>NC_088797.1:46387075-48787075 GCF_011386835.1 Chrysemys picta bellii
AAAAGACTTGAATCAAGCACCACTGAGATGATAACATCTATTGTTTGGGTTAATGTGATTTAAATTTTGCTAAATATGATCCTGGGAAAAATCTGGTAGTAGCAGACACTCTGTCATGGAGCCCAGCATCACACTCATCTACCTGTGAGCTTGAAGATTACATAAAGGCTTACATGGATGCTCTGGATGCATACAGACCAGTGTCAGAAAAGAGACTACACCAGCTATAGAAAACAACCTTGACAGACTCGCTACTTCAGGAAGTTCTAAGTTACATTAGAGCCAGCTGGCCCAACTATCTAAAGGACAATGAGGAAGTGACAAGAGAGTGCTTTGCAATGCGTGGACAATTAAGTGAATCAAAATGGACTTACAATTAAAGGCAATTGCATCTTAATTCCAAACAAAATGAGAGGAGAAATCCTAAACCTCATCCATGAAGGACATCAAGGATTAACTAAATGCTGCTAATGGACCAACTAGTTAGTGTAGTAGCTAGGAACCAGCAAAAATATAAAGAATAAAGTATCTGTATGTGAACATTGCAGAACTAACAGACCAACACAACACAAAGAAACTTTAATAACAACACCTCTACCAGAGAGATGTTTAAAGAGACTAGCTGCAGATTTATGCAAATTCAGAGATCATCATTACCTGGTCGTCGTGGACTATTTTTCCAGGTATATAGAAATAATGTGCTTGAAAGACATAACATGTCACAGTGTTACCGAGAAACTGAAGTACGCTTCATTATTCCATAACAGCTAGTGATGGGCAATGGACCACAATTCATTGCAGCAGAATTGGTCATTCCAAACAAAATAAGATTTTGATCATATTACTAACAGCCCACATTATCCACAAGCAAATGGAGAGGCTGAGAGAGCTATACAGACAGCCAAGAAAATCCTACAACAGGAAAATCCATTCCTTGCTCTTCTGAGTTACAGATCAACACCAACAGCAGCTACTGGGCATAACCCAGCACAACTCCTGATGGGAAGACAACTCAGAACTACTGTTCCAACTTTGGAAAAGAATCCAGCTCCAAAGTGGCCAGACACGAAGAGAGTTGCCAAATTGGATAAAAAGGCTTAAAGAGCTTATGAATGCTTTTGCAACAGATTTCATTCAGTTAGAGAACTGCTGGGTCTAGAACCTAGTGACGATGTTCATATCAAATTGGGTGGAGAAAAGGTGTGGACAACTCCAGCTGTCGTAAAGAAAAAGAATTCAGTGCCCAGATCATATGTGATTGATGGTGGAGAGTTAAACAGAAACCATTGACATCTACAGTTTGTTCTTCAGAGAGAACAATGAACAGAGCAAACTCTACAGATGGTGGATGGAGAACAGAAGAAGAAGACGCAAGGATTCGGGACCAACCACAGCCAGTCATTGCAACTAATGGACAGCCAGATGGCTAAGTGGTTGTGTGTTTGGGTTGTTTAATTGGAAAACAAGTACAATTCAGAGACACTTAACAGACGGATACATCCTGAACTTCAAAGACAGTGTGATAGTGTAAATATTGTAAATGGTAGGAATGTAGAACTTAAATGGAGAGATGTAATGGAATGTGAAACTGTATTGTACTGTTCAGCCACTAGGTGGCACTGTGTGTAAAATACCTCATTTAAGCTAACCTCAGCCATACCTGGCAGAGCATTAAAGGATCTTATGACGAACACGCCTGGTATGTATCTTCCGTAGAAGTAAAAGCTCTGTAGTCAGTCTGTGTCTGATACAGGAGCATGACAGGGGAGGGGACTGGATTTCTCTTGGGTTCTTGAAGCAAGCCTTTAACTCGTGTTCTGACATGCACTTTGTCTGTGCATGTTCCAATCCTAATTCAGAGCTTTGCACAACCCTGTTCCCCCATCTTACTTCTGCCTGGTTTTCATTTGGATGGCGTCATCCAAGTGGTTGTTTTTTTGTGTGTGTCATGCTACACAGAAGCCAGGTCCTGAGAAAAAGCAAAGAGCTGCTTTTTTTTTTTTTTTTTTTTCAAAAAAGTTTTTTTTTGAAGTTTCCTCTTAAAAATCTCCTCATCCTTCTGTGTGATTGGGCAGCTGGCAGAGGAGTGACTCGGCTCTTGTCTTGTCTGATTTCCTGGAAGATTCCAGCTATTGGCTAAAATGACTATGGGGAGAAGAGGGGAGGGACAGGTTGTTCTGCAGAAAGCTGATGGCATAGCGGGGGCTGACTGATAGGACATATTTCTTAGAGCTCATTACATTATATTGCCACAGTCTGACGGAGAAAGAGGAAAGAATGCTGCACACAGGCTGTGCTAGGTCATTCATCATCACACTGTTAGAGCCCCCTACAGTCTCCCCAAATAGGCACTAGCTCAGGGCTTCCAAGTCTCATTTGAGAATCTATACCAGAGGATCCTCACGGAGGAGACACTCCAGTCTGGCTCTTAAAGGCATCAGCTCTGGGCATCTTTCAACACTGTAAGTCACGGACCTATTACCCGTCTGCCTCCCATTCCATTTTCATTATGTTTTCTCTGCCCCACATATTTTATTCTTGTCTTTTGAACCCTTTCCCCCATTGATGTGACTCAGACCATATTGCCATCAAGGAAGGGGGGAAATCCAGATGTTTTGGCAGTTGGATAGGGTACATTTGGGGCTTTTGGCACCTGGGGACATAGTTTGGGATTGTGAGATGAACACATGAGCTGGTTGTTTAAACCATCAGCAGTGAGATATTTACCACTGGCATTTACATTGTCATATTTAAGTTTCAGTGTGAACACTGCAGTTTACAACACTGTTGTTTCAGGCTCTCTGCAGACTCAGACAAACAGCATTGCATCAGATTACGCTTAGCTCATGGTTTTTGAGATTTTCTTCTCAGCCATAGGGGCTAGTAACACTTTTGTTTTAATAAATGCTTAAATCTGGGCGCATAGTTCTGTGGGAGGGGGTGGATTGGATGGCAAATTTTGTGGCTGCAGGATTGTGGTACACACAGGCCTTGAATAGAATCAGGAGAGGATGAAGACTAATCTGTGAGAGGGAAACAGAATCTCTGAGTGGTAGTAAAGGCAATCTTGGTGGCGAAAAACAGCTCCCTGACTCTCTGTAGCTGGCTGGACCAAGCATTGTGCTGTCCCGCCCTGTGGCCATACTGTGAAGGAGAAGAGAGCTCTACAGAAACATTTAGAAGAAAGCGAAATCAGCAAAAAAGGGAAAAGATACTTCTTTACAGTCCAGACACTATCTTTCTGTAGGTACATCTGATGTCAAGCAAATGGCTGTCTTGTTATTCAACTTAATTTAAAATGTATGAGTCATTTTCCACTGATGGGTGCATATGTGTTAAGGCCAGAAGAAAAGAGGGCTGGGGAAATAGAAGAAGGTGAAGGTCCCAGGGCAGAGGTAAGCAAGATGGGACGAGAATGAAACATGGGGCAATTGAGGAGGTATTGTACACATAGGGAGAGAATTGAGAGACAGGACTGGAAGGCTGCAAAGAATAAGAGGGAAGGAGATACTGCTTTCCAGAGAATGAGAAAATGGTACAGAGAGTGATAAACAAAGAAAGAAAAAAGAAACAGTGAAAGGAGAGAATGAAAGTGGGAGAGGGATAGAAAAAACAGCCTTTGCCTAAAACATGTCAGATCTGTACAGTGCTGGGTTAGGGCTGAGTATTCCCACGCTCTCCCTTTGGCCATGAGATCTTGACTATCACTTCTACAATTCATTGTGTGATCTTTAAAGCCACCTATAAACCTTAAGTATCAGAGGGGTAGCCGTGTTAGTCTGAATCTGTAAAAAGCAACAGAGGGTCCTGTGGCACCTTTGAGACTAACAGAAATATTGGGAGCATAAGCTTTCGTGGGTAAGAACCTCACTTCTTCAGATGCAAGCCTTGCATCTGAAGAAGTGAGGTTCTTACCCACGAAAGCTTATGCTCCCAATTCTTCTGTTAGTCTCAAAGGTGCCACAGGACCCTCTGTTGCTATAAACCTTAAGCACCTGCTCTCCTATCTCCATACTGCTGGGAATCTTACTCCCGTAGGAATGGTATAACATGTAAGTTTCTGGTTGGCCCAACCATGTAGTAGCAGATGGGCAATGCTGCCACCGCCATGTAGATTTGAATTAAATATTGATCCCGGGCTAGGAGTGCTGCAGAAGCAGCACATGCAGTGCCAGCTGGAAGGAAAGGGGGATCTCGCCCAATCCCTCAGAACCACGTGCACAGGCTAAGAATGGAAGCCCATTCAGTTGTGTGAGTCTGGAAGGAGTGTTGCCACTACCAGGGCTATAAGAAGGAATAAAGGCCAGAAATAGGGGATTATGGAGGACTGCAGCTTCCACAAAAAGTTGAGTTGATTGGGTGAACTGGTATGGGCAATGGGCTGTACAGAGCATATTAGGAGCTCTTTACAGAAAGGTCAGATTTCAGTTTTGTTTGTGCAATTTGCTTCATATGAAAAAAAATCTGTTTTGTATTTCTGAGCCTTTTACAGCTGGGACTCAGTACTTAAGCCAAATCTGAGCAAAGAGTGAGAAAAATAGCTGTTTTCTACAATGGATGAATAATAATTTCTGGGCTGCCCCATTCATCCTTTTCCTCCTCAGTCGGCCAACCTGATGAAACTATTTTCCTGAGGTGTGGTTCATTTTGCTCTTACATTCTTAATTTGTATCTAGTTTGTAGATGTGTAACAATCAGGAAAACCCTGGAAGGAGACAGGCTCAAGGATGTGGTCTTAAAGAGGGAATGTCAGTCTGAATCTGTGGCGGAACCAAGCAAGGAGTACTTGCTGTGTAAGGGTGACCGATCATAGAGAGAACAGCATATGTAGGTAGAGCTGATTACTGCCAATTGTAGTACCCTGTAGAGTAAAGGAACTTCATAACACCGTAGACCAGCCCTCCTGATAATCTCCTTTTGCTGCTCCAGAAAAGGGTTGTTTATATCATTATGTCTCATTGTAAGGAGATGATGAAGATGTGCTAAGCTCTTCCCTCCTGGAAACCCAGCACCAGTACTGTGGGCATAGACTGGAGGAAGTCCTGTCTTGCTCCATCATTTAGCAGAACCTGTGAGAGAGGCTACAGACAGGGGGATGCTCATTCTGTCTGATGCTGCCTCTGGTGACATCAGCGTGGCTTTTCACTGTTTCCTGTTCCCCTTCTCTTTTGCCCTCTTCCATTTTGTATGAAGAGAGGGGATTGGCTGGTGGGGAGTAGGTGACTCAGTCTCCAAAACTTTGTCTGCATCACATCCTGACAGTGACCGCAGTGGCCTGTGTTAGGTGGAAGTGCCATTCTACCCAGAGAGGACATGACTCAAGCTCTGGGACCAGCATGTGGCTACATGTTCTTCCCTTACAGGAAGTCACCTGATACTGGCCGCTGGAGGCCCAAGGGTACAGGCTTTTCCATCTGTTGGTTTAAACTAACTTTGCATTGGTTCCCATAGGAAGAGTGGGGACTAGATGTGGAGCAATGCCAGGTTCCTAATCCTGCTTCTCATGGTCGACTCCCCCAGTGGCCACTCCAAATGGGCAAAGGACTATAACTAAACTGGCAGTGGGAGTCTGTTGGGGGGGAGGAGAGGACCTGTCTTTTGGACTTAAATGGCTTTAGGATACACAAAATAATCTTGAAGCCTCTCATTGTTGTTGTTATTGCCATTGGATTCCTGTCTTTAAAAATGTATATTTATTTTCTGAAGCCTAAAATGCATTTACAACGGTTCAGCGTTTGTCAGTATTTGACAGTGGATAATGGCAACTCCCAGAGCAAAGGGGAACTGGGGGCCAAAATGTGACTGTCTGAGTTACTATCTGGTTCCTGATCTACACTAAGGGTAATGAAACTAAGTACTGCTCCTTGCCCAAGAGTTGTGCCAAAGCCACAATTTAGCCTTTTAGGTACATAATAATTCATACTGCTGACTACTTCCCTGTTGTCTATAACACCAGTGGCTGGATAGGTTCAATAGCATGGCCTGAAAATATTCTCATGCTATAGATCGGAATAATTTCCTCTTCTTTTTTTCATTTCCCTGGCCCTGCAGAAACCAAATGGCTAGGGCCCAGGTAGGAGAGAAGTTAGAGAGAGAGAATGAGAGCTCTCCTCCCTATCCCCTTTCATAGCCCCTGTTCAATGTACTTGAGCAACAATAAATATTTTTCCTGGACACTGGCACACTCAGTTGGAGATCCTGAGGGTGAAAGTCCATAGTAATTTCTCTCTGCTACACAAACATCCTCTCTCAACCTTTTGTAAACCAAATAAACACACGAGATTGTGACCTTGGGGACAGGCCAGGAAATGGAACTGAATTGTCACCTTCCACCACCATGCACACAATTGGAAAGAGAAATTGGTAATGGAGGGGCAAGGAAATCCATTTATCTTATTACTGTCTTTCCCAGTCTAATTTCTTCTTGGCTCCTCCCACATCTTTTGCTTTTATTTTTCAGTCAGTTAATTATTTTAAAAGCTCTTCCCTTCCAAGACTGCCTTTTTCTGGTAACCTCAAACCCATCAGCAGGTGCATCAACGCTTTTGTATTTATATGTATTGTGACAGGGTCAGGCCAGATGGCTACAGAAGAGTGGTCCCATTGGGATCCAGGAAGTGGGCGGGCTTTGCCCGCCCACTGCTAAAGGATCCCCTCCAGCCTAAGTGGGGGGGGGTCCACAGGACCTGGAGACCAAAAAATTACAGGGGACAACTAATAAAAGATCTACAAAAGAGCGATAGAAGGCAGATATATTAGTCCCAGATTAAGTAGATCCCTTTTCCCTGGGTAAGGTAACAGGGGCAGTTCCAGAACAAGCAGGAGCTTGCTGGAACCAATTAAGGCAGGCAGGCTAATTAGGACACCTGGAGCCAATTAAGAAGAAGCTGCTAGAATCAATTAGGACAGACTGGCTAATCAGGTCACCTGGTATAAAAAGGCTCTCACTCCAGTTAGTGAGGTGTGGGTGTAAGGAGCTGGGAGTGAGAGGATGTGCTGCTGGAGGACTGAAGAGTATAAGCATTAACAGACATCAGAAGGAAGGTCCTGTGGTGAGGCTAAAGAAGGTGTTGGGAGGAGGCCATGGGGGAGTAGCCCAGGGAGTTGTAGCTGTCGTGCAGCTATTCCAGGAGGCACTCTAGACAGCTGCAATCCACAGGGCCCTGGGCTGGAACCCGGAGTAGAGGGCGGGACTGGGTTCCCCCCAAATCTCCCAATTGACCTGGACTGTGGGGTCTACCAGAGGGGAAGGTCTCTGGGCTGTTCCCCAACCCACATGGTGAATCTCTGAGGCAAGAAAATCTGCCAAAAAGCTCAGGACCCTCCAAGATAGAGGAGGAACTTTGTCACAACTGGTGTCGGGGGTGGGATTTTGGTTTGCACAGCGCGGCGGAAGAAGGAGGGTGATTTAAAAAAAAACAAAAAAAAGGAGAGGGGTTATTTATTTTTTTCACCACAATGGATGACGTAGTGCGGGCACTGATACAAGCCACGACGTCCCAGCAGGAGGCTACCCGTGTCCAGGCAGCCGCCCAACAGGAGGCAGTACGGCTGCAGCAAGAGACTAATCGCCTGCTAATGGACCAGGCTGCTCAGGACCGTGCTATGTTGCGGGAACTGGTAAGCCAGGTAAAGACCTTTGCAGAGCTGAACCGTGGCCATGATGGGATGCAGATCATACGGGTCAGCCATTGGCTGCAGAAAATGACGCAGGAGGATGATGTAGAGGCATACCTTCTGGCCTTTGAGAGGACAGCCCTACGGGAGGCTTGGCCTCGAGATCAGTGGTCTGGCATCCTCGCCCCATTCCTGTGTGGGGAGGCCCAGAAGGCCTACTATGATCTGCCTGAAGAGGCTGCAGCAGACTACCCCCAGCTGAAGGCAGAGATCCTGGCCAGATCTGGGGTAACGACAGCAGTGCGGGCCCAGCGGTATCACGAGTGGAGGTACCAGGAAAACAAAACTCCGCGGTCCCAATTGTATGACCTCATCCATCTCGCACGGAAGTGGTTGCAAACTGAGTCCTGGAGTCTGGAAAAGATATTAGAAGTTCTGGTCATCGACCGATACATGAGGGGGCTACCACCAGACTTTCGTGCCTGGGTAAGCCAGAACGAACCCTCCACCTATGATGAGGTTGTCGCACTTATAGAGAGGTGAAGGACAGCAAGGGAGCTGATCCGACCAGTTAAGGAAGAGGCACCCCTGGTTAAACTAGCAGCACCAAGCCCTAGAGCTCAGGTGACTGGGCCACCAGGAGAGCCCAGGTGGAAAAAGAGAGGAGCTGAAGGCCCACCAGAAGCCACAAAGAGTTGGAGCACTGAGGGAGAAGAGGATCGGGATGTTAGACTGCCCAAGCCAAGAGACCGGGGAACGCCTAGGGCTCCATACAGATGTTATGCCTGTGGGGAGTGGGAACACATAGCTGCACAGTGTCCCAATGCCGAGGAGCCTATGCAGTGTAACCTGGGGAACTGGGCAGATCCATGCTCCCTAATCCACCTTGTAGGGATCTCGCTAACCCCACATATGTACACCAGATCAGTGAAACTAAATGGGGTAGAGACCATGGCACTGGTTGATTCGGGGAGTGCTATCATGCTTATCTCAGGGAAGTTCGTGAAGCGTAGTCCGCTGCTAAAGGCTAAACATACGGGGATAACATGCGTCCATGGGACAGTTAGTTACTACCCCACCATCCCAGTAAAAATTGAAATCCAGGGGAACACTACTGAGGTGCAGCAGCAGGTGTAGTCCCTAAACTCCCATACCCGATGCTCATAGGGAGGGACTTCCCAGGGTTTGGAGACTTACTCCCAGTAGGAGGATTGGAGAAAGAGGGGAACCCTGAAGTTAATGAGGCATCCACAGTAGATTGTCAACCCCCAGTCTTCTCTGAAATATCCCCAGGTTTGTTCTCCACTCCCAGACAGGGTAGAAAGACAAAAAGGGAAAGAAGGGCAGCTAAGGCCTTGGGAACCTGAATACTGACCCAAAGCCAGAAGGTCACTCTCGTAGTAGGCAAACCCGAGCAGCTGAAAAGGAGGCCGCCCAGGAGGGAGAAGCACCCAAGTCTGACCCCCACCCTAACGCCTCTGGACCAGTAGAGGCAAAGAGACTGGGCCTCTAGCTCTCGGGCAGATTAGCCCTGGAAGAGTAAATTTTGGATGGGACCAGGCTGAAGACCCAAGGTACGACAACATTAGGAAGGAGGTGACCGAAATAGATGGGGTCCCCGTGGAAGGAAAAACCCAGGGACCAGGACCCTACTTCATAATGAAGAAGGATCTCTTATACCGGGTTGCACCAGTACAGGGGCAGAAGGTACAGCAGATCCTAGTACCTCAAAAACACCAGAATGCTGTATTAAGTCTTGCCCTTAGTCGTCTTTTTGGGGGACATTTGGGAGTAGAGAAGACCCTGGCACGGGTCCTTCGACGGTTCTTCTGGCCCGGAGTACATGAAGAAGTGCGGAGGTACTGTGCCTCCTGCCCGGAATGTCAGCTGCACAGTCCCCGTCCCCACTTGAGGGCACCTTTAGTACCCCTTCCCATCATAGAGGTCCCCTTTGAGCGAATAGCGATGGACCTAGTGGGACCCCTGGAGAAGACAGCTCGGGGCCACCAATATATACTTGTTGTTTTGTACTATGCTACTCGCTACCCAGAAGCCGTCTCCCTGCGGAACACAGCCTCTAAAACAATAGCTAAAGAGCTGGTGGGGATCTTTGCCCGCGTGGGGCTACCAAAGGAGATATTAACAGACCAAGGAACCCCATATATGTCAAAGCTAATGAACGACCTCTGTACGCTGCTCCATATTCACACCCTGAGAACTTCAGTCTATCATCAGCAGACCGATGGGCTGGTTAACCGAACCCTCAAGGCTATGATAAGGAAGGTGGTAAGTCGGGACAGGAAGGATTGGGACACCCTACTACCTTACCTTATGCTCACCACTCAGGAGGTACCTCAGCCCTCACCTGGGTTTTCACCCTTTGAATTATTATATGGGTGCCACCCCCGTGGCATATTAGATATCGCCAAAGAGATCTGGGAAGAAGAACCCAATGAGGGGAGAAATATAATAGAGCATGTAGTGCAGATGCGAGACCGGATTGCCCGGGTCACCCCTATTGTACGGGAACATTTGGAAAAGACTCAGGAGGCCCAGCGAACCCATTACAATCACCAGGCAAAAATCCGACAGTTCCAACCAGGGGATCGGGTGATGGTGTTGGTGTTGGTACCCACGGCAGAAAGCAAGCTTTTGGCCCAATGGCAGGGGCCCTATGAGGTGGTTGAACCCATGGGGGATGTAACCTACAAGGTGTGGCAGCCAGGACACCGGAAACAGGAACAGATCTATCACATTAACCTCTTAAAGCCTTGGCACCAGTGAGAGGCATGTTTAGTGGTCCAAGAGACCCCAATCCAGGGAAATAACCTGCTGGACCAGATCAGGATATCCACTGATCTGATACCAAACCAGAAGAAGGAAGTAACTGAGATGATCAACCGATACCAGGACGTGTTTTCAACCAAACCAGGCCGGACCACTGAAACATATCACCACATTATCACAGACCTTGGGGCAAAGGTAACTTTAAGGCCCTACCGGGTCCCAGCAGCGAAAAGGGAGGAGATCAAGGCGGAGGTAAAAAGGATGTTGGAGCTGGGAGTCATCAAAGAGTCCCACAGTCAATGGTTGAGCCCGATTGTGTTGGTGCCCAAACCCGATGGCACCACTAGGTTTTGTAATGACTTTCGCCGACTGAACGAGATATCCAAATTCGATGCATACTCCATACCCCGGAGCGCGGAAGGACCCCTCCGCCGCCGAATTGCTGTCCCCTAAATCCTGGCACCCTAGGCAACCGCCTAGATCACCTAAATGGAAGCACCAGCCCTGTCTGCAGTAACCCCGTGCTTATAGCCCCAGACTTCAACAAAGAGTTTATTCTACAAACAGATGCATCTGAAGTAGGATTGGGAGCTGTCCTCTCGCAGATGGTTGGAGGCGAAGAACACCCGATTCTCTACCTCAGCAGGAAACTCCTCCCGAGAGAGCAGAAGTATGCAGTGGTTGAAAGAGAATGCCTTGCTGTAAAATGGGCCATGGAAACACTTCGGTATTACCTACTGGGACGACAGTTTACCCTTGTGCCCGACCACGCACCCCTTCAGTGGATGCAGCGAAATAAAGAGAAGAATGCAAGAGTGACCAGATGGTTCCTGTCCCTACAACCTTTCCAATTCACCATACAACACCGGGCCGGAAGCCACCATGGCAATGCAGATGGCTTGTCGTGGGTACACTGCCTGAAGTCCCAAGTTGCCCAACCCTGTAGTGTTGAGTGTGTGTGTGTGTGGGGGGGGAATATGTGACAGGGTCAGGCCAGATGGCTACAGAAGAGTGGTAGAAGGCAGATATATTAGTCCCAGATTAAGTAGATCCCTTTTCCCCTGGGTAAGGTAACAGGGGCAGTTCCAGAACAAGCAGGAGCTTGCTGGAACCAATTAAGGCAGGCAGGCTAATTAGGACACCTGGAGCCAATTAAGAAGAAGCTGCTAGAATCAATTAGGACAGACTGGCTAATCAGGTCACCTGGTATAAAAAGACTCTCACTCCAGTTAGTGAGGTGTGGGTGTAAGGAGCTGGGAGTGAGAGGATGTGCTGCTGGAGGACTGAAGAGTATAAGCATTAACAGACATCAGGAGGAAGGTCCTGTGGTGAGGCTAAAGAAGGTGTTGGGAGGAGGCCATGGGGAAGTAGCCCAGGGAGTTGTAGCTGTCGTGCAGCTGTTCCAGGAGGCACTCTAGACAGCTGCAGTCCACAGGGCCCTGGGCTGGAACCTGGAGTAGAGGGCGGGACCGGGTTCCCCCCAAACCTCCCAGTTGACCTGGACTGTGGGTTCTACCAGAGGGGAAGGTCTCTGGGCTGTTCCCCAACCCACATGGTGAATCTCTGAGGCAAGAAAATCCGCCAAAAAGCTCAGGACCCTCCAAGATAGAGGAGGAACTTTGTCACTATATATATATATCTATATAGATATAGATATATATAAATGCTTTCCAATATATTCAAATGGGAGCTGCCTCCTCTTAGCCCTACTCATTGAAGTTGGATGTATATCTCATTATACATTTGGCTGTAAAGTGCATTTCTAGGGAATAAATGTCTACAACATTAGCCAGTCACATCTGGGGACAAATTCTTCTCTTTGCTCTCACATGCTCCCTCCCTCATTTTCATGCAGTTGTACCAGTGTAGTGGAGAAGAGAATTTGGCCCACAGTCCAGTTTATTTCCCAGCATTCTATTGGGTTGGTTTCTGATTCACACACATGTATGTCACAGTCTCAGGGCAACTGCACTTATTTTCCCCGTCCATGGTCCCCAAGGGCACCCAGTTTACTCCTCTGACTCCCAGCCCTCATCTCTCTTGGGCGGAATAAATCCACGTCTCCCTCCCTCTTGATTGGGGATTTTAAGTCTGCACAGCTCCCTGCCTTATACTGTGATATCCCCAGCAAGCCAGACTGCCTAAAATGGCTAGCGCCTGCACTTTGCCTTCTCTCCAAGGGCTATGACTAATGTATGACCTGTAGTTATATGTTACCACACTGCTCCTTCTAATATTCTTAAGGTAAAAGCATTAAAGAGAAAACATTAAAACAATAAAAGATCCTGCACACATGCTAGAAGGCTTACCAGAGGTCACTTCCATCTCCAATCTAGGGCTCTGGTAAGTTTTAGTCCCTCAGAACCCCCAGCTGGGTTTTCCCCATGGTTACAAATTCAGCTGTTTTAGATCAACAACCAGAGCAAAGGCTGGGCAGATCAGCCATTATTTTATACTGCTTGGGCCTTTGATTTTGGCCTCTTGTGACAGGTAAATCAGAAGACAATGACCCTCTCCTGATGGTATAGCTTCAAAAGGCTAGGTTTTTTCATCACCGGAATTGGGGAATTTGCATTAACCTCTCCCTGGGGCTTCCCCAGGAAATCCACTTAACACTTACTATCCCAGAAGCCCACACCTGTCTGGCACATTTTCAGAATAGTTTTTTGAACTCCTTTACACTTCCCAGATCTGTCACGTCTCCCCCCAGGGAAGTTACATACAATCCTGGCCCACCTTAATACATAAACTTAATACAATAAGGTCTTCTGAGGATATTGCAGGAGATTGCCATATCTGTCACAATATAGACACAAAATATGGGCAAGTGGTTACTTTAAAAAGCCAGGAAGTTTGTTCTATAAAACAGTTGATTTTCAATGTGTTAATCACAGGTTTCCTTTAACAACATCACAGGCATTAGCCATGAAACATGCCAGCAAGTGAAAGCTGATAAAGCATATCATCCCTTGCGGGAAATCCATCCCAGCGCAGATCTTCCACACAGGCCCGAACACACAGTTTAAACCCTGCTTCATTGGGGCCTGTTTCACCCAAAACTATTCATACCCAAGACATCACTTTGCATAATGTCCTTCGAACACTGAGAATAAAATCCAGTTTGAGAGGCCATCAACACCCAGATATTGCTGCCTCCTGTCCCTTAGTCATTCTTAAATTTGAGAGACGTGATTACTGAAAGCAATCTCCAAGACATGCCAGCAGTGGGGAGCAAAGCCAACTGGAGGAATTCCTTCCAGCATGGGAAGAATGGGAATGGGGGGCAGCCTGCATGAGCGGATGGCCCAGACAGGCCATAGCTGGGCTCACTGCTCAGGTTCATGCACTCTCTGATATTTAAAAATAAAATGAAAATAATCCTGCTGGGATTTGAATAAAAAGGGAGAGAGAGGTTCTGGTATCCTTGGAACATGGCGTGGTGAAGGGGTAAGGGAAATGCTGCCTGTTTTCTGTCATTCTTCTCTGTCTCCACTTCCAGCCCCCGAGCCCCTGACTTCTAAAATCTTTTTTTTTTCTTCCCTCCTTTAGAATGAGGCGACGAGAGGCCCAGCTGTTCTAGGAAAAGTACAAGTCGAGTCAGCAGCTGTGAATTCCAGTTCTAGGAATTGCAGTTGTGGGTCCTGGTGGAAACTTCCTGGAATTCTCTCTGCCATTCGAAGGAAAGCAAAATAACTATTTCAGTGACCTTAAACTCCCAAAGACTTAGGAGCAAGAGTTTGGAGGCAGCAGAGATAGAAGGGGTTAATATTTGTCTCCTGTAATTCAGTAGGTTGTTTGGCTTTTGTACTTTATTTAACGTCAGGGCAACTGGCATGAGAAAGCGAGCAAGAGAGTTCGCGCCACAGACAGAAGAAGATAGCTGTAGTGACCACAGGAATTTTTAAAAGGGAGGTACGGTAAAAAGGTCAGAGTTTTCAGTCATCAGCCACAACCTCTTTGTGAAAGGTCAGTGTCTGTGTCAGACCTGGGAGACACCCATAACCAACCTCACACAACCACAGGGCCATGAATAAAAGGACCCAGAAAGCCACCAACAGAAAATGGTGCTGTTGTGTAAGCTGTAACTCAAGACAGCAGGTGCCACCTGGCACTATGTTGCCTCTGTTAATTGTTCACCCATTCTCAGCCCAGTCAGGGATTTGTCACTTGCTCTCTCCAAACAGGAAATGATGGGGAGATTTCTCCAGTAACCGTGCAAAGCAATTAAGGAAACAGACTCAGCATGGCATGTACAAAGTAACCCTGTTTTCCACACTGTCGGCAGCCATACGCACATCTGCTCCTCAGTCTGGGGGAGGAGTGTTCTCACCATCCTGAGTTATTTTAATAGTCCATCTCCCTTCTGTGCAGCACCACGTAGGCACCATGTTTGACTTAAAATCAGCAGTGGCATTAGGGGGGAAAAGTTTGACAAGTGGGCATTCAGCTCAAAAGCACTGTCATAGGTTACATGCAGCCCTGTTACAAGTGTACACATTAGTACCTATTTTTCTTCTCTTACAAGTTTTAACTCCCAAAGGGTCGGCAGCCCCTCTTAACAGATTCTGAAAGAGATACTTTAGCTCTGCCATAGGTTATTGAGCTTGAGGCAGGAATTACGGTTTGAAATTCTCTGGCCTATGTTATGCAAGAGGTCAAACTAGATGCTCAGAATAGTCCCTTCCAGCCTTAATATCAAAAAATCTATTCATTTAACCTGGCTGTTTCCACTCAGCACTTGTTCCTTAGTTTACATTTGCCCCCAGTCACCCTTTGTGGGTCAGATGATAGATTTTGGAGACTTCACATCCAAACCGAGACCTTAACCCCCTTCTTGCATTTCATTGTGTGTCTGTACATAATGGGATGGGTTTGCTATGAGATGGCAACTGATACTAGACAAACTCAGGCTGGAAATAAGGTATACATTTGTAACAGTGAAGGTAATTAATCATTGGAACAACTTAACCAGGATCGTGGTGGATTCTCCATCGCTTGCAATTTTTAAATTAAAATTGGATTTTTTTAAAAAAAGATCTGCTCTAGTTTGAAATGAATTATTATGGGGAAGTCCTGTGCTATACAGAAGGTCAGACTGGATGATCAGAGTGGTCCCTTCTGGCCTTGGGATTGCATTTCACTGCAGCTAAATGAAAACCCAGGCTCCTTGTGGCATCCTAGGCAGCAGTTCTACTAGGTGAACCAAAGGGCACCCTCCCATTGGCCAAGCCAGCAGGAGCCATGCTGAGCTGCTGTCAGGAGAAGCAGCTCGTGCATTCTGGGTCTTCACTCTTTCCCCTTCATTATTTTCTCCCTAATGTGCTCAGATACCACAGTGATGTGAGCTTGATTGATAACAATGCTGTGGCGCACCTCCTTTGTGGCACACCTCTCCTGAGTCTGTGCTGCTGCTGAGTTGGTGCAATGCCCAGTATAAGGGGCTGCTTTCACCTATATCACAAAAGCTGTTGGTGGACTGTGTTAGACTAGAATCTTCATTCCATCCCTGGCATGGCCCCTCCCTCCCAGTAAACCCCCGATACTCCTGTTTGTGAGACAGGCAAGTAGGGATGCTCGTGCTAGGGAAATTGTTTCTAGGCCCCTCACAGTGCATGTATGCGGCTGGAATGGTGTACATGGGCCAAAGCAGCAGAAAGAATATCTCCCATAAAGTTACCCCTTCATTGTTAATTTGTAGATCTGTAACCTCTCCTCTATCTCCTTTCATATCCTCCTGGCTTCAAGCGTCTTTATTTTCATTTCTTACCCCAGTTTTTTCTCTGCATTTCCCTCACCCTCTTTTCTTTGTTCTTCTCTTTTTTTCTCCTGTGTGTGTGTGTGGGGGGGTGTTTAAAATAATTTGCCTTTGCTGCTTGTTTCTTTCCTTTTGAGAAAAGAACAGGATGGAGATCAGGCCAGTCAAACAATTTCATACTGAGTTTAAAAGCAAACCAAACCCAGGTTTCTTTGTGTTTCAGTTCCTTTTGCTAGTGTAAGTAGCTGCAGGTGGCACATTTTACAAATCTGCTCAGTAGAATGCAAAGTTATTAGCAGCTAATGCTCATGTTGGTGAAGAGCCCATCAAGGCTTCAGATATTATTTACATGCAAGAAAGTCTCCAATAGTGATTTTTTTAAAGGAAAACTTTTTGCCTTTATGGCAAACTAAAAACAGATAGAAGCTATGAAGTGACAGTCAGTGTGATGAATTCATATATTCCAAGGCTGGAAGGAACCAGTGTGATCATCTAGTCTGACCTCCTGTATAACACAGGCCATAGAACTCCCCCAAAATAATTCCTAGAGCAGATCTTTTAGGAAATCATTCAATCTTGATTTAAAAGTTATAAGTGATGGAAAATCCACCACAACTCTTGATAAATTCTTCCAGTGCTAATTACCCTCGCTGTTAAAAATTTACACCTTATTTCCAGTCTGAATTTTGCTAGCTTCAACTTCCAGCCATTGAATCATGTTACACCTTTCTCTGCTAGATTGAAGAGCCCATTATGAAATCCTTGTTTCCCATGTAGGTACATATAGCCTGTAATCAAGTCACCCCTTAACCTTATTTTTGTTAACCCAAATTGAGCTCTTAGAGTGTGTCACTATAAGGCATGTTTTCTAATCCTTTAATCAGTCTCATGGCTCTTCTCTGAAACCTCTCCAGTTTACTCTCCAGTGAACTATGTCCAGTTCTGCTGCTCACTCAAGATTCCCCTGTTTATATATCCACAGATCGCATTAACCCTTTTGGCTGCAGCATAGCACTGTGAGCTTGTGTTTAGCTGATGATCCACCACAACCCCCAATCTTTTTCAGAGTCACTGCTTCCCAGGACAGAGTTCCCTATCTTGCAAGTAACCTACATTCTTTGTTTCTAGATGTATACATGTACATTTAGCCGTATTAAAATTGTTTGCTTGTGCCAAGTTTACCAAGAAATTGAGATAGCTCTGAATCAGTGAACTTCCTATTTACCATTTCCCCAATTTTTGTGTCATCTGCAACCTTTATCAGTGTTGATTTTATGTTTTCTTCCGGGTCATTAATAAAAATGTTAAATAGCCTAGGGCCAAGAACTGATCCCTGTGGGACCCCATTAGAAACACACTCATTCTATGCTGATTCACCATTTGCAATTATATTTTGAGAGCCATCAGTTAGCCAGCTTTTAATCCATATAATGTCTGCCATGTTTATTTTATATCTTCATGGTTCTTAATCAAAATGACATGTGGTACCAAGTCTAAGTATATTATGTCAACACTATAACCTTTATCAGCCAAACTTGTAATCTCATCAAAAAAAGATATCAAATTAGTTTGACAGGATCTATTTTCCATAAACCCATATTGATTGGTATTAATTATATTACCTTCCTTTAATTCTATATGAATCGAGTGTGCTAAATCTTGGGCATGGCATTGGTGAAATTGTTCTACACGGTTGGCTCTTAACTGAAAGGATGGTGGTTTGGCCCCCTCAGGGATGAAGGCCAGGATGGATACCTGAACCTGGCATATGGCTCGCACTCAGGAGAGGGAAAGCTGGGATTGTTCTTATGTTTACCGTATATCACCAAATGCATGAGTCCCTCATAGGAAGGATACAGTATGAAGGATATATGTAGCCTGCTTTGGGAGGAGATGATGTGCAGAGCACTTAGCAAAACTCTGCTCTTTCTGCAGGTTCTTACAACGAGCTGTGCAGTGATTCCTGGGATTACAGAGTGAACATCTCCAAAGTAAATGGCTTAATCTCAGAGAAAGCAGAGGAGAGCTTGCGTCCTTTCCTACAAGGAACAGATGTTCGAAATGGCAAGGATTCACCCCTCTACCCTGTTATAAAAGCACCTTGGGCAGCCAAGGGAGCATTCCTCTTTCACTGGCATTGCATTGAATAGGGGATGGGCACTGTAACATTCTGTAGGCAACCTGGGTTGGGCTACATAACTCAGAGGAGCCCCTTGAGCTGACTAAAGTATTCCATGGACCCTCTCAGTCCCTGGAGCAGCCTGGAATTTGTGGGGCACAGGGATCAAATGTGGAGTGACACTGCCTTTGACCTACTTCCTGCTATGCTCTGCGTTCTGCTTAGAGCATAGCAGGAGATGCAACACAGAATTTCACCCAATGTGTGTAATGGCACTTGCACACTGGTGACAGGACCCCTTGACAATGTGAACATAGTGGTGGCACAGGGAGGAATTTTGGCAGCTAGAAAGAAGTGAATATTGGTGGCAGCACAACACTGAAAAGCCCCCTGTCTTTGTTGTGACCTATGCCAGGAGCAAGGAACATGAGCTTCCCCCTCCGTTCTGCCATATGAAGCTTCCATCTGATCTTAAATTAGCACAAAATAAGGAAGTGGCTCATCCCCTGCATGCACATTTTAAATTCTTTTGCAATTTGCTTGCTTGGTAGTTACTGAAAATTATAAAAGGTGCTGGCTGTCGCACAACCCAGGGAATAAACCACTGGGTTCCCCTTGGTTGGCAGTCAAGCCCCCTAGTTACACCCACTTCTTTATGGGCCGATGTGACAGATGTTGCAATCCCATGCAGTGTCTTTAGGGACCAACTATATTGCGGTTATGAATGGTTCAAAATGGTTTTAATGGATTCAAAACTGGCTGATCGGTCTTAGTGTGTAATTGTAAATGAGGAATCATCATTGAGTGGGTATGTTGCCAGTGTGGTCCCTCAGGGATCAGTTCTTGGAGATATTCTATGATCTGTGTGATACGGGAGGTCACAATGGTCCCTTCTGTCCTTGGAATCTATGAATATGTAATTGCATTCTGTTCCATGGAGAGGGGGTTACAATAGCACCTACAGGAGCTAAAAACAGTGGGGCGTGATTAAGGTGAGTCACTGAGACAAAACAGTGCTAGAGAGGTGCCACCCCCTGAACTGGTTGGCTGGGTCATTCAAACTATGGAGGAGTTACATTAAGGATGAATTTGGTCCATATTTTGTGAAGCCTTTTGAGATCCTCAGCTGAAAGGCTCCATAGAAGGACAGAACAGTAAGTACAGGGGAATTTGACCAGGACACTGGAGCTACCTCCCCCTACTAGAATGAGCTATGTGGTGTGTATCATAGCTATGACCATATGCCCTATCTACTCCATCTTTATATTTCTAGGTATCTCCAGCAGGCATCTGCTATTTTGTTTTGAGTCCAGATGCATCATGCTACAGAGGGGAGAGATGCAGTGGCGGCTCCAGGCACCAGTGCTCCCAAGCACGTGCCTGGGGCAGCAAGCCGCGGCGGGCACCCTGCCAGTCCCTGCGAGGGTGGCAGTCAGGCAGGCTTCAGCGGCTTGCCTGCAGGAGGTCCGCCGGTCCCGCGGTTTCGGCGGCAATTCGGCGGCAGGTACACCGAAGCCTCGGGACCGGCGGACCTCCCGCAGGCATGCCGCCGAATCTGCGTTAACAGCAGTGGACCTCCTGCAGGCATGCCACTGAATCTGCAGGACCGGGGACCTCCCTCAGGCATGCCGCCGAAGGCAGCCTGCCTGCTGTGCTTGGGGCGGCAAAAAAGCTAGAGCCGCCCCTGGAGAGATGCACACTTTGCTCTCTCAGAGAGATTTTCCTTTGTTGGTTTTACCTTAATGTCAAATAAGAAGTCATTGAGACTGAATGTATATGGCTGCTTTTTGTGTCTGACAAAACATTAGGAGTGCGATTCTGTGCTGTGCCTCTAAGCCCAGGGAGAGTGGGGGCTGAGATGTGCTCACCACTGAGGTGTACGTGCAACAGCAACCCCTCTCCCAGTGTGAACTCAAGAATTATTCCCACCCCGAAAGTCCACAATGAAGCCTACAAGTAAAACTCCACCACCATTTTCCCAGGTCTTCAACTGAGATCCAACAGATGAGCTGTAGAATGCAGGCCAAGAATATGTCCCTAATCCCTTTCTGAAAGAGAGAGCACCGTTGTTCATCAGAACAACGCCTGCACTACCCTCATGCCCAGGCAACTCCCTGTATTGTGTTTGTTTCTCATGCGTCACCTAAATCACTCATAAAACAAGAGGATTTTTTAATAAAACATGTTTAATTAGCTTCCTCTCAAAAATCTCCACTCCCTGCCATCTGATTGGGCTGCTGGCAGAGGAGTGACTCGGCCTGCTGCATGTCTGGGTTCCTGGAATAAGCCGAGTTGCCAGTGAAAATGACTCCAGGGAGGAATGGGCGGTAGCAGAAAGAGCTGACTGAGAGGAGAGAGATCTTGAAGCTCATTTTGTTTCCTTTCTGCAGCCTGACAGAGAAAGGGAGGGAAGAGGAAAGCTGCACACAGCTTCTGCCAGGTCACTCATCATCTGATTCCTGGAGCTCCCAGCCTCCTGCTTGTCAAAGGCACCAGCTAACCACTCCGTGTTTCAGTAAAGACATTGTATCAGGGGTATTCTTGGAGGGGATCCAAGAGATACTTCAGCTTGGCTCTGACCATCTTAAACCTGTAGGTCACACACTCCTTACCCCACCCCACATTCTCTCTTTCTTACCTACACCATAAATTTTGTTCCTGTCTTTGGGATATTTCTCTTCACGTGTTTATCTTTGGTTCGCTAACAGACAGACTTTGAATTGCAACTTTCAGCCCCTACTGTCCTTATACTTTTGAGGTGTTCTGATCATAGGGTTGAATCTGGCCCATTATGGAAAGAGGATTTGGTTTCCACCCTCACCAGCACCCAGACTTTGATGAATGCTGGGATATGGGGGGCGAGGGATGGTTCAGGCACATATCAAGTTTCTTGTTTCTAAAATCCAAATGTCTCTTAACTGGTGGGTTGAGACAAATTCCACCTGTCATTTCAGAGAATGGAGAAATAGCCCCTCATCTGAGGGCTGGGCAGGTATGTGAAATGTAACATTAAATAACAAAGCAATATACACTCTGGTTTTGGAATTACAGGCAGATGGAATTGGGGAGCTGAAACCTGCTCTCTAGCCTACATGCTGTCTCTTTATGTTCTTGCCAAGTACATCTTGCATCTTTATCTTCCCTAGTCCCTGTGAGGGAACTACAGGGAACGATGGAAGCCGTTCTCTTCTCCTGCTTCCAAAGCAAACTCCTCTCATTTTTGAGTCATGACTCAGAATGCTGTGTGGCTTATGAGGAAGTGATCAAACAGCTGGCACCTACAATTTGGGCTCCCTTACTTAGACTCACTTTAGGAATCCAGCTGGAGTCTAAATACAGCAGGTCATATTCATCCCTGGTGAACCTCCCATTGACAACAGTGAAGTTATATCAGGGATTAATTTGGTTCACTGACTGTACAATATTTCAAAACCAAAACTGAGGCACTCTCTGGCTCTGAGGCTATGGTGCATGAAGCATTTTTCCTGGAGAGCACAACTAGGCTGGTAGTGACTGAAAGCTGTCACCACCCGAGCAAAGGCTGTTTCAGAAGTTACTTGGTGAGCTCATTCCTATTCCTAGCAATCTGGTGTCAATATCATCGCTGTTAGTCAAGGACTAAATGGAATAAAAGATGAAATTATCTTCTTGCCTCCAGAGGTGTTCCCTCCAGATTTAGTGTGAGCAACATGCCAATACTTATGTTATACCTCATTTATGGATAAAGAGCTTCAGGGCTGTCAAGCCAAAAAATTTTCTCAATACCAAATATTAATTCTCCACTTAGCCACTGAGAAATCTGAAAAAGGTACACACTTCTTTCTCCCATAGATTATACTAGCAACCCAGCAATGCATGAGTTCACCCTGCTGGCTCTCCTGTTCCCACAGTCATTGTTGACTGTGGTGCATACTCAGAGGACTGACTCGCCTCTCACTCACCCTAGTTTCATATCCGTGAAGCTCCACCATCTTCTGTGGAGCCGCTTCTGATTTACACTGGTATACATGAGACGGGATTGAGGTTCAAGGTATTCAACAGGGGATTAAAATAGGCTTCCATGCCATAAGAAAGAGAAAAAGAATGTTTGCCAAGTAGACACAGTCAAACACAATAAAAAGAGAAATGTTCATTCCAAGTCTCTTTACTGGCTATTGCAACAGGTCTCAGAGATTCCAAATATAAATATGTAAATAACAAAGTTGACATTTAACACCTCAGTTAATTGAAACTAATCTGTTGCAACATAAACAGCAGGAGGAAGAGACTCCAGTGTACCTGACTACCTTGCAGTGATCCCATTTAGCAGTTAAAGGCATGTTGGAATAGGTGTTCTCTGTCTCATATAAAAAGGGTGTAGCTAGGACCAAAGGGTGTAGCTAGGACCAGTTTTCCACGAAAAGCTCATTAGCCAGCATACGTATTAACCCTGTTCAGGAATTTTGTTGCTGTAAACAGGGAGTGCTGCTCCAGCCACCTCGTGTAATAATGGATTACCAACCAGCAATTACATTTTATTGTATTCAGCTCTTAGCTGCCAAAAGATTGGGGATTGCAGGGCTGAGTTTAAGACTCAATTAAGAGAAGGGCTAGTGAAGTAATCATAGCAACTCATGGTCTGATTGCCTAACAGAGGGGAGGCACCACCTGATTTTTCTCCCCATTCTAGGGGAAAGAACCAGAAGGAAACCCTGTGTTTAAGGAAGCCATTGTGGCAGCTTTACTGCATGAATATTCTAAAGCCATTGCTGGAGAGAGTGACTTTTTCTCCATGTGATATGCAGCAGATTCCTTCAGCAAGAAGGGAGGACAAAATTTAGCAAAGTCCCTTATGCTCTCTCTTTCCTCGTCCGTCCCTTTGCTCCCTTGTTCCCCTTCAGTGGGCTTGGACCAGGTGTAACCAAGGATAGAAACGGGGTCCAGAGGTTCTACAATGAATAATCCCCACTAGGACCTGAGCCAGTGGCCCTAGGTGTTCGTTTGGTAAAGGGCTACAGAGGTATTCACCTTGACGTAGAATGCTTTATGCCTGACTCTACATCCTGTTGCCCTGTCTTTTGCCCATTTAATATCAGTGGAGTTCCATTGGCATAAAACAAATGGAACAAGGTGGAATATTGGACCCTCTGTTTTACTCTGCTAAACTGAATCCTTCCTTGAGAATTAGATTGTTTTTAGGTTGCACTGGGGCATACCCTGAGCTGATGTACATTGATATAGCTTCAGTGACTTCACAGGAGCCAGGCTGGTTTATGCCAGCTAGAGATCTGGACCAGTATGTTCAGAAAGTGTCCCAGTTGCTTCAGTTCTTATCTTGTTCCCAGCCCAAATCTCTGGGTGGGATGCTGTGCTGAGCTTCTTAGGGTACGTCTACACAGCCAAAAAAAAAAAAAAAAAAAGCCAAAAAAACAAACAAACCTGCCGCAGGGACTTGGGTTCACGGGACTTGTGCTGCAGGGCTAAAAATAGCAGTGTAGATGTTCAGGCTTGGACTGAGGCCCAGGCTCTGAAACCCGGTAAAAGGGGGTGGGTCTCAGAACCCAGGCTCCAGCCCGAGTGGAAACCTCTACACTGCTCTATTTAGACTCACAGCTTGAGCCCCGCGAGCCCAAGTCAGCTGACCCATGCACTGAGATCTGCTGCTGCGGGGTTTGTTTTTTATTTGCTGTGTAGACATACCCTTAGACTCGGAACAGCACAGAACTCATAGCCCAGGGGTAAGGGTATAGGGAGCCTTCAAGCCACCCTGGAACTCTCCCAAGCCTGAGCTGCTGCAGGGGCTGGAGATGCCCCCATATATTTTAGCCATCCCCAGGTCCCCTCCATCCATTTGTTTGGTGTCTGACAAATGTGCAATATATCAAGAATCTGGAGGTTCCTGACCTTTGCAGCCGGTAGTGATTGGTGTAGGATATGAAATGTGCTGGTTGTAATCCTTTCACTGGCCCTAGTCTATGTTCTGTATTATATTAAATGGATGAAATATGAATAGCCAGCTTAGACGTATGTTACCTGTTTAGGTAAAGGAATGATTTAACCGCACCCTTTGTTCCAGGATTATTCACTGCAAAGGATTATTTTATTTAAAACAACATAGGAATTGCCTAGTAACTGGAATAACCAGTTAAAACAAACATAGCTATGCTCTGCATCGCACTGAAATTGATGTTGAAGAAATGACCTACTTTCTGCAGAGAGAGCTGTCATTTTAAAGCAAACATGTTGTTAAATTGATACTTGGTAACTCTAGGCACCTTAATATTTCTGCTTCCTTCTCAGTTGTTCAATTTTGTAGCATCTCAAGGTCAGTCTGAAACGAAGCAGGCCACCAGATGAGAAATTTGGATGGGTAAATCTCTCAGATCATTTTCTAAAAATGCAGAGACAGATTACCAGTGCAGGAGACACAGACAATGCATGACATGAAACCTGACCCCATCTCTGCATCGCTTCACATTAGTACGTGGAAGATGTACATTCAATCCTCATATTGGTTTTTATCTCCCCAACTGAAGCTCCTGCATCACTCTGACTCCGATGGATAATGGAACAAGCTTTTGTTATCTATTGGTATTCCTGAGTTCCAGGACATGCAAAGGGATGCAATGTGTACCCTGTTCAGTTGTAGAAGGTCCAAGCACCACTCATCTGTGCAGAAATGAAAGTTTATTTTTGCTGATATTTTTATTTATTTACTTATTTAATCTATTTTTAAGAATATTTTTTGTCCAAAGACTCAGAGCTAGGTTCTTCTTTATGCAAATAGCACCTCTTTAACACTAGCAGACACAGTTGCCCCTGCTACTTATCGCTCATCAACCATGCCCTAGATTTGTAGACTATAAAGTCAGAAGAGATTATTGTGATCATATTGTCTGACCTCCTGCATAAATCAGGCCATAGAACTTCCCTGAATTAATTCCTAGAGCATACCCTTCTCTTTCTCCTCTTTGCTGCTGTTAAGAGGAGAGACAATCACTTATATATTTTGATGGTTTATTTAATTCAGTAAGGATGTCTACCTTTCTCAACTAGGCCATAAGAAGCTTAGGGTATGTCTACACTACGAAATTAGTTCGAATTTATAGAAGCCGGTTTTATAGAAATCGGTTGTATACAGCCGATTGTGTGTGTCCCCACATAAAATGCTCTAAGTGCTCTAGTCGGCGGACCGCGTCCACAGTACGAGGCTAGCGTCGACTTCCGGAGCATTGCACTATGGGTAGCTATCCCACAGCTATCCCACAGTTCCCGCAGTCTCCGCCGCCCCTTGGAATTCTGGGTTGAGATCCCAATGCCCGGATGATGCAAAACAGTGTCGCGGGAGGTTCTGGGTACATGTCGTCAGGCCCCTCCCCCCCCGTCACAGCAACGGCAGACAATAGATTCACGCCTTTTTACCTGGGTTACCTGTGCAGACAACATACCACGGCAAGCATGGAGCCCGCTCAGCTCACCGTCACCATATGTCCTCTGGGTGCCGGCAGACGTGGGACTGCATTGCTACACAGCAGCAGCTGCTAACTGCCTTTTGGCGGTAGACGGTGCAGTAGACTGGTAGCCTTCATCGGCGATCTGGGTGTTGGCAGCCGTGGGGCTGCATTGCACCAGCCCCTTGCCTTTTGGCAGTAGATGGTGTATTACGACTGGTAACCGTCCTATTACAAGTTGGGTCATCGCACATTAGCAGAGTCTTCCCTGAGCAGCAGATTGTGCAATAGGCCTGAAGGCCATCGTAATACACTAACTGCCAAGCGCCCAGTATTTGCTGCCAAGCACCCAGAAAGATGCCGAGGGCTATCAGTCACGCTGCACCGTCGTCTTAAGATGTAAAAAATAGATTTGCTCTGTATTCATTTGCTTCCCCCTCCCTCCGTCAAATCAACGGCCTGCTAAACCCAGGGTTTTCAGTTTAATCTTTTGGGGGACCATTCTGTGTGACAGATGTTTGTGTTTCTCCCTGATGCACAGCCACCGTTCTTGATTTTAATTCCCTGTACCTGTACGCCATGTCGTCACTCGGCCCGCCCTCCCTCCTTCCCCTAGTCCATCAGATACTACTTTCGCGCCTTTTTTTTGAATTCTGGGTTGAGATCCCAATGCCCGGATGATGCAAAACAGTGTTGCGGGCGGTTCTGGGTACATGTCGTCAGGCCCCTCCCCCCCCCCCGTCACAGCAACGGCAGACAATAGATTCGCGCCTTTTTACCTGGGTTACCTGTGCAGACAACATACCACGGCAAGCATGGAGCCCGCTCAGCTCAGCTGAGCTCACCGTCACCATATGTCCTCTGGGTGCCGGCAGACGTGGGACTGCATTGCTACACAGCAGCAGCTGCTAACTGCCTTTTGGCGGTAGACGGTGTAGCATGAGTAATAGCCGTGGGGCTGGCAGCCGTAGGGCTGCATTGCACCAGCCCCTTGCCCTTTGGTAGGAGATGGTATATTATGACTGGTATCCATCGTCGTCGTACTGGAGTGGCTGTCAATCATGGCCACCTGGGCAGACATGCTACTGTCTCGATGATGATGGCTACCAGTCGTAGTATAGTATTTTCTGCCAATTGCCCAGTATTGTCTGCTAAGCACCCAGAAGAGGCCGAGGGCGATCTGGGTGCTGGCGGACGTGGGGCTGGCAGACGTGGGGCTGCATTGCTATACAGCAGCAGCCCCTTGCCTTTTGGTAGACGATGGTATATTACGATTGGTAACCGTCGTCATCATACTGCAGAGGCTATCACTCATGCTGCACCGTCGGCTGCCAGCTTCAGATGTAAAAAATAGATGTGTTCTGTATTCATTTGCTTCCCCTTCCTCCGTGAAATCAACGGCTTGCTAAGCTCAGGGTTTTCAGTTTAATCTTTGGGGGGACCATTCTGTGTGACAGTTGTTTGTGTTTCTCCCTGATGCACAGCCACCTTTCTTGATTTTAATTCCCTGTTCCTGTACCTGTACGCCATGTCGTCACTCGGCCCTCCCTCCTTCTCCTGGTCCATCAGATACTAGTTTCGCGCCTTTTTTCTGACCAGGCGCCATAGCTAGCACTGGGATCATGGAGCCCGCTCAGATCACCGCGGCAATTATGAGCACTATGAACACCACGCGCATTGTCCTAGAGTATATGCAGAGCCAGGACATGCCAAGGTGAAACCCGGACCAGCCGAGGAGGCGATTGCAGCGCGGCGAAGAGAGTGATGAGGAAATTGACATGAACATAGACCTCTCACAAGGCACAGGCCCCAGCAATGTGGAAATCATGGTGTCACTGGGGCAGGTTCATGCCGTGGAACGCCGATTCTGGGCCCGGGAAACAAGCACAGACTGGTGGGACCGCATCGTGCTGCAGGTATGGGACGATTCCCAGTGGCTGCGAAACTTTTGCATGCGTAAGGCCACTTTCATGGAACTTTGTGACTTGCTTTCCGCTGCCCTGAAACGCCAGGATACCAAGATGAGAGCAGCCCTCACAGTTCAGAAGCGAGTGGTGATAGCCCTGTGGAAGCTTGCAACGCCAGACAGCTACCGGTCAGTCGGGAATCAATTTGGAGTGGGCAAATCTACGGTGGGGGCTGCTGTGATCCAATTTGCCAGGGCAATGAAAGACCTGGTGATATCAAGGGTAGTGACTCTGGGCAACGTGCAGTCAATAGTGGATGGTTTTGCTGCAATGGGATTCCCAAACTGTGGCGGGGCCATAGACGGAACCCATATCCCTATCTTGTCACCGGAGCACCAAGCCACCGACTACGTAAACCGCAAGGGGTACTTTTCAATGCTGCTGCAAGCCCTGGTGGATCACAAGGGACGTTTCACCAACATCAACGTGGGATGGCCGGGAAAGGTACATGATGCTCGCGTCTTCAGGAACTCTGGTCTGTTTCGAAAGCTGGAGGAAGGGACTTTCTTCCCGGACCAGAAAGTAACCGTTGGGGATGTTGACATGCCTATCGTGATCCTTGGGGACCCAGCCTACCCCTTAATGCCATGGCTCATGAAGCCGTTCACAGGCAGCCTGGACAGGAGTCAGGACCTGTTCAACTACAGGCTGAGCAAGTGCCGAATGGTGGTGGAATGTGCATTTGGATGTTTAAAAGCGCGCTGGCGCAGCTTACTGACTCGCTCAGACCTCAGTGAAAAGAATATCCCCATTGTTATTGCTGCTTGCTGTGCGCTCCACAATATCTGTGAGAGTAAGGGGGAGACCTTTATGGCGGGGTGGGAGGTTGAGGCAACTCGCCTGGCCGCTGATTACGCGCAGCCAGACACCAGGGCGGTTAGAGGAGCACAGCAGGGCGCGATGCGCATCAGAGAAGCTTTGAAAACGAGTTTTGTGACTGGCCAGGCTACTGTGTGAAACTTCTGTTTGTTTCTCCTTGATGAACCCTCCAAACCCCCCCCCCCCCGACCCGGTTCACTCTACTTCCCTGTAAACCAACCACCCCACTCCACCCTCCCCTCCCCAATTCGAGCACTGCTTGCAGAGGCAATAAAGTCATTGTTTTTTCACATTCATGCATTCTTTATTAGTTCCTCACAGAAGTAGGGGGATAATTGCCAAGGTAGCCTGGGATGGGTGGGGGAGGAAGGATGGAAAAGGACATACTGCATTTTAAAACTTTAAGTCTTATTGAAGGCCAGCCTTCTGATGCTTGGGCGATCATCTGGGGTGGAGTGACTGGGTGGACGGAGGCCCCCCCACCGTGTTCTTGGGCGTCTGGGTGAGGAGGCTATGGAACTTGGGGAGGAGGGCTGTTGGTTAAACAGGGGCTGTAGCGGCGGTCTCTGCTCCTGCTGCCTTTCCTGCAGCTCAACCATACGCTCGAGCATATCAGTTTGATGCTCCAGCAGACGGAGCATTGACTCTTGCCGTCTGTCTGCAAGCTGACGCCACCTATCGTCTTCAGCCCGCCACTTGCTCTTTTCATCCCGCCATTCAGCCCGCCACCTCTCCTCTCGTTCATATTGTGCTTTTCTCATGTCCGACATTGACTGCCTCCATGCATTCTGCTGTGCTCTATCAGCGTGGGAGGACATCTGCAGCTCCGTGAACATATCGTCCCGCGTCCTCCGTTTTCTCTTTCTAATGTTCACTAGCCTCTGCGAAGGAGAAACATTTGCAGCTGGTGGAGGAGAAGGGAGAGGTGGTTAAAAAAGACACATTTTAGAGAACAATGGGTACACTCTTTCATTATAAGGTCGCATATTTCGGCTTGCAGACAGCCATGGTAGGCCACAGTGTTTTGGCTTTTTTAACCTTCTTAACATGCGGGAAAGGTTTCAAACAGCAGCGCGTTTCCCATATCAAGGATGAATTGGGTTGTCCATTTAAAATGGGTTTTCAATGTAAAAGGAGGGGCTGCGGTTTCCCGGTTAACATGCGGCACAAACCCAAGTAAACCACTCCCCACACACACACACACACACGATTCTCTGGGATGATCACTTCACCCCTCCCCCCACCGCGTGGTTAACAGCGGGGAACATTTCTGTTCAGAAGAGCAGGAACGGGCGCCTCTGAATGTCCCCTTAATAAAATCACCCCATTTCAACCAGGTGACCGTGAATGATATCACTCTCCTGAGGATAACAAAGAGAGATAAGGAATGGATATTGTCTGAATGCCAGCAAACACCGGGACCATACGCTGCCATGCTTTGTTATGCAATGATTCCAGACTACGTGCTACTGGCCTGGAGTACATGAAGGAGAGCTTTCTGGAGATGTCCCTGGAGGATTTCCGCTCCATCCCCATACACGTTAACAGACTTTTCCAGTAGATGTACTGGCCACAATTGCCAGGGAAAATTAATCATTAAACACGCTTGCTTTTAAACCATGTGTAATGTTTACAAATATTTACAAAGGTACACTCACCAGAGGTCTCCTGTGTGCCCTGAGGGTCTTGGGTGAGTTCGGGGGTTACTGCTTCCAGGTCCAGGGTCACAAACATATCCTGGCTGTTGGGGAAACCGGTTTCTCCGCTTTCTTGCTGCTGTAAGCTACCTACAGTACCTCCATCCTCATCTTCCTCATTCCCCGAACCGTCATCCCTGTGTGTTTCTCCATTGACGGAGTCATAGCACACGGTTGGGGTAGTGGTGGCTGCACCCCCTAGAATGGCATGCAGCTCCGCGTAGAAGCGGCAAGTTTGCGGCTCTGCCCCGGACCTTCCGTTTGCTTCTCTGGCTTTGTGGTAGGCTTGCCATAGCTCCTTAATTTTCACGCGGCACTGCTGTGTGTCCCTGTTATGGCCTCGGTCCTTCATGGCCTTGGAGACCTTTTCTAATACTTTGCCATTTCTTTTACTGCTACGGAGTTCAGCTAGCACTGATTCATCTCCCCATATGGCAAGTAGATCCCGTACCTCCCGTTCGGTCCATGCTGGAGCTCTTTTGCGATCCTGGGACTCCATCACGGTTACCTGTGCTGATGAGCTCTGCGTGGTCACCTGTGCTCTCCACGCTGGGCAAACAGGAAATGAAATTCAAATGTTCGCGGGGCTTTTCCTGTCTACCTGGTCAGTGCATCTGAGTTGAGAGTGCTGTCCAGAGCGGTCACAATGAAGCACTGTGGGATAGCTCCCGGAGGCCAATAACGTCGAATTCCATCCACACTACCCCAATTCCAACCCGCAAAGGCCGGTTTTATCGCTAATCCCCTCGTCGGAGGTGGTGTAAAGAAACCGGTTTAAAGGACCCTTTAAGTCGAAAGAAAGGGCTTCGTCGTGTGGACGTGTCCAGGCTTAATTCGATTTAACGCTGCTAAAGTCGACCTAAACCCGTAGTGTAGACCAGGCCTTAGTTGTATTTTGTCAGCCACACTCTAGCTAGGTGAGATCCCCACTTACTTCTCAGCAGGCATTCTGCTCACAGGGACCCAAGAGAACAGCTAGGGCCTGGCCTGGAAGGTATACTCAAGCCAAAGAGATCCTCCAGGAAGAGTAACTGGTTTCCTAGCTCCATACTGTTGGCTTGGATGGAGGTCTTCCATATTAAGGAGTTAGGTTCTGTCAGTTAGAGAAGGTTGACCCGGCAGAGTCTGGACACCCTGTAGCCACAATGCTGATAGAGTTGGAAAAGGACATGATCTCATCCCGTTAAAATTTTTTTTAGTTTTTCAACTGTTTGTAGCTAAAAGGAGTGAATCATATAAATCCAGGCCCCTCTACCCTCTACCCTCCAAACACAGCTGTGTCAGATTAAATCACTTGCAACATAGGATTGATTTAAAATGTACTTGGTTGAAACTATGGTAAAGAACATGATTATCAGACACATATATGAATATGATATGTTGGGGAAGAGTCAACATGGCTTTTATAAAAGGAAATCATGTCTCACCAAGCTATTAGAAGTCATTGAGGGTATCAGCAAACATGTGGACAAGGTTGATCCAGTGGGTATAGTGTACTTGGACTTTCAGAAAGCTGTTGACAGGTATCCCACATCAAAGGCTCTTAAGCAAACTAAGCAGTCATGGGACAAGAGGGAAAGCCCTCTCATGGATCAGTAACTGACTAAAAGACAGGAAACAAAGGGTAGGAATAAATGGTCAGTTTCCACAATGGAGAGGGGTAAATAGCAGGGTCCCCAAAGGATCTGTACTGGGACTTGTACTGTTCAACATATTAATAAATGATATTATGAAGGGGGTGAACTGTGAGGTGGCAAAATTTGCGGACCATACACAATTACTCAAGATAGTTACGTTCAAAGCTGACTGCGAAGAGTTACAAAGGGATCTCACTAAACTGGGTGACTGGGCAACAAAATGGCAGATGAAATTCAGTGTTGATAAGTACAAAGTAATAATGCACATTGGAAAATATAATCCCAACTATATGTACAAAATGATGAGGTCTAAATTAGCTGTTACCAGTCAAGAAAGAGATCTTGGAGTCATCGTAGATAGTTCTCTGAAAACATCAGCTCATACTAGAAGAGATTAAAAAGCCTGGGACTGTTCATCTTAGAACAGAGATGACTAAGGGGGGATATGATAGAGGGCTATAAAATCATTATGGTATGGGAAAAGTGAGTAGAGAAGTGTTATTTGCCCATTGACATAACACAAGAACTAGATATCACCTGATTAAATTAATAGGTAGCTGATTTTAAAAGAAACAAAAGGAAGTATTTTTTCACACATTACACAGTCAACCTGTGGAACTCATTGCCATGGCATGTTGTGAAGGCCAAAGCTATAACTGAGTTCAGTTAGCCAAGATGGTCAGGAACACAACCCCATGCTCTAAGTGTCCCTAAACTCCCCACTGCCAGAAGCTGGTAATAGGCAACGGGCTGGATCACCTGATGATTGCCCTGTTCTGTTCATTCTCTCTGAATCTTCTGGTGCTGGCCACTGTTTGAATAGAGGACACTGGACTACATGGACCAGTGGTCTGACCCAGTATGGCCGTTGTTACGTTCTTATGACTCATGGGTATTCAAAAATCTGATAAAAATGATCTCTTTACCGTGTGTAGTTTATTCTTTACTCTGGGTTAATTTGCCAGGAATACAGAGGTGGCTACACAAATACATACACTGAACATCAGAATAAACATCTATCCCTCCCATCATGTAAACCTCTTAACATTCATTGCCAGATGCTAAACCTTGGAGAGACAAAAAGAAGAACAGGAGGACTTGTGGCACCTTAGAGACTAACAAATTTATTAGAGCATAAGCATCCGAAGAAGTGGGCTGTAGTCCACGAAAGCTTATGCTCTAATAAATTTGTTAGTCTCTAAGGTGCCACAAGTCCTCCTGTTCTTCTTTTTGCGGATACAGACTAACACGGCTGCTACTCTGAAACCTTGGAGAGACAGAGTTCAAAGTGCTACATGTAAGCCCATATGCACTTATTTCTGGCACTTGGCACAGCAGATGTGGTGTGTGTTAGAGAGCATATGTCTGAAATACTTAACTATTAGCAAACACGTTATTGTGGTACCTGTCAGACTGGGACACTGCCCTTCTGGGAAAACCTAAAATGTGACCGACTTCCATTATTTTCTTGTCTCTTTTTTTGCACAATCCAGGTAACGCTTTATATGAAGGTATGTGAAAGATGCACAAGGGGCAGGGCGTAGTTTCAAAACAAATGCTTTAACACTCTTGTCTTCAGGTTGTTGTTCACATGCCTCCCAGACCCCAAGGATCCTTTTGCCCTTCACCCACCTCCCATTTGCTTGTAGCTTATTCCCCGCCCTGTGTCATGGAGGCTGTCCTTCTGGCGCAGTGGGGCTGGGTAGAATACCCCTAAGAAATGTGAAGTTCTCACCAGGAGCTGAGTATGCTGCCTCCACACTACCTTTAATCCATTTTAGACACTGAGGAATAAGCTAACAGAGAGAATCTAAGTCCTTCCTCAGTATGCAAGGACCTATCATCCAGTCCTTACTACAGAAGGGCAGAGTATTAAAGAGTGAGGTGACAGGCTTTTGACCCAGGGGCGCTCACATACTCTGGTTCTGAGCTGATGTAATACCCTCAGTGCCTCAGGGTGTGTGAACTAGCTGGGAAGAGTAGTTTGGTCATTAAAGTAGCAGTGAAGCACCCTGTTACAGAAGATGTTGATGTTGTTGTAAAATACACAGCTGAAAAGATGCACCGTATTTATTTTACGTTTCACGTTCGGTGACAATCACTCTGGTGGCACAGACCAGATCTAATAAATTACTTCCACAAATCACTCTGCACTGCCTATTACCCAGCTCACACCCATCTGACACATGTTGAATCCTTCATGCACCTCCAGGCAGCAATCCAGGCACAGTCTGTTGGCTTGGCTCTGCTTTAAGAGCAGGGTTTTGCTGTGCATTGAGAATCTGTGCGCCAGACAATCACAGAACGTAGCCAGATGAGCTGCACATACAGTAGCATCCAGTACTCTTTTTTTTTCTAATGTGCCACTGGGAGGAGGATATTGCTATTTTTAAATCTTCATTCTGATAGTTTATCCCTATTCTTTGTTTCCTGTCTTTTAACCAGTTGCTGATCCATAAGAGGCCCTTCCCTATTAGCCCAAGACTGCTTCCTTTGCTTAAGAGATTTTGTTGAGGGACCTTGTCAAAGGCTTTCTGAAAGTCCAAGTACACTATATCCACTGGATCACCCTTGTCCACATGTTTGTTGACCCCCTCAAATAATTTTAATAGGTTGGTGAGGCATGATTTCCCTTTACAAAAAGCATGTTGACTCTTCCCCAACATATCGTGTTCATATATGTAGTTTCAACCAGTTTGCCTGTTACTGAAGTTAGGCTTACCAGCCTGTAACTGCCAGGATCGCCTCTTTTTTTTAAATTAGGTGTTACATTAGCTGTCCTCCAATCCTCTGGTACATAGTGGTTTTTAAGGTCAGGCTTGACAAAGCCCTGGCTGGGATGATTTAGTTGGGAATTGGTCCTGCTTTGAGCAGGGGTTGGACTAGATGACCTCCTGAGGTCCTTTCCAACCCTGATATTCTATGATTCTATGACAGGCTGATTTAAGTGATTGGTTACATACCACAGTTAGTAGTCTACAATTTCATATTTGAGTTCCTTTAGAACTCTTGGGTGAATGCCATCTGGTCCTGGTGACTTATTGCTGTTGAATTTATCAATTTGTTCCCAAACCTCCTTTTTGACCTCAGTCTGGGATAGTTCCTCAGATTTCTCATGTAAAAAGAATAGCTCAAGTGTGGGATCTTCCTCACATCCTCTGCATTGAAGACCTGATTCAAAGAATTCGTTTAGTTTCTCTGCAACGGCCTTGTCTTTCTGAATGCTCCTTTAGCACCTTAATCATCCAGTGGCCAATCAATTTCTAAAAAATCGACTTCTATTAAATTGACCTACTTTCATAGTGTAGACATGCCCTTAGACTCATAGATTTTAATGCCAGAAGGGACCATTATGATCATCTAGTCTGACCTCCTGCACATTGCAGGCCACAGAACCTCACCTGTAACAGACCCCTAACTTCTGGCTGAGTTACTGAAGTCCTCAAATCATGATTTAAAGACGTCAAGTGACAGAGAATCCACCATTTACATTTTAAACCTGCAAGTGACCCATGACCTGCAGAGGAAGGTGAAAATCCCCCAGGGTCTCTGGCAATCTGACCCCATAGAAAATACCTTCCCGACCCCAATATGGTGATCAGTTGGACCCTGAGCATGTGGCCAAGACCCTTCAGCCAGTCACCTGGGCTGGGAAAGAATTCTCTGTAGTAACTTAGAGTCCTCCCCACCTAGTGTCCTATCTCTGGCCGGGGGGGATATTGCTACAAGCAGTCACAGATAAGCCACATGCCATCATAGGCAGTCCCATCATACCATCCCCTCGATAAATTTATCAAGCTCAGTCTTGAAGCCAGTTAGGGTTCCCCCCCACACACACTGCTCCCCTTGGAAGGCTGTTCCAGAACTTCACTTCTCTGATGGTTACAAACTTTCATCTAATTTCAAACCTAAACTTGCTGATGGCCAATTTATATCCATTTGTTCTTGTGTCAGCATTGGCGCTTAACTTAAATAACTCCTCTCCCTCCTTGATGTTTATTCCTACGATGTTTCTATAGCGAGCAATCATATCTCCCTTCAGCCTTTGTTTTGTTAGGCTAAACAAGCCAAGCTCCTTGAGTCTCCTCTCGTAAGCTAGGTTCTACATTCCTCTGATCATCCTAGTAGTCCTTCTCTGCACATGTTCCAGTTTGAATTCATCTTTCTTAAACATGGGAGACCAGAATTGCACAAGTATTCCAGATGAGGTCTCACCAGTGCCTTGTATAATGGTACTAACACTTCCCTGTCTCTACCAGAAATACCTTGCCTGATGCATCTTAGAATCACATTAGCCTTTTTTCAAAGCCACATCACACTGGTGGCTCATAGTCATCTTCTGATTAGCCAATACACCCAGGTCTTTCTCCTCCTCTGTCTCTTCCAGCTATTTTGCAACTTCACACCTACTCCCTTTCCAATGGCCTCTTTCCTTGCCTAGCATGCAGCACGAAGGACAAGGTTTGTTGTTCCAGCACAGTTGTGAGTGGAGGATCCACATGAGGCTCAAGTGAGGTTAACCATGATGTTCCACAGTAACTGAGAGTATGTTTCAAGCCTCCTTTCATTCCCGCTCCCCCACACTGAAGTGCACTTGGTAAAAAAGATGTGGGACTGGGGTGTGGGTGGAGAATGGATGTGTCTGAGAAAAAATGGTTTGAGCAGGATCCTCAACGTATTATCAAGACCTTTAGCTCCATGGCCCCATTTTTGGTATCCTGTTATGAGGGAAAAGTTACTTGGTGCAGGACAGCAGCATCAGGTTGCCCTGCTCTCCCTGTGCTGCAAATCACATCCTGTCTGGCTCTTATACATGAAACACCATGCTGCTGCTAATCTAACAAGCCAAGAGGTGCCCAGGTGCTCTGCAGAATGGCAGGGCATACTCTGGGAATGTAGCCCTGGGAATGAAGCACTGGCAAGGAGCTGCAATGGGAAGGCTCCATTCCTTGGATAATTACACATTTAGGAAGATTTGATCTTATTTTTTAATTATCTCTCATTTTCTGCTCTTGGCTGGTTCCTCTAATTAGGGGCTGCCAAGTTTAATGGTTTTAAAAAATTCCCACCTGTGGTGCTAGGGGGCAGGGCTTGTTAAAGTTGATGCATAAAACATTTTAATTTTGCAATTAGGGATGGGGATCAGATGCAAAATTCTGATCTGCATCCAAAGCTGGGGGTTGTTCAGACCCACTTCTACTCTCTATTCCCCTCCCCCATATTCCAGTCCCTTGGACAGCAGGTGAAGTGGGGGAGGGAGACATTAATGGTGGTGCCATCCACTGTATATCTGCCAGTGATGGCTAAGGGGATATGGGAAGCAGCAGTGATAGACAGGCTTTCCATGGACTTGAGCATTAGTAAATTGCTGGGCCAAGTGGAAGAACTGTATGTGGAGTATCCAGTTATTTTGCTTTTTGAGTCTCCATTTCCTCTGATAACTGGTGAAAATAGTGATGGACAGTGGCCCAGAAATGCAGTGTAACAGGCCAGCAAGGTTTGCTAGAAACACCCCACCACATCTGCAGGTGTTGGTTCTGCTGCAAAAGGGTTAAGTGGATTGTGGTGATTCACTGAGAATTTGGCTGACTAATTAACCCATCTGACTATAAGGGAGTGCGTCTTCAGAGAGAGGATCCTGGGCATGGGCTGAGCAGTCCAGGGGAAGGAACCCTTGAGCACCGAAACCCAGAAAGAAGGTTGAAACTAAACCACATTAATGTATAATTGGTTCCCTGGTTAATAATAAAGCTAAACCCCAGGAGAAGGGGTGAGATTTCACTGTGTTTGAGAGCAGGGTGGGAAAGGCGTTTGCTCACACACACATGCTGTCTGCTCAGAAGGCTGATTTCTTAAGGCATGAAGTGAGACTGTAGGGGCTAGTGTGGAACACACTTTACCTGCTTATTTCATTGTGAAGCACTGCAGGGCATCTCTGTAGCACATTTTCAGACATGGATTGGAGGATCTGTCACATACCCTTCCGGCCTGCTTAGAGTTCTGCTTCAAACACTCTGTGTGCATTTGTATGCATCTAGCCAGAAATAACGTGCATGCAGAAAGAATGCCGTACACTGGCCCGGCAGCAATGATACTTAGCACACTACATAAGCATCTCAGGCTTGGTCTACACTAAACCCCCAAATCGAACTAAGGTACGCAACTTCAGCTACGTGAATAACGTAGCTGAAGTCGACATACCTTAGTTCGAACTTACCGCCGTCCAGACCCGGCAGGCAGGCTCCCCCGTCGACTCCGCGTACTCCTCTCGGCGAGCAGGATTACCGGAGTCGACGGGGAGCACTTCTGAGTTCGATTTATCGCGTCCAGACTAGACGCGATAAATCGAACCCAGAAGTTCGATTGCCTGCCGCCGAACCAGCGCGGTAAGTATAGACAAGCCCTCAGGGACAGATATTAAAGCAGCGCTTTTCATGATGTTATAATTAAAGTGCTGTCTGTGTTTTCATTCACACCCCTATTTTCAGAGATGTATAACTCAGCTGTAAAAATATATTAAATCTGGGTCGAAACTTGGCACCTGGGCTCTCAGAGCACGAACACATTTTCGTTGGCAAAATGTCCTGAAGATGCAGGAGTGCGAAATAATAATTACGATAACATAGGGTGTCAGTAAAAACACCTGTCAGCAAAACCACCCATGACTACCTTTGTGTGTTAGCTGGCCATATGCATACTCCAGATGACCTACCTCCAACTTCAAGGGGTTGCATACATGTAAATGAGGGAAGAATTTGACTTCAGAGTATTTAAAATCATGTTAAAGTAATTTCTTAGCGCTTTTCTTCTTTCTTTTTAATGCTCTCCATTGTTTGCAAATATTTCTTCCAAGTCTGTTCACAACTTCCCTCCTGATTTTATTTTTCCATTTGACTTGCCTTGATTTCCCCACCCCTCCATCCCTCCAATGGAACCAACAGAGACACGTCTGTTTGTGTTTAACAACAACTTCAGCTTGAGAAGCAGCATTATCCTGCCCACATATCCTCAGTGTGCGGTGGAAGTCTCCTCATGCGTGTGGTACTGGCAGGAGTGTTCTTTAGTGAATGCCCATTCCAGGGCCAGTGTAGAGAGAATAAAGTGTGGATTTTCGGGGCCCCATGAAAACTGAAGCCAATATTCTCGGCTTTCAAACAGTGGATTTTAAAAAGAAAAAAATCCCAGATTGAGATCCAAATTCTCCTCCCTTACACGGGGGTGAATCTGGAATACAACAGAACCTCAGAGTTATGAACACCAGAGTTATGAACTGACTAGTCAACCACGCACCTCATTTGGAACCGGAAGTACACAATCAGGTAGCAGACCAAAAAAAAAAAAAAAAAGCAAATACAGTACAGTACTGCGTTAAAGGTAAACTACTAAAAATAAAAAGGGAAAGCAGCATTTTTCTTCTGCATGGTGAAGTTTCAAAGATGTATTAAGTCAATGTTCAGTAGTAAACTTTTGTCCCTAACCCTAATGTTTTGTCAGAGTTACAAACAACCTCCATTCTGAGGTGTTGCGAGGTTCTACTGTAACTCCATTTAAGTGCATGCAGCTATTCCAGATCAGTATCAATGTAACTGAGAGCAGAGTTTTATCCTTGGGGCCTGTGGTGGGGCAGGTCCCCATCCTCATCAGGAAGGAGTTAAAAAGCTCCTCTACGCACAATCAGTCTCAGCCCGGCATGCCTGTGACTCTTGTCAAGCCTGGAGATGGGCAGGTCCTGAAGTGTATGTGTGCACTGCAGCTGGGAGATGCGATTCCCAGCAGAGGCAGGCAAACGTGTGCCATTTCAGCTCAAGGTAGTGCATTGAGAAGAGCAGTACGGACATTATGGTAAGGGCTGTGGCTCAGACTAGCTAGCCCAAGCCTGGCCAGGCTCCTGGGGCCAAGCCTGGGCAGCTAGCCTGAGCCAGCACTTGCACTGCAACGTCCCCACTGCTATTTTAGTGCACTAGCTCCATCTGAGCTAGCATGAGTCTGTCTACCCATGCTAGGAACAACACCGCCTAGCTGCAGTGTAGACATACCCTAAAAGGAAGGGTCCCTGCTTGGTGCAGGGTAGCTCTCTGGAGCAGGACTGTAAGTCAGAGCTCCCCCTGCCCCTGGAAGCACGGGTTGCTGACAAGGGAAACGCCTTGAGAGCATTGGCCACCTCAGAAAGAAGGGCTGGTGCTTTTTTTTTTTTTTTCCTCTTTGGCTTCCCTAAGGCCTAGGACTCTGCTCTCTGTGGGCTGCGAAAGCATGATGACTTTTTGTTTGGATTACTTTAGGTCCCCTGCAAGGAAGCAGAGACCCTGACAGCACTGCCAGAGGGCTATGCCCCAGACTCCAATACAGAAGAGGAGCCTACCATCTCCCCAAGGGAGTGCTAGAGGTGTATAGCCTACAGTAGGACCAAATTCAAAACTGGTGTAAACAGGTGCACTTCAAAAGACTTCTAGTTGCATTGCACCTACTTACACCCAGATTTTAGACTCTGGAGGGTTTTCTCTCCCAGGTACTAGCAATATTAAGATGGGTGAGATGCTTTCATAAACTATTTGAGAGCGTTCCTTCCTTCCATGGCAACTGGACACCTGTGAGTTTGCTGCCCATAACTAGTGTATAAGGAGTAGCAATCAGATTCCTATTCACCTACATTGTGATGTTCAGCTCAGAATATTCTAAAACTATGAACTCTCCTGATATCTACAAAATAAAAACTTGGGTTTGTGTGTATTTGGCAGGATGGGGAGGCTGCCTAAGAGCTTGACCCTTGTTCTCAGACTCGGTTTTTGAAAAGATTAAATGAAGAGTCACTGTTTGATGATCTCACTTGGATATGACCAGAGATTTTTTAGATTGAATGGCTTTAAAATATCAGACTTTTATTTAAAATCTGGGTCAAATGATTTAAAAAAAAAACTGTTTCAAGGTAGAAGGAAGTGACTTTTTGGAGTCTATGTATATTATTATTTATATTGCAGTAGAACCCAGAGGCCCCATGTGTTAGGTGCTGTACAAACATCACAGAGAGCCGTTGCCCATAAGAGCTTACAGCCTCCAGCTCTCCCTGTGCATCCTCTCACTGTCAGATGAATCAAGCATGCCACATTGTTACCCTCGTCTCCCACCCACTCTTCCTACCCAGGAGTTCTTTGGGCAAGAGCTCAGAAACCTGCAGGTTCAATTCCCGCACCAGCCCCACAAAGAAAAAAGGTCGGCTGTTGGGACACAGTTGAATGGGGGTCACCAGGGGATGGTTCAGAAAACGGAGCCACCTACCCACTCCCTACACACTACTATAGTGATTGAGTCTCTCCCAGAGAGCTGCCATATATACAGCTCTGCTTGGCAAGTCATATGGGTGTCCCAAGATCATTATTGTGCGTTTCATATCTGGGGTTTCCTGATCTCCCCTCCCCCTCGCCCCCAGCAGACAGATGAGCTTGTCTAAAAGGAAGCCTTGTTCAGTGGTCTTATAGGTTTTTTTAATGTATTTTCTATTTGTTTTTTAATTTTCTATTCTCATTTGATTGCCTTTCCACAGCCCCTGCGTGGGGGCAGGGGTGCAGTAACAGGGAAACCTGACCTCACACACGCACGCTGTCAATCATCAAAGTATGGCAAACAAAGCCAACAATACTACCAGTGTGTAAAAATGTGACAAGAAATGGGCGTTGACTAAATAAACTGGGCCATGTCGCCCCTTAGGCAGGATGCTCCTATCTAGGGGAGAGGAAACTCCACTGGTTTCCTTCAGACTATTATCCCCTGGGGCGTTGTCCTGTCTCTTCCTCCCCTTCCAGCTCTCTGAACAAGCTGGGATTTCTCTCCTCAAATACACACAGCCCTGGGACCTATGAAGGCCAGGGCCTACTGCCTGCTAAAGTCCTGAGGGTTCAGCGGTGATTGAAGATGCTGTGGAGAGGAGAAGCCCCCCTAGACCCATGTGTCCCCTGCCTAGCTGCATCTTCCTCACACACACCCCCACACAGCCCTGTGGACTGGTCTCCATGAGGTTGGGCAAGTGGTGGGAGATAATGATGGTTCAGAGGAGGCAGTCTTCCCCCTTCCATGCTCATTGCTGGGCAGAATCCACCCACTCTATGTCCCCTCCTTCTGCAGGGGATGATGTGGCCCATTGTGACCGATTTGCTGTGTGGGGGCAGAGGCAGGGGACTGGGGGGTAACAGCTTCATTTTGGCACCCAAGGGTCAGAACAGACATTGATCAAAGATTCCACAGATCGTGGTCTGAGGGAGAGAGAAGGCAGGGCTGTAGGGTGTGGATACTGGCAAAGGGGAGGAAGCTCAAGTGCTGTTTTTACTATAGGATGCAAAAGCAATACTGGCGTCAATTAGATTAAGTCTTGTTCAAGTGAGAAGATGCTACCAGCAAATTAAACAGGGGATAATATCATACCCAGTTCTGATTGAAGCTGCCTGGTGGTGGTTGGCTAGTTATTTAGTGCTGAATGGGGCAGAGGGGCTGGTTATTTGGCAGCGTGGTGATGATGGAGCAGGGACAGGTGTGTTTTTTTTCCTGTGCCACTGAAAGAATAAATAAATAAATAAATAACCTCAAACCATGTGCCATCAGTGCAGCTCAGCAGAGCCAGCTTTGAGCCAAGGCCAGGATGCCACCAACCTTCTCCTTGCTTCACCAAGGCAAGGGCAGTGTCAAGAGATTAACATTGATGGGAAGAAAAAACAAGCCATGTGGGAGAGATGCCCACGACCCCCCACTGCCTGAAAATAATCAGCCTGGGACTTGGATTGCCAAGGACCTGATTTTAAAGTGTTACTGGGAACTTCCTTTTGAAATGGGAAAGAGTATGGGGGCAGAGAGGGGAACAGAGCGGGGCTTCCTTATCCCAAACTCAACATCCAGAACCTGTGAACTTGCAGAGGAGAGGTGTTTTTGTCCAAAAATTCTTCCAACCTTGGTGACATCCCAGTGAGATATACAGATGCCTGCTATACATACCACTCGGAGGTCACAGCATTTCCAGCCCTTTCTTAGTTTGTGAAGAAAGGAAATAGACCATATGTTTCAGAGATAGGGCCCAGGTGCCAAAGTTTGGATCCAAACTCTCATCTGAATCTCAGTTTCCCCCATGCTGCCAGGGGTGTTTGGATGTTGAATTTAGAGTGGCCTACTACAAAGACAGGGTCAAAGAGGTGACACTCAAATCCAGATCTGAATCCAGATCCAAACTGCCCTGGAGTTTCGGGTTTGGTCTGGGTTGGGATCCTTTATTCCAGCCCAGGTCCATCCCTAATTTCTTGAAAGGAAAAGAAACAAAAACAATGGACTAAAAGGTGCTTTAAAATATCAGGAGAGAGGCTACCAAGGAAATAAATAGTGATGAAAACACTGGTAATACTCCTAACGTCACGGCAGCTCTAAAATTCAAGTAGTGTGCACGTGTCAAGAGCATTTCCTTCAAGCCTCTGCGGCTCGGAAGTCGGATTGTGTCCCACAGTTCACAGGTACAACCAGCCCCTCCCTGGTGTAGACATGGAATTGGGGGAGGGGAGAGGAAAAGTGGATGCAATCACTGCTGATGACGATGTCTTTACTGTACCCCCTTGATGCCATGCTTCAGCGAGACAAAAAGACATCAAGATTCTAGTCTGTTGGTCTGAGGCCAGTTGGCTGCACCTCAGAGCTGGAAGGGATATTGCTTCAAATAGTCCCCCATCCTCCTGGGCAGGGGCAGCTGGTCCACCTCCTCTGTTGACTTGTTGATCTGTAGCCGGCACAGGTGCTGTAGGCTGGGGACGCTGTCCTTGCGGCTGAGTGGCCGTATCAGCTTCAAGTGCACTGCTGCAGCCACCATCTCCTTTTGCATGGAGGACAGGGGCGAGGGCGGTGTGTAAGGGGCCTCATTCTTGTTCTCCACTGTGCAGGACATGACATAGTGCTGGATAAGGCTGACCACATCTGGGAAGGCCAGGATGCGGGGTTTGGACAGGCAGTTTGAGTCGAGCCGGAACTTGCTGTCGGCATATTCAATGCGCACATTGGTGGGACCCCGGTTGGTCTTGACGGAGAGTGTGAACAGGTAGCTGGGGTGGGTACTGTCCCGTACCAGGAAGGTACCCTCAGGCATCTTCTGAAGATGCTGCTTGGCCTCACTAGCTGTGATAGACCCCCAATACCAGCCTGGAAAGTAATCCCAAAAAAGAGAGTTCATTTAGAAAGAAAGAATCATCACAAGACTGAAAACACAGGCTGCTCATATCAGGGAGGCAGGAGTAGGCTTCATGGGAAATACAGTAGAGACAGCATAGCCAAGCCCTGCAGGGTTTCCAGCCTACGTTTTTCATCAGTGTGCTTAGGCTGGGGGAGGGGAGGCCACTGCTGCAGTGTGTGGAGCTTACAGAGACAGAGGAGCCAGTTCCCCTTTCTGTCAATTGAGCTATTAAAGGCAAAGCTCCTGTGTATGCTAGTAGTAGGCTACTTTGTGATATAAACACTGGCTGTGTGGTGGCTGAGACCAGGACCACTCCTTGCACTGATAAGTTTCTGCTGTAACAGCTTCTGGGGCAAGACACTTACAGCAGACCAACCTTTAGTGCCCAGCGACCTCCCTAGGAGAGGAGATTCTTCTTGGAGATGGTTCACAGAGAGTTCTTCTCCACACCCTGTGGCCGCCTCACCCAGTGACCTCATGCTAGTGGGTAGAGCCTTACCGGATTCTCGCAGATAGGAGAAGGTTTTTGCAATGCATAGCAGGTCTTCTTCAGGATCTCGCATCCGAGGCAGGTTATTCTCAGGAGCAGGTGCCATGAAGGCAGGAGCAGATTCTCCCTGGAAGACCGTAACGGAGCGAGGTTGCATGATCTGCTCGGACAAATCCACTGCAATGCCTCTGAGCGACTGTCTCCTGAACTTCTCCTCTGCCAGCAAAGGATGGGGTCTGAAATGAAGGATGTATTGTATGATTTTTAGCTTGCCTTGCCTAGGGTTGCATTATCAGCTCAGCGTCTGCTCTGCTGTGTTACAGCACGTGTTCTGTAAACAGATCCTCACTATGGTTATGTTTCCAACAGAAGTAGAAAAGGAAGAAACAAACATCACAGAGCTAAATATGAACCCCTCGATGCAGGGAGGGATGGGTGGCTTTTTCCACCTTGGAAGGGACACTAGTTCAAACACCTTGTAACTCCACCAAGAGTCTGATATTCCTCTAATCCACTGGTTCTCAATCCGGGGTATGCATACCTCTGAGGGATACGCAGAGTTTTCCAGGGGGTACATCAACTCATCTAGATATTTGCCGAGTTTTACACCAGGCTACATAAAAAGCACTAGCGAAGTCAGTACAAACCACAATTTCATACAGACAAGGGCTTGTTTATACTGCTCTATATACTATACACTGAAATGTAAGTGCAATATTTATATTCCAGTTGATTTATTTTATAATTATATGGTAAAAATGAGAAAGTCAGCAATTTTTCAGTAGTAATGTGCTGTGACACTTTGGCATTTTTATGTCTGATTTTGTAAGCAAGTAGTTTTTAAGTGAGGTGAAACTTCAGGGTACGCAAGACAAATCAGACTCCTTCAAGGAAGGGGTACAGTAGTCTGGAAAGGTTGAGAGCCACTGCTCTAATATATAGGATACTGCATTTCTAATAAGGCTGTGGGGAGGAGATAAAGATAGGATTCCTGATGACATGCAGTGGGCCTGATTCTGTTTCACTGGTGTAAACTTCAGTGGAGTTACTCCAGATTTATGAAAGTGTGTCTGAGAGGAGAATCAGACCCCCCAAGTTATCCTCCTGTCACTACAGGTTGGCCTGATCTTGTCATGTCTGTTAGAAGCTAAGTGCGTGCTGATCTTGAAATGCCATCACAGCATGGTCTGACTGGGCCTGGCTCAGGCCTTTCGTCTTCTGACACTCTTCACCCTCACTCAACCCTGTGCTGCAGCACATCTCAAATGTTTATTCCTATTGCACCTGGCACCAAGGTGATCTCTCTAGGGTCAAAAAATATAAGGTAAATGTGTTCCCAGGGAAATGCAATACAATCCCCAACTTGAGAGCTAGGGACAGCCTGAAGCTAATGGAGATTAAAAAGGCAGCTGCAGCATTCTCCCACGTCATAGGAAAAAGAGGGGGAGAGAGGACGGATGTCCCTGGCGTTTCTCCTCCAATCTTATCAACTTTGTCCTTTGTATAGACAGTGACATTTAATGGGCACACAAATGTGGATGAGGCAAGGATAAGGTTACAGACTGATTTTCCCCACCCTACCCTGGCTTGGCCCACTCCTCTCTCCAGCCCTCTCACCCTGCTGTGTCCCAATTGTGGGACAAAGACACCAAAAGGAGAGACATATGAAGAACAATAGCACAGAGGAGATTGAAGAGGAGTTTTTCCTTTAAGAGAGAGCGCGAGCTGCAGTCAGAGTTCCATGGTTCTGCATTTATGGGGCCATAGGTAAATCTGGCTCTAAAGTGAGGGACACTCAGTATTCTCAAACAATGAAGGGCAGTCAAGGAGGACACACTGATCCCACAAAATCAAATGCTCCACAGACTTTCAGAAGAGACTGTTGTGAGTTAAAACATCAGCCAAATACATCCCTGGTCTTCTTCAGCCAATCCCTACTTTAGGAAAAGCAAGATATGATATGCATGGACTTTGAATCCTGCCTATTAATTTCTATCCTAGAAGACCTCACCTGCTAAATCTTTGTTCTAGCCCCTAGTTTTCACCAGTATTCTCTTATATCTAGAATACAAAGCGTTCCTCTGTGGCTCTTTGCAGGCAACGGTTCTGGATAAGATTCCCTTCCATGGTAGCACTGTCGTGAAGGAAGCCCAGACACTTTCTCCAAGGAAAGTCTGACCTGGGTTATATTCAGTAGCTTTTGGGCACTGCCTGTGCTCTTTCAAAAAGAGATATATGTGTGTATATATATCTCCTCAATATATGTTCCATTCTATATGCATCCGAAGAAGTGGGCTGTAGTCCACGAAAGCTTATGCTCTAATAAATTTGTTAGTCTCTAAGGTGCCACAAGTACTCCTGTTCTTTTTGCGGATACAGACTAACACGGCTGCTACTCTGAAACCTGTCAAAAAGAGATAGTACAGGCCTGATCCTCCACTGCCTTGCACCTTGTGTAATCACTGTGCAAAGTGGGTATCAAATGCTGCCCTCAGTGGAGGATTCAGTTTTGGTAGCTTTCAACACCAGCAGTTTGCATTGCACAGATATAAATGACTGCCAAAGGTGAAAGGTAGGGGAGAAGGAGTCCCACGGTGCAAAAGTTTCATTCCCAGCTTGAGAAAAATAATGCTGCAGCTTGGATTCCAAAATTGAGCTTGCTGGTTCTTGGCAATGTTTCTGCTACGCCCTCAGGCAAAGTCTTGTGTTTAAAGAAATGTTTTCTTGTTGCTAGCATGAGAACCATTTTGCTTTTTAGACACCTGATTTGGGAAGGGGATTAAGATTTGTCTGGGGGAGATGGAGAGACCAGGAAGCGGTTTTGAATGGAATCTTTAGACAATCACTAGGTACCTTAACTGATAATTTATTAGAAAGTTCTGCTCCTGCTTTCACTATGCTGCGTCTGTAACTTCCATTGTCTTATGGAATGCGGTCTCGGAACCTCCAGGACTCATCTTGAAGCCACCCTGGTGAGGCCATTCCCCTTTCACTAAAGGAAGCTGTGAATCAATTCACATTTCACTTCAGAGATGTAGAAAGGGCTCAAGTCTTTAAACTCTATGTACAATCATAGGTGCTGGAACTAGGAGTGCAGGGGGTGCTGTCGCACCCTCTGGCTTGAAGTGGTTTCCATTATATACAGGGTTTACAGTTCGGTTCAATGGCTCTCAGGACAGGACCTCCACTATAAAACTTGTTCCAGCACCACTGTGTACAATCCCCTCTCCGTAGTCACAAGAGCTCTTGTGAAGTGGGGCCAGTGTGGATTGGAGAAAGATGAGTTCACCTACAGTGGTCATCCCCTGGCTCCCATATACTCCCTGACTATCCTGCCACCTAAAACCTGTGGAGCCCAACCCCCATGCATTTCCAGTGGGGGTTCTTCCACAATATCCAGGGAAAGGTCACAGGGGATGCTGCATGGATTTTGCTCCCCTTTCATACATATAAAAAAGCCTGTGGTGACACAGCCTCTAATGAATACAGTGCAGTGAAAGAAAGTTTTAAAATCTATGTGTGGCAGGAACGTGGACCCATTAATGGAGTCTAATTAATGATGATTCAAAAGTGCCTGAGCTACTAAACAAGACAAATATAGAAAAGAGGTCAAGGATCAGGAATGAACAGAATACGTGTGACTATAGCTGCTATTATGAACCAGATAAAGAACTATGTGGAAGAAAGTGTATTTATAAAAATCAGCAGGTCCAGTTGATATGCATCTTTTTGTACTAAAAGAAGCAGCAAGCAAACTTTTTCTGACCCCTCGAGAAAAGCCCTGGAAAACTGAGAAGATACAAGAGCGCAGTCACAGGCAGTACCAAGTAGAGTGATCTTTGCCATTTCCTCTGTGATAAGTCAAACTTCATAATGACACACATAGTGAAATAGTACAGGAAGAAGGGTCCAGTCCTACACTCCTTATATTGGCAAACTCACATCAGCTCCCACAGGACTTTTGTCTGAGTAAGAAGGGCAGGATTGGGTCCAAAATGCATACAATCTTAGAGGACAATGGAACAAGCAGCTTTATAAAGACAAACAGTGGACAAATTCCCCCGTTTGAATGAAGAACAGGTTATTAATGGATGATAGGTAGGCTGTAGATATGATATATTTGCACTTCAGTAAAGCATATGACAGTGTCCTGCAAAGCCTAAACTGAAAAATTAATTCCAAGCAGCTTGGCTATGAGCACTATCATGTGGGCTGAAAACATGGGTGAAACCAAGCGAAGAAGACATAGGTTGAGCAGCAGGAAAATATTTGTAATAGTGAGTTCTATGAGATGTTGGGGACTCTCAGGGGAACTGGTGGAAATCCCCACACTTGAGTCACTTAAAAGTAGACAGAGCAGAAGTATAACACTGTGAGGAAAATCTTCTAGTGGCAGACAGGATGGTTAAAATGACATCATGGCCAGACATTAATGAAGGTGCGAGCTTAGAAATATTTCCAAGAGCACAAATGCCTGATATATTCATGCAGATAAGGTACCGTACATATGTAGATGACCCATGTAGTGCCTAACTGACCATGTGAGCATGCAAATGCCAATATGCACGCACTAGCCAGGGGTACTTATGATACAATTAGGCATGCAGAAGAATTTATTTGCACCTTATTGGATATCTGGGGCACTAGGGCTTTTCCCCATCTTTAATTTTTATAATTCACTGTGAGTATACACATGCATGTGTACACACATACACACATAATCTTGTACAGAAAAACTATGCAAGAAGAAATATACATTAATTCTATACATTCATTTGGAATTAGACATAGACAGTTTTAAAAAAAAATTCCTGAAAGCTTTTCCCTATAAGTAGTTTGTTTCTATGGAGAAATCAAATAGCTCCTAATATTCTGTGCTTCTGTCCTCTGTAGTTTTACATATGATATATTGTATAGCGTAGTCAGAATTTTCCTCTAACTAATTTTACCTGTAAGAACCTTGAGTGCCATGTGATTTCTCAGCTATAGAGAGAGCATGGATATCAGGGTATCTGTTCATGCCCTTCTTGGACAAAAGATATAAAACCCCCAGAAACACAAGACACTCACATGTACTGAGGGCCAGATACTCAGCTGGTGTAAATCAGCATAGCCCCATTAACCTGAATAGACCTACACCAGTTTATACCAGCTGAGGATCTGCCCCAGAGTCTGTGATTGACAATTCTCAAATCGTGTTTAAAATGAAGGCTGCAAGGAATCTTACCCCTGAACACAGATGATCATGTCACTCCAGGACCAAGAAAAACGCATTAAGTCTTCAATTGGATGGGAAAATGGTCTTCCCCCTTTTCTTGCCGCCTTCTTTGTTCCCCAGAGGAGTTAGGACAAATCTTTAGTTAGAAATTCACAGGAAGAAAAAGACTGGACTGCTCCCAACAAACCTCTTCCACGGCACTCTGGAGTTCACACACCGGGAGAAGCCAAGCAGAAAGCAAATCAGGCTGCCCAGAGAAAGACTTTACAGATTTTTCAGCAACTTTAGCTAGGAAAATGTGCGCAGTCTTGGTGCTTTTGAAGATAAGAAAATATATTCTTGCTCTGATTAAAAAAATAAAATAAAATAAAAATGACCAGAGAAAAGGAAAAAGGATTTTAAAAGAAGGAATGAAATCTCCTTCAGAACGACCTTTCAAGTCAGGATTTAAAGCACCTCCGAAATAACAATAAATAGGTATCAATAAATAATCTCTCCCTGAATGTAGAGCTGGGAGAACGGCAACCTACTTGGACGCTGGCTCCGGGAGTAATGAAGCTCTGGGAAAAAACACAACTAAGTAATCTTTTGTTTGTCCCTTTTAATCTGTTCCAGGAAGTGACGGATTCCTGGAATTGTATTGTATTCACATCACTGTTCTGACATTAAAAAACAAAAAGTATAAATAGATGTGTCCATAATGGACATCTTGATGTCAGCACTGCACTCCAGAGAATTTGGGGGTGGGGGGAGAAGACCCTCCAAAATATACCAAAATCCCCAAGGAAAAAGGCAGGGTCAGGTCAGATTGGTCATCTCCTTCCAGGGACCCAGCTAAAAAGTTGTAAGTTGTTTTCTGTTTTATAAAGCATTTGGCTGCTGTCTCTCTGTGTGTTCAAAGAAATACCTTTGATAGATTTCCAAGAACTTTCCAGGAAAGCTGGGCTGAACCACAGAGCTCTGCCAATCAGAGCAAACCGAGGCTGGGCTGGACCTCAGAGGTCTGCCAATCAGAGGCGAATGAGGCTGGGCTGACGCTGCAAGCTGCAATGAGCCCAGCCCCCACAGCCACAGAGAAACACACGCACACGTCAGAAAATAGGGAGGGAAATGCAGGCAGCAGTTGTAATCACCAGAGGCCCTTTAACCATGTGACTAGGAAAGAGCGAGATTAGAAACCTCGCTGACCATTCCCAGATGGCTATGTGAAACCAGAGAGCAGCTATAATGCACCCCTGCTCCAAATATCAGCAAGTGGCCTCCTTGTTAGGCTTTGTACCACAAGGCTGGGATAAAGGAAATTCCCCTCCTCTAGCTTTAACTTGCAGCATCAAACTTGCCAATTCCCCCTGCTTTCTCATAAAAATAAACAATCTTTCCCCTTCCTCACCAACCCGGCAGTGTCTGGCCAGACAGGCTGAGATTTCAACACTGAGAATCATGTTTTCCAAGTGGATTTGGTGAATGTGAAAAGTGCTGAGTTGAGAGCCCCAGAGATAATTCCTCTTTAATTCACAGAACAAGGACTGCAGGGGCAACAGCTGAGCAAACGCCTTCCAAGGAACATGGAAGGTAGGACTGGAAGGGACTTCCCGAGTCATTGAGTCCAGTTCCTGTTATTGCAGGCAAGCCCATCCTATAATCCCATTCATAAATTTATCAAGATCCCTCTTCAAACTAGTTAGGTTGTTTGCCCCCATTCCTCCTACTGGGATGCTGTTCCAGAGCCTCACTCCTCTGATGGTTAGAAACCTTTTTCTATTTTCCCACTTAGATTTATTAATGGGTAAATGAATAAATTCCATACCACCCAGGCCAATGCATCTCAGTCACTGACCTGTAAGGACCACCTTAAGGGATAAGACAGTGAGCAGGTTGAGCTCTAGAGCAGTGGTCCCCAAACTTTTTACCTCACGCTCCCCTTTACTCCTGTCTGCGCCCCTCCCCCAGAGCCAGGACCAGGGCTGGCTCCAGGCACCAGCGTAGCAAGCAAGTGCCTGGGTCGGCCAATGAAGAAGGGGGCGGCACGTCCAGCAGCGATTCGGCGGCGGGGCCGTCGCTCCCTCTCGGAGCGAAGGACCTGCCACCGAATTGCAGCTGATTGCAGCTTTTGTGTGTGTGTGTGTGTGTGTGTGTGTGTGTGTGTGTGTGTGTGTGTGTGTGTGCACGCGCGCAGGGGGCGGCAAAAACGCTAGAGCCGGGCCTGGCCAGGGCCGAGAGCGGGGCCACAGCTCTTGGGGGGGGGGGGGAGGATGCAGACAGGAGTAAGAGGGCCATGGCTGGGGCCACAGCTGAGGGTGAAGGAGGGTGAGTAGCCTCAGGCATGGACCAGGGCCAGGGCTAGAAGTGGAGCTAGGTGGTGCTCCCCTCCCCCCCCGGTGAGGGCTGGCTTGGCCCCAGCCACACCCTCTCCCCCCAAATGTTCCTCCGTGCCCCCCTAGAGGACCTCTGCTCTAGAGAAATGGAATCCTTGGAACCTCCACTGGGTAGGGTTACCATATTTTGAGCCTCCAAAAGGAGGACAGTCCACGGGGCCCCGGCACCGCCCCCAGCCCCACCCATGCCCCGGCCCCAACTCCGCCCCTTCCCCAAAGTCACCGCCCCAACTCCGCCCCCTCCCCTGCTTCCTGCGAACATTTGATTCGCGGGAAGCCTGAAGCAGGTAAGGGGGGTGTGGGGGGAGGAGGCGCGGCCCAGTCTGGCCTCCCCCGGCGTCTCCAGCCTGGGTCGGCTCGGGCCCCGGGCCCGGCCCCCGACCGAGCACCTCCGGCCCGCCCAGCACCCCCCGGGCCCCTGGCCGAGCACCCCCGTCCCCCTCAGCACCCCCCGGCCCGCCCAGCACTGCCGGTCCCCGGCCCGGCCCCCGGGCCCCCGGCCGAGCACCCCCGGCCGCTCAGCACCCCCTGGCCCCGCCGGCCCCCGGCACTCCCGGCCCCCGGCACTCCCGGCCCCCAGCCCAGCCCCCGGCCCAGCACCGCCAGCCCCGCATGTCCCGATTTTCCCGGACATGTCCGGCTTTTTGGGATTTCCCCCCGGATGGGGATTTGGAGCCCAAAAAGCCGGACTTGTCCGGGAAAATCCGGACGTATGGTAACCCTACCACTGGGACTGACTACAAGAGTGCCAGTGAGGAATCTCATACTCAGAAAGACAGCTGAACACTAAACACTGGGCTATGTAAGGTGGCCAAGTGCCCTCGTAACCTGGGAATCTCCTAGTCTTTGAAGGCCATCCTAGCCTCTGGATAAGGTTTATAAAACCAGTGATTCCCCCTACCTTCAGAGTCACTTTTACATAGAATGTGGCCTCGGGGTGTGGGGTGGGGGTGTGGAGGAGAGAACAGAGCAGGACCCCTACAAGCTGCCAAAAAATTCCATGTGTATCTTCCTGACTTTCCAGGTAGTAGTCTCTGGCAATGGCTAATTAACCTTTACGTTCACAGTGCATCTTCCTCTTCAGTTATGAAGGGGAGTTCATTGAGGTAATAGAGTTATTATATCTTAGGCAGGAGCATGGCAGCTCAGTAGGGACATGGAAAAGGCATCTTCACAGATTTCTTAGATTTGTAATCAGGCTCTATCTAGTGGTCATTTTCTGAAAAACACTTCTCTCTTCGAGGAGCAGGAGTACATAACTAAGTACTGAGTGGCAAAACCCAAAAATCAACAAATGCACTCAATTCGATAACTCAGTGAGTGGTGGTATGTGGTGTGCACATCAGTAAAGAAGTGTACTGGTGTGTATATATAACTCATCTTGGTAATCCCCTGAGAGGTGGTGGGTAAATGTGTTCCAGTGAATGTCCTGTTTCTAAGTACTGGATCTATTAGTAAAACCTGTCACTGAAATATGGAAAGAGAACAGCTACATTTTAGTCAGATCTACACACACTCCTCTTCTGTCTGTGTTTAACTTACAGATGGTGGGGCAGAGCCTCAAAGTTCCATTGACTTCAATAGCTCTACATCATGGTACATCAGCTGAGAATCTTGCCTATCATTCCCACTCCTGACATCCCTGATGCTTGCACCAATGCACAAAAAAGATAATAAACAAAACAGAGCACCTGATTCACCATTGTCCTTCACCTTGTGTAGTCATCTACCCTGTGCAAACCCAGTGCCATTCCGAGTAGGTAGCATTCTATATCCTCTTTGCGTTCCCTGTGTAAATGTCTGCAGAAGGTACAAGTCAATGGAGAAGAAGGACTTTGAATTGAGACTTAAAAGACACAGCATTACTTACTGCTGACCAAATGGAAGAGAATTTGTTTAAGAGAGAATTTCAAAGGATTTCAAAGCTCTGGGAGGATTTACAATAATGATAATGGGAAGTACAAAATATAAAAGTGAATAAGATGACAGCGTCCCTTACAAAATTCCACCAATGCACTATCACCATCTACTGGTAAATGCCTGTATATACAAAAAGATAAATGGGCTTGACGCTCCTTTTCACTGACACTTTCACTAGTCATGCAAATGGCCCTTAAAGTGGGTTTAAATATAATTGTTGTCCACTTTAAAGTCCCTTCACACTGCCAGAGGGGTGTAAATTGGCCTTATTGTAAATGAGAATCAGGCCCAGAAATGTTTCATGTGCTAGATTTACCCCAAAATGTAAAATGTTATACCCACAAAGGACAGGAAATTCATAGGTCAGGTTTTCACAACAGCCTTAAGTCTAACCCAACTGCTCAAGTCTGCTATCATTTCATCCCTAATCCCTATAGGATCCCTCGACAAGGAGGCAGAGCTAACTGAGGGAGAACTCAAGTTTAACAAGCCACCTCCTAAGCCATCAGAGGAGCTAGCGAACAGGAGCAGGAAAGAGCAGAGTTTTGCGAGGGAGCATGAGAGCCAGACACGTCCAACAAACACACTCTAAATTTAGGCCAATAATCCCCCCCAAAACAAAGAACAAACAAAAAAACCCCACAATAGTAAAAATAATGCAGGCAGAAATCCAACAGCAGATGGGGGCTATCCAGTTCATTGCACCGAATGCAGCATGTACAATTTCCTGCCTTGTGAGCAGGTGGCATATGTGAACATTTGATGCGATCAACTCATGGCCTTCAGAGACTGAGTACTGGCTCTTGAGACCAGAGTGGCTGAACTGGAGGAGCTAAGGGAGACAGAGATGCACATAGATGAGACTTTCAGGGACACAGTAGAGTGGTCCGACCCCCAGTCTGACAGCCTCTCTGCTGTTGAGGACAATGAAAGTCTCAGGGAAGGAGAACATCAAGCTGGCGCGGAGGGAAATGATCCCAGATGATGTCGTTGTATCCTCTCGCACTGAGGATTCTCCTCCTGCGGAGGGAACCCCAGTTATTAGGAAGAGACAGGTAGTAGTAACGGGGAATTTGATTATTAGAAATATAGATAGTTGGGGCACCTTAGAGACTAACAAATTTATTAGAGCATAAGCTTTCGTGGACTACAGCCCACTTCCGAAGAAGTGGGCTGTAGTCCACGAAAGCTTATGCTCTAATAGATAGTTGGGTTTATGATGACCAGGAGACCCACATGGTGAATTTCCTGCCAGGTGTGAAGGTTGCAGATCTCTCAAGACACCTGGACAGACTTATGTGTAGTGCTGCTGGGGAGGAGCTGGCGGTTGTGGTACATGTAGGTACCAATGAAATAGGGAAAGGTAGGAGAGAGGTTGTGGAGGCCAAATTTAGGCTGCTAGGTAAGAGATTAAAGTCCAGGACCTCCATGGTAGCATTCTCTGAAATGCTTCCAGTCTCATGCACAGAGCCAGTTAAACAGGCAGAACAGCAGGGTCTCAATGTGTGGATGAGACGGGGTGCTGAGAGGAATGATGTAAGTTTATTAGGAACCTTTTGGGAAAGGAGGAGCCTGTACAGGAAAGAGGCTCCACCTAAAACAAAACAAAACTAGATGGCTGGCATGTAAATTTGAGAAGGTCATAGAGGGGTTTTTAAACTAAGGGGTGGAGGGAAAGCCAACTGGTGTGGAGGAGCCCATGGTTCAGACAGACATATCTCTTAGGCGAGGATTTATTAAAGGGGATTCTCTGTATCCTAGTAAAGAGGAGAGAATGGAAGTCGATAAAGTACAGTAGGAACTGAAGAGAAACAGTCAAATGAAAAAGAGTCCAATTCAGTTGCATCACATGAAGGCAGACAACTAAGCACTTGTGTTCAAATGCTAGAAATATAAATACTAAGATGGAGGAACTTGAGTGCCTGGTATAAAATGAGGATATGGATGTAATAGGTATCAAAGAAACTTGGTGGAATGATGATAATCAATGGGACACAGAAATACCAGTGTACAAAATATATAAGAATGACAGCGTAGGTCACGCTGGTGGGAAATGTAACACTATACACCTCTACCCCGATATAACGCTGTCCTCGGAAGCCAAAAAATCTTACCGTGTTATAGGTGAAACTGCGTTATATTGAACTTGCTTTGATCTGCTGGAGTGCACAGCCCCGCCTCCCGGAGTGCTGTTTTACTGTGTTATATCTGAATCATGTTATATTGGGTCGTGTTATATCGGGTTAGAGATGTATGTGAAAGAAAGCAGAGAGTCAAATATAGTAAAAATCCTAAATGACTCAAACTGTACCATACAAACTGTATAGATAGAAATTCCATGATTGAATATTAAGAGTATAGCAGTAGGAATATACTACTGACCACCTGCCCAGGATGATGACAGTGATTGTGAAATGCTCAGGGAAATTAGAGAGGCTACAAAAACTGAAAACCCCGTAATAATAGGGGATTTCAACTATTCCCATATCTGTTGCAGAGATAACATTTCTAGACACCATTAATGACTGCTTCTTGGAGCAGCTTGTCCTGGAACGCACAAGAGGAGAGACAATTCTTGATTTACTCCCAAGTGAAGGGCAGGATCTGATCCACATTGTGTATATAGCGGAACCACTCAGTTATAGCCACTATATTGTAATTAAATTTAACATCCTTATGGGGGGTGGAAAATACCAAAGAAACTCACCAAGCATTTCACTTCAAAAAGTGGAACTACACAAAAATGAGGAAGCTAGTTAAACAGAAATTAGAAGGAACAGTCACAAGGGTGAAATGTTTGAAAACTGCATGGAAACTATTTAGGACTCAAACTAAATATTTACCCCAAATTAAAAAAACACTGTAAGTGGATCAAATAAATGCCACTATGATTAAATCACAGAGTACAAGAGGTGGTTAGAGGCAAAAAGTCATCCTTTAAAAATTGGAAGGCAAATCCAACCGAGGAAAATAGAATAAACTCTGGCAAGTCCAGTGTAAAGTATAATTAGGCAGGCCAAAAAAGAATGTGAAGATCAAGTAGCAAAAGATACAAAAAGTAACAGCAATTTTTTTTTAAGTATATCAAGAGCAGGAAGCCATCCAGCCAGTCAGTGGAGCCACTAGCCGATTAAGAGCTAAATGAATTCTTTGCATCAGTCTTCACTGCAGAGTATCCGAGGGAGATTCCCAAACTTGAGCCATTCTTTTTAGGTGACACATCTGAGGAACTGGCCCAGATTGAGGTGGTTTTGGAACAAATTGATAAATTAAACAATAATAAGTCACCAGGGCCAGATGGTATTCACCCAAGAGTTCTGAAGGAATTCAAAATGAAATAGCAGAACTACTAATTGTGATGTGTACCCAATCACTTACATCAGCTCCTCTACCTGATGACTGGAGGGTAGCTAATGTAACAGCTAATTTTAAAAAAGGCTCCAGAGGCAATCCTGGCAGTTATAGGCTGGTAAGACTAATTTCAGTACATAAGAACGTAAGAATGGCCGTACTGGGTCAGACCAAAGGTCCATCCAGCCCAGTATCCTGTCTACCGACAGTGGCCAATGCCAGGTACCCCAGAGGGAGTGAACCTAACAGGTAATGATCAAGTGATCTCTCTCCTGCCGTCCAACACCACCCTCTGACAGACAGAGGCTAGGGACACCATTCTTTACCCATCCTGGTAATAGCCATTAATGGACTTAACCTCCATGAATTTATCCAGTTCTCTTTTAATTCCGGTTATAGTCCTAGCCTTCACAACCTCCTCAGGCAAGGAGTTCCACAAGTTGACTGTGCGCTGTGTGAAGAAGAACTTCCTTTTATTTTATTTGTTTTAAACCTGCTGCCCATTCATTTCATTTGGTGGCCCCTAGTTCTTATATTATGGGAACAAGTAAATAACTTTTCCTTACTCACTTTCTCCACATCACTCATGATTTTATATACCTCTATTATATCCCTCCTTAGTCTCCTCTTTTCCAAGCGGAAAAGTCCTAGCCTCTTTAATCTCTCCTCATATGGGACCCGTTCCAAACCCCTAATCATTTTAGTTGCCCTTCTCTGAACCTTTTCTAATGCCAGTATATCTTTTTTGAGATGAGGAGACCACATCTGTATGCAGTATTCAAGATGTGGGCATACCATGGATTTATATAAGGGCAATAAGATATTCTCGGTCTTATTCTCCATCCCCTTTTTAATGATTTCTAACATCCTGTTTGCTTTTTTGACTGCCGCTGCACACAGCATGGATGTCTTCAGAGAACTATCCACGATGACTCCAAGATCTTTTTCCTGATTAGTTGTAGCTAAATTAGCCCCCATCATATTGTATGTATAGTTGGGGTTATTTTTTCCAATGTGCATTACTTTACATTTGTCCACATTAAATTTCATTTGCCATTTTGTTGCCTAATCACTTAGTTTTGTGAGATCTTTTTGAAGTTCTTCACAGTCTGCTTTGGTCTTAACTATCTTGAGCAGTTTAGTATCATCTGCAAACTTTGCCACCTCACTTTTTACCCCTTTCTCCAGATCATTGGTTGAAATTATAGGAAAGAACACAATTACCAGACACATAGATTAACACAATATGTTGGGGAAGAGTCAATCCAGCTTTTACAAAGGGAAATCATACCTCACCAATCTATTAGAATTATTTGAGGGTGTCAACAAACATGTGGACAAAGGTGATCCAGTGGATATAGTAGAAAGTGACAAAGAGTCCTGTGGCACCTTATAGACTAACAGACGTATTGCATCTGACAAAGTGAGTATTCATCCACGAAAGCTTATACTCCAATACGTCTGTTAGTTTATAAGGTGCCACAGGACTGTTTGTCGCTTTCTACAGATCCAGACTAACTCGGCTACCTCTCTGATAGTGGATATAGTGTACTTGGACTTTCAGAAAGCCTTTGACAAGGTCCCTCACCAAAAGCTCTTAAGCAGAGTAAGGAGTCATGGGCTAAGAGGGAACATCTTCTCATGGACCAGTAACTCGTTAAAAGATAGGAAACAAAGGGTCGGAATAAATGGTCAGTTTTCACATTGCAGAGAGGTATATAGTGGGGTCCTTATTGAGACCTGTGCTGTTCCATCTATTCATAAATGATCTGGAAAAGGGTGTGAACAGTGAGGGGACAAAGTTTGCAGACAATACAAAATAACTCAAGATACTTAAGTCCAAAGCTGATTGCGAGGAGTTACAAAGAGATCTCACAAAACTGGGTGACTGGGCAACAAAATGGCTGATAAAATTCAATGTTGGTAAGTGCAAAGTAATGCACACCGGAAAACATAATCCCAACTATACATGCAAAATGATGGGGTGTAAATTGTCTGTTACCATTCAAGAAACAAATCTTGGAGTCATCTTGGATAGTTCTCTGAAAACATCTGCTTAATGTGCAGCAGCAGTCAGAAAAACTAACAGAATGTTAGCAACCATTAGGAAAGATACAGATGATAAGTAAGGCTACAATTTAGTCATGGGTATTTCTAGTAAAAGTCATGGATAGGTCATGGGCAATAAACAAAAATTCAAGGCCCATGACCGATTCGTGACCTTTACTAGAAATACCCCTGACTAAATCTTAGTTGGGGGGCCCCTGGGTGCCGCTGCTCTGGGAGGCCCCCAAGGCCAGCCCCACTGACTGCTACTCGAGCAGTCCCTGGAGCCAGAGGCCACCAAGCAGTGGCTGGTGCTGCCGCCCTCGGGGCCACTGCTCCGGCTAACTCTGGGACCACTGCTCATGCGATCCCCAGGGCCGACCGCACCAGCCGCTGCTTGGGCGGTCCCCAGGGCCAGCTGCCTGGGGCCACCTGAATGGCTGGCTGCGGGACCACTCCAGCAGCGGCTTGTGTGGCTGTCCCTGGGATCACCTGATCAGCTGGCCCCAGGGCCAATTGCTTGGGTAGCCCTGGGGTAAGCCACACTGGCCGCTGCAGAGGTCATGGAGGTCACAGAAAGTCATGGAATCCATGAGTTCCGCAACCTTTGTGACAGACATGCAGCCTTAATGATAAGACAGTAAATATCATAATGCCATTGTATAAATGCATGATACACCCACACCTTGAATGCTGCATGCAGTTCTGGTCACCCCATCTCAAAAAAGAAATATTAGAACTGGAAAAGGTACAGAGAAGGGCAACAAAAATTATCAGGGTTATGGAATAGCTTCCATAAGGGGAGAGATTAAAAAGAGTTGGACTATTTGGGTTAGAAAAGAGATGACTAAAGGGGTATATGATAGAGGGCTATAGAATCATGACTGGTGTGGAGAAAGTGCATAAGGAAGTGTTATTTACCCCTTCTCATAACACAAGAACTAGGGGTCACCAAATGAAATTAATAGGCAGCAGGTTTAAAACAAACAAAAGGAAATATTTCTTCACACAATGCACAGTCAACCTGTGGAACTTGTTGCCCGGGGATGTTGTGAAGGCCAAAACTATAACTGGATTTAAAAAAATATTAGATAAGTTTATGGAGGGTAGGTCCATCAATGGCTGTTAGCCAAGATGGTCCGGGATGCAATCCCACCTCCAACTGCCAGAAGCTGGGACTGGACGACAGGGGATGGATCACTCAGAATTGTCCTGTTCTGTTCAGTCCCTCTGAAGCATCTGGCACTAGCCATTGTTGGAAGACCATTCTTATGCTTGAGCTATGATGGATTGTTTCAATAATAAGGCCACAGAACACTTTGGAAGCTGACCTGCTAGTCAGCAAATGTTTATTTTATAGATATGGGTGAACAATGAGCAGATACAGAAATATATCATACTGCACCCAGTTAGACTATATGGATTATATGACATAGGAAAAGTTGCCCCTGTCCCTTCACCTGACTCCTATTCCCTTCCTCTGCTCCTGCCCCTCTCTCTACCTTTCAGGGTGGGCTCCAGGCACCAGCCGACAAAGCACGTGCTTGGGGCGGCACCTTAGAAGGGGCGGCAAATGTTGAGGTGGCAGGGGGGTGCTCGCGGTGGTTTTGTTGTTGTTTTTTTTGTTCGGTGGGGCACCACTCGAGGGGTTTTTTGTTTGTTTGTTTGTTTGTTTTGTTTTGGCTGGGCAGCGCGGGGAGTGTTTCGGCAGCGTGGCACTGGGGAGGGGGGCGGGGGCTTCGGTGGCCCGGTGCAGCGCGCCGCACTGGGGGTTTGGGGGGCCCAGCCCAGCCCGGTGCTTGGGGGGGGGGGGGCGGAGGTTTGGCTGGCCCGACCCGGCACTCCGGGGGTTTGGCGGCACGGCACGGCGCTTCAGCGGGGCTGGGGTTTGGTCAGCCCAGCGCAGCGCTCGGGGGGGGGGGGCAGGGGTTTCGGCGGCGCAGCACTGGGGGAGCAGGTCGGCGGCACGGCACTCAAGGGAGGGTGTTACAGTGGGGCGGCGCTCTTCTTTTTTGCCTGGGGCAACAAAAAATTTAGAGCTGGCCCTGCTACCTTGTATCTGTACTCATAGGCGCTGACTTCCTTTCTACTGGGTGGGAGGGTGCTCGACCCCTCCCCTGTGCCCCAGGCCCTGCCCCCAGTCCATCCCTTCCCTCAAGCCCTCGTCCCACCTTTCCCACCCCCACTCCGCCCTGCCTCTTTCCACCCTCTCCTCTGAGTGTGCCCCATCCCCGCTCCTTCCCCTTCCTCCCAGCACCTCCTGCACACGGCGGAACAGCTGATCACGTGGGCCAGCAGGCACTGGGAGGGTGGGGGAGGAGTTGATCAGCGGGACCATGGGCCGGGGAGAGGCGCTGGGAGGAGAGGGAGTGGGGAGGGGGAAGCTTGGCTTAGCACCCACTAATTTCTGTCCCTGCCTCCTGCTCCTAACCCCCTTTCCCCAGATTCCTATCTTCCTTCCTCCCCCAGGGTTCACGTTCCTGCCCCTCCCACCCATTTCTTCACCCTTGTCACCATCTTCTTCATTCCTCTGCATTAGGGAATCAGGCTGAATTCCCCTTCTCCATGCCACCTGGGTGCCAGCAGGGGGAGCATTAAGAGCACAGAAGAGATTTGTTTCCCTGCTCTCAGTTCTGGTGCCTGATGCCACAGCAGGCCTGGCAGCCTGCGGAATCAATTGCAGGGAAAGCCCTGCTAAGTTCCTGCAGTCCCAGGATGGAGCATACTCAGTCGCTGTGTAAGGATGGCGCTTTTGGCACATGTGCAGTCCCGCTGGTATGTAAGAGATGCAAGGGGAGGGAGGATGTTCCATGCAGGTGGAATCTTTAGAGAATGTAACTGCCAAACTAATGAGTCTCTACTGAGCATGTGCAAGCTGAGATTTTTCAGAGGCTGATAACTTGGCCTAATGTAATGAATTTTAATGGGGATGACAAAAGGCATATAACTGACACCATGCCAAATATCAAGTCCCTACGCCAAAGGATAGAGGTGGTAGATCTTCTCAACTAAACAGTTGTAAAGATATTTTCATGTGGGCAAAATAATGTATTTGTCCCTAACTTCGTTCTCAGATATGGCAGAACCATTTTAGTTTAAAATTTCCCCAAAAATTCAGCCTTAGGCAGACACCTGGCATGGAAACTTTGAGCCTGAATGGTTTAAATTTAACAAAATTTAACAAAATTATAAAGATTTGAAAAATGAGGTCTTAAAATGGAAAGTGTCAGGTAACCTTAACTATAGGCATCACTGCTTGCACCACATATAATATCATTCTTATATACAGTAGAACTGGGAATGGAGGTTGTTCATAACTCTGAATAAATTATTAGGGTTGTTCTTTCCAAAGTTTACAACTGAACATTGACTTAATACGTGAACTTATCTAGCTCTTTTGGATAGGACCATCAATGGCTATTAGCCAAGATGGACAGGAATGGTGTCCCTAGCCTCTGTTTGCCAGAAGCTGGGAATGGGCGACAGGGGATGGATCACTTGATGATTACCTGTTCTGTTCATTCCCTCTGGGGCACCTAGCATTGGCCACTGTCGGAAGACAGGATAGTGGGCTAGATGGACTTTTGATCTGACCCAGTATGGCTGTTGTTATGTTCTGGCAAAGAGTTCCACAAGTTGACTGTGTATTGTGTGAAAAATTACTTCCTTTTGTTTGTTTGTTTTAAACTTGCTGCCTATTAATTTTATTTGGTGACCCCTAGTTCTTGTGTTATGAGAAGGAGTAAATAACACTACCTTATTTACTTTCTCCACACCAGTCATGATTTTATAGCCCTCTATCATATTTCCCCTTAGTCATCTCTTTTCCAAGCTGAAAAGTCCCAGTTTTATTAAGTTCTCCTCTTATCGCAGCCATTCCATACCCCTAATCATAGTTGTTGCCCTTTTCTGAACCTTTTCCAAGTCCAATATATCTTTTTTGAGATGGGGCGACCACATCTGCGCACAGTATTCAAGATGTGGGCGTACCATGGATTTATATAGAGGCAATATGATATTTTCTGTCTTATTATCTATTCCTTTCTTAATGATTCCCAACATTCTGTTTGCTTTTTTGACTGCTGCTGCACATTGAGTGGATGTTTTCAGAGAACTATCCACAATGCTCCAAGATCTCTTTCTTGAGTTGTAACAGCCAGTTTAGACCCCATCATTTTATATATATCGTTGGGATTATGTTTTCCAATGTACATTTCTTTGCATTTATCGAAATTGAATTTCATCTGCCATTTTGTTGCCCCGTCACCCAATTTTGAGACCCTTTTGTTGTTCTTCACAGTCTGCCTGGGACTTAACTATCTTGATCAATTTTGTATCATCAGCAAATTTTGCCACCTCACTATTTACCCCCTTTTCCAGATAATTTATGAATATATTGAAAAGGACTGGGCCCAGTACAGAACCCTGGGGGACACCACGATTTACCTCTCTCCATTCTGAAAACTGACCATTTATTCCTACCCTTTGTTTCCTATCTTTTAACCAGTTACTGATCCATGAGAGGACCTTCCCTCTTATCCCATGACAGCTTACTTTCTTAAGAGCCTTTGGTGAGAGAACTTGTTAAAGGCTTTCTGAAAATCTAAGTACACTATATCCACTGGATCCCTCTTGTCCACATGCTTGTTGACCCCTCAAAGAATTCTAGTAGATTGGTGAGGCATGATTTCCCTTTACAAAAACCATGTTGGCTCTTCCCCCCAAAATTATGTTAATCTATGTGTCTGACAATATTGTTCTTTACTATCATTTCAACCAGTTTGCCCGCTACCGAAGTCAGGCTTACCGGCCTGTAATTGCCAGGGTCACCTCTGGAGACCTTTTTAAAAATTGGCATCACATTAGCCATCCTCCAGTCATTTGGTACAGAAGCTGATTTAAATGATAGGTTACAGACTACAGTTAGTAGTTCTGCAATTTCACATTTGAATTCTTGGGTGAATACCATCTGGTCTTGGTAACTTATTACTGTCTAGTAGGGCTGTTGTTTAATCGCAGTTAACTCATTCAATTAACTCAAAAAAATTAACCTTGATTAAAAACAATTAATTGCAGTTAATCGCACTGTTAAACAATAGAATACCAATTTAAATTTATTAAATATTTTGGATGCTTTTCTACATTTTCAAATATATTGATTTCTATTACAACACAGAATACAAACTGTACAGTGCTCACTTTATATCATTATTTTTTATTACAAACATTTGCACTGTAAATATGATAAACAAAAGAAATAGTATTTTTCAATTCACCTCATACAAGTACTGTAGTGCAATCTCTTTATTGTGAAAGTGTAACTTACAAATTAAGATTTTTTTTGTTAAATAACTGCACTCAAAAACAAAACAATGTAAAACTTTAGAGCCTACAAGTCTACTCAGTCCTACTTCTTGTTCAGCCAATTGCTAAGACAAACAAGGTTGTTTACATTTATGGGAGATACTGCTGACTGCTTCTTATTTACAATGTCACCTGAAAGTGAGAACAGGCATTTGCATGGCACTTTTGTAGCCAGTGTTGCAAGGTATTTTCATGCCAGAAATGCTAAACATTCATATGCCCCTTCATGCTTCAGCCACCATTCCGGAGGACATGCTTCCATGCTGATGATGCTCGTTAAAAAAATAATGCGTTAATTAAATTTGTAACCAAACTCCTTGGGGGAGAATTGTATGTCTCCTGTTCTGTTTTACCCGCATTCTGCCATATATTTCATGTTATAGCAGTCTCGGATGATGACCCAGCACATGTTCGTTTTAAGAACACTTTCACAGCAGATTTGACAAAATGCAAAGAAGGTACCAATGTGAGATTTCTAAGGATAGATACAGCACTCGACCCAAGGCTTAAGAATCTGAAGTGCCTTCCAAAATCTGAGAGTGACGAGGTATGGAGAATGCTTTCAAATGTCTTAAAAGAGCAGCACTCCGATGCCAAATCTACAGAACCCAAACCACCAAAAAAGAAATCAACCTTCTCCTGGTGGCATCTGATTCAGATGATGAAAATGAATATGCGTCAGTCCGCTCTGCTTTGGATCGTTATCGAGCAGAATCTGTCATCAGCATGGACGCATGTATTCTGGAAAGGTGGTTAAAGGATGAAGGGACATATGAATCTTTAGTGCATCTGGCACGTAAATATCTTGCAATGCCAGCTACAACAGTGCCATGCGAACGCCATGCAAAAGACTTGGGCAGCATTATCTCCTGCAAATATAAAGAAACTTGTTTGTCTGAGCGATTGGCTGAAGAAGGACTGAGTGGACTTGTAGGTTCTAAAGTTTTACATTGTTTTATTTTTGAATGCAGTTATTTTTAGTACATAATTCTACATTTGTAAGTTCAACTTTTATTACAAAGAGATTGCACAACAGTACTTGTATTAGGTGAACTGAAATATACTATTTCTTTTGTTTTTTACAGTGCAAATATTTGTAATAAAAATAAATATAAAGTGAGTACTATACACTTTGTATTCTGTGTTGTAATTTAAATCAATATATTTGAAAATGTAGAAAACATCCAAAAATATTTAAATACATGGTATTCCGTTATTGTTTAACAGTGCGATTAATCGTGCAATTCATTTTTTTAATTGCTTGACAGCCCCACTGTTTAGTTTATCATTTTGTTCACAAAACTCCTCTAATGACACCTCAGTCTGGAACAGTTCCTCAGATATGTCACCTAAAAAGAATGGCTCAGGTTTGGGAATCTCCCTCACAGCCTCAGCCGTAAAGACCGATGCAAAGAATTCATTTAGTTTCTCTGCAATGGCCTTATCATCCTTGAGTGCTCCTTTAGCATCTCGATTGTCCAGTAGCCCCACTGGTTGGTTAGCAGGCTTCTTGCTTCTGATGTACTTAAAAAATGTTTGCTATTACTTTTTGAGTCTTTGGCTAGCTGTCCTTCAAATTCTTTTTTGGCCTTCCTAATTATATTTTTACACTTCATTTGCCAGAGTTTATGCACCTTTCTATTTTCCTCACTAGGATTTAACTTCCACTGTTTAAAGGATGCCTTTTTGCCTTTCACTTCATCTTTTACTTTGTTGTTTAGCCAGGGTGGCACTTTTTTGGTTCTCTTACTATGTTTTTTTAATTTGGGGTATACATTTAAATTGAGCCTCTATTATGGTGTCTTTAAACCATTTCCATGCAGCTTGCAGGGATTTCACTTTGGGCGCTGTACCTTTTAATTTCTGTTTCACTAACCTCCTCATTTTTGTGTAGTTCCCCTAATTATGCTGCTTTTTAATTCCAAAACCAAGCTCTGATAGGTTTTTATATTTCAAATGGTAAACCTTGCTTTTGCAACCACACACTGGATCGTATCAAGGGGAATCTAATGAGATATGTTTGCTGTGTTCCTACTCATTGTTTTTTCCATAGCTGTTCACAAAAAGTGTTCAAATAATTTTGTAACTTTAAACAGCTGATTTATAGGGTGCCTTATCGTGGGAACCTCTTGGTCAAAGGACTTCAAAGTTTCCCTTGGTCCAGACCCGACCTACCAATTTTCAAGCTGATTTTAAATTTCCTGTGGATTTGAGAGAGGGTGCAAAAATTCAGCTTTAAACAGAAACTTAGCTGCAACCGTAACTTTGGAGTGAATAGCTGTCATTCCGTAATAGTTGTCCTGTCAGACGATGAGAACAGAATCCCATTTGTTTGAGTTTCTTGCCTGTCCAATGGCTCTGCAGATGATGATGTGAGACAGCCACTACACTGAGGCTAGCTGGAGCCAGCACAAAAGTCCTGCAGGCTAAGTGTGGCATATGCCAAAAGTGTCAGCTGGCTCTCTAGGTCAGCACATTTGCCATGTGTTCTAGCAATGTGAGGTGGCAAGGAGATGGAGGCCTCTGCATGTTAGTACAGCTCTGGACATGATAGACGCATATACATGTTTGGCAGCCTGCTCACAGATGTCTCTCTGTGATGCAGAGCATCCCTGCAGGTTATGAGTGTGCGATCTCAGTCACAGGAACTGGGTCATTTCAGCCTACTGGATTGAACCACAGCCCTCCGTGCAGAACTTACATTCAGTTCCTCTGGGCGAGCTTGGCATACAATGTAATCTGAGAGATGACAGCAGTGTGCTGCTATTGTCTGCTGTTAAAAACACCACTAACATTATATGGCAGGGGTGTCCAAACTGTGACTTGCGAGCCGCATGTAGCTATTTTACAGTTAAAATGCGGCTCGCGGAGAGGGCCCCCACCAGGGGTTGCTCTATGTTTTTTGCCGTCCCAAGCACGGCAGTCAGGTGGCCTTCGGCAGCACGCCTTTGGGCAGTCCGCTGATCATGCGGATTCGGCAGCGTTTCTGCGGGTGATCTGCCGGTCCCGCGCCTTCAGCGTACCCGCCGCAGAATTGCCATCAAAGCCGCAAGACCAGCGGGCCTCCCACAGGCATGGTGCCAAAGGCCTCACGGTGACCGGCACACCGCCCCCTGCGGCTTGCCGCCCCAGGCACACGCTTGCTGCGCTGGTGCCTGGAGCTGCTCTGGCCCCCATCTATTCTCCACCTACCAGACTTGGGGGGAAGGGAGCTCAGGACCTCTGCCTTGCAGCAGGGTAGTGGAGTAGGGGCTTCTGCCCAGCGGGGAGGGGGGTATCGGGGCTTCAGCCTCATGGGGCATGCCCCAGCTCTCAAACTTCTGAAGATTGTTGAATGCGGCTTGGAGGGTCAGTAAGTTTGGCCACCCCTGTTATATGGGTTGGAGACAAGGTAGTGAGGTGAGGTGGCAATTGGAGGAGGAGATAAGAGAGGACAGATCAAAGCAAGACAAAAAGAGGTTAGAGGCAGAGTAAAATCCAAGGAGACAGAAATCGGGAGAGATGCTGCTAGCGACACACGAAATGACAGAAACCACTCCTCCAGAAACTTTTCCTCTTGTTAATCCCATACAAGAATCACAGCTTCTAAAGAAACCAATTCAGGAGTGATGCAGAACGCCATGCCAAGCCTGTTCAGACAGTGCTGCCATACCTGCAGTTTTACAGTCCCATGGAGCCAAATAGCCCCTCTCCATCAGGGGCAGGCTGATGCTGCTGTGAGTCACTGCTCATGGTCCATTGGTGTGTGGTGTGGCGCACAAGCTGCTACGGTTTGCCTGCGAGCTTTGTGAGGATCACTTGAGACCCCTGAGGAAAGTTTCCCCTTTATTGCTGGTTTCCCAGCTGCTCCTTCTTTTTAACTGGAACTGTATAATGCCCTCACCTCTACCCCAGGTCGTTCCATGAACACACATACACATTTTGCTATGGTAGCGCCCAGTGACCCCACCTGAGATTGGGGCCTCAGCGTGCTAGGCGCTGTACACACACTGTGAGAGACAGTCCCTGCCCCAAAGAGGTTCGAGTCTAAATAGACAAGATAAAGTGAAGGGAAAGAGAGTCAGTGATTTGCTAAAGGTTAGACAGTACCGTGGAGCAGAGGCAGGCACCGAACCCACGTCTCCTGATTTATAATCCAGGGCCCTTTCCTCTAGAGATGCTGCTGGACACGTATTGCAGTTTGTCTCCCCCGTTCCTGCCCCCAGGGGATTAAAGCTCCTCAGCTGGCATTGGCATTTAGGGCAAGTGGGTGAAGGATGGGGGTATATCAGATTGTACATTTAAATCTTGATCCTGGTAACAGGAGGCCAAGTTTTGCTTGCATTAACCCTTGGGTCACCTCAGGCAGGAAAACAGGAGGCAATGGAGAGGTATGACCCTTACTTTCAATTCCTGACCCCCATTTTTCTTCCATGTAAATTATCATGGAGTGGCACTGTAAGAGGGAGCAGGGCCATTGCACCTGTGCCTGGCCAGCTGATCCCTGGTTGGGCTATAAGAAAAGGCATCTGGGCCTTGCAGAGGGGAAGTGTGGGTGAATTATATCTGAGAGAGTGGATGAGGGGCTGCTAATTGCCAGCTCCCTGGGAATTGGGAGACAGGTCTGAAAAATTCCCTGAAGTGACTGCCAGAGCCCCCTGGGAGGTGAAGCAGTGGGAGCCTGTTGAGAGAGACCTGGTGAATCAGAGGAAGGCTGCTGCAAGAAGCAGAAGGGAGTTCATGCAATGGGGGAAAGGAGCTTCTAGGTAGAGAGCCCTGGGGATGGGGGCTGTGTGAACAGAACATTGAAACTTCCTCCAGGAAGGGCTGAGTGGTACAGGGAAAACCTCCTGGGAGCCGTAGCCCAGGGTGGACTGAGGAACTTGTTAACTTTGCCTGTATTGAGGAAAATAAAACTGCCAGGAAAGAGACTCTGGGTACGGTACTGGGCCCTTTGCCAGTGGGGCAGAAGGCCAGCTTGTTATGCTGTCCTCCTTGGTGGTGTTTCTGAACTGAACACTCAGGCCTCCTTCTATGCCGAGTACTGGCATTTTCATTACCAGTACTGCTGGCTAGATGTGTGTGACTGCCATGGTACAGTTGCCTTTCCAGGTTCCACAACTTTTGCGGCAAGGTGTGAACACTAGCGTGATCACAGGTGCAAGCCCATGTCAGCACGGTAGCCCCACAACCCAACCACATGAGATAGCTACCTCACAAATGTTGCAGTTTGTGTGAGACATCTTTGACCTCAGAATGGGGTAGCCATCAATAGAGGAGCAAGAGTGGGAAATATTAGAGCCTTATGGATGACTAGTGGGCCTGCCTTTAATAGGGTGTATGAGCCCAGAGTTATAAAGGGAAATCTCCTAAGCTAGTACCACCCTGCCTTAGGTTTTCCTAGAATAATATTGTGATGCCATCTACCAGGTGTCTTTCCTCCCCTTCATGCATCCTACCCAAAAGTGTCTTTTAGGGGGAAAACTCCCTGAGTTTAGGAGTTGCCTAAGAAGGCCACCCAGGACAGATATAAGTGGAACCAATGATAATTGGTCCTCCAGGGACTAGAAGGACTGGGAGCAGGCAGAGGCCAATCAGGGCCCAGCATGCAGGATAAAAAGGGCTGGCTGCTTCTTCTAAGGGATGAGTTCTCAGCAAAGCTAGGACTAGGGAGGAAGGCTTGTTCCCCATTAACCAAAGAAGCCTGGCCTAGTTAGGGCTAATCTCCGACTGCACCTTTGTTTCATTCAGTGAAAGACTACTTGGTGGAAGGAAAGGCCTAGGTGTGCCATCCTGAGTTGAATATTCATTTGACTGTTGTATGACTAGGGAAGCATACTTTGGGAGATGCTCCACTGGCTCAGGTGAGCCTGTGACCAATAGCTGTGTGAATGTGAATATGGACACTGATGGGGAGGAAGTGGTCAGGAGGAAGCAGTGTGGAGTTCATAAGACAGCTTGTGCTGATCCTTTGTTTTTAGGACAATAGGCTAGAATTCAGTAGGCTGGCATTCATGACTCTCCTCAGTTTCCAGTTAGTGTCTTCCCTGAGATCCCAGGAAACATAGTCCTAGTCCAGGGCCAGGCATGCTGGGAAGGGTATAAATTTTCCAGTTAGCTAAGATTTTTGCATCAGATCAACCTCAGCAGCTATGTTACTACCACTGAACAGAAGTGGGGTCAGGCTCTGCTGATAGGCTTTCATGGAAGCTGTGGGTAAGAGAAACTACTTGCTTTGGTTTTTTGTTTTATTTTTTCTTGTCTTTGTAAAGAGTTTGAGGCAGATGCGGAAATTTTTTCTATCTAGGATGGACTGGAAAAGAAGATCCCAGGCAGCAAAAGGCTTTTTTCCCTGTTTTTATAAATTCTACTTCCCCTTGCCCACCTTCCCCTATACCTCCCTCCCCTCACACCCCATAAAACACCTGCCTTTAAGAAAGCCTCTCCTGCATTAGGAGTGGATAGCAACAGGTCTATTGTTTGGCCCCTGTGAAGATAAGATGAGGATAGATTGGTTCCCAAAGACATCAGAACTGAAGGGGGTTGTAGACCATCAGGCTGTCCTGCCCCTTCTTCTGGAAGGTTGTGTCATAGTTTCAAGATAACTGCATCTGTATCTCTCTGTCTCTCTCTTCTCTCCCTCCCCTTGGCTCCACTCCAGGAGGGCCCAGTCAGGTCTCCAGCCATCACCTGTTTTTCTCATTCCTTTCTGAACTGGAAGTTTTAAGGCTTCTGTAGTATCCGCAGCAAGTCAGTCTGCCTAAAGGTCCATGCTTATCTGTTGCTTTCTCACTGAGGGCTATGAACAGTGTATTGCCAGCAGTTGCAAGTTCCCACACAGCTCTTTCCAAGCAAGCACATTTATTCTTGAGGTAAAAGCATTACAGAGAAAACAAACAATAAACAGCCTTAACCACACACTAAACATACTAGGAGTCACCCATCAGTCTTATGGGGCCCTAGCAGGCCAAATTTTTTCCATCCTTTCTGCAAAGGTTGGGGAAGCACCCTTGCACAGAAGGTCCTGTCTGTTTGCCTGAGTCCATTTAAACCTAGCTTTTTATATATATAATACTCTTTCTTTGTGTGTTGGTCTGGGAAAACCCACTTTGAACCAGTTTATGCAAGCTGAGCAAGGAGGGGCACCTCTCTGGAGGTAGTTACAACCTAAATGACTCACCTTAATCACTTCCTAACACACTGGGTTTTTTTGGTTCCTGGAGGAGCTGTGATAACCATTCCCCCTTCCCCCCATCGAGTTGCATACAATCCCTGACTCACAGAGATGCACAAATTTAATACAATATGGTCCCCAAAGATAGTGCATGGGATTACAATACTTGGCACAGGGTGTCTAACGTATGGATTATGATACAGAGTATATGAAAATGCACAGACCTTAGGGACCTGCACTTAAGATGACTTCCAAAAGGCAATATCCTATCTTAAGAGACCATTTTAAAATATACTCATGATTTCCAGTACAAATTTTTTGCCATCCAGTTGAAGACTCAGTTTAGTGAGGCAACTGACTTTTGCTGTTCCTAAGGATAGGTGCAGAAGATTTCATTGTATTAGATCACATGGCCTCTGACTGGCTAAATATTGAGCAAGTCATGTGGAGGGTGCTGAGGCAGTAGATAGTGTAGTTTTGAAAAGTTGCTGTTTTTTCAAAATGCTAGATTTAAAAAAAGTTGTGAATTGTTTAATGATCCAATGACTGAGGGCTTGTCTTCACTACCGCACTAAATCAGCGCCACAGTGATTGATGCAGTGGTGACGATTAGCGCATCTGGTGAAGACAGGACAGGAGCAAGCTCTCCCATCGGTGTAATTAATCCACCTCAATGAGAGTCAGAAGCTGGCGAGGGAGCGTCTCCTGCCGACATAGCGTGCTGTAGACACTGCGTTAAGACGACATAAGTTATGTTGCTCAGGGGGGTGGTTTTTTCACACCCCTGAGCTACGTAACTTACATCAACTTAAGTGGTAGTGTAGACAAGGCCTGAGATGTAACCAGGGCCGCCTCTAGCTATTCTAGGGCCCTATGCAGCCCCTCCACGGGGGGGGGGGGGAGGGGATGGAAGGGAGAGGGCGGCAGGCCTCCGTGGGGGTGGGGCTGGCCCCAGGCCACTGTGAGGGGGGCGGGGCTGTCTTGGGAGACGGGGGGAACCACCCCCCAGCACTCACTGGTGGCGCAGCTGGGGATGGGCCGCTGCACTTCCTGCCGCCTGTGAGTGCAGGCCTGACCCTACTGCAGTCCTCAGGGGAGTGGGGGCGGGGCTGGGGCAGAGCAGGGGCGGAAAGAGGCAGGGTGGGGGCGAGGAAGAGGCCCAAAATTTCCTGGTCTCCTATGCAGCTGCGTACTTTGCATATGGGTAAGGACGGCACTGGATGTACCTGTTTTTCCACGGGGACACTTCTGTCAACCTTCGTAGTGAAAAAACATATTTTTGCAGAGAGAGAATCTTTGTCACTATCTACAGCCACCATAGATGCATTGGTTCCTGAAGAACCTTCTGAGAAAGTTTAACAAGGGTATAGTAATTGCCCAGACAGCCAAAGATCTGTCCTCACTTGATCCCAAAAAATAGAGTGTATCAGCTGCCTAGTGACAGCCTACATCACACAGCCTAGATAGTGGATTTCCCACAAGACAAAAAAATACAGCGATTGCTCAGAGCAGGTGATATTAGAAGGAAACAAGTCAATATGTTTTCTTCCGTTGGTGTTTTCTTTATTGAAATTACAATTATCCCCTCAAGAACTTGCCACTGAAGGATAAATTTCTGAATAATTCACCATTTGTAGACATAAAGACCAAGATGACTTCAGAGTTTGCATAAGAGGAGGAAGACATGATGACTTTAGATCTCCTGGCTTTCCAGATGATTGTGGGATGAGATCTCATTTCTTTTCTTGAAAAGAGCACAGTGTCTGAACAGGTGGAGAGCATAGATGTTTCTCAAGAATCACTGAATGGATATTGCCTGGTGAAAGGGACATGCAATGTATGATAGCCAAAGTTAGCCCTCCACCCTTCTTCTGTTTAAATATTATTGCCTCCATGTAAACCTAGATGAACTCTAATTGGACACTCCCACACCAATTCCTGTATCCAATCACTCACCCATCTACAATAACGATCAACTCAGAAGAAAGTGCACAAAACTGAGCACTCAGATATTTAAAAAAAACAAAACCTGTGAAAAAATGTAAATAGTGGGGCTTTAGCAGGGTGCTGGTGCAAAAGCACCTAATTAGCCCCTGCCCAGTCAGCTCTAATCAGGGGAAACAGATTGGGACTGATGGAAAAGGCCTGATGCCGGCCTGAGGATTGGCAACACCTGCTGGCCTGACAAGCCAAGGGCTATAAAGCCTGGGAGGGAGCTAGAAGGTTGGGGGCCAGCTAGGGAGAAGTCAGACAGTGAACTGGAGGTCTCCTTGCTGAAGGCTGACTAATCCTGTAAAGCTTGTAAATAGATAGACACTGGTGGTGGGATAACTATAAGTAAATAAAGACACAGGTGTTGGACAACCCTGAAACCTCTCTGAGCCTTGTTGGGGGCAGCAAGCAGACCCCAGGAAGAGGGGCAGGCCATGGACCCTGTTACAAGTGGGGGCTTGTCTGGGATCCTTTGCCAGAGACACAGTTTGGCAACCTGGAGATGGAGGGCACTCTGCAGTGGCTCACAGAGTAATGTGGGGAGATGCAGAAGACACTGCAGGCCTTTCAGCAGTCTCAGCAGCTGGAAAGGCAACCTTTGCTGGCTTGGCAGGCTAAGCAACAACAGACTTTGTAGGACTTTATCAAAGAACAGGTGAGGGTGCAGCATCAGCTCCTGCAGAAACTGGTGAGTCCTGTGGGGGGGATAGCACCCGGCCCCTGGGCCTCGGCCTCTGTAAGAGGCCCCGGCGGATGACCCTGATGCCTCTTTGGGCACCTTTGAGCGGGTGGCCCTGGGTGTGGGATGGGACAGTACAACCTGGGCCCTGTGACTAGCCCTATATCTTGCTGGGGAGGCTCAAGTGGCATATATGGCCCTGATGGATGCCCAGGCTAGGGACTATGACACAGTGAAGGCAGCCATCTTGGACCGCCTGGGGCTTTCATCAGAGAAATACAGGTAAAAGATTCGGGCAGTCCAGGGGGCATGCAGCCCTGGGCCTTTGCCCAGAGATTGATGGACTTGGCGACATGGTGGTTGAGGCCCGAAGCCCAAACTGTGGGGCAGATCATGGATCAGGTGATCCTCGAACAATTTATGCAGTGCCTCCCAGATAGCATGCGGGTTTGGGTGCGGCGACATCAGCCGGCCACTGTCGAAGCCGCCATCAAAAGGATGGAGGAATATGCAGAGGCAGACTTCCCCCTGAGGGAGCATCGGACCCTGCGAGAGACCGAGGGAGGCAAGAAACCCTATGAGCATCTGTAGTGAGTCGGTGTGGCTCCCCTCCTGCCCAGAAGAGGGAGCCCACGTGCAGGCACCAGAGTGGGTGGAGCCACCGCCGCCTGTCCCCCCCCCACCCCCCCCCCCCCCCCGGAAGTCAAGGGGCGGGACAGGAAGTATAAAGGCCGGCCGCCAGAGCTCAGTCGGCGGCCAGCCAGCACAGGGAGCAGACGTGCGGCCGGGAGCTCCCAACCAGGAGACCTCCGAGGCCCGAGGCCTGGGCCCTAACTGGCCTGAGCTACCCCGGGCACGCTACGAGGAGGAGCCGCCGGAGCCCGTCCACGCCCGTCACTGGGAGAATCCCTGGGAGCCCCACCCCACCAACCCCGAGGGAGAGACTGCACCCGAACCCCTCCACCCCTGCTGCTACCCGGAGGAGCCGCCCGAGGACCGTTGGCCTGACTTCCCGGCAGAGCTACCGGACCTGCCACCGAGCCCTGGCCGAGAGGAGCCCATGCAGATGGACTGGCCCGAGCCCGGCGCGACGAACAAGGTAGGCTCTGAGGGGGATCATGGAAGTAGCCCGGGGGTAGCCGACCCCGGTCCGGCTGCAACCGAGTGAGCCAATGTCAGTGTGTTGCGGTCTGGATACCCCATTGACCAGCGGCGGCAGTAACCGCTGCTAGGGCCCCGGGCTGGAACGCAGTGGAGTGGGTGGGCCTGCGTTCCCCCTGCCACCCCCGCTCACGGGTGGCAGGCTTCCCCCTCACCCAACGCTCAGCTACAGAAGCCTAGGCGTGCCTTACCTGAACTGCTTATCCGCTCAGCCCCTACAACTACAGGCCTGAGCTTGAACTGTGTTTGCCCTGCCCTGATCCAGGGCCTGGGCTCCTGAACTGTTTACTCGCTCAGCCCCCTGCAACTAAGGGCCTGAGCTTGAACTGTGCTTACCCCGCCCTGACCCAGGGCCTGGGTTCTTAAACTGTTGCCCGCCCAGCCCCCGTACCTACGGGCCTGGGCTAGAACTGTGTGGGCCCCGCCCTGATCTAGGGTCTGGGCTCCCTAGCTAGCTGTCGGTTTTGCTCCGTCCCTGCACCGGAGGGCCGGAGCTGCTGAAGTAACTGTCTATTTACCCCCAACTGTAGTGAGTCGGTGTGGCTCCTCTCCTGCCGGAAGGGTCGAGCCCCGGCAAGGACCTATTACAGCATCCCTCTGGGAAGCTGGTAGACAAACATCGGGAGGAGCACAAGGGAACCCCTAGCTTGTATACTGGCGCTGAGGACAGCCAGGGCATAAGAGCTGTGACTGCCCGGCGATGGACTGGGGGGTGGCCAAATTCTGTGGTTGGACCAAGATTGGGGGGGGCAGAAGAAGAGGCGTGGAATAGCCACCATCCCCATGCAGGTGGGGAGAAAGCCCCAGAGGGTTCTAGTGGATACGGCCTCAGCCTGCTCCCTCATACAGCGGTGCTTAGTGAAGCCGCATTGACTTATCCCTGGAGAAAGGATGCTGGTGGAATGCATCCACGGGGATGGGAAGTATTGTTCTGTGGCCCAAGTACACCTGGAGGTGCAGGGAAGGTTTGCCTGGAAGTGGGTGGGGGTAATAGACGGGTTGCCCTACCCCCTGGTCCTGGGGTTGGACTGGAACCCTTCCCCAACAGGGAAAGAGGGCACCGGGAGGAAACCAACAGAGACGAGAGAGAGAACTCTGGAGGGAGGGGGCCAGGCGCCTATGGGGTTGGACCCTGAGAAAGGGGAGTTCCCACAACCTCCAGGGGAGAAAGATGCAAACCCTAGACAACACAAGCAGGATAGGGACCCTACGGGAGGGACCGATGAAGGAACAAACATCCCAGGACGGGACCCCACAGGGGAGGGAATCCCTGTGATAGAGGCAGAGAAGCTAAAGAAAGATCAGAGGGTAGAAACCCAAAAGGGGGAGGCCCAAACTCCAGGAGGTAGAGGCAGTGGCGGATTAATAATTTTGCCGCCCCTAGGCTGGGAAATAATTGCCGCCCTGGCCCCGTCCTGACTCCGCCCTTTTCCCACCCCCATTCCAACCCCCTCCCTTCCCCTATTGGATCCCTTCCCCAAATCCCCACCCCTGGCCCAGCCTCTTCCCCCAGCGCGGCGTTCCCCCTCCTTCCCCCTCCCTCCCTGCGAAACAGCTGTTTCGCGGAACAAGCGCTGGGAGGGTAGAGAAACACGGCAGCATGTTTGCAGAGGAGGCGGAGGTGAGCTGGAGCAGGGGGGCAGGGCGCAGAGGGGAGCTTCCGCCCCTGCAAATTTGTCGGCCTAGGCAATAATATGGCGCTGGGTAGAGGGCCTGAACCGGAGACAGGGGGTAGCCTCGGGGCAGTTGGCTCTGATCCATCTCCCCCACCAGGGAAGGAAAGAGAACATCTGAGGCGACCTGCCCAAGGTTGCGACTGGTATGATAACCTCTGGGCGAAGGTGGACTTGTGGAGTGGCCCACTCCCTACCCAATGCACTTTTTGTCCATGGGGCATGCCAAAACCCCACAGGATTGAGCCTGGGGACCACCCAGATGGGCAGGGGGGCCATCCCCACAGTAAAACCCCAGGCCGAGGAACGCGGGGCCGAGAAAGATCAGGCCCAGCATCGGCTTAAGGGGGGAGGTATGTAGCAGGGTGCTGGTGCAAAAGCACCTAATTAGCCCCTGCCTGGTCAGCTCCAATCAGGGGAAACCGATTGGTGCTGATGCAAAAGGCCTGTTGCTGGCCTGAGGATTGGCAACACCTGCTGGCCTGACAAGCCAAGGGCTATAAAGGCTGGGGGGAGCCAGAAGGCTGGGGGCAGCCAGGGAGAAGTCCATCAGGGAGGGAACTGAGGCCTTCTCGCTGAAGGCTGACTCTGCATGTAAAAGAGGTTGAATAATCCTGTAAAGCTTGTAAATAGATAGTTATCCCACCAGGGTTCCAGGAAGAGGCAGGTTGTGAACCCTGTTACAGGGACATATTTAGAGGGGAGTCTAAGAAAATCTAGAGGAGAACTAAGTTAGTGTAATGTATGCTTTCTTCTGCTCTTCCCAGTGTGTAGGCTATACTAATTTAGGACCCATCCAGAAGCCTATAAACTGACTTAAATTCCCATAGGTTTACAGGTCCTGACAAATGTAGAACTTACTCTGCTTTTACTCCTTATGTAGCGTCTATAAATTTGGCTTACTAGTCTAAGGTGCTGTAACTAATGTGCAGAGGTGCCAAAATGTTTGGTTTGTAAGATGGTGTGAGGTCACAGACCTTCCTAGTTAAACACAGACTCTGCTGCTACCACTCCAAGGCATGCTGAGGAGAGCACAGCAACCTGCCAGGCTGAGACACTAAGGATTGCCCAATATAAGCACAACACCACTCCAGAATATGAGCCAAATTCAGAAGTGGTGTTCAAAGAGCTATAAACTAGATTCCCTTACAATAATTTTTTTTATATAATGGAGCTATCCTATCTCCTAGAACTGGAAGGGACCTTGAAAGGTCATGGAGTCCAGCCCCCAGCCTTCACTAGCAGGACCAAGTACTGATTTTTTGCTCCAGATTCCCTAAGTGGCCCCCTCAAGGATTGAACTCACGATACTGGGTTTAACAGGCCAATGCTCAAACCACTGAGCTATCCTTCCCTCAGAGTTTGTCTCACTAACACCCACTCACCAATGCATAACTGTAAGGGGCTCTAAACTGGTGTAATGTAACTTGTGGGGGAGCCAGAAGTTGGAAGTTTAAGTGCACTTACTTATACTCTTGTTTTGCTGCTTCTCCTCCTGGCTACATTTCTTCCTTCAGGCATTGAAATCTTAATCACCAATTTAGATCCCTTGTCCTCTGAGTTAGTGGACCAGATATAACGAATGGAGGGGGTAACTAGTGGTGTTCCCCAAGGGTCAGTCCTAGGACCAATCCTGTTCAACTTATTCATAAATGAACTGGAGAAAGGGGCAAACAGTGAGGTGGCAAAGCTTCCAGATGATACTAAATGCCTCAAGATAGTTAAGACCAAAGCACACTGTGAAGAACTTCAGAAAGATCTCACAAAACTAAGTGATTGAGCAACAAAATGACAAATGAAATGTAATGTGGATAAATGTAAAGTAATGCACATTGGAAAAAATAACCCCAACTATACAAACAATATGATGGGGGCTAATTTAGCTACAACTAATCAGGAAAGAGATCTTGGAGTCATCGTGGATAGTTCTCTGAAGACGTCCACGCAGTGTGCGGTGGCAGTCAAAAAAGCAAACAAGATGTTGGAAATCATTAAAAAAGGCATAGAAAATAAGATGGCAAATATCTTATTGCCCTTATATAAATCCATGATATGCCCACATCTTGAATACTGCATACAGATGTGGTCTCCTCATCTCAAAAAAGATATATTGGCATTAGAAAAAGTTCAGAAAAGGGCAACTAAAATGGTTAGGGGTTTGGAATGGGTCCCATATGAGGAGAGATTAAAGAGGCTAGGACTCTTCAGCTTGGAAAAGAGGAGACTAAGGGGGGATATGATAGAGGTATATAAAATCATGAGTGGTATGGAGAAAGTGAATAAGGAAGTTATTTACTTGTTCCCATAATATAAGAACTAGGGGCCACCAAATGAAATGAATGGGCAGCAGGTTTAAAACAAATAAAAGGAAGTTCTTCACACAGCGCACAGTCAACCTGTGGAACTCCTTGCTTGAGGAGGTTGTGAAGGCTAGGACTAGAACAGGGTTTAAAAGAGAACTAGATAAATTCATGGAGGTTAAGTCCATTAATGGCTATTAGCTAGGATGGGTAAAGAATGGTGTCCCTAGCCTCTGTTTGTGAGAGGGTGGAGATGGATGGCAGGAGAGAGATCACTTGATCATTACCTGTTAAGTTCGCTCCCTCTGGGGTACTTGGCATTGGCCACTGCGGTAGACAGGATACTGGGCTGGATGGACCTTTGGTCTGTATGGCCAGTCTTATGTTCTTATGTAAAGGTGATGTGTAAGGTGGGATATAAGTTATGCCCTGGTAACGGAAAGTCAAGTCTGGTAAGAGCCAGTTGTGATGGAGGTTTTTTGACATGGAAAGTGCACTTAAACTTATACCTTATTCTGACTCCTCAGTGAGTAATTAGGAAGCTGAGACCTGTCATCTTGTTGCCTACATCGTATGCATCAAAATTTTGACTTCTAAATGATAAATACTTTGCTTCATGTTTTAAAATCATGTGTATTCTTCATTTTTAGTTTGGGATGATAAAAAAATCTGAAATGGTAGCAAATGTAAAATAGTATAAACATCTCAAAATTCCAGTATGAGAAGAGTGATGGGTTCGGTCACAGAGACCCCCTTGGGACTGTCACCTGATATGCTGAGACTATCTCTGAGCCCATTTTCTCTGCCAGTTCGGGCCTCCAGAACCCTATCTTGTTGAGCCAGATATGCTAATCTGCTGCAACACAGATCCAGGGTCTGACCCACGCCCCCAAAGCTGCAGACGTAACTGAAACCGGCTCAGCAAGTGCTCCAGTCTCTAGCACTCAGAGACCCAGTTCCCAATGGGATCCAAATCCCAAATCTGTTTTACTCTGTATAAAGCTTATACAGGGTAAACTCATAAATTATCTGCCCTCTCTAACACTGATAGAGAGATGCACTGCTGTTTGCTTCCCCAGGTATTAGTCACTAACTCTAGATTAATTAATAAGCAAAAGTGATTTTATTAAGTATAAAAAGTAGGATTTAAGTGGTTCCAAGTAATAACAGACAGAATAAAGTAAGTTACCAAGCAAAATAAAACACAACATGCAAGTCTAAGCCTAATATAATAGGAAACTGAATACAAGTAAATCTCCCCCTCAGAGATGTCCCAATAAGCTTCTTTCACAGACTAGACTCCGTCCTAGTCTGTACCCAATCCTTTTCAGATCAACGTTGTGCCTTATGGCCTGAGTCCAGCAATCACTTACCCCCCCCCCCCATAGTTACTGTCCTTTGTTCCAGTCATCTCTTTGGGGCGGAGAGGCCATCTCTTGAGCAAGCAGAAGATCAAAATGGAGAGGCTTCCAGGGCCTTTTATATTCTCTCTTGTGGGTGGAAAACTTTGTTCTTCTGTGCAAAGTCACAGCAACAAGATGGAGTTTGTAGCCACCTGGGCAAGTCACGCATCCATGAATGATTCAGCTTTTTGCAGGCCAACGCCATTGTTTACATGTTAGTTTGAACATTCCTAGGAAAGCTCAGATGTGGATTGGCATCTCCCAAAGTCCATTGTCAGTTAAATGTTTCTTGATTGGGCACTTACTGAGAATAGTCATTTCTCAAGAAGCTGACCAAATGCTTCACTGAGGCTACTTAGAATCAAACACATTGAGATACAAGTACATAGCCAATATTCATAACTTCAAATACAAAAATGATACACATGGCATAATCATAAGCAGCAAATTACACCCTTACTATAGACACCTTACTTGTCCTCCTTTGTACAAGATTTGGTGCAACTATTGGACCTTGGTTGCAACAATGATCTAGACAGTGACAGTTCATGTCCAATAACATCACAAAGAGTACCACCAAATATCCAACAGGAAAAATCTGGAGCCTCACTGAGGTTACATGCAGGCTGAGGGTCATTGCAGGATTGGGACCTATACTTGTTCACCACTACCACCCACCCACCAACTGCAAGTTTTGGGGCCACAGCAGAAACAGGCTGACTTTTAAATTTTGTGATTAAAATCTGGGGTTTATTTTGAGTAAAACTTGGATTAATATTTAACTTGAAAGCTTAGGTTTGTTTCCTTTTAAATAAGGATGAAAGGACTCTTGCCCCTGCTGGGCTCTTATCCAGCAACAATAATGCTCTTCAGAGAGCAAACATCAATAAAAAAAATGCTATCCAAAAGAAAAACGCCCCATTACTCTCTCAGCTGCTGTGGGCCTGTCAGCATCCCCTTCATTAGTATCTCAAAAGGATTCTAAGCCACTAGAGCTGCCAGAAGCACAAGGGAAGCTGTAGGATCCACAGTGCAATTTCTGGATCACATTTAATATCATCAGTCCCCCAGGAAATCTAAGACTAGTATTTGAGGGCGGGCACAGCAAAGCACATTGCAAAGGTTTCTACAGCCTAAGGTGCAGAGAAGGTGATGGTACAGAAGTTCCATTCTCTTCTCTTGCCCCACGTGTGTGGGGTGGGGGTAAACTGCATCCTCAGGTATTTCTTGACCCAGCATGCTTGCTCCTTCAGAAAGCTTGGCAGAGAAATTATAAAATGTTAACTGGCTCAAGAAGAATATTGAAGAACGTATGAATATCCTTACTTAGATTGGAGAAGTCAGGATCTTATGATCAAAAGAATTTCAGAATGGTCATTCCAGCACGGAGAGCTACATGGATTATGACCTTAAAAAGCAGGATTTATTCAATATGGCTGAATCACTGTAATGCTGTTATGCCTAAAACAAATTATTATTGGCTCTGCTTCATTTTGGCCAAACTAACACGAAATGAAAAGCACTAAGTGGGAAGGGGAATCAGGTTGAATAAGCTCCTGTTCTGGAGGGAAAGGAGATTTAAGGAGTTAATAGGAGAGGATGCATTCTTCGAGCAACAGGTGTCTGTAGCTGTCATGAGTTGCTCATTAGAGGCAAGTAGCTACACTCCACAAGTGCTTAAAAACAGCCTGCTGAAGAAGGAAGTTAGAAGAACCTTTGATTTAACAGTATTAAGGAAGGAACATTGTTGCAACCAGTTGTAAGGACTTTGTACTCACCAATGGGGGGTGTTGAACCTTTTGTGTTCAGGAAACCTGCCTAAGAAGAACAATTTCTGTGCAGAGCAAGATAACAAGTGTCTTCTCTGGCAACAAATTTGGATACAGTAGCCCCAAGTGGTGAGGCTATTAAATACTTGTGCTGCTGCTGGAAGGGATTCCTCAGAGTATACAAAAGGTGAAACTCTCTCCTGTGAAGAAGACTGCTATAAGACCCTCCTACTAATCACCACTCCAGCCCTATGTTGAAGATGTAAGTGGTGCACAGCCTCTATTCTGGTTCTCTGCAGAAGGACATGTTTTACCTGCTAAGAATATATCCTACTAACATCCAGCCATGAACTCAAACCAGTGCTTGAGAGCTATTTCAAATATAGCACTTCAAATAGTGACTTCATAACACCTACCTATTAGGGACTGCTATTGAATTTTGTCCTGATGAGGAACTATTTGTTTGCCACTTATGAAAAGACTGTTCCTCTCTAGTTTGTTTAGAACCAGGAAACATCAGAGAGTGGAAGACAGCAATCTCGTTCCTTCATTTTATTTTGTATGGGCAACTCTGTACTGTGTGCATTTATTAGCCTCTCATGATACTTGGTTAGGGGAAATGGTGACTTGTTAATTAACTTTTTGGCTGAAGATGCACCTTATGGGCTCCAGAGATGTACCTTAACACCAATGATTTCCCTGGGAGGTTCCAGTTTTGGATTCATGCCTTCTCTTGTGATTGACATTGCGCTGGGTAGGGTACAGATTATCTTGTGCTAGCATTAAACAGGGTTAGCTGGCTGCTTTGATCAGGCTGAACCTTTCAGCACTTTTTGATATGACTGACCATGTCAGGGCCAGCCCACAACATTTTGGCACCTGAGGTGGGGACCTCAAATGCCACCCCCATGTCCCCTCACTTGGGCCAAAACTTTGAAAGATCTCAATTCTACCTTCTTCCTGTTCTACTCCTCTCATGGTACTGCTCTGCTACATACTCCAATAACGGAGAACTAACAACTTAAAATGCTTTGTTCAAAAATTTTAAGTAACACTTAACTTTCAAACGCCTGAACAGCAAATTTAAACTGTCATTTTTATGAATAAATAAAAATATCTGTTTGAATAATCAAAGTGGTGCCTTCCATGCCTTCTTGGTTGCAAAGATTTGAACTGCTTCCTGAAGGTCACAGTCTGGGCCAGCTTATGCTCTATTGAGATGGTTGCAAGGCCGACCAGCCTCTCCTGTGTCATTGTGGAGCATAGATGTGTTTTTATTAACTTCAGCTTGGAGAAGCTGCGTTCTCCACTGGCAACTGTTACAGGAAGTGTTAGAAGTATGCGCAGAGCAACAAAAGCATTTGGAAAGAGGGTGGTCATCTTAGTTGTGCACATATATTCCAGAACCACCTTTGGAGTTGATCCTGCTGAAATGTATCTTGAAAGGGCTTTCAGTTCATCACCTAAATCACTCTCATCAATATCGTGCATGTCATCATGTGTCAACACTGTCTCTAGTGCCCTGCATTTCTGGTGTAGGTCTTCAGGTATAGTGAGGAGTTTTGGAATATCATACAACATCACAAATATACTGCTGTGTTCCTTGAGCTGCATGAAACGTTCTTCAACTGACTGTATTGCACAATCTAGCACCTGGTTAAAGAGTTCAACTTTGAATTGTTGTTTGGGGTCTCTTATGGGATTATCCCGTGCCTCATAATCAAAATGTCGTCTTCGGTGACTCTTGTATTCTTGAATGGGTGGGAAAATAGCTTCAGTGTGAAGTTCCTCTGCCAACTTCTGTGCACTCTTCAGAGTGTTTTGAAATCTCTCATCTGACCGGTAAGACAGTAGGTATGACTTTGCTTTGTCCAGTTGTTCCATTGCTCCAGATATATTGAGGTCAACACCTTGGAGTCTCTTGCTTACAACATTTATTTCAAACAGTATGTCATGCCACAACACTAAGCCACACAGAAATTTGAAGTTATGTATGTTTCTGGTGATTTCATTTCCCTCTGCCACTGTTCTCCCATGAACAGTTCCTGTCATAGCATTATCCTCCATAATGGCAACTATGGCATCATCTATCTTCCCAATTTAGTGTTTGATAGGCTTTATCGCCTCCACTCAACTTTCCCATCGTGTGGCACTCAGTGGTTTCAGTGTCAGAGAGGATGTTCCCAGATGTTGCTTCAAAATTTGCCATTGATGTATTGATGGAGAGAAAAATACATAGATGCTTTGAATTACATTAAAAAATTCAGCAGCCTTACTAGAAGCTGATGCTGCATCACTGACCACAGAGTTCAATGAATGAGAACTGCATGGGACAAAAAGTTCGAGGGTTTAACTCTCCAATCCATGTCTGCACTCCTCTGTTCTTTCCTCTCATGTTGGCACCGTTATCGTAGCCCTGACCTCTCATGTCAGCTATCGCAATTCCCGTACCTTCCAGCTTTTTAAGAAGCACATTTGTCATACTAGCTCCTGTAGTATCAATGTCAATAAAGTCTAGAAAATGCTCTGACAGACACCATTGCAGGGACATTTTCACTAGGTTCTGTTACAAAACGCACCCTTAAAGTCATTTTTCCGTATGGCTGATGTCAGGTGTGCAGTCCAGAATAACAGAGTAATCTCTTGCTGACTTCAGATCTGCCACAATCTTCTGTTTGACTTTTGTTGCCAGGAACTGTATGATCTCATTTTGAATTGTTTTTCCAAGGTAGTAGTGTGTGTACATTTCTTGGGTGGCGATTGTTCTTAGATGCTCCTGGAGTACAGCATCAAACTCCGCCATCAGCTCCACAATTGTTTCCATTGTTGGCACGTACAACTGATCTGAAGTGGCACACAGTACCAGGTTTTGGGTAGCAAGCATTCTCTTAATGGCAATGAGCCTTTTCAGAACATTTTGCCAGTAAAGACTCTGATGCAATATTCTCTTGATGCTGATCATCAATGGTGGCCTTTAACCTGTGTCTCATCTCAAGTTCTTTCCACCTATAGAATGCTCTCTGGTGATTTGCTGCCTTCTCATGGCATGCCAGATTTTTCCAGTCCTTTGTTCCTGTAGAACCCAATGTGGCTGGAACACTAGACTGGAAGAGTTTGCAACAAAAACAGTATGTAGCCTTTTGAGTTTGAGTACATAAGCCATGGTCTCTCCACTTTGTCACCATTGGGGATTTCACGTCAGTAATATATTGGATGGAAACTTCTATTTTCATTGTTTTGGGGTACAGGAAGTTTTTCACTTGCTTGTGACTACAAGGAAGTCCCTCAGGCTACTGCTCAAGTGGGTCCACAGTCCTGGATCATCTAGACTTAAGGAACTAAACTCAGCAGCAGCTGTTTCTTGCACCTCCACCACACTCTTCTCTGATCTACACTTTTCTTCAGGAATGTGCATGGTTACATCCATTTGAGATGGAGATATGGATGCTGCAGTAGCTGCCAGGTCACCTGCACTCTGACTAAGTGGAAGATCAGGCATCTCCTTACCACTCACATCCTCACTGGGGCCGGAAGGCTCACCGTGAACACTTGTGTCTATGTATCTCAGGAGAGCTCCTTCCTGCTCAGATAGAAAAGCTTCCTTTGCTTGCTTTCTTTTTCTGAATGCTGCCCCACAGGGGTGTTTTCTTCTTTCACTCATGACTGCTGTTCTATACCAGCTATAGTGGCTCTCAACCCTCAACTGAAGGGGACAAATAAGCAGGCTAGTAGCAGGGCCTAAGTGAGGGAACATATCAGCATCTTAAGGGCCTAACTGGCTCCTACTTCAGTTGACTGCCTGTTCTCCTCAAGTGGATGCAGGGAAGTATCAGGAAACAGCTCCCTGAGAAGATGGTGTTAATCAGTCCAGGCTCCTGGGGGTGCTAGAGAGGTACATAAGAGGCTCCTCCTCCTCTTTCCCTGCAGCTCCTGCTGCTTTGTTATTCCCTCTCACCTTTTCTCCTGCCTGCCTGTTATGTCTCTTGTGTCCTCCTTCCTCTAGCATAGCACTCCACCATCTCTGTGCATCTAGAGCAGAGAGAATACATATGCACCAGCAGCAGACACCATTTTCTACACTCTGGGTCCTAGTGGCACCTCCCCGCAGTCTGGCACCTGAGGCGGCTGCCTCAGTTCGCCTCATGGTAAGGCCAGCCCTGGACCATGTGGTGGTATTTTGGTGATGAAGGGAAGTTTGTGTCTGGAATCACTCCCCAGTGGTTCTAGTTGTATCTTTCAATGTAGTAATGATAGACAACTCTCATTGGTGAGGGAGTTCAGATCCAGTAATCCATCAGTTCTCCTTCATCTCTCATGCTTCACAACATGTGAGCCTCAAGGCAAGGTCATTTCTCTCTATAAAATATGCCTATGTGGAGCCTAGACTAGACAGTCCCTCTTTGTCTTAAAGTATCCACCTGTGAGACAGACGGTATAGACAGGCAGTAGTCTGCATTTAAACACTATGTCACTTAGTTCTGTACAGGATGGTCTTCATGACATGATGCTTCAAACATCAGCATTTTTCAGCAACGTGTCTATGGATAGTGAGAGCTGAATTGGTGGTAGCATTGATGGGAAAAATCAGGGAAAACTTCTTAGTGTACACATTAGGGTAAATGCTGCTGCAACAAAATGGGGATTGAGGGGCCCAGAGAGGGAGAGAAGACTAACCATGTAGGAATACTCTGTTTCTGGCTGCTTAAATCTAACTTCTATTTTGATCCTGAAAATCACTTTAAAAACAAAAACTTATTGTACACACCCCTGCATACTTCAGGAATGCTCAAAAGCAAAATCAGGCAGAACAATGTGGTTCTTACTATCAGAGTTAGACCTTTGCCACAAAGAAGAGACAACTTGACACACGATCACAGCTAAATGTTAATGCCTGTCAGAGGATGCTGATTTCAGTGATTACTGTTACCGCATTTGCTTTTTCAGGAGGTACACACAGCTTTCTCTTTGTGTACAAAAGGTAACTTTTGGGGAGGTCTGAGAGGGCAAGTAATGAACTGGCTAAATAAATCACTTACATTAATTTGATCCACAGTGAAGTGTGTGCACTCAAAATTAGACCAGCTTGTAGGTGGGAGTGAATAGCTTGGAGGCACAGATGACTGAATTGGGCACAGAATGACACAGTAACTGCAGCCTGTACTCTACACCTTTGAACTAGTTAATGACCTATGCACCCAAAATTATTGAAACCTCTTTCTGCTGGGGCATGATCTCATTGAAGTCAATGGAAGCAGGCCCACAGATCTCTGGACGCTCCTAACCAATGCGTTCCCAACATTTAGCATTTTGGTGGAATAACCCAATGTGGCTAAGGGAGACCACCTCAGACAATACTAGAATCCAGACTCCTCAACATGTTGGAAGAGTGAAAAATGTCATGTTTTGGGTCTAAATCCTGTCCATCTACCCAAGTGGAAGTAAAGGAGGATGGACTGTCTCGTGGATAGGGTGCTGGCCTGGGACTTGGGAGACCTAAGATGAATTCCATGCTCCATCACAGACTTCTCTCCATTTGTAAAATGGGGATAATAGTACTTTCCTGTCTCCCAGGCACTGAGGATAAATGCATCAGACAATGAGGTGCTCAGATCATACAGTAATGGGAGCTATATAAACACCTTAGATAGCAAATGGAAGGCATACTAGAACAGACATGATACATTTAATAATGCATACTACCCAGATAGTTGACAATGCTTCAGAGGAAGGCATATAACCACTACAGTGCACCTACATGTCTACAGCCACATGCAGAGGATTCTTCCTAACTGTAACAATGTGGTCTGTCCCCTTTAAGGGGTGGTAGGCCCAGGAGCCTGCCAAACCCCTGTGCCAAAGTAAACCTCTTTAAAGGTAAGTGTTTCATCAGAATGGGGGCCAGGTGTTTTAATAAAATGCCTACAATTATTAGCAGATAAAAAGATTGGGTGGGGGAGGCTGGAGAGAGGTTCCCTGGAGCAGAACCTGTACCCTGATAAAGGTAAGCTAGGGAAGCCAGTGAGGACTACAGCCAGGGCCGGTACCAGGCACCCAAGCACATGCTTGGGGCGGCACCTGGTAAGGGGCAGCGGGGGGAGCGCGGCGCAGCATTCCGCGGGAGGGGGCCGCTCCGGCGGCGCGGCGCTGGGGGGGCGGGCTCCGGTTGCGCGGGACTCGGCGAAGGGGCGGCGCGGGCGCGGCGCTGGAAGGGGGTTCTGGCGGCGGGGGGCGGGGCGGGCTCCGGCGGCGCGGTACTCAGCGGGGAGGGGCGTCGCGGGCGCGGCGCTGGAGGGGGGTTCCGGCGGCACTTGGCAGGGGGCGGGCTCCAGCGGCGGGGGGTGTCGCGGGGCTCGGCGCTCGGGAGGGGGGTTCCGGCGCGCGGCGCTCGGCAAAGGGGCGGCATGGGGGGACGGCGCTCTGGGGGGGTTTCTGGCGGCGCTCGGCTGTGGGGGGGGCCTGGGGGGCGGCGCTTTCTTTTGCTGTTTGGGGCAGCAAAAAAGCTAGAGCCGGCCCTGACTACAGCACAGTCCCGGAGGGGGGGGGGGGGCGGGGGGGGAGAGGCTGTGATAATTTTATCTCAAGGCAGAAGGAAGTTTGGGCTGAGAAGGAGGTGCGGGGAAGGAGAAACAGGACAACTTGAGGGGCAGAAAGACTGATTATTTAGGATTTCCAGGTCTGGGAACTCATGGCAGAGGGTGGGTGTAAGTTCTTCCTAGGCTACCATCCAGGTAGAGAGTGCAGCAACAGCTGCTACTAAGAGGAGGTAGACTGAACTAACCAGAGCCCAGGAGGGCTGGAATTTGAGCCTGGGAATAGAAAGCCAAAACCTATTATGTGACCAGCACAGGTCCAAGATGGAAGACTGATGTTTTTCTTTAGACTTTGATTACCTCAGAAGGGTTGGACTTAGCCAGAAGGCCAAGCCACCTCAGAAATTGAGTCACTGAAAACCCAGGATGGAAATTGAGGCAGGTTGACTGCAGTGCCACACCACACGGGGGTCTGCTCTGGAACTACACCCTGCTATCTTAACCCCATTTTATACCCTGGGGCAGGCCTGCACAACTCGTAAAGCGGCGAGGGCCATATTACTGCAAAGAAAACAGCTAACCCCCCCAGCACTGCCGAACCTCACTCCCAGCACCATCGAGCCTCCCTGAAACACAACAACACCACCCCCAACGCCGCCTGCCCCATGGAAACAAGCCCCCCCCCCCCCCCCAGCACCACCTGCCCTGCGGAAACAAACCCTCCTTCCCCAATGCTGCCCCACCAAAACAGCGGTATTGAACCTTGGTAATACGTTATAGCGGGCCCCTAAGGTAGTATAATTAAGGTAAAAGAAAAATGTCTTTTTGCTAGAAGTAGACTAAGATCTCCCCCCCCCCCCCCCCCCCGCTTCGTAATCAATTGCCCTGTTGAATGAATGAGGTGTGAATGAGGAAGAGGTGGAAGGCAGGCACTTCCAGACAGCTGCAACCGTTGGAGAGGGGATGGGAGCCAGACCAGATCAATAGAACAGGTCAGCCACCAACTCGCCGCTCGCCTCCTCAGCCCCCCACTCCCGCTGCCGGCTCACCTGCCCCTCCGCCACTGTCCACCCACTCGCCTCCTCAGCCACCGGTTCACCTGACCCCCGCCATTGCCTGCCCACTCGCCTCCCCCACCACTGGCTCACCTGCCCCCCTGCCACTGCCTGCCCACTAGCCTCCTCAGCCCCCCCTTCCCCCACTGCTGGCTCATCTGCCCCTCCCCCCCGCCACTGCCCGCCCACCCGCTCGCCTCCTCAGCCGCCGGCTCACCTGCCCCCCTCCACTGCCTGCCCGCTCACCTCCTCAGTCCCCCCCGCTCGCCTACTCACCCCCCACCACAGCCCGCCTGCTCGCCTCCTCCCCCGCCTCTGGCTCACCTGCCCCCCCGCTACAGCCCGCCTGCTCGCCTCCTCAGCCCCACTTGCCTACTCACCCCCCGTGGGCCGCACAGTGAGCCCACGCAGGCCGCATGCAGGCCGCATGCGGCCCCCGGGCTGAATGTTGTGCAGGCCTGCCCTGGGGGATTCATGAACCACCGTAACTGTTATCCTACTCTCTATAATTGCAGATGCTGCTGTTTTACGTAAAATGTGAAATCTCCCTTTTAATCCCTATAGAATGGATACATGGAGATCCTTGCATTGAAACAAATACAGCTACTTTTCAATGGAATGATTAATATCTTCACATATACAAAAAGATCAGCATCTCACATTCACATAACAGCACTCTGTTCAACAGTCATGAGTGATGGTGTGAGAACTATCATATTTTTAATATCCTGACTGAACATTGCACAGTGGAGGAGGGTTGTGTGTACGTATGTGTGGGGGTGTATGAATTGGATATCAATGCTGAATATTCCAGTAAGCTGCGTATCCATGGAGATGTAGCCTCAGGGCCATCCCTAGCTATTTTGGTGCCCTACGCAGCCCCCCCCAGGCCTCCAGGGTTGGGGGGGCTGGCCACTTCCTGAGGGAAGTGGAGTGACCCAGACTCAGCCTCCTCTGCTCCCCTGGCTTGGGGGAAAGAGGGCACTGCCCCCCCAGCACTCCCCGGTGGCATGGCTGGGAGCCAGGGGAGTGGAACAGGCTGGGGCCGGGTCGCTCTACTTACCGGTGAGTGCAGGCCCGACTGCTTCAAGAGTCCTCAGGGGGGTGGGGAAGAGGCGGAGCAGGGGTGGGGGCCCTGGGGAAGAGCAGGAGCAGGGACTGGATCAGCACGCAGCTGGACAGGGCATCAGGAAATTTGGGGCACCAAATTTCCTGGTGCCCTACACACCTGCATACTTGCGAATGGGTAAGGATGGTCCTGTGTAGCCTGTCCAAATTGCTTTACTGATTCCTTTTGCTTAGCTTTGTAGAAGAAATTTTACAGGTTAATAAACAGACATTATTTAGACTGAATGTGACAATCCTTTCTCACTTTTAAAATAACAGGTGCAGGACACACATTTGATGCAGCCTTTGAGAAGGTTGCTTTACAGGTTTGCTCTTGGGATATGCCCATTATCACCAGAAGGTGTCATACTGCTACCATATCAAAAGTGGAGTGATACCAAAATTCAAAGAAGGCTAATGCAGCTGTGTTTTGTAAGTGGTTTCCTCCCCTTTACTGATCAAGCTGTGCCTCAGGGAAGGGTGTTACTGGCAGTGGTACTGGGAATTCTACCCCCTCCCCCCGTTTTTTTGTTTGTTTGTTTGTTTGTTTGGAATATAGTCTTTCTTCCCAGGACCTGTTGTACTGATACAGCTACTGACTCATCTGTTAAGGGAACAGGGCAAAAGCTTCTGTAAGCTAGGCTTTGCCATTAGTAACCCTACTCTACAGCTGAGGGTGCCCTAAGAAAGGAGTGACAATTCCTTTGCTGCTGTTTTAGAGTCTCAGGTTTTGTCACAGCCTCTTCTAGTTTTGTTCTGCTGCTCATTGGTCTTCTAACAGCTTCATCATGCATGCATGGTATCCCCATCATGTAACTGCTGTGAGACCTGTCTTAAAAGACCATCCCAAATTATCCCCAGCTATACTGAATGCATCTTCCTTCCCCTTGCATCCCAAAGAGTGCGCCATCCAGCTGGTGCTGGAGCCTTCCATCTCAGAGTATGCAATGTAAGCCTGATTGCCTGCTGCTGGAGAGGCATGTCCTTGGCTTTCTCAGTGAGGAAGAAATACAGCTCTTTTGTTATTGCCGCTCTCGAACATGTTGCCTACATCTGCACACAGGCATTGAAGTGACAACTGGGCCTTGTCCACCCTAGGGTCACTTTAAAAAAAATCCCCTGAGTTCAGCTACACTGCTGTGAACAATGTTGGGATGCCTATATGGATGGGCTGCTGCAGTTTCTGAACATATTGATTAGAGCTGGTCTGAACTGGGTTACTGGACACAGTGGTAAAAATACTCCAGGTGTGTCTGTTACCTACCCTCTAGGGGATCTGTAGCAGCAGAGAATACGGTACCTCAATTTCCCATTGTAGAAGAAACCAAAGGAGAATTCTGAGTCATAATGCTTCCCATGGAAGATTAGAGCTTTCAGTTCTGTGAGCAATACTTTATTGGCATTACAAGTGTTGCCAGAAAAAGAAAAGAAACAAACAATTTTAAGGACAGAACTCTCATGAGGTTTGTCAGTACTACATTACAGCAGGCACGGGGGCCTTCAGCGTGGGTTTGTGTCTTTATTTTTATTCCTGTCTCTACGAGTCATGCCTGCCTCACTCACCAGTGCTAAGGTTCTCCCTGCCCTCTGACTCACCCTTTTGCTCTCTATCAGGAGGGTATTTCATGTCAGTGCTTTTTGCATCAAAGCTGATTTCTGCCTGTTCCCCCATCCAACTAATTAACCCATAATCCTTGTGTCCCTCCTCACCACAACCCATACCCTGGCAATGTGTCCCTCCTTTCAGGAGGAAGGTACGTGTACCCCTTCATAATACTACCTCCTCCTCTGCTATCTTGTGTGTCTGGCAATGCCTCTGTGGCTAATGCCCCCTACCCTTTGCACATTTCCTAGTCAAGAGGCTGGTGCTTGGTCCCTGCTCCCCCTCCTGGGCTGGCTAGTACCCTGTGTGCACCCACCCCCCGGCTGGCACGCTGTGTGGTGCCCCCCTCTCCCTGCCTGGTAGGTATCCTGTATGTCCCTCCCACCCCTGCCTGCCTAGCTCATATGTGTTTCCCCCCTTGGCTAGTGGGTACCCTGTGCACCTCACCCCTGCCTGCTCCCACTTGGCTGGCTGGTACAACCCTTCTCAGCTAGCTGGTATTCTGTGCATCTCCCCCTCCCCCCTCAGTCCACTCCCATGGTTGGCTGGTACCCTGTGCATCTCCCCTGCTCTGGCTGACTGGTACCCTGTGTGCCCCCCTGCCCCCCGGGCTGGCTCGTACCCTGTGCATCTTCCCCACACAGACATACACTCTTATCATGGCTGGCTTGTACCCTGTACCCGCCCCCTCCCACACTCCCTATGGCTGCCTGGTACCCTGTGCATCTCCCCCCCCTGCCCAACTCCCCATGACTGGCTGGCACCCTGTGCATCACGCCCCCACACACACTCTCCATGGCTCGCCCCGGATGGCTGGCACCCTGTACATTCCCCCCTTCCCGTGGCTGGCTGGTACCCTATGCAGCGCTCCTCCCCTTCCCCTACAGCTGGCGCAGCACGTGCTCCTGCCCCTCCCCGGGCCGCGTGTCTCCGCCAGGGACCGGCGGTGGCAGGAAGGCGGGACTGGGGCGTCACATGAGCGGCCGCCTCTCCTGGCGGCTGGGGGAACAGACCGCGCCGGACCCTGTGCGGGAGGCGGCCCGGGGCTACATCAGCCCCGTCCCCCTGGGACCACCCCCCTCCCCGACTCACCTGCGGCGGGCACATCCAGGTAACCCTAACTCCCCTCCCCCCCCCCCCATAGCGCAGCGGGCAGGCTCACCTGGGCCCGTCCCGCCCCTAGCTCTGCGCGGGGCAGCCTGGTAACCTGCCCGGCTCTGCCCCTCCCCCCCGCCTGTGTCCTGTGGGAAGCCCAGAGATGGGGGCCTCACCTGGGCCCTACCTGTGTCCCCCGGGGGAAACCCAGGTGAACCCTCACCCGAGCCGAGCCCTGCCCCTCCTCCTGGCTGGGCCCTGGGTGAAACCCAGGTGGGCCCACATCTGGGCTCTGCCCCTCCCCCCTGGCTGCGGCCCTGGATGAAACCCAGGTGGGCCCACACCTGGGCTCTGCCCTCCCCCCTGCCTGTGTCCTGGGTGAAACCCAGGTGTGCTCTCACCTGGGGTAGGCCTTCTCCTCTGCCTGTGTCCTGGGTGAAACTCAGGTGGGCCCACACCTGGGCTCTGCCCCTCCCCCCAGCTGGGCCCTGGGGAAAACCCAGGTGGGCCCACAGTTGCACCCTCCCCCCAAACTCTGTGACCTGGCCTAGATGAAGCCCAGAGGGGCCTCTCACCTTCCACCCAATGTGCCCCAGAGGAAGCCAGGTTAACCTCCCCTCCTCCTACTATGCCCCAGAGTGCTCTAATTGTAGTGACTAAGTAATACCTCACCTGAGGCTTCCTCTCCTCCAGTCTGCTACAGATTAGCCAGGTAACTCCTTACTTTGGGGTTCTCTCTGGTGATTCCTCCACCAGGACTGTCATTACTACCTCATCTGGGGACAGCTCTTCCACATACACACACACACACACCTCTCAGCCTTGGATGCTGAATGGGGGTAGTCATGTATCTAAGGTGACCAGACAGCATATGTGAAAAATTGGGATTGGGGGGAGGGGGGGGGTAATAGGAGCCTATATAAGAAAAAGACCCAAAAATCAGAACTGTTCCTATAAAATCAGGACATCTGGTCACCCTATATGTACCTCTCATCTAGGGCCTTCACCCCCTTGAATTCTGCAATAGAGCAGCTGGGTAAACCCTCACTTGAAGGCCTTCTTCCCTGTACCCTTGACCCGTGCACCAGGATGGCCACATAACTCCTCACATGTTTTATCCCTGCCCCTGAACTCTTCACCAGGGCAGCCAAGTATATCCTTATCCATGTATTTCATTTCACCTATCACCTGCCCCTTTTCTTGACCCAGCACTGGAGTGGCCAGGTGATTCTTCACCTGAGGGCCTTCTCCCCCAACCTGACTTCACCTAGGGACTACTCTTGCACTGGAATTGCCACGTAACCTCTTAGCTGGGGGCTTCCTTCTCCCAGCAACTTGTTCAATTATGTATGATCAGTGAACCCCATACCTTGGGACTTTCTTTCTTTTGACCTGTGCATTGGGATAGCCAGGTTGCCCCTCAGCTGGGGACACCCTCCCCCCTGCTTTTTCTCCAGCTTATGTACCAGGGCAACTAGGTAACCTCTTATTTAGGGCTTCCTTCTATCTCTCTACCCAGTCCTGTTCCTGAGTCGGTGCATCAGTGACTCATTTGAAACCAGGTTCACTTAGGCCTGTAATTAATTGGGTGATTTTTGAACCTTTCAGTCACTGTTCAGTGCTGTAAGGCTGATATTCAGATCATAGGTACAACTGTCTTCAACATTTGTTATTAGAGATTGTAAGCTCCTTGGGGTATAGGAACCATCTTTTTGTTGTGTTTGTATGGCACCTGGCACAATGGGGTCTGGGTCCATGGCGCAGGCCCCAGGCTCTGCCACAGTGTAGATAAATAGTGATGGACTGTTACCTGTGAATAAATGATTCAAGGCAACTTGATCAAGTTCTTTATGCTGATAGGCGAAAGTTACTTTTCTGATGTGAACAACCATCTTCAGTCATTTGTAAGTCTGGTATTGCCAGATGTCTAAATATGAAGAAGGTAGGAGAGAGAGGAGTTTGTGTAGGAGCAAAGTTTCATTCTACCAAGTAAATTGCTAATATTTATTTGCATTTTTGTTTAGGAAAACTGAATGAAATACAACCAAATGGACTCCTCAAAGCTCTTGCTTTGATCTGCTGAGTTTGAGGGAAATCATACTGAGGATCTGGTATCTGCATCTGTAACCTCTAACTTCTCAGTGCTATGGAACAAAGTGAGGGCGAGCAGGTGCCCCAGCCAGAGAGTCATGAGGACAGCAAGAGCAATGTGAAATCCTTGCCTGGGGGAGCTGTCCATGTCTGGGAAGAAATAAAAAAACATGCAGTTACAGATGACTATAAGCTCTCCAAACGGGTGCTAGGCTTGGGTGTTAATGGCAAAGTACTGGAGTGTTTTAACAAGGTGACAGAGCAGAAATGCGCTTTAAAGGTATGTAGACTTTTTCTTGTATACATTTTTTGAGGCCAAAGCTCATCTCTCAAAATCCCATAGAAGGCCATGTTTTCTGTGGATGCCTAAGTAAAGCAGAGATGGATGCATTAGAGATTCTTGGATATGCAGAGAGACAGTCTAGTGTAACAGTATGTTGGTCCAAACTCAAGAGGTCTTTTTCAGACCGTTCCTGAGTGAGTTTCTGTAACAATTATCATTTATATAACTGACTGTGCTTTTCTACCTGGACTGAAAAACCTGCAGCCCACCCCCCTGAGTGGTTTAGTCTGGGTTTTTAATACGGATACTGTGCAATCAACAGTCAGGAATCTGTTGCAAATGGTTCTCAAACTTTTGTACTGGTGACCCCTTTCACATAATAAGTGTCTGAGTGCGACCCCCCCCCTTTATGAATTAAAAACACTTTTTTGTATATTTAACACCATTATAAATGCTGGAGGCAAAGCAGGGTTTAGGGTGGAGGCTGGCAGCTCATGATCCCCCCATGTAATAACTGATGCCTTTATGTGTATTGTATCAGGGGGTAGCTGTGGTAGTCTGTATCCACAAAAACAACAAGGAGTCTGGTGGCACCTTAAAGACTAACAGATTTATTTGGCCATAAGCTTTTGTGGGTAAAAAAAACCTCACTTCTTCAGATGGATGGAGTGAAAGTTACAGATACAGGCATTATATAATGACACATGAAGAGAAGGGAGTACCTCACAAGTGGAGAACCCAGTGTTGACAGGGCCAATTCAATCAGGGTGGATGTAGTCCACTCCCAATAATAGATGAGGAGGTGTCAATTCCAGGAGAGGCAAAACTGCTTCTGTAATGAGCGAGCCACTCCCAGTCCCTATTCAAGCCCAGATTAATGGTGTTAAATTTGCAAATGAATTTTAGTTCTGCTGTTTCTCTTAGAAGTCTGTTTCTGAAGTTTTTTTGTTCAAGAATAGTGACTTTTAAATCTGTTATAGAATGTCCAGGGAGACTGAAGTGTTCACCTACTGGCTTTTGTATGTTACCATTTCTGATGTCCGATTTGTGTCCATTTATTCTTTTACGTAGGAACTGTCCGGTTTGGCCAACGTACATGGCAGAGGGGCATTGCTGGCACATATAACATTAGTAGATGTGCAGGTGAATGAGCCCTTGATGGTGTGGCTGATGTGGTTGGTCCTCTGATGGTGTCGCCAGAGTAGATATGGGGACAGAGTAGGCAACGAGGTTTGCTACAGGGATTGGTTCCTGGGTTGGTTTATCTTGGTGTGGTGTGTAGTTGCTGGTGAGTATTGCCAGTCTTCTGGTTTTCCATCTTTAAAAGAAGTACTAACGGGCAATATGGATCCTGGGGTCCAAGACTTACAGTTCTGATGGAAAGTTCTGATGGAAAGGAGTCCCTGACAAATATTTGCCTGTTTGTTTGTTTTTCTTATAAAATATTTCTTAGGGCTTTAAAGAGTTTTTCTAGTTGAATAAAAACTGCAGGGTGAGTGAATAATTCCATTTTCTTATCTACTTCCAAAAGAGTAGGGCATATGAAAACAGATCAGAGGTATCAGGTTTGGGCAAACGTGTTTACCCGCTTATCAATGATGAGCCAATATTAGGGTAATAAGTGTCGTTTAGATAACTAGAGCAGGAAACATGCACTAATAAGTGTAGGGCTTACCTATCGGTTTGTGCAGTATTGTACAGATTTAACCCTAATAGTGACAAAGTTAATCTTCACCGAGTCTGTAAACAAGCATAAGCAACAAAATTGTGTGAACTGCCTCAGAGCCCAATACTGCTTCTTTTGCATTAATTGGGATAACTAGAATATCTAGAAGACTTCAGATACCCTTTTCTGTCCCCACCTTCAAACCCTGAATGCATTGGGAGAGAGTAGGACAAATCTGCTAGTGATCTTCTGGATGACTTGTTGTGGTATGGACAAAACCTTGTCTCTAGCAGGCTGGACCTGAATTCAACAGCAAGGTTCTTGCATTCTGTACTATGGTGTGGCAGATAGAAATATTGGACTTTTAATTGATTAAACATGAAAATATCAATCTGTACAGAAATGTAGCCTCAAAATAACAGAGGGACTAATTTAATGCATTCCTCGCATCTTTAGTTTTCCTGCTGATTTCTGTATTGACAACGCATAGTTGAATTGCAGAAGTTTGTTAGGATGGAGTTGCAGGTTTTGGCAAGTGGGTGGGGGAACATTGAGGCTTCTGGCACACAGGCAGGCATAGGAGGGTGTTTGAGATTGTTGGATAAGTACATTAGCTTGTTGTTTCTGATTAAAATGACCAGCAGTGAATTATGGAGTATAGTTGTAGCCATGTCTGTCATAGTGTATTAGTTAATATTGCATCTGAAGAAGTGAGGTTCTTACCCATGAAAGCTTATGCTCTCAATACTTCTGTTAGTCTTAAAGGTGCCACAGGACCCTCTGTTGCTTTTTAGTTAATATTGACACTTACTTAATTTTCAGACCTAACTCATTAAAATGAAGGGAACAATTAACATTCAGAGCTATTTCACAGTGTCTGCAGACTCAGGCAGGCCTCATTATATAAGTTTATGCTTGGTTCACATTTTCAAGGTTTTCATTGCAGCTCTAAGAGCTAAACATTTTTAAAATGTGAGCTTAATTTCTAGAGCAGGGGTGGGAAAACTTTGTGGCCTGGGGGCCACATCTGGGTATGGAAATGGTATGAAATTGGGGGTTGGGGTGCAGGAGGACTCCAGTTGGGGGTGCGGGCTCTGGGGTGTGGCTGGGGATGAGGGGTTGGGGGTGCAGGAGGGTCTCCAGGCTGGGTCCGAGGGGTTCAGAGCATGGGAGGGGGATCAAGGCTGGAGCAGGCACTTACCTCCAGCGGCTCCTAGAAGCAGCAGCATGTCCCCCCTCTGACTCCTCTGTGGAGGTGTGGCAGGTGGCTCTGCGTGCTGCCCTGTCTGCAGGCACCAGCCCTGTAGCTCCCATTGGCTGTGGTTCCCGGCCAATGGGAGCTGAGGGGGTGGGGTTTGGGGCGGGGGCACTGTGCGAAGCCCTGTCTGCCCCTACGCATAGGAGCCAGAGGGGGGTACATGCTGCTGCTTCCTGGAGCCGTGTGGAGTGGGGCAAGACCCCGACCCTGCTCCCTGGCTGGAGTGCCGGAGTCGGGAAAGCCCCTGACACCGGTTCCTGGCTGGAGCTCGAGGGCCTGATTAAAATATCTGGAGGGCCGGATGTGGCCCCTGGGTGGGCAAACTACGGCCCCTGTTCTAGAGCAGTGGTTCTCAACCAGGGGTACGCATACCCCTGTGGATGCGCAGAGGTCTTCCATGGGGTACATCAACTCATCTAGATATTTGCCTACTTTTACAACAGGCTACATATAAAGCACTAATGAAGTCAGTGCAAACTAAAATTTTATACAGACAATGACTTGTTTATACTGCTCTACATACTATACACTGAATTGTAAGTACAATATTTATATTCTGATTGATTTATTTTATAATTATATGGTAAACATGAGAAAGTCAGCAATTTTTCAGTTATAGAGTGCTGTGACACTTTTGTATTTTTATGTCTGATTTTGTAAGCAAGTAGTTTTTAAGTGAGGTGTAACAGAGGTATGCAAGACCAATCAGACTTCTGAGAAGGGTACAGTAGTCTGGAAAGGTTGAGAGTCTCTTTTCTAGAGCATGGTTCTGTGGTAATGGATGAATTTCAAAGCAAATTCTGTAACTGTGAAATCATGTAATAAATTGCGTCCTGGATATAGATGTAATTTTAAAAAACTAATTCAATACTGATGAAGCTACAGAGAAGAATGTCAGAAATTAAAGGTAATGTGCTTTTTAACAGGCTTACCTTTGCCTAATGAGCAGGAAGAACTAATGATGGAGGAAGAGATCTGAGACATCCAATGTAGAGGTCCCCTGTAACGAAAAATGATGCTGAAAAATCAAAAAGAAGAACAGGAGGACTTGTGGCACCTTAGAGACTAACAAATTTATTAAAGCATAAGCTTTCGTGGACTACAGCCCACTTCTTCGGATGCATCCGAAGAAGTGGGCTGTAGTCCACGAAAGCTTATGCTCTAATAAATTTGTTAGTCTCTAAGGTGCCACAAGTCCTCCTGTTCTTCTTTTTGCGGATACAGACTAACACGGCTGCTACTCTGAAACCTTTCATTATGCAAGGCGCTGAAAAATCAGTTAACCCCTTCAGTGCTAACATACATAGGGCACACAAAACCCCATCCCCTACCTCACTTCCCCCACACACATACACAACCAAAACTATATTCTGTCTTGATGTACCTGGTATATCACTGAAGTCTTGTTGTGATGTTCCAGTGGAATGTCTGCACTTCAGGAAGTGCTCCCTTGTTCTGCTGAAATGGCCAGAAAGGTGTTAAGATGTGTGTAAAGGCCATAGGGAGCTAAAATAGCAGCTGATGTCATATTCTGTGTATACAGTTTTCATCACTATGGATCTGAGTGCCGAATACAAAATGAAATATGCAATTATGTAAAACTGCCAATGGCTCAGAGTGCAGCCACTTCCAAAAAATGGCAAAGAAAAAAATAACCACGGAAGGACAGACAAAATCATTTAATTGTCCTGAACAGAAAAATCTTATATTGAGCCCTGAAGCTACTGGTGGCAATGTTCAGGGAGGATGTTGTCATTGTTTCACGGGGATCCTGAACCAAGCAGCACAAGTCCCTCTCCTGCGCCTCATGGGACCTCAGAACAGCCCATCCAGACAAAACAGCTGTGTAAAAACTTCTGGAAATATGGTATGTTGAGAAACTCTGCTTTTATATTGTACAGTGTAGGGCTTGTTCTCCTTTTGGAGGAAAATAGGTTCAAGAGTTCTCAGTTTACCATTGCTTTCTATTCCCCACTTGCATGTAATTGTCTCACATTGGTGGGGTTAAACAGTAGGTGCGGATGAATTATTATAAAAAGACTCCTTATTTGACATGTAAACGTTAAAAGTAGAGAAATGCAAAGGTTACCTTGTGTGTAAATTTTTTGTATAAGGAGCCAAAAGCTGAAAAGAGGGACAGAGGTGGGTATTTTTAGGGCTTTATTTGTGCATCATATAATACATAGTGTTTTAGAATCCTAGAATATTCGGGTTGGAAGAGACCTCAGGAGGTCATCTAGTCCAATCCGCTGCTCAAAGCAGGACCAACGTATGTGTGTGCACGTGCACACAAACTTCCTCCATTGTCTCTCTGCTCCCTGTAACCAAGTCCCCTGAGCAAAATCAGAAAACCCTCTTGCTGCTGAAGGTAGAGCTTATCCACAGTAGGTTCTCTTTACCACCAAACTCTCCCATCAAAGCTGCTCCTGACTTGGCAGATGGCACTGCTTTCTGCCAGCAGGTTCCCTTTCACAAGGGAACAAAGCCAGCACAGAGCTTACTCCACGGAAGGAATTTTTACCGAGGTACTCAAGAGAAAAGGGCTTGAAGAGGCAGAAACATTCATCCGTGTCAGTCAAGCACTACATATTGTAATTGGGAGGTCCCTGTTGTCTCCTTTAGTCCATGCCTGTAATTGGAACTAGTTAGAATTTCACTAATCATTTTAGACTGGGAAAACACAAGGCATCCTCCCAGGATACTGCAGGGGCTCTAACTGTGGCTTTGCTAATTTTTCTGAAGTGTTATGTGGCTTCGTTTACTCTGCTTGGCATAGTGTTCTGTTATACGCTTTTTAAAAGTGCTGTCACCTTTGTTTCTATTAGATTGAAATGCCACCCACACTGCTTCCACAGTTCAGAAAATCTAATCTGGCTACTTGCTTATACACGTAATGACACATTGGCTGTACAGCAGTGTTTCCAAACAATAAGGGTGGAGGAGTAAACAAACTGGTCTACAGGACAGTGGCCTTCTAGAAGGCAATTTTGAGTAGTTCACACATCTATTATTTTTCTACCAGGTAGGCAACTAACCTAGATTCATTTCCATAACTTAGGTGATGTCACAAGCCCTCTTGCATTTTTGTCCCTTCCTTTGTGTCCTGACCCCATTCTTCATAGTTCTACTTCCCTGTGGAGCTAGACTTAGAGAAAGTGCTGATACTTAACTTCCCTTCTGCTTGCATTGCAGTCAGCCTGAAAGCTCTCTATTATGTCCCTTCCTTATGGGGATAAAGGAATCTGGGCCAGCTTTCTACCTGGGACAAAGGTGATAAACATGAGGGTTACTGAAAGTTGCCTTCTTGAAAAAGGCCAGTGGTTGTCAACACTTTTTTTCTTCTTCTGTGGAATGAGACTCACAAAGTGGCCAAAAAAATCATCCCATGACCCACCCTATCCCACAAAGTTCTGTGGAACTGAGGATGATGTGATTTAGGTTTATAGGATGGAGGTGTATCAAAAAAGGTGAGGAGACTGGAGGGTCTTCTGGGTCATGGAGGCTTTTCTGTGCTTGCACGGTGCTCCGTTCCAGGGTGGCAATGAACTGCTGCTAGTGGATGAGAAGCTGGTCAAACAGATCCTTAGAGCACTGCTTCTTATTGCCCTGGAGCCTAGTACTGTGTGGAGGGAGAAAACAGTTGTCCTCAGACTTGGGGATGGCTGTTCAGGGATAGCATCAGCAGGAATGAGCCTCTTCTTTCTTTTTGTTACTGGGTTCTCACTGTGTCCCAGTGAGTTTGAGATTTTTACATTGGTCAGCAGCTGGATATGACTCACTGAACATCCCCTTTAACCCACTTCTGCTTCACACCCCACTGAGTGAGAATTGGTGCATTACGGCTTGTAGATAACAAAACCGTTCTTTTATTTGAGACTTGCAGACCATGTGCAGCTGTGTTTTTTACTGATCCCTGGATCTCTTTCCTTTTGAGCTAGTCTGAACCTAGTAGCTGAGCAGGGGTAACGTTGAGATTTCCGGAAAGGTCAAAGGCAGTGGTTTGAGTGTTTTGATACACTACGAAAAAGGACTGAAATGGCAGAGTGGCTGCCTGTGACTTTTTCTCTCCTGCACACACACACAATATACGCTAACACCCTCCTCATCTTGGTTAGGGCAACATGAATGGGCCTGCTCCAGGGAGCTAATGGGATGTGGGAGAAGGCAGATGCTGGGTGAAACAAGCATACTTCAGGAAGATTCCACCTGAACTGGAGCAGAACCTAAAATATGCATAGCGTGAGACTGGTACCCTGAACTTTGTTCTTAGATGCCAAACCCAGATCATGTATGAAATACCTAAAATAAACATCCACTGGGCGGATAGTGGATTATTTTATCTGTCCCAAGAAACTTTTTGCAAATCAATGGATTACTTGAAAGACCAGGATCATTCAAGCACTTACCTGTCTGCAGTTGGTCTAGAACTGCTGCATCTTATGGACCAGTTGTTTTGGTTTGGTTATCAGTGGAGTTTGTCAATTGGCTTGCACTCTACAGATGTAAATAAGTTGGTTAGTCTAGTGGTCTCTTGTGCTTATTGCCAGCGTGGGCTGATTTCTAACCATAGAAGAGTTGTATAATCGGGGTATAGCAGGTGGATGCTAACTCATCAAGCCTGTAAAGTGGAAATGCAGAAAGGAAGGAGATGCTGTAAAACTATTAAGGTCTCTGTGAAAAGCAAGCTGTATTGCTGTTCCCTCTGTGCTTTTTATGTTCTCTTCTAGTGTGCCAACAAGCTGAAACATGTTCCATCCAGACTTGTGTAGTAACAAAGCTGAGGAAGATCAAGGCGTGTCCCTGTGGCTTCAAGCAGATTTGAAGATCTGAAAAACTGTTACAGATACAAATCTTGTCATGTGCATCTGTCTGTCTGTCCATCAGACCTGACTAAGATCGCTCTGTTTTAGGAATAGATGACCCTTCTCCCCATCTCTCCCCATTTATAGTTTAAATCCTTCTGTTCCATTTAACGACAGTAGAACCTCACTAATTCACACTGACTGAGCGTCTCATTACAGATAACTGGATTTTGCATATCAGTTTTAATGTAAGCACCCAGTAAGCTAGAATAACAAAATGTTCATTTATTTAGACAAGTCTGCTTCAGTTTTAATTACTTCTGGTAATACTTTGCAGCACAGGGATGCCTGAACTGAATGTCTGATCCAGCCTTCTGCAATTTGAGGAAAATCGCATCCTCCTTTGAATGTCAAGGCTCAGGCCCGTTTCTCCTTCATAGTGCACTAGTAAATGTGGAACGGTGTCCTGTGTACAAGTAATGCAGTCTTAGAAAAATGAGGAGTCCTGCTAGCCCTCTGCTATTAAATCTCTGCCCAAAAAATGGGGAGAGACCCCCATTTTCCTGTGTTAAAGTGATAGGGAGCACAGATTAGCAACATTCTGCAGTAATTGGGACCATATGCCAACATGCATAGATAAAAGTGCTTGGCATACATAGAATGTTTAATATTAATATTTTAATTGTATATTAAGTGAACCAATTTAAAGCAGATGTAAATTAACCATTGATTATTGATCAGTTCATATCTGTACAACACTCCATTCTAAAATAGTTTGCGAACTACATTTCACTCTTGAAAAGCAGCCATTGTTAGCATGAAATGTTTATTGTTCCATATTATGGGATAATAGCTACACTCCAATTTTTTTTCTTGATTTTCCTGACTTGAACAGCAATGTGGTGTACATGTGTCCAGTGATGGGATGAGAGTAGAAACCTATTTAACTGGAAAAACGTGAGAACTTCTCTCTCTCTCCTAACCAATGGAACCAACAGCCTCTCTGGATTAGAGCGTATAAATTGTCTGGATTGCGGTACTTTTACACAGACTTCCTAAGTATTTAAGATGATGCAAAGCTCTCTTAATGAGATTAAACTATAACTCCCTTGCATTTTAATACCTCTAAACTGAAAGGAGGAAAGAATTCTAGTTCAGCCTGCTAATCAGCCCTGGGCTTCCTATTTTCTGAATCTTTACAATATGGCATTTCATGCTGAGGCGTCTGAAAACTGCTTTGAGAGGAATAGCAAACACAACATGTTTAAAATTAATTTATTCCAAAGCAACTTTAACAATGCCAAACTTTTGATAAAATAGTCAAAATGTTTCATCTTTAAAATGTAATTTCAGACACCAACCAAGCTGGCCAACGAGCCAGAGCTTATTGCACTGTTCTCGAGTCTGACCTATTGTCAGTTCAAAATCTGGCTCTTCTCCACAGGCCTTTTCCCAAAAATATTAATTCTTCCTGATTCCTGTTTTGAGCGTGCTAATGGTTAAGTAATAAGCCCTCGAGCAGTTTGTGGGATTTGAGTCAGCTACTGTCTGGGACAGATTTATGATGCCTATTTCAAGGGTGGAGTTGAGAAGTGCAGAATTCTGTTGGAATGCACTGCTAAAATATACAAACTCAGGGCCCCCATCTCTGGAAGCCACAAAGAGTAGCTAGAATGGTACTCTTTGGTTGCTCTCCATTGAGATTTTGGCTAGTGAGAGTGATTTGCCTTGTGAACTAGCAGTGATGCCCCTTATATTCAATATCTCTGTTATCCCTTACAAACATGTGAGTAGGTAAGATAACTTATAACCATTATTGGTTTTCAGTTACATCTTTTTTTTTTGAGGGCAAAGCCTGGATGGTGAACTACTAGTGTCTTTCTTGCACACTGTCCTGTGCATATATATCCTGAAAGTCTAAGATCTCTCTAAGGTTTATGACAGATTGGATATTACTGTTGTGGGATATTTAAAGCCCTGTGCACAATACCATAGGGCATAGTGCACAATAGAAGCCCTGCTACCAAAACGTTCTCCTCATTTGCAGGTCTGTGTGTCTGTTTGGGGACTTGTTTGTTGTTTTTACCAAAAACTTAAAATCCTAATTTTTTTTTCTTTTAAGAATTCATTTCTCACAGAGCTTTATAACGATTCCGGTTTCCCACATGTTGCTTTCAGTCAATGTGGCTTTGTCAAAAGCAGTCTGGTTGCCACAGCAACAGAGTTGTTAATAGCAAAGATGTCATTGCTTGAAGGTGGGGAGAGGGGGAGGGCGGGTTTCTCTGGCTCAGCTGCCTCTCCACAGTAGAAGCTCCTGCTGGAGCCACACTACAGTACAAGGTCTCCATTGTTTTTGTGAGGAGTAAAAGCCTTTTATTTTGTTCTCCTCTTCCCTTTCCAATCAATTTACAATCAAACTTTGACACATGGGAGGGTGACGGGGCTTGACATTGGCTTGATACTCTGAAGCATTCCTGTTCTTTCAGACCCTCCAATCTCAAGGATACTGCTGTTGTCCTCTGTGTTTAAAAGAAAGTTTCTGTGAACAACAAAGCACTTGCATACATACAGGACCTGCAGCATTCAGTTTGTGTTTATAACTAAAATAACACATAGACACACCATCCTCTTTCACTTTAGTTCACAGCCCTTTTATGAAGGTAGTGTGAAAAATGATCTCTCCCTTCACCCTGTGCTGTAATATGAAACCAAGAGGACACTCAAAGAACTTAAAGGGCATTGAGTTTTCAAAAGAACCTAAGGATGGGACTTGGACATCTAACTCCCTTAGGAAAATCCCATCCTTAAACAGCATGTTACTTTTATTAATATTTAGTGAACCTGTGGAATTCTCTGTTCTAATGTCAGTGAGACCAACGCTATCAGGATTTTATAATGGACTGGGTCATGTTTATGAACCTTAATGAAATGTGTCTCTCTGCAAGCAAGTTATACAAACTTTTATGTTTTGAAACCAATAGTGCTATGTAAGTCCTTTGTGTTAGTTTGCAGTGATAGTACCCATGCTTCAGGGAAGTAGCTGATTCTCTCCCTTTCCCTGCTGCTAAATATACCGCCTCAGCAAGTATAGCATTCTGCTAACCCAGGAGAGAGAAGTGGAGCTAGGTCCTGATTTTGCAAGTGCTTATGGACATGAGTAATGTCATTCACATGCATAAAGTTATGCACGTGTAAGAGCTTGTCCACAGGGAGAGGTTATTCCAGAATAGGGTAGGAAGTGAATTTAAAGCACATCAGCTATTACAGAATAGCTCCCTGTCTGGACACTTATTCTGATATAAGAATTAGAGAGCTAAACTGGAAAAAAGGCACTCTTATTCCGGAATCTGAGTCCACACTGAGCTATTGCGGAATAGCTATTCTAGTCAATTTCCCCATGTAGACAAGCCCTAGGTGTTTGCAGGATCAGGGACCTGGAGTCATCCTATCGGATCTAGTATGGTTACTATGCTACTCCTGGAGCATTATGCTGTCCTCATTTTTTCTTTTTTTTAAATAATCTTAGTTTTGGGTGCACTATCTGCTACTTTAGCCTTTAATAGAAAGAAAAAAGCTACGACCAGGTAATTGCTATTAAAATGACATTTAACCAGGGATTTGAAACGGAGTGGAAATAAGCTGGTTTAAAATATTTATATATAATATGTTTCAAATGCATGGTGAAATCAGACTCTACCCAAATGCACTCAAGGATGTAATTCCAATTTAGGTGTCTCTCTCACATTAATAGTTAAAACAACACAAAAGTTGTATAGCCCTTTTTTGCAATCAGATGTATTTTATTACTGTATCTGTATGTTACTTTCAGGCAGGTGCCTTATGTACTGTAGGAATCCTCCAGTTATGTACAGAAATAACCTGGGAAGCAAAAGGGAAAATCTGTGCATTGTCTGCATCTGGTATGCTGGAATTTGTTGTTTTACAAGGTAAACCTCCTGCAGGATTAACTGGGTTGGGTCTCATTGGGTTCTTTACAGTCTTTGAAAATTGACAGGATTTCCAGCACCAGAGAGATAGAGAGAGCTGGGGAACGGCCGATTAATGTAGAAACCGTCTCAGTTATGAAGGATTGGCACTGGGTGGAACAGTCTTTCAGCTCTGTAATAACTTTCTCTTGTTGCTGAGATGCTGTGATTAAAGGCCTTTTGAGGATGGAGGGCAAAAGAGCTTGGGGTTACTTGTAAGACAAGTGCATTTCAGAAATCCTGATCGTCAGGCGCACCTTTATTTTAGCTGGTGGTGTAACTGCCTTGACTTGTAATGGGTCTGCATGCCTATTGCTATTCATAAATAGGATGTTGCACTGAAGATCTGAAAATTCTAACCTCTTGCTGCAATAGGGTGGGGAAGAAAACAATAATATACATTACTGAAAAAAGGCTTAAAAGAGAGATTAACAGAGCCTTTCACACCTCTCAGCTGTCTGAATCATTGGTTGTGGGCAGCAAAAACAGTTTCAATGTTATATACTGGTGCACAAAAGTCAATTCACACAGGAAGAACATGGGGAAAAAATGCTCAGAATTGCTGGTTCAATAAAACTTCCAATGAAGCAATATCAAAACTTTTTGTTTAACAAAAATACCCCCAACTTCCACTCCCCCCACCCCCATACAACATTGTACTAGTGTAGTTGTGGCCATGTCAGTCACAAGAGCTGTGTGTGGCTGGGAAGCTTGTCTCTGTCACCAACAGAAGTTGGTCCAATAAAAGATATCTCATCGCCGTGTCTCTCTAGAACTGTACTAGGTAATTCGGCTTAACCATTTTGAAGTGTTCAGTCTTTTAAAAGATTTTTTAAATATATTTGCCAGGAAATTGCTTGTATCCTGTTACGCGGGGTGCAGTTCATAGGAGAAATTTTAGGAAGGACATGAAGACTTGAAAAGGAACAGTGGTCCAAGACTGGACCCTAGGAAGAGAGTATTAGTATAAAGTGAGAATAGGCTGTGTGGAAGTTCATTAACAATAGGAGGTGAAAGTATTGATGATAGCTGCTGAGTGTGTTGTTTCTCACATGTCAGTTTTTGCACGATTAATTATACAAGTGTTGTGATCTCCAAATGCAGTTATTGTTGGTATCATGTGTGTTTGTTTTGCTTTTTATTTTTTATATTGCAGTATACCATTTTAATTCAAGCCTATGGGGACATTCAGTGTATATATTCTAAACAACTTTATTTTGTAACAAAACAACATTGTGTACGTTCTGCGTATGACTACTTCACCCCACTGCTGCTTCTTGGTGGAAACCTGACTCAATCAATTAGAGACAAGGCAGGGAGGTAATATCTTTTATTGAACCAACTTCTGTTGATGATAGACAAGCTTTTGAGCTACACAGAGCTGCTCTTCAGGTCTGGGAAAACTACAAGCAGTGAATTAAGACACTCCTTTCTCCCTTCTAGGGTTAGTCTAGTGACCTGCATTTGAGCATTCTTAGAGCAGGGGTTTCACCATCCTTCCTCTCTTTAGCTTCTGTTAGTCAATAGCCTGTCCAATAATGATAACCAGTCAGGCTCCTCCTTCCTCTGTTGCTTAATGAAATGATAATTGTCTGGTATTGGGAAGAAGAGGGAAATCAGTTATTACTTTCTCACTTGCATTGTGGTTCAAATGGTTCTTCATTTGAACAAACTGAACCAGAACTTCAGATAGCTTGTTTCAATTACATGCAATTTCTTTTACATATGCTTTTGTGTGCAAGTGATGGGTATAGCAAATATCCAACATGCAGTTAGTAAGAAGTAAAATTGTTACGGATGTGTTTTAATTAGAAAGTTCAGTGCCATGGCTATGACAATGTAGCTGTGTAAGGGAATATTTAAGTGTGTGAAAAATCCCAGAGCAGCTCTTACAGCATTTTAACTCCTAGAACTCCAGAATCTGAACAAAGTGAAGACAGCTATTTTACTCATGGTGTGGGAGTGGATGATTCTGACTATGCTGCTTCAGTCAGAAAGGGAAGAGTATAAATACAGTATTGATTCTTCACAACTCAGCGATAGATGTAGGTTTCGTTTTTAGAAAGTACGCACTATACATTTTTAAAGTGATTTATTCTGAAAACTTTTCAGATTAGTTTTACAGCTATATCAGAAAATGAATGATTGGTTATTTCATTTACCAAAGGTGATTGAAGTAGATATTTATGAAGTCATTGGGAGGTGAACTATCTCCAATTCAACAGGTTAATCATTAGGATTTGGAGGATTTTCTTGGCATGCTGTATTAGGAGGAGAACATCACCAGACACATTTAAACATATAATATTTTAACAAAACAAGCATATGATTTTTTGAATTTAGTAAAACATTCAAGTTTTTTAAAATCAGGTTTGTTTTTGTTAAAATTGTTTTTAACTAAAATAGTTAAATGAAATATTAAAAAAAAATTTAAATTAACTATGTCAGCCAGGTCAACATGAGAAACTTAAAATATTGGCTTCTGCAGCTAACTCAGTCGTCTTGACCTTCATTTTCCTGTTTGTTCATAATCTGGAAAAGAAAAACAAGCTTTCCTGCTTTTTCAGGTCCCAAGCGATTTCTCAATTTGGAATGAATTAGTCCGAAGGAAGAAAATAGTCTTTCTACACCGGCAGAAGAAGCTACTGCTGTTAAAAGTGAGATTATCACTTCAACAGTCTCTGAATCCAAGTGCTTAAGTGACTTTCACCAGTTCACTGGTGTGATTTTCTTTAAAACATCATCAGCAAACATATATGTCTTGAATAGCTCACCCTTAGCTCTGAAGTTTATTATAGTTGGCATTATGGAGGGATGATTGTTCGATGTCCATGTCATAGCCAACTCCTCTTCTTCAGCAGTTAAGGTTTGACCCTGGTACTGAGTATTGAGAATATTTGCAAGAAAATGAGCTGGAGATAGTGATTGTCCCATTCGTTTTTTAATGCTTATAATTTAATTCTGTCATTGCATAGTTCTCTTTTTAAGATCTCACTCAGTTCCTTCCAAATTTCAACAGCGTCAGCAATAAAACAGCTATTTCCCTGCATTTTGTTCAAGGCTACATAAATAGGTTTCAGGATACTCAGCATGTGTTCAACACTTCTCTTAAGCCCAATGTTGAGAACTTTGGCTGTGACAGTGCCATCTATTTTTTCACGATTTTGTTCACAAACTGTCATCAGATTAGGCCAGTTCTTGATATAGTGCTCAAAAAAGTCCACTACTGAATTCCATCGCACGTCTTGTGGGAGAGTTAACTTGGTTTCTCCAACCTTTTTCAGGCTAGGTCTACACTACCCGCCTGAATCGGCGGGTAGAAATCGACCTCTCGGGGATCGATTTATCGCGTCCCGTCGGGACGCGACAATCGATCCCCGAATCGACGCTCTTACTCCACCAGCAGAGGTGGGAGTAAGCGCCGTCGACAGAAAGCGGCAGAAGTCGATTTTGCCACCGGCCTCACAGCGGGGTAAGTCGGCTGCGATACGTCGAATTCAGCTACGCTATTCACGTAGCTGAATTTGCGTATCTTAAATCGACTCCCCCCTGTAGTGTAGATGTACCCTCAGAGCTGCTGCTGCAAAGTGGTTGTTACGGAAGTATTTTGCAATTTGAACAACATTAGTCTTTATTTCTGGAACACTGAAGTCTTTGGCTAGGAGGTGCATCAAATGAGCACTGCACATATGTTATTAGCATGGGATGCTCTTCTAAATAATTTCTTCTCATCTTGGATACATTTGCAGCATTGTCTGTGACCAAGTTGCATACTAGACATTTGAATTTTTTTTCACAGTTCGTTATAGCTTTTACTGCTGCTACTTGTAAGTATTCTGCTGTGTGTGCATTTCCTGATGTATGAATTGTTTCTGTAAGGAAGACATGCCCCACTTCTGTTGTTACACAGGCACTTACAAGAGGATCATTGTGGACATTGCTCCACCCATCAAGACTCAGGTTAACAATTTCACCCTCTAGACCTTTTGCACACTGCTCAATTGCTCTTTCATACACTTTATCCAGCAATTTGCCTGTGACATCTGCTCTGTTGGGTAGACTGTATCCTGGTCTTAAAGACTGAACCATGTTAATGAAGTGTAGGTTCTCAATCATACGGAAAGGAGAGTTTTTCATCTATTACCTCTTTTTGTAATCTGCTGGTTCTTATCACAAACTTATCAATGGTTGTATCTGGATGATGGAATTTTATTTTTCTTTTTGCTACAGGTGATATACTGTGGCTATGTGACATACATGATATGACGAAACACTATCATTGGCAGATAACTCTGAAACTATAGAAAATGATGGTGATCTTGAAGGTGGATAGTCTTCAAAATCCTGTATGTTGAGGATGTATTCTCCTAAACAAAATAAGTCAATGTAGTTATTTAATTAGTATTACCATACTGCTCATTTAGTATTACTCATTGCATTCACTGACACTCAGTACTAGGGTTACCATATTTCAGCAAGCAAAAAAGAGGACGGGAGGAGCCCCGCCCCTGTCCTGCCCTAGCCCCGCCCCTGCCCCACCCACTTCCCGCCCCCCTCAGAACTCCCAACCCTCCCCCCCCCGCTCCTTGTCCCCTGACTGCCCCCTCCTGGGACCCCTGCCCCTAACTGCCCCCCCAAGACTTCACCCCCTACCTAAGCCTCCCTGCTCCTTGTCCCGACTGCCCCCTCCTGAGACCCTCTCCCCAATCCTAACTGGCCACCTAGGACCCTACCCCCTACCTGTGCCCTGATTGCCCCAACCCTTATCCACACCCCCAGACAGAGCCCTGGGACTCCCACACCCCATCCAACCACTCCCCACCCCCTGACAGCCCCCCCAGAACTCCTAACCCATCTAAACCCCTCTGCTCCCTGTCCCCTGACTGCTCCGATCCCTCTCCCCACCCCTGCCCCCTGACAGCCCCCCCCAAACTCCCAAACACCCACCCCCTGCTCCTTGTCCCCTGACTGCCCCCTCCTGGGACCCCTGCTCCTAACTGCCCTCCAGAACCCCACCCCCTACCTAAGCCTCCCTGTTCCTTATCCCCTAACTGCCCCCTCCTAACCCCCCCCCAAACTGCCCCCCAGGACCCTACCCCCTACCTGTACCCTGACTGCCCAAAACCTTATCCACACCTCCCAGAAAGCCCCCCCCGAACTCCCGACCCCCCCCCCCTTGACTGCCCCCTCCAGAACCTCCCTGCCCCTTCTCCTGCCCCCTGGCTCCCTTGTTGTTGGCCTTCGGTTCGCCTAAGGGCTCTCTGGGAGCTTGCTGAGTCTGAGCCGTTCTCCCGGCACGCTGGGCAGCAGCGGGGGAGGAGCCCCAGCCTGCCAGAGGCGAATGCAGGGAGGGAGGGAGGGAGGGAGTGAGCTATGCTGCAGGGCAGGAGGGGGAAGTGGAGGAGGGACTCTCTCTCGCTGTCGGAGCCCCATGTAAGTGGCACCATCCGGCTGCCCTGTTAGCCGCGCGTGTTCTGCATGGAGGGGAGGGAGGGAAGTCCGGACATTAACAAATTCCCCCCGGACGCTATTTTTAGTTCAAAAATCCGGACATGTCCGGGGGAATCCGGACGAATGGTAACCCTACTCAGTACTACTTTAAAGGTGAAATTGTAAAAGGAAGATCTGCCTGTTTCAGCTATTTATTTTTTATCACACTGCATCTAAAATGATTGTACCACAGAGTAACAACTATATTTTGTGCTCAAACATGAGAATTCAAGAATAATCCAGAAGAAAGACAGGCAGTCCTTAAGAAAGAAGTATGAAATAAAAAAGTTTACCAACCTGAAAATCCTGTATGTTCAGACATGTTCCTTTCATCATCTTCAACGCAGCTTCCTCCTGAGAAGGAACACTTCTCATGATGTTGTTTTATTCGGGAAACAAGGCCTTGCATTTCTTTGTTGCACTGTTAGCATTTTGCACGCATGCCTGTCTTACCCACAGGTAGAGGAACTTAATTAAAATATTCCCAAACTGGGTCTCCTTTACAGCCTGCTGCCATTGTAGGTTTTCCCTTCTAGTGAGAGAATGGTATGGTAGATCTCAAATCAATGAAGGCTACCCTCAGAAAGACCTCAAGACTTCTGGAATATGGTGTTCAAACCGTTTTACTTTTGTTTCTACTGCCTGTCCCTCCCTTCTCATATTTATCTCCAGACATCATCTCCTTATCCAGATCTATTCCGCTCCCAGCCATCTTCTATTCATTGAACTTTTTGAAACTTTGCACTTTTAGAGAGAGGTAAGGGATTGACTCTGTGTACACAAATTTGCAGAGGGACAATAGGGTTGAGGTCTGTTATTTCTCACCTCTATATATTATTTATTTATTTAAACACATTTTTGCTGTTAACAAACATGTTATTTCTGGAGACACAAATCCACAGTTTGAGGACTGCAAAACTAAGCATCTCTGATGGTATCTTCTAGACTGAGCACTGAGTCCCATTGAGTAGACAGAAAGATTAACCTAATTAACCTATACAGAAGCCCCTGGAATCCTATAAGGTTGGGTGCCTAATCCATGAACTATTGGAACTCATTTACAAAACTTTTCTTAAACATTACATGAATATATTGTCTCATACTATAGAATTAGAATTTATAATCCCTATTCCATGATGAGATATCTTTGAGCTATCCTGTATCTTAACCTACCTAAAGATTGTTTTAATTTTTCCTCAAAAAGAATTTTATCAAAAAAATCCGATTTAAATAAAAAAAATCTTTTTTTTAATCATTGATTTTTATCCACCCTGGTATTATCATTAAATTCTGGTACTTACATTATTCAGTCCTCATCTACCCCCTTCTGTCGCCAATACTTGAAATTTCTGAGTATCCTTATTCATGAAACCCAGTTGGAGTTTTGAATACATATATGGGCATTTCTAAGGCCTGGGCTACACTGGGGCGGAGGGGAGAGTTCAAATTAAGATACACAACTTCGCGTAGCTGAAGTCGAAGTATCTTAGTTCGACTTACCTGGTTGTCCTCACGGCGGCGAGTCAACCGCCACGGCTCCCCCGTCGACTCAGCTTACTCCTCCTGCTGAGGTGGAGTACAGGCATCGATTCAGGGATGGTCTGCAGAGTTTATTTGCATTGGCTTCCCAGGTTGTTCCTGCTGGTTTCTGGATGATATTTACACGCCTCTTTATTTTGTTGTGGATACTTTTCAGATGCTGGTGGTACGTGAGGCTTTGGTCTAATGTCATGCCACAACAGTTCAAGCTGGGATAATAAAAAGCTGCTGGCCATGAAAGTCTGTGTGCAGCTCCGTCCTAGCATCTCTATTGCTTAGATGAAATGCTGACCTGACATTCTTAGTAGGTTTTGGTTTTAGCCTCCAATATAAGAAATATTCCGTGGTTTTAATTTTCTTTGGTTAGGGTTTGTCCTATAGTAGGTAGATTTCATGCCTGTGTAGTCAGAGCAATTTTATCAGCATAGACTGATTTCCATGATATTTGGGGAAGGTTAGTGGTGCAGATATTAAACAAGATCGGTGCTAAGCCAGTCGCTGTGGTAGGCCATCATTGCGAGTGCATGGCCTGCTGATCTGGTCACCAACAAAAAAGTAAAACCTACAGCTGGCCAAAACGTCTTGGAGGAGTTTGATCATAGAAAAATTATCTCAATCAACACAGGCTTTCAAGAGAAGGACGTTCCTCCCTATGGTGTCATAGGCACCAGATAAGTCTAAGAAAACTGCCCCAGTCTTGTGTTTTCACTGGAATTGTGCCTCAGTGTGTGGTGGTCAGGCTAATACTTGGTCAGTACAGCTGTGGCCTGGTCAGAAACCTACTTGTTTATTCAGAAACATTGCTTCTACAAGCGGCATAATCTTTGCCAGTAATATTCTTTCCATGACCTTGTGTAACCTGCAGAGGAGTGACATGGGCCACTACAATGGTTGGCTTGTCAATGGCTATGACCACAGCCTCACACCAGATCCCTGGGACAAGACCTGAGGAATGGATATTGGAGAACAGTGCTTCCAGCCATTTCTCTCCTTTAACTCCAAGGTTTTTAAGAAATTCTGGAAAGAAGCCATCAGGCCCTGCAGCTTTCCTAGCTTTTTTGAGTGAGAGAGTTTTAGTCACCTTTTCAGTGTTGAAGGTCAATGATGCGGGGAGGAGGTGGATAGTGTTTGTCAGTGCTCTCTGAACATGTTGGGCTTATTGGATTTGTCCCCTAAGCTTATCATTCAAAAGGTCTTCAAGAGGCACCTGTCTGTCTCTACTCCATCTCCCTGCTTTCCTCTGCTTCCCCACCCCACCCCAAAAAAGAGGAAACAAGCAGGGAAACATTCTGTATCTAAAGTGCTAGGGATTATGGGGTGCTATCTAATGCTGGTTTAATAGAATACTATGTTCTTCACCCTCTCCCCTAAGAAAAGATGAAGCTTAGGGTGTAGTGGGTACCCAGTGGCTGGAATTTTATTTTGAGGTTCAGGTACTGTAGAACCCAGATCCTCCAGTGAACTTACAGGAGCTGAACTGGCACTCAGTAGATAGGTATCGATCCTATGGTTCACGTGAACCAAATACTGCCCCCATTTACTGCCAAGAATAGCTAACTGGCTGGTCAAGATTGTGCCTGAGAGTTTGGATAAGAAAATTCAGTGTCTCTCTCTTTTACTCCCTTTTATGAAAGGGTGAGGATAAACCAACTGATGCTCTCTCTGTTTAAAAAGGGGGTAGGGGTGTCTGTGTGTGTGTGTCTGTGTGTGTGTGTACCTAAGCAGGGCTGGTTTTAGGTTGATTCCCTGGAATTGGCCCCGGACCCGAGCCCGGCAATCCCCGTGGCCCCGCTCCCCCGGCTGGAGCGGCGGCCCGGCGGGCCCCGGAGCGCCAGCCCGAGCTCGGCAAGCCCTGCGGCCCCAGCCCGGCAAGCCCCGCGGCGCCGCTCCCCTGGCTGGAGCGCCGGCCGGAGCCCAGCAACCCCGTGGCCCTGCAACCCCGGCCGGAGCATGACAGTTCAAAGTGTTCCTGAAGATTCGGAGTGCCACCCGGTGAGTACAAGCCCCACGAATCGGGCCCCGCATTTGCTAAAGCTGGCTCTGTACCTAACAGTCAGTGTAAATAAAGAAGGAGATTTTTACAAGATGTGGAACGTATGAGATTTGAAAATGACCACCACCATTTAGATCCAGGGAGAGAACCTGCAATGGGTAGGTAATCTACTCAGTATCATGAAGTGCTGTGCAATGATAGATCAGTGACTCTTCTTCTTCCCCAGCTTGACTTGTCTCCGTGATCCTTCTCTTGCACAGATGGAATAAACATCACTGGCAGCTTCCTCCTCCTCCTCCTGCCACTTGCCTGGTGTGAAATGTTAGCTCAGCTCTGTTGAGAGGGACTTGCAGCTGCATCAGTCGGACAATCTGCCTCTCTGTTAACATGGCTTTAGTGTGGGTGTTTCCCTGATTCCCCGGCACATCGTGTCCAGGAGAATGATAGTGGATGGCACATCATGTCAGTGAAATCCATCTCTTCAAAAAGCATTTTACAATTTCATGAAGCAGCAGCTCCCCCTGCTAGGTTTAGAATAAGAGAGCTGCTTAGAGTCTGATCAAAAGTCACATCAGTGCTATTTCTCCCTTTTACCCCACCTCCCTGCTCCTCTTTCGCCTTCTACTAAACCCACACTTTTCTCTTAGGCTAGGTCTACACTACCCGCCTGAATCGGCGGGTAGAAATCGACCTCTCGGGGATCGATTTATCGCGTCCCGACGGGACGCGACAATCGATCCCCGAATCGACGCTCTTACTCCACCAGCGGAGGTGGGAGTAAGCGCCGTCGACAGAAAGCGGCAGAAGTCGATTTTGCCACCGTCCTCACAGCGGGGTAAGTCGGCTGCGATACGTCGAATTCAGCTACGCTATTCATGTAGCTGAATTTGCGTATCTTAAATCGACTCCCCCCTGTAGTGTAGATGTACCCTTAGAAACACACTGACTTTTGGAAATGAGCCAGCATTGCAGGCTGACACAAAGGCCTTGGCTACACTGGCGCTGTACAGCTCTGCAACTTGCTGCGCTCAAGGGTGTGAAAACGCACCCCCGCGAGTGCAGCGCTGTAAAGCGCCAGTGTAATCAGCGTCTGCAGCGCTGCACACTCGCTCGCAGCACTGCAAGCTATTCCCCTCGGAGAGGTGGTGTACTTGCAGCACTGCGAGAGAGCTCTCACAGCGCTGGTGGTGCGACTACACTTGCGCTTCACAGCGCTGCCGTGGCAGCGCTGTGAATCCCCAAGTGTAGCCAAGGCCAAAGAAACTGTTGCAGGGAGCGGAGGAGAAAGGCAGGGTCCTATAAAAGGCAATTGGAGGTGTATTTCACAGCTTGCTTAAGAAAGGATTGAAACTCCTAGAATGACATTTGTTTTCCACCTTTGCAATGTCTTACTTTTCTTCCCTCTGTTTTATCCCCAGTTTAAAGGAAGAATAAACATTAGTCTTCCAAATATTCTTGGAATTTCTCCTTTTCCTCTAATGTGCATGGTCATCGAGTAGGCATCCAGTGGCAATACTATAGAGCAGGGGTTTTCAACCTTATCTCATTTGCAGACTTCTAATTTCAAGTGGCGGTGCGAACCCCTTTGGAAATCTTAGACATAGTCTGTGGATGCCCAGATGTCCTTGGACCACCGGTTGAAAACCACTGCTATAGAAGAATGGAGAGTAAATCTATTTAGGAACATTAAGACGCCTCTTTTGATTATAGCAACATACTCTTTTCCATTTGAATTGCCCAGTTCATACTTCACTACGTTTGATTCTCTGCAGCCCAATAATCGAATAGCAGGGAGTGAAAAGGAGATTGCTTTCTTTCTAATGCCTGGAAAATTGGATCACAGATCTTGGAATGGATGGAAAAACTCTGCCTCCCCTTCCCTCCTCCATAGCATGATCTTGGCTAGGGAGAGACTTCAGAGGAAGGTCACAAGGATGGAAACTGCAATAAGGTGGGGATTGGAGTCAAAATTACATTTCCTTTCTGTGGGGTTTGAAAACTGTGCTCGCCGCAGGGCGAGTGGAAAAGGAGATTAGGGATCTGAGGGGTATTCTGTATGTCTACATTCCGATGGATGATGAGCATTTGATTCAAGGCCAGAAGGGTCCATTTTGATCATCTAGTCTGACCTCTTGTGTACACATTTTCTAAACCTTTAATAATTCTTGTGGCTTTTCTCTGAATCCTTTCTATTTTATCAACATGCTTTTTAATTGTTGTCACCAAAACTTAAGAATATACATAAGAATGGCCATACTGGGTCAGATCAATGATCCATCTAGCCCAGTATCCTGTCTTCTGACAGTGGTCAATGCCAGATGCTTCAAAGGGAATGAACAGAACAGGGCAATCATCAAGTGATCCATCCCTTGTTGGTTAGTCCCAGCATCTGGCAGTCAGAGGCCTAGGGACACCCAGAGCATGGGGTTGCATCCCTGACCATCTTGACTAATAGCCGTTGATGGACCTATCCTCCATGAACTTATTTAATTCTTTTTTGAATCCAGTTATACTTTTGGCCTTCACAACATCTCCTGGCAACACGTTCCACAGGTTGACTGTGCATTGTGTGAAGAAGTACTTTTTTGTTTGTTTTAAACATGCTGCCTTTTAATTTTATGGGGTGACCCCTGGTTCTTGTGTTATGTGAAGGGGAAAATAACACTTCCTTATTCACTTTCTCCACATCATGCATGCTTTTATAGCCCTCTATCGTATTCCCCGTTAGTAGCCTCTTTTCCAAACTGTCCCAGTCCTTATTATTTCTCCTCATATGGAAGCTGTTCCGTACCTCTAATCATTTTTGTTGCCCTGTTCTGTACCTTTTCAATTTCTAATATATCTTTTTTGAGATAGGGTGGCCAGAACTGCATACAATATTCCAGGTGTGAGCGCACCATGGATGTATATAGTGGCATTATGATATTTTTTGTCTTATTAGCTATCCCTTTCCTAATAGTTCCTACCATTCTGTTAGCTTTTTTGACTGCACGTTGAGCAGATGTTTTCAGAGAACTATCCACAATGACTCCCAAGATCTCTTTCTTGAGTGATAATGGCTAATTTAGATCCCATCATTTTGTGTGTATGGTTGGGATTGTTTTCCAATGTGCGTTACTTTGCATTTATCAACATTGAATTTCATCTGCCATTTTGTTGCCCAGTCACCCAGTTTAGTGAGATCCCTTTGTAGCTCTTCGCAGTCTGCTGTGGACTTAATTGAGTAAATACCCCATCTTGTGCTTATCTGTTAGGACATTGATCATAATTATTCAAGATCACGTTCTTCCAGGTTGTGAGTGACTCTGAAACAGATAATGCCATTTTTGAAGTGTGTCACTCTACCTTCCCTTTTGCCAACTCTTTTCTTCCTAAATAGGTTATAACCACTGATTGTAACATTCCAATCATGCAAATCATCCCATCAGGTTTCAGTACTACCACCTAGATTGAATTTATGCTCCTGAATGAGCAATTCCAATTTCTCTTGTTAGTTACCCATGCTTTTAGCATTGGTGTAGAGGCAATTAAAGAATTATTTCTCTTCACATCCTGTGGTTCCTTGATTAATTTTATTCTCAACATCTTGATTTTTGTGCTAAATGAGCATTCATGCCTTCCCTCTTTTCCCCTTCCCCTTTTGTTGTTAGCTTAACACTCACTCTCTTTTGGCTACTCTAGCCAGCTGGTCCCTGAGGAGATTAGTTCCCTTTTTACTGAGGTGAAGGCCATCCAAACTATACAGCGCCCTCTCCCCATAGAAGATGGACCAATGTTCAACTAAACCATTTACCTAGCCAGCAGTTCACGTCTCGAATCTTCTTCTTTTTGTCTTCCTTTGCGTGCATGCTTCTGATTACCCTGGAGTCATCTGTTAGCTATGAGATATCCTGCGATGCAGCATCATTAGTGCCGATACGAACCATCACCAATGACTCCTTACCAGGGCCGGCACAACCCATTAGGCAACCTAGGCGGTTGCCTAGGGCACTACAATTTGGGGGGCGGCGACCGTGGCGGTATTTCGGCGGCGGGACCCTCTGCCGCCTCTGTGGGGGGCAGCATTTCGGGGCGGGACCTTCCGCCACCTAGGGCCAGGGCCACCCGGAATGCAGGGGCTTTAAGGGCCGCAGGGCCCTGGGCTAAGGGGGCCCCGGGACCCTGGCCTGCAGCTCTAAAGCCCCTTTCAGAATGCGGCCCTGCGAGCACGGGCCGGAGGACTCAGGAGGAGCAGGGGCAGCCGTGCGCCGCTTCTCTCCAGCCGGCTTTGAAGGGGAAAGCGCCGCGTCTTTCTGGCCGCTGGCTTCGCGGCTGCCCCTGCTCCTCCACGGGCCGGAGGACTCAGGGCTGCATTCCGAAAGGGGCTTTAGAGCTGCAGGCCAGGGCCCCGGGGCCCCCTAGGCCCAGGGCCCTGCAGCCCCTAAAGCCCCTGCATTCCGGGTGGCCCCGCCTGCGGGGGGCAGTTTCCCCGCTGGCTTGCTCCCTCCCTCCTCCGGCCGCCCTTTTTTCTCTGGCAGCACTCCTCCTGCTGCGCCCCCCAGTGGATCATCTTGGGCACCCCACTTTGGAGACCACTGCTCTAGACAGTTGGAACGTACCCAGCAAAGGAATCAAGTTCTTCTCCTTTTCCACTCTTTGTTCTCTCCACTCTTTCTCCGAGACAGATGCTTTCTAGGCTACTTAGTGCAGGGACCTATTTCAAATGCTTTCATTGTCTGTCTGGAAATCCTGAGCTGTAGATAATGTCCTGAATGCTAGTGCGACGAATCTGCTGAGTGGTTTTACGTCAGGAAAATGCATTGTTATGAATCTGCTGCTGCTCTTTCCTTCCCGCTTGTGAAGGTTCTTGGTCAGGAGTGGAGGATACTTATGTGGCAGTTGGTGAGGAGAGGGTCATAGAGATATGGTATCTGGGGACCTTGCAGGAGTATAGTGTTTCTGGAGGCAGTTGGTGAGGGTGTCTGGAGGACCTGCCAGTTGCTAGACCCTATCAGGCTTAGAAGCAGCTAGAACACTTCCTAGAGTCATGGTGTACAGAGCATGGTGTGACATCCTGCTCAGGACACCCAGAATTATGAACCACTGTGTTACCCCTCTCTGCGTCAGTAAGGGAGAGTTTTTCTGTTGCTAAGCTGTGCATCAGCTCCCTGATGCACCAGCCTGTCTGTCTTGCTGGGAAACTCTTCCGGACTCTGCCAGTCCAAACCTTGCCTTGCAGGTAACAATCAGTGAACCCAAATTCCCCAGAGATGTGTCTCTGCTGGGTCCAGTCCCTCTCACTGTGACACTCTCAGAAATGATCAAGTTCGCTGCCTCCAAAGAGACAGAACATGCACAAGTGCGTCCGGTTTTTTGAGGACTCGCATAATTTACAGCACTGAGGTGGTTTTATAATAAAAGTTTGTAATAAGTTTGTTAGCAAAGAATAGAGATTGAAGTGATACTAAGCAAGAATAAAAAAGACAGGTATGGTTATAACAAAACATTCTTTTTATTGACTAAAACAGGGGTTGGCAACCTTTCAGAAGTTATGTGTCGAGTCTTCATTTATTCACTCTAATATAAGGTTTCGCGTGCCACTAATACATTTTAAAGTTTTTAGAAGGTCTCTTTCTATAAATCTATAATATATAACTAAACTATTGTTGTATGTAAAGTAAATAAGGTTTTTAAAATGTTTAAGAAGCTTCATTTAAAATTAAATTAAAATGCAGAGCCCCCCGGACCGGTGGCCAGGACCCAGGCAGTGTGAGTGCCACTGAAAATCAGCTCGTGTGCCGAAGGCGGTTGCCTACCCCTGGACTAAAACATAATTTCAGCAAATTACGATTGGTTAAGCAGATTTCTCACTCGCATCAAATTTCCAGTAGCTCTTGCCTTTTAGGCTAAAGGATCCAGGTTCAAAGGCGCAAAGGGTTCTGTACCCTATCGTCCCCTCAGTGATGGATCTTGAAAAGGTCTTTTTGCTCCCCTTGTATTACTCAGAGTCCATTGTTTTTGCCTCAAGAGCCAGGAAGTCTTCCTCAGATTCGGATTCTATCCCCCAGCATGAGGGGATTGGGCCAAAATAAAGCTGATGAGGTTCAACAAGGACAAGTGGGGATCTGCAGAAAAGGACCTGGGGATTACAGTAGATGAGAAGCTGGATATGAATCAGCAGTGTGCCCTTGTTGCCAAAAAAGGCTAATGGCATATTGGGCTGCATTAGTAGGAGCATTGCCAGCAGATTGAGGGAAGTGATTATTCCCCCTATTCGGCACTGGTGAGGCCACATCTGGAGTATTGCATCCAGTTTTGGGTTCCCCACTACAGAAAGGATGTGGACAAATTAGAGAGAGTCCAGCGGAGGGCAACGAAAATGATCAGGGGGCTGGGGCACATGACTTACAAAGAGCGGCTGAGGGAACTGGGCTTGTTTAGTCTGCAGAAGAGAAGAGTGAGGGGGGATTTGATAGCAGCCTTCAGCTACCTGAAGGGGATGGAGCTCAGCTGTTCTCAGTGGTGGCAGTTGCAGTGGGGGAGGTCTAGGTTGGATATTAGGAAACACTATTTCACTAGGGCTGATTAAAGTTGTATCCTTGTTTGATCCCAATATTAGAATACCAGCCTTTTCCTGTGTAGGAGTACTATAAAGAGGTTTATATTCAATTGCACTGTTAAAATGTTGTTAAACCATATTACTGAGGTACAATTCTTACATCAGAATTCCAATCCGCTAGGAGGGTGGTGAGGCACTGGAATGGGTTACCTAGGGAGGTGGTGGAATCTCCATCCTTAGAGGTTTTTAAGGCCCAGTTTGACAAAGCCCTGGCTGGAATGATTTAGTTGGTGTTGGTTATGCTTTGAGCAGGGAGTTGGACTAAACGACCTCCTAAGGTTTCTTCCAATCCTAAGCTTCTATGATTCTATTGTAAATGGTCTTCTCCCCTGTTCGTTTAACTTGATGACTTTGTTTACTGTATATATGTAAATGTCCTTCTATTGTCCTCTGCCTGTAAACAAGCTGGTCAGATGGGTAAATACACATTCCTTTGTCTAGGGCAGGCTGAGCTCATGCTCTGCCTCCCAAACACACGTTAAGAACATATTCCCATCACACATTTATATCACTTGTACACAACCCATACATACATCAAACAATGATTTTTGGGACCAGTTTGTCACCAGTTTACACACATCTTGCATGATGCCTATGATTATCTATCTAATCTAGCTATCTAATCTATCAAAATATTACGACAACAATGTGTTAGGGCAATGAGTGTCAGGCCTGAATCCTGATGTGAGTTACAGTATGGGAGGGGGCTCCTCTGCCTTTGGCATTGATGTGCTCCCAAGGTCACAGGAGAAAGATTGACAACCACTAATGTGTTCTACCTCCCCAGGATAACTGGGGTTTTGGAGATGAATACTGGCAAACCCAAACAAATATCAAAGTTAAAATCTGACATGTCCTTAGAGATAAATTGTGTGTAAGGATTTAGCACCACTTTAGGGAATATAGTGAATAGAGTATCTTCTGCAAGAACGCGTGGCTTATGTTGTTGCTGTGAGAAATGTAGGGTTAATAATCAAAGTGAAACAGTGAAAACTGCAACAGTGGTTCACATGGATAGTCCCAACAGCATTCTATTTAAATTTAGATTTCAGATTTCACACTGCTTGCAAAGGACCCTTTAGAAATCTCTTCAGTGTTGGATGAGTGACAAGAGCATACCTTTCAGAGATACATGGTAATCTCATGTTGCTCCTGTGCACTTTCAGCAAAGGACATTGAGGAAATAGAATCTTTTGACTGAAGTAGATAATCTCGAAGATATCTGGAACTAAGGATGAAACAAGATTGAATTATTTTCTCTCTCCCCTAGTTGGATGAATTGTAGCCATTTGGAAGAAGCTGTGGATGGAGGAAAAGGCAGCGCAGGCTGCACTAGCCTGGAGAATGCCCTTTTCCCTGACAGCAAAGGCAGTAACTGACATGGGCTTGCAGTTGTTGTACTGTTATAAGCTCAGATGCTTCTCTGGTTTAGCCATACTCAAAGCCAGTGCTGCATAAAAGCCCCAACAGGCTTCTAGGCCTAGAATATGAAGGGGGTATGTGTGTGAGAAGTGTCCTAAAGCTACTTGCAGCTAAAACGAACTGAATACCTAGGACTGTACAGTACTACAGTTCAGTTAACCACAAGAATACTTTAAGCCTAGATCCCCAATTTTGGGGCAAAATTAGTTGGACTATCTAGCTCACTCCAAGCCTCCGAGCTATTGCCGTAGTTGACTGTGAAAAGCAAACAAGGTGACTATTAGGAGCAGGGCCGGCTCTAGGATTTTTGCCGCCCCAAGCAAAAACAATTTTGGCTGCCCCCCACCCCCTTTTTTTTTCTTACCCCACCCCCGGCCCCGCCTCAACTCCGCCCCTTCCCCAAATCCCCAGCCCTGCCTCCTCCCCCCAGGCTCTCAAGCCTAGGAGGAAGGAGGGAGGGAGGGAGGGGGAGAAGCGGCGTGTGCGCCGCGGCCGCTCGAAGTCTCCCCCTCCCTCCCAGGCTCTCAAACCTGGGAGGGAGGGCGAGCAGCGGCGCGCAAATCAGCTGTTTCGCGCACCGTGGCCGCTCAGGATCTCCCCCTCCCTCCCAGGTTTGAGAGCCTGGGAGGGAGGGCGAGCAGCGGTACGCGAGCGGCAGCAGCGGAGGTGAGCTAGGGCGGCCGGGGCACATTTTTAGGGGCAGCAGGGGCGGCATTCTGGTGCCGGCCATGCCGCCCCTAAAAATGTGCCGCCCCAAGCACCAGCTTGTTTTGCTGGTGCCTAGAGCCGGCCCTGATTAGGAGCCATAGGTGTGTGCAGCCCATTTCATTAGGGTGTGCACCCAGGGAGCCCCGCCCCTGCCCTAGTCCCGCCCCCATCCACTCCCTCCTACTTCCCGCCCCCTCACTTCCCCCCTCAGAAACCCCATCCCCCCCTGCTCCTTGTCCCCTGACTGCCCCCCTAGGACCCTACCTGATCCCTGACTGCCCCGACCCTTATCCACACCCCCATCCCCAGACAGACCCCTGGGCCTCCCACGCCTATCCAACTGCTCCCTACCCCCTGACAGGACCCCCAGAACTCCTAACCCATACAACTCCCCTGCTCCCTGCCTCCCCCAACCCCTCTCCACACCCCTGCCTCTTGACAGGACCCCCAGAACTCCTGACTCATCCAACCCCCTCAGTTCCTTGTCCCCTGACCACCCCCTCCAGAGACCCCCCCACCCTAACTGCTCCCCCCCCAGGACCTTCCTTGCTCACTGCCCTGACTCCTATCCACCCCCTGCCCCCTGACAGGACCCCCAGAACTCCTGACTCATCCAACCCCCTCGGCTCCTTGTCGCCTGACCACCCCCTCCAGAGACCCCCCCACCCTAACTGCTCCCCCCCCCAGGACCCTCCTTGCTCCCTGCCCTGACTGCCCTGACCCCTATCCACCCACCACCCCCTGAGAGATCCCGGGACTCCCATGCCCCATCCAATCCCTGCTGCTCCCTGGTTGCCCCCTCCAGAGACCCCCCCCCAACCACCCCGCCGGGATCCCACCCCCTATCCAAGCCACCCTGTCCCCTGACTGCCCCCACCCCTTATCCAACCCCCCTGGCCCCAGACCCCTTACCATGAGATGAGGCTCCTAGCTTCCCTACGGAGCCAAATGCCCCGCGGGAGTGCACAGCCCCGGCCCCCAGAGTGCTGTGCGCGGCGGCAGCATGGCTCCAGGGGACGGGGGAAGGCGGGGGAGGGGCTGGTGGCTTGCTGCGCTCGGCTGGGCGCTCCGGCCCGGGAGCGCAGACCCCGCAGCTTGCCGCACTGGGGAGTGGGGCCATTTGCCCACCCCTGCATTAGGGTGTGCCTGGGCACAGCCGGCACACCCCGTGCGCACTCTTATGTTAGGAGCTACAACCCGTTTATAGCTTTTTGTAAGTTCCATGCACAAGGAGCTCGTGGCTTCAGCAGTCACTGCCAGCAAAAGGTTCCAGACACATGGCTAAAGGCACATGCATCCCAAATGTTAATGTGGGGATTTTTGTGATGCAATTCTCAAAGTATGATGTTTATTTGTTGTCTTGTAATACAGGTTACCTGTTAAAATGCATTTGCAAGGCAAGTCTATATTGTGCAATATATGTGCAAGAAATAAAATATGATTGTTTAAGAAATGTTTTGACCTTCTTACAGGAGGGTGAAGGGTTTGTTGCTTTAACCTAAAAACCAGATGACTGCTTATATTCATAGCTAAACACCAACCCCCATGAATGGATGATTGCATGAGCGTGAATGATTTGATAGTGTATTAACACACCAGAACGTGGGTGTTTTTTTTTTTTTTTCCAATACCATTGGGCACACAGTCCTCTTCTGAAGTGCGTATTTGCAAACTGCCGTCCTGTAAATCTGAGCTTATTTCTCATATCTGCACTTTCCTCTCTACACTGCAGGTTATCATAGAGTCTGACAGACCACCTAAATGTCATGCTTTCCAGGGTTAGTTAAGACTTCCAAAAGCCTGGGCTTTGAGAGAGGGGGACATATGGGAGGTGACTATGCATTGAAACGTGTGCCAATAGTCCCCTTGTAACCATCTCTTCTGATCTAATAGTAAAATCTTACGCCACACAAGATGCCTCATATTAATTGTATTCTTGGGTGATCGCCTATTAACAAACAGCCCCTTGGGCATGATTAATAGTCTTACTATACTGTCACCCATATGAACCGAGTCCACCTTTGACTTTGAAATTTTGTTTTCTTCACTTTGAATTTATTAATTTTCTTGGCTCTAGAAGCTGCATACTCAGAAAAGCAAGCACAAGCAGAGGTTTGGAGAGTTATTTTCACCAAAGTCATTCCTACTTCTCGTATCTGCTCTCTTGAGTAGCAATACAGAAATGGCACCTGCATTTGGAACAGTTCTGATTTTCACCCCTTGCTGTGTCAAGTGTGCTTTGCACAAGATGTGCAGATCCCGGTGATCCCCTTGAGCTGTTGCTCTAATGCAGTGGTTCTCAACCTATTTACTAGGGTTACCATATTTCAACAAGCAAAAAAGAGGACGGGAGGAGCCCCGCCCTAGCCCCGCCCCTGCCCCTCCCACTTCCCGCCCCCCCAGAACCCCCAACCCTCCCCCCGTTCCTTGTCCCCTGACTGCCCCCTCCTGGGACCCCTGCCCCTAACTGCCCCCCAGGACTCCACTCCCTATCTAAGCCTCCTTGCCTCTTGTCCCCTGACTGCCCCAACCCTTACCCACACCCCCACCCCCAGACAGACCCCTGGGACTCCCACGCCCCATCCAACCACTCCCCACCCCCTGACAGCCCCCCCCCAGAACTCCCAACCCATCTAAACCCCTCTGCTCCCTGTCCCCTGACTGCTCCGATCCCTCTCCCCACTCCTGCCCCCTGACAGCTCCCCCCAGAACTCTCAACCCATCTAAACCCCTCTGCTCCCTGTCCCCTGACTGCTCCGATCCCTCTCCCCACTCCTGCCCCCTGACAGCTCCCCCCCAGAACTCCCAGCCCCCTACCCCCCCCCCGGCTCCTTGTCCCCTGACTGCCCCCTCCTGGGACCCCTGCTCCTAACTGCCCTCCAGAACCCCACCCCCTACCTAAGACTCCCTGTTCCTTGTCCCCTAACTGCCCCCTCCTAAGACCCCCCCCAACTGCCCCCCAGGACCCTACCCCCTACCTGTACCCTGACTGCCCAAAACTTTCTCCACTCCCCCCAAAAAGCCCCCCCCCCGTTTCTTGACTGCCCCCTCCAGAACCTCCCTGGCACCCTTACCCTGCTGCTCAGAACAGGGTGTTGGGCTCTGTGCCAGCCGGACACATGGCTGAGCTCCCCTGCACAACAAAACCCGGTCCCTGGCCCTGCACAGTGCTGCCAGACTGGGCTGCAGGAGGAGGAGCTGCCGGCTCAGAATGCAGGGTGGAGGAAGCTGCTCCGGAATCCAGCCCGGGACTTTTCTGCATCCCTCCCAGCCGCTCGCTCTGCTCTGCCGGGGGGGGGGGAAATCCCGGACATTGTGAGTTATTTACAAATTCCCCCCGGACGCTATTTTTAGCACGAAAAGGAGGACATGTCCGGGTAAATCCGGACGAATGGTAACCCTATATTTACCATTGTGGGTCTCATATGCAGCTCTCTCTGTGTTATGTGGTCCGCATCCACACAATATATATACTACCTGTATGGCCCTGAGGATATCAGATGGGCCGCAGCTCTGTGCTGACTGGGCCGCGGGTTGAGAACCACTGTTCTAATGTATTACTCCTGCTGCAGGCTGAGCTGTAACTTAGGGTATGTCTACACTTACCTTCGGAGCAATCAATCCAGCGGGGGTAGATTTATTGCGTATAGTCTAGAGGCAATAAATCGACTGCCAAGCACTCTCCTGTCGACTCCGGTACTCCACCAGAGCGAGAGGCGCAGGCGGAGTCAACAGGGGAGCGTCAGCAGTCAACTTACCGCAGTGAAGACACTGCGGTAAGTAGACCTAAGTATGTCAACTTCAGTTACGTTATTCACGTAGCTGAAGTTACATAACTTAGATTGATTTCCCCTCCCCCCACCCCCAGTGTAGACCAGGCCTTAGAAATAGGCATGATCTCTGGTTTAAAGCACTTGCAATCTAGCTCATGCAAATACATACAGTGCATATCAGATGATGGCATGGGCTCAAAGTGGTGGAGAAATCTTAATACAGATGCTCCCCAGGTTACGCAAGACCCGACTTAAGCAAATTTGCACTTACAGAAAAAGTTCCATAAGCCAGAAATAGGATTTTCGAGTTGCGGAAATTTTTGGGTAACATATGGGTATACGTTTCTGACTTGTGCAAAATTCGAGTTACACAAGGCTTTCCGGAATGGAACAATTGCGTAAGTCAGGGGGGCGTCTGTAGTCCCATTGTTGAAAGATTTTGCAGACAAGACTTGATGCAAGAGAGGTAGTTCACACATATGACACATTGCTGGAGAAAATTGGATCCAGAGAATAATGGTGAGCAGCTCTTCCATGTTACCTGGAGTTATATGGAGTCCTACAAGATTCTACACCTCTCCTGTTAGAGATTGTGAGATACCATGGTCCACCAGTATATGGACCACCATGCACCAGTGTATGGACTGCATTCAGCTGCATGTCTCCTCTTCCACTAATGGAGCCTCTGGCATAGACATCCCAATGCCTGGAAGAAATAAATGGATGGATGAAGAGCAGGTGGTTCAAGCTCCCTCCAGGAAAGAGGAAACATTTCAAGGAAGTTGATGGTAATCTAGCCTCCCCGTTGACTGAGAGCATCAAGTCACAGACAGTCAAAATTTTGTTAAGCCACAGGCTCATGCAGAATTCTTTGCTGCTCCTGGACATTGAACTAGTAATGAAGAATACTGGTTTCTTCAACTATCCACTAAACTGCTCTCTTTCTGCTCAGAAATCTACCATTGGGCTTTAACATAAAACTTAAACTGATGCATGATTGCACTATGTCATCAGTAATAAAGGAATGATACCTCACAAATGCCACTGCTCTGTCCATTTTGAAATCCCTGATCTAAGCCAGAAAACACTTATTTTGGTCCCAATCTGTTATCTTAGTGACTGCCTCATTCTCTGCAGCCATCTAAGACAGCTGCAATACACAGGGATGATGCATCTTGACAGCTTCAGGTTTAGATTAACAAACATCATGCTGGGGGCAGAGTATCCTCCCTGAAGATAAGGACCAAGACCTTGAACTTGATTAACTGGGTAGACAGTGTAAAGAGCAGAGGACAAGTTTGATGCGTTTGCAGTAGCCTATGTTGCTGAAGAGACATGCTGCAATATATGGTACTGTTGGAGGTTCCTAAGCCTTCATGCCCAGGAATATTGCATTGATTTAGTCCATCTGCAAGGAGAATAAAAGAGGACAGGTCATTGCTTGTCAGGGATGGCATGATTCCTTATTGTCAGGGATTTATAAATTGGCAGTAGTGATATTTTTTTCTTCTGAGGAAAAAAATGGTTACTCACCTTTGTAACTGTTGTTCTTTGAGATGTGTTGCTCATATCCATTCTAATTAGGTGTGTGCGCGCCGGGTGCACAATCGTCGGAGAATTTTTACCCTAGCAACACCCGGTGGGTTGGCTGTGGAGTTCCCTGGAGTGGCGCCTTCATGGCGCTGGATATATACCCCAGCCAACCCAGCGCCCCTCAGTTCCTTCTTACTACCTGTGATGGTCGTTGGAACTGTGCAGCACGGTATAGCTTTCCTCCACTCTCCCTAGCTTTTACTTCCCGGTTTAGATATTGTTGTAGTTATATAGTTATACATTTAGTGTAGTACAGTAGGTGATAGTTATAGATTTAGTTTTATAAGTGAAGTTAGTGGACTGGAAGGGGTCCCCCCCCGGCCCCCTTCTTCCTGGTGTGCCGCCCAGACTTATGCCCAAGGCTCCAGGTTTTAAGCTGTGCTCATCCTGTTCGAAGCCTATGGCAATGGGAAATCCCTACGACTCTTGTTTAAAGTGCCTCGGGGAGTCTCACCAGACCAAAAAGTGCAAGATCTGTAAGGCTTTCAGGCCTCAAAAAGGAGTGGGACTTTAGACTCAAATAGCTCCTTATGGAGGCGGCCCTCAGCCTGGACCCTCATTCGGCACGCCAAGTTCCGGCACCGCGTGCCTCGGTGCGCAGTGCTCCGGCGGCGACTTCCAGTAGTGCTCCGGCGGCGACTTCCAGTACTGTCCCGCGAGGAGACGCGGATAGAGTCCCACGGCACCGGCCTTCGCCGGCACCGCGTCCACCCCAAGCACCTCGGTGCCGGTCCCTGTCCCCACGTCAGAAGAGACCTCGCAAAACGGAGGCGGCTGCCTCCCAACAACAGGCACCGGCACCCCCCTTACCAACCTCGGATTCGCGTCCAGGACCGGAGCGACCAAGGATACAGGCGCCAATATTGGCATCGTTGACTCCAGCATCGGCAGAAGGGCCGTTGAGTCCGGCGCAGACTGGCTCCCCGACCCGCACCACGGTTGAGCCCCGTCTTCCATCGACGCCGGAGACGTTTGCGACAGCGAGGGACCTCATTGCCCTTACAGAACCGGCACTGACTCAGGCTAAGGTACCGCATTTCACCCGTGCGGTGCAGTCTAGGGGCAAGCCAGTCCTATTACGTCCACCATCTCCGAGCATGGACTCTTGGCACCACTCCCGATCTAGGAGATCATTCTCTATCATGGCACCGGTCGTACTCGCGGCCCAGATCTTCCTCCTGGTACTGTTCCGCCTCGCGGCACCGCCTCAGACCTCGGTACCGTTCGGACTCCCAACACCGCTCCCGGCACCGGTCAGAGTGCCGCTCCCGCTCGAGAAGCCGCTCCCGCAGACGGTCTTCATCGCGATCCAGGTCTGGATCTCAGTACCGGCATGACCATCGGCACCGTTCTCGATCCCGGTACTGCTCCCCGGCACCGCGCAGAAACCGCTCTCCTGTGGGCCAGCACCGCTCAGCACCGTTCCCAGCGGAGTCAACGCAGGCACGCTCCACACCACCCTGGCCCTCACGATCCGCCTCATGCTCTTCCCAGTCGGACGGCGCCTCCTGCTCAGCCTATCCTGCACCGGGCCAAGCAGCGGACAACCTGGGTCACTGGCAGAATGGGGCCGAAGACCCTAGCCAGGAGCCTGCACAGTGGTCTTTCTGGACCCTGTGGGCATACCACCAAGCCCAAGGAGTTCCACCTGCGGCCTCCCGCTCAGCCCATTCAGAGCCTCGAGTACCGGAGGCCACCATCAGTCCGTTCCCGTCCCCCCCGGGGGGGTATGGAGGCATCTGCGCCCACTCCTACGCAGGCCCCAGACCCCGGTCCAATTGATCCTGAACATCTGGATCCCTCGCAATTGGACCTGCCACAGGATCCATTAGCTCCTGTAGCATCTTTCTCATCTTTTCCAGAGGAGGCGGTGGCGGGGACAACGACCTCGGGTCTCCCCCCGCCCCAGCCCCCCGATAGACCTACGTGCTCACCAAGACCTTTTATGTAGGGTGGCACGTAACACGGACCACCAAGCACAGGAGATAGTGGAGTTGGAGGACCCGGTGATGAGCATCCTTTCAGCTGACGCCCCATCCCGGGTAGCGTTGCCCAACATCCGCACCATTCAGGCTAATGCCAAGACAATATGGCAGACCCCTGCCTCTATCCCACCTACTGCCAGAGGGGTGGAGAGGAAATACTTTGTTCCCTCTAAGGGGTATGAATACCTGTATACTCACCCTCAGCCGTGTTCACTGGTGGTGTCCTCAGTGAACGTAAGGGAACAGCATGGTCAACAGGCTGCAGCGCCCAAATCTAAAGACGCCAAGCGCTTCGATTTGTTTGGACACAAAATTTACTCAGTGGGGGGCCTACAGCTCAGAGCCACAAACCAACAGGCGCTCTTGTGCAGCTATGATTATAACTCGTGGAACTCCATGGGTAAATTTAAGGAGTTGATTCCCCGAGAGTTCAGGGATGAGTTTGGGGCTTTAGTGGAAGAGGGCAAAAAGGTGGCTAGGACCTCCTTACAGGCCTCTCTTGATGTAGCGGACTCTGCTGCTAGGACACTGGCGTTGGGCATAGCTATGCGACACATCTCCTGGCTTCAGGTCTCTGGCTTACCGCCAGAACAGCAACAGACCCTGCCGGATCTACCATTTGATGGGTACCCATAGCAGTGCCGCTGACTTGAAGGTATATATTGTCCCCAAATGTGAAATAGTTGTGGGTGAGGACAAAATCACAAAGTTCAGCCACCAGGATAGCTGTGACATTATCGGGGATACAGTTCTTGATAGCTTGTAGTCCATCTTTGTGTGGAATATTGGTGTAGAGGGCTTCTACGTCCATAGTGGCCAGGATGGTGTTTTCTGGAAGATCACCGATGGATTGTAGTTTCCTCAGGAAGTCAGTGGTGTCTCGAAGATAGCTGGGAGTGCTGGTAGCGTAGGGTCTGAGGAGAGAGTCCACATAACCAGACAAGCCTGATGTTAGGGTGCCAATGCCTGAGATGATGGGGTGTCCAGGATTTCCAGGTTTGTCTAGTTTTTGTAAAGTCTATCCATGAGGAAGTTTGTGTGGAAGGTTGGTTTCTTATGAGAGTATCCAGCTATCTTCGAGACACCACTGACTTCCCGAGGAAACTACATGGGTACCCGCATGGCCCCACAATATGCCAACATTTTTATGGCTGACTTAGAACAACGCTTCCTTAGCTCTCGTCCCCTAACGCCCCTACTCTACTTGCGCTACATTGATGACATCTTCATCATCTGGACCCATGGAAAAGAAGCCCTTGAGGAATTTCACCATGATTTCAATAATTTCCATCCCACCATCAACCTCAGCCTAGATCAATCCACACAAGCGGTCCATTTCCTGGACACTACTGTGCTAATAAGCGATGGTCACATAAATACCACCCTATACCGGAAACCTACTGACCGCTACACTTACCTACATGCCTCCAGCTTCCATCCAGGACACACCACACGATCCATTGTCTACAGCCAAGCTCTAAGATATAACCGCATTTGCTCCAATCCCTCAGATAGAGACAAGCACCTACAAGATCTCTATCAAGCATTCTTAAAACTACAATACCCACCTGCTGAAGTGAAAAAACAGATTGACAGAGCCAGACAAGTACCCAGAAGTCACCTCCTACAAGACAGGCCCAACAAAGAAAATAACAGAACACCACTAGCTGTCACCTTCAGCCCCCAACTAAAACCTCTCCAGCGCATCATCAGAGATCTACAACCTATCCTGAAAGATGATCCTTTACTCTCTCAGATCTTGGGAGACAGACCTGTCCTTGCTTACAGACAACCCCCCAACCTAAACCAAATACTCACCAGCAACCACACATCACTGAACGAAACCACTGACCCAGGAACCTATCCTTGTAACAAAGCCCGATGCCAACTCTGTCCACATATCTATTTAAGTGACATCATCATAGGACCTAATCACATCAGCCATACCATCAGGGGCTCGTTCACCTGCACATCTACCAATGTGATATATGCCATCATGTGCCAGCAATGCCCCTCTGCCATGTACATTGGCCAAATCGGACAGTCTCTCCGCAAAAGAATTAATGGACACAAATCTGACATCAGGAATCATAATACTCAAAAACCAGTGGGAGAACACTTTAACCTGTCTGGTCATTCAATGACAGACCTGCGGGTGGCTATATTACAACAGAAAAACTTCAAAAACAGACTCCAACGAGAGACTGCTGAGCTGGAATTGATATGCAAACTGGACACAATCAACTCAGGATTGAATAAGGACTGGGAATGGCTGAGCCATTACAAACATTGAATCTATCTCCCCTTGTAAGTATTCTCACACTTCTTATCAAACTGTCTGTACTGGGCTAGCTTGATTATCACTTCAAAAGTTTTTTTTCTCTTACTTAATTGGCCTCTCAGAGTTGGTAAGACAACTCCCACCTGTTTATGCTCTCTGTATGTGTGTATATATATCCCCTCAATATTTATTCCACTCTGTATGCATCCGAAGAAGTGGGCTGTAATCCATGAAAGCTTATGCTCTAATAAATTTGTTAGTCTCTAAGGTGCCACAAGTACTCCTGTTCTTTTTACGGATACAGACTAACACGGCTGCTACTCTGAAACCTGTATAAGGAGTTGCTCGTGAGAGGAGTCTCTGAAGAGGGATGGGGAGGGAGGATGGGGGGCGGGGGAAAGAAAATTGGAGAGAATATCCCCTTTCCACCATGTGAAGAACCCTTTGGTCTGAAGTTATAAGGGACCATGCATAGTGGAAATGGGAGAGACGATCTTGAAATGGAGGGAAAGGATCCTGGGTGGTGACTAGTACGCCGTCCTTGGGCGCACCTTCAAAAATTTTGCCTGGGCCTGATGATGGTTTAGGAGGGCCTTGGTTCTGACCGGGTTGGTGGCTGGTGGATCTCCTCCTACCACCTCGTCCACGTCTTCTGTAAAAGTCTTGCCTTGGATGAGGGGGAGGGTAGAACCTTTGAGGCTGTGGTCTAAAGGGCCTGCGCTGGGTACCTGGGACATGCATCCCTAGGGAGCGCATGATGGTTCTGGAGTCTTTTAGGCTCTGTAACCGAGAGTCCGTTTTGTCCGAGAACAGGCCCTGCCCATCAAATGGTAGATCCGGCAGGGTCTGTTGCTGTTCTGGCGGTAAGCCAGAGACCTGAAGCCAGGAGATGTGTCGCATAGCTATGCCCAACGCCAGTGTCCTAGCAGCAGAGTCCGCTACATCAAGAGAGGCCTGTAAGGAGGTCCTAGCCACCTTTTTGCCCTCTTCCACTAAAGCCCCAAACTCATCCCTGAACTCTCGGGGAATCAACTCCTTAAATTTACCCATGGAGTTCCACGAGTTATAATCATAGCGGCTCAAGAGCGCCTGTTGGTTTGCGGCTCTGAGCTGCAGGCCCCCCACTGAGTAAATTTTGTGTCCAAACAAATCGAAGCACTTGGCGTCTTTAGATTTGGGCGCTGCAGCCTGTTGACCATGCTGTTCCCTTACGTTCACTGAGGACACCACCAGTGAACACGGCTGAGGGTGAGTATACAGGTATTCATACCCCTTAGAGGGAACAAAGTATTTCCTCTCCACCCCTCTGGCAGTAGGTGGGATAGAGGCAGGGGTCTGCCATATTGTCTTGGCATTAGCCTGAATGGTGCGGATGTTGGGCAACGCTACCCGGGATGGGGCGTCAGCTGAAAGGATGCTCATCACCGGGTCCTCCAACTCCACTATCTCCTGTGCTTGGTGGTCCGTGTTACGTGCCACCCTACATAAAAGGTCTTGGTGAGCACGTAGGTCTATCGGGGGGCTGGGGCGAGGGGAGACCCGAGGTCGTTGTCCCCGCCACCGCCTCCTCTGGAAAAGATGAGAAAGATGCTACAGGAGCTAATGGATCCTGTGGCAGGTCCAATTGCGAGGGATCCAGATGTTCAGGATCAATTGGACCGGGGTCTGGGGCCTGCGTAGGAGTGGGCGCAGATGCCTCCATACCCCCCCGGGGGGGACGGGAACGGACTGATGGTGGCCTCCGGTACTCGAGGCTCTGAATGGGCTGAGCGGGAGGCCGCAGGTGGAACTCCTTGGGCTTGGTGGTATGCCCACAGGGTCCAGAAAGACCACTGTGCAGGCTCCTGGCTAGGGTCTTCGGCCCCATTCTGCCAGTGACCCAGGTTGTCCGCTGCTTGGCCCGGTGCAGGATAGGCTGAGCAGGAGGCGCCGTCCGACTGGGAAGAGCATGAGGCGGATCGTGAGGGCCAGGGTGGTGTGGAGCGTGCCTGCGTTGACTCCGCTGGGAACGGTGCTGAGCGGTGCTGGCCCACAGGAGAGCGGTTTCTGCGCGGTGCCGGGGAGCAGTACCGGGATCGAGAACGGTGCCGATGGTCATGCCGGTACTGAGATCCAGACCTGGATCGCGATGAAGACCGTCTGCGGGAGCGGAGCCGGGAGCGGCTTCTCGAGCGGGAGCGGCACTCTGAGCGGTGTCGGGAGTCCGAACGGTACCGAGGTCTGAGGCGGTGCCGCGAGGCGGAACAGTACCAGGAGGAAGATCTGGGCCGCGAGTACGACCGGTGCCATGATAGAGAATGATCTCCTAGATCGGGAGTGGTGCCAAGAGTCCATGCTCGGAGATGGTGGACGTAATAGGACTGGCTTGCCCCTAGACTGCACCGCATGGGTGAAATGCGGTACCTTAGCCTGAGTCAGTGCCGGTTCTGTAAGGGCAATGAGGTCCCTCACTGTCGCAAACGTCTCCGGCGTCGATGGAAGACTGGGCTCAACCGTGGTGCGGGTCGGGGAGCCAGTCTGCGCCGGACTCAACGGCCCTTCTGCCGATGCTGGAGTCAACGATGCCAATATTGGCGCCTGTATCCTTGGTCGCTCCGGTCCCGGACGCGAATCCGAGGTTGGTAAGGGGGGTGCCGGTGCCTGTTGTTGGGAGGCAGCCGCCTCCGGTTTGCGAGGTCTCTTCTGACGTGGGGACAGGGACCGGCGCCGAGGTGCTTGCGGTGGACGCGGTGCCGGCGAAGGCCGGTGCCGTGGGACTCTATTCGCGTCTCCTCGCGGGGCAGTACTGGAAGTCGCCGCCGGAGCACTGCGCACCGAGGCACGCGGTGCCGGAACTTGGCGTGCCGAATGAGGGTCCAGGCTGAGGGCCGCCTCCATAAGGAGCTATTTGAGTCTAAAGTCCCACTCCTTTTTGAGGCCTGAAAGCCTTACAGATCTTGCACTTTTTGGTCTGGTGAGACTCCCCGAGGCACTTTAAACAAGAGTCGTAGGGATTTCCCCTTGCCATAGGCTTCGAACAGGCTGAGCACAGCTTAAAACTTGGAGCCTTGGGCATAAGTCTGGGCGGCACGCCAGGAAGAAGGGGCCGGGGGGGACCCCTTCCAGTCCGCTAACTTCACTTATAAAACTAAATCTATAACTATCACCTACTGTACTACACTAAATGTATAACTATATAACTACAACAATATCTAAACCGGGAAGTAAAAGCTAGGGAGACTGGAGGAAAGCTATACCACGCTCCACAGTTCCAACGACCATCACAGGTGGTAAGAAGGAACTGAGGGGCGCTGGGTTGGCTGGTAAAACCAGCGCCATGAAGGCACCACTCCAGGGGGCTCCACAGCCGACCCACCGGGTGTTGCTAGGGTAAAAATTCTCCGATAATTGTGCATGCGGCGCGCACACACCTAATTGGAATCGATATGAGCAAGCACTCGAAGAACTTTTAATTCAATTTCCAGAGTAGGACCACAAGTGAAAAGTGTAATTATTTCAGATGGGATTTTAAACTGCCTTTTTCCAAAATCACTACTTGAATAGCCGTGGTGGAGCTGCAGTTGAGGTCATTTGATTGAGAAGCCCAATTTACTGCACAGAGACGCTCACGTTCTCCCTGCAGTAACTATCTTTAGAAGGTTTATCACCAGCAATTAGCCCGAATATGCTGCAGTCAGAACAATGATGATCTGTCAGGCCAAACAGGCCAGGATTTTAGGTAGCACAGTTGTCTAACATACTAGACTTTTACCTCCAGATGCTAGTTCGAATCCGGGCTTTGGTCAGGTGGAAATTAATTTGGTCATCTCCAAACAACCTAATTTATGCACACAGCTGGAGCAGGCTGAGATCCCCCACAGTGATGAATGACCAAATATCCAGCACAAGAGCTTCAAGCAAGAATTTGTGGTCTGCCCAGTCATTCTGATCCTGTCTGTTGGTGGAGAGGAGGGAGACGAGAGAAGACTCAGATTACTGTGGTGGCAGGCAGCCAGTCTTTAAGTCTACTACTGTGTTAATGGAAAGAAGCTTGTCCGTGGCAGGGCTTTGAGATAGAGTTCTAGCTGGATGATGACTGTTGAGCCTAGAGTTATGCTAGTACTGTATGCGTAGGTCATCGGTAGCATATCATGCTAATGGTACTTGAGAAGCAGGGCCGTCCTTAGGCATACACAGCATATGTGGCTGCATAGGGCACCCGAAAATTTGGGGCACCACCAGGACCATAGGCGCCAACTTCTCATCTTGCCAGGGGGTGTGCGACACCCCGCCCTCTGCTCCAGGCCCTGCCCCCACTCCACCCCTTCCCCACCTCGGTGAGAGCCGGGGGGGGGCGGAGCTTGGTGTCGTTGGTGGGTGCTGTGCACCCACTAAATTTTCCCCATGGATGCTCCATCCCCGGAGCACCCACCCACGAAGTCCACACCTATGACCGGGACAGCAGGTAAGAGTAGGTCGGCTCCCACGCACCCAGAGCGCGCTATAGTCTCCTTACTAGGCAGAAGGCAGGGGCCGTATTCACAGAGCCGAATGCACCGGCGTAGGGGCACCAGTTGCGCTGGCATAAGGGCACCAGTATAGGGGCACCAGTATTCACAGAGCCAAATGCACCGGCATAAGGGCACCAGTTTAATAATAATGCCTAGGGCCCCATAAAACCTAAGGATGGCCCTGTTGAGAAGTAATAGTGAACTGGGAAATGGAGTCCTAGACCTGCCTAAACAAATTGTCAGACTAAGAATTTTGTGGCAGAAAAAAATCTGTTTGTAGCTGTGGCTTTTTAAACTAAATATGGTTACAGTGTTTAGAATAACATAGAAACCATTTGTGGGCAGCTTGTAGCTTAAATCTTATTCTGTTCTAAAATGCTAACAAAAGTTGATGGAGGAGGTGGAACAAGGTTACTCTATGCAAACAGCACTAGAACACCACCTTCTTTTTGGCTTATGGAAAATTGGAAGCCTTTTAATAAAGGGCTAATATTTATCAACATTTGAATTTTTAAATGTTGGGAAATGAGAGCGCCTGGGCTGTGAAGTTGGCTTCCCTCATTCTTTCCTATCTCACCACCACCACCTCTCTCTTGACCCACCTTTCCTCTCTCCCCACTACAAATGAATGTAACTTTTATTCTTATGGCACGTATCAGATGGTTTTATCTATCCAACTTGCAAAGCAAGTATAGTGCTAAAACACAAATATACAGTACTTAACAAAAAATAAAAGGAAATGAGACTTTTAAATCAAATTATATATGCAGTGTGGTATAAAACATAAACCTGAATAGTTAGGTCACCATATTTCAATTAGGAAAACACACTCACACTATTAAATATAACAGATCATTGGTTTGTGTTAATATAAATTATGGGTTTTTGCTTTACTGTATGCTAACCTCATCTGCAGAGGATACCTTTGAAACATATATCCGGCTGTTCTTTTGCCATTTCAGTTACCCTTGCCCCATCTCTGCTGATGTTAAGAGCAGAGACACTTGACCTTTGCAGAGTGAGTGGCTAGCGATATGTGTAATTAGAGTTAATAGCTGCATGTCTCATTTATTTATTTCAGTTTGTACAATCATATTGTTGGGCACCCAGGCCATCTTCTGGGTACCTCTATAATAAAGTATACTGTGACATACATTAAACAGATATATTTGAAGCCACTGCCCAAAATTACCCACCAAGGAAACCAATTATACTCAGGGGACTCCTTAATTCCTCACACCAAATCCAACTAATTCCCAAATGCTTGGGAAAAGAGTTGGACTTTGTAGTGTGTCCAGAAGGCTAATAAATCATCCTCTCCGTAAATGCACAGAGATCCTTGTGTTGTTCTAAAAACAGAGGAATCTTGACATATTTCTGTCCCTCTTGCTGCTGCTGAAACGTGATTATTGCTTACTGAGATGTGCACCTCATAAATTGACTACATCTGGTCTGCAAGCAAGTAAGTTTTACAAATGGTCAGATTTATAAAGGATCATACCTCTCTCTGCTTGTCTGTCTTCTTCCCCTCTTTGCCTCTTTTTGTTTTTCCTCTTAAATATACTCTTTAAAACTTCTTATGGAACAGTGTCCAAGGTTTGAGTGTCAGCATGTAAGTGAGTTCAGTCTTAGAATCCTAGAATATCAGGGTTGGAAGAGACCTCAGGAGGTCATCTAGTCCAACCCCCTGCTCAAAGGGGGATCAATCCCCAGGTAGATTTTTGCCCCAGATTCCTAAGTGGCCCCCTCAAGAATTGAACTCTCAACCCTGGGTTTAGCAGGCCAATGCTTAAATCACTGAACTAGCCCTCCCCCTGACACCACATGCAAATACTGCTTTTTAACCCCTTTCACTCTAGCTCATTCTGGTAGGACACTGAATATCAGTCTTCCAGCTTTTGCCTTTAGTGTGATTAGCTGGGTATAAATTGGAAGAACAGAGACAGGAGGAGGAGGAAGGATTTCTAAAGCAGACAACGAAAGCCCTTGATTTAGTGCTTAGAGGCATTGAGTAGGTTAGGTATAAAACCAGAGCCATCTTTTAAAACTGTTCTAGACACCTTGGCATTGTTTACGTTTTTAATGGCTTTACCCCGTGTAGGCTTATGAAAGGTGAATGACAGCTCTTGACTGAACTCCCCTGTGTACAAGTATAGCACAGGCAGGAGCAATGCAAGCTTAGCTACTGCATAGCGCTTCTTTACTAACCTGGAGGGACCACCTGTGGAGCTGGTCTTTCCACTAAGGGTGCCCATTAGTGCCGACAGTAATGGTAGCTTTAGTAATGTGGACAGCTCCACGGGAATTGGACTAGAGGTTCATTACACTTAGGCCACCAGTTTTGGTCATTAACACCCTGGTGTAGAGACCTAGAAGTGAAAGGCTTTGTGACCCACCACCAATCCCCTGATCCATCCAGTCCACCTGGTTATTTTTAAATATCCAACAGTCACTGAAAGATTTTTTTTTTTTTAAATCCACTTTTTCCATGAGGGTTTGCAGGCGTGTGTTCTCTGCTGGTTTAACTGCCACAGCTAACATGCTTCTGCTAGAGCTCTTCTGACTGATGCACAAACAAGGAAGTAAACATTCTTGTTAACATCAGCTCCATTAGGACTGTAGCACAAAGGACTACTTTGCAACCCTTCTAATGGACTGTTAGAAATCATGATGAAATTTTGGGTGGCTGTTCTTTTCCCTCCCCCCTACCCCCACTGAGAGCGGAAGAGAAACCTATTCAGAGGGGATATATTCAACTACTGCATTTTTTCCCTTTCCCCACTGTTTAAGGGAGAATGTGGACGCTTCTCCACCAACTGAGGCTCTTCTTCTATAAGGATTTTTTTCACCTCTGTGGGTAACACAAGCCAGAAGCACTGTCTTGCTTCCATCTACCTATCACTAAGGCTACATTTTAGTCACGTGTATTTTTAATAAAAGTCATGGACAGGTCACGGACAATAAACAAAAATTCACGCCCCATGATGTGTCCATGACTTGTACTATATACCCCTGACTAAATCTTGGCGGGGGGGGGGGGGCGACCCCGGGGTACTGCAGGTGCTTGTGGGGAGGCGGCCCAGGATCCCTGCTGGTACTGGGGGGGCAGCGACACGTGGCCCAGAACCCCCGCTGGTGCTGGGGGGAGTGAGGTTGGCAGGGCTGGCAGGCTTCCTACCTGACTCCTCCTGGCTCCCCAGAAGCAGCAACATGTCCCTCCCTTAGCTTCTAGCTCCACCAAGCGCTGACTCCACAGCTCCCATTGGCCTGTGGGCGGAGGCAGTGCCTGGAGCTAGGAGCTGAAAGAGGGATATGTTGCCGCTTCTGGGGAGCCCCCCAAGGTAAGCACCGTCCAGCAGCACCCCCTCCTGCACTCCAACCCCCAGCCCTGAGCCCCTTCCCACACACATCCAAACTCCTGCTGCTGGGAGAGGGGGGCGGTGGCCTAAGACTGCCCCAGCAGTAGCCGGTGTGGCTGGCCCAGAGGCTGGCCGAGGTGCTCAGGTGGCCCCTGGGCCAGCTGCAGTGGGCACTGCAGAGGTCCCAGAAAGTCAAGGAATCCGTGACCTCTGTGACAAACTCGCAGCCTTACCTATCACTGTCTGTTCCCCACCCCCTCTCCAGTTGAGAAGTGTCTTGAAAAAATAGTGAGTGAAACAGCATCTCGCTGATACCTGAGCTTCCCAATAGAGTTTTCTGTTTTCAAGGTCAAAAAGCTGTTAATGTTAAGAGCAAGCAGTAAAGAAAAATGCAAAACATGATCCTCTTTGGGGAATTACAGCACTTAGAGAAAGACAGTGCGGTATCTCTTATTGAATGGCATTAATCAATGGGCTCTCCTCCATTCTCTTCCCATGCTGCACCTTTTAGTCACCAGAATTCACAGTCTATGCAAAGGCCTTTTCAAAGTTTCCTGAATTAATAAAAATATGATTTAACAACCAGTGAAATAAAGCTATCAGAACATGCCTTTGCTGAAATTGAGGTGCAATCATCTTATTTAAAAACCTTTATGGTTGATTCAGTGTCTTTCTCTCTTTCCACTCTAATGGCACACAAGTGGTCTCACCAGCATGTTCACATTCATTATGCATTAGACCATCCAGATGTGCCATTATAGAGTTAGTATAGAAATAAGGAATTGACTGCAAGACAACAGGTGGTCCAAAGCCATCGTGGTAGAGACATTTTGTGGGTGGGGGAAGAGGGAAAGGGACAAGTAAAAGCTGCTTTAATCATACATAACTATACAGGCCTCTTTGTGACAACAGCAGCTCTTGAATAGAGAATGAATGGAAGAGCAGCTGTGGAGCAACTGGTATTAGTTCAAGTGCATGAACAAAGACCTGATTTTGAGGCATGTTCCTGTAATCCACACTCATAAAAGCAGCATGCAAAGAGGAAAGGAAGTAAATTGAGGTAGACATATGTCCATCATTTGCACGTGATGGGTGAGTATCTGACCTGCTAAAGTATAGATTGCTGCAAACAAAGTTTGGATCTGGCTTCAGGTTTCCCCCAGTTGAGTGTTAGTATCTGGACATTTAGTTCAGGCCCATCTCTACTAATCTTACAGCCCTATCTCTGACTGAAATGAACAACAGAAAGATGAGGACACATAGTTTCTGTTTGCAGGAGAGACTAGGTGCTGGGAATGGGAGTAAATGAGTGAACCTAGAGAGGACCACTTGTAAAATCAGATGTTACTGGGACAACTAAATTCAAGTGCAGATACCTAAAGTAGTAATCAGTGGGTCTGCTAGAGGTCTAATACAAGCCCCAGAACTTGTTGGAATCACAGGGACTTGAGAAAGAGGAGGATTTTTCTTAATCTACTATAGAGGGATACATGCATCCGACGAAGTGGGCATTCACCCATGAAAGCTTATGCTCCAATACATCTGTTAGTCTTAAAGGTGCCACAGGAGACTCTGTTGCTTTTTATAGAGGGACAATGTCAATGGATACATCTACCCTGCAAAACAAGACCCACAGCAGCCACTCTCAGTTGACTTGGGCTCATGCTATGAGTTCGACTTCAGTCTGGAGCCTGGGCTCCAAAACCTGGTGAGGGAGGAGGGTCTCAGAGCCCAGGTTCCAGCCCAAGCGGGAACGTCTACACTGCTATTTTTAGACCCTTAGTGGGAGTCCCAATCAGTTGACCCAGGCGTAGAGACTTGTTGCTGACATGAGTTTTTGCAATGTAACCATATCCTTAAGCCCCAGAAATCAGATGAAATAGTAAAATCACCTTCCATGGAAATGTCACACACCAATCACTTAGTAGTTCTTGGTGTACATTGATGGGAAATCACACGGTTGTCATAGGACAGTATACTATGTTCTGTTTCCTACTGCACCAGCCCACGGATTCCATTACTACCATTAATTTCACAAAATGCTACATATGTTTGTACCTGTATATAGTATGCAAAGGGCTTATTTTTGGAATCTGTGTACCAAATAAATACAAAGGATATTTTCCAGAGTTTAACCTTCACCCTCTAAAAAAGGCTTTTGGCAGGCACTTTGACATATAACGATTTCTGCACCTCCTCCTTTCATCACTTCTGGCCAACAGCCCAGGTGTGCTCCCTAGTGCTAGACTTGACTATGGTAACGTCAAGATGATAGTTGGAGGGAGAGGGAAAGAACACACACAAAAATTGAGAGCAGAAATGTGGGGACTTGAGTCACATTTCAGGGGTGGTTTGAATATTAACTCTTCACAGTCAAATCTTTACTGGTAAGAGTACTACAAAACTTAAATTTATCTTTGGTTTCAAATGTAAAATGAGATGCCCTTATCATACCTTGAAATGGGACTTGGAAAAGCCACTCACCTGTGCCAAGAGGGAAACTTTCCTTGGTGAGTGCAAGGGCTACAAACAATTTCTGCAAAATTTAGGCTGTTATTTAAAACCACTATTAGGATTCTAGCTCTTATGGGTGCAAAGAAAATTTTCCAAATTTGCACTAAGTGTAAACTGGAGCAGTGTCATCTTCCTGAGTCTGTAGAAAGATGGCACTGGGCCTCCTGCTGCTAATAGCTTGCCAAACAACAGCAAAGCGAAACTGATAAGACTGGAAATCAGTTTCACTGATGATTTTCAGAACTCTGAAGACATCAAGGAAACTGAAGGATCATGTTGTTTTTTTCATGCTGTTGGTTCAGAGAGGCAGCTGAGACAAGAACCAGAGTTCTTCATGGGAAGACCCAAAAACAGAGGCTAGGAGAGGTGTAAAGTAATAGAAACCTATTTCCTTGTCCTCCCCTCAGCTCTTTGCAGCAGCCAGGAAGGCTCTGGAGGAGAGGTAGAGGTTCAGAGCATATGACAGGAACAAGGCCAGGATTCTGGTAGAAATTCTAGCATACATTCCCATTCCAGTAGCTGGTGGTGGAGGCAAGACTGAGCTTCTCCAAAGGGCATTGCCCCTAGGCCTTGCTTGTCATCTTTTTGTGTCTACCTCTGGCTAGCAATTATGTGTTTAAAAAAAAATTGAGCCCTGCCTCAGAATGCCTGCTCTAGCCTTGCTCTGTGAAATTTCTTTTGATCATTTCTGTTGAAAAAAAGGAGACTAGGAAATTACACTGTATCTGCATTTGCTAATTGAACTTGCATTGATTGAGCATTGTGTAAAAGCGAAGGGTGGCAGGAACTCTCGCACCTTAATCGTCTGATCTATACAGGAAATAGCCTTCTAAGAACTCCAGTGAGAGGCAAGTTTCAGAGTGGTAGCCGTGTTAGTCTGTATCAGCAAAAACAACGAGGTGTCTTTGTGGCACCTTAGAGACTAACAAATTTATTTGGGCATAAGCTTTCGTGGGCTAAAACCCACTTCGTTAGATGCATGGAGTGAAAAATACAGTAAGCAAAATATATATATATATATATATATATATACAGCACATGAAAAAATGAGTTGCCTTACCAAGTGGGGGGGTCAGTACTAATAAGGCCAATTCAATTAAGGTGGAAGTGGCCTAGTCTCAACAGTTCACAAGAAGGGGTGAATATGAAGAGAGGGAAAATTACTTTTTTTAGTGACCCATCCACTCCTAGTCAGTGGGATCCCTGGCCATTTAACTAAAGAGGAGGCAGGTCCTTGGAAGAGACTATGGGTCTCATCTTCAGCTGCACTGAGACAGCTTTCCACCACCTCCAGGAGCGTGAAGATTTCCTAAAGTCTCTGGCCTGGGGGAATCTCCAAGTAATGTAGAAACACCATAGTCACTCCGATGTCTCCCTCGTCCCTGCATCCGGAACAGGGGCTGCTGCCAGGGAGAAAGAGGCGATGGCACCTGACATCTAAGGACCTCAAAGTACTTCACAAATATTTAATTTATTTAAGCATAATAAGGGCCCATGAAGTAGTTTTGTATTGCTGCCCCCATTTTACAGAAGGGAGAACTGAAGCACAGAGAGTAAATGGCCGGCCCAGTGTCACATGGAGAGGCTGTATCAGAGCCTGGAAAAGAAACCAGAACTGCTGCTATCAGTTCCTTGCTCCAACCTTTAGACCATGCGTCTTTCTCTAAGCACCTAGTGTACCAATGACAGAATACATACTGAAACTTGTTCTCAACAAGTATCTTTAGTTCCGTTTTGACTAAGATCTAATATAATAAACAAATGAGACATGAGGCAGATTCTGGCCTCATAAAGTCAAATGATAATGATGTTGCCAATTTCTCTGAAAATATTTCACCTACTATTGCTATACTTAACTCCTAAGTAACTGAAAGAAATTAGAGAAAATTATTTTCTTTTTCCTTTTTTTACTTTGTGCACTTGACAGTAGTGTGTGGAGAGCCAGTTTCATTATTTCTCCAGTCCTGTTAATGCTACTATTACATTAGCACTGAGAGGCATCAACCAATATCAAGAACCCATTGTGCTAGTCACTGTACTGATACACTGTATGAGATAGTTCTTGCCCTAAAGAGTTTACAATGTCTAAATAGACAAAACAGAAAGAAGGAGTGGAAGAGAAGTCACAACTGAAGTTTTGCCTATACGGTGATATCCAGTAAAGTTAATCCAAATTAACTAAAGATATGAATTTGGAGTGAATTAATCAAACTGCATTAAATCCCTGTGTGGATGCTGTTATTCAGAATTAAAGTGGTCTTAATTCAGTTTAGCTTAATTCACTTTGGAAGTGAATCAAGGTAAACAGAATTAAAGCCACTTCAGTTCTGAGCAAGGGTGTTCGCACAGCAGTTTAATGCAGGAGTTTCACTAATCCACTTCAAATGCACCTTTAATTAATTCAGATTAATTTTCCTGGATGCCCCAGTGTAGACAAACCCAAGTGAAGTGACTTGCCCCATGTCACGCAACAGGTCAGTAGAAGAGTCTGGAATAGAACTCAGGTCTCCTGCCTGCCAGTATACAGTTGTGTTTCATGCAGAACATTGGGCATCGGATCTGGCTGGCACAGTTCATTTTGAGTCATGGTGTTTTCTGGCAGATGAATAATTGGAATGGTAATATCAGAAAGCTCTTGTGCTGCTCAGAATATTTTTGGGTAGGGAGGGAATATGTTTCATATTGTGCAGAGCTCCCTATGATCAGGAAAGCTAATCTCTAACCTAACCTACCTTCTGAGGGGGTTATAATATTCTATATCACTGCATATAATAGAGAAGAAGCATGAGTATCTAGCCGCAATCCTGGGAACATTAGAAGTTTGTTAATAATCAAGGAGCATACTCACAAACGGAGGACTGTATACACAGTCACTGCACACTTTTAAAATCTCACTACTTTTTAGGGCCCTGTAGCACACCTGGAATTTTTCAAGCTCCATGGTGGCTGGAGTGGGGAGGAGGAGTTGCTAATCTTCAAAATCGTCTGGACAGCTGGGGCCTCCTACTTCATTCACACTATCAGTTGCCTCTATTATGGAGAAGCCCAAGAGCAGTGCTAGCCTCTCACTGCTATTAGAGGCTAATGCTTTAATCCTTAGATCCCTAAGGATGTGTCTATTCTTCCTAAGGTGAGGGACGGGAACCAAGTCAATGCTGCTCCTGCTTCCTCAGCAGCCCTGTCTCACCCTGCCAGCTACACGAGACCACCTCCTGCCCCTCTGTTACCCCCACTCCCTCCAGCAGGTGAACAGCGTCACATTCTTTCCCCACCTGTCCAACTTCACTGGCTGGCCAGCCTCTCTGCATGGTGACTCTTCTGGGCTCCATGTCAAGAAGCAGACCTGCTTCTCTACGTGTGTGGCAGTGTTAAGATCCCATGCAAGCCAGTGAGTAAGAGAATGTTCCTAGCAAGGAGTGGGTAGGGTAGGACTGCCTCCATCTAGGAATCCCAACACTGCCCCTCCTCCTTGCACCCACAGACCCTTTCTTCTCCAAGGAACAATAGCCCTCTATAGCCTTCCCACTAGTCCAGGAAGGTTGTCAGTCCTGATAGCATAAAACATCTCAGGATGGGCTAGCATCCTATGGGCTGAGAGGACAGCCAAAGAGGATTCCTGCCACAGTCTTGAGTGCAACTGCCCTTTGAACCCTAGGTACTAGATTTAAGCAGAATAGCTTAGACCAGTGGTTCTCAAACTTATTTGATCAAGCCCCCCTTCTTTTTGTCTATAGTTGTTTACGCCCCTCTCCCACAAGTACATATACTGCCACCCAGCTCTGAAGACAGCGCCACGCCAGTAGCAGCATAGAAGTAAGGGAGGCAAAGTGAAAAGTGACATTCATCAATAGCACTTTTCACAGTGGACTTAGCGCCCCATTGCCCCTTACTTCTGTGCTGCTACTGCCATTCTGAGACTGACAACTGGAGCCCCAGTGCATCCTGGTGAGGGAGTGGGGAGGAGAGCCCGGGGGCTATGGCTGGCCTGTTTATCCCCACATCCTGGGTGTGAACGGCCCTTTTGCACAAGCTCTGGCTGCCTGGGGCTGACAGAGCTCTTAAAGCGGGGTGGGGGAGGGAGGGGAGCACACAGCTTTCACCTGCCTTGACACATTCCCGTGTCTCCCTTGGGAGGCCTGCCCCATAGTTTGAGAACCCCTGGCTTGGACTGATAGCATTGCTTTCTCCTGTCTCCTTACAGCTCCTGTATGATAGCCCGAAAGCACGACAGGAGGTGGATCATCACTGGAGGGCATCAGGGTGTCCCCATATTGTCCATATTCTGGATGTGTATGAGAACATACATCAGGGGAAAAGATGCCTCCTCATCGTCATGGAATGGTACGAACCAGGGAAGTCCCTTCCACCTGATCCATATTCTGGAGAGTAGAGGGAATGTGACCTCTGGATGTAAGAGCTGGGAGCAGTCCTGGCTGCACAGTCTTGCCATGCATTAGCCTAGTGCATCTCTCTCTTTATAGGATTTATGGGGAAACCTGCAGCTGCTCCAAGCAGCCTGTCTGTGGGAGGAACAAGAAGACTAATCATGAAACTAACCTTCCTTTGCACTCAGAGAAAAGTATCTTTATGGAAACGTGGGTGTAATTAATACATATATTCACACATGCATCTGTCACTTTCCTCGATAATTCTCATGGGGGCTGACTGTCCTTATAAGGTCATTTGGCTCCCCTCAGGCTATTACTTAACCCTAATTCTTCCCACTGTCCCCTCTTGGTGCCACTGTTGCAATGTTGTCTTCCTCCGGGGGGGACCAGTTTAATATCTCTCTTATCAGTTCCTTATTTGCTTGCTTGCTTCAGTTGTTTCCTCATCCCCAAACCTTAAAGAACTTTTTAGCAGTGCAGTAAGACCACAAGATTGCTATCAGCCTTCTGAACCAGCATCTAACCTGTCATTTCTGGTCTCCCAGCAGAGATGTGTGGCATGTTACCAATGTCAGTGATTCTATTTTCTGGGTAGAGCAGGACAGCAATCTGCACTGGACCTATCAGGAACAGATTATTTAGCAAGTTCAAGTCTCAGAGATAGGCAGGCAGGTTACCTAACATACATAAAACCACAGTTGCTGCAGGTCCATGCACACAAGACGATGCACAGTCTGTTGGAGATTTTCTTTTGTTCGTCCCCCTGAATTTGTTTTGTATGTGTTCTCTGTTTCAGCATGGAGGGAGGGGAACTATTCAGTAGGATCCAGGAGCGAGGAGACCAAGCTTTCACAGAGAAAGGTAGAATGTCATGAGAAAGTTTGTGAGGTTTTATTTCCTTCACCCTCCCTCCCTACCCGAAATAAATGGAAAATGTTTGCGTAGTTTTTGCAGGAACTTTATTGGGTTCAGTTTTGTTTCCTGTTCTTTTAAAATTCTATTTTTATCTTTAAAACAATTTAATGTCACAGCTCAAGAAAATGAGAAGCTACCAGAATTGGATAGATTTAGGCGTAATGTGGAAAGCTAAATGAAAACTTCCTGACACACATCTGCCTATACACTTCAGTACTAAACTGCAGCAGCCCCTGCTGTTCTAATTCCTGGTCTTCACACAGCTCTGCCAGTGTACCCCCATCCTGACATGCAGTCCCTCCCTTGAGTAACATCAGTTGTGTTCAGCTGTGTTGTGAATAAATGATTATAACAAACACTTTGTACAGAAAGACTACATGACTTGTTTAAGGTCCCACAGTGAATCAGTGAGAGAGCCTGGAACACAACAGCCTTGTTGTTGTTTATTAATTATCATTATTACTTATTATTTGGACAGTACCATAAATGCACATGACTGCAAAATTCTACTTGCCCACTCACTGCAGGAAAAGTGGCTTACTTTTACTGAAGAGCAAAATATTATTAGAGTTGTTTCATTATTGTTCTCACAAAATGGGTAGGTGAGTGGAACTTATACCTGGATTGTAAATTATCGTGACCATTGTGCAAGGTTGGTATAGAGGCCAGGTTTTCTGATTCCCAGTTTCCTATGCTAATCTCTAGTCTATGACAAATCCCTCAAGAGGCATGAGTGACTCATGCGGAGCACATGAACTGGATGCAGTTCTAAGGAGTGTTCTGTGTAATTCTGTCAGATACAAGATTCGAGAGGGAAAGAATGGTGCTGTGACTGTAGGTGATTCTACCCTGATAACATGACTTTTATGCATTATATACCTAGTGTGTTTTCTCCCAGATACCCATTCACAAACCTTTGGAGACTACAAGAGAAAAATACTCCACTTGCACAATGGCGCTGAGAAATTAATGTCCCTCTTTCTTTGAGGGACCTCCCAAGATCCACTGACCTTCCACTCTTCACCCATCTAGCAGATAGCTTCCCAGTGCTCAAGGCCTAGGTAGTAAAGGAGAAGGGTATACAAGGTTTTAACCTCACAGCTTCCAAATGGGATGCATTGTTCCTGCCTGACAGGGCACAGTTTATGCCCTCGAGCAAAAGCATCTCTGTATCAGTCCAGACCTGGATATTCCAGCCAAAGCAGGAGACTTGCTTTATACCCAGATGTGTCTATATAAACTTGGTTTTCTTGGTTACAGTAAAATAATCTTGGCTTTTCCCCTCAGCCTCTGAAGCTGAGAGCATCACTTTAGTTATGCTCCTACCTGTGCAGGAAACAAACAGCCAAGTTAAAGATATTAACTCTGACCTCTGTTAATTCAGACAATATTGGATAATGTAGATATTTCTGTAGACTTGTGGATTTAAGACAGTGTTGACCCATAACAATGGGAACAGAGAAAATGAGAGAGAGACTGCAGGTGAAGTACCTTAGGGGGTTGAAGCCAAAACCAGCACTTGCTCTAGAATAGCTGCTCAGCACACAGAGCCGGGGGAGGCCACAACCCTCTTTCTCTGAAATGACCTCCCACATAAAGCTCTTCTGGCTGCCGCAAGTCGACGAACTCTTCCAGGCTCCACATCACAAAACCTGTTGCTGGGGGGACAGACAGCTCACTGGCCACTAGAATTTCCTGCTGGAGTATGTATCAAGTGCAGAAATTAGACATAAAAATAAACTGGAGAAAAAATATACTAGGATAGGCTTTGCAGGATAAAATGGCTAATTCACTTTTATTTTTATATGAGGAGACACTGTTAAGGCTGATGAGGACCAAAAATGTAACCTACCATGATATTATTATATTATGATGTTGATCTGATGCTAAAAGAACTTTTAGCCCCTCCAGAAGTAGGTGTGCACTGTTAGTTAAACTTCTCTGCTGGGCAACCCAAAAATATACCCAGGGGCACTTTCTTCATGATCTTGCGCATTGCTCCATCACTCTGTTATGCCCTTAATACTCTGTTCTGATGAGCACAGCAGAGCATTAATTTACAAGTACACACAGAGCAGGAGTCTCAACTATTTAAGTTACTGTGCCTGCTCATGAGAATGGCTGAGCTGCCAGGGGGATTGTGGGGTATGATTGCCTTCAAAACAAAAACACAGCTGTTGAGGCTAATTTTAGGATTTCCAGCATTGACGCTAGCCCTGTATACAGACAAGCTGTATGTAACTCAGAAACATTCCCAAGCATGTCTCTGAGCTACAGTGGGAATGTTAATATGACCTTTCTCTAAAATTATATTTATAGAAGCCTCTGAGATAATGAGAGACATCGGAACAGCCATCCAGTATCTGCATGCAGTGAACATTGCCCATAGAGATGTCAAGGTGAGGCCTGAATGTGCCTGTGCAGGGGAGAAAGGTTAAACTGAAAACAAGTGGATGATGCTGATTTATATAACATTTACGAGTACAGTAAAGCATAGGTGCTGGAAGGAGGGGTGCTGCTGCACCCCCTGGCTTGAAGTGGTTTCGATTATATACAGGGTTTACATTTTCGTTCAATGGCTCTCAGCACCCCCACTGTACAAATTGTTCCAGCACCCCTGCAGTAAAGTGGCCAAAGTGTACCTGTTTCATGCCAGTGTTGGGAGGAGCTGTCATGCCCAATCAGTTCAGGGTCTGAATACCCACGCACACCAAGGCCAATGGTTTTCAGTTACATATGCAACACAAAAAGATCTAGGTAGTCATAACTGGTATTAAAGAGACATTCAACTTGAAGTCAAGTTAATTTTAAAAAATGTATTAAGTTGTTTCAGATACTGCACTCACACCTGAAGTCGCCTTGTCAGTTTTTGTGGGTTCAGAATCATATTTTCCTATTTTATGTTTTCAAAAAGACCACAGTAAAAGGAGAAACTGCCTATGTAGAGGAAAGTATGAAACCAATTCCACACAAAATAAACAAACTGGGGAGGGGGAAGAGAAATTAATATTAGACTTGATCCTGACTAACAGGGAGGTATTGGTTGCAAAGGAGGAAGGCAACTTGGGTTGATCATGAAATGACCGATTTCACGATTCTAAGGAAAGGAAGGAATGAGAGCAGCGGAATAAGGATAATGGGGTTTACAAAAGCAGACTTCAGAAAACTCAGAACTAGTAGGTAAGGTCCCAAGGGAAGAAAATTTAAAGAAAAAAGAATTCAGAAAAGCTGGCAATTTCTCAGTGATAATATTAAAGGCACAATGATAAACTATCCTGTTGCGAAGAAGAGATAGTAGGACTAGCAAGAAATCAGTATGGCTGCTTTAATGACCCGAAAATCAAAAAGGAATCCTACAGGGAAACATGGACAAATTGCTAAGGATGAATACAAAAGAACAGTGCAAATGTGTAGGGACAAAATCAAAAAGGCTAAGGTACAAAATTAGTTACATCAAGCAAGGACTATAAAAGACAATAAGAGGTTTTATAAACACATTAGGAGCAAGAAAAGGATGAAGGAAAGCATAGGTACGCTACTTAGTGGGAAAAGAAAGCTAATGATGGAAGACATCAAGAAAATTGGGGTGTTTTGTTTTGTTTTAGCCGTCACTAAAAAAAAGGTTTCATTGTGACCAGATGCTTAACACAATTAATATTAACAGCAAGGGGGAAGGAACACAAGCCAGAATAGGAAAAAAATAGGTTAAAGAATATTTAGATATTTAAGATGTATTCAAGTTGGCAGGGCCTGATGAAATTCACCCTAAGGTACTTAATGAACTTGCTGAAGCAATCTGAGAACCATTAGCGATTATCTTTGGGACCTCACCAGTCCTCCATGAGTTCTCAGAGGACTGGAGAAGGGCAAATCTTTAAAAAGGGGAACAAAGAGGAGCTGGGAAATTATAACCAGTCAGCTTAACTTTGATACCTGGAAAGATACCGGAACAAATTAGTAAACAATCAGTTTAGAAGCAACTAGAGAATAATAAGGTGCTAAATAGTAGCAAATATAGATTTGTGAAGAACAAATCATGCCAAGCCAACCTAATTTCCTTCTTTGACAGGGTTACTGACCTACGAGACAGGGGAAAGCAGTAGATGTTATACATCTTGATTTTAATAAGGCTTTTGACACAGACCCACATAACATTCTCATAAGCAAACTAGGAAAATGTGGCCCACACTATAAAGTGGGTGCACAACTGGTTGAAAGGTCGTACTCAAAAAATTTACAGCTGCTACCAAACTGGGAGGGTTGCAAGCACTTTTGAGGACAGGATTAGAATTCAAATGACCTTGACAAATTGGAGAATTGGCCTTTTATTGAATTTCATCTTGTTGATTTCAGACAAAGTACTAAACTTAGGAAGGAAAAATCAAATGTGCAACTACAAAATGGGGAAAAACTGCTAGACACAGTACAGCTGAAAAAGATCTGGGGTTACAGTGGATCACAAATTGAATATGAGTCATCAATATGATGCAATTATAAAAAAAGTGTAATATCATTCTGGGGTGTATTGACAGGAGTATTATATGTAAGACAAGGGATATGATTGTCCTGTTCTATTCAGCAGAGGTGACACTCCAGCTGAATATTGTATCCAGTTTTGGGCACCACACTTTAGGAAAGATGTAGACAAATTGGAGAGAATCTAGAGGAGAGCAACAAAAATGTTAAAAGGTTTAAAAAACTAACCTATGAGGAAATGTTAAAATAACTGGGTATGTTTTGTCCTGAGAAAAGAAGACAAGACAGGGGAACCTGATAGATCTTCAGACATGTTAAGGAATGTTATATAAAGGACAGTGATCAATAGTTCTTTATGTCCACCGAAGGTAGGCCAAGAAGTATTGGACTTAATCTTCAGTAAGGGAGATTTAGGTTAGATATTAGGAAAAAAGTTCTATCTATAAGGATGGTTGAGTATTGGGATGGGTTCCCAAGGGAGGCTGTGGAATCCCTGTCACTGGAGGTTTTTGAGAACAGGTAAGACAAACAACTGTCAGGGATGGTCTAGGATGTTATACTTGGTCCTGCTTCAGGGTGTGGGGGCTGGACTAGATAACCTCTCAAGAATCATAGAATCATAGAATATCAGGGTTGGAAGGGACCTTGGGAGGTTATCTAGCCCTACCCCCTGCTCAAAGCAGGACCAATCCCCAATTAAATCATCCCAGACAGGGCTTTGTCAAGCCTAACCTTAAAAACCTCTAAGGAAGGAGATTCCACCACCTCCCCAGGTAATCCATTCCAGTGCTTCACCACCCTCCTAGTGAAAAAGTTTTTCCTAATATCCAAACTAAACCTCCCCCACTGCAACTTGAGACCATTACTCCTTGTTCTGTCATCTGGCACCACTGAGAACAGTCTAGATCCATCCTCTTTGGAACCCCCTTTCAAGTAGTTGAAAGCAGCTATCAAATCCCCCCTCATTCTTCTCTTCTGCAGACTAAACAATCCCAGTTCCCTCAGCCTCTCCTCATAAGTCATGTGGCTCCAGCCCCCTAATCATTTTTGTTGCCCTCCGCTGGACTCTTTCCAAGTTTTCCACATCCTTCTTGTAGTGTGCGGCCCAAAACTGGACACAGTACTCCAGATGAGGCCTCACCAATGTCAAATAGAGGGGAATGATCACATCCCTCGATCTGCTGGCAATGCCCCTACTTATACAACCGAAAATGCTGTTAGCCTTCTTGGCAACAAGGGCACACTGTCGACTCATATCCAGCTTCTCGTCCACTGAAACCCCTAGGTCCTTTTCTGCAGAACTGCTGCCTAGCCATTCGGTCCCTAGTCTATAGCAGTGCATGGGATTCTTCCATCCTAAGTGCAGGACTCTGCACTTGTCCTTGTTGAACCTCATCAGATTTCTTTTGGCCCAATCCTCTAATTTGTCTAGGTCCCTCTTTATGATATCCCTACCCTCCAGCATATCTACCACTCCTCCCAGTTTAGTGTCATCTGCAAACTTGCTGAGGGTGCAGTCCATGCCGTTCTCCAGATCATTAATGAAGATATTGAAAAAAACCGGCCCCAGGACCAACCCTTGGGGCACTCTGCTTGATACCAGCTGCCAACTAGACATGGAGCCATTGATCACTACCCATTGAGCCCGACGATCTAGCCAGCTTTCTATCCACCTTATAGTTCATTCATCCAGCCCATACTTCTTTAACTTGCTGGCAAGAATACTGTGGGAGACCGTATCAAAAGCTTTGCTAAAGTCAAGAAATAACACGTCCACTGCTTTCCCCTCATCTACAGAGCCAGTTATCTTGTCATAGAAGGCAATTAGGTTAGTCAGGCATGACTTGCCTTTGGTGAATACATGCTGACTGTTCCTGATCATTTTCCTCTCCTCTAAGTGCTTCAGAATTGATTCCTTGAGGACCTGCTCCATGATTTTTCCAGGGACTGAGGTGAGGCTGACTGGCCTGTAGTTCCCGTATCCTCCTCCTTCCCTTTTTTAAAGATGGGCACTATGTTAGCCTTTTTCCAGTCATCTGGGACCTCCCCCGATCACCATGAGTTTTCAAAGATAATGGCCAATGGCTCTGCAATCTCACCCGCCAACTCCTTTAGCACCCTCGGATGCAGCGCATCCGGCCCCATGGACTTGTGCTCGTCCAGCTTTTCTAAATAGTCCTGAACCACTTCTTTCTCCACAGAGGGCTGGTCACCTCCTCCCCATGCTGTGCTGTCCAGTGCAGTAGTCTGGGAGCTGACCTTGTTCGTGAAGACAGAGGCAAAAAAAGCATTGAGTACATTACATTAGCTTTTTCCACATCCTCTGTCACTAGGTTGCCTCCCTCATTCAGTAAGGAGCCCACACTTTCCTTGACTTTCTTCTTGTTGCTAACATAGGTCCCTTCCAGTCCTACATTACTATGATTCTATGTTTTTTTTAATCTAATCACTTTTCATTAGCAATCTGAGGTGTTGTAACAACAGCAGGTTAAAAAAAAAGTGCAGTCCTGTCTGAATATTTCTTAAGTTGGCTCTCTTTCTTCAAGAGTGTTTTAAAATAGCTAATGAAAAAGAGGATGATGTTGGAAGGTGCTAGTACCTGGTAATTATTTGTGGCACAATACTGAAGAGAATCATTCCGGAAAGCAGATCTGGATTTCAGACCCTGATTTAGAACAGTGGTAAGAACCTCAGGCTATTCCAGAGAAGCAAGAATGCCTGGCCTGCATACAGTATACACCGGGGTAGGCAACCTATGGCACGCGTGCCGAAGGCAGCACGCGAGCTGATTTTCAGTGGCACTCACACTGCCCGGGTCCTGGCCACCGGTCCGGGGGGCTCTGCTTTTAATTTAATTTTAAATGAAGCTTCTTAAACATTTAAAAAACCTTATTTACTTTACATACAACAATAGTTTAGTTATATATTATAGACTTATAGAAAGAGACCTTCTAAAAACGTTAAAATGTGTTACTGGCACGTGAAACCTTAAATCAGAGTGAATAAATGAAGACTCGGCACCCCACTTCTGAAAGGTTGCCGACCCCTGGTATACACACTTGCAAGACAGGTGTTGCTGCACTCAGCCATCCTCTCCATAAGGCCATGTAGAACTATACCCCTGGCTATTTAGTGTTCCTCAGCATCATTGATAATGCCTCCGTCCCATTCAGCAGAGGAGATACAGCCTGTCCTGAAATAGACATTTGACACACTTGTACCATTTCTGTGCAAGCCCACTTTATATGTAGGATGTGTTTTATGACTGGCACCCATTTGTTATGGCAGTGGCATAGTGGGGGAGATTTGGCAGGCTTTTGCTATTAAATTACTGTGTTTACATAGCAGCAAAGAGTCCTGTGGCACCTTATAGACTAACAGACGTATAGGAGCATGAGCTTTCGTGGTTGAATACCCACTTCTTTGGATGCATGTAGTGGAAATTTCCAGGGGCGGGTATAAATATGCAGGCAAGAATCAGTGTAGAGATAACGAGGTTACTTCAATCAGGGAGGATGAGGCCCTCTTCTAGCAGTTGAGGTGTGAACACCAAGGGAGGAGAAACTGCTTCTGTAGTTGGCTAGCCATTCACAGTCTTTGTTTAATCCTGAGCTGATGGTGTCAAATTTGCAGATGAACTGAAGCTCAGCAGTTTCTCTTTGAAGTCTGGTCCTGAAGTTTTTTTGCTGCAGGATGGCTATCTTTAAATCTGCTATTGTGTGTCCAGGGAGGTTGAAGTGTTCTCCTACAGATTTTTGTATATTGCCATTCACCACGGTGCAAATAAGTGACAGTCACGTTAACATCACCCTATACTGAAAACCCACTGACCGCTATGCCTACCTTCATGCCTCCAGCTTCCATCCCAGACACACTACACGATCCATTGTCTACAGCCAAGCACTGAGATACAACCGTATCTGCTTCAACCCCTCAGACAGAAACCAACACCTACAAAATCTTCACCAAGCATTCTCAAAACTACGATACCCGCATGAGGAAATAAGGAAACAGATCAACAGAGCCAGATGTGTACCCAGAAGCATCCTACTGCAAGACAAGCCCAAGAAAGAAACCAACAGAACTCCACTGGCCATCACATACAGTCCCCAGCTAAAACCTCTCCAATGTATCATCAGTGATCTACAACCCATCCTGGACAACAATCCCTCACTTTCACAGGCCTTGGGTGGCAGGCCAGTCCTCGCCCATAGACAACCTGCCAACCTGAAGCATATTCTCACCAATAACTACACACCGCACCATAGTAACTCTAACTCAGGAACCAGTCCATGCAACAAACCTCGATGCCAACTCTGCCCACATATCTACCCCAGCGACGCCATCACAGGACCTAACCAGATCAGCCACACCATCACCGGTTCATTCACCTGCACGTCCACCAATGTAATATACACCATCATATGCCAGCAATGCCCCTCTGCTATGTACATCGGCCAAACTGGACAGTCCCTCCCTCCGTAAAAGGATAAATGGACACAAATCAGATATTAGGAATGGCAATATACAAAAATCTGTAGGAGAACACTTCAACCTCCCTGGACACACAATAGCAGATTTAAAGGTAGCCATCCTGCAGCAAAAAAACTTCAGGACCAGACTTCAAAGAGAAACTGCTGAGCTTCAGTTCATCTGCAAATTTGACACCATCAGCTCAGGATTAAACAAAGACTGTGAATGGCTATCCAACTACAAAAGCAGTTTCTCCTTCCTTGGTGTTCACACCTCAAATGCTAGAAGAGGGCCTCATCCTCCCTGATTGAACTAACCTCGTTATCTCTACACTGATTCTTGCCTGCATATTTATACCTGCCCCTGGAAATTTCCACTACATGCATCCGAAGAAGTGGGTATTCACCCACGAAGCTCATGCTCCTATACGTCTGTTAGTCTATAAGGTGCCACAGGACTCTTTGCTGCTTTGAAAGATCCAGACTAACATGGCTACCCCTTTGATACTTGTATTTACATAGTATTTGTAGTGTGCTTAGCAAAAATAAAGACAAGACCCGTGCCCCCAAAGAGCGTACAATCTAAATACTCAATGTACAAATGAGGGATGGGATGTAACAAAGAACAAGTGATTTAGTGATGGGGTTTAGCACCTGTCCTATTCCCATTCCACAACTTATTCATTTGTGTGTGTGTTTTCTAGCATCTATTTCTGTTCACATTTAGTTGAAAGGAGGACTAGGGTTTATAGGGCTTATGGAAGGAGTGTGTTTTAAAGAGGGACTTGGAGGATGATTTACAAGTTAAGGGACTAAATTCCATGTACTTTGGCAGAGCTGAGTTTGTGCCACTGCCGCACATAAGCATGAGAACTAGATGTTGGTTGGCTACACAACATGTGCCACATGCACAGCAGGTTAATGCAGAAATGGTACAAACTGGTTAGCCATCCCTCAATTCCCTCCTCCTTCAAGTCCTTCCTCAAAACATTTTTCTTCCATCCTAATAACCCCAGTGTGGAAGAGGGCATATCTGTGTACAGAACTGTTATTTCAGAGTGTTTTCTTCTCCCTCCCAGTGAAGTTAAATAAAGTCCTTACTTACTAATACTTTAACTCCCAGTGCCCTTTGACTCAGTGCTTAAGAACCTTTCTCCTCTTCTCTCAGAGTGCACTGTGCAAAGGTGCTAGTACACAGATTGCAAGGGCAGAATTAGTTCAGTTTTCGGGGAAAAGCTGTATCTTTGTGCTGGTTTTAATAGAGTAGTGTCAGACACTGGTCATGGATCTGGTTCTTAAGATGAGCTGTTACCAGTACCCTGGTTCTTAGCTCCTACTGCCTGAATGCCTCATGGAAACACAAAGCATGGACCGATATCTTCATCAGATTAGATGCCATGTAGGTCAGAAAGAATAATCCCCCAAAGTGTAATGTTCTAAAGAGGAGTTCATAGAAAGCATGGTCCTGCACCCATTGAAGTCAATGGAAATTTTGTCATTGACTCCAGTGGGTGCAGGACTGAGCCCATTTTTCTGTGATTATTGGGTTGGGAAGGATTTTGATGCCTGCTCTAGGCAAAGATGCTGCCTATTGTGGAAGGGGAATGATCCTAAATCTGGGGTGGGAAAGTGAGGAGAGAGAGTACAGCAGTTCATGGTCGGTAATGGGTGGCCCCGTGGATGAATTAGGAGTATAGCCCAATAGAATTTATTTTGAGCCCTTCTTCTGTGTTGTTGCAATTACCTTTTCTCTTGGTACCATTGCAGCCTGAAAACCTACTTTACACATCCAAAGAAAAGAATGCAGTTCTCAAGCTCACAGACTTCGGTTTTGCCAAAGAGACCACTGTACAGAATGCACTGCAGACGCCCTGTTACACTCCTTATTATGTGGGTGAGTCTTCTGGGAGGCCCTCCTCCACATGTATAATCATCCCAGCGAGCCTGAAGACCTCGGGAAAGCTCCCCATGCTGTGAAGGGCACCTCTTTTCTCCCACAGAGATGAAAAGGAGGAACCCAGAATTTTAATTGAGGTCATACTTGGACACTAATGTAGTCCCAACACAGAGTTCAAGCCCTTCTGCGTGGGAAGGAGAGAGAAAACATAATGGCAAACTTGGCTATACAGAAATAATGTTGGCTTTTTCACTGTGGGTTGATGTGATTAAATCCATAATCCGAACCCAGCCTTCACAACCATTGGATATTTTCTTGCAAAACTTTGCTTAGCATAAAAACATGGTGAGAGAAAACAGGGTGATTGATCATTCCCCCAACTATAAAGGTGCATTTTTAAAGTAGGAAAATGGAGAAATTGGTAATCCAAGAACAAAATTTAGTCTTGGCTGAAATGTTGCCTTACTTGCATCCAGCAGTGTGTACCAATGTACTGAATGTCTCATTGCACTGTACTTGTACTGATTCTAGGGTACAGCCACTGCAATCTTTAGGACAGTGATTTCCTCAAGATAGGATGAAAAGTCACTCTCCCTTTTGTAAGGCTGAGTCAGTTTGCGCTCATAACCCCTCTTTGGGGATGAGAAGGGATAATAAAAAGCCTTCACTATTTTGGCAGAGCTGGTCCCCTTTGCTATACATATGAAAGCCTATTTGATGTTTTTAATGGAGTAAGTATCTTCCTGGGGGGCTGGGCAAAATTCAAGTGATAATGGCAAAAACCATGTAAAGAAAAACAGCACTAGGAAAACAACATTGGGCTGTACCCACCATGCGTAGGATCAGCACACTGACATGTTAAAGGAATTAATATCCACATATTTTAATGTCCTATATATTTGCACTTGAACAGGCTGACTTTTCCCATTCCATACCTCTATAAACCAGCATGAATTGCTCATATACTCAGAGAACCTTTTTCTTGCTAAGCAAACCTAAAAACAATTTGTTTCGCCTAAGAAAAAACAGTTTTCCCCACCTCCCGAGCCCCTGATATCTTTTTTTCTCATTTTTGTACTTTTGTAAGAATTAGATGCGATGGAGTATAATAATTCTGGCTGTAACCAACCACAATCCAGGCAGGTGCTGTGCAAGACTTCCCCACATAGCTCTGTCAGTGCACTTCAGTTCCAATCTCTGCAATATGCACTCCTGTTTATTCCAATCCTGGATCCCCATAAAGTCCTGAGCTGCAGCACCCTCTGCTACTTTAGCTCAGGACTTCTCCTGAGCAGAGATTTGCCAATGAGGAATTGTGCAGTTTTTCAGATTGACACCCATACATGTGGAGCTCCATAGAGATCACACAGCAATTTGTAAATAGAAAAGATAGCAGTGATACCCAGTGATAGCAATCGTTTATTTTTTCCTGCAACATATATTTGTTGTCATTTTATACTACAACTTGCTGTTTAGAGGTGAGGAAAATATCTGGCAATCAACTGTTTCTGATTTTTCCCTTCCTCAGCCCCGGAAGTCCTCGGTCCTGAGAAATATGACAAATCATGTGACATGTGGTCTCTTGGTGTCATCACATATATTCTGTAAGTATGAGATATGGGGACAGATGAATAAACAAGGGTAGGCCAGCTATTAGCAGACTCTCGACCCATATGTCTTGCCTACCTCCATCCCAGATACCATTGCACTAAGTAATGGACTAGTCACTGGGATTTTACTCATCCCATCTTTGGAAGAATCATAGGCTGTATGACTTTATATGGGACAAAGGAATGTGGAGATTTCCTCGTTACAACCATTCAATGCACCTCTCTTACAGCCTGTGTGGGTTTCCTCCATTTTACTCCAACACCGGACAAGCCATTTCCCCAGGGATGAAAAGGAGAATTCGGATGGGGCAATATGGGTTTCCCAATCCAGAATGGTCTGAAGTATCAGAAGAAGGTAACTGAACTAGCCTGTGTCTCTGTTACTCACACACACACACTGGATGGTGAGAGGGGTATGTGTTTACATTTCAGACTGTTTCTAAGGAGTCTTTCTTTTGTGATGTCCTTTAAATCAAGACTTTATAAAATGACACAGGGAAGGGCTAGGGATTGATGCATTTCCTGAGCAGTATGGAACGTAAATAACAGAACACTTTTATTAAAGGGCACTTAGTGCTGGTGAGAGGTGTTAAACATCCCTGGAAACTGAAGACCTTAATCTATAAAACAGGTAACAGTGTGGTGCAAGGAGAGCTGCAGGGGAGAACTCAGACATTGGCCTCCTTATTGATATTGCCAACTTCTCAAAATAAATTTTGTGATGTGGGTGGACACTTATCATCCAAGTATTAGGCCAGGGGTCGGCAACCTTTCAGAAGTGGTGTGCCGAGTCTTCATTTATTCACTCTAATTTAAGGTTTCGCATGTCGGTAATAAGTTTTAACGTTTTTAGAAGGTCTCTTTCTATAAGTCTATATTATATAACTAAACTATTGTATTTAAAGTAAACAAGGTTTTCAAAATGTTTAAGAAGCGTCATTTAAAATTAAATTAAAATGCTGATCTTACGCCATCAGCCTGCTCAGCTCGCTGCCAGCCTGGGGTTCTGTTCACTTAGGCCAGCAGCGGGCTGACCAGGGCTGCGGCCGGGACCCCAGACCTGGGGGGGGGGGAAGTGTTTCAGGGGTCAGGGCAGATGGCTGGGGGAGGGGGTGCAGGGCAGAAGGCTGGGGTGTGTGGGGGGGTTCAGAGATCAGGGCAGAGGGCTGGGGGGGTGCAGGGCAGAGTTCTGGGTGTGTGTTGGGGTGTGGGGGGTTCAGGGCTGGGGGTGTGTGGGGGAGCAGAAGACTTGGTGTGTGTTGGGGTGTGGGGGGTTCAGGGCAGAGGGCTGGGGGTGTCGGGGGTGCAAGGCAGAAGGCTGGGGTGCTGGGCTCGTGGGGGTGCTCCCAGCGGCTCATGGCAGGGGGCTGGAAGGGATATATGCCCTGTTCCACCCCTTCCCCCAGGCTCCATCCCTACCTCTCTCTACGGAGCTGTGTGCACGCTGCCGCTCTTCCCCCTCCCCTTCGCTAGGGCCATCAGCTGATTGGCGCAGGGAAGGAGAGGAGGAGGAGCAGGAACCAAGCTTCTGCCTCCTGCCCCCGCAGGGGAGAGCGGTGGGCGCGGGGGCTGAGTGGGGCTGGGGGCCGGGACCGCGGCAGGGAGCTGCGTGCCACTCAAAATCAGCTCGCGTGCCATGTTTGGCACGTTTGGCACGCGTGCCGTAGGTTGCCGACCCCTGTATTAGGCTGAGGTCAACGATCTGTTTCAGCTAAACTAGTGACCAAAGTCAGCTGTTGAGTGGTGACCTGGATGAATTAAAATCAGTGTGCTAGAAGTGAAAGGTTCTGATTCCCTGTTACTACACCAGTTTCCTAGACCACCTACTCTCACTTGCCAAACCATGTGTCAGGGAAATAAGTTCAGCTTCTGTTCATACTTCTAATGATGGAATGGCTTGTTAGAAAAGAAGTGGGTTATACTGTGATAACACCCTTTAATGTTTACTTATTGAGTGAAAAACAGATATCATCACTGTGTCACACTGTGAGATGTGGTACAGCTGTCCATTTTGGGATCTCATGGACGTTCATGCGGAGTGGGCCACTGCACATTTAATGTGAAGGATGATGCATCAGTTGTATGTCCCCGGGTGAATGCTCATTCTCCCCTGGATTCTGTTCCTATCCTCTCCCAGGACAGCAGTTATTAAAATGCTAGAGGAAGGTGGAGAGAGGTAATTTATTTGGAAAACTTGTTTTCATATGGATGTGATTGAGGGTAGTTCCCTCCGAATTTGAACCTATTCAGCCCTCTCTACAAACCAAACTCAGCAATGGATCCCCTTGAACCAGTGCTGAAAACTGTGTAACTGCTAGTATGGATGGGACAAAACTGATTACAGAAAGAATGATACGCCAACAGTGCTGAGAACAATTTTGTCTGGTATATGCCGTGGTCATTAAAGGTTTAAATATTAAGTTGATGTAGAGCTACAGAAAACCCTGTGTTAGACAACAGCCAAGGTGTACGGTTTTCAACACTGGTCCAGCGGGACCCACTTCTGACACCTGTAGTCAGCAACAGGTTAGTTTCAGGGTGTAGACTGGCTCATAGAATCCCTAACCCTCTTGTCTCCTCTTCCTACTATCTTTCCTGTGTGCGTGTGTTTGTGTGTACATGTACTTATGTTCTCTCTCTGTCTCTCCCATCTCCTCTGCTTTTCAACATGAGAGCAGACACAGGTAGGTGTCTTGAGCTGTATACAATTACCCTTCTTAATTCTTGTTCTGAAGATTGTGCAGGATATTGCAGAATACAGTGTGCTATGTTGGTACTTGTCTTTCAGCCAAGCAGCTGATTCGTCACTTGCTTAAGACAGACCCGACGGAGAGAATGACGATTTCTCAATTTATGAATCATCCTTGGATTAACGTGAGTCCTGCGTGATTTTTACAAAGGAGAGGGATGGATTCTTACATGCAGAGCCTGAAATGCTGCTCTGCCTGGCACATGAAGGGAGAGCGTTGTTGTTATTACTCATTGTTAATTAGCAAAGACTCTACCCAGTGTGCTCTCTGTAAAAGGACACCTGTCTGCAAAGAGACAGTTCCTCATTGTGGTACCAGAGGACACACTTTACAGTTCTTGTGAGCAAGAACCAAGTACATCCCTACCTACTCTCAGCCAAGAGTTGCTACTGACTGTAGCATGCACCACCCTCCTCCCTTTAAAAAAAGCCATGGTACTTCATTGTTGCAGAACTTATGAAGAGCTATTATTAGAAGTCCCAGGCTTAGCTAAGTTGATATGAATTCAGAGCCTCATGCTAAGGGAATTCTCATCCTTGGCATAGATCTGAAAATGCCTGGGAAAGGGGAAGGATTTATGCACTGTAACCTATGAGAAAACAACAGAGACTGGTATACATGATGGTGTTGAGGACACTAGTTCAAGTCTTGCTTTGTCACTTGTTTTTTTTTTCTCCCAAGTATTTGAGCAGATGTCTCTATTTCATAAAGTAATATTTATTATCTCAAGCAGGAAGCAAATTCCTGCTAGGGTTCCAAGGTGCTATCAGGATGAATCAAGCACAGAGGCTTTTAGGATGCGATCTCTGGTCTGTAGGTGTCACTGGGAATGTTATAAATTTTCGACGTTCATGCCTAACACAGAGCTTGGTACTCACTCCCATGAAAACAAACCCAAAGGAGACAGAATGCTTACAATGCACAATCCTTTCTCCCAGGGATGGCAGTTCTGAGGAACTTCCCTGTCTGTGCCCACCCCAGGAGGAAGAGACACAAACAGCAACATAACTTCATATAGTGTCTTATTTTATTGTAGTCATTGCTGAAGATAAGTCTGCGATGCCTTTCATCTGAAGATCTCAAAGCCCTTTACAAACATGAAGGAGTGTAGCCTTATTAGCCCCCTGTGAATCAGCTGGGTGTCCTCATTTTGTGTTAGAAGCATGGATGAGGGCACTATCATTGCATCCCATGCATCTCGGGTGCAAGAGGATGTGGTTTGTCATTTAGGAGGAGCATGTTGTCCTCCAGTCAGTTGGTATGGAAGTGGCAGTCAGCAAGCAGTAACTGTCAGCAGGTGGGGGCACACTCAGCTCCTGCTCAGAGAAACTAAAATGCACTCCATGGTGCCAGTTTTCCATTCCCACCTCCCCAGCCTATCCTTGACAAATCATGCCTCGGTCAGCATGGAGACTTTTTCCAGAGAAGGCATCAGCCATGCTTTTGGCTTCCTCTTGCCATATTAGCTAGAGCAGGATTTAATTTTATGGCACCCTGATCTGGGTGGCCTTTAGGCACTACTACAGTATAAACGTTAAATGATGATAACATGCACAGGGATCTCTTCACCCTTTGCTGAAATGCAGCCTGCTTTGGTATGGAATGCAACACCAGGAGAATTCTGTGCCCAACTGAGTTTACAGTGTGAGCTGTAGACAGGCAAAATGTCATTACTCAGCTGGAATTTAGCAAGGAAATTGAGCTAACAACCCTTCTCTACCAAAAAGATCTACAAGACCTTTCTTGACAAGAGATCATGGACCTCAGTCTTAAGTCTTATATGAAAGAGCATCTCAAGCAAAACAGTTGTTGGGGGCATTGAATATGTACTTACTCAAGATAATAAAACTTATACATTTCTCTTCTGTAGCACCTTTCAGCCAAGGATCTAAATTATTTTCAGCCATTAATTGAGCCTCCCAACCTTTTCCAGTCGGTTATTTTGTACCTATTTTACATTTGGATGAATAATAATCCCTCACTCATATATAGCACTTTTCATCAGTAGATCTCAAAGTGCTTTACAAAAGGAGGTCAGTATAATTGTTCTCATTTTACTTATGGGGAAACTGAGGCACAAAGTAGCTTGGTTATTTGCCCAGCATCACACTGCAAATACTGAGCAGAGCTGGGAATAGAACTCAAGTGACCGAATTCCCAGTCACCTGTTCCAAACATTTGATTGTGTTTCCACCTGCCAATTCACCTAGACCTGACTTTTCCTGAAAGGTTTCCTATGGGAGTACTACTGTGTCCCTCCCTACATTTAAGGTCTGATGAGATCATAGCCAGTAGTACTATATGTGCAAAATTAAATTTCCCCTATTACAAATGCTAGAAGAAAAATAATGAACTGCTTTGAATGGGATACTTAATGAATGAACAGTTGTTAAAAACAAAGTATAATAAGAATACACAATATATGGTTTAAAAAAAAAACCTAGAAAAGAATAAAAAACAAATGAAATGCCAGACTGTGGCTTTTACATCCTCTATGCCTTGGTGATATTTTAGGGGGATAATAATACTTCTCTACCTTACAGGGTGAAAAAAGGATAAATGCATTTGATTGTTGGGCACTCAGATTCTAAGGTAATGGGAGGCCATTTAAGTAGCTTAGATAGGTCTTCTGCCTCACATACATTCATGAGAGTAAGTGATCATTTCACACAGGTAGCCTTGCAGAATGCTTCTTTCTGGTTTTATTTCTCTCCTTAGAAATCAATGGTGGTACCACCAACCCCTCTTCATACTGCACGGGTCCTGCAAGAGGATAAAGACCACTGGGATGAAGTGAAGGTCAGCCAAAGAACAGCTGCGTGAATTATTAGTTTTGTGGTTATTGGGGATTCTTCCCAGAATGGGGTTTGAGAAGGGGTGGAGAGGCCTTTCTTTCTTTGGAATGAAAGAAATCCAAACATGTTAATGTATGGAAATGCACATTATGGGCACCCAAACAACCTTAACACTGGCCTGAGACACCATGAGGAAAAAGAGTGAAAAAGATCTAATTTGTCTTTTTAAAAAAAGCATTTAAATCTAATCTGGGACTCCAAACACTGTTGTTCATTGATCATAACTGTATGGTTATTACATTGTCATTATAGGGCAGACTTAAGGTTGTTTGGATTCTCTAACTCTGTTTCCATACCTTAACATATTTGCATTTCTTTTAAGGTTAACTGTATTTTATAATGTTTGGGATAATTGCAACATCCCTGTAATGTATTTTAACCTAAATTACTCAGACATTCTCTCAACTTTTAAACTACATTAAGATGGAGTTTTGTCTGCGAAATGAGTTAAGATAAGGCCAAGACTCACATATAAAATGTCATTAAAGGGATTGAGATGATAGTTTCATTTATGATTTTTCAGTCCCATGTCTCTATTTGATTGTATGTATTTTGTTCAGGCCTCTTGGATGTTCTCTGATCACTTGACCATTAGTCTGGTGCATTCTCTTGTAAATTTGAACTATTTTCTGTTTGCAAAATTCATTGACACTCACATAGGCAGCCTACATTGAGTAGGAGTAAGATTTTTGCTCCCATACCTTGTTAGCAGGTGATAACACTTTTAGTCTCTCCCAGGCAACAGAAAGGTCTAATTTATTATTGATTATAATATAACCTACAACAGGGCTCCATTCTGTCAGACAGTCACTCATCAGTAGGATGGAATGGCTGTCTTGCCTATGTCTGAGTTTTCACAATTGTTCAATGTGGTTTCAGGAAGAGATGACAAGTGCTTTGGCTACCATGAGAGTGGACTACGACCAAGTGAAAATCAAAGACTTGAAAACATCCAACAACCGCCTCCTCAACAAACGCCGCAAGAAACAGAAACAGGCAGGCACCTCCTCCGCAGCCCCAGGATGTAACAACCAATGAGAATAAAGGAGAGGAGGCTAAGGATTTGTGGGTTAAAATTAAAAGGAACAAATAAAAATGAGAAGGGTCAGCTCACCCTATACCACAAAGGGGCTGGCCTTGAGAAAAAGAGGAACCTGGCCTGCAAAGGGGGGGGGGGGAAGTGTTAAAGACTACATCATTCTAGAACTTTTTCTGGGCTTTGCTTTTTAAGGGGGATTTGTTCTCGTCATATGATTTTTACATTTTGCCAGGGGTACCTAGCATTACCAGAAATTGTGGAATTTTGACACAGCTTTAGCTGTTTTGGGGCAGCAGAGGGTACAGGAGATCAAGTCTTAGGATACTGATGCACAAAGGTTTTAACCACAGCCTGACTTCTACTGTGATTTTAAGCTTGTGGAGGGGAAGACCAAAGTGTTCTGGTAGGAGAGGTTCAAGAGTTCGGGCAAGGGGAATGGAGTGAAACATCACTGCTCTCTTCACACAAGCAGCACAGTCTCAACTCTTGGTGTTGCTGGCGCATCTGAATCGCAGCTCATGTTAGCATTGGTTAGAACAGTGAGTGTTTTCCAGGTTTAACTCCTACAGCTGCACATCATCATCTGAATAGGGAATCACTGTCCTTGGTTTAGGAAAGCCTTCCTGTGCAGCTAATGGATGGAGTAAGAGTTTCCTTCTTGCATTTCCTTATTCACACAGATCCTTAGTCTTATGTGAAATTCAGGTTTTGTAGCACTTTTCTAATTCAGTAGTTTGTTCATTTTCTACAATTACAATGATGCCATGTCTGTTCTATTGGCATATCCCTCTCTTGCGTTTTTTGTTTTTGTTTTTTAAATCTATGGCAGTATTTTACATAAAGCTGTTTGTTTTTAATTAGGACTCAGAACATGTCATTAATCCTGCTGAGTCTGTGAACCTTCAGTGAACACAACTGGATAACTATACACACTTCTGCTCTAAAAAGAGGTGTCTGAAGTCCACAAAGAAATGGAAAGGGTTGTTCTCTGTAGGAAATCCCATTATCTGACTTCATCCAGTCTAGTACATGCAGGTCTTATGCCTGATGTAAAATGCTTATTTCTGTTAGGTTTTACCTGCTGTGCTTTAACAAGCAAACTTTAAACCTTGGGGAGTATTTTGACCCATTCTAACACTAGAAAGTGTAAACCTATGTCAGCAATACTGCTGGATCCAGAGTCCCAACATGGATATGCACCCATTGTCTTTTTTTTCCTAACTCAAACTTCTGTTTTATGCTTTTCTGGCTGTGGTTTGTTAATTTGTTCTTCTACTTTATGTTCAGATTGTTTCCTCTTACTGCATTACGGGTTTTATTTGAGGCGAACAAAACATCAGCAAGAATGTTGAGAGCTTTTTATGTGAAATTAAGTGCTTCCATTGGTGCAAATAAACACATTGTAACAAGGGAAATGAGGGGCTGAAAGGGTCAGACAAGAGGACAGCAGTGTACAGGAAGTAAAGCAATCCTGCCAAACAGGGTCTGGATCTTCCAATCTATCTGAAAGCCACACTGAACTTGTTACCTCTCCACTGAAGATTTGCTTGATGCTTCGACCTTACAGTTGGGCTCTGGTCCCATGTAGGAAGCACTGGCTCTCCCTACAAACCATCCACTTTTCTTTGTGTAATCTTAGGATTTTACAAAATTATTTTAATAAATCATGATGTTCCAACATTTCTTCCTATAGTAGTCCCTGTTTTCATTGAAACGTTGTGTGGTTTCATGATACAGTACCAGGTACAGGCATCTTTGAGGATTTTGGCAGGAAAGGAAAAGTTTAAAAAGGAAAAATACCACCTGCACTCAAAGGCTGGCCAGCTTATCTGAACATCTTTTTGCTCTCAAAGCTTTGCTTTTAAATAGAAATCTCTGTAAATGCAAGCACTGAAGGGTTATTTCATGTTCTCAATCTAGCTACTCCCATGACCATAGTGTATCTCACATTAATTGATTTATCCTTTAGGCTCTGGTATAATAGGGAAACGTTACTCCCCATCTATAAAATGGGGATAATAAGGCAGAGAGCGATTAAGTGACATGCCCATGGTCACATGGATGGAGGTCTGTGTCAGAGCTAGGAATTGATCTCCTTAGTCCCAGTTTAGTGCCTTTACCACAAGACCATCCATCCTTCCTCCCAAGAGTTCATCTGTTTTCAGAGGGTAGCTACCACATCATACCAGCCATCTGAGTTGTACAGCTCTTCAAGTTGGAATTCGTTCTCCCATATCCCAGCTAGTAGGGCAAGGAGTGCAAAGGATGTCTTTCTAGTAATCTGCCCGTTTCTGATTATATAGAAATATGACAGCCATCGTGGTCCCAGTGTTATTCATCCTCTGCAGTGGATTTCCCATCATCTAAAGGTTAAAAGTCTGAGCCGTTGGTCTCCTGCAAAACAGTGGCTCAGGTTTTCTCTTAACTTGTCAGTTCAAGCAGTCTGGAGCTCTTTAAGGCAGTGGTTCTCAACCAGGGGTACATGTACTACTGCGGGTATGTAGAGGTCTTCTGGGGGTACATCGACTCATCTAGATATTTGCCTAGTTTTATAACTGGCTACATAAAAAGCACTAACGAAGTCAGTACAAACTAAAATTTCATACAATGACTTGTTTATACCGCTCTATATACTGTACACTAAAATATAAGTACAATATTTATATTCCAATTGATTTTATAATTGTATAAAATGAGAACATAAGCAATTTTTCAGAAATAGTGTGCTGTGACACTTTTGTATGTTTGTCTGATTTTGTAAGCAAGTAGTTTTTAAGTGAGGTGAAACTTGAGGGTGTGCAAGACAAATCAGACTCCTTCAAGGAAGGGGTACAGTAGTCTGGAATGGTTGAGAGCCACTGCTTTAAGGGATGTGCTTAAGCATTGGTCATTTCTGATGGAGAACTCCAAAGTATACCAAGGGCCCAATTCATCACTACATTACCCCAAGTTTACAGCAGTGTAATTTCCTCAAAATCAATGGAGTTACGCCACTGGAAAACTGGAGTGACAAATTGGTGAGTCAGGCCCTCAGGTACTCAAATTCCAGTCCCTGGACTGTGGAAGCTGTGACATATTATTTTTCTGACGAATGCCATCACATTCTGTTGTACCGTGACATCTAGGAATGGACTAAGTCAAACCACAAGGGGCAGCCCCAGGAAGATCTCCAAAGTACTGTGTGAAAATGGGGAGAGGGGGCATGAGGGAATATTTCTGCTTAACATCTTTTAATGAGGGACAGAGGAACATGTGAGGTAAATGCCATGTAATATATGTCAACCCTTCAAGCCCAAATGTGCTACAACTTCAGCCATGTAGGGGAAACTGGCTACAACATGGTTGTTACACAATCTGGTTCCATTTACAATATAAACAAGCTTTGTTTTAACCTTGTTACTGAGCCACACCAAAGCCTTGGATACATCAAAGATTTCAGCAGAGTTTGAGCATGTGGTTAATGTGCCATCCTCACTGAAATATGCAAGTGTTTTGTAACTAAATCTGGGGATAATTATGTTGTAACCCTTCCCGCCCCCCCCCCCTCCACTACATGGCAAAAGATGTAGATTAGACAAAGCCTTGGAAAATGAAGGCTTTTAATTTCAAAGGTTTTTTTGTGGATGTGGAGCTACCTGCTGGTCCTTCGGCATCATTGCACTTGTTACAGCATTAAAAAGTGGTGAGTATTAAGAGTCTCAACATCAGTAAGAAGCAAGGATGGGAACATAGAACATCGAACAAAGTAAAACAAAATTGCTTTTAGTGGATAGCATCCGCACCCTAAAGATTTTTGTAATGATACTGAAATGTTGCAACTGTTTGAAGCTCAGTGATTTTTTTTTTTTTGGTGCCTACCTTAATGTAGGTTACTCTGCCATGGAAGAGGTTTGCAAGACAAGGCATGAATGGTGCTCTGTATTCTATGGATTCTCATGTTTCATAGGAGATCTTTTCCTTGTGGTCTTTAGCTCAGTTATACAAAATATCCATCACAACACTCTCACACATCATAAAGTGCTCCGATTATTAGCTATGGTACTTGGATCTTACCTCCATGAACCCTACCCCCACTCCCATGCAGTCCTCCCACTTGGTATAATAGCTTCTTTGGAACATACTGTTTGGGAGTCCAAATTTATCGCCTGTTTTTAAAGAGGATAGACTATTATAAAACTGATTCATTTGCATATTCATCAGTCACATGGATGAGGTGACACAGCCAGGAAGAGAAAGAAGTGAATGGCCAATAGGACAGGCTGCAAAGAAAACATAGATTAAAAAGGGGGAAAAAAATCTTTTAGGCAGAAGCTGAATAAGAACTGTATGCACAATTCCCTGCCCATTTCTTTTAATGATTGCTTATGGGCTGCCGCTTCCCTTGTGCGTGTCTCCAGCCCATCTCTCTCCCTCTATGCACGCACTCTCTCACACACAGATACAGTAATTCCCTCCATCAGCTTTTCTCTGCCTGTATTACACATCTGACTACCTCCTTGTTTTTGATCAAATGTACATTGTGATGAACCTTTTCTGACACACTACATTTCAAAACCAATTTTAATTGTAAGCCATTGTTCTACTGCGGTGTCTTCTAATTGAGAAAACAAAGCATGCAGTCTTGGGACTGCATGTCTTAACTCTTCATTAGCTGGGGTTTGGAAGCCCATTTATATTGCAGCTCCTCACTTGCCTGAACTTGGGGACAAGTAGGGTGCTACATACTCAGTTTGATCTAATTTCCTGTTCTCATTTCAATTAACTTGGGGTTTTTTGGCCAGTACATGACTAAGTTCTGATTGTGAGGCTTTTTGAGAAGAGGGGTATTTGGTGGGATGGGGAGTTGGTGGTCTTGGAGGTACATTTGTGAAAATCTGTTAGGGGGTGCCGCTCTCACACCCACAATTAAACTATCCCAAGGACATTTTCCTGTCTCCACTGGGGGGAGAATTAATTCTTGAACTGAGAAGTTCATTCTCAAACTGTACATCACCCCTTCTACTTTTCTTCCAGACTCAGACCTGCAATCTGCCTCCCTTCCCTGTAATATATATAGGTTTGTTTCATTTTTGCCTCTGCATCTTCCTTCCCATGCCTTTGTCTCCTTTCACTTTGGCTATTGCAATTTCATCATGTAAAGCCTCCCTGTGTCCTGGTTTCCCAGCCACCATCATATGCTGCATACCCCCTGTATTTTTTCACAGGTGGAAGGAAGCATTGCCCCATCACTCCCCCACATACACACACCATTCCCTAACTCCGTGAATTCCCCATTCATGTCAAGATCCAGGTCAACCCCTGCCCCCTTTTTGCTAAAATCTCTATGAACTTGCTACCACTGACATCACAGACACCTCCCCTACCTACCAACCCCTGTTCATTCATTACTGCTCTTTTAGACTACCTATAAACCAAAATGGGGTGAAGAGAGAGAGGAAAAGAATAATTATGCACTGAGAAAATGGATCTAACTCCCTCAAAAAAACCCATACTTTTTTCCTCTGATCAGAACAAGGGTCCGCTTTCTCCTAAACTCTTGTTCTATCTCTCTTCACCTTGCTATTTTTAGTGGTCTGGTCTGCTGGGCAGGCTCCTTGTTTAAGCTGCTTGAAGAAGAACCATCACAGGGTATCTGTCCTGTTAAGGAGAATCAGGCTCAACCTTGCCCATGACCTACCAGTTAACCCCCAGCTGATCCTGCTCTGATGGCTTAATTACCATTAGTGACCCCAGCTGTGAAAGGGTCAGGGAGGACTACATACAGATACATGGAAAACTACATGCAGAAAGAGGAAAACTCAGTCAGAGGAAGGAGATCTAGGAGAGAGGTACAAGGGGAGTTTCTACTCTCTAGGGAGGGCTACAGGGATCAGGTCAAGCTCCTGTGGAAAGCCCTGAAATAGGGATTATAAACTGAGATGTCCCTGGGAGAAACTGCTAGAGTCCCCAGGGAAGGAGGTCAATGGGAAAATCTAGTAGGAAGACGTGCCTGTAGGTAAAAAGCCCTGGGGGATAGTGCTTAGGTAAAGGAGCAAATGTACTGAAACATTCCAGTTGAAACTGTAAGGTCAATTTCAGCTATTAAATAAATTGATGAAATGTGTTTTTCATTAGAAAGAAATTCACTTTGTGAATGAAATGCAGCCTTAATAATGAGATTATCTTATACAGTGGGCTATTAAGAAAAGTTAATATGAGGTGGGGGAGGTGGAAATGTGTCATGATGAAAAGGGAGTGAGAATTGAAAAATGTCTAGTGTCATGAGTTCTGTGCTGTACCCCAGATATGCTTTATTTATCCTGTTTTAATGCAAATGCCTAGAGCTGCACAACTACAGCTGACTGGCTTGGTCATCCTGAGAATGCTCCCCCCTAGGATCTAAATGTATCCATAGCTGTGAACAATTAAGCAAGGAAGTTGGAAGTCAAGGTTCAAAACTCAAGCAAGTGGAGGTTAACATGGTGTGATAGACCAAGACCAGTTGGGAACAGAAGAGTAGCAGAAGGGAGATATGCTGGCCACTGGATAAGTAGTTTTCTGTTCCCTGAGTGACCAGAGCAGGGGCTGCTCCAGGCCAATAGACCACCTGACTCCAATTAACCTGCTAAGAGTCAGGTGAGGCAGTTAAGCAGCTGACTCTAATTAAGGCCTCTCTGATGCTATAAAAGGGCTCACTCCAGTCAACCCAGGGGGAGCCACAGGAGAGAAAGTGTGTGAGGGGAACTGGGAGCAAGAGGTATGCAAGAAGCTGAGAGTGAGTAGGTGTATTGCTGGAGGATGGAGAAGTACAAGCGTTATCAGACATCAGGAGGAAGGTCCAGTCATGAGTACAAAAAAGGTGTTTGGAGAAGGCCATGGGGAAGTAGCCCAGGGAGTTGTAGGTGTTGTGCAACTGTACCAGGAGGTACTCTAAACAGCTGCAGTTCACAGGGCCCTGGGCTGGAACCCGGAGTAGAGGGTGGGCCCGGGTTCCCCCCATACCTCCCAACTCCTGATCAAATACAGGAGGAATTGACCTGGACTATAGCTTCTACCAGAGGGGAAGGTCTCTGGACTGTTTCCTGACCCACAGGGTGAATCTGTGAAGCGAGCAAATCCGCCAATAAGTGCAGGACCCACCAAGGTAGAGGAGGAACTTTGTTACAATGGGTTCTATGGGCATCCTTATGTGGCATCGTTATAATTTCTTTAAATGGCATCTGTCTTGAGGAACAAGATTGAGAATTTAGAAAATGGATGGAGATGTAATAGCCACCGGAATACTGGCCTCCTTGAAGGAGCTAGGGATCTGATGAAACAATCCCCCCTCCCCCCCCCCCCCCCCGAAATAGTACCCTGAGTCCTGAGGAACCTCATCAGGCAAAATCCTAATTAACTATGTGCAATGCTCTGTACATGCACACCTTGCTAATAGAAAAAGACCCCTGCACACATGTGGGTACATCCCTATCATGGCAAGTGATGTTATAAGCTCCTCTCCAGCAGAAATGTTCTGTATGGATAAATCTAACCTTATTTCCAAGCCTGCCCAGTAACTTCCAGATGCAGACAACTTTTAGATCCATTCAAGAAATTACATGCCCACCTTGCATTCGTGCACTCAGCATTCCTCAAGAGTTTGGAATCTAACTGTACTAACCACTTCCAAATCCAAAAGTATACTCTAAACATATCAATGGAGGAAGATTACGGGGCAGTTGTATTATGAAGCACTATTGTTCTTTGGTGAAGTTTCCTTCTGTGAGTCTATCTTATGTCTGGCTGAGACATTCCTTGGGGTCCCAATCCAGATGCCAGCGTCCTTGCCCAGTGCCATCCTGCTTGTCTTTACAATCTTTTGCTACCTAGCAGGCGAGATTTTTAATTTCTTTGTTGTTGGTTTTTCCTCTTGTTTTTACTCTTGATACTCATGTTTTCAGATAGTTGGCTCTGCTGTGGTACCCTTTACATGCTCCAGTAGGGTAAATGGGCCATAAAGCCAACTTAGTTATCCAACTGTGGATTCCCCTGGCATGAGGGAATCTCCAGGCACCATTGATGGCATTCCCCTCACCACATCCTGTGTTGTAGGGGTAGAGACAAACAAGGCGGGAGTGCTACTGCATTCCAGCAATCCCTGGCTGCTGGAATGGCACCTTGGAGCTATAGTCGGTCAGGCATAGAGAGTAGCCCTGAAACCGCTGTAAGTGTCAGCATGAGCCAATGTATCCCCTAGCTGACCAAAGGAGCGGTGGAACTCAAAGATGGTATAGGTACCTCTGCCCTGTCCCCTCCTCCCCCTACTAAGTCTGGAATGAAGCAAAGCATTGTTAGTAATGTCTGTCAAGTGGATGGGGTATTATTTTTCATTATTACATTGGGCCATACAATTGAACTCCATAAAGTAACTGCCAATCATGGACTGTGTGGAGCATAAAGAATCCCAAAAGTGGAAGTTGCATGGTTTTATTATAGAATTGACTTGTGCTGAATTCCAATGTATTGAAGTTAATTACAAATGATTTTTGTTTCACAATCATTTCTGATCACTTTATTCATTAACAGGAATTATAGATGGTCCCTCCTTTTTTTGTTGCATCAGTTTTATTCAGGTCCTTGCAATTAAATGGGATGGTTATTTGGACTGTAATTGCTCTCCTGAAATTTCCTTGCTTACCGCTTTGAGAAGCTTGGAAAACGGTTCTCGGGAGACATTTCTTATTGCTTAGCTACTGAAACACCTGCTAAAACTGAGCTCTCTGGAAACTGAAAATTATTTAAATGTGAAAAGGGTGGGTAGATCTGGAAGAGAAACTTCTTAAAACACTAACATTAGAATAAAGTGTGTTGGTGGAGAAACACTGGTGGGGGGGGGGGGACTCAGATTTTTAAATCTAAAATGTATTGCTTCACTAATGAATCAGGAAAATTCTGGTTTGGGTATTAGCTGTTGCCCCATCTCAGAGCAGTTCCTGAATTCAGAAGTAATTATATCTCCCTAAAGACAAGTACAAAATGTATTCTACCTATTTCTGGAGAATTCTAATGCAAGGCTATGCCTTATGGATATGAATGAGTCATTTGAGTAAATACCTTCATTTATCTAATAGGCTCAATTTTTAGAGCAGCTGATAACTGAACAAATGCACTGTCCATGTGTTATCATATACAGTCCCACTCTCAGTTACTTGGCTGATCTCGCTCTTTGTTTTTAAAGAAAGATATATGATCAGGCAAAGTAGACCTTCCCTTTTTAATGATCCTTTGTCAATCTTACAAATTTCTGACCTGGATGAAGATTTATTTAGTTCCCCTCAAGCCTGAGACCTATTCCATGATGTCTCTTTATCTTTGTTTTGACTCAAGAGGCTGCCTGCCACTCCATCTCTTACAATCACGTAGGGCAGGGGAAAATATTATCAAGGGATTGTTGTCTGGCAGGAAACTTTCAAAATAGGATCCTATATTATGTGCAAAGCAGTGAGAAGGAAAAGCCCAAAATATCTAGGAATGGAAGGTGTATCCCTGTGCCATGCCAAACTCCTGAGACCTCCCCAGCATTTGCACACCAAGCCCAGAGACAATGGACAACTCTGCCAATTAAATCAGCCCAGTTAAAGCTCTGGGTACTGGGAGTGTGAGGGATGGTTCCTTTGTGGCAGTTTCCTCTGGGTCACCCTGAAAGAATATTGCTCCCAACAGCAACTGTCTTACTCTAAGAAACCCAAGATTGTGGGACACAAGGATTGGTTGCTTTCAGCTGCACAGTATTACCTATGATCCGTGGAGGCAGGGAGAGGTCAAGAAACAGTGAAAGCACAAGGCCTCTGTATGAAAGGTGCTGGTGAGTGTCCCAGATCCATGGCTTTAGAGAGGTGGATCTATTTCAGGAGAGGACAAGCAGTTGCTAGAACACATCTATAAATCAGTAGAGCTGGTTGAAAACTTTATCAGAACAGTTTTCTGTCAGAAAGTGCTGCTTCATCAAAATGTTTCATAGGAACATGTCTACATCAGTGGAAAAGGTGTCATGATTTGAATGATAGAGTATTTTGTTTAACTTTATCATTTCAGTCTGACTTTCTCATTCTGTTTATTTGGACTTTCTTGTCCCGTTTAACTTCATTTTATTGTTGCATTTTGACTTGATATGGAAAAATTTCATTTGAGGGATTGTGTAATGGGATTGTCCTGTCACATATTGCCAGGTGTCGTCTTTCACTGGATCTGACTGCACATTGCTTCTGACTATTTCAGCTGACCCATGTGATGTAATAGTATAAGCAGCAGCTCTCAGTTTAGTGCCAGGCTCAGCCTTTGAGTGAGGCTGTGATTGCATGACATCTTTGCTGAAAGGCAGCAATAATTGCCATCTATTGTGCATCTCTGCCCTTCCCTTCCCCCCAGGTGCTCTGGGCTTCTGTGAACAGGGCCGGCGCTTCCATTTAGCTGACCTAGGCGGTCGCCTAGGGTGCCAGGATTTGGGGGGGTGGCAATTGGGCAGCGGGGGGTCCTTCCGCGCTCCTGGTCTTTGGCGGCAATTCTGCGGCGGGTCCTTCACTCGCTCCAGGACCCGCCTCTGAAGTGCCCCGAAGACCAGGAGCGCGGAAGGACACCCTCCGCCACAGAATTGCTGACGACGACCGGGAGCGCAGAAGGACCCCCTGCCTAGGACGCCAAAAACCCTGGTGCTGCTCCTGTCTGTGAAACATGGTATTTTCAGTGCTTTCACCTCAGAAAGCCTGCCCCTCAATCTGAAAGATTTAAAGAGGAAGTGGAAGCAGTTCAGGTAACACTCAGCAGTTGTCTGACTCTCAAATAATAAAAGTCTCTTTGTGTGCGTCCACTATAACTGACAGTGCTACATCTCCTGTCACTTCTAAGAACATAATGCCCATACTGGATTAGAGCAATGGTCCTTCTAACCCAGTATCTGGTCTTCTGATAGTGGCCAGCGCCAGATGCTTCAGAGAGAATGAATAGAACAGGGCAATTATTGAGTGATCCATCCCCTGTTGTCCAGTCCTATCATCTGGCAGTCAGAGGTTTAGGGACCCCCAGAACATTGGCTAATAGCCTTTGAACTTATCTAGTTCTCTTTTGAACCCAGTTATGCTTCTGGCCTTCACAACATCCCCTGGCAATGAGTTCCATAGGTTGACTGTGTGTGTATGAAGAGGTGCTTCCTTATGTTTGTTTTTAAACCTGATACCAGTTAATTTTATTGGGTGACCCTTGGGTCTTGTGTTATGTGAAGGTATAAATAACTTTCTCCACACCATTCATGATTTTATAGACCTCTATCATATCACCTCTAGTCGTCTCCTTTCTAAAATCGACAGTCCCAGTCCTTTTAATCTTTCCTTATATGAAAACTGTTCCATGCTACTAATTTTTGTTGCTAATCTCTGTACTTTTTCCAATTCTAATATATCTTTGAGATAAGGCAACCAGAACTGCATGCAGTAGTCAAGGTATGGGTTTACCATGGATTTATATAGTGGCATTATGATATTTTCTGTCTATCCATTTCCTAATGGTTCCTACCATTCTGTGGGCTTTTTTGACTGCTGCTGCACGTTGAGCAAAGGTTTTCAGAGAACTATCCAGTAACTCCAAGATCTTCCTGAGTGATAACAGCTACTTTAGACTCCATCCTTTTGTATGTATAGTAGGGATTATGTTATGCATTACTTTGCACTTATCAACATTCTATATAATCTGCCACTGTGTTCCCAGTCACCCAGTTTTGTGGGATCCCTTTGGAACTCTTTCCAGTCAGCTTTGGATTTACCCCTCCTCCCCTGGGCGGCCCTGGTTAAGTGGGGCAATTTGCCCTGGGCCCCGCAGGGGCCCCCACGAGAATGTTGGAGGCTCCCCCCCCAACCTCTGCCATCCCCCGGCGCCTCAATGTGCTGCATCCAGCAGCGGCCCTGGACAGCGCTACAGCGGCAAGGCTCGGGCGGGGTCTGAGGTCCTCCCGCTCGGAACCGCATGGTAAGGGGGTGGGGCTGTGAGCTCCAGCGGGCCGAATGGCAGGAGCTCCTGGACGCGGCTCACTGAGGCTGTGGGAGAGGGAGTAAGCGGCATGATAAGCCCCTCTGAGCTGGGCAACCCCTGACCCCATCCCCCACTGCCCTGCCCCCCACCTCCGAGACCAGCCCCTCTGAGCCAGGCACTCCCCGACCCCCATCCCCCGCCACCCTGACCCCCAGGTCTGAGCCCAGTCCCTCTGAACCAGACACTTCCCTGACCCCATCCCCCCTGTGGTGGGGCGGCTGCCCCACCCCCATGCTAGAGGGGGCTGCAGCAAGCCAGGGGGGCTGTGCAGATGAACAGCCAATAGGAAGAGGGCTTATTGGGAGCCAATCAGGGCCCAGGTCAGCCCTATAAAAAGGCTGCTCAGGAAGGGAGCAGTCAGTCTGTCCCAGATCTTCATGGGGAAAGGTCAGTCTCCAGAGCTGGAAGACTAGCACCTGGGACAGCGCAGTGCTGGGCAGGCCCGGGGGAGCAGAAGGGAACTCCAGCCCAGTGTCAGCAACGCAGGTCCAGACATCAGTGAGGAAGAGATGACGGACGGGACACCACCGGCAAAGGGCGCTCCCCATGAGCTGAGCTAATTCCCAGAACAATCAGTGGGAGGCGCTGGATGGTGAGTCCCAAAACAATCAGTGGGAGGCGCTGGATGGTGAGTCCCAACCTGTCACACCCCCCCAGCTCTGAGCCCAGCCCCTCTGAACCGGACACCCCCCTGACCCCATCCCCCCCACAGCCCTGACGCCCAGCCCCTCTGAGCTGGACACCCCCCTAACTCTATCTCCTCCTCCTCCCAGCCCCTCTGAGCCAGGCAACCCCCAACCCAGAGCCCAGCTCCCCACCCAGCCCTGGGCAACAGTAGCGCCACCCCCAGGCAGCGACAGCCCATTGGCACCAACCATCACCCAGCAACAGCCCATTATGTAATTGCAAATGTATACATACCATTAAAGCATTTAATGTTTTTAAATGTATTTTGTGTATTTTCAGATTAATTTTTTGAATGTATTTCACTGGTTAATTTTTACATTTCCAAATACATGTTACTATAGTATTGCAACATTATTTTTTTTATGGAAGGGGCCCCTGAAATTGCTTTGCCCCAGGCCCCCTGAATCTCCTGGGCGGCCCTGGACTTAACTATCTTGAGTAACTTTGTATTGTCTGCAAATTTTGCCACCCCACTGTTTACTCCTTTTTTCAGACCATTTATAAATGTATTGACAGCACAGGTCCCAGTACAGATCCTTGGGGGACCTGCTATTTGTCTCTCCATTGTGAAAACTGACCACTTATCCCTGTCCTTCGTTTCCTATCTTTTAATCAGTTACTGATCCATGAGAGGACCTCCCTGTTATCTCATGACTGCTTACTTTGCTTTAAGAGCCTTTGGTGAGGGAACCTGTCAAAGGCTTTCTGAAAGTCCAAGTACCCTACATCCATTGGATCAGTGTAAGTGGAACTAGCAGATCCCAGCATGAGGCTGCCCAGAAGCTGCCATCTTCAATGGAACAGTTTAGGGTGGGAAAATGACCAGCTCTTGAGGCTTGGGCTTGCTCAGTAGAGAAGCTGTTGTGGATGCTCTGCACCATGCACCCCAGCAACTGCAGGGGGACCCAGTTTGCCAAGAGTTCAGAGATGGGAGGGAACCCTGACATGATGGCAATGCAGTGGGATCATTTTGAACCAGAAGCACAGACGTTGGGATTTTAAAAGGACACATTTTTTCCTTTCAGCTGCTTGAAAACCAGGGAGTGTGGTGTTTGTGCGGTTTTTTTTTTCTTTTTTCTTTCTAGCTCTCTGGTTAGGCTAGGCTAAGTGCAGGAGGGCTAGGATGACGGAAAGTGAGGTACAAAAGAAACTAGAATTAGCCAGACTGGAAGTTGAAGAGAGACAGAAAGAACATGAAAGACAAATGGTCTTAAAGCACTTGGAGTTGGACATGGAGGAGAAGAAGGAGGCAAAATGCTTAGAGGCAGAGGCAGCCAGGGAGGAGGCTGCCCATAAAAGAGCCCTGGAGTTAAGACAGAGAGATACAGGCCCAGATTTCAACCCAGAAGCATGAACTGGCTGTTGTGGAGTTGAAAAGATGGAACCCTTCAGCAGCTGGCTCCACTTCCCAAAAAATAAACAAATGGGAGCGACTATGTCCACAGTATGATGAATCCAGTGATGTTGCTGAATATTTCATCACCTTTGCGAGACTGTGCACCCTCCATGCAATTCCTGAAGATCACAAGATAACCACATTAGTAGCAAAATTGACTGGAAGAGCTCTGGACATAATCAACAAGATGCCTATTGAGGATGCTTCTGACTATGGTAAATTTAAGGATTTGGTTTTGAAACAATTTCAACTTACACATGAAACTTACAGAGTAAAATTTCCAGCCCTTAAGAGAGGGGCTGGACTAATGTGGCTTATGTAAACCAGATGAAGGATCTGTTAGATAAGTGGGTCAAAGGAAGGGGTGTAACTAGCTTTGAAGGCATGTGTGATTTGATTGTACAGGAGCAGTTCCTGACTGACCAATGATGATGTAAAACAGTGTTTATGGGATAAGAAAATGGACTCAGCAGAAAGTGTTGCTTCTTATGCTGATCAATGTGAGCAGTCCCAGACCGAGAGGCATGGCAAATCGGAACAAAGCAGGTGGAGGTAGCAGAGAGGAACAACCCAGGTCACAGTTTGAGTGGATACCAGAAGGGACACCCCAAGACCACACCATACCTCCGGGGGCAGCCTAAGGCCCCACCTACACCCCAAGGAAAACCCCAGAAACCTTATCCCAGCAACCCACCTCGCCCCAGTGACCAGTCAGCTGGGCGATGTTTTAAATGTAATGAGCTGGGGCATGTAAAGGCCAACTGCCCTAAGAACCCCAACAGATTACAGTTCATTGCACCGGGGTCTCTCCAAAGGTCCTCAGGCCCAGATGCCTCCCAGATACCCTCAGAGCGAAGGGAAACTGAGAGTGTGGGTGGGAAGAAGGTTATCATGTGGAGGGACACTGGAGCACAGGTATCAGCTATCCACCAATCTTTAGTGGACCCCAAATTCATCAACCCAGAGGCCCAAGTGACAATTCAACCCTTCAAGTCAAACTCTTTTGACTTGCCTACAGCCAGGTTGCTTGTCCAGTACAAGGGCTGGTCAGGAATGTGGACTTTTGCAGTCTGATTATCCCCTTCCCATGCTGCTGGGGGAAGACTTGGCCAACCATGTGAAGCTAGCCAAGAAGGTGGGAATGGTCACCCACAGCCAGGCTAAACAAGCCTTCACACCTATCCCTGTTCCTGAGCTTTCTACAAGGGCCCCATCTGAGTTACCAGAGACTCAGACTGAGGTGGTGGAACCAGACCCCATGCCAACATCTGCAACAGCAGTAGTGGATCCAGTCAGAGACCCAGCCAGAACCAGTCCCGGAACTGGAACTGGCAGAGCAATCAACACCAAAACCACTGCCAGCACTGAATCCAATGCTTGCAACCCCGTCTATAACTCCAATGCCAGAGGGCACCACTGAGCCTGCCCTGGCAGCAGCAGATAAACCTATGCAAGAGGCTCAGCCGGAGCCTGAAATACAACAGTGCACCAGTGGAGAGCGGTTCGCAGTCAACAGAAACAGCCCCATCACCTACATTGCTTCCAGAGGAACCAACCCCAAGTCCACAATCCAGTGAGGAACTGATGTCTCTAGCATCAAGGAAACCGTTCCAGGCTGAGCAGGAAGCAGATGAAAGCCTCCAGGGGGCTTGGATGGCAGCACAGAGCAACTAACCACCTCTCAGCTCTTCCACTCGATCCCAGTTTGTTGTAGAAAGAGGACTTTTATACAAGGAAACTTTCTGTTGGGCACCAGGAAGACTGGCATCCTCAAAGACAGTTGGTAGTTCCAACTAAGTACCGGGTAAAGCTCTTGAGCTTAGCCCACAATCATCCTAGTCACCATGCTGGGGTAAACAGGACCAAAGACCACTTGGGGAAGTCCTTCCACTGGGAGGGAATGGGCAAGGATGTTTCTACTTATGTCCGTCATGTGAGGTGCCCCAAAGAGTGGGAAAACCCCAAGACCAGGTCAAAGCCCCTCTCCAGCCACTCCCCATAACTGAGGTTCTATTTCAGCAAGTAGCTCTGGATATTCTGGATCCTTTTCCAAAAAAGACTCCCAGAGGAAAGCAGTACATACTGACTTTCATGGATTTTTGCCACCCAATGGCCAGAAGCAGTAGCTCTAAGCAACACCAGGGCTAAAAGTGTGTGACAGATGTTTTGCCAGGGTAGGTCGGCCCTCTGACATCCTTATGGATTCGGGAACTAATTTCCTGGCAGGGACCATGAAAAGCCTTTGGGAAGCTCATGGGTGTGAACCACTTGGTTGCCACCCCTTACCACCATCAAACAAATGGCCTGGTGGAGAAGTTTAATGGAACTTTGGGGGCCATGATACGTAAATGAGCACTCCAATGATTGGGACCTAGTGTTGCAGCAGTTGCTCTTTGCGTACAGGGCTGTACCACATCCCAGTTTAGGGTTTTCACCATTTGAACTTGTGTATGGCCATGAGGTTAAGGGGTCATTACAGTTGGTGAAGCAGCAATGGGAGGGGCTTACGCTTTCTCCAGGAACTAACATTCTGGACTTTGTAAACAACCTACAAAACACCCTCCAAAACTCTTTAGCCCTTACTAGAGAAAACCTAAAAGATGCTCAGGAAGAGCAAAAGGCCTGGTATGATGAACATGCCAGAGAGCGTTCCTTCAAAGTAGGGGACGAGGTCATGGTCTTGAAGGCACTCCAGGCCCATAAGATGGAAGCGTCGTGGAAAGGGCTATTTACGGTTCAAGAGCTCCTGGGAGCACTAACTATCTCATAGCATCCCCCACCTAAAGTGTACCATGTTAATTCTCTAAAGCCCTTTTATTCCAGAGAATTAAAGGTTTGTCAGTTTACAGCCCAGGGAGGAGATGACACTTTCAAGCCACTCAATGTCTACTATGAAGGAAAAAGTGACAGTGGCGTGGAAGAGGTGAACCTCTCAATGACTCTTGGACGTATGTAGTGACAGCAGATCAAGGAGTTGTGCACTAACTTCGCACTGATGTTCTCAGCCACCCCAGGACAGACCGAAGGGGCATACCACTCCATTGACACAGGTAATGCTCGGCAATTAGAGCCCAAACTTACTGGGTGGCTCCTCAAGCCAAAACTGCTATAGAATGGGAGATCAAGGACCTGCTACAGATGGGTGTAATCCACCCCTCTAACAGTGCATGGGCATCCCCAGTGGTTCTAGTTCCCAAACCGTATTAGGAAATATGCTTTTTGCATGGACTACCATAAGCTAAATGCTGTGACTCACCCAGACAACTATCCAATGCCATGTACAGATGAGCTATTGGAGAAACTGGGACGTGCCCAGTTCATCTCTACCTTAAACTTAAGCAAGGTGTACTGACAAGTACCTCTAGATGAATCCACCAAGAAAAGGTAAGCCTTCATCACCCATAAGGGGCTGTATGAATTTAATGTGCTTCCTTGCGGGCTGCAAAATGCACCCGCCACCTTCCAGAAATGTGTAGATAGTCTCCTAGTGGGATTGGGAGAATCTGCAGTCGCTTATCTTGATGATGTGGCCATATTTTCTGATTCATGGGCAGAACACCTGGAGCATCTCCAGAAAGTCTTTGAGCGCATAAGGGAGGCAGGACTAACAGTTAAGGCTAAGAAGTGTCAAATAGGCCTAAACCGAGTGACTTACCTTGGACACCAGGTGGGTCAAGGAACTATCAACCCCCTACAGGCCAAAGTGGATGCTATCCAAAAGTGGCCTGTCCCAAAGTCAAAGAAACAGGTCCAATCCTTCTTAGGCTTGGCTGGATATTACAGGCAATTTGTACTGCACTATAGCCAAATCACTGCCCCACTGACAGACCTGCCCAAAAAGAAACCGCCAAATGCAGTTCGGTGGACTGAAGTGTCAGCAGGCCTTTAACTAGCTTAAAGCGACACTCATGTCTGACCCTGTGCTAAGGGTCCCAGACTTTGACAAACCTTTCCTAGTAACCACAGATGCATCCGAGCGTTGTGTGGGAGCAGTTTTAATGCAGGAAGGACTGGCTCAAGAATTCCATCCTGTTGTGTTTCTCAGCAAAAAACTGTCTAAGAGGGAAAGCCACTGGTCAGTCACCAAAAAGGAATGTTATGCCATTATGTACAGTCTGGAAAAGCTACGCCCATATGTTTGGGGATGGCGTTTCCATCTGCAAACCGACCATGCTGCGCTGAAGTGGCTTCGTACAGTCAAGGAAAATAACAAAAACTTCTTTGGTGGAGTTTAGCTCTTCAAGATTTTGAAATACAACACATTTCAGGAGCTTCTAACAAAGGGGCTGATGCACTCTCCCGTGAAAGTTTCCCAAAAATCAACTGGCTAAAATCGTCCTCGAAATGTGAAAAATATTGTTAATTTTTATATAATCAGTAGCATATCTAAAGGTGCATGTGTCTTCTTAACTCTGTTTTCTCCTAGAGCTCCAGGAAGAAATCACAGCCAGTGCGGAACAGGCCGTCCCCACCATCTGTGATTTTGGGGGGCATATCATAAATGGACGGGTAACAACCCTTATTTATGCAGTAACATAACCTCCCTCTTGGCCAGAGGTACAGAATCACTTACCTGTAAGGGGTTAAGCAGTTCAATTAACCTAGTTGGCACCTGACCAGAAGGACCAATGGGAAAAGATACTTTCAAATTTTGGGGGGCAGGGGAGAAGGTTTTGTTTGTGCTCTTCGTGTGTGCCCTCTTGGACAGAGAGGGGGACCAGGGCAGGGAAAAAAACATCTCCTAAAAAGATCCTGAAATTATACATGTAAAATTACAGAAATTGTAAGTAATAGCAAGGAAATGCATTAGATTCTTTTGTTTTAGCTTATGAATTTTCCCTATGCTAAGAGGTAATTTTATTCCTGTTTTGTAACTGGGAAGCAGAGTCAGAGGGAAATCCTCTGGGTTTTAACTTTACAGGGTAAATGGAAAGACTTATCTTCCATCCTGATTTTGCAGGTGTGATTCTTTTTTATTTTTTAAGAACCTGATTGTGGGGGGGGGGGGGGTGCTAAAAAACAGGGATTTGGTCTGCGCTCACTTTGTTAACCTAGCGGTTGGTATATTATTCTAAACCCCCTCCTCCTGCCCCCCAGAAAAGGTGGTGAAGGGGCTTGGGAGGATATGGGGGGAGGGAATAGGGCTCTAAGTGGCCCTTCCCTGAATGTTCGTTTAAATCACTTGGTGGTGGCAGCAATAACATCCAAGGACACAAAAAGGAATTTGTGCCTTGGGGAAGTTTTTAACCTAAACTGCTGGAATATAAGATTAGGGGGGGTTTCATGCAGGTCTGCACATCTGTATCCCAGAGTTCAGAGTGGGGAGGGAACCCTGATATGCATCAACACTAATAATAAAGGTTTTGTGGCGCAACTTAGGCTTTCACTTCTGTGCAATCCCACTGCCTTTAAATTATGCCCACTAATGTCCCTGCAGTTCTATTGCCTTCAGTGAGTTTTCACAGATGTAACTGATTGGAACTTAGAACAAATGCTGATGATGATACATGTGAAGGAGTAGAACTCCTCTCATTTTCACTTAGCTAAGTTAGCTCTGCAGTGCAGGGAGGCAATAAACAAAGCAGATTACTGTACTAAGTGCATACTGTGATAAACTCAGGACAGACAGCTGCAAGGGGGTGGGTAGGAAACAGTCTCAGAAGATTAAAAGGCCCTCCTCCCTATCAACTGAGGAGGGGTAACTACAGGTTAATCAGGTTCAGCTGAGAAGGGGTTACCAGAGAATCAATTAGGATCAGCTGAGAGGGAGTTACCTGAGGTCAATTAGGATCAGTTGATTCCAACTAAGGGCTGCCTGAAACCTTTTTAAACCCTCCCCTGTTGGGAGAAGAGGGGGAGAGAGAAAAGGAGTCATGCTGCCAGTAGGTTAGGAGCAGCAAGCCTCACCAGGAGGGGAGGCTACATTCCCTCCCATAAGGGAGAAAAACAAGCCCAAAAGACTGGTGGAGAGGAGGAACGGACTTCCCCTGTGCAACCAAGAGGGACTGTTTTACCCAAGCCTGTCTCACCCAGGCTAAAAGCAGCCAAGGCTAGTGAGACCGAGAAGGTGCCCTGCCAGAATACAGAAAGCAAATCTATTGAATAAAAAGCTTCATTTCAGAATGTGTGCTAAAATGTAAAAATTTGAAGTCCACATTCATTCTTGCTCTTCTAATATGCTCTCGGAGGGGGAGAATATACTAGATGTGGGGAAGTGAAAAGTTGGCTAGATATGTTGCATTTTGCTAGTAGTTCCTTTGCCAGGGCCGGCTCCAGGCACCAGCTTGTCAAGCAGGTGCTTGGGGCAGCCGCTCTGGAGAGGGGTGGCACATCCAAGTATTCAGCGGCAATTCGGCAGACGGTTCCTCACTCCTCCTGGGAGTGAAGGACCTCCTGCTGAATTGCCACTGCAGATCGCGGCTTTGTTTTGTTTTGGCTGCTTGGGCAGCCAAAACCCTGGAGCCGGCACTGTCCTTTGCAACTGCCTTTCTTGAGGAATGAATAGTAGCGGTGAGTGTTTCAAATCTTCTACGATATTCATATTAATCAGACCAGTAGAATCTAGTCTTTTAAAAGACTTGCTAGGTCAGATAGGCCATCTTTCTGCCAATGCAAGATTGTTCTCCATTGTATTGAATGGTTTTCACCTCAGCTCTTCTGATAGTTACCCCCTAGCTCATTATACAAGATGTATCATCTCGTACTCCTTTGGAAACATGGTTTCAATAATTCCTCAGGATTTATTATGGTGGTGACATAGCAGCTCCATAGTAAGAGATTTGTACTTTTATTGGGAATTAAACCTCTTTGTTATGCATAGTTTCTACTCCCCAAAGTTACAGCATTTACTCTGACTACAGAATGAATTTTCTGGAAATTTATGAGTAAATCTGTTAATCAGGTTATAAGCGTTAAAAGTGATCGCTTAGAAGAAAAAGGGAAAAAAATAATTTTTTTGAATAGTCTCCAGGTTATTAAGATTATTACTGTGCCTACTTAGTCATAACCATTTTAAGTATGCAGATGTTTATCAAATTTGTCATAAAATATATTTAACGATGACTACCGGGGCTATACAACTGACTTTTTGTACTGCTCACTTGTGTTTGGAGAAGAGGTTATATAATATATTTTTACAGGCTGTTTCCTAAAAGGAAGCTGACAGTAAAGGAGTGTCTTGCAGCTCATCTAAGTGGATCTTCAGCAGTCTACTTTCTGAGCAATATCCAAAGAACCTTCTTGTCTCATAGACTTCCTCATCCTTTGTAAATCTTCTAGGAGGGAAACTGCCCTTCTGCTGGCTTCCTATGATACTCAGGTGAAGAGCTTCGCTTCTGTTCATTACCTAAGGAGCTCTTCTAGAGAATTTGGAAAGAGCCCTTGCCTATTGCACCACTCCTCTGAACAGTATCTCATGCAATCCAATGCCTTCCACTACTGCTACCATCCCTCCCACTCCTCTGCCTCATCTAGTGTACTTGTAAACTATAAGCACATTACATTTTAACATATAAAAGTTATACTTGCAAAATATGTTGGCATAAGTGTTTATCATTCCTAAGAAGAAAACTGGCTGAAGCCGTGGACATGTAGCAATGGGGATGGCAAAAGATGTCTACTTAGCTCTGAGAGCATAGGATGGAGACAAATAGAGGGTTCCATGGTATAAACCAGGGTTCAGCAACCTTTCAGCAACGGTGTGCCGAGTCTTCATTTATTCACTCTAATTTAAGGTTTTACGTGCCAGTAATACATTTTAATGTTTTTAGAAGGTCTTTTTCTAGAAGTCTATAATATATAACTAAACTATTGCTGTATGTAAAGTAAATAAGGTTTTTTAAATGTTTAAGAAGCTTCATTTAAAATTAAATTAAAAGGCAGAGCCCCCTAGTGGCCAGGACCTGGGCACTGAAAATCAGCTTGCGTGCTGCCTTTGGTACCTGTGCCATAGGTTACCTACCCCGATATAAACACTTAAGAGTTGGTAGGGTAAAAAAAATCGTATCCACTTTTCACATTTGGTGGAGAAAGCTTTAAATAACACCCCCAGTACCAATCTTGACTTGGACTATAGCCAGGGAAGACTGAAGTGATGCTGATGGAAGGGGGAAACCCTGTGTCCCCTGCTCCCACACTTACACATGTAAAATTAAGTTAATGATATTTTGTATGGAAATTTGTTTGTCTAGTTTCTCATGCCAATACACCCACGAGACTACAAGGAATCATAAGTTAAGACAACATATGAACCTAGTGCAGTACCCTTCTCCAAGCACAAGAAGACATTCAACCACAACATGCCCCCCACAATTTCTCTAATATGTTGAAGAACTGACAGCTACAGTATAGCTTATGACATATATCTTTTAAGTTGCCAAGTCTAACACATCAAAGTTAGAAAATTCCTGTTTTATGGCTATCTATATAAATTTGCCCCCATATCAGGTGCAGCCTGTGGCCTGAACTAGGCAGCGATCTTTTGGGGGGAAAAAATAGTATGTGATCATCCAATGCAATGACTATACTGTAATGCATAGAAATGAGGGCAGTATTAAAGTTTCACAGACAACTGTAGATCTGGCCCTTCCTAGTACGTGTTCTTGACTTTGCAACCTATATAATGTTTTAATATTTTTTTAATGTAATTTCCTAAGGGTTTTTAATGGACAAGAATAAAAACAAGTTCTACTTTTACACAACTGTAACAGCCTCCCCATCATGCATCATCAGCAGAGCTTGAACCCTGCATGTTCAACATTGCAACAGAGACTGCTACCAAATGAGCAACAGAACTAAATATGTTATCTAATAGAGAAGGCTATTATTCCAGGGCATGGGCCATCCCACCCTGTGTGTGCTTGCTCTCCTTCACTCTGGACTTGGGAGAGCTCCTGCCCCATGCGGTACCTTCAGAGATGGGGAGAGGCTGCTGGCATCATGTGATGGGTCTGTTGGATGGTTGTGGGGAAACTGGCCTAGCTATTTTTCCCCACTACTCTTGGGAAGTGAGGGAGTGCCACCTCCATGGAGTGCCCTAAGAAATGGGGGATGTGCTGCTGGGGTGAAACAGCATGCTTAGTCTGTGGGGATGGGGTGGAGAGAGAAGTCTGGCCCATTTCCTTCTGTAGGTGGTGCCCCAGGGGAAACATAAGCCACTGTGACCATGTGAGGGGAGTCCAGCCTGGCTATCTTCCCACTCTGCCTACAGTTACTCTGGCAGTCCCCAGCTGTTCCAAACATAGTCTCATCCGCTGCTGTTGTAGTGGTACAAACCCAGTGTTCAGATGTCTGCACATTTAGTCATTATTTGGGTAGGCTGCCAAAATTTTGCTGAAGAAGAAAAGTGGGAGAAGGAAAATGGCCATTTTTAATTATTTCTATTTCAGGAAAAGCTGAACAGAATTGTATTGAACAAAGAAAAGGCACTTTCCTAGCCTAAGGGCATTCCCTCTGCCAAATATGAAAGGTCTGCTTGTAAACAATAAAAGTATGAGAGTTTATAAAAGAAAAGGTCACAAGAATCTTTTATAACAAAGGGTTGGGCAAGTAGCAGTTTCTTGGATAATACATATATGATTGTTAAACAGTGTAATGTCAATTTTAAGAAGGTGTATGGTTTTGTTCAATAAGCTAATAGGTGTATAAAACGTTTAAATATATAGTAAGAGTTTCTGGCTTGAGGTAAAAATCCCAAATATGTAATTTTGCCCTTTTTTCCCCCCTCACCCCATTTACTTTATGGAATGTGAAAGGACAGTTACCTGTTCCATAACTGACGTTCTTAGAGATGTGTTGCTCCTGTCTATTCCACAGTAGGTGTGCGTGCTCGCCACATGCACCGGTGCCGGAAGTTTTTCCCTTAGCAGTACCCATACTGTGGGAGCACTGCGGCGACCCCTGGAGTGGCGCCTGTATATCGCGCTATAAGGGGAGCCACAGGCTCCCCTCACCCTCGGTTCCTTCTTGCCGGACAACTCCGACAGAGGGGAAGGAGGGTGGGGTGTGGAATAGACAGGAGCAACACATCTCGAAGAATGCCAGTTACGGAACAGGTAACTGTCCTTTCTTCTTCTCATAGACTTTAAGGTCAGAAGGGACCATTATGATCATCTAGTCTGACCTCCTGCACAACACAGGCCACAGAATCTCACCCACCCACTCCTGTAACAAACCCCTAACCTATACCTGAGTTATTGGAGTCCTCAAATCGTGGTTAAAAGACCAGCAAGTGACCCGTGCCCCACGCTGCCGAGGAAGGTGAAAAACCTCCAGGGCCTCTGCCAATCTGCCCTGGAGGAAAATTCCTTCCCGACCCCAAATATGGCAATCAGTTAAACCCTGAGCATGTGGGTAAGACTCACCAGCCAGCACCCAGGAAAGAATTCTCTGTAGTAACTCAGATCCCACCCCATCTAACATTCCATCACAGACCATTGGACATATTTACCTGCTAATAATCTAGATCAATTAATTGCCAAAATTAGGCTATCCCATCATACCATCCCCTCCATAAACTTATCAAGCTTAGTCTTGAAGCCAGATATGTCTTTTGCCCCCCCTGTTCCCCTTGGAAGGCTGTTTCAGAACTTCACTCCTCTAATGGTTAGAAACCTTGGTCTAATTTGAAGTCTAACCTTCCTAATGTCCAGTTTATATCCATTTGTTCTTGTGTCCACATCGGTACTAAGCTTAAATAATTCCTCTCCCTCCCTGATATTTATCCCTCTGATATATTTATAAAGAACAATCATATCTCCCCTCAGCCTGCTTTTGGTTAGGCTAAACAAGCCAAGCTCTTTGAGTTTCCTTTCATAAGACAGGTTTTCCATTCCTTGGATCATCCTAGTAGCCCTTCTCTGTACCTGTTCCAGTTTGAATTCATCCTTCTTAAACATGGGAGACCAGAACTGCACACAATATTCCAGATGAGGTCTCACCAGTGCCTTGTATAACGGTACTAACACTTCCTTATCTTTACTGGAAATACCTCGCCTGATGCATCCCAAGACCGCATTAGCTTTTTTCACGGCCATATCACATTGGCGGCTCATAGTCATCCTGTGATCAACCAATACTCCGAGCTCCTTCTCCTCCGCTGTTACTTCCAACTGATGTGTCCCCAGCTTATAACCAAAATTCTTGTTATTAATCCCTAAATGCATGACCTTGCACTTTTCACTATTAAATTTCATCCTATTACTATTACTCCAGTTTACAAGGTCATCCAGATCTTCCTGTATGATATCCCAGTCCTTCTCTGTATTAGCAATACCTCCCAGCTTTGTGTCATCCGCAAACTTTATTAGCACATTCCCACTTTTTGTGCCAAGGTCAGTAATAAAAAGATTAAATAAGATTGGTCCCAAAACCGATTCCTGAGGAACTCCACTAGTAACCTCCTTCCAGCCTGACAGTTCACCTTTCAGTATGACCCATTGTAGTCTCCCCTTTAACCAGTTCCTTATGCACCTTTCAATTTTCATATTGATCCCCCATCTTTTCCAATGTAGCTAATAATGTGGAACCGTATCAAATGCCTTACTGAAAACAAGGTAAATTAGATCCACTGTGTTTCCTTTGTCTAAAAAATCTGTTACCTTCTCAAAGAAGGAGATCAGGTTGGTTTGACACGATCTACCTTTTGTAAAACCATGTTGTATTTTGTCCCAATTACCATTGACCTCAATGTCCTTAACTACTTTCACCTTCAAAATTTTTCCAAAACCTGGCATACTACAGATGTCAAACTAGTTACTCGGATCACTTTTTTTTCCTTTCTTAAAAATAGGAACTATATTAGCAATTCTCGAGTTATATGGTACAACCCCTGAGTTTACTGATTCATTAAAAATTCTTGCTAATGGGCTTGCAATTTCATGTGCCAGTTCCTTTAATATTCTTGGATGAAGATTATCTGGGCCCCCGATTTAGTCCCATTAAGCTGTTCAAGTTTGGCTTCTATCTCGGATGTGGTAATATCTACCTCCATATCCTCATTCCCATTTGTCATCCTACCATTATCCCTAAGCTCCTCATTAGCCTCATTGAAGATTGAGGCAAAGTATTTGTTTAGATTTTGGGCCAGGCCTAGATTATCCTTAACCTCCACTCCATCCTCAGTGTTTAGCGGTCCCACTTCTTCTTTCTTTGTTTTCTTCTTATTTATATGGCTATAGAACCTTTTACTATTGGTTTTAATTCCCTTTGCAAGGTCCAATTCTACATGGCTTTTGGCCTTTCTCACTTTATCCCTAAATGTTCTAACCTCAATAAGGTAGCTTTCTTTGCTAATCCCTCCCATCTTCCACTCCTTGTAGGCTTTCTGCTTTTTCTTAATCACCTCTCTAAGATGCTTGCTCATCCAGCTTGGTCTACAACTCCTGCCTATGAATTTTTTCCCCTTTCTTGGGATGCAGGCTTCTGATAGTTTCTGCAACTTTGACTTGAAGTAATTCCAGGCCTCCTCCACCTTTAGATCCACAAGTTTTCAGTCCAAACCATTTCCCTAACTAATTTCCTTAATTCTTTAAAGTTAGCCCTTTTAAAATAAAAAACCCTAGTCCCAGATCTATTTTTGTTTATCCTTCCATCTAGTTTGAACTGAATTAGCTCATGATCACTCGAACCAAGGTTGTCCCCTACAACCATTTCTTCTATGAGGTCCTCACTACTCACCAAAACCAAATCTAAAATGGCATCCCCTCTTGTTGGTTCTTCAACTACTTGGTGAAGGAATCCATCAGTTATCGCATTCAGGAAAATCTGAGCCCTATTATTATTACTAGCACTTGTCCTCCAGTCTATATCTGGGAAGTTAGTCTCCCATGATCACACAATTCCCATTAGTGTTTACTTCATTAAAAACATTAGAGGTCTCTATCCATATCCAAATCGGATCCCGGCAGTCTGTAGCACACCCCAAGCACTATCTCAGGGGAGGCTCTAGTAGCTTTCTTTCCCAATGTGATTTTTGCCCAGACAGACTCCGTCTTATCCATTCCATCACTTCTTATTTCTTTACAGTCTACCTCATCATTGATATACAATGCTACTCCACCACCTTTGCCTTTATTTCTGTCTTTCCTAAACAGCACATACCCTTCAATACCTGTACTCCAGTCATGACTACTATTCCACCATGTTTCTATTATCCCCATAATATCTGCTTTCACTTCCTGGACCAGTAGCTCTAGTTCCTCCATTTTGTTACCTAGGCTCCTCGCATTAGTGTACAAACATCTTAATTTTTGCCATTTGGCTTCACTGACATTCTTTACCTGATTAGGCACAGACATTCTACCACCAGTATCACCTATTAGACTGGTATCTTCACTAGCCTTCCACCTTATGTCCATTCTCATACCCATGGCTGTATCCTTTCTTACTTTGTTTTCTTCCTTCTCAATGTTAAATTCTGGTGTCGAGATTACCTGGACATCTCCCAACCATCTCTTCCAAATTCCTAGTTTAAAGCTCTAACCAGTTGTGTCAGCCTCCATCCTAGAAGTCTATTTCCCTCCTTACTCAGGTGAAGTCCATCCCGAGAGAACATCCCGACTCTGTCCATGAATGCTTCCCAGTGGCCATACATCCCACAGCACTCCTTATAGCACCACTGCCTGAGCCATCTGTTGATCGCCATAATATTGTCACACATTCGTTGCCCTTCTCTAGGAACAGGCAGAATCCCACTGAAGATCACCTGAGCCTCAATTTCCTTAAGCATCTTCCCCAGCCTGGCATAGTCTCCCTTGATACGTTCCAGCTAGAATCTAGCCGTATTATTTGTACCCACATGAAGGACAATCAGCGGATTCTTTCCCGCTCCCATTAGGATCCTTTTCAGCCTCAGGTCCACATCCCGTATCTTAGCACCCGGCAGACAGCACACCCTTCTGTTCTCCGGATCAGCTCTAGTTACAGGCCTGTCTATTCTTCTCAGTAAGGAGTCCCCAATCACATAGATCTGCCTTTTACTGGTGATGGTGCGATTCTCCGGTCTATCCCCTGCTCCCTCTGGCTGCAAATCCTCTCGATTGCAATCCTCTGCAATCCATCCCGTATCCTCCTGGGGCTCATATTTGGTGTTGTTATCTCCATTGACTCTTCCCCTCTTCCTATAGGACTACTGTTCTTCTCTTCTTCCTTGCCCTCTCACCTTCAGCGACCACCTGCTTGTGGGGATGTATCATCCCTACACCAACCTAATGGAAAGTTCCAGAAGGAGGTAAGGGTCACAATGGGACACTTGCCAGGTAAACAAATCATGGCCTTATGTAAGGCCCCCTGGTGGTCTAGGATTATATAAGATGATCATGGCCTTATGTAAGACCCCCTGGTGGTCTAGGATTATATAAGATGAGGTAAACAAGGTAATAAATCATGGCCTTATGTAAGGAACGGTTGAACCAATCGGTGTGGGGCTATACATGTGATAAACACATGATTCTCCTTCTTGTCCAATCCGTAGATGTGTGATTATAGCCTAATTGGGTTATGTAATGTTGAGAAAAACTATAAAAGAAATCTTGTAATAAACAGATTCGGATTCAGCTTGCAACCACATTGGTCGTGTGCTTTATCCGCTCCGCATGGAACCCCACACCTGCTGTACCCCTTCTTCATTTTCCAACTCCGCAAACCTGTTCCTGAGCTCTATTTCTCCTTCACTAGTCCGTCTTTTTCTCTGCCAGGTTCTCTTAGTCACGTGCTTCCACTTTCCTCACCCAGCAGTCTCCCCTCAGAGTTCTTTGGTCCCGCTTCCATCTGCAAGTCTGAGCTTTTTCCTTCAGCCTCCTCATGTCTTTGCTCCATCATCTGCTCGAACCCCCTTCTAAACTCTACCAGAGTTTCCACCTGCATCTCCAATCCTCTGATCTTTTCTTCCACCAGCTCTATCAGGTGGCACTTCATGCAAACGAAACTCTTTTCAGCTACCCCCCTCCAGGATCATGTACATGCCACATCCAGTCATCCTCATTGTGTCTTCCACTGCTGCCTCCGTATTGGTCATAGCCTTAGGCTTAGGACAGAGCATGGGGAGAAAGATGCTCTGCTCCATATGGAAGGCGGAGGAACGCCGGCTGTGGGCGGAGCTGGACTTTATCCCTATGGAAAAACACATAGGGGGGGTTCTGAGGTTAAGGCCCTGAGTTCCGAGACATGTTGGACTGATGTGATCACCCCGAGGAAGGCCACCTTCCACAAGAGGTGTGACCAGGAACACATGGCCAGGGGTTTGAAGGGGGGGTCCTGTGAGATGGGACAAGACCAGGTTGAAGTCCCATTGTGGCACGGGGGGCCTAGCATGTGGGAACAAATGGTCAAGGCCCTTCTGGAAATGGGAGGTCATCAAGTGTGAGAAGACCGAGTGCCCCTGCACTGGCGGGTGAAAGGCTGATATGGCCGCGAGGTGCACCCTAACTGAAGCAGGTGCCAGACGCTGGGCCCTAAGGGATAAAAGGTAGTCCATGACAAACTGGAGAGGTGCGGCAGAGAGGGAGACTCTCCGCTCAGTCGCCCTCCTGGTGATTCTGGACCACTTCGCCACATATGTCCAACACGTGGACAGCTTTCTGTTTTCCAGGAGGACTCGCCTTACCTGCTCCGAACACCTGTTCTCCTCCTCATTCAGCCACGGAGCAGCCACGCTGTCAGGTGGAGCGCGGCCAGATTGGAATGGAGGAGGCGCCCCCCCCCCCCCGGGAGAGGAGGTCTGGGCGGAGCGGTAGAGCCCTCAGGGGGCCGTCGAGGCGTAGGAGAGGCCCGTACCAGTAATGGCGGGCCCACACTGGGGCTATGAGAATGACTCTCACCTTGTCCACTTTCACCTTCTGAAGGACCTTGGCAATGAGGGGGAACAGGGGAAAGGCATAGAGGAGCTGGCCCGACCAGCTCAGGAGGAACGCGTCGGAAATCGCGCCTCCCTCCCCCTCCCCTGGAGCAGAACCGGGGGCAATGCCGGTTCTGACAGGTTGCAAACAGGTCAATCTGGGGAGCTCCCCACTCTCGGAAGAGCCGGTGAGCGACCTCCGAGTGGAGCGACCACTCATACTGGGGGGAAAAGACCCTGCTGAGGCGGTCCGCTTGCATACTGCGGACGCCCGGGAGGTGAGCCACCCTCAGGGAGATAGTGTGGGCTATACAGAACTCCCATAGGTTCAGGGCTTCCCGGCAGAGGGCTAGGGAGCAAGACCTGCCTTGCCTGTTGATATAGCACATGGCGGCGGTGTTGTCCGTGAGGACTCTGTCCACCCTGCCACGGAGGTGCATGAGGAAAGCCACGCACGCCAATCATATCGCCCTGAGTTCCTTGACATTTATGTGCAGGGACAAGTCCAGGGTCGACCACGTTCCTTCGGTTTGCACGTCTCCCATGTGCGCTCCACAGCCGAGGTCCGAAGCATCGGACATCAGGTCTATAGATGGGTTGGCCTCCCTGAAGGAAACCCCTTGCAGCATATTGCTCGGGCAGGACCACCATAGAAGGGAACTCAGTATCAGGGACAGAACCGTGAGCATTTTGTCCAGACCGTCCCGAGCTTGGGAGAATTGGGAGGCCAGCCATATCTGGAGGGGCCTCAAACGGAGTCTGGCATGGTGGACCACGTAAGTGCACGCCGCCATGTGTCCCAGAATCTGAAGACATGCCCTTGCCGTGGTCACCGGGAAGGCCGTGACCGAGGCGATGAGATCCCTTAGAGTCTCAAACTCTGTCCAGGGGGATAGAGGCTGTGGCCCTCGAGGAGTCAGCAGGGCCCCAATGAACTCTATGCGCTGAACGGGTACTACTGTTGATTTGGTCTCGTTCATGACAAGGCCTACATCGGCGCATGTCGACAGGAGCAGCTCCACATGGGACTCCACTTTGAAACGAGACTCTCCCTTGAGAAGCCAGTCGTCCAGGTAAGGGAAGATTTGTACCCCCTCCCGCCTGAGGTAGGCTGCCGCCACGGACATACATTTTGTGAAAACTCTGGGAGCCGTGGATAGGCCAAAGGGGACAGACCGCAAACTGGTAGTGGTCCATCCCCACCATGAATCGGAGGAAGCACCTGTGCCCCTTGAAAATATGGATGTGAAAATATGCGTCCTGAAGGTCCAGGGCCGCGTACCAGTCCCCCGGGACCAGGGAGGGCATAAAAGAAGCCAGGGACACCATGCAGAACTTGGAACGGGTTAGGAACCTGTTCAGGTCGCGCAGGTCCAGAATGGGCCTGAGACCCCCTTTCGCCTTCGGGATCAGGAGTAGAACCCTTTGCCCTGGAACTCTACCGTTCCACCGCCCCCAGGTGAAGCAGCAGATCCACCTCCTGACCCAGGAGGCGGACATGTTCCCGGTCCCCTGGGACCATCATGGAGGGTAGGTGATTTGGCGGGGGTGAGGTGAACTGCAACATGTAGCCCTTGGAAATGGTACTGAGGACCCACTGGTCCGAAGTTATGCGGGACCACGCCCTGAGGAAGGCAGACAATCAGTTGCAGAACACAAACTTTATTAATCGGGGGGTCTCCCTGGCAACAGGCCCGGTGCCCCCCTGCAAATAGTCAAAACTGCCTCTTTCCCTGCCTCTTACCCTTAGAGGGTCCAGGCTGTGGGGCAGAGCAGGACTGCCACTGAGACTGACACTTCTGATCTCTGGGTCTTTTGTACAGAGGCTCATATCTGCTCTTCTCAGGTTCAGTCGCCGGAAGCGATTTGGCCTTGTCCTTATCCAGAGGGACGTAAAGGCCCAAGGTCTGCAAGGTGGTGCGGGAATCTTTCATCCCATGCAGCCTGATGTCCGTCTGGTCCACAAAGAGCACCTTGCCATTGAACGGGAGGTCCTGCATCAGGGATTGGGCCTCCGTCGATGGTCCTGACAACAGGAACCACGACATGGAGATTGCGGAAGCCATCGAGTGGGCCGCCATGTCAGCAGTATCTGACGTCACTTGCAGGGCTGCTTTAGCCGCCACCGACCCCTCTTCCACCAGAGCCTTGAAGTCCTTCCTGTCCCGGTCCAGGAGGAGGGGCTCAAACTTAGGCAGAGACACCCACAGGTTAAAGTCGGACCTGCTCAGTAAGGCCTGGTGGTTGGCTACCCAAAGCTGGAAACTAGCTGACGAATAAAATTTTCTGCCAAAGGAGTCCAGTCTCCTGGTGTCTTTGTTTTTGGGGGTGGGCGCGGGCTGGCCCTGATGCTCTGTGGTTTACCGATTCCACCACGAGCAAGTTGGGTGCCGGATGGGAATAAAGGTATTAGTGGTCAATCGCCGGCACAAAGTACTTCCTCTCAGCCTTCTTGGAGATTGGGGCGAAGGAGGCAGGAGTTTGCCACAGGGAGTTTGAGATGTTGGCAATACCCTGGTGCAGAGGCAGGGCCATACAGCCCAGTGCTGAGGGAAACAGGACGTTAAAGAGGGAATCAGACGGACCCTCCATCTCCTCGGCCTGCAGCTGGAGGTTAGATGCCACCCGCTTTAGCAGGTCTTGGTGTGCCTTGAAGTCCTCCTGCGGGACCAATGGTGGAGGCGCCGATATGGTGTCGTCCAATGCCGGGGAGAGGGCCCGCATTGAGCCAGGCACCTTGTCAGTGCCGGGGCGTCGAGCCCCAGATCAGAGTCCGGGCGTGGGTCCGCCGACTCGTGACCTGCCGACTTGTCCCGTGGGCGGCCGGCGAGGCCAATGGAGCCTGGGACGTTCCGGCGACCGAACAGGCCCCAGTCTGGGCTGGCACTGGTGGCCACGGTGCCCACTGTCCTTGCCACAGGGTCCCCTGCCATTGGTCCAGCTGAGTGCCCAATGGTAGTATGTGTCCCGGCGGAATGGCACGGACTGTGGATGGGTGCCAAGGCCGAGGTCACCGATGAACACTCGGTGCCCTGGGAGCGGTAGGAACGGTGCCTGTGACATCGTCTCCCTCGGGACCTGGACCTCGACGTCGAGGACCGGTACCCACGTGTCAAGGCTGCTTCCCCACTCTGAACTTTAGGGTATAAATGTGGGGGCCTGCATGAAACTTCTAAGCTTAACTACCAGCTTAGATCTGGTCCGCTGCCACCACTCCCAAATGTGCTAATTCCCTTCCCTGGGTAGCCTTGAGAGACTCTTCACCAATTCCCTGGTGAATACAGATCCAAACCCCTTGGATCTTAAAACAAGGAGAAATTAACCATCCCCCTCCTTTCTCCCACCAACTCCTGGTGGATCAAGATCCAACCCCCTTGGATCTAAAAACAGGGAAAAATCAATCAGGTTCTTAAAAAGAAGGCTTTTAATTAAAGAAAAAGGTAAAAATCATCTCTGTAAAATCAGGATGGAAACTAACTTTACAGGGTAATCAAACTTAAAGAGCCCAGAGGAATCCCTCCTAGCCTTAGGTTCAAAGTTACAGCAAACAGAGATAAACACTCTAGCAAAAAGGTACATTTACAAGTTGAGAAAACAAAGATAAAAACTAACACGCCTTGCCTGGCCGTTTACTTACAAGTTGGAAATATGAGAGACTTGTTCAGAAAGATTTGGAGAACCTGGATTGATGTCTGGTCCCTCTCAGTCCCAAGAGCGAACACCCCCCAAAAACAAAGAGCACAAACAAGAGCCTTCCCCCCACCAAGATTTGAAAGTATCTTGTTCCCTTATTGGTCCTTTGGGTCAGATGTCAGCCAGGTTACCTGAGCTTCTTAACCCTTTACAGGTAAAAGGATTTTGGAGTCTCTGGCCAGCAGGGATTTTATAGTATTGTACACAGGAGGGCTGTTACCCTTCCCTTTATAGTTATGACACCACGCGATGAACTGCTTCGGTACCCGTGACAGCGATGCGAAGCCCGGTGCCCTGACACCGAGGTATCCCAGGGGGAGCCTCTGGCGTGATGTCTAGTCGAGTGGGAGCTGGAACGGGAACGACGACGTCTGTCCTGTCGAGAGTGGCTCCAGTACCCACGCCTTGCAGGTGAGCGTTCCTGATGTCTCTCTCGGTGCCTACGCTCACTGGCAAGCGGCGTAGAGGGTCCCCACGACTCCCATCCCGACGGCGGCTTGGACGGTCTGGCCGGCGTCAAGGATGGCCGGGAGCTGCCAGACGAGTGGCTGCTGTGCGCTGAGCAGTGCGGGGAGTGATCCTCAGAGTGGGAACTGCAGCTGGCCGGAGAGGTCTGGTGGGCACCTAAAGGAGGCTTGCCTCGAGACCTGGGGCCCGAACCTGGTTGCGAGCTCGGGACAGGCAGGGACATGTCCTTCGTAGCAGGGACATGTCCTTTGGAGGGAGAGTGGCGCCAACTGCTCAAAGGGGCCTCGCTACATACCGATGATGCGGCGGCCGGCGTTGAGTCCGATCTGCATACCAGCGTTGGGGCCAGTGCCAACTCCATCAGGAGAGCTCGAAGTCTAAAGTCTCTCTCCTTCTTGGTCCTTGGCTTGAACGACCTGCAGATCTTGCAATGGTCGCTAATGTTAGTCTCACCCAGGCAGCTAAGACTCTCAGCATGAGGGTCGCTCCTGGGCATAGAATGGCAACAAGAGTCACACAGCTTGAAGCCTGGGGCATGGGGCATGCCCCGAGCCCACTCTAACAACTGAAGAACGATCCACAAACGGTACCACTAAGGTCAAGAAGAAGGGCTGCAGCAGAGCTGGAGCACAAAGTTCCGACTACCTTCACTGGTGGCAAGAAGGAACTAAGGGTGGGGGGAGTCCGTGGCTCCCCTTATAGCACGATATACAGGCGCCACTCCAGGGGTCGCCGTGGTGCTCCTCCAGTACGGATACTGCTAAGGGAAAAACTTCCGGCACCAGTGCATGTGGCGAGCACGCACACCTACTGTGGAATACACAGGAGCAATCACTCGAAGAAGAAGATAGTATGATCATTTGCCTTATTACGTCTTTGCCTGTTTATCGTTTTGAGTTGTGAGGAAAAACACTAAGGCAACCTTAATGGTAAAAATTAGATGGTGGCCCTCGCTCCAGCCTCTTTGTATTGCTCTGGCAGTGCAAAGGAGACAGACATGTCATAACTTGGTAATAGTGGATTTCCCCCAGAATGCTTGATTGGGATAGAGCCAGTATAACCATATCCACACCACCTCTTCCCAGCCCCACCAACATAGGGGACCGGGTTGCCAAGAGTTGGAGGGGGTGTAGCTAGTGTATGCTGTAATCCAGGGGCAGTGAGTTTGTATGGGCCCGTGGTGTCCAGGCTCCAGCAAATTCAGGGCTTGGGGGGGGGCACGCCTCCTCCGAGTGTCCCCCGGCTCTGCCTGCCACCCCTGCGTGCCTCCTCCAAGCATCCCTGCCTGCTCTGGGCAGCAGGCAGCTGCCCTCTGCAGCTCCACGCTGCACTCCCTCCCTGGCTGCTGCTGGCTACAAGGGAGTAGTGCTGGGGGCTGGCTGAGGCAGCTGCTGCCCTGTCGAGGGAGGAGGGAGGGGGTGCATGGCAGCCCCCCCCCCGGGCAGGTGACTCTGAGGGGGGGGGCTTATCCTGGCTGGACATCCTGAGCAGCAGGCTGGGGGACCTTGGGTGAGTGTCCTCCCCCCCCCCCCCCCCGGATCTTGCTGCTGCTGCTGGTAGGGAGAGGGCTGGGGAGAGTCCTCTCTGGCCCCCCCATCCCAGCCCCAGGGCAGCCTGCCTGCTGCACCCCAAACTCCTCATGCCCAGCCCCCTGACCTGCACCCCAACCCTCTGTCCCAGCCCAGAGTCTGCACCTAGCACCCAACCCCCCCCTCCTGGAGTCTGCACCCAGCACCCCCTCCTGCACTAACTCCCGTTCCAGCCCAGAGCCCACACCCAGCCCCCAAACTCTGTCCCAGAGCCTGCACCCGAATCCCCTGCCTGCACCCAAACTCCCTCCAAGAGCCTTAGGCCCATGTGTGTGTGGGGCGGGGGGGGGAGGAGGGGAGGGGCGGCAGCAGGACTTGGACCTGTTCTGGGCACCAATAAAAATTATACAAACCTGCCACCCCTTCTGTAATCTGGCAATCTGAGCCAGCGTAATGGCCTCTTTTGGGCAGGAGGAGGTGGAGCCTAGGAGGAAAGAGTTATATGCCATTGTAGTTCAGAGTACAGTGAGGATAGAGACACTTACGCCATCAGAAACAGTCTCTCTACTGTCAAAAAATCTATAGAGGACTTATTGGTTTTAGCTGATCAAATACGTGTGGCTCTTCTGGAGAGCAATTTTCTGAAGTTTTAAATTGTCTGTTTCCTTTTTCCATCCTGTTTCAATCACCAAGTGTAAAGCTGAATGCAGTTAAGTTGAAGCAAAACTTGGTTAAACCTTGTGGACTGCTTTGTTCGTGAGGCTGAATTGCTTCCTGATTAACTCCCCAGCTTCCCTGTTCCACTAGTGTACCAGCAACAGTCCCTTCAGGGAATACTGGCCCTGTGACTCCAGTTCCACTCATCATGATACATCATCTCTATTTTACAAAATTTTTAATATAAACCTTAAAATAAATAATTGATACCAAGATCCCACCCCGTGTCCCGTCAGCCAGAGGTTGCTAGCACATAGCTCAGTATGCTTCTTTGCTGCAGACTCAGCTGGTTACATAGTCATTGAGATAGTTTGGTCTTCACAACAGGAGTGACCCCTCCCTGTCTCCGAGTCTAGCAAACTCGTTCTCTGTGAAACTCTTTCTGTGGCGCTGGCCTCTGGAGGGTTCTCTCTCTGTTCTGTGATGGTCTCTATCTCTCTCTAGCTCTCTGGGTGTTGAAGTATCTTCTGTTCCTTCAGATCACTTGTCCCTCTTTGTAGTCACCTTGTATGACCTGGGTGCCACTGCACCCCTTAGACTTCCTTTAAATTAAATTAAATTTATGGAGATATCCTATCTCCTAGAACTGGAAGGGACCTTGAAAGGTCATTGAGTCCAGCCCCCTGCCTTCACTAGCAGGACCAAGTACTGATTTTGCCCCAGATCCCTAAGTGGCCCCCTCAAGGATTGAACTCACAACCCTGGGTTTAGCAGGCCAATGCTCCAACCACTGAGCTATCCCTCCCCGCCCTCCTTCTAGTGTCTCTCTAATGGCTGCTTCCTCAAGGAGTACCTGTCTCCAGGACCAGTAGGTCCTTGGCTGAAGTGTCATATTCTAGTACCTTCTTTCTCTGATTGTTGGCCAATGCTCTCGGTGGTATCTTCATCTTTCTGGCTGTAGCAGGTCTCCCCTCCCTGGTAGCAGTGTTGCTGATTGCATCTTACCATTACTCTGAGAGATGCCAGGCAGGAAGTGTGGTGGTCAAACTCCCATTTGTATGCAAATTCCTTAAATTTTTCCAAGCCAAATTGGGAACAGTTGTTGGTAAATACAGTGTCTGGAATGCCATATCTTGTTAAGTGGGCTCTCAGTTTGCCAATCCCTGACTCGCTTCTTGTATCAGACGGGGCCTCAACCTCCCAAAAGTTAGAATAGCAGTCCACTAGCTGGAGGATTCTCTGCTACTTGAAGCCTCTAAACCACAGGATTTGGGGACTTCAACAGCAGAGTCAAGGGAAAGGGGTTGGGACGGCTTTGTGGCCTGCATCATGCGGGAGGTCAGACTAGATGATCATAATGGTTCCTTCTGACCTTAAAGTCTATGAGTCTATGAGTCTATGTAATCAAGTACTGCTTTTCCTTGAAGGTAAACAAGTCCATTCCCATCTTTTCTCATGGTTAGGTGGGCAGCTCATGTGGTAAGAGTTTTTTTCTGCTGGTGGTTATCACATGACCGGGAGGTGTCACATCCTTCCATCAAGGAGTGGACTCATATTCATTCATGGCCTATAAACACATGAGCCCATCTAAGACCACTGTCATGGCCCAGGTGTGAGGCGTGTATTTTCTTCAACACATCCTTACATAATGTGGTGGGAAAACAGCTCTCTGTCCTAGAAATAGGATTCCATCCTGCACACTCAGCTCATCTTTAAATTGAAAATATGGTTCTGGTCCTACCTACTTGGCTTTTGGCTTCTGGCCATCCTGCTAGTATCGCTCTCTTGATGCCTGTAGCTGGATGTCCTTTTCCATAGCTTCTTTGATTTCCATCAGCTTCACTGTTGAAATTGGGGGAGTGCAGCATGTTAATGGATTCAATGCCCTGATGGATATATATGCCCTACTAAGAGTGTTAGCTAACATCTAATCACCCTGGACAATATCTGATCTCTATATGGTATTACTGGAGGCACATCAGCATGTGCTGCCATGTCTTTGGCACACTAAGGAATTTTGCCTTGTCTCTAGGGGTTTGTGGTCTGATTGCACTATTCCTGGGTGGCTGTAGATGTGCTGCTGGGATCGCTACACCCCAAATACCACAACCAGAAGCTCTGTTTCTAATTGGGCCTACCTATGATCAATCTCTGACTGGCGTAAGTGACTGTCTGCTCCTGGAAAAGAGCAATCCTTTCTCCCATGCATCACACTGAAGTGTCAGTGGCTCACCTGGCTGTTAGTACTTCAGGACAGGGGCATGTCATAATTTGTTTCAGCATGTCAGATGCTTGCTTTTGGGGATCTACCCAGTCCCACTGCACATTCTGTCTTATGAGCTGACATATGGGTTCCACTACTGTAGCCAGTGGGGACAGAACTTGGACAGAAAATGTATCATAGTTTTGCAAGAACTAGGTTCCAAGCAGTTGTTGTTGTTAACTTTGACTCTGGCTATACGATATGAGTTTATAAAGGAATCCCAGCTATTTCTTTCTCCACCCCATCCCTGTATGCAATTTTCAAATAAAACAATTTAAAATATAACTGTGGAATCTGCTGCTGCTGTCAGAATTAAGCCAGATATGCAGTTAAATAATAAATGAAACTTTTGTAAGGCATTTGGGATAAAGTTTATTATACATGATTCCTCAGGATAGCCATATATCTTTCTCTTCATTCACCCAGGCACAGACTTACATTTGCAGGCTTCAGGTAAGAATGGGGTCCAATATCTGGCATGAGGGAATCCAACATTGAGTTCCCTCCCCTCCTGTTGTTGTGGAGGACAAAACTGAATTTTCTTTCTCCTCTCCATTCCTGCTGCTAGAGGTAGGATCAATCTTCCTGTAGTAAAGTGGTCATAACTGGGTTACCCACAATATTGTGGGGTGGAGCCATGTTCCACTCATCCCTTACTTCCTGTTTTGTGAGTCTCTTCCCCCCCCCCCCGCCCCAATACACTGTGAGGTGTTATACAGTAAAATAAAGCAGCAAGTTCCCAGCCTGCAGTACTGTGAGTAGAGCTTGGTTTGTGCTGTACTGAGCCTTCCCTTAACCATCACTTCGAAAATTTTCATGGGAGGTTTCAAGCAACTGCTTGAATAATTTGTTTAAGAAATGTCTCACTCCACCATGTTCCCCCCCCACACACACTTCCACGTCCAAAAAATGCACTGAGGGCCTCTGTTTAATCACATGATTTACTACATGCAAAGTAAAAAACCTGATTTTGCCATGCACCTGGAGTTCAGGCTTGATCCTGTGCCTGACAATACTAGAGCTCTATCTCTAATTTCTTCATGTGTGTCAGTGTTTAATGGCTTTTGTAAAGAAAAGATGTAGCTATAGATGCTAACTCTGTGGGTGCTCTGGGACTGGAGCACCCATGGAAAAAAAATGCTTAGCACCCACTGGCAGCCCCACCGATCAACTCCTCCCCCTAACCTCCCCAGCCATCCCACCTGCTGGTGGGCCTTCCCGATCAGCTCCTCCCCATCCCTCCCAGGATCAGCTGTTCAGCAGCATTCAGGAGGCACGGGGGGGGGGGGAAGGGGAGAGGGCAGGAAGAGGTGGGCAGGGGTGGAGCAGGGGCAAGAAGAGGCGGGACAGGGGCTTGGGGGAAGGGGTAGAGTGTGGGTGGGGCCTAGAGCAGAGCAGGGGTCGAGCACCCCCCAGGAACTGGGGAAGTCAGTGCCTCTGGATGCAGTCATTTTGGAAGCCTTATAATCTACCCTCTATTCCTTGACTTGTAGATAAGTTTCCTCATACTGTTTTCCTTGGAAAATTTTCAGAGTTATACTGCCTTTGGTTGTGAACCATTAAATATCATCTTCTGACAATATAGTGTAATCCTTGGCAGGACCCATGCAGCAGCTATTGACAAAGAGCAAACAATGCCCTTTGAAGCTGCTGCCAATTAGAATAATTTTGTTTTAGCTGTTCATTCATTAGGAGAGAAGTAAATAGTGCAGACAGATGCTTGTGAAACAGGTTGTTTGTTCACTTGGTTTCTGTCCTCTGGATTAATAAAATGACTCATAGGTACAATTGCATGTTTGGAGGAAAAAAAACTGTAGGTGGCATGTGTATTGAGGCTACTTCCCCCCCCCCCCTCCAACACCCCCATTCCACCATGCCCACACTTGTGATGTGATTCCTCTTAGAATGGCTACGTGCTGGAGCACTTTGTTGCTAAGGGGACCAGAACACCAAAGCCAGCAGAATCAAAGAGCACCTACAAGGATTTGGGTGGTTCACATCCATTTGAAAGGAATGGCTGGTAGGTTAGCAATGAAGAGCACAGAGTTGCCTATGAATGTCTACACACTGCAGAAACACTTGGGAAGAAGCACTATAACAAGTTTTATATCTTAATTTCTCTGTTGTGCCAAAACGGGGGTGCCAATAGAAGGACTGAGGGGGGACAGAGAGGCTTTCATAAGAACATATCCAGTAGCTCTCTCACTACTGCTGTGCCCCACATCACTGTAGTAACCAAGCACTTCAGTGTATTTATCTGCGTAACACCCCTATGAGGAAAAAATATATTATGTTTTACACATGAGAAATGGGGGAATGGAGATACTAAGGTCCATATCCACAAGAGGACTTAGGTGTTTAACTTTCATTTCTATGGGAGTTAGGCACCTAATACCTTTGCGGGTCTGGGCCTAAGTGACTTACTCAAGGTCACATATGGAATCTGTAACAGAGCAGGGACTTGCCCTGGTACTCGGCAGACTGAGATTCAACACCTTAACCACTGGAGCATCCTTCTTTTCTGTATAAACACACATCATCTCTACAACAGGCCAGGTATTTCTTGTAAAGTAAGAGAGGATTACTTAGCAAGATCCATATACTACAAATGAAACTCTAATTACAAAGAGGATTTTTTGTCACTTGAAGGACCTTTAAAAATGTTTAATGTTTTACAGTTGATGAAGTACACTTTTTCCATCACTGTATAATTCAAAAGCAGCTGAAGAGGTTTTTCTGTAAATTTTGCACAACAAAGAAAATTACATTTGGGTGATGGAGGATGAACAACTTTCAGCTGAACAGGAAAAATTTTCAGTAAGCTATGAGAAACTGAAAGCAGGACAAGAGGGGAGGGTATTGTCATGGAACTCCTGATAGGAATTTAATTATAGCAGTTGCTACCTGCTACTTCTATATTGAGGAAACAGTCAAACTAGAAGCACCCAACTGACTTAATTTGAGACACAGGAAATTCTGCTCAGCATTAAGTGCATGAGAAAAGCAGGAAACTGTTTGATTTTTCTTTTTCTTTTTTTTTAAAAAAGACTATAATTATGAAAAAAAACAGTGCCTACAATGCAGCCACAGAGTTTTCAAATAGCAAATTACATATTCAAAAAGTGTTATCCACATAGGTAGGAGTACATTTCACAGCAACAACTCACCCAATAAACCAGCTCATATTTCACTCCTATAACCACTCAATTCATGACTGGTCCTAACATTAGAATTTACTTAAGAGATCCTACATTTATTATTTAATACCACTGATGTTGGCAACTATTCTCTTTTAATCACGTGCCATTTACTCTTAAAGAGGAGCCTGTGCAGGTAGAGAAGAGGCGTGGGCCTAAATCCACAAAGGGACTTAGGCACTGAAATGCCTCCCTTTCCCTGGCCCAATGACTATTTAAATATTTATCCCAGTCAAATTGTCATTGGGCCAGAGCAAAGGAAGGGAATGATGCTGTAGCCTGCTGGCTAGGGCACCCACCTTGGAGGTGGGAGACCCAGAGTCCAGTCCCATTGCTCCAATGGTTTTTTTTTTTATTTATCCACAATGAAACAGCTTTAACAGGAGAGGCTGAGGGAGCCTCACATCATACTGTCCCATAGCTCTGTGGTTAGCAAACTCTCCTGAGAGGTGGAAGATCCTAGTTCAAGTTTTTTCTCCCCCTCAGCCAGAGGGGGGAATTGAACCTAGATCTCCCACATACTAGGCAAGTGCTCTAGCTGCTAGGTTAAAACTTATAAAATGGGAAGTGGCAACATACTTCCTCATCCTCCTGCCACATTTTGAATGGGACCTGATCCAGTAAGTGACCTCTGAATGGGCCCCCACATGTGGGGGCATTTGTCTGCCTATCTTCCTCCAGTTGGTGGATCACTCTCAGGCTTAGGTGAGAGCTAGACAGGTGGATGCCTAGAGAGAGACAACAGTGGACATGCTTGGTGGCAGAAATTTAGGAATCAAGGGAACTTTCTCCCTGAAAACTTAAGCACCAAGTACGTTTAGGCACCTACAGTGTTTGGGAGACTTTTGTGGATCACAGTGGTGCCTAAAACTGGGATTTAGGGGCCTAAGTACCTTTCTGGATCAGGGCCTAGGGTTGTAGGAAGCAAAGAAGTGGAGGAGCTGGCTGGATCTAGAGCCAGGGATGGGAAGAGCGGAAGTTTGATCAAAGATTGAGGATAATTAACAAGGCAAAGAGACTCAAAGAGGAGTGGAGAACAGGTATTCCCAGGGAAAGGTGTAAAGAACTATAAGGTCAAGGAATCAGAAATGTACAGCTGGGAGGGGCCTCAGGACAGGGCCGGCTCCAGGCACCAGCTTACCAAGCAGGTGCTTGGGGCGGCCACTTCGGAGAGGGGCGGCACGTCCAGCTGTTCAGCGGCAATTCGGTGGACGGTCCCTCACTCCTGCTCAGAGCAAAGGACCTCCCGCCGAATTGCTGCCGCAGATCGCAATCCCGATCGCGGCTTTTTTTTGTTTGTTTGTTTGGCTGCTTGGGGCAGCCAAAACCCTGGAACCGGCACTGCTCAGGAGGTCATCTAATGTATCTTGCTTATGCGGAGGCAGGCCCAAGTAAATTTAGACCATCCCTGACAGGTGTTTGTCTAACCTGTTCTTAAAAACCTCCAATGATGGGGATTCCACAACCTCCCCTGGAAGCCTACTCCAGAACTTAATTAGGTAGATAAGATAGAAAACTTTAAAACAAGAGAAACAACAACAATAACAAGGCAATGTATACATCAGAGAGTCTGATGAGGGGGGGAAACCCCAGACTGAATCATTATACAGCTAGCTCTATAAAGAGAGAAATCAAAACAAGACAGCATTAAAATGCTTAGGCTGGAATGGTGCAAGGTTCATTTACAAATAGACCCAATGGCAGTTGCTAAAAATAGCGGACAATGATGATCTCTCACAAGTATAGGAATGAGATAATCAAAATAGATGATGTGAGGGAAGAGTCGAGATAATGCTGTTAAAATGGATATGTAAAGAAAACATTATATTAGGGGAGAAAAATATACATTGTAACATTTGGGTTACTGCAAGGGAACACATGGAAAAAAAATAGACTGAACGGCAGTTTATAAACAAAATTGCAACTGATTTGCTTAGTCTTGTTGTCCAAACAGAGGGCCGTCTAAGGCTGCTGGGGGAATGAGCCCCATTTTCTTGCTCCAAGAGGACCTCTAGCTACAGGACACTGTCCTTGCCAAATCCAGAAGAGTCTTTGAGGGGCCGGAAGCTGACTGACACCCCTAAAAAAAACCTGGAGCAGCAGAATTGGAACAGATGCCACCTCATAATAAACCTTAGGATAGTAGAGGACACTCAATCTTTAGGCACAGCTGCTTGGAAATCTGTTGCTATTTAAGCTCATGGGATACTTTATGCACTTACTTAGGAAAGCAGTGCCACTCCTATGCTCACTGTGGTTCCCCTGAGGCTAGGAGATGGGGAAGAGAGGAGCAGCCAGAGAAATTCACCTTTTCCCAGGAGAGAGCAGCAGGGGGAAAAGTTGTGGTCAGGCTATGGGTCCTACTAAAAGATGGAAATGGTAAGGTTGGAGAGGTTCCTAGTTTGGGTGAAAGGAAACATCAGGGGGGCTTTTGGTAGGTCAAAAATCTAGATCTGTGTAAATTGAGGCCTGGTCTACACTACAGTGTTAGGTTGATGTAAGGCAGCTTACATCAACCTAATTATGTCAGTGTACACACTACAGCCTAGTCCAAGTGCCCTACTCTATAGGTGCCGACTTCTACTGTGCCCTGTGGGTGCTCGACCCACCCCTGCACCACCCTCGCCCTGCCCCAGTTCCAGCCCCTATGCCCGTTGACAAGAAAGCCAGGCTGGGTGGCAGACTGGGACTGCCTCTGCGGGCGTTTTTTATAGTCCCGCGACTTTTTATAAGGGGGCTTGTATTTAAAGTTGATGGCCTGGGTGGGAGCCTGCTGAGGCTTAAACTTGGGCCCAGCCGGAGCCAGGATATAGAGGCCAAACGTCTTAAGTGAAGTGCAGGAGTCTTTCAGGACATGCAGTTTCACATCCATCTGTTCCGCAAACAGGCCTTTCCATCGAACGGGAGGTCCTGCAAGGAGCTCTGCGCCTCACTGGACAGCCCAGACAGCAGGAACCACGATGCCCTTCGGATGGACACCGCAGAGGCCATGGACCTTGCGGCCGTATCCACAGCTTCCAACGCTGCCTGCAGGGTTGCCCTGGCAGCCGCTGTACCCTCCTCCATCAGAGCTTTGAACTCCTTCCTGTCACGCTGTTAATTGAGCTCCAATGTAGCTGTCAGGGTTCCCTCCCGACTCTGAACTCTAGGGTACAGACGTGGGGACCCGCATGAAAGACCTCCTAAGCTTATTTCTACCATCTTAGGTTAAAAACTCCCCAAGGCACAAATCCTTCCTTGTACCTTGGATTAAGTAACGCTGCCACCACCAAGTGATTTAAACAAACATTTAGGGAGGGCCACTTGGAGCCCTACCTTCCCCAAATATCCCCCCAAGCCCCTACACCCCTTTTCCTGGGCAGGCTTGAGAATAATCCCCGAAGCTCCTACACCCCCTTTCCTGGGGAGGCTTGAGAATATATCCTCACTAATTGGTACAGGTGAACACAGACCCAAACCCTTGGATCTTAAAACAATGAAAAATCAATCAGGTTCTTAAAAAAAGACTTTTAATTAAAGAAAAAAGATGAAAGGAGTACCTCTGTATTAGAATGGAAGATAATCTCACAGGCAATCAGATTCAAAACACAGAGGGTTTCCCTCTGGGCAAAACTTTAAAGTTACAAAAAGAAAACCAGGAATACCCTCTCTCTCAGCACAGAGAAAATTCACAAGCCAAAATAAAAGTAAATCTAACGCATTTCCTTGCTAAATACTTACTAACTCTATAGGAGTTGGATTGCTTGCTTCTTTGATCTTGCTCTGGCCAAAGCCGCATGTAACAGACAGAACAAAAGCCTTTCTCCTCCCCCTCCCCTGATTTGAAAGTATCTTGTCCCCTTATTGGTCCTTTGGGTTAGGTGCCAGCCAGGTACTTGAGCTTCTTAACCCTTTACAGGTAACAGGATTTGGTGCCTCTGGCCAGGAGGGATTTTATAGTATACAGGAAGGTTGTTACCCTTCCCTTTATATTTATGGCAGTAGCCAAGGCAGCACAGGCAGTCAAAGTGACTGGAATGGCTTGTCTGTGCTGCTGCCCACTATGCCATGGCTACACTGGTGTTTTTATCAGATGTTTGTCTACCCAACCTGGAAATTGCACCTCCAGATGCAGTACGGATGTACTCAATCTATCGTTGCGGTGTACTGTTTAGATTTAGTTAAGGACCAGTAATTGGTAGATTACAATATGATGATTTTCACATATATTCCAGCTGTGCTCATCCGTAATAAGGAAAAATAATTCTCTCCATATGTCTCGTGTTTACTTCATGTGACAGTTGGAAGTAAAAGAATCGCTTCATTTTCTCACTTCACTTATATGATAGAGTCCAAATTCTGCAGGAGCTCAGTTTCAGTATTGAGCTGCCTGACTTGAAAGCTGCATTTGAGTAGCATGTGTGTACTAGGTAGAGCAAACTGAGACTCCAATTCTGAAAGCACTTATGTAATGTGCTTAATTTTAAGCACACAAGTAGTCCATTAACTTCAGTGTCTCTACTCAAGTACTTTAAAGCACATGTATAAGCATTTGCAAGACAGGGACCTGAGTCAACAGTTTCCCTTACAATGTATTCTGGGATATCAATAAGAGATCACAGTAGCTCAGGCACATGAGTTCAGCAGCAGAGAAGTTGAGAGGAAGCTTATAGAAATCGTGTAAAGCCTATAAGAGTGAACTAAATAGACTTTGTTTTGTATTTTTTATTTGTCAAGTTTTATTTGTTTCTTGTTAAAACAACTGCATTGTAGTTAAAATATTCTAGCCACTTTCTGTGTCAGCATTCCACATCTCACCCATCATTTAGAGTGTTAAAAAGAAAGGCTGATTACTATTCTTTTTCCTCCTCCTTTGTGATTATTCAAAGCTAGGGAAGATTACCCAGAAAATTTAGCCTGAGTGATCCATTCTTGGTAATGTGCTGCTCTTAGAATTAAATTGAGAAAGATCAGGGAAATAATCCCTTTCCCTAAGTATTAAAGACCGTATTAGGCATTTGTTGACAACATTTAAACTCACTTGATAACCCTCCAATCACTTCTTTTAGGCAGTTTTGGCTGCGACATCCTATTAATGGATTTGATTTTTTTTTTTTTTTATTGCTGCACTAGAGCTCACATCAGCTGGGAAACTTTCACACATTACCCTAAATTAGTTATTGTTCTAAGTGGCATTTTACCCTTGCTGTTTTCTTTCCTCTTTCTGTACCTTACCTTTTTAAATATTAAATCACTTTTAGAACTTTTTAACTTCAAAACACTGTAAGTTGTCTAATATTTCTGTGAGGAACACACACATGAGTAAAAAAACAAGGAGTCCTTGTGGCACCTTAGAGATTAACACATTTATTTGGACATAAGCTTTCGTGGGCTAGAACCCACTTCATCATCTAGCCCACGAAAGCTTATGCCCAAATAAATCTGATAGTCTCTAAGGCCTGGTCTACACTACGAGTTTAGGTCGACTTTAGCAGCGTTAAATCAAATTAAGCCTGGACACGTCCACACGACGAAGCCCTTTCTTTTGACTTAAAGGGCCCTTTAAACCGGTTTCTTTACTTCACCTCCGACGAGGGGATTAGCGCTAAAATCGGCCTTTGCGGGTCGGATTTGGGGTAGTGTGGACGGAATTCGACGTTATTGGCCTCCGGGAGCTATCCCACAGTGCTTCATTGTGACCGCTCTGGACAGCACTCTCAACTCAGATGCACTGACCAGGTAGACAGGAAAAGCCCCACGAACTTTTGAATTTCATTTCCTGTTTGCCCAGCATGGAGAGCACAGGTGACCATGCAGAGGTCATCAGCACAGGTAACCATGATGGAGTCCCAGGATTGCAAAAGAGCTCCAGCATGGACCGAATGGGAGGTACGGGATCTGCTCGCCATATGGTGAGACGAATCAGTGCTTGCTGAACTCCGTAGCAGTAAACGAAATGGCGAAATATTAGAAAAAGTCTCAAAGGCCATGAAGGACAGAGGCCATAACAGGGACTCACAGCAGTGCTGCATGAAAATTAAGGAGCTAAGGCAAGCCTACCACACAAAGCCAGAGAGGCAAATGGAAGATCTGGGGCAGAGCCACAAACATGCCGCTTCTACGCGGAGCTGCATGCCATTCTAGGGGGTGCAGCCACCACTACCCCACTACCCCAACCGTGTGCTTTGACTCTGTCAATGGAGAAACACGCAACAGGGAAGCGGGTTCGGGGTACGCGGAAGATGATGATGATGATGAAGACAATGAAGATAGCTCACAGCAAGGAAGCGGAGAAACCGGTTTTCCCAACAGCCAGGATATGTTTATCACCCTGGACCTGAAGCCAGTAACCCCCGAACTCACCCAAGGCGTGATCCCAGACCCTGAGGGCACACAAGGGACCTCTGGTGAGTGTATCTTTGTAAATATTACACATGGTTTAAAAACAAGCGTGTTTAATGATTAATGATTAATTTGCCCTGGCAATCGCGGCCTGTACAGCTACTGGAAAAGTCTGTTAACATGTCTGGGGATGGAGGAGAAATCCTCCAGGGACATCTCCAGAAAACTCTCCTTCCCATGTACTCCCAAAGCCTTTGCAAAAGGTTTCTGGGGAGGGCTGCCTTATCCCGTCCGCCATGGTAGGACACTTTACCACGCCAGGCCAGTAGCACGTAGTCTGGAATCATTGCATAACAAAGCATGGCAGCGTATGGTCCCGGTGTTTGCTGGCATGCAGACAACATCCATTCCTTATCTCTCTTTGTTATCCTCAGGAGAGTGATATCATTCACGGTCACCTGGTTGAAATGGGGTGATTTTATTAAGGGGACATTCAGAGGTGCCCGTTCCTGCTCGGCTGAACAGAAATGTTCCCCACTGTTAGCCACGCGGTGGAGGGAGGGGTGAAGTGATCATCCCAGAGAATTGGGTGTGTGTGTGTGTGTGTGTGGGGGGGGGGGGGCGTTAGTTGGGTTTGTGCTGCATGTTAACCCAGAAACCGCAGACCCTCCTTTTACATTGCAAACCCATTTTAAATGGCCAACTCAATGGGTCCTTGGTATGGGAAATGAGGGTGCTACTGTTTGAAACCATTCTCACGTTATGAAGTTTTAAAAAGCCAAAAAACTGTGGCTTACCATGGCTGCCTGCAAACCGAATTCTGTTGCCTGGCACTGCGTGAGTGATCTCTCACACCAAACCAGCAGGCCCTCAATATAAGAGGAAAAATGTGACCTTGTAACGAAAGCACATGTGCTGTGTAATGTGAACAGCAAAATTTAACGTGAAAGAGTGTACCCATTGTTCTCTAAAATGTGTCTTTTTTAACCACCTCTCCCTTCTCCTCCACCAGCTGCAAATGTTTCTTCTTCGCAGAGGCTAGTGAAGATTAGAAGGAGAAAACGGCGGACTTGGGATGATATGTTCACGGAGCTCCAGATGTCCTCCCACACTGAAAGAGTACAGCAGAATGCGTGGAGGCAGTCAATGTCAGAGTGCAAAAAAGCACAATATGAACGAGAGGAGAGGTGGCGGGCTGAATCGCAGGCTGAACAGAGCAAGTGGCGGGCTGAAGATGATAGGTGGCGTCAGCTTGCAGACAGAAGGCAAGAGTCGATACTCCGGCTGCTGGAGCATCAAACTGATATGCTCCAGCGTATGATTGAGCTGCAGGAAAGGCAGCAGGAGCAGAGACCACCGCTACAGCCCCTGTGTAACCAACAGCCCTCCTCTCCAAGTCCCATTGCCTCCTCACCCAGACGCCCAAGAACACGGTGGGGGGGCTTCCGGCCACCCAGTCACTCCACCCCAGATGATTGCCCGAGCATTGGAAGGCTGGCCTTCAATAAGTGTTAAAGTTTTAAAGTTTTAAACTGGAGTGTGTCCTTTTCCTTCCCTCCTCCCCCACCCATCCTGGGCTACCTTGGCAATTATCCCCCTAGTTGTGTGATGAATTAATAAAGAATGCATGAATGTGAAGTAACAATGACTTTATTGCCTCTGCAAGTGGTGCTCGAAGGGGGAAGGGGAGGGTGGTTAGTTTACAGGGAAGTAGAGTGAAGCGGGGCGGGGGGGGAGAGCAGAGGGTTCATCAAGGAGAAACAGAAGTTTCACACCGTAGCCTGGCCAGTCACAAAACTCGTTTTCAAACTTCTCTGATGTGCACCACGCCCTGCTGTACTCTTCTAAGCGCCCTGGTGTCTGGCTGCGCGTAATCAGCGGCCAGGCAATTTGCCTCAACCTCCCACCCTGCCATAAATGTCTCCCCCTTACTCTCACAGATATTGTGGAGCGCACAGCAAACAGCAATAACAATGGGGATATTGGGTTCGCTGAGGTCTATCCAAGTCAGTAAGCTGCACCAGCGCGCTTTTAAACATCCAAATGCACATTCCACCACCATTCGGCACTTGCTCAGCCTATAGTTGAACAGGTCCTGACTACTGTCCAGGCTGCCTGTGTACAGCTTATTGAGCCATGGCATTAAGGGGTAGGCTGGGTCCCCAAGGATAACGATAGGCATTTCAACATTCCCAACAGTTATTTTCTGGTCCGGGAAGAAAGTCCCTTCCTCCAGCTTTTGAAACAGACCAGAGTGCCTGAAGACGCGAGCATCATGTACCTTTCCCGGCCATCCCATGTTGATGTTGGTGAAACGTCCCTTGTGATCCACCAGGGCTTGCAGCAGCATTGAAAAGTACCCATTGTGGTTTATGTATTCGGTGGCTTGGTGCTCCAGTGCCAAGACAGGGATATGGGTTCCGTCTATCGCCTCACCACAGTTTGGGAATCCCATTGCAGCAAAGCTATCCACTATGACCTGCACGTTTCCCAGAGTCACTACCCTTGATATCACCAGGTCTTTGATTGCCCTGGCAAATTGGATCACAGCAGCCCCCACCGTAGATTTGCCCACTCCAAATTGATTCCCGACTGACCGGTAGCTGTCTGGCGTTGCAAGCTTCCACAGGGCTATCGCCACTCGCTTCTCAACTGTGAGGGCTGCTCTCATCCTGGTATTCTGGCGCTTCAGGGCAGGGGAAAGCAAGTCACAAAGTTCCATGAAAGTGCCCTTACGCATGCAAAAGTTTCGCAGCCACTGGGAATCGTCCCACACCTGCAACACGATGCGGTCCCACCAGTCTGTGCTTGTTTCCCGGGCCCAGAATCAGCGTTCCACGGCATGAACCTGCCCCAGTAACACCATGATTTGCACATTGCTGGGGCCCATACTTTGTGAGAGGTCTATGTCCATGTCAATTTCCTCATCACTCATTGCCGCGCTGCAGTCGCCTCCTCGGCTGGTCCTGGTTTTGCTATGGCATGTCCTGGCTCTGCATATACTCCAGGACAATGCGCGGGGTGTTCATAGCGCTCATAATTGCCGCGGTGATCTGAGCGGGCTCCATGATCCCAGTGCTATGGCATCTGGTCTGAAAAAAGGCGCGAAACTGACGGAGGGAGGGAGGGGCGACTGACGACATGGCGTACAGGTACAGGGAATTAAAATCAACAAAGGTGGCTGTGCATCAGGGAGAAACACAAACAACTGTCACACAGAATGGCCCCCCCAAAGATTGAACTCAAAACCCTGGGTTTAGCAGGCCATTGATTTCACGGAGGGAGGGGGAAGCAAATGAATACAGAACAAATCTGGTCCATCTATTTTTTACATCTTAAGCTGGCAGCAGACGGTGCAGCATGATTGATAGCCATCGGCATCTTCTGGGTGCTTGGCAGAAGATACTGTACTATGACTGCTAGCCATCATCGTCAAGACGGTTCAATAGGACTGCCGGCAGGACTGAGTCTCCAGGAGACAAAGCATGTCTGCCCAGGTGCCTCTGATCGAACTGGAATACGACGATGACAGATACCAGTCGTAATACACCATGTCCTGTAAAAGGCAAGGGGCTGCTGCTGTGTAGCAATGCAGCCCCACGTCTGCCAGCGCCCAGATAGCCGATGAAGGCTACCAATCATACTGCACCGTCTACTGCCAAAAAGCAATTAGCTGCTGCGTCTGCCGGCACCCAGATGACATATGGTGACGATGAGCTGAGCTGAGCGGGCTCCATGCTTGCCGTGGTATGTCATCTGCACAGGTAACCCAGGTAAAAAGGCGCAAATCGATTGTCTGCCGTTGCTCTGATGGAGGGGGAGGGGCCTGATGACATGTACCCAGAACCCCCCGCGACACTATTTTGCATGATTAGGCATTGGGATCTCAACCCAGAATTCCAATGGGCGGCGGAGACTGCGGGAACTGTAGGATAGCTAACCACAGTGCAATGCTCCGGAAATCGACGCTAGCCTCCGTACTGTGGACGCAGTCCGTCGACTTAATGCATTTTATGTGGGGACACACACAATCGACTGTATAAAACCTATTTCTATAAAACCAGCTTCTATAAATTTGACCTAATTTCGTAGTGTAGACATACCCTAAGGTACCACAAGGACTCCTTGTTTTTTTTGCTGATACAGACTAACACAGCTACCACTGAAACCTGTCACACATGAGTAAAACTCCATTAGAGAAGTTAAGTGACTTGCCTGGGTGGATTTGGTATTATGCCAGGATTAGTAATCAGGAGTCCCTAACTCTCAGTCTTGTGTTTGAACCACTGCCTTATCCTCTTTCCTTTCTTGCCTTCATCTTCTTTTCCCTCCACCCTGTGTCTTTTTCATTACTCTTCACCCCACAAGCAATTATTTTGCTTCCTTTCCTTGTGTGAGTAGTTTATAATTTCCTGCTTCTTTGATTAATTCAGACAGCAGCACTCCTGTGCAGGGACTTTGCCAGCTACCTTGATGAACTAAAGAGATGCTAGTGTTGGAATTCCTGATTTAATACAGCAGGAAAGAGGTGGCCTAGCAGCAGCAGTAATATTCAGTTAAAATGGGTGGGAAATCTGCTTGAACTGGAAAAATCACAAAACACAGTAATTGCACAGCTGCAATTCTTATCAAGCTACTGATTCTTTCCAGTGGTCTTGCTTAATGAGGATATTGGCCTTCAAAAGGAATTTTTTTTTTGCACATGCTGAGGTTCTACTATGTTTCTCTGTAAATCTACAAAACTGTCAGTTTCTGTATCCAAGCTGTCAAGAACTCTCAGAGAAAGGATCCAAAGGACTAAAGAACATGATTAGACTACATGTTAACCTACAGTTCAGCTATGTGCCCATGGACAAGTCTTCAGCTTTTTGTCTCCTCGCTGTGCACTGCATGGAGTTTTTACAATCAATTTTCTTTTGGCTACAGCTAGCAACCTTTTTATTTAGAATTAATGCTCCTATTAGCTACTGAAATCAAACACATGCTTGTATCTGTGCCTTTTCTTTCCCCATAAGAAATTAGGTTAGTGGATAAAGAGTTCCTCTCAATTTTTGTTTTGTTATCACAAAAGGTTTCTTTCAGCTCCAATCTGGGAGAGGAAGGTTTGCAGATTTCTGAGCTCCTTTGTGCTTACTGACTTTATTAATTAGTTAAATTGACCTAAACATGGAGGCTTTTTCCAGTAGCTTATAGTATTTGCTGGAAAATACTAGTAGGGTAAAAAGAGAAAACATTAAAAAAAATAGGCACAGTAGAACCTTGTTGTTTTCCAACATGTATCATTTGTATCAGAAAAGTTTTTTTTTACTTTTCTGAATAAATTTCATAACTCAAATTCAACTTGATTAAACTCAAGGACCATATGGAGGGAAAAACTGTCAACATTCTGCCCCTGCTACTGTAAGAAGGTCATGTCTACACTACAAAGTTTGGTTGACAAGTTACATCAGCATAAAACCAATGACTTTTATACATACTTTTATACATGCACTTGCCTGAGCAATATACTTTTGTATGTTGCTCAGGCAAGTGCATACTTGGCTACTTACATTGGGACTGTGCATACTCATCACAAGTGGCTATGTGGATGGAAAATGCAGTGCACCATTGGCAGGTATTCCAGCTTGTCCCCTGCTGCTGTCCAGAGCAATGCTTTATGGGACATTTTCACAGTGCTTTATGGGATAGCAGCTATTTGCCAGGGATTTCTGGGAACTGGGTGTCAAGTCACCACAATGTTATTGTCTCCAGGCCATAATTTTAATGCCTTATTTTAAGGCACACAGTCCAGTGTGTCACTCTTCAGTTTCTGCCATCTCTCTGGCAGAAGCCTAGATCCTGAAGAACTCAGTGCAATTTTAATGACTACTGCTAGTACAGGACACATGATTCTCCAGTATTTGCAGAACTTCAACAAGTACTACTACAGCTGGGTGTGTGTGAGGAGAAAGAAGAGGTATTCAGCAATGATGACTGTATGCTGATGGACACAGCGAATAAAAATGCCAGGTTGCTGCTGGTATTCCCAGAGCAGCTCTCCAGGGTGGCTCATTGCTTCTGGGCTTGAGAAACAAGCATTGTTTGGTGTGATCAGATTGTAGTGCATGGCTGAAATGATAAGCAGTGATCTGCAGAATTTTCAGATGCAAAAGGCCACATTCCAGGTTCTGCGCGCCGAGCTTGCTTCAGTGCAGGGACACCAGAATAAGAGCTGCATTGATAGTGGAGAAGCAAGTGGTGATCACACAGTGGAAGCTTACAATGCCAGATTGTTATCACTCTGTGACCAAACAGTCTGGAGCTGGAAAATCCACAGTGGGGGCCATCTAACACTCATCCAAGTGTGCAAGGCCATTAAGTGTATCCTGCTACAGACAACTATGACTCTCAGCAATGTGCAGGAAATAGTGGATGGATTGGTAACAGTGGGGTGCCCAAATTGTGCTGGGGTGACAGACGGCACTCTTATCCTTATTCTGGCACCACTCCACCTCATCAGCGATTATATAAACAGAAAGGGATACTTTTCCCATGGCTATGCAAGTGCTAGTGGATCACTGGGAATGCTTCACTGATGTCAATGTGGGCTTGTCAAGGAAGGTGCATGATGCTCACATCTTTAAGAACACAGGACTTTTCCAAAAGCTGCAAACCAAGACATTATTTACTGACTGGTGGATTACCATTGGTGATGTTGAAATGCCAGCAATGATTCTGGGAGACACAGACTTACCCTAGTTCATGATGCTGTATACTGGTCACCTCAACAGTGCCAAATAAAGATTCAACTACTGACTCAGCACTGCAGGATGACCGTTGAATGCATTTTTGGTAGACTAAAAGGTTGCTGGAACGTATACCCTTTATAATAGTGATGGGATGGTATTAACAGTGGTCTCTAAGACCACAGTGACCTGTGCCAATGTTCAAACTCCTGAATGACAGCAGTATCAGGACTGGCAGGTTGAGAACCACCATTAGAAATATCCTTAGCTTTGGAGACTTTAGGGGCACATGAGGAAGAGTGACCACAAGTAACATGCTCACAAGTTATCACACATCCTTTTTATTACCAATTTTATTAAGATGAACAATGCCACAACTACTGACACATACATGCAGATAGAGACAAACCACAAGATGTGTAACATCAATGATTTCATATGCTCAGACCATGGCGAAACACAATACGAGTAGGATGATTGCCAGGTGGCCATTCTGTTGGATGTTACCTTCCCTACCCACTTAGCCTAGGCAACACCTTTTTATCCTGAGTTTCTTTTCCACTCCCTATGCTTATTGTAGTAGGTCCTAGCCGGGGCTCGACCCTTCCGGGCAGGAGGGGAGCCACACCGACTCACTACTATGGGAACAAGCAGTCAGTTAGTCCCGACTCTCCGGCTCTTTTGTGCAGAGTCGGAGCAAACACAGTAGGCTCAGGCCCTTGTTGCAGGGCTGAGCGAGCAAATAGTTCAGAGCCCAGGCCCTGGACCAGGGCGGGGCAAACACAGGTAGCTCAGGCCCTTGTTTGCAGGGAGCTGAGCGGGCAAATAGTTCAAAGCCCAGGTCCTGGATCAGGGCAGGGCAAACACAGTTAGCTCAGGCCCTTGGTGCAGGGCTGAGCGGGCAAATAGTTCAGAGCCCAGGCCCTGGATCAGGGCAGGGCAAACACAGTTAGCTCAGGCCCTTGGTGCAGGGCTGAGCGAGCAAATAGTTCAGAGCCCAGGCCCTGGATCAGGGCGGGGCAAACACAGTAGGCTCAGGCCCTTGTTGCAGGGGCTGAGCGAGCAAATAGTTCAGAGCCCAGGCCCTGGATCAGGGCGGGGCAAACACAGTAGGCTCAGGCCCTTGTTGCGGGGCTGAGCGAGCAAATAGTTCAGAGCCCAGGCCCTGGATCAGGGCGGGGCAAACACAGTAGGCTCAGGCCCTTGTTGCGGGGCTGAGCGAGCAAATAGTTCAGAGCCCAGGCCCTGGATCAGGGCGGGGCAAACACAGTAGGCTCAGGCCCTTGTTGCAGGGCTGAGCGAGCAAATAGTTCAGATACAGTACGCCTAGGCCTTCTGTGGCCGAGCGCTGGGTGAGGGGGAAGCCTGCCACCCGTGAGCGGAGGGTGGCAGGGGGGAACGCAGGCCCACCCACTCCACTGCGTTCCAGCCCGGGGTCCTAACAGCGGTTGCTGCCGCTGCTGGTCAGTGGGGTATCCAGACCGCAACACACTGACATAGGCTCACACTCAGTTGCAGCCAGACCAGGGTCGGCTACCCCCGGGCTACTTCCGTGATCCCCCTCAAAGCCTACCTCGTTCGTAGCGCCGGGATCGGGCCAGTCCACCTGCATGGGCTCCTCTCTGCCCGGGCTCGGCGGCAAGTCTGGTAGCTCTGCTGGGAAGTCCGGCCAGTGGTCCTCAGGCGGCTCCTCTGGATAGCAGCAGGGGCAAAGGGGTTCGGGTCCAGTCTCACCCTCAGGGTTAGTGGGGTGCGGTTCCCAGGGATTCTCCCAGTAGCGGGCGTGAACGGGCTCCGGCGGCTCCTCCTCGTAGCGGGCCCGGGGTAGCTCGGGCCAGCTAGGGTCCAGGCCTTGGTCTTCCACGGTCTCCTGGCCGGGAGCTCCCGGCCGCACGTCTGCTCCCTGTGGTGGCTGGCCGCAGACTGAGCTCTGGCGGCCGGCCTTTATACTTCCTGTCCCGCCCCTTGACTTCCGGGGGGCGGGGACAGGCGGTGGTGGTCCCGCCCACTCTGGTGCCTGCACGTGGGCTCCCTCTTCTGGGCAGGAGGGGAGCCACACCGACTCACTACACTTATGCATATATATGAGTGTCAACCCTTTTTCCTTATTTGCACTTACTCATTAATTTTAGGATGCCCCATTTCTCAGACTACCCACTTAGTTCCTCTGAGTCTCATTAACATCTATGTCAATGAGTTACGAACATAAGAATTGCCATATTGGGTCAGACCAATGGACCATCTAGCCAAGTATCCTCCTTCTGACAATGGCCATTGCCAGATGCTTCAGAGAGAATGAACAGAACAGGCAAACATCAAGTGATCCCACCCCAGTCATCCACTCACAGTTGCTGGCATGAAGGCTAGGGACACCCAGAGCATGGGTTGCATCGCTGACCGTCTTAGTTAATAGCCATTGCTAGACCTATCCTCCTCCAACTAATCTAATTCTTTTTTTGAACAACGGTGACAGGGTGGACTAGGCCCTGAGGCGCCTCTTGCTGGAGGCCTTATGGCCCTGCCACACCCTGCCCCAGAAAAGGGTAATGGAGAGGGTCTTCCAACCTGCCTAGAGTGGCTGCATCCTACACAGCCAATCAGAAGGAGCTGCAGGGAGTCTAGCAGGCTAGTATAAAAAGAGCTGCAGGGCCAGAGTGCATTTAGTTCCTTGCTGGAGCTGAAGGAGTGTGAAAAGTATGCCCTGGATGGCTGAGGGAGCTACTGGACCTTGTACAGAGAAGTGCTGGCAGAGACAGGGGTGGGGAATGAGAAGGAGCTGCTGGCTGGCTGCTGGGACTCAACCAGGACAAGCCCTTGAGGTAAGGATGAAGAATGTGCTTGGGCTGTGGGGAAGTAGCTCAGGGAATTGTAGCAGTGATGCACTTTGTTTAAAGGAATGCAGTGGACGGCTGCTATCTATAGGATTGATTACCTGGGATCCAGAGTAATGGGCAGGCCTGGATTCCCTCCCATATGCCCTGCACAACAGCCACTGGGGAAGTTGCCTAGACATTGTTGCACCCCAGAAGGGGAGCTGAACTCTTTGTGGCCCAGCAGGAGAGTGGGAGCTAGAAAGGCCAAGAGGGGGTGAAGACATTGCCTCCAGGGAGGGAGTCCTGTGGTACTGCTCCATATCAGAGCAGGGACAACTTGAGAGAGCCCAGAAGAGGTTGAGGGACAGTTTGAATGAGGGTACTGTGTCAGATCCTATTGGACTGATCTGAGGATCAAGGCCAGGGATGGGGTTGCAGATAGTGACATTAGAGCGGGCACTGAGATAAACCCTCTATTGGACTTGTACCATGGAAGGGATTTTTATTTCACATATGAGCTGAGTCACCAAAGATCCACCACAAACAGAGAGAGGGAGAGTGCAGGGGGGGGAGGAGTTGATCGGTGGGGCCGCCGGCAGATGGGAGGCGCTGGGTGGGGGGAGGAGCTTGCTGCCAGAGGGTGCTAAGCACCTGCTAATTTTTTTCCATGGGTGCTCCAGCCCTGGAGTTGGTGCTTATGGCACTCGTGAGAGGTGAGTGCAATCCCATTACAACCCTGTTACTGTTTTGGCCTTCACAACATCCGTTGGCAACAAAGTTCCACAGCTTGACTGTGTGTTTAAAGAAATACTTCCTTTTGTTCATTTTTAAGCCTGCTGCTTATTAATTTCCCCAGGTTCTTGTGTTACATGAAGAGGTAAATAACTCTTCCTTATTCACTTTCTACATTCACGATTTTATAGACCTCCATTATAGCCTCACTTAGTTACCTCTTTTCCAAGCTGAAAAGTCCCAGTCTTTTTTAATCTCTCCTCATATGGAAGTTGTACCATACCCTTAATATCATTTTTGTTGCCCTTCTCTGTATCTTTTCCAAGTCTATTATATCTCTTTTGAGATGAAGCAACCAGAACTGCATGTGGTATTCAAGATGTGGGGGTACCATGGATTTATACAGAGGACAGAAAATATCATGCCAATCTGTACCTTTTCTAATGGTTCTTAACATTCTGTTAGCTGTTTTGACAGCTGCTGCACACTGAGCAGATGCCTTCAGAGAACTATTCACAATAACTCCAAGATCTTTCTTGAGTGGTAATAGCTAATTTAGACTTCATCATTTTGCATGTATAGTTGGGATTATTTTTCCAGTGTGTATTATTTTACATTTATCAACAATGAATTTCATTTGCCATTTTGTTGCCCAGTCACTCAGTTTTATGAGATTTCTTTTAACTCTTTGCAGTCTGGTTCAGACTTCGCTATCCAAGGTAATTCTGTATTGTCTTCAAATTTTGCCACCTCACTGTTTACCCCTTTTTCCAAATCATTTATGAATATGTTGAATAGCACTGGTCCCATTACTGACCACTGTGGGACACCACTATTTACTTCCTTCCATTCTGAAGACTGACCATTTTGTTTCCTGCCTTTTTACCAGTTACTGATCTATGAGGGCCTTCCCTCTTATCCCATGACTGCTTACTTTGCTTAAGAGCCTTTGGTGAGGGACCCTGTCAAAAGCTTTTTGAAAGTCCAAGAACACTGTATCCACTAGATCACCCTTGTCCACGTTTGACCCTTTCAAACAATTCTAGTAGATTAGTGAGGCATGACTTTCCTTTACAAAGCCGTGTTGATACTTACCCAACAAACTGTCTTCATCTAAGTGTCTGATCATTCTGTTCTTTGCTATAGTTTCAACCAGTTTCCTTGGTACTGAAGTTAGGCATGCCAGGATCTCTTCTGGAGTTGTTTTAAAAAATTGGTTTCACATTAGTTATCCTTTACGCATCTGGCATAGAGGCTGATTTAATCGATAGGTTACATACCAGAATTAGTAGTTCTGCAATTTCATATTTGAGTTCCTTCAGAACTCTGGGTGAATCCCTTCTGGTCCTGGTGACTTATTACTGTTTAACATATCCATTTATTCTAAAACCTCCTCTCTTGACATCTCAATCTGGGCCAGTTCCTCAAATCTGTCACCTAAAAAGAATGGCTCAGGTGTGAGAATCTCCCTCACATCCTCTGCAGTGAAGACAGATGCAAAGAATTCATTTACTTCTTTGCAATGGCTTTATCTTCCTTGTGTGCTTCTTTAGCACCTCAGTAATCTAGTGGCCCCTCTGAGTGTTTGGTAGGCTTCGTGCTTATGATGTACTTAAACAATGTACCATAGCAACTTGAGATTATCACAGAATCTCCTTGAATCATAGGACTGGCAGGGACCTCGAGAGGTCATCTAGTCCAGTCCCCTGCACTCATGGCAGAATTAAGTATTATCTATATCATCCCTGAAAGGTGTTTGTCTGATCTGCTCTTAAATATCTCCAACAATGGAGATTCCATAACCTCCCTAGGCAATTTACTCCAGTGCTTAACCACCATGACAGTTAGGAAGTTTTTCCTAATGTCCAACCTAAACCACCTTTGCTGCAATTTAAGTCCATTGCTTCTTGTCCTATCCTCAGAAGTTAAGGAGAATATTCTTTTCTCCCTCCTCCTTGTAACAATCTTCTATGTACTTAAAAATGTATCATGTCTCACCCCCCCCCCTCTTCTCTTCTCCAGCCTAAACAAACCTAGTTTTTTTTCCAATCTTTCCTCATAGGGCATGTTTTCTAGACCTTTAAGCATTTTTTTTGCTTTCTTTGGACTTTCTCCAATTTGTCCACATCTTTCCTGAAATGTGGCACCCAGAACTGGACACACTACTCTAGTTGAGGCCTAATCAGCACAGCGTAGAGAGGAAGAATTATTTCTTGTGTCTTGCTTACCACACTCCGGCTAATACATCCCAGAATGATGATTGCATATTTTTTTTTGCAACAGTTTTACACTATTCACTCCTTTTAAGCTTGTGATACACTATAACCCCCAAATGCCTTTCTGTAGTACTCCTTCCTAGGCAGTCATTTCCTATTTTATGTGAACCATCTTCGAGACACCACTGACTTCCTGAGGAAACTACAATCCATTGGTGATCTTCCTGAAAACACCATCCTGGTCACTATGGATGCAGAAGCCCTCTACACCAACATTCCACACAGAGATGGACTACAAGCCGTCAGGAACAGTATCCCCGATAATGTCACAGCAAACTTGGTGGCTGAACTTTGTGACTTTGTCCTTACCCACAACTATTTCACATATGGGGACAATATATACCTTCAAGTCAGCGGCACTGCTGCCATGTGTCAAAGTTAGGAGCCAATGGAAATGGTGTTTTAGCAGAGTAAGTTAACATTTTCTTCAACTTTTAAAAAAGAAAATATTGTGATGATTTGGCGGATACAACTTAAGGAGTCTGGTTGATTTTAAGAAATTGCTGCATCATTGATTGCCTCAGTGTATATGGATTCCACCAATTGCTCTCAGGGCTGTCCTATATCTTTCATAGAATCATAGAATCATAGAATATCAGAGTTGGAAGGGACCTCAAGAGGTCATCTAGTCCAACCCCCTGCTCAAAGCAGGACCAATTCCCAGCTAAATCATCTTTCAGATCAGGGACATCAGAGGGTCTTTAAACCTTGATGATTGCACATTCAAAGGAAGTACCTTAAGACAGTGGATAGGCTGAAGCTAGTAGTAGTGGTTTTCACCAGTTTTTCTGCAGGAGGATGGGGTTTGAAGGGGTGGAGTTTCCCAAGAAGCAGATCAGGTTTTAGTGCTGGTTCTTAAAAACCACAGAACCTCTGGGTGGAGCTCAGAGGAAGGATTCACAGGAGGAACAGAGGCATAGGCTTTTAGAAGAGAAGGGAATGTCTTGGATGGTACAATCAGCCACGGTCAAAGGAAGCTGGCTAGAGGAATGAGAACGGACTCCATGATTCAAGAGAGAAGCCCAACCTGGATAAGGGGAGTTCCAGAGAAGGTATCTGGAACCTCAAGAGACACTGAAACAACTCCTGAAGAGCACTCCAGTGTGGTAAGGAAATTGAAGCTGGGAATGGCATAAGGATTTTTCTTGTTTCTGTCTGTGTAATGGGGTTTCACTCACCACTGGGGGTGGGGGTACCTGCACTCATTCACCTCGTGGCCTCTCTCATTCTCCAGACTTAGCCCTCTGGTCAGGTCACTGTATAGTTTTCCTCTTCAGGGGAAGCCAAGTCCCACTAGATAATCTGCCTACGTGCTCTCCCATTCAGTCCTCTATGCCAGTTCCCAGTATGTACCATTTCCCCACTGGCTGGTAGAGGAACCTGAGTTTATCTTTACTCTGGGTTCCAGCTGATGGCCCCTATAATCAGCAGCCAAGGTCTACATAGTCTTAGCCCTTGCTGTGCTTTCCTTGGGCTTCTTCCTACTGCCTTCCACAGGCTTTCTTCCCTACAACTCCTCTCAGTAAACCTTCCCACAGAGCTGGGATCCCAGAGCTTTTACTCTCCCCTGGGTTTATTCTTACCCACCTCTCTGTACCCAGAAAGCAACTGCTCATTTTCTCCCTGAAGCCCCTTTTTGTGCTTAACTTCCTGGCTTTATTTGAGCCCAGCCTGCTCCTGCCCAGCTGGACTTCATTTTCAATTACTGAATATCAATGAAGCCTGACTCTCCCCCAGGTGCAGCCTAAAGGTTAAATGGTCCCTTTTGAGCCACTTTAACAGTTTTAGGGCTGTGGAGTGAACGCCCCCTTCCAGTCCGGATCTGTTTGTTTCTTGTGCTATTTAAAGTAAAGAGTGATTGGTTTTGGAACCTTTGCAAAGGCTGTGTATTATGTGCTTCAACTATCACATGTCCCTCCTGAAGAAGTAAACAGTAAGCTGCTGTGTCCACAAGTTTGGAGTTCTGGGAATGGGTGCTTAAGATTCTGTGGAGCCTGGGAGAGCCAGCACTAATCACTGGGTTTAGGCAGCTGGATTGTAGAGTCTTAGCTCAAGAAGGCAGTGCAAGACAGAAGATCTGCACCACAAGAATGTGCCTACAGCTTTAAAGTCAAAGGCAATGCGGAGTGCATAGGTCCAAAACACAGCAGCCTGATAAATGCTAGGAGGGGAAGCTTTTTTGGGGGGCAGTGACAGGTATTTTATATAGTTACTAATTTATTCCATGCTTATAATGTTAAATTGGAATTTTCTGGGGGTATAGCTCCAAGAAACTACTTTTACTGTTATTTGCTAAACAGTAGGGGAAACTTGGGAGGAAAGGTAAGGTTTCTGTGCATCTTTAATGTACTGTTTTAGGGAAAGATTCTGGGATATTTGTAAAACATGTTCAAATTTACAAACAAAGGAAGAGAAAATATGTTGTCCATAGGAATCTCACAATCTGTGCAGAATCAATCCAATTTAATCATTACTTGGGAGCTAAATGGGGATGTGAGGAAAGGGAACTTTCTTGTTCCCCTTCTTCCCACAAAAGCCCTTGAACCGAACTTCCATCCTTATTTATACAGATGTGCAAACTCATTTACTTCAATGGGACAAAATATGGTCCCTGTGTTGTGGTCAATCCAACCTTTCACCTGAGAAGAGCTGTATGCTGTAGCTTCTGGGAAATATAATGACCTTGGGGTATATATATTCCTTCTAGACAAACAGGAGAGCTCCCTCCCTCTAGAGGCAGAAAATGTCTCCATAGCAAGAAGCAACACCTGTTCTTGAACTGCTTGCCCCCTGCACCTAGACCTTAAGCCTCAGCCAATTCAATTTTAATAGGAAACAGTAGCTTTGCTGCATGATTGTCTTCTACAGATAGCTTAATTGGGAAATAGGTTGTTTTTCACAGTTTCAGAGTAAGGGAAAAGATTGTTTTGAAAGTTTTCAAAGAGAATTTTCTCATTACAAAAAACAGATGGGATTGTTCTGTAAATGGGTTAAATATAAACAAGGTACATTCTTATGCAGCTTTTTTGTGATGTCTGGTTCTTTTCTTATGGCTGCTTCTATTCAACTTCTTCAGTGACTTCACTCAGACAAGACCTGAAGCAGATCAGACATTAAAACAAGTCAACAAACTTGATTCTAGTTCTTATCTGAGCCGGCTGTTCCCCAGCCTTCCTTTTCCAGGACCTCTTGTCCCACAATCTAGCATCCTGTTTCAGTCTTCTATCTCTGGTACATGAGGACGAATGAGACCATCTGCTCTGGCTTCATGGGTGAGCCAACAGAGTTGCTCTGTACATACACATAGTTTGATTTTTTTTTTCCATCCTGGTCTACGCTACAAAGTTAGGTTGACCTAAATCAACTTGTTTTGACCTAGTTCTTCATATGTCTACACCTAAATTTGTCTCTCATCAATATAAGTGTTGAGATGAGTTCCTGTCTGCATCCTGTAAAACTTGCCCATACCGGTATTGCCCTGGCCTCTTCTTTTGTCATTCAGTGTTGCACGCATTCTAAAGCAATATGCATTTCCTCACCTTTTGGGGGCGAAGCCAGACTTTGAGGCACCTGCTCCCCTACTTGGTGTAAACTTTGCTTGTGCCAATCAGAAACGAACACAAACAGGTTTTGGGCCCCGTCCCTTATGACACTTCTATGATGTCATAGTTGGTACTTTATGGGCTGCCTGCCATGTGCAGGCAGGGAGAGGAGAAAGAAAAACGAATCCTGTGTATCCTGTGTACACCTGTAACCGAGCCTGATCACCTCGAAGCCTCTCTCTCAGCTCACGTGTTTCAAACAGTTTCTACGTTTGCCGGTCGTTATGCGTTGGTTTGTATTTGTAAGTATCAGTTATTACTAATTGCTGCATCTTTGTTTATAAATATTGTTAGTAGATATTTTAGTCATTGTGTGTTTTAAGTTTCATTAACTCTATTAGCTAATCAAACGCTGCTCCCTTACCCCTTGTAATTATCCCCAATAAAACTTTAAATTGATTAATTTTAGTTGTGTGTGTGTGTGTGTGTGTGTCTGCAGTTTGCATCGTGACCCATACTCTCCTTGCATCCCTTACCAATATAGTAAGGGATTGCCACGTGCAGCCTGGTAAATAACAGGCCTGCATTTTCTTTCGCCCCTGCGTGCCCATGGCAATCCACATGGCGTCACGAACAGGATGCAAGGGAGTTGGGCCATGCCCGTGGCACGCTGCAGACCGTGCAGATGATGAAACTGAACAGTTCCAACATTTGCAGTTTCACCTTTTTACTAGCCAAAATTCGACTGATCCAAAAATAGAATGGATCTGTTCCCTTGGCTCGGGTAAAACTCTAAAAGGCTATACTGTACCATTAACCCTGGCAGATACAGGATGCCTCCTTCGGTGCCACCCGAGCTTTAGGTGTCAGCCAGCCGATTGTTCCCTACAGCCTCAGTGCACGGAGACTGTGGAGAACCTCGGTGCTGCAGATCCCTCTCAGCTTTGGAGAGAGTGTAGCCGCATTGTTAGAAAATCTGGAGGCACCGTTTCCAAATTGATTCCCCCACCTCAGGTAATACCTGCTGATCCAGCACACAGATTATTATGCCAGATGATAAAAGAATTAGATTTAATTAAGAAAACCAAAAAATTGCGACCCGATGAATATAAATCTGAGGATGTTTCCACCGTCCTGTTTAGCATGATATGTAAGGCCCTCGATCTGTGCTCTGTCCTCCACGGGGGCACAATGTTTGCAGCTAAACAGGCAGCCCCAGACTCTCCTAAAGATGATAATGAGAAGACAGAAAAGGTAGAGCCCATCACTACCTCCCCCTCCCCAAGTCCCTCTCAGAAAATTTTGCCACCCCCATATGAAGCTCCTAAAACTCCTGTGTATCCAGCTCTGCCAACAGCCCCAGAATTAACTGAATCTGAAAATGTAGCAGAAGCTTTGCCTATTGCGATAACTAAAACTAAAATAGATGCACAAACAGGCAACACCACGTGGGTTACTGAACTGCGAACACGTACTAAAGCCGAACTTAAAGAGTTTTTAAAGGAAACGCAACGAAAAGCCGATGAGGCACCTATGGTTTGGGTCGGGCGGCTAGCCTTAGAACACGGAACAGAATTGGTGGACCATGAGGAGGCTGGCATCTTAGCCAAAACGGCCAATTGGGCACGAGGCTTCCCAGGTCATGCTTTATTAAATAATCGCATTTGGCCACTTACCACCCCAGCAGCTGCCGTTTTAGCAATGCAAGGCAGTTTTAAAGGATTGTATATCCCCCCGGGAGCCTTAGTTACTCCACACGATTTAATATGGGCAATCGCAGGAGCGTCCATAGCCCTGTGGGATCCACTACAAAACCCACTTAATTTAACTGTTCAACAGCAATTGGTGGCCACACCCTTTATACATGTTACTGATCCCACCCAAATTCCTGTCTCAGCAGAGGCAGTTGATTTAGCATTAGAAGCTGCCCCTGGAGCTGACACCGGTGCCATGCTGCACTTGCATGCGGCTGTTCGCAGATCCATCTTAACGTTATTTGAAGTAGTTAGTAAAATTAAGTTGTCACTGCCGCCCCCGCCTGTTGTCCTCCCAGTTGATTCACCACCAAAAGACCCTCCAAAGAGTCAGTTTAATCCCCCAAAATATCCTGAGCGAACTAAAGCAGAACGGGCACGATTTGGCTTCCTTCTTAACAAAGGAATCCCCAAAGAAGCCCTGCGTAAAATGTCAGACCAAGAGCAGCAAAATATAGCTGAACAGCTAGGCTGGAAAAATTGGGAGGACTATGTTAGGTCAAAAAATGAATAGGGACCGGATGCTGCCCGGCCCAAATTAAAGATCCCACCGATGCCCATACACCACCCTGTTAGTTAACGGTGACACCCCCACCTCCTTTTTATTAGACACTGGAGCTCAAGTTAGCATTATTGAGCCCAACGTTCCCCACTGTCCTACTGGCTCCTTTATGTTTGTTCAAGGCCTCAATGCAGTACAAGAAAAAAACGTGGTTTGGGTTAAAATTGCCCACGAAAAATACGTAAGAAAAATAAAAGCCTTGTTAGGATCAAAAAATCTGCTAGGTGTCTCAGATATTAAAAAATTTAAACTGCATAATCAAATTCTGCAAGCCCTCCCTATAACCGTAGGCGATCGTTCCCCCTATACCCCCGAAGTAGTTAACTCCCAGCCATGGAAATTTTCCCCTATCCCCACAAAATCCGAAGGGCTTCCCCTTATTGAAGTTTTGCTCACTCAGCTTCTAGAAGAGAAAAAGATAGAAAGGGTTACTGCATCCACCTTTCTGTCCGCGGGTTGGGGTATTCCCAAGCCCGGCGATCCCTCTAAATATCGCCTTGTCATTGATTATAGACAAGCTAACAGCCGTGTAAAGCCTATCGCATTTTCCAGCTCTGTCACCATTCCAGAAATACAGCGGCAACTAAGCGATGCAAGTAATCAGTGGGCATGTACTCTTGATTTAAAAGATATGTTTTACCAAATCCCACTCCAGGACACACAAGGAATCTTAAATTTTGCTTTTAAGGGCGTCCAATATAAATGGAAAGTCTGCCCACAGGGGTTCTGTAATTCACCTGCACTTGCATCGTCCCATCTCAATATCACATTACAAAAGGTAAAACCCCTACAGGATGTGTCCGTGTTAGCCTATGTAGATGACATTGTCATTTGTGGGCCCAATCCACAAGCAGTTCAAAGTACCACCCAAATGATAATAGATGCATTAGAAGCAGATGGGTGGCAAATTAACAAAACAAAGAGCCACCTGCAGGCTAGCCAGCAATTCTCATTCTTGGGACTCCATTTCACTCCCACCACTCACACACAAGCCGCAGCCAGCGTATTAGACCCTTGGACAGAAGCCCCTCCAAAAAATAAACGAGAGCTTCAGCAGCTACTAGGTCTCCTTAATTATCACCGCCAATATATTCCGGCGCAATTAATTTCTAACCTAGAAATCCTACAAAGCTCTCTCTCTTCTAAACGCTCCTGAGAAGTGTGGAATGCATCAGCACAAAAAAGCTTAGAGAAGCTAGCTGGCTGGTTCGCCTCTAACCCCCCCTCGCCCGTTTTAATTCCCAAGAACCCCTCAACATTAATTTGTTTATCACAAAACACCATGTAGGGTTCACTGTATTGCAACATGGTAATGCCATTTACAATTGGGCCCATCGCCTGTCTGGACCCCAGTATAACTATGGTCTGGTGGGAAAAATGCTACTGGCTGCGTCCAGTGCTCGTCACTGGTCCCAAGTCCCCATCCCAGGTACCTTGTCTGGACCATGTGTTCATTTAATCCCGTGGCTTACAAGTACCCCTCCACCCGAGTTTCATGGCACTACTCGCACCTGGCAGCTTCTATGTTTCCAGGTTGAGGTAGCTTGGCAAGCATGGACCCTAACTCCCAGCGATAACATCTTAGCCCCCCCATCTCACCAACCGTTATGCATTCAAGCAAAATATGATCCCTGGGTTGTGTCTGATGGGGGCACCTCACCATCCCCTAGGGCGGGAGTTCTTTGTTCCGCATGTAATTACTTTAATGTGCAGTTACTGCCCCCCTCCTGCTCTGCACAAGAATGCGAAGTGCAGGGCGTTCTTTTAGCTGCCCAGCATGTTGCTAATGCCCACTCTGCCAACAAGCAAGTTGTTTTAGGTATCGATTCTCAATTTTGTTTAGATATTTTAATTGAGCAAGCCTCTCCTTCAGCTTTTGTTAAAATGTGGGACCAAATTTTTGCCCTAATTCGTAAATTCTCTCATCCTTGGTTCGTTACACACTGTCCCTCTCATCGACCAGACTCTAGCCCCCTGCATTCCAGTCTTGATCAAAGAATGAGAGAGGTCTCCCAAGTTCATATGGCAAATCCCGCCCCACAGGCCGACCCGCTGTTGCGCTGGCTCCACGAAGAATGGGGACACTTACCACCCACAAAATTGTATGGCCTGTTATCTGGCTTTTCTAACCAAAAGCCTGACGTTAGCCGCAGTCAGTGCAAGCTCATTGTTCAGTCCTGCTTGCAGTGTGTGCAGGTAAAAACTATGAATCGTCCCCGATATGAGCACTCTGCATACGCTGCAGAACACTTTGCCCCAGGTAGTACGTGGCAAACTGACTTAATAGGACCCCTGCCAGGTGCTCATCGTTTTCCAAAAGCCTTAGTTACTGTCGATCTGGGGTCTTGGCAAACTTTTTGTGTCCCTCTTACTAAAACCAATGCTGCTTCTGTCGCTGTGGCTCTTAAGCAAACAGCAGCTGCCTGGGGCACTCCCACTGAAGTCCAAGCAGATGGTGGGCCACCCTTTACCAGCAAAAGCATTGAATAGCTCATTTTTGGATGGGGGGCTTCCCTTCACATCCATACTAAATATCATCCTCAAAGCAATGGTGTGGTGGAGCGAAAAATCGCAGTTCTTAAGACTATGCTGCGAACAGCAAACCCCAACCCTGATTTTAAAAACTGGAGCTCATTTTTACCCCAGGTACTTATCGCACTCAACAAACGTTACTCTCGCTGGCCTCACATTTCACCTACACCTAAGCCGCCTTGGTCCCCCGTGTTTAACACCGGCCAACTGGTTTGGCTTACAGAACCCCAAGCCTCTGGCCATCGAGAACCTATAAAAGCCACCATTCTCCGGGCCGGCAAGTACCCTAACACCTACTTAGTGGCTACAAGTACCCCCGGTGACAAGCTAGTTCATCATAACTGGCTCAGCAAATGTAGTTCTTAATAAACAAACTAATGCCCCTGAGCAGGGCTTGTATTATTCTGTTTTACAGGTTATGCTGCTCTCCCTCACAACATCTTTGCCCACGGAGCCCTTAGGAGAAGGTGGACTACAAACCTGGTTCGCCGCCTACTGGGTGCAGGAGGTCAGCGGAAACCAGTCCCTGTCAGCGCTGAGTCCAGAAGATTGTCTTGTTTGCTCCACTCAGTTCTCACCTAAATATCCATTACCCTTTCAATTTGTACCAATAGTTTATAATTTTTCTTCATTTAATATTTCTAGTGTGAATTGTTCTTCCCCCTACGTGCAGTGGGCTGCTTCTAGTGTTTGGAATAATTGTTCTTCACAATTTAATTCTTATGTGTTTCCTGTTCTTAATGCTTCAGGTCGAAGTGATCATAGCTTCCCTTTAATTGAGAGTATTAGAGTTCCAGCATCTCATTGTTGGGTTTTTGTTGGTAATAGTTTAACCCCAGCCCCTACTTGGGTTGGTACTTATTCTAATTGTTCTATGTGGAGTTTCTCTTATGCTAATACCTCCCTAACTAAACCCACTCTTAATTTTACCTATCCCCCTCCCATTAATTGTTCTTGTCGTCTTAATTATAATATTTTTTTTGGAACCTTCTATACCTCCATAACACATACATATCTGTTTCATGCCCAGCATATGCATCATGCTGAGGCTGCATGTATCAATCGTGCATCCAGCTTTTATTCTGTAACCAATAATGGGTGGAGTCATACCACAGTTTCTTCCTTAAGACCCGGTCATTTTTGGATTTGTGGTAATGTTGCATTTGCTGTGCTTCCTCCCAATCCCCGGGGTATATGCACCATTGGCACTCTGTATCTACAGGGTGGAGGTATTTATACCTTGCCATCTAGCCACCGACACCATCGTAGTACCCACTCTTTTTGGACTCGTTTGCAAACAGCAGCTTCCTCCCTCGCCTCCTCTATTGTTAGTTTTAACCCTGTTGGTTATATGATGTTACGTGATCAAGTGCTGTTTCAATCCCTTGCTATTGAAATGCTTGCTAATACTACGGGCAAGGGCCTCTCCTTAATTAATCAGCAGTTAAATTCCCTTGTTCAGTATAGTATTCAAAATAGATTAATGATTCAATATTTGTTACAATCTTCCTCATTTTGTACTAAATTTGCTGAAGTATATCCCGACTTTGCTGATAAATGCTGTATTTCTTTGCCTTCTATTTCTCCTAATTTGTCCTCAATTGTTAAAGACCTGCAAACGTTGAGCTCTACTGTCCGAGAGTCACGAGAGTCCTTCCAGTTTTGGTCATGGCTCGATTGGCTTGGCCTTGCGCCCTACAAATCCTATTTCCAATCCCTGTTTGTGTCCCTTCTAGTTGGGCTCGCTCTTCTCTGTCTCGGATGTGCCTTCATTAAAGCCTGCATTCACAAGTTTGTTGCCTCGGCCTACATCGCTTCCACCCCCGAAGCGCATCCCCTCGTAGGTGGGGATGAGGAGTCGGACTCGGAAGTTTAGGTTTTCGGCCTAACTATTTCGGCCAGGGCACGGGGGCATGTTGAGATGAGTTCCTGTCTGCATCCTGTAAAACTTGCCCATACCGGTATTGCCCTGGCCTCTTCTTTTGTCATTCAGTGTTGCACGCATTCTAAAGCAATATGCATTTCCTCACCTTTTGGGGGTGAAGCCAGACTTTGAGGCACCTGCTCCCCTACTTGGTGTAAACTTTGCTTGTGCCAATCAGAAACAAACACAAACAGGTTTTGGGCCCCGTCCCTTATGACACTTCTATGATGTCATAGTTGGTACTTTATGGGCTGCCTGCCATGTGCAGGCAGGGAGAGGAGAAAGAAAAACGAATCCTGTGTATCCTGTGTACACCCGTAACCGAGCCTGATCACCTCGAAGCCTCTCTCTCAGCTCACGTGTTTCAAACAGAGTTTCTACGTTTGCCGGTCGTTATGCGTTGGTTTGTATTTGTAAGTATCAGTTATTACTAATTGCTGCATCTTTGTTTATAAATATTGTTAGTAGATATTTTAGTCATTGTGTGTTTTAAGTTTCATTAACTCTATTAGTTAATCAAACGCTGCTCCCTTACCCCTTGTAATTATCCCCAATAAAACTTTAAATTGATTAATTTTAGTTGTGTGCGTGTGTGTCTGCAGTTTGCATCGTGACCCATACTCTCCTTGCATCCCTTACCAATATAGTCTATTGCCACGTGCAGCCTGGTAAATAACAGGCCTGTATTTTCTTTCGCCCCTGCGTGCCCGTGGCAATCCACAATAAGCACCCATCAACCAACACAGCGACACAATAATGCCACCTCCCTGACTGATACAGAGGCATGGTCAACCTACATATGTCAATGCATTGCCTGTATTGACCCTAACAGTCCTTCAGCAGCTGGCCTCCAATACATCTGTCCCTGTGACAGTGTTTGCTCAGATCATGATTTTGAACTCCACTGGCCAGGGATCACAGCCACTGGAAGCCCCTTCGCCCCTTTAAAACTCCAGCATTTTTTAGAAATGCCACTTTTTGATTGTCCCTATTGGTGAGCATGCCTATTAGCCCAATTTTGTGGGTACCTGACCATGCCAATTCCCTGCACACAGAAAGCTACTAGACACATTCATGCCTAGAGCAGGAAAGTAGTCAGGGATCTCCTAGGCCTGTAGAAAGAGAGACAGTGCAAGTACAGCTAAGCTCTCTAAGGAACAGCTGAAGAAATATAAATATCCACTTGCAGATTGCACAGGGGATGGTGAAACTAAGGCATGATACAGATGAGCAGCAAGTGCAATGTGAAAGTGAAGGCACTTCAGCGGGCATATCAGAAGGCTAGGGAAGCTGCACTGCAGAACTACTACTTCTACAATAAAGTGCATGTCATATCGGGCATGGACGACACCAGCACCCTGCATACAACTGTGGACACTTTGCAGGAGCATGATAAGGAGACCCTGCAGTTTGCTGCAAGGAGGAGGAAAAGTAGCAGCAATGGGGGTAATGAACCTGAAGGGAGATGCAAACTATGCAGCAAGCCAGGACTCCAGGAGCTTTTTGAAACTCCAGCAGAGTCAAGCCAGTCCAGCCAGGCAAGAGCTGATGACCATGCTGATGAAGGAGAAGGGAGCTCAGTTAAGTGTGTATAGTCATTATAAGCATTTTTTTTTAACCTTTACATTACAAGAAACCTCCTCCCCCTTCCTCCATCCTGTCCCCTTGTCCTTCTGATTTAAGAAATGTCTTCCTTTCCATCCATGCTTTTAGAGAACAAACAGACTTTGATTTTTGATTGCTCACTTTACCCGTAAAACGTTAGAAAACAGTGTTAGAACATAATTTTTTTAAAAAGTTAGCTTGGAAATCTGAATTACACAATCCACATCAGATCAGTGTCCTGTGCTCAGACAGAGGTAGAAGAAAGAGGTAGATGATGAAACTTCCAATGAGATATTCTGCAATCCCAGGGTGCTGGAACAATTTGTATAATGGGGTGCTGAGAGCCATTGAACCATACTGTGAACCTTGTATTTAACGGAAACCACTTCAATCCAGCAGGTGTGGCAGCACCCCCAGTTCCAGCACCTATGCTGAAATTCTCTTCCAAACATTTCTAGGCACGGTGGACTTATTTCTTCTCCCACGATAAGAGACTTTTACATGCCACTCTACAATGAGTTCCACTGGCACCATTGCAGTAAACAAGCTAGCAGCATATGCACCCACGTGGCTTCGGAATGCCAGTAGAAGCTGGATTGTCTGTGCCATTGTCATCCCCAAGAATGAGATATCAGTCAAAATTACCTCTGCCTGTGAAAATATTGGCAATATACACTCACTTTCCCTATACTCATACCTCAGGGAACCAAGCATTTAAACTTCCCATGCAATGAACCAGCCCCTGAAAAAATGGTCTTTTAAGGCCTCCCTCAGCTGTATAGCTCCACAGTTGTCTTTTTCTAATAGCCCTTGGGTTTGGCTGTTCAAATTCAGCAGACAGCCGTCCACCTTACCCCTCCTCCCTGCCTGTAGCCTTTTCCCCTCTGCCTCAGAGACATTATGCAGTACCCAACATGCAGCTATAATGGTGGGGACGTTTGCTAGTCTAAAATACAAACTAGGTAATATTGGACCGACTTCTGTTGGTGAAAGACATGCTTTCCAGCTATACAGAACTCTTCTTCAGGTCTGGGAAAGGTACTCAGAGTTCCCAGATCTGAAGAAGAGAATCTTTTTGTGGCTTGAAAGCGTCTCTCTTTCACCAACAGAAGTTGGTCCAATAAAACATATTACCTCACCCACTGTCTCTCTACAATATATTGACACCAACAACACTGGAAACAGGATTTAGGTCTGTAAGATATGTAGTTTGGCCATGGAAGGCCTCAGGCCTGAAACAGGTTGGCACGAATAGTTGACTGAGAGATGACCCTGTACTAGTCAATTGTAAGATTACAGTAAGATGTGTTAAGTGCTGATGTTCTGGCAACTGTGCAGCAATAGACTAGACAGTATGCCTCAATGTACCAGTTAATACCTCAAGATGCTGGATAGCAACATTACTAGGGAAATACAACCTAGATGGAGTTACTAGAAAGGTGGGTGCATAACTGTTCCCAGAGAAAAAAGAATGAGGAGTACTTGTGGCACCTTAGAGACTAACACATTTATTTGGACATAAGCTTTCGTGGGCTAAAACCCACTTCATCAGATGCATACAGTGGAAAATACAGTAAGAAGATAAATATATATATATATATATACACACACAGAGAGAGAGAACATGAAAAAAGAGGGGTTGCCATACCAATTCTAACAAGACTAATCAATTAAGGTGGGAGAAAAAATTTTTTGTAGTGATAATCAGGATGGCCCATTTCAAACAGTTGACAAGAAAGTGTGAGTAACAGTAGGGGGAAAATTAGCATGGGGAAATAGTTTTTACTTTGTGTAATAACCCATCCACTCCCAGTCTTTTATTCAAGCCTAATTTAATGGTGTCCAGTTTGCAAATTAATTCGAGTTCTGCAGTTTCTCATTTGAGTCTGTTTTTGAAGTTTGTTGAAGAATTGAGACTTTTAGGTCTGTAGTTGAGTGTTGAAGTGTTCTCCAACTGGTTTTTGAGTGTTATAATTCTTGACGTCTGATTTGTGACCATTTATTCTTTTGCGTAGAGACTGTCCGGTTTGGCCAATGTACATGGCAGAGGGGCATTGCGGGCACATGATGGCATATATCACATTGGTAGATGTGCAGGTGAATGAGCCCCCGATGGTGTGGCTGATGTGATTAGGTCCTATGATGGTGTCCCTTGAATAGATATGTGGACAGAGTTGGCAACGGGTTTGTTGCAAGGATAAGTTCCTGGGTTAGTGTTTTTGTTGTGTGGTGTGTAGTTTCTGGTGAGTATTTGCTTCAGGTTGGGGGGCTGTCTGTAAGCGAGGACTGGCCTGTCTCCCAAGATCTGTGACAGTGAGGGATCGTCCTTCAGGATAGGTTGTAGATCCTTGATGATGCGCTGGATAGGTTTTAGTTGGGAGCTGAAGGTGACGGCTAGTGGTGTTCTGTTACTTTCTTTGTTTGGGCCTGTCCTGTAGAAGGTGACTTCTGGGTACTCTTCTGGCTCTGTCAATCTGTTTCTTCACTTCAGCAGGTGCGTATTGTAGTTTTAAGAACTCTTGACAGAGATCTTGTAGGTGTTTGTCTCTGTCTGAGGGATTGGAACAAATGCGGTTGTATCTTAGAGCTTGGCTGTAGACAATGGATTGTGTGATGCGGTCTGGATGAAAGCTGGAGGCATGTAGGTAAGTATAGAGGTCAGTAGGTTTCTGGCATAGGGTGGTGGTTATGTAACCATCGCTTATTAGCACTGTAGTGTCCAGGAAGTGGGTCTCTTGTGTGGACTGGTCCAGGCTGAGGTTGATAGTGGGATGGAAATTGTTGAAATCATGGTGGAATTCCTAAAGGGCTTCTTTTCCATGGGTCCAGTTGATGAAGATGTCATTAATGTAGCACAAGTAGAGTAGGGGCATTAGGGGATAAGAGCTGAGGACACATTGTTCTAAGTCAGCCATAAAAATATTGGCATATTGTGGGGCCATGCAGGTACCCATAGCAGTGCCGCTGACTTGAAGGTATATATTGTCCCCATATGTGAAATAGTTGTGGGTGAGGACAAAGTCACAAAGTTCAGCCACCAAGTTTGCTGTGACATTATCGGGGATACTGTTCCTGACGGCTTGTAGTCCATCTTTGTGTGGAATGTTGGTGTAGAGGGCTTCTACATCCATAGTGACCAGGATGGTGTTTTCAGGAAGATCACCGATGGATTGTAGTTTCCTCAGGAAGTCAGTGGTGTCTCGAAGATGGTTCACAGTCAAGCTGGAAGGGCATATCAAGTGGGGTCCCACAGGGATCAGTTCTGGTCAATATCTTCATCAATGATTTAGATAATGGCATAGAGAGTACACTTATAAAGTTTGCAGGTGATACCAAGCTGGGAGGGGCTGCAAGTGCTTTGGAGGATAGGATTAAAATTCAAATGATTGGGACAAACTGGAGAAATGGTCTGAGGTAAACAGGATGAAATTCAATAAGGACAAATGCAAAGTACTCCACTTAGGAAGGAAAATCAGTTGCATGCACATAAAATAGGAAATGACTGCCTAGGAAGGAGTACTACAGAAAGGCAATTGGTGGACTCCATATACACTGAGGCAATCAATGATGCAGCAATTTCTTAAAATCAACCAGACTCCTTAAGTTGTATCCGCCAAATCATCACAATATTTTCTTTTTTAAAAGTTGAAGAAAATGTTAACTTACTCTACTAAAACACCATTTCCATTGGCTCCTAACTTTGACACATGTCAAAGTCAAATCACATACTGATGCACCTCTCTGAAAAACAGTTTCTGGGGTGGGATGCTATTATAATTACATTGACTCTCTTTAGTAATATGTTCTCTCTCATGCTGCTACAGCAAAAACAATACATTATGTATTTCTGCAGAAATTAAACTATGGTTATCTATATATTATGCAAATGCCTGAAGCATGCCAAAGGCATTTCATGAATATATAAGAATACATATAAAGCATATTTTTCAGTAAAACTAATCTGTGCTGAAGCACAAAATAAAACCCCAACACCTTCCATCAAGCTTTCATAATTTGAGTAGAATTTGGAGCTTTTTGGACTGCTAACCTTAATAATTAATTAGTTAATAGTGAATAGCTGTTTTATTGTCCTAGTGACTAGGAAAGTCTAGATAAGATAGACTAAAGCAGAACAGCTGGTCTTTCCACGTCAGAAGGAAAGCGTCCGACAGGGAGCCCGGAGATCGCCCTTGTAGGGAGCAGAACGCGTGGCACTTCCTGTTGGCTCGAGATGCAAACAGGTCGACCTGGGGAAATCCCCAACTCTGGAAGATGGAATAGATGTCTGGATGAATCGACCACATGTGCGTCTGGAAGGACCTGCTGAGACGGTCCGCTAGAGTGTTCTGGGCTCCAGGGAGGAACGATGCCATGAGATGTATCGAGTGGACAATGCAGAACTCCCACAGGCGAATGGCCTCTTGGCATAGGAGAGACGACCGGGCTCCTCCTTGCTTGTTGATGTAGAACATGGCCGTGGTGTTGTCTGTGAGGACTGACACACAACGGTCATGCAGGAGACCCAGAAATGCCTGACAGGCTAGGCGCACCGCCACCAGCTCTTGAACGTTGATGTGGAGAGCTAGTTGGGATGCGGTCCACAGGCCCTGGGTATGGTGCTCCCCGAGGTGAGCACCCCAACCTAGGGACGAAGCGTCTGTGACCAGGTGCAGAGAGGATTGTGGGGCGTGAAATGGCACTCCTGCGCAAACCGCCTTGTGATCCAGCCACCAAGTGAGAGAGGTCAAGACCGAGTTCGGAACCGTGACCACCATGCTCAGGTTGTCCCGATAAGGACGGTACACCGACGATACCCAGGCCTGAAGTGGGCGAAGCCGAAGTCTGGCATGCCTGGTTACGTAAGTACAAGAGGCCATGTGTCCCAACAGGCCGAGGCACGTCCTTATTGTGGTAATCGGGAAGACCTGGAGTCCGTGGTTGATGTTTATGATGGTGTGAAACCGAGTGTCTGGCAGAAGAGCTCGGGCGAGTCTGGAGTCTAAGACTGCCCCGATAAACTCTATTCTCTGGGTTGGCTCCAGAGTGGACTTCTCCTTGTTGAGTAGAATGCCTAACTCGTGGAATGTTTGCAGTATTATCTGGACGTGAGCTTGAACTTGCTCCCTGGTATGGCCGTGCACCAGCCAGTCGTCTAGATACGGGAACACCTGTATCCTCTGTCGACGGAGGTATGCTGCCATGACAGCCATACATTTTGTGAACACTCTCGGAGCCGCGGACAAGCCGAAGGGAAGGACGGCAAATTGGTAGTGCATCTCATTTACTACAAATCGAAGGAAGCGCCTGTGTGTGGGGTAGATTGCTATATTAAAATATGCGTCCTTCATGTCGAGGGCAGCGAACCAGTCTCCAGGATCCAGGGAGGGGATGATGGACCCCAAGGAGACCATGCGGAACTTCAACTTTACTATGAATTTGTTGAGTCCGCGTAAGTCTAAAATGGGTTGCAGACCCCCTTTTGACTTGGGGATCAGGAAGTAGCGGGAGTAGAACCCCCTGCCCCTTAACTCTGGGGGCACCTCCTCTATGGCCCCCCATAGCGAGGAGGCCAAAAACCTCCTGTATAAGGAGATGCTCGTGAGAAGGGTCCCTGAAGAGGGACGGGGAGAGGGGGTGGAAGGGGGGGAACGAAGAGAACTCGAGAGCGTATCCCCTCTCCATCATGCAAAGGACCCAATGGTCCGAGGTTATAAGGGACCAAGCACGGTGGAAATGGGAGAGGCGATCCCGAAAGGAGGGAGATGGATCCTGGGTAGTGGCTGGGGCGCCGTCCTCAAGTGCACCTTCAAAAGTTTTGTCTAGGACCTGAAGGTGGCCTAGGCAGGCCCTGGTTCTGACCGGGTTGAGGGGTGGTCGACCTTCGTCTACCACCTCGACCCCGCCTTCTGGGAAAGTCCTGTCTCGGACGAGGCGGGGGAGGGTAGAACCTTTGCGGCTGGGGCCTAAAGGGTCTGTGCTGGGGCCCTGGGACATTCATCCCCAGGGAGCGCATGATGGTTCTCGAGTCCTTGAGGCTCTGCAATCGAGAGTCCGTCTTATCCGAGAACAGTCCCTGGCCCTCGAATGGCAAATCCTGCAGGGTCTGCTGCAGTTCTGGCGGCAAGCCCGAAACCTGGAGCCAGGAGATGCGTCGCATGGCTATGCCCGATGCTAGAGTCCTGGTGGCAGAGTCCGCCTTGTCCAAAGAGGCTTGCAAGGAGGTCCTAGCCACCTTCTTACCTTCCTCCACTAAGGCCCCGAACTTCTCTCTTGAGTCCTGGGGAACCAACTCTTTGAATTTACCCACGGAGTTCCATGAGTTGTAACTGCAGCGGCTCAAGAGTGCCTGTTGGTTCGTGGCTCTGAGCTGCAAACCCCCGGCGGAGTACACTTTACGCCCGAACAAATTGAAGCGTTTAGCGTCCTTCGATTTGGGCGCTGCCGCCTGCTGGCCATGACGCTCTCTTGCGTTCAGCGAGGACACGACCAGTGAACACGGTGGAGGGTGCGTATATAAGTACTCAGAGTCCTTGGATGGGACAAAGTACTTTCTTTCTACCCCTCTGGCTGTGGGTGGGATGGAGGCAGGGGTTTGCCATATGGTAGTAGCATTAGCCTGAATCGTCCGAATCAGTGGTAATGCCACCCGGGATGGGGCATCAGCCGACAGGATGCTCACCACCGGGTCCTGCACCTCTACTATCTCCTCCGCCTGGAGGTCCATATTACGTGCCACCCTACGTAATAGGTCCTGGTGGGCACGAAGATCTATTGGGGGCAGGCCCGAGGCTGATGTGCCCACCACCGCCTCATCCGGGGAAGATGAGGAGGATGCCTCCAGGGGCAAGGGGTCCAAAAGGGGGTCCGGCTCTAAGGGTCCCTGAATCGGAGGGTCTCCTGCCCTGGGGTGTAGGCACGGGAGCCTCCATGCCCCCTGGGGGAGGACGGGAGATGGTGGCCTCCGGGACTCTGGGCTCGGAGCGTGCCAAGCGAGAGCCTGATGGTGGAGCCCCTTGCACTTGGTGATACGCCCACGGAGTCCAGAAAGACCAATGCGTAGGGTCCTGCGCAGAGTCCTCTGCCCCCTCCTGCCAGTGACCCAAGTCAGCGGCAGCTTGACCCCGAGGAGGATATGCTGATCGCGAAGCGCCGTCGGAGGAGCGAGACACTGATCTCGAGGGCCAAGGCGGTGCCGAACGCGTCTGAATGGGCTCCATATGATACGGTGCCGATCGGTGCCAGTCCGCAAGCGAGCGGTCCCCGCACGGTGCCGGTGAGCGGTACCGTGATCGAGATCGGTGCCGTCGGTGCCGAGATCCAGATCTTGACCGAGACGACGACGACCGCCTGTAGACGTGGTGCCGGGAGCGGCCCCTTGAACTGGAGCGGCGCTCATACCGGTGCCGAGAGCTACGTCGCGACTCCGATCGGTACCGATGATCCCGACAGTGCCGAGACGTAGATCGGTGCTGTGAAGAGGACCTAGGCCGCAAGTACGACCAGTGCCGGGGTGAAAGTCGGCGCTGGGACTGTGAGCGGTGTCGGGACCTGCTCCGAGACCTGGAGTGGTGCCGCGAGTCCACGCTCGGAGACGGCGGGCGTACCAGGGCAGGCTTGCCCCTGGATTGCACTGACCGAAGGGTGGGCGGTGCCACGGGTTGAGATGGCGCCAGCTCCGTGAGAGCAATGAGGTCCTTCGCCATCGCAAAGGTCTCCGGGGTAGACGGGAGACAGGGCTCCACCACGGATCGTGATGGTGAGCCAGTCCGCACCGGACTCAACGGCCCCGGTGCCGGAGTCAACGGTGTAGCCGATATCTGCGACTTCTGGCGCTCTAGAGGCAGACGCGGCTCTACCACCGGTACTGGGGGAGCCGGTGTCTGTAGGACAGCGGCCTCCTGTGTCTTGCAGGGTCTCTTATGTCCCGGAGACAGGGACCGGCGCCGAGGCGCTTGCGGCGGACGCGGTGCCGAAGGAGGACGGTGCCGCGAGGCCTTATCCACGTCTGCTCGTGGTGTAGTACTGGTAGGTGCCACAGGGGCGCTGTGCACTGAAGCGCTCGGTGCCGGAACTTGGCATGCCGAGGGAGGATCTGGGCTAAGTGTCGCCTCCATGAGGAGCTGCTTGAGTCGAAAGTCCCGCTCCTTTTTGGTCCTGGGTCTGAAAGCCTTACAGATTTTGCACTTATCTGTTTGGTGGGACTCTCCTAAACACTTCAGACACGAGTCGTGCGGATCTCCCGTTGGCATAGGCTTAGCACAGGACGCGCACGGCTTAAAGCCAGGAGCCTTGGGCATGAGCCCGGCTATGCGCTGGGGGGAGAAGCAACCCCCTTAACCCCCGCTAACTATTTACAACTATTTAACAATGAATTATGAACAGGAATAACTATTCTAAAGAACATACAACTATAACTACAACTATCTATAAGAATTAACTGGATAAGCTAGGGAGAGTGGAGAACAGCTATGCCGCGCTCCACAGTTCCAACGACCGTCAGGGGCGGTAAGAAGGAACTGAGGGGGCGCTGGGTCGGCTGGGGTATATATCCGGCGCCATGAAGGCGCCACTCCAGGGGGCTCCACAGCCGACCCACCGGGTGTTGCTAGTGTAGAAAATTTATCCGACGATCGTGCACGCGGCGCGTGCACACCTAATTGGAATCGATATGAGCAAGCACTCGAAGAAGAACTGGTGCTTAGCCAGTCGGTCCCCAGCCTGTAGCAGTGCATGGGATTCTTTCTTCCTAAGTGCAGGACTCTGCACTTGTCCTTGTTGAACCTCATCAGATTTATTTTGGCCCAATCCTCCAATTTATGTAGGTTACTCTGGACCCTATCCCTACCCTCCCGCGTATCTATCTCTTCCCTCAGTTTAGTGTCATCTGCAAACTTGCTGAGGATGCAATTAATCCCATCATCCAGATCATTAACAAAAATGTTGAACAAAACCAGCCCCAGGACCAACCCCTGGGACACTCCGTTTGATACCGGCTGCCAACTAGACATTGAGCTGTTGTTCATTACCTGTTGAGCCCGACAATCTAGCCAGCTTTCTATCCACCTTATAGTCCATTCATCCAATCAATACTTTTTTAACTTGCTGGCAAGAATACTGTGGGAGACCGTATCAAAAGCTTTGCTAAAGTCAAGATATATCACATTCACCGCTTTCCCCATATCCACAGAGCCAGTTATCTCATCATAGAAGGCAATCAGGTTGGTCAGGCATGACTTGCCCTTGGTGAATCCATGTTGACTGTTCCTGATCACCTTCCTCACCTCCAAGTGCTTCAAAATAGTTTCCTTGAGGACCTGCTCCATGATTTTGCCGGGGACTGAAGTGAGGCTGACCGGTTTGTAGTTTCCCGGGTTCTCTTTCTTCCCTTTTTTAAAAATGGGCACTATATTTGCCTCTTTCCAATCGTCTTGGACCTTCCCCGATCGCCACGAATTTTCAAAGATAATGACCAATGGCTCTGCAATCAGATCAGCCAACTCCCTCAGCACCTTTGGATGCATTAGATCTGGTCCCATGAACTTGTGCACGTCCAGCTTTTCTAAATAGTCCTTAACCAGTTCTTTCACTACTGAGGGCTGCTCACCTCCTCCCCGTATTGTGTTGCCCAGTGCAGCAGTCTGGGAGCTGACCTTGTCTGTGAAGACCAAGGCAGCTATTCTCCAAATTTATTTTAACTATGGAGGAAATGTCAATCAAAAAGTTAGCCAGCCATCAAATTATATTAAAAGCAGGACAAATCACTAGTTTCAATATACTTAATTATCCAAAGCTGGGGCATTCCAGGAAAGGAGGTTTTTAGATCACTGTTGGGCCCTTCTTGGAGCAAGAGCTCTTCAGCAAAACAATGCCCCTGACAGGACACTGAGGCATTGTTTAATATTTGACTGAGGCCTGGTCTCCACTTTTTACCAGCATAACTTTAAGTGGTGTATTTTTGTTTTGTTTTGTTTTTATTAACATAGTTATGCTGGCAAAAGACCTAGTGTAGACAGTTACACCAGTATAAAGGTGCCTTATACTGGTATAGTTTTGTTTCACCAAACTGGAATAAACTATACTGCTCTAAGCACCTTTTTATACTGGTATAACACCATCTTTCTGGGGGCAGGGTGGGAGGAGAAAGAAGTTGCCTCTTTAACTATGCTGGCACCGTTAAAGCAGCACCACGTTTAAGCAGGGTGGATTTGATTTAAATCACTAGTCAGGAAGACTTGATTTAATCATGGATTTCTACATAAAAGTGCATTCTTGTTGGTTGTTACAACCTTAATACATATTCTTCACAACTCAGAGATAGATGTAGGTTTCATTTTTAGAAGGTACACACTATACATTTTTTAAGTGATTTATTTTGAAAACTTTTCAGATTAGTTTTAGAGCTATATCAGAAAATGAATAATTGTTTGGTTATTTCATTTATCAAAGATAATTGAAGCAGATATTTGTGAAGTCATTGGGAGGTGAACTATCTCCAATTCAACAGGTTAATCATTAATATTTGGAGGATTTTCTTGCCATGCTGTATTAGGAGGAGAACATCACCAGACAGACAATTAAATTGTGTTATTTAACTAAAACAACAACGGTTATGTATTCTGGATTTTTTTTTAAACAGCAAACATATAATATTTTAACAAAACAAGCATATAAATTTTTGAATTTAGTAAAACATTCAAGTTTTTTAAAATCAGGTATGTTTTTGTTAAAATTGTTTTTAACTAAAATAGTTAAATTAAATATTTAAAAAAACCAAAAATCAAAAATTAAATCAACTATGTCAGCCAGGTCAACATGAGAAACTTAAAATATTGGCTTCTGCCGCTAACTCAGCCATCTTCATCTTCATCTTCCTGTTTGTTCTAATCCGGAAAAGAAAAACAAGCTTTCCTGCTTTTTCAGGTCCCAAACGATTTCTCAATTTGGAATTAATTAGTCCAAAGGAAGAAAATATTCTTTCTACACCGGCAGAAGAAGCTACTGCTGTTAAAAGTGAGATTATCATTTCAACAGTCTCTGAATCCAAGTGTTTAAGTGACTTCCACCAGTTCACTAATGTGACTTTCTTTAAAACATCATCAGCAAACATATATTTCTTGAATGGTTCGCCCTTACCTCTGAACTTTATTATAGTTGGCATTATGGAGGGATGTTTTCTGGATGACTATGTCATAGCCAACTCCTCTTCTTCAGCAGTTAAGGTTTGACTCTGTTACTGAGTATTGAGAATATTTGCAAGAAAATGAGCTGGGGATAGTGCTTGTCCCATCCTTTTTTTAATGCTTGTAATTTAATTCTGTCATTGCATAGTTCTCTTTTTAAGATTTCACTCAGCTCCTTCCAAATTTCAACAGCGTCAGCAGCAAAACAGTTATTTTCCCTGCATTTTGTTCAAGGCTATAGAAATAGGCTTCAGGGTACTCAGCATGTGTTCAACATTTCTCTTAAGCCCAATGTTGAGAACTTTGGCTTTAACAGTGCCATCTATTTTTTCACGTTTTTGTTCACGAACTGTCATCAGACTAGGGCAGTTCTTGATATAGTGCTCAAAACAGTCCACTACTGAGTTCCATCGCACGTCTTGTGGAAGAGTTAGCTTGGTTCCTCCCACTTTTATCAGAGCAGCTGCTGCAAAGTGGTTGTTACGGAAGTATTTTGCAATTTCAACAACATTAGCCTTTATTTATTTGAAGTCTTTGGCTAAGAGGTGCATCAAATGAGCACTGCAACCGTATGTTATTAGCTTGGGACTCTCTTCACTCTATTTTGAATAATTTCTTCTCATCTTGGATACATTTTCAGCATTGTCTGTGACCAAGCTACGCACTAGACATTCAAATTTTTTCCCTCAGTTTGTTATAGCTTTTACCGCTACTTCTTGTAAGTATTTTGCTGTGTGTGCATTTCCTGATGTATCAATTGTTTCTGTAAGAAAGACATTCCCTTCTTCTGTTAAGTATCAGAGGGGTAGCCGTGTTAGTCTGAATCTGTAAAAAGCAACAGAGGGTCCTGTGGCACCTTTAAGACTAACAGAAGTATTGGGAGCATAAGCTTTCTTGGGTAAGAACCTCACCTGCATCTGAAGAAGTGAGGTTCTTACCCTTCTTCTGTTGTCACACAAGCACATACAACAGGATCATTGTGAACACTGCTCCACCCATCAAGTCTCAGGTTAACAATTTCACCCTCTAGACCTTTTGCACACTGCTCAATTTCTTTCATACACTTTATCCAGCAATTTGCCTGTGACATCTGCTCTGTTGGGTGGACTGTATCCTGGTCTTAATGACTGAACCACGTTAATGAAGTGTGCATTCTCAATCATACAAAAAGGAGAGTTTGTTGCATAAACAAACCGGGTAATTTTTTCATCAATTACCTCCTTTTGTAATCTGCTGGTACTTATCACAAACTTATCGATGTTTTTTTCTGGATGATGAAGGTTTTTTTTTCTTTTTGCTACAGGTGATATACTGTGGTTATGACACATACACGATATGACTGAAACACTATCATTGGCAGATAACTCTGAAACTATAGAAAATGATGGTGATCTGGAAGGTGGATAGTCTTCAGAATCCTGTATGTTGAGGATGCATTCTCCTAAACAAAGTAAATCAATGCAGTTATTTATTATTACCATACTGATCATTTAGTATTACTCATTGCATTGACTGACACTCAGTACTATTTTAAAGGTGAAATTGTAAAAGGAAGATATTTTTTATCACAACTGCATCTAAAAGGATAGTACCATAGAACAACAACTATATTTTTTGCTCAAAAGTGAGAATTCAAGAATAGTCCAGAAGGAAGACAGGCAGTTCTTAAGAAAGAAGTCTGAAATTAAAAAAGTTTACCAACCTGAAGATCCTGCATGTTCAGACATGTTCCTTTCATCATCTTCCTCCTGAGAAGGAACACTTCTCATGATGTTGTTTCATTCGGGCGACCAGGTCTTGCATTTCTTTGTTGCACTGTTGGCATTTTGCATGCATGCCTGTCTTACCCACAGGTAGAGGAACTTCATTAAAATATTCCCCAACTGGGTCTCTTTTATGGCCTGCTGCCATTATAGGTTTTCCCTTCTAGTGAGAGAATGGTATGGTAGATCTTAAACCAATGAAGGCTACACTCAGAAAGACCTCAAGACTTCTGGTACGTGCTGCTCAAACAGTTTCACTTTTGTTTCTACTGCCTATCCCTCCCTTCTCACATTTATCTCCAGACTTCTTCTCCTTGTCCAGATCTATTACGTCTGCAACAATCTTCTATTCACTGAACTTTTTGAAACTTTGCACTTTTAAAGAGAGGTAAGGGATTGACTCTGTGTACACAATTTGCAGAGGGACAATAGGGTTGAGGTCTGTTATTTTGCACCTCTATATCATTTATTTAAACACATTTTTGCTGTTAAGCATGTTATCTCTGGAGACACAAATCCACAGTTTGAGGACTGCAAAACTAAGCATCTCTGATGGTATCTTCTAGACTGAGCACTGAGTCCCATTGGGTAGATAGAAAGATTAACCTAAATAATCTATACAGAAGCCCCTGGAACCCCATAAAATTGGGTCCCTAATCCATGAACTATTGGAACTCATTTACAAAACTTTTCTTAAACATTACATGAATATATTGTCTCATACTATAGAATTAGAATTTATAATCCCTATTCCATGATGAGATATCTTTGAGCTATAATGTATCTTAATTAAAACTGTCTTTAGATAGGTTTTTTCCTCAAAAAGCATTTTATCAAAAAAATCCAATTTAAATAAAAGTCCAATTTTTTAATTTAAAAAAAAAATCATTGATTTTTATCCACCCTGCTTTTAAGTATTGATATGGCCTAAAAGGAGAAAGTGCTCTTCTCCACTGAACCATCAATACCACTTCCTGTAGCAGTTGTGCTTTACTTGAAGATCTCTCACACAAGTATCGGTCAGGCCTTGACCCTGCTTGTCTTATAAAATCACAGCCCAAGATGAGATGGCTGCAGGCAATGAATCACTGTATGCACTGAGTTCCCCTGTTCCTCTGCAACACTTTGACTCTAATATTGTATTTTGCAAAAGTCTACTAATAAAGGCTTCTGAATTTTCTGCTTATGTAGCATCCATATGTTTCTTCTATGAAATTATTTCCACAGGGAAGTCTTCCATTCTTCCCTTACTGTCAACCTATTACACATCCAGAATTTCTCATTGTACAGTTGCACTTTGGTTTATAATAAATTTTTAATTCTATAATTTTGTTTTTTTCATTTAATATAGGAAAGGACTTTAAGCTTCTCTTATAAAAGGCACTATATAAATCAAGTGTTGTTACCTTGTTCTATTTATGTATTTTTAACATTTTATTTACACTTTTGTTTTTAAACATCAATAATTGTATACTTGAAAACTGGTAACACAAACTAGAAAAAAATATTTAATAAAAGCAGAAGTTGCAATCTATATAATATTCCAGGATTGTTATTCTGGGTGTTACTCTGAAGCCTAGAATGTCTGACTGAGTGGGAAGCGATGGAAACAGCTACAAGCATGGCGGATAGTTCTTTTGGTTCAGAATATCATCAGGTTGAATCATAACTGGGTTTTGCAGTCTGTTACTGTTGGAAGTTTATTGATACCATTGTTTATTCCAATACCACTATGATCCCAATTCAACCATAAATTCCTTTATTCATTGTAAAGGCTAAATGGTATTTATACAATTGCTCCAAGCATGTCTAAATAATAAGCAATTGCTACATCCATACAGTAACAAACATTCCTAAGCATTTGATCAGAATACTCATGAAAGGATCAGTACTGGGGATAACTCTCTCATCCTGACTTGCTCAAGCATAATCAGGTAGGATCTGATAAATACCCATTGCAAGTCTGGTTCTTTTACACAGCGCAACAAACAAGTGATGCTTTGCTGAGTCTTACTATTTTAGCTAAAAAACAGGTTTTGGCTAGTTTGGGATTACTACAGGTTCAACATGCACAATCCTTTATTGTTCAAAGTAGTTAGAATTATTTCTGATGAGTGGGACCTTTTTTCTCAAGCACTTTTCCTCCTATCTTATCAGTTACCTTTCAAATTCAGTTTTTCCACTTAAGCCACTGTGAAATTACCCAGGGTACAATCTGGATTGCTGGATAACACTCCCCCCTCAATTTCCCAACCTGGGGTGCCTTGTACACTGCTTTGCTGTGAGACCAACCACTCCTGGTCTGCTCTCATACAGCCTCCATTATGTAACTCATTGCCAGCTATACTGTATGACTGCTATCATGACCCACTCAGTATTACACTTTAGAGCAACACCAGCAAACTCCCAAGTTCCAGATTTCCCCCCAGAAATGTGCACCTTGTACTGTCCAGCACCCTCTTGGACAACACAAGCTCATATAAAGTCTGTCATTTATTAACAGAAAATGATATGCATAAAACTTGTTATCCCAAATGGAGTTTCCCAAACACTTCAATCCAAACACACTGGTTTAGATCAAACAACAAAACACATGTTATTAACTACAGGAAGTTAAACTTTAAGTGACTACAAGTAATGAGGCATATAAGTCAGAATTTGTTACAAGGAAATAAACGGCAAAACGCAACTAACACCTAACTTAAGAAGTTAAATTAATATAAAGCAAAGGTCTCCCCCACCACATGTTCCAGCAGGCTTACTGGTTGAACCTCTTTCAGTCAGGCTCTCTCCCCTAGTCCAATGCTGCTTCCTTTGTTCTCCAGGTATTGATGATGCTGTGGGTAGAGAGCAAATGAGAGATGATTTGGGGGTATCTGCCCTCTCCTCTTTATAGCCCTTTCTCTTGCACAAGAATATCTCCAGCTGATCAGGAGACAGAAAATCTGTGTGACCAGGAACCTTAAGATGCTTCTTTGTCACTATGTAGATTTGTTTTTTTGTTTTTTGTTTTTTTTTTGGCCACCACCCTGAGCATGTTGACAGCTGGCAGAGGGATTGGTAGCTTTTTGTCTCTGGGGAACTTGTTTGTGACTGCCCTCCAGAACATGTTGAAACATGTCTTGGAAAAATCATACAGTGGAATCTTCTATCTTTACACAATGTTGTCACACATACTTCACCAGGACAATAATGATCAGCAAATCTTGAGTTTTCAAATAACACTTTACACAGTCTGCTTTGTACATAGTCTTATAAAAGGGGTGAACATAGGGGTACAGCCTGTCACAGCCACATTCCAAGTCCACTATTTCTAATCAAGCCTACCATCTTTCAAGACCTCTCCACAACTGCTAACTGCAAACCAAGCCATATCTTTTTTTTGCAGCTAAGGTAATTTAACCATTTTATACCTATCTAATCCTATAGTTACCATCTAGTTTTTAAATTCTTACAGCTGGCTGACAGAAAGGCATGTATCTATACTATATCTATGTATCTATACAGCAAGGGTCCTAGTCCACTGTGACATCAGAAGTAATGCAACAAATCACCACCCTTACTCTACAGCTAAAGTTTAATTGGTTGTATGAGGGAGATGGCACAGATGCTGGATTACATGGCCCAGCTGCCCCACCCATTCGACAGCATGGAATTTCAATAACTAGTTTAAGCAATTTGAAAAGCAAGTACAAAATCTGACATGATACAGTGAACACAAACAATAACTAGACATTCATTAGACAAAGGCATTAAAACAAAAACAGTATTACTTGTTGGGATATAAATTCCTTTTTTATAAATAGAATTATCCAAAATAGTTAATATTTAATATTTGAATTCAGGTACAATAGAATGCAATTAGATCTTATTCTGATGTATTATTGGCCTAATCCCATTCTCATTAACGTCAACAGACCTGACTCCCATGTTTCCAGTGTTGTTGTAGCTGTGTCCCCTGGGCATTGAACCAGGCTCTAAAGTGCTCCATCCTCATGTCTTCCTTCTTATATACATAAATGAAAAGAGATTTGACATCACTGTAATCCATAAAATGTTAATTGCTTTCAATCAAAGCACAATCACATTTTAACAAGTTATAGTGCCAGTTTAGGTATAGCTACAGAAGCAAATTCTTATCTTAAATTCAGCAATATTCTCCACTGTACCTAAGTTGCTCTAGACAACCAAACTTGTAGTCATAGCTCTTTTCTTAAATAATACAGAAAGAAATGTAATAAAAGTGAGCTACGCTGTAAGGAAAAGTCAGAAATAGCTGGTGGAAGAGGCTTACTGGGCATTCTAAAAGCTTTGCCTATTTGTTAAAAATTGATCCTTTTCTTTTGTTCATGTGTGGTTTCCAATAATGAAGAGACTGTTGTACAAATCAATTTACATAGCTTTCTAAAATTCTAATGTTACATGACTTGATCCTATTTTCAATCATTTCAATTTTGCAATGAAGCAAATCATTATCCTGTATGAAGACTCCATTGAGTAACTGAAATTTCATACTGTGATTGCAATTCAGATGTTTTCCCTCTGATTTTTGTAATGTTCTTTGATTAAAAAAAATCTTAGAACTAATGAGCTGATTCAGTTTCAGACTCATTGCAACAAGACTCTAAAGCTTGTATTAAAGGAAACACAGATGAACGATATCTTTGAAGATAGAAGACAATTTATATACAGAACATACTGGGCCAGATTCTCAGATGGTATTGACTTCAATGGAGCTATACTGATTTACAGAAGCTAAGGAGCTGACTTGCTGCATTCAGTGCTGCTCTGGCCAAAGAAGAATATGATGGGGGGCAGATTCCCTCTTTTTTGTCTGGATGTCTCCTATAACTGTCCATTAATTATTTTTTAAGTACCTCAAGAATCAAAAGGGGAAAAGACATCTTCAAAAAGGACCTCCTTTCAGCAAAGAAAAGCAAGACATATAAATATCTAGCTAATTACAGAAAACATCCAAAAATAGTCCCTGCTCTACTGGGTGAAGAGAGTTCCAACAGGGAATGTATGGGCACTGGCAAAGGCACAAAAGCAGCATCAGCAAGAACAGCAATCTGTCAAGGGAGAGAAGCTTTAGGGAAATCTTCTCTCCTAATATAACTTTTTGATATTTCATTGTAAATCTGCAGCCACTCCCAACTTTTATAACATATACATCAGGAGATTTGTGCACCCAAGTCAGGCCCATGCAAAAGTATGCCTGTTTTGAAAATGTGTTCCACCTGCCCTCTCAAACTAAAAAAATCAAGTGGGGCAGAGGGAGGAAAGAAGGAACAAAACATTTATTCTTTGAAGTTCTCTAGGACCAGGGGACCTTTGTGCATCTACTCACATTATCATGGCTAGTTTAAGGTCTGGAGTGCTGTGTAGCTCCTGAGCTCAGCATACTCAACATTCTCACTGTTGTACATACACTAGGTACAATTCTGTACTGCGCCTCTTGGAAAGTGTGGGCTGCTCTGAGCACTGGCATTGCCCCTGTTGGTAAATTATAACACCCAGTGGCTAATCTAATTTATGGCAGCCCTCTGAAGACTGCCTATGGGCTGTATCACAGCCCAGAATCTCTGTAAATTCATGCACTCCAAAGAGACCATCAAAATTCCCCTCTTGCCCCTGCAACATGCTCACTGTGCCAGAGCTGGTTAGTGGAGCAACACAGCACCATTTCTACTGGCTCTATACTGCTCATGTGCTGGAGGAATTCATGACCTCTATACAGTATATCGTGATTAAGGCAGATGAAGAGAACCTCTCCTTCTGTTTCTCTCACTCAAACTGACTACTACAGGGAACAACTATTTCTCTAGAGGAAAGAAATTGAAGTGATTATTGTTCTTTAAATGCTCCTAAATTTAAAGGAAAATGCACCAATACTTTTTAGATGGTGTCAACAACTAATTTAATCCTGTACCTTACAAACTGTGTTCCCTTGTGAGAATCTACGCAGTGTTAATAATCCTCAACATGGAAATCACTGTTACAAGGGGAAGATGACAGACCCTTTATTTTGAAACACTGTAGGCAGCTCTTTCTTTCGGGGAATATTCCCTAGGATTATCTTCATTTCTTCTGAAACCTCAAATTGATTAAATTAGATCATTGAAAGGACACTAAGGACACGTTTTGTAGGGCAGCAGCATGTTAATCTCCTTGGATTTGGAGTCGGTGAGTTTGAATCCCAGCGTAGCGAGCTGTTCAAAGGAGCAATATATGTCAAGGTCTACACATGCCAGTTCAGTGAGGCTTCTATCTACAGCTATTAAGAGACAAAACAAAGATGGGAAGTAAAGACCTATGATCATCCTGCATAATCATATAGATAGTCATAGAAGTAAGATTTTTTTATTAAAATCATTTTCCTAAGTAGTGCTACCTGGAATTTCATTGACCTGCTCAGATTTGTAACACTGATACACTGTTTCTCAAGAGTCATTGTAGTGACTCCTCTAAAATTTGAAAAATACTACCTACATGAGAGTGCACTTTTAGGATAAATTCAAGGTAAACTGATAATCATTGGATGATGAACATCAGAATGGCCATACTGGATCAGACCAAAGGTCCATTTAGCTCAGTATCTTGTCTCCCAACAGTGGCCAATGCCAGGTGCACCAGAGGGAATGAACAGAACAGGTAATCATCAAATGATCCATCCAATTGCCCATTTCCATGTTTGAGTGAGAGAAACAGAGGCTAGGGACACCATCCCTGCCTATCCTGGCTAACAGCCACTGATAGACCTATCCTCCATGAATTTATCTAGTTTATCTAATTCTTTTTTGATGACAAATAGAATTTTTTATTTTAATTAGATTTTTCAAACAATAGAAAAATTATACATACCCACACACACACATATACATACAAAGCAGAGGACAGATTTTCACAGCTGTCTGGGAACAAGCAGGGGACTCATGCCATAGCCTTTGTCAGTGGAACCACCACATCTCTCTAAGCTATCCCTCCTCCTCCCTCACAGTCTTTTCACTTCAGCTTCACTCCACACCTGCCCTTCTTTCCCTCTCTCTGCCCTGTCCCTCTTATTCCCTTCCCTTCAATGTCTCCTCTCCCTTCACTTTTCTTTCAATTTAGCTTATCCCCTCCTATCTAAACCTGTCCCCAAAATAATAACAGCCGTGGAACTAACATGATGTTTGATGCTATCACATGATTCACTCTGCTTGATTATTATACCTTTTTCAGCAACTTGTGTTTGTCTGCTCTCTATTTAGATTGTAAACTCTTTGGGGCAGTGACTGTCTATTACTCTATGTTTGTGCATTGTATAACACAATGGGGCCTCAGTCTTGGTTGGTTGTTAACCACAACTGTAATAAATATTATTAATATCTACTACAGATTATTTATCAAATATGCCATGCTGAGTACAGTTTCAAAACATTTTAGCTTAGTGGGCATAATGAGCCATTTAATTTTTTTTTAATATATATGGGAGCAGGCAACAAGGGCAGTATAAGCACCCAACTCCCATTGATTTTCAGTGGCATTTGGGCAACTAAATTCCATTAGAACCTTTGCAAATCTCCCCATATCTTTACCATCTCTTTTCATCTCCAAACATGTTTGGAATAAGGCCAAATTCAGAGATGAGTCTAAACTAGGGCTGTCAAGTGATTAAAAAATTAATCACGATTAATCGCATTGTTAATAATAGAATACCATTTAAATATTTTTGGATGTTTTCTATATTTTCAAATATGTTGATTTCAATTACAACACAGAATACAAAGTGTACAGTGCTCACTTTATATTTATTTTTGATTACAAATATTTGCACTATAAAAACAAAAGAAATAATATTTTTCAGTTCACCTCATACTGTGATGCAATCTCTTTATCATGAAAATTTAACTTGCAAATGTAGAATTATGTACCCAAAAAAAAAAACCTGCATTCAAAAATAAAACAATATAAAACTTTAAAGCCTACAAGTCCATTCAGTCTTACTTCTTGTTCAGCCAGTCACTCAGACAAACAAGTTTGTTTAAATTTGCAGGAGATAATGGAAGTGAGAACAGACATTCACATGGTACTGTTGTAGCTGGCGTTGCAAGATATTTACGTGCCAGATGTGCTAAAGATTCATATGTCCCTTCATCTTCAACCATCATTCCAGAGGACATGCGTCCATGCTAATTATGGGTTCTGCTCGATAATGATCGAAAGCAGTGCAGACCGACGCATATTCACTTTCATCATCTGAGTCAGATGCCACCAGCAGACGGTTGATTTTCTTTTTTGATGGTTCAGGTTCTGTAGTTTCCACATCGGAGTGTTGCTCTTTTAAGATTTCTGAAAGCATGCTTCACACGTCGTCCCTCTCAGATTTTGGAAGACACTTCAGATTCTTAAACCTTGGGTCGAGTGCTGTATCTATCCTAGAAATCTCACATTGGTAGTTTCTTTGCATTTTGTCAGATCTGCAGTGAAAGTGTTCTTAAAATGAACATGTGCTGGGTTATCATCCGAGATTGCTATAATATGAAATACATGGCAGAATGCGGGTAAAACAGAGCAGGAGACATACTATTCTCCCCTCAAAGAGTTCAGTCAAAATGTAATTAACGCATTATTTTTTTAAGGAGCATCATCAGCATGGAAGCATGTCCTCTGGAATGGTGGCCGAAGCATGAAGGGGCATATGAATGTTTAGCATATCTGGCACATAAATACCTTGCAATGCCAGCTACAAAAATGCCATGTGAAAACTGTTCTCACTTTCAGGTGACATTGTAAATAAGAAGCCGGCAGCATTATCTCCCGTAAATGTAAACAAACTTGTTTGTCTTAGCGATTGGCTGAATAAGAAGTAGGACTGAGTGGAATCGTAGGTTTTAAAGTTTTACATTGTTTTATTTTTTGAGAGCAGTTATGTAAGAAAAAAAATCTACATTTGTAAGTTGCACTTTCAGAATAAAGAGATTGCATTATAGTACTTGTATGAGGTGAATTGAAAAATACTATTTCTGTTTATCTTTTTTATAGTGAAAATATTTGTAATAAAAATAATATAAAGTGAGCACTGTACACTTTGTATTTTGTCTTGTAATTTAAGTAATTTAATTTAAATTTGATAATGTAGAAAAACATCCAAAGATAGTTAATAAACTTCAGTTGGTATTCTATGCAATTAAAATTGCAATTAATCACAATTATTTTTTTTCGGTTAATCGCATGAGTTAACTGTGATTAATCAACAGCCTTAGTCTAAACTAGTATATTTTACATTTTCTTGTAACCACCACCATATAAATTACAGTAATTTAGACTCCTATAGATGCTCACTGATATGTAAATTACATCTCTATATACACCACCATTGCCATTTAATTTAACTAATCCTGACAATAGCCTCATAGGGTAGGTACATTTTATAGATTGAAAAACTGAGGAACAAAAAAGTTAAGGCCATAATTCTCAAAAGCATTCATTAATTTGTGTGCCTAGTTTTAGAAACATAGAGGCTAGAGTTTCACTTTATATATAGGCACCATGAGTGCTCAATATTTTTAAAGATTTTGACTTAAGTGACTTCCTAAAGACAGATAACAAATGAATGACAGCACTAGAATTAGAATTGATGAGTGTTTGTTTTTTTGATGATACATACCTTTATAAGATGTATTCATGTCCACTTTTCCAAATTCAACAGCAACAATGTAACAAAAATAGCTGAAACATTTAAAAAAATTAAATTATGAAAAGCAACTCTGGCATTTTTAAAGCTGTTGATGTTAAAAGTCAAAACATTTAACCAATCACTCATTTGTATCCACATCTGTTTCTGAACAAGATTGTGTAGGAGATCTAGCTTCTAATTTTTTTTGTTCTACATCAGCTTTCATGGCAATTGTGTAAGTAGAGGACCAAAGCCTCCACAAATTATCTTTTTATGGGAGCTCCTTCCTGATGCTTCTCATGTCATGGAAGTGATATCTATAAACACAAACACTTATTCATCCTTAAATAAATCACACTTCTTTCTAGCCATGGGAATGATTCTCTGTCACTAATAATAAAAATCAAATTGCTTCCTTGAGGATTCCTTTGTATCTACTGCTCTGTCCTCTTTATCAGACTCCTGAAGGCCATTTTTCATATAAATTAGCTCCTCACTGTCAAGCAGCAGAGCCATAGAAAACCAGGACTCCAGAAATCCTGTAGGGCCTCCCACTCTGCACTGCCTGGCAAGCCAATTAGCTTGATATTTTTATCACTAACCTGATTTGGAACTAATTATAAATCAGTATTTTTACCAATCTGTTTTCTGTGATAAATGCCCCAGTCAACTATTATTAGATATTAGGCTAGGACAGCTAAGTAGCCTTACATCCACTCCAAGTCTTTGCTTTTCTTTATTCCCTATCCTGACCTCGAAGCTAGAGGGGGAAAAAACATGCACATGCACACACACAAACAAAAACAAACTCAGGGCTGGCCAGAAGTCTTATGGGTTCTCCTCTATTCGTGGCTGTAGTGTTTGAGTGCTTTCTAGTAATGCATTAAGTAATATGACTAGCATCACATACTTGTTCTCTCAGCCTCTCCCTCGGGGAGAAGTGCATGCAGTGAATTGTTTTGATTTAGAAATTTGTTTTAGTGTGTGCGTTTATAAAATACACATTTTGCTAGTAAATCTGTGGCTACCTAGTACTCTATGGCCATCAAGCCCTATGGAATGCATGGTCACAAGTGGAGATAGAATGTAGGTGCTTCTTTTTGCTCCAAAATCATAGACCCATGGCCCTCAGAGACCTGTAGTTCCTTTTTTCACACCAAACGTAGAAGGTTGTCCCCAAGGGTCTGAGACCCAGGACAGTTAATACTCAGTCCTGTTCCAATGTCAAGTTTAAAATCTATCATCTCTTGACCCATCCAGTCTAACAATGGGAGCTCTATACCATTAGAAGGGGGAGTGTAATGAGGTTTACAGACCCCAAACTACGGTTATAGGAATGCTGGAGTAATTTTGGGCCAAGAATGCCCCACCTCTGAGCAGCTGCTGGGCATACTCCCTACGGAGGACTTGCTTAAAAGGGAGCTCTGGCAGTCAGGTGGTGTGGGAGGGAAGGAGAGACTGGCTTCAAGAAGGCAGGCTATAGCTGCTCAGCCAGAGTGATTGACAGGGGAAGGACTGAGACTGTGAGTAAGACTCAGGTGCGGCCCTGACCCCTCCCCACTTCTCCCTGACAAGGAGTAACAACTGGACTACGTGAGTGAGCTGGGGCGCTTCCCCCTTGCTCCTACTCAGCTGCGAGTTGGGGTGATGAATTATGACTTGGCTGACAGGTCTCCTGGACTGCCTGGAAGATCTATCCCATGACACAGAGAGACTGTTTCATGGCTTGACCACTAGGCCTGCTGTCCCTCGAGCAAAACCTACTACAGAGAGATTTCCAGTTGGCCAGTAATTAAAGCACTTGTTTCTAGCTTTGAAAGTTCCTAAGATATCCAGCTTTATAGTCACAATATTTTCATATACAGAAAGGCTATTTTAGGTCACTATCAGAGTCCTGTACAACTGGACTTTGGCTTCATAGGTGGAAGAATGCAAAAAACAGTCACCAAAAATGTTTTTGAAGTCTTTCCAACATTTCTAAAATGGTTTCCCCTGTAAAATGTGTGTATTATTATTATTTGTATTACTGAAGTAACTAGCAGTCTCAGTCATGGACCAGGACCCCATTGTGCTAAGTGCTACACATACAAAATGCATGCTGTGTAGGGTGATACAATTTTTTAAAACACCTCTTTTTAATAATATAACAAGAATATATATATATATATATACACACACACACATATATATATATATGCTTTTTTCAATAACAAATGTAAATCTAAGTGAGGGTGATACTACACTTATATAATAATTCCTGGGTTCATCAAAGTTCAGGCCATAGAGTAGTGGCTTTCAATCTTTTTTTTTCTTTTCATTTGCAGACCCCTACAAAATTTTGAATGGCGGTGCGGACCCCTTTGGAAATCTTATGGGGTCCACAAACCACAGATTGAAAACCACAGCCATAGGGGGATGATTGCGATTATCTAGTTTGACCGCCTCCAAAACACAGGCCATAGAATATCCCCCAGTAATTCCTGCATCAAGTCCATAACATCTGGTTGAGCTAAAGCATATCGTTTCAGAAAAACATCCAAACTTGAGTTAGACTTCAAGTGATGCATAATTCACCACATCCCTTGGTAAATTGTTCCAGTGATCCTCTTGGTCAAAAACTGTACTTTATTTACAGTCTGAACATGTCTCAATTCAACTTCCAGCCATTTGATCTTGTTGTGCCTTTGCCCACTAGATTAAAGTGTTATCAGAAATGTAGGTACTTACACTCTGTGATCAAGTCATGCTTTAACCTCCTCTTTGTTAAAGCTAAATAGATTGAGCTTCTTAAATCTCTCAGAGTTAGGGAGACTTTTCAGACCTCAAATCATTCTTGTAGCTCTTTTCTGAAGTCTTTCCAAATTTGTAGCATCCTTTTTGGAAGTGTGGACACCAGAACTGGATAGAGTATTCTACAGTATCAGAGGGATACCAAGCTGTATGGTAAGATTAGGTCGATGTAATTTTGTTTTAAAATAATTGATTATTTCCTATTTCCTGGTCCAAGTTCTGGGTTGCTCTTGCTGAAGCTTGCTCCATTATGAAGTTTACTCTGATCAGTTGTACAGCTTGTTATGGTCCCGCTGGGTTCATTCATGCTCTCAGGATTGCTTTCTTAGCCAGTGTTATCAATAATGAAGTTTTTAAAATGTTTGTAATGCCAAGACTACCCAATTGTGGCCTTTTAGGCACAACAATTTCTAACGGGTCCTTTGCTATGTGATTACGTTTAATTGTAAATGCTTTGTTCTTTTTTACATATTTTGTCAAATAATCATTGAAAAATAATGCAGCTATGGATTAGAAAGATCTGCGTTTGTATAATTTATTTCTGGAAACATAGTAGATATGTCTTATAACTTCAGAACACTGCTTTTGGCTACTTTCTGTTTTAATATCTTTATTTAGAAGGGTGATGGTGCTTACAAAGTTCTCTTGTATGGGGTTCATTTATATTTTACAGGCTGCTGATATCTCTTTTGCTCCTAGTGGGTCTTACTATCTACTTTTCAACAGGATGCATTTTCCATAGATCTTTGTTAGTATTTAAGTGCTTAAAATTGTAACTTCTGAAATAGAGATAACGCACCTAGACCTTGTCTGTAATTCTTGTTTGTTATAGGTATGGGTAACTTGCTATATGTACATTTTTGCATATCGCAATAACTTTTTAGGCCCACACTTGCCAACATTTGGAATATAGAATCAAGTTACTCCTTGTCAAAAATAACTGTATCTTCTTATTGACTGTATCCATGTAACTTTATATTGTTTTTGGAAATGTTTTCTCATCTTGTGCTAGACCACAATGCATCTTCTATAACGGAATGGTCAATTGGTGAGCAAGAAAACTATTCACTCTAATCAAATAAAGTGATTGTTGAAGTAACAGACTGTGATACAAATTGTTCAATTCACATCCAAGTCCTACCCATTGGCTCCTGGGGCCAGTATATAATGTATTCTAGTTGGGTAGCCCAGAAGTACTTTAAAGCAGCTATGTCATAGAATCATAGAGTATTAGGGTTGGAAGAGACCTCAGAAGGTCATCTAGTCCAATCCCCTGTTCAAAACAGGACCAAAACCAACTAAATCATCCCAGCCAAGGCTCTGTCAAGCCGGGCCTTAAAAACCTCTAAGGATGGAGATTCCACCACCTCCCTAGGTAACCCATTCCAGCGCTTCACCACCCTCCTAGTGAAATAGTGTTTCCTAATATCCAACCTAGACTTCCCCCACTGCAACTTGAGACCATTGCTTCTTGTTCTGTCATCTGCCACCACTGAGAACAGCCTAGCTCCACCCTCTTTGGAACCCCCATTCAGGTAAATGTAAATGTAAACAAAATTGTTTGTCTTAGCGATTGGCTGAACAAGAAGTAGGACTGAATGGACCTGTAGGCTCTAAGGTTTTACATCATTTTGTTTTTGAGTGCAGTTATGTAACAAAAAAAAAAATCTACATTTGTAAGTTGCACTTTCACAATAAAGAGATTGCACTACAGTACTTGCAGGAGGTGAATTGAAAAATACTATTTCTTTTGTTTATCATTTTACAGTACAAATATTTGTAATAAAAATAACAAAGTGAGCACTGTATATTTTGTATTCTGTGTTATAACTGAAATAAATATATTTGAAAATGTAGAAAAACATCCAAAAATATTTAATACATTTCAATTGGTATTCTATTGTTTAACAGTATGATTAAAACTGTGATTAATCGTGATTAATTATTTTAATCACGGTTAATTTTTTGAATTAATCGCATGAGGGAGTTAATTGCGATTAATTGACAGCCCTAGTTCTTTTTATTCACTAAATTCTAGTGCCATATAGTCCGTTTCTGTAACTCTCTCATAGCAGTTGGTAGTGATATTAACAGCAGTCTGTTTCTTCATTGTTTTCAACCAAGTAACTATTTTCTACAGCACCTCTGCAAATTGTGACAATTGACATGAACTCCAAACTAACAACTAAGGAGGAATAGCTCCTCTAGAGGTGAATGACAAAGTTTGACAGTTTGCAACATGGTTAAGGTTAGTGAAAGATTACCTGTCAGTTAAAATCCCTCAATTAGCTGCCCCCAGACAGTTCCTATAGTAGCGTCAAATCTTAAATCTCCCCTGAATTCTGTAATTGTGGATAATGCTCTGTAGATGGTGACAAGTAACAGCTGTTATGATTGGACTCAGGCTAATAAGGTCAAGCACTCTGAGAACAAAACAACATTTTGAACTTGCTACAGGGGCCAAGAGATTTAACAGACATGGAAAAAATCACCATATTATTATGAAAACAAAGTCTAACTAGGAATGTTGAAATTTTCAATTTAAACAGCAAAATCTCTACTGCTTCCTTTATCTGGAATCCTTAATCATGCTATCCTACTAACTATAGGAAAGGAAAAATTAATTAAATATAGGGCGAGTTTCCTCTTTTGGGCTCCTAAACAGAGATTCAGACATTCCAAGGCCAGAAGGGACCATTGTGACCATCTAGTCTGACCTCCTGTATAATACTGGCCATAGAACGCCCCCAAAATAATTCCTAGAGCGTATTTCTTACAAAAAACATCCAATCTTGATTTTAAAATCGCCAGTAATGAAGAATCCACTTCAACCCTTGGTAATTGTTCAAATGGTTAATTACCCTCACTGTCAAAATTTTATACCTTATTTCCAGTCTGAATTTGTCCAGCTTCAACTTCCAGCCATTGGATCATGTTATACCTTTCTCTGTTGGATTGAAGAGCTCATTATTAAAGATTTGTTCCCCTTTATATACTTAGACTGTGATCAAGTCATCCCTTACCCTTCTCTTTGTCAAACTACATTTTGCTCTATGAGTCTATCACTATAAGGCATGTTTTCTGATCATTTAATCATTCTCATGGCTCTTCTCTGAACCCTCTCCAATTTATTAACATCCTTCTGTAATTGTTGGCACCAGAACTGAACACTGTGCCAAATAGAGAGGTAAAATAACCTCTCTACTCCTACTCAAAGTTAGTGTCCCATGCTCTAAGTCAGCAGTTCTCAACTGGGGATCTGCGACCTCCTGGGGGTCCATGAGCCCTTTCAAGGGGTCTGTGGGGCCCTGTGGCCGAAACCCAGAACCCAAGCCCCAGCACCCTCCGTGGGGCTGATGTCAGGAGCCGGAGCTGAAGCCTCAATCCCTGGCGGCCCCCAGAGGGCTGAAGCCCCTATCCGTGGTGCCCCCCCGGGGGGGCTGAAGCCCCGATCCTCGGCACCCCTTGAAGGGCTGAAGCCGGGACCAGCGGAGCTGAACCTCAGAGCCCTGATGTCCCCTGTGGGGCAGAATCCCTGAGCCCATGGGCAGAGTTGGGGGGCATGGAGGGTGTTGCCTCCCCCCAAACTGCAGCACAAGAGCAGGTCAGTCCCAGAGGCAGCTCCACCCCCCCATGTCCTTCTCTCCTTGCCCCCTGGCCAGGTCAGAGGTGGGAAGCTAGAGCTGGGCAGCTGCTGCTCTGGCTGGTGCCATGGAGCAGGCAGCCACAGCATTCCCTTGTCTCCCGCTGCTGCTGGTGCTCAGGGTTGAAGCTGCTGCTCAGCTCCCAGCCCCCTTTGCTCTCGCAGAAGCAGCCAATAAAAGCCATCCGGGGGGGGGGGATCCTGCTCTGAGGCTGGCAGGGCCCTCCAGGAACGGGGACCGTAGGGGAGCCCTCATGGCACACAGCCCCTAGTACCTTCTTCCTACACCCTGAGCTATCCCTTGCCCTCACACAGCCCCTAGACACCCCTCTCCTAGCTCCCTGAGCTACCTCCCTGTCTGCACACAGCCCCTAGCTATCCCCTCCCTGCATTCTAAGCTGTTTTAAAACTTTTTGAGCTGAGCCCTCCACCTTTGGATTATAATTTTGGTTGCACACACACCCCCAACCCAGACAGGCTGGGTGGCCTGCTAAGGTTGGTCGGAGGTGGGGGTGGCACCCCCTCCCTGGACTCCAGTGTGTGGAGCTGGCTCGAGCCTCGCTGGCTCCTGCCCCCCCAAAATAGAAGTCAAACTACGCCTATGCCCCAGGCCCCTGCCTCGAGGCCCTCCCACCCCTGCTGACTCTGGAGTTTTTATAGTATGTTGGGGAGGTGGGGGGACTCAGAAAGAAAAAGGTTAAGAACCCCTGCTCTAAGTGTCCCTACACTCTGTTTGCCAGAAGCTGGGAGTGGACAACAGGGGATGAATCACATGATGTTTGCCTGTTCTGTTCATTCTCTCTGAAGCACCTGGCATTGATCACTGTCAGAAGACAGGCTACTGGGCTAGATCAGCGTTTCTCAAATGTGGCCACTGTGGCCGCATGTGGCCACCAGAGGCTTTTCTTGTGGCCATGACAGCCTCCTGGGCAGAGGGGGGAGGGGCAAAGCAGTGGAGCCTCCCCAAGGGCCACCAGCAGGGGTTGGGCCCTGCCCCCTTCTGGAGCCATAAACGCCAGAGGAGCAGGCAGCCAGTGAGTTCCCCACCTTCCTGAGGGTGGTGAGGTGCAGGCTTCTGGATTTGGTCATGGGTCTTTGGATTCTGGCCTTGGACCCTGATCCTCGGCTCACCTGCCCGTGGCCCCTGCTATCTCCCTACCCACCTCCCCATCCAGGGCTTAATTTGTCCACTGGTTTGCCAGGGCTGAGTAAGTCTGCTGTGGAAATTGATATGTGTATGTTTGTTAATATCACTTTTCACAGCAGACATTCTAGCTAGCTGGGAGGCTGTGAAAAGCGATATTACATACAAATATTACTTTTGGCAGCAGCAGACTTACTAGCTATCAAGCAAGTCTTTTTTTAAAAAGCAACCAAAAAGCAAAAGAAACAACAAAAAGAGACAAGAATGTGCAAAGCACCTTATTTGTGTTTCTATTCTGTTTAGGTCCAATAAAAAATAGAGACAACTGTACGTTATTTTTATTATTGAGTCTGCAAAAAAAAAACAACCTCCTACATAAATAAATTACACTGATTTGGACATGTATATGTGCATATTTATTTGTTTTTTCTAAAGTTAAGTAAGTATTTTAGGAAAAATTGTCAGAGCAGCCACCAGAAAGAGTTGGTGGCTGTACTCTGAGGCCACCAAAAATTTGTTGTGAGACCCCCTGAGCCAGATGGACCATTGGTCTGACCCAGTATGGCCGTTCTTATATTATAATAGGCTGAGGGTGAAATCCTGGCCCCACTGACGTCAATGAAGATTATTACATTGACTTGCACGAGGCCAGGCTTTCACCCTAAATGTTTAAAAGTATACAGGGGGTTAACAAACAAAAGGAAAATCACTGGTACAGTTTATAACAAAATAAAACACAAGAATGAATATTTTTGACAAGCGTGTGTATTAAATGTACATTACTACATTTATGGGGCCTCTGCCTCATTCAGTGAACAGAGTGGACAGTGCTCTGGGAATGAATAGTAATTAATGATGCTGTGGAAAAAATAATATGTGAACATGTAACTAAAAAGTGTATCATAATGCATACACATAAAGGGGGTGAATTAAGAATGCACTGGCATTTCCTAACATTTGAGTGCTTGACTTTGCAGTTTCAATGTTCTTTTAACATAGTTTTTTTAAATGTAATTTTGTAGATTTTTAAAAAAAGTATACTGGAAAAAATACAAAAGAAATTCCACTATGTGGAAACACATTGACTCCCACATGGTCCATCAGCAAGGTTAGAACCTTTAAGTCCACAGCACAGACCTCTGCCACTTGAGATAATAGAGTAACTGTTAGCAATAGTAGGTTGTCATAATTTAAAGGGGCTAGCCACTAGTGGAAGATGAGGCATTTTGCTAGTGGATTTCACAGCTATTTGCTAACAGCACAGGAATGTTGAAACTCAGCAATCCTGGGTTCTATTCCAGGTCCTGAGGGGAGTGTACTGTACCCCCCTCCCCAGTCTGACTCCTTCTGTCCCTGGCACATCTAGCTTTTCCTCATCCCAGTCTTCCCTGATTCCCTTGGCTCCTTGTCGCAGTCCCAGCCTCACCACCAACTACTCCTTGGCTCCTTGTTCCACTCTCAGTCCCCATACCTCATCTCCATATCCCATCCTCCCACCCAAAGTTCCACATCCCAGTCCCTGACTCTGCTTCCTCATCACAGTCCTCCCCACCCTCTGGATCCCCACAAGCTTGGATATTCACTCCTATGCATTTCAGTCTTGCAGCATCCTCATTCTCCTCGTCATGGCCAGGGCACCCACATTAGGACTATTGGCAGCACAGGAGAGACAGACTCCCTGCTCTCCACCTCCATGCGCAGAGCCACAGTGGCCCTTTTGTTCTGCCCAGCTGCCATTACAGGGAAAGTCCTGCTCATCCTCTGAAGCCTACGGCTGGAACATGCTCAGTGCAGATTGAATCTTTGGAGAATTTAGAGCCAACTTTGGAGGCTCCAATGAGCACGTTAAAACTAAAACTTTTCAGATATTTATAACTTGATCATTTTGGGCAGATTTTGATGGGGATGCAAAAGACACATTCTTGACACCAAGGTACCCCAGGTGCCAAATTACAAGTCCCTGTTCCAAAGCATGAGGCAATAGACCATTTCAATTAAACGGTTGTACAAATTTTTAACTGTGGCAATGTATTTTCCCCTATCCTTGGTCTCAGAAATGGCTGAACTATAAGTGTGCTGAAATAAAAAAAAATCAACATCTGGCATGGAAAAATTCAGTTACATTTTGACAAAATTATAAGCAACTGAAAACATGGACTTACAAGTCAGAGAACTATCTTAACTATAGGTAGCAACTACCCATGCCATCTATAATTTGTGTGTGTGTGTGTGTGTGTGTGTGTATCTGGATCTGCTGCTTATGTTGGAATTGGAGAGCTAGATACTGTACCTATCTCATGCACCAATCATTGCCTTCTGCACTTTATGTCTGGAGACCACCTCTCCTGTTGAGGCAAGGGACTTTTTTATGGTCTGCTCTTGGAGGGTGAAGAGCATTTCTAGAGGACTTCATTGCAAACTGGTTGCTTCTGATCAACCATTATATTGATGGACTGGTGTAGTACTCTTTCTTTTGTTTTTCATCATCAATTAGGTGGCTCCCTGTCATCCTCTTCCTTTGTTTCATTGTCACATGTCTTCTTGGCTTTTTGATGATGTGCAATAGATGAAACAAGGGCAAACTGCTGGAACCTATGGTGGATATTCAGGGCTGAAGGTAACTGACTACACATAAAGAATTCTTAAGATTTTATTAGAAGATTCTGTTCAAGAAAAAAGGTTTTTTCCCCTTTAATATAGCATATGCAATATCTTGGACAGTAGATTCCCTCTTCCTCCACCCCGTTTTTGCCCCCAGGGATTGATTCAAGCATCTCCCGTCATGAAGAAATTTGTTATTTTTGTAGGGAAAAAATTCTAATTTTGACTGAGCTGTCTGCATCCATGGCAGCCGAGCAGCATATTGAGGTGACTGCTTGAGTTTGCACCAGTGTTGCTCACTGAGTTTCTGAATGTTCTGGGAGAAATTAATTCTGCATCTCATATTTTGAGCCCATCTACCCCTGGGCTGGAGAAAATGATCAGGATTTGTTAGCTAGTGGAGATTGTCAACAACCCCTTTAAGGAGGGCAGATCACTGAGCACTCTTAAGAACATGTATGTATGAACTTTTCTCAAGAAAACATCACTTCATGACTATAGTTTGGCCAACTATAGACCAATATTTAATCTTATACTTTTGATTAAGAACATAGAACGAAGGCAATTATGGTGAGACAATTCTGAGTATCTAGATGTGTTAGATGGCCTTGTCAATCTAGTTTTATATTAAATTTTAGCACTGAGACTGCACTCATTGATTATCTCGTCCTGATGATAGATAAAGATGAGATGTCCATGCTATTATTGTTAGGTCAATCAGCTACCTTTGATACTGTTTTTTGTGTGCCTTTGATCCTGTTGGTCACAATGTGTTGACTCACTTGTAGAGCTGAGCAGGAGTAGAAGGGATTGTCTTCTAGAGGCTTCATCTTTTTCTCTCAGATTCCAAAGGATAGTTTAAGGTAATTGCTGCTGTGTCCTGTGGGTTCTTTTGTGTTATGTTCCACAAGGTTTTACTTATCTTCCCTATTGTAAACATGGGATCATTAGGAAGGTTACTGAGGAGGCACAGACTGAGGTTCTTTTGATATGATAATATCGCTGTATGGTATCTTTCCATTTCAACTGACTCTAAGGGTGCAGCTGAGTTTCTTCCTCAGTGTCTGTTGATGATTGGGGCATGGATGAGAGCAAACTGGCTGAAGCTCAATCCAGAGAAGACTGAATGGTGTTGGCAGGTTGGGAGAAAAAAAACTAGGAGATATGGTAAAGGTTAGATTGGCTCTTCTTATTGAAGATGTGTGACCAATTTTTCAGTCAAGCTTTCAATTTGTGGGTCTTATTAAGTCTCACATCTGTAGCAGGATGGTCATAAAGCAGCACGGTAAGATGTGTTTTTTTCCCCTATCTGCATCTGGTCAAGTATTTTACTCTTTTTCTTTGATACAGACCTTATTATTGCCATCCAAGATTCTTTCACTTCAAGATTAAACTATTCTAATGTCGTTTATATTGGACTACACCTTAAATCAGCTCTGGAAACTGAAGGTGGTATAAAAGGCAGTGGTCTACTTGTTGAGTATCTAGTTCTGAGCACGATACTACTGCCCAGCAACCTCTGTTGGCTAGCTAGTAGGATTCCAGGTGGGGCTTACATTTTTCTTACTTTCTTCATTTTAAATTACAAACTTAGTGTTATTTCTATTACATTTTTGTGTGTTCATATCAGATATGTATTGTCTGCTTTTATTTTGATAAGTACTTATCTCTGCACCTATTTAAAAAAATGGAGAGGCTTTTAAATTTAAACCCAGGGTCTTTTTGCTTGTCACATTTTGTGTCTAAAATGTCTCATAAAATCTGTGACTAATACTATAAATATAACAACTCTGATTGAATACAGTAGGTCACTGGTAACAGCACAACAGAGAAGGAACAGTGTGCAAACATTACATCATCATAATATAAATGTCACAGTTCTTCATATAGAATAATTTATTAGAACACACCAGCACCATGGATAGCTCCTTGCCATTTATTCTATCACTCTGAAGACAGTGGGTGAAGTATGCTGTATTTTGGAGGGATTTGTGCAAGCAACATAGCTTTGTTCTGATCTATTGTATGTCTTACAAAATGGATGGTGCCCAAACATTTACTGCACCAGCTAGGGTAAGGAAGAATTCTTCTAAAAATAACTACCATGGAATATTTAATTTGATAGTAAGGGTGCTGTGACTAACCCGTGGAACAGAGAGGCTGTGAGATAAGTGACAGCACAATAATAGGAAGGTATTTTTGTTTGACCTTTAAACTAATGCAAAATGAAATAAATTTGAGGCATCCCTGTTGTACAGCTGAACATTAATAAAGGTATATAATAAATGTTATTCTACAGCCACTAGTTCCAGGAGGTGTATTGGTTCACTGTAGGGAAAAACCCCTAACATTCAGTTTTCCGTGAAACAAGGCAATAGCATTAGAGAACGCACTTTTAGAAATGAATTACTCTGTGTTAAATTGTAGACAGTTATGCTAGAAATGGCCTAAGTGACTACTAGTGTCAATTAAGACAAGCTCTGGAATGTTAACCTGGTTGCATTTTCAGGTGTAATGAAACCAGCTCTCAAAGGCTTGATTCAAATGGAACAAAATTAATGGAATGAAAGGAAATATATCCTTTCAAGAAGATAAATAAGTACATGGTAAGAAGTAAACCAGATCAAAAAAAGATTTCTGAACCCTGCCACTTGAAAGAAACTAAATGCTAACAGTTTGCAATGATCTCTCCAGAATGCAGAAAATCCCTCATATCCTAAAACATTACAAGAAATAAAAAGAAAATAGTATCCATTTGTCAGAAAATTGCTAATTAATCTTTTATGATTTCTTTTATCATCACCAAGCAATCTGCTGCAGTAAGAACTCTACAGTTCCTATCAGAGGAAAGGCAAAAATAAGGCCAGAGTAGCATTTCCCAGAATTTCTCCATTATTTATGGAACACACATGAAAATTCAGAGGAATCTTCTTTGGTAGTAATTGGAGAACAAAATATTCTAAATTTCTTAGTATCATAAAAAATGTATTTGTTTAGGTAATCTTTGATATTTTTCAAATCAACGTCTAAAAGACCAAAGAATCCTAGGCTATACTATGAATTTATTATACTTGCATTTGATTATGTTCTCTCTGTATTAAAGCATTAAACTGAAATAATTTTAAATTTGTAATTTAATGTAATGCTCACAAAAGTGAAGAGTGGATAGCCCTCATTTGATCCAGGAATAGGAGAAGCAAGCATCATGCAAACTTTCCACGAATAGCTGTGCCAAGGCACCCCAAGCTTGATCCATAACAGCTCTTCCTATCTGAGTCCTGATCCTCTCTCATTTTAATTTATTTTCATTGGAGATAAATTTTATTACATGACAAAAACAACATTGCAAATATAGTACATTAATTTTTTGATATATGAATATAGTTATCTTAGTTTTATTATTTTTTTAAATTCATCTTCTAATGTAGTGTTGAAATTCAACTATATAATGCTTTCCCAAAAATTAAAAAATAAACAAAAAAAACCAACAGAACACTCAGATATTTTAAACCTCAGTTGGAACCATTTTTATTCTGACCCTCACTTGGTATAAAAGTGAGAATTATGTTGCTAGATGAATATTGGTATTTTTACAAAATGATTATTTTAATCTAGGTATTTTGGGGATTTCTGAGAGCCCCTCTTCTTTTTCATTTGGGTGAAACATGGTAAGTTTGAGCTATTTCCAGCTGTATTCCCCCCCCTTGAATCATGGGACTAGGGCGCTCCCACATAAAGCCCCTGATCAGAAGATGCATATGATGGTAGAGTCACATGACTTCTATAAGAGGTAGCTGCCTTTCTCACTTTAAGAGACCAGGGTTGGGATGTAAGTGTGAATAGGGGTCAACTTTATCACTGTGCCACAGTGCCAGTTAGATTTTAAGCTGAAATCTAATAAACTAGATCTGCCAATTTGATAAGTATTATAACCAATATTTGAATGGAATTTAATTAGGATAATTTATTTTTATTGAGTCCAGAGAGTGCTAGCTTATTAATTTTAGCACTAGGTTCTTTTCAGGTCTACTTTTACCTTGGACAGTATTTCTCAGATCAAGACATTTGGTTATTCTTAACTAATCAACAACTTACTAACTCACCCAGAACAATCAACAGTTCATCAATCAAATGTAGATACAACCAACTTTCTAGGTATGTACTGAACAGAAAATATACATGCAATCTTGTAAGCAATTAACACATGTCAGTGCTGGGGCCCAGCAGCTACACCAAGGAACACTACAAATCGCCAAGATTTCTTATAACATTTACTTATAATCTTCAGATATCAATTCTTTAGTAGCTCTAATACATTTATTACTCTTCCAGTAATTCTCCAATGAGAAAGGATGCATATGTCTATTTTAATGGCATGTTACGAAAGGAAGTAGTTTAAAATATCAAGAGAAATTGCTTAAAGTCTCTCTTTATTGGCTAAGTCTCTCTTAGGCCAATTTGCTTGGGTGTATAAAGAAGAAACATGCATTAGTTGGTTAAAACCCAAAGTATGGTTATTTGAGGTCTCACTTGAAAGAGTAGATTCAACAAGATAACTCTTAGTTATTTATATTAAAAAACACGAAGCAAAATACAATCTCTGAAATGAAATTTCTCTGCTGCTTCTTCTGTCTTATTAACCCTGGAAGAGGGGAGAGCTATCCATGAGGCTGGTCTAAGTGTCTGATAGCACTTCTGGATTCTGAAGTTTATTTGTGTGTTCAGTTAACTCTTTTCTTAGTATTGTACCCTGGAGGAGGGGAGAACCATGGGGGTTCAGCTAGTTCTGGGGTCCCACATGGTGACCTCAGTTTTACATACCTTGCTTGAGAGTTTGTCAGAGTGGGGCCACCTTCTTGTTTTTATCAGACACTTATCAACTCAGTGCTCAGATTTCCTCTCTCTCTCTTTCTCTGCTACTCTTGTTGATATACAACAAATTTCTTCAATCCTTTTCTTAGTCAAGGATTTTTTATGTTTGTTTAATTTCAACGATTGTATTTCAGTAATAGCCCTGGACTATGAACTGGAATATCACTTTTTAAGCAATTTTTTTCAATATTTCCCAGTTATACCCCGGTTATGTGCTTATATCTTTCAACATTCCTTTTTCCTTCTTGTGCTGTACCATTCATTCCACTTCTGTAGTGCATTAATCATGTAGAATTAAAACAAAAATCCCTTAAATTTCCTCTCAATTTAGTTGACGTAGTCTGTGCATTGTTTGGTTATGTCTCTTATCTTTCTTTTCACATGGTTAGGGCTTAAATAGAACATGAGACATTATTGACATACATAGATATTGTTTATCTGATTCATAAGGCAGAGAAATTTACAGCTTCTAATTTGGGGTGAAAGACATATTGAAGGAACAAAACAGATTATTCACATATGGAAAGATGGTGCTTTTGATTCAGAAAACAAACACATGTAGCTTCACATTTGTGGTGAAAGCTAGTTGGTTTGGACTTCTTAATTTTCCAGTTCCCACAGTAAGTTATTTCTAGTTGGTTTAACTCCTACAGTTTCTTTACTCATATCTGGTGCTTGGTTAACACATACACTCTGCACAGGAAAAAAGGGCAGTTATTGTTGTCTGTCACCCTGTAGCTAGACCAAGCAAGAGATGGAATTTTCATCCACGAGTAAATTATGAGTCTTTGGTCTGAGACTCCTTATCAAGCTTTCCCTTCCTGGGGAATGTGTACCTCAACTTCAGTTTAATTGATATTCCCCAGACAAGATGACCCACCTGTTGGACGTGAATATTGGTTCCCAATGCCTTTAGCTCCAACAAGAAGCTAGTTTTGGATAATGCATAAGGGTGTGTGGTTGTAATGTTAGCTGACACAGATAGATGGTTTCCTGATGAAAAGGGGCAGAAAGAAAACTATAGCTGTTAATCTTTTCAGGGCGTATTTGACATCTATATTTCTTACGGGAGGAAAGGTCAGGGAAAAGGCTTGTCTGTAAAGGGCTTAGCCAGAAGAGGCCTAGGAAGATATGTGTAGAGGAGCTGAAGGAAGTCCTGTGGTAAAGACCTAAGATAAAAGGCAACCTAAGCAATGTCAGAAGTACCTCTGATAGAACAATGACGTGGATGAGCGTAGAGCAGATGGCTATTTCACTAGTTAGGGCCTTAGAGGGAGGGTCCAAGCTACCTTGTATCTTTTCGCAGTGTCCACTATAAGAGATGAGTAGATAACTCTCTTACCAAAGGTGATGGATTGATTGCAGTCCTAGGGTGAAGTCTGTGAGGAGGACCTGTAGTAAGAGGAGAAAGACTACTGTGTATCGATTCAGTAAGAGCTGAGGAATTCTTTTTAAACATGGGGGGAAAGGGGCTAAAGAAGGGGTTCTCAAACTGGGGATCGGGACCCCTCAGGGGGTCATAAGGTTATTACATGAGGGGGTCGCAAGCTGTAAGCCTCCACCCCAAATCCCACTTTGCCTCCAGCATTTATGATGGTGTTAAATATATAAAAAGGTGTTTTTAATTTATAAGGGGGGGGTCACACTCAGAGACTTGCTATATGAAAGAGGTCACCAGAACAAAAGTTTGAGAACCACTGGGCTAAAGTATTACTTCAGCACAGGGAAGGGTTATGGGGAGTAACATTCCCTGAAGGGGTAGGGATAGCTCAGTGGTTTGAGCATTGGCCTGCTAAACCCAAGGTTGTGAGCTCAATCCTTGAGGGGGCCAGTTAGGGATCTGGGGCAAAATCAGTACTTGGTCCTGCTAGTGAAGGCAGGGAGCTGGACTCGATAACCTTTTGGGGTCCCTTCCAGTTCTAGGAGATAGGATATCTCCATATATTATTATTATTAGAAGCTGGGACAGTGGCCTAGCCATTGAAACAAGGTTAATAGATTCCAAGGCCAGAAAGGACCATTGCGATCATCTAGTCTGACCGCCTGTATAACACATACCATAGAACTCCCCCAGAATAATTCCTAGAACATTTCATTCAGAAAAACATACAATCTGATTTAAAAATGCACAGTGATGGAGAATCCACAACAACCTGTGGCAAGTTGTTCCAATGGTTAATTACCCTTACAGTTAAAAATGTATGCCTTAGTTCATCTGAGTTTGTCTAGCTTCAACTTGAAGAGCCTCTGCATTTAGAGGCCATGGAGAAAACCTATGTCACAAAAGGGAGAATACTTTGGGCATGAAGATGACCATTGTGACTGTGAAAAAGAGTGGACTTGTTTGGTTTATTCACTTAGATCCTTTAATTTCCCCTGGAAGGGGAAATTTATGATTTAGCTGGAGAACCAAGTTGCCTCAACAGATCAGACCAGCCTACCAATAGGGAGAGACTGTACTTGAAGGGAAACAGAGATGCAGAGTGTGGGAAACTGAGGCATGGACAACTAGCTTATCCCATTCTTGGATCTGAATTATAGGGGAGAAACAAAATCCACCCCTTGTTTACTATGTTAGCAGGGGGTAGGTCAGTAGCAGCCTGTCTTGAACACAGACTTTAATCACTGATGCCTCCATTTAGTATCACCACCAACCCTAAGGGCTGAAGGGACAGAGGAGAAAGACAAAAGTATATGTGCCCTTCCCAGGCATATGGAAGTGGAAGGGGCAATAGTGATAAGTATCCCAAGATACCAGAGGACTGAGAGGATCAGGAGACAGCTGATTGTGGGATTGTGCAAGAATAGCTCAGTGCCAGCTGCCTGCACTGTCTGATCCCCACTTGTCCTTTGTAGAGTACACCTCTACCTCAATATAATGCTGTCTTTGGGAGCCAAAAAATCTTACCGCGTTATAGGTGAAACTGCGTTATATTGAACTTGCTTTGATCCACCTGAGTACGCAGCGCCCCCCCCCCCCGAGCACTGCTTTACCGCATTATATCCGAATTCGTGTTATATCGGGTCATGTTATATCGAGATAGCGGTGTATCTGAAGTGACCATTCAGTTCTTTCCTCCTTCTGGCTCTTTGATCTACATACAGGAGGACATTTTTTCAAGTCTTTCCTTTCCCAGCCTCCTATCCTATTCATGTGTATACTATGAAAAAGCAATATGCTGTAAAACGTGCTAACTAATGCATTTTAACTAAAACAACGTTCAACATGATTTGACACTATGTATAGACAGGGACAGTTGTGTTTAAAATAGTTAAGATCCTAGGTTAAATATGACCAATGAACATTTTAAACACAACTATATCTGTCTACCATTGTCATGTTTAATATTGTGTTTGTTAAACATTTTTTTTCTAACGTGTTTTTCCAGTGTAAATAGGCATCAGTGTGGGGGATTTGGCATTCCTTCTTTAGTTTGTGAGACAGAGGTCTGAGGAAAGAGACTTGCAATGCTGCTTCCTAAACAATGACAGCTCAAAGGGTCACTGTGAGGGGAGATAAGGTTGATGATCTGCCAGTACAGCCAGTCTCTGGAACCCATGAAGCCCACCCTCAACCATTTAGATTTAGGGGCGCTAGATATTTAAGGAAAATCTTATCTTTCATTTTGATTTCTAAAATAAATTTCCAGAATCTTTCCTTGCCAAGACCCTCTAAAACATAAAGATCTACATTGACAGTAGAGATGGAATGAACAAACAGCTGGGCTCCAATTCTGCAACAGGAGATTGGAAATGCATGCAATCCTTATATAAAATAAATCATACATTTGGGGTGTATAAAAGCATCATTGTGCTATACCTATGCATAGTGGTGTGATAGCATAATTAGACAGTCAATTACATTTGGAGGGATGAGAGGAGGCACAACATTGTTCTGCAGGCCTGCCCAACACTGCTAAAGTTGGATCTATTTGCAAGACTACTACCCTGTTTCCCCGAAAATAAGACATCCTCCGAAAATAAGGCCTACTTACAGTTTTGCCTCTCGTTGTAATATAAGGCATCCCCCCGATAATAAGACCTCCCCGATAATAAGGCATCCACCGATAATAAGGCATTTTTCATTTCTGAAAAATAAGACATCCCCTGAAAATAAGACCTATCGCATCTTTGGGAGCAAAAATTAATATAAGACACTGTCTTATTTTCGGGGAAACAGGGTATATGTTGTTCTGGGCTTCCTTTGTTGCATATGGCTGACCCTAAGCTCCTTCTTCCTCCCCAGTGGACTAGCTCCTGTGGCTCTTTCACAGGACAAGATATTTATTTACTCATTCAGTTTGTTAATGCACATCAATGAAACAGGAGTAAATACATCTGATAACTTTAAATTATGTAAAATTGCATTCCATCTACTGTACTGTAGAGGATAGTGATTTGTTAATTAGGATATCTGCCCCTCATGTCACTCTTTGGAAGTACAAATGTACTAACTAACAAGATAACTGTATCTGAGGAGATAATTGGGGATTAAATATCTAATCTGTAGAATGTTGCAAATAAATCTTAAAATGTTTCAATATTTAAAGAATGACTGGAACTGCTGATACCACCGTTTTATATAATGGTCAAATATACAAATGACCAATCTGTCTTTAAAACAAAATATTTTGGTCCTCTGAAGGCTTTGTCTGTCCCCACTTCTAATTACTAGCCCCACCATCTCTTTAGAGTTTGTTTTAATCTAATCTTGTGTTATACACCCTCAGTCTGTATTGTCTTCAATGGGTGAGGGTGCTCAGAAGCGCCCTGCATATAGCATCATCATCCTGTTAAGTTCTTCCTCGAAGAGGAGCACTAGGGCTGTGAGGAGAAGCATTTGTTACCTCTGTAAAGAACAGGGCAGCTAGGAGAGGGCTAGGAAGAATTCCTGAGAGCAGAGGGTAGAGAGATGGCCATAGCAGAGGGATTGTCTCTTGTCTTTAGAAAGTTTAGGATCAGTAAAATGTCTAATATTTAAAATTCAGCTGGTACAGATAAAAGTAAGAGATTAAGTGTTATATTTCGAAGGTTAAAGTGAATAGAAAAATCCTAAAAGCTAGTAGCATCCTATCTGTAACAACAGAAATCTCAAGATTTCTCAATTTTTGTTACTACTAAAAGCTACTCTTGTACGCTATGATAGTTCTTAGGAAGATAAATAACAAAACGAATGCAAAATATGTATGCTTACATTTATGTGTAGAGTAAGGTATGATAAAATAACTGTAGTTTTCTAAATCAAGAACGTAAGAACACATGCCTGCCTATTGGCCTTTGTATTTGTACTCTTATAAAATGCTGTCAGTACATCATCAATGTTGAAAATTTAGTTGCACAAAAGTCAGAAAATTTATAATGAAGGTTTCCACGGCAACCTCAGCTCAGTAGCTCAATTCAGCAACCTTTAGTATTTCATTACATAATCGCAGAACACATATTTAGTAAAACAAAATGTTATTACAAAAGTACTATGTAACCATAAAATTGTATATAACGCATCTTATTGACAGATTTTCTGGAAGAGCTGTACAAAAAGAGCAGTTCTCTTCAATTATATTAGGGACAGTATGTATTGAAAAAAAATAGCTAAATTATCAGGATATTAAAGTGATAAATCCAATACCAAACTTACTGAAATCCTAGGAAACATCTAGAATGACACATCCTTCAACTTCTAAGGCTCTGTGAAGAATTCATATCTGATCCCTTGACATCAGAGGTTAAGTAGAAGTCATAGGTGAAGTCTAATACTTATACAAATGATAGATAACTGCTTTTCCAATGATCTGGATAAACACCAGTTACTTCTAGTTAGAAATTTGTCAAACTGTTCATAATCTCCACATTATAGGATTACATAACTTTCAGAAGAGTGTCACATTAGCTAGTGTTAGATGAATATATTGTGAAAGCTACTATTGTAATACATATGTAAATTTCCAATTCTAATGCAACTACAATCTCAGGCTTAATGGTGCAACACCATGTTTATTTTTTTAAAGAAAAACAGACTGGAGAAATAATGATTTTCAATAAATACTCATCAAACAATGCAAAAATTACAGTAAAATCTGCCTTAGAGACCCCCGTCACGACCGACTACTTGCAGAGGCCACAGAACACGGTTGCTCTCTGATCTGTAAACCTTTGAAGAGAGACCACCTCTTACAAGAGACCACTTCTGCTAACTCCCATGCGTAAAACTCTTGGCAGGTTTTACTGTACTTGGAAAACTTTCCACTAGCCCCTGGGCTAAAAATCTTTGAAGTTCTAGCCTGAAAGGTCTCTTATTGAGAATAGGAGTGCAAAACGGAAATACTATTTCAATTTGTAAAGCCACTGAATAGGGTGGAATATCAATGTTAAAGTTCAAGTATCAGAGGGGTAGCTGTGTTAGTCTGGATCTCTAAAAGCAGCAAAGAGTCCAGAGGCACCTTATAGACTAACAGACGTATTGGAGCATGAGCTTTCGTGGGTGAATACCCACTTCGTCGGATGCATGTAGTGGAAATTTCCAGAGGCAGGTATAAATATGCAAGCAAGAGTGAGTCAGGCTAGAGATAACGAGGTGGGTTCAATCAGGGGGGATGAGGCCCTCTTCTAGCAGTTGAGGTGTGAACACCCAGGGAGGAGAAACTGCTTTTGTAGTTGGCTAGCCATTCACAGTTTTTGTTTAATCCTGAGCTGATGGTGTCAAATTTGCAGATGAACTTTCTCTTTGAAGTCTGGTCCTGAAGTTTTTTTGCTGCAGGATGGCTACCTTTAAATCTGCTATTGGGTGGCCAGGCAGATTGAACTGTTCTCCTACAGGTTTTTGTATATTGCCATTCCTAATATCTGATTTGTGTCCATTTATCCTTTTACAGAGGGACTGTCCAGTTTGGCCGATGTACATAGCAGAGGGGCATTGCTGGCATATAATGGCGTATATTACATTGGTGGACGTGCAGGTGAATGAACTGGTGATGGTGTGGCTGATCTGGTTAGGTCCTGTGATGGCGTCGCTGGTGTAGATATGTGGGCAAAGTGGGCATCGAGGTTTGTTGCATGGATTGGTTCCTGAGTTAGTTACTATGGTGCGGTGTGTAGTTACTGGTGAGAATATGCTTCAGGTTGGCAGGTTGTCTGTGGGCGAGGACTGGCCTGCCACCCAAGGCCTGTAAAAGTGAGGGATTGTTGTCGAGGATGGGTTGTATATCAAAAGTTTGTATCAGGAGAATAATTACCCAAATTGTTAGTTTTTTTTCTCAATCTGTATTAGGCATTTGTACCAGGATTGAAGTACTGAATATGAATTTGAACTTAACTCCTATGATTCCTGCATGCTCAGAAAGTATGTTTTCTAGACCACGAATATTCATATGGTACTCCCTGTACCACACAAACGTTCTATAGTATATGACCTTAGTGGACTGAAATTCCTACACTCCTGGAAGCAACAAGTTTGAATCCTAGTAGTCATCTTGGTTTTATTCTACTAAAGTAGATACATTGAATATGATGAAGTTTACTGTGAAGTTTTTCAGATGAGATATAAACAAAAATCTAAGATTCTGAATAACCCTCTTATTCCTTTAAGTAAGCATTTGTCCTTGTGTGTGTGGCCAAAATTCCCTTCATTGTGTGTTCTGTCTGCTGTTCGTTTGCCAGATACCTGCAATCGGAGGGAGCTTTTATTATGGATTTAGTTGGGGAAGCACTTTGAGATGCTTTAAGAAGAAATCAGCAATATAAATGTGAGTTAATAAGGCCATACAGTGTATGTGCCCATTAAAGTGTCATAAACTGAAGATTAGCGCAAGGGTTGGTTTATTACTTCACGGTTAGTTGAGGTACACACTTGTATACATCTTCTTCCGAATAGTACTGGTGGAAGAGATCAGGTTAACTACACAGCATGGACAACCGCAACACCATAGGCGTGCGCACATGGGGTGTGCCGGGTGTGTGCCCAGGCACACCCTAATGCCAGCGGGCTGGATTCGGCCCCTCAGAGCTTTAGATCCAGCCCGCAGGATTTGCCCCCCATGGTGCTGCAGGCCCCGCGCTGCTCTCAGAAGTGGCCGGCACAGCACCACGTCCCTGGGGCCCCAGGGAGGGCAGAGGGCTCTGTGCGTTGCTCCAGGCACTGCCCTCCGCAGCTTCCATGGGGAACCGTGGCCATTGGGAGCTTCGGGGGAGGTACCTGGAGGCGTGGCAAGGGCAGCGCGCAGAGCCCAATGCCCCTCCCCCCCCAGGGGCCACACAGGGACGTGGTGAGCAGTGTGGCGTGGGGCCAGGGCAGGCAGACAGACAGGGAGCACGCCGCTGCAGGTAAGCGGCACCAGGCCAGAGCCCAAACCCCTCCTGCACCCCACCCCCCAACTCCCTGCCCTGAGCCCCCTGCCTGCACCTCGCACCCCTCCTACACACCAACTCCCTGTCCTGAGCCCTCTGCCACACCCCTCCTGCACCCCAACTCCCTGACCTAAGCCCCCTGCCTGCACCCCACATCCCTCCTGCACCCCAACTCCCTGCCCTGAGCCCCCTGCCTGCACCTCACACCCCAACCCCCTGCCCTGAGCCCCCTCCTGCACCCTGCCCCCCAACTCCCTGCCCTGAGCCCCCGACACACCCCAACCCCCTGCCCTGAGTCCCCTGCTGCACCCTGCACCCCCATGCACTCCAACTCCCTGCCCTGAGCCCCCTGCTGCACCCTGCACCCCCATGCACTCCAACTCCCTGCCCTGAACCCCCTGTTGCACCCGACACCCCTCCTGTACCTCAACCCCCTGCCCTAAACCCCCTGCCTGCACCTTGCACCCCAAACCCCTGCCACACCCCTCCTGCACTCCGCACCCCAACCCCCCTTCCCGGAGCCCCCTCATACACCCCGCACCCCTCTTGTGCCCCAATTCCTTGCTCTGAACCCCTTCCTGCACACCGCACCCCCTCCCACACCCCAACCTTTATGATGTTCACCTTTAAAAAAATAAAATAAAATAAAATTTCCTGGGTGCACACCCTAATGAAATGTGCTGTGCACGCCTATGCACAACACTTATTATCCAACAACAGCAGTATAATAGTGACTGACACACACACACACTGCTGTGGATTAAACAATAGCTTTGTTTACAAACAAAATGTCAAAGTTTACAAATTCAAATTACGTACACATCTCTAATATCTGTGCTCCCCACTAGCTGGCAGAGCCCTCGTTCAAAAGAGGTAGAAGGGAAAATAAAAACTCACAGCTCTAGTTGTTTTGAAACGGCCCAGTGATTTTCTGTCCACAAAGGCGGCTGCTGGTGGGAATAACATTGGCACCTCCAATCCTGCCGTTTTCGCTGTTGCCAGGTCTTGCGATTTGTTTTAGCAGGAGAGGTGTGATAGAGGGAGTGTGTCTTTCCTCCATGCAGCCCCAGCTCCTGGAGGCATTTTTCCTTATTTCCCCTCAGAATCTGCTCTGGCGCAGAACCACTAACGCCTCGCGCGTGTGCCCCCATTTCCCGCCCTTTTCGTTCCCCTCTGCGGGTACCGTGCGGCCCCGGGACCAGGGAGCGCAGGAAGGCAAGGGAGGTGTCTGCGCATGCGCGCGATGTGGAAGTGGGGGGGGCGGCGGCAGTAGAGCCAGTCCTTCGGCGACGACGACGCCAGTGAGGAGGCTGGAGCTCATCAGAGTGACCCGAGGGAGGGAAGTGGGGACCCCTGCAGCCGAGGGGCTGGACTGTGAGAAGCCGAGAGCCGCCGGTACCAGGGGCCATTCGCAGCTCCGTGCTGGGTGCTGCCGAGCGCTGAGGGATCCGGCACCTGCCGCGGCGGCTCCCCGGGGACTGGCCCCCCTCCCCCCCGCACCTGCGCCTGGCCCGAGTGAGAGCGAGGAGGAGACGTTGCCGTGCTCGGGGGGCTGTGCGGAGCAGCGGCCCCGCTGTCAGCTGGGGAAACCGCCTCCGCTCCATGAGCAGGGCTCGGCTGCTGCGCTCCGTGAGGGGGGAACCGCGGCCGCCGCCGGCACCAGCATGTGGACCCCGACCGAGGAGGAGAAATACGGCGTGGGTAGGTGCCGAGCCCCCTCTTCCCTTCCTACTGGTAGCACGGCGACCCCCTTTTACCGCCTCAGCGGGCTGGGGAGCTGCCCCCCTCCGCACTGGGTGTGGGTCTGTATCCCGAGCTGACCTCTCGTGGTCCGGGGGTGGTGATGGGGCTGCCCGTTCTCTGAGCAGCCCTGGCTCTTGTGCCGCGGGCGGGTGTTGTACAACGAACCCAAACTTGCTGTAGCGGGAAGGGTCGTGGTGGGCCGGGGGTGGAGGGATGCGGGGGTGGGGCTGTTGCTGCTGGATGGCAGCGGTCGTCTCTCCGCCTTTTGAAAACAGTAACGTGTGCAGCAATGTTCGCATCCCACTGTTCCCAACTGCACCACAGGCCTGAGCATCCCCCAGCCCCCATCGCCTTGCAGGTACAGTAGGGAACGAAGGGGGCCATGTTATGGGACTGGCCCCATCTCCCATGTGCGTTGAAGGGCTGCCCGATAAAAATAAGATAAACATCATGAGGTTTGTGTGGGGGGTGAAACATCTGCTTGGGACTTTAGTCCTTTCGGATTTTTGAACCTGGAGTCCAGTGTTTATGTTAATTGGAAATCCAATTGAACTGTGCATGCTTGGTGTGTGTGTGTGTGTTTCTTTTTGAGGCGGTAAGGGAGTGGAAGGAGAGGAGTAGGCTTCCAGGGTCTACTTATAGGTTCTCTTTGCGGAAATAATCAGTAAACGAGTGTCTCAACCTTAATCTACTTATCTGCTATTCCTTTTTCTCTCTATTTTAATCTGTGGTCTGTGGTCTTGTTTATATGGTTGAGTTTAGAGAAAGGGAATGATTATGATGGCATGTCATTAGGGGGCGCCAGCGATGCACCTGCTCTGAGTGCTGGTATTCTTCCAGGAAAAGAGCCACAAGATGTAACATATAGATAAATGTTAAAACCTGGTACTGTACTAAACCCTGGCTATGATATTGAAAGCTGATGAGCATTTTTGGATTCTGGCAGCCGTCTACACTAGTAACCCAGCGCTGCTGGAAAAACCAAAACGACCCCCCCAACCCTTTAATGGTGAAACTAAGTAGTATGGTGTTATGTATAATATGAAGGGGGCATATATACTTAGGTGACCGTTTCCTCCATTTCAGAATTTGTAAAAAATTCACATCTTGTGTAATATCACTGAAAATGTCTGTAAAAATACATTATACTTTCTGCTAACATTGATTATTTTCCTGGGTATTAATAGTAGATGTGGTTTTGATCAGATGCCATAATGCACATGTAGTAACAAATACTTGTAATAGTCAACATTCATTATATTTTTACAAACATGTCTTGTTCCTTGTAAACTTGGTATATGTTAAATACTTTTTATCAACACTCGATATTTTATGGTGAAAATTGGTATCTCTAGGATGTGGGAAAACCTTACCTTCTGAAGTGACAGTTTACTTCTGCTCAATTATAAAATTAAAATGTTAATGATTTAGAGCAATTGTTGAGGGGTGTAGAGGACCAGTAACATGACAAAGTATTCTCAATTAATTTGTTGTGTTATGCAGCTGTGTAGTAGTTTTATTACAGCTTGATTTATACATGTGGTAAAAACAAATTTTATTTACTTAGAACAAGCATCATAGAACTTATTAATGTATAGACACATAAGGAATGCAGTTTTATATGAAATGCAATTAAATGTGGTGTATGTTACTAGCAGAGATGCATGTATTAAATGTAAAAACCTATAATAATACATGTAATAACGCTGTAAATTTACTACTACTACTACTGATTTAATTAAAAAACCCAGGGGAAAATTCAGTTTAGGTACCTGCAGCACTATTGTTACCACAATGTGTATACTGTGTAAAATACACATTTTAACCTCTCAGAAGAACCAGAAGGGGACACCGAGGAGAGAGCCCCGGACAGCACCCACTGCTCCTCGAAGGCATCGAGAGAGCCGGTGGATGCTGCCCAGAGGAACTCTGCCCGGATATGTGAACGGATAAATGAACAAAAAACAGCCCCACCGTCGCAGGCCCCCCCCCCGCCCTCTGCCAACCTCCTCTCCCTGGTGTTACGAAAGGCCACCTTGGCCATGGCCAGGAGGAGGTTGACAAGGTGGTCCTGCAACTTTGTGGGGCCTTGAATCGGGTGTGCGTAAATAAACAAGTGCGGGGAAAAGTGCAGCCAGAACCTCAATAAGAGGTTCTGGAGGAGCTGGAATAGAGGCTGCAGCCTGGTGCACTGAAGATACACGTGCACCAGGGTCTCCCTCACACCACAAAAGGGACAGGTTTCAGGGACAGAGGTGAACTGCGCCAAGTACACATCCGTGCTCACGGCTCCGTAGAGGAGCCACCAGCTGATATCCCTGGCAAGCCGCGGGACTAAGATGGAATATAAACTGGCCCACCGGGGTTCCCCACGCTCCACTGCTGGTAAAAGGTCCTGCCACTTGGTATCAGGGAGGGACACGAGGGTGGGGTAATGAAGTGTGTGCAGCACGAGCGCGTATAGATGGTCCCTTGGCACGGTTTGGAAACGAACCGGCTGCAATTCACGCAGCCGGCTTGAGGTATGAGGAGGGGGAGGCTGGGAAGGCTCACAGGGCAGGGGGCCGATGGAAAGATCTGGAGGGCCTGGAATGAAGGGTGGGCAGGGTGCACCCTCTCGCAGGACCCGCTCGAGGAAAAACCGAGCCATGGGAGGCAGGGCTGCCTCCACCTCCTGGAATACATGCCGGGGGGTCGTAAGAGTGGAAAGCCCATGCGCCGACCAAGCGCCTGGGGATCCACCCAACCCCCCAGGGTGTAGTCCAGGAGGTCTCCGATTTTGGTGACTCCTGCCAGGACCAACCTCCGACACACCAAAGGGGACTCCACCACCTGCACACGAAGATAGGGATTGTGTAGCAGGGGCTCTGCGAGGAGATCTACCCACTCAGTGGCCACAAAGGACCTGGTTGCTGAAACCAGCCTCCAGGCCCAGAGGAGGTCCTGGTAGAAGACCGGCAGCTTGGAGAGATCTCGTGGAAGACCTCTCAGATGAAGAAAAAGGAGCTGCCGGTCATATCGGAGCCCACGGAGGTGGCGGAGGAAGGCATGTGCCAATATGCTCCACGCCGAGCCACCTGCACTATAAAGGAGTCTCTGCAGGGCCAGGAGGCAGAAGACATGGACCTGCGTGGGCATACACGTCAGGCCCTGTCCTCCCTCCTCCAGGGGAAGATAGAGAACCCCTGCAGAGACCCAGTGCAGTCCTGGCCAAAAAATACCCAGAACCAACCTCTGGAGATTGGCCAGGAACCCCGGGGGCAGGCACAGGGTGTTGAGTCAGTACCAGAGCATGGACAGGACCAGTTGGTTGAGCACCAGTGCTCTCCCCTGGAGGGAGAGGCACCGGAGCAGTCCTGTCCAGCTCCACAACCGCCCAGTCACCCTGCCCTCTAAACCTTGCCAGTTTTCCTGCGGAGACGGATGTGTGGCAGAAAAATAAATGCCAAGATAGAGCAGCGGACCCACGCTCCACCGGATGGATTGAAGCGCGGGTAGGAGGGGGCTCGCCTGCCACCCGGCCCCGACCACCAGGCCAAAGCTCTTGACCCAGTTGACATGGGCGGAGGAGGCTGCTGAATAAACAGCTTGACAAGCCTCCACCCGCACCAGGTTGTCTGGGTCCTGGACCATGAGGAGCACGTCGTCGGCATATGCTGCCAGGATCAGCCGCACCTCCGGCTCACGGAGCTCCAACCCCGTCAACCTCTTGCGAAGGAGATGAAGGAAGGGCTCAATGGCCAGAGTGTACAGCTGACCCGACAGCGGGCAGCCTTGACGCACTCCTCGCCCAAAGCTGACAGGTGCACTCAGGGTCCAGTTGAGCTTGACCAAACACTCTGCGGAGGCGTACAGCACCTGGAGAAACCCCACAAACCAGGGTCCGAAGCCAAATGCCCGCAGAGTGCCCAGGAGATACCCATGGTCCATCCAGTCGAACACCTTCTCCTGATCCAGGGACAGGAGGGCGAACGACAGACCATCCCTACACACAGGCTCCAAGAGATCCCAGACCAGATAGAGATTATTGAAGATGGTACGGCCCGGGACGGTGTAGGTCTGATCTAGATGGACCACGTCCGCCAGCACAGACCGTAGCCGCAGCGATATGGCCTTCGCCATGACCGTATAGTCTGCGCTGAGGAGCGAGATGGGGATGCCAATTCCAGAGATCGCGGAGGTCCCCGTTCTTCGGCAGCAAGGCAAGCACTGCTTGCCTGCACGACAGAGAGAGGACCCCGCTCTCCAAGCCTCAGCCCAGACAGTGGCAAGGTCCAGGCCGAGGACGTCCCAGAACACGCGGTAGAACTCCACGGTCAGCCTGTCAATGCCCAGAGATTTGTTGGTGGGCATGAGACGGAGGGCTTCTGAGAACTCTGCTAGAGTGAGAGGCAGCTCCAGCCGGTCCCGGTCGCCTGTGCTGAGTGTCAGGAGTCCATCCCAAAGCACTCGGCAGGCATTGGCATCGTTGGATCTGGGAAGAAAAGGCCAGCATAGAAGGCCCTGGCCCTCTCGCGCATCTCCACCGGATCCGTGAGGGTGCGCCATCCTCCGCCAAAAGGCAGAGGATATGCTTTTTCGCTCCCCTCTTCTTCTCCAGGGCATAGAAGAAGCAGGAGCCGTGATCCATCTCCCGTAGGAGACGGATGTGGGATTGAACAAAGGCGCCCCAGACCCGAAGATCATCAAGGGCCCGAAGCTCTTCCCGCTTCTCCCGGTACGCTCCACAGAAGGGTGGATCACCGGGGCTGGCGGCCAGATGTCTCTCCAGCTCTAACATCTCCTGCTCCAACTGCTCTATCACCACATCCCTCTGCCGGCTGGCGCCCCAGATGTGGCTACGGCAGAAGAGCTGGGCACGCACCTTCCCCACGTCCCACCACCGCTGTGCTGAGGGAAAGGCATGCCTTTGTTCCTGGCAGGCCAGCCAGAAATCCCACATCCTGTAGTAGATGGTTATTGAAATGCCAATAGGCTGGCCCCAGCCTCTCCAAAGAAAGAGAGGCTGTCATGGCCACCAAATGGTATTCTGAGAACGGGGCTGGCCGAACGCTGGAGGAGTGGGCTGTGAAAGATGACAGCAAGAAAAATAAATGCGATCCAACTGGGAGTGGCTCGTTGTTCCTCTACCCGGACAAAAGTGAACGTAGAGTTGTCATCCAGGTGGTGGTTGCGCCAGACGTCCACCAGGGAGTAATGAGCTATGATCTCCCTGAGGACATCTGTGGCAGCCGGGCTCGGCTCGGTCCCCATGCAATCCCACTCCACGAGGGTGCAGTTGAAATCTCCGCCCAGGACCAGGCACTAGCAAGGATCTAAAGAACCGAGGAGGGCGGATGCCTGCCGGATGTCGGGGCATAGACATTGAGAAGATGCAGCATCAGCCCTTCCACCTGAGCCTGGAGGTGCAGCAGGCGACCCAGCATGACCTCGGTAATCCCCAGTACCTCGGGCTGTAGGTGTGGGGAGAACAGGTCGCCACCCCAGCCTGACAGACCGAAAGGTAGCTGAAGTAGACCCTGTCCCCTCACTTCAGCCACAGCTCGCTTTGGTGGCAAGGTCCGTGTGGGTCTCCTGCAGGAAAATAACTGAGTACCCCCCATCCTGAAGGAAGGAGAGCACCTGGCACCTGTGGAGATCCAGCCTAAAGCCCCAGGTGTTTAAAGTGGCAAAGATGGATGGCGACATAAGGAGGGCTGATCCTCGTGGACAGGGGCACTAGCGGTTCCCATTGGGCCTCGCAGCAAACCGTGACCGACTCCAAAAGCCATCAGGGCATCACAGAAGCTGCGGGTCCGCTGGGAAAAAGCAGCATCCGTCTTCCCGGTCCCTTTGCCCTTCCCCCCAAAATGTTCCTCACGGTCTGGAGAACAAGATGGAAATTGCCCCAACGCTGAAGAGCGAGATGCACTCTGTTCGTGGAGCCACGAGTGTCCTCCAAGAAACAGCTCATCTCGTTCCTCTGCGCAGCAGGGACCAGGGTCATGGATCCCGGGGCATCCCCTGATTGAACCCCCCTGCCAGCCCTGTGGCCTATCGAGACGGACAAGCAGGGATCAGATCCCTGCCGCGGCACCTGTCCCTCCGGTGCCGTGCCACGCCACCCGACTTGGCCCTAGGGATGTTGGCAGAAGGAGAACTGCAGCCCCGGATGGGCCAGGAGAGGGAAAAAGAAAACCCACCTCCCCAGGGCCCTCGTTTAAAAAAAAAAAAAAAGGGGGGGGGGGCAACCCTAGGGGCAGCAGCAACAGGAGGAGGGAAGGAATAAAGATTAAGAACAGGAACAGGGGCTGGAACGGGGTCAGGGATAGGGACAGGACACAAATCTAGGACTGGAACAGGGTCAGGGCAGGAAACGGGGACAAAATCAAGGGCCCGAGTGGCAGAGCCACCGAGACACGGTGCCTCTCGACCCGGCACGATGGTCAAAGGGGCAGCAAGGGATTGGGGCATTTCTGCAGCGCTAGGCTCAGGTGCCTCACCAACCGAGGCACCCATGATTACAGCACTGGGGGGTGACGAGGGCTGCCGCCCCGCCTCATAGGGAAGGGCACCTGCAGGCTCAGAGCCCAGCCACTCGGTGTCAGCTGTTGCCTCACTCGGCACGGCAGCATCAGCTGGATTACCAGTCACGGCCGGGCAGATGGTCAGATCCTAGGGCGTTGCAGTGGCCAAAACGGGCCACTGCCTGAGGTGGGGGGAGGGGGGCAACGGCAGATTACAAATGCTCTGACCGAGGCCCCCTAGCACGGGGGGGCGTCCATCCGCTCGGTGGTAGGGGTCAAGCCTAGGGCCTCGATCTCATCAAAAATAGAGGCAAAATCCCCACCCGCCGCTACAGGGTTCCCCTCGACAGCAGCCGGGGTAATAGCCACTTCAGTGCCTACAGGGGGCACAGATGGCAAAGCGATAGGGGGGACACTTTCATAACCTCCTCAGGGAGGGACTCCATAAGAGCGGTGGTACTACCCGCCTCCGCAGCTGCAGTGACCTCGGCCGACTCCAATTGGTGAACATCAGCAGGGGAGTCAACGGAAAACACCCAGCGCCAGTAAATTCCTTCATAGTTTTACAGAGGGTTCCTTCCCCCTTGCCAACGAGAGGGGGTTGCTGGGCCCACGCACCCCTGTGGGGATGTATCATCCCTACACCAACCTAATGAAAAGTTCCATGAGGAGGTAAGGGTCACGATGGGACACTTGCCAGGTAATAAATCATGGCCTTATGTAAGGCCCCCTGGTGGTCTAGGATTATATAAGATGAGGTAAACAAATCATGGCCTTATGTAAGGAACGGTTGAACCAATCGGTGTGGGGCTATACATGTGATAAACACATGATTCTCCTTGTCCAATCCGTAGATGTGTTATTATAGCCTAATTGTGTTATGTAATGTTGAGGAAAAACTATAAAAGAAAGCTTGCAATAAACAGAATTCGGATTAAACTTGCAACCACATTGGTCGTGTGCTTTATCCGCTCCGCCTGGGACCCCACAAATGGTGACCCCGACGTGATTCGGCTTGGACATCAAGGCAGCCAGGACTTTGCCCAGAGTGAGCTAGCAGAGATCATACTAGACACAGCCGCCAGTGGAGCAGGGATCAATGTTCTCAGACAGTAGACCCAACAGGTGTTGTCTCAAAAGCTGAGCAAAGAGAAAGCAGATCCAACCAGAAAAAGGATCTGAGTGGTCAGACTCTATGTCATCTCTCATGAAGAAACTGGAACAATTGAATTTAGATATTGAAGAGGCTCTCAGTGCTGGCTCTTCTCCTTCCAGCACTCCTTCTACCAAAAAGCGCAAACAGCCATGCCCTGTTAAGGTGGAGACAGGCCTTCTTCACAGAGATCATCAGAGAAAGGGAATCTGTGGGAATAAGAGGGCAGGCTACCAAGATTTAGATGGTTTGCCAAGCTCAGTGTCAACTGCAGCACGACCAAAAACTGAACATGGTTTGAGAAAAGGCGGAGGTGGCAGCCGCGGCAGGAGGTACCGGAGGATACCGGCTCCTGGTCGTCCGAGAGAGACGTTCGTGAGCTCACAGGTGAGCGGCTGCTTTTATTAAAATGGGCTCTGCTTTGTCTGCAGAGGAGGAGACGGTGCATGATTTTTTATTATGCATCGCTAAAAAGCGAGGAAAGAAGCTTCCCTCTGACGCGTTGTCCCGTTTGTTGAAATGGGGGCAGAGACGCGGGTTTTTTGTTATTCCTGATACTGTCTTTGATAAGGCAGTCTGGGAAAGTCTAGGCTCTGACCTCTGGGAGTTGGTCTCTCACGGCAACAAGGAGGCCGTGTCATTGAGCCAAATATGGTGCAAATCTAAGAAACTGATAGAGACGCTTGCGGCAGAAGCCGAGGTCCAGTCGGCCATTAATGACCTCTTTCGGCCAAAAGAGGAGCCGCCTTATGTGTTGCCGGTGGAAGCCCGTGAGTTCTTTGGGGCTGAGGACACTATCATACCACTCATCCCCAGTGCACCCAAAGCTGATCCTAGTATCGTCCCGTTACCGGATGACCCCGTGGATAAAATGGAGGTCTCAAGCCCAGAAGGGGATAAGTTACAAGAATTTCGGGCGGAAATGTACAAACAGGGCCTTCAGCTACAGGACATGCTAAATCAGTTGTCCCATGTGGCCGGTGAGAGCCATTCCCCGCAGTCCCACACATTGCGAGCCCTGAACCAGCCCGGCTTTCCTGTCACCAATAATGTTTGTACCCCAAAGTTCCAGGCGGAGTTCCCGGGGCAGGGTGAGCAGTTGCAGAATAGGTTAAAAAGAATGGCAGAGCCAGGCTTATCTAACTTTGAAAGGACATATAGGAAAAAAACACCGGATAAGATCCCTCCGGCCGTGGCTCAAGACACAAATTGCTAAAAAGCCCGACGCCACCACGCAGAAGCCGGAGGACGACCCTGCGGCACCGGACCTGCACTTGTTGTTTGTCACAGCCTAGACACCTGATAATGCTGTGCTTCTATTTGTTCGCACTCCTTATTATAGGAGCAGGGGTCTTTGTATGTCCAAACTCTGTACCTTTTGTTAACCCACAACAAAATGTTTGGGTCACCTGGGCGAACCAGACTGGCCAAGAAGCCTTTTTTGCTTGTCCATGGCCACCCCGTCGGATCCCTTTAGAACATGTCTTATTGGCTATCCTTATTTACACCCCAATGGTTTTCGTGGGTATTTATGTAATGTTATGTTTTTTAATAGTTCTCCATATATTTCCCAGTTGTTAAATGTCACCTGTCGTCAGTTTTATAGGTTCAAAAAAAGTAGTCAGGTGGCTAGTAATTGTCCTAATGTTAGTTGGACCCTCCTATAGGCCTTATTTAAGAAAAAGGGGGGAGGTGTGGGGATGTATCATCGCTACACCAACCTAATGAAAAGTTCCATGAGGAGGTAAGGGTCACGATGGGACACTTGCCAGGTAATAAATCATGGCCTTATGTAAGGCCCCCTGGTGGTCTAGGATTATATAAGATGATCATGGCCTTATGTAAGGCCCCCTGGTGGTCTAGGATTATATAAGATGAGGTAAACAAATCATGGCCTTATGTAAGGAACGGTTGAACCAATCGGTGTGGGGCTATACATGTGATAAACACACGATTCTCCTTCTTGTCCAATCCGTAGATGTGTTGTTATAGCCTAATTGTGTTATGTAATGTTGAGAAAAAACTATAAAAGAAAGCTTGCAATAAACAGAATTCGGATTAAACTTGCAACCACATTGGTCGTGTGCTTTATCCGCTCCGCCTGGGACCCCACACACCCCACTTATGGCGCCTCCTTTGCACGAGCTCTCAGCTCCCCAAAGAGGGGGGTTGGCCAGCCGGATCAGAGCCGGGGCGTGAGGGCGATGATGGGAGGGTAAGGAAAGACGAGGGCAGGACAGCAGGGGAAGGGACAGACTCCCCCTGAGGCAAGCCCTGCTCGATTCCAGCTACCGGCCCTGCCACCCTCTCCTCCATGGGCCCTGGTCTACTACCCACCACAGCGGCGGGGCCCGCATGCTCATCTGGGCACTTCGCGGGGGCAGAGACCTGAGCGGAGTTGACAGTGGTCACGGATGGAGGAGGGGCAAGCCCAGGCACTGGGCGATCAGGGCCACCAGCGATGGTAGAGCTGACGCCCTTCCGGGTAACGGGGGTCCCAGATGCCCCTCTGAGCTGGGCCAGGGGGCAGTCCTGCCAGATGTGCCCCGCTGCCTGGCAGAGAAAGTACCAGGCCTCCCCTGAAGAATAGTAAACCTGGTACTGGGTTCCTCGATGGGGCATCAGAAAGGACCCCTCCAAAGCCTCCCTATCACATGCCGCCAGCGGCACTTGAACCTCCACCTGCCGGCAGAATGACAAAACGTGGCAGAGGGTGGGGTCCTTACAGCCCTACGGAAGGGGGTTGAGGACGGACAGGGGCTTCCCCAGGGTGGAGAGGAACGGCAAAAGGGCGGCATTGGAGAGGAAGGGAGGAACAGAGGAGAACACCACCCATACGCCCAGGTCCTCCAAAGGCTCAAGAGGGACATGAATGCCCCCCCACCGCCAATCCCCTCTCCACCGCCTCCTGGGCAGTGGCCTCCTATGCCTGGAAGAACACTACCTTCTCAAACATCTTAGAGGCCACCACCACGGCCGTGGGCCCCACCACACGTGCGGGCGTTGGCACGGAGGTTTCTAAGTGGGGCGAGGCCGACACCAGGAGGCAATGCACCTTGTCTCCCTGGTGAGGGTGGGAAAGGGGCCCCGGCTGCTGGGAATGGTATTCTGGGAGGCGGCTGGGGCAGACGGCGAGGCGGCGAGTGGAGGGGTCGCGTCTACCTGGGCGTATGCCTTGGGGTTCGAGGGAGCGGCAACTCCAGGGCTGGTGGAGGGAACAATGGGTTGGGGGAAAAGGGAGGGCTGCGGCCGTTAATGGGGCCGCAGCGGGAGAAGGAACCACTGCCACGGGAGGTTTCACCTTCCGGGCAGGGCCCTTGCCCTTCTTCGTGCCCCGACCCTTCCCACCGGCAGAGGGAGTGGTCTCAGAGGTGGAGGCGGCAGAGGTCGCGGCAGCAACAATGGAAGGAAGGGGAGGGGAGAACGGCTACCCCCCCCCCCCCGCTAAGCTGAAAGTAGGGCAGGAGGGCACCAGCAGAAAGGGGCAGAGGAAAAACAAGGAACACAACTCCCAGCACAAGATGAAAGAAACCGGCTCCCCCGGCTGCACTAAGGAAAGGAAGGGAAAACTAAGATATCATAGGGAAGTGTGCATCAGTGAAGGGATTAATGAAAAAAAAGGGGCGGGGTGGAAATCTCAAGCGCCGACGGCAGAACGTGGGCACGCAGGCAATGAGAGCAGACCGGAAGGGGGAAGCAAGAAGCAAGGGGATGGAATGAAGGAGAGGGTCAGATCAGGTATGCCTCAGGCGTGGAGCAAAAAACAGTGGATTCAAAAACAACCAAACCGAAAAGGGGGAAATGGGGCTGGCAACCACGCCCGTACCACGGGACAAGGGCGGGGCAAACAAACTAACCAAGGACCGAAAAACAGAACAAGGCAAAACAGCAAACAGGGTGTCTAGAAAGGGGACGGGCGGGGCAGGCAGCAAAGGGAAAGGGGGCAAACAGCTGCAAGAACAGGGCAATGGGCGAAGCGGAGGGGAAGGGAGCCCACCGGCCAAATGCAGCACGGGGCGGGAGGGCAAAGCCAAGGGAGGGGAAAGGAAACACACACCCACGGGTGCCCAAAAAACTAGTGCCTGCTCGCTGCTGCTAATGTCCCAAGATGGGAAAAAGGACAGAGTAAACTGCTGGGCTGGGGAGCGAAAAGCAGAGCCAGATGGTAATTGGATAGGTGGAGGGGGTGGTGGTGGCAGTAGGGGAGCGGACTGAACTGGGGAGGGCTCCACGCCGCTCCCCACTACAACGGTACCCACCACCACAAAATCAAGGATGTTACAAATCCCCTCCACAAAGCAGGGTTCAGTCATTAAGACCAGGATACAGTCCACCCAACAGCAGATGTCACAGGCAAATTGCTGGATAAAGTGTATGAAAGAAATTGAGCAGTGTGCAAAATGTCTAGAGGGTGAAATTGTTAACCTGAGGGTATGTCTACACTACGGGATTAATCCGAATTTATATCATTCGAATTTGGGAAACAGATTGTATAAAGTCGAAATGTATGCGGCCACACTAAGCACATTAATTTGGCGGTGTGCGTCCAAGTACCGGGGCTAGCGTCGATTTCTGCAGCGTTGCACTGTGGGTAGCTATCCCATAGCTATCCCATAGTTCCCGCAGTCTCCTGCGCCCATTGGAATTCTGGGTTGAGATCCCAGTGCCTGATGGGACAAAAAACATCGTCGCAGGTGGTTCTGGGTACAGCCTCACCTCCTCCCTCCCTCCCTCCCTCCCTCCCTCCCTGCATGAAAGCAACGGACGGCAGACAACCATTTCGCGCCTTTTTTCCTGGGTGAGCACTGCAGACTCCATACCACGGCAAGCATGGAGCCCGCTCATCTCAAGACAGCAGTCATGAACGTTGTAAACACCTCGCGCGTTCTCTTGGAGTTTATGCTGAGCCAGGACCAGAAAAACAAGGCGAGGAGGCAGCGGCGGCGGCAGCGCAGCGACAAGCATGATGAGGACATGGACATGGACACGGAAACAGAATTCTGTGAAACCACGGGCCCCGGTGCTTTGGAGATCATGTTGTTAATGGGGCAGGTTCTATCCATGGACAGGGAAAGAAGCACAGACTGGTGGGACCGCATAGTGTTGCAGGTGTGGGATGATTCCCAGTGGCTGCGGAACTTTCGCATGCATAAGGGCACTTTCATGGAACTTTGTGACTTGCTGTCCCCTGCCCTGAAATGCCAGAATACCAAGATGAGAGCAGCCCTCACAGTTGAGAAGCGCGTGGCGATAGCCCTGTGGAAGCTTGCAACGCCAGACAGCTACCGGTCAGTCGGGAATCAATTTGGAGTGGGCAATTCTACTGTGGGGGCTGCTGTGATGCAAGTAGCCAAAGCAATCACTCAAGTGCTGCTACGAAAGTTAGTGACTCCAGGAAATGTGCAGGCCATAGTGGATGGCTTTGCTGCAATGGGATTCCCTAAATGTGGTGGGGCGATAGATGGAACCCATATCCCTATCTTGGCACCGGAGCACCAAGCCACCGAGTACATAAACCGCAAGGGGTACTTTTCAATGGTGCTGCAAGCACTTGTGGATCACAAGGGACGTTTCACCAACATCAACGCGGGCTGGGCGGGAAGGGTTCATGACGCTCGCGTCTTCAGGAACACTACTCTGTTTAAAGGGCTGCAGCAAGGGACTTACTTTCCGGACCAGAAAATAACCGTTGGGGATGTTGAAATGCCAATAGTTATTCTTGGGGACCCAGCCTACCCCTTAATGCCATGGCTCATGAAGCCATACACAGGCAGCCTGGACAGGAGTCAGGAGCTGTTCAACTACAGGCTGAGCAAGTGCAGAATGGTGGTAGAATGTGCATTTGGCCGTTTAAAAGGTCGCTGGCGTTCATTATTGACTCGCTCTGACCTCAGCCAAAGAAATCTCCCCATTGTTATTTCTGCTTGCTGCGTGCTCCTCAATCTCTGTGAAAGTAAGGGGGAGACCTTTATGGCAGGGTGGGAGGCTGAGGCAAATCGCCTGGCTGCTGATTACGCGCAGCCAGACACCAGGGCGATTAGAAGAGCACACCAGGAAGCGCTGTGCATCAGAGAAGCTTTGAAAACCAGTTTCATGACTGGCCAGGCTACAGTGTGAAATATCTGTTTGTTTCTCCTTCATGAAAACCTGCCCCCTTTATTGACTCATTTTCTGTAAGGAACCCACCCTCCCCCTTCCCCCAGCTTGCTTTCAAACCAAATAAAGTCACTATCATTTAAAAATAATTTATTCTTTATTAATAGATTAGAAAAAGAGGGAGGGAACCCGGGTGGGATTTGGGAGGAGGATCGGTGGGAAGGAAAAGGCCACTTAAAAAAAGGTTAAAAAAATGACAGCCTTTTGCTTGGGCTGTCCACTGGGGTGGAATGGGAAGGTGTACGGAGCCTCCCCCCCCGCGTTCTTACACGTCTGGGTGAGGAGGATATGGAACATGGGGAGGGGGTGGGGGGTACAGGGGCTGTAGCGGCAGTCTGTTTTCCTGCAGCCGTTCCTGAAGCTCCACCAGACGCCGGAGCATGTCTGTTTGCTCACGCAGCAGCCCCAGCGTTGCATCCTGCCTCCTCTGATCTTCCTGCCGCCACCTCTCATCTCGAGCGTCCCTCCTGTCCTCACGTTGGTCCCTCCTGTCCTCACGTTCACTGGCTTCTTTCCTATACTTTGAAACCGTTTCCTTCCACTCATTCAGATGAGCTCTGTCACTGCGGCTGGATTCCATAATTTCTGCAAACATCTCGTCTCGCGTCTTCTTTTTACGACGCCTTATCTGTGATAGCCTTCGGGATGGAGGAGGGAGGCTTGAGGAATTTGCAGCTGCTGTAGGGAGGGGAAAAAAGAGAGAATTGTTTAAAAAGATACATTTTGCAGAACAATGCTTATACTCTTTCACGGTGACCAACACTATTCACATTACATAGCACATGTGATTTCTGTGCAAGGTCGCATTTTGCCTCTTAATACTGAGTGCCTGTGGCTTTGCTGCTAGAGATCACAGGTCCGGGCAACAGAATTCTGCTTGCATGCAGCCATGGTAAGCCATTGTCTTACGGCTTCTGCGCCCTCCTGTCCCACATACCAAGCAAAGCCCGTAGAGTGCTGCGGTTTTTCTGTTAACATTCAGCAGCAGCAGAAAACAAACTAACCACCCCACCCCCTCCCCTCCCGCCATAAATTCTCTGGGATGATCACGGTACCCCTCCCCCCACCGCGTGGCTGGTAACAGGGAAGATCCCTGCTAGCCAAACGCGAAAAGCTCAGGGCCAATTTCCCATCTGCGCTTGGCTAACTGCAGGGAAGGATTTATTTTCAGCCACAGGCAAACAGCCCAGTAGGAACAGCCACCTCTGTCCCCTTAATTAAGTTCCCGTATTTCAACCAGGTTACCATGAGTGATATCACTCTCCTGAGGATTACACAACAAGATAAAGAACGGATGTTGCTTGAATGCCAGCAAACACCGGGACCATACGCTGCCAGGCTTTGTCAGGCAATGATACCAGATTACTTGCTGCAAGCATGGCGTGGTCCATGCTGGTGCTCTTTTTCGATTATCGGCCTGCATGGTTACCTGTGCTGATGAGCTATCAGTGGTCACCTGTGCTCTCCACGCTGGGCAAACAGGAAATGAAATTCAAATGTTCGCGGGGCTTTTCCTGTCTACCTGGCCAGTGCATCCGAGTTTAGATTGCTGTCCAGAGCGGTCACAATGATGCACTGTGGGATAGCTCCCGGAGGCCAATACCATCGAATTGCGGCCACACTATCCCTAATTCGAAATGTTAAAATCGATTTTGGCGCTACTCCGCTCGTCGGGGTGGAGTACAGAAATCGATTTAAAGGGCCCTTTATTTCGAAATAAATGGCCTCGTGTGGACGGTTGCAGGGTAAATTCGAATTAACGCTGATAAAACCGAATTAAAGTCGTAGTGTAGACCAGGCCTGAGTCTTGATGGGTGGAGCAGTGTCCACAATGATCCTGTTGTATGTGCTTGTGTGACAACAGAAGAAGGGGAAAGTATTCCTTACAGAAACAATTGATACATCAGGAAATGCACACACAACAAAATACTTGCAAGAAGTAGCGGTAAAAGCTATAACAAACTGTGAAAAAAAATTCAAATGTCTACTATGCAGCTTGGTCACACACAATGCTGCAAATGTATCCAAGATAAGAAGAAATTATTCAGAATAGAGTGAAGAGAGTCCCAAGCTAATAACATACGGTTGCAGTGCTCATTTGATGCACCTCCTAGCCAAAGACTTCAGTGTTCCAGAAATAAAGGCTAATGTTGTTGAAATTGCAAAACACTTCCGTAACAACCACTTTGCAGCAGCTGCTCTGAAAAAAGTGGGAGGAACCAAGCTAACTCTCCCACAAGATGTGAGATGGAACTCCGTAGTGGACTGTTTTGAGCACTATATCAAGAACTGCCCTAGTCTGATGACAGTTCGTGAACAAAATCGTGAAAAAATAGATGGCACTATCACAGCCAAAGTTCTCAACATTGGGCTTAAGAGAACTGTTGAACACATGCTGAGTACCCTGAAGCCTATTTCTGTAGCCTTGAACAAAATGCAGGGGAAATAGCTGTTTTATTGCTGACGCTGTTCAAATTTGGAAGGAACTGAGTGAGATCTTAAAAAGAGAACTATGCAATGACAATTAAATTACAGAGTAGCAGCCGTGTTAGTCTGTATCCGCAAAAAGAAGAACAGGAGGACTTGTGGCACCTTAGAGACTAACAAATTTATTAGAGCATAAGCTTTCGTGGACTACAGCCCACTTCTTCGGATGCATATAGAATGGAACATATATTGAGGAGATATATATACACACATACAGAGAGCATAAACAGGTGGGAGTTGTCTTACCACCTCTGAGAGGCCAATTAATTAAGAGAAAAAAAACTTTTGAAGTGATAATCAAGCTAGCCCAGTACAGACAGACAGTTAGATAACAAGTGTGAGAATACTTACAAGGGGAGATAGATTCAATGTTTGTAATGGCTCAGCCATTCCCAGTCCTTATTCAAACCGGAGTTGATTGTGTCTAGTTTGCATATCAATTCTAGCTCAGCAGTTTCTCGTTGGAGTCTGTTTTTGAAGTTTTTCTGTTGTAATATAGCCACCCGCAGGTCTGTCACTGAATGACCAGACAGGTTAAAGTGTTCTCCCACTGGTTTTTGAGTATTTTGATTCCTGATGTCAGATTTGTGTCCATTAATTCTTTTGCGTAGAGACTGTCCGGTTTGGCCAATGTACATGGCAGAGGGGCATTGCTGGCACATGATGGCATATATCACATTGGTAGATGTGCAGGTGAACGAGCCCCTGATGGTATGGCTGATGTGATTAGGTCCTATGATGATGTCACTGGAATAGATATGTGGACAGAGTTGACATCGGGGTTTGTTACAAGGATAGGTTCCTGGGTTAGTGGTTTTGTTCAGTGATGTGTGGTTGCTGGTGAGTATTTGCTTTAGGTTGGGGGGTTGTCTGTAAGCGAGGACAGGTCTGTCTCCCAAGATCTGTGAGAGTAAAGGATCATCTTTCAGGATAGGTTGTAGATCTCTGATGATGCGCTGGAGAGGTTTTAGTTGGGGGCTGAAGGTGACAGCTAGTGGTGTTCTGTTATTTTCTTTGTTGGGCCTGTCTTGTAGGAGGTGACTTCTGGGTACTCGTCTGGCTCTGTCAATCTGTTTTTTCACTTCAGCAGGTGGGTATTGTAGTTTTAAGAATGCTATGGGTACCCGCATGGCCCCACAATATGCCAACATTTTTATGGTTGACTTAGGGGACGAGAGCTAAGGAAGCGTTGTTCTAACGCCCCTACTCTACTTGCGCTACATTGATGACATCTTCATCATCTGGACCCATGGAAAAGAAGCCCTTGAGGAATTTCACCATGATTTCAATAATTTCCATCCCACCATCAACCTCAGCCTAGATCAATCCACACAAGCGGTCCATTTCCTGGACACTACTGTGCTAATAAGCGATGGTCACATCAATACCACCCTATACCGGAAACCTACTGACCGCTACACTTACCTACATGCCTCCAGCTTCCATCCAGGACACACCACACGATCCATTGTCTACATCCAAGCTCTAAGATATAACCGCATTTGCTCCAATCCCTCGGATAGAGACAAGCACCTACAAGATCTCTATCAAGCATTCTTAAAACTACAATACCCACCTGCTGAAGTGAAAAAACAGATTGACAGAGCCAGACAAGTACAGAGTATTCTGTCTGTACTGGGCTAGCTTGATTATCACTTCAAAAGTTTTTTTTCTCTTAATTAATTGGCCTCTCAGAGGTGGTAAGACAACTCCCACCTGTTTATGCTCTCTGTATGTGTGTATATATATATCTCCTCAATATATGTTCCATTCTATATGCATCCGAAGAAGTGGGCTGTAGTCCACGAAAGCTTATGCTCTAATAAATTTGTTAGTCTCTAAGGTGCCACAAGTCCTCCTGTTCTAATTAAATTACAAGCATTAAAAAAAACGAATGGGACAAGCACTATCTCCAGCTCATTTTCTTGCAAATATTCTCAATACTCGGTACCAGAGTCAAACCTTAACTGCTGAAGAAGTTGAGTTGGCTATGACATGGACATCCAGCAATCATCTTTCCATAATGCAACTATAATAAACTTCAGAGCTAAGGGTGAACCATTCAAGAAATATGTTTGCTGATGATGTTTTAAAGAAAGTCACACCAGTGAACTGGTGGAAGTCACGTAAGCACTTGGATTCAGAGACTGTTGAAGTGATAATCTCACTTTTAACAGCAGTAGCTTCTTCTGCCGGTGTAGAAAGAATATTTTCTTCCTTTGGACTAATTAATTCCAAATTGAGAAATCGTTTGGGACCTGAAAAAGCAGGAAAGCTTGTTTTTTCTTTTCCAGATTATGAACAAACAGGAAAATGAAGGTGAAGATGACTGAGTTAGCTGGAGAAGACAATATTTTAAGTTTCTCATGTTGACCTGACTGACAATCGATTTAAATTTTTTTTAATATTTCATTTAACTATTTTAGTTAAAAACAATTTTAACAAAAACAAACCTGATTTTAAAAAACTTGAACGTTTTACTAAATTCAAAAATTCATATGCTTGTTTTGTTAAAATATTTTTTAAAATTGGGAATACATAACGTTGTTGTTTTAGTTAAATAAAACAATTTAAATGTCTGTCTGATGATGTTCTTCTCCTAATACAGCATGGCAAGAAAATCCTCCAAATATTAATGATTAACCTGTTGAATTGGAGATCGTTCACCTCCATGACTTCAGAAATCTCTGCTTCAATTACTTTTGGTAAATGAAATAACCAAACAATCATTCATTTTCTGATATAGCTGTAAAACTAATCTGAAAAATTGTCAAAATAAATCACTTTACAAATGTATAGTGTGTACCTTCTAAAAATGAAACTTACATCTATCTCTGAGTTGTGAAGAATATGTATTAAGGTTGTAACAACCAACAAGAATGCACTTTTATGTAGAAATCTATGATTAAATCAAGTCTTCCTGCCTAATGATTTAAATCATGATGGCATTTGTTTTTTTTTTAAATCATTTTCCTGTATGAGTTCATTTGCCAACATAGTGATTGTCAGGTTTCACCCACATAGTTGTTGGGGCATTTAGTGCACTGGGTGAATACCCCACTATGTTATGATAGGCATCCGTAGGACCCATGTATCTTGAAAGGTATGTTGTGGGGGGAGTTGATCATTGTAGCAGTGGAGATATGTCTACAAGTTTTGCATCTGTTGTCCTGCCAGGATCTGGTGCCTCTTTGAGCTCCCACACACCTTCTGGGTGTGGTGTTCTGTCCCATCTAGTGGCACCGAGACCACTTACAGAGAGAGTTAAATGAGTCTGTTCTACAGCCTTAGCTAAGAGCCAGTTGGCTTTTAGCTCATGTGGTAGAGGCTTATGCAGTAAGCTCCAGAGGTCCCAGGTTTGATCCATCCCACCGCCAACCAGGGTCTGTTGGTGTTATGCTTGCTTCTGATGAGCTTCAAGAGGCGGGCATGTTTGAAGGTCAGAAGAGGGTTTTTAGGAAAGATTTCTTTTGGAATGGGGTCCACATCAAGTATGAGTGGTTGTTGTTTGATGATACCTTGTATGGGTTCTAGTGTGAGGTGGTAGGTGACAACTGTGGGTGTGCAGTCAGAAGATTTTATTTCTGTATTAAAGCAGGTTCTCTCACCATCCAAATAGCCTGAGAGAACCTGCCTCAGTACAGAAATAAACCCTCTGATAACCCCATCACCCCCTGAGGGAGGTACTCCCCTCACTTTGAAAATTTATGAACTAAACTGTTTGAGGATAATACTGGGTAATGAGAGAAAAATCAAGCGGCATACAGTGGACTTTCACACGAAGTTAGCAGACTGACTTTGCAGATGACATCAGCGAGCTATTTGATATCCAGAGAGACAAGCCAAAACAATGGCTGTTTTTGCAAGCCAAAACAAATGATCTCCATTATGTAGATCATTAGATCCTGCCTGAGTCAAAATAGTTAATTCAGCCTGTGCTGAGTGCAGTTTACTGGGTTTTTATCTACAGCTAATCAGGGATTGGAGCGACTTTGGAGATGGGACTGTGGCATAAGACAAATCAAGCTTTTTACTTTTTTCTCAAAAGCCATCATATTTTCTCCATGTTTCCTCCTCTTGGCAAATTCAAAACTAATATTTCTATTCTACCTCTCAAGTGGTCCTTTAGCGTATCTGAGAATTGCCTGCTAGAAAATGTTGAGGGTGATTTCTTTTTTCAATAACATTTTTGAAATGGGGATCTAATAAAATCAAAGAATTAAATCTCTAGCAACACGGTTGTTTTTGACCTGGATTTGTTGCTATTTGAAGAGTTGTAGGTCATGATCAGAGACTGCATTGGTATCATTGGAGGAGTCAATTACAGAATTAAGCAAGTGTCTGGAGTTCAAAAAGAAATCCACCCAGGTATTGAGTCAAAGTCTGAATGAATATCGGTATGGATGTATGAGCCACCAAATATCACATAGTCTTAGGCCTTCAATATGCAATTCCAAGGCTATTCTAGTTTTAGTTGGTTTATGACACTGAGTGTGAGATTTATTCACAAAAGAATCAAGCACTTCATTCATATCCTTAGCAATCACAACAGGAATATGAGGTTCTCCCTATAACTTAGTAAAAAACCTCTGAAAGGTTTCAGGATCAGCGAGGCTTCATGCCTATTAGCAGTAATTAATTCAGATTCGTTTATGGTGACTTTAAAGATTAAAAATCTGCCCTGATAGTGTGAAATTGATTTAGACTGTTACTGCCAGCGCTTTATGGAGTAGTATGGCTACCTCTATAGATTTGGATGAGAAGCAGCAAGACACTGCTTTTCCTACCCAGTCACATTCTAATTGAGCAGCCTGATCTGTGATCAAGTGTGCCTGTTGCAAAAGCACTACATTTGCCTTTGCATTTTTTAGTAATGAGTATACTTTGTTTCTTTTAATTGTAGTTTAGAGTCTCTACATTCTAGAAAATAAAATTGAGATTCAGGACCATTGGCTATGTTAACAATTTTTGGCATGTGGGACCTTATAAATAAGGGTGATGGAATGTTTGTGTCATTTGTCATCCTACTCACCACATAGAATTCCCCAGGGAGCAGAGTGTCATCTATGGATGAAATACTTCAGGTGCTTACTCCGCAGACTTTTGGATTACCTTGCCAGATGCTTGCCACTTGCCAGACCTCCAGAGAATAATGTAGGTGCAGAAGCATGGGGGGAGGCATCAGCATTAGGCATTGTCTACACTACTGCGATAAGTTGACCTAAGTTACGCTACTTCAGTTACGTGAATAACATAACTGGAGTCTACTTACCGTGGAGTCTACACTGTGCTGCGTCGACGGGGGATGCTCTCCTGTTGACTTACTTTACTCTTCTCGTTCCGGTGGAGTACTGGAGAGCACTCTGCTGTCGATTTAGTGGATCTTCACTAGACCTGCTAAATTGACACCAGCTGCATCGATTGCAGCAGCGCCAATCTACTGGTAAGTGTAGATATGGCCTTAGTTGCAGCCACCTGCAGAAGCTTGATGCAATTCACTGTCATGTAGGGCGCAATTTCCCTGGGTAATGTTGGTCTAGAGAGAGGTGGAAAGGGGTGGGAAAGAGTGGGGGTGATAAGGAGTATATAGGAGAGGGTTCTGGAGAGGGAAAGGGAAAAGCACAAAAAGACATTAAACCAAAAACATAAAAGTTGACACATTCCCTAAGTTGATATATTCCAAAGCATGATTGGCTGTTTTCGGTATCTGGTATTGGGCATCACAGGCCCACTTTAAAGGTAAATCTGAGTGAAAAAGCAAGAATTGTCAAGCACCTAACACTATAAACAAAGCTAAACCAATTGTAAGTTCCAGAGGGTGGGCTGGGCAGGCACACCCATGAAGGCTGGTAGTTTCGCCAAGTACCTACTATTTAAATTAGTTTTTCCAACAGGCATCCTATATTTCTCATACTGCAACAAAGTAACATACCTTAAAGAGCTAGAAAGGGATCACATGCACCGCAAACATGACTTTTCTTAATCTGGTATGTCAAGGATTTGCCTGAGTATATTGTACCACCTGAAAGTCCAATCCTTTCTCCAAGTAGTGGGACAGTGGAAACAGGGCAAGTAGGGGATTGCTTTGTAGGGTGAAGTATGATGGCAAACTCTGCTTTCCAGGCCGTTATGGGAGCCACGAAGGTGAACAGGGATATATTCTGAAACACCCTGGCTACCATGGCTTTGGTTGAGCAGACTAGGCTCATCAGCTTGGGCAGTTGAGCAGCTGATCTAAGAGAAGGTCACTCTGAAAATAAAGCTGCTGCCAGCAAGTCCTTCAGTTGTTTTGGTTTACCTTGCCACTGGAAATGGTCTTGTTGGCACGCAACTGCTAATCCATTTAAAAAAAATTCTCTCACAGCCTTTGAAAATCCAACCAGTCCAGCAGCGATGGGGCAGTGGTGAAAGTGACATGCAGTAGATATTGCTGCCAGTCCTAGATGTGAACCTGCATGAAGGGCAAGTCAAGGCTGTGCTTACTGTGCATTGACCTGGGGTGACATTGTAGTCCGACAGCATCTTGATCAACTTGGCTGCTCTGTTCAGGGACAGCATAGCCGACCTCAGTCTGAGGAGTCCTGACCAGCTTACCCTGTCTGGAGGGTGTCCCATAATGTGGTCAAAATTCAATCAAGCCTTGAAAAGTTTCCTTTTATTTCAGGGTTGTGACATGGAATGTTTGTACGCTCCTTGAACTCCAAACCAAACTGATCATCTTGTCAGGCGGACTACTCTAGTTGTGTGAGGGTTTGGAAGATATTGTATAGACCAGTGGTCTCCTACCTTTTTATGCCCAGGATCACTTTTTGAATTTAAGGGCAACCCAGGATCTACCCGGCCCCTTCCTCGAGGTCCTGCCCCGCTCACTCCATCTCCCCCCATCACTCATTCTCCCCCACCCTCACTCACTTTCACTCCTGGGGCAGGGGTTTGGGAGGGGGTGCAGGCTCTGGGCTGGGGCTGAGGGGTTCTCGGTGTGGGAGGGGGCTCTGGGTTGAGCCTGGGCAGGGGGTTGGGGTGCAGGAGTGGGTGCGGGGTGTGGGCTCTGAGAGGGAGTATGGGTGCAGGAGGGGGCTCTGGGCTAGGGAAGAGTGTTGGGGTGCTGACTGAGGAGAATGCTAGATACAAGGTTTTTCTGGAAGGGACGCCTACAAAATAAGCTGTGCATCCCAGGAGTTGGCTTTCCTATCAGCAAGACTCTTGTCTCATTTGGAGATGCTACCCATCAGTATAAATGATAGACTGATGAAGCTCTGCCTGCCCCAAGAGATGGACATTATGCTTCACTGATTAGTACTTACGCACTGACAATGACTAACTGAGAGTAAGGAGAAGTTTTGTTCGAACTAAATGACCTGATCTGATTGACTCCCCACGAAAAGTTGATTATTTTAGATGACTTTAGTGTTCATTTTGACCGTAATGATTCTACATGGTGTGGCATAGTGGACAAACGTGGTGTCGGCAAAATGAACCTCAGTGGTCTACTTTTGCTGATGACGTGTTGAGCTCCACTGTCTTCCAACTCCCTGACAAATATAAAACTACCTGGATGCACTCTTGCTCACATCACTAGCATCTGATCGAGTGTGCATTGGTCCAACAGCCTAATGTACAAGATGTGCTCGCAACTTGGATATTACATGGAGCTGATTGTTTGACTCATCACCATCTTGTTCAATCAAAGCTTTCCCTCTTTATTTGGCCAAAAATGGGGAAAAAAAGTCAGGTAAGCACATAAATACTGCCTGGGTGAAAGATTTGGTGATCATTAAACAACTTTCAACACAGCTAACAACTGTTTTAGAAACTCTTCCAATGAATAGTGATGATGTATCTGCCAAATGGATATCCCTGCATGACACACTCTATAACACTGTTGTGGACTATGTTGGGTACATGAAATGCTGTTATCCAGACTGGTGCAGTGATGATGTTCCTGAACTATCAAATTGCCTTGATAGCAAATGACAAGCACAGTTGCGCTCTTAGCTGAGCCTTTCTGTGTCAGAAAAGGCCACATACTGGGTATATTGCAGCACGCTCCAGTGCAAACTCTGCCAAATGCAAAATTTGTGGTTTGACCGTAAAGCAGGTGGAACTATAGGCTTGTGCTGATAAAAACACGACTCCAAAGGTTTCTGTGATGGGGTCAGTGCAGTGTATGGTCCTACCCAATCTGCCTTGTTATTGCTAACAAGGGCTAATGTTGCATCTCTCATCACAGATTGCACTGCCATCAATCAGTGGTGGTGTGAACATGTTAATTGTTTATCTACTGTTTCTGATGAGTCACTGGACAATGTCCACAAATTGCCCACATCTAAGATGCTTGGCAATCCACCCACATGAGCCAAGGTGTTGGAGGGTGTTCAAAGTCAGAGGTGATGTGTTTGGGGGGCTACATGTGGGGTGAAATGCCCCCTCCCAGATTGCTTGTTGTGGCCAGGCCCCACCCCGGTGGAGCAGCTGAGCTGGGGAGCTGCCTCAGACATGGAGACACAGAGCTGCAGGAGGGGCCAACCACTTTAACTCTGCCAGGAGAGGCAGAGGAACAGCTGGGAGTTGCACGGAGGGGCTGCTGCTTGGCGGGGGCGTAACTCAAGTTGTTCTGGGATTGCAGCCTCCCTCCACTGTCAGCAGGCACAGGTTGTCTATGGTTCAAGTAAGAAAGAATAATAAATCGTCTGGTCCTAATGCTATTCTAGCTGAAGCTTTCAAACATGGAGAAATTCTTATTGTTAGGCTTTTTAAATTTTTCTTACATGTCTGGCTTCAAAAAATCATACCACAACAACTGAAAGATAGCAACATCTAGAAGCATAAAGGCTCAAAAAAGCAACTGTGGTAATTACAGCGGCATCTCTTTGCTGTCTGTGGCCAGCAAGATTCTTGCCCAGATCTGCCTGAAATGACTCCTGACCCACATCATCACCATCATCTATGTGAGTCACCGTGTCACAGTGCTACTTTTGTGCTCAGAGGAGCACTATTGACACTAATTTCTTCATTCAACAGTTACAGGAAAAATATTGTGAACAGCACCAACCTTTGCACATCATGTTTTTCGAGCTAACCAAAGCATTCAACGCGGTCAACCACAGTGCTCTCTGGAAATTACTTGCTAAATTTGGATAACCGAGAAATTTATTAACATTGTTTGGCAATTACATGAACGCATGGCTGGAAGAGTTAGCATTGATGGTGATCTAACAGACCCATTTCCAGTCATGAACAGGGTGAAGCAAGGAGGTGTCCTCTCTCCTAGCCTTTTTGGTCTATTCTTTGCTGCGATGCTAGAGGAAGCCCTTTGTGGCTCTTCAAATGGTGTCTTTATACACTTCTGCACTGGTGAACTCTTCATTCTGCATTTATATGCGAACACCAAGGTGATAAAATGTTGATCCAGGAACTGCTTTACTCCGATGATTGTGCCTTGATGGCACACACTGATGCAGCACTACAAGATCTTATAACCTGCTTTGTTGTGGCAGCTAAAAACTTTGGCCTCACCATCAGCCGAATGAAAATCACTCCTCAATAACTGTACTAAGACCTGTCAATACAATTGAAAGGTACCACGCTCCAGGGTTGCAAACAGTTCACTTATCTCAGCAGCATGTTGAACAATGAAGTGACAATTGACCACAACATGGATACATAAATCAAGAAAGCCAGTGCTGCATATGGTAGCCTCCATCACCAAATCTGGAAGCAACATGGATTTTTTCTACAGACAAAAATCAAAGACTGTAATGCTGTTGTCCTCATGACATTGCTCTACAAGTGTGAAACATGGACCTTTTTATCAACAGCACATAAAAAACCTTCAGTTTTTGTGACACCTACGATGATTGCTGGACATAATGGCAGGACTGGGTTTTGAATATGGAAGTCCTGGTGAAATCTTATTTGATTGGGATTGAGTCTGATTTGATCTTCATCCACTTGAGATGTACTGGCTATGTAATTAGGATGCCTGAGACCCATTTAACAAAACAAGTCATATTCCGAATTAAGCACTGGCAGTTGTAAATGTGGAGGACAGATTAAATGCATCGGACTCCCTGAAATAAAATCTGCACAAAACAAACATTTCTGACTCAACCTTTGAATGACTGGCTATTGATCGTATTGCCTGGGTACCACTTTATAAGTGTGGGTGTCCATGAGTTTGAGAAGAATGGTGTTGAACAGCTGGATACACAGCACCGGGCACAGAAAGAACATGCAGCTAATCAACAGAACTTGGCAATGGGCTCTATGGCCAGTGCGGTAAACGTTCTTCCTGAATTGGGTCTATGGAGTCACACAAAGACCCATGAATGCAATCTGTGATTGTTGGTGTTGTCACCCTTGAAATCGAGGTGACAATCACCATCATCCCCTAATTGTAATCTGTTTAATTTGTCAAATTGAATGCCAGAGTATTGGTAATGTAGTTTGGTGCACTGAGTGAGATATATGTTGGGTTATTTTCCCAGATCCACATGCTCCCATCCCTTTTGTTTACAACCAAACATTCAGTGTCCTTTCCCCATATTAAATGAACATATAACAGACAGGGAAGAAATATGACTGCTCCCTTAAATTGTAAATTGCTGCAGCAGAGAACACAACAAACAAACCAATCCAGCAAGTGAATTTTCTGTACAAAGTCATACTCCATGTACTCAAGGTCTGAGTTTGTAGAAGATGTTAGGTTGGGAAAATGAAGTTAATCACAGTTACCAGATAAGTTTGTATGTGCAAGTAGGGCAGAAATAACTTTGGTGTAAAACAGAACAGGTACTCAGTACATTGCAGGCTGTTTTAAAAAAAAACAAAACAAATTTCGGCTTCTTTTGGTTTTTGCAACACATGCACTTCCTCATCAACTCTGACATGGAATTGAGCTAGAAACTTCATAAAATATTTCAACCCTTGCTGCATGTCAAGTTCCCTAGTTCTTCTAAAGGCTGTTTAACCACATCTTTTTCAAAATCATGAAAAATCATTCTCTTAGTTCATGACCTCCCCTTAAATGGTATTAATCACCACACTATGGAAGGGTCTGCCATCTTTTTGGATAAGGGGAGAAGCATAGTGATCTTGTTACAGAACTTTTTTGTTTTATGCTTCAGTAGATGTAGTACTCCGACTTATTTAACTTTGTTGTATATAACGGTACAGTCAATAATAAATGTTACATTTGTGATAAATAGGTTGTATAAATACATACAATGCTGTTGTCTTTGTTAATTTTGTACTCAATTACACATAATACAGTATTCATCTTCAGTAGCAAAGGGAAGAAAAAGTAGTGTTCTCGTTTTAAAAACATTCTAGCATCAAGGTCCGCTTACCTTTACACTTCCTATTATATCAAAAACTATACATAATTTGTACCATAGTTAATTTTATTAAGTGTATCAATGTAATTATTTATTAAATTTATTTACTGTATGTGGACATTTTTTGCAATAACTAATATAATATATATTTCTATGTGGTAATACCTCTTTATCCCATTTCTTCCCAAATACACACAACTTTTTACCCTGAGGAAAGAGCACTTGAAGGATGTTTCTAAGTCTCATTCCTGTTTATGATCACTATAAGTGGGTAGGGATACTGCCAAGTTGAGGATTCTAATATCTGAATTAACCTTCTTGCATATATTGGGTGTAGCTCAATGAAAACATTAAAGGCCTAAATAAAGGTATTATAGGGGAACCTGTAGCAACCCTTTTTTAGCTGTCTAACAGTTTCTATTATAAAAGATTTGTGTGTTTTTTTAACATCTCCATTGTTTGCACCAGGCATTTGAAATTTTGGCAGGGAAAAGGCTTCTGGCTAGAAAGGTGTCTTTTTTTTTTTTTTGTCCTGTGAAATTCCACTCAGGTTTTGCTGAGATATAAACCGTTGAAAATTGCCATTTCCCTTTTGTTACTTGCATTCCTCAGGAAAACTTTGGAGCCTAGCAAAATAACCACTGAACATGAACATTCTAAGGCTGGTTTCACACCACTGCACTGGGAATGCCTGGGAACAGCCAGAGCAGCTGAAGAGTGTGGGGAGAGCCAGGCACCTAGCACATGGCCGGTCTCTTCCTCCGGGAACAATATGTGGGGAAGGGGAAGGGGAAGGGTGGGCTGGTCTGAGTTCCACTCCCCATGTCTATCCTCTGAACACAGCACCTGGTCCCATTTTCCCTGACCTCAGAGTATCCGTATTCTCCTATTGCCATCTAACTGTTAGTCCCATAGCTTAAGTGATTGTTTGTCTACAGTATTGAAGTTTCAGGGTTCATTTTAAAACATGTTTGTCGTTTTGGGGGGAGGGTGTCAAGAGTGGGGTTGTTGGTTTTACATAATATAATTTACTTTTTTCTTTAAACAACCAAACATAAAACAGGAAATTAGTTACAAAAACTGTTAGTTATTTAGGTAGCAAAAGCAGACTCCAAAGATAGCATGTGCCAGATTTGTGATAAAATGTAATTTTAATTCTGCCACTTGGTGCATACGCATTCTGATACAGACTTTAATAATAAGATCTGAATGTATGCTTTCTGCAGGACCCCTGCCTCATTTAGTGTATAGGTTGGACACACAAGAGATTAGGATGGAGGGTGCATAGGCGACTGTAAATCTGCCTGTGACTGGGGGCTCTACTCACTGCAGGATGACATCGCCTTCTAGCTCTTCTGAGGATTAGCTCTATGTGGCCGAAGCCCCTTCCTGTGGTAACACCCCATCTCTTCCTCCCTCTGCGGCCCCTCTCTAGCTCCAGGAACTGCAGTGTCCTCTTAGTGACTTGGCCCTCCCCTTCCAGGGGTGTGTATCAAAGTCCCTGCTCACCAGCCATCTCAGGCAGTCCTCCCATTCGCTGCCCCAGGTGCCACTCCCTCAGTGGCTTGCAGGGGGATCCGGATCCACCCTCTACTCTGAGTTCCTGATCAGGAATCCTCTAAACAGCAGCCAAGATGTGGTTCCCTCTTGCACTTTACTGCCTTTTCTTGAGCCTTTTACTTACCTCCTGGTTCTCCCCACTTCTCTGGGTTTGCCAGCCTCTCAACTCCCTTCTCCCAGGGAGTGACTGCAGACTACCTTCCTGCAGCCCGCTCTGCTTCTAATTTCCTTTCAGCTAAGTTGCACCTGTTCCCTTACAGGTGAGTCTCCCTCCAATTAACTTCCTCCAGCCTAAATCTCTTTTTTTCCCCAGCATAGTGGGCTGATTGGGCCCATTTGGCCTAATTCAGGTCTTTGAGTGTGGTGAATATACCCCATCATACTGCCATTTCCTAATTTTGGAGTGCCTTGATTTTTACAGTCTAAATAACTTAATATTAGTTATGGATGTTCTAGCCTATGGATCTTAAACGTTTACCATATTTGATTTTACAAGTGTGTGTTTCAATAACTTTGCTCAACTTGTCTTGGATTCTTGATATAATTGGATTTTTTGCCATTTTTGATTAAGTTTATGAACTGATTTAGGGTTAGATTATGAGTTAATGATTTTCCCTGAACAGGAAGCAGCATGTTGTTGTGCCGTCTATGCAGCAGTCTAGAAGGGAGATTTGTGATTCAGCAAAATAACAATCTCCTTCCCAGTCTACCCATTGCACCAACAAGGGAGTAAACTGAGCAAGGTCTATATTGGGTGTAGTGTATGTCTGCTGGCATATTTTCTGCCCACCTGTATGATTGGGGACAGGGTTGGCTCACAGTGGCTATATGGAGAGTGCTTCACCTTTTATGCTATGGATGGTGGTGTGGATAGTTGGGACAAGGCAGTAAGCAGGCTTTTTAAAGAGACATGGATGCATGATTGTGCAAGCCAGATCAAAAGTCTACTCCTTAGTAATTGCTATATTTAATATCCTTTAACATAATGAAATGTAATTTTCCCCCCAAAGTCTTCACCCTTTTTTCTTTGTGGTTTGGTTAGATGTGTGTATTTTATTTGATAAAATATTTTGCTGCTTATATAATAGCATTCTCAGGTTATGGTCTAATTGATTTTTCTACTGACATAGGTTGGGGGCAAAGGGAGCTATATTTTTCCTTGTCAGAAAATCTTTATAATAGAATGAATTCTTCTGAGTCCATTCCTCAAATACTTCCCATTCCTCTAGGGAAGTTGGGATCATTAAATAGAGTAGATACTTATGAAACAAATTTATCTTAAATTTTCTTTTGTAAATTGCTCTCCATACTTGTAGACATCCTCATAGTAGTGTGTGGGTAAATTTTATCTGAGCATTTTGTATGCAGTGTAGTTGTAACTGTGTTGGTCACAGGGTATTAGAGAGACCCAAAGAAGAGCTGTGTGACTTGAAATCTTGTCTCTCTCACCAACAGAAATTGGTTCAGTAAAAGATATTTCCTTACCCTCCTTGTATCTCAGTTTATTTTTTGTTTTACTAAACATAATCCAAAGGACAATGGGAAGCAGTCCTTACAAGTACTTGTTTGTTAGGCTAAAAATGTTAATTGCTAAGATGAAGTTTACCAGTACAGTATTGTTCTGTTTTAGTCAGTCTAGGTGGGATTGTTTTCCTGTTGTCCGTCTAGTAAGATTTCATAAGGGCTGAGCAGAAATATAAATAAAATTTGGAAAACCTAGGTCTCCTTTGGTTTACCTGTATCTTACCACCTGCTTTTTTATTATGGTTTTTCATTCGGTTTGTTTTTAAGTGAGCAAGGGTTTTATTTAACAAAGAATGTGGCCTTAAATCTATATGAGAACACTTTATATTTGATGTGAAGTCTGGGAAAGAATGTTCACTTTTATTTGAAACCTCTTTTCCTAAATGTTACACTGATTGTCACCTATGTTTTACTGAGCAGGGAGGGAGAGTGATAGAATGGCATTCTTCACCCCAAAGGTATGGGGAGAGAGAACTGTCAATTTATTCCATCTTTACTCCTACAGGTGTGGGAAAGTGGCATCCTTCTCCAAGTAGCCAGTTCAATGCTTATATTTTGCCTTCCCATGTAAGGTTGAATTTTGAACTTGAAGTAATTTAAAAATAATTGGGGGGTATGTGTCAGTGGTTTCTCCCTAAAACTCAACAATCAGAAGACAGACAAAACTGTCATTCATAAGTTTTAAATACAAATAACAGCCAGTCATGGTGTCAGATTCATAATCTTTGAATGCTTGGGGTAGGCAATACTGCTTTTATTGCCCTTCCTCATTCTTCCCTTCCACCCATCACGATAATCCATTGCATCTCTCCAATGCCTGAACTCCTCCAACCACAAAACAATGGCAGTCTTTGGCTGATGAATTTAATATGATCCATAAATTAAATGGATTAAGGACTGATGACAGATCTCAAAAAGTAGCTGTCAGTGGGAAATAATCATCAAATAGGGGTATTGGTAGTGGTGTTCCGCAGAGATTATTTATAGGCACAACACTATTCAATATTTGTATCAGTCTGCAGAAGAGAAGAGTGAGGGGGGATTTGATAGCAGCCTTCAACTACCTGAAGGGGGGTTCTAAAAAGATTGGAGCTCAGCTGTTCTCAGTGGTGGCAGATGACAGAACAAGGAACAATGGTCTCAAGTTGCAGTGGGGGAGGTCTAGATTGGATATTAGGAAACACTGTTTCACTAGGAGGGTGGTGAAGCACTGGAATGGGTTACCTAGGGAGGTGGTGGAATTTCCATCCTTAAAGGTTTTTAAGGCCCGGCTTGACAAAGCCCTGGCTGGGATGATTTAGTTGGTGTTGGTCCTGCTTTGAGCAGGGGATTGGACTAGATGACCTCCTGAGGTCTCTTCCAACCCTAATCTTCTATGATTCTATGATCTGGAAGTAGATATAAAATCATTGCTGATAGAATTTGAGGGTGACACAGATTGGCAGAATGATAGGTGAAGACAGGACAGTCATACAGATCAATTGGGATCACTTGTTAAGCTGGGTCTGTTCAAACAAAATTATTCTTAATAGAGCTAAATGCAAGGTCATTTATATAGGAACAAAGAATGCAGGTCACGCCTGCAGAATGGAGGACTGTATCTGAGATGGCTGTAATTGAAGCAGTCTCTCATTCAGAATGCAAAAATAACATCATTTGGCAGAAATTGAAAGTAATTGAGAATGCCATGAAATTTCTCATCCCTTTCTCAAACTCTTTATTTTTCCTGATACTGTAATTGTATGGTCAGACTGTATCTTACCAGCAGGGGAAGTGAACATTCAGTTTACTGTTGAGAATGGAATCCCTTAAAATTCTCATCTGGGCAGAAGTCATAATTTTAGTTCCATATGTTCAACATTCGAATCAACTGGTTGAATTGTCAAACGATGCCTCCAGTAGAGGATTCAAATAGCAAGGTGTTTCAAAAAAATTACTTGGCGTAGGGAACTCTCCAAATTGATTTGTCTCCAATACAAACGGAGATATGAATGTCTGTTGCCCCAGATATTGTGAAAGGCAAGTATGGAGGACAAAATATCTTCTGATTTAACTGGTCAGACCATCTGATATATGCTGTCTTTCCTTTCTTGCTTTTAACTTGAATGGCCAAGAAGACTGAGGAGGATAAGGCCAGCATACTTCTAATAGGTCCTTTCTGTCAGCTCAGACTAGTTTTTATATCAGAAGGAAATGTTTGGTGTCCTTTTCTCTGGGAGGTTCTCTTTATCAAAGATTTTCTGAGGCTGGGTCCTTTATGCAGCCAAGATCCAGACATATTTCATTTGCCAGACTGGAACTTGAGAGGATAAATCTTCTAGATTTGGCTATTTGGAACAAATGGTAGATACCCTCATTCAGTGCAGGAAGGACAATACATCAGAGCTATTATCATATTTGGAAAGTCTTCAGATCCTGGGTGCTTTAAACATGGTCTTAATTCAAAGTTAACTTCAGTCAGGACCTGGGATAATTTTTTTTTTGATGGATTCAGTCCTAGTACTTGGCCTCAGCACATTTGAGATCCATGTGTCAGCCTTGAGAGTCATTTGAGTATTTTTTGGGAAATAGTCTTGCTTCACAGTTTCATGTTGCCAGATTTATTAAAACAGTAGCGATGTTTTGTCTCCTGTCAAGACCCCTATTGCCAGCTGGAAGTTAAATCTAGTCCTGGAATAATTGATGGGGGTAGCCTTTTTGAACTGGTGGCTCCAGCATCCGTTTTCCTATTTCTGTTAAAGTGGCCTCTCTTGTGGCAATTATTCTGTGAGAAGGGTCAGTGATTTGAGTGCCCTTTTAGTTAATACTCTTCTCTTCAGTTTTTCCTCTGACAAGTACTTCACAATACACAAGAATTCCTGCCTAAGGTAGTCTCTCCATATTGTTTGAATAGATAATTACTTCACCTTTATTTTTGTCTTAATTTGTCTCAGAGAGAATTGAGATGGCATTACCTGAATAGCTGTAGAGTTATAGGACAGTATCCGTCAGGAAGTCTGATGCCAGAATCTGAAGGCTTTAAAAGCAATTAAAGGAAGGCTGGTAAAACTCCTTTTTATTTTGTTTGGTTTGGACTGCTTCCTAAATCCCAATGGCCCTTTCCCTCACAAATTAATTGACTGTATGTGAATAGGTTTCAGAGTAGCAGCCGTGTTAGTCTGTATCCGCAAAAAGAAGAACAGGAGTACTTGTGGCACCTTTAGAGACTAACAAATTTATTAGAGCATAAGCTTTCGTGGACTACAGCCCAAATCAGGACAGGGGATGGGGGGTAATAGGAGCCTATATAAGAAAAAGACCCAAAAATCGGGACTGTCCCTATAAAATCGGGACATCTGGTCACCCTAGAGGATGAAGTTTAATAAAGTCAAATGCAAAGTGCTCCACTTAGGAAGGAACAATCAGTTTCACACATACAGAATGGGAAGAAACAGTCTAGGAAGGAGTACGGCAGAAAGGGATCTAGGGGTTATAGTGGACCACAAGCTAAATATGAGTCAACAGTTTGATGCTGTTGCAAAAAAAGCAAACATGATTCTGGGATGCATTAACAGGTGTGTTGTGAGCAAGACACGAGAAGTCATTCTTCCGCTCTATTCTGCGCTGGTTAGGCCTCAACTGGAGTATTGTGTCCAGTTCTGGGCACCGCATTTCAAGAAAGATGGGGAGAAATTGGAGAGGGTCCAGAGAAGAGCAACTAGAATGATTAAAGGTCTAGAGAACATGACCTATGAAGGAAGGCTGAAAGAATTGGGTTTGTTTAGTTTGGAAAAGAGAAGACTGAGAGGGGACATAACAGTTTTCAGGTATTTAAAAGGGTGTCATAAGGAGGAGGGAGAAAACTTGTTCATCTTAGCCTCTAAGGATAGAACAAGAAGCAATGGGCTTAAACTGCAGCAAGGGAGGTTTAAGTTGGACATTAGGAAAAAGTTCCTAACTGTCAGGGTGGTTAAACACTGGAATAAATTGCCTAGGGAGGTTGTGGAATCTCCATCTCTGGAGATATTTAAGAGTAAGTTAGATAAATGTCTGTAAGGGATTTCTAGACAGTATTTGGTCCTGCCATGAAAGCAGGGGACTGGACTCGATGACCTCTCGAGGTCCCTTCCAGTCTCATAGACTCATAGACTCTACAGTCAGAAGGGACCATTATGATCATCTGGTCTGACCCCCTGCATGCTGCAGGCCACAAAACCGTCCCTACCCTTCCTTGACTCTGCTGATGAAGTCCCCAACTCCTGTGTCTTAGTGACTTCAATTGGCAGAGAACCCTCCTGCTAGAGATCCCTGCCCCATGCTGCGGAGGAAGGCAAAAACCTCCAGGGCCTCAGCCAATCTACCTGGAGGAAAATTCCTTCCCGACCCCAAATATGGCGATCAGTAAGACCCCGAGCATGTAGGCAAGAGTCTCCAGCCTTACCCTTGTTAGCCATTATACTGTTTACCTACCATTGCTTGATATTCCTCAGCTAATATGTTTTACCGTTAAACCATTCCCTCCATAAACTTGTCTAACTTAGTCTTAAAACCAGACAGGTCCCTCGCTCCCACCGTTTCCCTCGGAAGGCCATTCCAATATTTCACCCCTCTGACGGTCAGAAACCTTCGTCTAATTTCAAGCCTAAACTTCCCCACGGCCAGTTTATATCCATTTGTTCTCGTGTCCACATTAGTACTAAGCTGGAATAATTCCTCTCCCTCCCTTGTATTTATCCCTCTGATATATTTAAAAAGAGCAATCATATCCCCCCTCAACCTTCGTTTTGTCAGACTAAACAACCCGAGCTCCTCCAGTCTCCTTTCATACGACAGGTTTTCCATTCCTCTGATCATCCTAGTGGCCCTTCTCTGCACCCGTTCCAATTTAAGTTCATCTTTTTTAAACATGGGAGACCAGAACTGCACACAGTACTCCAAATGAGGTCTCACCAGCGCCTTATACAACGGAAGCAGCACCTCCTTATCCCTACTAGATATACCTCGCCTAATGCATCCCAAGACCGCATTGGCTTTTTTCACCGCCACGTCACATTGTCGACTCATAGTCATCCTACGGTCTACTAGAACCCCTAGGTCCTTCTCCTCTTCCGTTACTTCTAACCAATGCGTCCCCAGCTTGTAGCTAAAATTATTGTTAGTCATCCCCAAGTGCATCACCTTACACTTTTCACTATTAAATTTCATCCTATTTCTGATACTCCAATTCACAAGCTCATTCAAGTCTCCCTGCAGAATATCCCTATCCTCTTCCGAATTGGCAACGCCTCCCACCTTTGTATCATCTGCAAACTTTATCAGTCCACTCCTACAATCGGTTCCGAGGTCAGTTATAAATAGATTAAATAAAATGGGTCCAAAACCGAACCCTGAGGAACTCCACTGGTAACCTCCCTCCAACTTGACAGTTCACCCTTCAATACCACCCGCTGCATTCTCCCCATTAACCAATTCCTTATCCACCTCTGAATTTTCATATGGATCCCCATCTTTTCCAGTTTAACCAATAATTCCTCATGGGGTACAGTATCAAACGCTTTACTGAAATCCAGGTATATTAGGTCCACCGCATTTCCCTTATCTAATAAATCCGTTACTTTCTCGAAGAAGGAGATCAGATTCGTTTGGCATGATCTGCCCTTCGTAAAACCATGTTGTAATTTATCGCACTTGCCATTAACCTCGAGGTCCTCAACTACTTTCTCTTCCAGAATTTTCTCCAGCACCTTGCACACTACAGATGTTAAACTAACAGGCCTGTAGTTACCCGGATCACTTCTTTTCTAGAATCTATGAATCTATGTTTCATATTATTTGAAATTATTCCTTTAATTTGGGGAAATTTTTCGTCTCCGGCGAGACACTATCAATAAACTAATGGCTCCTACCAGATGAAAGATCAGTTCTTCATCTTTTTGACTGCGACCAGTTTCACTAGGAATCCCCAGGAGTATTACGAATGGATGATTTGGAAATAAATGTCCAATAGTTTGTAATATTTGGTTATCATATCCCATTAATCTTCAATAATTTGACATCTGCCGTGTATGCATAGAATCACTTTTACACAGTTTCTCCAACACTTGTCCCCCCCCCCCACCATCTGACTGTCTTTACGTTTTATATAAGTTGGAGCAACTCATTTGAAGTGATTCCTAGACCCATACATTTGTTGAAAATAAATTATCAGCTAAAAGCATATCACCAGGAACACTTAATTATTAATTCTAGGAGATGAATCAGTTTAGGCTACACATTGTATTCATGTTTAACAGCTTTTTGCCCTCTGTTTTTTCATGCATTTTGATATTTGTCCTTTTCAAAATGTTAAAATTACAGTAGAAGTGTATATTTAAAAATCGCTACTATGGTAAATGAATAGAATAGCTGGAGTAATTTGTTTTATTGGATCAGATTGACTATGTAAATGAGCATAGTCTCATTAACATTAATTATGTGGTACCTATCAGTTTGATTTTCTAAATACTGGATTTAGTGCATTTTGTGTTTGAACAGTACAATCTCTTTCCATTCTTCCAGAATTTGCAATGCACGAATAATAACTAAAGAATGTCAGGAATGTACACTCATGAGAATTTAGTGCTGAAATCCCTTGAATCAAATGACATAATCAAATAGAATGGATAAGAGGTACCCGAAGAGACTATTTAAACTGATTAAGAATGTAGTGAATGAAATCATGCAATCCGTCAAGTTTAAGATATATAGCATGAAAATATAAACCATTTTCAAAGCCTGTATTCTGCTAGAAAATGACTCTACCAGATACCCTACTCACATAAAAAAGCACATGAAAAGGGACTGCCTGATTAAATTTTTTTTTCTTTTTTCTTTCCATATAAGTGTTACACTCTATAGGTGCACTACCTTTTCTAGTTAAAGTCTAAAACTGCTTTAGAAACGGCCCTGGAATAAATATCTCACAGTTTTGAAGACTGGAAGCCTGCAGTTGTTTGGATTAGATCTTTTGAGCAATGGGTGTTCTTTCCAGCCCTGCATACAGGTGGATGGGTCAAAGGGTGTAAATCCATTGGGACATATAATAAATATAGATGAGCTCAGTTTACAATTTGAGCATTTAAATTCTCATTTAAATGTTTTCCTAATGTTGGACAGAAAATATCTTTCTGTAGTTGTAGATAGTACCCAGCAACCAGTGGAGGTTGGACCTTACAAGGGAGGTTTATTTCCCATCAGATCAGAAGAACACCTGTGCCTCTATTCAATACTTCCTCCACATCCCCTGATGAGGCAGCTTGTTGCCTTGAGAAGGTGGCAGTGTGTGACTTGGTGAGATCATACAGGCTGCATGCACATGTGGTGGAGTGGAGACAGCTGATGCAGTTTTAATAGCTGCAATCCCACTATGCTGACCTATGATTCTGGAGTAGGAGCAGAAGCACAGAATGGGACTACATTGTCATTCTGACCTGGGATAAGGGGCTGTGGCTCCAGAACTTCTGATGATGGACACCTTCATGAAACTATGTGAGGAGCTTGCCCTGACCCTTCAGTGCCAAAGCATGCAAATGAGAGAGGCCATACATTTCCCCAGAAGCAGGTAGCTATTGCTATCTGGAAGCAGTCTACCTTAGACGGCAATCGGTTGGTGGCTAACCAATTTGACATTCGTCAGTCAATTGCTGGTGCTGTAGTGATGGAGGTTTGTGAGGCAGTTATTGCTGTGATTTACCTAAGAGTGGTGAAGATTGCTAATGTTCCCAAAATAACTGGCTTTGAGAGAAAGAGGCACCAGAACTGTGCTGGGGCCATTGATGGCACATATGCACATTAGCTGCCCCCACAAGATGCACATCGGTGTCAGCTGGAAAGGATACTTACTCGCTCATTATGCGGGCCTTGGTTGAACACAGAGGGAGGTTCATCCATGCCAACATGGGATACAGATGCAATGTATGATGCCAGGGGATTCTTGAGGTCTGGTGTTTACGTATTTGGATAACAAGGAACGTTATTCCTTCCCAATAACAATTATGAATGTGGTGTTTTTATGCCAAGTTATTTTAGGAGACCCAGTCTATTCTCTGCTGTCCTGGCTTATGAAGCCCTACCTAGATCATAGAATCATAGAACTGGAAGGGACCTCGAGAGGTCATCTAGTCCAGTCCCCTGCACTCAAGGCAGGACTAAGTATTATCTAGACCATCCCTGACAGGTGTTTGTCCAACCTGCTTTTAAAAATCCCCAATGATGGAGATTCCACTGCCTCCCTAGGCAATTTATTCCAATGCTTAACCACTCTGACAGTTAGGAAGTTTTTCCTAATGTTCAACCTAAAATGCCCTTACTGCAATTTAAGCCCATTGCTTCTTGTCCTATCCTCAGAGGTTAAGAAGAACAATTTTTCTCCCCCCCTCCTTGTAACAACCTTTTATGTATTTGAAAACTGCTATCATGTCCCCTCTCTGTCTTCTCTTCTCCAGACTAAACAAACCCAATTTTTTCAATCTTCCCTCATAAGTCATGTTTTCTAGACCTTTAATCATTTTTGTTGCTCTTCTCTGGACTGTCGCCAATTTCTCCACATCCTTCCTGAAATGTGGCACCCAGAACTGGACACAGTACTCCAGTTGAGGCCTAATCAGTGTGGAGTAGAGTGGAAGAATTACTTCTCATCTCTTGCTTACAATACTCCTGCTAATACATCCCAGAATAATGTTTGCTTTTTTTGCAACAGCATTACACTGTTGACTCATATGTAGCTTGTGATCCACTATGACCCCCAGATCCTTTTCTGCAGTACTCCTTCGTAGGCAGTCATTTACCATTTTGTATGTGTGCAACTAATTGTTCCTTCCTAAGTGGAGTACTTTGCATTTGTCCTTATTGAATTTCATCCTATTTACTTTAGACCATTTCTCCAGTTTGTCCAGATCATTTTGAATTTTAATCCTGTCTTCCAAAGCAACCCCTCCCAGCTTTGTATCGTCCGCAAACATTATAAGTGTACTCTCTATGCCATTTTCTAAATCATTGATGAAGATATTGAACAGAACCGGACCCAGAACCGATCCCACTCGTTATGCCCTTCCAGCATGACTGTGAATCACTGATGCACCCACCTTATAGTAGTTCCATCTAGGTTGTATTTCCCTAGTTTGTTTATGAGACGGTCATGCAAAACAGTATCAAAAGCCTTAGTAAAGTCAAGATATACTACATCTACCGCTTCCCCCCCATCCACAAGGCTTGTTACCCTGTCAAAGAAAGCTGTCAGGTTGGTTTGACACCATTTGTTCTTGACAAATCCCTGCTGACTGTTATTTATCCCCTTATTATCTTCTAGGTGTTTGCAAATTGATTGCTTAATTATTTGCTCCCTTATCTTTCCGGGTACAGAAATCAAGCTGACTGGTCTGTAATCCCCTGGGTTGTCCTTATTTCCCTTTTTATATATGGGCACTATATTTGCCCTTTTCCAGTCTTCTGGAATGTCTCTCATATTCCATGACTTTTCAAAGATAATTGCTAATGGTTCAGATATCTCCTCAGTCAGCTCCTTGAGTATTCTAGGATGAATTTCATCAGGCCCTGGTGATTTGAAGACATCTAACATGTCAAAGTAATTTTTGACTTGTTCTTTCCCTATTTTAGACTCTGATCCTACCTCATTTTCACTGGCATTCACTATTTTAGACATCCAATTGCCACCAACCTTCTTGGTGAAAACCGAAACAAATAAGTCATTAAGCACCTCTGCCATTTCCACATTTTCTGTTGTCGTCTTCCCCCCTGCATTGAGTAACGGGCCTACTCTGTCCTTGGTCTTCCTCTTGCTTCTAATGTATTTGTAGAATGTTTTCTTGTTTCCTTTTATGTCCCTAGCTAGCTTGATCTCATTTTGTGCCTTGGCTTTTCTAATTTTGTCCCTACATACTTGAGTTATTTGTTTCTATTCATTCTTTGTAATTTGACTGAGTTTCTACTTTTTGTAGGACTCTTTTTAGAATTTTAGATCATTGAAGATCTTCTGGTTAAGCCAGCATGGTCTCTTGCCATACTTCCTATCTTTCCTATGCAGTGGGATAGCTTTCTCTTGTGCCCTTAATAATGTCTCTTTGAAAAACTGCCAACTGTCTTCAATTGGTTTTTCTCCTTAGACTTGCTTCCCATGGGATTTTATCTACCTTTCCTAAAGTCTGCCCTTCTTGAAATCCATTGTCTTTTTTGTGCTGTTCTCTCTCCTACCATTTCTTAGAATCATGAACAGTACCATTTCATGATCACTTTCACCTAAGTTGCCTTCCACTTTCAAATTCTCAACCAGTTCTTCCCTATTTGTCAAAATCAAATCTAGAGCAGCCTCCTTCCAGTAGCTTTTTCCACCAATAAAAAATTGTCTCCAATACATTCCAAGAACTTGTTGGATAATCTGTGCCCTGCTGATTATTTTCCCAGCAGATGTCTGGGTAATTGAAGTCCTCCATCACCACCAAGTACTGTGCTTTGGATAATTTTGTTAGTTGGTTAAAAAAACAACAACCCTCATCCACCTCTTCTTCCTAGTTAGGTGGTCTGTAATAGATCCCTATCATGACATCACCCTTGTTTTTTACCCCTTTTATCCTTACCCAGAGATGTGAAAGGATGTGGTAAAAGAAGTTTTAATTACACACTGAGCAATCATAGGATGGTGGTGGAATGTGCAGTTGGCTGACAATGCAAAATGGTGCTGCTTATAAACCTATTTGGATGCCAGAGTATAAAATGTCATTTGTGTTATTGGGGCATGCTATATGCTGCATAGCATATTTGAGGATAAGGGGGAGAACTTTCACCAGAAGTGGTTCAAAAACATTGCTGGCATACAGGCAAGGTACAGGCAACCAGAAAGAGTGCCTCTGATAACTGGGGCTGGGACCAGGTGAGTGAGGGAAGCAAGGGATCTTCAAGGGATTCAAGGGATCTTTGTGTGCCCATATCCTTGCTTTGCAGGGAGAAAATGCCCGTGGAATTGTGCTACTGTGGAGTTACGTGATTGACCTGTATTGTACATGTGAATTATGCATATCAATTTGTCGTTTGTTAATCTGACTTTATTAAAAACTTTACCTTGAATTTCATGTGTCTGTTTCCCAGGTACTCACACCAATTGATTGTGCAATCAAATATTTTATGTAGCAAAAACAAATCAAAACAACAACAAAAAAACTATATTCCAGCTGACACTGCATTAGGCAAAGTGCTGTCAAAATCTATAGTGAGGTGTAAATAGAACTGACAATAAAGCCAATTAGTGCAATATAATGGGAAATGGAATTGCACATTGCCAGTATACATGTTCTCCTTTCCCCCTGGGTACATGGAGATAGAGAAACAGAATACTCAGGCCCGGGCCACTTCCAGCTTTTGTGGCCCCTAGCCATAATAAAAATAAAAAATGACAACACATGAAAACAAAACAAGGCACCAAAAAAAGAGTGAGACATAATTTTAATATTTTTTTATTTAACAAATGCTTTTCTAGCCTTTTTCTGTGCAAATGCACTAATTATTGAGGAAAAATCTAGCTTTTGTGTGCATAAAAACAAGTTGCGAAACTTATCAAATGCCAAATAATTAACAAGTGTCAAAATTTGAGGCCCCCTTTGAGCTTGAGGCCCAGGCCAAGTGGCCCTCCTGGACCCCCCTCTGATTGGCCCTGCGTATACTTCTACTCCAGGAGGACTTTGATTGGCTCATTCCCCAGCCAGAATTCTCCCATAGCTGCAGTGGCTCCATGACGTGGTGTGAAGAGATGGCCATCTAAATTATTATACTGGAGCATGATGTAATGGTGTGGCCTACATAGGTGCAGATGCTAGAACTGGGGTCTGCTTCCTGCTGGCCATCAGGGGTTCTCAAACTGGGGGTCAGGACCCCGCAGGGGGTCTCAGGGTTATTACATGGGTGGTTACGAGCTGTTAGCCTCCACCCCAAACCCCACTTTGCATCCAGCATTTATAATGGTGAACATAAGAACGACCGTAATGGGTCAGACCAAGGTCCATCTCGCCCAGCATCCTGTCTACCGACAGTGGCCACTGCCAGGTACCCCAAAGGGAGCGAACCTAACAGGTAATGATCAAGTGATCTCTCTCCTGCCATCCATTTCCACCCTCTGACAAACAGTCTAGGGACACCATTCCTTACCCATCGTGGCTAATAGCCATTAATGGACTTCACCACCATGAATTTATCCAGTTCTCTTTTAAACGCTGTTATAGTCCTAGCCTTCACAACCTCCTCAGGCAAGGAGTTCCACAAGTTGACCGTGTGCTGTGTGAAGAAGAACTTCCTTTTATTTGTTTTAAACCTGCTGCCTATTAATTTCATTTGGTGACTCCTAGTTCTTGTATTATGGAAACAAGTAAATAACTTTTCCTTACTCACTTTCTCCACATCACTCATAATTTTATATACCTCTATCATATCCCCCCTTAGTCTCCTCTTTTCCAAGCTGAAAAGTCCTAACCTCTTTAATCTCACCACATATGGGACCCTTTCCAAACCCCTAATCATTTTAGTTGCCCTTCTCTGAACCTTTTCTAATGCCAGTATATCTTTTTTGAGATGAGACCACATCTGTACGCAGTATTCAAGATGTGGGCGTACCATCGATTTATATAAGGGCAATAATATATTCTCCATCTTATTCTCTATCCCCTTTTTAATTATTCCTAACATCCTGTTTGCTTTTTTGACCTCCTCTGCACACTGCGTGGACATCTTCAGAGAACTATCCACAAGGACTCCAAGATCTTTTTCCTGATTAGTTGTAGTTAAATTAGCCCCCATCATATTGTATGTATAGTTGGGGTTATTTTTTCCAACGTGCATTACTTTACATTTATCCACATTAAATTTCATTTGCCATTTTGTTGCCCAATCACTTAGTTTTGTAAGAGATTGTTTGAAGTTCTTCACAGTCTGCTTTGGTCTTAACTATCTTGAGCAGTTTAGTACCATCTTCAAACTTTGTCGCCTCACTTTTTACCCCTTTCTCCAGATCATTTATGAATAACTTGAATAGGATTGGTCCTAGGACTGACCCTTGGAGAACACCACTAGTTACCCCTCTCCATTCTGAGAATTTACCATTAATTCCTACCCTTTGTTCCCTGTCTTTTAACCAGTTCTCAGTCCATGAAAGGACCTTCCCTTTTATCCTAGAACAACCTAATTTACATAAGAGCCTTTGGTGAGGGACCTTGTCAAAGGTTTTCTGGAAATCTAAGTACACTATGTCCACTGGATCCCCCTTGTCCAAATGTTTGTTGACCCCTTCAAAGAATTCTAATAGATTAGTAAGACACGATTTCCCTTTACAGAAACCATGTTGACTTTTGCTCAACAATTTATGTTCTTCTATGTGTCTATCAATTTTATTCTTTACTATTGTTTCAACTAATTTGCCCGGTACTGACGTTAGACTTACCAGTCTGTAGTTGCCGGGATCACCTCTAGAGCCCATTTTAAACATTGATGTTACATTTGCTATCTTCCAGTCATTGGGTACAGAAGCCGATTTAAAGGACAGGTTACAAACCCTTGTTAATAGTTCCGCAACTTCACATTTGAGTTCTTTCAGAACTCTTGGGTGAATGCCATCTGGTCCCGTGACTTGTTAATGTTAAGTTTATCAATTAATTCCAAAACCTCCTCTAGTGACACTTCAATCTGTGACTGTTCCTCAGATTTGTCACTTACAAAAGCCGGCTCAAGTTTGGGAATCTCCCTAACATCCTCAGCCGTGAAGACTGAAGCAAAGGATTAGTTTAGTTTCTCCACAATGACTTTATCGTCTTTAAGTGCTCCTTTTCTGTCTCGATCATCGAGGGGCCCCACTGGTTGTTTAGCAGGCTTCCTGCTGCTGATGTACTTAAAAACCATTTTGTTATTACCTTTTGAGTTTTGGGCTAGCCGTTCTTCAAACTCCTCTTTGGCTTTTCTTATTACATTTTTACACTTAATTTGGCAGTGTTTATGCACCTTTCTATTTGCCTCACTAGGATTTGACTTCCACTTTTTAAAGGAAGTCTTTTTATCTCTCACTACTTCTTTTACATGGTTGTTATGCCACGGTGGCTCTTTTTTAGTTCTTTTACCGTGTTTCTTAATTTGGGGTATACATTTAAGTTGGGCCTCTATTATGATGTCTTTAAAAAGCGCCCATGCAGCTTTCAGGGATTTCACTTTAGTCACTGTACCTTTTAGTTTCTGTTTAACTAACCCCCTCATTTTTGCATAGTTCCCCGTTTTGAAATTAAATGCCACAGTGTTGGGTAATTGAGATGTTCTTCCCACCACAGGGATGTTAAATGTTGTTATATTATGGTCACTCTTTCCAAGCGGTCCTGTTATAGTTACCTCGTGGACCAGCTCCTGCGCTCCACTCAGGACTAAATCTAGAATTGCCTCTCCCCTTGTGGGCTCCCGTACCTGCTGCTCCAAGAAGCAGTCATTTAAAGTATCGAGAAATTTTGTCTCTGCATTTCGTCCTGAGGTGACATGTTCCCAATCAATATGGGGATAATTAAAATCCACCACTATTATTGAGTTTTTAATTGTGATAGCCTCTCTAATTTCCCTTAGCATTTCATCATCACTATCACGGTCCTGGTCAGGTGGTCAATAATAAATCCCTAATGTTATATTCTTATTAGAACGTGGAATTACTATCCATAGAGATTCTATGGAACATGTGGATTCACTTAAGATTTTTACTTCATTTGATTCTATGTTTTCTTTCACATATAGTGCCATTCCCCCCCCCCCCCCCGCACGACCTGTTCTGTCCTTCCGATATATTTTGTAGCCTGGAATGATTGTGTCCCATTCATTGCCCTCAGTCCACCAGGTTTCTGTGATGCCTATTATATCAATATCCTCCTTTATCACGAGGCACTCTAGTTCACCCATCTTATTTAGACTTCTAGCATTTGTGTACAAGCACTTTAAAAACTTGTCACTGTTTATTTATCTGCCCTTTTCTGATGTGTCCGATTCTTTATGTGAATGTTTCTCATCTCATCTGGCCCTTACATTATCCTCTTCCATTCTCTGTTCCTGACTAGAACCTAGAGAATCTGTATCAATAGACTCTCTTCTAAGAGAAGTCTCTGTCCGATCCACATGCTCCTCTGCAGCAGTCGGCTTTCCCCCATCTCCTAGTTTAAAAACTGCTCTGCAACCTTTTAATGTTTAGTGCCAGCAGTCTGGTTCCACTTTGGTTTAGGTGGAGCCCATCCGTCCTGTATAGGCTCCCCCTATCCCAAAAGCTTCCCCAATTCCTAATGAATCTAAACCCCTCCTCTCTACACCATCATCTCATCCATACATTGAGACTCTAAAGCTCTGCCTGCCTACCTCGGCCTGCGCGTGGAACTGGGAGCATTTCTGAGAATGACACCATAGAGATACTGGATTTCAGTCTCTTCCCTAGCAGCCTAAATTTGGCCTCCAGGACATCTCTCCTACCCTTCCCTATGACATTGGTACCTACATGTACCACAACCACCGGCTCCTCCCCAGCATTACACATAAGTCTATCCAGATGCCTCGAGAGATCCGCAACCTTCGCACCAGGCAGGCAAGTCACCATATAGTTCTCCCGGTCATCACAAACCCAGCTATCTATGTTTCTAATAATCAAATCTTCATTACTAACACCTGCCTTTTCCTAGTGACTAGAGTTCCCTCCCCCAGAGAGGTAACCTCAGTGCGAGAGGATACCCTAACGCCATCTTGAAGGAGGGTCCCAACTATGGGAAGGTTCCCCTCTGTTCCCGTTGACTGCTCTGCTTCCCTGGGCCTTTCATCCTCCTCAACAGCGCAGGGGCTGTCTGACCAGAGGTGGGACAATTCTACAGTGTCCCGGAAAGCCTCATCAACATACCTCTCTGCCTCTTAGCTCCTCCAGTTCCACCACCCTGGCCTCCAAAGCCCATACGGTCTCTGAGGGCCAGGAGCTCCTTGCCCCAAATGCACACATACGGCACCCGCCCAAAGGGCAGGTAATCATACATGCTGCACTCAGGCAATAAACTGGATAGCCCCCACTCTGCTGCTGGGCTTCTGCCTGCATGGTCTCCTAGTTAATGAAAGGGTGTTGTTTAAATCAGGAAGTTTTGACTGTAGTTTAGTTTATAGTTTTAAAGAAAACAGCATGGGGCCCTTGCCCCCTTCCCACTCCCCTTCCAAACTCCCTTGCGAAACTCCCTGTTAGCAGCCCCTGGTTGCAAAGCTCTCTGGTCGCTTGCGCACTACTTTATAAAGCCCTGGCCTGCTTGATAGCCCCACTCACTGACTAAGGCTCAGCTAATTAACAGAGGCTTCTAGCTTTCAAACCTTCCTTTGAAGCTCACAGCTCCCAACTGCCAGCCACAGTACACAGTCCTTCAAACAACCAAGCAACCAAACAGATGGACAAACAAGCTCAGCACACAGCCAGTAACCCCCAAACACAAACACACACACTACAGACAGTCACTTAACCCAAGGGTGCTTTATTTGCTCCTCCTTCACCTGGAGAACTCCCTTGTGAAACTCCCTGTTGCAGGTTTAGTCAGGGGTATAGTACAAGTCATAGACAGGTCATGGGCCATTAATTTTTGTTTACTGCCCATGACTTTTACTAAAAGCCATATTTATAACATTTCATCTGAACTCTGGCTCACTTACATCTCTTGCTGAGTATATGTAGGACATGCAGAAGTGGTAGTTTTTGTTAAAGCTGTACAGAAAGCATCTGAGTATGTTCAGCAGCTACCCCACACCCCTTCTGGATGTCTCTGAGCACTTCTGAGTCCCCTACTCTGCTCTTTGCACATGTTCAGAGACAGATGATTCAGATAAATCCATTCCTCTTTCCTACTTATTTTTTCTCTTTCTTGGGCCTGGTCTACACTACGGGTTTAGGTCGACTTTAGCAGCGTTAAACCGAATTAAGCCTGGACACGTCCACACAACGAAGCCCTTTCTTTCGACTTAAAGGGTCCTTTAAACCGGTTTCTTTACACCACCTCCAACGAGGGGATTAGCGATAAAACCGGCCTTTGTGGGTCGGAATTGGGGTAGTGTGGACGGAATTCGACGTTATTGGCCTCCGGGAGCTATCCCACAGTGCTTCATTGTGACCGCTCTGGACAGCACTCTCAACTCAGATGCACTGACCAGGTAGACAGGAAAAGACCCGCGAATGTTTGAATTTCATTTCCTGTTTGCCCAGCGTGGAGAGCACAGGTGACCACGCAGAGCTCATCAGCACAGGTAACCGTGATGGAGTCCCAGGATCGCAAAAGAGCTCCAGCATGGACCGAACGGGAGGTACGAGATCTGCTCGCCATATGGGGAGATGAAGCAGTGATAGCTGAACTCCGTAGCAGTAAAAGAAATGGAAAAGTATTAGAAAAGATCTCCAAGGCCATGAAGGACCGAGGCCATAACAGGGACACACAGCAGTGCCGCGTGAAAATTAAGGAGCTACGGCAAGCCTACCACAAAGCCAGAGAAGCAAACGGAAGATCCGGGGCAGAGCCGCAAACTTTCCGCTACTACGCGGAGCTGCGTGCGATCCTAGGGGGTGCAGCCACCACTACCCCAACAGTGTGCTATGACTCTCTCACTGGAGAAACACACAGGGAAGACGGTTCGGGGAATGAGGAAGATGAGGATGGAGGTACTGTAGGTAGCTCACAGCAGCAAGGAAGCGGAGAAACCGGTTTCCCCAACAGCCAGGATATGTTTGTGACCCTGGACCTGGAAGCAGTAACCCCCGAACTCACCCAAGACCCTCAGGGCACACAGGAGACCTCTGGTGAGTGTAACTTTGTAAATATTTGTAAACATTACAAAAAAAAAGCAAGCATGTTTAATGATTAATTTGCCCTGGCAATCACGGCCAGTACATCTACTGGAAAAGTCTGTTAACGTGTATGGGGATGGAGTGGAAATCCTCCAGGGACATCTCCAGAAAGCTCTCCTGGTTGAAATGGGGTGATTTTATTAAGGGGACATTCAGAGGCGCCCGTTCCTGCTCTTCTGACCAGAAATGTTCCCCGCTGTTAACCACGCGGTGGGGGGAGGGAGGGGTGAAGTGATCATCCCAGAGAATCGTGTGTGTGTGTGTGGGGGGTGGTTTACTTGTGTTTGTGCCGCATGTTAACCGGGAAACCGCAGCCCCTCCTTTTACATTGAAACCCCATTTTAAATGGACAACCCAATTCATCCTTGATATGGGAAATGCGCTGCTGTTTGCAACCTTTCCCGCATGTTAAGAAGGTTAAAAAAGCCAAAACACTGTGGCCTACCATGGCTGCCTGCAAGCCGAAATATGCGATCTTGTAATGAAAGAGTGTACCCATTGTTCTCTAAAATGTGTCTTTTTTAACCACCTCTCCCTTCTCCACCAGCTGCAAATGTTTCTCCTTCGCAGAGGCTCGTGAACATTAGAAAGAGAAAACGTAGGACGAGGGACGATATGTTCACGGAGCTGCAGATGTCCTCCCACGCTGATAGAGCACAGCAGAATGCGTGGAGGCAGTCAGTGTCGGAGATGAGAAAAGCCCAATATGAACGAGAGGAGAGGTGGCGGGCTGAATCGCGGGATGAACAGAGCAAGTGGCGGGCTGAAGACGATAGGTGGCGTCAGCTTGCAGACAGACGGCAAGAGGCAATGCTCCGTCTGCTGGAGCATCAAACTGATATGCTCGAGCGTATGGTTGAGTTGCAGGAAAGGCAGCAGGAGCAAAGACCGCCGCTACAGCCCCTGTGTAACCAACAGCCCTCCTCCCCAAGTTCCATAGTCTCCTCACCAAGATGCCCAAGAACACGGTGGGGGGGCCTCCGTCCACCCAGTCACTCCACCCCAGATGATCGCCCAAGCATCAGAAGGCTGGCCTTCAATAAGAGTTAAAGTTTTAAAATGCAGTGTGTCCTTTTCCATCCCTCCTCCCCCACCCATCCCAGGCTACCTTGGCAATTATCCCCCTACTTCTGTCAGGAACTAATAAAGAATGCATGAATGTGAAAAAACAATGACTTTATTGCCTCTGTAAGTGGGAGGGGAGGGTGGGGTGGGGTGGTTGGTTTACAGGGAAGTAGAGTGAACTGGGTCGGGGGGGGGTTTGGAGGGTTCATCAAGGAGAAACAAACAGAAGTTTCACACAGTAGCCTGGCCAGTCACAAAACTCGTTTTCAAAGCTTCTCTGATGCGCACCGCGCCCTGCTGTGCTCCTCTAACCGCCCTGGTGTCTGGCTGCGCGTAATCAGCGGCCAGGCGAGTTGCCTCAACCTCCCACCCCGCCATAAAGGTCTCCCCCTTACTCTCACAGATATTGTGGAGCGCACAGCAAGCAGTAATAACAATGGGGATATTCTTTTTGCTGAGGTCTGAGCGAGTCAGTAAGCTGCGCCAGCGCGCTTTTAAACGTCCAAATGCACATTCCACCACCATTCGGCACTTGCTCAGCCTGTAGTTGAACAGGTCCTGACTCCTGTCCAGGCTGCCTGTGTATGGCTTCATGAGTCATGGCATTAAGGGGTAGGCTGGGTCCCCAAGGATCACGATAGGCATTTCAACATCCCCAATGGTCACTTTCTGGTCTGGGAAGAAAGTCCCTTCCTCCAGCTTTCGAAACAGAGCAGAGTTCCTGAAGACGCGAGCATCATGTACCTTTCCCGGTCATCCCACGTTGATGTTGGTGAAACGTCCCTTGTGATCCACCAGGGCTTGCAGCAGCATTGAAAAGTACCCCTTGCGGTTTACGTAGTCGGTGGCTTGGTGCTCCGGTGACAAGATAGGGATATGGGTTCCGTCTATGGCCCCGCCACAGTTTGGGAATCCCATTTCAGCAAAACCATCCACTATTGACTGCACGTTGCCCAGAGTCACTACCCTTGATATCACCAGGTCTTTCATTGCCCTGGCAAATTTGATCACAGCAGCCCCCACCGTAGATTTGCCCACTCCAAATTGATTCCCGACTGACCGGTAGCTGTCTGGCGTTGCAAGCTTCCACAGGGCTATCGCCACTCGCTTCTGAACTGTGAGGGCTGCTCTCATCTTGGTATCCTGGCGTTTCAGGGCAGCGGAAAGCAAGTCACAAAGTTCCATGAAAGTGCCCTTACGCATGCGAAAGTTTCGCAGCCACTGGGAATCGTCCCATACCTGCAGCACAATGCGGTCCCACCAGTCTGTGCTTGTTTCCCGGGCCCAGAATCGGCATTCCACGGCATGAACCTGCCCCAGTGACACCATGATTTCCACATTGCTGGGGCCTGTGCCTTGTGAGAGGTCTATGTCCATGTCAATTTCCTCATCGCTCTCGTCGCCGCGCTGCAATCGCCTCCTCGGCTGGTCCGGGTTTCGCCTTGGCATGTCCTGGCTCTGCATATACTCCAGGACAATGCGCGTGGTGTTCATAGTGCTCATAATTGCCGCGGTGATCTGAGCGGGCTCCATGATCCCAGTGCTAGCTATGGCGCCTGGCTGGTCAGAAAAAAGGCGCGAAAGTAGTATCTGATGGACCAGGAGAAGGAGGGAGGGAGGGAGGGCCGAGTGACGACATGGCGTACAGGTACAGGAACAGGGAATTAAAATCAAGACAGGTGGCTGTGCATCAGGGAGAAACACAAACAACTGTCACACAGAATGGTCCCCCCAAAGATTAAACTGAAAACCCTGGGCTTAGCAGGCCGTTGATTTCACGGAGGAAGGGGAAGCAAATGAATACAGAACAAATCTATTTTTTACATCTTAAGCTGGCAGCCGACGGTGCAGCATGAGTGATAGCCTCTCCAGTACGATGATGACGGTTACCAGTCATAATATACCATCGTCTGCCAAAAGGCAAGGGGCTGCTGCTGTGTAGCAATGCAGCCCCACGTCTGCCAGCCCCACGTCCGCCAGCACCCAGCATCGCCCTCGGCCTCTTCTGGGTGCTTAGCAGACAATACTGGGCAATTGCCAGAAAATAGTATATTACGACTGGTAGCCTTCATCATCGAAACAGTAGCATGTCTGCCCAGGTGGCCATGATTGACAGCCACTCCAGTACGACGATGATGGATACCAGTCATAATATACCATCTCCTGGCAAGGGGCTGGTGCAATGCAGCCCTACGGCTGCCAGCCCCACGGCTATTACTCATGCTACACCGTCTACCGCCAAAAGGCAGTTAGCAGCTGCTGCTGTGTAGCAATGCAGTCCCACGTCTGCCGGCACCCAGAGGACATATGGTGACGGTGAGCTCAGCTGAGCTGAGCGGGCTCCATGTTGTCTGCACAGGTAACCCAGGTAACCCAGGTAAAAAGGCGCGAATCTATTGTCTGCCGTTGCTGTGACGGGGGAGGGAGGGGCCTGACGACATGTACCCAGAACCGCCCGCGACACTGTTTTGCATCATCCGGGCATTGGGATCTCAACCCAGAATTCCAAGGGGCGGCGGAGACTGTGGGAACTGTGGGATAGCTGTGGGATAGCTACCCATAGTGCAATGCTCCGGAAGTCGACGCTAGCCTTGTACTGTGGACGCGGTCCGCCGACTAGAGTACCTAGAGCATTTTATGTGTGGACACACACAATCGGCTGTATACAACCGATTTCAATAAAACCGGCTTCTATACATTCAAACTAATTTCGTAGTGTAGACATACCCTTGGACTTAAAAAGCACTATAAAAATTGTGCTGTTACAGAGCGGCTGACCCTTTTTGGGAGGTTGGACCCAGCCTCACTAATGATTGCTCAGCGACCTCCCAGCTGAGTCTGATCCAAGTGATTATAAAAGCCAGCAAGTGGCTGAGTTCAGGAGGAGGGAAATTGGTTTCTGTGGGAGGAGCTGGAGTAGGGGGACTCCCAGGGAGACTGCATGTATGAGGACTGGGGAATAGCATTGTTTTGGTTTACTGCGTGAGTTTAGTGTTTAAGTAATAAATGAAGCCCCGAGGAAAATGCCCTGATTCAGACTCTGGGAGCAATATCAATCGTTCCAGGGCTGGGGAGATTGGCAGAGCCTACAGCTGCATTATAAAGCATGTGAGTTAGACTGATTGAAATAGCTGTCTTGGACAAATGGCTCATGAGAACACTTTCTTTGCTATAAATTTTCTCCGCCCTCAAGACTGTATGCACTGTATTTTAATCTTAGGAGTCACGGATCGATTATGAAAAGTATCACTTTCAACTTGTCTCCGATGGCATTGTTTGTGGAGGAATTGGAGTTGCTCATTTATGAGCATAAATTTGACCTACTTGGCATTACTGAAAGCTCATGGGAAGATTTGCATGTTTGGAATGTTAAATAGGTTATAACCATTTTTTTTAAAGGGCAAAAGGGGACACGGCCGGCTCCAGGTACCAGCGACAAAAGCAGGTGCTTGGGGCGGTCAATGGAAAGGGGTGGTACATCCGGATCTTCGGCGGCGGGTCCCTCAGTCTCTCTCTTCCTCTTTGAGCTGCCGCCGAAGAGGAAGAGAGGGAGCGAAGGACCCGCCACTGAATTCCCGCTGAAGAATGAAGCAGCGCGATTCAGCTGCCGCTGAAGTGCCGCCGACCGGCTTTCTCCCCCCACACCCCTCCCCGCTTTTCCGCTTAGGGCGGCAAAAAAGCTGGAGTCGGCCCTGAAACGGTAGTAGTGATGTCACTGTCAAAAATGGCATTATCTGTTTCCAAGTTGATGACAGCTGGGAATTAGATCATTTTTAATGCTTATGGATCAAAGTCCTAACAGGTAAAGCACACGATGGGGCCCTAGTTGCTGTCTGCTGTAGTCCACCAAATGACACTGGAAAACAGGCTGTTGGGCTCTTTAGTTCCTATCTGTAACATTAAGCATAAAGCAGAAGTGCCAAAGGGACACAGAGTTAAAAATTACAATTCTGTTTTTAAATTTTTGTGCAGTAGTAATACCTAATATGAGAATTATGATAATAGACTGTATGGACCACAATCCTAGGTGGGTTATTAGATTCTTTTTGTTTTATATCACTTGTTCTCAGTTCTAGAGAGCCCTGACATCAGGAGAAGAAACATTGTCAATTTCCAATTTTATATAAATAACTAACAAACCTACATAAAACGTGTTACAAAATGAATGAATACATAAAAAATAAAAAATTCCTAACTTAAAAATGGAAATCAAACTAAATAAAAGTTAATTAGATTAATTTGATTTTAACTTTATCAGGTTAATGAAATGATTCCAAATAAGCTTATAGTTTCTTTAAAAGCTTTACCTAATAATTAACCTGAAAAATTAACAATGTCAGTATTTTCATACAAATCAAGATAAAAACATTTGCTAAATATAATCTGTATTAGGTGAAGATGGCAATTTCTTAAAATTTAAACATATAATGCATAACCTGTGGAATTTACTTGTGTAATCTCCAAGTACAGTGACATTATCCAATTTAGACCTTTCTTAAATGTTTGAGAAACTAATTCCTTTGGTGTCATTTTTGGATACATTGAAGGTCTTAACCACACGCACTTGCCCATACATACATGCTTCACTACCTGTCACTTAGTGTGATTAAAAAAAGAAGACGCAAGAATGCTGACTCAGAGGCATCCTCTGCTGGCAAAAAAAAAAAAAAGTTTGATACTTGTACAAGTTGTTTTCTGTGACTCATGGTTTCATGCAGCTTTTTAAGAAGCTGACCTGTGGAAAAGAGTTGTTGGTTGTTTTTCTTTTCTCAGCTAGTTCACGTTGACAGACTTGCTGGTTGGCTAGAGACTATTTGTTTGTGAAGACTTAGATATTGCAGGTTGCTGGAATCTTCTTGATGATCAAGCAGTGTCTGGAGAAAACACAGGCTGCTTGTCAACCATGATGATACATCACCAGAAACCAGAAGCAAGAATTTTCCTCCAGATGTCGACTTTATGGGCTCTTCCCTCTTGTCAAGCTGCCTTAAGAATTTCTTGACAAACCAGAATAGGGCATCACCCAATGGGGTTTGAATAGATCATCTTATGCATTTCAGTAAATATTAGCTGGGAAAGTTTTGCAGTATCAGCATTTTACAAATAAAGGGTGAGACAATCACTCAGCAAATAAATTGTCTGTGACAGTCTGGACCCTTATGTTCATCGCTTTTACAGGCCTATGATAAATTTTGTACAAAGTATGGCTTGTGAAGTATCATTTGAAAACTCATAATTTCCTGATCATTATGTTAGAGAGCTTATTCCTTCACTCTTCCACTTCCCTGGTCCTTCTCGCATGAATAGAGAGCAACAATACCCAAAGTCCGAAGGTGCAAACAATTTGATGTTTATTGGGGTGAATTTCCAGTAAGCTTAAATTCAAGTTCCTTTTTCCTTATTTTTGAATCCCAACTTACTTCCTGTTTGCCCTTAATTTATATAGTAATATTTACAGCTATACCTTAACCATTCTACTAAAATTTACCTAACCAATCCTAACCTATTGTAACATAATTAGCTAACCAATTATATCCCATCACCTTAATTAGTTTACACCCAGCAAAATTAATTATACAGCAGACAGAAACAATTACAGAACCAAACGAAGACCATGCAAATAAACATACAAAACAATACAGAAGTGAGGATTTCACAACTACATCTATACAGACATAAGGGTTTTCCAGCTGTGTCTATTGATAAGTGAGTTCTTACCAGACAAAAAACTATCAAACTAAATTTCCTTTCACATCTTCTAGGCTCTTCCCTTTCTCTGGAGGTGATAGATCGGATCACCTTTCTAACACCCCCAGATTGCCTTATTTCAATATGACTAAACATGGCCTCACACTGTCACAGTGAGAGAAGGCCTTTACACAGATAGAATCAAAATCATTGTCTTTCTTTTATACCTCTGTAATTAGCTAAGTGATAAGCTAAATTAGCTAAATTCTTAAAGTATAGGCCATTGTAAACAGGCTTGAATATCTATATCCTAACACATTATTGTCCCGATAAAAAAATATGTGGCAACATTGTATGTAAAGTTAAGATTCTACTGTATAACATTGGTGAGACATGTTCCAAGTTTAGAAAAGCAGACACAAACAAGTTCCTCAAAGACAAAAGGCAAACTGATGCCTCAGCCTGGGTCAGCAAAATCAGATGGACTATCATCTGTTTAAGTGGCCATTCTTTGGCAGGAAAAAGGGTGTGATCAAGAAATCTACATTTTGGCAAAGAAGCAGCTGAAGGTTCCTGGCCCCTCAGACTTCCTGTCTCCTGAACCTCGGCTGGAGGTGATTTTCAAAGGAAAAAAAGAACTATAAGAAAGGGGAACAGACACTCCAAAAGACTCCTCCTTTTCTCTCTGCCCATGGCATCAACAACACCCGAAGGAAAGGAAATTAACACTGAAGTGGAGGAGAGGTCCTGGCTTATAGGAACCCAGCCAGTAAGACTGCTAAACATGTGGTGAGAGAAACCTTTGCTTTGAATTAATTTAGTTTGTTAAATTAGGTTCTAGTTGTTTACCTTTTATTCCTTTGTAACCAATTCTGACTTTTATGCCTCATTACTTGTAATCACTTAAAATTAGTCTTCTTGTAGTTAATAAACTTGTTTTATCTAAACCAGTGTGCTTGGATGGAAGTGTTGGGGAAACTCCATTTGAGGTACATATCATTATCTGTTAATAAATTGAAGGACTGTATATGAGTTTGTGTTGTCCCCGAGAGGGTTGGGCAGTACAAGAGACACGTTTCTGGGTGAAAGTCTGGGACTGGGAATTTGCTGGTGTTCCTCTGCAGTGTCCTTCAAGAGTGGCTGGCCATAGCTCTCATACAATATAGCTAGAGATAATTTACATGCTGGAGGCCTTGTGAGAGCTGACCAGGAGTGGTTGCTCTCACAGCGAAGCAGTGTAAAAGTCACCCCAGGTTGGATAATTGAGAGGACACAATGCATCCGAAGAAGTGGGCTGTAGCCCACGAAAGCTTATGCTCAAATAAATTTGTTAGTCTCTAAGGTGCCTCAAGTACTCCTGTTCTTTTTGCGGATACAGACTAACACGGCTGCTACTCTGAAACCTGGGAGGACACAGCTGTTCAGCAGTTCAGATTGTGCCATGGGGAATGTCACACTATCTGAGAATAATTTTTATATAAGTTTGCCAATTTGGAGAAATTGTCATAAGATTTTTTTTGGTAATCAGGATCTGCATCATCTTGCACAAACTTGCAAAAGTGTTTTTAAAAAAACCCCAAACTTAAAAGTGCAAAGCAAGCATAAAAGTTGGGACTGAAATAATTCCACACACAACCTCACATTCATTCAATATGACATTCGCCCAACAAACACATGGGATAAACTTCCATATTGTAAAATTATAGGCACTGTATATTCTACATTCAAATGCATAAACTACCCTTTTTATAATTTGATGCATAGTTGAACTTTATACAGTATTTGGCAGAAAATGTCAGTGAAAAATTAAGTATATTTTACTTTATATGTGACTCACGCTTCAATTACTATAACTAAAATAGAAATACGAGACAGAATATTTTTCTATATTTTTCACTTTGTGCATCTGAAAGCACTTTCTGTATTGTCAGTTTCCCTTAATGTTTTTGTGGGGCTTTAAATGCTTTTCTCTTGTTGCATGTGTTCAAAAAAAGAGCGTGAAATACAATTGTAAGACTACACAAATATGGGCACACAAAATCAGGAGCTGTATAAGGGACACAGGGAGAAGAGAGCTCCTAACCACCTGTATTCTAGATGCTCTCTTGACATTACTTTAACTTTTTTTTTTTTTGAGCGATACTACATTTCAAGCTGACCGCATTCCATTTAAAAGAGATAAGAAACTATAGGCAGAAAAGGAAAAAGCTCTTTAGTCAAAGCAAGTTCTCATCTTGGCACTTAAATTGTAATGCGCCTTTTGTATAAATATTGTTTAGCTTTACTTTGGGAGCTGTCAGGCCAAAGGAGGGCTCAGATACACTCAATGAAGACGCACCAGGTGCATAAGTATAACCGGTTTTATTGCAAAAGTATAATAAGCTTCCTATCCTTCACACATTACTTAATATGTGCTTTCCAGCATCCTAGCAAGCAAGCATCAATGCTTATGCCCCTTCTGCTACAGACAGTCCCGGACCCTCCAGCCTTGTCCTTGAGGGCTCGTAGCAGGCGCTGCTCCAGCGTGGGGAATTCCTGGGCACCCACAAGGCGAAGGTCTGCAGATGAGACTGTTTGTCTAAAGCAGTTCTCATAGCCGTTTTTATCATCATCTCTTTCTCAGGGGGTGTATGCATCCACAAGCAGGCTCTGGCAGGAAACACTACTGCTTTCTATTCCCACACTTAACACTCTCAGTCGCTCCTTATCTCTTTACTTGTTTATCCAGTCGGAGTGGCTGCAAGCCAGCCCGGCTGGTCAAAGCCAGTTCACCACTAGCTCCACCTGGACCATTCTGTAATGGGCCAACGTAACTTGCGGTTAGCCCCAATAGGAGCTAGTTCATAAGTCCTTCAGGAATCCAGTTTACGAACTATTATTTCTGAGCACCTTACCATAGAAAATAATTCAGTCTTGAAGGTGTCAAACTGATTTAGGGATTTGGCTTATTTTATGACACACATTCTTGCAGTATGTATAATAAATAAAATCCAAACCCTGTGTTGATGAGAGATCATTCAGTGGTGACACGTCACTAGCGAGTTGGTTTTTGGATTAGCTTTCTCTGAGAAAATAATGAACTTGGGTATTTTTGAAAATATTTTGTCTCTCTAACTTTGTTCTTTATGTACAGTAATTCCTTTTGAATTTGGAAATAGCAACTACTTATGGCAATAGCAGGCTAGAACTCCTACGGCCTCTCAGAATTGTGCAAAAGACCTAGCAAGAGTCTGTGTTTTGAGTTAGAGGATGATCACTATACTTTATGAAGAATTTGGATTTTCTTTGACAGTTTGAACATAAGAACGGCGATACTGGGTCAGACCGAAGGTCTATCTAGCCCAGTATCCTGTCTTCCGACAGTGGCCAATGCCAGGTGCCCCAGAGGGAATTAACAGAACAGGTTATCCATCAAGTGATCAATCCCCTGTTGCTCATTCCCAGCTTCTGGCAAACAGAGGCTAGGGACAGTATCCCTGCCCATCCTGGTTAATAGCCATTGATGGACCTATCCTTCATGAACTTATCTAGTTCTTTTTTGAACCCGGTTATAGTGGTGATAAAATATATTGTAGGGTTAGTTGACTGTTTTTAAAAAGTGCCATCTGACAATTTTTTTCTACTGTTTGAAGTTTTCTTTAAAAATTAGGGCTGTCAAATGTTTAAAAAAATTAATCGCGATTAATCGCATGATTAAAAAAATTAATCCCGCTGTTAAACAATAGAATACCATTTATTTAAATATTTTTGGGTGTTTTCTACATTTTCAAATATATTGATTTCAATTACAACACAGAATACAAAGTGTACAGTGCTCACTTTCTATCTATTATTGAATAGAAATATTTGCACTGTAAAAAAAAAAAAGAAATAGTATTTCAATTCACCTAATACAAGTACTGTAGTGCAATCTCTTTATCATGAAAGTTGAACTTTCAAATGTAGAATTATGTACAAAAAAACCCTGTATTCAAAAATAAAACAATGTAAAACTTTAGAGCCTACAAGTCCACACAGTCCTACTTCAGCCAATCGCTCAGACAAACAAATTTGTAGGAGATAATGGTGCCCGCCTGTTTACAGTGTCATCTGAAAATGAGAACAGGCATTCACATGACACTGTTGTAGCCAGTGTTGCAAGATATTTACGTGCCAGATGCACTAAAGATTCATATGTCTCTTCATGCTTCAACCACCATTCCAGAGGATATGTGTCCATGCTGATGACGGGTTCTGCTCTATAACAATCCAAAGCAGAGCAGACTGATGCATGTTCATTTTCATCATCTGAGTTGGATGCCACCAGCAGAAGGTTGATTTTTTTTTTCTGGTGGTTCGGGTTCTGTAATTTCTGCATCGGAATGTTGCTCTTTTAAGACTTCTGAAAGCATGCTCCACTCCCCGTCCTGATCAGATTTTGGATGACACTTCAGATTCTTAAACATTGGGTCAAGTACTGTAGGTATTTTTAGAAATCTCACATTGGTACCTTCTTTGTGTTTTGTCAAATCTGCAGTGACAGTGTTCGTAAATCAAACAACATGTCATCATCCGAGACTGCTATAATATGAAATATATGGCAGAATGCGGGTAAAACAGAGCAGGGGGACATACAATTATCCCCCCAGGAGTTCAGTCACAAATTTAATTAACACACTGTTTTTTTAATGAACATCATCAGCATGGAAGCATGTCCTCTGGAATGGTGGCTGAAGCATGAAGGGGCATATGAATGTTTAGCATATCTGGCACGTAAATACCTTGCAACGCTGGCTACAAAAGTGCCATGTGAATGCCTGTTCTCACTTTCAGGTGACATTGTAAATAAGAAGCAGGCAGGAGTATCTCCCTTAAATGTAAACAAACTTGTTAGTCTTAGCGATAGGCTGAAAAAGAAGTAGGACTAAGTGGACTTGTAGGCTCTAAAGTTTTACATTGTTTTGTTTTTGAGTGCAGTTATGTAACAAAAAAAATCTACATTTATAAGTTACACTTTCACGATAAACATTGCACTGCAGTACTTCTAGAAGGCGAATTGAAAAATACTATTTATTTTGATTTATCATTTTTACAGTGCAAATGTTTGTAATAAAAACATATAAAGTGAGCACTGTACACTTTGTATTCAGTGTTGTAATAGAAATCAATATTTGAAAATATTTAATAAATTTCAATTGGTATTCTATTGTTTAACAGTGCGATTAATCGCAATTAATTGATGAGTTAATCGCATGAGTTAACTGTGATTAATTGACAGCCCTAATAATTAGTTATTTAAGGTTTAAAAAAGATACTGGTTTGAATGTGAACATTGATGACACAAGGTATAATGGTGGCTTGAGAGTTTGTTGACATGTTATTGAAGACTCAGCCTATAATGATAGCACTGCCCTTATCTGAACACGACAGATTATTTAGACACAAAATGTGATCAGCTACAACATCACCGGCTCATTCACCTGCACGTCCACCAATGTTATATATGCCATCATATGCCAGTAATGCCCCTCTGCTATGTACATTGGCCAAACTGGACAGTCACTACGCAAGAGGATAAATGGACACAAGTCAGATATCAGGAATGGCAATATACAAAAACCTGTAGGAGAACACTTCAACCTCCCTGGCCACACAATAGCAGATGTAAAGGTAGCCATCTTACAGCAAAAAAACTTCAGGACCAGACTCCAAAGAGAAACTGCTGAGCTCCAGTTCATTTGCAAATTTGACACCATCAGATCAGGATTAAACAAAGACTGTGAATGGCTATCCAACTACAGAAGCAGTTTCTCCTCCCTTGGTGTTCACACCTCAGCTGCTAGCAGAGCACCTCACCCTCCCTGATTGAACTAACCTCGTTATCTCCATACTGATTTATACCTGCCTCTGGAGATTTCCATTACTTGCATCTGAAGAAGTGAGGTTCTTACCCACGAAAGCTTATGCTCCCAATCCTTCTGTTAGTCTCAAAGGTGCCACAGGACCCTCTGTTGCTTTTTACAGATTCAGACTAACACGGCTACCCCTCTGATACTTGACACTATTTACTATCACTCTACAGGACTGAAGACATTGCAATTGTAACTCACTCTAACACAAAGTGGTTCTTTGTCCTCCTCTGTGGGCTAGAGTACAGATAATGGTTTGAGCATGTTCCTTTCTTTGAGCTGGTTTTTCATCTTAAGCACCTACAGCAGTGATCCCCAACGTGGTGCCCGTGGGCACCATGGCACCCACCAGGGCATCTATGTGCGCCCCCATACTGGCCGGCGGATAAGCATCCGCCGAAATGCCGCCGACAAGCAGCAGCATCCAGAGGCATCGCTGCCGATTTTCGGCGGTGACGCCTCTGGATGACGCTGCTTGTCAGCGGCAACGCCTATTGACATTGCCACTTCTCAGCGGCATTTCGGCGGATGCTAGTCTGCCAGCCACGGTCCGTGGTGGCTCGTCATCTGGCACCCGCCAGATGAAAAAGCTTGGGGACCACTGACCTACAGGATCATGGTTTTAGATACAGAGGTATTAATTTCAGTCCCCGCAGATGCATGTAGGTGACTGTAAGTGTGCGGGACTCACCCCTGTGGCGCCTCCTGCTGGTTGCTTCTGCGAATTAGCTCGTCCAGCCTCCGGAGCACACTCTGCAGGCCGGTGTCCCCTGCCGCTTGGCCCCCATGTCCCTCCTGGACCCGGTGCCCCGTTATCTAGGGTGCTGCCCCCTGGCAGTAACCCCTTTCTCTCAGGGTCTCCCCTCCCTAGGGAACCCCCACCCACTATCCCCACCTCGCCTCGGTATAAGGCTACTGCCAGTCATTGTGTTGCCCCGTGCCCTGGGGCAGACTGCAGTATCAGCCTACTCATCACCAGCAAGGTTGGGTTTGGATCTGTTGCCTTTGCCTACCCCTGGGCTGCCCTCTGCAACCCCCAGTACCCACTGGCCTTCTGCTAGGCCGCAGCCTGGGGCTTTCCAGGCTGGAGCTCCCCAGCTCCCCTGCCTTTCCCCAGCCCTGCTCTACTCAGGTACTCTGCTCAAGTCCCTGCAGCCAGTTCTCTCCCTCTCAGAAACTAGAGGAAGTCTGCTGAGCTCCTGGCTCCCAGCCTCTTATATAGGGCCAGCTGAGGCCTGATTGGGGCGTGGCCCAGCTGCGGCTGCTTCCCTAATCAGCCTAGTTGCTGCTTCCCCCTGCAACAGCCCTCTCCCAGGGCTGTCTTTAAACCCCTTAGGGCAGGAGCGGGTGACCACCCCGCTACAGTGACTTAAATTTCTGGGGAACTCTGCAGCTTTAGGAGACGGTTTCCTGGCCAGGATGAGTGTGCAACTTATACTAACATTAACAACGAGGAATCCTTGTGGCACCTTAGAGACCTTAGGTGCCACAAGGACTCCTTGTTGTTTTTGCTGATACAGACTAACACAGCTACCCCTCTGAAACCTTATACTAACATTGTGGCTTTTTGACCGCTCTAGTGGCTTGATAGTATGTAACATTGCTCCTAGTTGGGTCATATGTGGAAGAAAGCACTATGAACCTCTGGTTTTAAAAGCATGAACTGCTACTGTTTGAAATGAAGGACAGAGGCCATTAGTTTAAAGGCAGGAACAGAATCAGGAACCTTAATATGTGGTGTAGTCACTTGAGGAGAATCAAAGTATGGATTACAGTGTTTTCAGTTGAGAAGGAAGTTCAGGGCATTCTGGAGTAACTGTTATATCTTATTATGTTTGACCCCATTTTGTGCGTCATGTGTTAAACTCTGACAATACTTTGGAAACACATTTGGTAATGTCTTTCACTGCAGGGTGTCGGGGATGGGAGGCACAGTCTCCTCTGTAAGAGTTGCCCATCCATTTGGGGAAGAGTTCTTCCTTCAACCCCTGTCTCTACAGGCAGATTGACTAGCTTCATTAAGCTCACAAGTTATACTGGTGACCCAGGGGAAGGATGCCAGCAGAAGTTATGTTTATATTCTGTTTGTGTCAGTTAGGACCTTTACCAATGTAAGTATTCTATTTAATTCACGCAAACAGCTGGGGAAGCAGAATATGATGTTATAACATTCTGGGAATTTTCTTCTTCTTTGGAGTGCTGATGTCAAAATTGGCAAATTCAAAGGTGGAGAGGTATGTTTTTTGTGCTGGCAGAGATTTGGGGGGGGGGGGGTCAAGATGGAGAGGGAATGTTATAGGCACACCTGCTACTGTAGCTGCTCTTTGCTGTATCCACATAGAATCCAGTCCCCTGCTATTTCAACCAATCATGTCGCCTAATCACTTTAATAAACTTTATTGAGTTCTATCATGAAACCAGTTCAGCTTCTTGCTCCCACTACTCCTGCTTGGAAGGCTGTTGTAGAACATCGTTCCTCTGATGGGTAGAAATATTTTTCTAATTTCCAGCCTAAGTTTACTCATGGACAGTTTATACCCTTTTCTTTCTTGTCCCAACATTGTCCTTTAGCTTAAATAGCTCTTCTCCCTCCTTGGCGTTTACCCCCAAATGTATTTATAAAGAGCAGTCATATTTCCTTCCCGTCTTCATGTTGCTAGGCTAAACAAACCAAGCTCTTAGTCTTGAGATAAGCTCTTCAGTCCCCTGATCAACCTAATAAGTCCTTTTCTGCACCTGTTCCAGTTTGAATTAATCTTTCTTAGAGGTTGGTGACCAGAATTTTACACAGTATTCCAGGTAAGGTCTTATCAGTGCCTTGTACAATGGTATTACTTCTCTATCTCTACTGGAAATGCTTTTCCTGATACACCCGAGGATGGCATGTTCCTTTTCATAGCTGTATCATATAGGTGTAGTAGTTGATCACAAGGTGACTACAAGCCACCAAAGTCTTTCTCATCCTCTGTTATTTCGAACTGATGAGCCCTCAGTTTATAGAAGAAATTATTATTAGTCCCTAAGTGCATGACCTTGCACTTTGTGTTATTAAATTTCATCCCATTTCTATTACTTCAGTCCTTAAGGTCATCCAGCTCTTCCTGTATGTTGTTCTTTGTTGATAATGCCTCCTAGCTTGGTTCATCAGCAAATTTTCATACATTTTTGTGTCAAGGTCATCAATGAAAATATTTTCATAAGATTAGTCCCAAAATTGATTCTTGAGGAACTCCACCGGTAACTTGCAATTGTTTTTCTAATCCACATTTTCTCCATCCTGACTAATAGTTTTCCTATGTGGGACTGTATCAAATGCTTTACTGAAGGACATCTAAATTAGATCTACTGCATTTCTCTGGCCTACAAATTATTTTAATCCTAGTTGAAAACATTAACCAAACTGTATGGTGTGGCTAGCTGACATATCATTTAAGTGTTATAATGGTGCACCCAGATACAAGTTACCATAGCAGTTCATTGGTTGTTCAGCATTCTATCAGAACTCTGGAACATAACTGTTGATTACCGCATATACTCGTTCATAAGCCGAATATTTTTGGTAAAAAAGTGACGCATCAAAGAGCGAGGGTCGGCTTATAAACGGGTCTACACCAAAATTTGATGATTTTAAACTCCATGGAATCACTGAATCGACTATCTAATAGATTGTCGATTTGTTTACCTGGAGTGTCTGCAGGCATGGAGCCCCTTAGGTCTGCCACTTCCCACAGCTCCCATCGGCTGGGAATGGTGAACCGCGGCCACAGGGAGCCGAGGGGCTCCATGCCTGCAAACGCTCCAAGTAAACAAAACGTCCTGACCTGCCAGCGGCTTACCCTGATGGCCAGGAGCCAAAGTTTGCCAGCCCCTGAAATATAGGGTCAACATATGAAAGGGTCATACAGTTTTTGCTATTTTTACCTAACCATCTTGGGGGGTCGGCTTATAAACAAACGGGCTAATGAACGAGTATATACGGTAGTTTCAGGAGCTGCAATACAGCATTCTGATAGGAATGAGTTTAGGCCCAGAACTCAGACTGGACAAAGGTTCTGAAAATGACAAAAGTGTAATTAGTGAACTTCAGATATCCAGCCCTATGTCCAAAATCAGGTTACAATTTTCTCCATTACTTAGATCAAGTCAGTCACTTCCATTGTGTTTTATTAAGTCTAAAAATGCTGTAGTCTCCTTTTTCTAAAGGTCGTTCTTTGGTAAGCATCATTCAGGATCATTCAAAGCAGTAAGTTTCCTAGCATGGTTAAATAACACCTTGTCATTGGAAAAAAAAAAAAAAAAAAGAATTTTTTCCTCAGATATATTAATGTCTTTTTTTGTAACCCAGCTGGGCACCCATTTACCAAATAAGGAAATAGGGATTTTAATTTCTGTATTTCAGTCTCCTAGAAAATTATAACCACTGCAACTGATTTCTCCACAGCTGTTCTTTCTGAGATATTACTCGATTTCTTGACTTGCCTAGAAGTAATTTGATGAGCCTGACTAGTGTAATGCAAATGTTTTGTTCCTAGATGGAAACAAAAGCCAAATGCAACCCATTTTACTCATCTACAGTTTGAAGTCTTGTTTTAACAGAAAGGGGAGACATTGATTTGAAACCGTTTGTTCTTATTATTAATGAACTCCCCTTAGGCACCTAAGGAGAGAGCTAAATCATTCATCTTAGCACCAAAGGATAATCTGGATGCAGATGTCTGAGGAAGTCTCTGTGCAATCTGTGTCTGTGAAAAAATATATCTTACCGTTCGTTATGTGTATATGTAATGCTTATGCACATTTTCAAATTCTCAGGCTACTTCAGAGTCAAATCTGATTTGTTACGTTATATATTTAATTAAAAATATAAATATTAACTACATATTATTCTGGAGCTTGTTCATTGTATGTAATATAGGAAGGATAATGGACAGGGCGTTGACTAAGACATGGGAGACCTGGTTTAATTTTTTGTTTAGCTCAGAGGTGGGCAAACTGGTGTGGCCTGCGGGATTGTCCTGCCCAGCCTCTGAGCTCCTGGCCCAGGAGGTTAGCCCCGGCCCTTCCCCTGCTGTTCTCCCTCCCCCGCAGCCTCAGCTCGCTCGCTCTGCCGCTGGTGCAATGCTCTGGGCAGCGGGGCTGTGAGCTCCTGGGGTAGCATAGCTGCAGAGCCCGGCCTGACCTGGTCTCTGTGCTGCGTAGTGGCGGCGGCGGGTGGCCCGGCTCTAGCCGGGTGGTGCAGCTGTAGCGCCGCCAGCCACCGGTGCTCCAGGCAGCGTGGTAAGAGGGCAGGGAGCGGGGGGGGTTGGATAGAGGGCAGGGGAGTTTGGGGTGGTGGTCAGGGGGCAGGGGTGTGGATAGGGGTTGGGGCGGTTGGGGGGGAGACGGGTTGAATGGGGGCAGGGGTCCCGGGGGGCAGTCAGGAAGGGGAGGAGGTTGGATGGGGCGGCAGGGGGCAGTCAGGGGCAGGGGTTCCGGGGGCAGTCAGGGGACAGGGACAAGGGGTGGTTGGGCGGGGCAGGGATCCGGGGGGGGGGGGGGGCGTCAGGAATGAGAGGAGGGGTTGGATGGGGCAGCGGGCGTCCGGGGGACAGGGAGCGGGTGTGTGCGGATGGGGCAGGGGTCCCGGGTGGGCTGTCAGGGAATGGGGGTGGCGGGGTTGGATGGGGCAGGAGTCCGGGGGGGGCAGAAAGGCCAAAAAGTTTGCTTGCCCCTGGTTTACTCAGACTTCCTTTGTGACCTTGGGTAAGTCACTTAAGCTACCCTGTGCTTCAGTAGTTCTTCTATATAAAATGTTGATAATGCTTCTCTACTTCTTGGGTGTATTGTGATTAAAATCCATTAATGATTGTGAGAGGCGCAGATATCACAGTAGTGTAAGTACCTAGATAGATATGGACAAATTATTTTTTTCTGTTTGTTTTGACCTGGGATATTTCCCTGGAGTAGTTCCATTAAATGCACATGCTTGTGTGTGATTTTATGAAATAGACTTATATCAAGAATTTTGAATGAAATTGAAAATAAAAAAAATATATAATACACACATCAAGGCAGGGCCGCCCGGGGGGGGGGGGGGGGGCAAGTGGGGCAGTTTGCCCTGGGCCCTGCAGAGGCCCCCACGAGAATATAGTATTCTATAGTATTGCAACTTTTTTTTATGGAAGGGGCTCCCGAAATTGCTTTGCCCCAGGCCCCCTGAATCCTCTGGGTGGCCTTGCATCAAGGTAGAGTATCATTACAGTGGGACATTTTGAAAATTACTTATAATTTCGTGCACATTATATTTTTAATTGGTGATATCTGAAATCTGTAGATTAAAGATAACATTATAAATCAGTTTGCATATTTCTGAATTTTGAATGAAGGTTCCTAAAGGGAGTTGCTCGTTGACTGATCCAAAGTACTATATCCTACCCTACTTCCTCCTTTACTACTTTTTAGCGTGGCTCTGAGGTAATTTTCCCTGACTTAAGAAGAGCATTGCAAATTTGTAGATACTTAATTTCATATAAAATTATATACTATCAGTAGTTTGAAAAATGAGATACATTTCAATCTTTGAAACATCATATAGACTTGTGAAAGTTCTGTATTTTCTTCCAGACTGATGAATGTGGTTGTACTGAAGACCATGTGTATGCATATGACGCAAGTTAAAATTCTTCAGTGTCTGTTAAAGGGATCTAATGCCTCTGAGCACAAGGCCTTTTTATGGCTGAATAAATTTATCATGATTTTCCTTTCAATGAGCTCTGTGTGCAGGGCCGGCTCTAGGCACCAGCAAAACAAGCTGGTACTTGGGGCAGCACATTTTTAGGGGCAGCATGGCCGGCGCCAGAATGCCGCCCCTAAAAATGTGCCCCAGCCGCCCTAGCTCACCTCCGCTGCTGCTACCACGGCGCGCGAAACAGCTGATTCGCGTGCTGCTACTCGCCCTCCCTCCCAGGCTCTCAAGCCTGGGAGGGAGGGGGAGCAGCGGCGCGCAAATCAGCTGTTTCGCGCGCCGCGGCGGCTCGGGGTTTCCCCCTCCCTCCCAGGCTCTCAAACCTGGGAGGGAGGGGGAGATCCCGAGCGGCCGTGGCGCGTGAAATAGCTGTTTCGTGCGCCACTGCTCCCCCTCCCTCCCAGACTTGAGAGCCTGGCAGGGAGGGGGAGAAGCGGCGCCTGCGCCGCAGCCACTTGGAGTCTCCCCCCCCTCCCAGGTTTGAGAGCCTGGGAGGGAGGGAGGGATGGAGTCTCCCCTTCCATCCCTCCCTCCCTCCCAGGCTCTCAAACCTGGGAGGGGGGGGGACTCCGAGTGGCCGCAGCGCGGGTGCCGCTTCTCCCCCTCCCTCCCTCCCTCCTAGGCTTGAGAGCCTGGGGGGAGGAGGCAGGGCTGGGGATTTGGGGAAGGGGCGGAGTTGAGGCGGGGCCGGGGGTGGGATAATTAAAGAACGGGGGGGGGGAGGTGGCCAAAATTGTTTTTGCTTTGGGCGGCAAAAATCCTAGAGCCGCCCCTGTCTGTGTGATAATATCAATTCTGGGTATTCATTACTAATCATACTTTTTATTAGGAAAAAAATCTGTTACAGCCTTTTTCTTTGCTAGGTGGACATAGAATCATAGAAATGTAGGGCTGGAAGTGACTTTGAGAAGTTATCAAGTCCAGCCCCCTGCGCTGTGGCAGGACCAAGTAAACCTAGACCATCCCTGACAGGTGTTTGTCCAACTTGTTTTTAAAAGCTTCCAATGATGGGGACGCCATGACCTCCTTTGAAAGCCTATTCCAGACCTTAACTACCCTTATTGTTAGAAAGTTGTTGCTAATATCTAACCTAAATCTCTCTTGCTGCAGATTAAGGCCATTACTCCTTGTCCTGCCTTTAGTGGACATGGAGAACAACTGATCACCATACTCTTTGTAACAGCCCTTTAACATATTGGAAGACTGTTATCAGGTCCCACCCTCAGTTTTTTTGTTCTCAAGACTTAAGCATGCCCAGTTTTTTAACCTTTCCTCATAGGTCAGGTTTTCTAAATCTTTTATCATTTTTGTTGCTCTCCTCTGGACTCTTTCCAATTTGTCCACATCTTTTCTAAACTGTAGGTGCCCAGAATTGGACACAGTGCTCCAGATGGAGCCTTACCAGCGTGAAAAGATCGGGACAGTTACCTCCTTACATACAAAACTCCTGTTAATATACCCCAGAATCATATTAACCTTTTTTGCAGCTGCAGCACATGGATGACTCGTATTCAGTTTGTCACAATGTGTCAAATAATAAAGCCAGAGATTATCTGTATATTGGATATGATTGTATCCAGTTATTTGTTATGGTAATAAAAAGGTATCTAATAGGTAAGAACTTTCCTTGTGTGCTTGGTGTTAATGTCAATTTTTATATCACATAGAAAAAAAATGATTGTAACAGAAGAATTTCTCTGAAATTTAGAAATGACAAGCACTTTTTTGGCATGTAATTTTAAACTGTTAATTCAACAATTGATTTTTAAACATTTTAAAGGAATTAATTCATTCTCATATACAGTATTTGTAGATGTGTTTGAAAAGAAAATGTGTAGAACATGAGCTCTAGCGGCATTTTTAGGTGTCTTAGAAGTGAATATACATTATAAATAGTCTGTTAATAAATGTACTGTTTATCTAATTTACCATTATCCAATTTATAATCTGTTGTATTTTTTTTATAAAGCAGCCATTGTTGAAGTTTCTACATACGCTATTCAGGTAAATTAGATCTGCCTCTTAATGGACGTCATAGAGGATTCTACTGTTCACCCTTTCCAGATTCTTGGAAGTTCTGTTAGTTTATATTTTTTGTTTTGTTTTCTTAAATGAATTTCCTTTGTGGTGGAAAAGCTTTAGCAAATAGTTGGTGGTTCTTCGAGTGATTGCTCCTGTGTATTCCACGTGCACGGGTGCCGGAAGGTTTTCCCTTAGCAGTACCCGTAGTGGGGGAGCACCGCTGAGACCCCTAGAGTAGCGCCGCTATAGCACACTATAAGGGGAGCTGCACTCTACCCACACCTTCAGTTCCTTCTTGCCGCCAGTGAAGGTAGTCGGAACTTGTGCTCCAGCTTTGCTGCAGCCTTCTCTTCTCTAGCGGTACCATTCGTCGGATCGTTTTCTCAGCATTAGCTTGGACCTGGGGCATGCGACTCCTGTCGCCGCTCTTTGCCCAGGAGCAACCCCCATGCTAAGTGTCTTTGCTGCCTGGGTGAGACTCATATTAGTGACCATTGCAAAATCTGTAGGTCGTTCAAACCAAGGACTAAAAAGGAGAGGGACTTCAGACTCAGAGCTCTCCTGATGGAGTCGGCGTTGGCTCCGACCCAGGTGCGCAGATCGGACTCGGCGCCGGCTGCCGCGTTGTCAGTACGCAGCGAGGCCCTTTCGACTAGCAGGCACCGCTCTCCCACCAAAAAGCAGGGGAAGAGCTCGGCCTCGCAACGCCGCTGCGACAAGGACAAGGTGGAGGCTGGTCCCGCGCTGGGAAGCCCTCGGTCCCCCCCGGGCTTAAGACCTCCGACTCGAGTGGAGCGGAGCAGTCCGGTGCAGTCGACCCAGACATCCCCGGTACGGATGCCGTTGACGCCGGAGGCAGTGCAGGCGGCAAAGGACATTATGTCTTTGCCCGTGCCGAGCTCGCAGCCAGGTCTCGGGGTAAGCCCCCGTTAGGGGACCGTCCAGCTTCTTCGGTGAGCAGTGGCTCTTGTTCCAGGGATCACTCTCCGCACCGCTCGACGGACTGCAGCCTCTCGTCAAGTGACTCCCGGCTGCCGTCGATGCCTCCCAGATCCTCTGTCCCGCTGCTGAGACGGGAACCGTGGGCCCCTCCTGCCCCGCCCGCCAATGAGTGCAGGCACTAGGAGAGGCACCGGGAACGCTCCCCGGCCCGACGTGAGTACCGGAGCAGATCTCGACGCGACAGGTGTCATCGTTTGTGCTCCAGCTCCTGCTCGACCAGACACCACGGCAGAGGCTCTCCACGTGGTACCTCGGCGTCGCAGAACCGCGCTTCATACCGTCGTCACGGCTACTGAAGCAGCTTGTTGAGAGGGTACCGTTCCTCGTCTTCGAGGTACAGATCGCGAGGGAGACGCTGCCACAGGCACTGCTCCCATCGCTCCTGCGGCACCGAGCGCTTTTCAGCCACCTCAGCCTCGGTCCCTTTCCCGTCCTTGGGCCGTGTGGCCCAGCCAGGCCTCGTTGTACCTCCCGGTACCCAGCAAGCCCAAGGCTACGGAACCCCGTGGCAGGGACAATGGTGCCAGTGGGCACCGTGGCAGCAGGTACCGAACCAGCCTGGGGCCCGTTCGGTTGCCGGAGCGTCCCAAGCCCTGTCAGCCTCATCGGGCCGCCCACGGGACAAGTTGACGGGCCAAGTCTCAGCAGACCCGTGTCTGGACTCTGACCTGGGTCTCGACGCCCCGGCACCGATCGTGGTGTCCGACTCCGCACGTGCCATGTCTCTGGCACCGGACGATGCGATTGTGACACCGCTGCCCTTGGTCCCGAAGGAGGACTTCAAGGCGCACCAGGACTTGCTGAAGCAGGTGGCTTCCAGCCTTCAGCTACAAGCCGAGGAGATGGAGGGACCGTCGGACTCCCTCTTCAACGTTCTATCCCCCTCGGCACCAGGCCGTGTGGCCCTACCATTACACCAAGGTGTTGCCAAAATCACCAGTGCCATGTGGCAAACTCCTGCCTCCTTGGCACAGATTTCCAAGAAGGCCGAGAGAAAATATTTTGTGCCGGCGAAAGGTCACGAGTACCTTTACTCCCACCCGGCGCCTAGCTCACTTGTGATGGAATCGGTGAACCACAGGGAGTGCCAAGGCCAACCCGCGCCAACCCCTAAGAATAAGGACGCCAGGAGGTTCGACTCCTTTGGCAGAAAATTTTATTCATCAGCCAGTTTTCAGCTGAGGGTAGCCAACCGCCAAGCCTTACTCAGCAGATATAACTTTAACTTGTGGGAGTCCTGCCTAAGTTCGAGCCCCTTCTCCCGGACAAGGATAGGAAGGACTTCAAGGAACTGGTGGAAGAGGGGTTGGCGGCGGCTAAGGCGACCCTGCAGGCGGCATCGGATGCGGCTGATACGGCGGCTCGCTCCATGGCTTCCTCAATCTCCATGCGCCGGGCATCGTGGCTCCTGTTGCCGGGTCTGTCAACGGAGGCCCAATCTCTGATGCAGGACCTTCCGTTCGATGGCAAGGCGCTCTTTGTGGACCAGACGGACGTCAGGCTGCATGGGATGAAAGACTCCCGCCCCACCCTGCAGACCTTGGGCCTCTACGTCCCCCTGGCGAAGGACAAAGCCAAACCGATTCCGACGGCTCTGCCTGCTAGGAGCAGATATGAGCCCCCGTATAAAAGGCCTAGAGACCAGAAACGCCTGTCTCAGAGGCAGTCCTGCTGTACCCAGCAGCCTGGTCCCCCTAAGGGCAAGAGGCAGGGAAAGCGGCGGTTTTGACTATCAACAGGGGGGCACCGGGCCTGTTGCCAGGGAGACCTCCCAACCAATAAAGTTTGTGTTCTGCAACCGATTGTCTGCCTTCCTCAGGGCAAGGTCCCGCATAACGTCAGACCAATGGGTCCTCAGTATCATTTCCAAGGGATACGTGTTGCAGTTCACTTCTCCCCCTCCACACCACCCGCCCACCACCTGGGGCTTGGGGGATCCCGAGCACGCCCGTCTCCTAGGCCAGGAAGTGGATCGGCTACTCAGCCTCGGGGTGGTGGAACGTGTCCCGACACAGTTCCAGGGCAAGGGGTTTTACTCCCATTACTTCCTCATCCCCAAGGCGAAAGGGGGTCTCAGACCCATCCTGGACCTGCACGACCTGAACAGGTTTCTAACCCGTTCCAAGTTCCGCATGGTGTCCCTGGCTTCCATCATCCCCTCTCTAGACCCAGGGGATTGGTATGCTGCCCTGGACCTCCAGGACGCATACTTCCACGTCCACATTTTTGAGGGGCGCAGACGCGTCCTCAGATTTGTGGTGGGGATGGGACACTACCAGTTTGCGATCCTCCTCTTTGGCCTGTCCACAGCCCCCAAGGTATTCACGAAGTGCATGGCAGTGGTGGCGGCCTACCTCAGAAAACAGGGGGTGCAAATCTTTCCTTACTTGGATGACTGGCTCCTCAAGGGCGACTCTTGTCCAGAGGTGGAGATCCACGTAGGGCTACTCCTGGCCACCTGCAAAAGCCTAGGCCTGGTTGTGAACGAGACCAAATCTACCCTAGTACCGGTCCAGTGCATAGAGTTCATTGGGGCTCTCCTAGACTCCTCCAAGGCTATGGCCTCTCTTCCCCTGGACAGGTTCGAGACCCTGAAGGCTCTCATCGCCTCGGTCTCCTAGTTCCCGGTAATCACGGCCAGGGCATGCCTCCGACTCCTGGGTCATATGGCGGCCTGCACATACGTGGTCCGCCATGACAGACTCTGGATGAGGCCCCTCCAAATCTAGCTAGCCTCCGAATTCTCACAAGCCCGAGACAGCCTGGACAAGGTCCTCACAATCCCGTCCCCGGTGCTGGCTTCCCTTCGGTGGTGGACCCTCCCGAGCAATATGCTACAAGGGGTTCCCTTCAGAGAGGCCAGCCCATCAGTAGATCTGATGTCCGATGCTTTGGACCTAGGCTGGAGAGCCCACAGAGGAAACGTGCAGATCCAAGGGATGTGGTCGACCCCGGACTTGTCCCTGCACATAAATGTCAGGGAACTCAGGGCGATACGTCTGGCGTGTACAGCGTTTCTCACGCACCTCTGCAGCAGGGTAATCAGAGTACTCACGGACAACACCGCCGCCATGTACTATATCAACAAGCGGGGCGGGACTCGTTCCCTAGCCCTCTGCCAGGAAGCCCTAGCCTTATGAGAGTTTTGTATAGCCCACGATATCTCCCTACAGGCGGCTCACCTTCCAGGCGTCCGCAATATGCAAGCGGACTGCCTCAGCAGGGTCTTCTCCCCCCATTACGAGTGGTCGCTCCACTCGGAGGTCGCTCATCAGCTCTTCCAAGAGTGGGGAACTCCCCAGATCGACCTGTTTGCAACCCGACAGAACCGGTGTTGCCCCCAGTTCTGCTCCAGGGGAGGGGTGGGGAAGGACGCGATCTCGGACACGTTCCTCATGAGCTGGTCGGGCCAGCTCCTATATGCCTTCCCCCCACTTCCCCTCCCCAAGGTCCTGGAAAAGGTGAAAGTGGACAAGGCAAGGGTCATTCTCATAGCCCCAGTGTGGCCCCGCCAGCATTGGTACGGGCCCCTCTTACGCCTCTTGGCGGGCCCCCCCGGGGGCGCTACCGCTCCGCCCAGACCTCCTCTCCCAGGAAGGAAGGCGCCTCCTCCATCCCAATCTGGCTGCGCTCCTGACAGCGTGGCTGAATGAGGAGGAGAGCAGGTGCTCCGAGCAGGTGAGGCGAGTCCTCCTGGAAAGCAGGAAGCCATCCACACGTCGGATGTATGTGGCAAAGTGGTCCAGGTTTGCCAGGTGGACGAGCGAGCGGGGAGTTTCCCCCTCCGCAGCTCCTCTCCAGTTCGCCCTGGACTACCTTTTGTCCCTTAGGACTCAAGGTTTGGCACCAGCCTTGGTCGGGGTACACCTCGCAGCCATATCGGCCTTTCACCCGCCGGTGCAGGGGCACTCGGTCTTCTCCCACCCTATGACCTCTCGCTTCCTGAAGGGCCTAGTCCATTTGTTCCCGTATGCTAGACCCCCGGTGCCACAATGGGACCTCAACCTGGTCTTGTCACGTCTCACGGGGGCCCCCCTTTGAGCCGCTAGCCACATGCTCTTGGTCACACCTCTCATGGAAGTTGGCCTTCCTCGTGGCAATCACATCTGCCTGACGTATCTTGGAGCTCAGGGCCGTAACCTCGGAACCCCCCTATACAGTTTTCCATAGGGACAAGGTCCAGCTTCGCCCTCACCCGGCGTTCCTCCCAAAGGTGGTCTCCGCCTTCCATATGGAGCAGAGTATCTTTCTTCCCGTGCTCTGCCCTATGCCCCACTCCTCTAACGAGTGCCCTCCACATGTTAGATGTGTGTAGAGCGTTGGCTTTTTATCTGGATCGGACCAAGCCGTTCCGGAAATCCTCTCAACTCTTTGTTGCCTCGGCTGAGTGGGCAAGAGGGCAACCTATCTCGACCCAGTGGCTCTCCCGCTGGATTACCTCAAGCATACGCATGTGCTATGACCTGGCAGGGATTCCCCTGCTACCTATCGTTAAGGCTCACTCGATGAGGGCTCAGGCCTCATCAGCTGCCTATGCTGCCCATGTCCCTATTCAAGACATCTGTAGGGTGGCCACGTGGGCCTCTGTTCACACGTTTACTTCGCATTACACGATCGTCTCCCAGTCTAGGGACGATGCAGGGTTCGGCAGGGCGGTACTTCGTCCCGAACCATCGTGAACTCCTACCCACCTCCAACAGATACTGCTTGGAATCAGCTACTGTGGAATACACAGGAGCAATTACTCGAAGAAGAAAGGACAGTTACCTGTTCCATAACTGGAGTTCTTCGAGTTGTGTTGCTCCTGTCTATTCCACATCCCGCCCTCCTTCCCTTCTGTCGGAGTTGTCTGGCAAGAAGGAAGCGAGGGTCGGGGGAGAGCGCAGCTCCCCTTATAGTGTGCTATAGTGGCGCCACTCTAGGGGTCGCAGCGGTGCTCCCCCACTACAGGTACTGCTAAGGGAAAAACTTCCGGCACTGGCGCACATGGCGAGCACGCACACCTACTGTGGAATAGACAGGAGCAACACATCTCAAAGAACGCCAGTTACGGAACAGGTAACAGTCCTAACTTGCAGCATGCTCCAGATTTTGATATAATCTAATCTTCTCTGGTAGCTTGTTTCTACTAATGAGACCCCTTGGTAGGAATTCTTTAGCACAGGCTTTCATTACTTTGTCCTGGGTGGTGTTTGATACATTCTCCCACAGCTGAGTCCTGAGCTATTTAGGGTATGTCTACAGTGCAGCTGGGCGCTAGCCTCCCAGTCTGGGTAAACAGACTCGCATTAGCAGGGTTTGAGCTAGCACACTAAAATAGCAGTATGGACATTGTGGCTTGGGCTGCACCTCAGGCTCTCAAGCCAACCCAGAGATTGAGGTGCGGTCCAAGCAGTAATGTTCGCTGTTATTTTTAGCACACAAGCTCAAGTCCTGCTAGTGCAAGTCTGTCTACCTGGTCTAGGAGGCTCGCTGCCAGCTATAGTGTAAACATACCTGAAGGGTTTTGAACATCAGGACTAAGGCCTTGAATTGCAGTTGGGAACCAACTACAATCCAGTGGGGAGGGATTGTGCATAGAAGTGGAGTCCTGTAGCACTCCTTGCTCTTGGGGCATGGTGCCCCCTTCTGGTGCTATCAGGAAGTTGAAATGCCCGCTAGAAGCATGTTGAGTGGTCTGACTTGTGGCAATGCCCAGATAAGAGTTTGGGTGTCCAGGAAGAAGACCCAACACACCACCAGTCAGCTAGTAGCCTGGCCTTCTGGCTCTGGGCGGGGCGGTGAACGACAGTAGTCTGAGGCAGTCTGTAGCCCTCGGCCTCTTGCTTGGGGCAAGCAATGACAGTCTGTGCTGTGCAGGCTTTCTGGCCTAAGGTGAGTGCACAACCAGCCCCGTGTATGTGCAGCAGAATGGAGGTGGACCCAATTCTGAAGCACTTAGAGGAGAGGAAAGTGATCAGGAACAGTCAGCATGGATTCACCAAGGGCAAGTCATGCCTGACTAACCTAATTGCCTTCTATGAGGAGATAACTGGGTCTGTGGATGAGGGGAAAGCAGTAGATGTGTTATTCCTTGTCTTTAGCAAAGCTTTTGATACGGTCTCCCACAGTATTCTTGCCGGCAAGTTAAAGAAGTATGGACTGGATGAATGGACTATAAGGTGGATAGAAAGCTGGCTAGCTTGTTGGGCTCAACGGGTAGTGATCAATGGCTCCATGTCTAGTTTGCAGCCGGTATCAAGTGGAGTGCCCCAAGAGTCGGTCCCGGGGCCGGTTTTGTTCAATATCTTCATTAATGATCTGGAGGATGGCGTGGACTGCACTCTCAGCAAGTTTTCAGATGACACTAAACTGGGAGGAGTGGTAGATACGCTGGAGAGTAGGGATAGCATAAAGAGGGACCTAGACAAATTAGAGGATTGGGCCAAAAGAAACTGCTGAGGTTCAACAAGGACAAGTGCAGAGTCCTGCACTTAAAATGGAAGAATCCCATGCACCGCTACAGACTAGGGACCAAATGGCTAGGCAGCAGTTCTGCAGAAAAGGACCTAGGGGTTACAGTGGACGAGAATCTGGATATGAGTCGACAGTGTGCCCTTGTTGCCAAGAAGGCTAACGGTATTTTGGGCTGTATAAGTAGGGGCATTGCCAGCAGATCAAGGGACGTGATTGTTCCCTTCTATTCGACATTGGTGAGGCCTCATCTGGAGCTTCACACTACAAGAAGGATTTGGAAAACTTGGAAGGAGTCCAGCTGAGGGCAACAAAAATGATTGGGGGGCTGAAGCACATGACTTATGAGGACAGACTGAGGGAACTGGGATTGTTTAGTCTGCAGAAGAGAAGAATGAGGGGGGATTTGATAGCTGCTTTCAACTACCTGAAAGGGGGTTCCAAAGAGGATGGATCTAGATTGTTCTCCGTGGTAGCAGATGACAGAACAAGGAGTAATGGTCTCAAGTTGCTGTGGGGGAGGTTTAGGTTGAATATTAGGAAAAACTTTTTCACTAGGAGTGTGGTTAAGCACTGGAATGGGTTACCTAGGAAGGTGGTGGAATCTCCTTCCTTAGAGGTTTTTAAGGTTAGGCTTGACAAAGCCCTGTCTGGGATGATTTAGTTGGGAATTGGTTCTGCTTTGAGCAGGGGGTTGGACTAGATGACCTCCTGAGGTCCCTTCCAACCCTGATATTCTATGATACGCCACCGTTCCCAGCCTGGGGCCCTAGCAGTGGCGGGTGATCCCGCCATGCGGTCAGTGGGGAAAGGTAAGGTCACTGCCTCATGTCCCAGCAGTGCAACCGGACCAATGTTGGGTTTCCCTGTGCTACTTCCTATCTGTTCCTATTGTTGCTACTCTGTCGCCGTTGGGCTCTGGCTCACAAGTTCATGGTTGGGTGGTCTTTCCTCTGGTCTTTCCCTGTCCCCATGGTGGTGGGTTGCCAGTCCTCTCAACTGTTAGTCCTGGATCTTGCTGAGGGTTTGGCTCTCTGGGAGGGACATCTGCCTCCTTCTCTGGTTCAGCTGCAACTGAGCTGCAGGGCTCTACTCTTATACTTCCTGCCCTGCTCGTGCACTTTTGTTGAGGAGGGCAGGGCGGGTTTAGCTGCACTCACCAGGGAGGGTTAACTCCCGCTACAGTGGAGGGAGGCCATTTTGCCTCACTACAAGTTCTGTCAGAGGCTTTACCTGCTGAGGAGGGGGATAAGTTGGAACACCTCTGAGGCGTTTACTTTGAGCTTCAGCTACAGTGACTTGCAGTGATCCATTCTGGAGGTGATTAATATGTGGATTACTGTGGCTGAAACCTCATTAAATAGGAAAGAATAAAGTCTCATAGCAAGCAGAAGCTGATGAAAGCATTTTTCACCACTGTTTGTATCTGGTTTAATAAGTCTAGCAGGACCCCAAGACTTGGCACTATTTTCATGAACCGAGGGCAGGTGCTTTCAGTGGAAGGGGAAGTCAGTATTTTGGCTAGCTCCTTGGAGTTATTCCCCCATGCCATCAACATTGTTGTTTTCCAGGTTCAGTTTGAGCTTGTTATTTTTCATCCAGGTAGTGATTTTTTTGCAGACATGATGATACTTTTATGAGAGCATTGGTTACACATGTTGAAAAGGAAATATTAGATGACTGCCAGATGTGTCTTATTGTTTACCCTCATGCCTCACAACCCATCTAAATGGTCTGTTTAGTAGGAGGAAGGGCAGAATAGATTGCTTCAGGACTTTGTAAATGAGGGGTTATAGAGATGAGGAATAGTTGCCCATGGCCACTCTCTTTGAATTGTTTTGCCACGAGGAGGCCACTTATTAGTATTATTAGATCTGTCTCTATGCTGTGACCCTCCCTTAAGCCTAATTCTAAAGGATCAACACTGTAGGCAGGTGTGATGTTCCCCTCTGGTGATCTGCTAGGTCACTCCAATCCTTGACTCTGGGAGGCAGCCTTACCCTGCTCTGCTGTGAGACCCCCCACTCCTGGGCTGTTCACGTACAGCCTCTGGCATGTAAGCTGCTCCTTGGATTGTACAACTGAATGACACTAGCCAATATCTCCAAACCCAGAGACAACCCTAGGAACCTCCATCTTGCAGTGTCCCGCTGGATGCTGCAAGCTTTTATGAGTTTGTCAGTTTAACAAAGAAATTGGTATGTACCAGGCTTGTTATCCCAAGGGGATTCTCTGACACGCTTCAAACCAAACACACTACTTCAGGTAGAATAAACGAACAGATTTATTAACTACAAAGATAGATTTTAAGTGATTATAAGTCAAAGGGTAACAAGTTGGATTTGGTCAAATGAAATACAAGCAAAATGCATTCTAAGCTGATCTTAACTCTTTCAGTGCCCTTACAAACTTAAATGCTTCTTATCACAAGCTGGCTGGTTGCCCTTCAGCCAGGCTCTCCTCTTTGATCAGCGCTTCAGTCGCTTGGTGGTGATGTCTGTAGATGGAGGTGGAAGAGAGAGGAAGAGCATGGCAAACGTCTCTCCCGTTTATCATGTTCTTTCTTCCCTCTTGGCTTTGCCCCCCCCCCTCAGAGTCAGATGAGTATTCCCTCATCGTAGTCCCAAACTGACCAAAGGAAGGGGGGGCGATTCACTCAAGAGTCCCACAGATCCGTTGTTGTTGCCTAGGTGAGTGTCCTTTGTTCCTGTGAAGATGGACTGGGTTTGCCCCATATATGCCCTGATGAAGTGTGAACTGCCCCTCTGCTTCTGGAGAGTTTTTGCCTGGGCTTGCTTTAAGCCATGAGGACACATTTTCAGCCTCATAACTATATACATGAAATGACAACCTGTAACATTACTATAACAACAATGCTCAGTGCATCATGAGCATTCCGAAAACACCCGAAATGACAAACTTTGCATTAGATACCACACAATCATATTATAAGGATGAACATGGAGGTGCTGGGTGTTCCCCCGAGGTACAGAACGTCACAGCAAGTAAATGTGTTTGTTTTATCTTTGTTACTGCTACTTTATCAGTTATTTTTGGCTAGGAACTGGGAGTTTAGAGATGAGATGATAGGAGCATTGATATCAGAGGTCTATCTGGTTCACTATTGTGTGTCTGCCAGTGGCCAGTATTATGTAGCTAGTGTGGCAAATTATTTCCTAACTCTCCTTATGCTCTGAAATATGAGCATTTTTATGATTTCCAACCTTTAGAAAAAATCTTTACTGTTTTAACTCAGGAGGTTCTCATTATCCATGCAACTGTCCAGGCCTTTTAAAAATTCTGTTATATTCTTGGCCTCATTGGCAATGAGTTCTACATTGCAATGTAAAAACTTGTTTCCTTTTCTCAGTTTTAAATTTGCTGCCTTTCACCTCCATCAAATGTACTTTTGTTCTTGAATTATGATAATGGATGCTTCTAGTCACTTTATCCACCTTACCTAGTCAAGGCATTATTTTGTATGCCTTTATCAGTCTGCTCTTACTCATCTCCTCTTAAATGAGCTGTCTAAATCTTTTCAGTCTTTTTATATGGAAGTTTTTCGTGTTGTTATTGTCTATCTTTGAACCTCCTCTATTTCTGATATATACTTTTTTAGGTAGGATGAGCATAACTGGACACAGCATTTCAGATGAGTATGTACCATTTATTTTTATAACGACAAAGTCTTTTTAGTATTATTTTCTATCCCACTCTGTATACATCCTAACACTTTGGATTTTGACTGCTGCCGCACATTGAGCAGAGGACTTCATTTAGCTCTCTACCATGACAGGTGTTTTTCTTGAATTGGTATGGCTAATTTACATTTTCTGCATCGATTTTGAGGATTGACTAGATAACATATTTCAAGAAGATTGGAAGATTTGCTTTTCTAAATGAGACATTGAGTATTTCTGTTGTGAGTGATCTTATTTGTTCTCTGCTGCCATTCATCAGCCAGGAGGGGCATAGATTTAACACTTTAGGATTTCTTGTTTTTATTTCATGGTATGGGACAGGACCAAATTTATGTGGAGGTTATCTAATGCCACCAGTTTAGAGTTTTCTAACTCAGCAATGTCACTGATTATTTGCGTTGATCTTTTTCTGAACCATAGCATGAGAGCTATTAAGCAGTATTTGATGTTCAGGTCTAGAATTTTGGATTATACATTCGTTATGAATGGCCTACCTACAAGGGGCATGGTTTCACTTCTACACGTGAGGCTACAACTTAGTTTCTTTTTTTGGAGAGCTGAGTGGATAAAAGTCGATGACTTAATAAAATAAAACCAGTTTTTAAAATTTAAATCAGATTTTTTAAGATTACATACAGGTTTACATTTTAAAAATAAACCTATTTAAAATTATATTTGAAATTGATAACTTATGTTAAGGCCTAAATTTACAATCTATTACAATCATATAGATTAAATACCAAAAATAATATTAAGCAGTACATATCTTCTGACAACTTTTAAAGAAAGTCAGACGACTGAGCTGCTGGAAGTCAGTGGCTGAGCAACAGGACCCAGAGTTTGTTGAAGTGCTAAACCAGCTTTTGACAGCAGTAGCCTTTTTTTCAGGCATAAATAGAATATTTTCTTAATTTCAGTTTATTCAACTAATTCAGTTTGATGACTAGTTCATTTAAAGTTAAGAAGCCAACTGGGAGTTGAAAGAAAAGGAAAGCTTGTTGTCTTCTTCCAGTCTATGAATAAAAACCGGGTGGGATCTACTAGTTCTAAAATTTTGAATGACCGTCTTGAAGGACCGTTAATAATCATCAACTACAGATAGACTTTGAGATGCTATCACCCTTAAAACTCAATGGATGGTTATGACTGATGAGAACAATCTGCCTCACACTAGGCAGACAATGGTTTCAATAAGTGCAAATACACAACACTTCCTACGAGACATCTGTCTGTCTCTGGAAGAAAGCACCTACATCTGTTTCCTGCTGACTTGCCATGGCTGAGTTAATGACATCTGCTTGCAGTGGCCTTTCATGTATTCCTGTCCCGTGCCAATCTTGGATTAATAATGGAATATTGGGGCCAACACCTATCTCCGTGCAGGCTGGTAGCAACTCTGGAATAAGAGAGAGGCATATGGATGACCCTCAGAAGCCCTAACTTACACCCACCTGTTTGCAACCTAGGGTGCAGGGCCGGGACTAGAGTTAACAAGCTGCTTACTGGACTGACCAGAGTGGCTGCCACAATGCAGGAATTTGGCTTAGCCCAGTCTTCACAGTGTGACTGCGGGATAGTGATGTAAATGGTCAGGCATGTGGTGTAGGAGTGCACAATTGGACTATTGGAGGGCGGACTGCAACATTTTGCTACCCTTGATGATGGAGCAGATAGATGGCTGAACAGTCTGATATCAACTTATATGTAAGAAGATGATTAATTATAGATAATACTCCTTTGTTTAATAAATCAGTTTTAAGTGCAAAACATGTTTTGATAAACTTTCCTTATTTATCCAGCATTTAAAAAAAAAAGTAAAATATTTTTGTACATTTTTAATTGAATTTCCATCCAAATAGAGCTTGACACAAATCACAGGTTTAAAAAAAGTGTGTGTGTGTGTGTGTGTGTGTGTGTGTGTGTGTGTGTATACACACACACACACACACTTTTTTTAAACCTGTGATTTGTGTCAAGCTCTATTTGGACGGAAATATATATATATGCATGTCACTTAACATAAAAATTGAGAATTTGAATAAATGTAAGTAAAGCTATATAATTGCGTAAATAAATATGCATATATACACCTCTACCCCGATATAACATGACCCGATATAACATGAATTCGGCCATAACGCGGTAAAGCAGCGCTCCAGGGGGCGAGGCTGTGCACACCAGCGGATTAAAGCAAGTTTGATATAATGCAGTTTCACCTATAACGCGGTAAGATTTTTTGGCTCCCGAGGACAGCGTTTATATGTAGAGGTGTATCTTGGTTAGGAAAAAGAAGCACCAAATTTAGTGTGAAGACGGTGTTTAATTCCACATAACCATGTTTAAATGGTTACCAACTAATGAGAATCAACCTTTCTTAAAGAAAATAACAACCCTCCCAAAAACATATATTCAAAATGCAATTAAAACTCATCATTTAAATCAAAGTTTCTTGCTTGTTGATTTAAATCGTAATTAAAATTGGTTATTTAAGTTACTTTGATTTCAATCAATCCAAGCTGTTAGAGATGCTGCAGCCACCATCTTTTAACAGCTGTAAGAGTTGTTTATAGGTCTGAATCCTGTGAAGGAAAAACAAAGACTGGTTGGTGAAGGGCTGCTCTTGACGAAGGGGTGAATGAAGTTCTATTGGCTGACTGGTGTACTTGAATCACATGTAGTGAGGCGATCAGCCATGTTGCAGCTTAGCAGAAATGTAGTTAGAAACAAACAAAACCTATATAGAATGCAATTTCACCTTTCCTGGAAAGACATGTAAAGGCCAGAGAGCAGTTGCTCAGTCTGAGTTCTCATGAGATTGTTTAATATTTGCGATTGCCACAGAAGCACAGCAGACCTAGAGTGGTCTTAGACCTCAAGTCTTTAAATGCATTTGCAGGACAAGATGGAACAACCACAAGAAGCTTAGAAAACAACAATATCCAACCATCTTATTGGCAGCATAGTCCTGTAAACATTTTTGTAAGGCCCAATTCACTGGAGTGATTGGGCTGCTTTGTGCTCTTTGTGGATTTTATTTAAATCAAATTGTTGTAAATCATGATTTAAATCACTAGTCAGGAAGACTCAATTTACTCATGGATTTCTACATAAAAGTGCATTCTTGTTGATTATTATAACCTTAATACATATCCTTCACAACTCAGAGATAGATGTAGGTTTCATTTTTAGAAGGTACACACTATACATTTTTAAAGTGATTTATTTTAAAAACTTTTCAGATTAGTTTTACAGCTATATCAGAAAATGAATGATTGTTTGGTTATTTCATTTACCAAAGGTAATTGAAGCAGAGATTTATGAAGTTATGGAGGTGAACTATTTGGAGGATTTTCTTGCCATGCTGTATTAAGAGGAGAACATCACCAGACAGGACATTTAAATTGTTTTATTTAACTAAAACAACAATGGTTATGTATTCTGGATTTTTTTCTTCAACAACAAATATATAATATTTTAACAAAACAAGCATATGAATTTAATTAAACACTCAAGTTTTTAAAAACAATTTTAACAAAAATCTGATTTTAAATTAAAATAGTTAAATATTAAAAATAAACCCCAAAAATTAAATCGACTATGTCAGCCAGGTCAATGTGAGAAACTTAAAATATTGGCTTCTGCAGCTAACTCAGTCGTCTTCACCTTCATTTTCCCGTTTGTTCATAATCTGGAAAAGAAAAACAAGCTTTCCTGCTTTTTCAGGTCCCAAACAATTTCTCAATTTGGAATTAATTAGTCCAAAGGAAAAAAATAGTCTTTCTACACCAGCAGAAGAAGCTACTGCTGTTAAAAGTGAGATTATCACTTCAACAGTCTCTGAATCCAAGTGCTTACATGACTTCCACCAGTTCACTGGTGTGACTTTCTTTAAAACATCATCAGCAAACATATTTCTTGAATGGTTCACCTTTAGCTCTGAAGTTTATTATAGTTGCATTATGGAAAGAGGATTGCTGGATGTCCATGTCATAGCCAACTCCTCTTCTTCAGCAGTTAAGATTTGCCCCTGGTATCAAGTATTGAGAATATTTGCAAGAAAATGAGCTGGAGATAGTGCTTGTCCCATTTGTTTTTTTAATGCTTGTAATGTAACTCTGTCATTGCCTATTTCTCTTTTTAAGATCTCACTCAGTTCCTTCCAAATTTCAACAGCGTCAGCAATAAAACAGCTCTTTCCCTGCATTTTGTTGAAGGCTACAGAAATAGGCTTCAGGGTACTCAGCATGTGTTCAACAGTTCTCTTAAGCCCAATGTTGAGAACTTTGGCTGTGATAGTGCCATCTATTTTTTCACAATTTTGTTCATAAACTGTCATCAGATTAGGCCAGTTCTTGATATAGTGCTCAAAATAGTGCACTACTGAGTTCCATCTCACATCTTGTGGGAGAGTTAGCTTGGTTCCTCCCACTTTTATCAGAGCAGCTGCTGCAAAGTGGTTGTTACGGAAGTATTTTGCAATTTCAACAACATTAGCCTTTATTTCTGGAACATTGAAATCTTTGGCTAGGAGGTGCATCAAATGAGTACTGCAACCATGTTATTAGCTTGGGACTCTTCACTCTATTCTGAATAATTTCTTCTCATCTTGGATACATTTGCAGCATTGTGTGTGACCAAGCTGCGTACTAGACATTTGAATTTTTTTCCCCACAGTTTGTTATATCTTTTACTGCTACTTGCTAGTATTCTGCTGTGTGTGAATTTCCTGATGTATCGATTGTTTCTGTAAGGAAGACATTCCCTTCTTCTGTTGTCACACAAGCACATACAACAGGATCATTGTGGACACTGCTCCACCCATCAAGACTCAGGTTAACAATTTCACCCTCTAGACATTTTGCACACTGCTCAATTTCTCTTTCATACACTTTATCTAGCAATTTGCCTGTAACATCTGCTCTGTTGGGTGGACTGTATCCTGGTCTTAATGACTGAACCACGTTAATGAAGTGTGGGTCCTCAATCATACGGAAGGGAGAGTTTCTTGCATAAACAAACCAGGTAATTTTTTCATCATTACCTCTTTTTGTAATCTACTTTAAAGGTGAAATTGTAAAAGGAAGATCTGCCTGTTTCAGCTATTTATTTTTTATCACAACTGCATCTAAAATGATAGTACCATAGAGTAACAACTATATATTTTTTTCTCAAACATGAGAATTCAAGAATAGTCCAGAAGGAAGACAGGCAGTCCTTAAGAAAGAAGTCTGAAATAAAAATTTATCAACCTGAAGATCCTGTATGTTCAGACATGTTCCTTTTATCATCTTTAACGCAGCTTCCTCCTGAGAAGGAATTCTTCTCATGTTGTTGTTTTATTCAGGCAAGCATTTCTTTGTTGCACTGTTTGCATTTTAGATGCATGCCTGTCTTACCCACAGGAAGAGGCACTTCATTAAAATATTCGCAAACTGGGTCGCTTTTATGGCCTTCTGCCATAAGTTTTCCTTTCTAGTAAGAGAATGGTATGGTAGATCTCAAAACAATGAAGGCTACCATGAGAAGGACCTCAAAACTTCTGGAATATGCTGCTCAAATAGTTTCACTTTTGTTTCCACTGCCTGTCCCTCCATTCTCACATTTATCTCCAGACTTTTTCTCCTTGTCCAGATCTGTTCCACCTCCAACAATCTTCTATTCATTGAACTTTTTGAAACTTTGCACTTTTAGAGAGAGGTAAGGGATTGACTCTGTGTACACAAATTTGCAGAGGCAGAATAGGGTTGAGGTCTGTTATTTCTCACCTCTATAATATTTATTTAAAACAGTTTTGGTGTTAACAAGCATGTTATCTCTGGAGACACAAATCCAGTTTGGGAACTGCAAAACTAAGTATCTCTGATGATATCTTCTAAACTGAGCACTGACTCCCATTGGGTAGATAGAAAGATTAACCTAAATAATCGATACAGAAGCCCCTGGAATCCCATAAAATTGGATCCCTAATCCATGAACTATTGGAACTTATTTACAAAACTTTTCTTAAACATTACATGAATATATTGTCTCATACTATAGAATTAGAATTTATAATCCCTATTTCATGATGAGATCTTTGAGCTATAATGGATCTTAATTAAAACTGTCTTTAGATAAAATATTTGAGGAAAAAACCTATCAAATCTGATTTAAGTAAAAAAATCCAATTTTTTTTAAATCATTGATTTTTATCTACCTGGTCTTCCAGTAACATCTACTTTAACTCTCTCCAGTATGATGTCTTATGGGTAGGTGATTCTTTTGATGGTATAGAGCCACCCAAGCAGCTTGTGTGTAATCCTGCTTCTGACTATGGGCTTAAGGGGGATTGGTAGGCAAAAGGAGGTGTGACCAGTGCTCCCTAGAATCTAGCTTTTAGAATGGCCCATTGAGACTGTGAGCATTTGTATACCCCAGGGATTGAATAGATCCTTGATTATACCTGGGACTGGGGGCAAATAAATGTAGTCATGCACCAAGCATAGCTTGGTCAGACCAGAGAATCTGGTCCATTATATCTGGTTTGCCTACAACAGCGTAATTTGAGCTAACATTTTTAATAAGATATATATATATTACATAGTTTGGATTTGACAGAAGTGGTGACTCAAATCTTTCCACTCCTGAAATTATTGGATACTCTTTTTTATGGTGTTTTCCTGTAATAATTATAATGGTTGTGGAGAAATTGAGCTCTTGATAGAATATATGCTTATTCCTGTTAATGTCTAGTAAAATAATGTTTAGCACAAATACAAAAAAAAATTTACAAAAAATAACTTGAAGGATACAAATGCATTTATATTCTGAAATAAACATTGGAAACTATATTCATTTACTTAAAAGGAGCTGAATTCAAAAGTGTGTTTCCCTGTAAGAATTGAATACACTACAAGCTCCCACAGTAGTGCAAAAAGTATCAGTAAGTGTTTTCCATGTCATACCCTTAGACTCCAGTTTGGTTGTTAAATGAAGGAGGAAGAAGGTATGGGTACACTTGAAAAAAGTTGATTTTAACGCTGCATGTATTATTATTGTCTGAGAAACTTTAAATAATTTTATAAATGGTTTTCAATTAACATTGTATAAAGAGTATTGTAGGTTTAAGAAATAGGAAAAGATTCACTTTTCTTTGCCTAGACTTGATAAAAAAAGCACACTGAAAAAGTCAGTAAAATGTCAATATATACTAGAGTTTCTCAGACTTTTGAAAACCGAGTTCCCACTTCAGGAAAATGAAACCAATTAGGGTCTCTTCAACCTCTGTTCAACCCCATGATGTGTTAAGAGTCTACTCATCTTAATTTATATATCTTCTACACTCCCCAAGATCCAGCTAATCCTTGGCTCATCCCACACTTTGGGAAATGCTGCTACAAAAGTTAACACTTATTTCTTAAAGGCAAAGCTTGCAAGATTGAAGAGAAATACCAGTGTGTAGCAGTGCGGGACTCACCCCTGTGGCAGCTCCTGCTGGTTTCTGTTGGGAATTAGCTCTGCCAGCCTTGGAGCGCCCTCTGAAGGCCGGGGATCCACCTGTCCTCTGGCCCCTGTGTCCCTCCCTGGACCCCAGTGCCCTTGTACCTGGGGTGCTGCCCCCTAGCTGTAACCCTTCAGTCTTAGGATCTGCCTGGGGAACCCCCACCCACTATTCCCACCTCACCTCAGTATAAAGCTACTGCCAGTCATCATCTAGCCCCACGTCCTGGGGCAGATTGCAGTAACAGCCTACTCATCACTGGCAAGGTTGGGTTTGGACCTGCTGCCTTGGCCTACCCCTGGGCTGCCCTTCTGCTAGGCCGCAGCCTGGGGCTTTCCCGGCTGGAGCTCCCCAGCTCCTCTGCCTTGCTCCACTCATGTACCCAGTCTCTAGCTTCCTGCAGCCAGGCCTCTCTCTCTCTGAATGCACAGAGAGATTTCTTTTGGCCTCTGGCTCAGCCTTTTATAGGGACCAGCTGGGCCTGAGTGGGGCATGCCCAGCTGTGGCTACTTTCCCAATCAGCCTAGCTTTTCCCTGTCACAGCCCTCTCCCTGGCTGTTTTAAGTCCTTCAGGGCAGGAGTGGGGTAACCACCCTGCTAAACAGTGAAAGACAGTTCATTACTAAAGTCATCTACTAGGATGCAATAGTTGAAAATAAGATGTGATCTGATTCACCTTAAGTATCTGGGTGTCATAAGAAAATATCTAACTTGTGAGTTCATAGTTTCACTTTTATTTCCATGGTTAATCTTCAAATGAAGCAGGTTTGTGTGCAGATGCTTAGGTCAAGGCTAATCCCTTGTCAATCAGCTGATTGTTTCCTTGAACTATATCTTCCTTTCCATCTCTTTTATTCCCAGTATGCTGAAGAAAAGTCAGCTAGGCTCAAGACAGGACTGTATTAGCAATCTTACAAGCCCTTTTAACAGAGGCTTCTAAAGTGTCTGTTTTTGTGAAAAACAATTCTGGAAATTACTTTTCCTTGTTCAAATTTTAACTACAGAGCCTAAACATACCAGAGCTAAAACCATAGCATTGAAATTTTAATGAGACGAAATCTAGGCAGATGACTACAACTGCAGTAATTTACCTACAGTTTAATTTAAAAAGTAATTTAGACTATTGTTTGTTTGGTGGAGAGAATAATAGATAAAAAGTAAAATTGGGGGACTGAGGAGGCAGCCGCACCTGAGTGGATGGATTTAAGCATGAACCTGATGTACTCATGGCAACCTAGACCCTAGAAATGATGGGCAGGTGCATTTTGTACCAGCTGGAGCCTGTGCATTGTCTTCATGTTCAACTTCAGATACAGTGATTTACGATAATAAATACTCCTGGGGGAGTTCTGCACCACAGCACAAGTGCAGAATTAATGCCCCCCATAGACTTTTACTCTCTCCCCACAGAATAATTGATTCACACGACCCTTCAGGGCAGTGGTCCCGAGTGGGTACATCTTGTTTGGGTGTTGGGAGCAGCCGGGGGAGATGTAAATCATTACCTCAGGCAGAAGGGCTGGGTGTGCATACAACACTGTCCCACTCGCACGCTATTGTGGTGCAGCTGGAGCCAGGGAGGGGCAGGACTGGAGATGCTCTTTTTGTGCACTGGGCTCCAACTCCTAGTTCTGATTGGGTTGAGGGGAGCGGGGATGACACAGGACTACTTCTTCCCCTGCACGGAGCAGCTAGGGCTGGGTCAGACCCACTCCTGAGAAGCTCTTTTGGCTGCAGGAAGTTCCACAACCCCCCCCCCCCCCCACTTCCTGCCCCCATAATTCCCCAGCTGTTGGAGGAGTGGTCACTGTACGGGGCGCTGCCCCCGTCTACCCAACCCCCATTCGGCTGGACATCCCGCACCCATACACGCCCGCTGAGCCCCACCCCCTGGACCCAGACCACCCTCCACTGAGCCCCCTGGATCCAGACCCTGCTGCCGAGCCCCATCCGCTCCACGCCAACTCCCCCTATTGAGCCCCACTCCATCTTCACTTGGACCGCACCCAGACTCCCATTCCCCCTGCGATGAGCCCCTGTGCATCCAGATCCCCGTCCCTGCACTTGGCCCACCACCGAGCTGCCCACACCCAGATTGCCCCACAAAGAACCCTCTCACGCCACCCCTGGATCCCCCTACACTAAGCCCTTCCACACCTGGATGGGGGGGTATGGATAGTGCTGCCCTTTAGGGTATGTCTGCACAGCAAAGAAGAATCCACAGCTGGCCTGTGCCAACCAACTCATGCTCCCGGGGCTTGGGCTGCGTGGTGGTTTCATTGCTGTGTAGACTTCTGGACTGGGGCTGGAGCCCGGGCTCTAGGACCCTGTAGGATGGGAAGGTCCCAGAGCTCTGGCTCTAGTCTGAGCCCAGAAGTCTGTACACCAATGGAACAGCCCCGCAGCCTGAGCCTCATGAACCTGAGTTGGCTGGTACAGGCAAGCTGTGGCTTTTTCTTTGCTACGTAGACATACCCTTAAGGTCTTTTGTACTTGATATACATGGAGATAGCAGTATTTCCATCTACTCTGTGGAGCCATATAGATGTGCTAAGATGCCTAGTAAGGAATCTATTTGTCAAAAAAACATTTCCTGAATCTTTTTTGTCTGTATTGTTACACACATGCTTGCTGATGAGTGTTTTGAAATAAATTACAAAAATAATTGAGAATGGCAGGATTATATTGTGTTATTTTGACAAATAAAATATGCAGAATTTTGCAGAATTTTAAAATGTGTGCAAAATTTTTAATTTTTTGGCACAGAATTTCCCCAGGTCCTCATCCAGGAGAAAGGAGCAAAGTTTATTAGCAAGCTGGAGATATGTCTCTTACATAAATGGGGAGAACGTGACCTTGAAAAACAAACTGTTAGGTTTCTTTTACTCATAGTGCATTCTGCGCCAAAAAATTAGAATTCTTTGCACAATATTTTAAAATTCTGCAAATTTTGTCAAAACAACACTACATAATCATGCCAGTTTCAATTATATTGATAATTTATTTCAAAATACCTGTCAGCAAGTATATCTGTAACAATACAGAGACACAAAAATTTCCCCAGGAGTAGAGAGTTAAAGAAACCCCCATGACAACCCAGTTTCTGTTTCTCTTCCCCCTTTCTCCCCCCCTCCCGAGTCCAGCCAGGGGGCCAGATACCCACAACTCCTCCCCAGAGCCCAGCCATAGGGCCCTCCCAGCTAATACACCCAAACCCCCTCATCCCCAGAGCCCAGCTGTGGCCCCTCCAGCCCAGACACCTGTTTCCCTACCCCCCCCAGAACCCAGGGATCCAGAGGGAGAAAGAGCCTGATGCTTGGTCCTGGAGTTTGCTGCATGCCACCCTCTTCTTCCCTCAAGGCATGCTGGGAACTGCAGCTGCCAGGAACCCTATATCTCACTCCCTCTCCCCCCAGCAGTGTCTTCTGTGTGTGAGCTGGGCTCTGCTGGGTCCAGCAGCCCCTAGGGCTGGCTAGCAGCACTACAACCCATTTCTGTGGGCCATAGGAAATTCTGCACACACAATCTTAATTTCTGCAAAATTCTGCATTGCACAGTGGCACAGAATTTCCTCAGGAGTATCCTTTACTACTTTTCCATTAGCATTTATTTCATTTGTAGAGACAATGAAACCCCAGGATAAGGCTAAAAACAATTATGACAAAGTTCCTCTTCTATCTTGGTGGGTCCTGCACTTATTGGCAGATATTCTTGCCTCAGAGATTCACCCTGTGGGTTGGGGAACAGTCCAGAGACCTTCCCCTCTGGAAGAACCCACAGTCCGGGTCAATTGGGAGGTTTGGGGGGGAATCCGGGCCCACCCTCTACTCCGGGTTCCAGCCCAGGGCCCAGTGGACTGCAGCTGTCTATAGTGCCTCCTGTAACAGCTGCATGACAGCTACAGCTCCCTGGGCTACTTCCCCATAGCCTCCTCCAAACACCTTCCTTATTCTCACCACCGGACCTTCCTCCTGGTGTTTGATAATGCTTGTCGTCGTCCTCCTCCTCCTCAGTCCTCCAGCAATACACGCTCTCAGCTCCTTGCACCTCTTGCTCCCAGCTCCTCACACTCCCACCACAAACTGAAGTGAGCTCCTTTTAAAACCCAGGTGTCCTGATTAGCCTGCCTTAATTGATTCTAGCAGCAGCTTCTTAATTGGCTCCAGGTGCTCTAATTAGCCTACCTGCCTTAACTGGTTCTAGCAGGTTCCTGATTACTCTAGTGCAGCCCCTGTTTTGGTCACTCAGGGAACAGAATATTTGCCCTCTACCAGACTCCTGTATCCCACTAGTCTGGGTCTGTCACACAATACTGACTTTAGAATATTTAGTTTTACAAGATGTAATTTAAAGAGATTTATTAACTGTACACATCTGACTTAAGCATATAAAATGTGCTGTCAACATTCGAAGAAGAAAATTCAATATATTAAATATGGGCTCTGTTCTGTCATCATGGAGTTAATTCTGATTCATAAAATATTGTCTTGTGTTAATTATGGTAAAGTGGAATATATCTGATTCATTTACTGTAAATCTGCTTTAGTCAAAATTTGCATGTGGGGACAGAATTGGGCCCATAGGTTCTATGTGCATTTTGGATGATCATCTCCATTAGAAAATATGCTTTTGTGCAAAAATTATAGCCTGTGCCCATACCACTTTATGAGCATATGCCATGTCGAGAAAAGTAAAACCTTATTCTCCCTTGTATAGGCATTTGCAGATTATGAAAATTTGATTCTGCTTGACCGTTCACTGACAAACAGTGGGGCAAGTGATTTGTACGCTGGGTGCTGCTGTATTGATAAAAAGAACAGGAGTACTTGTGGCACCTTAGAGACTAACAAATTTATTAGAGCATAAGCTTTCGTGGACTACAGCCCACTTCTTCGGATGCATATAGAGTGAAACATATATTGAGAAGATATATGTACACACATACAGAGAGCATGAACAGGTGGGAGTTGTTTTACCAAAAAAAAACCTGGGATAAATTTAATTCATTCTAGGCGCTTGTTAAACAACCTACATCAAGAAAATGGACAGAAGACTGTTTTTCCTCAACAAAGAAATTCCATCTTGCTCATTAACTACCTCTTGATGAGATCTGGGCGCACTATGTTTCTCCAGTCAACTCTGAACTTTGGGAGTCCGGTGGCACCTTCAAGACTAACAGATTTATTTGGGCATAAGCTTTCATGGGTAAAAAACCTCACTTCTTCAGATGCATGGAGTGAAAGTTACAGATGCAGGCATTATATACTGAGACATGAAGAGAAGGGAGTACCTCACAAGTGGAGAACCAGTGCTGACTGGGCCAATTCGATCAGGGTGGATGTAGTCCACTCCCAATAATAGATGAGGGGGTGTCAATTCCAGGAGAGGAAAAGCTGCTTTTGTAATGAGCCAGCCACTCCCAGTCCCTATTCAATCCCAAATTAATGGTGTTACATTTGCAAATGAATTTTAGTTCTGCTGTTTCTCTTTGAAGTCTGTTTCTGAAGTTTTTTTGTTCAAGAATATTGACTTTTAAATCTGTTATAGAATGTCCAGGGAGGTTGAAGTGTTCACCTACTGGCTTTTGTATGTTACCATTCCTGATGTCCGATTTGTGTCCATTTATTCTTTTGCGGAGGGACTGTCCGGTTTGGCCAATGTACATGGCAGAGGGGCATTGCTAGCACATGATGGCATATATAACATTAGTAGATGTGCAGGTGAATGAGCCCCTGATGGTGTGGCTGATGTGGTTGGGTCCTCTGATGGTGTTGCCAGAGTAAATATGGGGACAGAGTAGTCAACGAGGTTTGCTACAGAGATTGGTTCCTGGGTTGGTGTTTCTGTGGTGTGATGTGTAGTTGCTGGTGAGTATTTGCTTCAGGTTTGGGGGTTGTCTGTAAGCGAGGACTGGCCTGCCTCCCAAGGTCTGTGAGAGTGAGGGATCGTTTTCCAGGACAGGTTGTACATGACGGCCGGTGGTGTTCTGTTATTTTCGTTGTTGGGCCTGTCTTATAATAGGTGATTTTTGGGTACCCGTCTCACTCTGAACTCTGGGACACTAATAGTTAGTTAGTATGGCTTAAAGGATGGAGCACTGTCCTGGAAATCAGTAGATCTGGGTTTTATTCCCCTGTACCAGTGGCTGACCTTGGGTAAGTCACTTCTCATCTCTGTGCCAATGTTAACCCATCTGTAAAATGGGGATAATGGGTTTTATTCAGGATAGATTGATTTAAATCACGAAATGGAAAGCCTTTATTTATAATTGATTTTAATCAACTTTTTCAATTGTACTTCAGTTATTTTTTAAAGAAAGGTGCAGTCTCATTGTTTGATATACCCATTAAAAGATGTTGATTTATAACAAAATAGAGCCTTACACTAGGTTAGGTACATATTATTGCTATCTGGGAGAATACACTAATACATACATTTCTTTAGGCAATTATATAGCTTAATATTTTCAGATCTAAGACTTGTACAATTTTATTATGATAGAAAATGCTGAATGATATATTGCTTATTTACTAGATAATTAACTTTTTGCTCATGATTTTTGTCAAGCTGCATTAGGATGGTAATATGAATTTAATTAAACACACAACTGCTTATAAGTTTTATTTTTATTAAACAAAACCTTAAGGGGTGTTGGATACATATAACTTCTCTAATCAAAACATGTTTCACATTTACAACTAAATGATTTATTAAACAGAGGGATTAACTGGTTATTTTGGGTCAGCCTGGGAAAATTTTCTAAGTGAAAGTAATTGGAGCTTAAGTTCCTACTCACTTAAGTCTCTTGAAAATGAGACAGTCTCCTAATTTACTTAGGCTGATCTGTTGTGTCATATTTATAAAGCGTGACCTCAAAAGTTAGATGTTTATCCCCTAATTCTTTCATTATATGGAAAAGCAGCCTTTCACTTAGTTTTTGATGGAGACTCATAGATTCAGCATACTTTTTTATTGAACTGTTTTAAGAAATAAGTAGTTTAGGCCTTGCATATTTTGTATTTAAATTCAGATTTCATTTTAAACAGGTTTATTTTTTAAAAGAAAACATTATAATTTAAATAACAAAACACAAAAAATCCAAGTTAAATAAAAAAAAAAAAAGCAGGTTTTTTTTATCCATCCTGGTTCTGTTCCTGACCGGTGGGTGACCTTGGGTAAGTCACTTCTCATCTCTGTGCCATAGTTAACCCATCTGTAAAATGTGGATAATGACACTGACTTCCTTTTATGAAGTACTTTGAGATCTATTGATGAAAAGCTCTATTTAAAAGCTAGGTAATGTAGTTATTGTTATGAATATATTTCTTTGCAGTTTTATGATCTTCCCCACTTTCATTATTTTGTCACCCATTATGACAATAATGTGATGGTAATTTTTATTTGTAAATGATTCTTAGCTGCATTGATCTTAGCAGTGGGAAAAGGCCATTTCTAAGTCACCTTTCTGCTTTTTTTTAAATCCTGGAACTGCTAGGGGCTAGAGGGCCCCAATGTAATTTAGAACAGACTAAGGGATGCTCTGAGTTTTGCCAGCTGGAGTATTCCCATTGGGACTTCTTTGCCAGCTCAGGATCAGAGTGCTGTGGACTCCAGCCCCACCCTGGCATTCTCTCTCCCTTCCCTCAATATTCTCCCTATGTGGGAATTGTGCGTAGTAGGTAGTATAGAGCTGACTATGTCAACTTTGTTGCCTGAAGATTAAAAAAATATAAATAAATAAATAAATAAATTTCTCTGTGTCATGGTAATTCTGGTTGCCCCTTTAGGGGAGATTGAACAGTGGCTAACGATTAGAGTCAATATTGTTAATATAAACCTCTAGTTTATTTATTAAACTGTATCTAGAATTGTTAGTCTCTTAATTGAGGTTGTTTTACTGTATTGTAGTATGATCATTTTTCTGGCATTTTCAATGAAATATTCAATGAAAAATTCAGTTAAAAAATTCAAACCTTTGGCATGGATTTAATAGAAATTACTGAGGTTGTTAGCTGCTATTGTGCAAATCCATAAAGTCAGATTCCTTTCAGTAATTTCAGACACTTTGAGTTCCTTGGATGGAAAGTACTATGTAAGTACTAAATTATTCCTCAGGTTCCCAGAAGGGCGTTTAAGGCATTGTTACACCCTTCTGTATCAACTGTGCATCAGAAACCTATTCCTCAAAAGATACTTCTTGCTTCTCACCATTTGGCCATATTAATCTAGTGTTGGTCTCTTCCTGGGCCTGATAGTGAACAAGTTAAAATTCTGCAGGATAAAGAGGAAAAATTAGTAAACTGGATTTTAGATTACTTCAGATTAAAAATGCAGACACTGTAGGATCCCTTATCTTGGGTAAGGGGGAATCCTGAAGTAGCAGCAGCAGAAAGTGTTTAGTAGTAGTACCAAAAATCTCTTGTTATTGCTTTTTTTTATCTGTTTCTTGAGAGGGAAATAACTATCAGTGAAAAACTTATGTTGAAGTATAAGGTGAAATTAATTTGAAAGAATTCCTGTTTTTTTTAATCTCTAAATCATGTTCTTTCATTAAAATGTTAAGATAAATTTCAGGTATGATTTTATCTACTGCAGAATTGTCAGAGAGAATTAAACTGGTATACATTCACAGTGATTTGGGAGGGGAAAAAGTCCACTATCCATATGAGTAATTTTTTAAAAAATTAAATGATAGCTTAACGTTCCTGGACACTGAAGTCCTCTGTTTGCAGAATAGATAGTGTTGACTGAAACTGTATTTTATGACCTAAACTAATTTCTCTGAATATTTTATCATCTTGCAGCACTGAGCAGTTAGGCTCTGGTCCTGAATAGGGCTTTGGAATGCTAATATAACACAAATAAATACATATTCCTATTTAAGTGCAGCAGGTGTTTTGTGCTTGAGTTCTAGCCCCAAGAATTTTACAGTTAAGAAAACCCCCCCACAATTCAGATATAAAATGCAGATGCATTTATCATAGTGGGGTTTTGTTAAAATGATGTGTATGACATGACCTTTGGAGTTAACTCCTGTAGACTTTATGGAAGACATAAGGGATAAAGCCCTCACCTCCGTTTGGGCACTCTTATGCTAGGTAAAAGAGCTGGAACAGTATGAAGGGGCCTCTCCAGGTCCCTGAGTAACCCAGGATCGGTAGGGTGTAACAGTGTCTTGAAGCCAGTTTAGCCCCTCTGGCTGCAATTTTTTGTTGCACCACTAAGAGATGCAGCTCAGAATCTCATCCATGCTTTTTAGTGGTGGTTTGAAAGAAGAAAGAACAGCCATTGTGCACATCAGAGGCAGGAGCGAGTTCCAGATGTATGAAGCAACATGGAGGAAAGCATGAAAGTGAGAGTAGGAGTATGGATACAAAGAAAATGATGAAGAATGAGTTAGCTGAAGCTAAAAGAATGAGATGTCATGGAGTGGGTAGGGAGGGAGTATGGGAAAAAAAAGAATACAGATAAAGGTTGGGCTGGAGATCACTGTATCCACTTGAACTTATTGGGCCAATTTAATGGATGCAAATTCACTGACTTCAATGATATTGCACCAGTTTAGACTAGGATTAATTTGACTTGCATTTTCAAAGGCATATTGATGTATGCAGTGAATGCAAGTTAAATTTTCACCTTTTTTGTTTTGACAAAAGATGTTAGAAAACTAATTCTTAGTCAAATATATATACTAAATAATGTTAGCGAAATGAATATTATATATATATATATAGTTTAAGAAAATATAAAGGAGTTTTTGCTTTTTGTATGTGTTTCTGCTGATCCAGCATTTGCAAATTTAGCTGAAACAGCATCAGGGTTGTGTAAAACATTACTCCTGGGAAATTCTGTGCCAAAATATTAAAAATTCTGCACTCAATATTTTAAAATTCTGCATATTTTGTTTGTCAAAATAACACAATATAATCACACCAGTTTCAATTATTTTGGTAATTTATTTCAAAATGCCTGTCAGCAATTGTGCGTGTTAACAATACAGACAACCAAAAAGATTCAGGAAATGTTTTTTGACAAATAAATTCCTTACTAGGCATATTAATACAGAACTCTCAGTAATAATTCATTTAAACTACAGTACAGAACTGTATTTCCTGAACCCCTCAGAAGCAGTGCAAAGGCTTGGAGGAATCAGGTTTAATGGAGGAGCTGAGGGAGGAGGAAGTAATTGTTGGGAAGGAGCCTGGGTATGAACTTGAAGAGTTGTTGGGTGTGAGTGGGAAAAGTATGGAACAGATTTTAGGGGGGGACGGGGAGAGATTGTTAGGGAGTGTCCCCCATGCAGACCCTGGCGGACCCCTAGCTTCTCCCATTCAGTCAGGCACATCTGCTCCTGTCCCCATGTGTCCTTGCACCCCCTGTCCACATGTGTCCCTCTATCCCCACTCAGACACCCACTCCCCCATCCCCATGTGTCCGTGCATCCCCTCCCCATCCCCATGTGTCTCTGTGCACCCACTCAGCTACTCCACTGTCCCCATGTGGCCCTATACCCTCTCCCCCTTGTGCCCCTGTGCATCCACTCCCATTCAGCCCTTGACCCAGTCTGTCCTTCCGCACTAGCCCTTATGAGTAAGGCTGCGTGTCTGTCATGGAGGTCACGGAACTCATGGATTCTGTGACTTTCTGTGACCTCCGTGACTTCTGCAGTGGCTGGTGCTGGCTCAGGGCAGCAGCAGCAGCAGTTTGGATGTGTGGGAGGGGGCTCAGGGCTGGGGCAGGGAGTTGGGATGCAGGGCAGCACTTACCTGGGCGGGGGGCTTCCCGGCTCCCACCCGCATGTCCCTGCAGCTCCTAGGTAGAGGGGCTAGGGGGCTCTGTGCTGACCGCGCCCACAGGTGCCGCCCCTGCAGCTCCCATTGGCTGCAGTTCCCGGCCAATGGGAGCTGCAGAGCCAGCACTTGTGGCGGGAGCAGCGTGTGGCGCTCCCCTGGCTGCTCCTCCCCTAGGAGCTGCAGGGACACACCGGTCAGAGCTGAGTAGGGAGCTTGCCAGCCCCGCCAACCCTCCCTCCCCCAGCACCAGCATGGGTCCCAGGTCACATGCTGCCACTGCGCCCCCCCGCCCCCCAGTGCCAGCAGGGGTCCTGGGCTGGGCACTGCCACCTGTCTCCCTCCCCCCCCCAGCACCAGCAGGGGTCCTGCGCCACCACCACCACCCCAACACCTGTGGCGCCCCAGCCCAGGTTTTAGTTAGGGGTATATTCTAAAAGTCATGGACAGGTCATGGACTGTGAATTTTTGTTTACTGCCAGTGACCTGTCCATGACTTTTACTAAAAATACCTGTGACTAAAATGTAGCCTTACTTATGAGCCCCTGTCTGACCCCCCAGCAGCCCCACGATGTCTGTCTCCCCAAACCACCTGTCTCCTGACCTGGCCCGACAGGCGCTTTGAAGAAGGCAGGCTCTTTCTCTTCCCTGTCATAGGTGGGGCTGGCCAGGAGTGGCTACTGTGATCTAGCACCACAGCGCTCCTCTGGCGGGCAAAAGACGGAACTGCAGCAACTTTTCAGCAGATGCTATTTTCTGCACACACACAAAAAAATTAAAACTATACGCAGAGCATGAAATATGCACGTGTTCGTGGCACAGAATTCCCCCAGGAGTAAAACCATGAAACTAGCTTGTGTGTCTTATCTGTAAAATACTTGGCCTATGCAAATAGCAGGGTGAAACAGGGTATCAAGAGGGAATTGTTAGCTACAGGTTACCCACCACCCCAAACAAGACAAGCTAACAAGTAAAAAACCAAAGCTACAAAAACAGATCACTAAGGTTAAAAACAACTGAATGGAAGCAGTGGGCTGACAGAAGTAGACAGATGAAAGTAAGTTTTATCAGGATAAGCAAAAATATATTAGTCTAGGTCAGGGGTCGGCAACGTTTGGCACACGGCTCGCCAGGGTAAGCATCCCGGCGGGCCGGGCCAGTTTATTTACCTGCTGACACGGCAGGTTCGGCCGATCGCGGCCCCCACTGGCCACGGTTCGCCGTCCCGGCCCAATGGGGGCGGCGGGAAGCTGCGGCCAGCACATCCCTCGCCTGCGCCGCTTCCCGCTGCCCCCATTGGCCCGGGACAGCGAACCACGGCCAGTGGGGGCCGCGATCGGCCGAACCTGCCACGTCAGCTGGTAAATAAACTGGCCCGGCCCGCCAGGGTGCTTACTCTGGCGAGCTGCGTGCCAAACGTTGCCGACCCCGGTCTAGGTTATGTGCAGGGTAGCTGTCACCATGTCTATTCAGGTTTAGTTATTGTGATTTGTGCATGAGAATGCTTTAACTAGGGATTTAGAATACCTAGGCACACAGATGAGGTCACTTGGTAAGCTGAATCTGCACAGTTTCAAAATGGGATGAAAGATAGATAATTAACAATGAGAGTGGAGAAGACGAAGGGGTGAACATAGCAGAGATTTGAAAGCGTCATTCTGTTTCCAAGCGAGGTAACATGATCAATTATTTTTCTTGCCATATCTGTTTTTGCAAGTATATGTAATTCATAGGTGATAACAGCTTTGTCTTAAAATGTACATAATAAAGGCTAAAAGAAACTGTTTAAGCCTAAATTGAGGTAGATCTAGTTTTTCATACAAAGTGTGTGGGGGGAAAAAAAAGGCAAAAGTCACACAAATATTTCAGCTTTTCAGAGAGACAGTTTTGTAAAATATTGGAGGAAAAGGAGAGAAGTTACCTAGAAGGTAAAGCAGAGGTTCTCCAACTGGGAGCAGGGAGGTGTGGAATGTATTCTGGAGGAGAGAGAGTGAGAAGCTTTAGGGTGAAAAAAGTACTATGCACATTCAGAGCTGGGAGGCTAGAGAGCGGGGGCTGCTGGCCGGGCACCCAACTCTGAAGACAGTGCTGCTGCCAGCAGCAGAGGAGAAGAAAAGGTACCCCCTTTACTTCTCTGCTGTTGCTGGCAGCGGCACTGCCTTTAGAGCTCGGCTCCTGGCCAGCTGCCGCTGCTCTCTGCTCTGCCTGCAGAGATGGGTGGCTGGAGAGCAGCAGTTGCTGTCCGGCTACCCGGTGGGGGGTGTAAACTACTACAGACATGAAGAAGGGGGCGCGATCAAAGAAGTTTGAGAACCACTGCTGTAGTGTATTGATCAGAGCGTATAACTTCTGAATGTTGTAACTGGTCTCAATAACTTTATTCTACTTTGGTGCTTAGTATTTTGGTTCTTATCCTCAATAACAGGACCTATTTATAATTATATATAATAATTCCCCTGCGATTGAAACCGAATCCAATGGATTGAGAATATCTGTATGTGATTTAAAGGATTTTTGCACTATTGCCCCAGCCAGGCTTTAAGTCACCCTGAGACTCCTCCAGTCCTGGAGCTGTCTGGATGCTTGTCCTGTCTGACATAAATTAGAAGAGTGAAGTCTGCTCTAGCCTACAGTGGCTGCCACTAGACCCAAGGAGCTGTTAAAATGGCTGGGGTTTGGTGGAGAAGTCCAGCCATGACCCTTTTTCCTTGACTGTGCACACTGCATAGAGATCTTCAGGAAGCCGGAAGAGAAACATTCTATTATATGTAGGTTCTTATACTTCCATCGTTACTGTAGAATCTGTGTAGTTTCCATTAGTGCATTAAGCAATGTGACTAAACTGGTCATGTGGTTTGTTCCCCTGTCATCCTCTCCACAGGGGGAAAATTGTGTGTGCAGTGAAATTTTTGTTTTGCTAGGGTTTAGGTTTTAGTTTTTAAAAATATACTGTGTTACATGTTAGAGAAGGTTGAAGTGTGATTTGCACTTGGAGCAGAAAATGGTGATGTTTGATGGTCCATAGTTCTTGTGGGAGTATGTTCCACAGTATCAGACCAGCTCCTGAGAAAGCTGTGCCTTGTGCATGGATGGGCTTTATAAACAGGACTCTCTACAGTGGCTCCTTGTTATATGAAAATGCCTGTGTGAAGTAAAGAAGTGAGAAGCACCTCAACTGAATGGAGAATTAGGCCCATAGTCTTGAGTTTAATTTTAAAGGAAAAGATATTTCCTCTTAAATTTAAAAAAAAATTACTTATAGGCAAATGTCTGGAGTTTTAGCCTGAGTATATTATTCCCCACTGGAGGTCACTATTTCAACTCATGGTTTCCCATTATAAACCTCGTGTGTGTGTGTGTGTGTGTGTGTGTGTAAAATGTATGTACAAGATGTGTGTATTGTCAGTGTATATATAAACCATCTTAATGTTAGTTCTCCAGGAGAAAGTGGGTTTTCTGTTTTCTCCATTTTTAATTACACTTTTAATGACACTTATAGATACAAAGGTTTTTAAAAGAATGATCATAATTATATGTAATCCTAGTCACTGTTGACATGACCTATTAATGTAAAAAAAAAATACAACCTGCCCCCCACCCAAACAACAACAACAACAACCAGTAGCCGTGCCACTATGGCATTTTAACAAGTATCATGGATAAGGAAGACTTTGTTATGCATTTCCAACAAATAATTCCTTTCTTGTTAGATTTAGGTTCTGACTGGTGATTTATTTTATTTATATTTTCCTACATTCATTTTTAAGACAAGACATTTCATAAAGTGATTTTTCTTAATTCAGTTCTACAGTAATTAACCAATAAAAAAACTGGAAGAAAAGACACAACACTTAAGGCTGTCATCTCTAAATTATTAAAGCTCTATAACCTATTCAGTATTTGTAAACAAAAAACACATTCTCTAATAGCCTTAATCATAAATATCTAAAAATAACTGCTTTCCTATATTAAATTAGCGCCAGACCGTGCTTGAAGATGAATAGAAATGTTGGAGAAAAGTAATCTCTGCAATCTGCCTCCCTTTTTATGTACATTAATGCTCAAGAATAATATTCCTGATCCAAATAAAATCAGTGCTATTTCTTCCACTTTATAAGTTCATAGGTGAAGTGAATCTTGGTATACAGCATGAGTTCATCTGGGATCAATTATTAAAAATGATTGAGGTCTTCCTCAACCTAGATTATTTCCCCCAAAAGTATGGATCATTTTTAAACATAATGGAGTTCAAGGTTGTGGTAAGAGGGAGAAAATGTACAAGAGGAAGTAATTGGCAAAATGGGAAAGATTTTTTTTTTAGCAGATATGTAACAGCTCTTTGTGTATAAATAAATTAAGCTAATATGTGAGTCTCCTTTGTTTTAAGAATAAAACAAGACAATATGTAACCTTTATCTTTTATTTTTTCTAGTGATATGCAGCTTCCGAGGATCTATACCACAAGGCTTAGTCTTGGAACTAGGAGAAACTGTCCAGATCTTGGAAAAATGTGAAGGTTAGTATGATGGGTTGGAGTGGGGTGTGTTTCCCAAAGATAAATTTTATTTGCAGTAGAAATATATAAAAAAAATTTCAGTTGTGGATTTTAATAAATCATTTTGGGACCATGATGTATCAGATCAAAATACTCTGATAAAACCTCATTTGACCCACTTACCATAGAAAAGACTAGAGCATTACGGGCAGTAATCCAGTCTGATAGGAGGTCAGCGTGTTTAAGTAAACCATCTGTCCAGAAAATGTTCGAACCCTGACTTGAGAGTTTTATGGTGGTTGTGTCTAGTGGTGAATTTTCATCATGTTGACTTTTGAACAAATATCTAGATTTCCAATCATATTTTGTAGTTTTTATCCCCTTCCTATTAAGCTGAGCTTACCAATATTATTTATTTTCCATAAGTATTTGAAAATATGCTTAATGAAATATATTAGTGATTTGGTTGGGACCAAGACTGAAAAAGAATAATTTGTTGAAATTATTGATTTATGTAGGAGAGTGTTTTACAATTAACCTTCTTTCCCATCTTTTTACCCTTAAAAGTAAATGCCATTTCCAGTACATTACAGCAATAGCAGCTGTTCTCTCTCTTTGAATGTATACATATAGGGTCCAATCCTGCTGCCTTACTCATGGGAATAAACCAGTTGAAGTCAGTGCGGCTAATCACATGTGTAAAGGATTTGTCCACTATTGTACAGAAAAAGCAAGCAACTGTAAATTATTTTTTTGTAATACCTTTGAGGCATACTTTTGACAACACAAAACATGAGAGCATGTTTCACTAAAACCCCTGAGATGGAATTATAGATCCTTAATCCAAAAATGTCTTCAAAAAAATTAATCCAGGTCCCAGATCCATAGTTATGTATCTGAGTTGCAGATCCATGGGCCATGCAGTCTTTTGTCTCTAACATGAACATGAACAGGAATCTTGTAATTCGTGAATGTTGCATCACACCAAAGAACAATTAGGATTTTTTTTAAATTTGGATTGCAGTGCATTAAAATTTACTCAGTTAGTAGTTTAGCATAGTTTATCAATATACCATTTTAGCCATAGACCACTGTGCATACTACAGTAAATCCAAATTTTAAATTGATAACTCTGAAAAACAAATAGAGTTTTAAAAACGCAAATTAAAAACACAAGATTTACCCTTCCCCCAAATCAATTATACCTTTAAAATTATAACTCCTCTATATGTTTATCCTACTGGTCATTATGTGTAAAACAGATATCCAAACAGGGGAAAAAACTGACCTGTTCAGTATAATGGCCATCATTCATCTATTTATACAGTTCTGGTTTGTGGCCAGAGAAAATTACTTTAGTTTTCTTATAGTTTATGGTCAGGTTCTCCTACTTGCAAAAAGAGCTAAAGTCCTTTAACATATACTTTAAGCCTAGGGGGGTTTGGGACCACAGAACCATGTTGTCTGCATAAAGAAGGACCCACACAAATCGGTTCAGAATTTTGGGAGGGAAATGTTGCACTACTTCTAAAGCTGTCACAATCTCATTAATGTAAAAATTAAGAAGAAAATGGACCAATAAGCAGCCCTGTTGGATGTCTCTTATGATGGATAAGTAAATTAGTTTATCTCGCCACCCAATCCTAATCTTGCCCACTGTTTGTCTATGGAGGGCTTTCAAGATAAAGAAGCCTAGCCTTCGCAAGTTTCTCCCAGAGATGATCTCTGTCAGTAGACTCAAAAGCTGATTTCATGTTGACAAAGGCTGCATAAAATTTTTCCTGGGAACTGGCTTTGAAGGCTAATAAAATACTCTTGTTAGATGGCTGAGATAAATCTGAATTATCTGATGTGACAAAAAGTGGCTAGTCCAAAACTACATGGCTCTTGAGCTAGAAGGCAAAATAATGTACATATTTATCATTTTGTGAATGATTACAGTGCACATCTTTGTAGACCAGATTCTTGAATACTGAAAGTGCTATATAAGGTTATTAGGCCATTAACACTATGGACTTAAAGGAAAAAATTGCTTATTGGAATTTCTCTGCTCAAAAGTAGATCATTTTTCCTGAGATGGCATATATTAATGATGCTACTTATCTTAAGAATCTTTGTTCTGTGCAACTAAACTTGCAAAAAAATCCGAACACCCTTCCCAGACCTGAAGAAGAGCTCGGTGTAGCTCAAAAGCTTGTCTCTTTCACTAACAGAAATTGGTCCAATAAAAGATATTATCTGACCCACCTTGTCTCTCTACTAGCCTGGGACCTGAATGGCTACAAAAATGCTTCAAACAAGCAGTGGCTTGTAACTAAAAGCTAATTCTCCAATTCCATGGTATATATCTACCTCTCTTCAAAGGCCAGGTGAAACAAATGGGCCCTTTTGCAACATGTCCTGAAAGTTGACTTGTCTAATATATTTTGTACCACAAATGGTGAGAATTCTAGAGTTATAATCAGATGGCCCCTATTTGTTATGTCAAGAAGGATCTAGTATCAGTACATCTGCTGGTCACAATTGTAAGTGTATTGCAGGAAGAGACATAGGCACAGAGTTTCTAATCTGCTGGGGGGTGCTCCTCCCTGGCCCCGCCCCCACTCCATCCCTTCCCTAATGCCGGACCCCCGTCCCGTCTCTTCTCCGCCCAGTTCTTCCCCCTCCCCCGAGCGCACTGCGCCCTTGCTCCTCCCCCCCACCAGCGCCTCCAGACGCTGCAAAACAGCTGATCCGCGGCAGGCAGTAGGCGCTAGGAGGGAAGGGGAGGCGCAGATTTGTGGGGCCTGCCGGCAGGCAGGACACACTGGGGAAAGGGGGAGGTGTTCATGGGGGGCGGCCAGTGGGTGCTAAGCACCCACCATAGTTCTTCTTATAGACTTTTATATTCCCAAATCTAGTACAAATCCTCATTGCTTAGGATTTGCCAGTTTATTTCTATTTTATTTCTGGAACTTTTCTTTATTTGCCTTCGTTCCTGGAAAATAGACTTTATACTCAGTTAACCTAATTTGATGGCTTGTATCCTGGATTAACAAGGACAGTACCTATCAATTGCTTGATCCACACTTAACATAACGACACAGATTATGTGTGTGTGTGTTGTAGATCTGTAAAATTGTAGAATCCGATTTTGGATTCATCCAGAAATTTTCTATACCACTGAATGTGTTTGTGTCCTTTAAACATTGATAGCTATCAATTATTGGAAAGATTGTCACTGGCAGCTTTTAGCTGTTATTGAAAACATTCCCCAATAAGCATTGCACCATCAATACATACAGTAACTCCTCACGTAAAGTTGTCCTGGTTAACGTTGTTTCGTTGTTATGTTGCTGATCAATTAGAGAAGATACTCATTTAAAGTTTCGCAGTGCTCCCTTATAACGTTGTTTGGCAGCCACCTGCTTTGTCCACCAGTTGCAGAAAGAGCAGCCTGTTGCAGCTGGCTGGTGGGAGCTTGGAACCATGGTGGACTGGCAGCCCCCCTATCAGCTCCCCAATCCCCTAAATTCCCTATGCGGCAGCCGCCCAGCAGGCTATCAATTGCCGGCAGTTCGGTTGTCCCTCCCCCCACTGCCATGTGCTGCTCCTGCCCTCTGCCTTGGAGCTGCTTCCAGGAGCCTCCTTCTTTCTGGGGGTGGGGGGAGGGAAGAAGGGTGCTAATGTCAGGGTGTCCCCCTTTCCCCCCTTGCTTCTGCCCCCCGCTTACCCCATCTCCGTAGAGCCGGGTGGGGGCACGACAGGGCTCAGGACAGAGGAAGCATGCTAGCTGCAGCTATGGTCTCTACTTGCTGATCTACTTAAAAAGGCAATGTACTTAGAGTGGGGTCAGCATACTTAAAGGGGCAATACACATCTCTCTCTCTCTCTCTCTCTTTCTCTCTCTCACACACACAGGGTGTGTGTCTCTGTCTGCCATGCTGTCTCCCCTCCCTCCATTTGTGCTGCCTTGTAGAGTGTGAGGCTACATTAACAACAATGTGTTAACCCTTGAGGGCTCAGCCGAGTGCTAGTTCAGCATTCAGCACGAAGGCATTCCCTGGGAAATATTCCACCCTCTGACTCCACCACCTCAACCAAGCTTCACAATCATCATTGCTATGTATGTATATATATATATATATATATATATATATATATATAGCCTTTTGTCTGGTGAAAAAAATTTCCCTGGAACCCAATCCCCCCCCATTTACATTAATTCTTATGGGGAAATTGGATTTGCTTAACATTGTTTCGCTTAAAGTCACATTTTTCAGGAACATAACTACAAGGTTAAGCGAGGAGTTACTGTATATAAGTACTTCAAACTCTATTTCAAATAATTATTAGATTTCAAAGTGGGATTCTCTTCAAAATACCTTTCTTCTCTGGTGGAGTTTTGCAGGCACTTATGTAAACACTTATTCTTTCTGGATCTTCCAAAAGAAATTATTTGAGATTAACCAAAGATTTTAACCAGTGACGATTTCAATCATTAGAATGAGCAGTCATGAAAAATCAACTGTTTGTTTTATGGGAGAAAACCAGCCAAGAGCATTTTGTTGAATTTTCTGGATTTTCCCCCATTTACTTTTTTCCTTCTATTTCTGAAGAATGCAATTTTATGTAAATTTACACATATTTATACAAATGTGTAAAGCGGAACCTGTAGTTTTTTGCTAGGAAATGTTGACAGGTATGCAATTGCATATTACTACCATAAGTATGTTAAAATGTGCAATGCGCATAATAAGGACTTTTAATCAAAATATACTAAAGTTTGTATATAACAATTTTAGAAAGAGGCAAAAACTTACAAAAGTAATTGCAGGAAATTTAAAGGGAAATTAGTAATCACAGTTGAAACTACTATTCCAGTCTCAAAGGAAATCTGATTTGATTTAATTAATAAAGAAATGGAACCACAAAAAAAATCAAAAAATGAGAGAAACTATGAAACTTTTCCATTACTTAGCCAACATGAATGATCCCACATAAAAAAAGTCATTTGGTGAGCCCAGAACAAGAAGATGCTCAAACATGACTGATGGAACATATTTAATCTTCTTTGCTGTCTTCTATTCTGCTATTTAAAATGAAAAGTCCAACTTCTTTCCCAAATCTTTGCTTGTGAAGGAGATTGCCACAATTTCCTCCAAACAAAATGTGACAGTCACAGGAGAATTAATTTTTTCTTCAGTATTTAAAAGCATGGCACACCTATCGACCAATAGCAAAGACTTCCCAAGTCTTCCCTTCAGGTATATATTATGTTCATGGTAATGCTTTATAATGATATAGAAATTTTAAACAAAAACAAAAACAAAAACAAAAAAAGAGAAAAAGCAAAGAAAACAATATTTAGCGTGAGATCCTCATCCCTGCTCTGGCTCCTTTACTTGGAGTAAATTAGACTTAAGCCCTAATTCTATTCAGGGAAGGATTCCCCCCAGTGCAGGAAATGAGGAAGACAACCATAAAGTTGTCAAGTAGTGTCCCTGTGGGTGCTCCACTGTAGGTGTGCTTGCATCCCTGTGCTGCTAATTGGAGAACTTCAGTAAGTGTCCCTTGTCTCTCCTCGTGCTGCTCCACAAGGCTAGTCAGTGCCCGGACTAACCCCTCTCAATTTCTTCTCAACTTCCCCTGGCTAGAGATGGAGCTATTCGCAGTCCGTTAGGATCTTTACTTTCTATTTGCATTTCTATAGTTAGTTAGTCTCTAAATTAGTATAGTTGTAGTTTTTTCTTAACCCTGTTTTTTCTCTTAAAAGAAAAGAGAAAAAGAGCTCCACTTCCCTTGCTTTTTCTTCGTCGTTGGGGACTCTTTATCCTACTGGGTACATCCAGTTCACCAGGCTTCAAGAAGTGTTGTACTTGCAAGGAGGCAATCCCGGTTGAAGACAAGCATTCCCAGTGCATTCGCTGCTTTGCGGAAGGCCACATCCAGCAGAAGTGTGGTCTCTGCCAGCAGCTCAGGCCAAGTTCATGTAAGGTCAGAGAGCTCCAACAAAAAATTATCTGCATGGAGGCGGCTCTCAGACCCTCTCAGGACCTGCAGTATGAGTCACTTGGCAGACAGTGAGTCTTCTCCATAGTCCTCTACATCTAAAGGCTATGAGTCGAAGAAGCAAGCTGCTGACCCTTTTCACAAATCATTGAAGAAGAAGGCGGGAAGCCCCCATAGTGAGCCCCAAGATGGCCATAAGTGATCCCCATCGCGCTCAGTATCTTCGGCACTGTTAGCACAGAGACCTTCCCAGTCAGGTACCCATGGCTTATAGAAACCAACAGCAGCAGGTACTTATTGACATGCCCACCGAGTCATTGGCACCGAGGGACAGGAGTAAGGACTCCACTAAAAAGGGTCTCCCATTATGTGAGTCTGTTTTGGTACTGTCCTCAGTGCCTCAGACAGCACCAGAGCAACCAGAACAGGCAAGATCCCTGGCACCACCATTAACATCGAGCCAGTCGGTACCAGTGGAATTCCACCACTCTAGAAACCTCCGCATATTGGATGTACTAGAGTCTCTGCTTCTTGGTATCGGGTCCTCCACACCAAGCCTCCATCTAGCACGGAAATCATCCCCACTGCCATGCCACACTCCCCCGCTCTCTAGCAAGGGTTTAGATAGTGAGCCAGAGGAGGTGGCGTCACACTACTCCTCCCAGGCTCCATATGGTGCCCAACATCAACAGGCCCCTAGAGTATGCCCTCAGATGGCCTCACCACCACCATCCTGGCATGAGCACCACTGCCAGGCTCTATGCTACCACAACCCCAGTGGCTATATTGGGACCCTTGGGTGGCATATCGCCAGCATGCCTCTCGAGCTTCAAGCCTCACCTGAGAACTCTTAAGGCACTTAAGGCACCCCCTTGGCTGCAGCATCTGGAGCTTTAGAGCCTCAGAAGACATCATTGATGAACATGAGGGCAGTGCTGAGGAAGAAGTGACCCCTGGGGACCATATCCTCCTCCTCGCCGGACGAAGCCGTCATGCCTTCCCCACCACTTCTGGCTGATGTGATAAAGACAGTTACAGACACTCTCCAGATACAACTGGAAGTAGTCGAAGACACCCACCATTGTCTCCTTGATATTCTCCATTCATCCTCTTCCTCAAAGATCATCCTTCCTATTTACATCTTGGACCTGGGAAGAACCATCTGGCAAACCCCAACATTGGTAGTGCCTACCTGCAAGCGGGTGGGCAAAAATACTATGTCCCAGCTAAGGAACCTGAATTCCTCTCCTCCCACCCTCCACCCAATTCCATCATGGTGGACATTAACTCCTGCGGCCGTCAATACCAGATGAGATCCACTCCCTATGATAGGGACTGGAAGCATCTGGACCTTTTCAGAGGAAAAGTATACTTCTTGGCCACGCTTCAGTTCTGTGTAGCCAACTACCAAGCCCTCATGGCGAAATATGATTATATAAATTATTCAAAACTGAATGATTTTATTGAATGGCTGCTGGACCAATTTAAGGCCATTATCCAGGAGGACCAGTTAGAGGCAAAGACAACACTGCAGTCTGCCCTCGTGCAGCTGACACAGCTAGTTCCATCTCCACGGTAGTGGTGGTGTGATGAACATCGTGGCTCCATCTATTGGGCTTCCCGAAGGAGGTATAGTCGACTGTTAAAGACTCTCCTTTTTGAGGGCACGAAGCTCTTCTCAGAAAATATTGATACTTCCCTTCACACTCAAGCACTCTCGGGCCACTCTCCGTTCTCTGGGCATTTTTGCCAGGACAAAACGGGGATTCAGTCCCCAATCCCAGCATAGATCACACACATCCCAATATCTGACTCAATGCCACTACAAGCTGCAGAGAAAGAAAAGTAAATTTTCTAAGCATAAACCATCTGGTCAGGAATTTTCCTCATCCCAGCCGTCTACTTCCAAACACCAATTTTGAAAGGCTGGTTGAGGTGTTGATAGACCACTTTCCCCCAACCGCTACGGCCGAAAATGCTGTACACCCATTTGGCCACTGATTGGCAGCGTTCTGCAGTGTCTGGGAGTGCATAACATCAGACCAGTGGGTCCTAGATATCGTTCACATTGGGTACTCCATCCATTTTACCTCCCTACTCCGGACACTTCTCATGAGGTTTTACTATAACAAGAAAGAGATCACCCCTTCCAGTTAGGAGCCATAGAACCGGTACCTCAACATCTATAAAGCAAAGGGTTCTACTCTCAGTATTTCTTAATACCCAAGAGGAAGGGAGGCTGGAGACCCATGTTACACTTCAGAGCTCTCAACAAGTTTGTCAAAGGACAAAAATTCAAGATGGTCACTCTAGCAACAATCATTCCATCGTTGGAACAGGGAGGCTGGTTTTTGGCCCTTGACCTTGACGGCTACTTTCATATCTCAATAGGCTGTGATTTCTTAGATTCACTCTAGGACAAGAGGACTACCAATACACAATGCTCCCCTTCAGACTATCATTGGCCCTGAAAGTATTTTCCAAGGTTCTCTCAATAGTAGCTGTGCAATTATGCTCCCAAAGAATCCTGATTTACCCTTATCTGGACGATTGTCTCTTGAGAGCCCCATCTTTCCTGGAGGCTCAGCAAGTTACCAAGGCTACAGTATGCCTTTTTACAGAATTGGGCCTACAGATCAATGCCCAGAATTCAACCCTTGTTTCAGTACAGCGCCAGGAATTCATAGGTGCAGACCTCGACTCGCTACAGGCCAGAGCTCTTCTACCTCAACAAAGATTTCTCTCCCTGGTTACACTCATAGAGCCCATAAATATCAGCCAGACATTGCCTCCAACTCTTGGGGCATATGGCAGTGAGCACAGTGGTAATACTACATGCCCGGCTTCATGTGTGATGCCTTCAGATGTGGTACAGCTCAGTTTACAGACCAAACAAGGACAGGTTAGAGAAACCCCTGCACTACCCTCTAGGATCAAAAACTCCTTAGATTGGTGGAAAGACCCGGCCAATGTTTGCTGAGGGATTCCCTTCTCACAACTTCACCCATTGTTGCTTCTCATCACTGATTCATCACTCAGAGTGGAGTGCACATCTAAACGACCTCATCACACAAGGCAAGTGGTCACCCACAGAGATGTCCCTTCACATCAATCTCCTTAAGCTCAGAGTAGTTAGGAATGCCTGCACCCACTTCCTGCCATTGATTAAAGGATCACACACTAGAATTCTAACAGACCACATAGTCTGCCTGTACTACATAAATCAACAAGAGGGAGCCAGGGCACCCTCCCTTTGTACAGAAGCAATGAGGCTATGGAACTGGTGTATCTCCCATGACATCACGATGTCAGGATCCTACCTCCCGGGCACACAAAACTCCATAGCATAAGCCTCAGTCACAAATTTCCACACGACCACAAGTGGGAGCTAGACCCAGTCCCAGCTAGACCTATGATCAATTCAGGCAGTGTGGGGGCACTGACCAGAGATTTGTTCACTACAGTACTTAACTGAACAAGAAATGTCCATGCTACAGCTCCAGAGGGGGCATCGGAGAACACTCCTTGGGCAATGGTTTCCACCTCCTCCTGGGAGGGGGACCTCCTTTGTGCCTTTCTTCCTTTACCCCTGCTATCGAAGGTTCTGCTGAAAATAAAAAGAGAGAGCACATGTTTTTCTAATTGCTCCTTCTTGTCCATCACAGATCTGGTACCCTTACCTGTTGCATCTCCCTCCCAGTCACTCTGGACCTCCTCTCTCAGGACAGAGGATGTACACTACATCCCAACTTGGGGGTTCTCTGTCTCAGTGCATGGCTCCTTCTTGGTTCAAACACCTAGAAAGCTCCAGTTTGAAAGAGGTGGAAGGGGAGGTATTACACAGTAGAAAGTCCTTGACACAAACATACCTATCTGCAAAAATGGTCCAGGTTTCAGATTTGGTGTACTTCCCATCAAATCTCCCTGAAATCCTCTACTCTTCCACATACCTTAGACCAGGGGTCGGCAACCTTTCAGAAGTGGTGTGCTGAGTCTTCATTTATTCACTCTAATTTAAGGTTTCGTGTGCCAGTAATACATTTTAATGTTTTTAGAAGGTCTCTTTCTATAAGTCTATAATATATAACTAAACTATTGTTGTATGTAAAGTAAATAAGGTTTTTAAAATGTTTAAGAAACTTCATTTAAAATTAAATTAAATGCAGAGCCCCCCCGGACCAGTGGCCAGGACCCAGGCAGTGTGAGTGCCATTGAAAATCAGCTTGCGTGCCGCCTTCGGCACCCGTGCCATAGGTTGCCTACCCCTGCCTTAGACTGTGTACTTTCCCTAAAAAAAATCAGGGCTACCTCTAAACTCTGTGAGTCCGCCTAGCAGCGATAACAGCCATCGACCTACCAGTAGAGGGATACTTGGTGCTGTCACACCCAACTACTAAAAGGTTCCTCAAGGGTTTAGTAAACCTCTTCCCATAACCTCGACCTCCTACTGATCTGAGAATTTATTATGAAAAAATCGACAGGTTTCAAGTAGTGTGCCACCTACAGGGCGATTTTCCCTGTCATGGACAGGCACAAAAGCTGCTTAATCTGCCTAGGGGAATGGACACACGAGGAACAAATGTCCAGTTTGTACCTCGTACCCACCAGTACAAAGAAGCAGAGGACTTCTGCCTAAAAGTTCACCAGATGAAGGAGGTGATGTGTCCTGTGTTGGAACCAGCCCCTGAACGTGTTCCTTTTTTACGTCAAGGTACAGAAATTTATTGAAAATATTCCCAAAGAGGGTCTTTTTTATGACCTACAACCATGGCAGTTCTTTTCTCCACTACCCAGGTTTTGAAATCAACACTAGAAGCTTCACTCGGAAGAATGTTACTACTTTTTCCCTACAGTGTCCTGCTTTTGACACCAATGTTGCTCTTTTCTGGTTGTACGCTCTGTTCTTTCCACCTTATTACATAACTCCCCCACCGTTACCCCCAGAAAAACAAAAATGAACAACAACCAGGCAAGACTTCTGCTTGTGTAACCCACATGCTTTTTGCGTTCCAGTATTTTATTTAAGAGACAGAGAGGGAGTCTGTGAAGAATTTAATGGATTTCTGTTTCTCTCTATGTCCGTGTACACATAGAAGGGGACAAGCAAGGCCATTTACTCAAAGGGCCCAGAACTATCGAGAAGCAAGGGCTGGTAGTTACTGGGCAGATCAGTGTTTTTCCATGCACTGAGGCATAAGTTTCCATGTTGGTTGGAGTCATAATATTCATTATTTGAGAACTGAGCCAATCAGAGCTCAGGTAGGGAGAAGCTATAAAATAGGAGTACGAGACCACACACATGGGCTCAATGGATGAACTTGATGAGATACTTGATGGTGTCTCCTGGAATCAGAGGTTGGGTCCCAGAACTGTGATGACTTTGCCAGTCTCTTGCACCCCCTAGCACAGCCTCTCAGTCCCCCACTGCACCAAGGCCTTAATACAATACATGACCTTTTGTGCCATATTTATAAAGCTTAACCTCAAAAGTTAGATGTTTTCCCATGATTATTTCTTTATATAGAAAGGAAGCCTTTAACTCAACATTTTTGATAGAGCCTCATGGATTCAGCATATTTATTTTTTATTTAAATTTTTTAAGAGATTGCGATAAATGTAGGCCTTAACATACTTTGCCTTAAATTCAGATTTCATTTTATACTGTTTATTTTTAAAAGGAAAAACTTATCGTTTAAATAATTATAAAAAATCTGACATTTGAATACAATAATCTGATTTTAAAATATTCAAAAAAATTTATTTTTATCCACACTGATTTTTACCAATGTTGGAAACATTACAAGTATGGGGCATGTATAGGGAATAAGTTTGGACAGGCCAAGATAATACTTATGCTAGGCTGGTTGACTTTGATCTAGTCTTTGCTCGGCATGAGTGTTGTCTTGCTGACTTGCCCTTATGTAAGCTTGCACAATGATTATAGCTGCTGTATGGGACAAGGGTAATGTTCTGACCACAGAAATGTACTGACAAATGCATATTCAATGGATATACAAAATATACTGACAAATGGCGATTACAGAAAAACAGGAAAGTCCCTGTATTGAGTAAGGAGTAGATGGCCTGGTCAGCATGCATGATCAACATGTGAACAATGGAAGTAAACCATTTGGAAACGATATGATAATGTGGAGATAATGAGATAGCCCAGATAGCAAAAAATGTGTACATCTAAGCTTGTGAATTCATATTGTATGAGTTATATAAGACATAATTCTTAATGTTTATTGGAGTATAGTTATGGGTATGTAATTTGAAATTGGTTTGAAGACAGATGCTAGAAGGTAAGGGGGTAGTTGGAGCATCGTAGGAGAAATCCATCATGACCTCCCGGCCCTCCAGGAGAATATAGCTGGCTGTTTTCTTTTTCTGCCTATCTGCCATTCATTGCTTTTATAGTAATTGTAACTGCAAGGTATGCTTTTGGTTCATAAAAATGTTGAATTAATAAACCTGAGCATTTTGGCCAGAGTGTGTTAAACTTCACCCAACAGTTATTTAGACAGTTAATTATGATGTTTTTAAAAACCCTGAATTTGTTATTACTACATAATGTATATATTAACACAATTATCTAAATTGTACAACAATGTAGAATGGTTTAAATTATTTTTGAAATGCTTTGAATCTGAGTGAATTTTATTTTTTTTTAAATTAAGATTACAAATAAAAGTACTGCACTGAGTGAGTTATAGGAAATTCTGCTTGCGTTAGAGATTTCCTGCAGTTAGCAAGGTGGTTATGTTTTAAAGACATTCTTGCATGTAAAGATCTTTGCAGCTCACATAAATCTTTATCAAAAATATTTGGAAAACTTGATAAATAGGGAGAGTTCTTCATGGTTTGTAGCAAGAAAATATCCTTTCTTGGATGTTCATTGTTCATTTGATTTTTTTTTTGTCCCTGACTTATGAACATGCAGGTGATTGGACAGGAGGCAGGAGAATGCAGGGGCAGATCACAGAGGAAGGTTGAGGAGGGGAATATGATGGAAAAGGGGGAAACTCAGAGGGTGGAGTCAAGGCTATGATGGGAAATGGATGGCTGTTCCCCATCTTAGGGGTATGGAGAGAGTAAGTAGAGTCACCCTCCTAGAAACCATGGAGAGGGGGTGTAGTAAATTTTAGTGTTCATTAAGGGTTGACGTTTCAATCTGATATTCTCTCTCTCTCACACCCTGGCAGAATAGCAGAGGGGAGTTGGAAAGTCAAAAGACTGACTAAAAAACACAGTTTGGCCCCCAAATCCATTAATTAAAAAAAAAAATTCAATCTCATGATTTTTGGGTTCTCATGATTTTTGATGTCATGTAGTTGGCAATAGCTGATATGGAGTTTTTGTAAAAAGCCTATGCAAGGGTACAACCTAACTTTGGGCAGTTGTTGGAGTGACTTATCAGTCCGTGTCCCTTCAGAGAGATGGCTATTTTAAACTTTCTGATCTTCAGGGTCTTTTCCCTTGATGGTTTTACACTCAGTCCAAGGGAAGAGTCATTGAAAAAAAATGAATAAGAGAAACGCTTCTCAAAATGTCATCCATCTGAAGGCTGTTGTAGCTTCTGGACTGTTGAGAACACTGAGAGATGGCAACTGTTTTGAAAAAGGGCTGTTCTTTGTGAAATTCTCTGTGGCAGACCATTGTATCCTTTAGCCTTTCCTGAAAGAGAAACTTTCAGTTATGAAAAGTAATGGGGAAAATGGCCATTAATAAGAAAAAAAATCAAATGTGGCCTATGTGTAACATTTCAGTTAGTTTTGTATGAGAAATTTGAAAAGTCTTTTATTCTGTTACTGAGATTATTAGAGGCAAAGGTCTGACACTGGGTACTTAATTTCTTAAAGGACCTATTTTAAATTATTTTTCATTCCTAAGTAATTAAAAGATTTACTTGAAAACTGTCAAAAATCATTCTGTATGTGAACTGCTATAATTTTAAAGAGGATATGCTTTGTTTTTCTGTCCATAACAAACCTGTATGCTTCCTTTATGTGCTAGAATCAACTCAGTCTCAACTATGGAGTCAGTATTGATGCCATAATTAATTCTGTAATATTTTTTTTTTTTTTGGTCAGAGGAACTGGGTATGAATATTTATTTTTGATTCTTTAACATACTATCATAGTAGAGACTGGGAACATTTTATAATCCAGGGCCGGGGCCTCCTCTTTATTGGTGTTTGTTTGTAAAATGCCAAGCATAATTAGGCCCTGATATTGAATGAGGCTTTTACAAGCAGCCATAATACAAATTATTAATAACAGTAATATTATATTAGAATTGCTGATTATTTAAAAATTTGCTATGTGTACATTTTTATAAGAAGAGATTATTTTAAAAAGAGAAAAACCTCAGTACTATAGTAATAATAATATACAAAAATAACAGTAAAAGAATCTTAAGGTTGCAATGTCAAGACCTCAATAGTTAGGAAATGCCAGAATTAAGGTTTTCTGTGATTCATTAATTTACTCTTTGTGCATATCCGTTATGATAATCTGCAATTATACCACCTCATTCACTATACACCTTCTAACTTCTACAAAACTGAGGCATGAGTCGTACAGACAACAGCCTTATTCAGTACACGTCCCTGATTCATTCCCTGAGCACTGTCCATTCTGTGCACTGAATGAGGCAGGGGTCTTATGGAAACAATAGTATATGATCATAATTAAAGACTTTATCATAATGGATATGTACACACACCCACAGATTAACAGGTAGCAGTTGAAGACTGTTATCTGTGCAGGCTTACCTCTAGAGATGTATGAGAGACAAACTTCGGGTTTTATAATTATTTGCTAGACAGCAGAGAAAAGTTGATACTCAGGAATCCTGGGTTCAATTCCAGTTCTGGAGGGGAATGTGCTCTCGTGTTTACAAATCCTCCAGTCTCTCTCCCCTCCCCCCCATCTGGTTCCATCACAGCCTGGCCTCAGAGCTCTTAACCTTGTCTCCAGTTCCCACTTGTCCTCATCCTCTGCTCCTGCTCCTATCCCTGCCTTCTTTAGTTCCTGCTCCTATACCCTCTACTCCATCCTTTCCCATGCTCCTATCCCTTCTTCCCTGTCTCCTGCTCCTATCTCCCCCTGTCTGCTCCTCTTCCCCTTCCTCAGCCCCTATGCCTCCGCATGTCAGTCAAGCTGCTTAATACTTCTCCACACTGCCTGTGTGCTAGCAAGGAGCATTGAGAACACAGGAGAGACGGTCTCCCTGTTCTCAGTTCTGGTGCATGCTGCCACAGTGTTCCCCAGCAATGAGGATGAGTAATTGCGATAAAAGTTCTGATCAGCCCAGGTTTTCTGGGATGGAGCATGCTCAGTGCAGATGGAATCTTTGGAGAATTGAGTGTCTGAACTCTAAGAAATCTCTTCTGAATATGTGTAAATATGTGAAACTTTTTATTCAGAGGTTAATAACTCAGTCAAATTTGGGCAGTTTTCCTTGGGATAACAAAAGACATATCTCTGATACCAGAGCAATCCCAATTGCCAGTTTTCTGCTCCAGAGCATGGAGGTACTAGACTTTCTCAATGAAATGATTGAGAGCAATTTTTAAATAGGCAAAACACATTTTTCTCTAATCTTGTTCTCAGAAACAGCTGACCCATTTTAGTTGATCACCCTGAGGCAAACACCTGGCATAGAAAATTTCAGCCTGAATGGTTGAAGTTTGGGAAAATTTTAGCAGCTGAAAACAGGGAAAAGGAAATGGAAAAGGTTAAACAACTTTAACTGTAGGCATAGCTACCAGCTCTACCTATAATAATAACTAGTAAAGTAACCGAAATATATTATGTTTGTGGCATGAAAAGGGAAAAAAGAAAAGGAATCTGTGCTTCACTCCCCTTGGCTAGATATATTTCCTAGGGTTGACTTTTCTAATTGTCTCTGTCCATTTGTTTCTCTCACTCAGCTCTACAGTATCAACCTAGTTGGTCTTTCAGTACCATCAGTTTTGATTTTTTCTGTTTTTGTTACTGATGCTAGCTTACATAAAGTGAAATTCTTTTCACCTGTTGGTGAAACTCAGGTAGCTTGTTATGAATGAAATTCGAACCCCTTATGGCCCTTACTGTAGGCTGTTGTTGGAATACTACTATCTGGAGCTCTTGTGTGACACTTGAATGGGATTTAAGAATAATAATTGGATTTGTGCAATTTTAGATCCTGAGGTCCATCTCTTGACTTGTTTCCATCACTGTCCTTTAGACATGCTGCCACTGGGCACCTCATCCAAGCATAGTGTGACTGCAGTGTTTAAGTAGTGTGAAGGCTGCCCTGTCATCCAAGATACAGCTCGTGGTGTCCCCCTGGTGTTCCCAGTATGACTTTTTGCATTGTTGGTGCAACTTAACTGATCCCACACCAGAGAAACTGTGACAGGGCAGTATTTACACAGTATACATCCTTTCCACATGTTTGCTTTCCTGATTAAATGTAGAACCTATAAAATTCAAGTGTGTTAGAAATGTACTGGAATGTCTTCTTCCATATAGGAAAGATGTTCAGGATGAATTATTGCATGTGTGCTGAATGTGTACTCACCACAGCTGCCAATGGTTCCAAGTAGTTTAAAGAGACTACAAACACTAAGCTGTTTCTATCCCTTAGTGGCAATAAGCAGGAGTACAAGATTCTTATGGCTTGTGGTCACTGCAGAATAAAAATCTTTCAAGAGTTAATAACCTATATAAGCTATAGTGACTGTTTCAAAGATTACTCCTGGGGGAATTCTGCACCACTGTGCATGAGCAGAATTTATGTCCCCCGCAGATTTCTTTGATTCCCTGCAGAAAAATTACTTTCTGATGAGGAAGCAAAGGGAAGTCACAAGAGCAGTCATGCGGCCCTCCCCAGCAGTATGTTTTGGATGCCCAGGGCAGCTGGCAGAGAGGTAAATCACTGTGGGGCAGGAGGTGGGACTGGGGAAGACCTGGTTGGCGGCTCCTGCCCTGTGCTGGGCTGGGGAGGACAGGACTTCCTCTTCCCCTGCACAGCATCCGGGGCCTGGTCAGTCCCACCCCCAGATTTCTCCCCCGGCTGCAGGAAGCTCTGCAAACCCCACCTCTCCCCCCACTTCCTGCACCCATTGCACTTCAGCTGCAGGCGGAGGGATCCCTGTACAGGGAGCTGCTCCTCCATCTGCCCAACCCCCATGAATCCAAACCCCATCATACCCAGATCCTCTCACCGAGCCTCACCCCCTTGCACTTAGAACCCACCCTGATGAACCCCACTCCCCCTGCACCTGGACCACCCCAATGAGCCACCCACACCTGTATCCCCACCCCACCGAGCCCCAAGCAGTTGCACCTGGATCTCCACCCCACTGAGCCCCACTCCTCCAGAATCTGGACCCCACCACTGAGCCCCACACACCCAGACTCCCCTGATGAGCTCTATACGCCCACACCCAGAAATTCCCCCCTGCTGAGCCCCAACCACCTTCACCTGTACCCCCTACAGAGTCCCATTACCATTGTACCCAGAACCCCCCAACAAGCCTCTGTGCATCCAGATCCCCCACTGCACCCAAATTGCTCCACAGAGAACCCTCTCAACCCACACCTGGATCCCCCAACACTAAGCCCCTCCACACTTGGATCCTGTCTTGCTGAGCCAGCCTGCCCACACCTGGTGCACCTGGCATTGAGGCGCCAGCCCGGTCCTTGCACTGTGTCAGGGTTGGGTGCAGTCTCCCTGCTGAGTTTGTGTCCTGGGGGCTGGGGGGAGTAACTGTACAGTGATCTCCCACCTCTGTGCAGCTAGTGGCCTGTGCTCACCAATGCTATGCTGGAGCCTCCACATTTATTTGAGAAATAATATTTGCAGAATTTTGCAGAATTTTAAAATATTGTGTGCAGAAATTTAATTCTGTTGGCGCAGAATTTTTTGGCGCAAAATGCCCTCAGGAATAAAAGATGACCTCAGCATTTGGACTGTTTTGCCAGTGGCAGTCAGATTATTTCAGTATAAAGAAATGCAGTGCTACAATTTAATACAGTATATTTTGTCCTGTTTTAGGCTGGTACAGAGGAGTTTCCATTAAGAAGCCCAATGTAAAGGTAAGTGTAAATACAGTCTCTATTTTTAAAAATTATTTGAGAATGAGGGCTTTCCACCTTGCTGTTGCAGCCCTAACCCGTTTTCTCCATCACTCTTAAGACTCCACTTCCCTTTATAATTATTTTGGCATATATAATTGTACTGAATTCTCTTCTGAATTGATAAACATTGCTTCTTAGTCATCCCAAAGGTTCAGAGATCCTTTCCACCTGCATACATGTAGGCTGCATCCATTTTGACTTTTTTTTCAAAAAAGCCCAAATGCCTAAAAAAGCCTGTACAATTCTTAATTCAGGATTTTTTAAACAAATTTAAATAATACACTTCATCAAAATATAAATAAAAGAATTTAAAAAAAAAACCTAATTGGGGGAGAATATTTTTAACGTTTTATATTTCACAGATTTTATAGTCTAATCAAGGAAATTTTGCACTAGGAGGGCTCTTTATGCTGGCTGTGAATTTTTGTGTGAGTTCATTTACGCTTAAGTATACAAAGACACAAACTATTTCCAACATTCAACTGGCTTTAGTTTAAAATACTGTAATTTTCAATGTAATTTGTAAAAGTATATTAATGAACACTAGTGTCTAATGAATTTTTTGTTTTTTCAAAAATATAACCTACATAGTGTTCAATTAATTATATTTTTCTTCTAATAAAACTCCACTATGTTGTTGAGCATTTCATTCACTTGTGCATTTATTGTTACATTGTACACTGCATAAATCTGTGTTCACAGTTCTGACACAAGAACCGTTCAAACTTACCAGTTTCCTAGGTAACCAACACAGTGCCTCAAAAACAGACTGCATAAAGTGGGAGTAAATCAGATAAAGTAAATCCAAGCAGCATTTCCACCTTTCCAGTATTTCTGTATGGTTGAAATGTATGTGTTTGACTTTCCTGGTGAAGTCACTCTTGTTGGGAAAACCTATGGAAGAATCTGCTTCAAGTTTGTATTTCAATGGAAAGGGACTTTTCCTCCTTTATTTTTTTCCTTGAAAATTCTTCATTTTAGTACTTCAGTGAGTTTTTTTTTAAATTGTTGAACTAGTTTATTTTTAGCTCCTGTGTATGTTGTCTGTCTGTTAGCCTTTGATCTCTGTGTGGATGGCTTGTATATTTTCTTGGTGCTGAGCAACTGTGTATTTTGAATCTTGGCATCTTTTCTAGGGATACTGTGAAAAGTAGGGAAAAGTAGCCATTTTTTTGGTATGACTGTATTTAAAATTGTGAGTGTACAACTAATTGTAGGCAAAGCTGGTAACTATGCCTGTTGTTAAAGATGCAATGCTTTCCATTATGAGACCTTGTTTTCAGTTACTTATAACTTTGCCAAACATAAACCGTTCAGACTCATATTTCCCATGTCAGTTGTTTCTCTCAGGCTGAATGTTTTTGGAAAGTTTCAGCTAAAATGTTTTAGCCATTTCTTACAACAAGGTGAGGGAAAAATACATAGTTTTGCTCACGTTAAAAAAATTCTCAACTCTTTCTTTGAGATACTCTAGCACAAGGATTCTCAAACTTTTGTACTGGTGACTCCTTTCACGTAAGAAGCCTCTGAGTGTGACCCTCCCCGTATAAATTAAAAACACTTTTTAATATATTTGAGGGGTAGCCGTGTTAGTCTGAATCTGTAAAAAGCAACAGAGGGTCCTGTGGCACCTTTAAGACTAACAGAAGTATTGGGAGCATAAGCTTTCGTGGGTAAGAACCTCACTTCTTGCATCTGAAGAAGTGAGGTTCTTACCCACGAAAGCTTATGCTCCCAATACTTCTGTTAGTCTTAAAGGTGCCACAGGACCCTCTGTTGCTTTTTAATATATTTAACACCATTATAAATGCTGGAGGCAAAGCTGGGTTTGGGGTGGAGGCTGACAGCTCGTGACCCTCCCCCCCATGTAATAACCTTAGGACCCCCTGTTTGAGAACCCCTGCTCTAGCATTTTCATGCTTTGCAGCAGATGTTTGAAATTTGGCAAAGGGGTCACTCTGGTGTCAGAGAGATCTTTTGTCCCACTGAAAATCTTCTCAAATTTGGCCAAGTTTATAAGTCCCTGGAAAATCAGTTTGGACATGATTAGTAGAGTTTTGTTAAAGGTTAGCAGTGTTATTTTCTGAAGATTCAGTCTGTACAAAATGTGCCCCACTCAGGGCCGGCTCAAGCATTTCTGCCGCCACAAAAAAAAAGCCGCGATTGTGATCGGCGGCGGCAATTGGAAAAAAAAAAAAAAAGAGCCGCGATTGGCGGCGGCAGTTCAGCGGCAGGTCCTTCGCTCCTAGAGGGAGTGAGGGACCTGCCGCCCCCGAATTGCCATAGGTGCCGCCCCTCTCTGTTGGCCGCCCCAAGCACCTGCTTGTTAAGCTGGTGCCTGGAGCCGGCCCTGGCTCCACCACCACTACAGAGCTTCTATGTACTGGCAAGGTTGTCTGTGCCATCCTGACAGAGCGACTGAGCATGCTGTATCCTAGGACTGCAGAAGCCATGCAGGACTTTACCTGCAATTGCTCCTCCTGGCCAGCAAAGGGACACTGTGACACCAGGCACCAGAACTGTAAGAAGTAAGAGCAGGGAGACTCTCTCCTTTGCTCTCAATGCTTCTGCTTCTGTAGTGGCAGAATGGAAGAGAATGATAAAGCAAGTTGACTTGAAAGTAGAGGCTGAGGAGCAGAGGGAAGTTGTGGAAGTCAGGATGTTGAGTAGCAGGGGTGAAAATGGGAGAGAGAGGAGCAGAGAACAGAAGGGAGTTTGGGAGTGAGAATGTGAGCAGACTGGGACAGACAATATGAGCCTCAGTGGACAAAGTAAACAGAATGGAAAGTGCCTGCTTAATGAGCAGCTATTTGATACTGTTTTCTCTATTGTTTGTTGTGTGGCCCCATGGCTTATTTACTGCACACTATTGAAACCCTGCTCTGAAGACAGACTTGTTAATTTCCACATAGGGGTTTTCTATGGCACTCATCACTACGATGTCTGAGTGCTTCATCAATATGAATGAATATATTTTTACAACTCCCCCATTTTGCAGATGGGGAATTGAGGCACTGAGAGAGATTAAGGCTAAAGTATCCAGTAATTTTGGGTGCCCAATTTGAGACACCTAGAACCTGTTTTTTCAGAGTATTTAGCATTTTATAGCACTTCATTTGCTTGGAGCTCAGCTTCTGATTGATTTCAGTTGCAGTAGTTAGTGCTCAGCACTTCTACAAATCAGAGTCCAGGGTCTCAAGTCAGGCACTCAGAAAATGTGGAATACTCAGTTAGTGACAACCTGTGAAAAGGTTGGTTTAAGTGACTTATTTAGCATCATATAGGATGGAGGAAAAGAATCCACATACATGGGTCATCAACAGGATTGGGACTGTTAAATACATCACACCCTCTGCCACGTGAGCTAAAGGAGTAACTCATAGCAGCCTTAGGTTGTCTTCTCTGTGTGGTCATGCAGTAGAGGGAACTTGGCACCTTTTGCCAATGGGGTTTGGAGATACTTGCTGACAGCAGGGGAATGATGAAACTTGGTAATCGGGTTCAATTCCAGGCTCTGGAAGGGAGTGTGTTCTAGTTGGCACAGTCTGTTCTGCCTTTTATGCTCAAGAGTGACGCCTTCAGCCCCATCCCTGCCAACCTCTCCTTTTCCCAATTCTGTCTCGTCCCTATTGCTGGCTCCTCATTCTTCTTCGAGTGATTGCTCATGTTTTATTCCACAGTAGGTGTGCGTGCTTGCCATGTGCACCGGTGCAGGAAGTTTTCCACTTAGCAGTACCCATAGTGGGGGAGCCCCGCTGCAACCCCTGGAGTGGCGCCTCTATATCGCGCTATAAAGGGGGCTGAAGGGGAGTTCCAAAGAGGATGGAGCTCGGCTGTTCTCAGTAGTGGCAGATGACAGAACAAGGAGCAATGGTCTCAAGTTGCAGTGGGGGAGGTCCAGGTTGGATATTAGGAAACACTTTTTCACTAGGAGGGTGGTGAAGCACTGGAATGTGTTACCTAGGGAGGCGGTGGAGTCTCCTTCCTTGGAGGTTTTTAAGGCCCGGCTTGACAAAGCCCTGGCTGGGATGATTTAGTTGGGAATTGGTCCTGCTTTGAGCTGTGGGTTGGACTAGATGACCTCCTGAGGTCCCTTCCAACCCTGATAGTCTATGATTCTGTGTGCTTCCCATACCCTCAGTTCCTTCTTGCCGCCAGTGAAGGTTGTCGGAACTTGTGCTCCAGCATTGCTGCAGCGTCTATCCTTAGTAGTACGATCTTCGACCGTTAGTAGTTTCTACAGTTAGTGGGCCGAGCCCCAGGCTTCAAGTCGTGCGACTCCTGTTGCAATTCCATGCCCAGAAGCGATCCACACTCTGAGTGTCTTTGCTGTCTGGGCGAGGCTCACATAAGTGAGCGCTGCAAAATCTGTAAGTCGTTCAAGCCCCGGACTAAGCGCGAACGTGAGATCCGACTCCGCGCCCTACTTATGGAGTCGGCATTGGCCCCGGCACCGGCGCGCTGACCCGACCCGACACCAGGCACCGTGTCCTCGGTGCGCAGTGAAGCACCGTCACCAGTCGGCACCGCTCCCCTGCCAAGAAGCAAGGCAAGACCCAGCGGTGCCGAGACAAGGACAGGGGTGAGGCCAGACTCAAGTTGGGCAGCCCACGATCCGCCCCCGGGACCGATACCTCCGACTCGTGTTGAGCGGAGTAGTCCGGCCCCATCCGCATGTGCCTTCTGGCGGTGAGAATCCCGTCGACACTGGAGGCAGCCCAGGCAGCACACGATATCCTTGTCCTGACGGTGCCGGGTGTGCTGCCGAGTCGTGTCCCCGGTCCCGAGAGAAGCCGCTGCTGGACGCTCACCAACCCTCCCCGGCCAGATCGGAGGTTGAGGTCCCTGCTCAGTCCGCGGGCCCTTTCCATAGCCTGCGCCAGATCTCCACTCCATTGTCGGGGTCGCCTGAGAGCAAGTCTCCAGAGTCTTCCTCGGGCCATGGGCGCCGGGACAGAAAGCGTCAACGCTCCTCGTCCAGCTGCAGTGATAGCAGGGCTCGATGCCATCGGCACCGCTGATCGTATCATGGCGCACGCCATTCTGAGAGTGCATCCCGACAGTCACCGGCACCGAGGCGTCATAGCCACGGTCGCTGAAGGGAGTCCAGAGATAGCACCTCCGACGTATATGTCTCATCGTCGTCGAGGACAAAATCCTGGGGTCGGAGCCGACGTGGACGGGACCGGTCCAGCCGCTCCTATGGAACCGTGTGCTCCTTGGTAACTTCTGCTTCGGCTCCCAGTCGTCCTTCCCCAGGCCACATCGTCCTGCAAGAGCATGTAATACTGGTAGGGCCTCAGTGGCAAGGGGCGCCATGGCAAGAACAGTGGTGCCAGTGGGCACCGTGGCCCCAGGCGCCCACACCGGCGAGGCCCCACTCCGTGGCTGGGGCATCCCAAGCTCCCTCGGTGTCCCCGCCTCGTCACCGAGAGCAGTCCTCAGGTACCAAACCATTGGCACCGCACCGGGACCCGGGTGTGGAGTGCGACCCACTGGTACCACCTAATGCCCTAGGAGCAGTACTGGTCGTCTCGTCGGCACCGGACGAGTCCATAGCAGCACCACCTCCTCCTTCTCAGGAGGATTTTAAGGCTCATCAAGAGCTTCTCCGGCGCATAGACACCAACCTCCAGCTCCAGGCGGAGAAGATGGAGGAGCCGTCGGACAATTTGTTTAATGTCCTGTCCTCCTCGGCACCGGGCCGTGTGGCCCTACTGCTTCACCAAGGGGTAGCCAACATTTCTATCGGACTCTGGCAAACCCCGGCCTCTCTGCCGCCCATTTCTAAGAAGGCAGAGTGGAAATACTTTGTGCAAACAAAGGAGCATGAGTTCCTGTACACTAATCCTACCCTGAACTCACCGGTGGTGGAGTCCGTCAACCACCGTGAAAGACATGGCCAGCCCACCCCCACCCCCAAGGACAAGGATGCCAGGAGACTGGACACTTTTGGGGAAAAAGTTTATTCCTCTGCGAGTTTCCAGCTCAGGGTGGCAAACCATCAAGCACTTCTGAGCAGGTATGACTTTAACTTGTGGGGGTCTCTGCCAAAATTCAAGCTTTCCCTCCAAGAAAAGACAGGAAGGAATTCAGGGCTCTAGTCAACGAGGGTGCGGCAGCAGCGAAGGCGGCGCTCCAGGCAGCATCGGATGCGGCTGACACAGCAGCTCGTTTGATGGCCTCTGCTATCTCCATGTGACGGGCGTTGTGGCTTTTGCTGTCGGGGCTGTCCGTGGAATCCCAGTCCCTTGTGCAAGACCTGCCATTGTGGACCAAACGAACACTCGTCTGCACAGGATGGAGGACTCCCGCACCACCCTGCAGACTCTTGGCCTGTATGTCCCGCCAGCCATGGACAAACCCAGGCCGCAGCTCTCGGCTCCCCCCGTAAGAGTCAGATACGAGCCCCCGCCTAAGAGGCCGAGAGACCAGAGGTGCAGGTCACAGCGCCAGTCCCGTTCGGCCCCATGCCCCGTTCCCTCGAAGGGCAAGAGGCAGGGGAAGAGGCGTTTTTAACTCTTTGCGGGGGGCCACCTGGCCTGTTGCCAGAGAAGCCCCCCAGTTAATAAAGTTGGTTTTTGACAACTGTTTATCGGCCTTCAGAGTGCATTGGTCCCGTATAACGTCGGACCGGTGGGTCCTCAGTACCCATCTCTGAGGGGTACAGGCTGCTGTTCGATTCACCCCCACGACTCCATCCTCCATCCTGGGATGTCCCTGGGGACCCGGAACATGCCCGCCTTTTAAATTAGGAGGTGACACGTCTCCTCACCCTGAGTGCGATGGAGAGGGTACCTCAGGAATTCCAGGGTAAAGGGTTTTACTCCCGGTATTTCCTGATCCCGAAGGCGAAAGGTGGGCTCAGGCCTATCCTCAACCTGCGGAGTCTCAACCAGTTTCTGGTTCGCTGCAAATTCTGTATGGTGTCCCTGGCCTCTATTGTTCCGTCCCTGGACCCGGGAGATTGGTTCGCAGCCCTGGACCTCCAGGATGCGTACTTCCATATCCATAATTTCGAGGGTCACAGGTGCTTCCTCTGCTTCCTGGTAGGGAGAGACCACTACCAGTTTACGGTCCTTCCCTTTGGTCTTTCTACGGCCCCCAGGGTTTTTACCAAATGCATGGCGGTGGTGGCAGCCCACCTCAGGAGGAACGGGCTGCAGATCTTCCCCTACCTGGACGACTGGCTGCTCAAGGATAAATCTCGGTCCCAGGTGCAGGCGCAGATACAATTCCTGCTAGATACCTGCATGAGTCTAGGGTTAGTGGTAAAAGAGGAGAAGTCCACGTTAGTCCCATTTCAGCGCATACACTTCATAGGGGTGCTGTTAGACTCATGGGTGGCCATGGCCTCCCTTCCCCAGGACAGATTTGAGACACTCAAAGGTCTCATCGCCTCGGTCACGGCCTTCCCTGTGACGACGGCATGGGTGTGTCTTCAAATCCTAGGCCATATGGCAGCATGCACCTCAGTGGTGCGACACGCCAGGCTCAGGATGAGGCCCCTCCAAATCTGGCTGGCCTCCCAGTATTCCCAGGCCAGGGACGGCCTGGATAAGGTCGTCACGTTGCCACCCAATGTAGTGGCCGACCTGCAATGGTGGTCCCTCCCGAGCAACATGCTTCAGGGTATCCCCTTCCGGGAGCCCCTTCCCTCACTAGACCTGGTGTCAGACGCCTCAGACCTGGGATGGGGAGCCCATGTGAGGAGCTTCAAAACCCAGGGCAGATGGTCGCCCTCGGAATTGTCCCTGCACATAAATGTCAGGGAGCTCAGGGCGGTGCACCTTGCATGCGTGGCTTTCAGCCGGCTCCTAGCGGGGAAGGTGGTCAGAGTTCTCACGGACAATACGACCACGATGTATTATATCAACAGGCAAGGGGGCACGCATTCCGTGGCCTTGTGCCAGGAAGCCCAGCTCCTGTGGGAGTTCTGTATAGCCCACAACATCCTTCTGAGGGATTTTCACCTGCCCGGCAAGCGCAAAACACTCGCGGATCACCTAAGCAGGTTTTTCTCCCAACAACACGAGTGGTCTCTACACAGGGAGGTGGCCAAGCGGCTCTTCCTAGAGTGGGGCACTCCCCAGGTAGATCTGTTGGCCACCGTCCAGAATCGCCTATGCCCACGATTCTGCTCCAAGGCAGGGTCCCCCTGATAGGCAAGGTCCTACAGAAGGTAAAGGCAGACGGGGCGCGGATTATCCTCATAGTCCCGGATTGGGCCCGTCAACATTGGTACGGGACCCTCCTGCAACTTTTAGTGGCCCCCCCGTGCAGGTTGCCGCTTCGACCGGACCTGCTCTCCCCCACCCTAACCTGGCCGCGCTCCACTTGACAGCATGGCTGTTCCGTGGTTAGATGTGGAGGAGGGGAGGTGTTCTGAGGATGTTAGACAGGTCCTGCTTGAGAGCAGGAAAACATCCACACAACGAACCTACCTTGCCAAATGGTATCGGTTCTCTGCGTGGGCGAGGGAGAGGGGTTCCTTCCCCTCCTCCGCATCTATACAGCTCATCCTCGATTACCTCCTGTCTCTTAGGTCCCAAGGGCTGGTGCCCTCTTCGGTCAGGGTACACCTGGCGGCCATTTCAGCTTTCCACCCCCCCGGTGCAGGGCCACTCGGTGTTCTCACACCACATGACGTCCGGTTCCTAAAAGGGCTGGATCGGGCATTCCCTTACACCAGACCCCCGGTCCCGCTCTGGGACCTGAACCTAGTGCTCTCCCGCCTCACAGGATCCCCCTTCGAGCCCTTGGCCATGTGTTCTTCGTCCCACTTATCGTGGAAAGTGGCGTTCCTGGTGGCTATCAAATCAGCCTTCTGGGTCTCAGAGCTTAGGGCCCTGACCTCTGAACCCCCCTATACGGTCTTCGATAGGGATAAGGTCCAGTTCCGTCCGCACCCAGCGTTTCTGCCGAAGGTAGTCTCGGCTTTTCACATGGATCAGGACATTTTCCTCCCAGTCCTCTGTCCTAAGCCCCATTCCTCCAATGAGGACCAACGCCTGCACATTCTAGATGTGTGTAGAGCGCTGGCTTTTTACTTAGACCGAACCAGGCCTTTCCGAAAATCCCCCCCAGCTTTTTGTTGCTTCGGCCAAGCGCATGAGGGGGCATCCAGTTTCCACCCAGCGGATCTCCCACTGGATCACCTCGTGCATACGCACGTTACGACCTGGCATGGGTTCCCATAGTGAAGGCTCATTCGATGAGCGCTCGGGCCTCTTCGTCTGCCTACGTGGCTCATGTTCCTATTCAGGACATCTGCAGGGCTGCTACATGGTCCTCTGTCCACACCTTTTCATCGCACTATGTGATTGTCTCCCAAACGCGGGATGACGCCGGGTTTGGTAGGGCGGTGCTCCGTCCTGGTAACCCTTAAACTCCTACCCGCCTCCATCAGGTATAGCTTGGAGTCACCTATTGTGGAATACACCTGAGCAATCACTCGAAGAAGAAAGGACAGTTACCTGTTCCGTAACTGGCGCTCTTCGAGATGTGTTGCTCAAGTGTATTCCACATCCCGCCCTCCTTCCCCTCTGTCGGAGTTGTCTGGCAAGAAGGAACTGAGAGTGGGGGGAGCACGCAGCCCCCTTTATAGCGCGATATAGAGGCACCACTCCAGGGGTCGCAGTGGGGCTCCCCCGCTACGGGTACTGCTAAGGGAAAAACGTCCGGCACCGGTGCACGTGACGAACACGAACACCTACTGTGGAATACACCTGAGCAACACATCTCGAAGAACGCCAGTTACGGAACAGGTAACTGTCCTTTCCAGTTCCACCCTTTTCACCTAGCTCCTGGCTTCTCATACCAGTCCTAGTTTCCTTGCCAAGCAAATCTTAGTCTCTCCCCTCCATACTCCCCATCCCAGCTCTAGTCTCCCCCCCCCGCATGTTCCCCATCCCCACTGGCTTCCTCAATGGGCTCCTCATCCAAACTCAGTATCCTGTTTCTCCTGTTACCCCACTACTCTTTGTCCCAGTCTTTTTGCCCAGGCAGTACCAGGTCTCCCCCTATATCTCAGTTCTTTTTCAAATCGGTCTCCCATCCCTCCCATTTCCTTTCCCTAACCCACTGACCCTCAATCATAGTGTCCCCCTAGCTCTTCATCCAGTCTAATCCACCCCCCCCCATTGGTTCCCAGTCCCAATCTCCCCCCAGTTCCCTGTCCTAATCTCTCCCCTCCATACCAGTTTCCTCCCTCTCCCCCCCCCTTACCATCCTCCACTCCTAGTCTCTCCACCCCGGGCGCCTTGCCCCAATGTATACTTCCTTCCCCACTGCATGTCTAGCTCTTGTCCCCTTTGCATTCACATCAGGCAACTTACTCCTCCACTCGGTCTCTACCCAGTGGGGAATCATGGAAAACTCTGTAGAGCCAGCCTCCTTGTTGTTAGTTCAGATAGTTGGACTTGGCATGGCCTCTAGCAGGTACAGTCCTGCTGAAGTCCTGGTCTGGAGCATGCTCAGTGCAGACAGAGTCTTCAGGGAATTTAGTTGGAAGAATCTAAGTCACTGGTGAGAGTGTAAGAACTGTTTTTTTTTTCCAAAGACTTATTGTTTGGCCAAATTTGGGCCAAGCAATTGGCAAAAGGCTCATTGCTAACACAAAGGCCACCCCATGCGAAATTTCAAGCTTCTGCTCTAAATCATGGAAGTGCTAGAGGTTTTCAAAGAAATGGTCACTTGAATTTTGAAACATGGGAGAAACAATGTGTGATTCCCTAGCCTCTTTCTCAAGAGTGGCTGAATCATTTAAGCTGAAACTAAACAACCACCACCACCACCCAGACTTAGGCAGACACAAGGGATAGAAAAGTTCAGTCCAAACAGTTAGTTTAAGTTATAAGCAATTGAAAACAGGGTCTTAAAATTGGACGTCTTAAATTGGGAAGTGTCGGGCAACCTTAATAATAGTCAGTACTACAGGTCGTGTCTGTAATAAAATCATAATAATCTGCACTGCAAGCACTGCCTATAATTATAGTAGCAGTGGGAGAGCCTGAAGAGATGGTTAGCTTGCTTCAGTCATATATTGAAAAGTTTGGATATTTATCTAGGAATATCAATCTATCTAGCCTGGGAGTCTAGTGAGAACAGGTTTTATTGCATTTTTTGTAACTTCTGTTCTTACTGTAGCAGAATTAGTACATTCATAGTGTCCTTTTCCCTTTTCTATAACACTTTTATTCTTCTTCGAGTGATTGCTCATGTCAGTTCCAAGTAGGTGTGTGTGTGTGTGTGCTGTATGCACGATCGTCGGAAGGTTTTTCCCTAGTGGTACCCGTCGGGTCAGCTGTGGATGGTGCCTTCATGGCCATGTATATAGGTCCCTGCCGACCTGCCGCCTCTTCAGTTCCTTCTTACCGCCAGTGACGTCGTTGGAGCAGCTCCTCTCTTGCATTAGCAAGCGATTTCCTAGTGGTTTCTTTCTTTTCTCCCTGCAAATAGTTTAAAAGTATAGTTAGTGATAACGTTATAGTTCATGTTCTGTGTGGTAGTTAAGTTTTAATTGGGGGTTACCCTGCCCCCAATACTCTGTTCCCATCTTGGGGAGTGGGGCATGCCTCGATCTCAGGGCTTTAAGCCGTGCGGGTCCTGCCTGAAGCCCATGCCAAAGGGAGACCCACATGACTCCTGTCTAAAGTGTCTTGGAGAGGGACACCAGGCTGACAGGTGTAAGATCTGCAAGGGGTTTAAGCCCAGAACTAAGAAGGAGCGAGACTTTCGCTTAAAGCTCCTTCTGATGGCATCAGCTCTTCAACCCCAACTGCCTCAGACGGCGTCTGACCCGGCTTCGGTGCGCACCAGCCTCGGTAAGGGAAGCCTCGGCACCGAGAAAGGACTCTGCCAAAGTGCCACGACATCACCATTCCCCGACACTGAGAACCAACTCTAGTGCAAGGCACCGCTTGCAGTCACCGGTGCCGCACAAGAAGAAGAAAGCTGATAGAGGGTTCTCCCCTGCTAGGGCAGGGGAGCAGGCAAGCACTAGTGAGATGCATCCCACCTTGGGACACCCAGCCTCGGGCCCGCCTAGACCGGCGCCATCGACTTCGGCCTCTCGGGGAGGTCTGTTGAGTCCAGCCACGGTGGAGTCCCCGGTGCGGGAAGACGTGGGGAGGACTTGGATGCTCCCTCCACACCAGACACAGTTGAGGTGGCCAAGGAGCTGATTGTCATGACGGTGCAGTTCCCTGCTCCACCAGCAGGTGCACCAGCTCAGGCCCCAGGTCCAGCACAGGCAACATCGTTGGCACAGACGCCAATCCAACATAGGGGCAAGCCCACTGTGATGTGGCACTGATCTCCTTTGCCGTGGTACCAATCTCCGGCACCATCTCAATCTGCACCTCCTTGATCAGATTCAGACTTATCATCGGAGTCGGAGGTGGACTCATAGAATCATAGAGTATCAGGGTTGGAAGGGACGACAGGAGGTCATCTAGTCCAACCCCTGCTGCAAGCAGGACCAATCCCCAACTAAATCATCCCAGCCAGGGCTTTGTCAAGCCAGGCCTTAAAAACCTCTAAGGAAGGAGATTCATCATCTCCCTAGGTAACCCATTCCAGTGCTTCACCACCCTCGTAGAGAAAAGGTTTTTCCTAATATCCAACCTAAACCTCCCCCACTTCAACTTGAGACCGTTACTCCTTGTTCTGTCATCTGGTACCACTGAGAACAGTCTAGATCCATCCACTTTGGAACCCCTTTCAGGTAGTTGAAAGCAGCTATCAAATCCCCCCATATTCTTCTCTTCTGCAGACTAAATAATCCCAGTTCCCTCAGCCTCTCCTCATAAGTCATGTGCTCCAGCCCCCTAATCATTTTTGTTGCCCTCCGCTGGACTCTTTCCAAGTTTTCCACATCTTTCTTGTAGTGTGGGGCCCAAAACTGGACACACTACTCCAGATGAGGCCTCACCAATGCTGAACAGAGGGAAATGATCACGTCCCTTGATCTGCTGGCAATACTCCTACTTATACAGCCCAAAATGCTGCTAGCCTTCTTGGCAACAAGGGCACGCTGTCGACTCATATCCAGTGTCTCATCCACTGTAACCCCTAGGTCCTTTTCTGCAGAACAGCTGCCTAGCCACTCTGTAGCAGTGCATGGGATTCTTCCTTCCTAAGTGCAGGACTCTGCACTTGTTCTTGTTGAACCTGATCAGATTTCTTTTGGCCCAATCCTCTAATTTGTCTAGGTCCCTCTGTATCCTATCCCTACTCTCCACTACCACTCATCTGCAAACTTGCTGAGGGTGCAATCCCCGCCATCCTTCAGATCATTAATGAAGATATTGAACAAAACCAGTCCCAGGACTGACCCTTGGGGCACTCCGCATGATACCAGCTGCCAGGTGGAGCTGGCACCACTCCCAGAACTGCCTTGGACAAGACAAGGGGCAGGCAGTGCCTGTAATATCCTGGCCTCCGCAAGGGCAGGGATCGATGCAGTGGCCATTTAGACACCATGGGCCTACCACCAAGTCCAGGGTCCGGGTTCCAGGACCCTGTCGGTGGTGTCGGAGGTGTAAATCCCTCCATCGGCCATGTCTGTAGCCCGGGAGCCTCCCGAATGTAGGGATGCTCAAACCCAGGCTGATGAAAAGGTCAGCACCGGCACCAAAGTGGCTGCGGCACCAGGTGCTACTACCACTTCCTGCACCTCTCAAGTGGCCCAGGAGGATCCCCCTGAGCCGTAAGGGCAAGAGGACCCAGTGCCTCTGAGGGGGTCATCTTCGTCCTCCCCAGTAGCAGCCACCTCCATCACTCTGCCCGCTATGGACACTAGGGCCCATCAAGACCTACTCAGGAGGGTGGCCCAGAACTTGAACTTGCAGGCAGAGGAGATCTCTGAGGACACGGATCAGATGGTGGATATTCTGGTCCCAGAAGGGTCCTCAAGGGTGTCTCTGTCCTTCATCAAAACCATACAAAATACCACCAAGGTGCTGTGCCATACGCCTGCCTCTATCCCACTGATAGCCAAGTGAGTTGAGTGCAAGTACTTTGTGCCTTCTAAGGGTATGAGCACCTCTTCACCCATCCCCAGCCCGGGACCCTGGTGGTGGAGGCAGCAAACCACAAAGAGCACCGTGGGCAACTGGGGTCTCTCCCCAAATCCAAGGATGCTAAGAAACTGGACCTCTTTGGTTGGAAAGTCTACTCCACTGAGGGGCTCCAGCTTCACATAGCAAATCAGCAAGCAGTACTGAACTGCTGTGCTTATAATTTCTGGAACTCTGGCCAAATTCCAGGAATTGCTTCCAGCGGACTCCTGTTCGGAGTTTGGAGGGTTCTGGAGGAGGGACAGGTGATGACCAGGACCTCTCTTCAGGCTGCCCTGTACTCAGTTGACCACCTGCACCATGGCCACAGATCTCAGGGTTCCCTCACAAGGTCCAGAATACAATTCAGGACCTGCCCTTCGACTGCTCCGGACTTTTTGTGGAACAGACAAACTCAAGGCTACATAGCCTTAAGGACCCGTGGGCATCCCTCAAATTTTTGGGGCTTCATACATCAGCCCTGCAAAGACATTCAAGCCCCTGGCCGCCCAGCGTTTCTACCCTGCCCCTCCTAGACAAGACTACAATAGGAAGTGGGACAGAAGCAAGAGGAGGCGCCCATCTCAGTCCTCCTCCAGCCAAGGGCAGGTCTTAGCTAAGCAGCCCTCAGGCTCGAAGCCAAACTTTTGGATGGAGCACCAGTTCAATACTTGGATCCTTCCCCTCCCTTTGTGAACTGCCTATCCCATTTCTACCATGCCTGGACTCAAATAACCTCAGACCGATGGGTCCTGAGCATGGTAGAATTGTGATATTCTCTTCAATTCTGTTCCCTCACATCCTCCTACCTCCCCTCCGTGTCCCTCTTCAGGAACTCTTCTCACGAGCAACTTCTAGTGTCGGAGATGCAAACGCTTCTATAGCTTGGGGTGGTAGAGGAGGTTCCTCTGGAATTCTGGGGCAGGGGTTTCTATTCTCCTTACTACTTAATCCCCAAGGCCAAGGGTGGGCTCAGGCCCATTTTAGACCTGCAAAACATCAACAAATTCATGAAGAAACTGAAGTTCTGCGTGGTCTCCCTGCCCTCCATCATTCCATCTCTGGATCTGGGCGACTGGTACGCCATCCTCGACTTGAAGGACGCGTACTTCCACGTCTCCATAATCCCGACCCACAGACGGTTTCTGTGATTTGTGGTCACCAACACCAATTAGTTCACAGTCCTCCCCTTCGGCCTATCATCAGCCCCTTGGGTGTTCACCAAGTGTATGGCGGTCATGGTGGTCTGCCTTTGGAAGCATCAGGTGCAAGTTTTACCATACCTAGATGACTGGCTCATCAAGTGCTGGTCCCAAGCCCAGGTGGAGGAGTATGTGAACCTGGTACGAACAATGTTCCGCAATCTTGGTCTCATCCTCAACGTGGTGAAGTCGACCCTGGCTCCCACTCAAAGGATAGAATTCATTGGGGTGCTCCAGGACTCCACCCAGGCTAGGGCGTTTCAGTTCGAGTCTCATTCTTAGCCATGAGTACCATAGTACAAAGTCTCCACTGGTTCCCCATCACGATGGTCAGGAACTACCTAAAATTACTTGGGCATATGGCAGCATGCACTTACGTGATGCAGCATGCAAGGCTGTACCTCAGTCCCCTCCAGGCATGGCTGGTCCAAGTGTACACACCAAATCGGGACCATCTGGCCAGTCTGGTCACACATTCTCCTCGGGCTCTCGAGTCCCTCCATGGTGGCTCGATCCACAAACAGTTTGTGCGGGAGTACCCTTTTCCAAACCTCAGCTGTCTCTGTCGCTAGTCACAGATGCGTTGGTGCTGGGGTGGGGAGCGCACCTGGGCAACCTCAGGACTCAGGGTTTATGGTTCCAGGCAGAACTATTGCTGCACATCAACGTCAGGGAGCTAAGGGTGATGCGCCTAGCTTGTCAGATGTTTCAGACCCACCTTGAGGCAAATGTGTATCGGTGTTAACAGACAACACCACAGTGGTGTTCTGTATAAACAAACGGGGTACTCACTCTTCTCCCCTGTGCCAGGAAGAACTCAGGTTGTGGAACTTTTGCATCGTCCACTTGATACAGTAGGAGGCATTGTATCTGCCGGGCGCACAAAACGAACTGGCCGATCGCCTCAGCAGATCTCTCCACGGCCACAAATGGTCTCTCCGACTGGAGGTCAGCAATATCGTCCTGAAGTGGGAATCTCCTCAGGTGGAGTTGGTCGTGACATGAGGCAACAGGAAGTTTTACAGCTATATCAGAAAATGAATGATTGGTTATTCCATTTACCAAAGGTAATTCAAGCAGATATTTATGAAGTCATTGGGAGGTAAACTATCTCCAATTCAACAGGTTAATCATTAATATTTGGAGGATTTTCTTGTCATGCTGTACAGTAACTCCTTGCTTAATGTTATAGTTATGTTCCTCAAAAAAAGGTGACTTTAAGCAAAACGATGTTAAGCAAATCCAATTTCCCCTTAAGAATTAATTAGGGGGAGTTAGGTTCCATGGAATTTTTTTCACCAGACAAAAGACTATATTCTCTCTATATATACACACACACAGTATAAGTTTTAAACAAACAATTTAATACTGTACACAGCAATGATGATTGTGAAGCTTGGTTGAGGTGGAAGTCAGAGGGTGAGATATTTCCCAGGGAATGCCTTACTGCTAAGTGATGAACTAGCACTCAGCTGAGCCCTCAAGGGTTAACACATTGTTGTTAATGTAGCCTCACACTCTACAAGGCAGCACAAATGGAGGGAGTGGAGACAGCATGGCAGAAAGAGACACACACCCTGTGTGTGTGTGACAGAGAGAGATGCGCATTGCCCCTTTAAGTATGCTGACCCCACTCTAAGTACATTGCCTTTTTAAGTAGATCAGCAAGTAGAGACAGCAGCTGCTTCTAGCAAGCTCCCTCCATCCTGAGCCCTGTCGTGTCCCCCCTCCCCGCTCTATGGAGATGGGGTACGCGGGGAGGGAGAGGGATACCTTGATATTAGCACACTTCTTCCCCCTCCGCCCCAGCAAGCAGGAAGCTCCTGGGAGCAGCTCCAAGGCAGAGGGCAGGAGCAGCACATGGCAGTGGGGGGAGGGACAGCTGAACTGCCGGCAATTGATAGCCTGCTGGGCAAGCGGCCACACAGGAAACTTAGGCAAGTGGGGAGCTAATAGAGGGGCTTCCGGTCCACCTTGGTTCCAAGCCCCCACCAGCCAGCTGCAACGGGCTGCTCTTTTTGTAAGCAGTGGACAAAGCAGGTGGCTGCCAAACAACGTTATAAGGGAGCATTGCGCAACTTTAATCGAGCCCGTTCTCTAATTGATCAGCAACGAAACAACGTTAACAGGGACGACTTTAAGTGAGGAGTTACAGTATTAGGAGAAGAACATCACGAGACAGACATTTAAATTGTTTTATTTAACTAAAACAATAACGTTATGTATTCTGGATTTTTTTCTTCAACAACAAACATATAATGTTATTAACAAAACAAGCATATGAATTTTTGAATTTAGGTAAACATTCTAGTTTTTTTAAATCAGATTTTTGTTAAAATTGTTTTTAACTAAAATAGTTAAATTAAATATTAAAAAAAAAATTAAATCGACTATGTCAGACAGGTCAACATGAGAAACTTAAAATATTGGCTTCTGCAGCTAACTCAGTTGTCTTCACCTTAATTTTTCTGTTTGTTCATAATCTGGAAAAGAAAAACAAGCTTTCCTGCTTTTTCAGGTCCCAAATGATTTCTCAATTTGGAATGAATTAGTCCAAAGGAAGAAAATACTCTTTCTATGCCAGCAGAAGAAGCTACTGCTGTTAAAAGTGAGATTATCACTTCAACAGTTTCTGAATCCAAGTGTTTAAGTGACTTTCACCAGTTCACTAATGTGACTTTCTTTAAAACATCATCAGCAAACGTATATTTCTTGAATGGCTCACCCTTAGTTCTGAAGTTTATTATAGTTGGCATTATAGAGGGATGATTGCTGGATGTCCATGTCATAGCCAACGCCTCTTCTTCAGCAGTTAAGGTTTGACTCTGTTACTGAGTATTGAGAATATTTGCAAGAAAATGAGCTGGAGATAGTGCTTGTCCCATTTGCATTTTTAATGCTTGTAGTTTAACTCTGTCATTGCCTATTTCTCTTTTTAAGATCTCACTCAGTTCCTTCCAAATTTGAACAGCGTCAGCAATAAAAAGCTATTTCTCTGCATTTTGTTGAAGGCTACAGAAAGAGGCTTCAGGGTACTCAGCATGTGTTCAACATTTCTCTGAAGCCCAATGTTGAGAACTTTGGCTGTGATGGTGCCATCTATTTTTTTCATGATTTTGTTCACAAACTGTCATCAGATTAGGCCAGTTCTTGATATAGTGCTCAAAACAGTCCACTACTGAGTTCCATCGCACGTCTTGTGGGAGAGTTAGCTTGGTTCCTCTCACTTTTATCAGAGCAGCTGCTGCAAAGTGGTTGTTACGGAAGGAATTTGCACTTTCAACAACATTAGCCTTTATTTCTGGAACACTGAAGTCTTTGGCTAGGAGGTACATCAAATGAGCACTGCACCCGTATGTTATTAGCTTGGGACTCTCTTCACTCTCTTCTAAATAATTTTTTCTCATCTTGGATACATTTGCAGCATTGTCTGTGACCAAGCTGCATACTAGACATTTGAATTTTTTTTCACAGTTTGTTATAGCTTTTACTGCTACTTCTTGTAAGTATTCTGCTGTGTGTGCATTTCCTGATGTATGAATTGTTTCTGTAAGGAAGACATTCCCTTCTTCTGTTGTCACACAAGCACATCTACAAGAGGATCATTGTGGACATTGCTCCACCCATCAAGACTCAGGTTAACAATTTCACCCTCTAGACCTTTTGCACACTGCTCAATTTCTCTTCCATACACGTTATCCAGCAATTTGCCTGCGACATCTGCTCTGTTGGATGGACTGTATCCTAGTCTTAATGACTGAATCATGTTAATAAAGTGTGGGTTCTCAATCATAGGGAAAGGAGAGTTTGTTGCATAAACAAACTGAGTAATTTTTTCATCATTACCTCTTTTTGTAATCTACTTTAAAGGTGAAATTGTAAAAGGAAGATCTGCCTATTTCAGCTATTTATTTTTTATTACAACTGCATCTAAAATGATGAGGAACTTCATTAAAATATTTGCAAACTGGGTCTCTTTTACGGCCTGCTGCCATTATAGGTTTTCCTTTCTAGTGAGAGAATGGTATGGTAGATCTCAAATCAATGAAGGCTACCCTGAGAAGGACCTCAAGACTTCTGGAATATGCTGCTCAAACAGTTTCACTTTTGTTTCTACTGCCTATCCCTCCCTTTTCACATTTATCTCCAGACTTCTTCTCCTTTTCCAAATCTATTCTGCCCCCAATAATCTTCTATTCATTGAACTTTTTGAAACGTTGCACTTTTAGATAGAGTTAAGGGATTGACTCTGTGTACACAAATTTGCAGAGGGACAATAGGGTTGAGGTCTTTTATTGCTTACCTCTATATATTTAGTTATTTATTTAAAAACATTTTTGCTGTTAACAAGCAAGTTATCTCTGGAGACACAAATGCACAGTTTGAAAACTGCAAAACTAAGCATCTGTGATGGTATCTTCTAGACTGAGTACTGAGTCCCATTGGGTAGATAGAAAGATTAACCTAATCTGTACAGAAACTCTGGAACCCCGTAAAATTGGGTCCCTAATCCATGAACTATTGGAACTCATTTACAAAACTTTCCTTAAACATTACATGAATATATCGTCTCATACTATAGAATTAGAATTTATAATCCCTATTCCATGATGAGATATCTTTGAGCTATAATGTATCTTAATTAAAATGATCTTTAGATGGGTTTTTTCCTCAAAAAGCATTTTATCAAAAAAATCCGATTTAAATAAGAAAAATGTGTGGGAAATCCATGGCTAAACCCATTAGAGCTCCAGTGCTCTGATTTGGTTACCGAGGTTCTCCTTGACAGTAGAAAGCCCTCATTCGCACCACTTATCTAGCCAAGTGGAAAAGGTTCTTTATTTGGGCCACACAGAAGGGCACCCCTCCGCTACAGTACTCAATTCCCTTTATACTGGACTACTTAGTCTACTTAAAGCAGCAAGGTCTGGGAGTCTCATCAATTAAGGTGCACCTGGAAGCTATTTCTGCTTTCCATCTGGGTGCAGCAGGGTGGGCGGTATTTGCTGACCTCATGGTTGGACATTTCCTTAAAGGACTAAACAGTCTGTACCCCCAGGTGCGGCAACCTGGTCCTCCCCGCCGGGACCTTAACTTGGTCCTCTCAAGGCTCATGGGGCCCACTTTTGAACCTCTAGCAACTTGTTCGTTGCTTTACCTCTCTTGGAAGAGCCATTTCTAGTGGCTATATCGTCTGCTAGAAGCTCAAAACTTTAATGTCTGAGCCCCCTTATATATTTTATAAGGACAAGATACAATTGTGGGCACACCAGGCCTTTCTCCCTAAAGTTGCTTTACAGTTTCATAGAAGTCAGGACATCTTTTTTTGCCAGTGTTCTTCCCGAAACCTCAACCCAGACTCCATTCCGTAGATGTTAGACGTGCCCTGGCTTTTTACATTGAGTGAACAAAGCCATTTAGGAAGTCAACTCAACTCTTTGTTGCCGTTGCTGAGAGAATGAAAGGTTTGCCTATCTCATCCCAGTGAATCTCATCTTGGATCACAGCCTGGGTGCTATGTCCTGGTGAAGATTCTAGCCTCAGGACTGACGGTGCACTGCATGAAGAGCACAAGCTTCATCTGCAGCGTACCTGGCGCAGGTCCCCATCCAGGACATCTGCAGGGCGGCGATGTGGTCATCTATTCATGCGTTTACGAGTCACTACGCCATCACTCAGCAGGCTAGAGATGATGCTGCATTTGGCAGAGCAGTACTCCAGTCTGCAGCTCGGTGAACTCTGAGCCCTCCTCCAGGGGACTGCTTGGGCGTCACCTACTTAGAATTGACATGCGCAATCACTCTAAAAAGAAAAAATGATTACCTACTTTTCGTAACTGTTATTCTTTGAAATGTGTTCTCATGTCCATTCCAAGACCTACCCACCTCCCTTCTGTCGGAGTATCTGGCAAGAATGAACTGAAGAGGCAGCAGGTCAGCAGGGCCTGATATACATGGCCATGAAGGCACTGCTCCGGGGGCTCCACAGCCAACCCAACGGGTACCGCTAGGGAAAAACCTTCCAACAATCGTACACGTGGTGCACACACACCTACTTGGAATGGACATGAGCAACACATCTTGAAGAGCAATAGTTACGAAAGGTAGGTAACCGTTTTTTACAGCTTGGACCACTAGAAACAACCGTAGGTGAGGGATAGCTCAGTGGTTTGAGCATTGGCCTGCTAAACCCAGGGTTGTGAGTTCAATCCTTGTGGGGGCCACTTAGGGATCTGGGGCAAAATCAATACTTGGTCCTGCTAGTGAAGGCAGGGGCTGGACTCGATGACCTTTCAAGGTCCCTTCCAGTTCTAGGAGATAGGATATCTCCATTAATTTATTTATTTATTTAATTTATTCTCCAAGGGTTTCTGTTACAACACCCTGCTTTCAGTGACTTATAACTGGGATATTTTCATGTAGAGGCCAGAAATTTTCCAAGCTGGATCTCATCTCACCCCCTGTATCTATCAGTCTTTGTTCTACTTTCAGTCAGCAGGGAAAAGGGGGAACACCGCACATTATAGATGGTCTGCCAGCCTGGGACCAGAACTTCCTCTCTGTGGAGAACACTAGTTTTCGCTGCCTCCACTCCTGGGTAAACTTCTGAACAGGGGCTTGTTTTTTGTAGAAGAGCCTTAGAAATATGACTACCTAAAAATCTGAATTTGGCTAATTGGAGATTCCCAAAACAAAATGGGGGGTGGGGAAGGCTTTTTGGCTAGTGCTTTCCAAGATAGGCTTGCCTCAGACCCCATTTTGGGGTGGAGGGATTGCTGTCGGAGAAGACCTGTTTCCTCTTTTCTCTTGGGCCCTAAGGAGAAGACAATGGGCTGCTAATGTACTTCAAGCCACATCCTTATTTAATGGCACTAGGAATTGACTTGTAGAAAGCAGCCTACAGCTGTATCAAAGGTCAACCCAGAGACATGTGGGTGAGCCTGGTCCCCTGTTGTCCTCCAGACATAACCCCTTCAGCCACTGTGCACATATCAAAGAAAACCCACCGAACTTGGGCTCATAGGGCTCAGGCTGTGGGGCTTTTTCATTGCTGTGTAGACTTCTGGGGTTGGATTGGAGCCCAGGCTCTAGGACCCTGCAAGGTGGGAGGGTGCTAGTGCTCAGGCTCCAGCCCAAGCTGGAGCAATGAAAGAGTCCCACAGCCTGAGCCCCACTAGCCTGAGTCGGCTGGAATGTGCTAGCCTCTGGTGTCTAGTTGCTGTGTGGGCATACCCTGTGAGGGCCAAGTCCATGCTGAGCCAGGGAATTGGGCCCTGGATAGTCCCCCACACCAGGGGGGATACAGAAGATGGTGAATAATGTGGCTTGAGCCTCTCCTCAGACTCAGCAGATGAGCTGTTCAGCTCTTTCAGTCCCAGTGCATGTAATTCAGGGGGCAAGAGACTGGTATGTCCTCCACTAGTAGCTCCATGGGGATCCTCACCACCCTTAGCTATACGTCATTCTGGGCAGACAGGTAGGCTGCGTGCCCATAGTGCTTTCTTCAAAGAAAACAGAAATCCCTCTCTCGTTTCCTGAAGTTCCATCCCCTGGAGAGATGTTCAGTGGGACCTTTCTGAAGGTTCCTCCACTTCAGCGATAGGGTTGAGACCTGTCCCAGTCCCCTTCCAAAAACTTGATAAAGTCCAAGGGGGACATCAAAGGAGCCATTGGCTAAAACTTGCAATAATAAAGGGAAGATAGTAAAAAAATGTTTCAGGTTCAAAGTGTCCTTCAGTTCAAACTCTGACCCAGAGTCCCCCATATCTGGATGAGTAGGCAAGTTCCTGCAGGCACAGTGACACTTATGAAAAAAGGGAAAATCAAAGAAGAGGGTCTGTTGTTCATCCTTTTTCTCTTCTGACTCCTATCCTGTGAGATCCCTTTGTAACTCTTCACAGTCAGCTTTGGACTTATCTCTTTTGAGTCATTTTTTATCCCCTGCAAATTTGGCCACCTCACTGTTCACCTACTTTTCCAGATCATTTATGAATATACTGAACAGCACAAGTCCCAGTACAGATTCTTTTTATTTCTGCAGTTTCATGCCTTGTTCACCACACACCCTCCAATTTATGCAACAAATGAAGCAGGGATCCTACAAACAACAGCCTCATTCAGTATGTTCTTGAGCACAGTCCATCCTGTGGATTGAATGAGGCATTGACTCTTTAGGGGGAAAAGAACATGTGATCATGTAATTTAAGACTGTCATAATTCATATGCACAAGGTTGTACTGGCAACCTTATTTCTCTCACTTCCCAATTTTTAAGTGTTTGGCTTTGCTATCTAAATAACAGTATTTGAAGGTAGTTTTTAAAAATGTAATAAACTAATACGTCCAGTGAAGATTTTAACTTTTCTGTGGGAAATATTCAAACATTAGGGATACATAATAGGATTCTCACTCCTATTACAAACAGATCATGAAACAACAGTTGGCATAAACTGAAGATATTACGGTTAGCGACTAGTTCTTATCTTCCTTAGAAAGTTAGCCAACGCTTGACTTTTCTTGGAAAAACTAATCAATGTGTGATTCTCCATATTAATTGGCAACATCTGCCCAGGAATAATATTGGTTCTTTTGATTGAGAATCTTTGTCTGACTTTTGGCCATATTTGAAATCTAGACATCTGATTAGACTCCCAGCTGCTATTAGGTAAGCAAATAGTAGCCCCCCTCAGATTTGCTTTTTTTTTGTCTCCGCACAGCCAAAAGTTTGTGCCTGGGTGCGGAATTTGCATCTTGTCATCCTTGCCTTTATCACCTGAAGATTAAATTACTGCCATGCACTGTATGTGGGATGACATCTTATATCCATCTAGAAACTGCAGCTGGTGCAGAATTCACTGGCCTATCTGTTACTTTGTATGCCATTTTATTAGCTTATTTAAACCAGTGATGTGTGATCTGCATTGGCTGCCTATTGATTTCTGGAGAGACAAGGAGAGTAAGGTAATGTCTTTTATTGGACCAACTTCTTTTTGTGAAAGAGACAAGCTTTTGATTTACACAAAGCTCTTCTTCAGGTCCATGTAGGTCGAAAGATTGTCTCTTCAACCAACAGTTGGTCCAATAGAAGATGTTACCCCACCCAGTTTGTCTCGCTGATATCCTGGGACCAACACAGCTGCAATAACACTTCACACAATATTGATTTCTGGGTTGATTATAATAAATGAGATCTGCTTATCTTAGAAACTCCCTCTCTCCTCATTAGATCTTTTCACACTTGCAGTGAAAGATACCTGAGCTATGGTTTCATTGGTATAAAAGAAAAGGTGCTGCTGTCATTTGTTAGGGTCCCACACTTTTTAGAACTCCCTTCCCTACACTTGGTCTGCAACAATCCAAATTTGTGAATTTTCAGGACACTATGCAAAGCCCATCTTTTCTCTTTAGTCCACAGGCAGCTTAGGAGTAGGGTAGCGTTTGGGAGCTATGGTGATTTCATAGTAGGCATTTAATTTTTTTTGTATATATTGTTGCTGCAATATTGCTGTTATTGCTGATTATCTACTGGGGTCTATTTACGATGAATTGCATTTTTAAAAAATTTCAGGGGTGCTCAGAGCTTGGGATGGGTGCTCTTATGTAGTTATTACAGATCTAAATCAATAAATAAACAAGCTGAACCAAGGGAGAAAAATAAAAAAGCAGGAGAAAAACAAGGTTAACTTTTAGAGAAAATAAAACTGAAATACCCTTTATGTAAAATATCTAGAAACACTGGGATGTTTCCCATTGATTTTGACATTTTTCAATTTCTTTATTTTTCATGACATAACTGTGCAGGGTGTAGGAATAAATAATCCATGAATATTACAGAAATACTAAATGAATTTTACTTTGGAAGAAAACAACATAGTAGGGTTGTCATAATTTTAACAGCAATAATCACTGTGTTGTGGATCTTATTGCAAGATTATTGACCTTGACATCCATTCTGTACTCTGGAACACCAAATTTCTGTCTCTGAGACTGGGGCTTCAGCAGTGCAAAACATGCATACATTTTAAGAGGAATCAGGAACTATAATTAGAGTCTACTAGAGGAGGGAGAATAAAAATGATCAGGAGCTGTCATACTAAATGTTAACTTAACATGGACAGAAAGTACTTACTTGTGTTACATTTAAAGTTGAAATCACATTATAATCAATATTATTACTTATTCGAGTGGGGAATTTTGTGATATATACTTAAAATATACTAGAATGCTTACCATTTTATTTTGTTCCCGATTAAGAAAAACTGTTTTTAATTTAAAATAAATTTTTGTTTTTTAAAATACACTGGTTTAAAATTAAACTTGAAATTTTGAAAATCAATGTTTAAAGCCTACATGTACTGTAATCTGTTAAAACCATTTAAATAAATAAAAATACTGAAGTTAAGAGAAATACGTAGAAGGATAATGAAGTGAATCTAAAATGTATAACATGTGGGTGCAGTGCTTATTTGCTGCATTTTTTAGCCAAAGACTTAAATATTCCACGAATAAAGGAAAAAATACTGTTGAAATTGTAAAATTAATCCATAATAATATTTTACTTCAGCTTCTTTGAAGAGGAGGATCAAAACTAATTCTTCCCCAAGGTATACTAATAATTCATACTATTGTAGAGCCTGGGAGCCCCAGTCATGGACCATGACCCCAATGTGCTAGGTGCTGTACAGACAGAACAAAAAGATAATCCTTGCCCCAAAGAGCTTATTATCTAAACAGGGTTGGTGCTACTGGGGACAGAGGGGGCTAAGGGGATATTTGCCCCCCCAATGATCTTCATGGGGACCAAAATAATTGTCAGGCCAAAATATGTACAATATGTACAATATTCATCCTTTATAAATCACAGTAAGATACTGTCACAGTGGGCAAATGTAACTTTTTTATTAAACTTTAAAAACCCAAGATTTTTCAGGGGTCTAACCAGCCCCATGACTCTGGAAGGTTGTTTTGTTTTTTAAATAGCAAGAGCCAGGGCCCCCAAAATACCCACATGCCCCCACCAGTAATGGGAGCCTAGAATCAGCCCTGCATCTAATTATGAGACAACAGATGGACATCGACAGATCAAAAGGAGAGTATAAGGAAACAATGAGACAATACACCAGGAGCCTAACCATTGTCAAGTTTTTTGTAGGCATCGTGGCAAAGAATTTTTTTTTTTAAAGGAAAAATTTGAAGGAGAGGAATGAAGTGTTTTCGTGGATGTTTACAAAGAGTACCTTCCAAGTGTGAGGGGTGGCATGGGAGAAAGCAAGAAGGTGCTTGTTTGAAAAGTTGGTGGTGAAGGCTGACATCATAAACTGATCAGAGATGGGAGTCAGCCTTTCAATATTGAATGAGAGTAGATAAGTTGGCGGGGGGAGGCGGGAATACCATGAAGGGCCTTGAAAGTGAAGACAAGTAGCTTATGTTTGTTATGGTAGAGAAGAGGGAGTCAGTGGTGGAGTGCAAAGAGGGTCACATGGTTAAAGTGAAGGGGTAGGAAAATGATCTTTGCAGCAGCATTGTGAATGGATAAGAGCAGGGCAAGATTGATGTTGGAGTAACTGAGACGTGAGATGATCATAGAATATTAGGATTGGAAGAGACCTCAGGAGGTCATCTAGTCCAATCCCCTGCTCAAAGCAGGACCAACACCAACCAAATCATCCCAGACAGGGCTTTGTCAAGCCGGGCCTTAAAAACCTCTAAGGATGGAGATTCCACCACCTCCGAAGGTAACCCATTCCAGTGCTTCACCTCCTAGTGAAATAGTGTTTCCTAATATCCAACCTAGTCCTCCCCCACTGCAACTTGACACCATTGCTGCTTGTTCTGTCATCTGCCACCACTGCCGCCTAGCTCAGAGGTGGGCAAATTACCCTCCTGTCTGGCCTCTGAGCTCCTGGCCCAGGAGGCAACTCCCGGCCTCATCCCTGCTGTTTCCCCTACCCTGCAGCCTCAGCTTGCTCTGCCGCCGGCGCAATGCTCTGGGCGGTGGGGCTGCAAGCTCCTGGGGCAGTGCAGCTGCAGAGCCCGGGCTGACCCGGTGCTCTGTGCTGCGTGGTGGCGACCGCGTTGCTGGCTCCAGCCAGGTGGCGTGGCAGTAGTGCCGCCAGCCGCTGGTGCTCCAGACAGTGCGGTAAGAAGGCAGGGAGCAGGGGGGTGGGATAGAGGGCAGGAGAGGTCAGGGGGCAGGGGTGTGGCTAGGGGTCGGGGTGATCAGAGGGCGGGGAACAGTGGGGTTGAATGGGGGCAGGGGTCCTGGGGGGGCAGTCAGGAATGAGAGGAGAGGTTGGATGGGGTGGCGAGGGGCAGTCGGGGGCAGGGGTTCCGGAGGCAGTCGGGATAGGTGGTAGATGGGGCAGGGGTCCCGGGGGAGCCGTCAGGGAACGCGGGGGTTGGATGGGCCCCTGGCCTAGCTCCATCCTCTTTGGCAACAGGGGCACACCCCTGACTCATATCCAGCTTCTTGTCCACTGTAATCCCCAAGTCATTTTCTGCAGAACTGCTGCTTAGCCAGTTGGTCCCCAGCCTGTAGCGCCCATGAGGAAAAATTAGTGGGTGCGCTGCACCCACCGGCAGCCAAGCTCCCCTCACCCCCTGCCCCACCTCCTCCTTCCCCCCCTGAGTGCACCGCATCCCCGCTCCTCCGCCTACCTCCCAGAGTTTCCTGCTCAGCCACCACCAAGCAGCTGTTTGGCAGCGTTAGCATGCTCTGGGGGTGGGGAGGAGGAGTGGGAATGTGGCACACTCAGGGGAAGAGGTGGGGCCGGGGTGGGGATTTGGGGAAGGGGTTGGAATATTGGCAGGGAGGGGGAGGAGTTGGGGTGGGGATTTTGGGGAAAGGGTTGGAAGGGGGCGGGGAAGGGGTGGGAAGAGGTGGGGCAGGGGCAGGGTAGAGCACCCACGGGGAAGAGGGGAAGTCGGTGCCTATAGCGGTACATGGGATTCTTCCTTTCTAAGTGCAGTACTCTGCACTTGTCCTTGTTGAACCTCATCAGATTTCTTTTGGCCCAATCCTCCAATTTGTCTAGGTCACTCTGGACCCTATCCCTACCCTCCAGTGTATCTACCTCTCCCCCCAGCTTAGTGTCATCTGCAAACTTGCTAAGGGTGCAATTAATCCCATCATCCAGATCATTAATAAAGATGTAGAACAAAACCGGCCTCAAGACAGACCCCTGGGACACTCTGCTTGATACCTGCTTCCAACTAGACATCGAGCCATTGATCATTACTCGTTGAGCCCGACAATCTAGCCAGCTTTCTATCCACCTTATAGTCCATTCATCCAATCCATACTTTTTTAACTTGCTGGCAAGAATACTGTGGGAGACCGTATCAAAAGCTTTGCTAAAGTCAAGATATATCACATTCACCACTTTCCCCATATCCACAGAGCCAGTTATCACACGAGAAAGGCAACCAGGTTGGTCAGGCATGACTTGCCCTTGGTAAATCCATGTTGACTGTTTCTGATCACCTTCCTCTCCTCCAGGTGCTTCAAAATGGATTCCTTGAGGACCTGCTCCATGATTTTGCCAGGGACTGAAGTGAGGCTGACCGGTCTGTAGTTCCCCGGGTTCTCTTTCTTCCCTTTTTTAAATATGGGCACTGTATTTACCTTTTTCCAATCATCCAGGACCTCCCCCAATCGCCACGAATTTTCAAAGATAATGGCCAACGGCTCTGCAATCACATCAGCCAACTCCCTCAGCACCCTTGGATGCATTAGATCTGGACCCATGGACTTGTGCATGTCCAGCTTTTCTAAATAGTCCTTAACCTGCTCTTTCACCACTGAGGGCTGCTAACCTCACTAACCTCATCCCCATACTGTGCTGTCCAGTGCAGCAGTCTGGGAGCTGACCTTGTCTGTGAAGACCGAGACAAAAAAAGCATTGAGTACTTTAGCTTTTTCCACATCATCTGTCACTATGTTGCCTCCCCTATTCAGTAACCGTCCCACACTTTCCCTGGCCTTCTTGTTGCTAACATACCTGTAGAACCCCTTCTTGTTACCCTTCACATTCCTTGCTAGCTGCAACTCCAATTGTGCCTTGGACTTCCTGATTACACCCCTGCATGCTCAATCAATATTTTTATACTCTCTAGTCATCTTCCACTTCTTGTAAGCTTCCTTTTTGAGTTTAAGCTCACTGAAGATTTCACTGTTAAGCCAAGCTGGTCGCCTGCCATATTTGCTATTCTTTCTGCACATCTGGATGATTTGTTCCTATGCCCTCAATAAGGCTTCTTTAAAAGACAGCCAGCTCTCCTGGACTCCTTGCCCCCTCATATTAGCCTCCCAGGGGATCCTTCCTATCAGTTCCCTAAGGGAGTCAAAGTCTACTTTTCTGAAGTCCAGGGTCTGTATATTGCTACTGAGTGTGTTCATCCTATTTGTATAAATGTATCATTCTTGTATCTGAAACTAGAAATATAAGTATAACTCTGAGGTCCTATTTTAATTATGCAAAGTGTGGGCCATTATTGGTGGCTTGGAATCTTGATGGCTCCCATTAACCAGGGCAATTGGTTGTAATGGCTCTGTTTACTTGTAAGTCTTCCTGTATACAAGCAAGTGGGTAATGAAGTCTTACAGTGACATGTGATCATGTCACCTGAACTGTAATCCGTCTTTAACCTGATGCTTTTCCATTTAGAAGGAGGGGTGGGGGACTCAGAGATACAAAAGATTCCCGCCTTGTGCCAAAGCTATATAAGGGAGTGGAACAGAACAAAGGGGGCTGCAGTCATGAGAAATCCCCTAGCTACCACCTTAGCTGGAACAAGGACTGTACCCGGGGAAAGGACTGGGCCCAGACTAGAAGGAGGCTAGTCTGTCAAAGAAGCTTATTAGAACATCTCTGAGGGTGAGATTTACCTGCAGTTATTAGGCTCAAGTATTAGACTTAGACTTGCGTGTTTTATTTTATTTTATTGTCGGTCTTTACTTGGAACCACTTAAATCCTACTTTTTGTATTTAATAAATTAATTAACCCAGAGTATGTATTAATACCTGGGGGGGGGGGGGCAAACAGCTGTGCATATCTCTCTATCAGTGTTATAGAGGGCGAACAATTTATGAGTTTACCCTGTATAAGCTTTATACAGGGTAAAACAGATTTATTTGGAGTTTGGACCCCATTGGGAGTTGGGCATCTGAGTGCTGGAGACAGAAGCACTTCTTAAGCTGTTTTCAGTTAAGCCTGTAGCTTGTGGGGAACGTTATTGAGACTTGGATCTTGTGTTTGCAGCAGGCAAGCATGTCTGGCTCAAACAAGGCGAGGTACTGGAGTCCCAAGCTGCCAGGGAAAATGGGCTCAGAGGTAGTCCCAGCACATCAGGTGGCAGTCCCAAAGGGGTTTCTGTGACCCAACCCGTCACACTCTCCTTTCTTCCTTTTGTGAGTATCCTGAACTCAACCATCTCATGGTCACTGCTGCCTAGGTTCCCACCCACTTCTTCTTCCCCTACCAATTCTTCCCTGTTAGTAAATATCAGGTCAAGAGGAGCATGGCCTCTAGTTGGTTCCTCCAGCACTTGTACCAGGAAGTTGTCCCCAACACTCTCCAAAAACTTCCTGGATTGTCTGTGCATTGCTGTATTGATCTCCCAGCAGATGTCAAGGTGATTGAAGTCCCCCATTAGAACCAGGGCCTGTGATCTGGAAACTTTAGTTAGTTGTCAGAAGAAAGCCTGGTCTACCTCATCCTTCTGATCCGGTGGTTTATAGCACAGGCCCACCACAACATCATCCTTGTTGCTCTCGCCTCTAAACTTAACCCAAAGACAGGCTTTTCTCCAGTTTCAAACTGGAGCTCTGAGCAATCATACCACTCTCTTACATACAATGCAACTCCTCCACCTTTCCTCCCATACCTGTCCTTCCTGAACAGTTTATACGCATCCGTGACAGTGCTCCCGTCATGTGAACTGCCCCACCAAATTTCTGTTATTCCAATCACATCATAGTTCTTTGATTGTGCCAGGACTTCCAATTCTTCCTGCTTGTTTCCCAGTCTTCTTGCATTCTTGTACATGCACCTAGCTGATTGCCCTACTTTCTCAGTATGAATCAGGAGGCTTCCCATCTTGTACCCTCCTCCTTGTGTTTCCTCCCTGTATCCCACTCCCCCATTTACCTCTGGGCTTAAGTCACCATCCCCCGGTGAACCTAGTTTAAAGCCCTCCTTACTAGGTTAGCAAGCCTGCCTGCGAAGATGCTCTTCCCTCTCTTCATTAGGTGGATCCCATCTCTTCCTAGCAATCCTTCTTCCCGGAACAACATCCCATGGTCGAAGAATCCAAAGCCCTCAACAGCCCTGATGGCAGCCTCGTCAAACGTTTTAGCTGTGTGGATGGATAGGAAAGGCCATATTTTCTCACTATACAGAAAGAATCTCCAAGACTTAGACATAGCCTGGATGTGAGTACCTAGTGATGACACTCAGGTTACAGGCCTAAGTGCATGACGGAATTCAGTGGTTGACTGTTTTGAACTATTTATTAATAACTGGCCTATTCTGATGACAATTTGAAGAAAATCATGCCAAAATGTGGAACTATCACAGCTGAAGTTGTGAACAATGGATTAAAGAGAAACACAGAAGATATGCTGACCATACTGAAACATATTTCCTCAGTTGTGGACAAATTGAAAGAGAGCTTCTCTTTTACAGATGCTATTGAAATTTGGACTTCAAGAAACATTGCCGAAAGCAATACCCCACAAAATTAAATTGCAGATAGCGAAGAAGTCAATGGATCAAGCCTAATTTTTTTGCCAATGTTCTCAACACAAAGTACCGGAGTATATGCCTAATTGCTAAGGAGAAAGATGCTGCTGTGACATGGATATCTAATAGTCTCCTTCAGTCATGCCAACCATAGTCTGTTTCAATTCTGGAGCTGAACAATTCAAGTACATCTTTGCTGCTCAAGTTTTAAAGAAAGTGAAACTACTGAACTGATGGAAGTCACTGGCCAAGCATCTGGAACCCAGAGTATGCTGAAGTGCTAAACCAGTTGTTGACAGCAGTAGCTTCTTCTGTAGGTGCAGAGAAAATAATTTCTCTTTTTATACTAGTTCATTCAAAGTTGAGAAACTGATTGGGATTTGAAAAAGCAGGAAAGTTTGTTTTCTCTTTTCAAGCCGTGAATAAAAATGAGGTGGGAGAGGATGAGATCTACTAGCTCTAAAAACTTGAAGGGACATGATGACCAGAAACAATCACTTTAATTCACTAACTACAGTTAATATTGTTTGTTTAATAAATCAGTTTTAAATACAAAATGTGTTTTGATATGCTTCCTTTTTTAAGGTAATTTTATTTAATAAAAACAGTTTTAAAATGCACATTTGTGCATTTTTATCGAATTATAATTTCCAGCCAAATGCAGGATGATGTAAATGGAGTAAAATATTAATAATCATTAAGTGATTTTTTTCACCATTTTCCAACAATAGAAATGTAAAAATTAAGACTATGAAGCTGTATAATTGCTTGCAGAGTTTGTCTATCCTCCTGGTTAACAAAAAAATAATAATATTGAATTTAGTGTAAGGGCATTAGTTGCAAATCAGCATTTGAAAGGTTTTATTATAATTGGTTGGAATAACCATTCTTTAAGAAAATAACGAAAGTACAAATGCAAAACAAGATTAAAATCTATTAAACCTAGGTTTCTGTTTGCTGATTTAAATCATGATTAAAATCTGTGATTTAAACAACTTTGACTTCAATCAATCCACCCAGAAATATACTAAGTAGTGTCATCTTTTTGATCGGTGTGATAGTTTAAGTGTTAAAGGTGACAATGCGGTTATCCTCTTGATAATGGACTGGTGTAGTTTTGGAAATATTAATCTTTACAAATTATCCTTGGCTGTGTCAGGAAGTATATCTGCATGTTCATCTGGGGCAACCTGCACTTGTTTAACTGGACTAAATAGATATGATTGTAATTGTGGTAATTATTCCTGTTATGTATAATTTGAATTAAATGTTTTTATTGTTAATTATATAATTTAAGTACTGTCCACTAGATTGTGGGAACATTGTGATAGGGCTCCCTCAAGGAATTGTGACCGAGTCAAGCAGCATTCTCTCTGGGGTTCCTGTGGAGCGCAGGTTGGACTGGTATCTCTGCCACCATTTAAATGGGTCCAGTATGTGCTCTTCTCCAAGATGGGTCAGCAAATTAGTGGGGAGAGGTCCCAGTGTGTTCCACTGGAGTGTGGGTTCCTTAGTGCTCACTTTTACCACCCCTCTTCCCCAGCTTTCTTTCCTGACCATTTGCACAGGGTTGGGAACTATCTAACTCTGACTTACTGTGGTAATATATACCACTTGATAGTGTTTATTTCTTTGCTTGGTCAGGTTTACATAGATTAGGAAATAGGAAACTGCTGCTTGATGAAGATACTCTGTCTCCAATCCTGGGCCTCATTCCGGCTGTTTTGTGCCACTCTGGGAGCATTTGTAAAGATGGTGGATGCGGGTCCTTGAAGGAATCTTCCTCTGCAGAGGAATTTCCAGGTGGTGAAGAGCTGCTGAAGCAGCCCCTTCATCCCCACTCCTGTTACCCTCAGCAAAAGGGTACAATTGGGCAAATAGGACATAGGTAGGGTGTCCCTATGCACTGGCAATCCCCAGCTGCTGGAATGGCTCCTTGGGGTCACAAAGCCAAGTAGATAGCAATGAGGCAAGTCCTGTGTTCAGGAGAATGTAAAGGTTGCTAGGCCAGGAGTTTTGGACTTCTATATTCTTTAATTAAACAGTTTAAAATATTCTTTGGGGCTTTGGCAAACAAAAATGGGGTTGTCCCCCAACAGTACATTAATTTCTAAAGAGGTATGAGGTTATATTGCTAAGATAACCGAATATTTACTAATTCTGTACTAGTCTAACACATCACTCTGTTCCTCTGATGACTTTAAAATTGTTTGATTTTATTTTAAAATTTACCACAGTGTCTCAGTACCTTGACACTACAGATATTGGAATATCTCTTTGATAGTGGGGATACTTTGCACACCAATTCTGTAGCATTCCAGCATGAGCTTTTACTTTTAAAAATTACCTTCATATCAATATTATTCAGTGAAGGAAGAATCCTTACCAGGTATATTATACAAGATAGCTTGGGGGAATACATTATATTTTCATTGCTTTAGACTTTATGTAAAATTTCTAGTAATCTGGAAAATTACTGATTCATCTGTGTGTGTGTGTTCCTAATTTCTCTTAGACATTTTAGCAGGACTTCTTCTGTAATGTTTCTGATCTTGGCCTGTTCAGCAGTTCAAATCATTTGCTTCAGGTACTTTTTATAGGGGCCTTATAAATACTTGAGCACCACACAAACATTAAATAATTTTTCCTCACAAGATCCCTGTGAATTAAGAGAAGTATTACTCCTGTTTAACAAATTGAGATATTGTGGCTTGATTAAGGTCACGTTAGAATTATATACGAGAAGCAGGAATTAAATCCAGACCAACTGGCAGACAGGTACCTACAGAAAAGAAGGCTTTTAATCCCCAAACTCTCATATGCCACTTGTACAAAGGGAGGCGGATCTGAACTGTGCCTGTAGAGCAAGAGACTGAATGCTGCTATTGAAACCAAATAACCCACAATGCAATAATCGCTAAAACAGTTCAGAACATTTTTTTGAAAAATTGTTTTGTTTTTTTGGGAAACTATGAAGTTATCCATATTATTTAACAGTTTTCTAGGTATATCCAGCAACAATGGTGGTCTAATGTGAGAACTGCCTTATTAGTAAATTTAAATTTAATATATCTATAGGGTTGTGTGTGTGTGTGTGTACACACACACCTATATACACTCGTGTGTGCACGCATGTGCATGTGTTAAATACAAACTGTCATTTCTAAACGTTTTATCTAAATTTTATGGATTTATTAAATCCATGTAAAGTTTCTTTACCCTAGTCTACTGCTTTTGAAAGTGGAGATGTCCTTCTCTCAATTAAAATAGATACCTTTCTATGATTTTTTTCCGTGTGTATTGTTCATTTTTTAGTTCACCAGGAAGTTATGATGGCATGCTATGTAGAACTGGAAAAGGTACTTAATGAGACTGTAGATATTAAAGTAAGTGCACCAATTCATGGCTCTTTACCTTTTATATAAAGAAAAGGTCACTCAGCACTGGCAGAGAAGATGCAAGGATTTTCCTAGCTGAATGTAGTTCTGCCTTTGCTGAATAGTTCACTAAGCAGCACTGGTTTGCTGTGAATGTTTCTCTCCAGGGTGGAATATGACATGGATTCTGATCTTGGGGGTTGTTACTCCCACGGAGGTTGGAAACATATAATGGGGTGTGGGTTGGTCCCAGTATGGAAAAAGGGGGTCTGGTATGTGAAAGGTTGAGAACCGTTGGCTTAAAGGAACACTGAAGGGATATTCTCCTTATGTAAAGCGTTGTGTTTTCTCCTTATAAATTTATTCCTCTATATCTGAAAATTTGCCTTTGATCTGAACAAGTGATGTTACTAAACTGCACATTTGAAAGTGTATTGACATATACCAGGGAAATAAAAAAAAACTATTCTGGTCTGGTGACTGTGTTTGCTAGAAAGCTTTCCAAAAAGGAAATGGCAAAATTGGGGGGGGGGAATATTTTGACGATATTCTTTTGGTTAGTTTTTATCTCATTATTTACAGATTAAAATTACTAATTATTTGAGTGCTGATCCCTATGTGTGCTCCACATGTGGGTACACATGAGCACCATGCGCCTGAGTCAGGAGATTTTAACAAGCAGTGTCCTTTGACGCAGCACCTCTCATGCACCTGAGCAAGGATATAAGAAGCAGTCCAGTTCAGCACCCTCACAGTTCCTTCTTACCGCTGCATGGTCTGAGTTGGAGTTCAGGGTTCACTTTTGCATCAGCCTTTCAGAAAAGCTGTAAATAAGATTGAAAATGTTATTCTTTAAGCTTAGTGCAGTTAATCTTCATATTGTTACTGTAGTTTGTTTCCCCAGACTGGAGACTCCCTCCCATAGTCTGGGACTATGCTCAGACTCACAGACAAGGTCAGAAGGGACCATCATGATCATCTAATTCTAGTCTGACCTCCTGCATATTGCAGGACACAGAACCTCATCCACCTACTCCTGTAATAGACCCTAACCACTAGCTTAGTTACTGAAGTCCTTAAATCATGATTTAAAGACTTCAACTTTCAGAGAATCCACTATTTACATTAGTTTAAACCTGCAAGTGACCGGTGCCCCATACTGCAGAGGAAGGTGAAAAAAACCCAGGATCTCTGCCAATCGGACCTGGGTGAAAATTCCTTCCCCACCCCAGATATGGCAATCAGTTAGACCCTAAGCGCATGTCGGCAAGATCCACCAGCCAGACACCTGGGAAAGAATTCTCAGTAGTGACTCAGAGCCCCCTCCATCTAATGTCCCATCACTGACCGTTGGAGATATTTGTTGCTAGCAGTAGCAGATCAACCTCTTGGAACTCAGAGCTATCAGATTAACCTGTTTCCAGTTTCTACCACTAATCAGGAGCAAACACATAAAAGGCATGATGGACAATATATCATGCATGTTTTACTTCCGTCGTTAGGGAAGAGCGAGATCCCTCTCCCTCTGTGCCAAGGCTGTCAAGCTTTGGAATTGGTGCATGCACAATGACATCATTATTACAGGTTTCAGAGTGGTAGCTGTGTTAGTCTGTATCAGCAGAAACAACAAGGAGTCCTTGTGGCACCTTAGAGACTAACACATTTATTTGGGCATAAGCTTTTGTGGGCTAGAACCCACTTCATCAGATGCATAGAGTGGAAAATACAGGCGCCGGTATAAATATATGGAAGGATGGGGGTTGCGTTTGTGTCCATTTATTCTTTTGTGTAGAGACTGTCCGGTTTGGCCAGTGTACATGGCAGAGGGTCATTGCTGGCACATGATGGCATATATATATAAAGAATAAATGGACACAAATCTGACATCAGGAATCATAACATTCAAAAACCAGTAGGAGAACACTTCAATCTCTCTGGTCACTCAATAACAGCCCTAAAAGTGGCAATTCTTCAACAAAAAAACTTCAAAAACAGACTCCAATGTGAAGCTGCAGAACTGGAATTAATTTGCAAACTAGATACCATCAGATTAGGCCTGAATAAAGACTGGGAGTGGTTGGGTCATTACAAAACCTAAACCTAATTCCCCCAATACTAATTTCTCCCTACTGTTACTTTCACCTTCTTGTCAACTGTCTGTAATGGGTCACACTTACCACTTCAAAAGTTATTTTTCCTCCCTTGGTATCCTGCTGTTAATTGATTTATCTCGTTAGACTGACCTCACACTTGGTAAAGCAACCCCCATCCTTTCATATATTTATACCTGCTCCTGTATTTTCCACTCCATGCATCTGATAAAGTGGGTTCTAGCCCACGAAAGTTTATGCCCAAATAAATTTGTTAGTCTCTAAGGTGCCACAAGGACTCCTCGTTGTTTCATTATTACAGTGGCCTGTCTTTCAGAGGTTCAGAATATGACTGCAAATGCACTTAGGAGGCACTTCTTCCAAGACCACGAGTGGAAAATAGACATCAGCATGTTGCACCATATATTCCATCAATGGGGCACCCTTGAGACATACTTGAAAGCCGCAGACTTAAACAAGAAGTGTATCCAGTTTTGCTCAAGAGGCAGACTTGGTCATCAATCCCTGGGGGATGCTTTTCATCTTCATTGGTCATCAGCTCTCCTGTATGCATTTCCACTGACTCCCCTAATAGCCAAAGTTATGTTCAGAATAAAGAAAGAGAAACCTAGTCATCCTAAGAGTTCCAACCTGGCCCAGACAAATGTGGTTTCCATACTTGATACAGCTGGCCATTTGCACTCCGATCACTTTCCACACTGCTCCTCATCTCCTCTCCCAGGAAGGTGGTAAGATTAGTCACCCAGGCTCACCGTGCTTTGTCTCAAAGCATGGTTGGTCGATGATTCATGGGACTAGAGGCAACCTGCTCGGAGGAAGTAAAAAGAGTATTATTACACAGCAGGAAACAGTCTACTCACTGTATGTACTCAGACTCTCAAAAATGGACGAGCTTTGTTGGTGTGACCTCAGACATGTGCAACCAATGACCTAGAATCATAGATTTTAAGGTCAGAGGGGACCATTATGATCGTCTAGTCTGACGACCTGAACAACGCAGGCCACAGAATCTCACCCACCCACTCCTGTATCAAACCCCTAACCTATGTCTGAAATATTGAAGTCCTCAAATCTTGGTTTAAAGACTTCAAGGTACAGAGAATCCTCCAGCAAGTGACCCTTGCCCCACGTGCAGAGGAAGGTGAAAAACCCCCAGGAACTCTGCCAATCTGCCCTGGAGGAAAATTCCTTCCCGACCCCAAATATGGCAATCAGCTAAACCCGAGCATGTGGGCAAGGCTCACCAGCCAGACACCCAGGAAGAATTCTCTGTAGTAACTCAGATCCCACCCCATCTAACATCCCATCACAGGCCGTTGGGCATATTTACCACTAATAGTCAAAGCTCAATTAGGCTATCCCATCATCCCATCCCCTCCATAAACATATCAAGCTCAGTCTTGAAGCCAAATATGTCTTTTGCCCCCACTGTTCCCCTTGGAAGGTTGTTCCAGAACTTCGCTCCTCTAATGGTTAGAAACCTTTTGTCTAATTTCAAGTCTAAACTTCCTGATAGCCAGTTTATATCCATTTGTTCTCGTGTCCACATTGGTACTGATCTTAAATAATTCCTCTCCCTCCCTGGTATTTATCCCTCTGATATATTTATAGAGAGCAATCATATCTCCTCTCAGCCTTCTTTTGGTTAGGCTAAACAAGCCAAGCTCTTTGAGTCTCCTTTCATAAGACAGGTTTTCCATTCCTCGAATCATCCTAGTAGCCCTTCTCTGTATCCGTTCCGGTTTGAATTCATCCCTCTTAAACATGGGAGACCAGAACTGCACACAGTATTCCAGATGAGGTCTCACTGTGCCTTGTATAATGGTACTAACACCTCCTTATCTCTACTGGAAATACCTCGCCTGATGCATCCCAAGACCGCATTAGCTTTTTTCACGGCCATATCACATTGGCGGCTCATAGTCATCCTGTGATCAACCAATACTCCGAGCTCCTTCTCCTCCTCTGTTACTTCCAACTGATGTGTCCCCAGCTTATAACCAAAATTCTTGTTATTAATCCCTAAATGCATGACCTTGCACTTTTCACTATTAAATTTTATCCTATTACTATTACTCCAGTTTACAAGGTCATCCAGATCTTCCTGTATGATAACCCGGTCCTTCTCTGTATTAGCAATACCTCCTAGCTTTGTGTCATCCGCAAACTTTATTAGCACATTCCCACTTTTTGTGCCAAGATCAGTAATAAAAAGATTAAATAAGATTGGTCCCAAAACCGATCCCTGAGGAACTCCAGTAGTAACCTCCCTCCAGCCTGACAGTTCACCTTTCAGTATGACCCGCTGTAGTCTCCCCTTTAACCAGTTCCTTATTCACCTTTCAATTTTCATATTGATCCCCATCTTTTCCAATTTATCTAACAATTCCCCATGTGGAACTGTATCAAATGCCTTACTGAAATCGAGGTAAATTAGATCCACTGCATTTCCTTTGTCTAAAAGATCTGTTACCTTTTCAAAGAAGAGATCAGGTTGGTTTGGCACGGCACGATCTACCTTTTGTAAAACTGTGTTGTATTTTGTCCTAATTACCATTGACCTCAATGTCCTTAACTACTTTCTCCTTCAAAATTTTTTCCAACACCTTGCATACTACAGATGTCAAACTAACAGGCCTGTACTTACCCGGATCACTTTTTTTCCCTTTCTTAAAAATAGGAACTATGTTAGCAATTCTCGAGTCATATGGTACAACCCCTGAGTTTACTGATTCATTAAAAAGTCTTGCTAATGGGCTTGCAATTTCATGTGCCAGTTCCTTTAATATTCTTGGATGAAGATTATCTGGGCCCCCGATTTAGTCACATTAAGCTGTTCGAGTTTGGCTTCTACCTCGGATGTGGTAATATCTACCTCCATATCCGCATTCCCATTTGTCATCCTACCATTATTCCTAAGCTCCTCATTAAAGACTGAAGCAAAGTATTTCTTTAGATATTGGGCCATGCCTAGATTATCCTTAACCTCCACTCCTCAGTGGAGTATCCTCAGTGTTTAACGGTCCCACTTCTTCTTTCTTTGTTTTCTTCTTATTTATATGGCTATAGAGTTTTCTTCTTATTTATCCTCATCACGACTGGATATACTGGACTACATCCTAACTCTAAAATGCTTGGGACTATCAATGAGCTCCACGAGAGTACACCTGGCAGCCATCACGGGTTTCCACTCCCCAGTAGAGGGTTATTCTGTCTTTTCCCACCCAACGACAGCGAGATTCCTCAGAGGACTTGAAATCCTTCATCTGCCAGTGTGACACCTTACTCCTGTATGGGGCCTCAATCTGGTCCTTAAATGCCTCACAAGATCACCCTTTGAACAGATGGCTATGTGCTCACTGCTACATGGTGGAATCTCCTTCCATGGAGGTTTTTAAGATCAGGCTTGGCAAAGCCCTGGCTGGGATGATTTAGTTGGGGATTGGTCCCGCTTTGAGCAGGGGGTTGGACTAGATGACCTCCTGAGGTCCCTTTCAACCCCAATATTCTATGATTCTATGATTTGTCAACGATGAGCGCATTCCTAATAGTCATCACATCAACGTGCTGGGTTGGGGAAGTAAGGGCCCTGATGGCATGCCCCCCTTTCACAATATTTTTTAATTACAAGGTCACGCTGCAACCCCACCCCAAATTTTTACCTCAAGTTTCTTCTGAGTTTTATTAACCTACCCATTCACCTGCCTATTTTCCACCCCAAACCACATCTAAATAAGCAGGAGGCACTGTTGCACACCTTTGACATCAGTGGAGCCCTAGCCTTATATCAGGACAGGATAAAGCCCTTCAGAAAGACCCACAAGTTTTGTCTCTCAAGCACATAGGTCAAAAGGGTCTGCAATCTCTAACGAAAGACTGTTCCAAGAGGCTATCTTGCTGCATTACTTCTTGCTATGAATTGCGCAATATTTGAACATCTTCAAATATATGTACTCATTCTATTAGGTCCATTTCCACCTCTGTGGAATTCCTCAAGAATATGTCCATTATTGAAATATGTAAAGCTCCTACTTGGGCGTCTATACACATGTTTGCCGAACACTGTGCTATAACCCACAATTCTACTGCTGTCACTGTTAGTCTTAGCTGTACTTTCTTTGGTACTGGACTCAATCTGAAGCCCTCCCACCCGTCTTAGAGAGAACTACCTAGAGTGGAGCACCTGTAGTGACATTACTTGAAGAAAAAGAAATGGTTACTCGCCCAGTGCAATAACTGTGGTTCTTTAAGATGCGCCTCCCTACAGGTGCTCTACTACCTGCTCTCAGCTTTGGAGTTCACTGCTATGGAACTTTGTGGTAGAGGAGGGAACTGAGGGCAGTTCACCCACACAATGCTGTATGACAACAGCACATGGCACAAGACTGATTAACATGCATTGGTGGGCCAAAAGGACACTGCTATGAGAAATCCCCGATCAAAGGCGCAGAGTGCGCTAGCATACCTAGAGTGGAGCACCTGTAGGGACACGCATCTCAGAATGCCACAGTTACTGCACTGGGTGAGTAACTGTTTCTTCTCTAGGTGTATGAGAAGGAAGAGGTTGAACCAGAACTGCAAGTACCAACAGTTGTAATAGGAATCTCCTCCTTTTCCCTGGGTGAGATGGTCTCTCCTTCTTCCCTGTCCCCACCAGATGACCATAGGCCATACCAGTTCTTACTATGAAAAGTGGGTAGTGATTTCCAGATATCTCTGGAGGAAGTCCAAGACCCACACCACCGACTACTGGACATTCTGCAGCCTCAGGGGCCCAAGTAAGGTGACTCTCCCAGTTAACGAGGCCATATTGGAACTGGCAAGATTGGTTTGGCACATCCCAATGGCCTGCACCTGCACACTTACGAGGACCGAGAAATGCTATTTCTTTCGGGTTAAGGGAGCTGAATTCCTGTTCTCCCACTCTGCTCCCAACTCCCTGGTGGTACAGGCTGCTACAGAGCATAATAGGTCTCAGTACTTAAGGAACACCCAGTCAGACCTGAGCTCCAAGAGACTGGACTTCCTGGAGAGAGAAGTCTTCTCCACTGCGGGCTTGCAATTCTGCATCGCTAGTTACCAGGCTCTGCTAGCCAACCATGACTTTAACTACTCTAGGCTAGTGACCTTTCAGGACACAATTTCCTGGGAGGACATAGCCCAGCACTGATCCTCCTCTCGCCAGTCAACGCCCCAGCACAGGTCTCCGTCGGTGCATCAGTCTTTGCTGGTCTCCATGCCCTCAGCATCGGTCTCTGGAGAGGCATCAATCACCGCATTCGAGGCACCAGTCCCTGGCACCTGGGGTCAGCCGCCAGATGCAAGTGTCCATAGCCCTGGCTTCATCATTTGAAAGGGGACTCATCTGGGTCAGACTGGGACTTCAACCCTTGCCACAGCAGCAGCGACCCTTTTGGGCACCGGAGACCATGTCAGCTCCTGCGGTAGCTGCATGGCAGCAGGGCCAGTGGCCAGCCCAGTGGCCTATTGGAATGCCTTTGCTGTAGTAATGAGGCGCAGTTATTGGCTCCAATCCTTGGGTATATCCCAGGAGATGCAGTCCTCCATCCAGGACCTTCCATTTGAAGGCAGTGGGCTCTTTTCGGAGCAGACAGATGTGAGGCTGCATGTACTCAAGGAGACTCGAGCCACTCTCCACTCGCTAGGCCTTCATACACCGCAAGTGGCAAGGAAACAATTCCGGCCATCTCCACCTCCTAGATCTTGGCCTCTTCGGCAAGGCTGCTTTAGGAGAAAAGAAGAAGACAAAGGGTTCAGATGCCGTTGCCCCTCCACCTCCTGTTTGCGTGCTCAGCCCGGCCCTGCGAGACACCAACAGGGCCAGCGACAGGCATTTTGACGGCGTGCACAAGGATGGCACCCCAGTCAGGCTTCAGGATCTACTGCCAAAATTTTTCCTCAAACGTTTGTGTCCCTTCTGGTTAGCATGGTCGCAAATAACTTCAGACCGCTGGGTGCTCAACATAGTATCGTTGGGCTACGCCCTTCAGTTCTTGACCACCCCTCCCTCCCACCCTCTTTCCCCATCCCTCTTTAGGGACCATTCTCACAGGCAACTCCTCGTTCAGGAGGTGGAAACCCTCATATGACTGGGGGTGATAGAGAAGGTCCGTCGAGACATGAGGGGGAAAGGATTTTATTCCTGCTATTTCCTGATCCCAAAAGCAAAAGGGGGTCTAAGACCCATCCTGGACCAGCAGCGCCTCAACAAATACCTCAAGAAGTTGAAGTCCTGCATGGTCATCCTAGCCTCCATCATCCCCCTCCCTGAATCCAGGAGACTAGTATGCTGCCCTTGACTTGAAGGATGCATACTTTCATATTTCCATCTTCCAAGGGAACAGATGGTTCCTGTGTTTTGTGGTGAGCCAGTGCCATCTCCAATTTACGGCACTAGCCTTCGGCCTCTCATCGGCCCCAAGAGTTTTCACAAAGTGTATGACGCCAGTGGCCCCTTACTTGAGGTGTCAGGGCATTCAGGTCTATCAGTACCTTGATGACTGGCTCATCAAGGGACAGTCTCAGGACCAGGTGCAAAGTAGTCTAGATCTGCTACAGTCCACATGTCGCAATCTGGGTTTGTTGATAAACTAAAAGAAATCAATCCTAACCACGGTGCAGCTTATATAGTTCATAGAAGAGATACTCAACTCTAAACGGGAGAGAGCCTTCTCTTGGAGGCCCGTTTCCAGTCTGTCTGCCCTGATCTCGCATGTGAGGGCCTATCCACTCACCACCACTTGCACGTGCATGAGGTTGTCGGACCACATGACAGCCTGTACTTACGTGTTGTGGCACACACGGCTCCACTCCAGACCCCTGCAGGTATGGCTGGCGTTGGTCTATGTCTCCAACAGGCACGATCGGGACTGCATAGTCAGGGTGCCGGATCACATACGGTCATCCCTGGAATGGTGGTTGGATCCCGGATCAGTGTTGAAGGGAGTTCCCTTCACAGTCCCGATCCCATCGGTGACCCTGATCTCCAATGCCTCAGACCTCAGTTGGGGAGCCTACCTAGGTGATCTCAGCACGGAAGGTAGTTGGTTGTGAGACGATCACTCATTCCACATAAATGTCAGAGAGCTTAGCCTGCCATGCTTTCCTGCCTCATCTGAAGGGCCAGGTGGTCCAGATCCTGGTGGACAATATTGCTGCAATGTTTTATTGGAGCCTGGTCACTCCATCCAGGGGTGGTCAGCGTGATCTTCCAGAAGTGGGGAACTCCCCAGGTGGACTTGTTTGCATCCAGGCAGAACCGGAAGTGCCACATACTCTTCTCCATTCACAGGATCGACAAAGGCTCCCTGTCTGATGCCTTTTAGCTCCTGTGATTGGGGGCTTATCTGTATGCCTTCTCACCAGTACCATTAATCCACAGAGTTCTCATGAAGATCAAGCAGGACAAGGCGAGGGTAATCCTGATAGCTCTGGCTTGGCCTTGCAAACACTGGTTTGGCACGCTGCTGGACCTCTTGGTGACAGCTCCACTGCAGCTTCCACTCTGGCCAGACCTGCTTTCCCAGAACCACCGCAGGCTTCTGCACCCGAACCTAGCCACACTGCACCTAATAGCTTGGCTGTTGCATGGGTGAATGTGGAGGAGCAGGAGTACTCAGCCCATTGGGCAGCAGAAAGCCCTCCACCATGGTGACCTACCTGGCCAAATGGAAATGGTTCACATGTTGGGCCTCGGACCAAGGTCTTCGGCCCAAACAGGCCTCACTGCAGTTAATCCTTGACTACCTTCTACATCTCAAGCTCCAGGGCCTCTCTTTCGTCAATCAAGGTCCATTTGGCCGCTATTTCAGCCTTCCACCCTCCATTCCAGGGTAGGTCAGTCTTTTCTCATGACATGATGTTCTGGTTTTTAAAAGGTCTGGAGAAACTTTGTCCTCAGGTCCATGATCCCATCTCTCCTTGGGACCTGAACCTCATACTATCAAGGCTCATGGGGCCCGCCCTTCAAGCCGTTGACTGCTTGTTCCCTTCTTCTGCTCTCATGGAAGGTCTCATTCCTGGTGGCAATAACATCATCCCATGAGGTCTCTGAGATTAGAGAGCTTACCTCGGGGCCGCCCTACACAGTGTTCTAGAAGGGCAAGACTCAGCTGTGGCTGCACCTGGCTTTCCTGCCCAAGGCAGTTTTGTAGTTTCATACCAGCCAGGATATATACTTAGTGGTCTTCTTTCCAAAACTTCATAAGTCAGCTGAGCATAGTTTACACTCTGTGGATATTAGGAGAGAGCTAGCCTTTTACCTCAAAAGGAGTAAGCTTTTCCTCAAGTCAATGCATCTATTTGTAATGGTGGCAGACAGAATGAAGGGCCTTCCTGTTTCCGCCCAGAGAATTTCATCATAGATCACCAGCTGCATCTGGTTTTGCTCTGAACAGGTGAAAGTGCCATCGTCGGCTATTTGTAACCACCAATTCAACCTGGGTGCCGATTCAAGATATCTGTAGGACCACTACCTGATTGTCCATCCACATGTTCACATCGCCTTACGCACTCACACAGCAGGCCTGGGACAATGCTGGCTTCAGTAGAGCAGTATTGAAAGTTGTACGACTGTGAACTCTGAGCCCACCTCCAGGAATACTGCTTGTGAGTCACCTAGAGTGAAATTGTCATGAACAAGCACTTGAAGAAGAAAAAATGGTTACCTACCTTTCATAACTGTTGTTCTTCGAGATGCGTTACTCATGTCTATTCTATTACCTGCCTTCTTACCCCTCTGTCAGAGTTGCCTGCAAGAAGGAACTGAGAGGGCATAGGACTGGTGTTGCCTCATATACCAGCGCATGAGTGCAGCATTCCAGAGCGTGCCACAACCAGCCCTCCGGCTACAGCTAAGGCAAAACATTGTGACAACTGTGCACATGAGCATGCACACACCTAGAATGGAATGGATGTGAGCAACACATCTCGAACGACAAGAGTTACAAAAGGTTAGGTAACCGTTTTTTGTTGTTGTTGTTTTTGGTCTGGTGCCTGGCTTTATCCCCAAGACTGAATATTAATCTCCCCTTTCTTTTTGTCCTCAGGAAAAGAAAGCAGTTCCCTAAATGGTATTCCCTAGAGGCCGTTGGGGCCATGAAGTTTTATCTACACAGTTTTTAAGGAATGTAGGGTCTCAATTTTTCTGTTTGCCCTATATTCTGGCCCCAAGAAAGGGCAGGCTATATTTGAATATGTGTTAAGGTAACACAAATAGTGAAAAGTTTCCTTGTCCCACAGGTGTTACAGCTCACTCTTCCAATAATGTGGCCACCTCCTTGACAGAAAAAAACCTGCTTAAGTAGAAGAAAACTGTTGAGTGGTGTTTTGGTGCTTCATACATACTTTCATATAAACCATTAGTATGGATATCAGAGCTGCTTCTGATGCAAGTTTCACGACTAGTGTCCTGAGTACTGTCATCAATGGATCTTCCGTTTGGTTTGCTAGATAGGACTCGCCTGATTTTGGTATGGAATTCAGATAGCAAAAGCACCGAGGGTGGCTTGCTAATTAAAGAGAAAAAGGCACGAGCCTACTACAGTCTGACTGAGTTAATTCATCAAATGAGAAGAAGCAACTTAGGCTCCAACAGTCTGGAAACTTTGTCAGAAAGGTAACTTAAAGATGGGACTAAAATTCTACTTGAGGTTCTTCTCCCTACCCACTTGCTCAAAATATGCGAGTAGTAGGATTTATTTTCAAGCAGATTTGGTTACAAGATATGAGTTCATGTCTCTCCAGTTTGAGATGTTCTATCCACTAAAAAGAGTGTGTCTCTTTAGCTCAAAGTGGGGAAATTGCAAGGTGAGATCTGCTTGAGGCCTTCTTGATTTACTTGTCTACCTTTTATTCACAGACCAGGTCACATGTATTTGATTGTGTAACAGGCTTAAGTAGAGCCTAACTACTTTGTTCAAAGATCATCTTCTGGGAAACACATACACAGTCTCAAGCCTTCTCTGCTTTCCATCTTCCATCACTAGTTTTCCAATACCAAGAAAGAATATGAAACTGATACGAATTTACAAAGAGAATTTTTTTCTGTAACTTGTCTTAGATGTCAACATTGATCCCTTCTAGAAACTGGAAGCGTGGTGGTCTGCGGCGGTGTATGCATGCTTTGTGTCCCGTTGAAGCAGACAATGAGTGTGCTGACACCGTGGTTACCATCTACCTGACTGTTTTGGGCCCTACCATAATAAGGCACAATGGTCAGATTCAAAATGAAAACCCTTGGGTTCAGGGCAGTGAGGCCTAGTGGCCAGCCTCAGTACCGCAGCCCTTGAGTTCAGGGCCAGGCAGCCTATGGGCCAGAGTCAGTACAACTGCCCTTGGAGTCAGGGCTGTGCAGCTTCATGGCCAGAGTCAGAGAAGTGGGCTGCCACCTAGGGTTGGGTCGCGGCAGGAGAGGTAGGGGTACCTGGCGCCTCCCTCTCCACCGGGTCCCGGCCCAGCTGGTCATGGTCACCATCCAGTCAGCGGGGATCCTTCCGCAACATGCTGACTTTCCTCGGATGCAATATACCACTCACTCCATCCCCAGCCCACTTTCTACCATAAGTCCTAAAGGTGGGGTCCATTCATCGTCAGGGTCTCCAAGCTCCTTGGCGCAGATAGCTTGTTGGGACTCTGACTCCCGTCCACTGTCTGTGGGCAACCAGTCTCTGGTCTGGGTCTCAGGCTCTCTGGTTCCTGCAGTCAGAGGCTGAAGTGGCTCCCAGGCTGGAGCCTCCACCGAGCGTCCTCCTTCCCTGGCGGTGAGCCCCCGGAATGGGTGCTCTCCTTTATACTACTGCCGCATTTGGAGCATGTCCAGTTTGGTCTAAGGGGCAGGACTTCTGCCGCCCATAGTGTGGGATTAACCCTTTCCTGCCTAGTGCAGTGTATGCAGGGTCACACAGTAATAGGGACAAAGTGCATTCAGCCCCTTCCAATGATAAACTAGCAGGAAAGATTAATAGTAATCATGGTAGAGTTTTCCTACCTGGTCCCTGACTTTCTGTGGTAAATTGCACATAAGATATGGTCGTTTCCTTGTCACCGGACGAGTCCATAGCGGCACCGCCCCCTCCTTCTCAGGAGGATTTCAAGGATTATCAGGAGCTCCTCTGGTGTGTAGCCACCAATCTCCAGCTCCAGGCGGAGGAGATGGAGGAGCCATCAGACAATTTGTTTAATGTCCTGACTTCCTCGGCACCGGGCCGCGTGGCCCTACCGCTTCACCAAGGGGTAGCCAACATTTCTATTGGACTATCACAAACGCCAGCCTCTCTGCCGCCCATTTCCAAGAAGGCAGAGCAGAAATACTTTGTGCCAACAAAGGGGCATGAGTATTTGTACACTCACCGTACCCCGAACTCACTGGTGGTGGAGTCCGTCAACCACTGTGAAAGACACGGCCAGCCTGCACCAACCCCCAAGGACAAGGATGCCAGGAGACTGGACACTTTTGGGGTCCATTGTCGGGGTCACCTGGGAGCGAGTCGCCTGAGTCGTCCTCGACCCAAAGAGGCAGCAGGCATCAACATGGGAAGCATTGACGCTCCGCATCGAGTGAGAGCGGATCTCGACGCCGACGGCACCGCCGACCATATCGCAACGATCACCATGTTCAGAGTGCATCCCGGCACTCACCGGCACCGCAACGTCGCGCCCGGAGTCACCGAAGGGACTCCAGGGATACGACCTCCGACGTGTACTCTTACTCGTCATCGAGGTCAAAATCCCGGGGCAGGACCCAACGTGGACGGCACTGGTCGAGTCACTCCTATGGCACCGTATGATCCTCGGCCACCTCCGCCTCGGCTCCCAGCCGCCCCTCCCCAGGCCGCACCATGCCCCAGGTGCAGATAACCCTGGTGGGACCCCAGGCGGCGCAGTGGCAAGGGGCATCCTGGCAAGGACAGTGGTGTCAGTGGGCACCGTGGCCCCAGGCACCCGCACCGCAGAGGCCCTGCTCCGTGGCTTGGGCATCCCAAGCCCACTCTGCGTCCCCACCTCGGCACCGAGGGCAGTCCTTGGATGCCACGCTGCCGGCATCACAACCGGACCCTGACACGGAGTGTGGCCTACCGGCACCGCCTGATGCTCTAAGGGCCGTCCCAGTCCCCCTGCCGGATGAGCCCATAGCGGTACCGCCTCCTCCTTCCCAAGAGGATTTCATGGCGCACCAGAACCTCCTCCGACGTGTAGCCGCCAATCTACAGCTGCAGGCGGAGGAGATGGAGGAACCATCAGACAATCTATTCAATGTCCTCTCCTCTTCGGCACTGAGCCGCATGGCATTGCCACTTCACCAGGGGGTGGCAAACATCTCCACGGGCCTATGACAAACCCGGGCCTCGCTTCCACCTATCTCCAAGAAGGCAGAACGTAAATACTTCATGCCAACAAAAGGGCACGGGTATCTTTACACCCACCCCACCCACTCTTTGGTGGTGGAGTCGGTCAACCACCGTGAGCGGCACGGTCAATCCGCACCGACTCCTAAGGATAAGGAGGCCAGGAGACTGGAAACGTTTGGCAAAAAGGTTTATTCCTCAGCCAGTTTCCAACTCAGGGTAGCAAACCACCAAGCCCTCCTGAGTAGCTTTAACTTTAACTTGTGGGTTTCGTTGCTAAAGTTTGAACCCTAACTCCAAGAGCAGGACAAGAAAGAGTTTAGGGTGCTGCTCGATGAGGGTGCAGCGGTAGCAAAGGCAGCTCTCCAGGCGGCCTCGGATGCAGCTAACACGGCGGCTCGTTCCATGGCCACGGCAATCTCCAGGAGATAGGCGTCTTGTCTTTCCCTCTCAGGGCTGTTGGTAGAGTCCCAGGCTCTGGTGCAGGACCTGCCTTTGATGGCAAAGCATTGTTTGCAGACCAGACAGACACCCATCTGCACGGGATGAAGGACTCCCGCACCATCCTGCAGACACTCGGTCTGTATGTCCCACTGACCAAGGACAAGCCTAGACTGCAGCCTTCGGCTCCCCCGGCACGGGGCAGATACAAGCCCCCACTCAAGAGGCCTAGAGACCAGAGACGCAGGTCTCAGTGTCAGTCTCGGTCAGCCCCACGCTCCGGCACCTCAAAGGGCAAGAGGCAGGACAAGAGGCGGTTTTGACTGTTTGTGGGGGGTCACTGGGCCTGTTGCCAGGGAACCCCCCCTCCCAGTTAATAAAGTTGTTTTTTGGCAACAGTTTATCTGCCTTCAGGGTACATTGGCCCCACATAACGTCGGACTGGTGGGTCCTCAGTACCATCTCTGAGGGGTACAGGCTGCAGTTCGTTTCCACCCCACCAACCACCCTCCGCCCCGGGATGTCCCAGGGGACCCGGAGCACACCCTTGTATTAAGTCAGGTGGAGAGGTGGAGAGGGTACCTCCACCTGTGCGCGGTGGAGAGGGTACCTCAGGAGTTTCGGGGCAAGGGGTTTTACTCCCACTATTTCCTGATCCCGAAGGCAAAAGGCGGGCTCAGGCCTATCCTCGACCTGTGGAATCTCAACCAGTTTCTGGTTCGATGCAAATTTCGGATGGTGTCCCTGGCCTCTATTGTCCCGTCCCTGGACCCAGGAGATTGGTTCGCAGCCCTGGACCTCCAGGATGCGTATTTCCACATCCATATTGTCCAGGGCCACAGGCGCTTCCTGGTGGGGACAGACCATTACCAGTTCACGGTCCTCCCCTTTGGTCTTTCTATGGCCCCCAGGGTTTTCACCAAATGTATAGCGGTGGTCGCAGCCCACCTCAGGAGGAACGGGCTGCAGATCTTCCCCTACCTGGATGACTGGCTGCTCAAGGGCAAGTCTCGGTCCCAGATGCAGGCTCAGGTGCAATTCCTGCTAGACACCTACACGAGGCTAGGCCTAGTGGTAAACGAGGAGAAATCCACGTTAGTCCCGGTTCAGTGCATACATTTCATAGGGCACTGTTAGACTCTCGGGGGTCACGGCCTCCCTTCCCCGGGACAGGTTCGAGACGCTCAGAAGTCTCATAGCCTCAGTCACGGCCTTCCCTGTGACAGCAGGAATGTGCCTTCAGATCCCAGGCCATATGGCAGCCTGCACCTTCGTGGTGTGACATGCCAGGTTCAGGATGTGGCCCCTCCAGCTTTGGCTGGCCTCCCAGTACTCCCAGGCCAGGAACGGCCTGGACAAGGTAGTCACGCTGCCCCCCCCCATATAGTTGCCGACCTACAATGGTGGTCTCTCCTGGGCAACATGCTCCAGGGCATCCTCTTCCGGGAGCCCCCTCCCTCGCTAGATCTGGTATCGGACGCTTCAGACATGGGATGGGGAGCCCATGTGGGAAACTTCCGAACACAGGACAGGTGGTCGCCCTCGGAATTGTCCCTGCACGTAAACGTCAGGGAACTCAGGGCGGTACGCCTGGCGTGCGGGGCCTTCCGCCACCACCTGGGAGGGAAGGCAGTCAGAGTCCTCACGGACAATACGACCGCGATATACTATATCAACAGACAAGGGGGTACTCGTTCAGCGGCTTTGTGCCAGGAAGCCCAACTCCTGTGGGAGTTTTGTATAGCCCACGACATCCACCTGAGGGCTTTTCACCTGCCCAGCAACTGCAATACGCTTGCGGATCACCTGAGCAGGTTTTTCTCCCAAGAACACGAGTGGTCGCTACACAGGGAGGAGGCCAGGCAGCTCTTCCTACACTGGGGCATTCCCCAGGTAGATCTGTTCGCCACCGCCCAGAATCGCCTATGCCCGCAATTCTGCTCCAGGGCGGGACAGGGTGAGGGGTCGATATCTGACGCATTTTTGTTAATGTGGTCGGGCCCCCTGCTGTACGCCTTTCTGCCCTTCCGCCTGATAGGCAGGGTCCTACAGAAGGTGAAGGCATACGGGGCACGGATTATCCTCATAGCCCTGGATTGGGCCCGTCAACATTGGTACGAGACCCTCCTGCAGCTGTCCGTTACCCCCCCACACACACAGGCTGCCTCTTTGACCGGACCTCCTCTCCCAGGAGGGAGGTCGTCTCCTCCATCCCAACCTGGCCGCCCTCCACTTGACAGCGTGGCTGCTCCATGGTTGAACGAGGAAGAAGGTGGTGTTCTGAGAGGGTTGGACAGGTCCTGCTCGAGAGCAGGAAATCATCCACACGTAGAACCTACTTAGCGAAATGGTATCGGTTCTCTAGATGGGCGAGGGAGAAGGGTGCTTCCCCCTCCTCAGCACCTCTCCAGTTCATCCTTGATTACCTCCTCGCCCTTAGAACCCAAGGGCTGGCACCCTCCTTGTTCAGGGTGCACTTAGTGGCCATCTCGGCCTTCCACCCCCCGATGCAGGGCCACTCGGTGTTTTCACACCACATGACATCCCGGTTCCTAAAAGGTCTGGATTGGGCCTTTCCGGACCCTAGACCCCCGGTTCCGCTCTGGGACCTGAACCTGGTGCTTTCCCACCTCACAGGGCCTCCCTTTTTGCCCTTGGCCACATGTTCTTGGTCCCATTTATCGTGGAAAATGGCGTTCCTGGTGGCTATTACCTCAGCCCGCTGGGTCTCGGAGCTCAGGGCACTGACATCTGAGCCCCCGTACACGGTCTTCGATAGGGATAAGGTCCATCTCCGCCCACATCTGGCTTTCCTGCCGAAGGTAGTCTCGGCTTTTCACATAGAGCAGGACATTTTCCTCCCGGTCCTCTGTCCTAAGCCCCATTCCTCTAATGAGGACCGACGCCTGCACATGCTAGATGTGCGCAGAGCGCTGGCCTTTTACCTGGACAGAACCAGGCCATTTCGGAAATCCCCTCAGCTGTTTATTGCATTGGCTGAGCACATGAGGGGGTGACCAGTTTCCACCCAGCGGATTTCCCGCTGGATCACCTCGTGCATACGCACGTGTTACGACCTGTCAGGGGTTCCCCCGCTGCCTATAGTGAAGGCTCATTCGACGAGAGCTCAGGCCTCGTCAGCTGCCTATGTGGCTCATGTCCCTATTCAGGACATCTGCAGGGCTGCTACTTGGTCCTCTGTTCACACCTTTGCTTTGCATTATGCGATCGTCTCCCAAATGCGGGATGACGCCAGGTTTGGTAGGGGGGTGCTCCGCCCGGGTAACCCTTAAAATCCTCCCACCTCCGTCAGGTATAGCTTGGAGTCACCTACTATGGAATACACATGAGCAATAACTCGAAGAAGAAAGGACAGTTACCTGTTCTTTAACTGGCATTCTTCGAGATGTGTTGCTCAGGTGTATTCCACATCCCGCCCTCCTTCCCCTCTGTCGGAGTTGTCTGGCAAGAAGGAACTGAGGGTGGGGGGAGCACGCACCCCCCCCTTATGGCGCGATATACAGGCGCCACTCCAGGGGTCGCAGCGGTGCTCCCCCACTACGGGTACTGCTAAGGGAAAAACTTCCGGCACCAGTGCATGTGGCGAGCACGCACACCTACTGTGGAATACACCTGAGCAACACATCTCGAAGAACGCCAGTTACGGAACAGGTAACTGTTCTTTATCCTGGCAACAGCATTCTGCATCATCTGTAATCTATACAATCACAAAGTTTAGCCTTAAAGTGTCAAGATCAGAGGATAAAAAGAGGTATGATACATTTTTAGGTGTGGAGTGTGATGGAAAAGAGTTTCATTCTGAGGATTAAATCCATAATTTGACAGTCAGAGAAACCACAATAGATAACAGTGTAAGTATTCTTTGAATTAACTCAACAGCAAAAATTAAAACTCTAAGAGGAAAAAGTATTGTTGGAGCCCAGTATTCTATTTCAAACCAGAAAATTAATGATTTTTTAAAGTTGCTTTTTAGAGTTATAGAGCTTTCAGATGTTTTGATCTGTTTGCTGTGATATTTTTGTCACACAAGTATTTTTTTTTTTCAAAAATGAAAGGTTATATGACTTACATAATTGTCAAATCAACATACTGTCCTATTCTGAGATAAGTTGAAGCCATGTGATGTGACTATAATTTGAATATTGATTTTGACAGTGATAGCTTGTTTCGCACTATAGGTGAATTTGGAAAGTTGGCAGTTATCAAATGTTTGCTAATTTTGTTATAATGAAAACTGTTCAAAGCTATGATTGTATTTTTCTGACAAGTAGAATTATTATTCTCTCTTGCAGGGGATCTTTCCTGCTAACTATATTCACTTGAAAAAGGCAATCATCAGTAACAGAGGGTGAGTATTTTTCTTGATTATTAAGAAGTTGCCTCATTTGTGTAAATGGAGAGAATCTGAGAAATGATCTCTTTGGAATTTTGAAGGGATATTGTCAAAAACTTTCCTACAAAATTTATTAATTTTTCTTTCTTGTTGTGTATGATACTTAGGGCTCTACCAAATTCATGGCTATGAAAAACGTGTCCCGGACTATGAAATCTGGTCTACCCCTTTGAAATCCGGTCTTTTTTATGCTTTTATCCTATACTATACTGATTTCACGGGGAGACCAGCCTTTCCTAAATTGGGGGCCCTGACCCTAAAGGGAGTTGCAGGGAGGTTGGAAGGTTATTTTAGAGGGCTTGCGGTATTGCCACCGTTACTTCTACACGGCCTGCAGAGCTGGGTGGCTGGAGAGCAGCAGCTGTTTGCAGGGAGTCCAGCTCTGAAGGCAGTGCCCCGCCATCAGCAACGCAGAAGTAAGGGTTGCAATACCATACCATGCCACCCTCACTTCTGCTTTGCTGCCTTCAGAGCTGGGTGGCTGGAGAGTGGGGGCTGCTGACTGAGGGCACAGCTCTGCAGGCAGCAGCGCAGAAGTAATAGTGTCAATACCATACCATGCCATCCTTACTTCTGCGCTGTTGCTGGCAGTGGCTCTTCCTTCAGATCTGGGCTCCCAGCCAGCAGCTGCTGCTCTCCAGCTGCCCTGCTCTGAAGGCAGCACTGCCGCCACCTGCAGCAGTGCAGAAGTAAGAGTAGCAGTACCAGAGTAGCAGCCGTGTTAGTCTGTATCCGCAAAAAGAAGAACAGGAGTACTTGTGGCACCTTAGAGACTAACAAATTTATTAGAGCATAAGCTTTCGTGGACTACAGCCCACTTCTTCGTGGGCTGTAGTCCACGAAAGCTTATGCTCTAATAAATTTGTTAGTCTCTAAGGTGCCACAAGTACTCCTGTTCTTCTAGTAGCAGTACCGTAACCCCCCGTACAATAACCTTATGACCACCCCGCCTCCACTCCTTTTTGGGTCAGGACCCCTACAATTACAACACCATGAAATTTCAGATTTAAATAGCTGAAATCATGACATTTATGATTTTTTAAATCCTATGAGAGTGAAATTGATCAAAATGGACTGTAAATTTGGTAGGGCCCTAATGATACTCTTTGAACCTTGACAATCAAATGTCATTCTCTGGGGTTCTGTTCTCCATTTATCAAATGTCACACTTGTATTTTTAATATTGGAAGAAGAAAAATGACTGTGTTTACACTCCGCTGGTTGTGCACTGGAAAAGTAACATATGGATGATGTCATCAGTAATATGTACCCTTTTAAGAAACCATTCTCACTCCCTGCTCACTGTTCTCTAACATACCTGGGCCCACTGTTTTATTGATTATAGTATGCTAAGGGAGCACAGATATGTAGCCAACACCTCTTATTTTGCTATGATCAGAACTTCAGTTACTTCTAATGATTCTTAGCCTCCTAAGTGCTTAAATTACTTTTGAAAATTGAACTAGGAGTATAATTTTCAAAAGCATCAAAGAGCCAAAGTCCCTGTTTTTTTCAAAAGGGACTTAGGCAGGCACTTTTGAAAATTTTACTTTGTGTGTGTAAAAGAGTGTGCTGATGATGAAGTCTAGGTATTGTCACCTAAGAGCAGAGTGTGATATTAATATACAATAACTCAGCACATATCTTTAAAAATTAAAAATTATTAGCTGTACACAGTCAAAACTTGGGAACAGAAGGCCTTGCTGTTCTGTGACCCCTTTCATGCAATATTTTGTTGACATAACATGTTTCAAGAGAAAGTAACTACACTAATAACTTAGAAGGGGGACTTGACACTTCAAGATAAGTATCAGGCCATTGAACCATTACAGGCTGAAAAAACTCTGTGCATTGGGTGAAGCGTTGAGGTGGTGTTATGTACCAAAGGAATATAAACTTCTAAAGGAAACAATGAGATCAGTGACCCATAAAGCAGCAAAATCGGTGTATGAACCATTGAAGGCAACATCTCCTTGCTTCCATGAGGTGTTAGCAACTAAGACTGAGCTACAACGATGCTGAAGGAGATCATTGCTGTGAAGAACTGCTCTGGCATATTGACAGGTATCAGGGGGTAGCCGTGTTAGTCTGTATCTACAAAAACAACAAGGAGTCTGGTGGCACCTAAAAGACTAAGATTTATTTGGGCATAAGCTTTCGTGGGTAAAAACCTCACTTCTTCGGATGCATAGAGTGAAAGTTACAGATGCAAGCATTATATACTGACACATGGAGAGCAGGGAGTTACTTTGCAAGTGGAGAATCAGTGTTGACAGGGCCAATTCAATCAGGGTGGATGTAGTCCACTCCCAATAATAGATGAGGAGGTGTCAATTCTAGGAGAGGAAAAGCTGCTTCTGTAATGAGCCAGCCACTCCCCGTCCCTATTCAAGCCCAGATTAATGGTGTTAAATTTGCAAATGAATTTTAGTTCTGCTGTTTCTCTTAGAAGTCTGTTTCTGAAGTTTTTTTGTTCAATGATAGTGACTTTTAAATCTGTAATAGAATGACCAGGGAGATTGAAGTGTTCACTTACTGTCTTATGTATGTTGACATTCCTGATGTCCGATTTGTGTCCATTTATTCTTTTGCGGAGGGACTGTCCGGTTTGGCCAATGTACATGGCAGAGGGGCATTGCTGGCACATGATGGCATATATAACATTAGTAGATGTGCAGGTGAATGAGCCCTTGATGGTGTGGCTGATGTGGTTGGGTCCTCTGATAGTGTTGCCAGACTAGATATGGGGACAGAGTAGGCAACGAGGTTTGCTACAGGGATTGGTTCCTGGGTTGGTGTTTCTGTGGTGTGGTGTGTAGTTGCTGGTGAGTATTTGCTTCAGGTTGGGGGGTTGTCTGTAAACGAGGACTGGTCTGCCTCCCAAGGTCTGTGAGAGTGAGGGATCATTTTCCAGGATAGGTTGTAGATCGTGGATAATGCGCTGGAGAGGTTTTAGCTGGGGGCTGTATGTGATGGCTAGTGGTGTTCTGTTATTGTCCTTGTTGGGCCTGTCCTGTAGTAGGTGATTTCTGGGTACCCGTCTTGCTCTGTCAATCTGTTTCCTCACTTCCCCAGGTGGGTTTGGTAGTTTTACAAATGCTTGATAAAGATCTTGTAGGTGTTTGTCTCTGTCTGAGGGGTTGGAGCAAATTCGGTTGTATCTTAGGGCTTGGCTGTAGACAATGGATTGTGTGATGTGTCTTGGATGGAAGCTGGAGGCATGTAGGTACGTATAGCGGTCAGTAGGTTTCCGGTATAGGGTGGTGTTTAATTTAACTACACACCATACCACAGAAACACCCCCTCTGCCATGTACATTGGCCAAACCAGACAGTCCCTCCTCAAAAGAATAAATGGACACAAATCGGACATCAGGAATGGTAATATACATAAGCCAGTAAGTGAACACTTCAATCTCCCTGGTCATTCTATTACAGATTTAAAAGTCACTATCATTGAACAAAAAAACTTCAGAAACAGACTTCAAAGAGAAACAGCAGAACTAAAATTCATTTGCAAATTTAACACCATTAATCTGGGCTTGAATAGGGACTGGGAGTGGCTGGCTCATTACAGAAGCAGCTTTTCCTCTCCTGGAATTGACACCTCCTCATCTATTATTGGAGTGGACTACATCCACCCTGATTGAATTGGCCCTGTCAACACTGATTCTCCACTTGCAAAGTAACTCCCTGCTCTCCATGTGTCAGTATATAATGCCTTCATCTGTAACTTTCACTCTATGCATCCGAAGAAGTGAGGTTTTTACCCACGAAAGCTTATGCCCAAATAAATCTGTTAGTCTTTAAGGTGCCACCAAACTCCTTGTTGTTTTTCTGGCATATTGAGGAACTGTAGGAGTGCAGGGCAAAACAATCAAGGGATACAGAAACACTGTCCAAAACAAAGCCAGTAATAAGAGCAACAGAGGTCTGGAACTAACCTAAATGGCTGCAGTCGCATAGGTGGGCTCCTTAGCTGTGTTCAGAAAGGACTATAAAAGTAGCATGTTCTAGAAGGCACTGAGGTATTGGCAGGTGATTTCAGAAGGCCAAATATCTTTGATATCTAGGGGAGTTCCAGCCTTTCTTGTGCTAGGGAGTTGAGATCCAAGAGTAGGGATCTAGTTACTATTCACAGACAAAAACCTATATTAAACTAAAGTGAAAGATGAGAATGCACATCAGGTAACATGGGGTAAAAAATTTCAAATAATGTTGTAATTATCCCAAAAATAAGCATTACAACCCCAGGACGACAACCACTAAAATGTCTTAATCATGATGGAATGGTTGCGCTATGGTATCACTTTTCTTTCATTCTGGATGCCTATATTGTATGTAGCATTTTGATTGTGTATAGATGTTGTGCCATCGTATAATCTAAAACCTTATAGTAATACAGAGATGTAAGAGATTGAGGCCTATATCCTCAAAAGATATTTAGGCACCTAACTTCCACTTATTTCAATGGGAATTAGGTGCCTAAATACCTTTGAGGATCTGAGCCTTAGTGTTAGGTGTGCTGTGGAAATGTTGGCCAAGATTTTCAGAAGTGTCTAGTGATTTGGGGTGCTTCCAAGTTTTCAGTGACCAATTTGAGACATCATAAAAGGGCCTGATTTCAGAGGGCAGGTGCTCAGCACTTTCTGAAAAGAGATTCAAATTGAGCACCAAAATCTTGAGGCACTGAACATCACAATTTTTCTGAATTTATACCTCTGCATTGCACACTCCTTAATCATCAGAATTCCTCCCAGCCAGCCAGGAAGATACTGTGGGAGATGTAGGAAGGATCTGATAGAGGGAGGGATCCTATTCCTGCATTCCAAACCAGTTCACTCATATCCTAGTTAAGCGGTTCTCAAACTGGAGTACCCCAGGGTGTCCGCGGGCCCCGCTGATAAACTCCTCCCCTTCCTTACCAGCACCTCCTGCATGCCAGAGAACAGCTGTTCAGCGGAGTGCAGGAGGTGCTGGGAGAGAGGGGGAGGAGCAGGGATGGGGTGCGCTCAGAGGAGGGGTGGAATCATGTCTGGGGCTGCCGGCCTTGTTGATCAACTCCAGCGTTCAGCAGCGTGCAGGAGGTGCAGGGATGGGGCGTACTTGGGGGAGGGAGCGGGAAGAGGAGGGGCAGGGGTGGGATCTTGGGGGAGGGGCGGAGTGGGGACGGATCATGGGGCTGAGCGGGGGGACTTGGGAGTCGGAAAATTTTAAAATCAAAATGGGGGTCCTCAGGTTGCTAAAGTTTGAGAACTGTCCTAATTCATTGTGCGTATGGTTTGGAGCTAATAATAATAATAATAATTAATGGAGATATCCCATCTCCTAGAACTGGAAGGGACCTTGAAAGGTCATCGAGTCCAGCTCCCTGCCTTCACTAGAAAGACCAAGTACTGATTTTGTCCCAGATCCCCAAGTGGCCCCCTTAAGGATTGAACTCACAACCCTGGGTTTAGCAGACCAATGCTCAAACCACTGAGCTATCCCTCCCCCCAAAGGAGGGATAGCTAGGCAGTTCTAAGATGAGTTTCACTTCTTTCCCATCAGTCATGATAATTCATTGCTCTTTAAAATCCTTATTTAGAGAGGCTTCACATCAATACCTCTAAAAGGTTCCGCGGTTGTTCTTTTTCGAGTACTGGTCCCTCTGGGTATTCTCTGTATGGTGTGCGTGCACTCTGTTCACTTGGGACCAAAAGTTCTTCAGTAGCAGTGTCTTTTAATCTGTGTCTACATGCCTCCTCATGTTGAAAACCACTGGCATAGATGGCATTGTGGACCAACCACCTCTTCAGTTCCTTTTCTACAGCTCATGGTCTGGGATGAAATACTCCTGTGTCTGTATTCTCTTCTTTCACTTGACATTTATCTTTAAATAATTGTAAATAGTTATTTCATTTTTACTTTTGGTTATCTTAAGTCTAGTTTACTTAGGGTTAAGGTGGGTGGTGGGTTCCTTTCTCACCATGTCCCTCCATGACAGTGGGGCCTTATCCTTCAGGATTCTGCCAGTTCAAAGCTTGCCTTGCAGGTAACAAACAGTGAACCCGAACACCTGGGTTCCCCAGAGATATCTCCCTGCAGTGTCCAGCCCTCTCCTGAAACATTCATAATAGTTATTAAGTTTGGTGCTTTTTATAAGACATAATATACTGCAGCCTGTTCGCTGAACTGGTGCACTGAATTGGTTTATAGTAAAAGTAAAAGTTTATTTAGCAAAAAGATCTAGAATTAAGCGATACCAAATATAAGGAATAAAGGGCTACAAACAAAAAGTAAAAATACGCTTTTAAGACTGAAACTTAATTTCAGCAAGTTAGTCTTTGCCTAAACAGATTTCTCATCTAAATTCAGTTCCCAGAGACTTCAATCTCGTTAGTTGAAGGATTCACTTTTCTTAGATGTACAAGAGTTCTGGCTTCTTGTATCTGCCCAGTAATGCATACTAAAATGGCTTTCTGTTTCTGCTGATGTCTCCCAAAGTTCTTTGACACGGTTACAAAAGAAAGGAAGGCTTCCTGCTGTTCTTCCCTTCCTGTTGACTTTCCCTTCCTCTGCGGATTCCTATGTAAAAAGGGCTTCCATTGTTTTGATTCCATAATGTTTAATTTACATTGGAGACAGATCCCTCCTGTGGAGGAGAAAACTAGTTTTTCCCTTGTGTTTGGTCACAGACTTTGAAGCATAATATCAGTGAGTATCCATAACTCCTCATATAGTGTTAATGTGTACATTTCACCATGATATGAATCACCATTGCGTCACAGGCTTTCTTAAAAGACCTTAATTGATGCACTTTTATTTTGTATAAAATCAGTATATTTAATTGCTTATCATTTGAAGTTTAGACTCCCTGTCTTTATAGACCAGTAAACCTTTGAAATGTATTCTCAGATTAAGTTGGTCTCTCCTAGTGCGGTATAGATGACACACTATCTTCCCCCTCCTTGTTAGCTTATATGTAAATGTATTTGCATGGTCATCAGGAAGAGACAAAGCTGGTCAGACAAGCATATACACATTCTTTTGTCTAAAACAGATTGGGATTATGCATTGTTTGACAAACACATTTTAATAACAGAATTCTAGTACATATTTATAACTTTGCACATGCCTCATAAATACACCATGCAATAATATTAATGATCAGTGAGTTAGTAGTTTTCCAGTGAGATATTGCATACCATGTTTTGGGTATCTATCATGACAAGTGTGTTAGGTGTAGTGAGTATGTCAGGTCTGACAAGAGTTGCTAACAGAGAGTAGTAAACCACCAGTGGGCCTTTGTGTCAGAGACATCTGGGGCCAGATTTACACAATTGTTGAGCACTCACAATTGCAATTGAAGTCGATTGGAGCTGTTCTTTGAACATATAAAGTGCTCTAAAGTGCTAAGTGCTTTTGAAAAATCAGGCCTTAGTTGACTGTAGTTGGATGCCCAATATTACTGGACAGTTTTGACAGTTCTAGCCTTAATCATCTTGTGCCTCAGTTTCTCATCTGTAAAATGTAGATGATTATACTATCTAATCTCACAGAGGTGTTGCAAAGACAAATTCATTAATATTTGAGAAGCACTCAGTTACTGTGATGAGAATACTACAGAAATGCCCATTCATAAATTAATAATTTTGTGTTTGGTGCAGGATTTGGATAGTATCTGTTGAATAAGGCCTGGGACCATACATTGAATATGGAAACTAAAAAGTGTTGAATAAGTACTGTGGCAGAGTTCCGACCTTGTCCCCATGGGTCCCGCACTTCTAGCCGGTTTATGCTAGCCTCAGTGGCTCACTGCAACCCTCCACGTAGCCCTTCTCTCTCTAGGTCCAGGGTTACAGTCTACTGAGCCCTTTTCATCATAAGCCAGCAAGAAGGTTGGCGAGAGAACTCCCACAGTCCCTGTTGTCTCTAGGGTTTATTTCAGAACTGTTTAGCCTCCTGTCCTGACAGGGGCCGGTCTTCCTTCCCAGGAGGTGTTTCTGTAGTGGCAGGTTGGGGGGAACCCGGGCCCGCCCTCTACTCCGGGTTCCAGCCCAGGGACCTAATGGTAGCAGCTGTTGGCAGCCAACCTTTCACTGCCAGAGTTGCTACATTTCCCTGGGCCACTTCCCCACAGCTCTCCTGCTTCTCCCTTACCTTAGGGCTCCCTTACCGATGGTTTGAGGGTATCTTCATTAACCACCTCTTCAGTCGCACTTCCTCTCCTCTGGCTACCTGGCTCTCCCCAGCCTGACTGGAGTGAGCCCTTTTATAGTATCAAAGGGGCCTTAATTAGAGTCAGGTGTTCACATTACCTTAATGGACTCACCTGACTCTTTGCAGGTTAATTGGAGTCAGGTGTTCTCATTAGTCTACAGCAGCCCCTGCTCTGGTCAGTCAGGGAACAGAAAACTGTTAATCCAGTGGCCAATATATCTGCCTTCGACTACTTTGTTGTACCCAACTGGCCTGGGTCTATCACAGTACCCATTCACTGAAGAAGGCAGGGGTCCTACGTGAGTGTGTAATTAAAGATTGTATTGTAATACATAGTTACAATGGGACAGAATTAAGACTGTATGGGTAGCCTTAATAGTGGCATTTTCTAACTTTTGAAGGCTTGATATTGCTATCTTAATGTTCTTTTAATGTACTTTTAGGATGGAATATAATATATATAGTACATTGAATTCCTATCTGTGTTTTTTTTCCCCCTCAGGGAGGCTGCAAGTCTCTTATAATCCTTAGTTGTTACTGCTTTAATGCTTATTTGCAAATTATTAATTTAGTTTTAAATCTGTAAAAGGCATCCAGTTTAATATCTCTAGGTTTTTTGTATAATATTTAATGTAACATGGATTTTTAAAACAACCGTGTAACAAATATGCACACTAACTGATCCAGTACCCATAATTATCACTTATTATTAGTGCCCTGTTTCTGGTAAACATCTGTAAACCAAGTAGAAAGTAGATTCTTGGAGGGAATCCTGACAATATCTAAAGACAGAGACAGTATATCATAATTTACAGTTTCCGGATAAAAATTCCCTTTAAACTAATGTTTAGTGAGAACTATTTCTTTTTGTACCCAGTTTTATTTTAGCTTAGTTTCTTTCAATGCCCAACTTGTAAGTGTATTTCATTAGAAACATTCTGGCATTCAAGGCTGGGGAAGCTAAAGGGAGCCTCAAGACAACCTGCATTGGAATTTAAACATTAGTCACTCATGTTTGTTCAAGTGTGACGTAGATGAAAACCTATCTATTTAGAGTCTGACCTTGTCCATTGAAGAAATGCAATTTACAGGTTAAAAAAAAAGTTCATGATGTAATAAAGTAGACCAGTAAAGACCTTTATTAAATTGTACAGCAGAACATTTGACCAATTTAAAATTTAGACAGACACAACATGACATTTCATTGAAAGTGTAGACAAGAATGCAAGCTTATAGGAATCTGAGCCATGATGCTTAAATGGTTTAACTGTAATCCTGTTATGCACTCTCTTTAAATTCAACCACATACTTGAAGGTTAGAGTTAATCTAGCAGAATGTTCTTTCTTGTCAGCAATGAAAGAAGCTTGCAAACCATTTTCCAAAAAAAATCTTTAGGAAACGTTTTCAAGGAGTTCATACAAAAGCCAGTGCAGAGTTATGCACATTATTATTTACCTTGTCATGATCACCATTGGTACAGATAGATGGGTGTTTGTGTACTTGGTCCATCAGACACATGGTGTCCAATTAGGATACAGGAATTTTTGTTCCCAGCTCCTCCCCTTCTAGGTGCCCCCATCATTCCTTGACTCAGACCAAAGAAACAGCTAGTGTATCATGCTGAGATGCCATTTTGGATCCTCTACTGGTAAAAGACAAGCCAGCTGGAAGCTACAAGCACTGTGCTGGATGAAAGTCTACTCTTTAGTCCCCAATTGTGGGTCCCTTGTACATGAGTTCTCAGATACAGAGATTTTGCTCCTTTGTCTTCTCCATATGGAGTCTCCTGTGCGGGCAAAGCCAAGTAAAATGCCACTGTGCTTCATCTCCCCCTGCAGAACTGGCAGTTTCTTTCAGGCTACACCACAGCAGGAGGAAAATGGGGAGAGTTCCTATGAGGTGCCAGTGATTCAGGGGGAGGCGGTCATGATAACTATGTGGTCTTTTCCTCACGGTGAATTCCATGACCCCTTTCAGCACTCGGCTGTTCACAGGAGATAGGCAGAAGATGCATGAATGGTGCAAGGTATGAAATGGCGTCAGTGAGGGCAAGCTTTGAAGAGGAGGACAGAAATGGAGGAGTGTAGCAAAGTCGAAGACTCACCAGCACGGCGCCTCCTGCTGATCGTCTTGGGAATTAGCTCAACTCCAGCTCCAGAGTGCCCTCTGTGGGACGGTGGCTCGCCTGCCTCAGACCCCGTGTCCCTCCTGGACCCTGGTGCCCCTTTACCTTGGGGTTCTGTCCCAGCAGTACCCCCTCACTCTGGGTCTCCCCTCCCAGGGGAACTCCCAACCCACTATACCCACCTTGCCTCAGTGGCTACTGCCAGTCATCACCTAGCCCCCTCTCACTGGGGCAAACTGCAGTCTCTAATGGCCACTCACCATTGGCAAGGGGGTCGGACCAGCTGCCTCTGCCTAACCCCAGGCTACACCTTTGTAGCCCCAGTACCTTTGTAGGCCTTCAACAAAGCCTGCAGCCTGGGGGTTTATCAGGCTGGAGCTCCCCTTGCCCTTTTCCCCAGCACTGCTCTGCTTCAGGTACCTTGCTCCCAGGCAGCTAGCCCTTCCCACTCCAGGGCTGGAGTGAGACTCCTTCAGCTCCTGGCTCCCAGCCCTCTTATCAGGGCCAGCTGGGCCCTGATTGAGCTGACCACACCCGTGATCAGCTACTCCTTCAGCTGCTCTCACTGCTTATCCCAGCCACAGCTGTCTCCAGGGCTGCTTTTAATCCCTGTTCTGCGGCAGCTGCCCCACTACAAGGAGGTATGGATTTACAGTGTTGTGCACCAACACACCCTGAAATTCTCCCTCTTTTTCCAACTCTGCACCAAAAAGTTATGAGAATCTGAAAATGTTATGAGCAGTTCATGTTAGAAGGGCTATGTATCATTTAACCCCTTGACGAGTTGACCCAGTGACTTCTTTGCTTTGACCTCACATAGGAGATGGTTGAACAGGAATAAGGCTGCAATTTAGTTGTGGAGGTCACGGAAGTCATGGATTTTGTGACTTCCAAAGACTGCCATGACTTCAGCCAGCGCTGGCTGGGAGCTGCAGGGTTCTGTGCCGCCTGCGAAGGCAGGGAGCTGTGGGATACCCCCGCCGCCGCGGGTGACAGAGGGGACCCCAGGAGGCAGGTGGGGGATGCCTACAGCTTGGAGCTGCCAGTGGAGGGGACCCTGGAGCTCCCAGCCTGCCCACAGTTGCCAATGGGGCCGCATTTTGTCATGGATATTTTTAGTAAAAGTCAGAGACAGGTCACAGGCTTCCATGAATTTTTCATTATTGACCATGACCTGTCCATGACTTTTACTAAAAATATCCGTGACAAAATCTTGGCCTTAAACATGAGTCATGACTGCATTACCTTGTTTACTAGTCTTTCATCTCCCCTGTTTTTAATCACAGCTATTTTCCTTGACAATACTTCTAATGTAAAAATAAATAAATAAAATCTAAAAATCAGGTGTGCATGTTGATTTTTGAGCACATTCCATGAAAGCTGCCAAGGGTAGAGCTCAAACGTATAGTACTTCATTATAGCTCAGTTTCAGTGGCCATAGTATGTCATCGTGTACATTTCGCTCTCTTAGTCTTCTTCTGTTAGTCTCAAAGGTGCCACAGGACCCTCTGTTGCTTTTTACAGATTCAGACTAACACGGCTACCCCTCTGATACTTAGTTAGTCTGTTTACTCCATGTTGGAGTAACAAATTCTGTCCTCAGTATCTTTTCACTATTACTTCCTCAAAGGGGGAAATGGTTGCTGATCAATAGCTAAAATAAATTCAAAGGGATGATACCAATTTGGGGGGAACAGAGCCATAGTTTTAGCTCCAGGTGTGTATAAAGAAAGTTATAAGAACCATGTTTTATAAACACATTTTTTGGGTGGAGCTGTATCTCGAAACCCCCTCTCTCAAATGACCTCATAATTGTACCACTAACCCTGTGCTCCTTGCACCCCTATGATTTACGGCAAACTGCAAGACAAACCGAACCAGCATGTAGATTTTAGAGTACTTAATATAGTCATCTTTTAAACAGTAAGCCACTCTCCACTTTAACTGTAGGAAAGCTGCCACTCCACTATAATGACTAGGCCAAATGGCCACATCCAAAATTGTTAAATGCCATCAAATAAGAGGTGTGACAACTTCTTGGCTCGTAGGGCATAAGCATCTGCCTCAGAAATTTGTGAGGAGACTACCTGGTCATCTCACACCTTCATCTGGCATTAACAATTTTATCAGTCTTTGCTGACATTTGTTGATTGCTGTGTGCACCAACCACTGCATACCTTCTGGCCTTTGAGAGGACAGCCCTACGGGAGGCCTGGCCTCGAGATCAGTGGTCTGGCATCCTTGCCCCATTCCTGTGTGGGGAGGCCCAGAAGGCCTACCATGATCTGCCTGAAGAGGCTGCGGCAGACTACCCCCAGCTGAAAGCAGAGATCCTGGCCAGATCTGGGGTAACAACAGCAGTGCGGACCCAGCAGTATCACGGTTGGAGGTACCAGGAAGACAAAACCCTGCGGTCCCAATTGTATGACCTCATCCATCTCACACGAAAGTGGTTGCAAACAGAGTCCTGGAGTCCGGAAGAGATACTAGCGGTTCTGGTCATCGACCGATACATGAGGGGACTACCACCAGACCTTCCTGCTTGGGTGAGCCAGAACGAACCCTCCACCTATGACGAGGTTGTCGCCCTGGTAGAGAGGCGAAGGACAGCGAGGGAGCTGACCCGACCAGTTAAGGAAGAGGCACCCCGGGTAAAACTAGCAGCACCAAGCCCTAAAGTTCAGGTGACTGGGCAACCAGGAGGGCCCAGGTGGAAAAAGAGAGAGACTGAAGGCCCATCAGAGGCCACAAAGAGTCGGAGCACTGAGAGAGAAGAGGATCGTGATGTTAGACTGCCCAAACCAAGAGACCGGGGAACGCCTAGGGCTCCATACAGATGTTATGCCTGCGGGGAGTGGAGACACGTAACTGCACAGTGTCCCAATGCTGAGGAGCCTATACAGTGTAACCTGGGGAACTGGGCAGATCCATGCTCCCTAATCCACCTTGTGGGGGGTCTCACTAACCCCACATATGTATACCAGACCAGTGAAACTAAATGGGGTAGGGACCACGGCACTGGTTGATTGGGGGAGTTCTATCACGCTTATCTCAGGGAAGCCCGTGAAGCGTAGTCAGCTGCTGCAGGCTAAATGTACGGGGATAACATGTGTCCATGGGACAGTTAGTTACTACCCCACCATCCCAGTAAAAATCGAGATCCAAGGGAACACTACTGAAGTAGCAGCAGGTGTAGTCCCTAAACTCCCATACCCGGTGCTCATAGGGAGGGACTTCCCAGGGTTTGGAAACTTACTCCCAGTAGGGGGATTGGAGAAAGATGGGGACCCTAAAATTGGTGAGGCATCCACAGCAGACTGTCAACCCCCAACCTTCTCTGAAATATCCCCAGATTTGTTCTCCACTCCTAGACAGGGTAGAAAGACAAAAAGGGAAAGAAGGGAAGCTAAGGCCTTGGGAACCCGAATACTGACCCAAAGCCAGAGGGTCACTCTTGTAGGTAGGCGGACCCATGCCGCGGAAAAGGAGGCCACGCAGGAGGGAGAAGCACCTGAGTCTGACCCCCACCCTAATGCTTCTGAACCAGTAGAGGCAACAGAGACTGGGCCCCTAGATCTTGGGCAGATTAGCCCCGGGAGAGGAAATTTTGGACGGGACCAGGCAGAAGACCCAAGGTATGACAACATTAGGAAGGAGGTGACTGAAATAGATGGAGTCCCCGTGAAAGGGAAAACCCAGGGACCAGGACCCTACTTCATAATGAAGAAGGATCTCTTATACCGGGTTGCACCAGTACAGGGGCAGAAGGTACAGCAGATCCTAGTACCTCAAAAACACCAGAACGCTGTATTAAGTCTGGCTCATAGTCCTCTTTTGGGGGGGCATTTGGGGGTAGAGAAGACCCTGGCACGAGTCCTACAACGGTTCTTCTGTCCCGGAGTACATGAAGAAGTGTGGAGCTACTGTGCCTCCTGCCCGGAGTGTCAGCTGCACAGTCCCCGTCCCCACTTGAGGGCACCTTTAGTACCCCTTCCCATCATAGAGGTCCCCTTCGAGCGAATAGCCATGGACCTAGTGGGACCCCTGGAAAAGACGGCTCGGGGCCACCAATATATACTTGTATATACTTGTTGTTTTGGACTATGCTACTCGCTACCCAGAAGCCGTCCCCCTGTGGAACACGGCCTCTAAACCTACAGCCAAAGAGCTGGTGGGGATCTTTGCCCGAATGGGGCTACCGAAGGAGATATTAACTGACCAAGGAACGCCATTTATGTCAAAGCTAATGAAGGACCTCTGTACGCTGCTCCATATACATACCCGGAGAACTTCGGTCTACCATACACAGACTGATGGGTTGGTAGTAAGGTTTAACCAAACCCTCAAGGCTATGATAAGGAAGGTGGTAAGTCGGGACGGGAAGGATTGGGACACCCTACTACCCTACCTTATGTTCGCTATCCAGGAAGTACCTCAGGCCTCAACTGGGTTTTCCCCCTTCGAGTTATTATATGGGCGTCACCCTCATGGCATGCTAGATATCGCCAAAGAGATCTGGGAAGAGGAACCCAATGAGGGGAGAAATATAATAGAGCATGTAATGCAGATGCGAAACCGGATAGCCCAGGTTACCCCTATTGTACGGGAACATTTGGAGAAGGCACAGGAGGCCCAGCGAACCCATTACAATCGCCAGGCAAAAGTGCGACAGTTCCAACCAGAGGATCGGGTTATGGTGTTGGTACCCATGGCAGAAAGCAAGCTTCTGGCCCAATGGCAGGGGCCCTATGAGGTGGTTGAACCCATGGGGGAAGTAACCTACAAGGTGCGGCAGCCAGGACGCAGAAAACAAGAACAGATTTATCACGTTAACCTTCTGAAAACCTGGCATGCACAACGGTCCAAAAAGACCTAACCCAGGAAAACAAGCCTTCCAAACAGGTGAGAGTGTCTCCCGATTTAACACCAGACCAGAAGAATGAGGTGTCTGAGATGATCTTCCGGAACCAAGATGTGTTCTCGACAAAACCGGGTCGAACAACCGAGACATATCACCACATCGTCACGAACCCTGGGGCCAGAGTAACAATGAGGCCCTATCGGGTGCCAGCAACAAAAAGGGAGGAAATAAAAGCAGAAGTAAAAAAAATGCAGGAGTTGGGGATCATCAAAGAATCCCACAATCAGTGGTCCAGCCCAATTGTGCTGATGCCCAAACCTGATGGCACCACAAGATTTTGCAACGACTTCCGGCGACTAAACGAAGTATCCCAATTTGACGCGTACCCCATACCTCGCATAGATGAGCTAGTGGACCGTCTGGGTAATGCCCGGTACTTGACTACCCTACACTTGACAAACGGGGACTGGCAGATTCCCCTTGCAGAAGACGCAAAGGAAAAGACTGTGTTCTCTACACCAGAGGGTCTTTTTCAATATACTAACAAGTTTCAGAGTAGCAGCCGTTTTAGTCTGTATCTGCAAAAAGAACAGGAGTACTTGTGGCACCTTAGAGACTAACAAATTTAGTTCACCTGCACATCTACCAATGTGATATATGCCATCATGTGCCAGCAATGCCCCTCTGCCATGTACATTGGCCAAACCGGACAGTCTCTACGCAAAAGAATTAATGGACACAAATCTGACATCAGGAATCATAATACTCAAAAACCAGTGGGAGAACACTTTAACCTGTCTGGTCATTCAATGTCAGACCTGCGGGTGGCTATCTTACAACAGAAAAACTTCAAAAACAGACTCCAACGAGAGACTGCTGAGCTGGAATTGATATGCAAACTAGACACAATCAACTCAGGATTGAATAAGGACTGGGAATGGCTGAGCCATTACAAACATTGAATCTATCTCCCCTTGTAAGTATTCTCACACTTCTTATCAAACTGTCTGTACTGGGCTAGCTTGATTATCACTTCAAAAAAATTTTTTCTCTTACTTAATTGGCCTCTCAGAGTTGGTAAGACAACTCTCACCTGTTTATGCTCTCTGTATGTGTGTATATATATCTCCTCAATATTTATTCCACTCTATATGCATCCGAAGAAGTGGGCTGTAGTCCACGAAAGCTTATGCTCTAATAAAATTGTTAGTCTCTAAGGTGCCACAAGTACTCCTGTTCTTTTTTCAATATACTGTCCTCCCTTTTGGACTACATGGGGCCCCAGCTACCTTCCAGCGCCTCATGGACAAGCTATTACGCCCGCATAACAGTTATGCTGCTGCCTACTTGGACGATGTGGTCATTCATACCCCAGACTGGGAAACCCACCTGGAGAAGGTGGAGGCAGTCCTCGATACCTTCAGGTGAGCTGGCCTTACAGCAAACCCTGCCAAATTCGTGGTAGGGTTTACAGAGGCCAAATATCTTGGCTACATTGTGGGAAAAGGTTTGGTAAAACCCCAAGTGAACAAGTTAGAGGCCATCCAAAATTGGCCCCAACCAAGTCGCAAGAAACAAGTCCGGGCGTTCCTAGGTGTGGTGGGGTATTACCGATGATTTATCCCCCACTTTGCCACAAGGGCAAGCCCCCTGACAGACCTAGTGAAAGCCCATGGACCTGATCTGGTGAGATGGTCTGACGCAGCAGAGGAAGCATTCACAGACCTACGGACTGCCCTCTGCAGTAACCCCGTACTGATAGCCCCTGATTTCACCAAGGAGTTTATCCTGCAGACGGATGCATCGGATGTAGGGTTGGGGGCCGTTTTATCACAGATGGTCGGGGAGGAGGAACATCCAATTCTATACCTCAGTCGGAAACTCCTTCCAAGGGAACAAAAATATGCAGTGGTGGAGAGAGAATGCCTCGCTGTAAAATGGGCCATGGAAACATTGCACTACTACCTGCTCGGGTGCAGATTTGTCTTCGTGACTGACCATGCCCCTCTTCAATGGATTCAGCGGAACAAGGAGAAGAACACAAGGGTGACCAGATGGTTCTTATCCCTCCAACCTTTCCAGTTCCGTGTGCAACACAGAGCAGGGAGCCGTCATGGCAACGCCGATGGCTTGTCACGTGTGCTCTGTCTGGCATCCCAAGCTGCCCAACCCCGTGGCGTTGAGCAGGGGGGAGGGATATGTGACAGACCCAGACCAGTGGGGTACAGGAGTCTGGTAGAGGGCAAATATTCTGGTCACTGGATGAGTAGTTTTCTGTTCCCTGAGTGACCAGAGCAGGGGCTGCACTAGAGTAATCAGGAATCTGCTAGAACCAGTTAAGGCAGGCAGGCTAATTCGGACACCTGGAGCCAATTAAGAAGAAGCTGCTAGAATCAATTAAGGCAGGCTAATCAGGGCACCTGGGTTTTAAAAGGAGCTCACTTCAGTTTGTGGTGTGAGTGTGAGGAGCTGGGAGCAAGAGGCGCAAGTTGCTGAGAGTGAGAGGGTGTGCTGCTGGAGGACTGAGGAGCATAAGTGTTATCAGACACCAGGAGGAAGGTCTTGTGGTGATAATAAGGTTGGTGTTTGGAGGAGGCCATGGGGAAGTAGCCCAGGGAGTTGTAGCTGTCATGCAGCTGTTACAGGAGGCACTATAGACAGCTGCAGTCCACAGGGCCCTGGGCTGGACCCTGGAGTAGAGGGTGGGCCTGGGTTCCCCCCAAACCTCCCAATTGACCTGGACTGTGGGTTCTTCCAGAGGGGAAGGTCTCTGGGCTGTTCCCCAACCCACATGGTGAATCTCTGAGGCAAGAAAATCTGCCAATAAGCGCAGGACCCACCAAGATAGAGGAGGAACTTTGTCACAGCTCGCAGAGCTGGCTAGGTGCAGAGAGCGGTGAGAAAACTGTACCATCCAAGAGGAAGGGCAGTGGTTGCATACCTCTAGTGTTCTTTGAAGTGCTGGGATTGTGCCTCCTGAAGCAGTTTCTCCTGGAGCTTCTTTAGAGTCAGTGTAGCTCCTACATCACTCCTCTACTCAGATCTGTGAATAAATTCCACAGTCTAGCACTTGATATTTCAGAAACACTGATGCCTGTCACAGATTTTTGTTTTTGTTTTTTAATTGCTGGAGTAGTAGAAGCTTGAGATACACTTTACTTTTATAGTTTTTGCCAGTTGTTGTACAATACCTAGCATTTGTATTTGTTCCACTTAAAAGGCTAAGTAAAGGAACTGATGGCTCCGATAATATAAAAAGCAGATTATTACACTATATCACATTATATTATTACCGTACCGTGTGTTCAGAGGGTGCGAAGGAATCCTGCTTTTCGCTCTATGGGTGTGGAAGACCCTGAACACAGTGGAACTAGTGTGATACTTCTGCTTAGTTGGTAGACAGGAAACCCACACAGAAACTTTGTAACCCACTGCATTAAAGGCTCTCCGGGCTGAGGAAGGTACAGAGCTAATGGATCCATAGAGTAATGGATTTGTTGGCCAGAGTGCTGAACATAGGGGAGAGGATCAGCATAGTCTTGAGGAGAAACCTCAATCCTGTGGAACTCCCCAGGCACAACCTGGTTACTTTGGCTTTGGGATGGACATAGGATGGGGCATAAGGGATATTAGCGCATCATAATTAGGAAGACTCTAATATTGAACTTTACTAGAGTGATGATTAAATAGTGCTCTCATATAATTAGGAAATACTCCCTGTCCTTGCAGGTTCCTGTGGGAGATAATGGAGTGACAGTTGAGCTGCTTCCTGAAGATGATATATAATGGTGTTCAGCAGAGCAGAGGGCTATTGCTAAAATATTGTGTTTAAAAATTCTTAGAAATGTTTAACATTTAATAGACTAAATCTACAGAAATTAGAAATGCAAAATACTTATTTTTCTTTAATTGGTTGTAATATAAATAATAATGTCTTTATGTCACAAATTAAATTTGATATAAAAAGAAAACAGTGTAAACATTCCTATGGCTTCAGAGCTCAATGTAGAGCCCCTGGAAAGGCAGTCTAATTGGTCAGTTTTTGGAGAGCATGTTGTAGTAATTGTCCTTTTCGCTATATATTGCTCACATGGATTTCAGGTCATTTTTGTTGTTTTCTACCTTTTCATGAGAGCCTTTGTAAACAATATTTTTCTCTGTTTTACAGACAGTATGAAACAGTAGTTCCACTTGAAGATTCTGTTGTGACTGAAGTCACAGCAACGCTCCAGGAATGGGCTATCCTGTGGAAACAGCTGTATGTGGTAGGTACAGTGAGAACACTGTTTTTTATTCCACCATATGTAGAAACAAGTGTTGTGTTGCACACCATTAACTCCATCTACAAAATGATTGTTGTACTTGTGGCATCTTGGGAACCTGTGGAATAATATTAGCAAATTATTCTGGGAGTGACTTTTAGAGGTAGTGAGAATCTGCGGCTGCTATTGACTACATCTGAAATTGTGGATGCTCTCAACTCTTCTGATGTCTAAATTTTCCATTACCAAAAACTGATGGTGATTTTTATTGATTAATCATTCACCATTTTAAGGATTCTTCTGGTATCTGTGTGTGAGTAGCTCTGTTTAATAACAAACACATGAACTTCAAGGACTACCTTTAAGAACTTTTCCATAAATGACTCTGAAGGATTATTCAACACAGTTCATAAATGTAAATATTTCCTATAGCATAGCATCAGCTTTTTCAAAACTTATCTAATTGGTGCTCGAAAACAGAGAGAGCCCTAGCAAAATTAATTCTGAGTTAGATCATTGTCTCTCGTCAGAAATAAAAATGTGCTAAATAAATTAAGAAGAGGCTTGTTGAGCTGATCTTCTTTTTAAATTAACTTTCTTGGTAACGTTCTTGTTTTCATTTGATGCTACATTTCATTCCAGTTTTCTGGCCACACAACATTTTGAGAAATAGCTGGTCTGATCCCATGGTCAAAGGGAACAGAAAGCAAGAAAGGCAGCTTGCATATTTGAACATTTCTTTTCATTTTCTTTTATGGTCTGTTTATCTATGATTACTGTATCTGCTGTATTAGGGCCAGAGATTCCAGGTGAGCCATGCATGAAACTTCCCTTGACTTAAAAGGAATTTCTCCATGTGTTGCTGGTGTGGCTTTGCTTCTCTATTATGCCTGAATACTAGTAGTCTATGTGCCATCTACAGTACATAGTGTTACTCCTGGGGGAATTCTGCATCACTGCACATGCACAGAATTTATGTCCCCCGCAGATTTCTTTGATTCCCCACAGAAAAATGACTTTCTGACAGGGAAGCAAAGGGAAGCCACAGGAGCGGTCATGCGACCCTCCCCAGCAGTATGTTACGGGTGCACAGGGAAGCCAGCAGAGAGGCAAATCACTGTGGGGCAAGGGACGGGAGTGGGGAAGTCCTGGCTGATGGCTCCTACCCTGTGTTGGGCTCAGCTGCTAGTCCCAGCTGGGCTGGGGAGGATGGGACTTACCCTTACCCTGCATGGCATCCGGGGCAGGTCAGACCCACCCCTAGATTTTTCCCCCAACTGCAGGAAGCTCTGCAAACTTCCACTTTCCTCATCAGTGGCCTGTGCTCCCCAATGCCATGCTGGAGCTTTCACTTTGATTTGACAATACTTAAAGACGATACAGTTATTGCGGAGAAACTAAATGAATTCTTTGCTTCAGCCTTCATGGCTGAGGATGTTAGGGAGATTCCCAAACCTGAGCCATCCTTTGTAGGTGACAAATCTGAGGAATTGTCACAGATTGAAGTGTCATTAGAGGAGTTTTTGGAATTAATTGATAAACTTAACATTAACAAGTCACCGGGCCCAGATGGCATTCACCCAAGAGTTCTGAAAGAACTCAAATGTGAAATTGCGGAACTATTAACTAAGGTTTGTAACCTGTCCTTTAAATCAGCTTCTGTACCCAATGACTGGAAGATAGGTAATGTAACGCCAATATTTAAAAAGGGCTCTAGAGGTGATCCTGGCAATTACAGACGGGTAAGTCTAATGTCAGTACCAGGCAAATTAGTTGAAACAATAGTAAAAAATAAAATTGTGAGGCACAGAGAAGATGGGCAAAAGTCAACATGGAATACCATGACCCCCCTGGAACTACCTTTTGGGTCAGGACCCCCAATTTGAGAAATGCTGGTTTCCCCGGTGAAATCTGTATAATATAGGGTAAAAGCATACAAAAAAACAGATTTCATGGTCCGTGACGCATTTTTCGTGGCCGTGAATTTGTTAGGGCCCTACTCATGAGTCAGGGTCTGTGCTGCATTTTTAATACCTGTGTTGAAGCATGTGCTGTGGTGTCTTCACTGATGTTTTTACTTGTGCTAGCTAGATTCAGTCTACATCAGACAGGCTAGCCTGCAGACATACCCCAAGTATGAGGAAAAAACTGTTGTGTAACAAGTACCTGTGTGTGATAACTATTAGCAAATTATTTCTTGATAATAGTGATCACGGTACTTAGAGACATGCAAATCAAAATATGTAGTATCTCTCAGACTCTCTGAATAGGCTCAGTATTTTTATTAGTGTTCTTTACACAGATTTTGATTTGAAAGGCCAAGTGCATATTAATTTAAGAAGTCCTCAAACAATTAGGATGCATTGTAAGATTTGGATCTGTCTTTTGATTTGTGAGTTAGACAATAGGAATAAAGATGTGACCTTCCATCCATGTAAAATTATCTCAGTCAAAGTTGCTTGCCTTCAAATGTGTTGATCCATTTTATATATATATATATATATTCTGGAAAAAATATTATTTTGGTGAAATGCAGAAATATGTAAATACTCTTATATTTTGAGTTAATTATGTGGTTGGTGGAAAAAGAACTTCATCTTCATAAAAAAGCTAAGTGGCTGCTCTGTTTAAATAACTCATAATGCATATTATTTCTGTACCTTTTCATTTTCTTTGGGAAAAAGACTGTTTTCTTGAATCAACACCAGGCTGAAATGTTTGAAATACTGTGAGATAAATTTTCTTTCTAGATATAGTATTTTTGCTGTTGTGAGAAGCAGCAATGGATATTGGGATTTAAGAGAACTCACTCTTGCTTCTTTAAAAAAACATGCCATTCTAACATAGTGTTTGAAGAACATAATTTAATGTGCCATGGCTTCTCATAGAAATATCATGTCCCTTCACAAAACATTTCCCTGATATATTCTTCGTAGAATTCTATAAACCTTGGCTGTGAATCCTGAAGAGTACTTAGTGCAGTAACGTGCTTCCTTTCATAAAGCAGCCCCCACCTGTGTCTATTTGAACTCATATCTTCTAAGTGCAACCCTATTAACTTGCTAGGGAGCCCATATGTCTAGCCACCTTGCTGACAACAGAAGAATTTTAACACCTAGAGGGACACTTATAACATCTATGGAAGCAGTTATTAAACTCTCTCCATCAAAATATATGGAGTCAGGGAATTTTTCTACTTGTTTTCATAAAATCTTAACTGTTCTCTTCTTTCCCTGTGCCTCTTCCCCACACACAATGTTACCCCTATGTAGTCCACTGTGGGGAGTGGCTCTGTGACGTTGCACTCCATATTTTTATAAAAATATGTTTATAAGTGTGGATATGATGTAACTGGAATATGCTTTATGCAAAAAGTCTCTTGTAAGGTATCATTACAAAGCTTATAATCTACTGAGTGTGGTCACCCTATTTGTATGAATGTATCATTCTTGTATCTGAAGCTAGGAATATGAAATATAACTCTGAGGTCCTATTGTAATTTTGCAAAGTGTGGGCCATTAATAGTGGTTTGGAATCTTGATGGCTCCCATTAACCAGGACAATTGGTTATAAATGGCTCTGTTTACTTGTAAGACTTACTGTATAGGTGTGTGCCAGCGAGTGGGTAATGAAGTCTCACAGGACATGTAATCATGTCATCTGAACTGGAATCCATCTTTAACCTGTTGCTTTTCCATTTAGATGGAAGGGTGGGAACCCAGAGAGAGAGCCAAAGCTATTAAAGGGGGTGGAACAGAACAAAGGGGGTCACCGTCATGTTGAATCCCCTGCTTTTCACCTAAGATGCCTGCTGGAACTAACAAGGTCTGTACCAGGGGAAAGGATTGGGCCCAGAGTAGAAAGGAATCTAATCTGTGAAAGAAGCTTATTGGAACATCTCTGAGGGTGAGATTTACCTGTATTCAGTTTCTTAATGTATTAGGCTTAGACTTGCGTGTTTTTGCTTTATTTTACTTGGTGACTTCCTTTGTTCTGTCTGTTATTACTGGGACCACTTAAATCCTACTTTTTATTCTTAATGAAATCACTTGTTTATTATTGAACCCAGAGTAAGTGATTAATACCTGGGGGAGCAAACAGCAGTGCATATCTCTCTATCAGTGTTATAGAGGGCAGACAATTTGAGTTTACACTGTATAAGCTTTATACAGAGTAAAACGGATTTATTTGGGGTTTGGATCTCATTGGGAGCTGGGTTTCTGGGTACTGGAGACAGGAGTACCTGCTGAGTGGTTTTCAGTTAAAGTCTGCAGCTTTGGGGACGTGGTTCAGACCCTGGGTCTGTGTTGCAGCAGGCTTGCGTGTCTGGCTCAACAAGACAGGGTTCTGGAGTCCTAAGCTGACAGGGAAAACAGGCTCAGAGGTAGTTTCAGCACATCAGGTGACAGTCCCAAGGGGGTCTCCTTCCCCTCCGAGTCTGTGGGCAGCCAATCCTACATCTCCAGGGATCGTCTGGGGAATCAGTGGGGCGACAGGGGATGTGAGCTCGGGCTGTGATCAGAGCCAAACAACAAACCCAGTTACGGAGCCCCAGGCCTGGATTGGGGCAGGGCAATAAAGAGTCTCTGGCTCAGACCTGAACTCAGGCTGGGCAGCAAACAGTCAGTTAGCACATGCCCTTGATCAGGGCAGAGCACTAGAGAGTCTGAGGGCTCAGGCCAGCATGCAGGCTGAGCAGCAAACAGTTGGGCCTCCTAGCTCTGGCAGAGGGCCGACAAGTGCAGGCTTCTTGCCTGAGAGAGGGGGAGACTGCCACCCATGGATTGGGGTGGCGGGGGGAGGGGAGGCACGCACGTCCCCCCACTCCACTGTGTCCCGGCCCAGGCCCCTAACATTGATAGAGCGGTCTGCCACTGGATCAGCGGGGCCACTTCCCAACTCCCCCTCAGGGTGTACTTGGCTCTGTAGAGGGTCATCTTGGTTGTTGGGGAAGAAGGCCTCTGGCCATGCTTGCAGCTCCTCCGTGCTTGCAGCTCCTCCATGCTCAGGTCTGTAAATGGCTCTGGCGGTCCTGGCCAGTCCTTGGCTCCTTTGGGGTCTGCAGCAGCCTCCCAGCTCAGGAGCTCACAGGAGGCGTCTGGCTCTTCCGGTGGCTGTCTCCCAACTGAGTTCTCCGGCATGCCTTTTGTACTTCCAGTCCTGCCCACTGACTTCTGGCAGGAGGGTTAAGCGTGGCGTGGCTCCGCCCACCAGGGTTCAATGAGGCGTTCCTCCCCCCTCCGGGTCTGTGGGCGGCCAATCTGCTCCACTACACCGTTATAGCGAAACAATCCTGCAATGAGGTCTTGGCGGCCGAGTAAAAATTTTCAAATACTTTGTTTAAAAGAGTAAATGGATTAGTAACATTTCCCCTACATGTAGTTTGTTTTTTATTTTGGATTTTCAAAGTTTTTTTTTTTAAATAGAATATTTTTAATTCATCTTGAAAGGAATTAAATATAAGACAAGTGAAATGAATAAATTTGCATTAGAAAGATGAACTGCTAAAGGTCCTAATCTGTTAAATAGATTTTCCTTGTATAAAATGAAACCATATTTTCTTCTTTGAGTGCTGGTCCCTATGTGGCTGTGCTCCATGCACTTGGAGTCGGAGAATTTTTTGCAAACCGTGTCTGGTCCGTGCATGCACCCTTGTTTTCCTCATGTTTCCAACCAAAGGCATGAAGTGCAGAGTGGACCAACCCCCTCTCCAGTTCCTTCTTACCGCTGCATGACCTGGGTGTCCATATGTCCAGTGTCCCGGGCTTTCCTTCAATTACTCCTATATATAAATATTTTTAAGATTGCCTCAGTTTATTATATGTAGTTCTTTATAATGAGTAAATTTGTAATAGTTTTTATAGCCTTTTAGCAGAGTTTTTTCTAGTTAGATAGATTCCCTGCCTTGGGGACTGCCCACCTCCCCTATTACGGGTATTGGACTGTGCCCAGAACTCCGGGCTTCAGAAATTGTGTGTCTTGCTCCCATTCCTTCTTGGTCAGTGATGATCACCAGCACTTTTTATACTGTTTCAGGAAGGCACAGATCATGGCTAGGTGAAATATCTGCCACATTTCCCCCTAGCCAGACCTGTGAGATGAGGGAACTCTGGCTTAGAAAACACTTCATGGAGAAGGCCATGAAGTCTCAATCAGACCCAGGCCAAGAACATCTCTCTCCCTCCCCCCCCAGGTATGTTGGCCAGAACTGAAACGGAGCATGCCTCCTGCCACAAGGTCCAACTCGTTTTAGGGGAATCCATATCTATGGATTCCTCCCCCCATTGGGCAAGCGTATTCTGCCTTTCCAAGCATAAAAGCAGGTCTCTCCCTAACTCTGCTTTGAAGATGTCTGATATGGACGTACTAAGTCCCAGGGTCATGACTTTAAATTCATAAGACCAAGGCTCACCAGTAGCGGATCCCCATACCAGCCACGTCCACTCCACTGGTACGGTCCAAGTCAAAAAGCCAGGATCCATCAGTTCTGGCATGATCAGAGCTTCTACCACTGATGGTATTGTCATGTCTTAACACTCCAGCCTCATGAAGTCTCCCTCCTCCAACCCATTTGACATGAGTGGATTGGACCCCTCACACTCCAGGGATATCAGAGACTTATGCTACACTGAAGCTTCAGTTTCCACCATAATCGGGTCCTTCTCTCACTAGGGAGATTGTGGATCCCCCAGGGGATGCTGCCTTTGACAGACGCCTATCCCCTCTTCTATCTGCCAGCTGTGCCTTTCCTCTGTTAGAACTGTTGGTACCACCATTGGATCCTGACCCTTTCTTCTCTTCCTTGGGAGAAAGGAGCAATTTTCTTCTCCTCTGAGACGTGTTAGTCCAGATAGGAGATCCAGAGCCTGCTGGTACCAACCTCCATCTCAACATTTATCACTTAGGGGATTCCCTCCTGAACCATCATACAGGCTATAATGGGAAACAGGGTTCTGTATGCAAGATGTATAGAATCCATGCATTCTCCTAGAGAATCACTCTACGATTCCCTTCTGAAGGAACTGTCAGAGCCTCCTCCTGACCCTACAGAAGAGGAAGAATACAAACTGGTTCTGTCAGTACAGAAAAGATTGTCTTCATTTCCCAAAGAAGCAGTCACAGTGGCATCTCAGTCCCCTCCAGATGACCATAAACAGTTTCTGGATTTATTGTGAAAGGTTGCAGAGGGACTCCAGATCTCCCTAGAGGAGGTCCAGGACCCACAGCACAAACTCCAGGATATTCTATAAACCACTAGATCCAGTCAAATACACTTCTGGTTAATGAAGCTATTCTGGAACCTCCTAGCACCGTCTGGCATACACCAGCCTCAGGTGCCCCTATTCCCAAGAGGGCAGAGAAATGCTGTTTCTTTCCAGCTAAGGGAGCAGAATTTCTCTTTACCTACTCTGCATCAAACTTTCTGGTCATCCAGGCTGCCACAGAGAGACATCTCAAATCCACTCCTCCTTCTTTGAGGAGTGTTCCTGTTGGTGCTCCACTTTAGGTGTCTTGGTGCCCTGCACTTATAATCAGAGATTTGTAGTAGCAGTGCCTCGGTTGGCTGCACACACATAGCCGCTCGGAGCAGCACGAGACGGCGGCTACCTAGCATGTGCAGCCAATTGGCCTGCAGTTCCTTCTGTACTGCCCTTGGTATGAGTCGGAGCGACAGCAGTGCCCCTTCAACTTCGTAGAAAGTTTATATTCCTTCCTTTTTCTTTTATCCCCTCCATTCTAGTTAACTTCAGTTACCATTGCTTTTAATTTCTTCCATATTTAAAAAAAAAAAAAAACTTTTTAGGGTAGTTTTTTCCCTCTCGCCTCCGGTGGGCCTCTACCAACAACGACTGCTTAAACACAGGCTGCCCCTGTTTTTCTCCAGAGCTGGATCTTCCTCAGGCATGCCTGGTTCCCCTGGATTTAAACGCTGCCTGACCTGCAGGATATTGATACCTGTTTCAGATGGCCACGCTCAGTGTGTCCGCTGTCTCAGGGAGACCCATATTCCTCAAAAGTGTCCTCACTGTAAAAAATTGACTGCCAGGACACTAAAGGCCAGGGACCTGCAACTTAAATTACTCATGATGGAGAAATCCCTCAGGCCAGCCTCCGACCCAGAGTCCAGGACGCATCCTGGCCAACAGTTGCCAGCAGCAGCCTCAGACAAGGACTACAGTACCAAGACCACTTCTAAGGACCCTATCCCATAAAAGGCGACCAAACACCGATCTCAGTCATCACCACAGCAAGATCCGCTTAAAAAGAAACAGTTTCCTGGGGAAAACCTTCCCTGGTACTGATGGCACCGAGAGCCTCAGATTGAGAGGCACCAGAAACATCTGATACCGAGACTTCCCGATGAGCCAAGCACCCAGTATGGGCAGGCTCTCAGTCAGGTGCATGATCTAAAGCCAAGCTCCCTATCTCGGCACCAACCATGCCAAAGAATGTCCCGGCACCGACTGCTGTAATGGCACCACATGCTGCACATATACAGCTCAGCAAGACCTCGGGACTGACAGTTCTGACCCTCTCCTCTCAGACTGCGCTGCCATCCCTGGCACCAAGTGTGCCGGTACTGCAACTTTTCACTAGATAGGTGGACTTGGACATTTCTTCTAGGCTAGGGACTCCCATGGTCTTCTGCGCCACCTCTCTCCAGTGATGATGATGATGAGGAGGAGGATGACCCAGGACTGTACACCCCTGGCCTCTCCTCTCCTAAAGCTGGACCCTCACATCACCAGCCACTGGTAGACACGCGAACTTGGCAGCCCCAATCCTGGCTACCATCTCCTATGGCCCTCCCACCCAGCTGGCCATATTGGGACCCATGGGCCATGTATAGGCCCCAGAACATTAATCCGCCTAAATCACCGGTCTCCAGAACACCCTGCCCTCCCTCACCAACGGACCCAGCACCTTCAGAGGCCCAGGATAAGGAGACTGAAGAGTAGTAGGACGCACCTGAAGGAGACATCTTGCCACCTACACATATCTCATCTTTGTCTCCAGATGAAAGGATCATGCCGCCACCCCCCACATCGGGGGAAGACTTCAAGTCCTTTCAGGACCTTTTCAAGAGGGTGGCGGACTCCCTGGACATCTCCTTGTCTGAGCTCCCTGAGACCCAACATAAGCTCACTGATATTCTCCAAGCAACCCCATCGACAAAAATAGCACTACTGATTAACGCTGCCATAATGGAGCCTGCCAAAATCATCTGGCAGATGCCAGTCATGGCCCTTCCTTCCTGGAAAAGGTTGGACAAAAAATATTACATGCTGGCAAAAGAGGCTGAATTTTTCTCTTTACCCACCCTACTCCTAATTCACTGGTTGTGGAGGCAGTAAATCAGAGGGGCAAACAGCAACAGTCCATACAAGGACTGGAAGAGGCTAAACCTCTTTGGGCGCAAAGCCTATTCTTCCGCCACTTTGCAATTCCGCATCGCAAATTACTCTACACTGCTCGCAAAATATATACACACACCCTTTTTTCTACAAGGTCATCCTTTATTGAACACCTTCCAGAGGACAGGAGAGAAGCGTATAAGTCCAACATTTCTGAAGGTGCTCTCATTTCAAGCACAGCCCTCCAAGCCTCCCTCGATTCCACGGACACAGCAGCCTGCTCCATCATGACCTCTGTTGTCATGTCTGGCATCCTGGCTCCACCTATCGTGATTCCTGAGGGAGATGCAGGCTACAGTTGAAGACCTACCTTTTGAGGGTCAGAAACTGTTTGCGGAATCCACTGATGATTCCTTGCATACTCTAAAGCAGTGGTTCTCAAAGCCGATCCGCCGCTTGTTCAGGGAAAGCCCCTGGCGGGCCGGGCCAGTTTGTTTACCTGCCGCGTCCGCAGGTTCGGCCGATCGCGGCTCCCACTGGCTGCGGTTCACCGCTCCGGGCCAATGGAGGCTTCAGGAAGGGCGGCCAGCACATCCCTTGGCCCGCGCCGCTTCCCGCAGCCCCCATTGGCCTGGAGTGGTGAACCGTGGCCAGTGGGAGCTGCGATCGGCTGAACCTGCGAACACAGCAGGTAAACAAACCGGCCCAGCTTGCCAGGGGCTTTCCCTGAACTGCTTTGATAAACACTGCTCTAAGGGACTCCCAGACCACCTTAAAGACTCTTGGCATCTATGTCCCTGGAAACAAGAAAAGCAGGGCAGGTTTTACAACCAAAAATTTCGGGCTGCACCATACTCCCAGTCCCAAAGACACTATACCCAATGCCACAAACAGAGGCAGATGGGACAAAGGCAGAATCAAGACCAGCCTTCCATGTCAGTCTTCCAGCTCCAAGCAATCATTTTGAAGGTCTGGTCGAAGGCCCGAGACCTCTATACTTCCAGATCTCAAACCCACTTTAACACCATTCGGGGACTGCCTGTCACCATATTACCTAGTCCTGAACAAGATTACTACAGACAGATGGGTCCTGGAAATTATACAGCAGGGTTTCTCCTTCCCATTTATTTCTATCCCACCTACCCACTCCCCTTCCCCATCCCTCTTCAGGGACCCCTCTCACGAGCCCCTATTACAACAAGAAATAAACCACCTCCTGCAATTAGGAGCCATGGGAACCAGTACCACCTCAACACAGGGAATGAGGATTTTATTCCCCTTATTTCCTCACTCAGAAAAAGAACAGTGGATGGAGACCCATCCTGGATTTACGCAAACTCAACAAGTTTATGAAAACACAGCAATTCAAAATGGTGACCCTATCAACGATAATTCTGGCATTAGTGAAAGGAGATTGGTTTTCATCCCTCGACCTACAAGACACTTCCATGTCACCATTCACCCAGCACACAGAAGATTCTTACACTTCACCCTAGGACATCAACATTACCAGTACAAAGTGTTACCCACCGCCCCAAGGGTCTTTTCCAAGGTCTTCACTATCGCTGCAGCTCACCTTCACAGACTAGGGGCCATAATTTTTCCATACCTAGACGACAGCCTATTAAGAGCGCCAATTCAGTGGGCAGCACTAGCGGCTACACAGATCACAATGGCCCTCTTTACGAACCTCAGACTCCAAATAAATCTTCGGAAGTCCATTTTGGTCCCTGTCCAACAATTGGAATTTATAGGGGCCTATCTCAACTGTCTTACAGCAACAGCGAGGTTACTTCAACAACACTTCCTCAACTTAACCACTCTGATTACTACAGTCACGCTCAGCCCACAAACGTCTGCCAGGACACGCCTACAACTTTTTGGGGCACACGGCCACTATGACTTTCGTTGTCAAATATGCCAGACTACATATGAGATGCCTACAAGCCTGGCTTCGCACTTGCTATATATCACACAAGCACTCCCTCAACAGGAGACTCACCATGCCCCGCAAGGTAAAGGATTCCCTTGAGTGGTGGACACACCCACAAAACGTCTGCTCAGGTGTCCCATTCCAACAGAAAGCTCCTACAATAACAATCACCATGGATGCCTCCCTTATGGGATGGGGAGCTCACCTGGGCAACAACACGATCCAGGGTTGTTGGTCAGCAGCGGAAGCCGACTTGCATATGAACATACTAGAACTAAGAGCAGTCAGAAATGCATGCAAGCATTTCCTTCCTCTAATCAACAACACTACTATCAAAGTCCTTACAGACAACACAGCATGCATGTTCTACATAAACTGCCAAGGGGGAGCCCAATCATACACTCTGTACATGGAGGCAATACGCCTCTGGAATTGGTATATCTCCCACAATGTAGACATCTCGGCGTCCTAGCTGCCGGGATACCAGAACACCACAGCAGACCAAGTGAGCAGAGACTTCTCACAAACCCACGAATGGGAGATGGACTTTGCAACCCTCACCACCATCTTCAACCTTTGGGGGTTCCCCGCTATAGACCTATTTTCCACAGCTCACAATGCAAAGTGCCATCAATACTGCTCCCAAGCGGGGCTGGGACGCCACTCCCAGGGCGACACCCTCCTCATGAAATGGGAGGCGCCACTAATGTATGCGTTCCCTCCGATTCCACTTCTGAGTCGGGTTATACACAAGATCAGGCAAGACAAGTCCAGGGTCATTCTCATTGTCCCTACATGGCCCAGACAAACATGGTTCCCACATCTTCAACAGATGGCAGTGAAACCACCTCAAACCCTCCCTTTAATATATCACCACCTCATACATGACTAAGGACATGTCAGTCACCCCAACCTAGCTCCATCTCAAGGCCTGGCTTCTCCATGGCTGACAGTTATTGACAAAGACTATTTCGACAAAGTTAAAGACATACTCCTGAACAGCTGCAGACTAGGCACATGGAAAATGTATACACTGAAGTGGGCACGATTTCACACCTGGTGCGAGACTAACCATATTTCTCCTCAGTGGGCCCCACTGCCCAGAGTCCTTGAATTTATACTGGGTCTTAAAAAATGGGGGCTATCTAACAGATCCATCAGAGTACATCTTGCTGCAATTGCCTCGTTCCACGATAACGTGGATGGAGCCCCTATCTTAGCTCATTCAATGACTACGTTTTCTAAAAGGCATGATGAATACCTACCCAACACTAAAATACCCTACACCCATGTGGGATCTTAACCTTGTCCTCCATAGCCTCACGAGGAAACCATTTGAACCCTTAGCAACTTGTTTGTTGCTACATCTGTCGATGAAAGTGGCCTTCCTCATCGCCATCACGTTGGTGAGAAGGGTAGGACAGCTAGGTGCCTTAATGGCACTCCCACCTTATACCACATTCTATAAAGACAAATTGATCTTACAGCCGCACCTCAAATTCATACCCAAAGTAGCCTCACCCTTTCATGTAAATCAACAGATATACTTACCTGTGTTTTTCAGGGAGGCTTCTCTTCACACGCTTGACGTCCGCAGAGCACTAGCCTTTTACTTAGAAAGAACAAAAACATTTAGAAAATCATCTTTCTCTCCATAACAGAACGATCGAAGGGTCAGACCATCTCTAAACAGAGACTCTCTAAATGGATCTCGGGCTGTATCCATTTGTGTTACCAGCAGAACAACCTCCCTGCTCCACTAGGAGTTCGCACACACTCTACTAGAGTGTTATCAACATCAACAGCATTTCTCAATGACATACCCATCCTGGACATTTGCAAAGCAGCTGTCTGGGCCTCTGCCCACACTTTTACTAAGCACTACGCTCTCTAGCAACAATCAGCGGGAGTGCTCAGTTTGGACTCTCAGTGCTAGCCACCATCAATAAACCAACTCTGAAGCCCCCCCTCCATTGAGGGGTACTGCTCCATAGTCACTTAAAGTGGAGCATCCACAGAGACAACCATCTCAAAGAATCTCAGTTACTGCACCTCGAAGAAGAGATGGTTACTCACCCTGTGCAGTAACTGAGATTCTTCAAGATGGTTGTCTCTGTGGGTGCTCCACTCTGATCCTCTGGGGTAGAGAAGGAACTGGGAGTCGGTTGGCTGCGCATGCTAGGTAGCCACTTGGAGTGGTGTGAGATGGCTGCCACGCATGCACAGTCAACCGGGGCACTGCTACTACAAATCTCCGATTATAAGCGCAGGGCGCCAAGAACCCTAAAGTGGAGCACCCACAGGGACAACCATCTCGAAGAACCTCGGTTACTGCACAGGGTGAGTAATTTTCTCTTTTGACAAGGATACTAAATGTCTAGACTTGCTAGGAAGAAAGGGTTTCATATCTACTAGCTTTCAGTTTTGTATAGTGAACTATCAAGTGCTGTTGGCTAAGTAAGACAATCTCAAATATTCCAAATTCACAGATTTTTGTAGACAAACTACCACAGCAAGACAGAGCTCTCTTTCAGGCTCTTACTGAAGATGACAAACTGATGGCCAGAAGCACACGTCAATCAGTGGTTGATGCAGCAGACGCATCATCTAGGTTGATGGCAGCGGCCATGTTGATGCGCCATGAGTCATGGTTACATGCTTTGGAATTTCCCGGGGAGGTCCAAAACATTGTGGAAGACTTGCCCTTTGATGAAGCCCACTTTTTCAATGAGAAGACTGATGAGTCCTTACATACCTTAAATGACTCCAGAGCCACTCTCTGCTCCCTGGGAACATGTATACCTGCCCCAAAAAGGAAGTGTTACAGGCAGCCTTAAAAATCTAGACTGGCGTCTCAATAGTTTTATCACCAGCGATCTTATGAACCACCTTTGCCTTTATTTCTGTCTTTCCTAAACAGCACATACCCTTCAATACCTGTACTCCAGTCATAACTACTATTCCACCATGTTTCTGTTATCCCTATAATATCTGGTTTCAGTTCCTGCACCAGTAACTCTAGTTCCTCCATTTTGTTACCTAGGCTCCTCACATTGGTGTACAAAGATCTTAATTCTTGCTGTTTGGCTTCGCTCACATTCTTTACCCGATTGGGCCCAGACATTCTACCGCCAGCATCACCTATTAGAATGGTATCTACACTACCCTTCCTCCATATGTCCATTCTCCTACCCACGGCTGTATCCGTTCTTTCTTAGTTTTCTTCCCTCTCAATGTTAAAATCTGGCGTGGAGATTACCTGGACATCTCCCAACCATCTCTCCCAAATTCCTAGTTTAAAGCTCTCTTAACCAGTTGTGTCAGCCTCCATCCTAGAAGTCTATTTCCCTCCTTACTCAGGTGAAGTCCATCCCTAGAGAACAGTCCTCTGTCCATGAATGCTTCCCAGTGGCCATACATCCCAAAGCACTCCTTATAGCACCACTGCCTGAGCCATCTGTTGATTGCCATAATCTTGTCACACCTTTGTTGCCCTTTTCTAGGAACAGGCAGAATCCCACTGAAGATCACCTGAGCCTCAATTTCAATTACAACACAGAATACAAAGTGTACAGTGCTCACTTTATATTTATTTTTTATTATAAATATTTGCACTGTAATAAAATAAATAGTATTTTTCAATTCATTTAATACAAATACTGTAGTGTAATTTCTTTATCATGAAAGTTGAACTTAGACATGTAGAATTATGTACAAAAAATAACTGCACTCAAAAATAAAAGTGTAAAACTTTAGCGCATACAAGTCCACTCAGTCCTACTTCTTGTTCAGCCAATCGCTCAGACAGACATGTTTGTTTACATTTGCAGGCGATAATGCTGCCCACTTCTTGTTTACAATGTCACCTGAAAGTGAGAACAGGTGTTCGCATGGCAGTGTTGTAGCCAGTGTCGCAAGATATTTACATGCCAGATGCGCTAAAGATTCGTATGTCCCTTGATGCTTCAGTAAATATTCCAGAGGACATGCATCTTTGGTAATGATGGGTTTTGCTTGATAACGATCCAAAGCAGTGCAGACCAATGCATGTTCATGTTCATCATCTGAGTCAGATGCCACCAGCTGAAGGATGGTTTTCTTTTTTCGTGATTTGGGTTCTGTAGTTTCTGCATTGGAGTGTTGCTCTTTTAAGACTATTGAAAGCATACCCACGAAAGCTTATGCCCAAATAAATCTGTTAGTCTTTAAATTGCCACCGGACTCCTTGTTGTTTTTGTGAAAGCATACTCCACACCCCCTAGCGATTAAATTTTGGAAGGCACTTCAGCTTCTTAAATCTTGTGTCGAGTGCTGTAGATATCTTTAGAAACCTCACATTGGTATCTTCTTTGCATTTTGTCAAATCTTCAGTGAAAGCGTTCTGAAAATGAATAACATGCTGGGTTATCATCCGAGACTGAAATAACATGAAATATATGGCAGAATGTGGGTAAAACACAGAGCAAGAGACATAGAATTCTCCCCCAAGTTGTTGAGTCACAAATTTAATTAACACACCATTTTTTTAATGAGCGTCATCAGCATGGAAGCATGTCTTCGGGAATGGTGGTCAAAGCATGAAGGGGCATATGAATGTTTAGCATATCTGGCACATACCTTGTGCATACCTTGCAATGCCAGCTACAAAAGTGCCATGCAAACGTCTGTTCTCACTTTCAGGTGACATTATAAATAAGAAGTGGGCAGAATTATCTCCCGTAAATATAAACAAACTTGTTTGTCTTAGCGATTGGCTGAACAAGAAATAGGACTGAGTGGACTTGTACGCTCTAAAGTTTTACATTGTTTTGTTTTTGAGTGCAGTTATGTAACAAAAAGAATCTACATTTGTAAATTGTGTTTTCACGATAAAGAGATTGCACTCCCGTACGTGTATGAGGTGAATTGAAAAATACCATTTCTTTGGTTTATATTTTTACAGTGCAAATATTTGTAATAAAAATAATATAAAGTGAGTACTGTATACTTTTTATTCTGTGTTGTAATTGAAATCAATATATTTGAAAATGTAGAAAAACTTCAATTGGTATTCAATGTTTAACAATGCAATCAAAACTGCAATTAGTCGCAAATAATTTTTTTAATCACGATTAATTTTTTTAGTTATCTCATAGTTAACTGCGATTAATCGACAGCCTACTTTTCATTTCTTTAGAAGACTATACAAATCTCATTTGCAGGCTGTCCCATTTTGAACTGAGCATCTTTCCTGTGATATATAAATGAGAGGTGAGCAGTTGTTGCATATGGAGAGAAAAGAGGATTGATGAGTACAGAAAACAATCTCTCAGCTAATTATGTTTTATAATTTTTTGCACACAGTTGACATTACATTATCATTGCAATCCAGCAAACTTTTTAAAAATAAATTGAATGGTTCTATATTTAGCATAAATACATGTGCACTACTGGTAAATAAGGAGATTAATTTTCAGTGTCACAGATGTTACATTATTGTTCACTATCAATTTAATTATATGAGAGCTAACGTTTGTTGGAAGTCAAATGATTATATGGAATATCTTTACTAGAGTATATAATCTGAACGAGAAAATGATAACCACTCTGGTAAATCTGTAGACAAGATTTATGTGTGTGTGTGTGAAGAACTCCAAGTAGAATTCTCTGTGAAAATACTTTCATAAACATAGAAGCAATAAGTTTTCTATACGTTTTAAATGTTCATCTCTTTCTTCATCCAGGGAGAAACCCTTCTCAGTTGCTGGCTCACACAGCACTGCAGACTTTCTGGGATGAGACTTCAAGAATTTTGAATATTTCCCTCTTTGGCTGATCCAATTTTCCCCTTCCACCACAAAACCCGTAGGTCTGCCCAGCCGGTTGACATTCAACTGACAGTCTGTATGACAGTCAACTGAATGCCAGTGTCACTATGGTACTCCATGAGCATACAAAGTGGACTCATCCAGATATCATTTGCTGTTGTTTGATTGCCATGCATAGCTTTGACCTGGTATAATTAAAAAGTTGTCATTATAAAATAAAGGTTAAAGAGAACATTAAACTCTTGTGCATGATGGAATGACACTTGACTTACAAAACTATGAGAGTTAGGTAGAGATGTATGTAATATGCATAGACAAATTTGCAGTCTTAAGATACCACAGTAGTTGGTGCATAAGGAATACCTTGTAACAGAGTGGCTTGCTCCTTAAGGGCTGGAGGGCCTGGTGCTAACCAACCCTAGTTACTGAAGAGTTACACCTGGGTTGGATCCAGTGGCGTAGCCAGCTTCTAAGAGGAGGGGGAGCAAACCTAAAAAAAGCGCTCCTCTTGGCTGGCTCCTCCTTCGGCCGCTCCGCGCCCCCACCCTGAATGGCTCCTCCAGCCGCACCGCCCCTCCCCCCCATGGCTCCTCCGGCCCTGCCGTGCCACCCCTGTGCCCCCCCCGCTCCTCTGGCCACGGCTGCTGGCCGCCATGCTGCGCCCCCCCGTTCCTCAGGCCGCGCCCGCCGTCCCCCCGTGGCTGCCGGCCGCCAGCCTGCGGCCCCCCCACCCCTGCTCCTCCGGCCGCGGCAGCCGTCCGCATGCTGCGTCTGCCCCTCCCCTCCTCCGGCCGCGCCCCCCCCACTCCTCTGACCGCGTGCCCGCCGCTCCCCTCCCCATGGCTGCCTGCTGCGGCCTGCGGGCGGCCAGCCTGCGCCCCCCCGCTCCTCCGGCCGCAGTTGGAAAGGCGCCACTTTAGACAAATTTGTTGAGGGGAAGCGGCTGCTTCCCCTGCACCCCACTAGCTACACTACTGGTTGGATCAGGGACTGCCCTGTAAAGGGCAATAGGTGGCTGCAGTGAAGGGGAAAGCTCAGGAAACGAGAAAGGCTTCTGCAGAGAAGACCCTGCTAGGAGGGGGTTTGGAAATCAGAACCAGAAACCTGAGAGTCCAGCCCGGTAGGGTCTAGGAGTGGCCGACCACAGAAGTAAAAGCCTCTCACAGGGAGGCCTGGGAGTAGGATGAATTGGAAACTGCTGGGAATGAACAGGCTCCAGGAGAAGGACCCGTGACATGAGGCTTCCCTACTGAGACTACAGGCAGAAAAAGCCTGGGAGTGACCTGACAAGTGGGTAAAAACGATGGACTGTGATTTGCAACTTTTATTATGAGTTTTATTTAAGGCTTTATTTATATTAATAAAGTTAGAGTGTCCCCCCCAATCTGAGAAGGAGTGGGGAGTGGACAAGAAAAGTCTTTGTGGAATTTGTTTTAAAAAGCCTGTGAGGGAGAAATTGTTACCAGGCCACTGCAGAGGCACCCCTGGCCACAAGGGGCCACATGGGAAGCAGCTGACTCTGCTCCAGGTCTCTTCTTAGTTCAGTCATTCACCTATATCTGCCTTTTCAAAGGAAATAATGTAACAGCGAGGTGAAGAAAAAACCCATTTTGGAAGATTCAGCATGCTCTTACTGATGCAGGTCAACTAGGGACATAAACACTTATTGGTTATTTAGGCTGGGCTGATTGCACACATGAAAGGCTCCTGGCATCCCTGCAGTCTCACCCTTAGATTTCATGTGTGTTACTCTCCCATCCCTGTATTTCATGGACTCCTTATAACCATTCCCCAACTCACACCTCATGCCAGGGGCTCTGTGTGCACCCTTTCCCCTGCATGATAGGGTCTCTCATTCTTTCCCCTATGCCAAGGGGGGATGCCTCTGTGTTGCACCCTAATTCCCTGTTACTCCCTCCATACCAAGGTCCCCATTGTCCTCTGCATCAGAGGTTCTGTGTGCTTCCCCATCTCCCATTCTACCTCCCACCAGAATGCTGTGTGCCCCCTATGCCAGGGTTCTCCATTCTCACCCCCACACACACACACACACACATATTAGAGCCTCTGTGTTCACCTCCATTTCCCCCATGCCAGGATCCACCATTCACCCTCCCCTCCAAAGATTTTGGGTGACCCCCACTTCCCCATCTCCCCCCATACCAAACTCCTCCATTCTTCCCTTCATGCCAAGAGCTCTGAGTGTACCCCCATTGTGACGTTATTGACATGAACTGTGATCATATAGATCGTTGTTGTAACCAATGTTGCACCAGATCTTGTACAAAGAAGGTCCCGTAAGGTGTCTATGGAAAGGTTATGATCTGCTGGTTATGATTATGCTATCTGTATGCATGTATCGATTTTGTAGTTGAAATTATGAATATTGACTATGTACTTGTATCTCTGTGTTCGATTCTAAGTAGCATTAGTGAAGCATTTGGTCAGCTTCTTGAGAAAGCAATTTGCAGATTAAGTGCCATCAAGAAACACTTAACTGACAATGGACCTTGGGAGACTCCAATCCACATGAGAAGTCTTCCGGGGAATGTTCAAGGTAGCATGTGAGCAATGGCTGCTCTCCCTGTAAAGAGCTGAGTCATGCATGGACGTGTGACTTGCCTATGTGACTCCAAGCTCCATCTTGCTGCTGTGATTTTCCACAGTAAGAACAAAGGGGTGTTCTTCCACATGGCAGAGGATATAAAAGGCCCTGGAAACCCCTCCATTTTGTCTTCAATCCTGCTTCTTAACTCTGGAGGAACTTTGCTACACTGAAGCTCTGAACAAAGGACTGAATAACCCATCCAAGCTGTGGATGTACCCCAGAGACTTGATTTGAACCTGCAGTTTATTCCATCACTGCTACAAGCATGAACCAAGAACTTTGCCATTACTGTATGTAATTTATTCCATTTAATCAATTCTAGCTCTCATCTATATTTCTTTCTTTTTATGAATAAACCTTTAGATTTTAGATTCTAAAGGATTGGTAACAGCATGATTTGTGGGTAAGATCTCACTTGTATACTGACCTGGGTCTGGGGCTTGACCCTTTGGGATCAGGAGAACTCTTTTTCTTTTACTGGGGTATTGGTTTTCATAACCATTCGTCCCCACAAGGAGCGGTGATGGTGGTGATACAGGGGAACTGGAGTATCTGAGGGAATTGCTTGTATGATTTCTGGTTAGCCAGTGGGGTAAACCCGAAGTCGTCTCTGTTTCACTGGTTTGGTTTGCCTTAATAGTGGAGGAACCCCAGCCTTGGACTGTGACTGCCCTGCTCTAAGCAATTTGTCCTGAATTGATACTCTCAGTTGTATCCCCACCAGAGGCAGCTTCGTTACACCCATATTCACCTTTCCTCCTATGCCTTCCCCTTCCCCTTACCATTCTTATTCTTCTTTTCTTTCTAAGTGTCAGCATTTTTAAACTGCTTCAGGAGGATGGGCAGAGGTTAGATGGGAGGTATCACTTACAAATTTTAGGCAAATTGCTCACTTTTTCATTCATTGTTTCCAAATTTTGAAAAGCAAATGCAGTCCTCATATGGTGGTGGTATGTGGGTCCAGCTGGAGCAGATTCCTTGGTTTGCTTACTACCATGTGTAGTAGTTTGGGGCCGCGGTTCGGCCCTCAGCGGGGCTGTGGGGTAGCCCACTGCTTCGCTACAGTCCGAAAAGAGCCCCGAGCCCCAATCAGGCTGGGGCAGTAATCAAATAGTCAGTCAGCTGCCCAGGCCCTTAAGCCAGGGCTGGGTCAGTAGCACATAGACAATCAGAGGCCCAGGCCCTTAAGCAGGGGCTGGGTCGGGGTTTGTAGCAGCCCAGGCCCTAGGTCAGGGCGGGGCAGCAAGCAAATAGTTAGTCAGGTACCCAGCCTCTCTAGGCCAGGGGAAACAGGGGGAGTCTGCCACCCAAGGAGTGGGTGGCAGGGGGGACGCAGGCCCTCCCACTCCACTGCGTCCGAGCCCAGGGCCCTAGCAGCGACGGAAACTTGCTGCTGTCAGTGGGGATCCTGGCTGCAACACACTGACATTGGCTCTGGCAGTGCAGCAGCCAGACTGGGGTCGGCTGCCCCCGGGCTACTTCCGCACTCCCCCTCGTACGGTACCTGGGCCGTCTTAGTGTCGTCGGTGCTCTCTACCAGCATGGGCTCCTCGGGGTAGGTAGCGAAGGGCAGGCTCGGCTCCTCCTCGGGGTAGCTGGCACGGGGCAGGCTTGGCCAGTCCTCCTCGAGGTAGCTGGCACGGGGCAGGCTTGGCCAGTCCTCCTTGGGGTACCTGACGAGAGGTAGGTTCGACCGGCCCGGTGAGTCAACAGGCCGCTCGCGGCCTGCGGTTGTTTCCCAAGCGGGAGCTCGGTCAGGGACGTCTGCTCTCTCCGCCGGCCTGGCCTCCAGTGAGCTCTGCAGGCGGGCTTTTGTACTTCCGGGTCGGGGCCATGACCTCGGAGGGGCGGGCGCTGGACCCGGTGGCTCCGCCCACGTTGGTAGTAGGGGAGGTTCGGCCCTCAGCGGGGCTGTGGGGTAGCCCACCGCCTTGCTACACATGGCAAAACACCATTCAAAATGTTTTAAACCTTTCATTAAAAGTACAGGGTAGTGTGGGATGGGGTGAGGGGAAGAAAAATAGTTCAAGCATTTGAAATATAAAGTATTAAATAAGATTTTCATTGCAGCAATATCCATTATTCCTTTTCCCTTTAGCTATATGGGGGAAAAGGTGGAAAAACCCCTACCTGACAGTCTTTAGATGCTGTTTAAAGATGGTAATGACTGTCTTTTTTGTGGGGGCAAGGAGAGAAATAGTTGAGATGGGCTGGAGCTATTATTATTGCTGTTCAAGTCTGATCCCATTTCCCAGAAGACAAACACATACAAAAGAGGGAAAGAAAAGATCAGCAAAGGTAGAAAATGCAGCTTCTGTCTTCGGTGCTGTGTCTCGCAAGCATCACTGCTAGAGAAATTGAGGGTATGTCTACAGTGCATTTGGACACCCACAGCTGGCCCATGCCAGCTGACTCAGGCTCATGGGGCTCAGGCTAAGCGGCTGTTTAATTATGGTGTAGACATTCAGGCTTGGGCTGCCGTCCCACCTAGATCCTGGGCTCCAGCCTGAGCCTGAATGTCTACACTGCTATTAAATAGCCCCTTAGTCTGAGCTAAGGAGCCCAAGTCAGTTGGCACAAGCCAGCCGTGAGTTTTGAATTGCAGTGTAAACATACCCATAGGGTATGACTTCACAGGGATAAAAACCTGTGCTTGGCCCAAGTCAGCTGGCTTAGGCTCACGAGACTAGGGATCTGGGACTGAAGAACATAGCACCTCGGAGTTACGGACATCTCAGAAATGGAGGTTGTCTGTAACTCTGAAATGTTCGTAACTCTGAATAAGACCTTATGGGATGCTCCTCAGGGCGGACTGCTCGGAATGGGGGCTCACAGCTGTGCCTGCGAACCTCAGCGTCTTCACCTCCTACCTGTGAGTGGGGTGGGGACAGGTAGCTGGTTCTAGCCCCCTGGCTTCAAAGATGATGAGTGAGGCACCCTGGGGCACTGTGGCACCAGTGGGTGCACGGTGCAGGCTGTGGCCCTTTAAAACTGAGCTGCTCTTCCAGAGCGCAGTGTGCAGGCAGGAACTTGGGCTCTGGCTCCAGCAGCTCACACTCCAGGCCAGGTTCCAGTAGCAGCTCCCGCCCCAGCACGGGCAGCTTCCTTGCAGCATCAACAGCTGGGCGGGGAAGCTTCTTTTCCTGGCTCTGACTGAGCTTGCAAGCTTGTCCCCTTCCCAGCCCAGGGGAGGCTGGGGAGGGAAACAGTGCCCATGGCTTACAGGAAAGCAGCACAGATCCCAGCACTGCTCCTGCTTTGCCTGCTCCGGGGCTCTCAGCTTTGCCTGTGAAGCTCAGCGTCTTCACCTCCTACCTGTAAGTGGCTGCCTCGCGTGTGGCGAGTAGGGGGTGGGAGTGGGGACAAGGCAGCCCAGATGTGCCTCCCTTTAAGATGCAATACAGGCACAATACAGTACAGTATTTGCTTTTTTTGTTTTTGTCTCCGCTGCTGCCTGATTGCTTACTTCTGGTTCCATATGGTGTCCGGTTGACCAGTTGGTCTGTAATTCTGGTGTTCGTAACTTTGAGGTTCTATTGTACTAATCTAAGTGGCAGAGATTCTCAACTGTGGCAGCCTGACATAGTCTGGACCTGGCACAAGCCTTGATACCTAACATCCCTGACTATTTGTTGCACTTGAAACAGACTGGCCTTTCATTCAGCTCTATTAAAACTCCACATCACAGAATCTCAGCTTGTCATCCACCTGTACAGTCATGCTAAGTCTTTTCTCACCACATGGTACTGAAGTTTCTCAAGAGGCTATTACAGGCTTTCCCACCCATCAGAGAAACTGCTCCTACCTGAGGCTTCAGTTTAGTCTTCTTGAGGCTCATGGATCTTCCATTTGATCCTCTCTCAGAATATTCTTTAGACCATTCCACGCAGAAGATTGTCTTCCTGGTGGCTTCCACTTCAGCCAGGAGGGTGAGTAAGCTACAGGCCCTCATGGCCAAGCCTCTCTTTGTGACATTCCATAGCAAAAAGATGGTGCTCAGAACTCATCCAAAGTTCATTCCTAAATTGCTCTCAGATTTTCATCTAATCAATCAATCAATCAACCTGTTTTCCTCCTGAACCCCCACTCACTACTGGGGAAAAGGAGTTCTTCAAGTTTGCATATGTTATTTCCAGTGTAGGTGTGTGCATGCTTTGTGCACAGATGTCAGATTTTTTTTCTCAGAAATACACACACTTGAAGAAAGAATGGTTACTTTCCTACAGTAACTCTGGCTCTTGAAGAAGAGGTAGTCTGTATGAATCCTGTGATTTGCCCTCCATCCCTGCTTTTCAAAGACCTCAGCTACAAGTTGTGAGGGAACCAAGGGAAGGTTGTGGTCGCTCCACTCTATATTCCCTCACATGGGAGCATGAGGAGGTGCAGGATGTATGCATGTTGTTTTAAATATCTATATATCTATATCTATCTCCTCACATGCCTGAGGCACGTGCACACCCAACGGTGGGATCTCCAGTTGGATCCATACTGTCTACAACATCTCAGAGAAGCAGAGTACGGGCTTGTCTACATTACCCGCTGCGATCGATCCAGCGGGTGTCGATTTATCGCGTCTAGTCTAGAAGCGATAAATTGACCGCCGAGCGTTCTCCTGTCAACTCTGGTACTCCACCAGGGTGAGAGGCGCAGGCGGTTTCGACGGAAGAACGTCAGCTGTTGACTTACTGCAGTGAAGATACCACGGTAAGTAGATCTAAGTACGTAGACTTCAGCTACGTTATTCACATAGCTGAAGTTGTGTAACTTAGATGATCGATTCCCCTCCCCAGTGTAGACCAGGCCTTAGTGTAGGGTAAGTAACCATTTTCTTTCTGGCCAAGGGCTGCCTCCGTGAAGAGATTCTAGAAGCTTCCTATTTTGCTCTGTAGGATCTACCAGTTCTGGACCAGATTTTAACTAGTGTCAGGTATTTTTAAAAAATATTATTATGGGAAGATCTATATCTCTGTGTTCTTACATTAGAGCATATCACTAATATCTGAATACTCTTCATTCTCTTCCTTCACATCTTCTGTTACAAATTATACAGTTTGAACACAGTGCTATACTATCAGTATGATCAGTGTAGTGTTTAGGAACAAAATGTAATCACTCCCACCAGTTGAGCTTAATATAAGTTTGCCCTTAATATAAGATGTTGCCTTTCTGCTTGGTTATGTTATAAGAAGGTAGTTTTATACACTGCACTTGCCCTTTCTGTGTGAAAGCATACATACATCTGAGTTCATCATACAGTAAGTGGGAAATTTTTGTTGGAGTCCCTTGTTAATGTATTGGCACACATCTGCTCAATATAGTGTCACAAGGCATTGATATAGCAGCCTCAGGTTCAGGTTAGATTGTAATTCTCTTTGCCTATGTGTCTCAGCTTACATTTGCAGGTAAACTTGGAGAAAGAATTGTTTAGGTATTCAGTTTTAATTGGGAAATGCTCCAGTTCCACAGTTACCTACTTGCTTCTATTTTGAAACAAAAAACTGATGAATTCCAGTGGCATAACATTTTCTACCTAGGTAGCAAAGCAGAGGAGTGCACAAATCAGGCATGTGAAAATTAAATGTTTACTGAGAAAGAGGAGCTAGCAGTTCCTCCAGAAATCATTTTTAATGGATTGTTATGGCTGAGAAATTCTGAATGAGGATTATATGTTGCAAGCTTCCATAACATTACTATCTCTCTGTGACCTAATTTTTAGACAGTGGTACCCAACAAAAGGAGAGTTCTCAGTATTACTGGTTGTTATTGTGCAGTGACATTAATATTATATTTAAACAGCAAGAAGACTTTCCAGCAAATATTCATGGTCTTCACATGTGAGTCTTAATGGTTTTTATCTGACTGGCACCCCAATATTCACCACTGTCATGTAATTAGGATATGTTTTTCACAAAGGATGCCTTGCGAGGTATCATTCTAAAAGTTTTGGTATTCTAGACATCAATATCTTGTTGGATTTTATGTGCTATCATTGTATGTGAAGTTATGAAGTTTGGCTGTGTATGTGTTACTGAAACATGTTGGAACGTTGAAAACACCCACAAGCAGCATTTCAGGTACAACAGTAAAAAGGCCAAACAATGTTTATGGTTTATTGAGGAAATGCACACAAGCACAAGGGTTACCCCAGGAACTGTGTACAATAGAAACCTCTCAGAGATAGCACTACACAGTGGGAACTGTTTGAACCAGGTCACAGCAAAAAAGCTTTCCAGCAAGTGGGAAGAAGATATAAAAGGGAGAAATGACATGATGGTACCTCACTCTCCCTATTACACCACACCTGGAAACACCTGAGGAACAAAGACTGAACTGGGAGAAGTGATGATCCCAGGCTAAATGGATTTCTAGCCTATGTATGAAAACCTGGGAAACCCAAGCTGCAAAGGAAAGGCAGCTTGTGTGTTAAGAATCTGCCAGCCTGTTTATCACTCAGGGTAAGAATTTGCTAATTTATATCCTACCTATCTAGTAGGTTAAACTCAGTTTGCGGTTTTGTTTATTTATTAAGTAATCTGCTTTGATCTGTTCGCTATTACTTATAATAATTTAAAAATCTATCTTTTTTGTAGTTAATAAACTTATTTTATGTTTTAATCCAAACCAGTGTGCATTTGACTAATGTGGGTCTGGGGAAAATCTCATCATGGTTACCACAGGTGTGCATGGTCCTCTTCACATTGAGGAAGAGGCGCACTAGGTATTAAACCCATATACTGGCCAGATTTGACCAGGGCAGGACAGTACTGCTCTGGGGTCCTAGGCTGGTGGTTAGTGAGCCTGCATGTAACTGCAGCTGGGTGTGTCTCTACCTGTGTGAATGCTGGTGAAAGTGCAAGTTTGGAGGGCTTTGCAGCTTGTCACATCAGCATGGTGTGAGAGGGAGCACAGGCTAGTGGGTCAGAAGGTTCAGTGGTACCCCAGTTCCAGGTCACACCCGGGGGAACCCATCACACTGACATAATTGACAACATCTATAGAATTATAAACCTAATTAATCACAGAACAGAAACAATGGCCAGAGTCAATAGGGCTGCTCTTCTGCTCAGGGCAGCCTAGCCCAATTTTTCAGAGTCTATATGGCCACCCTTCTCTTCAGGGTAGCGGGGCCCAATGGCCAGAGTCTGTGTGGCGGCCCTTTTCTTTAGGGCAGCGTGGCCCATCGAGTCAATAGAATTGCCTTTCTGCACAGGGCAGCGTGGCCCAATGGCTAGAATCTATACAGCCACCCTTCTCTTCAGGGCAATGTGGTCTAATGGCCAGAGTCAACAAAGCTGTCCTTTGACAGTAAAACCCACCCCTTCGGCTGGTGATTACAACTGGTGGCTTGTGCAGTCTGGGTAAGGGGCCCCGGGCCCACCCTTCTCCACCAGGTCCCGAGCCAGGGCCCTGAGGAACCAGTATTTCTGCAATCAGTCTTGGTCTCCTATTGCTACAGTCCCGTTTCCTGGGTCACTTCCTACTCTTACTTCCAGTGATAGCAATCTCACAGCCTCAGTGATCTCTTCTCTGTTGGGGTTGGCTGGGTGTCCACTGGGGTCTCAGCATTGCTGGCCTCTGTGGCCAGGGGCTCTGGCAACTTCCTGGTAGGAGCCTGCAACACACCTCTGGTCTCTTCCATGATCAGCCCAGATTGAGCTGAGCCACTCCCTTTTATACTCTGGTTCTGAGCATGCCCAGTAGGTGTGAGGGGACATGGCCTCTTCAGCCTACACAGTGCTGTTAACTCCTGTGGCACCAGTGCAGGGTAGGTACACCCTGTCACAATGCTGGAAACATGACAGCAACTGAATAAAATGTTTGTTGTCCTAGTATGAGTAATAAAGGTAATGAGATAGAAGTCAAGTGAAGAAACTGTGGTGGTCTCAAAGGAAGGAGACTGTTAAACACACTTGCTTGGTTTTCAAAGAATCAGTATTTGCAAATCTTTGAATTATTTAGCAGTAGGATGACTCATTTCTCCTGCTGATTTAAATAAACATGTTTGCATGCCCAAAAGGGTTGGAGATAAACATCAAAGTTTCTTCTGCAATTTAGCACTTTATGAGAATGAATTGTGGTACATAGAAACAATTCCTGTTTAAAAAGGTGTTGTTTGTTGTACATCATGACAATTTCAGTATCAGTAATTTGAGACAGTTTCTGAATTTCGTCATAGTATGAATGGAGTCTCTGCAGAACATCTGTCCCTAAGGAAAGTGAAAAATCAAAATGGGCTGCTAAAAAAACATTATAAATGTTATTCCTGTTAATGTCTTTCAATGAAGTGGGAGGGTATGACAGTGAAGGGTCAGTATGAAAACCTTCTAAAAATGTCCTCTAATTAAAATAGTCCACAGTGCTCAGGATTTTACCCCCTGGACTGTCTAACCGAGTCTTGGAGAACTGCAGAGATAAGTAATTTTCTTAAGGTTTGAGAATGTTGTATTTAGAGAATCTCCTTGTGTTGAGTTGAGTAGAAGTTAGGGACTTTTTATAGAAAGTAGAGGGGTTCAGGATTGAAACAGTGGTTTAAAATGATGAGATTGGTAGAAACCCTGCAACCCGGTTTGGGACTCTCGTCTCCAGATATTGTGTTTTGGGCATATGTCTGTAATCCTTGTTGGTATAAAATAGGCCTATAAACAGCCCATGAACTGGTGAAGGAGTTAAATTAGGAATTTCTTTGGGATATTTTCTAATATATTATGCATGAACATGTTACTTGTTACTTCATATCAAATAATTTACTCTGTGACATGCCTAATCTGTAATATGTTGCATGGAAAAAAAACTCATACCAAATTCATTTTATCACTGTCTGAACTGTAGTATTACCCATTGTTTTGAGATTCCTTAAATACTTGGGCACAACATGTAGGATATTCAGTTGGAGTCCTACTTTTGATTCTTCTAGAATTGTATTCAGAAATAATGCTAAATATTGTTGGTTGAAGCTAGATCTGGGCAAACTGCTGAATTGTTCTAAGAAAATTCAACTTTTTTTAAAATGGCAAGTTAGCATTTTTCATGTGGCCTGTCTTCCTAATGCCGTAATGAATCTTTTGGCAGTTATTGGAAGTATACTATTTTAAATATTATTCAAAAGTTTGTTTAATGAGTGAAATTATGTAAAAAAAATTATATTTCTATACCACTGATCTGACAGCTAAAAATATATTTCCAACAAATACAAGTATAAAATAAAAACGGATTTTTTCCCATAAAATGACATACAAATATGTGGCCAAGGTTTTCAAAAATATTCTTGAATTGGGATTCTGCATCCATATTAGGAACCCATATAAATGGCCAGATTGAAATGAATGGGAGTCGCCTGATTGGTTTTTTTAAAATCTCAACCTTGGTTTCTAAATTTAGGTAGCCACTTTTTTAAAAATCTTAGCCTATTTGTATTTCTAGTTGCTAAGTAATGTACTGAACAGCAATAGTGTTTTTACAGTAATACATATTAATGAAATATCATAGATAATATTGCCATTATGGAAAGGGTTAATGTGGTAATTTCATTCAGAACCCTGGAGTATGCTATAACATGTTGGTTATCTAAGCATAGTTTTACTGTATATTTATCATATAAAGGACTTTAACGAGCTTTGTTTCTCTGGCATACTCTGAATAGTAAACACTGTAAAATACCTTAAATTTATCTAAGGTTGTAGGAAAAACAATGTATGATGCTGTGTTGTATTATTTGAAAAAATAGCATGTGATCATGCGATTTATGATAGTGGGCCCTATTCTGCTGTCACATCAGAATAAATCTGGAATAAGTGTGCAATGAATTTCCTCAGCTATAGGGAGCATATAACACTTGGTAACATAGGTTGGCTCTTTGTCGTGTGGTTCCCCGCCCCCCACTGGAGCTAGGTATGAGTGTTATTTGGTCTGGGCCAGTGGGTTTGGTTAATTACTCGAAGTAGCAGAGGTTATGCTTTGAGATCCAGAGGTCCTAGTTTCAATTCCTGCAGGCAACCCAGTGAAAGTGTTGTTACAAGTCATTGAAGTGTCTTTGGATATACCTGGATGTAACTGAAAGTATAGTTTGGCCCTGTATCGTTATGCATACACACACACAAGTCAAGTTAGGATTGCACATTCAGCCTTAGCATTGATATTTCCTATTTACTGAGTGTTTAACAGTGCAGTCTTTAACAGTGTGTTAACTTGGGGGTTTGCATTTTATTTACTAACGTGTGGTGTGTTTTGTTTAATTTTATTTTAAGAAAAATGATGGTGAAAGGGGGTAAAAAAACAACAACAACAACCTGAAAAGTGAGATTTTTCAGTCTTCCAAGCTATGCTAAGTTGCAAAACTTGTAATAAGAACCCCTTCTGTTTCCCCACATGTAGTAAGTGCCATTCTTTCCAGCTCCTGCCCAAGCCATATATACAAGTTATGTAGGGGCTTCTTACTGCCATACTCCTTTTTCCACTATGTGCCTGCATAAAGGCAAGCCAGAATCAAGCCCTAAGTGAAATGCCTGTGTTTCACACTTGGAACAGCCTCTTTTTTCCCATTTGCCAAACAGCCTCGCTATCTAGATTCAGCCTTTCTTTACTTAGCTTTCAGAGTGGTAGCAGTGTTAGTCTGTATCAACAAAAAGAGTGAGGAGTACTTGTGTCACCTTAGAGGCTAACAAATTTATTTGAACATAAGCTTTAGTGGGCTAAAACCTACTTCGTCAGATGCATGGAGTGGAAAATACAGTAGGAAGATATAGATATACAGAGAACATGAAAAGATGGGGGTTGCCATATCAACTCTTAACGAGACAAATCAATTAAGGTGGGCTATTAGCAGGAGAAAAAAACGTTTGTAGTGATAATCGGGATGGCCCATTTCAAACAGTTGACAAGAAGGTGTGAGTAACAGTAGGGGGGAAAATTAGCATTGGGAAATATCACTACAAAAGTTTTTTTTTCTCCTGCTGATAATAGCCCACCTTAATTGATTTGTCTTGTTAGAGTGGGTATGGCATCTTTTCATATTCTCTGTATATATATATATATATATATATATATATATATATATGGCAAGACATGAAAGGCTCCTTCGTCTTTATCCACTGGTGAAATTCTCTAATCAGTCTTGGGGCATTAATCTGAATCTCATTAAATTTTGATCCTCCTCCTGAACTGTTCAGGAAATGTTCATTCTACTCCTCTTCTTTGAAGGTAACTTGTACTCCACTAAAATCCCTGATAGCTTATTCTCTTTTCCCTGCTTTCCATAAGGACAAAGAAGTTCTTAACTCTAAAATTCTTTCTAAGGTGGTTCCATCTAATTCACCTCATTGCCCTTCCTTCCAATTTTTTCCCTTGGGATGTGACTCTTCTAGCACAATTCAACAGAAGTTTCATATGAAATTAGTTCTTCATCTTTATATTGAGAGAATGAAAAACTTTGTAATCTCTTCTATATCGCTTACAGGATAAAAACCAAGAGGAAATCCAACAACTATCTGGGCAATTCAGGCAGTGAATTGAAGCTTGCTATAATAAGATGATTTATGTTCCAGTATAGAAAATGTTGAAGGCTCATTCTAATAGAAATATGGCAATGCAGAGGATTTGCCTTAGCAAAGTTCCTTTTCCTAATATGGTATCTGCAAGGTAACCAGGGCTGGCTCTAGGTTTTTTGCTGCCCCAAGCAAAAAAAATGTTGGCTGCCCCCCGTCCCAGCTCTGGGCTCCTCGCCGCACCCCCCTGCCACCCCAGCCCTGGGCTCTCACCCCCCCCCAACCGCACCCCCCTGCCGCCCCCGCCCTGGGCTCTCACCCCCCCCAACCGCACCCCCCTGCCGCCCCAGCCCTGGCTCTCACCCCACAACCGCACCCCTCTGCTGCACCAGCCCTGGGCTCTCCCCCCCCCCCCCCCACACACACCCTGCCACCCCAGCTCTGGGTTTCCCCTACCCCCCCACCATTGCCCCCCACACACACCTCCTGCCGCCCCAGCCCTGGGCTCACCCCCCCCCACCTGCACCCTCCTTCCGCCGCAGCCCTGGGTCACTGGTAACTCGCTCCCAGGGCAGGTCATTCAGCAGGAATTTTAGATGTGCACAGAACACAGACAGGATTGGTTCCCATATGGTTACAGAACTGCAGTAAAGTGGAACAATTTTCAGCTTGTGTGATTGGAGGATATCTGGATGCATATTATAAGACTGTCCTCCATAAATGAGGAAAAGTTGAGGTGCCTTTATTATTCTTTTGTTCCACTCTTTCTTTCTATGGGGAATTTGCCAATGCCATATCACTGTCTTCCTTTTAAACAAACAAACAAACAAACAAAAAAGGCAATGGCTGTTGAAAATAGCAATTCCAGTCCTAATAACCACTGGGAAGCATTTCTTGCTCAATTTTATCCTACTTTTTCTACAGCAAGTTACAGTGGATCAGTATATTTGATTTGGGAGAAATGAAGTAACAGCTGCCCAAACTGAGCTTGAGCACTCCTGAATTTTGAGGTGTTCAAATCTGGAAGGCAGGTGCTGGGGGGCGGGCGGGGGGGCCTGTGGCTCCACAGGGGAGCACGCCAGCATGTATGCAGCAGTACGAAGCCAGACACGCTAGTCGGAGTGGCACGGTAAGGGGGCTGGGGGGTTGGAGAAAGGGTAGGGGGTTCGGGGGGGGCAGTCAAGGGACAGGGAGCGGGGGGGGTTGGATGGGGTGGAGGTTTGGGGGGGCAGTCAGGGGCAGGGAGAAGGGGGGGTTAGATGGGTCAGGGGTTTCAGGGGGGCAGTCAGGGGACAGGCAGCAGTTGGATAGGCATGGGAGTCCCAGGGGTTTGTCAGGGGGTGGAGTCCTAGGGGGGTCTCAGGAGGGGGCAGTTGGGGACAAGGACCACTGGATCTTAGATAGGGGGTGGGGTCCTAGGGGGCAGTTGGGGCAGGGGTCCCAGGAGGGGGTGATCAGGGGACAAGGAACAGGGGGGTTGGATGGGTTGGGGTTTCTGTGGGGGGCAGTCGGAGGGAGTGGATGGTGGCTACCCTCCCTCCCCGTGGAGTGTCCTATTTTTTTAATGTTAAAATATGGAATCCCTACTCACAGTGCAGCTCTCCATTCACAGCAGGCTGCAGCATGAGGTCTCAGCTTCCTCACTCCCTCCCCATCTTTCCTGTTGGTAGTGGCCAAGGGAATGCTGGGAAATGTAGTTCTTTCCCTGCTCCAGGGCTGGCTTATAGCAGGGAGCTAACCAAGGAACTACAGCTCCCAGGACCCTCTGTTGGTTCTCAGCTCCCATGCTGGATCCCTGCCGCCCGTGCAAATGGGCTGTCCCAATCACGTGCTTGCTTTGCTGGTGCCTAGAGCCGCCCCTGAAGGTAACTCCTTGCAGTTTAGTGAACATAACTTGAAGCAGAACTTACATAACATTATCATCTACAGTAGATTCAGAGGCTAGGTCAGTAATTGGGACCAGGATGTCAGTTTTGTAGGCCAGGTCTACACTAGAAACTTTTGCTAGTATAATAATGTCAGTTAGGGATGTGATTTTTCTTTTTAAGACCTTCCAAAAGACCTACTGAAGATACTGTTATACTCGAGAAAGTGTGTTTTTACCCATATAGCTTACTTTGGGGGAACTGAAACAATTAGAAATAACTTGTAAATATCAGGGACATTTTTAATTTACTTTGAAAAAATATGCTAGCTTGGAAATGATAGTATTGTAACAATACTATTTTAAATAAAGCACAGAATGCCATCATTAAAATACAGTTCTAGAGAGGACAGACAAAGGTTAAGCCTTTTTTCCTATAGTACGCTTTATCTGTGAAAAACTTAAATCCCATCATTTCGTGATGTCCCAGTAACCTTTTATTTTTAACAGAAACACTGTATGTTCTAAATTATAATTACAGTAAAAGCTGTGTTATCTGGCACTTTACCAACCGGAAAGCTCTAGAAACCGGCATTTCTGATATCTCCCAATACAAATTAAAAGTCTGGTTGGCACAGGGCCAGTAGGCTCCCTACCTGGCTCCATGTGGCTCCCCAGAAGCAGCAACATGTCTCTGCTGCTCCTATGTGGAGGAACGACCATGGGGGTTCCATATGCTGCCCCGCCCCGAGTGCTGGCTCCACAGCTCCCATTGGCCGGGAACTGTAGCCAATGGGAGTGGGGAACCATGGCCAATGGGAGTTATGGGGGCTGTGTTTCCGCCATGTAGGAGCAGCAGGGACATGCCGCCATTTCCGGGGAGCTTCCCAAGGTGAGCACCGCCCAGATCCGGCACCACAAAACCCTTCCAACGTCCCAACCCCCTGACCCGAGCCCCCTCCCGCACCCGAACTTCCTTCCTCCATTGGTAAGTATAACTCTTAGTTAACTGGAATTTTTGACTAACCAGCACTCCCCATTCCCCCAATATGCAGGATAACAAAGCTTTTACTGTACTTGCATATTTATATATTTATGTATTTACTACTAAGCAACATCTCACCCATTCTCCCCCAGTGACCAAGCATCTCATATAGTTGAGTTGGGTAAATGTATTACTGCATGGGTCAAGAGCTCAAGAACACAGAATTTGAACTTTCTGACACATGAATTCTGGTCTGTGACTTTTTCACATAGTGCACTCTATGTGGCTTTTTAAGGTATACTGCCATATGGATATTATTTCTTTGTTTATTTGAGACCCAAGATATCAATTTGTCAGGCATAGTTTCTAGATTTTTGCCTATGTGGCGAGAAATTCTAATTCAGGTGCTAATCCATGTACTGTACATGTACTGTACATTTGCATAACAAGAATAATTAGTGTTGGTACAGTTTTAATGTTATTGTTACTCCATGTTTTCTTACAGTTTTGATGCTAGTTGAATATTTTGAAGACGTTAGGTTACTTGGATTTAAGTGAAGGAATAGGCCTGCTGAAGGTAACTACCTCCTACGTACACTCTGATCATCTTTAATTGTAGCACTGTTTAAAGTCATGTTTCTTTACTGTGGCTTTGGGAGTCACAATTTAATCAGAGGGGATAGCATTGTTTAATTAGGAAATTCTGTGATCAACACAGCTTGTGGTTTGAAGTGTAAATAAGAACTAAAGAATTGTCTAATTTGTCATACATCATGGTGATTTCTGAAATATGTACACTGGCCAGAAATTTTCAAGGAATTCACTTATATTATTTTTACATATGGGAAAGAAGATTATTTCCTCTAGCATAGTTAGGCCTTTCTAGTCTCATACACCTACATCATTGCTTCCTCTTTTGGCTTTGTCAAATAACCAGGCTTTTGCAGGGTAGCCCAGGATAGCTTGAGGCTTTGGATTTGGAGCCCAATCATCTAGGGCTTTAATTTTTCAGCTTCATGACAGGCTACATTTGCAGTACTTCCTCCACTACTAATTTCACAACAGTAGCTGTCCAACATGAATACAATAAAGCTTATTTATTACTAAATGACAATGGACAGATAATCATTCTTTGCCTGAAGTAGGGTGAAAGCTAACTGAAACAGAAGTAATTGATATTTTCTTCAATAGGGGTTTCAAAGCCTCCAAATGATATTATCTGCCAACAAGAGAATACTGTCCTTACTATAGCATATATGTCAAAGGATGGAGAAGGGTTAAGTACTAGAGAATTTCTCTGAAATCATAGTTTTTATTAGGACTCTCAAGTGATTAAAAAAATTAATCGCGATTAATCGCATTGTTAAACAATAATAGAATACCAGTTATTTAAATATTTTTTATGTTTTCTACAATTTCAAATATATTAATTTCAATTACAACACAGAATACAAAGTGTACAGTGCTCACTTTATATTTATTTTTGATTACAATATTTGCACTGTAAAAACCAAAAGAAATAGTACATTTCAATTCACCTAATACAAGTACTGTAGTGCAATCTCTTTATAATGAAAGTTGAACTTATAAATGTACTATTATGTACAAAAAATGAAACAATGTAAAACTTTAGAACCTACAAGTCCAAACAAGTTTGGTTACAATTTGCAGATTGTAATGCTGCGCGCGTCTTGTTTATAATATCACCTGAAAGTGAGAACAGGCATTCGCATGGCACTGTTGTAGCCGGCATCACAAGATATTTACGTGCCAGATGCGCTAAAGATTCATATGTCCCTTCATGCTTCAACCACTATTCCAGAAGACATGCGTCCATGCTCATGATGGGTTCTGCTTGATAACAATCCAAAGCAGAGCAGACCGACACATGTTCATTTTCATCATCTGAAGCAGCTGCCACCAGCAGAAGGTTGATTTTCATTTTTGGTGGTTTGGATTCTGTAGTTTCTACATCGGAGTGTTGCTCTTCTAAGACATCTGAAAGCATTCTCCACACCTTGTCACTCTCAGATTTTGGAAGGCACTTCAGATTCTTAAACCTTTGGTTGAGTGCTGTATATGTCCTTAGAAATCTCACATTGGTATCATAGAATCATAGAACATCAGGATTGGAAGGGACCTCAGGAGGTCATCTAATCCAACCCCCTGCTCAAAGCAGGCCCAATCCCCAGACAGATTTTTGTCCCAGATCCCTAAATGGCCCCCTCAAGGATTGAACTCACAACCCTGGGTTTAGCAGGCCAATGCTCAGACCACTGAGCTATCCCTCCCCACTTCTTTGCGTTTTGTTAAATCTGCTGTGAAAGTGTTCTTAAAACGAACATGTGCTGAGTCATCATCCAAGACTGCTTTAACATGAAATATATGGCAGAATGTGGGTAAAACAGAACAGGAGACATACAGTTCTCTCCCAAGGAGTTCAGTCACAAATTTAATTAACACAATATTTTTGTAACGAGCATCATCAGCATGGAAGCATGTCCTCTGGAATGGTGGCTGAAGCATGAAGGGACATATGAATGTTTAGCATATCTGGCACATAAATACCTTGCAATGACGGCTACAAAAGTGCCATGCAAATGCCTGTTCTCACTTTCAGGTGACATTGTAAATAAGAAGCAGTCAGCAGTATCTCCTGTAAATGTAAACAAACTTGTTCGTCTTAGCAATTGGCTGAACAAGAAGTAGGACTGAGTGGATTTGTAGGCTCTAAAGTTTTACATTGTTTTGTTTTTGAGTGCAGTTATGTAGCAACAAAAAATCTACATTTGTAAGTTACACTTTCACGATAAAAAGATTGCACTACAGTACATGTATGAGGTAAATTAAAAAATACTACAGGGGAGTCGCATCTTACGCGGGGGTTAGGTTCTGAAGTCAGCACGTAAAGCGAAAATCGCGTATAGTCAAACGCTCATTGAGTGGAATGGCGGGCGGAATTGCCCGCACTACAGGTACAGTATTTAAATTGTTATTTTTCTCTTTTTTGTTTTTGTTTTGCTGAGCACGTATAGTTAAAATCACGTAAGTTAAATGCGCCTATGATGCGACTCCACTGTATTTCTTTTATCATTTTTACAGTGCAAATATTTGTAATCAAAAATAATAATACTAAGTGAGCACTGTACACTTTGTATTCTGTGTTGTAATAGAAATCAATATATTTGAAAATGTAGAAAAACATCCAAAAATATTTAATAAATTTGAATTGGTATTTTAGTGTTTAACAGTGTGATTAATCGCGATTAATTGATTTAACTGCAGCTAATATTTTTGAGTTGATCGCGTGAGTCAACTGCGATTAATTGACAGCCCTAGTTTTTATACATGTTTGAACATTTAATTAATATTGTTTGGAACAAAAGCTTGGTTTTTATTTATTTATATGCTGTGAGGAAATAGGAATCTGAGATTTGGAGCAATGAAACTAACCGCTCCTGTTCTGCAGCTATACAGTTTCTATAATCTCTTTGAAATTAATATTTTATTCTGACGATCCACCATTTTTAAACCCGTCTAATCCTGTCCATTGTAGCAATCATTTTTTATATGTCCTTCCATGCTTTCTGGTAAACTTCATGCTCAGTATTATAGCTTTGTGGCCAATAAAATACTAGATTGCCAAACAAACCATCTTGAATTGGCCTAATTAGAGCCCTGTGCACAAATTGCTCCTTATCTGCCACATATTGCTTTGCCTGGGTCTCGAGGCTCTTAAGCCTCAGACATGCAGAGACCAACCCTGAGTGCACTGGTATTTATTAATTTGGTTTTGAAAGATTATTCAGTTGCTCCATGGGACTGGTGCTTCCTGATTATTCAGTAGTGTTCTGTGGTTGGCATTCTCAGTAGATAAAGCACTGGCTGATCGTTTTTCATAGAATCATAGAATATCAGGATTGGAAGGGACCTCGGGAGGTCATCTAGTCCAACCCCCTGCTCAAAGCAAGACCAATCCCCAACTAAATCATCCCAGCCAGGGCTTCGTCAAGTCTGACCTTAAAAACCTCTAAGGAAGGAGATTCCACCACCTCCCTAGGTAACCAAGTCCAGTGCTTCACCACCCTCCTAGTGAAAAAGTTTTTCCTAATATCCAACCTAAACCTCCCCCACTGCAACTTGAGACCATTACTCCTTGTTCTGTCATGTGGTACCACTGAGAACAGTCTAGATCCATCCTCTTTGGAACCCCCTTTCAGGTAGTAGTTGAAAGCAGCTATCAAATCCCCCCCCCATTCTTCTCTTCTGCAGACTAAACAATCCCAGTTCCCTCAGCCTCTCCTCATAAGTCATGTGCTCCAGCCCGCTTATCATTTTAGTTGCCCTCCGCTGGACTCTCTCCAAGTTTTCCACATCCTTCTTGTAGTGTGGGGCCTAAAACTGGACACAATACTCCAGATGAGGCCTCACCAATGCCAAATAGAGGGAAATGATCACGTCCCTCCATCTGCTGGCAATGCCCCTATTTATACAGCCCAAAATGCCGTTAGCCTTCTTGGCAACAAGGGCACACTGTCGACTTATATCCAGCTTCTCATCCACTGTAACTCCTAGGTCCTTTTCTGCAGAACTGCTGCCTAGCCATTCGGTCCCCAGTCTGTAGCAGTGCATGGGATTCTTCCGTCCTAAGTGCAGGACTCTGCACTTGTCCTTGTTGAACCTCATCAGATTTTTTTGGCCCAATCCTCTAATTTGTCTAGGTCCCTCTGTATCCTATCCCTACCATCCAGCATATCTACCACTCCTCCCAGTTTAGTTTCATCTGCAAACTTGCTGAGAGTGCAGCCCCAGGACCGACCCTTGGGGCACTCCACTTGATACCGGCTGCCAACTAGACATGGAGCCAATGATCACTACCCGTTGAGCCTGACGATCTAGCCAGCTTTCTGTCCACCTTATAGTCCATTCATCCAGCCCATACTTCTTTAACTTGCTGGCAAGAATACTGTGAGAGACTGTATCAAAAGCTTTGCTAAAGTCAAGGAATAACACGGAATAATTTTCTCCAAGATTTCAAATTGAAGTTCCTAATGTAAGTGAAATGACAATGGTACAGCCAGTAATTTAGATCCAGTTGCAGGAAGGACTGCAGTCTAGATCTGAAAAGCTCTGCATGTAAGATGGTAATAATTTTTACTGATGTTTTAAAATTAACATATAAACTTATGAAATTAAAAGAAGCAGAACCTCAAAACACCAATTGTGCTTTTCTAGGCAGGAGGAAATTCACTCACATGATTCATCTCAGCGATGAACAACATGTACCATCTATTAATCCGTATACATAGTGATGTTCTGCTAACTTCTCTTTCACCCTAATTACAATAAACTTTGTGTCAAGATTTTTTAAAGAAGGAAAAGTAGGAGTTGTAATTACAGCTTATTGTAGTATTTCATTTTATATGATCAGTTAAGGAAAATAGCTTTAAAGAGTTTCTTGTGTTGAAATTTATGGAGTACAGATGAGGCTATATGAAGTGGTAAATGTATCTTCATAAATCTTCATGTAAAAACATAAATATTACTTTCACATTTACCACTTTCTCTGTTGGTTTTGAATGATTACTAAAACCAAAACCAGAAAGGAAGTGAGAAGAACTATTCTCCCAGTAAGTACCAGAGTGAAGTATAACAAGTTTTTATATTGGAAGAAGACTGTGGGCAATATGTGGGATCCGTATTGACAAAACATCTCAAATCTACAGTTACTGTAAGAAAATACTTTTTTTTTCATTTCACCTAAAGATTTATGCTCCATTCAATAAGTTGGTTTCACTCCTTCAAAAGGAGTAATTTCTATTGGAAGCTTTCCATAAGTAGCACAACTGGAAAGAAAGTTTGCAACTGAGCTCACTTGACCCTGGTTTGCTCCTTGTACTTACTTACTATTTTTATTTGTAAAAGAAATAAGTAGATAATAAATCTGAGCTGTTTTGCTTACCTATATCAGATATATATGATAAAATAGTGGCATAATGCCCATAAACATTAATTAAAATAAATAATTACTAATGATTGATCTACAAATATTTTGTTTCTGCAGAGCATATTTTATGTGTGTTAATTTTAATCCATTGAAATGCTGAAAAGGACGTCCTTTTATATATTCTACAAACTCTTAAATTAAATATAAATGCTTACACTTTGTGCATAAACGTACTGTCACAGGGTTATACTGACTCTTGAAGAGGGAAGAGGCCAGTGCACACGTTACTGGTCAGCTTCCCAACTGGGATTAAAAGAAGGTACCTAGGCCATATAAATAATGGGGGACTGAGACAGTGGAGGAGTCAGGAAAAGGGGGAGGTGAGAGTTGCCTGAGTTAGGAAAAGAACAGGCAAGAGAGATGCTTGTAAGTGAGAGATTGGAACTTGAGAGCTGCCAGAGATTAGGAGGCTGTAGGAGGCCCCAAAAGGAATTTGTAGGTGGTTCCTGGGGGAAGGCTGAAGGGAGGAGAGCAGCAAATGGAGTTTGCCAGCTGACTTCCACAAGGCAGAAAGCGAGGACTGGAGAGAGCAAAAGGCCAGAGAACAGCAGAGAGAGTTGGCTGCTGTTTTATGAGCTAAAGAGCTGAAGCCTAGGGGTGAAGCAGGGGAGCAGCCAAGGGGCTTACCTGCTGACGTCTCCATGCTGGAGAACTGGAGCCAGAAGGCTGCAGAGGGCTGAATGGGAGTGATCTATAGTCCCCTGGTGAGAATGAATTCCCAACAAGAGAATTCTACTTGGAAAAGTAGGGTTGCACCCCAGCTGGAAGAGTTATGGTGTCTGTCCTGGAAAAAGAACAGGAAATTACTGAAGAGCTTGAATGTGTGGAAGATGCTGGAGCATAGTATGAGCTGTGTTGATGAACTAGAGGATGTGGGATTTTAAGGACTGCATGCACTGGGTGTGAGAAATGTACTGTGTTTGAGATTTTTGTTATTGATTATCTGAACTATGGACTAGCCTTTCCTAATCCCATAAACACATATCCTTGTGTTCAGAGAGTGAATTGCATTGTGTGTTCACCTTAACTAATGGAGATACAAAACTATTGGAGACATTTAGGTGCCCGACAGCCTTATTTATATAGGCCCTGGCTGAGTGCCTAGCAATTCCTTTTAAGATTTATTAGTGTGTTGGTTAGACTCTGAGTGGTAGTACTGCCTCTAGACTGATGGGCATGTGAATGAGACTCTTGATTTTTAAGGTACTATGTGCCAATTAGAGAGCGAACCTGGAACAGGGGAGGAAGGAAGGTCAGGACATACTTCAGAACTCAGCAATACCTGATGAGCTAACTCTTTATTGTATATCAAATGTTGACAAAGAGCAGATATTTATCCTGAAAATAAGTATATTTCTCTATGAACTATGGTTACGTTGTAGACATCAGTATTTGACACATCAGCTGTGTTAAGAAGAAAAATCATTATCCTTGTAGCAATTTCAGAACCTACCATCTGCTTTAACCCATCTGAATTTTTGACATTTTATCATATAGGGTATAACTTCAAGCAGATAATTTGAATTATGCTGATTAGTTGGAATATGTGGGTAATTCACTACCCTCACATTTTTAGTAAGAACTTAGACAAATGTTTCTTCAAAGTAAAAACAAAAACAGTTATTGACACTTTCTAAAAATTGACAAGTGAGGTGAAGTAAATTCTCCATCATATTCCAGATTGCCTCTTAGATTTGAGTTTTCCTTTACTCCACAGATGGAATGACTTTTAATCATAAGAAGGAAGTTTAGCTTTCATTTCTGGGAAAATCCTCAGTTTGTTTTGCCTTCTGACAGCTTTAACATACAATATTACGCAGCTCTCTGAATTTACCAATGTGCCCAAAGCCTTCCAAACATAAGAGAAAATCCAGAAGCTTGCCTTGTTTGGAGGGAAAAATTTATTTCCTTTTCCTCTGATAGGTAGTCCCTGCAAGTCGTTCCTTCATTGGCTTTTGCTGAAGGAACAATAAGTGAGTGTCTCCATCAAATCCTCCAGCAAGGGTGGCCTTTTCAGACAGAAGCAACATAGCTTCCCCTTTGCCTACAGTACCAGAAGGCAAGCAGCTCCAGAATGAAGTGGTTCCAGCAGAAGGTATTTGAATGGCTACAGGAGAGTCACAGCTGTCAGTTGCAAGCCTCATTTCTCCAGCCAAGTTTTCACGTTTTCTTGGCTTCTTTTAGGACCCTGAACATTGCCTTGAGCTTCAGCAAAGTATACATTTGCTAGAGCTCAGAGCAGTTGAGCTAGCCCTTTTCACCCTGGAAAGAACATATGATGTATCCAACACATTTTGGAGTGAGCAATAACGCCATAGTTATGGCCTATGTGAGCAAATGTGGGGGACACAAAGTCATCATGCCTACAGAAAATGGTGGTTATTAATGACATGGTGTGATGGAATGTGTACTCCACATAGGTCCTATAGAGGTTAATGTGGGCTTGAGAGGTCAATTCACATACCTGGCAGCACCTGTGAGAGAGAGAAAGCCAGGCTTAATAAATAAGGAAGCCAAGTTGGGGAGGGGCTAGATCAGGGGTCGGCAACCTATGGCACGCCTGCCAAAGGTGGCACGCGAGCCGATTTTTGATGGCACGCGGCGGCGGGCTGAGCGGCTCAGCGCACCGCTGCTCTGGGGTTCCGGCTGCTGCCCCGTTGCCAGCCGGGGTCCTAACCGCCGGCCCCACTCAGCGCCCGCTGCTGGCCTGGGGACCCCCAAGGAACCCTAGGCTGGCAGCAGGCTGAGCAGGCCAGCGGCTGAGACCCCAGTTGGCAGGAGCCGGCAGCTGGAACCCCAAAGCAGTGGCGGGCTGAGCCGCTCAGCCCGCTGCCGGTCTGGGGTCCCGGCCGCCGGCCGCGCTCAACCCACTGCCGGACTTGGGTTCCAGTCGCTCAGCTGGCAGCAGGCTGATTGGGGCTGGTGGGGAGCTGAGTGGCTCTGTCCACTGCCAGTCTGGGGTGCTGGCAGCCTCCTGCTGGCCTGGGTGAGCAGAACCCCAGGCTGGTAGCGGGCTGAGTGGTGCCAGCAGCCGGGACTTTAGACCGGCAGCAGGCTGAGCCGCTCAGCCCGCTGCTGGTCTGAGGTCCCGGCCACCGGCCCCGCTCAGCCTGCAGCTGGCCCCGCTCAGCCCAGACCAGCAGCGGGCTGAGCAGGGCCTGGGATCCTTGTCTGGGGTTCCAGCCACCAGCCCCGCTCAGCCCGCTGTCGGTCTGGGGTTCTGTCCGCCAGCTCCTGCCAGACGGGATCCCGGCCGCCAGCCCCCCCTCAGCCTGCTACTAGCTTGGGGTTCTGCTCACCCAGGCCGGCAGGAGGCTGAGTGGGGCCGGCGGCTGGGACCCCACTGGCCAGGGTCCAGCAGCCGGAACCCCAGACCGGCAGCAGGCTGAGTGCTGCCAGCACCCCAGACTGGTAGCGGACTGAGCCACTCAGGCCCCTGCCGGCCCTGCTCAGCCCACTGCTGGCTGTGTGAATGGAACCCCAGACCAGCAGCGGGCTGAGCAGGACCAGCAGCTGGACCCCAGACCGGCAGCGGGCTGAGCGGGGCTGGTGGCTGGAACCCCAGGCAAGGATCACACTAAATTGATAAGATCTGCATTTTAATTTTATTTTAAATGAAGCTTCTTAAATATTTTAAAAACCTTATTTACTTTAAATACAACAATAGTTTATATAATATAGACATAGAGAGACACCTTCTATAAATGTTTAAATGTATTACTTGCACGGGAAACCTTAAATTACAGTGAACTTGGCACACCACTTCTGAAAGGTTGCCGACCCCTGGTCTAGATGGTGCTTATAAAACTAGGAAATTTGTAGAAGAAAGGGGAGTCTGCAGTCTGTCTCTGAGAGATAGAAGAGGTAGGAAGCGTCCCAGGGAGGCAGCGTGGAGTCTGTGGGAGTAGACCTTGACTGCCAACTTAGAGGGTCTCTGGACTGGAACCCAAAGTAGAGGAAGGGCCTGAGTTCCCCTATCAGTCACCAAGGAAGGTGGGGGAAACTCTCTGAGATAAAGGATATAAGGACTACAGAACCCAGAGACAGATGGAAGACCTGCTGTAAGGTCATTGAGCTATAACTTGGTTGGATTCTCTGTTACCTCGGAATGGGTGGACAACGGGCCAAATTGCGGAAAGAGAGACCACCACAGTGACAGAGAGACCGTTGGCAGGAAGTGCCAGGCGGGGAGACAGCCGCTATGCCACGCCTGGCCACAAGGAGGTGCTCCTGTGGTGAGTGAACCCCATTACACATGGGCAGAGAAAAATCTGACATGGATTTGAATCCTATGTATCAAAGGCCAACTCACAGTAGAGGCTGACTGAGCATGCAGTCAAGAGGTAAAAGTGCTGTATGTGTTGTTCCAATCACTGACAATAGTCTCAGTTATTTACTTGTTTGTCCCCTCCTCCCATTCTGATTAGCAGAAACTCCCAGCTAAATATCACCTTGCTTCTAAAAGCCTGTCTCCAAATTAACCCTTAGCTATGTGGTGTTCTATTTCATTACTTCAGGGTGTCTGAATGCACATAATATGGTTGCGATTAGCTTGATCACATTCTGGGTTATACACACCCCTCAAATCCAGGGAAACATTTCTGCTAATTTGACTGGGTGGGAAATTCCTCACCAACCCCAAATTTGACAGTCATTTAGGCCCTGAACATATGGGTGAGACCCACTAGCCAGATACCTGGGAAAGAATTCTCTTTAGTAACTCAGAGCCTTTCCCATCTGGTGTCCCATCTTTGGCCATTGGAGAAATTTGATTATTGCAGTCATGAATGGACCATATGCCATTTTAGGCAATCTCATCATACAATTCACTACATAAACTTATCAAGCTCAGTCTTAAAACAAGTTGTTTTTTTTGTCCCCAATACTCCCTTTGGAAGGCTGTTCCAGAATGTCACTCCTCTGATAGTCGAGAAATTTTCATCTAATTTCAAGCCTAAACTTATTCATCTTTTAGTATGATCCATTGTAGTCTCCCCTTTAACCAATTTCTTACCCACCTTTTGATTCTTGTATTAACCCCATTTTCTCCAGTTGAACTAATAATTTTTCTTGTGGAACTGTATCACATGCTTTACTGAAATCCAGATAAATTCAATCTACTGCATTTCCTTTGTCTAGAAAATCAGTTATCGTTTCAAAAAGATCAGTTTGGTCTGGCACAATCTACCTCTCGTAAAATCAAATTGTATTTTATCCTAATTGCTGTTTACCTCTGTGTCAGGGGTGGCCAACCTGTGGCTCCGGAGCCACATGCGGCTCTTCAGAGATTAATATGCGGCTCCTTGCATAGGGGCTGGAGCTACAGGCACCAACTTTCCAGGGTGCTCACTGCTCAACCCTTGGCTCTGCCCCAGGTCCCAGCCCCACTCCACTCCTTCCCCCAAGGCCTCCACCCCATCCCCTCAGTCTGCCACACCCTTGCTCGTCCTTCTCCTGCACACCGCAAAACAGCTGATCGCGGTGAGTGGAAGGCGCAGGAATGGAGGGTTAGGTGCTGATCGGCAGTGCTGCTGGTAGGTGGGAGACGCCGGGGGCGGGGGAGAGCTGACGGGGGGCTCCTGATGTGTTACTGTGGCTCTTTGGCAATGCACACTGGTCAATTCTGGCTCCTTCTCAGGCTCAGGTTGGCCACCCCTGCTCTATATCCTTAACAACTCTCTCTTAGACCTTGTATACAATTGAGGTCAAACTAATGGGCCTGTAATTTACTGGATTAGTTTTTTTCCTTTCTTAAATATAGGTACTATATTTGCAATTTTCCAGACATAGGGTACAACCTCCGAGTTTCTAGATTCATTAAAAGTCCTTGCTATTGGGCTTGCAAATTCATGTGCCAATTCCTTTAATATTCTTGGGAGCAGATTATCTGGGCCCTTGATTTGGTCCCATTTTAAGTGGTGCGAGTTTGGCTTCCACCTCATGTGGTAATTCTACTTCCATATGCTAATTGCCATAAGCTACCTTGTGCTGTCCCCAACCTCCTCATTACTCTTATTGAAAATGGAAGCAAAATATTCATGTAGGTGTTGGACCATCTCCACCCCATGATAGAAGTATGTAAAATAATTAATAGTGTAGAAAAGGTAGATTGGGAACTTTTGTTCTCCCAGTCTTACAAAACAAGAACAAGGAGACATTCCATTAATTTGAAAGGTAGCAAATTCAGAACTGAGAAAAGGAAATACTTTTCCATTCAACCATAATTGCTCTGCAGAACTTACAGCCGGATGGTGTCACTGAGGCCAATAATTTAAAAACATTCAAGAGGGATTGTTTTCACTGTTGTTGTAGCCATGTTGGTCCCGACCTGAAGAAAAGCTCTGTGTAAGTTTGAAGGCTTGTCTCTTTCACCAACAGAAGTTGGTCCAATAAAAGATATTAGCTCATGCAACTTGTTTCTCAAAAGAAGGATAACAAAAATATCCAGTTATAACAATTAAGGCAAAACGAAGATTTTTGGAAGGGATAAAAATGTCTTGTTTCAAGGCTTAAACTAATCTCTAACTATTGGGGATTATATTGAGACCTTTATGGGTCAGATGATAGCACATTTGCCTGCTCTGTGGTTCTTGCACCTCCTTCTAAGGCACCTGGTACTGGCCCCTGTTGGTGGCAGGATGGTGGACTGAACTAGGTGGTCCATAGATCTGATCCAATATGCCAATTCCTATAATGGAAAACTAGGAATTTTTGCCAGCAAAAGAAAGCCATAAGCTCACTCGCTCTTCAAGAAGAGGTTATAGTTATGGAAAAGGCTGCTTTTAGTGAGAGCCAAAATAAGGATTCTAATGCCAGGGGTTCAAAGGGTCAAGTACAGAGGCTATTAATCACCATGTGTGGTGGGGCGGCTGCCCCACGCCTGGAGAGGGTGGGCTGCGGCAGGCTTAGGCGCCTGTATAGACGCGCGGCCAATCAGAGAGGGGCTTACAGGGAGCCAATCAGAGGACAGATAGGGGCCAGCCAATCAGGGCCCGGCTCAGCCACATAAAAGACTGCTCAGAGTGAGAGCAGTCAGTCTGTCCCAGGCCTTCAGAGGGGAAGGTCTGTCTCCAGAGCTGGGAGGCCAGCACCATGGACAGCGCAGTGCAGGCCAGCTTGAGAGAGTGGGAGAAGGCCCTACTCCATAGCCTGCCAGGCGGCAGGCCTGGGAGGAGGAGGCGGCCTAGCGCAGAGAAGGGGCGTTGGGGAAGCGGTTCAGAGGAGGAAGGAGAAAGAGGACAGTGAGACTGTCGCCAGAGGTTCTCTGGACTGGGACTCAGAGTAGTGGGCAGGCCTGAGTCCCCCCCACCTTTTCCCTGTTGTGTTCTGTGGTGCCATACGCACAGCCATAGGCCGCAGGGAGCGGTCGGCCGGAACCACGCCAGATCCGGGACTGCAAGGATTGGGCTTGAAGGTGTGTTGATTAAACCGCCCCCCCCACCCCCCCTGAAGGGGGTATGAATGGACAAAGGGACACTGTCGGAGGACAGTGTTCCAGAAGAGGACGCAACGCAAGTCCGCGTACCTAACAAAGGCGAGACGACAGGCGGGACGCCACCCAAAGGGGGCGCTCTACTGGTTCGAACTAATTCTCTGAGAGGACCAGGAGGAGGCGCCACAGCGGTGAGCTACAACCCTGTCACACCATGTTTAGGCTCCAAGGAGGGATGATCCTTCTAGGTCTCACTGAAATCTATTTTATTGCCCTGAAAAAATAAATCTAGTTATTAGACTGGGATCCCACTGAGTGTCCAGCCTTGCTGATGGGGCCAGGTGTTTGCCAATGCTGAACTTTTCAAGCTCTGTTTAAACCAAATCTTTAATTTTGCACCATCATATAAAGGCCTATTGCTCTTGCAAGTCCTGAAATGTATTGTAGTTATGAAATCCTTCCATATTTAATCCTAGATGAGCAACTAATGCATATCATTGCACACTACATTACCAATTCAATGGCATTTAAGTGAAATCGTTTTCAAAAATAAGTAAAAAATAAAAGTCGGAGCTCTCTTCCAGCATTTTAGGCTTATGTCTTTCCCTTGGGCCTTTAGCACAGCAGTACAAATGCATAATTTCACTGTAAGAATTGCAAAATACAGAATTGTTCAGTAGTGTCTAAATGGGGTTTGAGTGATGGTAAATTTTCATGCAGATTACAGTTTTGGGAACAAGGGTTCCATTAAATAGGGAACTGTAAAGCATAAATCTTTCTTCTCCAATTGTTTTGTGTTTCAAAGGGATAATTACAGGAAAGTACACAACTGAGTAAGCAGTTACACTTTCAGAACATACGTAGATAACGTCATATTTCCTTAGCATGCAGGAATTGTTTTATGTTTGCATTGTGTTTTGGGTCTGAGATTGTGGGTCTGTTGGTTTATGTTCTTTTATGTGGTACAAGTGCTAGATCTGCTAAGGCTCAACTTTCTTTGACTGGACCTAGGATGGTTTCATTTAGGTCGTAAATTGTTCCATATTTTGTTTTTTGTCCAGACACATCTTAATGGCAAGACTGTTGTGAGCCATAGTATGATGATACCTTTTCTGGTATCTATTATTCTAAAATTGAGAGAATTACCTGCTTCACAAGCAGTGTTGAGACTCCATTCACTGATATTTGTAAACTGCTTTGATGTGTTTAGATGGAAGTGGCTAGAGAAATATAAAGTACAGTTGTCTTCCTCTTCTTTCTTGCCATTTCTCTATTCCTGGCGTTGACTTTTATAGCCTTCTTCCAAAACTCATGAGTGTACACCTGGCTTTCCTGCAAATTGGTCTCTCTAAGGTCTGCTGATATCCAGTCTGTGTATTGAGTCTTTGGCCTCCCCCTTGGTTGTCTTCCATCCACGATCATTGCAAGGGCCATCCTACCAATATAATTCTCAGATCTCCACTGTACATGTTCATTCCAGCGTAGCCTATCCTCCCTGAACTTGTCTTCAATTGGGGCAACCTCCATTAGGCCCTCACAACTTCATTTAACTTCCTGTCATGGAGTGTCTAACCATTTGACCACCTCAATATTTTCATTACTGTGGTGGAGAGCATAGTGATTTCTTTTCTTGGTCCAGTCTCTGCTCCATACATTAGGACTGGTTGAATTATAGTTTTATACACTCTACCTTTTAACTTTATTGGCATCTTTTTATTACAGAGAACTGGGATCAGCTCCTGATATTTGCACTAAACAGTTTTGCTGTACAGCTGGGCATTGCTCAGGAGGGCGCCATTGTCGCCAACCATTGATTCTTGGTATTTACATTCTTTAACTCTTCTAACTCTCTACCTGTAATGTTCTTTATGGTGGGTCCTCCTCCATTAGTTATCATAGCATCATTCTTACCAACTTTCATTCTAAGTCCTGCTGTTCAAAGTTGGTTTGCAGGGTCTCCTAGTCGTCTGTACGTATCACTAAGTCCCCATCTGAGAACAGCAAATTCCAAGGTGGTTGCCTTCATATATTCTCACTTATCACATCCAAGACAACCACAAACAAAAAAAGGTCTACTCCAGGGGCAGGCTACTGTTTACAGGAAATTCTCAGCTGTAGCTGCCATTTGGTTTTGATTGTGGTAGTTACTCCATCATCATCATCCTGGATAAGATGGACATATCCTTCTGGCACACCTGTAAACTCCACCAAACAAATACTCTTGGCACACAATTGTATGCCTTCTCCAAGTCCACAAAGACCATGCCTAGTTACCGTCTCTTTTCTCTGAGCTTCTTCGTTAGGATTCATAAAGAAAATATGGCATCAGACGTACTCCTTCCCGGCATAAATCCATACTGACTCTGTGATGGGTTCCCCCCGTTCTGCGGGTTCCAACTGGGACTGGGTACCACTTAGCCCACCTGACCCACTAGCCTGGGCTCCCTTTCTCCCTGTAGTGCTGTGACTAGCTGCAGACACGCTCCTGGTCTCACACTTTTACCAGCACACAGGTAGGCACACAACCAGCTGCAGAAACACACAGACACTGAAATCAGTTCTGCATGGGAAGACTCAGCTAAGGAATTGCCCAGTACGCAAGTGCACTCACCCCTCTAGAGGTTAAACCCAAAATTATACCATCTTGCGCTGCACAGAGAACTACACAGCGTAAACTCAAGAAATTTGTATCCTCCCTCAATGTGGAGAGAGATATTCTACAGCTTTTTGCCCCCCCCCCCCAATTATGAATTCCACACACTGGATTTTAGACAAAATGAAAACAAGTTTATTAACTTCAAAAGATAAATTTTAAATGATTATAAGGGATAGCAAACAGAGCAAAGCAGATTACCCAGCAATTAAAACAAAAATGCAATCTAATCTTAAAATATTAAAGAAACTGGTTACAAGTAATAATTTCTCACCCTAAATGATTGCAGAGATTCTTGAAAGCCAGCTGCACTTGCCTGCAGCTTAAACCTTCAGATATTTCATTCACAGGCAGGGCCGGCTTTAGGAAGTGTGGGCCCGATTCAAATAGTTTTGATGGGGCCCCAGCAGGGATGACTCACCCGGCGGCGCTCCGGGTCTTTGGCAGCACTGAAGGACCCGCCGCCGAAGTTTTAGGGGGAATCACCTAAAGCCGGCCCTGTTCACAGGCTAGACAGCCTTCCAGCCTGAGTTCAGTCCTTCTTCCCCAGTTCGGTCTTTGTTTCTTAGATGTTTACAGCCGTCATCTTGGGTGGGGATGCAGTGAAGAATGAACCATGATTGTGTTACTCCTCAGCCTTAAATAGGTTTTACAGATTGTGGGAATCCTTTGTCTTCCAGTGTGATTCCCACCCCCGGTCAGTGGAAGAATACTAATATTATCATGGTGTCTGGTATCGGGTGACTTGATCACATGGCCCTGCAGCCATAACTCAGTCTGTTTGCAGCGTCCCCAAGAAGGCATTCCCGGTAAAAGATTACCATCCTCTAAGACCTATTGTTTTTCCTAATGGCCCTTTCCAGTCAGCAATCTAGACCACTGTTTCCCAAACTTGGGATGCCACTTGTGTAGGAAAAGCCCCTGGCAGGCCGGGCCGGTTTGTTTACCTGCCGCGTCCGCAGGTTCGGCCGATCGTGGCTCCCACTGGCCGCGGTTCGCTGCTCCAGGCTGCTGGAAGCAGCATGGACCGAGGGACATCCTGGCCGCTACTTCCAGCAGCTCCCATTGGCCTGGAGCAGCGAACTGTGGCCAGTGGGAGCCACGATCGGCCGAACCTGCGGACGCGGCAGGTAAACAAACCGGCCCGGCCCGCCAGGGGCTTTCCCTACACAAGTGGCGTCCCAAGTTTGGGAAACACTGATCTAGACTGATTGCATTCTGTCTAGTGGGTGTTCCCCAGGTTAAACACATTTGTAATAAGGGCATAGACAATATTCCTAACTTCAGATACAAAAATGCTACATGCATACAAATATGATAATCATATTCAGTAAATCATAACATTTCCAATCATATCTCACATGCCTTATCTTGCACAAAATACATCATAATTATGCCATATTCATAGCATAATAATATTACTATGAAGAATATGGGGCATAATGCCACAGAGCCTTCCAAATTTCAACTGTTCCATGCAGATTCTGTTCAATAATCTTCTCCCATATTTTCATAGCATTTGACAACAGCTTAATTGCGTGATATTTAGCACACAGTGTAATATCTCCTTTATGTTTAAAAATGGACATCACAAAGCTTTTATGCCATTCCATCCATCATTCTCTCTGAAGAATAGATAATATTTTTACTTCAAGGTCCCAGAGACACACACAAGGTTTTCATCTCGAGGCCAAAAGACCAAATAATACAACAGACTTGTAAAATACTTGATGACTTCCCTTCTCAATGACTTCAGCACATCCATTTGTACTTCATCAGGACAAGGTGCTTTCTCTTTTTTCATTTTCCTAAGTGCCTTTACCTCTTCCTCTTGTATCCGGTCGATCAGACCCCGCTTTGACTTACATGTTCTTAGTTCATCACATTGGATTTCTGTGCTGAGTCAGCATTTAAGTATGCTTAGACCGTGAAAGATGTTTGTCTAGCCGGGAATTCTAAAAACTCTCGACATAACTTGTTCAAGTGCTTAAGTGCCCTTAAAGTCACTTGAGGTAAAATTTTCAAAAGCACAGCTATATGTCCACTCTTGCTCCCCATAAAGTCAATGGGGAATTTTGCCTTTGACATTATTGGGATTGGTAAATTTGTGTAATTTATGTGAGAAAACTACATACATTTTTGTTTCTTCAAACTGTCTTGAAAGCTGATCTGCCTGGTGTTATAAATAAGGAGAAATAAAGCCTTTGATGGTGATAGACAATTTAATATTTTGTAATTTGGGGATTATTGGCACATTTGCTAAAACTATTTTTGAGAGGGAAAACTTGCTTATATAAGAATTGTAAGAATGTTGAGGTTTTGTATTCTGTGCCTTATGCTACTTTGAGAGCAGTTTTCATCAGATATTTTGATTTTAAAATATGGAAAATAAGATTAAAGGCTGTGTTTCTAATGCAAATACTTCTTTAGAAGTAGAGCAAGCTTATGTAATTGCCATCTCCCTTGTTCATTTTTTCCCACAGCTCAAGGAAAGCCTTGTGGCTGAAATGCTGCTTCAAATCAACATGTTTTTTTCTTTAAAAAAATACTCTATTTTATGAACTCCTTCTTTCACAATTTACAGACTACATTGTGATGTGCAATTTGTTTACTTTTGTGACCTTTTTTTAGTACACTAGTATAAGTTATTGCTGTTTCCTTTCAAAATTAATATTTAAAGGGGAAAAATGAATAAACTTCAGGAATGGGGACCTGCTATATGCCCTTAATTACTAGTGCCATATATGAGGATCTTGTACCTCACAACCAGCGCAAGTTGTGTAGTTAACACATGATGGAACAAAATCTGGTTTGTTCCTGTACCATTTTGATTATAGTAGTAAATAACATTTTAATTTTGAAAAAGTTTTGAAAAAGGATCTGAATGAAATAATGTGTAAGGGAAATGTGGTTTAGATGTTTGTGGGCCATAAAGACTATGAAGCATGAATAAGAAAGAATCTGCCATTTTTCATGTGAGGAAAGACTGCAACTTGGCATGAATCCCTTGTAATTTAATTTCTCTTGCTAATAATGTGAAAAATCTTGGAACTTCGGACTAAGTTGACTTGTTAATTGCAGAGTACTGTGATAATGGGTTTGAGTATTAGTCATTTGCACCACTGTTCTTTGCAGTCAGATAGTAATGAAGGAAGAAAAAAAAAACTTTTCAAGGAATTACTAGATTTTAGAAAACCATGGAATCTCTCACTCTGCTCTCATTCTATGCAATTTCCTTGAATTTTGGTATTGGAATAATGTTACTTGGAACCCTTTCTAAATCATATTTATAGCAGCCACGAGTCATGACTTAACAATGTTGGTTTGGTGTGCTGCAGGTACACTAAATCACCAGATGTATGCATCCTGTTGATATAGATGAACACGCTAGTTTATTCTTAGATCAAATAATTACGTTTTTTCATTTGTCATATAGAATTTTAATTAATTTAACTGGGTTTTATTTGTTTTGAGTAATGCAGAAATGTGCAATGCTCAGAGAATTGAAAAAATGTTGGAAGGAATCATTTGCTGCTATAGCACTGTAGAGAAATTACTGTGGAGCAGAGCATATAAAATTAAAATATCATTAAGAGTTAAGTTTGTGCAAGTTATATAGATGGTGGCGGTGGTGAGGAGAAAAGAGGAATTTGCATATACAGAATAAATCCTTCAGGATTCCCACATATAATGCTCTTTAAAACCTCCTGTTCCTCACATTTCAAAACTTCACATAACAATGATCATACTTCTTTAATCTGAGGCTAGGATAGGATGGAAATCCCATTATTTTTTCTCATAACTCAAGGAAAGCCAAATAAACATTTTTTTTGCATTATTGCACCACAAAATTCTGTTTAATTGTTCAGAGCCATTGGTTTTAAGTGACATATGAGGTGCTCCCTCAAGAGTGAAATATGTAGAATTTTCAGCATTAACAACTCCTGGCCCTGCAGTTCCAGATGTATTCAGAAGTAAGTAATTATTCTGACTACTTTATAAGAACAATATACAGCGATGCAGCCACATTAGTCACATTAACATAAATGGAAATTATGTAACCAAATCTCTGCTTTCTATTTTACTTAGTTTTGTATATGCTTTAACGTAAAATGTTCTGACATTCCTTATATCTCTGTTTATTTTTTTCTTATGTCACACACTGTAATATTTAAAACTTAGGCAAGTTGTTGCCATAACACATTTTCCACTGGTTAATAAAGTCTGTAAGGAGTATACTATCAGCAATGAGAAATAATTTTTTCTGTCACTTTGTTATCTTGCTTTAATGCAAACTCTGCAAACTGAGGTGCCCTCCTCCTCTATTTATGAAGACCGTTGAGAACCAAATAAACAACAGATATATAGTACAATACATTGATGATTTCTTCTTGAAGCAAAAAATCTTAATTATCTATCAGTAGGAGTAAATAAAATGCATGCAGGTTAATGCATCTATATTCACTAGTTGAGAACTTAAGCATATAAAAACAAAGACATTCAAAGTTATGATCCCCCTTTCATGTGTTTATTAAGGGGATGGATGTCTACACTGGAAGGAAAAAGGGAGAGGGTTCTTAACTCAGGTTAGCTAATCCATGTTAGCTATCTCAGGTCGGAATAGAAGTGAAGGCATGGAAACTTGGCTTTTAACTTGAGTTAGCAGTTCAAGGTCGACCCCAGGCTTCCATATAGATTTTAACATGAACTGTTAAACCAAGTTAAGCAGAGTTGTCAGGTTTTTACTGTTATCTCAGTCCGAGTTAGCTAACACAGGTTAGCTGACCCAATTTCAAAACACATCTTTTTTTTGCAGTTAGGCATATCCTAAAGAGTCAGTGACACACTTTCTAAGAAATCGGATATCCGCCATGGACTCCTGTCTGAATTCCAGAGTTGATATTTAAATTCTTGTAAAATTCACCTTATAATTTTAAATTGGAGAAGTTATTATTGACTTCCTTTCTTTAAATCTGTTGTTTAATGGTGATGTGCACTGTTAACAGTCACTGCATTTTATCAGTCCTGACTATTTTAGTGGAGGTGAAAGTGATTCCTCTGTCTCTCAAGCTAATCTATTATTTCTTTACTATTTAGAATGTAAACAAGGGTCTGGATGAGCTCTCCCCTGACATCTAGTGATGAAGTGGGGCGGGGGGAATTTGGGAGCAGACTGTATTTGCACAGACATATCTACTCTGCCTAGGTGTGCAATAGATGGAGCTGCTTTGCCAAAATTATGAATTTTGTTTGGTTTTGGGTTACAAATCACTTTAATGTTTGAATGCAAGGGTAGTGAAATTTTGCTATACTTATTGTCCAAGAAAAGGGCAGCCAACCATGCGTAACATGCCCTGATTGAGGGGGATCATCCTAAACTGAAACTTGCTTGCTAATTAGGGTTGCCAAATCCAGTAAGGAGAGAGTGGGTGGGAAAAGGTGTTTCTACATGATGGTATGGACACTGCTAAAGAGTCCTAGACACCACTTAACCTGCCCCTCTCCAGCTTTTAAAGGCAGAGTTGATTAGACTCAACTGAAAGTCCTTTTTTCTGGTTGGTGATTCCTGGAGCTGATATCACCACTGAGCAGTTCTAGGGGCTAAGCCTCAGACTTTGTGCGGGAACAGTGCTGCAGCAAAAGACAACACAGCGACTACACTGGCAGTGAGGTTCTCCACTACCTTCTGAAATCCATGAGAGTTGCAATCACTAAGAGCTGGGTAAAGTGGTGGCACCTCAGAATGTGATGTTGCAGTGCATGGAAACAGAATAACAGTGACAGCAGCAGCCAGTGGGGGTAGAGAGACCGCGGTGGCCAGCGGTAGCAGACAGGCAGCAGAAAGGAATCAGCAACAGCAGAGAGACAGCAGCAACTGTGAGTCCGTTGCAGAGGTGGCTGCAGCAACAAAGACATTACTCAACGCCCCCCAGGGGTGGGAGGTGAACCTTCATGAATGCACCTCTGAACTCTGGGTCTTCATTAAGCAAGGGCTAATAACTGTGAGTGGGATGCAGCGGCAAGAGAAGGGATTGGTGTGTTAAGGAATGTTTGTTTGTCAGCCTTTATTGCCTTGAGGAGCTTCACATCGCCATCAGGTACAGTATCTGCCACTCCTTTTTTCCCTGAATGTATGGGGGCAAGGGCCCCACCTGCAGAAGCACCTCATGGAGCAGGCTATGAGGTCCCATTTGGATCCAGGCTGGAGAGATGCCCCCATCCCCGCCATGCAACAGCCTCAAACTGCATGCAGCTCCCTTCTTAGTATGAGCTCTGAAGTAGAGGCTAAAACACTTAAGTCTAAGAAACCCTCTCACAAGAGATAGGGACGTGACGATTGGCATAAGGACAAGTCCTCATCCAGATCTGCCTCTAAGAAAAAGGATCCCTATCTACCTTGGTCTTAGTTGGTTGAGTCCTTGCCTGCCCATCCTAAGGAATTAGGTTCACATAAACCTTCCATTTTTCCACCGAACTGCAGAGCAGTGAGCGACGAGCACGGCGAGCGATTTCACCAGGACATTGCAACAATGGAGAAACGCTGTCAGGGCAAATGGAGCCCATCAATGCTTGCAGACTATTGCTGGACAGTGACAAGAGATGCTTCATTTAATGAATACAAGAGACAAGCCAAGAAGTGCCGAGTAGACACTGACTAGGACTAAACTATGTACATAATAGTTTTTTGCCTTTTGTTTCATAATAAATGTTATTTATATAACCCTTTTGCTGATTTTTAAAGTGTTACATAAACAGGACAGGTGAAATATTATCATGTAAAGCAACCATAAACACATGAAAAGACCTAGGTTTACAATTTATGATTAAAACTCTACTATCTACACAATATACATAGACATAAAATGTAAAAACGTAAATATCTTAGAAACAGTAGCCAATCAGTTGTTTTAATTGTCATATTTGAATTCAGCACATCAAAATACATAATTAGCACATTTTATCTCTGAAGCAGACGACTACTCAAAAATTGTAGACCAGTGCTATCTAGGATTATGAAGGGAGGCTACCTGGAGCTCCATACACTCCTTTACATGTGTGATGGGATCCCTGTGGTGCAGCCTGGGACTGTGGGACCACTGTGCCCCCTAACTCTCCAGCCTGTGCTGTCTCTCACAATGCTTTGCTAGTGACAAGCAGCAAACCCCTCCAGGTGCTGTTATCACTCAACACAACTACATGTGGAGCCCCACACCCAGCTAGATAGCATGAATGTTCCCAGAGCCACTCCTGAATCAGAGTAAGGCACCAGCCAAATCTCCCCACTTCCCAGCCTTGTATCTCAGGAATATACTGTCTTGCACTGCTCAAGATGAGCAGCGCTAATTTATTAATTGGTTTATAATGGAAAGTGGATGTACACCAGCCTTTTTAAACTTGAGCAGATTCACCAGATGCTTCAGGCAAACTCACTGGGTAAAGATAAACAGTTAAACAAATGTATTGACTACAAAGGATAGATTTTAAGTAATTATAAGTGATAAGCAAAAAGTCAGAATTAGTTACCAAACTAAAATATAAGCATGCAGTCTAAACTCTCAACCCTATTAGACTGGGCAACATCTAGATTAAACAGTTTTTCTCACCCCACTGGATATTTCAGTCCTTAATATACAGGTTTGTCTCTTAAACCTGGGCCAGTCTCCTCTGTTGGAGTCTGTGGTCTTCTGAGTGTCTTTGTTGCTTGCAGCATAGGTAGGGGCAGGAGAAAGGTCAAGCAGTGGGTCCCTTGTGTTCTCTTTTATACCTTTAGTCCATGTGCTTGGAGAACATAAGTCCAGGCATGTCTGGTGGGCATTCCTGAGTCCCCAGGCAAGGTTGAGCAATTCCCCTGGTGTGGCCTTATGCAGGTGAGTCATTGAATTGTAGCTCCCCTGCTGGACAATGGTTGTTGATGGGTTGTTTCACACCCCGCCGGGACACTGGTTACTTTCCTTGCTGTTGCCTCTGGGAAGCTAATATCTGGCTGAATCCCCAACTTACAGTATGTTTTAGTGACAACCATACAATACAATCTCATAACTTCATATGCACTAATGATATACATATTTAGCTAGAACAGTGAGTTTCAGTAGATGATAACCTTTCCCCTGATACTTAACACAGAATGCTTTATATGCAAGATCACAATGATATATAAATGAGGAATATGGGGGTTACAGGGCCCTCCCCCATGGTATAGACTGTCACATCATGACGTTACACATTGGTCCAGATCTCTACTGAAGATACAGCTGTGGGAATGACAGTACTACAGACATCCATGGTATCTGCATCCTCACACCCACCTCCTGTTTTACCCTGCTTACTAATCTCCCAAACGTGGAATATACATAGGGACCATCACTTGAAGAAGAAATAGAGGTTACTCACCTGTAACTGGATGTTATTCAAGATGTGTGGTCCATATCTGTATTCCATTACCCCTCCTCCATCCCCTATGGTGTAGATTATGATTAGATTTGCAATAAAAAAAGGAACTGGAGAAATGTTCCGCACTGCCCTTTATATTCTCGGTTTAGAGCACACGGAGAAAAATTGAACGTGAGCATACCAAAGGACACTGCTTACTAAAAATCTCTGTAGCAGGCACATGCGTACCCACTTGTGGACTACAAGTAAGGACCACACGTCTCAAAGGAACTCCAGTTACAGGTAAGTAACCTCTGTTTACCCAGGTCATCCTGTTTACCCTTTTAAAAAATTGGCACATTAGCTTTCTTCCAGTCTTCGGAAACTTCTTCAGTGTTCGAAAACATATTGAAAATCAACATTAATTGTCGAGGGAGCTCCTTATCCAGTTCTTTTAAAATTGTTGGCTGCAAGGCCATTATATAGGGCCATTAATTTTAATGGAGCTTGCTGATTTACATCAGCTGAAAATCTTGACCTATATGTTCTAGGCTCTTTACAAACATCATCTGTTTGTTTATTTATTTAATTTGTATATCGTAGAACTTAGGAGCCCCAGTTGTGGACCAGGACTCCATTGTGGTAGGCACTGTACAAATATAGAACAAAAAGACTGTCTCTGCCCCAAAAAGCTCACAGTCTAAGTATGAGACAAGAGAGAACAGATGGGTATAGATAGACTGATGGGGGAATACAATGAGACAATATTGGTCAGCATCATAGGCTGTGGTGTCAAAATGCTAGCAACCCAAGACAATAAATAAGCATAGTAAGACAGAGTATAATATTATAAAAGTGGGGGGGAAGGGTATAAATTTTTGATACTTTACATATTAGCCCCTGTAACTTCTATGGAGCCTTCAGCACTTACTTTACAATCCATTTTAAATCCACATCTATATATTTTAAATCATTGTTACTACCTTTTTCCCCTTGATCAGTCTTCTGAAACTTTGCCCCTCAAAATGGTAGACAGATCACCGAAGAACTTGTTCACCATCCTTTTTGTGAAGTCGTCTAATGGATTCTTCTGAGTATTCAGAATGGCTTCTTTAGCTCGCTGTATTTGGCAAGTTCATTTTTGTGGAGACCTGCCTGAGCTTATTTATCTCCAGGAATAGGAATCAAGACAATATGAGGTCTTTAAAAAAAATTATTTACCTATAGTTTGGCTGCTCTCAATTATTTGACTAGATTCCTGCTTACCTGTCTGTTTTACTCTTAGAGTTTGGAAGTGAAAGATTTTCAGTGACTCCTTTTTGGTGTTCATCTTGTCATATGCCTTTGTTTGAAAATTACATTTAGAATTTGGGGACTCTTTGCAACCTATTTTTCAAGAATTGAGGTGAAATATTTTGGGGAAACTGAGGCACTGGCACTTGGTGTGCCTTTGTAACACATACCTCAAGGTCCTTGATACCTCTGCCCTTTCCTACTTATCTACTCTTGACTTTTACTGAGTTCCCTCCATCCCCTCTGCTTCACTAAGAACACCATCTTTAATCACCCATTTGTCTGCTTCTCTCCCAATCAGATTTATACTTCCTTACACTCCTTCCCTTAACCCTGGAACAACCTCCCTGAATTGATTTGTAAAGCCTCTAACTTTTACTACATCAAATTCCTCCTCAAGGCCCACTTCTATTGTGATGCCTCAGAGAAATTAGCTAATTCCTAATGGCCAGATAGAGAGGCAGTTGCAGATAATTGTTACTTATTTAAACAATTTGTACAATAGATTTTGATTATCTGTTTTATCCTTCTCCCGTCCTTTGCATGTTGCTTGTTTTTTTTTTTAAGATCGTAAGCTCCTGGGGCAGTGTTTATGGACAAAGTCTAGTATGTTGGATACACTACACGACCATAAATAACAATTTCCCCAGTAATATCTGAGCACCTAGGTCTGAGCCTGAGGCTCAGCTACTGATACCCCAAGTTATCTCTTCTATAACTAAAGGTGTTTACAAGAGCACAGAACCCAAGAGTAGGGATCCAGTCAAATGATATATTCAAAATTGCCAAATTACATGCTAGTAATTTACCCTTCTTTGCTCTTTACAAGAGTGTTTTGTCTTCCTGCATTAAAATTTATTCTTTTAATTGTGTAGTCCTACTGGGCATAATCTGAGATTAATTCTCTGATGGCAGGAAGCCTCATAGTAACATTACTACTTGGAAGTTGGTTGAACTGTCAGACACAGTATTATGTATAAAGTTTTTAAAATATCTTTTGTCATGCTTAAGGGATTTGGTTGCATTTATAACATTAGAGACTTGCAGTAAGTTTTAAACCATAAATAAGGCACAACACTGTATAGTCCAACTGAGTTTTATTGAGAGAGGATTTGTTTAGTGGTTAAAACTGAGAACATGGAGGCATGAGGTCTGTGTTCTGTTCCGAGTTCTATTACTATCTTCCACTTACATTATCATTTTTCAGACTTTAATGTGGAAAGTTAGACACCTAAATCCATATTTAGACATCAGAAAATGTATTCGCCTAGGGACAAAATCTAATCATCCAGTCTTATAATAATTATGATAAGAAAAAATTATATTTAACTCACCTTTTAAAAAAATTATACCCCGGATAAGTGTCAGTGGAATTTTTCAGATTGCACTATAGAAATGCAAAGATGTTGTTTTCTTTACAGTACCTTTAAATATAGTTATGATAAAAAGTGACTATTAACATGTTGCCTTCCACAATACACTTGCTTCCTATGTATCTTCATGGCATGCAGTATCTGTTTATCTTAGTGACAAAAAACAAGTGTAGACTCTTTGTATCATTGCAAAGCTAGGTATGGAAAAGTGAGATGTTTCATGCATAAACACAATAGTCAGCCAAATTCTAATTTTAGAATCTTTATTATGAGTGCTTGAGTAGGAGGCAGAAAATGCTCATTGTGATTTTGGGAACCAAGGTTGAGATTTTAAAGAACTGGCAGTTAGAAAAATTATCTTTTGATTTGTAAACTCCACAAATTTGATATAGAATCACTGAGAGATAATTAATATGGAACCTCACAATGTAACTTTTCTGAGTATCACTGCACATAAGACAGTCTTAGCAGTGCTGATGCTGTGAGTTGTCAGTAGTAATAGATGATGCCATAGAAGCCTAGGAAATGGTCTGTATCTGGAACATAAAACATGGCAACAAGATTTAGTGGACGATAGACTTGTGCTGCATGTGATATGAGATTCAGCAACACATAATATCAAGTCTGACCAGGTACAGTTAGCCCTTAGCCATCTTTTTTTATTATTATTACTATTATAAAAAAATTGTGTATATGTTTACTAAAATATCCTAGGTACAAGAGAGATTTGCAGAATTTGTTCATGCAAGTGCATGTGTAGATCACTATAGACAAGACTTCTGTTGCCTGGCAGCCCATGACATGATAGAGCAGCCTGAAGGGAAAGCTATAATAAGTTACATGAGAGACAACTTAAAACATAATGAACAGTTACAAATAATATCTGACTGATTTGAAGAGGGTTGATTAACATGTTTGATTTATCAAGAAAAAACATTTTATTTTTATTATGGGATTACTCTTTTGACTAAAGTTTCCCCACTTTAATGACTAATTAACTTTGATAGTTTGTCAGAAAAGGTGGTGTTCAGGATCATGTTTGGTAATTCAAGCAATTTTCTCTTCAAATAGGGTGGGGTGTGGCGAATCCAGATATTGCTAGCATGGTAGTGAATTTTAGGGTTTTCTTCTTAGAAAGTTGAGAGAAAAAGGCAGAGAAAAGTAACTGAAATTCACCAAAATGTGTGCAAATCCCTCTGTTGAATGGACCCTAGCAATCCCCAGATTCCTGGTTTATTTAAAAAAAAAAAAGATTTAAACTATCACATTACTGTCCTCAGTCCCTCATTTCAGAACTACCTCAACTCTTCCAGATTTCTCTCCTCCAATACAGCTCTCCTTCTTTACTCCATTTTCATGGCTCCCCAATCTGTACTCCATAGCTTCTGGGCTGTCACCATAAATTCTCTTATTCCCACAGAGCCTCACCCCCAACTACTCCTCTTTCTTCTCCCCTTAGGTAGAGATTAAAAGTCTATCTACCTTACATGGGCATAATCTTCTCAGTTCCCTAGCCATCAACATCTACCTCTCCTGCTGACAATGGCAGAGAAGTAATCTGCTAAAGAACAGCATTGGCAGCTGCAGCCAAAAGAGACAGGCGATTGGAGTAGCTGAGCACTAAAGAGGGCCTTCTGTTCTTACAATACTTCATCTGTAGCTCTGCGTGTTTGCCAAATCTATTCTGCAGAATTTTCAATAGAATTTACTCCTTGCAGCAGAATTGTGCTCCAGAATCTCTTTAATTTAAATTTATTTATATATATATATATATAAATAACGTGCTTATGATTCTGAAGACAACATTGAAAATGTGATTTTAATTTAACCAATGTAGTGTTCGTGTGAGTTTACCAATAACTTGAAACAATAGCATGAGAGTTTTGAAGTGCCCCATTCATCTCAATGGGTTAATTCTGAAACCTGAATAAGACAATTTTAATGTCATGATTCTTAACTATTATTTCACTGCTGATCATTTTAACGGAAATATGCAGCTAACTTGCTTATCCCACAGTCCCAAATCGTCTCCCACTCCTCCCTATGTGTCACCAAAAGCATCAATGTGTCACCAAAAGCTTCAATTCTGTCCTCTACACAATTGTCTAAAGCTCCATTTTTGCCCATGACAAATTCTGATACAGTTAAGTGTTACAAATACAAAAACGTATGGCATGTTGAAAACTGAAAATACTGGAACAGTATAAAGTAAATTGAATTTTATATAAAAATAAATAAAACAGAGGCTATTGTGCTGACTACTGTTTATTTGTAGAGTTACCTAAAACCTCACGTTTTTAATTTATCTGAAGCTGCTGCATAATTTCCACCACAGTGCTGCAGAATCCAGAGACCTTGTCACAGACTACACAGAATGTTGTTTATAATCTTCTCCAGAACTGGATCAGACTTTGAACATTGCCGGGGACTGCATGTACTTAGGACAGAGTGGGAAAATTCTTCATGTCAGAACTCTTGTCAGCTGTGCAGGATATGCTGTTAATAATATTTGTTTTTATCTTGAAGATGTGGCCTATAACTGAACACTGCATTCAATTCCAAAAATCTACAGTAATTGTTCTCTGGTTGCACCATATTACAAACAACTTAACTGCACAATATTATGTGTTTCAGAAGCTTAACAGTGCCATTTCTAGAGGATGGGTAAACCTTTGATATGGAATTAAAATCTTCACATACTACTCCTCTAGATGGGGTACATTGGTGTAGCATTGTGCAAACATCTTTCACAATTATTTTCTTTTTCAGTATAGGGAATACGCCAGCTTCCAAGGGTATTCAGTAGAGTAATCTTTCTTGACCAAATGGCACTAGATAAGGTGTCTTTAGGAGACCATCAGGATGCTTGTAGTTCAGCCACATTTGGCACTGCAGAACTACATAACAGAGGCGACCCGTGCCTGCCAATAGTGGGGGGACAGAGTGAGGGCAGCCAGCTTCAGTGTGTGTGAGCATGCTCACAGGCGAAGCAGCACATCTGGGGGGGGGGAACGTGACCCTGTTTGCCCCCCCCACACGTGATGCCTCTGCTACATAGTAAGGTGTGCATAGGGAGTAAGAAATCTGGCTTATTGGGTCTTTTATGAGGTCGCTTCCATGGCTAACCTCATTGGCAAACAAGCTGAACCAGTTATTTTATGTCTTATTAGGATAAAGATATTTTTGATATAAAATGCTTTCTGGGAGCCCTTTTCATAAGCCCACGTAGAGAACATATTGTGTCTCTGAACCACAGTCTACAGTGGGAGGAGCTGGATGAAGAGAGACTAGGCAATTTGTACTCTGCTTTTAAGCATGGATTCCTAAACTTTTGAAAGCTGATCCCTCCTTCAGGAAAATTAAAACAATTATATATCCCATTACAGTCTCATCATGTGTTCCGAAAGGCCTACATTTTTAATTTATACATCTTCTATGTCCCCCTTCCCCTTTTCTTTTGACCACACACTTTGGCTGTGGGAAACAGTGTAAATATTTCTCTCCTTTCTTACATGCTTTGATGGGCATTGACATAGTTAATAATATTCACATCTGAAGAATCACCCATTACAAAGAATAGGACATTTCACACCTCAGAGTTGTCAAAACTATTGTTTCTTCTAGTGCTGGTCCCTATGTGTATTCCACACATAGATATGCATGCTCTCCATGCGGAGATGGAGCTAGCAGCAAGCAGTGTCTGTTGGTCCGCATCTGCGCAGATGTTCTTCTTGTGCTCTAATCCAAAGGCATAAATGGTGGTGTATGTGACGTTGCACTCCATATGATTTTATGAAAATATGCTAATAAGTGTGAATATAATGTATCTGGAATATTCTTCATGCAAAAGGTCTCTTGTAAGGTATCATTATAAAGCTTATAATCTACTCAGTGTGTTCATCCTATTTGTATGAATGTATCATCCTTGTATCTGAAACTAGGAATATAAAATATAACTCTGAGGTCCTATTGTAGTTATGCAACGTGTGGGCCATTAATGGTGGTTTAGAATCTTGATGGCTCCCATCAGCTAAGATGATTACTTGATAGCTCTGTTTACTTGATAGCCTTCCTGTGAGTCAGGCCAGGAAGAATGAAGGCTTGGGGTCTCACAGGACATGTGACCAGGTTACCTGGTCCTGGAGTCCATCTTAAACCTGGGGCTTTTCCATTTAGAAGGAGGGGTGGGGACCCAGAGAGACAAAAGCTATAAAGGGGGTGGAACAGAACAAAGGGGGCTGCAGTCATGAGAAATCCCCTAGCTACCACCTGAGCTGGAATAAGGACTGTACTGGGGAAAGGATTAGGCCCACACTACGAAAGAGTCTAGTCTGTGAAAGAAGCTTATTAAAACATCTCTGAGGGTGAAATTTATCTGTAATCAGTTTCTTAATATATTAGGCTTAGACTTGGGTGTTTTTGTTTTATTTTGCTTGGTAACTTACTTTGTTCTGTCTGTTACTACTTGGAACCACTTAAATCCTACTTTTTATATTTAATAAAATCACTTTTGCCTATAAATTAACCCAGAGTAAGTAAGTAATTCCTGGGGGAGCAAACAGCTGTGCATATCTTTCTATCAGCATTATAGAGGGCGAACAATTTATGAGTTTACTCTGTATAAAGCTTTATACAGAGTAAAACTGATTTATTTGGGGTTTGGACCCCATTGGGAACTGGGTATCTGGGTGCTGGAGACAGGTGCACTTTTTAAGCTGTTTTCAGTTAAGTCTGCAGCTTTTGGGGGACGTGGTTCAGACCTGGGTCTGTGTTTGCAGCATGCTAGCATGTCTGGCTCAACAAGACAGGGTACTGGAGTCCCAAGCTAGCAGGGAAAACTGGCTAAGAGTTAGTCTCAGCACATCAGGTGGCAGTCCCAAGGGGGTCTCTGTGACCCAATCCGTCACAGTGTGGATTGATGCTTCTCCAGTTCCTTCTTACCACTGCATGGCTTGAGTTGGAATCCTCAGCTATCCTTGTTTAATTCTGAATCTGTAATGTGGATATTGTACATCATTATATATCTCTTATAGTTTTCTAGCTTTAGAAGTTCATGGTTAGTTTAGTTCTTTTTGCTCTGGGAAATTTTTCCCCACAAAGAGAGAGAACTGTATTATCTGCTCCCATTACTTCTCCGTCAGTGATTAACATCAGCACTGCCTCTGTTGTCTTGGAAAGCCTCACGTTGCCTCCAAGTGCAGCATTTACTGCTCCTTCTCTCCCTCAACCCAGAAAGAAAGGGAGCTATGCTTAAGGATCATCTCCTAGAGAAAGCCATTACACCACAATTGGACCCAAGCTAGGGAGATCCCCATGTGTAGCAGCCTCAGTCTGTGAGTAGTCCCCCTCCAACCACAAGGTCTGGGGCTGAGGTGGGGTCCGTTTTAAGCCTAAAAAACCCTCTCATGAGAGTAAGGACAAACCCCCTTCCAGATGTGCCTCTGAAAGAAAAGATACCTTTCCAAGGTGGGCGAGTCCTCATGCACAAGACCTAAGGACTTAAGCCTGCTTAAATCTTCCATTCAAGAAGAGAATGTGTAAAAGGGGGAGGGATCTGTTGGTACCGGCTCCATCTCACTGACCAAAACACTGGGATCCGACAGCTCTGTTTGGGAGTTCCATGTTGGATTTCCCTTCCCTGGTACTGCCTCAGCCAAGACAGGTCTGCTCTCCGACATCCCAGATCCATTGGTACCAACCTCTGGTACTCCACATACTCTGGGTTAAACTGAGACTTTCACCTCCATGGAAGATATTTTTGCATTCCCATACCCACAATCTTCAGGGCCAGTCCTCATTAGAGACATTCCTGCACCAGAGGTGACCACTTTTGGGAGAAACAGGTTCTCTCTCAATACAAATGGGAGTATTCTACCACTGGCACTGCCAGTAGAACATGACCCAACTTTCTCATTGGAGGAATATGACATTTGATATGAACCTTCACCCTCCCCCGTAGGGAGACCAGCCTAGACAGATCATCAAGGAGGTTTTGGAACCAGTCTCCTATCAGCCTTGGACACCCCCCCAGCCTGTTCTCCCATCTTTTCACCTTATTTTGGCCTCTGAGAACTGTATCCTAGGCGTTCCAGATCTGTGCAGGAATCACACTGACCATCTTCCTCAACTGGACCAGCCATGGTTACAACCAGCAAGGTAACTCAATGCACTCCCAGTTTCACATTTTCCCAAAATTGTGCGTACTGAAATACCCAGCCTTCTCCTGGTCACTTCAGAGAAATAATAAGATTTGTTTGTTCCTCTAAAGACGCAAAAGCACACCATTGCTTATTAACATAAATAGAGTAAATACATCTTTCCATTTAAACAAAACCCTCAGTTGGTTTATATTAATAGTAAAACAAGTTTATTAACAAAAGATGAAATCACTTAAAATCCTAAGTATAAGAGATAAAGTTAGGAAATGTTACAAGCAAATAAAAGTGAAAACACATCTAAAAGTCTAAAACTAAGTCTAGCAAAGTACAGGCTTTGTTCAAGACAGTGTCTCTCACCAATCTTCCTTCTTCTGAGCCAGGCTGACTTTCTTTCAGTCAGGACCTTCCACAGAAGTACAAGAGGCTGTTTTCCCTTGCCTTCTTAGGTGAAAGATCTTTGCCTATGCATGTTTCTCATCTATATTCAGTTTGCAGAGACCTCAACCCCCATTGGTTGAAGGACTCATCTTTCTCAGTTTGCAAGAGCTCTCTTCCCTTGTGTCTGTTTAATGATGGATGCCAAAGATGGCTTTTGTGTTTGGTTATATCTTCCAAAAGTCAATGACTTTGTTTCAAGAGGCTGGACGACCTCTTGCTGTTCTTACCTTCCTGTGGGCTTCCCATCCCCCAATATGAAAATGGGGCTTCCATTGTTTTGATTTCACCATGCTGAATTTACATATGAGATAGGTAAATAGCTGCCTTCCCTCCTGTCTGGGAGGGAACTTCTTCCTCCCTGTTTGACCACAGACTTCAAAATGTAATATAATTAAGTATCCATATTTCCTCATATAGTGCTAATACATACGTTTCACAATGATATTAATCACCAGTGTGTCATTAGTTTTCAGAAAAGACCTTACTCTATATACTTTTATAATACAGTACTATTGTCAATCACTTATCACTTGATGTTCAGCCCTCGTCTTTATAGACCAATAAACCTTTGGAATGGATTTTTCCCAAGGGATACGCTTCAAAGTAAAGTTGATTCAAGTGGAGAGGAAAGTGAGATGGAGTCTTGTGGTGAAGGATGTACTATGCACTTTCTTCCCCCACTTGCTAGCTTAATAGCTTTGTTTACCTAATATGTAAAAATGGACCTTCATTGTCTCTGCTTGAACTTCGGGCTGGTCAGAGAATCAAATACTTTCTTTTGTCTAAGGCAGACCTGTTTACCAACTACCCCTGACATGCCTGGTTTAAACACACTTTAGTCATAATTCTAGCATATATCCAGAACTCTTAATAACCACTATGTACAAACATCAGACAAGAATATTAATGATCAATGAGTTATTAGTTTTCATATGGTTCCTCACAAGGTGTATTTTCTACAAAGATCATTACAGTAGTGTTTAGGGTGTGAATACAGGGATTTAGTGTTGCACCCACCCAGCACCAGATTCCTTGATGGTACAGTGATCCAGATTACAGCACCCCCAGGTCAATTCAAGGGTGATAAATGACTTGACCTTCTGGGGTGGAACTTTTTCTCATCTCATCAGATCCCGTCCTCAGGCATTTTATCACCAATGTCCTCACAGCCCACCATGTTAGAAGGCAGAGTAAGCTGTATATCTGGGTTTATGCATTCTCAAGCTCAGCCTAATCCCACCCACCAGGTTTCTTTTGACAGGATGCTCAAGAACTGCTTACCACTATCAATGACATTTATATACTGCTATCCAAACATTTGGTGGCCCTCTCACCCTCTTAGTATATAACTGGAGGGCAATAACAACAGACAAGTGGTTACTAGAGATCACCCACTTTGGCTACACTATTGATTTCCATTCTCCTTCCACTCACAGACCCCCATCCTGGGCCCTCTACAGGGACCTCTCTCATGAGGTGATTTTCTATCAGGAAGTGGGTTCTCTCCTCCAGTGGGGAGCCATAGAACAAGTACCTCCTCAGCATCAGGGGAAAGCCATTTACCATACTTTCTAGTTGCCAAGAAAAATGGAGGCTGGAGGCCCTATTCTTGATCTTCGATAGTAAAATGTTTGTATTCACATCAGAATTCAGAATGATTACACTAGTGTTGATCTCCTCCTTAAAAGTTTTTCCATTCGGACTAGCCACAGCACCCAGGGTCTTCACAAAGGTCTTATCCGTGATGTTGACCCAGATGAGATGAAATGGTTACACTGTCTTCCCATACCTGGATGATTGGCTGCTTATGGGCAGATCTAGTCAGGAGTTCCAGTCAGCAGCCATCTTTTTACTGAGTCTCCTGGCATCCTTGGGAGTCTGTGTAACATCCCACTTTGACTCACATGAGGACTATAAAATCTATAGGGTTAACCCTAGATTAAATCTTAGCAAGGGGCCTATTCCCTATGGAGAGATTCCATGCCATGAACTGTTTGATAAGAAAAGTTAGTCTTGATTCTCAAACTTCAGTCATGGTTTGTCTATCTGTACTGAGCAATGTGCCCTCGTATACTTATGTAATGCTGTTTGCCAGACTCTGCCTCCATTGTCGGCAGGCCCAGCTCAGCTCTGTTTACTCTTGAGACAGTGACTACGTGAACACTAGGGTATCAGTTCCCGCCAAGTTGCAGCCTTTTTGGTTTGCTAGACAAAACCAGAACAAGTGTGTGTGGGAGTATTTTTCATTCCCCCCACAACCAATGTGACCGTTATCACAGATGCATCCTTTATAGAATGGGAAGCCCCCTGGGAACTCCTGCTGTGCAAGGCATCTGGACCCCTCAAGAAGCTAGCATGCAAATCAACCTTCTAGACCTCTTCGGAGCAGTCTGCCTAGCCTGTAATGCGTTCCTCCCACTGATTTTATCCAGCTATGTCCAAATAATGTCAGACAACATGACGACTGTCTTCTACTTAAACAGAGTGGAGCAAGATCCCTTCCTCTGTGAGTTGAGGCAGTCAGCTTATAGAACTGGTGCATCAGGAACCACATAGCACTCATGTCAACATATCTTCCAGGGGCACAGAATTCTTTGGCAGGCAATCTCAGCAGACATTTTTCCACAGACCACAAATGGGAGTAATACAATTCCATTCTGAATGAGAGATGGGGAACACCATCCTGGGACCTGCTCACTTCCCAGACAAAGAAGAAATTCAGCCTTTATTGCTCCAGAGCAGCTCCGGCCAGGGGTTCTAAGGGCTATGGTCATTCCTTTTGTTCTTGACTACATCCTTCATCTTAAGATGTCAGGCCTTTCTGTTAGCACTCTGTGGGTCCACCTAGCAGCAATCAGCGCCTTTAATCCTCCAGCTGAAGGATATAATTTTTTCCCCCTCACCCTAAATTAGTCAAATTTCTGAGAGGCCTCATTAGGGCCTTCACATCCCTTATGAAGCCAGCACCACAATGGGACTTCAGTTTTGTCCTTTCCACACTTACCAGACCTCCCTTTGAGCTGTTGTCACTTGTTCCATGTCCCACCTCTCCATGAAAGTAGTCACCTTCCTAGTCGCCATCACATCAACGAGAAGGGTTAGCGTATTAGGAGGGCTGATGGCAGACCCACCATATTTCATAAGGAGGTGGTTTCTTTTCATCTCCATCCAAAATTCATTCCTAAGGTGATCTGAGTTCCACATGAATCAACTGATTTTCTTTGCTAACCCTCATGCTTCTGGGGAAGAGAGGAGACTTCACTCTCCTGATGTCAGATGAACTTTGGCTTTTTATCTACAGAGAACAAAACCAATTAAAAAACTTCTAGGCTTTTTGTTGCTATAGCAGAATGAACATGGGAATAACATTATTTGCTCAGACACTAAGTAGATTTCTGGATGTATCCTTTTTCTATATCAGTTGGATTATCTCACTTCCCCTGAAGGGGTAAGAGCCCATTCCTCTAGAGCATAGGCAACTTCAGCATTATTATTTGGAGATGTTCTTATTCTGGACATTTGTAAGGTGGCTAGTTGGATTTTCATCCACACTTTCAGAAAGCATTACACCTTAGTCCAGACCTCTTCTGCAGATGCAGCATTTGGAACTGCAGTGTTAGTCTTCTATACCAGCTGTATCCTCGCACCCTCCTACTCTCTAAATACTACTGTACTTACTAATCACCCATGTGTGGAACACACACAGAAACCAGCATTCGAAGAAATGGAGGTTACTCATCTGTAACTGGAGGTTCTTCGAGATGTGTGATCGTATAAAGGTGCGGGACTCACCCCTGCGGCGCCTCCTGCTGGTCGTCTCAGGAATTAGCTCATCTGGCCGTTGGAGCGCCCTCTGCAGGCTGGTGTCCCGCTACCGCTTGGCCCCTGTGTCCCTCCCGGACCTGGTGCCCCGTTATCTGGGGTGCTGCCCCCTGGCCATACACCCCCTCAGTCTCAGGGAACCCCCACCCACTATCCCCACCTCGCCTCAGTATAAGGCTACTGCCAGTCATTGTCAAGCCCCCGCTCCCTGGGGCAGACTGCAGTGTAAAAACCACTCATCGTAGGCAAGAGGGTTCGGACCTGCTGCCTCTGGCTACCCGTGGGCTGCCCCCTGCAACCCAGTACCTAATAGGCCTTACCAGGCCTGCAGCCTGGGGCTTTCCTAGGCTGGAGCTCCCCGGATCCCTTGGCCTTTCCCCAGCCCTGCTCCACTCCAGATACCTGGTTAAGCTCCCTGCAGCCAGGCCCTTCTCTCTCTCAACACAGAGAGAGGCTGTCTGCTTGAACTCCCGGCTCAAGCCTTTATAGGGCCAGCTGGGCCCTGAGTGGGGCGTGGCCCCAGCTGAGCCTGCTTCCTCCCAATCAGCCCAGGTGTCTTGCCCTTCCACAGCCCTCCTCCAGGGCTGTTTTAAACCCCTCAGGCAGGAGCAGGTAACCACCCCGCTACAGATCCCTATCTGTATTCCACTATCCACCCTTCTTTCTCTCTGCTGTGGATATTGTCTGATTTGCAGTAAGAGGAGGAACTGGAGATTTTGGTCAACACCACCTTTATGTCCTCAGATCAGAGCACAAGGAGAGCAACTGTCTAGGCGTAGACCAACAGACACTGCTTGCTTGTACAGGGCTGTCTGTCTTGTGGCCCAATTATTTATAAATGTGCTTGCTTACGAAGCACCAATCTCAGATGTATGAAGCCCATGCATACCCATGTGTGCAGTACAAACAGGGTCATGACCTCCTATTATGGGTGAATAACCTTCATTTCAGGCTCTCTCAAAACTCAGGCAGACATTCCTGCATTGGTTACACGTGGGTCACATTGTCAAGGTTTTCTGCACAATTGTAATAGCTAGAGACTTGCAAGAAATCTGAAACTGGAGAGCAATTGAGAAGTCCGTCCAGGCATTCTTTCTAGTCATTCACACACCTCTGTGGAGGAGGGTGCATCCCACACTTTGGGAAACACTATTTTACAGGAAGCAATGTGTTCCTATGCTGTGTGCCCACTCCGATACTCAAGTTTGGGGAACAGGATCAGAGCCCTGCCCAAGCCCATAAATCCTGCCTCCTTGGGTGAGTCTAGTGCTGCCAGTAATGTTGCACTCATGCAACTCTTGTTCTCACATGAGTGGAAGTAATGGGATTATGCTGGCCCTTGTACAGTGATTCAAGGCTGGTGGGAGACTCCTTGAGCCCTCTCACCTCTCTCTGCCAATTTGTACAGGGCTGTCTGTCTTGTGGCCCAATTATTTATAAATGTGATGTTATTTTAAAAGCATTAACACCATTACTTTGCCTTTTCTGTTTTTCCTTTGGCTTTTTGTATTCAAAGCATGTATCTTGTACAGGAAAAAAAGGGAGAAATAGTTTTTAGATCACTTTGTACTGGCTGGATGGCCAGAGTAGCTCAATATGTATATTTAGTACACCTTTTTTTTATACTGGCAGAATCATTGCTGTCATTCTTTCTCCTGTGTACTGTCACCAGGGAGAGAATGCAATGACTTGAACAGATGCTGTGTGCTATATGAAAAACGAAATCTTCTCCAGGGCATTCATCTGCCCTGGAATTCATTTCATTTCTTACCTATTCTGAGAATGAGATGTAAAATTTTCTCCCTTCTTAATGTTTGTTTTGCTTTGCTAGGTATCTCTATAGTTCAAACTGTATAAAATTCATTCTTCATTACTTAAAGTAATAAACTGCAGTTCTCTTCTCTATTTTGTATGTGACATTTCTCACTGGTTTGTGTTTTTGGAAGTTCATAATTCTCTCTATGTAGTGCTTTTATAACCGAAAGGAAAGTCATACCTGTATATTCTCAAGTCCTTGTGTTACTCCAGTCAACAAAACCAACATTTTATTCTTCCAGATATAATAGGTATTTCTTCTTCAAATAGTGTCCCTGTGGGTACTCCACTGTAGGTGTGCTTGTGTCCTTGTGCTGCTGATCAGAAAACTTAGGTAGCAGTGTTCGTTAGGCCCACATATGCGCTGCCACCCCTCCTCGTGCTGTGCCATGAGGCTAGTCAGCACAAGTCGGCTAACCACCTCAATTCCTTCTCAACCACTCCTGACAAGAGACATAGCAATTCACAGTCCATTAAAACTATCGCTTTAATTTACATATTTATAGTCAGGAGTGGCGCCAGGGTTTTTGCCGCCCTAGGCGGCAGTGCTCCTCCTCAGTAATCAGCAGCGGGGATCCTTCGGGGCACTTTGGCGGCGGGTCCCGGAGCGAGTGAAGGACCCGCCGCCGAATTTCCAATGAAGACCCAGAGCGGAAGGAGTCCCTGCCGCCAAATTCCTGCTGAGAGTGGCAAATGCCGCCCCCCAAATCCTGTCGCCCTAGGCGACCGCCTAGGGTCGCCTAGTGGAAGCGCCGGCCCTGTTTATAGTTAATCTCCTAGTTATAGTTCTAGTTGTATTTTTTTCTGTTTTCTAATTTTACCCTTGAAAATAAAAATTAAAAAGAAAAAGACTTTAATTTCTTTTCCCGCTCTTTTTTCTGTGCCGGGGACCCTTCCATCCAGTGGGGTATGCCCAGTTCACTGGGCTTTAAGGAATACCTCACTTGCAAAGAGACAATCCTGATTGCAGACAAGCACTCTGTGCATTCGCTGCCTTGGAGAATGCCACATCCAGCAAAAGTGTGGTCTCTGCCAATAACTCTTGCCATAATCTCATACGGACTGAGAGCTTGACAGAAGATCATCTTCATGGCGGCTGCTGTCAGGCCTGAGTCACCTGGCAGACATGAGTCTTCCCCTCAGCCCTTTACATCTAAGGGTGGTGGATCGAAGAAACAAGCTGCAGACTCCTCTCATAAATAATCTAAAAAATGAATGGGAAGTCCCCCCATTGAGCCCTGACATAATTGTAAGTAGCGCCTACCTGCAAGCAGGAAGAAAAAAAATACTATGTGCGTGCCAAGGAATTTGAATTCCTTTTTTTACCATCGGCCACCCAACTCCATCTTGGTGGACGCCATCAAGTCCTGAGGCTGAAAACACCAGTCAAGAGCTACTCCCAGTGACAGAGATTGGAAGTGCCTGGACCTTTTCAGAAGGAAAGTTACTCTTCAGCCACTCTTTCATTCCATATTGCCAGCTACCAGGCCCTCACAGCAAAGTATGACTACATAAACTATTCAAAACTGAATGACTTTATTGAATGAGTGCTGGAGTCACATCATGACCAATTTAAGCCCATTGTCCAGTGTGCCAGTTAATGGCAAAGACATCGGTGCAGTGTGCCCTTAATGCAGCCGACACAGTGGCTAGCTCCATTTCCACGGCCGTGGTGGTGCGACAGGCATTTTGGCTCCACCTGTCAGGCTTCCCGAAGGAGGTATAGTCTATGGTGGAAGACCTCCCACTTGAGGGCACAAAGTTCTTTGACGAGAAGACCAATGCCTCCCTTCACACCTTGTAGGATTCTAGGGCAATTTTCTGATCGCTGGGCATGTATACGTGAGGACAAATAAAATGGTTCAGTCCCCAATCCCAGCACAGACCGCACACGTATCAGTACACAGCTCAAAGCTACTATGAGCCACAAAGGAAGAAAGGGAAATTCCCCAAATGTAAACCATTTGACCCACAGTCTTCTTCATCCCAGCCCTCTACGTCCAAACACTAGTTTTGATGGGCAAGTCAAGGCAACGTTAGACTGCTCTTCCCGACTAATTCTGCAGATCATGGCTTCACACCCATGGCTATCAATTGTCAGCATTCGGCAGTGCTTGGGAATGCATAACAACAGACCGATGGGTCTTAGATCATTTGAACTGGATACTCCATCCACATTACCCTCCCTACCCCCTCCACAAAACCCTTCCATGTCCCTCTTCAGGGACCCTTCTCACGAGAGTTTACTGTGACAAGAGGTAGATCGTCTCCAGTTACAAACCATAGAACCGGTACCTCAAAATCTAAGAGGCAAAGGTTCTAATCCCCAAGAATAAGGGAGGTTGGAGACCTCTACTAGACATCAGAGCTCTCAACAAGTTTGTCAAGGCTCAAAAGTTCAAGATAGTCATCTTAGCAATGATTATTCCAGCATTAGAACTGACCCTACAGATCAACACCCAGAAACCTACCCTCACTCCAGTGCAATGCCTGGAATTCATAGGTGCCAGCCTCGATTTGTTACAGGCCAGTGCTCTCTTACGTCAACACCGGTTCTTCTGCCTGGCCACGCTCATAGAGACTGTTCAGAGCAGCCTGTGAATATAAGCCAGACTTGGCCTCCAGCTCTTGTGGGGCATATGGCAGTGGGCATGGCAGTGATACCATAAAACAGGCTTCATGTGCAACGCTTTCAAATGTGGTTCAGTTCAGTTTGTAGACCGAACACGGACAGACTGGACAAGCCCCTTTCACCACCCACCTGGATCAAAACATACGTAAACTGGTGGAAGGACCCAGCTAACATTTGCAAAGGGATCCCCTTCTCACAAGCCCCACCATCATTACTTCTCACCACCGACGCACCACTTAGTGTGGTGTGGATCTAAACAACCTCACAATACAAGGCAAGTGTTCACCCATGGAGATATCCCTGCACATCAATCTCCTCAAGTTAAGAGTGGTCAGGAATGCCTGTGCCCTCTTTCTCCTGCTGATCAAAGGATCACACACAAGGATCCTGACAGGCAACACAGCCTGTATGTACTATATCAATCGATAGGGGTGAGCCAGGTCTCCCTCTGCTGCACAGAAGCAATGAGGTTCTGGAACTGATGTATCTCCCACGATAACATGCTCTCTGCTGCTTACCTCCCAGGCACACAAAATTCGATAACAGGCAGGCTCAGTTGCAAATTCCCACATGACCATGAGTAGAAAATAGACCCAACAATACCTCACGACCAATTCAAATGTTGGAGGACACGGTTCACAGATCTGTTTGCCACTCATCTGAGCAAGAAATGTTAATGCTAGTGCTCCAGGGCAGGGATAAGATAGTATCCCCTGGGTGATGCTCTCCTCCTCCCCTGGGACAGGGACCTTCTCTGTGCCTTTCCCCATTTCCCCTACTGTCAAATGTCTTGCTGAAAATAAAACAGGGCAGGGCTCATGTCATTCTGATTGCTCCTACTTGGCTGAGACAGACTTGGTACCTTTACCTGTCACAGCTTGTGATGTGTCCGCCAATCCCTCTCCCAGCCATTCCGCACCACCTCTTGCAGAACAGAGGACATATCCTACATCCCAACTTGGGGTTCTTTGCCTCAAGACATGGGTCCTGCTTTTTTCTAATACCTAGAAAGTTCATATTTAAAAGACGTACAAGAGGTTCTATTACACAGTAGAAAGTCCTCAACACGACATACTTACCTGCAAAAATGATCTAGGCTCCAGATTTGGTGCATGTCTCAACAAATTTCTCCAACATCTGTGACTCTTCCACATATCCTAAACTATGCATTGATCCTAAAGAGGTTGGGACTCTCTTTGAGTTCTCTCAGGGTCCATCTAGTGGCTTTCTACCAACTTGTAGAGGGGTACTCAGTGCTGTCACACCCAATGACTAAAACAGGGGTCGGCAACCTTACAGAAGTGGTGTGCCGTGTCTTCATTTATTCACTCTAATTTAAGGTTTCGCATGTCAGTAATACATTTTAACGTTTTTAGAAGGTCTCGCTCTATAAGTTTATATTATATAACTAAACTATTGTTGTATGTAAAGTAAATAAGGGTTTTTAAAATGTTTAAGAAGCTTCATTTAAAATTAAATTAAAATGCAGATCTTATCAGTTTAGTGCAGTGGTTTTTAACCTGGGGTGCGAGATGCCCTTTTTGGGAGTGCGAGACATTCGTGATTTTTTTAGAAGGTAAATCATCGAAAACACAAATTAAGCACAGGCACATAAGTACAATTACTTTGTTTCATCAAACCTATGTATTTATTAACATTATACATTTTTTAACGATTACTGTAATATACAAACAAAGTTTTTAAGTTTTCAAGTTTTTAAGCTAATTGTATTGTAATTTTTGATAAGGGGTGCGAGAACATATTTTGAGAACTCCAGACTGTCAGCGGGCTGAGTGGGGCCGAATGTAGTGTATTAAATTGCTCCCCATAGGAATGTGCTACTTACGGCGTACTACTGCCAGTGCTGATGCTCTGAGCGGCATGGTAAGGGGACAAGGAACAGGGGTGGTTGGATAGGCGTGGGAGTCCCCGGGGGCCTGTCAGAGGTCGGGGGTGTGGATAAGGGTCGGGGCAGTCAGGGGACAGGGATCGGGGGGCTTGGATGGGAGGGGGGTCCCGGGGGGGGCGGATGGGGTGGGGGGTCCCCGGGAGGCGGTGGTCAGGAGACAAGGAGCAGTGGGGGTTGGATGGGTGGGAGGTTCTGAGGGGGGCAGTCAGGGGGCGGTCAGGGGACAAGGAGCAGGGGGGGTTGGATGGGTGCGGGGTTCTGAGGGGGGCAGTCAGGGGGCGGGGGGTCTTGGGAGGGCATGGTCAAGGGACAAGGAGCACCGGGGGTTTGATGGGTGGGGGTTTCTGAGGGGGGCAGTCAGAGGGCTGGGGGTCCCAGGAAGGGGTGGTCAGGGGACAAGGAGCAGCAGGGGTTGGATGGGTGAGGGGTTCTGAGGGGGGCAGTCTGGGGGCTGGAAGTGGGAGGGGGCGGGCTGTTTGGGAAAGCACAGCCTTCCCTACCCGGGTGTAGTGTATTAAATTTCTCCCCGTAGGAATGTGCTACTTACAGTGTACTACTTGTGGCTGCCAGTCCTGGTGCTCCACAAGTAGCACATTCCTACAGGGAGAAATTTAATACACTACACCGGCGGACAGAATCCCAGACTGGCGGTGGGCTGAGCAGCTCAGCCTGCCGCCGGTCTGGGGTTCCGTCCGCAGGCTCCTGCCAGCCGAGGTCCCAGCCACCGGCCCTGCTCAGCCTGCAGCCGGCCTGGGGTTCTGTTCACCCAGGCCAGCAGCAGGCTGAGCGGGGGTGGCAGCCGCGACCCCAGCCAGCGTGCCAGTAAAAATCGGCTCGCGTGCCGCAGGTTGCTGACCCCTGGACTAAAAGGTTCCTCAGGGGTATAGTAAACTTCTTCCCACAACCTCAACTTCCTACCCACATGTGGAACCTAAACTTAGTGTTGAAGGACTGACTAGGCCTCCCTTCAAACCCTTGGCCACCTGTTCGCTGACATACCTGTCAAGGAAAACAGCCTTCCTGATAGCAGTTACCTCGGCCAGGAAAATAGGAGAGATAGCAACCCTAATGGTGCATTCCCCCATATGAAGAACAGGAGTACTTGTGGCACCTTAGAGACTAACAAATTTATTAGAGCATAAGCTTTCGTGGCCTACAGCCCACTTCTAATTTTTCCAGAAAAGGTTACACTCAGGCAGCCTTCAAAATTCATCCCAAAGGCAACCTCTCCATTTCACATGAATCAACTGATTCACCTTCCTATCTTCTACCCTAAGCCTCACCAGGACAACAAGGAGGCTATATTGTATAACTTAGATGTTAGGAGAGCCCTGGTCTTCTTCCTGGCCAGGACTAAGGCCTTCAGGAAATCCCCTAGACTCTTCCTCTCTGTTGTGCAGTGATCCAAGGGCTCAGCAATATCAGCCCAAAGATTCTCCAAGTGGGTCTCAAATTTCATCAGACAGTGCTACCAAGTTCGCAACATGACCCCTCCAGACTCAGTTCCTACACACTCCACAAGGTCAGTCTCCTCCACAGAGCACTATGCAATCACTGGGGATTTCGCTTCCATGCCATCTTCTGCTCCACAGTACTGTCATCTGTAACTGACCTGACGCCGAAGTCCTGGCCCTCCAAAATGGGTACTGCTTGGGAGATACCTACAATGGAGCACCCACAGAGAAACTTCTCGAAGAAGAGGTTAACTCACTTGTGCAGTAACAATGGTTCTTTGAGATGTGTGTTCCTATAGGTGCTCCACAACCCATCCTTCTCCCCTCTACTTTGGAGTTTTTGTCAACAGCACTGCAGTAGAGAAGGAACTGAGGGTGCAGCATGAGGAGAGGCACTGCATGTTTGGGCCTAATGGACACTGCTAGCAAAGTTCTTCGATCAGCAGCGCAGGGATGCGAGCACACCTACTGTGGAGCACCTGCTGGGGGACATGTAGAAAAAACATTGTTACTGCACAAGGTAAGTAACTACTTTTTTTTCCTTTGACAATTTGCCATCCGATAAAATCACACCAAGCCCCCTTTCCCTGTCTTTTGTTCCATAAATAAACAAAGATTTTTTATTTTTTTTTACTATCCAAGGTCTTGGGGGCAGATTTAAGCCTTTCAGACCTGGGCTACAGTTACTTCTGACAGACAGTGTAAGATATATATACCCCATCTCAGCAATCTCTTGATCAGAGTATTTTCTTTTCTTCAAATGACCTAGCCTACTTAAAGTACTCATTGTTCCTCATCAAAACAGATTTGTAATTAATTTGAGAAAGGTTAATTCCTGGTCAAGATGTGTTGTATATAGGATCTTGCTTCCTAATCCACAGGAGTCTAGACTTCTCAGAGAGCAAGGAAATCAGGACTGTCCTTCTTCAGGTGTATCAGAATCCAAGTTTGTCATTTTATATTGTCTTGTGGAGGCACAGTTCATTGCTCTCCATTCCAGAAAACATGCAAACATTCCTTGTGTATTAATGGATTTGTTATTAGGAAAACAAATCTCTTCTATAATCCTTATGCTGGTGAATGTTCCTCTATCATCCATAGTCATAATGGATGCAAACCTCTTCACCTAAGGAGCTCGCATAGGAGAGATTGGACTCAAGCTGAGACCCCATATCAGTGTTCTGGATCTCCGTTGTAGCTACGAGTGCTTGGAACTTCAGTAAATCAGACCCCAGGGTCTCAAGTTGGGCACCCAGAAATTGAGGAACAAACAATTAATGACCTTCTGTGAAAAGTTTGGTTTAACTGATTTGACCTAACTTGTCATAGATTAGAATCCAGTTGTCTAGGGCAGGATTCACCTGAATTTTCTATGAGACCCTCCTTTTGTTTCCTGCAGTCCCCTGCTTCATTGATTACACATCGTCCATCTTCTGCAACAAATGAGGCAAGGTCCTACAGACAAGAGTCTTATTCAGTTCATAGCCCTGATTAATTTCCCGAGCATCCTCCATCCTGCGCACTGAATGAGGTCCTGTGAAAAAATTGTATACAATCATGTAGTTAATGACTGTATAATAATACATACTCAAAAGGGTGCTGAAATAAGGTTGCACAGACAACCTTAATTCTGGCATTGCTTAACATTTGAGTGCTTGACTTTTCAACCTTAATGTTCTTTTAACATAACTTTTTTGTGTAATTTAATATTTATGTTAAAGTACTTTCCAAAGACTAGGGGTTGATATAACCTCCCAATTCAGTGAGTTCACTGTACTAAACTGCTGAGGGGGCACTGACACCCCTGCACAGCAGCACCCTGTGTTCTGGTACCACAACCCTAATTCCAGCCTGGTGTGGAAGGGAAGATGTGGAATTCAGGGTGGGTATGGTGGAGAGTGAGCCCACCCTGTACTCACCCCACAGTCAAGGCTCCTATCCCACCCAAACCTGAGTGGTGCCCCGGCTGCCTAAACCTGAGTGGTGCTGAAACCCTGTGTACCAGGTCACAGTGCCTAGGGTGGGGAGCCAGGCCCAGCCCTGCAGGACATGAGCTGCTGCTGCAGAGAGAGTGGGAGGCAGGCTCACTCTCTATCACCTCATCCTCCCCCAGGGCCTCTCTTCTTCATGTTGCTGGGAGAGGTGTATGTTTGCCTATTTTTGCACTCTTGGTTTCATGATATCTGTAGGTGCAATTGAACCCGTGAACCACACTAAACTTGCCCCAGCCACAGGACCAACAAAGACTGACACCCCCTTGTGCTAAGTGCTGCACAAATACATTTTGTGAGAATGTTTCTTATACTACTTGAGCCCCAACTTTCTGAAATAGTCTGTCCATCAGTGTTGACTGAAATCACCCATGAGGTCTATCTGATCATTTTAGATGGTATTAAAGAAAAACCTCAGGATATAACAACTATAATATAGGTTTCAGAGTAGCAGCCGTGTTAGTCTGTATCCGCAAAAAGAAGAACAGGAGTACTTGTGGCACCTTAGAGACTAACAAATTTAACTATAATATAGATTTTCCTTTTCAGTCCAGTAATGTCACTCAAGTAAACAACCATTTAATTATACCTAAATAATATTAACACGGCTTCAGCAAAACTTCAGTAATCTTTTAATATTCTTTCTTCACTTTCAGTAAAGATGTAATAGTTCAAAGCTGTATTGATTTCACATTTGAAGACTTTGTTATTTTTACAAAATGTATGACAGAACATTTACTAGTATGCAATGAAATACTATAATAATTAAAACTAAACTTCAGTTGTCAAAATAAATGAACACAATATAATTTGTGATGAACTATTGGTTTTTTTTCCACTTGCAAAATGCATTAATTTATAAGGGGTGTCGCTGTAATTAGCATATATTATCAAGGTGACATACCAAAGGATCAAACTCTAGGCCCACTGACAGATGGAACAAAATAGGAAATTAAAGGGTTGAGGCTTTCGCTTCTCTTTTATACACTTGGGCCCAAATCTCTCTTATGACCTGGGCCCAGATTACTTTTTTTGGCCTGCACCATCGGAGATATAATAAAAGAAAAGGAAATGACATGTGGAAATACCCCCAGCACATGGGGCTTCCTGGCTGATGTAAAGCTGTCAGAACAACTGTGTGTTGGCTCTCAGCAAATGGCTGGCAGAGATAGGGGTGGGGTGTATCCCGAGGGCTACTGCATTCCAGCTGTCTGTGCTCAGATGGCTGGGAGCCCTTAGGAAACCATGGCCTTGTCAAGCATTAATTAGAGCCGTCTAACTTAATCTTGGGTGTGGACATGTCCTTGGGAAAGCCCAGAATACAGGAAGCACAGAGGTGGTTTAAAGGCCCTTTTACCCCTTCCATTCCTGCACTGATTTCAGTAACAAAGGAACTAAGAATTAGGCTCATAATCTTTGCAGTATGCAGCGTATGTGTCATTGTCCAGATTTCCTAGCTAGCTAAAGCTTTTACTGGTTCCAGAGTTGCTTGCAGATGGGCACATAATTCCAAAAGCATATCTATGGAGGCATTAATTTGGAGTTCCCAATTTACTAAAAAAACAAAAACCCTGGTGTATTTAAACTTAGTAAAGATTGCATTCCTTACTGAGTACTATGAATATGCCAACAATTAAGTTTTAAAGTAAAACTATTTTTAACTATGTAACGCAGATATCTGAAATTTTTGATAATGAAAAGTATTGATTTTTTCATCTTCACATAGCTTAAAGATAGCTGACCAGATTTTGTTCAGGCCTGAGACCAAGCATAAAAAATGTCATTTTAAGAAGTACATATTTGTTAAAATTAAGAATCTTTTTAAAAATATTAGTGTGACGGGTTGGATCACAGAAACCCCCTTGGGAGCTGCGACCTAATGTGCAAAGACTAGCCCTGCTTCTGTTTTCCCTGCCAGCTCAGGACTCCAGCACCCTGTCTTGCTGAGCCAGACACTCCCGTCTGCTCCAACACAGACCCAGGGTCTGAATTACTTGTCCCAAAGCTGCAAGTTTACCTGAAAACAGCTCACAGAAGTGTGCTTGTCTTTAGCACTCAGATGCCCAACTCCCAATAGGGTCTAAACCCAGATAAATCCGTTTTACCCTGCATAAAGCTTATGTAGGGCAAACTCATAAATTGTTCGCCCTCTATAACACTGATAGAGAGAGATGCACAGTTGTTTGCTCCCCCAGGTATTAATACATACTCTGAGTAAATTACTAAATAAAAAGTGATTTTATTAAATACAGACAGTAGGATTTAAGTGGTTCCAAGTGGTAACAGACAGAACAAAGTAAGTTACCAAGTGAAATAAAATAAAATGCGCAAATCTATGTCTAATCAAACTAAATACAGATAAGTTCCTCACCAGTTCCAGAATGCTCCCTTTTACAGGCTAATCTCCTTTTAGCCTGGGTCCAGCAATCACTCACACCCCCTGTAGTTACTGTCGTTTGTTCCAGTTCCCTTCGAGTATCCTGGGGCGCTGGAGAGGCTCCTTCCTTAGCCAGCTCAAGACAAAATGGAGGGGTCTCCCACGGGTTTAAATAGACTCTCTCTTGTGGGTGGAGACCCCCCTCCTCCCTCCTATGCAAAGTCCAGCTTCAAGATGGAGTTCTGGAGTCACGTGGGCAAGTCACATGTCCCTGCATGACTCAGTCTTTACAGGCCGAAGCCATTGTTTACATGGTATCTTGCATGTCTCCAGGAAGACTTCTTATGTGGATTGGAGCATTCCAAGATGCATTGTTCTCCAAGTGTTTCCTGATCAGGTACTTAACCTGGCGAATTCCTTCCTAAAGAAGCTAACCAAATGCCTCCCAAAGCTTACTTAGAAACCAAGCAAGCATACAGCCCATATTCTTAACCTCAAGTAGAAAATGATATATATGTACAAATAGGATGAATAGATATAGTAGACAATAACCTTTACGGAGATATATTACATGGCACAGGCAGCACAAAACATATTCCAGTTATGTCATACATACATTTATAAGCACCCCCTCCCCATAAAGCCTTATGAGGTACACTGTCACAATTAGATTAGAGCGGAATGATCTTTCCAGTGTCTCTTCACTGATGCAGACAACAGACAGCTTCTCCCCAGAATAAATTGCCTGTATAATCTCAAGTCTAGGTTAGTGCCATGTGCTTTACCATACACTATTCTTGAAAAGCACACAGAAGATTCAGCTAGCGTGTAACATAATATCTTTTGAGTGAGTCATATTGTTTATCAGTGCCAGCTCATAGCTCTGCATTAACTATTTCTGCTTCCGAGAGTACAGCTTGAGGTGAGGTTTTCAATCAATAAAGACTTAAATTATATGTTTTCTGAAGGATCACCTCTCTCCACCTGTTCTGTCAGGATAGTTATGCTCTTCTGGGTTGCTCTTGCTGATAGGGATCATGAACTTTCCAGAACTGGCTTTCTCAATCTGTTGACAATCTTCAGGGTGCAATATAAGATACAAAGGCTCAGACTTTCCTTTATTAGTATAAATACTATTATTCTTTTCTTCTATTTCTTTTATCACATTCATAAGTTTTTAACAAGAAACACAGCAAACTGAAGGTGTGCTCACAATCTAAAAGAAGGACTTTATAGAAAATTGAGAAATAAAACACACATTTTTTTGAAGGACATTCCAGGTGTGCAGAGGAGGATGGAAGAAAGCACAGAGATTTTTCTGAGAAGATAAAATGGATATTGATGTTGGCATCAAGGATGGATTATTTTGTGAGAGTGTGTGGGAAGACAAGAGTGCCGACTTAAACCATGGCTGCATGCAGTAGCGCCTTAAAAACAAGGACAAGAAGTTTGAACTTATTTCACGGTGCAAAAGGAAGGTGGTAAAATTTCTGAAAGAAAGGGATGGAGGTGTGTGAGGTATTTTAAGAGGTGAGTGAGACAGATGATTTGGCAGTGGTATAGTGGACAATTTGGAGGGAAAGGCAAATTTAATATAGGAAAGACCTGTTACAAGTAGTATGTAGTAATCAAGTAAGGGAAATGACTGAGATATAGAGCAGCAATTTAGCTGAATGGATGGAGAAGTTGTGAAGGAAAAAGGGCCAGGACTTGGTCATTTGTTTGAACGTAGGACTAATTTTAACAACTTGGTTGGATAAGAATAGTTGTTGTTTTTTAACCGCATCTTTGTTTTAGAGAGTTTACTTTGCAAATGTATATGTATTTTAACTGGTGAGAGGTACCCAGGAACCATTGGGTACCATTTATGAATCTTTAAATAGTTAACCCTAACTAGAGCATTACTTTGATAAGATAAAAACTAACCAAAAATTTTATATAAAAACATTCCATCTTATTGCTCCATTTTTATGGCCTAAATTGTCAATACCATTTGATAAAATTCTGCTTTGTCAGTGTCTCTGTTATAGTAACATATTAATTGAGCACTGTTATAGAGGGACAAAACATCACATTCCTCCTTACCCTTTTACTCTTCTAATGAAACTTAATTGATCACTCCCATTGTTTCCTTTTTCCCATCCGTTTTTGTGCTGCCTTCCATGCTTCGCTGTATATTTAGGATATCTTTTCTATTCTAGTGTGTCTTCATTCAAAGTCCTCCTGAATATTCTGGGTGAGATCCTGAATCCTATTTTGACCCCTTTACACTATGCTGGAATGGCATAAAGTAACCCTAAAAGGTCCTGGTCTGTTTTAGGGAGGGTATGGGGGAGGGTAGCTCAGTGGTTTGAGCATTGGCCTGCTAAACCCAGGGTTGGGAGTACAATCCTTGAGGGGGCCACTTAGGGATCTGGGGCAAAATCAGTACTTGGTCCTGCTAGTGAAGGCAGGGGGCTGGACTCAATGACCTTTCAAGGCCCATTCCAGTTCTATGAGATAGATATATCTCCATATATTTAAATAAGGGAAAAGGTAAGAAAGCTGCCTCTTGTGAGCACTGATGTAGGAGAGTACTGGAGTGAGGCTGGAATTAGGAGGGACATGTCAGGGACAGGCATGCACCATGCAGCACTGTGGACGTTCCAGGCAGCTCTGCATCCCACATGGCAGACGGGAATCTGCTGTAATTTAGGCAGGCCCCCCCAAATTTTCTTAAATTATGCTGGTGTCCTCTCCAGCTTCCAGAACAGCCTAGAATCAGGAAGCCAAAGGTGGCTAATAGACCCCTTATACCTCCACCCTCCTGAATGGAAAGTTCTGTGCTGCATCACTTAGAGGCACAGCACAGAATCTCACCTTAGTGTCAATGTAGTATCTTATGTGAAGTGCATAAATGCTGATTCATATCCGTAAAATCTGACACTTCATAACAAACAATACTCATTTTCAAGTTAGCATCATCCTCTAAATCTTCCAAAATATTCTTCTGAGGCTTGTGTGTTTAGATTGTAAGCTCCTTGGGCAAGGGACTGAGTTTTCTTTTGAGTATTGGTCAGTACCAAGTAAAACTTGAGTGCTTTAAAATAATTAATATTATTGTAGTTTAGTGAGAAAATTTATTAATTGCAGTATATGTATAGATATTTCTCTGCTGGCTTCCTTCCAGGCCTCATAGTACCTCTAAGACATGTATTATTTCAAATGATTAATGATGGATAGGTCATCTTAAGTAATAGTTTTGTGGGATATGTTGATTACATTTGATGGTGTTAGTCTGCATGATTTTTGCTAGTTTTGAGTTACCTTTGTCAATTGATGCATAAGATATGGTTCCATAGGTAAGGTTGAGTTGAGTGTTGCACTTAAAGTTGGATTTCAACCTCTTTATTATTCATGAAAAAATACAGTGTATCTTCCCTTGGCCAAAATGACACCACTTAAAATTTCAGTACTGCATAAAATTTGGGAGAAAATGCAAGTAAATGTATTAGGTAATTTGAGCTATAATTAGTTTTATTAGGGATTGCACACTTCATAGCTTGTGTGGGCTGAGCTTATTGCCCACGCCAGGGGCTCCTTGCATCCCTCCATTCCTCTCCACAAGCTCCCTGTTTGCCATCCTCTCATCCCCTTCTGTTTCAGGGACTCCCTGTAATTCTCCCAACCTCCCCACTGCCAGGGGTTCTGTTTGCCTCCCATTTCCCACCTCCTCCCATACCAGAGTCCCCATTCTCCCTCCAGGCACCACAATTCCTCCTTCCCCCCCCCATGCCGCCTATTCCTCCTTTTCCCCCACCCATACTAGGATCCCTCAGTTTCCCTGCTCATTGGGGTGGGGGGTCTGTTAACTCTCCCCCATTCCAGGGTCCCCCATTCCATTGGCTCTGTGTTCCCCCATTCCCATTTCCCCCATACTAGGTCTCCCAATCTCTCCCCCAGCAGGGGTTCTGAGTGCCCCACATTATCTCCTCACCCTATACCAGTATCCTCCATTCTCCCCATTATGTCAGGGTTCTGTGTCCCCAGGTCCCTCTCTCCCTCATTCTCCATCCCATGCCAGGAGCTGTTTGTTTCCCACCATGTTTTGGCTGGGTGATAAGTCATTCAGGATGTCATCATGTGAAACTCTTGGGAGAATGAGCAGAGATCAGATAAGGTATTTTTATGTTGAAAGTCATTAATGAGAGCCATTAGTTTATTCCTTGTAGACAATTGCTGAGTGCTTGAAGCTGTGGCTGTGTTAATCAGATGGCAGGGACTCCATGTGTCCCCTATTTTCTGGTTTACCCAAAAGTCAGTAGAATTCTGGCCACTGATACCTAGAACAGTCTTTGAAATTTTTGCATTTATCAGATAGGGCATTCAAAAGTTACTGCATTACAGACTGACAGAATAATACTATCAAGTGGGTAGTAAGGTCTTCACAAGCTCGGCCAAAAAATGTAGCATTTGGGTCAAATCTTTTCTTAATGGCATTATTTTAACAGTGGAATAACACAGACTCTTCAGACTTCCCATATAGTTAAATGATAGAAATCTTTTGTTTTAGACTACTTCTAAATATTTTTTAAATGATTAATAGTATTTTTTTCTGTATTCTTCCCCTGGTTTGAGGATTGCACTAGGGCTGAGACATGATATGTGTCTAGAATGATGCCTACAGTTAAGCAGCAGTGCACATGTTCAGAGGCAGAAACTTAGAAGCCTATGAAAAGAACAGGAGTACTTGTGGCACCTTAGAGACTAACAAATTTATTAGAGCATAAGCTTTCGTGGACTACAGCCCACTTCTTCGGATGCATATAGAATGGAACATATATTGAGGAGATATATATACATACATACAGAGAGCATAAACAGGTGGGAGTTGTCTTACCAACTCTGAGAGGCCAATTAAGTAAGAGAGAAAAAAAACTTTTGAAGTGATAATCAAGCTAGCCCAGTACAGACAGTTTGATAAGAAGTGTGAGAATACTTGCAAGGGGAGATAGATTCAATGTTTGTAATGGCTCAGCCATTCCCAGTCCTTATTCAATCCTGAGTTGATTGTGTCTAGTTTGCATATCAATTCCAGCTCAGCAGTCTCTTGCTGGAGTCTGTTTTTGAAGTTTTTCTGTTGTAATATAGCCACCCGCAGGTCTGTCACTGAATGACCAGACAGGTTAAAGTGTTCTCCCACTGGTTTTTGAGTATTATGATTCCTGATGTCAGATTTGTGTCCATTAATTCTTTTGCGTAGAGACTGTCTGGTTTGGCCAATGTACATGGCAGAGGGGCATTGCTGGCACATGATGGCATATATCACATTGGTAGATGTGCAGGTGAACGAGCCCCTGATGGTATGGCTGATGTGATTAGGTCCTATGATGGTGTCACTTGAATAGATATGTGGACAGAGTTGGCATCGGGCTTTGTTACAAGGATAGGTTCCTGGGTCAGTGGTTTTGTTCAGTGATGTGTGGTTGCTGGTGAGTATTTGCTTTAGGTTGGGGGATTGTCTGTAAGCGAGGACAGTTCTGTCTCCCAAGATCTGTGAGAGTAAAGGATCATCTTTCAGGATAGGTTGTAGATCTCTGATGATGCGCTGGAGAGGTTTTAGTTGGGGGCTGAAGGTGACAGCTAGTGGTGTTCTGTTATTTTCTTTGTTGGGCCTGTCTTGTAGGAGGTGACTTCTGGGTACTCGTCTGGCTCTGTCAATCTGTTTTTTCACTTCAGCAGGTGGGTACTGTAGTTTTAAGAATGCTTGATAGAGATCTTGTAAGTGCTTGTCTCTATCTGAGGGATTGGAGCAAATGCGGTTATATCTTAGAGCTTGGCTGTAGACAATGGATCGTGTGGTGTGTCCTTGATGGAAGTTGGAGGCATGTAGGTAAGTGTAGCGGTCAGTAGGTTTCCGGTATAGGGTGGTATTTATGTGACCATCGCTTATTAGCACAGTAGTGTCCAGGAAATGGACCGCTTGTGTGGATTGATCTAGGCTGAGGTTGATGGTGGGATGGAAATTATTGAAATCATGGTGAAATTCCTCAAGGGCTTCTTTTCCATGGGTCCAGATGATGAAGATGTCATCAATGTAGCGCAAGTAGAGTAGGGGCGTTAGGGGACGAGAGCTAAGGAAGCGTTGTTCTAAGTCAGCCATAAAAATGTTGGCATATTGTGGGGCCATGCGGGTACCCATAGCAGTGCCGCTGACTTGAAGGTATATATTGTCCCCAAATGTGAAATAATTGTGGGTGAGGACAAAATCACAAAGTTCAGCCACCAGGTTAGCTGTGACATTATCAGGGATACTGTTCCTGATAGCTTGTAGTCCATCTTTGTGTGGAATATTGGTGTAGAGGGCTTCTACGTCCATAGTGGCCAGGATGGTGTTTTCTGGAAGATCACCGATGGATTGTAGTTTCCTCAGGAAGTCAGTGGTGTCTCAAAGATAGCTGGGAGTGCTGGTAGCGTAGGGTCTGAGGAGAGAGTCTACATAACCAGACAAGCCTGATGTTAAGGTGCCAATGCCTGAGATGATGGGGTGTCCAGGATATCCAGGTTTATGGATCTTGGGTAGCAAATAGAATACCCCTGGTCGGGGTTCTAGGCATGTGTCTGTACATATTTGTTCCTGTGCTTTGTCAGGGAGTTTTTTTAGCAGATGGTGTAGTTTCTTTAGGTAATCCTCAGTGGGATCAGAGGATAATGGCCTGTAGAATGTGGTGTTAGAGAGCTGTCTAGCAGCCTCTTGGTCATATTCCAATTTATTCATGATGACGACAGCACCTCCTTTGTCAGCCTTTTTGATTATGATGTCAGGGTTGTTTCTCAGGCTGTAGATGGCGTTGTGTTCAGCATTGCTGAGGTTATGTGGCAAGTGATGTTGCTTTTCCACAATTTCAGCCTTTGCACGTTGACGGAAGCAATCTATGTAGAAATCCAGTCTGTTGTTTCGACCGTCAGAAGCCTATGGAACTTTTACAGCCAAAAATTTACATGTTGGTTGAGTTTAGTCAGGCAGCAGCTGAATGGTGGTTTTGTGGTTCTCAGTGATGCTTACATTGAGACTGAGACGCTTAAGTCCCTTTATTGATATAGCCCCATTGATATTTGTTGCCTATATTTGTTGCAGGCACTGTGAAGAATTATGCTGGTCTACAATTTTTGAGAAGTTGTCTGCTTCAGAGATAAAATGTGCTATTTATTATGTATTTTGATGTGCTGAATTCAAATATGACAATTAAAACAACTGATTGGCTACTGTTTCTAAGATATTTAAGTTTTTACATTTTATGTCTATGTATTTAAAAATCAGCAAAAGGGTTATATAAATAAATTTTATTATGAAACAAAAGGCAAAAAACTATTCTGTACATAGTTTAGTCCTATTCAGTGTCTACTCGGCGCTTCTTGGCTTGTCTCTTGTATTCATTAAATGGAGCATCTCTTGTCACTGTCCAGCAATAGTCTGCAAGCATTGATGGGCTCCATTTGCCCTGATAGCGTTTCTCCATTGTTGCAATGTCCTGGTGAAATCGCTCGCCGTGCTCGTCGCTCACTGCTCCGCAGTTCGGTGGAAAAAAATCTAGATGAGAGTGCAAAAAATTTATCTTTAGTGACATGTTGCAACCAAGGCTTTTGTATGCCTTGAGGAGGTTTTCCACCAACAACCTGTAGTTGTCTGCCTTGTTGTTTCCGAGAAAATTTATTGCCACTAACTGGAAGGCTTTCCATGCCGTCTTTTCCTTGCCATGCAGTGCATGGTTAAATGCATCATCTCGAAGAAGTTCACGAATCTGAGGACCAACAAAGACACTTTCCTTTATCTTAGCTTCACTTAATCTTGGAAATTTTCCACGGAGGTACTTGAAAGCTGCTTGTGTTTTGTCAATGGCCTTGACAAAGTTCTTCATCAGACCCAGCTTGATGTGTAAGGGTGGTAACAAAATCTTCCTTGATTCAACAAGTGGTGGATGCTGAACACTTTTCGTCCCAGGCTCCAATGACTGTCGGAGTGGCCAATCTTTCTTGATGTAGTGGGAATCTCTTGCACGACTATCCCATGATTCATATAATGTATGACGCAATACCAGCTTCAGATTGCATCATTCATTGTTTTGCCTAAAAAGCAAGTACTGTCCAAACCCAGTCATAGATTTATTCATAGATCCAGTCAAAGATGTATTTTAGTCATTTCTGGTTTAAATTGCGATCCTTTCTCTTTATAACTCACTTATCCTCTGCCATTCCCAAGTCAAGGGTCGTATATACTGACCCAATAGCATATCTTGAAAACTAGAGCCAATCAACAATTTTAAGCATCATTTTCGTTCTCAGTGACCCAGAATTAGTAAAGTTTGACTACATTTATTTCAGAAGCATTTTGGCTGTAGAGTAGTGTTATTTTGTTGTGATTTACTATTGCCTATGTTGGTATTGACCTAAATATTTTTAATTCTTTTGATTGTGATAGACAAGTTTCGGGGACCTTTGCCTGTGTTTTTAGTTTATACTAGGTACTACAATTAAATCCTGGACCTTAGTTAAGAGTTACAGATAGGACTTTCAAAAATGTTTGGTATGAGCTGAGCTCTGCTCCCAGTGAAATCAATGGAAGTAGCATTCTGGAGCTATTGAAGTCAATGGCAAAACTCCCATTGACTTCAGTAGGGCCAGGATATCACCCTGGGAGTTTTACCATTGACTGTAAATGGAGCAGAGTTAGACCAATGCTGAATACTTCTAAAAATCCTACCCTATGTGCATCCCTCCCTTAGGTGCCTAAATATGGGCTTAAGAGCCTAACTCTAGACTCCTATCCTTGAACTTTTTGGTCTATGTGCATAAAAGAGTTTACAGTAATTTTTTTTATGTACTAAAGGTCTAAATAACTTCTCATTGTTAAAAATGAAGAAAATTTATTTTAGCATGAAGATTTTATGCCATTAAGAGAAAAAAATACTAAAAATACAGTTTTTACCCGCTGATGCATATACTTACTTGTAAGTAGTCCCATTGAAGTCAATGGGATTATACATGTAAGTAAAGTTATGTACCCGCTTAAGTGTTTGCCTCCTACTAGTGGCATTAAAAACAAACAATATTTATAATTTAGTGTATAATACATTTTAATCTAAAGATGCTATAGAGCAGTTTTTCAAATTAGTTTTACAAAGACTGAACCCGATTTAAATCAATTATTGGGGGGAGGGGGAAATCAAGTGATTTAAATTGGGTTGTTTTAAATTGCTCCATCCTGAAGGTTAGGTACACTTTCAAGGGTAGGATGGAATTACATACATATCAATTCATGGGTTTTTTCCTTCTCTTTCTGTGATTTAGGCCTCAGGCAAGAAAACAGTACCTAATTCTGCCTTGTGGTCCATGTACCTTTCTAGTACTGCTAAAATATTCAAGGCCACAGCAATTAGCATACAATTCAATTTCAAGGTTTATAGTTGATTGCCTTTTTGTGGCCATAATACTTAAAACGGAAGCTGTTGTAAAGTATTTTTTACTTTTTGAAGCAAAACAAGCTGCAGAAAAAAGGGAATTGAATGATTTGAATTAAAGGAACCTGGAGTTTGTATTTATTTATTTTCTGGAAGCATCATGACATTGATACATATATGAGGAAAAGAATGATTCTTTTGTGAGTTGTTTTTTTTTCTTGGATAATGGATGAAAATCTCACTTGATTTTTTAATCTCTCTCCCCTTTCCCCCCCCCCCCTTACCACCAAAATGTACTTTTACAGAAGCATAAGATAGATCTTTTCTACAAACTGCGCCATGTGATGAATGAGCTCATTGACCTGCGTAGACAGCTACTGTCAGGTCACTTGACACAGGATCAGGTGCGAGAAGTCAAGAGACACCTTACAGTGCGACTGGACTGGGGTAATGAGTAAGTACAAGTACCGTCTGAGTGCCATCTGATTTAATTAATATGGAATGTTTTTTGTGTAATGGAATTTGCAAACTGTTGAACTATCTTCTAGTTGTTGGCAACTGAAACCAAATATCACTTTTTACATTCTGAGTTTACGACGTACCTCCTCCCCCATAGATATACATAATTAAAAATTCTAAAAATGTATGATCTGCTTCTACCATTCATTCCTTTCTGAAGGAGTCTGTATTTTTCAGTGTGTTTTAAGCCTTATTGTTTAAGATGTACAGTGAATATTAAATCTGAGGTATTCTATACATTGTAATTTATCTGCATTATTATTAATATTACCATTTTGCCATTTGAAAAATTGTTACTGTCAGTGGAACAGCTGTACAGCTTTGTTGTTGGGCAACACTGTAGAATAGCCAGAACTGACACTGTCTGATCAAATGATTAACACTGTGGAATTGAGGCTTATAGTATTCAGATTTAATTTTGTTTTAGGTCTTGTAATCCGTATAATTCTCTGCTGATGCTTTCTCAGATTTTGTGCCCTGATTATCAGTCCTGTTGTAAAGAGGTGACCATGTGAATCTTCTTTTTATGGAGCCAAAGGGATTTATAGTAATTTAGAGTTGAATCTGGAATTATAGTTAATTACTTAAAAAAAAAAACTAGCCCTATCCCAGAATCGACTCTTGAAAAACAGCAAGTAAAAAGCTTGGCTTGCCTAGTTCTAAGGCAAAGTGCTGTGAACAGATGTGTTATGCGTGGCATGCACATGACCTTTTCAGAGGAAATGTCACTCTCCTTAGGCTTACAACAATCTTTCTTCAACCAGGATGTGGATACGTTGTAATTAAAGTACAGAGTAAAATTCTGTGTAAGTTACCAAAAACAGAAAAAAGTTAATTTTTCCTCCCTAACTTACTCTAGTCATGGCCACATTCCTTCAGCACCTGTGTCAGGACTCCTATGGAGAAGAGTACTGGAATGAACTGACAAAAACTCAACTGGCCCCTCTTGTTAAATTAATATATTACTCTCTTCTTAGTTGAAAAAGAGGCTCTGAAAGATGTAGACTAACAGAATTACTTAAAAAGCAACAGAGGGTCCTGTGGCACCTTTAAGACTAACAGAAGTATTGGGAGCATAAGCTTTCGTGGGTAAGAACCTCACTTCTTGCATCTGAAGAAGTGAAGTTCTTACCCACGAAAGCTTATGCTCCCAATACTTCTGTTAGTCTTAAAGGTGCCACAGGACCCTCTGTTGCTTTTTACAGATTCAGACTAACACGGCTACCCCTCTGATACAGAATTACTTAAGTGATTGTTTTGCATTTTAACTCCCACTAATGTAAATGGAACCCAATAAACCATTGTAATGCTTTGGGATTCAACCCAGATTAGTAAAGGGCTCATTCACCACCTGCCCTGCAACTCTAGATGCCTGAAATGCTCTTGCTGTAGCTCACAGCCCTGACAACAACAGGCAGCAGACAAGCATTCAGGTCACACCCTGGTTTCCACTGCTCAGTTACTTTTGCAAAGTGACCCCAACACCCTCCCAGTTCCGAATATCTCCCAAATCATCTGCTAATATGGCAATCTGTTGAGGTTCCCAGAATTGTGAACTACTGTGTTACCTCTCTCAGCCTCAGTAAGTGAGAGTTTTGCTACTGCTAAGCTGTGTGACAACTCCCTGACACACCAGCTCGTCTGTCTTGCCAGTAAACTCTTCAGGACACACCTTGTCTTGTATGTAACAAATAGTGAACCCCCACCTCCCAAGTTCCCCAGAGATGTTTCCATGCCGTGTCCAGCCTTCTCCTGGAACACTCTCAGAAGTTAATAAGTTTGCTACTCCTTTAAAGAGATTATGCACTGCAATTCATTAATTTAATTAGAGTTTGACAACACTCTTATTTCAATCATAGCACTGAATTGGTTTTTAGTAAAAGTAAAACAAGTTTATTTAACAAAAGGACATAGGATTAAGTGATACCAAGTAAAAGGAATAAAGATTGAAAAAGGTTAAAAGCAAACAAAAGTAAAAATACTTTTCTAAGGCTAAAACTTATTTTCAGCAAGTTACAGTCTTTGCCTAAGCAGGTTTCTCACCTAAACTCAGTTCTCAAAGACTTCAACTCACTTGTTTGAAGATTCCAACATTCCATGATTTCAAGAGCTCTGGCCCCGTTAATTTCCCAAGTGATGGACAATTATGAGGGTTCTCTCCGCATTCTTTTTATAGTCCAGTAAACCTTTGAAATTTATTATTTGACAAGTAAGTCCAGACAAAGCTTCTCTCTCCTTCTGGGATGTAGATGCCATGCTGTCTTCCTAAAGTTCATTGTCCCTACTTCAAGAGCCAGGAAGACTTTCTGCTGTTCTTCCCTGCCTATTGACTTCCCATCATATGGAAATGGGGCTTCCACTGTTTTGATTCCATAATGCTTAATTTACATTGAAGACAGGTAGGTAGCTGTCTTCCCACCTGTCGGGGAGAAAACCTATATTTGGTCACAGACTTTAAAGCATATCATCAGTGAGTGTCCATAATTCCTCATATAATGTGAATGCATACCTTTCACAATTAAATGAATCACCAGTGTGATAAAAGACCTTGATACACTTTTATAATACAGTAATATTGTATACAAACAGTTGATTCAATTGTATCTTTGAGGGTCAGCCCCCCTGTCTTTATAGTTAAGAGGCTGTCTCCCCCACTTGCTGATTTGATGGCTTTGTTTACCTTGCATGTAAATGCAATTTCATTGTCTCTGCCTGATGATCAGGTTAGTCAGACAAGCAAGTACACATTTCTTTGTCTAGGGCATACTGTGCTTATGCATTGCTTGCCAAATACATTTTAAGAACATAATTCTAGAATATATCCATAACCAGGGTGAAAGTAATATAAAATTCTTACCGGTACGGGGGCCCGGAGTTGGTCCCTGGAAGGCGCGGAGTTTCAGGCAGAAGGGGCAGGGCTGGTGCGGGGTCAGCCTTCCCCAGCCAGCCCGCCCGTTTGCACTGCCTGGCCAGTGCCACCCGGGGCTCTGGCAGCATTTTAAAAGGGCCTGGGGTTCTGGCCACTGCTGCGGTAGCAGCGGCGGCGGCCTGGAGCCCCAAGCCCTGTTAAATTGCCAGCCTCAGGGCAGCTGTCCCTTTTGGGCCCCCCCTGTCGGTGGCCCGGTGGGGGGCGCAAAAGGGACAATGAAGTTAAAGCGCTGCCCCTTTTGCCCCCCTCCCCGCGTCAGTGGCCATTCCAGTAGGGACCCTACCAGCAGGGCCACCGAGGGGGTGTGGGGGAGGGCAAAAGGGGCAGCGATGTTAAAGCGCAGCCGTGGCAAAGGATCCTCCTTAAAGCGTTGCTGCGGCAGTGCTTTAACGTCGGCTGTGTACGGGCCGGTACCGACTTCTTACTGGTACGCTGTACCGGCCCACTTTCACCCCTGTCCATGACTCTTTGTACATATCTTGTATATACCTTACACAAGAATATTAATGATCAATGAGTTATTAGTTTTCAGTGATATATTGCATACCATCTTCTGGGTATATGTCATGACAACAGTGTGTTAAGTGCCGTGGGTATGTCAGGCCTGACAAGAGTTGTTGACACAGAATAGTGAACCTCTAAAGGGCCTCTGTGTCACAACCATACAGGAGCTTTATCCCTAGATAATTTTGCTGAGAGAGGCAGCAGACAGAGTGAGCAAGAGGAAGTGAGAGAGGGAGTACTGAAAAGAAAGGAATTTGGACTAAATGGTAGTTCAGCACTGAAGGGAATAGTTTGCTCAATTAGTTGTTAGTGGACCAAAGAGAAGAAGTTCTGTTAAATAAATAATACAATAAGTAAGTGTAAAACTTAAAGATAAAACCCATTACCCAACCACCTTATAGAAATGATCAATAGAGGTAAATAATGGTTAAATATAACATCCGCTAGGTATACCAATAATACAGTGGTGTTCTGTTTATGGTGGTAGAGAAAGTCAGAACTTATGCTATACTAGAGAAAGGGATGGGTTGAAATCACAGAGACAGAAATAGAACAGGATATTAGATAAATCTAGGCATATGTTAGAGTGTGTGTGTGTGTGTGTGTGTGTGTGTGTGTGTGTGTGTGTGTGTGTGTGTGTGTGTAAAAATCTGTATACCAGTGTGAGAAACATAATAACAAAAATAAATGAGCTATACTGGGATAAAAGACATGTCTGAGATATGGTTGGATGAAAAACTCAGTGGGCTATTGTAATACCAGGCCGTAGACTATATATGAAGAATGGATTAGGTTATAGAGATAAGAGCATAGCACTGTATCTAAAAGATGCCATAACATTTAATCAGATACAGTTTCTGAGTAGGTAAGATCGTACAGTAGAATCTATATAAATTCAAATCCCATGTCACAATAATACAAATATATTAATAGAGTTATACAATGAGTCTCCAGATAAGGGAATGTATGTTGAGCACATAATATTGAGGGAGATCAAAGAGCCAACTAAAGATAATAAAACAGTGATAATGAGTGCCTTCAACTATCCACATACATATAGTTCACATTGAGGGACAGTTTAGAGAAGCAATTTCAAAATTTGCTTCTGGGAACAGCTAATTCTATGGCAAATAAGAGGAGAAGCTACCCTCAACTTGGTCCCAGGAAACTCTCAGAAGTTGGTTCAAAAATGACTATAGTAACAGCAACAGTAATCACAATACAATAGAGGGTCCTGTGGCACCTTTAAGACTAACTTTGGGAGCATAAGCTTTCGTGGGTAAGAACCTCACTTCTTCACTTGCATCTGAAGAAGTGAGGTTCTTACCCATGAAAGTTTATGCTCCCAATACTTCTGTTAGTCTTAAAGGTGCCACAGGACCCTCTGTTGCTTTTTACAGATTCAGACTAACACAGCTACCCCTCTGATACTTGACACAATACAATGTTTATAGTGCCAGGTGACAGGGAAGAGCTGCAAGGGTCTCAGAAATAAGTGAACATAGCCTTGGTCTCCAAGATACCATGAGAACTGATGTTTGGGAGCAACATCTACAACTTTTTCTGCAATCTCTACCCTTAGAATAGTAGAATTTAGATGGAATTTCAAAAAAGGGGATTTACCAAGTTTTCTTCTCTTGGAGCATCTCCTTTTCAGTTGTATCATGGAGGGCATGATTATACCCAGAATTATTATTATTATTATTATTGTTGTTTTATTAATTATCCCAAGTCAAACGTTTCTTATTCCTTTTGAAATTGATGTGGTTCTTTGTTGTTGTTTTTTAAATTAAAATAGTAAATAGTAACATTCACAGTGAAATAGTGACAACCTTACAGTAGTTTGGAGATATTCACTTTTTGAATCAGCAAAAAGAATTTAGCAACAACATGCTTTTTTCAGAAACTGTCTGCTAACTGACTTGACTGTTTTGATACTCGGAGATCTGTATTCATTACAGCTATATCTGGGTGAATTTTTTTCTGTGTCAAGAAGTTGCTTTTTTAAACAAAATCTGTCTCAAAATATTGCAAACTGTAAAAGTGATTTAAATATTACATCTCTCTTCCCTGTCTTGTAATGGGAGTTACTTTCAGTTCTCACTAATCTTTAAGTTCTTTAACCCCTTTTGGAGCAATATTGTCTGGTATCTAGAACAAAGGAGTGAGTGCCATGATTCTTGTCTTTTATTCTCAAGTGTGTCACTTTCTTAGTTATGTAACTTAACCACACTGTGCCTCAGTTTCCCCATGTGTAGGAATGCTGTAATAATGCCATCTCACAAGGGTTTAGGAAGCTTAATTCATGAATGTTTGTACGGCACTCTGAGATCATCAAATGAAAGGCACTGTTGTTAATATGTGAATTACATAATTATTAACAAAGAATATAAAAGTAAATATCAGTGCACACAGTTTAAGCCGCTCTTTAGTTCCCCAAGGCAATGCTGAAGGGTGGCACTCCAGGGGCAAATATTTTACAATCAATTGTGTAATTTAATATTTCTGTGATGTACTATGTATAGGTAATCAGTTTATGGCCCATAAATATCACAAGTAGAGCAGACAATTAATCGCAGTTAACTCAAGCTATTAACCCAAAACAAATTAACTTGATTAAAAAGATTAATTGCAGTTTTAATCACACTGTTAATCAATAATAGAGTACCAATTATTTAAATATTTTGGATGTCTTCTACATTTTCAAATATATTGATTTCAATTACAACACAGAATACAAAGTGTACAGTGCTCACTTTATATTATTTTTGTTTATAAGTATTTGCATTGTAAAAAAGAAATAGTATTTTTCAATTCACCTTTTGACAAGTACTGTAGTGCAATCTCTTCATCATGAAACTGCAATTTACAAATGTACAGACGCTCCCCGACTTATGCAAGCGTTCTGTTCCAGAATGCCTTGCGTAACTCAAATTTTGCGTAAGTCGGAAACCTATCTCCAACCATAACGCTAAAAAAAACCCAACCCTCCTATTTCTAGCTTACGAAACTATTTCCGTAAACTCAGATTTGTGTACGTCAGGTTTACGTAACTTGGGGAGCATCTGTTGATTACTTTTGTTACATTGCACTCAAAAATAAAGCAATATAAAAGTTTAGAGTATACATGTCCACTCAGTCCTACTTCTTGTTCAGACAAGTGCTAAGACAAACAAGTTTGTTTACATTTACGGAAGATAATGCTGCCTCCTTATTTATAATGTCACCTAAAAGTGAGAACAGGCATTCACATGGCACTGTTGTAGCTGGCCTTGCAAGGTGTTTATGTGCCAGATTTGTTAAACATTCATATGTTCTTTCATGCTTCGGCCCCCATTCCAGAGGATATGCTTCCATGCTGATGACGCTCATTAAAAAAAAAATGTATTAATTAAATTTGTGACTGAACTTCTTGGGGGAGAATTGTATGTCTCCTGATCTGTGGTTTTACCCATATTCTGCCATATATTTTGTGTTATGGCAGTCTTGGATGACAACCCAGCATTTGTTGTTTAATTTAAGATCACTTTCATTACAGATTTGGCAAAAAAAAAGGTATCAATACGAGATTTCTAAAAATAGCTACAGCACTCCACTCAAGGTTTAAGAATCTGAAGTGCCATCTAAAATCTGAGAGGGACGTGGTGTGGAACATGCTTTCAGAAATCTTAAAAGATCAACACTCCAATTCGGAAACTACAAAACCCGAACTACCAAAAAAGAAAATCAACCATCTGTTGAAGGCATCTGACTCAGATGATGAAAATGAACATCTGCAGTTTCTCCATCAACGCTCTGCTAGGTGCAGAAATGTTTGTTTCAAGTTCATATAATTTACACAAAGTCGGCCCATGTTGTTTGATGCTCTTTAAACTTATTTTAACAGTCATTATACAATGCAAAGTCATTTCAAGAACTGTTACTCTCCGGGAGGTTGGAACAGATGTGTATAAATCTTCCTTTTCCGTTCTCTTTGTTTTAACAACAGTAGGGGGGACCTTAGTATGCATGGCTGAGTCGAGTCTGTGCATTATTAACCAGTTACATATCTGATTATTCCACTTTGTTCTAGTGTCTTTATAAAACACACTATTTGCTTTTAATTCCTTTTATTTACTGCCTCTTTCGGCATAGTTGTATTTCACTAACTTTATACCATAAGCATGCTTGATTGCAAAAATTAGTCTTACTTCTTCACTTTGTCACTTAAAGTAAAAGCAATCAATATGAATGCAACACATTTCTTACCTAAGAGGATTACCCGTGATGTAAGCTCTGCCCGTAAAGTTTACAATATATTGCTCAAAGCTGTATCACTTATAGTTCACTTTGATTTTATATACATTTTAATTATATTAGATTCCATCACATTCCCCATTTTACTACTGTATCTGGCACATCATATAATATTGATATTAATTTGAATGATTTTTAATTCATTTACCTATTCACAGACAAGAAAAAAGGGATGTCTGTTTAGCTGCACAAGCAGTACACCCTTGTGAAAGGCTGCAGCAACTCTAAGTTCTTCTTCGAGTGATTGCTCATGTGTATTCTACAGTAGGTGTGCGTGCTTGCCACGTGCACCGGTGCCAGAAGTTTTTCCCTTAGCAGTACCCATAGCGGGGGAGCACCGCGGTGACCCCTGGAGTGGCGCCTGTATATCGCGCTATAAGGGGAGCCACGTGCTCCCCCCACTCTCAGTTCCTTCTTGCCGCCAGTGAAGGTAGTTGGAACTTGTGCTCCAGTTCTGCTGCAGCCTTTCACTCAACCTTAGTGGTACTGTTCGTGGAATTGTTACTTCAGTTGTTAGAGTGGGCTTGGGGCATGCCCCGTGCCCCAGGCTTCAAGTTGTGTAACTCCTTTCGCCGTTCTATGCCTGGGAGTGACCCTCACGCTGAGTGTCTCTGCTGCTTGGGTGAGACTCACATCAGCGAACGTTGTAAGATCTGCAGGTCATTCAAGCCGTGGACCAAGAAGGAGAGAGACATTAGACTCCGTGCTCTCCTGATGGAATCGGCGTTGGCCCCAACTCCAGCATGCCGGGCGGACTCGGCACCCACCGGTGCGTCGTCAGTGCGTAGCTAGGCCCCCTGTACTAGCCGGCACCGCTCCCCCCTCTAAGAAGCAAGGAAAGGGCCCTACCTCGCAGCGGCGCCGAGACAAGGAAAGAGGGGAGGCTGGTCCCGCGTCGGGCGGCCCTCGGTCCCCCCCGGGCTCAAGGTCTCCGACTCACGTGGAGCGGAGCAGCCCGGCGCCGTCCACGCACACATCTCCGCCAGTATGGATGCCGTCGACGCCGGAGGCGACGCAGGCGGTGAAGGACATTATGAGTCTGCCGGTTCTAGGCATCCAACCGGCGACGGCTCCCCGGTCTCGGGGCAAGCCCTCATTGGGTGCCCATCAGATCTCTCCTGTGGGTTGCAGTTCCCGCTCCGAGGACTGCTCCCTGCACCGTTCGACGCTGACCAGGCCATCACAGTCACCGCCGGCACAGGAGTCTCGGGGACCCTCTACGCCGCCTGCCAGCGACAGGCTTCGAGAGAGGCACCAGGAATGTTTTCCTTTGCGACGCGACGACCGCAGCCGGTCTCATTGGGATAGACGTCGTCGTTCTCATTCCAGTTCCCACTCACCTAGATGTTGTGCTCGGGATTCCCCTCGCAATGACTCGGCATCGGGGAACCAGAGCTCCTGCCACCGTCGTGGGTACCGAAGTAGCTCTTCGGGCGGGTACCGTTCCTTGACATCGAGGTCCAGGTCCTGAGAGAGGCATCATTGCAGGCACCGCCGCTCACACCGTTCCCGTGAGACTGTGCGCTCAACGGTGATCTCAGCCTCAGCATGCAGCCGCCCATCCCCGGCCCACACGGCTCAGCTGGGACAACTACCACTGCCAGGTCAGTGGCAAGGGGCCCCGTGGCAAGGACAGTGCTGCCAGTGGGCACCGATGGCCGCCCAGACGGGAGCCTGCTGGGTCGCCAGAGCGTCACAGGCTCCATCAGCCTCGTCCGTCCGCCTAAGAGACAGATCGGCGGACAACGAGTCGTTGGACCTGGGACTCTGATCTGGGGCTCGACCCCCCCGGTGCTGACTGAGGCCCACAACTCCGTGCGGACCCTTTCCCCGGCACCGGATGACACCATAACGGCGCCTCCTCCATCAATCCCTCAGGAGTATTTTAAGGTGCACCAGGACCTGCTAAAGCGGGTGGCATCCAGCCTCCAACTGCAGGCCGAGGAAATGGAGGGCCCTTCCGATTCCCTCTTTAATGTGTTGTCCCCTTTGGCACCGGGCTGCGTGGCTCTGCCCCTGCACCAGGGTGTAGCCAACATTTCCAACACCCTCTGGCAAACTCCCGTCTCCTTGGTCCCGATCTCCAAGAAGGCTGAAAGGAAGTACTTTGTGCCGGCCAAGGACCATGAGTGCCTCTATTCCCACCCGGCACCTAACTCGCTTGTGGTAAAGTCAGTAAACCACAGAGAATGACCAGGCCAGCCCACACCTACCCACAAAAATAAGGACGCCAGACGACTGGACTCCTTTGGTAGAAAGATTTATTCCTCGGCAAGCTTCCAGTTCAGGGTAGCCAACCACCAGGCCTTGCTGAGCAGATATGACTTTAACCTGTGGGAGTCTCTGCCTAAGTTTGAGCATCTCCTCCCAGACCGGGACAGGAAGGACTTTAAGGTTCTGGTGGAAGAAGGGGCGGCGGCAGCTAAAGCGGTCCTTCAAGCAGCGTCGGACGCAGCCAGCTCGATGGTTTTGGTGATTGCCATGCGCAGGCCTTCGTGGCTCCTCCTGTCCGGACTCTCGACGGATGCAAGACGTCCCGTTTGATGGGAAAGCGCTCTTCGCAGACCAGACAGATGTCAGGCTGCATGGGATGAAGGATTCCCGTACCTCCCTGCAGACCTTGGGCCTCTACGTCCTTCCGGCTAAGGACAAGGCCAAATCGCAACCGTCGGCTCAACCTGCGAGGAGCAGATACGAGCCCCCATATAAGAAACCGAGGGACCAAAAATGCCAGTCTCAGTGGCAGTCCCGCTCATCCCTGCAGCCTGGGCCCACTAAGGGAAAGAGGCAGGGAAAGAGGCGGTTTTGACTATTTGCAGGGGGGCACGGAGCCAGTTGCCAGGGAGACCCCCCAATTAATAACGTTTGTGTTCCGCAACCATTTGTCTGCCTTCCACATGGCGTGGCCCCGTATAACATTGGACCAGTGGGTCCTCAGTACCATTTCCAAGGGCTACATGTTGCAGTTCACCTCACCCCCACCAAACCATCCGCCCTCCCCGGTAGACCCGGGGGACCCAGAGCATGCCCACCTCCTAGCTCAGGATGTGGACCGTCTACTGCACCTGGGGGTGGTAGAATTCCAGAGCAAAGGGTTCTACTCCTGGTACTTCCTGATCCTGAAGGCCAAAGGGGGCCTCAGGCCCATCCTGGACCTCCGGGGCCTAAACCGTTTTTTGGCCCGCTCCAAGTTCCGCATGGTGTCCCTGACCTCTATTGTCCCCTCCCTGGACCCGGGGGACAGGTATGTGTCCCTGGACCTCCAGGACGCGTAGTTTCACATTCATATTTTCGAGTGGCACAGGTGCTTCCTCCACTTCCTAGTGGGGTTAGACCACTACCAGTTTGCGGTCCTCCCGTTTGGCCTATCCACGGCACCCACGGTTTTCATGAAGTGTATGGCTGTGGTAGCAGCCTACTTCAGGCAGGAGGGGGTCCAGATCTTCCCATACCTGGGCGACTGGCTTCTCAAGGGCGACTCGCGTTCTGAGGTAAAGACCCACGTGGAGATGCTCCTCTCAACATGCGCCAGTCTCGGCCTAGTGGTGAACGAGACCAAATCAAGCTTCGTTCTGGTTCAGTGCATAGAGTTCATTGGGGTGCTGCAGGACTCCTTGAGGGCCACAGCCTGTCTCCCCCAGACAGGTTCGAGGCACTGAGAGATCTTATCGCCTCAGTCACAGCCTTCCCGGTGACAACGGTGAGAGTGTGCCTTCGAATTCTGGGCCACATGGCAGCATGTATGTACATGGTCTGCCATACCAGGCTCTGAATGAGGCCCCTCCAGCTCTGGCTAGCCTCCCAGTTCTCTCAGGCCCGGGACAGGCTAGACAAGGTTCTCACAGTTTCGTCCCCAGTACTGGCTTCCCTTCAATGGTGGTCTTACCCAAGCAATTTGCTGCAAGGGGTTCCCTTTCGGGATGCCAGCCCGTCTGTAGACCTGGTGACTGACGTGTCGGACCTGGGTTGGGGAGCCCACACAGGGAACATGCAAACCCAAGGGACATGGTCGATCCCGGACCTGCCCCTTCACATAAATGTCAAAGAACTCAGGGCAGTGCGGTTGGTGTGCGTGGCCTTCCACACGCACCTTCGCGGCAAGGTGGTCAGAGTCCTCACGGACAATACCGCTGCCATGTACTAAATCAACAGGCAAGGCAGGACTCGCTCCCTAGCCCTCTGCCGAGAAGCCCTGAGCCTATGGGAGTTCTGTATAGCCTACGATATTTCCCTCAGGGCCGTACACCTCCCGGGCGTCTGCAATATGCAGGCAGATTGCCTCAGCAGGGTTTTCTTCCCCCAGTACGAGTGGTCTCTCCACTCTGAGGTCACTCACTCGCTCTTCTGAGAGTGGGGAGTTCCCCAGGTCGACCTCTTTGCAACCCACCAGAACCGGCATTGCCCACGGTTCTGCTCCAGAGGAGGGGTGGGGAGGGGCGCAATCTCTGATGCGTTCCTCATACGGCGGTCGGGACAGCTCCTTTACGCTTTCCCGCCGTTCCCCTTCATCGACAAAGTCTTGCAGAAGGTAAAAAGCAGACAAGGCGAGAGTCATCCTCATAGCCCTGGCGTGGGCCCGCCAACACTGGTACGGGACTCTCCTTCGCCTTTTGGCGGCCCCCCCGAGGATGCTGCCGCTTCACCTGGACCTCCTCTCCCAGTATGGGGGCCTCCTCCTCCATCCCAAATTAGCCGCGCTCCACCTGACAGCATGGTTGCTCCGTGGCTGAATGAGGAGGAGGGAAGGTGTTCGGAGCAGGTAAGGCGGGTCGTCCTGGAAAGCAGGAAGCCGTCCACGCGCAGGACGTACCTGGCAAAGTGATCCAAGTTCTCCAAGTGGGCAAGTGAGTGGGGAGTGTCCCCCTCCTCCGCACCTCTCCAGCTTATCCTGGACTACCTCCTGTCCCTTAGGGCCCAAGGACTGGCACCCGCCTCGGTCAGGGTACACCTGGTGACCATTTCGGCCTTCCACCCGCCGGTGCAAGGGCACTCAGTCTTCTCCCACTCTATGACCTCCTGTTTCCTGAAGAGCCTTGACTGTTCGTTCCCATACGCTAGACCCCCCCCCATGCTGCAATGGGACCTAAACCTGGTTTGTCCCGACTCATGGGGGCCCCCCCTTTGAGCCCCTGGTCACGTGTTCCTGGTCTCACCTCTCATGGAAGGTGGCCTTCCTTGTAGCGATCATGTCGCCCCGACATGTCTAGGAACTTAGGGCCTTGACCTCAGAACCCCCCTATATGGTCTTCCACAGGGATAAAGTCCAGCTTTGCCCACACCCGGCATTCCTCACGAAGGTGGTCTCTGCCCCTTCCATATGGAACAAAGCATTTTTCTTCCCATGCTGTGTCCTAAGCCCTATTCCTCTAGCGAGGAGCGCCACCTCCACACCCTCGATGTGCGTAGGGCACTGGCCTTTTACCTGGATCGGACCAAACTGTTCTGGAAATCCTCGCAACTCTTTATTGCCTCGGCCGAGCGGGTGAAGGGTCAACCTATCTCCACCCAGCGTCTTTCCTGCTGGATCACCTCCACTCAACGAGGGCTCAGGCCTCATCAGCTGCCTACGTAGCCCATGTCCCTATCCAAGACATTTGTAGGGCGGCCACTTGGGCCTCAGTTCATATATTCACTTCGCATTACGCAATCATCTCCCAGTCTAGGGATGACACCTGGTTCGGTAGGGGCGGTACTCAGTCCCGGACTATCGTGAACTCTTACCCACCTCCAACAGATATTGCTTGGAATCACCTACTGTGGAATACACATGAGCAATCACTCGAAGAAAAAGGACAGTTACCTGTTCCGTAACTGGCGTTCTTCAAGATGTGTTGCTCATGTCTATTCCACACCCCGCCCTCCTTCCCCTCTGTCGGAGTTGTCCGGCAAGAAGGAACAGAGGGTGATTGGAGCCCGTGGCTCCCCTTATAGCACGATATACAGGCGCCACTCCAGGGGTTGCCGCGGTGCTCCCCCACTACGGGTACTGCTAAGGGAAAAACTTCCGGCACCGGTGCACGTGGCGAGCACGCACACCTACTGTGGAATACACATGAGCAACACACCTTGAAGAATGCCAGTTACGGAACAGGTAACTGTCCTTTTCCTTACACTTGAAGAAAGCTAGACCTTGTGGGGTTTTATTCTTTTAGGTCTCCATTGTTTCTTTTTTCTCAAATGCCTTAATCTGTGGGCAGTTCTTAAATAGTAGTAACTCATAATTTTGTGTCCTTAGTTACTACATATGCTTAGGGTCCAAATCTTTCCTGTCTGGTTAAGGCCATCAGGGAAGAATTGGATACTGTCAAAACCTACCCGGGGAAAATAAGGTTGCTGGCTTCTGTAAGGAAGGTGTTGTACAACTATCACTCAAAAAAAATGTTTGATATTCACAATCTGACTAACCATTGTCCAGTATCTAATCTTTCCTTTCTAGTTAAAATTGTTAATGTTATAATCGGACCCCTCTTAACATATCTGGTTGCCTCAGATCTCCTTGACGCTTGTCAGTCTGGTTACAAATCTGAGTATGGCATGGAAACTGCATTGACAGCATTGGTACATTATCACCTTCTGGCCATAGATATATATCAGATGTCCATACTGATATTGTGAGATCTATCCACTACCTTTGATATTGTTAATCACAAGGTGTTGTTGACTCACCCGCATATGGGGGGGCGGGTGGTAGAAAGGTTGACCTTCAGTGACTTTGGTCTTCTCTCTCTGAGAGATCCCAGGTGATAATTTTGGACAGTTGCTCTTCTGCTGCAAGGGTACTGTCATTTGGAGTTCCTCAGGGTCCTCTTGCTCCCTCTCTTGTTCAGTAGATGAGAGGATTAGTGAGGAAGCATGAGCTCTGGTGTTTTCAGTATGCTTATGACTCCTCATTTTGTTTTTTTTATTTCATTCAGTCCATCCACTGCTATGAAAGACCTTATTTAGTAGAAATGGGTCAGGGTTAGCTGGATAGATAAGATGGTGGACCTAGATAAGACTGAGATTATACAGGTAGGTTGGGGGAAGCAACTAGAGGACATGGTGAAGATTTATTTTTGGCACTCTAATTGAGGGGTATATTTGCCACTTGGTGCTAATATTCACATTCTGGGGGGGGGGGATTGTTAGACCCCCACTTGCTTAGACAATAACTATTGTTTGGTTTTGTTTTACAGTATCACCTAAACTGAGAGAATAGGTCTATTGTGCTAGGCACTGTATAAACACATAGTAAAAGACAGTGTGAGCCTGGAAGATCTTACAATCTAAAAAAGGCAAGATTAAGGGTTTGAAACTATTCTAATTTATCTGGAACTTAACCAGTACTGTAATCTCTTGTGTCACTTTAACCAAAGTTCATATCATATTTGATATTCAATATAATATTAAATAAAATATTTAACCTACAAGCTAGTGTGGGTGAATAGGCCTGGCTGGCCTCCCTTGCACCGATCAGAACATCGGCGAAGACGCGTCATATAGGCCCGCCCTGCAGGCCACAAGCCGGAACTAGGCTAAGTGACACAGCCTCCTGCCAAACTCGGTCAAGGGTCATGACGAGAGGAGGGGGGGGGAAGGCAAGGAGGGAAAAAATAAAAAGCCCCAGCAGCAGCACTAATGAAATATGTTCATGGCTGATGAAATATAATAACTGCTTGTGTGAAGCAATAGGTAACTTTAGCTCAATGAAAACTGACTAAATGCAACTTCTCCTGTGAACACCCTGTAATTCCAGCTAAATGCAAAACTAGCCAATTAGATACCTTCTTTGGGCGTCCTGTAATGAACCCCTATGCCCTATAATGGTAAAACCCCGGAAAAACAACATGCACCCTGCCAAGAAAAACACTCCAACTGGTGCCAAGCACTGCCCATATCGGAAACCACCAAGAAGCCCTCCACTCAATATGCACCCAATTCTCGTAAAATAATTAGGAAGGTGTCGGGAAGAAGGGACAGACCCCAACTCTTATTTCACGAAAATGACGTATGCTTTGTACTATGCTTGCGTTTTGAAGGAATAAAAACAGCCTGCGTGCTGTGCTAGGGGTGGTAGTTTTCGGACTGCTACCCCAACACGTTGGTATGTATTGCAATAAACTGGCCTCAGGCTTGAGTCTGTGAACTAAAATCAATGCGTGGGTGACTTTTTCCACGACACTAGTTTAAAGCTTGTCTTTTTGTCTAAGAAACTTTTCACTACTTCTTTGGGTGATGGTCCCTATGTATATTGCACACATGGGATATGCATGCGCACCATGGACCCAAATCCAGAATTTTTTAGTAATCGGTGTCCGTTGGTCCACACATGCCATAGCTTTCCTCATGCTCCGAACTGAAGGTATAAGGGATGGTGCAGACAAACGCTTCTCCAGTCCCTTCTTACTGCTGCATGGTCTGAGTCGGAATCTTTTGTGTCCTCAGCTCCTTTTGCTACTGCATCATTTCTGTGAATATATCATGCATCCGAAGAAGTGAGGTTTTTACTCACGAAAGCTTATACCCAAATAAATCTGTTAGTCTTTAAGGTGCCACCAGACTCCTTGTTGTTTTTGTGAATATATTGTAAGTGTTTGTTTTCTGTATTTTCTCCTTTTTAGACTAGAGTATAGTGTGGTTAAATAGTTTCCTCCTCTTCTTCTCCTTCTTGTTGATTCTGATATGAATGCATCTTGTACTGCAGCTCAAATGCTTGCTGGTAAACAATTCTGTTGTGCTCCATGTGGCTTGACTTTAACATTCGTGCCCTGAATGCTCTGAAACTTTATTCATTTGTTCAACGTATGAGCAGGGAGAGGTACTTATGTAGGTCCAGCATTTGTCTGGTAAATGTTGGCTGGCACTCAAAAGGTGTTTAAGTTTGAAGACACTGACTCCTTAAAGAGTTTGATGATGATGTAACTGAGTATATGCTACCATTACTGGAGGAATTTCAGACATGGGGGCATTCAAGTTCTGGGATCATTTTCTCCAGGTTATGCAGATCTAAATGTCCGTGCAGAGAGATGGTGATTGGAAAGTTCACCTGCAAACAATGTGCCAAGCTTCCATAATTCTTAACTACAGATAAGCCCAGCTATCCCTGGTGGATATCAATCTACATTTGTGATATGTGAAATCTCCCTGAAAAAAATACACAGTGCCTTTGAATCAAGGGAATTTGCTGTGCATCAGATTACTAGTTCTTGTATTGGAATGTGCCATCAAAGTCTCAAAGGGCAGTACTGGGATTGTAGGACTGACAAGAAAGAAGCTAGCCTTTGTCAGGTGGACCCTCAAAAGACTGATCCTGAGGGAATATGCAAAAGATATGAGAGAAAGATGTGACCTAACAAGAAATAGTGAAAACAAAGTCTACAAAAAAAAAATCCTTGCCTCTGCACTGAAATGGATGAAGAGTGTGTTACAGCATTTACTAACCTTGTCATCAAAATATGACACACACAGTTGACTCTGAATCACATCCAGAGATGCTTATCAATGTAGCAGTTGGACTTCAGGGAACATCAGATGTACAAAAAATAGCAGATGTTGGCAAAGAAGAAATGGAAAGATTTGTGAGAGGTCCTTTTGATTCTGATGGGCCATGAAGCTTCTTCAACCTAGTCAAGAAATCTGGCTTCAAAACATTTGCTGACCTGGCCAAGAAGACCAAATTTAAGTCTGACAAAGGAGGGACAATTACAGCAGCAATTGTTTTCCCTAGAACCCTGTTTGTAGCAAGATGCAGAGATGATTTTTCAATGTACACACATTAACAAGGTGTGACTCTGTGTCATCCCTATTTGGTATTGGGGGGAAAAAAAAATCTGAGTTTGATATTGTCAAAGTAAAGGAAGCTTACTGCCTCAGAGATCTTGCCAAATTGGGAGAGAATGATGGATAAGCTGCAATTTCTTTGGCAAGGAAGTTGGAGCAGTGCTGCATGACCAGAGCGAAAAAGAAAAGGAGAACCACAAATACCAGACTTGCTTGTACCTTAATCTGGCCATCAAAAAGGTCAAATCACAGGCCAAACTCCCACCATGTGAGGACAGTTTTGAAGAGCATATAAAAAAAACACCTTGACAAACAGAGATTTGGATGTCTTTGCACATAGGTAAATCAGATATTGGATCACCATTACAATATGGATGGGAAAATGTGGATGATGTACTACTTCCTGTAATCTTCAAGGGCTGAATGGCATCTGAGCTTATTTGTGCCTGTACGGGTAGGAGGGCACTGCACAGTCAACTGTATCTGTAGTCTGAACAAACTTCCCTGCAGAGAACTGTGTATATGACAAGATAATGAAGACTGTGGTAACCCACGTGCTCTTGACAGAGATCATAATGATGAATATAATGATGTTAACTAGAAATGTCACCAGTGGTATTACATTTCAATGATACCAGTACAAATTTTTATTATTAGATTTTGTTTTACCCTTTAGATTGTGGTAGTGATGGTTTGAAGTCACAAAGAAATCCAATTTTATGTCTTGAAATAATATGTAGAGTCATTAACAAACAGAAATGAATGCAAATATTTCATTTGCAGTGATCATTTTAGCATGTTAGTGTCATTGTTCATCTCCATTTCTGTGGTAAAGGCACCACTTGACAGCTCCATATCATGTCTCTCTTTAAGTAGACATAAGCTTTCAAATGATGTGCATGTGTTTAGAGAAAGTACATTAAGTCAATCAGTAAGTGGTGTCTGCCACTCACCTACTTTGTCTGGAAAATTCCAGTATCTTCATGCAAAACAGCTTGTCCCATACTAGTTTATGTAAGACATTTTGGACCATACAGTGAACAGCTGCTGGCTTAGCTTCAGACAGCAACATATTTCTGCAAATTATTTTCAGTGGGCCTCCTCTGGTCCTTTGGCCAACTTTGCACAACTCCATGCTCTTTCCATCAGCACTTTTAGCTATCTGCAGTAATGTCCATTTTTAATTTAGAGCAGAATGTAAGGTCTGTTCACAATTCATGATGGTTCTGCCCTTGTTTAGTAGTTTTCACTATTCAGCAGTATAAAAGCATTTAATTCATTTGCTTTGTCAGTCAACAGTAGGTCAATCAAAACAGCTGTACACATCGCCATATCAGTGCTTGATTATTCCATATACCACAATGATAAGGGTGGTAAGATTACTTCATATGTGAAACGCTCTCTGTGTAACTGCCAGTCATACACTTGATCAGGTCTTAGGGCCTTATAACATTTTGGTTACTTCACTTAAAAGATTTATACCTCACTTTGTATTCTCAACATACCACTTGAATGGATCGGTTTCTTTAATACAAAACAAATATTTTGTTAGCTATTACTTTTAGTTCTATATGTTGATCGGATTTTCTATTTCAGATAGACAGCATGCTCTGAACTATTTGCAATATTTTATGATGAGGTTGCCTAAGGGGTGAAAAATCCTCAAACTTGAAGGGGTCTATGACATAATGCCTGTAGCATAGCTTTAATTTTCTGATATAGTTTCTTAAATCTGAATTGACACCTGTTAGATTTCTTTATCTAGTAAAAACATTATATCTTGTCATACTGTATCAAATAGTATAGCTTGTTCTATGGCATCTCTATTACCGAATTATAGGCACAGATGAGGAAGTAACTTCACAGCTTAATAAGAATTTGGGGTTAGGTCTAGATAATTAGCTGTTATAGTATAGCAACCTACATCTCCTCTGCAGTATCTGCTCTTCTATATCTTTTAAAGGCTTAGATGTAAGTTTTGACAAAATTGCAGCCAGTGTGTGGATGTCTATAATATTGTTGTTAATAAAGTCCATATTTTCTGTATCATTGCTATAGAAGGAACATTTGAAGAGGCTTCAAAATAAATCAACCCCCCAAATCATGTAAAAATTTAGAAAGACCTTATTCTGGAGTCATATAGAAGAATTTGCAGAAACCTGTAGATCACTACTGATCATCACAGAAAACTCACAATGGGCTGGATATTCATACCCTTATATTAAGTTGCACCTCACTCTAGCCTCACTAAAATTAGTGGAACTACTCATGGTATACAGGTTATCCCAATCTAGTCCTATAATTCAGGAGAGAGGTCAGAAGAATAGAAATGTGAATTTGGCATTCAAAATGAGTGTGGCTGAGGAGATGGATAATCAGTCTGGCTCGGTAAATTGCAGGCAAATTGCCTGGATATCTACACAGTACAAATGAGACATGATTGGTGAGGCAATATCTTTCATTGGTCTGATTTCTGTCAGTGAGAGAGACAAGCTTTTGAACTTACACTGAACTTTTCGTCAGGTCTGGAAATGTACTCAGAGCGTCACAGCTAAATACAAGGTGGAATAAGACATACAACTGGGCTGGCCCTGCTTTTCCTGCTCTGTTGGAGACAACCAGCCTCACCAAGCTCTGTTTGTGACAGGTTGGATCACAGAACCCCCCAGATTACTTCTGCCCCTGCTTTCCCTGCCAGCTTGGGACTCCAGCACCTTGTCTTGTTGAGCCAGACACGCCAGTCTGCTCCAACTCCGACCTAGGGTCTGAACCATGTCCCCTAACAGCTGTAGGTTTAAACTGAAAGCAGCTTACTGAAGTGTTCCTGTCTTTAATATTCAGATGCCCAACTCCCAATGGGGTCCAAATCCCAAATAAATCTGTTTTACCCTGTATAAAGATTATACAGGGTAAACTCAAACTGTTTGCCCTCTGTAACACTGATAGAGAGGTATGCACAGCTGTTTGCCCCCGCCCCCAGATATTAATACATACTCTGGGTTAATTAATAAGTAAAAGTGATTTTATTAAATACAGAAAGTAGGATTTAAGTGGTTCAAAGTAATAGCAGACAGAACAAAGTGAATTACCACTTAAATAAAACATGCAAGTCTGAGTCTAATACATAAAGAAAACTGAGCACAGATAAAGAGCTTATCCTTAGAGGAATTCCAGTAAGCTTCCTTTTACAGACTAGTCTCCTTCTAGTCTGGGTCCAGCAATCACTCACACCTCCTGTAGTTACTGTCCTTTGTTCCAGTTTCTTTCACGTATCCTTGGTGGTGGAGAGGAGATAGAGGAGGTGGCGGAGGAAACTGACCCCCTGGTTGATATTCTGGTGCCCGAGGGCTCCTCGAGGGTGGCTTTGCCCCTCATTAAAACCATCAATAACACTACAAAAGTGTTGTGGCAAAGGCCCGCCTCTCTTTCCCCAACGGCAAAAGGGGTGGAGAGGAAGTACTTTGTGTCTTCCAAAGGGTATGAGTACCTGTTCACTCACCCTCAGCCAGGGTCAAGGCTGTATCCCCACTTTGAACTTTAGGGTACAAATGTAGGGGCCTGCATGAAAACTTCTAAGCTTAACTACCAGCTTAGCTCTGGTCCGCTGCCACCATTTCCCAATTGGATTCCCTCCCTGGAAAGCCTTGAGAAACCTTTCACCAATCCCCTGGTGAAAACAGATCCAAACCCCTTGGATCTTAAAACAAGGAGAAATTAACCATCCCCCCTCCTTCCTCCCACCAACTCCTGGTGAATACAGATCCAACCCCCTTGGATCTAAAACAAGGAGAAATTAACCATTCCCCTCCTTCCTCCCACCAACTCCTGGTGAATACAGATCCAACCCCCTTGGATCTAAAACAAGGAAAAATTAACCATTCCCCTCCTTCCTCCCACCAACTCCTGGTGAATACAGATCCAACCCCCTTGGATCTAAAACAAGGAAAAATCAATCAGGTTCTTAAAAAGAAGGCTTTTAATTAAAGAAAAAGGTAAAAATCATCTCTGTAAAATCAGTATGGAAATTAACCTTACAGGGTAATCAAACTTAAAGAGCTCAGAGGACTCCCCTCTAGTCTTGGGTTCAAAGTACAGCAAACAAAGATAAACACTCTAGTAAAAGGTACATTTTCAAGTTGAGAAAACAAAGGAAAACTAACACGCCTTGCCTGGCTGTTTACTTACAAGTTTGAAATAGGAGAGACTTGTTTAGAAAGATGTGGAGAACCTGGATTGATGTCTGGTCCCTCTCAGTCCCGAGAGCGAACGCACTCCCAAACAAAGAACACAAACAAAAGCCTTCCCCCCCCCCCCAAGATTTGAAAGTATCTTGTCCCCTTATTGGTCCTTTAGGTCAGATGCCAGCCAGGTTACCTGAGCTTCTTAACCCTTTACAGGGAAAAGGATTTTGGAGTCTCTGGCCAGGAGGGATTTTTTAGTACTGTACACAGGACAGCTGTTACCCTTCCCTTTATAGTTATGACAGCCAGGCACTTTGGTAGTGGAGGTGACCAACCAGAAGGAAAGACAGGGACTGCTGGGACCAACCCCTAAATCCAAGGAGGCTAAGTTGGACCTCTTTGGTAGGAAGATATACTCTACCAGAGTGGCTCCAGCTTTGTGTTGCCAACCAGCAGGCAGTCCTCAGCCACTATAGTTTTAACTCCAGAATACATTGTCGAAATTTAAAGAACTTCTTCCGGCGGAGTCCTGCTCGGAGTTTGCTGCTGTCCTGGAAGAAGGCAAAGTTGTAGTGAGGCCTCCTGAGACACGGTGGACTCGGCAGCCCATACCATGGTGACAGACATAGCCATGAGAAGAAGCTTATGGCTTCAGGTGTCATGTCTCCCGCATGAGGTCCCGCAGACCATTCAGGACTAGCCCTTTGACTGTGTAGGGCTCTTTTTGGAGAAAACAGACAATAAGCTCCACAGCGTAAAGGACTTAAGGGCAACTCTGAAATCTCTTGGGCTTCATAGGCCAGCCTCCGCAAAGGAAGCATTTTAAACAACACCCTGTTCCTCGCTTCTACCCAGCTCTGCCTAGGCAGGACTATAGCAGGAAGCGGGGCAGGAGTAACAAACGGAGGCCCTCACAATTCTCCTCTAACCAGGGCCAGGGACTCAGCGAAGCAGCCTCAGGCATCAAAGCCAAACTTTTGCAGGTGCGCCCGAGGGCGATGCACCAGTTCCCATCCTCAATCCTCCCCCTCCCTTCATGAATCATCTATCCCATTTCTACCATACCTGGATGCAACTCTCCTCAGACCAACGGGTCTTGAGCACAGTAGAAATGGAATATTCTCTTCATTTCTGTTCCCTCCCACCTTCCCATTCTCTTTACCCGTCCCTCTTCAGGCACCCTTCTCACGAGGAACTTCTCATGCAGGAGGTGCAAACGCTCCTACAGGGCGATAGAGGAAGTCCCTCTAGAATTGAGGGGCTGGGGTTTCTATTCCTGGTATTTCCTAATCCCGAAGGCCAAGGGTGGGCTCAGACCTATTTTAGATCTGTGAAACTTCAACAAGTTAATAAAGATAAAGTTCCGCATGGTCTCCCTGGCCTCTATTATCCCCCTGGATCTGGGGGGAGGCACACTGGTACATCGCCCTCGACTTAAAGGACGCGCATTTTCACGTGTCCATAGTCCTGTCCCACAGACAGTTCCTCCAATTTGTGGTCAACAACACTCACTGTCAGTTTACAGTTCTTCCCTTTGGCCTTTCGGCAGCCTCTCAGGTGTTCACGAAGTGCATGTCGGTCATGACAGCCTTCCTGCGAAAACAACAGGTACAAGTATTCCCATACCTCGATGACTGGCTAATCAAAGGCTGCTCCAGGGCCCAAGTGGAGGCCCATGTGAGCCTAGTTCGGGCAACATTTCATAGACTTGGCCTGATACTGAATGTGTGGCAAAGTCGACCCTAAACCCAACTCAGAGAATAGAGTTTATCAGCACTCTCCTGGATTCTGGTCAAGCCAGGGCTTTCCTTCCAAAGACTCGCTTTCTCACTGTGGGCGCCATCAGAAGGGATCTCAGGTGATACCCCACTACTACAGCATGAAATTGCCTGAAGCTGCTTGAAGATAGGGCCACATGTTCATATGTAGTGCAGTGCTCCAGACTGCTGCTCCGTCCTCTTTAGGCTTGACTAGCCTCAGTGTACAGACCGAATCGAGTCCACCTAGACAAGGTGATCACACTCACTCCCCCAGTTATAGAGTCCCTCAGGTGATGGCTTGACCCACAAGTGGGGTGTGCTGGATTGCCCTTCTCCGGACTCCAATCCTCGCTGTCTCTAGTAATGGACGCATCTGCGATGGGTTGGGGTCGCACTTAAGCAGACTCAGGGCATTAGGTCCCAGCCAGAACTTTTGTTGCACATCAATGTCAGGGAGCTAAAAGCGGTCTGCCTTGCTTGCCAGACATTCCAGGCCCATCTGGAGGGCAGATGTGTATTGGAATTGACTGACAACACCACAGCATTGTACTTTCCAGATTCCCAGAACCAACTGGCGGATCATCTCAGCAGGTCATTTCACGATCATGAGTGGTCCCTCTGCCCGGATGTTGTGATCAACATCTTCCAATGATGGGGGTTTCCTCAGATAGATTTATTTGTGACAAAGAACAACAGGAAATGTCACCAGTTTTGCTCCTTCCTGAATCACAGCCCAGGCTCATTCGCAGACAGTTTTCTCCTCCCTTGGAAGAACCATCTACTATACGCTTTCCTGCCCTTCCTGCTTGTACACAAAGTACTGCTCAAAGTCAGAAGGGAGTATCAATGATCTTAATAGCACCAGCGTGGCCTCACCAACATTGGTTTACCATGCTTCTAGACCTGTCAGTGCACATGCCAATAACCCTGCCACTGGTCCCGGACTTGATCACCCAGGACCATGGCCACCTCCAGCATCCCAATCTGTAGTCTCTCCATCTCACAGCATGGAAACTCCATGGCTGAACCCCTCAGAGCTCACATGCTCAGACCCTGTTAGAGAGGTCCTCCTTAGCAGCAGGAAGCCATCCACTAGGGCCACCTATCTGGCCAAGTGGAAAAGGAACATGCCATTTTACAAAAGCACTCCATCCTTACAGTCATCAATTCCCTTTATCCTGGACTATTTGCTGCATCTAAAACAGCAGGGTCTGCCGGTATCATCAGTAAAAGTGCACTTGGCCGCTATCTCAGCTTTCCACCTCAGTTTGGCTGGTCACTGAGTTTTCGCAAACCCCATGGTAGGCTGCTTCCTCAAAGGATTAGATAGAATGTACAGTCAAGTAAAACAGCCAGCTCCCCCATGGGATCTTAACCTTGTGCTCTCTAGATTGATGGGACCTCCTTTCAAGCCCTTAGTAACATCCTCCCTCCTCTACCTTTCCTGGAAATTAGTGTTCTTGGTAACTATAACTTCAGCCAGGTGGGCGTCTGAGCTTAGGGCCTTAACCTAGGAATCCCCATTCACGGTCTTCTATAAGGACAAGATGCAGTTGCGACTGCACCCAGCCTTCCTCCCAAAGGTAGTTTCGCAATTCCACATGAACCAGGACATTTTTCTTCCTATGTTCTTTCCTAAGCCTCACGCTAGCAACAGGGAACGTATGCTCCACTCCCTGGATGTCAGACAAGCATTAGCCTTCTACATTGAAAGAACAAAGCCATTTTGAAAATCAACGCAACTCTTCATTGCAATTGCCAGCATATGAAGGGGCTTCCAATCTCGTTCCAAAGGATCTCTTCTTGTATCATGTCCTGTGTCTGGGTGGGCTGTGATTTGTCAAAGATACCTGTCCCCACGCTGACAGCACACTACACAAGGGTACAGGCATCTTCAGCGGTGTTCCTGGCTCAAGTTCCTATCTGGGTGTATTTGATTTAAATCAAATTGATTTAAATCATTAGTCAGGAAGACTCGATTTAATCATGGATTTCTACATAAAAGTGCATTCTTGTTGGTTGTTATAACCTTAATATATATTCTTCACAACTCAGAGATAGATGTAGGTTTCATTTTTAGAAGGTACACACTATACATTTTTAAAGTGATTTATTTTGAAAACTTTTCAGACTAGTTTTACAGCTATATCAGAAAATGAATGATTGTTTGGTTATTTCATTTACCAAAGGTAACTGAAGCAGAGATTTATGAAGTCATTGAGAGGTGAACTATCTCCAATTCACCAGGTTAATCATTAATATTTGGAGGATTTTCTTGCCATGCTGTATTAGGAGGAGAACATCACCAGACAGACATTTAAATTGTTTTATTTAACTAAAACAACAAAGTTATATATTCTGGATTTTTAAAATATTTTAACAAAACAAGCATATGAATTTTTGAATTTAGGTAAACATTCAAGTTTTTTAAGATCAGGTTTGTTTTTGTTAAAATTGTTTTTAACTAAAATAGTCGAATGAAATATTTTAAAAAAATAATTAAATCAACTGTCAGCCAGGTCAACATGAGAAACTTAAAATATTGGCTTCTGCAGCTGACTCAGTCGTCTTCACCTTCATTTTCCTGTTTGTTCTAATCTGGAAAAGAAAAACAAGCTTCCTGCTTTTTCAGGTCCCAAACGATTTCTCAATTTGGAATGAATTAGTCCAAAGGAAGAAAATAGTCTTTCTACACCGGCAGAAGAAGCTACTGCTGTTAAAAGTGAGATTATCACTTCAGCAGTCTCTGAATCCAAGTGCTTACATGACTTCCACCAGTTCACTGCTGTGATTTTCTTTAAAACATCATCAGCAAACATATATTTCTTGAATGGTTCACCCTTAGCTCTGAATTTTATTATAGTTGGCATTATGGAGAGATGATTGCTGGATGTCCATATCATAGCCAATTCATCTTCTTCAGCAGTTAAGGTTTGACCCCGGTACTGAGTACTGAGAATATTTACAAGAAAATGAGCTGGAAATAGTGCTTGTCCCATTCGTTTTTTTAATGTTTGTAATGTAACTCTGTCATTGCATATTTTTCTTTTTAAGATCTCACTCAGTTCCTTCCGAATTTCAACAGTGTCAGCAATAAAACAGCTATTTCCCTGCATTTTGTTCAAGGTTACAGAAATAGGCTTCAGGGTACTCAGCGTGTGTTCAACATTTCTCTTAAGCCCAATGTTGAGAACTTTGGCTGTGACAGTGCCATCTATTTTTTCACGATTTTGTTCACAAACTGTCATCAGATTAGGCCAGTTCTTGATATAGTGCTTAAAACAGTCCACTACTGAGTTCCATCACACGTCTTGTGGGAGAGTTAGCTAGGTTCCTCCCAGTTTTTTCAGAGCAGCTGCTGCAAAGTGGTTGTTATGGAAGTATTTTGCAGTTTCAACAACTTTAGTCTTTATTTCTGGAATTCTGAAGTCTTTGGTTAGGAGGTGCATCAAATGAGCACTGCAAGCATATGTTATTAGCTTGGGACTCTCTTTACTCTATTCTGAATAATTTCTTCTCATCTTGGATACATTTGCAGCATTGTGTGTGACCAAGCTCCGTACTAGACATTTGAATTTTTTTTCACAGTTTGTTATAGCTTTTACTGCTCCTTCTTGTAAGTATTCTGCTGTGTGTGCATTTCCTGATGTATGAATTGTTTCTGTAAGGAAGACATTCCCTTCTTCTGTCGTCACACAAGCACATACAACAGGATCATTGTGGACATTGCTCCATCCATCAAGACTCAGGTTAGCAATTTCACCCTCTAGACCTTTTGCACACTGCTCAATTTCTCTTTCATACACTTTATCCAGCAATTCACCTGTGACATCTGCTCTGTTGGGTGGACTGTATCCTGGTCTTAATGACTGAACCATGTTAATGAAGTGTGGGTTCTCAATCATACGGAAAGGAGAGTTTGTTGCATAAACAAACCGGGCAATTTTTTCATCGATGATCTCTTTTTGTAATCTGCTGGTTCTTATGACAAACTTATCGATGGTTGTTTCAGGATGATGGAGATTTTTTTTTCTTTTTTGTACTGTGGCTATGTGACATACGTGATGTGACTGAAACACTATAATTGGCAGATAACTCTGAAACTATAAAAAATGATGTTGATCTAGAAGGTGGATAATCTTCAGAATCCTGTATGTTGAGGATGGATTCTCCTAAATAAAATAACTCAATGCAGTTATTTAATTAGTATTACCATACTGCTCATTTAGTATTACTCATTTCATTCACTGACACTCAGTACTACTTAAAAGGTGAAATTGTAAAAGGAAGATCTGCCTATTTCAGCTATTTATTTTTTATCTCAACTGCATCTAAAATGATAGTACCATAGAGTAACAACTATATTTTGTGCTCAAACATGAGAATTTAAGAATAGTCCAGAAGGAAGACAGGCAGTCGTTAAGAAAGAAGTATGAAATAAAAAAAGTTTACCAGCCTGAAGATCCTGCATGTTCAGACATGTTCCTTTCATCATCTTGAACGCAACTTCCTTCTGAGAAGGAACACTTCTCATGATGTTGTTTCATTCAGGCAAGCAGGCCTTGCATTTCTTTGTTGCACTGTTTGTATTTTGCACACATGCCTGTCTTACCCATAGGTAGAGGAACTTTATTAAAATTTTCCCAAACTGGGTCTCTTTTACAGCCTGCTGCAATTATAGGTTTTCCCTTCTAGTGAGAGAATGGTATGTTAGATCTCAAATCGATGAAGGCTACACTCAGAAAGACCTCAAGACTTTTGGAATATGCTGCTCAAACAGTTTCACTTTTGTTTCTACTGCCTGTCCCTCCCTTCTCCCATTTATCTCCAGACTTCTTCTCTTTGTCCAGATCTATTCTGCCCCCAATAATCTTCTATTCATTGAACTTTTTGAAACTTTGCACTTTTAAAGAGAGGTAAGGGATTGACTCTGTGTACACAAATTTGCAGAGGGACAATAGGGTTGAGGTCTGTTATTTCTCACCTCTATATATTTATTTATTTTAAAACGTTTTTTGCTGTTAACAAGCATGTTATCTCTGGAGACAAAAATCCACAGTTTGAGAACTGCAAAACTAAGCATCTCTGATGGTATCTTCTAGACTGAGCACTGAGTCCCATTGGGTATATAGAAAAATTAATCTAAATCAGTGGTTCCCAAACTTGTTCCACCACTTGTGCAGGGAAAGCCCCTGACGGGCCGGGCCGGTTTGTGTACCTGCCGCGTCCGCAGGTTCGACCGATTGCGGCTCCCAGTGGCCGCGGTTCGCTGTTCCGGGTCAATGGGAGCTGCTGGAAGCGGAGCAGTGAACCGTGGCCCCTGGGAGCCGCGATCGGCCGAACCTGCGGATGCAGCAGGTACACAAACCGGCCCGGCCCGCCAGGGGCTTTACCTGCACAAGCGGCAGAACAAGTTTGGGAACCACTGACCTAAATAATCTGTACAGAAGCCCCTAGAACCTCATAAGATTGGATCCCTAATCCATGAACTATTGGAACTCATTTACAAAACTTTTCTTAAACATTACATGAATATATTGTCTCATACTATAGAATTAGAATTTATAATTCCTATTCCATGATGAGATATCTTTGAGCTATAATGTATTTTAATTAAAACGGTCTTTAGATAGGTTTTTTCCCTCAAACAGCATTTTATCAAAAAAATCCAATTTAAATAAAAATCCAATTTTTTTATTTTTTTTTTTAAAACATAATTGATTTTTATCCACCCTGGTTCCTATCCAGGGCATCTATAGGACAGAGACGTAGTCATTGATCCATACCTTTAGTTCACATTACACCATTACACAGCAGGCCAGAGATGATGCAGCTTTCGGCAGAGCGGTGCTACAATCAGCAATTCCATAAACTCCGACCCCACCTGCTAGGTAAGGCTTGAGATTCACCTATTTGGAATTGACACAAGCAAGCACTCAAAGAAGAAAAAACAGTTACCTACCTCTTGTAAGTGTTGTTCTTCGAGATGTGTTGCTCATGTCCAATACTCACCCGCCTCCCCTCTGTCGGAGTATCCGGCAAGAAGGAACTGGAGAGGCAGCGGACCGGCAGGGACCTATATGCACTGGCATGGAGGCGTAACTCCAGGGGGCTCCACAGCTGGCCTGACAGGTACCGCTAAGGAAAAATCTTCCTACGATTGCACGTGGCATGCACACACCTACTTGGAATGGACATGAGCAACACATCTCGAAGTACAAGAGTCACGAGAGGGAGGTAACCGTTTTTTTGGCCTGAATGACGTAGTTAGATTCTCCAGAATCTCAACTTTCATCTTTTTTTTTTTTTTTTTTTTTTTACAAAAAAGCAAGTTCCTAGGGCTCGTGGTTTCAAGGAACACCTCCCAAATATGAATCAAGTGTAAACTTACACAATGATGTCTACCTGAGTCTGCAGATAGTCAGATACAATTTCCTTGGTGTGTGAACTGTCTCACTTCCCTTGAAATGTCAGCACTAAAGCCCAATGATGACACATCAATGTCAACATTAACTATTTCACTGCTGGTCATTCTAGCAAATGGAACAGGAAAAGGTGTGGAAGAAGACCCCTCAAGGAGTTGGGAATTAGGAATTGCTGCATGGAAGGAATACAAAATGAAGAACAAAGAAGACTTTCAAATGTAAGGGGAAAAGGAGAGAAAAACATAGAAAGAAGGTTAAGGAAATAAGATAGAGGGCAGAAGTAGTGGTGACCTAAAGGGGAGCAGATTTTCTCACTGAGTGATGCTGAATGTGATAGTAAGGGACTAAATTAAAGTTAGGCTACAACTAACTGAAAACTTCTCACTGACATCAATGGGAAATCTGCTGTGGATTGAGAAGATTGCAACAATATTGGAAATATCTCATATTTTGTATATAGCAGCAAAGGCTTTTGCACAGCAGGAACCAAACATTAAAAAAAATCAAATCTATAATTCATCTGATTTTTTAAATAAATTAGTATTTAAAGTGAAAGGTAGGCTTAACATTGAAAGGTTCTTTACTCCTGCATTTAAAAGTCAAAACTAAGTTTTAAAATATTTACTAAATACAGTGTTTAACCAAAGTTAGATTTTTCCCATATGAAGATCCATTTCATCGTAAGGAATCCTTTGCAGCTGAGGAGCAGCAAAAGAAGGGAAGGAAAAGAGCTCCTGAGCGCCATGGGAATGCTGTGCTTCTGCTCCACTGCACAGAAATAATTGCAGTCTCTTTTTTAATATTTAGATGCACAGTTAAATTATTTCTGTAAAGTCAAAGTTTATCAAATGTTTTTGTAATCAATTAACATGGCATCATAATTCCCAATTTGTTGCAGAAATCTGTGTCTTTCTATCAGTTAAAGGGGAGTGGGACAGGTCAGGCGGAAGCTTCTCTCCTGCATTTTCCTGCACTCTGGGAAAGGTCAAAGGTTTAGCTAAGGGAGCAGTCTGGCCATAAATATAAAAAGGACCATGCAGAGAGAGGTGGTAACTAGTCGGCCTCAGAAAAGGAGATAGAAATGACATTCATTTAGAAAACCAGATGCTCCTCACCCCTTCTGATTATGAATTAGGTATCTGTTTAGGTGATGGACTCAGTGCAGCCACACTTCTGAGTACAATCACTCCCCCCATTATAATGCTGAGAGATACTTACTTCCTTATACTTTAAATATAGGAGTGTTATTCCTTATACTTAGAAACAGAGTAGGGAAGGAGGAGCCATCAGTAATATGGGACTTGAAATGGGACCATAGGAATTAACAAGTAAAGATTGCTCCACAGGCTTGCGTTACTTGACAGTAAAAGGTTATTTTTCCTTATAAAATGCATTACAATTATTTTTTTAAATCACTCCAATCATAGCAGTAAATAGCTGGAAACAACTAGAAAGAGCACAAATGGCCAACAGTTGCAATTCAGCGAGAATTGCTAAGGAAAGGTATAGTCTTTTACACTGTGGTCTGAGTGAAATTAAACCCTGCTTTGAAATTCATGGCCTTTCCCTGCTCTTCACTTATACGAAAATTATTTTACCCACTGGCCGTTGCAATACTAGCACTTACTGAATATTGAAATGAGTAATATTGTATAGTTAATGAAGAGTAATGTGACCTAAGCAGATAATTGGGAACCAAGAACTCCCAAGTTTTAATCCTGCCACAAACATTAACTTTCTCTGTGGGTTTAATTGCCCAGAGGTTTAACTGCAGAGAGGACTTGCCCTCTCTGTCTGAATTTATTTATTTGTACAAGGGAGGATAATAATACTACAATCTTGCCTCATAACAGCATTGTGTGAATTAGTTTTATGTTTATAAAATGCCATTCATGGTTAAAAGTACTAAGTAGTAAGATAGAAAGGATTCTGAAGAGGCAAACTAAGCAATTTCTCTGTATTCTGGGACATGTTGCAAGACATCCTCACTCCAGAGAAGCCTGTGTGAGGAACACTTAATCAAAGAGGTCCTGGTGTCTTTATTTTTTGGTTCTCACCTGGTACTTGCTCCCTGGCCCCTGTTTCCCACCCCTCGGACTGTGCATTCCATATCATACTTTTCATTTCCTCCTAAAACCTTCCATTTTCATTCCTTCTTTTTTTGTCTTAACTCTCATGTCAACCAATGGGATAATGTATATTTATATGCTTTTAAAATGTTTTGTGCAGGTCTTGAAATAATATACATTCTAGTTTTTAAAGTACTTTTTGTATCTTCGTGACAGTTACTGTCTTCGCTCTCCCTGAGCCCCCAGTTGTCCTGGTAAACACATACGTAGTGAATTTGCTTTGTGTAGAAATTGACCATCATTTGATGCCATACATCTTGTGATGCTTACTTAAAATATGTAATTACTTATTCATTTTAAACAATACATAAATCTGATCCCTCAATCAGCTCTGGCTTCCACTGAGGCAGTTTCTCCACTACATAGATTTCCCGACAGCCCCTGTTTTCTCCCTTCGGCTGCAGCTGTTTTCCTTCTCTGCCTGAAGCTGATTTCTCTGTAGCTCCTTCTGAATCTATCTTCCCTTATCCTACTTGATACAGTTTCTCTATACTCCCTTTGACACCAACTCTCCCACCCCCAATCTTCATTTATTGATGGTTCCCATTACCTTCCTATTTCTTCTTCTGCTTTCTCTTTCTTGCTTCAAACTCTTCAGTGACCTTTATTCCATTTTTGCTGTTTCCCTGCCTCACATCCCTTGACCATCTTCTGTGTTGGAACACAGGCAGCATTCTACCTTCTTCATTCCCCTAACTCCTCGTTGTTTCTGGGAGCCATACATTTTCAATTATAGTTGACTAATATTTGTATTGCTTGAATATTGAGCTGCCAATCTAGTTGCCAAACTAGTTGCTATCAGCTCTCTTAGCTATGTCCTACCACTCTCGTATGACTGAATGTTTGACTAGCGCAAACATCAAACAAAAATATTCTAAAATATTTGGGTCACCAAACATTGCTGATATTTACATGATTTGGCAAATTAATAATTCAATTCACGCTTCCCTAATAAACTGTCCTATTACATAATACCCATTCTAAGATGGCTTCCAGCTAAGCAACCTATTACTTTTAAAGTTTTATTAATTTTTATAAGTCCCTGCATAACTCTTAGTTATTCAAATTACCTCTTTATCTTCTGTGTCTCTGGGAAATCTTTGTACTTTGTTTTATCTGAACTAACAAATACCACTTTTTATAGGCCAATTTAAGATGTGTGTCTAAGTAGCTTCACGGTGAGAATGTACTGGGTACTAAAGGTCGCTTTAATCTAACATAATAAAAATCAATAACTGGAGGTTAAAGCCAGATAAATTGAAATGAGAAATAAGGCACAAGTTTTTAACAGTGAGGAAAAACCAGCCATGGGAAGTGGTAGATTCCCCATCTCTTATTGTCTTTACACCAGTGTGGGGTGCCTTTTTGGCTTTAGTCAAACACACGTTATTAGGCTCAATACAGGGGTAACTGGATGAAATTCTATGATTTGTGTTTTACAGGAGGTCAGACTAAATAATCTAATGGTCCCTTCTGGCCTTGGAATCTATGAATCCACAAAGATTGTGGGGATTGTTATTGAGGTCATATCTTGAAATATAACGCAAACTTAACAGACTTGTGTTTTAATAAAATCTTTTGCGGATGGGTTTTTACATTCCCACTCAACCTCCTACTGCAGAATCATAGAAGATTAGAGTTGGAAAAGACCTCGGGAAGTCATCTAGTCCAACCCCCTCTTCAAAGCAGGACCAACCCCAACTAAATCAGAAGATGAAGCCCAGCTGCATAATCCCATTCAGTCTTAGCAATTGTTTAGCACTGCTTTACGTCAGTTTGTTTTTGAGCTAATCTTTGCAAGGAAAAGGGCCAGCGATTTAAATATTGTTTTCAGAGAACACTAAGATTCTCTTTACAGGGTCCAAAATCTGGCTCCATGGAAAAAGAGACTTGCACAAACTCCTGCCAATTCAATACTGACTTTGTCCAACACTGATGTCATTCAGAGAAGCTGTCTGTCATCTCAGGAATTTTTCCTAAGTGACTTACTTGCAGAACTGCTTCAAAGAGTAATCAGACTATGAGGCAAAAGTAGAAAGAGAAAGTCCTATGCAGAGGGAACTGCCCAATAAATGGAGCTCCATGTCATCTAATTCTTTTTTTCCAAAAAAATTCCTTCTGTTGATTAATCTGCCTCAGGGTCATCACTGCTAGCAACAGTGGAAGCTTTAGTGTGAATGGGCTCTTGATGGTCTCTGGCATTTTAAGCATTGTGTCATGTGACAGAGCAGGTTTTATCAACCCAGTTAAACATTTTACATAATATGGATTGAACTTCAGCCTGCATTACAGATAAGAACATGTTAGGTTCTTAAGAGCTAGTAGAAAAAGATTTAATTCAGTTACTGTGGCAATGCACACAGGTACCAGTTTAATGGGAGTAGGTACTGTGCAGGATTTCCATAGTATTAGAGGATGAGAATCCTGTAATTGGAAATCCATGGTGTTAGAAGAATTTACTAAATTTAGAGTGCCAAATAAGTTTGAAAGGTAATAGTTTCAGAGTGCTACTATGGCTGTTGTGTCAAATGTCATTAACTAGAGGATAGCATCTTTGTCACATACTGAATAACATCCTGCCACTGTTTGAGTTGGCAGTTCCAAAGAGAGTTGAAATCATGAGAATGGAACAGTTTTAAATGGTGATCAGCTTTGGTAGTCTGTAACTACACATAAAGGGTAGTTCTGTGTATTCTGTTCTTTTGATAATACTATTAGAAAGCATCTGTTTATTTTTTGTCACCTGAGATCCACATGTTTGGGAGGGATTACTTCTTATAAATTTTAACATGTGTATGCATTATCGTTTTAGGGGAAGCCTTTTAGACTCAGGAAAACTTTCTAATCTATGATATTTATATGGTGCTAATTGTTGAAACAGGTCTTTAATGGCCCACAGCTGGGCAGATTGTTACCTGTACGAATGAAAATTCACATTCAGTTTGCGCTATGCACAGCGGTTTATTTGAGAAAGAATCACACAAGCGGTAAAAAGTTATATAATACATCTTCCTAATACACCTCAATTCCCCAAACGTAAACCCTCAGTAATTATGTTGGCCTTACATAGTATCCTGATTGGCAAACAAAGCAGATATTGCTACCGGTTCTAGACGGAGACTTCTTTTCTTCTCTTCTCTTCCCCTTTCAGGTACTTGGTCTGTCAAATGTCCCCTGAAGCAGGGTATTGGTTACCCCAAGGCCCTCTGGTTCAAAAGTCTACAAAAGTCACTCATAGCAGGGTGTTGGCTACCCTGAGACTCTCTACCTCACAGCGTCACAGACCTCTTCAGATGTTAATTGGGGAACTAACTAACTCTGCTTAGCATTTATACCTCTTGTTCTCAAAGGAGTAACATGTCGCAGAAATATGCCTTGTTGGGTGTTCCATTACTGTTTTTTTTTTAATTAATATTTTAGAAGAGACTGCAAAATGGACAGAGTCCAAAGATCAGTTGACGTTTACCCTCTCATTAATCATTCACTTGAGCTTTTGGTGTGGTGCTATCCTAAAGGGTCATTTTGACTCAGGTCAGCCTGTTCCAAGCTCCTGTGTCTTCTACATATTTACTTTTGTGAGCTGGCCATCGGCTGATATATTTCAAAGTTCCATGTTGAAACACACATACAGATAGAGTCTCTGATTAACCAATTCCAGCACTTTCAGTAAATTTCCATACCAACTATCTGATGCTAAGAAGATCCTGCTCTCAGAATCCTCTAGCAAATTTAGATGTACACAGCCATACCAAACTCATGTTCACCACATTGATTCATATCAAACACAACAGTTCACAATAATAATTTGGTACCGTCCCAACACTAATCACCATAGTTTCTACATGCTGACATCAATGCATATTATAATTAAAATATAAACGCTATATCTTTTATTATATCTGGCACTCTAGTGACAGCACATTTTAAGATTGCCTAAACTGTTCTATTATAAACTCCCATTTTCAGTTGCTAATGAAGGTCAGCATTTTTCATCTTTTGGCCTGTACAAAGGTGAAATATATTTGGTAAGTTTCAGCAAAAATAGGTTAGCCATTTTTGAGAATGAAGACAGTGATGAAAGATATACATTTCCTAAAAAGCATAAATAAATTGTGCCACCATTTTTAACATGATTAGCTGCAAAGTGTGCTTAGGGTAGAAATTGACGTTTGATAGGGAATACCTCAGAAGGAAGATTGCCTTCAATGTCTTGGTGTAAATCTAATTGTATTTGGCAAAGATATGAGGGTTTGAAAATTGTAGTTTGCTTACCTGCAGTAGTTTTATAAAAATTATAGCACTTTTTAACAACTGTCTTCCAATGGTATAAATGAAAGAGGGCTGTACAGTGCTTCTGTGAGTAGATCATTTAGAACCATTAAAAAAAAATCTATTGAGTCCTGCCTGATTCATTGGGAGTGAGTTTTGTGCCTCATAGCCAAATGCCCCAGCAGACCATTCTGGTTGCTGCTGATTGCTAAAGCATAGCAATGCTGCTTCCTTAGCTGTGCGCAGAAATGGCTTACACTCTAGGGGACTCAGCTGGCCAAATAAGACAGATTTTCAAAAGATTTATACCACTGGACCCTATTTTGCAAAATAAATAAATTACTCAGTGTTAAGGTTGGGTTTTAGTTGCACAAAAGTCATGATGTTCAGAGTGAATTTCCCAAAGCATCCTATGCTGTTTCCTTGAATGTATGCCTTTTATTGAAAGATTACACAATACTGAAACAATGTGATATACTAGTTGGCAAATCAGACCTTAAAATGGAAAGAAAGTAAGTTTTTTCTCTAGTCCTCCTCCAGTTGGACTGCATAAGTAAATTGAATTGAATACTATTTTAAAAATATATATACATACATGAACGTTTTTTGTTGCTCTATGTTGTTCAATCATGTAACAAAAGAACCTGCTGAAATTGTATGGGTGGGAACCTTAACTCTAAATTTCCCAACTTTTGTGAAATGAACTCACCCATCCCATTGCATCAACATAGTGGCCCAGATCCTCAGCTGATGTACATTGGGGTAGCTCCATTGAAGTTAGTGGAGCCAGCTAATTTACACCATATGAGGAGCTTGACCCTATGTTTTTGTTTGTTTTTGTTATTTATTTTTATATTTAAAAGGATTATCTGTGTTGAAAACCAACAGTATTTGAAGGATAGCATGCACCTTAGGGGTTCAAGTGTCATTGTTCTTGTGTGTGCATATAGAGTAGATAGATGTACTAACAGTTGTTCCATCTGCCTTTCGCTTTCATAGACATTTGGGCCTGGATCTGGTTCCTCGGAAGGACTTTGAGGTGGTGGATTCAGATCAGATCAGCATCTCAGATCTTTATAAAATGGTAAGAAACCTCAGGTGAAAGTCCTTTGTTTGTGTATAAGCATGGGGAAGAGATTTTCCTTTCCTTATTTATGTTGCTTGTTGTGGGGGGGACTAAATCTTTTTTTATTGTTTCCAACATAACTAATATTGGTCAGGGAGAAGGGGAGCGATTGATGCTAGTCCTTAGCTGATGCTGTGAAAGATGGGTATTTCTGTGTTCGTTACATATCACTCTATAAAGCTTCCAGTATCACTGAGTCTTATTATTTTCAATCTGAATTTTTTAAAAAATGAAAAATCAGGTCAATGGTGATGTCAGGGTTCTTTCCTGAGAGTGGTCTATAATAAGTGTTTTTCTCTGTGTGATCACTAGACTAGGCATATACGTACCACAACATGCTTGATTTATCAAATTCTGCTTTTCAATAGGAAAAGAGGCCTTTTTTTTGAGGTTTTATTACACTAGCTGTGTTAAATTTATTCTTTCCCTTTATTTTCTTGATTCATTGACTACATTGTAGTTTAAATTTGGCATTTCTTTTATCTCTTTAACTCATTGATTATTCTGGTAGTTACTGTCTTTATTTGTCTTTATTACTCTGACTTCTTGTTAGTTAAAACAACCTATATTTTCTTGTTCAAAGGACATAATTTTCTACAAATTTGGCAAAATGGAGAGAAAGAGGGGCAGGGAAAGAGAAGAATGTTGAATAGCTCTAGTAAAATATAAATAGGGTAAACAAATCAGTTCTGGAGAATCAATAATAACTTGGCATTGGTTTCGAAACCTAACTAGTGGCTTAGAATGTAATTTCAGCCCAGCTGCAGTTTAATCTGTTTGCTTGACACATTCATCTGGGTGCAGTGGAAAAAGCACTAGGGTATGTCTATACTGGAGCTGGAAGTGTAATTTCCAGTTTAGGTAGACATAGCTGTGTTAGCTCTCATTGAGCTAGCGTGCTAACAATTGCACAGTAGCCACAGCTGCACTGGTAGTGGGATGGGCTAGCCATCCCGAGTACATACTTAGGTTTTCAGATGGGCTTGTACTCTGGGCAGCTAGCACAAATATGGAAATTACACCTCCAGCTACAGAGGAGACATACCATATCAGTAGAGGAGCTACTGAATTTAAGGCTTTTAGGACTTCATGAAGAGAGAGACAAAAAATCAGATGTAGCTATAGCAATAACATTACAATCCAACAGTCTCTGCCATTCTCATGTCAGTGCTCCAGAACCAGCAGCAGTTCCTATCCACTCATTCATTTTCTCATTTTTATTCATTTATGCTTCAGATATTATATAGAGAAATCTGCCATTAATATGCTGTGGCAATAAGACCTGCTAGTGTTCTATAAGGTGAGGAAGTACTACAAGATTTTTTAATGGAGATATCCCATCTCCTAGAACTGGAAGGGACCTTGAAAGGTCATCGAGTCCAGCCCCCTGCCTTCACTAGCAGGACCAAGTACTGATTTTGCCCCAGATCCCCAAGTGGCCCCCTCAAGGATTGAACTCACAACCCTGGGTTTAGCAGGCCAATGCTCAAACCACTGAGCTATCCCTCCCCCCAAGATCTGTCATAACACCCAGTTTGTTAGTATTTTGCTCACAAATTGTTGTTTTTCTCACTTTAAAGCCCCATGCACCAGGCAGAAGTTTCAGAATGCCATACTGACAGATAACAACATGGTCTGACTGGAAAACAGGTTGACCTCTATAGCCTTCTACAGATAAATAAAATCCTACTTTGGGAATGTAAAATCACATGTCATTGTTAGTCTTGTTGAATATGTCATGGGTTTCTCTCAGACTGTCCTTAATCAGTTGAGAGCATGCAAAAGATTACAACTCCCTGAAATTATCTTAAGCGGGCATTAATTTTGTTTAATAGGTGCTGTGGATTGGACAGAACCACTTTTTTACCATTTAATTGAATACCAAATAATCAGCAACAGTATTCATCAAACACTAGATACAAATACTAATCGTTAACATTCTTTGGATGTTGTAAAATCACACTGGTAGCAAGATATAGAGTTGATTAGCATTAGGCCTCCTCCAGTAAATATACCTTTTGGAGCATGGAGTGCATCAAGAATTTGTGCATGTGTCCAGTACATTCAGGAGAGCTACTATTTGATGAAATTGCAAATTTCTATTCTTTGTTTTTACAAAAGACCACAGAGATGTTATAATGAATTTGGTGACAGATCAGCTGCCAGTTTTTTAATAAGGGACTCACATTAAAAGTATACCTCTTTGCCTAAGTAAGATGATGCGTATCACAGGTACTTGAACTCACAGAGTGGCTGGATATGAGGGACTATGGAATACATTAATTTAAACAAAACCATTTCATCATGAACATAATTAAGGATGGAGGCAATATCGCTAAACTAAACTAAACTAAACAAAAATACTGTGCATTTAACTGGAAATGTTTATACTCTTTTCCTGATAGTATAGTATAGGGGTGAGCAAACTTTTTGGCCTGAGGGCCACATCGGGGAATAGAAATTGTATGGCGGGCCATGAATGCTCACGAAATTGGGGTTGGGGTGTGGGAGGGGGTGAGGGTGAGGGCTCTGGTTGGGGGTGCAGGCTCTGGGGTGGGGCTGGGGATGAGGAGTTTGGGGCGTAGGAGGGTGATCTGGGCTGGGACCAAGGGCTTTGGAGGGCGGGAGGGGGATCAGGACTGGGGCAAGGGTGCGGGAAGGGGTGCAGGTTCCAGCTGGAGGTGCAGGCTCTGGGATGGGGCTGGGGATGAGAGTTTTGGGGTGCAGGAGGGTCCTCCAGGATGGGATCGAGGGGTTTGGAGAGTGGGAGGGGGATCAGGGCTGGGGCAGGGGGTTGGGGCATGGGGAAAGGCTCAGGGGTGCAGGTTCTGGGCGGCGCTTACCTCAAGCAACTCCCAGAAGCAGTGGCATGTCCCTTCTCTGGCTCCTATGCAGAGGCACAGCCAAGTGGCTCTGCCTGCTGCCCCATCTGCAGGCATCCCATTGGCATCCCATCCGCAGGCATCTCACTGGAATGGCCAGAGGGGGGCCATTGGAGCATGTAGGAGCCGGAGTGGGGCCGTGCTGCGGCTTCTTGGAGCTGCATGGAGCAGCTCCCAACCCAGCACCCTGGCCAGAGCACCGGAGTGGGGCTGAGCCATGTGGTGCGGCCCCCAACCCAGCACCCCAGCTGGCGTACTGGAGCAGGGCAAGCCCCAGACCCTGCTCCCCAGTGAGAGCTTGCAGGCCGGCTTAAAACAGCTTGCGGGCCGGATCCAGCCCGTGGGCCATAGTTTGCCCACCCTGGTATAGTATGATATAAAATAGATTGATAATATAGTAGAATGTTGAACTTAGGTATTTGTTTTATAAAAATTCCTTCATTTCAAGGAGTTCAGACTTTCAGCATTTTTAGGCATTGATACACTGATACATACAATGAAGTAAAACTACAATTTCACAGGCCTAAATAACTGTTTGGTGACTATGGAAGTACTGAGTTGTAGACTCAATAACACAATTTAAAATAAGGGGACCCTAGTTCTCCCCTGTCTCTAGGATCACAACATTTTAATACCCATCTTCCCAAATAAAGTGACTGATAAGAGAATTAAGCTTCTCAAATGTTAATATCCTAAATAGTGGGGTCCAACCTTAGTCCAAGGATGACAAGTTGAACAGTAGGGCTGGAAGGGTGAACCCCTAAATAATATCCCTTTGCTAAGCTGTAATATCAGGAACTGTTTGTGTAATTTGTGGGTGAAGATATTACTATTATTTATTATTTGTATTACTGTAGCACCTAGAAGCCCTAGTCATGGACCAGGACATCATTGTACTAGGTGCTATACAAACACAAAGCAAAAGATATTTTCTGTCAGGGGACCCCCTCACCTCAGTAAAATATTTGAAAATACCTAAAATGCAATCTAGTGCATTCCAAAGAAAATAGTAATTGTTTGTCATAACTATTTTTATGGGTGCCAGGGATAAGCCATCTCAGGCAAATATTTTTATTTCCCAATTTAAAGTTTTCAATGGCTTTTAGATTTACTTAGATTTAGATTTTAGAACTGTAAAAATATATAATTAGACCAACCAATAGAGGATCAGTTCCCAGAAAGAAGGAATGAATTGGCAGCAGGAAAAGAAGAAAGCAAGAAGCAAAAAAGAAGAGGGGATAGTCCATTGAGCATTCTATGAATTAACACATTGTCAATTAGAAGTGTCGTACAGAGATTTCATCATGTAACAGTAGATAGTTGTTCATACATGGAAAGAAATAGAGACCATATGTTTTCAAAAACTTAAAATCTGTAAAGATTTGTGTATGTCACCATTTTCAAAGTGTAGTCATAGTTTGTAAGTCCATTTCTCTATGCATGGGAAATATTGAAGCTTTCCATTCTGCAGCACTGGTTTTTACTATTAACTTCTCAATTTGCCCTGTATTAAAAGGTATTAGTACAGGCTTCAAATCAAACCTTGCATGACTCAGAAAACACCTAATACACATTTTAACTTTATGACTTGCTTGATTTCCTTGCACTTGATTCAAAGTATCTTTCTTAATTTGAATATTTGTGACATAATGAACGTTTAAATTGATTAATGTAACTAAGGTTCTATTGTTCTGGCAGAGACATTGATTTAGTTACAATGTGAAAGTTCCACTGGGAGTTTTCTAGGTTAAAAATCCAACACTTGAGTGTTCTGGTACAGTGGCATTTGAGTGGCCTTGCTCCAGCACACTAGTGTCTCAGGTTATAGATGTTCAGTTCACATTTGGGAGGCTATCTCCACAACCTAAAAGGCAAAAAACTTAATTTTTGTTTAAATAAAAAGATAGATTCTGCAGAAACTGATGAGAATCCCTTATCAGGGAAAGTTTCATACTTGTCAACAACAAAGCTTTAATTGGCTTGTCAAGCCCTGCAATAAGATTTCTTAGTCTGTGGAATAGTCTTCCGAGAGTATTCATGCAGGGGTCCTGGAACAATTTGTATAGTGGGGGTGCTGAGAACCACTGGACCAAACTGTAAACCCTTTATATGATGGAAATCACTTCAATCCAGAGAGTGCGGCAGCACCCTTAGTTCCAGCACCTATGTATTCATGGGATCCTTATTGTTTTCCACATTTACAGAATTGGAAAATAGTACAACAGGGAACGGTATTGTACTGGCAAAAAAACAGATCAGGGTACTTAGTCGGTCTTTTCCATCTGTAAATACTGTGAAATGAAGGCATGTTATATAAACCCTGATCATTACATTAATTTCATTAGCAAAATGTGTGGATTTAAATGTTTTTGTATGATGTGGCTTTTATTTAGTTTTAAGTGTCCTATCTGGGTATGCATGTCTTTGCAGCTTATGTACAGTAACTCCTCACTTAATGTCCTAGTTAAGTTCTTGAAAAATGCAACTTTAAACGAAAAGATGTTAAGCGAATCCAATTTCCACATAAGAATTAATGTAAATAGGGGGAGTTAGGTTCCAGGCAATTTTTTTTTTTGCCAGACAAAAGACACAATATACATATACAGTATAAGTTTTACATAATTTTAAACAAACAATTTAATACTCTACTCACCAATGATGATTGCGAAGCTTGGTTGAGGCAGAGGTGTAGCAGGGTCGGGGTAAGGGCTTGCCCTGTTCCGTGCCCCCCGTCTCCTCCCAGTGCTCCTGCCAGGGAGTGGGGTCGGGGCATGGGAGCTTGCCCGCTCCCCAGCTGGAATGCCGGGAAGGTCGAGTGGGGGAAGCCAAACAACATTATAAGGGAACATTGCAGGACTTTAAAGGAGTATGTTCTCTAATACATCAGCGACCTAATAATGAAAGGTTAACCAGGACGACGTTAAGTGAGGAGTTACTGTATGGCATTTCATTGTTTTTCTTCCAGTGATGGTCCCTATGTGTATTCCACTCAAGGTGCGCATGCACTCCATGTGTCTGAGACCAGAAGACATTTTCTAGTCGTGTCAGTTGGTCTGCACCTGCAGTTTTCTGAACTGAGGGCGTAAGTGACAGTGTGGAGTCCCTTTCAGTTCCTTTCTACCACCCATGGTTTGATGTGGAATCTCTTCAGTGTCCAGAGTGTTAGCTAGCGTTCTGATTCAAAACGTGTAGATAACTGTAAATAGTTTTTAAAATCTATTTTTAGATAATTTTATAGTTAGTGTAGTTTAGTAGTCTTAAGGGTTTCTCTCACCTTAACATTCACCTTTATGCAGTGCCTGGTATGTCCAGGATCCCAGGATTTAAGAGCTGCATGGCTGGGCTTTCCCAGTCAGCAGCAACCATGACATGTGCTTCTATGACATGGGGAAGCCCATATTCCTCTGGTCCTTTCTGAGCGGAACCCATCAAACTCATGAATACAGGCTATGAGGCCTAGTCCAGTTCTGGCCTGTCAGACCCCCCATGCATCAGGCAGAAGCACCAAGAAGTGTCCCTCCGAGCATAGGTTTCAGAGTAGCAGCTGTGTTAATCTGTATCCGCAAAAAAAACAGGAGTACTTGTGGCACCTTAGAGACTAACAAATTTATTTGAGCATAAGCTTTCGTGGGCTACAGCCCACTCCATCGGATGCATGTAGTGGAAAATACAGTAGAAAGATAGATAGATAGATATATAGATAGATATTTACTCTCACAGATCTTGGGAGACAGACCTGTCCTCGCTTACAGACAACTCCCCAACCTAAAGCAAATACTCACCAGCAACCACACATCACTGAACAAAACCACTGACCCAGGAACCTATCCTTGTAACAAAGCCCAATGCCAACTCTGTCCACATATCTATTCAAGTGACATCATCATAGGACCTAATCACATCAGCCATACCATCAGGGGCTTGTTCACCTGCACATCTACCAATGTGATATATGCCATCATGTGCCAGCAATGCCCCTCTGCCATGTACATTGGCCAAACCGGACAGTCTCTACGCAAAAGAATTAATGGTCACAAATCTGACATCAGGAATCATAATACTCAAAAACCAGTGGGAGAACACTTTAACCTGTCTGGTCATTCAATGACAGACCTGCGGGTGCCTATATTACAACAGAAAAACTTTAAAAACAGACTCCAACGAGAGACTGCTGAGCTGGAATTGATATGCAAACTAGACACAATCAACAAAGGATTGAATAAGGACTGGGAATGGCTGAGCCATTACAAACATTGAATCTATCTCCCCTTGTAAGTATTCTCACACTTCTTATCAAACTGTCTGTACTGGACTACCTTGATTATCACTTCAAAAGTTTTTTTTCTCTTACTTAATTGGTCTCTCAGAATTGGTAAGACAACTCCCACCTGTTTATGCTCTCTGTATGTGTGTATATATATATATATATCTCCTCAATATTTATTCCACTCTATATGCATCCGAAGAAGTGGGCTGTAGTCCACGAAAGCTTATGCTCTAATAAATTTTAGTCTCTGAGGGCTGGTCCCCACTTAGTCCGGACTTCGGACTCAGGTACGCAAATTCAGCTACGTTAATAACGTAGCTGAATTCGAAGTACCTTAGTCCGGACTTACCGGGGTCCAGACGCGGCCGGAAGTCTCCCCCCGTCGACGCTGCGTACTCCTCTCGGAGAGCTGGAGTACCGGCGCCGATTGTGGGCACTTCCGGGATCGATCCGGGATCGATTTATCGCGTCTTAACCAGACGCGATAAATCGATCACAGAACATCGATTGCGTGCCTCCGGACCAGCCGGTAAGTGAAGACTAGGCCTAAGGTGCCACAAGTACTCCTGTTCTTTTTGCGGATACAGACTAACACGGCTGCTACTCTGAAACCTGTCATTATGCAAGGCACTGCATTTAGCCGTATGGAGTGGAAATCCATCAACCTCATGAAAAAACTCGTACAGATACAGACAGACATCATCTTCCTTTCCAAATGCAAGCAGATGGACATCATACCAAAAGGACTAAAGGTAAAAAATCCATTACAATCTACATATCACACAGACTATGCTGAGAGACTGTGTCACACACTCTCAAAGAAACTGCGAAACCACCTGATCAGCATCCTATACAGCAAACAGGGAAAGATTAAGAATGAGCTCTCAGAACTGGATACTCTCATAAGAAACCAACCTTCCACACAAACTTCCTCATGGATAGACTTTACAAAAACTAGACAAGCTATTTACAAGACAAACTTTGCCTCTCTACAAAGGAAAAAGGACACTAAACTATCTAAACTGCTACATGCCACAAGCAGCCACAACAGTAGTTCCCTTAACCCACCCAGCAATATTGTTAATCTTTCCAGCTATGCTCTTAGCCCAGCAGAAGAGTCTGTCCTATCTCGGGGCCTCTCCTTTTGTCCCTCCAGACCCATGAATATGATACAGTTCTGTGGTGACCTAGAATCCTACTTTCGACATCTCCGACTCAAAGACTATTTCCAACATACCTTTGAACAGCATACTATCCCACAGAATCCCCCCTACCGGCACTACAAAAAAAAGGATTCTGCGTGGACTCCTCCGGACGGTCGAAACAACAGACTGGATTTCTACATAGATTGCTTCCGTCAACGTGCAAAGGCTGAAATTGTGGAAAAGCAACATCACTTGCCACATAACTCAGCAATGCTGAACACAACGCCATCTACAGCCTGAGAAACAACCCTGACATCATAATCAAAAAGGCTGACAAAGGAGGTGCTGTCGTCATCATGAATAAATTGGAATGTGACCAAGAGGCTGCTAGACAGCTCTCTAACACCACATTCTACAGGCCATTATCCTCTGATCCCACTGAGGATTACCTAAAGAAACTACACCATCTTCTAAAAAAACTCCCTGACAAAGCACAGGAACAAATCTGTATAGACACATGCCTAGAACCCCGACCAGGGGTATTCTATTTGCTACCCAAGATCCATAAACCTGGAAATCCTGGATGCCCCATCATCTCAGGCATTGGCACCCTAACATCAGGCTTGTCTGGTTATGTGGACTCTCTCCTCAGACCCTACGCTACCAGCACTCCCAGCTATCTTCGAGACACCACTGACTTCCTGAGGAAACTACAATCCATTGGTGATCTTCCAGAAACACCATCCTGGCCACTATGGACGTAGAAGCCCTCTACACCAATATTCCACACAAAGATGGACTACAAGTTATCAGGAACAGTATCCCCGATAATGTCACAGCTAACCTGGTGGCTGAACTTTGTGATTTTGTCCTCACCCACAACTATTTCACATTTGGGGACAATATATACCTTCAAGTCAGCGGCACTGCTATGGGTACCCGCATGGCCCCACAATATGCCAACATTTTTATGGCTGACTTAGAACAACGCTTCCTTAGCTCTCGTCCCCTAACGCCCCTACTCTACTTGCGCTACATTGATGACATCTTCATCATCTGGACTCATGGAAAAGAAGCCCTTGAGGAATTTCACCATGATTTCAATAATTTCCATCCCACCATCAACCTCAGCCTAGATCAATCCACACAAGCGGTCCATTTCCTGGACACTACTGTGCTAATAAGCGATGGTCACATCAATACCACCCTATACCGGAAACCTACTGACCGCTACACTTACCTACATGCCTCCAGCTTCCATCCAGGACACACCACACGATCCATTGTCTACATCCAAGCTCTAAGATATAACCGCATTTGCTCCAATCCCTCAGATAGAGACAAGCACCTACAAGATCTCTATCAAGCATTCTTAAAACTACAGTACCCACCTGCTGAAGTGAAAAAACAGATTGACAAAGCCAGACAAGTACCCAGAAGTCACCTCCTACAAGACAGGCCCAACAAAGAAAATAACAGAACACCACTAGCTGTCACCTTCAGCCCCCAACTAAAACCTCTCCAGCGCATCATCAGAGATCTACAACCTATCCTGAAAGATGATCCTTTACTCTCACAGATCTTGGGAGACAGACCTGTTCTCGCTTACAGACAACCCCCCAACCTAAAGCAAATACTCACCAGCAACCACACATCACTGAACAAAACCACTGACCCAGGAACCTATCCTTGTAACAAAGCCCAATGCCAACTCTGTCCACATATCTATTCAAGTGACATCATCATAGGACCTAATCACATCAGCCATACCATCAGGGGCTCGTTCACCTGCACATCTACCAATGTGATATATGCCATCATGTGCCAGCAATGCCCCTCTGCCATGTACATTGGCCAAACCGGACAGTCTCTACACAAGAATTAATGGACACAAATCTGACATCAGGAATCATAATACTCAAAAACCAGTGGGAGAACACTTTAACCTGTCTGGTCATTCAATGACAGACCTGCGGGTGGCTATATTACAACAGAAAAACTTTAAAAACAGACTCCAACGAGAGACTGCTGAGCTGGAATTGATATGCAAACTAGACACAATCAACAAAGGATTGAATAAGGACTGGGAATGGCTGAGCCATTACAAACATTGAATCTATCTCCCCTCGTAAGTATTCTCACACTTCTTATCAAACTGTCTGTACTGGGCTACCTTGATTATCAGTTCAAAAGTTTTTTTTCTCTTACTTAATTGGTCTCTCAGAATTGGTAAGACAACTCCCACCTGTTTATGCTCTCTGTATGTGTGTATATATATATATATCTCCTCAATATTTATTCCACTCTATATGCATCCGAAGAAGTGGGCTGTAGTCCACGAAAGCTTATGCTCTAATAAATTTGTTAGTCTCTAAGGTGCCACAAGTACTCCTGTTCTTTTTGCGGATACAGACTAACACGGCTGCTACTCTGAAACCTAGATAGATATAGATATACACACACAAAGAGAGAACATGAAACAATGGTTGTTACCATACACCGTATAGTGTGTATGGTAACACCCATTGTTTCATGTTCTCTGTGTATATATATATCTTCCTACTGTATTTTCCACTACATGCATCCGATGAAGTGGGCTGTAGCCCACGAAAGCTTATGCTCAAATAAATTTGTTAGTCTCTAAGATGCCACAAGTACTCCTCAGAGCATAGTGAGCTCTGACTCCAGGGATCACTGGAGCAGAGCCAAACAAAGGCATGAGGAGGGTAAGAGCAAGCACTCTCACAAGACATGTGAGAGAACCCCTCCAAGTCCTCATCCAAAACTGTCTAAACTGGGTGATACTCCATGCCCTGGTATGGGAGTGTCAGGAATTTACAATGAGCACGGTGCTGGTTTCCCGGTAACAAAAGGCAAGAGCATCTCAAAACTGGCCTTAGCTAAAGAATCAGGGCCATCCTTGGTATCAGTGAGAGAAAGAAGGCAGTGGACACTGTTGGTACCAATGTGAAGGCAAGGCCTCCTACACCATTGGAACCAATGTGGAGAGAGAAGGAGTCGTCAGTACTAAATAGAACAGCAGTAAAGGCAGCACCATTGGTGCTGCTGAGGGAAAGAAGCCTGGTCCACTCTTGTTTCAGGGGTTATATATGCTGCCGTGGAGGACATTGCTGTCTACATGGATCCGGAATCACCAGTACTGTCAGGAAGTACGTCAGTTGGCCACACACCAGTACCATCGATCATCTGAAGCATAAGACCTCCCATAGCAATGGCACCACTCATCAACATAAAAGCCCCTTTTTCCTCTCACAGGTCCAGTATCAGTGGGAGATCTTCACTATCCTGTCAACACCAGGGGTCAGCCCCAGTAGAGGTGCTGGGATCTCATGAGCACCTAGCTCATTTTTCCAAGGCTTGGCACCTCCCAACATCAGACAGATTGGTTCTGGAGATAATTTCCTCTGGTTATACAGTATAATTCCTCTCCCTTCCCGCAAGCCCGAGAAAACACTTCCCCATCCCTCTCCAGAGACCCTTCTCATGAGAGGTTGCTCAGACAAGGAATTAGACTCCCTATTCCATTTGGGAGCTTTAAAACCAGTAACTTCTCAGCACAGACAAAAAGGATTTTATTCAAGATATTTCCTCATCTCCAAGAAGAAAGGAGACTGGAGGCCTATACCAAATCTCAAACAGCTGAATATCTTTATCTACCATCTGCAGTTCAGAATGATCACCCTAGCTTCTGGAATCCCTTCACTGGACAAGAAAAATTAGTTCACAGCTCTCAATTTAAAGAACACTTATTTCCACATAGACATCCACCCTGTACGCAGGAGATTCCTCTGATTCACCATGGGCCTAGATCATTATCAACAGAGAGTGCTCCTCTTAGGCCTTTCAGTGGTAGTGAGACTATATATGAAGGTACTATTGATACTGTCATGGCTTGTCAGTGTTCCCCTTCTTCAATGACTGATCACGGGAGAATTCATATAAAGAAGAATGGGCAACAACTCTGTCCGTCCTGAATCTCTAACTCTTCTGAAGGCTCCAAGTAAATGTAGAAAAGCCCATTTTAGTTCCCACACAGACTACAGACTTTATTGGGATGACCCTAGACTCAATGAATGCCAAAGCATACCTACTTGAGGATATATTCCAAGTTTTCAGGGATCTCACTCAGCTACAGCTGAGCCCCCAGATGACAGTTTGATCATGTCTGCTACTCCTAGGTCACATGGCCAAGTGTACCTATGTGACACCTTTTGTGAGAGTTTGCCATCTATGTCTAGAAGCTTGGTTACGGAGCATTTAAGCAAGCACAGTCTGCACAAACTGATGCCGCTCTCCCACAGAGCTCTGGCTTCTCTCTCGTGGTGCGAGAACAGGAAGATAGTATGCATAGGTGTTCCCTTCATCCCTCCACTACCCACAGAAAGACTGATTACAGATGCCACCCTGCTAGGGTGGGAGCCATTCTGGATGAACACGTAGTGCAGGATATCTGGACTCACCAAAAATTCCAATTGCACATAAACCTTCTGGAGCTGCATGCAGTACACAAAGCCTGCAAACAATTCCTACTATTTATCCAGACTTTGCATGTTCAAGACATATCAGACAACATGACAACAGTTTATTATATGAACTAACAAGGGGGAGCAAAGGTCAACCTCTCTTTTCATAGAAATAGTCACTCTCTGGAACTGGTTCATTCACCACCAGATCACCCTGTTAGCCATGCACCTTTCAGCAGATACTTCTCCAGACATCACTAATGGGAACTACACAACTTGGCGATACAAAGAGCAGTTTACATCAGTGAAGATTCCCATTTGGGGATCTCTTTGCATCTCAAGAGAACAAGAAATATCCAACCTACTGCTCCAGAGTAGCTCCAGGCCATGACTCCAGATGGGACACATTTCTAGTTCAGTAGTTAGGACAACTGATGTATCCTTTTTCACCCATCCCACCTTTACTCACGCTCTGAGGAAGATCAAAAACGATAGAGCGCTGGTGATCCAGATTGCAACTAGGGGTGGCCCAGGCAGTTCTGGTTCCTGAGTCCTTGTGCTTGTGCATCCATATTCAGCTCCTCTCCGACATACTGGCTCAGGACAAAGGCAAGATGAAACACTCCAACTCAGGCCATGTCAAATCTACAGGGACTATAGTGGCATAGTTACGTTAACGTAGCTATGCTGGCATAACTCCATTATGTAGATGCAGTCTACAGCAGCGGAGGTTTTTTCCCTTTGCTATAGGAACACCACCTCCCTGAGTGACGTTAGCAAGTTTAATGGAAGCATTTTTCCATTGACCTAGCTGTGCCTAGGGATTATGTCAGCATGGCTACGGTATTCAGGGATGTGGATGTGTAGACCAGACCTCGGAATCCTTCCATATAGCAGTATGATATTTGGATGGATGACAGACCTAGAAAAGTCATGGTTAGAGTCAGTACAACCCATCCTTAGCAGTAGTAGAAAAGATTCCACAAGGAAATATTACACAGCAAAATGGAAAAGATTTTCTGTGTGGTGCCATTGTTGTCCAATATCACCCCCCAGAAGATGCTGATATCTCTACTATTCTGGATTACCTCTTGCTTCTAAACATGTCAGGACTATCTCTCAGCTCCTTGTGGGTATGCTTGGCAACTATTAGTGCCTTTCACCCTCTGGTGGACAGCCATTCAGTCTTTGCCCATCCTACTACAATACTGTTTCTGAAGGGACAGAATCTTTCCCCTGATACTGAAACCTTCCCTGATATGGTATGTCCACCAAGACCTGTAAGTGTTAATGAAAGCTCCATTTCAACTCTTAGCCCTGTGTTTCTTATTTCATCTATCTGTGAAGGTTGCCTTGCTAATTGCAATCACCTGAGCCAGAAGAGTAGGTGAACTGGGAGCTTTTGTGGCTGTACCAGCTTATACTGTCTTCCATAAGGACAAAATTTCCCTGAGGTTACCCCCCAAATTCATCCACAAAGTAATTTTATCTAAAGCAGGTCGTCCATTTACCTGTCTTCTATCCAAAACTACATGCCACCAGAGAGGACAAGAAACTACACTCTCTGGATGCATGATGACCCTTGTCATTCTATCTACAGAAGACAAAACCCTTCAGGAAATCTCCTGAACTGTTTTCTCTTATATGGTACATATGAGAGGGCAAGCAATCTCTTCACAGAGACTTTCCACATGTATTTTGGGTTGCACCATCCTTTGTTATGAGTTAATGGCAGCCCATCTCCCACAAGATACGAAGGCCCACTTGACCAGAGCCCAGGCTGCATCCGTTGCTTTACTTCAAGATATCTCTCTTCTGGAGATCTGTTGAGCAGTTCTGTTCACACCTTTGTGAACCATTATTCTCTTGCATGATCTTCTACAGTAGATGCATCCTTCAGCAGAGCAGTCCTCCAACTGATGCAGAGCAGATGCAAACCAACCTACCCTCATCAATGAATACTGTTTGTGAATCACCATGAGTGGATACACATAAGGACCATCACTTGAAGAAGAAAGGTTACTTACCTTGTACAATAACTAGAGTTCTTTGAGATGCATGGTCCCTATCTGTATTCCACTATCCACCTTCCTTCCCTTCTACTGCAGAGCCTTGGCCTATGGCTATTCGCAGTAAAAAGGGAACAAGAGAAGCAGTCAGTCCACACTGCCACTTATGCCCTCAATTCAGCGCTCAAGGAGGAGAAAGAGTGCAGCTGTGGACCAATGGAGTCTACTAGAAGAAATCTTCCAGTCTTGGGCACATGGAGTACATGCACGCTTCTAATAGACTACAGATAGGGAACCACACATCTAAGATAAGCTCCAGTTATTGTACAGGTAAATGACTTTTCTTTTTCATCTCCTCTCTTGTCAGAATCACTTTGTCTTAGGCCTTGTGAATCAGGTTACTGATTACGAAGCTGAACAATGTGGCTTAACATGAACAAAATTTATCTAAAATTGATGTTGTTTTTTAAGAAAAACAAATTACCCTTTCCATATGAAAATGTGCATGTTTTTTTTTTAAATGGTATAAGCTGAATAGTATTTGTTGGTATATAAATTGTTTTTAACCTGTATAACATTGAAGGGAAATGTATTCTGAGTTGTGAAACTGTTCCACAGGGCTTCCTGTAAATCAGCTTGTAGTTGGAATTGCTGCTGGATTTAATCTACATCGGTCAGTGGTATAGGCCCAGCAGCACAGAAGTAACAGTGGGACACTGTTATTTAGCAAAAATGGGCACAGGAAAGAAATAAACAGGACACACATCTCTGGAGATATCTGCAGATCTTTAGAAGGGTTTAAATCTAGCCTCTACACATTTGTTTAGCCTTTGTTTTGATTAATTGATCGTTTATTTATGCATCACTCTGAAATGCCTACAGGGTGAGTACTGTAGATGGGCAGAAGACAGAGCTACTGATCATGTTTCTTCCATGTCTCAGCTGTTTGTCTTTAAATTGAACTATTTTATTTTTAAATTAAGCTAAGTAATATATTAGGATTTCTCACAAATACACTAGTTTTGAAGGGAGTTTTGAAGTGGAGAGAAACTAGAAATAGACTTGCAATGAACATAGCATTTGATGTCAAAACAGCAAGATACGTAGGGAGTTCAAAGAGAGTTGAGCTTGGCAGCTTTTATACAGCTGTTATACAGAACTGGAAACCTCTCTAAGCTTTTTAAAAATATTTATAAATATATAATAAAAATGAAAATGGCTTGTATACATTAAAAATTCCCCACAATGTGAAGCATTTTGACTTTGCATGCAAATAGACAGTGTGGATGCTCATCACCTAGAACACTACTGACTGGGGCTTTGTAGATGCCCTGAGGGAGGCAAAAAAACTCATCTTTGCCGGCATCACAGCCACAACATAAGATTAAAAATGTTTTATAGAAGTGAGACTCAGATATGGGTATCCTGAGGCAAATTCTAGACATCTTCCATTTCATGTCATTTTTTGCAGGTCATCTGTGTACTATGGTGATCTGTGAGGGTAATGGAGGGGAGAGATATTTGTAGTGTATAAGTAGGAATAGTGTTAGTCAAATGCAAATGTAATGTGCTGTTTGGGCTTTTTTGATGATTTCATAGTCGTACACCAAACTCTTTATAGGCACATTGAGACCTCATCATTGAAACTCACTGAGAACACCTGTTCCCTCCTTCTGGGGGTAGAGATGGAGTGGGAGGAGGGGAAGAGGATGCAAACAGTTCAGAGAACAACTTTTTAAAAGAGAGTGGGTTAGAAAAATAAACAAACAATAAATATATTCAACATGGGGATCGAAACAATCATTTTTCACGGTTGAAGGATACATTGCATAAAAAACCCCACAAAACTTTAGGAAGGGTGTTCAAAAATAATGAAGTATAAGATTAATAAGCCATACTCTAATAGCCCTATTAGTCATTATAATGTAGCAGTAAGCTATGATGAGTCAGAAATAGGAGTGGGTGTGCATTAGTAGGCTATTGCTGCAATTCTCTGGTGGTTAAAGAAGACAAAAGGCCTTGGGCTAGATCCTAAAATGGGACTTAGTCTAAGTATTGCAGTGCCTAAATTTTAGTCATCCTGCCATCTAATGGAATTTATAACACTGAACCAGGTACCCTGTATAACTCCTGCGGAGAGTTAAGTACCTAAGAATGGGATCCACAAATGCCAGCAAGTTGAGTGGGGAGCTGTCTAAACTAACTAATATGAAATGCTGAAGACCTAAGCCCTGGTATGACCTAAGCCCTGCCCCTCAAAGGAAGTTAGGCACCTAAGTTCAGGTCTGAGGGAAATGCCTATTTTTGTTTGAGATTCACATGAACCTTCTCCTGCAGCTAGGCACCTAAGTCCTTTCTTGCAAAAGAAGGTGGTGGGGCTGCCCTTTTTAGCCCAGTAGTAAATCATTCCTGTGTTGTGGGACAGGATTGGAAGAGGGACTCAAACTTAGGTCTCTCACGTATTGGGTGAATGCCCTCGCTACAGGGTTAAAGAGTCATTCTTGCTCTTTCTCTGACCCAATAAATATTTAATTATTTATACAAAGTAGAGTGGCTTCTACAGGAGAGCTGGAGAGAGACCCAGCCTAGACTATCTGGGCGGGGTGGGATTTGAGCCCAGGTCTCCCATGTCCATGGGGAGTGCTCTCACCATTGGGCCAAACATTACAAGGTGGAAGCAACATCACTATCACCACCTCCTCCTCTAGATAGGTTTTGTGTGGGATCTGATCTGTTAGGCGACCTCTGAGAATGCCTGCCAGATCAGGCCCTGCAAGCAAGATAGGAGAGAGAATGCCTAGTTTGAGGATTGAGGATCCCAACTGGGCAAAGGTCTGAGATTGCTGTGCACGTTCCCAGTGGCAGGTTTAAGGGGACTTTACCAGCAGACACTTATGTGACTAAATCCCTTTATGGATTTAACCTCTTGTGCCTCTTAGTGCATCTGAGGCATGCAGCAGTGGCTTACTCATTTCCACTTTTTTGTAGGTCATTGCTGTGTCCTATCAGATCATCAATACAGTGGCCCACTACTGTTAAAATGCAAATTCATTGACCTCCAATTGTATTATTTAATTTCAGTCTCTTGTAGAGTTTATTCTTTTGTATAGAATATCTTTCAATCCCATAAATAAAATGGCCTTTTTCCTCTGTTTTTATTCATTTTTTCTGACTGCAAGACTCATAAGAATGCTATGATTTGGAGATGCTGTTGCTGAAGCTCTTGGTTTGTTGAATTTCTGTTCCTGCAACTGCTGCCATTTTGACAACAAATCATGCAGGTTTTGCTAGGTAGTGTGTTCGGGTTTGTCAGAACAACAAAGTCTTAGACATGTCTGAAAAGGATAGAGTAAGAAGAGAGGGGGAAGGACATAAGCTATTCTGTTGATCATGTTGACAAGATATTTCATTTTTTAAATACTAAAGTTAAAATGAATGTACATAATGAGGCATGGCAAAATCATTAACAAGACATTAAAAAAACAAAACTCTGAAACCTCAGTTTAGATTTAGATTAATATTTAAATCTCTCCTCTGGAGATTAAACAGGCACAGTTAGAGACTTGCAGTCCATTTTCTGATTATAATATTACCCTTTAGCATGAAAAAACAGGATCATCCCCTGAGATGTTGCTCTTACTACAGATGTTTTTGTACAGGTGTTGACTATTTGAGATTAGTGAAAATGTCTTCAAATGTTTACTGGAATTTCATTTTGTATCACACAGTCCAGATCTGTGCAAAATTTGAACATGGAAAGTATCAAACAAAATCACCTTCTTTCTAGGCTTCCATCTCTGTGGAGGATTAAACAACTGTATCTATCCTTAGGGTAACACATAGTAGATGGGGATTAATAACAGTAGGGTACTCCTGCATTTGGATACCTTAAAGTACTCAATGTAAGAAAATGAAAAAGGGCCTTTTTAAATTAAATACAAAGACAATTTTAAATGCTATCAAGTCTGTAAGAGCCTTTTACATTCAAAGTTAAGGCAACACCACCCTTAAATTATCTCGGTTAAGTATAAAAGGTTTGTCAGAAAAAGCTAGTGGTATTGGTGTATGTCTTAATGAATAACACAAATAAAAGAAAATCATTCTGAATTATGAAAATAAACTGAAAAATCAGTTTGCTGTGATCTCAGAAATGTCTAGTATGTTTATGATAAAGGACACAGTAACAATTAGAGGAATACATAGAAGAGAGTACAGACAGGAGAATTTTAGGTTGAAAATTAATTTTTAAAAATAGTGGTCCAGTGCTGTATAAAGTGAATACAAATGTTTCTCATATAATAATTTATATTTTTATTCTTTTTTCCTCCACAGCATTTATCAAGTAGGCACAGTGTCCAGCAAAGCACAACACAGGTAAGATGGCTACAGAACCCTACCATGATGTCTTTTTTTCTTTGAAGTCTGTGATAATGTATCTGAATGTAAAGAAATAATGCAAATTGCTGACTGACTGATACATATATAGAGTCTTTCATCCAAAGATCTCAAAGGATCATTCATCCTTCCCCTGGGTCCCTCTCCAGCCTATGTCTAAGCCTCCTTTACCTCAACTCAAGCTGCTGCTCTTAACAGGGCTTCTGCCATGGAGTCACCCACAAGTAACAGCTACAGGTCTCTCTCCTCTCCATCCCCACACCCTTTCCCCTAAAAAGCTGCCTTTTAATTAGCCTTACTGTCACCTAGTTCCCGCTTGGTCACAGAATCTCTGGAATCGGAATGGTACTTCCCAACATTTCCAGCTTTAAATGACTGGGGCTTCTAACCGGTATTGTAGGTTGTGAATGCACCCTGTTATACCTTGATTTATTGTAAAATTTTTACATTTAGATTGTAACTTTAAAGATAGGGCAAATTTGAAAACTAAAATCTTAACATTGTCCCTGTAAGGAGATACATTCCCAGCTCATTCTGAACAGAATTGGTTCAAATTCATTGTTGACCTGCACATAGTGTTTTTATTTACACCAGTGCAAAATAGAAATAAAACACTATCAAATCAGAATGGTAGTATTTTACATGTGCTTTCCACTGGTATAAATGATGTAACTGGTATTAGGCCCAAATGTACACCCTTCTTGGGATTTGGCTCTTTTGATTACTCAAATATCAATAATAAAGGATCACCACCACCACCCCCAGCCTAAGCTTTCTCCCTAAATTGTTCCTAGACTTTCCTAACAGAGACTTCTCTATTTTAGACCCCAAATCCCTCCTTCCCCCTAATCTCACATAGCCAGTTCCACATCTCTCATCTCCAGGGTGGTTAATGAGCTGCAACTATTATAAAAAGTCAGCAAGAAGCAGTTTCTGAAGCATTTTTTTTCAGAATTCTAATACCTGCTAACAGTGTGACTCAACAAGAAGAATTGTATTTTCTGGAATCAGGAGCACTGGCTGAGAAACAGAATAGATGTAGTCTGTTTGATGGTTAGATAAATTGATTTCAGATTGGTAACACCACACATCATCTTTTCTCTGTTTCCAAATCCACCGCAATGAAAAACAAATATATAAGTTAAAACTAGAAAAACTGAAAACACATCTGCCATACGTCTCTGATGTAGCACCTAATTCATGAGGCTAAACTTCTACTCCATGGAGAAGGAAGAACTGAGTTATGACTCTGCCATGTGAGTTATGTGCCCCTTATTTGTGAAAAAAATAATACTTGTTTTTGATTTTTAAAAATCAGGTGGATACGATTCGTCAGCGTCATGGGGAAGCTTGCCGTATGCCAGTGCCCCACCACTTCTTCGTCAGTCTAAAGAGCTTCACCTATAATACTATTGGGGAGGACACAGATGTCTTCTTTTCTTTGTATGATGTTCGAGAGGGCAAGCAGATCAGGTAGGACAATATCAACCTCTTGTTTGCTTTTCATCACATGTGGAAGAATGTGAATTCAAAGAATACAAAGCTTGGTGAAAAATGTCTGAACTACCTCCTCTCACTCTTGTCATGAGGAATTTTGATAGATGAATTCAGCAACTGGCAGTTTTGTGATGCATACATCAAAATATCAATGTATGGTGTTTTTTGTGTGAGAAGTGCAGTTCTCAGGAAAGTGGGTGACTCAGAGCATTGACTAACAGTAGACATAGCATGGGCAGTCATTGTACAAACGTCCAGATCAGTCCTAAAGCTTAGTCTTAAACAAGTTTTCTAATGTAGTCCAGGTCTTGTGCAGAGTTAAAGTTGTTACTCTGTAAAAAGTGATAATGCTGATTTGTGCCATGTTGTATGACAGTTTTGAAAGGAGCCCAGCTGTTTGTGTAGGTGCTTGGCTGAGATCATCAAACTCTCTTTCCCTTCTGATCTAAGAAGGATCATAGCGGATTGGAGAGATGCTAGAATTACCACAATAACTCGTTTTCCTCACTCTGAGTTAGATATAAATATATAAATATGTCTGCAGGTATCCATTCTTCTGGCCAGTTTGACTGTACAGTATGTTATAGGCAGCTGCTAGAGCAGAGGTCCCCAAATTGTGGGGTGCACCCCCCTGAGAGGGTGCAGAGGAGCATTTGGGGGGTCATGGCAGGCTGGGCTAGCCCCAGGGAAGATGGGGCAGGAGCGCCACCCAGCCCTGTCCCCAGTTCTGCTCTGACCCCACCCCCAGCCATGTCACCTGTTCCCAGCACCATGTCTGACCCCCTCCCCAATCTTGGTGCGGCTCCGCGCCCGGCCGGGGGCTCAGCTGCCACTCCGGTCCTGCCCTCAGCCCCTGGCCGGGGAGGAAGCAGAGACAAACCCAGCTGTGGGTCTGGCCACGTCTCCATTCCCAGCCCAGGGATGGGAGCGGAGCTACACCTGGCCATAGGCCTGCCTGTGGCTCTGCTCACGCCCCAGCCTTGGCCCCTGGCGAGGCTCCAGCCCTAGACCCACCCGCAGCTGTGGCCCCAGCCTCGGCCCCCTTACCCCATCTATGTTCCCCCCCAGCCGCAGCCCAGCTCCTGGCCCTGGCTTCAGGGGAGGCCAGGGGGCCAGGGAAGCACTACCCTCAAAAGTTTGGGGACCACTGTACTAGAGGTTTCAATATGATATGAAATAGGTCCTATTTTTTCCTTCTCATAAGTGGTCTTTGGTAATACCAGGATGAAAATTAACAGAAAATGACCACATCAAGTGCCTTGTATTTGAGTAGTGCAGTTAGTATATGTCTTTATCAAGAAAAGTCATTGAGACACCATATGCTGAAGAAAATGTTGCAGGAAAAGGTCTAGTACCACTGGGAATCCTTGACACTTAACTCTTATTGATGTCATCTTACTCCTGCACAACAAAAACAAGTGATGAAAACTGCTTAGAGAGAAAACTAAAGATTCCAGACTAAAGCTTTTTAAAATTCTAATTATAGGATAAAATGAAGCTATCATCTGCAATTCATTTGAAAAAAGCAGCACTGATAAATCATTCTTTTGAGTTTTGATTAAATTATGTCTGGATCCATGGACAGAGATATTTAACATTTGCCTAAAGGAATTTTGTGCCACTGTGATCACAACTGTCTTGTACATTTTGACAGATTTAAATGTGTCCCAAGCTGAGGAAAAAAACAGATTTCAGAGCTCTTTCTGCCTTTTGTTTCATTTTGAAAAAAATATTCTTCCAAAGAAGTTGTGGGGTAGAACAACTAATATTTGGGACTCTCCAGAGTACTAAAAAAAGTAGAAATATTGGAATACCCTACATAAATCAGTTAAGTCTTATAGTTAAACAAATGTGTCTGCCACCAATTAGCTGGGCATCTTCAAGAATACTTTTAAGGAATGTAGGGAGGGAATCTGACCTGATATTGAGTCAGCTGTTTGATTCCCTCTATCCATAGGAGTTATTAAAATACTTATTTTGGTCTGGTCAGAACACTCAAAGATATGGTCCTCCTCAAGAGAATAGAACAAAAAATAGTTGTCACCAAAAGTTTAGTGTGAGAATGGCACATCTGGATACTTAAAATAAACAAAACTATTCAGTTTCTATAACAATTAACTGAAGTGTCAGAAACTGCTGAGTTCAAGAGCAGCAGTCGGAAATGGGCAAGACAGATGTGCAGCTAGAAAATAAGCTTGTGCAAGGCCTCCAATGGCTTCAGACAGAGAGAAGTTGTCACATAAGAGACCACACTGGCTTAACCAGGAGATCTTCAATTATCTGAAACTCAAAAAGGAATCCTACAAGAAGTGGAAACTAGGTCAAATTACAAAGGAACAATATAAACTGCACAAGCATGTAGGGATAAAATTAGAAAGGCCTAGGCATGAAATGAGATTAAACTAGCTCGAGACATAAAGGGTAACAAGAAAACATTCTACAAATACATTACGAGCAAGAGGAATACCAAGGACAGGATAGGCCTGTTACTCAGTGGCGGGGGGAGACAATAACAGTAACTTTTTGGTGTTTCAGTTTTCTCCAAAAAGTGTATTTGCGATTGGACTTCTAACATAGTGAACGCCAGTGAAAATGGGGTAGGATCAGAGGCTAAAATAGGCAAAGAACAAGTTAAAATTACTTAGAGTTAGATGTCTTCAAGTAGCCAGGGTCTGATGAAATACATCCTAGAATACTCAAGGAGCTGACTGAGGAGATATTTGAGCTATTAGCAATTATCTTCAAAAAATCATGGAAAATGGGAGCGATTTCAGAGGACTTGAAAAGGGCAAATATAGTGCCAATGTACAAAAAGGGAAATAAGGACAACCTGGGGAATGACAGACCAGTCACCGTAACTTCAGTACCTGGAAAGATAATGGCACAAATAAGTAAGCAATCAATGTACAATTGCCTAGAGAATAATAAGGTAAGTAACAATGAGCATGGATTTGTCAAGAACAAATCGTGTCAAACCAAGCTAATAGCTTTCTTTGACAGGGTAACAAGCCTTGTGGATGCAGGAAAGCAGTAGATGTTGTATATCTTGACTTTAATAAGCCTTTTGATACTGTCTCTCATGACCTTCTCATAAACAACTAGGGAAATACAACCTAGATGGAGCTACTATAAGGTGGGTGCATAATTGGTTGGAAAACTGTTTCCAGAGAGTAGTTATCAGTGGTTCACGGTCAAGCTGGAAGGGCATATCATATGGGGTCCCACAGGGATTGGTCCTGGTTCTGGTTCTGGTTCTCTTCAATATCTTAATCAGAGATTTAGCTAATGCCATAGAGAGTACACTAATAAAATTTGCGGACAATACCGAATTGAGAGGGGTTGCAGGTGTTTTGGATGATAGGATTAAAATTCAAAATGATCTTGAAAAACTGGAGAAATGGTCTGAAGTAAATAGGATGAAATTCAGTAAAGAGGAATGCAAAGTACTCCACTTAGGAAGGAACAATCAGTTGCACACATACAAAATGGGAATGGACTGCTTAGGAAGGAGTGCTGCGGAAAGAGATCTGTGGGTCATCGTTGCTTACAAGATAAATATGAGACAACAGTGTAAGACTGTTGCAAAAAAAGCAAACATCATTCCTTGGATTTATTAGCAGGAGTGTGGTAAGCAGGACACAAGAAGTAATTCTTCTGCTCTACTCTATGCTGATGAGGCCTCAACTGCAATATTGTGTCCAGTTCTGGGCACCACATTTCAGGAAATATGTGGAGACATTGGAGAAAGTCCAGAGGAGAGCAACAAAAATGATTAAAGGTCTAGATAACATGACCTATGAAGAAAGATTGGAAAAATTGGGTTTGTTTAGTCTGGAGAAGAGAAGAGTAAAAGGGGACATGATAAAAATCTTCAAGTGCATAAATGGTTGTTATAAAGCAGAGGGTGATAAAATGTTCTCCTTATCCACTGAGGATAGGACAAGAAGCAATGCGCTTAAATTGCAGCAAGGGAAATTTAGGTTGGACATTAAGAAAAACTTCCTAATGGTCAGGGTAATTAAGCACTGGAATAAATTGCCTAGGGAGGTTGTGGAATCTCCATCATTAGAGGGTTTTAAGAGCCGATTAGACAAACATCTGTCAGGAATGTTTGACATTCTATACCTTGGGGGAGTGTCGTGGAACACCCATATTCCTCATTTTTATATAATCGTGATCTTACATATAAAGCATGCCTTGTAATGTATCGGGGAAAAGTTATGATCTGCTGAAAGTCCTTTTTCTATCCATATATGTATATCATTAATGCATATGAAGTTATGAGAATTATGTTGTCTGGTTGTCACTAAAACATTAAGTTGGGGATTCAGACAGATATTAGTTTCCCAGAGGCAACAGCAAGGAAAGTAACCAGTGCCCAGGCGGGGTGTGAAACAACCCATCAACAACCATTGTCCAGCAAGGAAGCTACAATTCAATGACTCACTTGCATAAGTCCATACCAGGGGAATTGCTCAACCTTGCCTGGAGACTCAGCAGTGGCCACCCAGACATACCTGGACTTGTGTTTTCCAAGCACATGGACTGAGGGCATAAAACAGACACAGTGACCACATGCTGGGCCTTTCTCCTGCCCCCACCTATGCAGGAAGCAACAAAGACACTCCGAAGATGACAAGACTCCAACCGAGGAGATTGGCCCAGGTTTTTGGGACAAACCTGTATATTAAGGACTGCAATATCCAGTGGGGTGAGAAAAACCTGGTCATTCTAGTTGTTGCCCAGTCTAATAGGATTGAGAGTTTAGACTGTGTGCTTATATTTTATTTCTTTTGGTAACTAACTCTGACTTTTGCCTATCATTTAAAATCTATCTTTTGTCATCAATACATTTGTTTAACTGTTTATCTTTACCATTGAGTTTGTATGAAGTGTGTGGCAAAACTGCTCAGGGTACAAAGGCTGGTGTATATCCACTTTCCATTGACGAAGTAGTGAACCAATTAATAAATTTGCTCTGCTCATCTTGAGCAGTGCAAGATGGTGTATTCCTGAGGTACAGTGCTGGGAGCTGGGGGGATTTGGCTCTGGTGCCTTTCTCTGTGTGATTCATGAGTGGCTCTGGGAGTATTCATGCTATCTAGCTGGGTGTGGGGGCTCCACTTGCTGTTGTGCTGAGTGATTACAGCTCCTGGAGGGGCTTTCTGCTTGTCACTAGCAAAGCTTATCTCCAGCCCAGGCTGGAGAGAATGGTCCCACAGTCCCAGGTTGCACCCTGGGGATCCCATCACAGGATGGTCTAGATAAAATGCAGTCCTGCCTTGAGTGCAGGGGACTGGACTAGAAGACCTCTCAAAGTCCCTTCCAGTCCTATGATCTTATCATTCTATGACCCAGTTCAGGGAAACATTTAAGGGTATGCTTAAATCCTTTTGAATTAAATGTGACTTCATCCTTAAGTGCTTTGCTGAATAGGGATGAAGTTACCCACAATCTTTGTTAATCATGTGCTTAAATGCTTTGCTGAATCAGGGCCTGAATGGCAACATCTGTGGGAATGGTACACAAAGGAAGATGGGAAAGACCTGAAGAGGCTTTTTGTATAACTGGCAACCAAAGGAAGCTGAAAATAATGCTGACCATAAAGAGGAAAGTACAACGGCTTCTGAGATACTTGAATGCATACAAAAGTGCCTCAGAAATGCAAACAGTTGTTATCGTGCTCTTGGGGTTGTACCATGCACCAGTGAGCATCTGTAGTGACAACAACATAAGTTTTAATATTGCCCTAACTTCCCAAAGGAAGAGGTGCAGGAAGACTGGGATGAGAGGCTGAGCTGCACTTAACTGGTTGAAGACAGGAAATTATCTTTCCTATACCAGAAAAGAAAACAAAGATAAATGTTTCTTTTAAAGTAGATATAAAAACATCTTTTTAGCTTTTGAGCAATAAAGGCCCCCCCCCTCAGTATGCCTTAGAAAATAGTCAAATATTCCCCTGAGTCAATGGCTCAATAGGCTGACGTAGTTAAGGAATGTCAATGTCATAGCCAACAGTATACAAGGGGGTGATGCAGCCAGCATCATGTCCGTCAGCCCTAACTGGATGGATCAGGTACACATTTTGCAGCTGAATGAACTGGAGGTGGCCTTTCAGTATGAGATTGAGCAAGACTTTAATCCACGAGCTTCAAGATTCTAGTCAAGTGCCTTAACCACTCAGCTACTACACCTATTTTCTATTGGAAAATAGTACATCAAAGTAAAACCAAGCAGACCTCTGTGCATTCAGTTCTCAATGAAGAGAACAGACTGCTTTTCTTAGTTATCCCCAGGCTGAAGGTTGGATGGTTCCCAGCAAGCATGTGTTAAGCATATAGGCAGTCATAAACCTTGTTGAAGCTGGTGAGAATGATGGTTGCTTTGTTTGGTGAAGCTGTGTCTGGGAGTGAGAAGCTGCCAGAAGCAGACAGAGACAGAAGAAGAAAAGCCAATGAGTCATTAAGAAAAGCACTGGAAATGTGGCTCTGAGAGAGCTTTTTGGACAGAGTGCTGGCTAGAAAGAGGCTTCGAACTGTGAGCAAAAAAACTGTCTCCTGTTATTTGATTCCTATTGGGAAACAGGATTTGTAAATAAATTGGATTGCATCAAAGAAACACCTGACTCTATCATCAGTTTCTCATCCTAATGGAAACAAACTGTAGGACCCCAAACATTGGCTAATCACTCGCACCAGTAACTGTGTGTTCTTTTGATATGTGTGAATCCCACTGTAGGTATGCATATGCTTCATGCAGGGAAGATCAGATTTTTTTGGCTAGCAGTGTATGTTGAGGCTGCGGATGGCCCAGGTTACTGTGCGAGGACATAAACGGCAAAGTGGCTGTGACCCTCCCTCAGTTCCATCTTACTGCCTACAACAGTGAGAGAGAATCTTGTGGTGTACTACCTGCTAGCACTCTTATCATGAGCTATTTTTGTTTAACTTCTGAAAATTTTCATGATCGCCTTCAGTCCTTTAGTTTTAACATCTTGGATGGAATAAGTCTCTGTCTGGATCAGATTTCTTGAACCAGACCACCCTTTTACAGATCCCCCTTCCATCCTCACTCCCCCTGTACAAGGACCTCAAGATGGCAGACTGAAAATCTGCAGGCTTCAAGTCTTGTTCATCCTGTGATGGACTAATTCTTCTCACAGACAGGTTATGCGTGGGTGAATGCTATACAGTTGTTTGGTTTGCCTCTCCTGCATTCGTACTCAAAAATTGAAAGAGCCAAGCCTGAAGCTCCATCTCTTGGAGCAGTCAATGAGATATCTGTTTGATATTTTATCAGCCTCTGAATCAGCCATAAATGAGGGACTGTTAGACCAAGCAAGAGCTCCGAGGTAGGCGCTCGCCACTACAGCACTAATGGCAAAGCGTATCAAGAAAAGATACCAGGTTTGAGTACTTCCCGGGTTCAAGTACTTCTATTCACACTCTGACCCCAGATCTGTAGTGGTCGTCGATGTCCAAGAGCATTGTTCCAACTACAAGTGGCTGTCAGGCTCTCCTAGACAAATACAACTTTTTAACTTGGGACAGAGTGATACCATTGGTCAACAAGCTCCCTCTTGAGCTCAGAGCAAGGACATCATAAAAGAGGGCCAGCTTTTGTGGAAAATGGCCCTGCAAGCCACACTGGATTCAGTAGACGACATTACGAGGTCTTTGGCCACTGCAGTGACCAGGTTTTCCTCATGAAGTACAAACCATGACCAAGAATCTGCAAGTTGAAGGATAGAGACTGCAGACTACAACTTCACTGAATAAAGAAAAATTGCAAGTGGCAAACCACAATCATTAGTCTGTATCTCACACATAGGGAGACTTATGCACTAGGGATACCTAAAACACACAAGTTGTACTGCTTCAACTATACCAGAATAGTTAAAGCAATACAGCCCCCATCCCCAATGTGGATGTAGTATAGAGGTGCTTTATAGTACTATAGCTGTTCCTGTATGGAAAGAGAAATAAGCTAAACCGCTCTAAGGTACTATGACATGGTGTACCTAGCTTTTGTGGCTTCCTACAGGAAGCCACACAGTCATACTAAACCATGTCCCAGGAAACAGCAAAGTGACAGGAAAGGAGCAGCGAAGGTGGGTGCTTCAGGCCTGCCTAGAGAAGCAGCCAATGGAAGCAGCCAATCAGAGTCCAGTATGCTCAGATAAAAGGAGCTGCAGGGTCTTAGCAGGTCAGTTCCTGGCTGGGACCAGAGGAGTGAAGAAAGGTGCTTCTCTCTGGCTTGGAGATAGCAACAAATATGAGGACGGTGGCCCTGAGATAGGGCTGGAGATAAAATGGGCCTGGTAGGAAGAAGCCCAGGGAAATAGCAGCAACAGATTGGAGTAAGCAATCTCAACTATACATATAAAATCATGGGGTCTAAATTAGTAGTTACCACTAAAGAAAGAGATCTTCGAGTCATTGTCGATAGTTCTCTGAAAACATCTACTCAATGTGCAGCGGCAATCAAAAAAGCAAACAGAATGTTGGGAATCATTAAGAAAGGGATAGATAATAAGACCGAAAATATCATATTGCCTCTATATAAATCCATGGTACGCCCATATCTTGAATACTGCATGCAGATGTGGTCACCCCATCTCAAAAAAGATGTATTGGGTTTGAAAAAGGTTCAGAAAAGGGCAACAAAAATGATTAGGGGTATGGAATGGCTTCTGTATGAGGAGAGATTAATAAGACTGGGACTTTTCAGCTTGGAAAAGAGGCTACTAAGGGGAGATACGATTGAGGTCTATAAAATCATGACTGATGTGGAAAAAGTAAATAAGGAAGTGTTATTTACTCCTTCTCATAACACAAGAACTAGGGGTCACCAAATGAAATCAATAGGCAGCAGGTTTAAAACAAACAAAAGGAAGTATTTCTTCCCACAACCTGTGGAACTCTTTGCCAGAGGATGTTGTGAAGGCCAAGACTATAACAGGGTTCAAAAAAGAACTAGATAAATTCATGGAAGATAGGTCCATCGATGTCTGTTAGCCAGGATGGGCAGGGATGGTGTCCCTAGCCTCTGTTTGCCAGAGGCTGGGGATGGGCGACAGGAAATGTATCAGTTGATGATTACCTGTTCTGTTCATTCCCTCTGGGGCACCTGGCTTTGGCTCCTCTTGGAATACAGGATACTGGGCTAGATGGACCTTTGATCTGACCCAGTATGGCTGTTCTTATGTTCTTAGAGGCTTTTTAGCAAGAAAACCAACAGTACCTTACACTTACTCAAGGACTGCCAGGTAATTCTATGCTCGCTTGGATTTAGACATCTCCAGTGAAAGCTGGCTAGATCGTCAGGCTCAACGGGTAGTGATCAATGGCTCCATGTCTAGTTGGCAGCTAGTTTCAAGCTGAGTGCCCCAAGGGTCGGTCCTGGGCCGGTTTTGTTTAATATCTTTATTAATGATCTGGAGGATGGTGTGGACTGCACTCTCAGCAAGTTTGCAGATGACACTAAACTGGGAGGAGTGGTAGATACACTGGAGGGTAGGGATCGGATACAGAGGGACCTAGACAAATTAGAGGATTGGGCCAAAAAAAACCTGATGAGGTTCAACAAGGACAAGTGCAGAGTCCTGCACTTAGGGCGGAAGAATCCTATGCACTGCTACAGACTAGGGACCGAATGGCTAGGTAGCAGTTCTGCAGAAAAGGACCTAGGAGTCACAGTGGACAAGAAGCTGGATATGAGTCAACAGTGTGCTCTTGTTGCCAAGAAGGCTAACAGCATTTTGGGCTGTATAAGTAGGGGCATTGCCAGTAGATCGAGGAACGTGATCGTTCCCCTTTATTCGACATTGGTGAGGCCTCATCTGGAGTACTGTGTCCAGTTTTGGGCCCCACACTACAAGAAGGATGTGGAAAACTTGGAAAGAGTCCAGCGGAGGGCAACAAAAATGATTAGGGGTCTGGAGCACATGACTTATGAGGAGAGGCTGATGGAACTGGGATTGTTTAGTCTCCAGAAGAGAAGAATGAGGGGGGATTTGATAGCAGCCTTCAACTACCTGAAGGGGGGTTCCAAAGAGGATGGAGCTCGGCTGTTCTCAGTGGTGGCAGATGACAGAACAAGGAGCAATGGTCTCAAGTTGCAGTGGGGGAGGTCTAGATGGGATATTAGGAAACACTATTTCACTAGGAGGGTGGTGAAGCACTGGAATGCGTTACCTAGGGAGGTGGTGGAATCTCCTTCCTTGGAGGTTTTTAAGGCCCGGCTTGACAAAGCCCTGGCTGGGATGATTTAGTTGGGAATTGGTCCTGCTTTGAGCAGGGGGTTGGACTAGATGACCTCCTGAGGTCCCTTCCAACCCTGATATTCTATGATTCTGTGAGTGTACTGCAAAATTTGCACCATCAGCTACAGCACCAGCAAATACAACCTACGTTGCCCGACTGTAGTCAGCCAGAATATCACTGTAAAAAGCAGCAGAGATACACTTGAGGACATCAGTCTTCCTCAGTTCCAGCAATGCACAGCACTCTGCTCACACACCATCAAATTTGACAGATTGTTTGAGAGCTACAGCAGGGCCAGTCTATGGAGCACCTCTTTCAGAAGCCTCACCCCATTCCATCAGGCATGCTCAGACATTACCGCCAACAAATGGGTGCTGAATATCATCACCCATGGCTATACCATCCAGTTCCTTTACCACCTCCTTCCCTATCCTTCTTCAAGGAGCCCTTTTATGGGAGCCTTTTTACAAACTTTATATTCTTCTTGCAAAGAAAAGATGGGGTCTTTGTCCTGTGCTAGACCTGAGGAGACTCAACAAATACCTATACTGTCTCAAATTCAGGATGTTAGGGCTTGCCTCCTTTGTTCCATTGCTCCAGACTCAAGACTGGTTAGCAGTTCTTGACTTATAGGACATGTACTTCAACACTGCCTGCAATCCACGTGGCACACAGGACGTTCTTCAGGTGATCAATACAGGGTTCTGCCTTTCAGACTCTCCATGGCACTGAAGTTTTCACCAAGTGCCCAGCATTGATAGTGGCACATCTAAGGAAACAGGAATTTCATGTCTATTTGTACATAGAAGGGTTGGCTGATCAGGAGCAATCCCAGGATTAAGACAAAGACAGCCCTAAATTGAGTCCACTCCCTGTTCTCTCAGTTAAGGTTCCTGGTGAACTTAGAAAAATTGCGTTTCACGGTATTCTAGATGATAGAATTCATAGGACCCCTATTTGACTCATGGTTAGCATGAGCAGCTCTGCTGGAGGGTAGATTCAGGTCCCTTCAGGAGCTTTTATATTACATAAGAACAAGACCATACACAATTTTTTGCATGTTCCTGCGGTTATTAGCACACATATCTGCATGCATATACATGACGCCACTTGCCAGACTTTGCCTGCAGCCAATACAGTACTGGGTAAGGACAGTGTACTTCCAGGCAAGTCACTGTTCCTCTTTGAATGATTGCACTAGTGCATTCCACTATTGGTGTATGTGCACTCAGTGAACTGAAACTTTTTCCCTCAGTGGTTGGGTGGCTTGAGCTCCCCCTGCTGCTGTGTACCACTGTGTGCAGGTATAAAGGGGAGATCCTCCCCAGCCCTTCTCAGTTCCTTCTTACCACCCATGATGGTCATTGGAACTCTGTTCTACACCAGGACAGTTCTTCTCTCAGCCTTTGTGAACATAGCGTACACATGTATTTAGTTTAGTTTAGTTCCTAGTGTTGTTATGATAGTTAATAAGTTTTAGTTCTGTTATTTAAAAAAAAGTTTTTCAGACTTCTTGTTTCCCCATTTGGGTTCTTTTTTCCTAGTCTCACTACCAAAGTATTCCTGGTCACCAGGTTTCAAGCCATATGCTTCTTGCTCCAGGCCTATGCCGGTGAGCAACCTGGACAGTTGCTGCCTGAAATGGTTGGGAGTGGCTCACGTGAATGACTGATGCCAGATTTGCAGGGAGTTCAAGCCTAGGATGAAGGATAGGGAGGCTACGCTGAAATTCCTGCTAATGGATGCAGCACTCAGGCCACCATTGAGCTGTGCCAGTCTGAGTCGGTGCTGAGTGCTGCAGCTTCAAAGAGAAGCACATCTCCAGAATTAGCGGAATCCCAGTACCGTTCTTCCTCGTCCATACTGAGGAAGAAATACAAAGCTTCTAGAGACGAAACCAGAGGAAGGTCTCCACCCTCTTAAGTCTGGTAAGAGGGTTGAGAAGGAATTGAGTAGAGAGCATCTGAAACCTAAGCACTCCTCCTCCAAATCCGTGCCTAAGTTGGCACAGTCGGCTCCATGCCACAAGGGGCACCATCAGGCCCAATGCTGAGAGAGGCATTATCAACTTCTTCTGCACTGCAACAAGAGACCATCTTAATGCCAACTACTGCAGTGGCATTTGTGGCAGCAAGAAACCTGCTTTGCATTTTGGTGCTGGTGTCTCCATCCTTACAAGAGTCCAGTCCCCCGGCACTGTGGCCAGTGATTCAACCTCCAGTACTGCTGTTGCTTGCTTCCCAGATAGGCAACCTCTTGGTACCCTCTAAGAGGAAGCTTGCTATGATGGCATTGCTCTGCTCATTGCCTGGCTCCCAGCATCAATCCCTGGCACTGACGGGATCAGCTCTGCCATTGTCAGAGGAAAGGGAATCTTTGGGTCATATGAATCTCAACCATGAAGCAAGACCCACAAGTCTATGCACAGATCCTTTCTTCCTATTTACCATGGCAACCCTGCAGTGGGACCCCTGGGAATGCCCTGCCTCATATCAGTGGTTCTTTTGGAACCATTGGAGATTTCCCCCAACTTCCTGATCTTCCCCACACTGTGTATATTCAGTGTCCTCATCTAGAAGGGTGGGTCTACACAGTGAGCAGCTCTGTCCCCCGAGTCGAGTACCAGGCGCGGTACCGAGCATCCCGGAGGAGGTTCCAGAGTCACAGCAATAACCAGTAGAGGAGATTCTATCCCCTCCAGTCTTGGCTTCCTCTTCATCTTCACCAGACAAAGCCACTTTGTCCAGCAAGATTTCACCTCCTCCTGATTTTAAAGCTCATCAGGAGTTGCTGAAGACTGTGTTCCTTTAAGGTGCGCGCCTGCGTGGCCACAGAAGAGGGCATCAAAGGCTGCGCACCTAATTAGTGGAGCCATGCAGGCATGCAGCCACAGGTGTGCCTGGACCCTGGAGAGGATGTGTAAGAAGGTGAGGTGGGGGGAATAAGGGGTGGGTGGGGGCAGTGGGGTAAGGTGGGGGTGGGGAGCTTGGGGCGTGTAGGGCTGAGGTGGCCAGGGAGAGACACCTCTCCCCCAACCCCAGGGCTCTGGCAGGGAGAGAGGAAGAGGACTCCCCCAGCTCTGGGGCTGTGGCATGGAAAGACGCCTGTCTCACCCAGCCAGGGCTGAGGCGGGGAGAGAGGGCCCAGGGGAATCCTCTCTCCCCTGCAGCCCTGAGGTTGGAGGTGCCCCTTCAAATCCACAAACCTATCCCTCCCAGGAGGTAGGGTTTGTGAGACTCCAATAGAGGTCGGTGTGGGTGACAGAATCATCTCTCTGTGTGACCACAGCTCCCACTAGCATCATTTTGCCACCATAGCAGTCTTTGGTGTGATGCCTTTTCTCTCTTGGGCTGCCTCAGCTTCATTATGGTTATAACTTTTAAAAATATATATTCTATCTCAGTTTTTCGTTTCTACTGGTGGCGCACATCCGCACATTATCTCAGAATTAGTGCTGCACAGAACAAAATTCATTCCGCACATGGATGGAAAAAATTAGAGGGAACATTGGCTGAAGAGAGTGGCTGCAGGCTTAGGACAAAGGGGTCAGGCAGTCTTCGCATCATCTAGTTGACATTTTATCACTGGTTGGTCCTTCTAAGGTAGCTCTGCCAATTAACAAGGCAATCTTAGAGCCTATAAAAGCTCTATGGCAAACTCCATATTTGCTTTCTCCCACCTCAAAAAGAGCAGAAAGAAAATATTATGTATGCTCAAGCTTTGAGTACTTCTACACTCATCCACCACTGGACTCATTAGTTGTGATAGCGGCTAGTGAAAGAGTATATCCAGGGCACCAAGCTGCCATCCCCAAATAGAAGAGCGCTAAAAGGCTGGACTTATTTGGAAGAAAGATTTGTTCAACACAGCTCCATATTGCTAACCAACAGGCTCTGCTGGGGCAGTACAACTTTAATTTATGGGGCTCCATGGAAATGTTCAGAAAACTGCTACTGGAGAATGCTAGACAGTTCTTTTTCCTAGTCAATGAGGGTAGACTAATTGTGAGAACATCACTATAGGTGGTGCTACCAGGAGTTTAGTTCAATTCTTCACCAAGCACTATTTCCTGGGATGTGTATGGACAATCACTTGAAGAAAGAATGGTTACTTATCCTACAGTAACTGTGGGTCTTAGAGGTGTGTTGTCCACTTGTATTCCATGATCTGCCCTCCTTCCCTGCTACTGCGGAGTTCTTGCCAAATAGGTTCAGTATTAGTAGGGTGACTAGACAGCAAATGTGAAAAATCGGGACGGGGTGGGGGGTAATAGGAGCCTATATAATAAAAAGACTTCAAAATCGGGACTGCCCCTATAAAATCCAGACATCTGGTCACCCTAAGTATTAGGGAAGGAATTGGAAAGCCACTGTGGTTACCCTGCCCTTGATGTCCTTGGCTGTGGAGCATGGGAAGGCATGCAGGGCACAGATGTAGCCCGGATGAACACTGATGCTCAGTATCAGAGGGGTAGCCATGTTAGTCTGGATCTGTAAAAAGCAACAGAGAGTCCTGTGGCACCTTTAAGACTAACAGATGTATTGAAGCATAAGCTTTTGTGGGTGAATGCCCACTTCGTCGGATGCATGTAAACTGCTGCTCAGAAAGATTCCGGTCTCATGAGCACGGCGCACATGCACACCAGAAGTGGAATATATGTGGACAACACATCTCAAATCACAGTTACTGTAGGATAAGTAACAATTCTTTCCTAGCATCACCTTGCACTCTCCTCCCCTCCCCCCCTTTAAAAACAGGGATTCTGGGGGTCTTGATATTTTTTATTGTATCATATTTGGATTGAAATGGGAATGATTGAGTTTTTTATTGTTAGCATATTTGGACACCTAGCAACAGGCATAATAGGGAAAGACACCTACAGAGGCATTTACTTCCATAATGACAGATAAGTGACTGTGTACAAGCAAAGAAGCTGTCATTATGTGCTCAGCAACCTCCTACATACAAACAGTGGTGAATTTCTGCATTTCTACCAGGTAATTGATGCTAATACAGAATGAGATAAAAAGAGAAACTGATGGCCAGGATCTCTCTTGATCCCTCCGTGCTTTTCCATGGTGTTATGACATCCATTACTTTCCCTATAAACACATAATATTAAAAAGTGTAAATACTTGAGGTACATACACCGTTTTAGATTGGTGGGAATATGTCACAGGGTGACACTGGCCATTTAAGATGGAAGAGGCCAGTGCTCCTGAGACTGGTCAACTGACCCCTGGTTGGGCTTCAGAGGGCACCTGGGCCATAGAGGTGCTTGATAACAGACACGGAGAATCAGGAAGTGGCAGGTGAGAGCTGCCTGAGAAAGGAAGTGGCAGGTCAGAGCTGCCAGAGACAGAGAAGTGCCATGGAAAGCTTGGGAGAAAACTGCAGAGGACCCTAGAGAGAAAAAGCTGAGTTCTGATAAGAGCTAGAAGAGAATTGGTTGGAACTGACCAAAACTGGGGAACTGACCAAAACTCACAAGCAAAAGGCTTGGGCAAAGAACCCTAGGAAAACGGGAAGATCCAGCTTGATCAAGGGAAGCTGAGCCCATAAGAAAAAGGATTGTTATTGGAGGGTGCATCCCCAGGTTTACACAGAAGACTCATAGTCAGGGAGGCCTGGGAATTGAAACACTGTAGGAGGGGAAGCCCTCTGGGCAAAGACCTGAGCAGAGCTCTGCAGGAGGAGTCAGGAACAACAGTTTGGTCCTGAAAGGACATTCCCTGAGCAAGGCTAGGACTCTGCAGAGAGCTCTCTCATGGGAGACCTGTTTGGGGGGCTGTGGTAGAAGAGTCTAGTCACTCAGGTGAAGGCCTTGGAGAGTGATGTCCTGGAACAGGAACTAAAGGAACTGGGAGCTGGTGAACTCTTCAGTGGGTAACCTGAAAGTTATGTCCTTGGAGATAGGAATGTACCATTTATGTGTTTTACTGTGGTAACTGGAGAATGGTTTTACCATAAGGATTTTGGGGAACTACTGCGCTCATGTATATGAATACATTATGCCCAAAGGTAGCACTTTGTATTGGACAGTGAGAGAGAGTGCATTCCTCTTACGGGTAAACTGTGGCAGGTATCCATGTTGTGCTGTGGGCTGCTGCAGGAGGCTGCTCAAGGAGGGACCACCCTGTCACAAAGGAAATGGATGAATTCTTCTAGACATATAGCAGTTTTAAGATGTAAAACTAAAACTGATGCATAGGACTTGTCTATACTGGGTAAAATGCATTGTTTTAGAAAATATGTTTTAATCTGCCTAGTGTTAAACATGATGTTGTCTTTAGTGGCCTTGTCTAAACTTTTCACTTCCTTGCTTTTGTGGAATTGTGTCAAGTGTGTAATCTATGTAAGAACCTTAACTGCTTCCAAACAAAAAGGTTTTTATATTTGTGTGTATGTATTCTGTTCCATTCAGGTTCTAGCATTGCACTCATTACTGTGATATCTCATCACCACACTAATCTTTTTATTTTCTGGGTTCAATTCCAGTTACTTTAAGTAGAAATAGATATTTTTAGTGGACTGCAGAAAATAGAGGAAAAAAAACGAGTCCTGGTGGTACCTTAGAGACTAACAAATTCATTTGGGCATAAGCTTTCGTGGGCTAGAACCCACTTCATCAGATGCATGAAGTAAAAAATACAGGAGCAGGTATAAATACATGAAAGGATGGGGGTGCTTTACCAAATGTTAGGTCAGTCTAATGAGATAAATCAATTAACAGCAGGATACCAAGGGAGGAAAAATTACTTTTGAAGTGGTAAGAGAGAGCCCCATTACAGACAGTTGACAAGAAGGTGTGAGTAACAGTAGGGAGAAATTAGTATTGGGGAAATTAAGTTTAGGTTTTGTAATGACCCAACCACTCCCAGTCTTTATTCAGGCTTAATCTGATGGTATCTAGTTTGCAAATTAATTCCAGTTCTGCAGCTTCACGTTGGAGTCTGTTTTTGAAGTTTTTTGTTGAAGAATTGCCACTTCGAGGTCTATTATTGAGTGACCAGAGAGATTGTTAATTGAATAAGTCATAAATAATGCTTCTAAGCAGACCCCCCCCCCAAATTAGTTACATGATATGGGTTAAGCAAGATAAAAACCTGTAACTCAGCTACAGCATTTGTTTCCAGTTTGAAAGGTATGTGTAGTCCCAAGGAAGTCTTTCCAGTGTAGCATATCTCAAGGATTGAATGATCCGGGTTGAATTTCTGTGCTTTATAGCAAACACATCTTTGTCTTCCCTAAAACTCCACTAATTTGGGTTAGTGGTTATTCATTATATCATCTCCCCCAAATCAGTTAGGTTTATTTCCTGCCACAAAAATACTTGTCTGATCTCAATGAATATTAGACCATCTCCTTTTTGGCATGTCTTTTTCAACACTGCATGCTTAATTCTTGCTTGATTTTCTTCAACCTAACAACTCCCAATCCACACCTTTGGAGTACAGACAGGTGCATAATATGCATTTTGTTAATCATTTTGGAGTACAAGAAGAATGAAAAAGATACTCTGGATGCTACCCAGAGCCTCAGCTAATTGGGGATTTGACTTCGTACATGCATACGTCACAGCATAGAGAAGGGATTTACCAGATTTCTGGCTGTGCTGCCCTTCTTAGACTTGTAAAAGAAAGAGAACATTTTATTTAAATATAGGAAGTTTTTATTGGTGGTAAACAGCAAAGTACTACTAACAATCTATTCAGCTGTTTTCTTCTCACTTTTTCTTCTGCTGAATACATTTGTTAGGAATAAAGTTGTAATGAAGAATGGGTGAACATTTGATATGCTTCCACCGTGTGTGTAGGTTCCATACACTTAGGACTTGTCTACACAGTGGGGTAATGCTAAGTACAAGGATGGATTTCTAAAGCACACTAATATGTTTTTCATTAATTGGTGGCTGTAGACCCTACTTTTGCACACCAAAAATTATCTACTGTGCTTTAATGTGGTACACTAGGGAACTTTTAGTGTGTGCCGGCAGGGTCCACACAAACCAGCTAATGCACAACATGTTCATGTACTTTATAAATCATACCCCCATAGTGAACATTATTTCACTTTACATACATGCCCTAAGGTTTTATTGAAGAATCGTGACAGTCTTCATTTATTTTTTCAGTTCTTTTGTTATTAGTGATCCAAGTATTTAATTCAGAGGTTATGTTCTTGTATGTGCTCGACTGCCCTTTTGGCCTGACATTTGAGGTGTGGATCTTTTGGGGATACACAGCCCCAAAGAAGTCACTTGAGAATCCAGGGAAAGAAAGGCAATTGAAATTAATTTAATTCCAAAACTAAGTGGAGCAGGGAATTTAGGCACCTTTTCATGCAGATCTATTTTTCCAATAGATGTATAATCTTATTCAGTTTATGGATCAAAAGGCTGACGTGTTTTTACAGAAGATCAAAAAACTTGAAGAATCCGTAGAAAGTATTGTAAATGAACAAGTAAAGGTTTGGACCAATCTTTTGAGCATTGTCCAAAATGTACTTCTAATCTGAATAGTGACTCTATCAAATGGCACTTTCTTGTTCAACATATACAGTCCCTGTGAAAAAAAAAAGTATAATTTTTTATTGCTGTTGGCACAGCAGAGCTGCATGGCTATTTGGAAGTGATTCTAATTCTTCTCACAGATCATCAGCTGATTGCTTAAGTAATTCCTATGGCATGGCTAAATTATACCCTCACTTACACCTTTGAAACTCTATTGAATATACTGGGGTTACACAAGACAACCAGGAATACTATATAATAGAGTAGGACTCTGGTTAAAATCCCTGTTTAATCCCATTTTGAAGCAACCATCTTTTAAACTTCCAAGTCCCATGAGTCTCATGAAAAGCTTGACAGAACATTTTACACATGCTCTGAAGAATTTATTTTTAAATTTTCACTTACTATGAAGATGTGTGTATTGATGAAAAGAAGATCTAAATAAGATATGGGAATACAACTAGAAGATTCAGGTACCTTTTAATTGGAGTCAGATGTACCTCTGGAATATGTGTGTGTGGATTGTTGTGAGAGGACTGTTTGGGTATCTGCCCCACCATACATTTCTCACCACATTAAATTGACCACTATAGTGCCAAACTATGTCTGGCTTTTAAATATTGAAATACTATTTATTTTTGCCTTACACATTCCTAGCTTCCAGAAAGGATGAGTTAGCATTGTTGGATGGTGGGTAGCATGAGGGGTGTCAGTAAGAAATGGCCATTTTAAATGTCTGAACATCTCTAGCCTACATGTTTTTAGCAGTAGCACCAATTTTGTTTTGCCTGATTTTTAGATACAGGATTGCAGTGAAGATTGGCACTTAAGAACATTCTTAATGACAAAATAGCTAGACTAGAAAATATCTGTGCCAATGACAGCATCGTGTTTGTAATATATAAAATGTGTGTATGTGTGTATACACATACACAAACACATATGTATGTACACATATATATTAAACAAGAAAGACATAAAATGTGCATTATTAAAATTGCAAAACCAAGTACTCAAAAGTTAGCAAATGCCAATATGAAGGTTTCTTGTGCAACCTTAGTTCAGCCACCTTCTGCTTATGGATAGTGATAAACACTTTAATTACATGATCACATACTATTTTTTCCATTTTTCATTCAGTGCATAGAATAGACAGTGCTCTCTTAATGAGCAGAATTCAATATTTTTCTCCTCATTGTTCAATATGTGTTCCTCTGCCTTATTGACTGCTTACTACTCAAACCCTGCTCTGAAAACAGAATTTTTAAATGCTTTATGGTCTTTTCTATGGCATGCATCACTATAGTAGCTGAGTGCTTCACAAATATTAATAAATGTATTTTCATAACACCCCAGTGAGATGAGGGAATATTATTATCCTCATTTTGCAAATGGAGAACTGAAAAACAGGTTAAAAATACACCTCTACCTTGATATAACGTTGTCCTCGGGAGCCAAAAAATCTTACCGTGTTATAGGTGAAACCACATTATATCAAACTTGCTTTGATCCACCGGAGTGCGCAGCCCCACCCCCCCGGAGCACTGCTTTACCGCGTTCTGTCCAAATTTGTATTATATCGGGTCACGTTATATCGGGGTAGAGGTGTATCCATTAATTTTGGCTGCCCAATTTGAGACACCTAGGACCTGATTTTTTCAGAGTACAACATTTTATACAGTACATTTTATAGCACTTTATGTGTTTCTGACATTCCCCTGGTGTTATCTGGACTGGTGATCTGCTAGGTCACTCCAATCCTTGACTCTGGGAGCCAGCCTTACCCTGCTCCGCTGTGAGAACCCCCACTCCCGGGCTGTTCATGCACAGCCTCTAGCATGTAAGCTGCTCCCAGCTACGTGAGTGTGCATTTTTGGCCAGACACTGCTTGGATTGTGCAACCGAATGACACTAGCCAATATCTCTGGACCCAGACACAACCCTAGGAACCTCCGTCTTGCAGTGTCCAATTATGCCCACTGGACGCTGCAAGCTTGTATGAGTTCATCAATTTAACAAAGAAATTGATATGTACCAGGCTTGTTATCCCAAGGAGAGTCTCTGACATGCTTCAAACCAAACGCACTGCTTCTGGTAGAATAAACAAATGTATTAACTACAAAAGATAGATGTTAAGTGATTATAAGTCAAAGCACAACAAGTCAGATTTGGTCAAATGAAATAAAAGCAAAATGCATTCTGAGCTGATCTTAACACTTTCAGTGCCCTTATAAACTTAGATGCTTCTCATCACAGGCTGGCTGGTTGCCCTTCAGCCAGGCTCTCCCCTTTGATAAGCGCTTCAGTTGCTTTGTGGTGATGTCTGGAGATGGAGATGGAAGAGAGAGAGCATGGCAAACTCTCTCCCTTTTATCATGTTCTTTCTTCCTTCGTGGCTTTGCCCCCTCCCCCCATTCAAGGTCAGGTGAGCATTACCTCATTGTAGTCCCAAACTGACCAAGGGAAGGGGGTTGACTCACTCGAGAGTCTAACAGATGCTTTGTTGCTGTGAGGCTGGGCTGGGTTTGTCCCATACATGCCCTGATGAGGTTTGAACTGCCCCTCTGCTCCTGGAGAGTTTTGCCTGGGCTTGTTTTAAGCCATGAGGTCACATTTGCAGCCTCATAACTATATACATGAAATTACAACATATAACATTACTATGACAACAATGCTCAGTGCATCATGAGCCTTCCAAAGACACCCGGCATGACAAACTTTGCATTGGATACCACACAGTCATTTTATAAGGATGAACATGGGGGTGCAGGGTGTTCCCCCGAGGCACAGTGTCTCATAGTGTTCAGAGCACATTTCTTCTTCGGGTGGTTGCAGACATGTATTTGACTCAGGTGTGTGTGTGCCCACCAAAACAAAGCCAGAAACTTTGTGCAGCAGTACGCATCAGGGCCACAGGCGCTGACTTTCATTTTTCCGGGTGGGTGGCCTGCTCCACCCTGAGGCCCTGCCCCCACTCTGCCCTTTCCCCAAGCCCCTGCCCTCTCTGCACCTCTTCCTGTTCCCATTCCACCCCCTCCCCTGACCACACCCCGCCCTCACTACACCTCTTCCCACTCTGCCCTCTCTCCCCACTGCCTCCTGCCCATCGTGGAACACCCACTATTTTTTTCTGTGTGTGCTCTAGCCCGGAGCACCCATGGAGTCAATGCCTATGATCAGGGCAGTGCATGTGCCCCCACAACTCCTCATGGCCGCTTCCTGAGGTTGTGTAAGGGTGGGGCTGCCCCAATCCTCCTCAGCTACTTCTCACTGCTCACAGCCTAAGTCTGAGCTCCCTGTGTGTTTTTTTTCTCACAGTTACTGCACCACAGCAAGATTTCTGTGTGCTTTGTAAATATTTAGTTTTAGCTTAGTAGTACTGTTTAGTTAGATTTAGTAGTTTAATGGACTACAACACTGCATATAATTAGTAGTTGGTTAGTAAAGCTGGTGCAGTGCCTTCACCAGGTTTTAAGCATTATCCTTTGTGTGAGGTGGCTATCCCAAGTAACAACCCCCACATACGTACATTCAGTGCTTGTTGTGCCCAGGAGAGGAGCACATTAAAGAAAATTGCACAATTTGCCAGTCATTCAAAAAGAGAACATGTTGCCAGAGATCCGTGCCTGAAGCAGCATCAACATAGAGTAAGACATGAGACCCACTTCAGCTCCGGGACCTTATACAGATTGCCTGGCCCCTCAAACTACGTCAGAGCCAGTGCAGGTCTTTTTTAGACTGCCAGCGTCAGATTTTTTCTCCTCAGAGAAGGGATTGTTCTCCTTCCTCTGGTCCACTGAGAAGAGAAACTGATCAGGGGTCAGAGATACTCTTTCTCCACTTCTAAGAGGAGCATGGGGCTTCACAAAGACTCTTCAAGTACTCAAGATACAGCAGAGCCATCTACCCACTCCCCAGTACTGAGATGAGAACAGATTGGTACTGTACTGTCAGTTCCTCTGCGGGATGTCCATTGAGTCCAGTACCAATGACCTTGGTTTTGGCACTAATGATATTGAGCAGGGTCCTGCATGTATTGGCTGGGGGTTCTATGCTATTTAACATTTTATCAATGACCTGGGAGAAAACATAAAATCACTACTGATAAAGTTTGCTGATGCCACAAAGATTGGGGGAGTAGTAATTACTCTCTATTAATTCTTTATTGAGTCCCACATCAGCTGTTCCATCATTTTGCCCAGGATCGATGTCAAATTGACAGGCCTATAATTATCTGTATTGGCCTGTTTACCCTTTTAAAATATTGGCACCACATTAGCTTAGGCAGTAACGTAAGACTCTTCAGTCTCTCCTGTGTGGATTACTGCTTGATAGTAGCCACAAGTGGGATCCACATGGACAAGGAATCTGCTAGGTCCCAGGGCTAAGAGTCAGACCGACAGTGGGGTCTTCTACCCACCAAGGCAGCCATGATTCCAGCAGGGGGAAAATGGACCAGGAACCCAAGTGCAGAGCATGGAGAGGCTCCAAAAGCAAGGAGTACCCTGACTACTGGAATTGGGGCTAAGTTCCAGGGGAACCTTACAGAACAAAGAGGGGAGGTTTGTGGGGCCATCATTCACCCCCTAACCTCCCAAGTTTTAAAGTGGGTCCTGAGAACTAGGGGAAAGGAAAAGGATTACTAATCAGCCTCCCCTCCTTCTCTAGCTGACTATGAGGGCTCTGATAATGCGTTCCTCTCTTCCCATGCCCAGGGGGATTGGGACCCAGTGGGGGAGGATTCTGAGACAGACCTCTGGGCAGCACTCCTGACCCTTAGGAAGGCAAGGTGAAAAAGGTTTCACCAAAGCCACAGCAGAGTTTCTATGCTCCAAGGCACATAAAGAAGGTTTACAATATCTAAAAAGGCTAAAATGAAAAAGAAAAAGCACAAAAAATCCAGAAAATATGAGTCATATGACTCCTCATCCCCCTTCTCCACTGAAGAAAGTGAGCTGTCTGGATTTGAATCTGAGCAGGATGGGAGAAAAATACAGAGGTACCAGCAAAGGGACAACAGATTCCCCAAGGGGAAACAGTGGAATCAGGGTTCAGGGGGAAAGTCCAAAGGGACCTCCGCTTCCCCTAATCCACTTTGTAATACAGATAGCACAGGCATCTGTCTAGAACTGAAGCTAGGGACAGGATTTCCCATTTCCTAGAGAACTGATTTTCATCAACCACTGACCAGTGGGTCAGGGAAATAGTGAGCTAGGGATACTCCCTAAAACTGGGGCTCCACCCATTCATTCTTCATCCAGTCACTCAGCTCCAATGACCCCGTAAAACACAATCTGATCCAGAATGAAATATCTCATCTTCTGGATATGGGAGTGATAGTGTCCCCTCAGAAGAAAGGTTCTCGGAATTCTACGCCATCTTCTTTATTGTACAGAAGCGCCCAGGGGTATCAGAGTCATTCTCAACCTCAAAAGGTTCAACAATTGGATAAAGAAAAAATGATCTTTTGGATGGAGACCATGGCCTCTACAATGCCATCCCTGTCCCAGTGGACTTCTTAACTTTAGTAAATCTAGCAGATGCATATCTCCATGTACCCATCACATCATGCCTTTCCTAGGCAGAGAAAGAAGAGCATCCCAGAAGTCCAGAATTGTGGGAGACACTGGGCTGTAGAAAAATAAATATCTTGTAATGACTTAAACCCAAATTCTGCCTTCAGTTATATGCAAACGACCCATTGTCTTCAGTGGGTTTTACACAGTTTATAAGTAAGTGCAGAATTTGTTCATTATTAATAATAGTATTACTTAGAACTTGCGTAGTGTTTTTCATTCATAGATCTCAAAGTGCTTTCTAAAGATGGGTAGGTGCTGTTATCCATGTTGCACAGATGCAGATGGAGAAACTGATACACATAGGGGATAAGTGACTTAGGTTTACTTACCTAATCAGTGGCTAAATTAGGAATGGTATTGAGATCACCTGAATCTCAGTGTTGTGAACTATCCAATGAATCACACTGCTTCCTGTACAATTAGATATCTGAATTAAAGCTAACTTGCCCAGTTCAGGTGCCAGGAAATTTTAGGTCAAATTAATAACCTTAAACTGTTATGAGGACTGTACTTTGGTTTACTGTATAACTCTGACCAGGTTTTGAAATTTTTTAAATAATGTTGTACATTTCCATTTTAAATTTAGTATCTTACTAAAGCAAATTACTGGTAAAAGAAATTATTCATATTCAATCTTTTAGCCGTTGTTAATTTATGTCTATAATTGATGCAAAGGGACTGTAAAGCTGTGCTAAACAGGCAGCTGGAGATTCCCCAGGCACACACAATTTCCTGGCTGGTGTAGAGCTGGAATAACTAGCTTTATACCACCCCCTCTCCATACTCATTATCTGGGGTGTGCCATGGCTGTTACACATCAGCACATGGTAGAATAGCCCTGAGGTAGTTCTCATTTATATTGGGAATCAAACCAGTCCCCAGCACCCTTGGGGATCAGAGAAGTACAAAGGTGGTTCTGACACATGTGATGATCTGGACCTGACTTTCTCACCAATTAGAATTTCAAATAGTAGTACATAAACATTTTTGTTTAGTTCCACAGAAAAGAGACACATTACTTGTTTAGTATATTTTGCTCCCATATCTCAGGTACCAATACCCCAAACAAACACAACAAAAAAGATAGTTGTAGTGTAAGGACATTTATGATGTGCTCATGTGTATACATATTAACAGTCATAGCCAATCCCCTTCTCTTATTATGCTTGTGTTGCTTGTCTATGTTATGGAGTTTTCTTATACTTCTGCCTCTCCATACAAGTATATTTTATATGGAAACATTATTACTCCATCAGATACTGATTACATCTACATTTTAAAAAAAGAGATACTGTAGTTCAACTAGTGCGGAATGAATACAATTTCCTACTAGATTATTTTAAATATTGAATTAGTTTATTCTCTAGAAAGGAACAGCTTAATCTTCAAGAAGACATTCTTGTGATACTGCTCTTTTGGTGCTCATATTAGAAAAACAGGCCTTTGTAGTTACTTTCAACTCCACCCCACCCAAACCTTATAATAAGAACTGTTTAGAGAGCCAGAACTAAATAAATGTGACAACTAGTGTACGACACCTGAAAACATATTGCTGGCAAATTAGAGGCTTCTGGCTTAAAGACTGCTTTAAAGGTTATACAAAATAGGAAGAGAAGAGGTCGGTATCATGAGGCTGGGGAAGATTTATAAATAGCTCATGACAGAGCAGCAGTACCTAAACAGGGTATCAGTGAACAGTCTGTGGTTTTAGAAACAGGAAAGAAAGTGAACAATCTGACTGTCAGAATGAAATGTGAAGACTACGTTGTTGCCTCAGAAAGTTACAGAGGGGATTTCCACTTCAGTTCATTCATTCCCATGGCGTGGATGATTTAAGTACCACAGCAAAACACGGTGTAGCTTTCAAGGATATCAGTAGCATTTACAAATGTATGGTAAGGTTTACTGATGTATGTACTTTCTAAGAGGAATTCCTGCATAAATGTTTAACCTAATTGACAAAATGAGTTAACCACACAATTTATCTGTAAACAAATAAATGCCATTATCTTTGCCTTTGCTGCCACTACTGCTTTACTACGGGCTTGTCTATACTACAAAATTAGGTTGACTTATGTTAGGTCGACCTACAGCCACTGCAGTAATTAAATCGGCTGTTGGTGTCCACCCTACCCTCCTCCTGTTGGTGTGCGTCCTCACCAGGAGAGCTTGCACCGACTGAATGGGGTATTGTGGGGTACTGACAGGGCCACACACTCCAGCTGACAGCCACGCGGTTCACAGCTGGAGGCTTACACCCCACCCTTGAGCTCACAGCCACAGCTGTGAGCCAGGCGCAGCTCAATTTCATAGCAGGGAGTCTACCCGCAGTGAATTTGGCATTCTTGTCAGTTTCCTGGATGCTGCTATTTCACACTTCTTCTCCGGCTCCTGCTGTCAACCCATGCCGGGTTCACAGCTGGAAACCCCTCTTCTCCACCTCCCCTCCCTGTTTCTGGAGCTGACTGCCAGGAGCTGGAAATAATAGTAGCCATGAAACTGACAAAAATATCAATTTCACGGCTGGTAGGCTCCCTGCTTTGAAATTTGTTGTCAGCTGTAGGGTGCTCCCACTGTGAACCCCAGAGTGGGGGATGTGGTGGCTCCTGCTGGGAGCCCTGCTACTGCCTCCTGGAGAGGGTTTGGGGGAGGAAGAGGAGAAGCCAAGCCTGGCTGCCTCCTGGTGAGGGATTAGGCGGGAGAGGAGAGCCCAAGCCGGGCAGTGGACAGGCTCAGGCTTTCCTTCCCCCACCCCCTAATCTGTCACCAGGAGGCGGCAGTGGGGCTCTGGGGTGTCAGTTCCGGGGTGTCAGTCCTAATGGCGGGGGTCCAGCTGTGAGCCCCCGTGCAGGGCTGACAGCCAACAGGCAATGTCAATAATAGTGTCTACACAGACAGTGCATTGCCCTAACTACATCGACTTAAGTGCTATGTGCCTTGCAAAGGCAATGTTATAAGGTCGATGTAGTGGATGACTTACATCGGCGGGAGCACCATTCCAGTGTAAACACTTATATAGTTAGGTCAATGTAATCCGCCCTACATCGACCTAACTCTGTAGTGTAGATTAGGCCTACCTCTTTTATCCTTAGTCCTGGTCTACACCTAAAACTTAGGTCAACCTAGCTACATCGCTCAGGCGCATAGACACCAATCAGCCAAAGGAAGAAATTTTCTGACCTAAATACCGCTTCTTGAGGGAGTAGATTAACTGCAGCAAGGGGAAAACACCTTCCATTGCTCTAGAAAGTGTCTACACTACGGTGCTACAGTGGCACAGCTATAGCGCCATCACTATGACACTGCAGCATCTGTAGTTTAGACAAGCCCTTGGTTTTGGAAGGCCTGGCAGTCTGCTGCTTTCACAGTTGATACTGATGCCTCTAATTGGCTGAGTGCCAGATACTGTTGTATGTAGAAAGCTGGTCAGCAGAAGGTTGATTTTCAGATTATTTAAATTATTTTTCAACATTTTCTGCAGTCTAGTCAAATGCAGTTGCTTCTGATGTAAATCTGTTCATTGAACCAATAATGCTTCTTTACTGATGCCAGGACCATTGACATTGTGTGTAGTGATCATATTATAATGCTGTGGTTTTTTTCCACTTTCAGTTATCATAATTGAAAAGAGAGGTAGTTTTTTGGTAGAACAAAATGCAAAGCCTGTCTAGACAGGCCTCAGTGAAAAAATGTGTCAATATCAGACAATAACAGTCAAGACTTTAAAAATATAAATAAACTAGAGATTAATCAATGTATTTTAATTATTGAAGCACTAGTTTTAATCTGAAATGCCATCATCCCTAAAATATCAGTAGTCAATGTTTATAAGTCCTCTCCACAATCAAGTTTACAACATTTCACATTAGGAAATGCCTGCAGGATTGTGTCAAACTCTTTTGTCACCACTTCTGAGTTGAGGGCCTCTGACAGGGATGGTAGAAACGAGGGATCACATCTTTTCCAATTAATGGGGACGATTCAGTTTCCAGTGCCTTTCATGAACGCTAATATGAACCTTTCCTGATTTCAAATAACAAAAAAATCCTAACTAGAACATCAAATGTTGTTGTGTGGCAGATTTACGAGAATCCAAGGAGAATTTGTAATTGGTACTTAGTTATATTGCTTCTGCAGTCTTTAATACATTTTCAAGCATTTTTTGTTGTTTTTGCTTGAATCTGGGATGACAGGTAGTTATTTTAACTAATTTGTGTTTCTATGGAAACCCAGTATTTGCAGTGACAGTATTACCGTATGCTCTGTAATCCTCCCCTGTGGCTTCTAGCCAAGGTGGTAACTTAATAATTCATGAGCACTAAGCCTGAATTTGTTGGAAAACAAACTGTGTTGCTTGGAGCTGTTTTTCATAGCCAAACTCATTTCCCTCACAAATTTGGGGTTCTTTTCTCCAAGATGTCTTTTTAAAGTACACTCCATAAACCAAACCAAAGCACTTTTATAGACTTGTTTTTGAAACTGGGGTTACTGCAGGTCATTTTAGCAAGGCAGCTGATGACAAAAAGAGAATGTAAACGCTTGCATGAAAATGAAGATTTTAACAACAGTCTGTGAATCATATTTCCTTTTAATGGCCATAATAATTTAGTTAAACAATTTATTAAACTAGGAGAACAGCAGAGGTGATGCTTCTGGCTGCGAATGTGTGGAGGAAGGTGAGTCTCCTGTTCCTTGAGAGACTTCTGTTGGCTTATTAGAGACAATACTAAGTACTAAAGATTGTTCAGAATAGTGTGGCGCCATAAAGTCTAGGTTAAGGGGTTGGGTGGGTTTGTAAATGGAATGTGAGCTCTTCATAAAGACACAGTGTCATCCTGAACACACCCTTTGCCCTACATGACTCATTCTCTCTCACACACATGTTGTGCTGTCTGAGGATTGGATGACTTGATCATGTTCCCTTCATCCTATGGAGAGGAGGAAGATTATAATATTGGGTCATGTCAGACAGCAGTTGTGAGAAATTGAATAGGCTTTTCTAGAAGAGATTTCAGAGTGGTAGCCGTGTTAGTCTGTATCAGCAAAAACAACAAGGTGCACTTGTGGCACCTTAGAGACTAACAAATAAATTTGTTAGTCTCTAAGGTGCCACAAGTACTCCGTGTTGTTTTTTCTAGAAGAGAGTGGCCTAAAATAGCAAATCTAAAAGGTAAATACTAATAATGGAAAATGCACTATTATATTTACTATAGGGAACAGTCGTAAACTGATTCCTGAGAAATGTACATAAGAACATAAGAACGGCTGTACCGGGTCAGACCAAAGGTCCATCTAGCCCAGTATCCTGTCTACCCACAGTGGCCAATGCCAGGTGCCCCAGAGGGAGTGGACCAACAGGCGATGATCAAGTGATCTCTCTCCTGCCATCCATCTCCATCCTCTGACAGACAGAGGCTAGGGACACCATTCCTTACCCATCCTGGCTAATAGCCATTAATGGACTTAACCACCATGAATTTATCCAGTTCTCTTTTAAATGCTGTTATAGTCCTAGCCTTCACAACCTCCTCAGGTAAGGAGTTCCACAAGTTGACTGTGCACTGCGTGAAGAAGAACTTCCTTGTATTTGTTTTAAACCTGCTGCCTATTAATTTAATTTGGTGACCCCTAGTTCTTGAATTATGGGAATAAGTAAATAACTTTTCCTTATCCACTTTCTCCACATCACTCATGATTTTATATACCTCTATCATATCCCCCCTTAGTCTCCTCTTTTCCAAGCTGAAGTGTCCTAGCCTCTTTAATCTCTCCTCATATGGGACCCGCTCCAAACCCCTAATCATTTTAGTTGCCCTTTTCTGAACCTTTTCTAGTGCCAGTATATCTTCTTTTAGATGAGGAGACCACATCTGTACGCAGTATTCGAGCTGTGGGCGTACCATCGATTTATATAAGGGCAATAAGATATTCTCAGTCTTATTCTCTATCCCCTTTTTAATGATCCCAAACATCCTGTTTGCTTTTTTGACTGTCTCTGCACACTGCGCGGACATCTTCAGAGAACTATCCACGATGACTCCAAGATCTTTTTCCTGACTTGTTGTAGCTAAATTAGCCCCCATCATATTGTATGTATAGTTGGGGTAATTTTTTCCAACGTGCATTACTTTACATTTATCCACATTAAATTTCATTTGCCATTTTGTTGCCCAATCACTTAGTTTTGTGAGATCTTTTTGAAGTTCATCACAGTCTGCTTTGGTCTTAACTATCTTGAGCAGTTTAGTATCATCTGCAAACTTTGCCACCTCACTCTTTACCCCTTTCTCCAGATCATTTATAAATAAGTTGAATAGGATTGGTCCGAGGACTGACCCTTGGGGAACACCACTAGTTACCCCTCTCCATTCTGAGAATTTACCATTAATTCCTACCCTTTGTTCCCTGTCTTTTAACCAGTTCTCAATCCATGAAAGGACCTTCCCTTTTATCCCATGACAACTTAATTTACGTAAGAGCCTTTGGTGAGGGACCTTGTCAAAGGCTTTCTGGAAATCTAAGTACACTATGTCCACTGGATCCCCCTTGTCCACATGTTTGTTGACCCCTTCAAGAACTCTAATAGATTAGTAAGACACGATTTCCCTTTACAGAAACCATGTTGACTATTGCTCAACAGTTTATGTTTTTCTATGTGTTTAATATATCTTTTCCAAATCTAATTTTTGAGCTAGTGAAGGTTTTGCCTTTTAAAGTGGGGCAGATAACGTATACTCATGCTTCAGCATATTTGACAAAAGGGAACCTTTAAATGAAAATAAACTGTTTCCCTGATTCTTCAATGAGATGTCTGGAGATGGCCTTCTGCAGAGCCCCAGTAATTTTTTAATGGACATCAACACTGAAGCCTTACTTTGTCATCTTTTGCTATAGTAGATATTTGTGCTTTCATTAGAACGTGTTCCTTTACTGCTCATCATCTCCTTCTTTTGTATCATTTAGGCAGCGTCAATTCTGTATTAATGACATCAGGAAATGACTGGGGTGTCACCAGAAGTAGTTTATGATTTTATTGTGGAGTTAGGCAGTCCTTTTTAAACACAAATATTTTTGTTAGTTGGCAAATGTGATAATAAAAAAGTAGTAAAAGCATCTAAATAATAAATGGGTCCAAGATTTAATACAAGATCATCACTAACTCTACATAAGTGTGCCAGAGAGTAAGAGGGAGTAAAGATGGAGCCTTAGCTCTGCCCCTCCAACTTCATAATGTCCCAGTTACTTGTGTCAATGCACTGGGAAACCATACACTGTGCTAGTTCAGTGTATTTCCTCCCCAAAGCCAGGGAAAAACTTAGTCACAATCAGCTTCCCAGAGTGTACCTTGGACAACACAACTACATGCTGACCTTGCTTAGGGCAAACCATAAAGTGATAATCTAGTCCCTATTTTGTTACATCTGAAAGTTTTCTCTGAACTAAATGTCCTCCTTTAACTATGCCTCTACTTGCTTATACGCTTTCAGATTAGCAAGAGAGTAACTGTTGGTGCACCCCATAGAGACATATATTGATACCAGTAAATTCCTAATAAGACTCCAGAAGCTTGAAGAGCTGGCTGTCAATGAGATACTTAATTCCAATTCCAGAAGAAAGGCAGTCACGAATGAGAATCAAGATTACAGCAAGATAGATGGAAAAAAGGGTTGTGGCAATAACATAGACCTGCTTAACAATGTAGATGGTAAACGGGTCCCTCTCCAACCCATTGCAGAGGATGGTGGCGATCATCTCATCATAAAATATCCTGAGAACATGAATGAAATTCAGTGGACAACCGAACCTAGACAGTGCCTTCCATAATGCTTCACAACAGATGGAATCAAAGGCCTTAAGTCAATAAAGGCCATAACCAATGTCTGGTGGTATTCTCTACACTTCTCTTGAATCTGTTGTGCAACAAAAATCATGTCAGTGATGCTTCAAGACAGTTTGAACCCACACTGGGATTCCTGAAGGATGTCTTCAGCAAGAAAGAGGAGACGGTTCAAAAGGATGCGAGAAAGGATCTTCCCAGCAATGGAGAGGAGGGATTTCTAGGGTTAGGATTCCTATGGGTAGGGCTCTCTGCCCTAGAGTTAAGGTTCCAATGGGTAGGGTTTCCCGGCCTAGGGTTAAGGGTTCCTATGAGTAGGATACTTGGAGCTAGGGTGAGGGTTCCTATAGGTAGAATGCTTGGAGCTAAGCTTAGGGTTTCTGTGGGTAGGGTGCTTGGAGCTAGGGTTTGGTTCTTATGGTAGGGTATTTGGAGATAGGTTTAGGGATCCTACGGGTTGGGCTTCCCATCCTAGAGTTAGGGTTTTTTTGGCTTGGATACTTGGAGCAAGGGTTAGGGTTTATATGGGTAAGGTACTTAAAGCTAGGGTGAGGATTCCTGTGGGTAGAGAGTACTTGGAGCTAGGGTGAGGGTTCCTATGAGTAGGGTACTTTGAGATATGATGTGATTAGCCTGCTGGAGGCCTCGCTGCCCTGCCACACCCTGTCCCAGAAAAGGGTAGGGTGCTCGGAGCTAGAGTTAGCGTTCCTATGGGTAGGATGCTTGGAACTAGATTTAGGAGGCTGAGGGAACTGGGGTTATTTAGTCTGCAGAAGAGAAGAGTGAGGGGAGATTTGATAGCAGCCTTCAACTACCTGATGGGGGGTTCCAAAGAGGATGGAGCTTGGCTGTTCTCAGTGGTGGCAGATGACAGAACAAGAAGCAATTGTCTCAAGTTGCAGTGGGGGAGGTCTAGGTTGGATATTAGGAAACACTCTTTCACTAGGAGGGTGGTGAAGCACTGGAATGGGTTACCGAGGGAGGTGGTGGAATCTGCATCCTTAGAGGTTTTTAAGGCCACGCTTGACAAAGCTTTGGCTGGGATGATTTAGTTGGTGTTGGTCCTGCTTTGAGCAGGGGATTGGACTAGATGACCTCCTCAGGTCTCTTCCAACTCTAACATTCTATGATTCCTATGGGGTAGGGCTCCCCACCCTACTGTTACAGCTCCAATAGGTAGGTCTGTCTCCCCTTGAGTTATGGTTCCTATGGTTAGGGTACTTAGAGCTAGAATAAGGGGTTCTTCTTTGAGGAGTGTCCCTGTGGGTGCTCCACTTTAGGTGTCATGGCACCCTGTGCTTGTAATCGGAGATTTGTAGCAGCAGTGCACCGGTTGGCCGCGCACGCACGGCAGCCATCTCACACTGCTCCGAGTGGCCACTTAGCGTGCCCAGACAACCGTCACTCAGTTCCTTCTCTACTGCCTTTGGCTTGAGTTGGAGCGACAGCAGCGCCCTTCTATCTCGTAAATTGCTTATATTCCTAGATTGATTTATCCTTTTTGCCAGTTTTCTTCTGTTTTCCCATCCTTATTTACCCATTAAAAAATACTATTTCATTTGTCCCCCCCTCCCCTCCCACCACCAGTGGGTCTCTGCCAAAGTGACTGAACTACAACTGTTTTCTATAGATCTGGATCTCCTCAGGCATGCCTGGTTCCTCCGGCTTTAAACGTTGCCTGACCTGCAGATTATCAATTTCTGTATCGGATGGTCATGCTCAGTGCAACCACTGTCTCAGGGAAACCCATATACCATAGAAGTGTGCACATTGCAAGAAATTATCTGCCAGGATACTGAAAGCCAGGGACCTTCAACTAAAATTATTAATGATGGAGAAATCCCTCAGGCCAGCCTCCAACCCAGAGTCCAGGACTTCCTCCTGGCCAACGGTCTCCAGCAGCAGCCTCAGACAAGGGCTCCACACAAACCGTGTCTAAGGACCCTGCTCCTAAGAAGGCAACTAAATATCAGTTGCAGTCATTGCCACAGAGAGATCCCCCTAAGAAGAAGCGGTCTCCTGGTGAGAAATCTGCCCCGCTACTGACAGCACCGAGAATCTTGAACCGAGAGGCACTGGGAAAGTCCAGTACCTAGACATCCCGAGGAGCCAAGGTACCAGTGTGGCCAGGCTCTCACTCAGGTGCACGAGCTAAAGCTAAGCTCCCTAGCTTGGCACCGACAGTGCCGAAGAACGCCTCAACACCGGCTAGTGTAATGGTGCCACCTGCTGCATATACACAACCTCACAAGACCACGGCACCATCAGAGCATACTATGCTGCCATCCACGGCACCGAGCTTCCTGGTACCACAACCCTTTACCAGACAGGCAGAACTGGCAATCTCCTCTGTGCCCGGAACACCCCCCTTCGGCACCAACGGTACCCCAGTCAGACCAGACTTTATACCCCTCATAATTTCTCCTCAAACCAGGACCCTCTCACCAACAACCACCTATACAAGGGCAAAGTTGGCAGGCACAACCATGGATGCCACCACCCATTGTTATGCCACCCAATTGGCCATACTGAGACCCGTGGGCAATCTACAGAGCCCAAAATCTTAAACCCCCCACCCCACCACCGTCAAGGGCCACCCAGTCCCGTTCACCCACGAACTCACCACCATCGGAGGCCCAGGAGGAAGAGGGAGAGGAGCCGGAAGAGGCTCCGGAAGGCAACACACTGCCACCCACCCATATTTCGTCCTCATCCCTGGACGAAACAATTGTCACCACCTCCCATCACAGGAGATGATTTCAAGTCCTTCCAGGACTTATTCAAAAGAGTTGCAGAATCCCTGGACATCTCTTTAGCAGAGCTGCCAGAGACCCAGCACAAACTTACTGACATCTTGCAGGCTTTCCCATCAGCAAAGATAGCCCTGACCATCAACGCTGCTGTAATGGATCCTGCAAAGATAATATGACAGACACCAGCCACTGTCCCACTGTCTGTAAATGTTTGGACAGAAAATATTTTCATAGAATCATAGAATATCAGGATTGGAAGGGACCTCAGGAGGTCATCTAGTCCAACCCCCTGCTCAAAGCAGGACCAAACCCCAACTAAATCATTATGTACCAGCGAGAGGGGCTGAGTTCTTATTTACTCACCCAGCTCCAAATTCACTGGTCATAGAGGCAATAAATCAAAGGGGAAAACAGCACCAGTCAAAAACCACCCCTTATGACAAAGACTGGAAAAGGCTTGACCTCTTTGGATGCAAAGCCTATTCCTCGGCCTCACTGCAATTTCGCGTAGCAAACTACTCTGCTCTGTTGGTGAAATCCACTTAAAACTTGTTTAATAAAATGACATATTTTATTGAACAAATGCCAGAGGAGTCAAAGGAGCAATACAAAGCTAACATTGCGGAAGGCTCCTTACTTACCAAAACAGCCCTGTAGGCCTCCCTTGATTCCACTGACACGGCAGCGCGTTCTATCACTACATCCATGGTCATGCGTCGCGCATCATGGCTCCACCTCTCTGGATTTCCTAGGGAAGTACAAGGCACAGTTCAGGACCTGCCCTTTGAGGGACAAAAACTATTCGCAGAGCGCACAGATGCATCCGTACATACCTTAAAGGACTTGAGAACCACCTTGAAGACTTAGGTATTTAGTTCCCTCCAAACAAGAAAAAATAAGGCAGATTTTGTACACAAAGACTCCATCCCGTCCCGTACTCCCAACCCCAGAGACAATACAACCAACGCCACAAGCAAAAACAAGCAAGGCACAGGCAGAACCAGGTATCGGATGGTCATGCTCAGTGCAACCGCTGTCTCAGGGTCGAGGGCTCAAGAACTCTATCTTCTCCCATGCCGGATTATCAGATGACCTCCAGTCTCTTTGGAGACTGCCTGCTACCACACTACCCAGTCTGGAACAACATCACTAAAGACAAATGGGTGCTGGAAATCGTCCAGAAAGGTTACTCTATCCCATTTATTTCTACTGCCCCTACCCACCAACCTTCCCCGTCCCCCTTCAGTGACGCCCTCTCACAAGACCCTGTTGCAAGAGGAAATAAATCGTCTCTTGCAACTAGGAGCTGTGGAAATAGTACCACTCTAACGCAGGGGAAGAGGGTTTTATTCATGTTATTTTCTCACACAGAAAAAGAACAGGGGCTTAAGACCCATTCTGGATTTACACAAACTCAACAAGTTTGTAAGGATGCAGTGCTTCAAAATGATAACCCTGGCAACCATAATTTCAGCATTAGAGAAAGGAGGTTGGTTCTTGTCCCTGGACCTACGGGACACTTACTTTCATGTCACCATTCACCCAGCACACAGATGATTTCTGCCCTTCACGCTAGGCCATCAACATTACCAATACAAAGTACTATCCTTCAGCTTGTCAGCAGCTCAAAGGGTATTCTCCAAAGTCCTAGCCATCACCGCAGCTCACCTCCACAGACAAGGGGTAATGATCTTCCCATACTTGGATGACTGCCTCATAAGAGCACCAACTCAGCAGATGGCAGTATAAGCTACACAAACCACTGTAAGTCTCTTCGCCAACCTAGGGTTTCAATTAAACGTCCAAAAGTCCATCCTGGTCCCTGTCCAACTACTAGAGTTTATAGGCCCCTATCTTGACTGCCTCGCAGCACAAGCGAGATTACCCCAACAGCGATTCCTCAAGCTAACCAGGCTGATGACAACGATCACAGACAGCCCCCAAACATCTGCCAGGGCCTGCCTACAACTTCTTGAGCATATGGATTTTACAACTTATGTAGTCAGACATGCCCGACTGTATCTGAGATGCCTACAGGCCTGGCTCCGCACCTGCTATATACACAAGCATTCCCTTCACAAACAGCTCACTATGCCCCGCAGAGTGAAGGACTCCCTCAAGTGATGGATGCAACCACAAAACATCTGCTCAGGGGTCCCATTTCAACAAAAAGCTCGCACTATAGCAGTCACCACAGATGCCTCCCTCGTGGGATGGGGAGCCCATCTGGACAACACCACCATCCAGGGATGCTGGTCCCCAGCGGAAACCAACCTATATATAAACATTCTAGAGCTCCGAGCAGTCAGAAAAGCATGTGAACACTTCCTTCCGCTTATCTGCAACAATACCATCAAAGTCCTCATGGACAATACAGCCTGAATGTTTTATATAAACTGACAGGGTGGAGTTCGTTCATACCCTTTCTGCATTGAGGCACTACACCTGTGGCAATGGTGCTTATCCAACAAGATAGACATTTCTGCAGCTTACCAGCCAGGACTTCAGAACACCAGGGCAGACCATCTGGGCAGACACTTCTCACAAACCCACGTGTGGGAGATGGACTACCTGATCCTTGTGATCATATTCAACCAGTGGGGGTTCCCTACTATAGATTTATTTGCAACAGCTCACAATTCGAAATGCCCTGAATATTGCGTCCGAGCGGGGCTTGGGCACCACTCACTGGGCGATGCCCTCCTCACAATATGGGAAGTACCACTAATATACGCGTTCCCCTCGATTCCTCTACTGAGACGGGTGTTACACAAAATCAGACAGGAAAAGGCCAGGGTCATACTCATCGCACCACATGGTCCATACAGATATGGTTCCCAAACTTAACACAGAAGGCGGTGAAACCTCCTCGAACCCTTCCACAACTATCTCACCTCCTTACACAGGACGCCGGCCATGTCATTCACCCCAACCTAGTGATTCTCTGCCTCAAAGCCCGGTTAATAAATGGCTAACTGGGCTGGATCAGGATTACTCTGAGGAGGTTAAAGACATTCTCTTGAATAGTCGCAAACCAAGCACACGCAAAACATATGCTCATAAGTGGGTATGTTTCTGCACCTGGTTCAAGGCTCACCTTATGTTTCCTCATTCTGCCCCTCTACCCAGAGTCCTGGACTATATACTAGGCCTTAAAAAGGCGGGCCTCTCAAATAGCTCCATAAAGGTACACTTAGCAGCAATCACCTCACTACATGATAAGGTAGATGGAACCACAATCTTTGCTCATCCAACAACTAAATGATTCTTAAAGGGCATGACCAACATCTACCCTCCCCTAAATCACCCTACTCCTATATGGGACCTTAACCTTGTGCTATGCACCCCCATGGGCAAACCATTTGAACCTCTTGCGACTTGCTTATTGCTACATCTGTCGATGAAAGTCTCCTTCCTTATTGTGATCACTTCACCAAGAAGAGTAGGGGAGCTAAGGGCCCTAATGGCACACCCGCCGTATACCACATTCTATAAAGACAAAGTGATCCTAAGAGCCCACCCTAAATTTATACCTAAAGTAGCCTCTTCATTTCATTTAAACTAACCCATTTACTTACCTGTATTTTTTCCGAAACCCCATGCTGATGCCAGAGAGGCATCCCTTCACACTCTCAACGTCCATAGAGCTCTGGCCTTCTACCTAGAAAGAACAAAGACATTTAGAAAATCATCATGTCTCTTTCTCTTGGTCACAGAGCGATCAAAGGGTGAGGCCATCTCTAAACAAAGACTATCTAAGTGGATTTCTGGCTGTATACACCTGATGTGCTGTCATCAGAGCAGCATTCCAGCTCCACCTGGGAATTGTACACACTCCACCAGAGCGGTATCCACATCAGTAGCCTTCCTCAACTATGTACCCATCGTAGACATTTGTAGGGCAGCTACCTGGGCCTCGGCCCACACGTTTACCGAACACTATGCCCTGGAACAACATTCTTCTGCTGACACTCAGTTCATACTCTCAGTGCTATCCACCATCAACAGAGATATTCCAAGCCCTTCCTTCCATCGAGGGGTACTGCTCCATAGCCACCTAAAGTGGAGCACCCATAAGAACACTCCTCAAAGAAAAAGAGGAGGTTACTCACCTTGTGCAGTAACTGAGGTTCTTCAAGATGGTTGTCCCTGTGGGTGCTCCACTACCCTCCCTCCTCCCCTCTACTTTGGAGATTCACGCTAATTCTCTGGGGTAGAGAAGGAACTTGAGGGATGGTTGGCTGTACATGCTAAGTAGCCACACGGAATGGTGCGAGATGGCTGGTGCGCATGCACGGCCAACCGGAGCACTGCTACTACAAATCTCTGATTACAAGCGCAGGGAACCAAGACACCTAAAGTGGAGCACCCACAGGGACAACCATCTCGAAGAACCTCAGTTACTGCACAAGGTCAGTAACCTTCTCTTCCTATGGCCAGGGCTCCCCACCCTAGAGTAAGGAGTTTCTATGGGTAAGGCTCTGCTCCCTACGATTAGTGTTCCTATCAGTAGTGTACTTGTAGCTAGGGTTAGAGTTTAAATGGATAAGGAACTTGGAGTTAGGGTTCGGGTTCCTTTGGGTGGGTACTTGGAGCTAGGGTTAGAGTTCCTAGGGTAGGTTAGGGCTCTCCACCCTAGAGTTAGGGTTCCTATGGGTAGGATAATTGGAGATAGGTTTAGGGTTCCTATGACTAGGGTACTTGTGTTACCCAGGGTTTTCAGAACCCCGAACAGTGGTAACTGAACTATTTCACTCCAGACAGTGTCCGGAATAAATCAATAGGAACACAGCAATTATGTCTGATCAAGGATTAAATGCAAGTAAGCATGCTCTTATCTAACACTGCAGTTTATTAGATTTAAGCACACACAAACATAAGCAATAGGTTTAGAACATCCCAGATATTTACCTAACATCTGGAACGGTATTGAGTAATTAACAGCGGGTTCACAGTGGTCAATTGCTCACCTGCTGGGGAGAGAGAAGGTGTCAGGAAAAACGTATTTCAAGATGGCTTCAGAGGATAGTTCCATAGTACAACTCTGTTACCTAATCTTTTATAACTAACTTCTACAAAACACATAGGTCATAATGACCCCTACTGGATCATCACTTTTCTAATTTTCAATAAACTTTTAATATCAGAAGCATCTAGATTCAGGGTTTTCTAACCACCAAGATTTTCAGTCTCAGTTGTTTACTTGTCCGGCCCCTCCTCCCATTCTGATTAGCTTCTTGGTTTTTTGAACATTATCCTTGATTTTCTAGGTCAGAAACTTTAGAGGTATAGGTGAAGTCTAGGAATTCGTATCCGTCAGATTACAAAATTAGTTTATTGGCTTTGGCTCCATTTTCCAAGTCCCATGCAGGAAAAAAACTCTGAAGATTTTTTCAAGTTTTGCACTTTCATTTATATACTTCAAACTCCTCCATCACCACCATACTAATTTTCATGCAGACTAATCCAAGTTGCACCTCTTTATGCTGTGGTTATGCTGACGGATGAGATAATTCGACTCCGTGTAGCAATCCCTTCTTTTTGATAGCATGAGTCACAGAAAAAAACAGCACCAGTTCTTACTGTGATTTATTAATTATGGATGTCATGTAAGGCCAGTGTCATGGCCAAAATAAATCAGCAGAAAGAGTTAGCAAAATTATATGGTAAATGCTGTAAGAATTCTGCAGAAACTTTTAGACCTCCGATTCTGAGCCTCCCTTTTATTTGCATTTATTTCTTTTGGAGTATAAGTATGAGGCTGTCCTAAGGATACCCAGAACTGTAAGCCACTATGTTACCCCTCTGCCTCAGCCAGGGAGAACTTTGCTGAGGCTTAAACTGTGTGTCATCTCCCTGCCATGCCAGACTGTCTGCCTCAACAGCAAATTCCTTGAGACTCTGTCACTCTTAATCTTGCCTTGCAGGTAATAATCAGTGAACCACAGTTCCTGAGTTCCCTGGAGATGTGTCTCTGAAGTTTATTAATAAAGAACAGAGATTTAAGTGATACTAAGCAAGAGAAAAAGAGACAGATATAATTACAAACAAAACAAAACAGGCTTTCTAGTGCCTAAAACTTAACTTTAGCAAGTTACATTTTTGCATAAGCAGTTTTCTCACTTACATTAGGTTACCAGCATCTCCAGCCACTGGCATGGATGTTATCTTTCTTTCCTTTTTTCATTTTTTAGTTACAGTATTCTTCTTGTTTATAAATTAATTATTGTTTTTTCATTGACCTCTCAGTTACATTTCTGGAACCTAACAATAAATTCTGAAAACAAAAAATACAGGTAATAGTGGTTATAATAGGCTCCCACTCATATTCTCTACAGTTAGGGAATCTTTGTTTTATATATTACAATTCTGTTACTATTTACTCCAAAGCCCATTGATGGTTGAGGCAGTTGTTGGCCATAGGACCTCGTCAATTAAAGGGAAATTAAGATTGGAAAGTCAACACTCAAAAGTTAGGAAATGCTGGGAATTAAGATTGCCCACACAATCTTAATTTGGCTCCCTTGTGTGCATGCATTATGATAATGTTTAATTATATGATCACATACTATTTTTCCACAGACTCCTGCCACATTCAGTTCAGAGGCTGGACAGTGTTCCCTGAATGGGTTCCTAACTTTTGAATGTGTGGTTTTGCCATCTTATTTTTCTGTTAACATAGTTTCTTTACTATAATTTCATACCCATGCATGATAATTCATCTCCACTCCAGATTTGAGTTAGACTGAATTTTCCTTCTCCACCATGTTGCCTGGACAGTAGCATGAGGAGCATTGAGAGCACAGGAGAGACAGTCTCCTTGCTGTCAGTTCTGGTGTCTGAGCCTGCAACAGTCAGGGAGAGCAAGTGCATGGAAAGTACTACTCAGCCCTGAAATCTCCAGCTATTTGGAGTGTGATCAGTAGCTATGTGGGGGTGGTGCATGCACAGTTCAATTGGCACATAGGAGCTGTGAGATGATGGAGTAATCCCCTGCCAAATTTAAAGTCCCTGCTCCAAAGCATGGAGGCATTAGAGCATCTCAACAAAACAGCTGGAAGAATTTTTTTTAATATGGGCAAAACAATGTATTTTCCCAAATATTGCTCTCGGAAACAACTGAGCTATGAAACTTTTCAAAAAATTCAGCCTTGATGAGAACATTGGTTTAACAGCTCAGAGCATGGAGCACAAACATCTTAAGCCAATCAAATACAGAAAGCACAGCATTAAGAATGGTCATCTTTATTGGAATTATTACCCGCTGAGAAGTTATAGCAGTATAGAGATGGCACGCAGCTCTATTGATCCATGAACACATATGGCCAAATCACTACGACTAAGGTGTCCCGGTGCTTGGATAAGCTCTGTCTTTGGAAGAAGAACAGCTGATTGAAGCTGAATCCAGGCAAGATAGAGGTTTTTCTGGTGGGCAGAGGAAAGCACTTTGAAGAGTTTGCTGCTGCAGTGCAGTCTCCTTTGGTTGAAGGTACAATTGTTCAATTCATTTTGTATTTTTGGCATGCTCCTAGATTCCTCACTGATACTAAGCTCTCCCATAGTGAAAGCATTACTTGCTGATACTGCTATCTCCAGTTGGCCCCATCCTGGCGAATGGTGACAGGCCTCAGTTATTCATGGCTTTGCCACCTCTCAGCTGGACTATGATAATACAACTTACCTGGGCATGAGGCATTCTGCACTTGGGAAACTCCAACTGGTACAGAATGCTACAGAATGGCTTCTCAGAATACTGGCTATGGCAAACACATCAGACCTGTCCTTCTCTCCCTACACTGGCTTCCCATAGAATATCAAGTTCAAGGTCTTGGTCCTTATCTTCAAGATATTCAATGGCGTGTGCCCAGAGTGTCTAAAAGATCAACGAAAGCCCTGGGATGAAGACTATGTTAACAACTTTGCTCCTTTGGCACAATGAAACTTTCTACAATAAAAGTAAAGCTTATCTGTGCAGATAACAGAACTTTCTTGGGAGCTGACCCAAAACTGTGGAGTGAACTCCCTCAGGAACCAGGGACTGTTACAAACCTCACCACTAAGAGCAAGGTGCATTTCTTTGACCTTGCCTTCTCTAACATAAACATATAGATCTATGTGTGTGTGTGTTTGTATGTGTTTAAAAGAATCCAAAACAAAAATTCAGCTATACGCCCAATTCTCCCTTGGGAAGAGGATGAGAGAACATACCCATGTGAAACACTGCTGAAAGGCACTCAGGGCTAGATCCACAAAGGTATTTAGGTATCTAGTTGCCCCATTCAGCGCCTAAGGACTAGTCTACACTAGAATCGCTATAGTGGCTCAGCTGAACTGATGTAGCTGTGCCGCTGTAGCACTGCTAGTGAAGACCCTAGTGCCGAAGGGAGAGAGTCTCTCCCACTGACATAGCACTGTCCACACTGGTGCTTAGGTCAGTTTAACTTAGAATCATAGAATATCAGGGTTGGAAGGGACCTCAGGAGGTCATCTAGTCCAACCCCCTGCCCACTTGCATCACTCAGGAGGTGGCTTTTCCACACCCCTGAACAACTTCTTTTATACGGAAGTAAGCATTAGCATGTACAAGCTCTAAGTCTAAAATTTAGATCCTCAAAATCTCCACGCAGTTGCTACCTAACCCGTGGACACCTAAATACTGTTGTGCCTTTGTTTCTGCTGTTAAATTCCCCATACCTAAAAATATGCTATTGAGCATGCACACAGCCACCAAAGTCCTGACGCCTGGGCACCCAGCTCATGCCTAAATTCCAGTGTGATCCTCAAACTTGGCATTCCAACCCAGATCCTGAAAGGTATTTAGGCACCTGGCTCTTATTGATTTCAGATAGAGTCAAGTACCTATATACGTTGATAGATCTGGTCCTTTCTGCCTATCTTGCTTATGGGGCCTGGTCCAGTAGGTGTTCTCAGAGGCTTCCTAAAACCATGTTTATTGGATCAGGCTCTGCATAGATGGTGCTGGTGGTCCCTGCATCCCCTTTATAACCATATAACCTTTATCCCAATTGTTAGAGCACTCACCTAGGATGTGAGATACCCAGGTTCAGTTTCCTCCTCTGGAAAGAAATTGGAGCAGGAATTTGAACCCAAATCTCCCATCTCATAGGAGAGTGTCCTAATCGCTGAGCTATAGGATATTCTGAAGTGGGTCTCCTCAATCTCTCCTGTTGAAACTGTTCCACTTTGTATAAATAATTAAATGTATGTGGGTCTCCCACAACCTGTGTGAGTGCTCTAACCGTTGGGATAAAGGTTATGTGGAGGCACCAAGACCTCCTCCTGTTTGGCTTGTTTGTGAGAAAGGGCTTAGGTGCTTTAATTCTAGGGAGGTTTCATGGCTATATCCAAAGCAGAGATAGGCACCTCACTGCAACCTGGACTTAGGAATCTAATTCCCTTTGAGGGGCAGGGCTTAGGCCCCACCCCTCTCCTCAGCATTTTCTATTGACTAGCTTAGGCAGCTCTCCACTCAGCTTGTAGGCTTTTGGAGATTCCTTTCTTAGGTGTCTAACTCTCATTGTGCATTGTATAAGAAGCCTGGGCGCCTAACTCAAAGCTGTGGATTCCGTTAGGTGGCAGGGTACCTAAGTCCCCTTTGTGGATCTAGCCCTCAGAACTAAGTTTTCTCTTTTATGTCTTTGTTTGAGAAAGTAGGAGGAAATTTAGAGGTCATGTTCTTACAAAACATATGGGTAAGAAGGGAAAACTGTCGGATTAACTAAATAGATTGCATCAAGTTCACTTGTTAGAAGCCTTCCATTTAGATCTTGTTGATCCCAAATGAACACACTTTAGTATTTAATCACAATTTCTATCTTCTTAGTAATTAATGGTTTGGTGTTCACTTCCACTGAGATAAGAATCGGTTTAATGGACAGGGTGAAGATGAGCATCTTGCCTATGGCCGCTTTGACTCTCATATCTGGTAAAAGACAAGGATAGTGAATTGATAGGCAGTTTCCTTCTCACATTGTCTGCAGATGCTGCATCATTCTTTTCTCTCTCTCTCTCTCTCTCTCTCTCTCTCTCTTTTTCTGGTTTTTCTTTTAAAATTGTTTAAAGTAGAAAGTAAATCAAAGCTAGCACAGCCAACCTGGCCATTAAAGATGGAAAATTAATCTTTATTTCTGCTTCTCAGGTTTTTTCAAATATTTTTGAATTATATTTTACCTTTATACTCCTTTAGCACCTCACCGAGCTATCAGGCTATAAATTCCAAGTTTACTATGAGTTGAATTGGAGAAGAATGGTTGAATAAATTATTAAGAATATTTCAACTTTAGCAGAAGGGATTATTCATTTGTTTCTCATATCACATGGCAAATTCCAACAGAATGTGTACCCTTGAAAAAGAAAAACTACCTGAAAATTTGATGCCAGTAAATAATAATAATTTTATAAAACATGTTTCAGACTCTGAGGAAACATTAACCAGTTTGAATATGGAAGCACTGGATTGAATTTGGTGGAGTTTAGATTTTTTTTTATTTGCTACAAGTCCAACATTTTACAAATATTAGTATAGTATAGTCATTAGAAAATAATACTTTGACAGAGTCAAAACTGCTGTGTTCTATTTCCACCTCTGCCACCAACTTGCTTTATATCTCTGGGGTAGCTCAGTTATCATTTCTGTGGGGTTAGTTTCCTCATCTGTAGAAGGATAATTCCTACCTCACAAAATGTTGAGAAGCTAAATGAATTAGTTTGTAAAGTGCTTTGAGATCCTTATATAAAAAGGCATTATAGAATACATTACAGATAAATAAAATGACAGGTTCCTACCCAAAAGAGCTTACACTCTGAGGCTAGGCCTACACTACGGGGGCCGGGGGGGGGGGGGAGGGGAGGAGGTCAACCTAAGATACGCAACTTCAGCTACATGAATAGTGTAGCTGAATTTGCGTATTTTAGGTCGACTTACCCGGCTGTGAGGACGGCGGCGAGTCGACCGCTGCCGTGCCGCCGTCAACTCCGCTTCCGCCTCTTGCCGCGGTGGATTTCCGGAGTCGACGGCAGAACGATCAGGGATCGATTTTATCGCGTCTTCACTAGACGTGATAAGTCGATCCCCAATAGATCGATTGCTACCCGCCAATCCGGCGGGTAGTGAAGATGTGCTCTAAGGGCTAAATCCTTTCACTGAATCTGTGTAGCAGAACCCCATTGAAGTCAGGCACAGGGAACCACCTCTGCAGATCTAGTTGCAGGATCCAGGTCCATAAGTATGGTTAACAAAGTGAGGTATGATAATAAACAAGAAGTGAGAGAGTTTGGTGTGGGAGGACAAGTATTAAATAATTAAAGAGTGTATTTTATGTTTGTATGCTTTAGTGTTGTAAACTCATCTCATTAGTCCCTCTACAGATTTATATTTTAGGGGAGGAAAACTAACTATTTTAGAGTTTTTGCTTAATGCCCAGAGTGAAGGCTGGTTTGGGAGGGAGTATTAAGATACACATTGCTGTAACTTTGCAACAAAACCCAGGTTTAATACATTCATTGGTTTGCAACTTGCAAAATGAAATATTTTTCTGCATTGTTTTCTTATATGAAAATAAATCCTGTCAGTATTCTCAGACAATTTGCCGCTGATAAATTAGTAAGCAATAGTACAACAAACATGAAGTGGCTATTCTAAGACATTCTTTTTAGGTTGATGCTTTTTCGATTCTCTAATGTTGAGGGGTTGATTTGCTCCCTTGAATGAACCAGGGAAGCTTTACCAGTGGAGGCTTAAACTGGGGGAGCAGTTTAAACTACGATGTGTCTTAAATTAAAGTTGGCAGAGGTGACATAGTGGCTTGTTTCTCCCCCTCACTAACTGTCCCTGTTGTCTTTAAGGGCTTCAGGGCCCTCTGGCAGAGCTCAGGTTGATGGAAGCTTATGCCAGTGTGCTTCCATTGAGGGGACTATCTGTCGCAAGTCTCCCGTAGCCTGTGTTTTGCCAGTAGAAATAAGAATGAAGCAGGCCCAAGATGTTGTCTATGGAGGCAGCTGGGTATTCCTGCATTTTACATCCTTATTCAACAAAATCGGGGACAGTTATCACCTATGATGAGTAGTTATTTGCAATACTGCAGTAGACCAGACATGCCAAACCCGCGGAAAAAAACGCAGAAATTGGGCTTGTTCTTCTTCGAGTGATTGCTCATATCAATTCCAGTTAGGTGTGTGCGCACACTGCGTGCACTGCGTGCACGGATGTCGGAAACTTTTACCCTAGCAGCTACCCATCAGGTCGGCTGGGGAGGCCCCTGGAGTGGCGCCGAAATGGCGATCTATATAAGCCACTACCGGCCCGACCCCCCTTCAGTTCCTTCTTACCGCCTTGTTGGAACAGTGGTCTCTTGTCTTTTCAGGTGTTCCACTTGTCCCTAGCGTTCTCTTATCTTCATTGTTAATAGTTAGTAGTTAGTAAGTGTTAATTGTTTTTCTATAGTATTAAGTGTAGTTTAGCTGTTGAGGGCAATCTCGTCAACGACTGCCCTGTGGGGCCGTGGGGCATGCCATCTCAGGGCTTCAAGCCTTGCAAGTCTTGCAACAGGTCCAGGCCTATGGGCGACCCCCATGATTCCTGTCTCAGGTGTCTGGGGGAGGGCCATCAAGCAGACAAGTGCAGAATTTGTAAAGCGTTCAAACCTCAGACGCGTAAAGAGATAGAGTTTCATCTTAGGAAACTCCTCATGGAGTCGGCCTGCAGCCCTCTCAAGACGCGGGCCTGAGCGCCTCGGTGTGGAGCGCTCCTCCAGCGGTACCGTCTTCGGCACCGCAGAAGATCCCACGCTCATCTCGGGACCGGCGATCTCCCAGGCCCCAAAAACGCCCGCCTCGGCACCATTCCCATTTCCCGGTTGCTGCCAAGAAGCAAGCCGTGGGAGGACTCCCTCTTAGGATCGAGACAGTTACCACGGTCCCAATGGAGCAAGACCCTGGCCAGACCTCTAAGCCTAGATCTCTTCAGGCCACCCCGCCACACGGGACGGTGCAAGTAGAAGAGATCATTCTACCGTCCACGCCGGACACCTTCGAAGCGGCGAGAGGTCTCATCGAGATGACGGCTCCAGTGCCTCCAGTCCCAGCACAGGCCCCAGCATGGGTCCCAGTGCCATCCAAGGGCAAGCTGGTGATGTTCGGGCTGTCAGCCCTCAGACCAGCATCTCATTCCCACTCGGAGTCCCGGCACCGTTCTGAGTCCCGGCACCGCCCCAGGTCTCGGACTGACTCACGGCACTGGTCTGACTCGCGGCGCTGGTCCCGCGATCTCGAACCTCGGAGCCGTTCCCGCTCGAGGTCGCTTTCAACTGCGTGAACATGGTCCTGCTCGAGGTCCAGGTCATGATCGGTGACCTCGCGGCACTGCTCGGACCGACAAGGTGCGGGTTCCCGATCCCCGCGTCTCCGTCGCGGCACCAGTCCCCAGCGAAGCACCGCTCGCCAGCATGGCATCGGTCGCGGTTGCGATCAGCTTCACGGCTCTGATCCCTGCGTGACCTGCGCCTTCCAAGAGACTCGGTGCCTGCTTTGATCCACTCCTGCACCGCTCCTCAGTGGCCAACGCGGTCCCGATCTGGCAGGTCAGAGAGAGCCTCAGGGGTCTCGGACATCCCTCATTCTGGCCCAGGGAGCCTCGGCCAAGTTCCACCAGCGACCCACTGGCAACTCCAGTGGCAATTTTGGACACCCTGAGCATACCATCAAGCCCAGGGTGCTCCCCCAGTTGCCCGGCCACTGTCTCGCTCGAGTGCCAGGCCTCATGAGGCAATTCTCAACTGCCCTCCTCCTGACCCAGAACAAACTGTGGAGCCAGCGCCTGCGATAGAGGCTACCCCAGCTCCCCAGGAGGAGCCACCTATGTCCGATCAGGATGCTACATCCGCACCGGACCTCCCAGTGGAGTCGTCCTCGTCCTCCCCGATGAGGCTGTGGCTGGCACGTCCATGTCTGGGCCATCCCCGATGGACTTTAGGGTCCTCCAAGAATTGTTGAGGCGCTTGGCCCTCAATATGAACCTCCAAATTGAGGAGGTTGTGGAGGATGCGGACCCCATGGTGGACATTCTAGGCCCGGAAGGGCCCTCCAGGGTGGCCCTTCCCATGAATAAAACCATCGAAAACAATGCAAAGAGAAGAAGTTGCATCTGAAGAAGTGAGGTTCTTACCCACGAAAGCTTATGCTCCCAATACTTCTGTTAGTCTCAAAGGTGCCACAGGACCCTCTGTTGCTTAATGCAAAGAGACTCTCTGGCAAACCCCGGCCTCCATTCCCCCCACAGCTAAGGGGGTAGAAAGAAAGTACTTTGTCCCCACCAGGGGTTATAAATACCTTTTTACCCACCCTGCCTCATGTTCGCTTGTGGTGACGCAGTAAATGCCACTGAGAGACAGGGCCAGGAAGGGCCTGCTCCCAAATCAAAAGACACAAAATGGCTGGACCTTTTTGGGAGAAAGGTTTATTCTACTGGGGGGTTTCTCGCCGCGGATCGCTAACCAGCTGGCGATCCTCACTAGGTACAATTTTAACTCTTGGTCTGCGGTCCTCAAATTCCAAGATCTTCTCCCGGCAGAGGCTCGTACAGAACTGGGGGCCATTGCGGGGTAAATTGGTTGCCAGGACCTCCCTCCAGGGTTTCCTCGATGCTGCGGACGCGGCTGCATGCACCCTGGCGTCGGGAATCGCTATGCGGCAGAATGCCTGGCTTCAGTCCTCCGGCCTCCCGCCCGAGGTTCAACATACCATCCAGACCTCCCTTTCGATAGCCAGAACTTGTTTGTGGATCAAACTGACTCCCGCCTGCATACCTTAAAGGACACGAGAAACACCATTAAATCCTTAAGTGTCAGAGGGGTAGCCGTGTTAGTCTGAATCTGTAAAAAGCAACAGAGGGTCCTGTGGCACCTTTGAGACTAACAGTTAGTCTCAAAGGTGCCACAGGACCCTCTGTTGCATTAAATCCTTAGGTATGCATACCCCGGGTAACCAGAGGAAGCCCTTTAGGCCTCAGACCACCCAGCAACATCCTTTTCCTCCTAGACCAAGGCAGGACCCTTCTCGACGTAGACCCTCTCATCCCCCCTCTGGACAAGGTCAAGGGCAGTCTAAGCCACCCCCAGGCCCTAAGCGCCCATTTTGAAGGTGCGCCAGAGGACGGACTACCAGTTCTTACCCCGGACAGTTATCCCTTTCTAAATCATCTATCCCGTTTCTACCATGCCTGCTCCCATATTACCTCGGACCGTTGGGTCCTCCGCATGGTGCAGACGGGATATTCTATCCATTTCCATTCCATCCTGCCCTCCCACCCCTCTTCCCCGTCCCTCTTCAGGGACCCTTCTCACGAGCAGCTCCTCATCCAGGAGGTTCAATCCCTCCTTGTCCTAGGGGCAGTGGAGGAAGTTCCTCAGGAGTTCAGGGGCAAGGGTTTCTACTCCCGCTACTTCCTTGTACCCAAGGCAAAGGACGGCCTAAGACCTATTCTGGACCTCAGGGAGCTCAACAAGTACATCGTCAACCTGAAGTTCTGTATGGTCTCCTTAGCCACTATCATCCCTCCACTGGATCCGGGAAACTGGTATGCCGCCCTCGATATGAAAGACGCGTACTTTCACATTTCGCTTCACAGATGTTTCCTCCGTTTCGTGGTGAGCAGGACTTGTGCACAGCCCCCTGCGTCTTTACCAAGTGCATGGTGGTCGTGGCTGCTTTTCTTTGCCGATACCACGTACACGTCTTCCCGTACCTAGACGACTGGCTTATACGTGGCCGGTCTCACCATCACGTCCAGTCGCAGGTACACCTACTCATGGACACATTCACTCACTTGGGTATCATGGTAAACCTCAGCAAGTCCATCCTCGCCCCTACTCAAACAATAGAGTTTATAGGAGCAGTCCTGGATGCAAATCAAGCGAGGGCTTTCCTTCCAGAAGCACGGCGCCTGGCTATAGCAGGCATAATTACCAGCCTGCAAGTTTCCCACCACCACAGCAAGGCAGTGCCTCAGGCTGCTGGGTCACATGGCGTCCTGTACATACGTGGTGCAACACGCCAGGCTAAGGCTCAGGCCGCTTCAGACGTGGTTGGCGTCTGCCTATCGACCGGGACGCGACAGCCTAGAGATGGTCCTCACAGTCCCAAAGTGCACACTCGACTCCCTGCAGTGGTGGCTGGACCCTCAGATGGTGGGTGCTGGGGTCCCGTTCCATCCCCCCCAACCCACTCTGACTCTGGTTACAGACGCATCTGCCCTGGGATGGGGAGCCCACCTCGGCAGCCTGACAACGCAGGGCTTATGGCACGAGAGCGAGCTGTCGCTGCACATCAACATCAAAGAGCTCAGGGTGATCCGCCTTGTGTGCCAAGCCTTTCTTCCCCACTTGCGGGGCCACTGCGTAGCAGTCCTAACGGAAAACACCACGGCCATGTTCTACCTGAACAAGCAAGGCGGAGCCCAGTCATCGCCGCTGTGCCAAGAAGCCCTCTTTCTGTGAGACTTCTGCCTAGCCCACTTCATCAACCTTCAGGTCTCGTACCTGCCGGGTGTCCAAAATGTTCTGGCGGATACTTTGAGCAGGCGTTTTCTGACTCATGAATAGTCCATACCCCGGATATCATTCATTCCGTTTTCCGCACCTAGGGGTTTCCCCGAATCGACTCACAGCCCGGGCTTGTAAGCGGACGTTTTTCAGATCACCTGGTCGGGCCCATTGCTGAATGCCTTCCCACCATTCCCGCTGGTTCACAAGGTGCTCCTCAAGGTCCGCCAGGACAAGGCAGATGTCATACTGGTAGCCCCTGCCTGGCCACGTCATTGTTGGTACCCGACTCTGCAGGACCTGTCAACTCAGGCTCCCCTATGTCTTCCTCTCGACCCCAACCTCATATCCCAGAATCACGGTCGTCTCCTACACCCGGACCTTCAGTCGCTCCACCTCACGGCCTGGAGGATCCGTGGCTGAACCAGGCTGAACACACCTGTTCGGACTCAGTAAGGCAGGTACTTCTGGAAAGTCGCAAGCCATCGAGTAGGCTTACCTATGAGGCTAAGTGGAAGAGGTTTTCCAAATGGTGCGCTCAACGGCAGGTGCCCCCGCCCCAGGCTTCCATTTTGTGCATCTTGGACTACCTAATGTCCTTAAAGGACCAGCACCTAGCCTTTGGATCCCTTAAAGTCCACCTTGTGGCTATTTCTGCATTTCGCCCAGGCGCAGCGGGGTGCTCGGTGTTTGCACACCCGGTTGTGCAGCGTTTTCTTAAGGGCCTGGAGAAAATCCATCCTCCAACGAAGCCACCTGTGCCTGCATGGGACCTTAACTTGGTCCTCTCCTGCCTTATGGGCCCTCCTTTCGAGCCCCTGGCCACCTGCTTTTTTCTCTACCTCTCCTGGAAGGTCGCCTTCCTAGTGGCCATCACTTCTGCATGACAGGTCTCCGAACTACGGGTTCTCACCTGTGAGCCGCCCTAAACCATCTTTCATAAAGATAAAGTCCAACTAAGACTTCATCCGGCCTTTCTACCAAAAGTGGTGTCCTGCTTCCATGTGAGCCAGGATATCTTCTTACCGGTTTTCTACCCGAAACCGCATGCTGACCTACGTGAACAATGCCTCCATTCTCCCGATGTTAGAAGGGCACTCGCCTTCTATATAGACCGGACAAAGCCCTTTCGTAAAACAACCCAGTTGTTCATCGCCATTGCGGAGTGGATGAAAGGTGCCCCGGTTTCCTCTCAACGAATATCTTTGTGGATCACCAGGTGCATTCATGTTTGCTATAACCTGGCAAATGTTCCTCTGCCTGCTGTTACGGCTCACTCCACGAGAGCTCAGGTGTCGTCAGCTGCCTTTCTGGCGCACATTCCTCTCCAGGAAATCTGCAGGGCTGCCACATGGGCCTCGGTTCATACCTTCACATCCCACTATGCCATCGTCCAGCACTCTCGGGATGATGCAGCCTTTGACAGAGCAATCCTTCAATCTGCGGTTCCTTGACTCTGACCCCACCTCCGAGGTAAGGCTTGGGAGTCACCTAACTGGAATTGATGAGAGTAATCACTTTAAGGAAAAAAAACGGTTACTTACCTTTCTGTAACTGTTGTTCTTCGAGATTTGTTGCTCATATCTATCCCATTCCCCCCCCACCTTCCCCTCTGTCGGAGTAGTCGGCAAGAAGGAACTGAAGGGGGGTCGGGCTGGCAGGGGCTTATATAGATTGCCATTTTGGCGCCACTCCAGGGGGCTCCCCAGCCGGCCCGACGGGTAGCTGCTAGGGTAAAAGTTTCTGACATCCGTGCACGCGGCGTGCGCACACACCTAACTGGAATAGATGTGAGCAACACATCTCGAAGAACAACAGTTACAGAAAGGTAAGTTACCGGGTTTTTTTGGCTTAATTGGTTTGTGAGTTGCTTGTTGGCTAGTTTTTGGCTTGTAGCTTGTTGCTTATTTGGCTTGTTGCTTGTTGTAGCTTATTGCTTCTTTTTTTGACTGTCTCCCGGCAAGCAGGGGCAAGGGAGGAGAGAGTCAGGGGTGCACAGCGGGCCCACTACTGTCCCAGACTGCATGCTGGGGGGATCTAGTCACATAGAATGTTGGGGTTCTTAGGGATCGGCTTGTTTGGCCTTGTTTTGAAATGGGATTAGCTGGATTTTTGGCTTATTGTGAATGTCGGGGTGCTTATTTATCACGTGAAAGTTGGCAACTGTGCATTAGACCAGTGGTCTCCAAACTTTTTTGATCGCGCACCCCATCAGTAAAAAATTTTTTAACACCCCCTCAATATATGTATATTTATGTATAAATTATATATATGTACTACTATACTAATATATTATGTACATTATAAAATGTACACAAAAAATAGAAATTAAAAAAGGATGAGATAAAGATGAAATAAACAATATTTTTAAAAAAAATTATTTTATTTTATTTATTAACAGTACAAAAACTTTTTTGCTCTCACAAAAGAAATTATTAATAATATTTTTAGTGAGAGCAATGTGATTGAATATACTTCATTATTTTTGAAAATCTTGGTTTAACACTTTGTGATACAGCGATTCAAAGGTCTGGATTAGGGTTAGGGTGCGGGAGGGTGCTCAGGGTTGGGTGCAGGGTCTGGGAGGGAGTTAGGGTGCTGGAGGGTGCTCAGGGTGGGGGTGCAGGAGGAGGCTCAGGGCTGGGGTAGGCAGGAGGTGCAGAGCACTTACCTGGGGCAGCTCCTGTTTGGTGCAGGGGGTGTGCAGGTGGCTCTGTACAGCGCAGCACTACCCCCATGGCCACAATTCTGGGAGCTGCGCCTCCCCCTGCCCCCGGGCAGGGCCACCCGGAACGCAGGGGCTGCAGGGCCCGGGGCTAAGGGGGCTGCGGGCCCCTGGCCTGCAGCTCTAAAGCCCCTTTCAGAATGTGGCCCTGCGAGCGTGGGCTGGAGGAGGACTCAAGAGGAGCAGGGGCAGCTGCGCAGCCAGCGGCCGGAGAGAAACAGTGCTTCTCTCCATCCAGCTTTGAAGGGGAAAGCGCCGCTTCTTTCCGGCCACTGGCTGCGCGGCTGCCCCTGCTCCTCCACGGGCCAGAGGACTCAGGGCCACATTCCAAAAGGGGCTTTAGAGCTGCAGGCCAGGGCTCTGGGGCCCCCTTAGCCTAGGGCCCTGCAGCCCCTAAAGCCCCTGCATTCCGGGTGGCCCTGCCTGCCGGAGGGGGGGGCTGCTTCCCCGCTCGCTTGCTCCCTCCCTCCTCCAGCTGCCCCTCCCACCTTTTTCCCCCCTCCGGCGGCACTCTTCCTGCCGCGCCCCCCAATGGATCGTCTTGCGCACCCCCTGGGGTGCACGCACCCCACTTTGGAGACCACTGCATTAGACAGCAGTGGAAGATTTGCATCCAGCAGTTACCAAAAAAAGGTTTCATTTTTTTAGGTATTGGAACTCTTTATAATTTGGTGTGACAGTGTGTACCAGGTCCTTTGAGGCCTTGTGGTCCTACCACATCCCGCCCCAGGAAAGGAGCAGTGAAGGTGCATCCTTCAGGCCTGCCTAGAAAGGCTGTAGGGAAGCAGCCAATCAGGGCTCAGTTAAAAGGAGCTGCTGGGCCGGTGCAGTTCAGTCCCTGGTTGAGACCAGAAGGCTGAGGAAGTCCTGGAAGATGGAGAAATTCTCCAGGCAAGGAGGCTTGGGGGAAGCCCTGCTCAAGCAAGAGTATGACAGAAAATCTCTCCAGGCAAGGAGGCCTGGAAGAAATAGCAGGGAATAGCAGCAGCAACCAAGTAAAGGAAAGCAATATATGGCTGCTGTCTATAGGGTTCCTGGGTTGGGACCTGGAGTAGTGGGTGGGCCCGAGACATCCCTCCCCCCCAGCCACCGGAAAAGTGGCCTAACCCCCAAGAAGGGGATAAGACTCTATTAAAAGCCCCAAATAGGCCCAGGGACACGGCTGAAGACCCCGGAGAGGGCCAACCCTTTGTTGAACTTTGTTTCCCTCCCCCCACCCCCACGAAGGGGACTGAAATTAAGGACTGTCATGGCTGGAGAGCGGGGATACCAGAGAACAATTAAAGGCAAAGAATCTCCAGGGAGAAAGCCCTGGGGGCGCTGCTTTATAACAGGACAGGGACAGACTTAAAATTAGCCAAGAAGGGGCTGAGAACTGAGCCCAGAAGCAGGGCTGCAGATACCAACAAGTGCACAGTGATAGTCCTTGTTGGACATTTGTTACCGTGGAAGGGGTTCATCCATTTTAGACTATGTTTGACTTAGCCAGAGGGCTGAGCCACTGAAGACATGCCTGATGAGGGCAACAGCTGACCGGGAGCATTGTGAACAGAGAGAGCGCAGGTTCACACCCAACTGACAGGCAGCGCTCAGGAGAGGTGAGTGCACCCCGTCACATTCAGTTTTAGTGAGGAGTAAACACTGTCTTAGGGTATGTCTACACTACAAAATTAGGTCGAATTTATAGAAGTCGTTTTTTAGAAATCGTTTTTATACAGTCGATTGTGTGTGTCCCCCACAAAATGCTCTAAGTGCATTAAATCGGCGGACTGCGTCCACAGTACCAAGGCTAGCGTCGACTTCCGGAGCGTTGCACTGTGGGTAGCTATGGGTAGCTATCCCATGGTTCCTGCAGTCTCCGCCGCCCATTGGAATTCTGGGTTGAGATCCCAATGCCTGATGGGGCAAAAACAGTGTCGCAGGTGGTTCTGGGTACATATTGTCAAGCCCCCCTCTCCCTCCCTCCCTCCGTGAAAGCAATGGCAGACAATCGTTTTGCGCCTTTTTTCCTGGGTTACCAGTGCAGACGCCATACCATGGCAACCATGGAGCCCGCTCAGCTCACCATCACTGTATGGCTCCTGGGTGCTGGCAGATGTGAGACTGCATTGCTACACAGCAGCAGCTCATTCCCTTTTGGCAGCAGACGGTGCATTACGACCGGTACCCATCGTCATCGTACTCCTGGGTGCTCTTTTAGCCAACCTCGGTGAGGTCGGTCGGGGCGCCTGGGCAGACATGGGAGTGACTCAGCCAGGTCATTCCCTTTTTAAGTTTTGTCTTCTGGAGACTCAGTCCTGCCAGCAGTCGTACTGCACTGTCTTCTGGTGAGCAGCCAGGAGATGACGATGGCTATCAGTCGTACTGCACCATCTGCTACCAGCCCAAGATGTATAAGATAGCTGGAGTGGATCAAAACAAGAAATATACCAGATTTGTTTTGTATTCATTTGCTCCCCCTCCCTCCGTGAAATCAATGGCCTGCTAAACCCAGGGTTTTGAGTTCAATCCTTGAGGGGGCCATTCTGTGTGACAGTTGTTTGTGTTTCTCCTTGATGCAAAATCTTTGTTGATTTTAATTCCCTGTAAGCCAACCCTGTAAGCCATGTCATCAGTCGCCCCTCCTCCATCAGAGCAATGGCAGACAATCGCCTTTTTTCAGTGCAGACGCCATAGCACTGGGAACATGGAGCCCACTCAGATCACCGCGGCAATTATGAGCACTTTAAACACCACACGCATTATCCTGCAGTATATGCAGAACCAGAACCTGCAAAAGCAAAACCAGGCGAGGAGGTGACAGCAGCGCGGGGACGAGAGTGATGAGGACATGGACATAGACCTCTCACAAAGTATGGGCCCCGGCAATGTGCGCATCATGGTGTTAATGGGGCAGGTTCATGCCATGGAACGCCGATTCTGGGCCCGGGAAACAAGCACAGACTGGTGGGACCGCATAGTGTTGCAGGTGTGGGATGATTCCCAGTGGCTGCGAAACTTTCGCATGCTTAAGGGCACTTTCATGGAACTTTGTGACTTGCTTTCCCCTGCCCTGAAGCACCAGAATACCAAGATGAGAGCAGCCCTCACAGTTGAGAAGCGAGTGGCGATAGCCCTGTGGAAGCTTGCAATGCCAGACAGCTACCGGTCAGTTGGGCATCAGTTTGGAGTGGGCAAATCTACTGTGGGGGCTGCTGTGATCCAAGTAGCCAATGCAATCAAAGAGCTCTTGATATCAAGGGTAGTGACTCTGGGAAATGTGCAGGCCAAAGTGAATGGTTTTGCTGCAATGGCATTCCCTAACTGTAGTGGGGCGATAGACGGAACACATATCCCTATCTTGGCACCGGAGCACCAAGCCAGCAAGTACATAAACCTAAAGGGGTACTTTTCAATGCTGCTGCAAGCCCTGGTGGATCACAAGGGACGTTTCACCAACATCAACATGGGATGGCCGGGAAAGGTACATGACGCTCGCATCTTCAGGAACTCTGGTCTGTTTCAAAAGCTGCAGGAAGGGACTTTCTTCCCAGACCACAAAATAACCATTGGGGATGTTGAAATGCCTATAGTTATCCTTGGGGACCCAGCCTACCCCTTAATGCCATGGCTCATGAAGCCATACACAGGCAGCCTGGACTGCAGTCAGGAGGTGTTCAACTATAGGCTGAGCAAGTGCAGAATGGTGGTAGAATGTGCATTTGGACGTTTAAAAGCGCGCTGGCGCAGTTTACTGACTCGGATAGACCTCAGCGAAACCAATATTCCCATTGTTATTACTGTTTGCTGTGCGCTCCACAATATCTGTGAGAGTAAGAGGGAGAGATTTATGGCGGGGTAGGAGGTTGAGGCAAATTGCCTGGCCACTGATTACGCGCAGCCAGACACCGGGGAGGTTAGAAGAGTACAGGAGGGCATGGTGCACATCAGAGAAGCTTTGAAAACCAGTTTAATGACTGGCCAGGCTACGGTGTGAAAGTTCTGTTTGTTTCTCCTTGATGAAACACCCCCCCTCCCCCTTGGTTCACTCTACTTCCCTGTAAGCTAACCACCGTCCCCTCCCCCCTTCGATCACCTCTTGCAGAGGCAATAAAGTCATTGTTGCTTCACATTCATGCATTCTTTATTAATTCATCACACAAATAGGGGGATAACTGCCAAGGTAGCCCGGGAGGGGTGGAGGAGGAGGGAAGGACAAGGCCACACTGCACTTTAAAACTTTAAAACTTATTGAATGCCAGCCTTCTGTTGCTTGGGCAATCCTCTGGGATGGAGTGGCTGGGTGGCCGGAGACCCCCCCACCAAGTTCTTGGGCATCTGGGTGAGGAGGCTATGGAACTTGGGGAGGAGGGCGGTTGGTTACACAGGGGCTATAGCGGTGGTCTGTGCTCCTGCTGCCTTTCCTGCAGCTCAACCATACGCTGGAGCATATGAGTTTGATCCTCCAGCAGCCTGAGCATTGACTCCTGCCTTCTGTCAGCAAGCTGACGCCACCTATCATCTTCAGCCTGCCACTTACTCTCTTCAGCCCGCCACTTACTCTCTTCAGCCCGCCACCTCTCCTCACGTTCATATTGTGCTTTCCTGCACTCTGACATTGTCTGCCTCCACGCATTCTGCTGTGCTCTGTCAGTGTGGGAGGACAGCATGAGCTTAGAGAACATTTCATCCCAAGTGGGTTTTTTTTGCCTTCTAATCTTCGCTAGCCTCTGGGAAGGAGAAACATATGCAGCTGGTGGAGGGGAAAAAAGGGAGAGTGGTAGTTAAAAAGTCACATTTTATAGAACAATGGGTACACTCTTTCACGGTAAACCTTGCTGTTAACATTACATAGCACATGTGCTTTCGTTACAAGCTCTCATTTTGCCTCTTATTGATGGCCTGCCGGTTTGGTGTGAGAGATCACTCACGCAGGGCCGGGCAACAGAATTCGGCTTGCAGGCAGCCATGGTAAGCCACAGTCTTTTGGGTTCTTTAACCTTCATAACATGTGGGAATGGTTTCAAACAGCAGCGCCCTCATTTCCCATACCAAGCAGCCGTTGGGTTGGCAATTTAAAAGGAGGGGCTGTGGTTTCCTGGTTAACATGCAGCACAAACCCAACTAACCCCCCCACACACCCAATTCTCTGGGATGATGGCTTCACCGTGTGACTAAAAGCAGGAAACATTTCTGTTCAGCCACAGGCAAACAGCCCAGCAGGAATGGGCACCTCTGAATGTCTGCTTAATAAAACCACCCTATTTGAACTAGGTGACCATGAATGATATCACTCTCGTGAGGATAACACATAAAGAACGAATGTTGTTTGAATGCCAGCAAACACCAGGACCATACGCTGAAATGCTTTGTTCTGCAATGATTCCCGACTATGTGCTACTGGCCTGGCGTGGTAAAGTGTCCTACCATGGAGGACGGAATAAGGCTGCCCTCCCCAGAAACCTTTTGCAAAGGCTTTGGGAGTACATCCAGGAGAGCTTTCTGGAGATGTCCCTGGAGGATTTCCGCTCCATCCCCAGACACGTTAACAGACTTTTCCAGTAGCTGTACTGGCTGCGAATGCCAGGGCAAATTAATCATTAAACACGCTTGCTTTTAAACCATGTATAATATTTACAAAGATACACTCACCAGAGGTCCCTTCTCTGCCTTCAGAGTCCAGGAGGCCGCCTTGGGTGGTTTCGGGGCATACTGGCTCCAGGTCCAGGGTGAGAAACAGATCCTGGCTCTTGGGGAAACCAGTTTCTCTGCTTCCTTGCTGTGAGCTATCTTCAACCTCCTTATCATCATCTTCCTCATCCCCAAAACCCACTTCCGTGTTGTGTTCTACTCCATTGACTGAGTCAAAGCACAGGGTTGGGGTAGTGGTTGCTGCACCCCCTTAGACTGGCATGCAGCTCATCATAGAAGCGGCATGTTTGGGGCTGTGACCTGGAGTGGCCATTTGCCTCTCTGGTTTTTTGGTAGGCTTGCCTGAGCTCCTTAATTTTCACGCAGCACTGTTGTGAGTCCCTGTTGTAGCCTCTGTCCGTCACGCCCTTGAGATTTTTTTCAAATGTTTTGGCATTTTGTTTACTGGAATGGAGTCCAGCTAGCACGGATTCATCTCCCCATATGGCGAGCAGATCCCGTACCTCCCATTCGGTCCATGCTGGAGCTCTTTTGCAATTCTGGGACTCCATGGTCACCTCTGCTGATGAGTTCTACATGGTCACCTGTGCTGATCAGCTCGCCACGCTGGCCAAACAGGAAATGAAATTCAAAAGTTCACGGGACTTTTCCTGTCTACCTGGCCAGTGCACCTGAGTTGAGAGCGCTGTCCAGAGCGGTCAGAATGGAGCACTCTGGGATAGCTCCCGGAGGCCAATACCGTAAATTACGTCCACGCTACCCCAAATTTGACTCGGCAAGGCCAATTTCAGCGCTAATCCACTCGTCGGGGGTGGAGTAAAGAAATCGATTTTAAGAGCTCTTTAAGTAAAAAAAAAAAGGGCTTAATCGTGTGGATGGGTGCAGGGTTAAATCGAGGTAAGGCTGCTAAATTTGACCTAAAATCGTAGTGTAGACCAGGCCTTAGAACCTCTGTTACAGAAGTAATCGTCATGTGTTTGAGGGTCATGATGGCTATCTGCAACAATCTTGATAGTTAATTCTAGGCCTTTGGGGATTTGCTGTTCTTTTCTTTGGAACTCAGATTTTCCTTGTGAAACCATTCAACCAGACACAAAGCATTATGGAGAAGATATGTGATATGAATTTTAACTGTAAAGAGAAATGAAAAAAATGTTTTCTCATATAACTGCAAGACTGCATAATTAAACTGGTTTAAGAATTAAAATAGCTGTATCTGTTGAGATAAAAGTCTGTGCAGAGGTGACCTAATAACTATTTTTTAAGTCTTTCTGAAAAGTATTTTTGGAAGTATAGAAAAAGTCTCCTTTGTATAGTTCCTGTGGCTCAGGGAATGCCTCTACTTTAAAAAAGCTATCAGTTCATTATTATCTCTTAAAATTAGTGCAGAACTTTAAAGCTACTGTAGTGTAATTCTTATCTGAAAAGTGACCATATAAAAATGTCACAGTATGCCTCTATTTATCCAGAGTCTGAGTTTGCAGAAATGCTCAGGTCCACAACTTGAGTTGAACCTATGTCCATCCTGGCTGTTGGACACCAGTGAAGAAGTATTGGGCCCGTTGTGGATTGTGTATGTCACTGTGGGGGTAGAATAACAGCAGACCTTAAGAAAGCTATTGGCTTGACTCTGACAATCTTGCTATTTATTAACCTCTGTCTAGTCTTCATTTTCAGGAAAAATTGTTGAAAAGGTTGTGGCAAAACAGGTCAGATGATATGTGAGAGCCTTGAGCTCATCCAGGGCCAGCCTTAGGAAAAATGGTACCCTGAGAAAACTTGTATTTTGTTGACCCTGTCCCCATCTCCCCAGGCTCCCCCATTGCCCTGGGCCCCTCTGCCTCTCCAGGCTCTCCACCCATCCCTTGATCACCCTGGGACCCCTCTGCCTCCTCATCTATCGCCCCTGGCTCCCACTGCCTCTGGGGGCTCATCCCCATTGCTCCAGGCCCCTGCTGCCTCCACAGGTTCCTCCCCCATAGCCCCTGGCCCCCACTGCCTCCCAATCCATCCCCCCCAGACCTCACTGCCTTCTCCCTTCATTGCCTCAAGCTCCCTTCCGTGGTCTTGAACCCCAGGCCCACCCTGCTCCTTAGCTCTTGACCACAGAGCTCCCCTGACCAGGGCGCCCTGGGCGATCACCCACCCATAAGGTTGGCCCTGTGCTCCTCACCTGGCAGACCTGCCCCAGTCACCCACCCAGCACCCTGGCGTGTCTCACAGGGAACGAGAGAAGGGCTTGGGGGCTGTCAGTGCTGGGAAAAAGCAGGCACTCAGGACAGGCCTGGCCGTTACCTTATTGGTCCCGATCCTAGTCATGGCGTTGTCCAGGTGGAAACAGCGGCACTGCCAAGCCCCAATCCCTGCAGCGGCTGCAGATCCTCCAGGGAACCCAACAGGCATGGATCGCAGGGTGTGGTGACTCGAAGGAGGAATGGCCATGAAACCTCCAGCCACCCTCAGGGCCAACCCCTTCTCCTTGCCCTCCCCCCACCACCTAGTGGCTCTGCTTCTCCCTCTGCCACCTGCTGGGGCACTGGGTTCCTCTGGCCCTGGGTGGAGGCCATCACCAGCCACCACTCCACTAACATATACTGCTGGGGAGGCATTGCTCCCCCAAACCCTGCCCACATTTCTGAGTGTCAAGGTTGGAATTTTTAAAATGCTTAATGTTGGCCTGCTTCCATTAAATTAAATTGACTTCAGTGGGAACAGAGTTAGGCCAACACTGAACACTTTTGAAAATCCCATTCTAAGGCTCTTGAGAGTCACTTCTTTCTTACTATATCGGCTCCAGCTGTAAGAGCACTCCACTCCAATCAGCCAGAAGGAAGCTCTGGCAGAAATAAGAACAGCCATTCATGGAGAAATGGAAGTGAGAATTTTCTCTACTTATATAACTATTTTTCCTTCACATATATTCAGAAGCTTAGTGGGTACAGAACTATCTTGTGCCCCTGGGAAATTTTAAAAGCATTTTTGTCACTTTTATTTTTACGCCATTCACCTTAATTTTTACCACATTATTTGTGGCCTATATTGCAGCTGACACAAGCTTAAAAAGAAACAGAAGAGGCAGGAAATTTGCCCAAAATGCTTCACGTTCTGTGGAATAAATTTTAATATCTGAAAAACATGGTCTCTTACCCTAAACATCTAGCAGGATGACATAGAACCTGTTCTAAGACTTCTCTTTTTATGTCTTAAGAATTTTATTTCACAGGGACATCAGTTTTACAGCATATTCTATATTACAGGGTCACATGATCCTGTTTCAGCCACAGATCATTTTTGGTGCCAAAAATTATTGATAATTTAAGAGGATATTTTAGTGCAAACCTTATTGAGGGTATATGACCATGTCTCAGCCTACTTTGGCAGGTCATGGGAGTAATAACTATATATAATCACATCATAGCCATTTTTAAACATACAACAGAACAGTCGAGATTCAGAATGCTTTCAAATTAAATCTCTCACACTAAGAAAGAAACATCAGTTTATGGACAGTTATATTGCTTGATGTAGTGTAAATATACCTCACCATGCTCTCCATCAAAGTAAAAGATTTATTTGTATTCCTCCGAAGTTCTGGCTCAACCATTATACTTATGAGTAGTAGAGCAATTGTCAGGTTGCAGTTTTTAACGTAAATCTAAAATGTAAACTCAAATTATATATGTTTACTATAAATTTTGTATTTATATCTACAGTAACTCCTCGCTTAACATTATAGTTATGTTCCTGAAAAATGCGACTTTAAGGGAAATGACGTTAAGCAAATCCAATTTCCCCATAAGAATTAATGTAAATGTTGGGGTGGGGGGGTATGTTCCAGGGAAATTTTTTTCACCAGACAAAAGACTATATTTTATATATATATATACACACACACACAGAGTATAAGTTTTAATCAAACAATTTAATACTGTACACAGCAGTGATGATTGTGAAGCTTGGTTGAGGTGGTGAAGTCAGAGGGTGGAAGAGGGTGGGATATTTCCCAGGGAATGATGAACTAGAACAGCTGAGCCCTCAGGGGTTAACACATTGTTGTTAATGTAGCCTCACACTCTACAAGGCAGCACAAACAGAGGGAGGGGAGATAGCATGGCAGACAGAGACAGAGACACATCCTGTGTGTGTGAGTGAGAGATGTGCATTGCCCCTTTAAGTAAGCTGACCCCACTCTAAGTACATTGCCTTTTTAAGTAGATCAGCAAGTTGAGACAGCAGCTGCTGCCAGCATGCTCCCTCCATCCTGAGCCCTGTTGTGTGTCCCCCTGCTCTATGGAGATGCGGTAAGCGGGGGGGCAGGGGCAGGGGGACACCCTGACATTAGCCCCTCTTCCCCCCCTTCCCTCGGCACAGCAAGCAGAAGGCTCCTGGGAGCAGCTCCAAGGCAGAGGGCAGGAGCAGTACATGGAAGTGGGGGGGAGGGACAGCTGAACTGCTGGCAATTGATAGCCTGCTGGGTGGCTGCTGCACAGGGAACTTAGGGGTGCAGGGAGCTGATAGGGGGGCTGCCAGTCCACCCTGGTTCCAAGCCCCCACCAGCTAGCTCCAATGGGCTGCTCTTCCTGCAAGCAGTGGACAAAGCAGGCAGCTGCCAAACAACGTTATAAGGGAGCATTGGGCAACTTTAAATGAGCATGTTCTCTAATTGATCAGCAACATAACAACGAAACTATGTTAACCGGGATGACTTTAAGTGAGGAGTTACTGTACAAAGAAACAAACAATATATTGCAGAATTTAGTTAATCCTTACAGGAGTTGTTTATTAATAGCAGTTGTCCACAGGTCTTGGGTTCTATACATGGGGAGGAGACAGACTAGGCTATGGGGACTTGCATCATTCCTTCCCCGCCTCTGTAGAACATCTGTGCAGTGATGACAAAGCTGAGCACAGTATTATGCAGGAAGTAAGTCCCCTCCATACAGCGGACCCCACTTTATGGGAGACTACAGGGGCAGCTGCGAATCAGGGTGCTTTAAGTATGTCTTTCTTTGGATCTGTGCTCTGGGGAGCAAGCTGGAGGAGTCAAGCATGTAGACTTGAATCACAGAGCCTCCTTGTTCGTTTTGCAGATAGCTTAACGAAGCAGTGCTCCCCATAGGAGGGAACAATCTGGGTCTGGTTTCTCATATAGTTTGAGAGGCCATCTTAAGCACAATTTTTAAACCTTGTTGAAATGTCAGTGTAGACAGCACCAAATAGGATTGTGGAAGATGATTACCATGCAACCCTATTTGAGCTGGTTTAACACTTCCTGAGCTACTGATTGAAAAATTGCAAGATTCCCTCGTTGTATGTGCCCTTCACAAGCCTTAGAGGGATGGCCACTAGGAAACAAAGCATTTCAGATGCCATTCCAAACCATGGAGCCATCCATATCTTAAGTTTAATAGTGCAAATAAATGTCTCACTTTAAGAACATTAATAATTAAATAATTGCACAAGATTGGAAAAGTTACCAAGGCTACATATTCTAAGGTGCACAGCTGAATGCTGAGAGTTATTTAGATGTGTATAGGAGTGCATAGTCACAAGCCCAGCAAATAATTACTGATCTTGGTTTTGTATATGTATATAAGTATATAAGTAGCTTCTCTGTCATGACTTTTGTGTAACTAACATATTGTGTTTCCATTAGTGGGTGGATGATTTGGTTCACAACCCCATTTTGTTGATTTAGACTCCATCCTGGCTTTGCAGTAGGGCTGTTCAATTTATGAATGATAAAGAGTTTGGTAAATCAGGTCCTAAGATTCAAGAATTACTACAGTATTTTATTGGTTTTGTTTAAAATGAGTAAGCATTCAGACACATTTTTCTCATCTCTGTATCCTTCTTTTGTTATGATTTCTTACATTTTTGAGTGAATTTCAGTTGTCGTGAAAGTGAAAGGCAGACAGAACTAACTTGAACCAAGCATCATGCAGGCAGGTGCTATGTAAGTTTCCTTTACACAGCTCTGCAAATGCACTTCAGTTCTTACCTGAAGTACATTCTGACCCCAAACAGCTCTGTCAATAGACGTCAATCCTGCACTGCAGCATTCCTGCTATTCTAGTCTTGGGTCACTGAGCTCTGCCACGTGCTTTTTAGTCCTTATCTGCAGCACTTGTTCAAGTCTTGTGATTTCATGAGACTTCATGCACTTGAAAAATAGCCTTAGCCCAAGTCTGTTATTTTAGTATGATAATCTGCCAATAAAATGTATCAGCACTGCAGCTTTTCATGGCGAGGTACTTCCTGTAAAACAAAGCCTTCTACAATAATTACTTATGGCTTCACAATGTAATTCTACCTGAGTCGCTGAATACAGTTCCTTATGCTTTGAGAAATTCAAAAATGATAGGGTTTAACACACATTTTGAAATATTTATTCTTTTGTATTTAAATTTGTTGCAAGTAAGTTTCCTTTGTTTCCTTTGCTTTTTAGTGAGCGGTTTCTGGTGAGGTTAAACAAGAATGGAGGACCGAGGAATCCAGAAAAGATAGAACGGATGTGTGGCCTTTTCACAGTATGTATGAATTCTCATTCTCTTTCCCTATCTAACTGTGAACTGAGACTTCTCTTGAAGATTGTTTGACTGTCGGCACAGTCACTCTGGGAACAAATACAAAATTCTTTCTTTCCTGTATACTGAGGAAAATGAAAACTGTATATTTCTGCTCAATTTAATGAAATGTTAACATAACAAAATTGAAATAATCTTGCAGATTAATTGATCTTTTGCAAGTAAAGGGACATCAAATACCTTTTCACAGTTTTCATTTTTAAATGCCCATTGCATGGATTATACACTTAGAAAACAGAAGATGGAAAATTATTTCTTTTTTGACTGTTTGTGTGGATCCCACTATTTGTTCATACACCTCATGTTCACAAGATAGGAATATTTGAATAGCAGTGTCTGTAGGGCCACACCTATGCCATGTGTACCCTCCCTTTCCCCCATGCTGGCATAAAGGCCAGATACATCCCTCGGTACTCTTTTACCACCCATGTCAGTTAGATGGAGCAAGCAGTGTCCACCCACTACCCTTACTGGAATCTGCTTCAGTTGCAAATTAGGTGACTAGTTAGTGTTAATGCCCTTTAAATTACTGCCCCCTTTTTTTTCTTATTTAAAAAACCCCCCAAAACCTAAATTTAATTTGCCTCTTAGCACTCTGAGCCACTATCCAGGTCAAAATGGTATATTCAGAGCTTTCAGGCTTCAAACAGTTGCTGTTCTGGGATGTTCTCATTCCACCCATGGACAGCCACAGCCTATTTTGTCTCAGTGACAGCTGTGTGCCAGACTGCTACTTAGCATGTCTTTCCTTCATAACAAGAAATCCAAGGACACTTGTTTGAAGTTATACTTCCTCAAACGATCAATAATAAGAACTTCAGACCTTGAAGAGGGAGGATCAACTTCCAACATGGATCCTGCCTCTTCTAAGTAAGTCTTTGTCAGACAGTGACCCTGCTAGCTAGCATACAAAACCCAACATGTTGTCACCAGTCTGTTTCTTCCCATAAGGAGACCCAAATCTTTGTTCTCCCGGGAAGAGAGCACTAAGCCTGCTCATTCACTGGGGGCAAGTGATGTCAGTTCGGTTCTGGCTAGATATTGAAGAAGCACAATGCCTGTTACTAGTACTTTTAGGCATGTGTACCAAATGCGACAACACTAATCCCAACATATGCACCAGAACCAATGTCAGCCCCATCGATGGAAGTCTTAACAGCTACAGCTGATTTAATGTTGGTGGAGGTGATTTCATCCCAGTACCACTGTTGGCACCGATATCGCTATATTTGGAACTAGTGCATATTTCTGACCAGTACCAATGTTTGGGGGACACCTTTTCTCCTTCTCAGATCACACAGGTCAAGATAAGACCTCTCTCTACAGATCAGGAAAGAACAGCAGCCGGCAAAGGAGGATTGGTTGCTCAGGGGCTGATATTATCAAGAGACAAATGGTCGGCAGAACAAACAAGCTAGTAACTCCACAATAGGCCTCCAACTAAATTTTGAGAGGTCTGCTTTGACACCAGTACTGTGAATAGATTTCACAGGGACATCTCTGTGACACTCTGAACCTCAGGGAAACACCCTATACCCCGATGTGCATCCTTATAATATGATTGTGTGGTATCCAATGCAAAGTTTGTCATGTCAGGTGTCTTTGGAAGGCTTATGATGCACTGAGCATTGTTACTATAGTGATGTTATAGTAATTGTTGTTAAATTAATGTTATAGTAATGTTATCGGTTGTAATTTCATGTATATAGTTATGATGCTGAAAATGTGTCCTTGTGGCTTAAAACAGGCCAGGCAAAACTCTCCAAGAGCAGAGAGGCAGTTCACACCTCATCAGGGCATGTATGGGACAAACCCAGTCCAGCCTCAAAGGAACAAAGGACACTAGCCTAGGCAGCAACAAAGCATCTGTTGGACTCTCAAGTGAGTCACCCCCCTTCCTTTGGTCAGTTTGGGACTATGATGAGGTAATGCTCACCTGACCTTGAATGGGAGGGGCAAAGCCAAGAGGGAAGAAAGAACATGATAAAAGGGAGAGACGTTTGCCATGCTCTTTCTCTCTCTTCCACCTCCATCTACAGACATCACCACCAAGTGACTGAAGCGCTGATCTAAGGAGAGAACCTGGCTGAAAGGCAACCAGCCAGCCTGTGATGAGAAGCATCTAAGTTTGTAAGGGCACTGACAGTGTTAAGATCAGCTTAGAATGTGTTTTGCTTTTATTTCATTTGACCAAATCTGACTTGTTGTGCTTTGACTTATAATCACTTAAAATCTCTCTTTGTAGTTAATACATTTGTTTGTTTATTCTACCTTAACCAGTGCATTTGGTTTGAAGTGTGTCAGAGACGCCCTTGGGGATAAGAAGCCTGGTGCATATCAATTCCTTTGTTAAACTGACGAACTCATATAAACTTGCAGCGTCCAGCAAGCATAACTAGACATTGCAAAACGGAGGTTCCTAGGGTTATGTCTGGGACCGGAGATATTGGCTAGCGTCATTCGGTTACACAATCCAACGAGCAGCTTACATGCCAGAGGCTGTAGCAACCCAGGAGTGGGGGTTCTCACAGCGGAGCAGGGTAAGGCTGGCCCCCAGAGTCAAGGATTGGAGTGACCTAGCAGATCACCAGTCCAGATAACACCAGAGGAACGTCACAGAATAGATTTCATGGGGACATCTCTGAATGCAGTGACAGGCAGGGCTAACTTTTACCTACTGATATATTTCTCACCCTAAAGTATCTTAACTATTCAGCTCAACCTCAAACCTGAGCGAGGAATTGCCTTCAACTATTGGGCCATGTTTTTGTAACCCAAAACACTAGGTAATGTCTTCGATACCTCCATGGATGACTCAGGACACTCTACATACCAAACAAACAGTCTGGACAAGCAAGTGTCTGTAGTCAGCTGGGTTCTGCAGTCACTCAACTGGTGGAAGGATCCTTCCAAGGTCTGTGGAGGAGTCCCGTTTATTCACTGTTTATTCACGGTTTCCCTACTATTGTGATAACATCAGACACTTTCCTCTTGGGTTGGAAATAGGAACCTCACACAATCCAAGCAAAAGGGTCATCCCAAGAGCAGTTACTCCATGTCACCTTCTAGAGTTGAGAGAGATCAGAAATGCTTGCCTTCAGTTTCTTCCTCTGATCAGAGCCAAATCAATCAAGATCATGAAAGACAACGTGGCCTTTGTGTTTTATATCAATTGTCAGGGAGAGGATGTTCCCCCTCATTCCGTGCCGAAGCAATAAAAGTCTGGTGCATACCCACCCAGGAGTCATCTCAGCTTCTTACCTTCTAGATGTGCAAAACACTGTGGCTGATGACCTCAGCAGGCATTTTCTCCAAAATTACAAATGGGAGCTGGACTCGTGAGTCCTCAACGACATATTATTAACTTGGGTGCTTCCAGAGGTAGACCTCTTTGCAACTGCCACCAACAGAAAGTGCAAGAAATTTTGCTAAAGAGACTAGACCCTCAATTATTGGGGATTTCTTCCTTATCTCATGGATGAGAGGCCTTCCAACATTACTTTGGAAAGTACTGAACAAAATCAAACAAGACAAGGCCAGGGTCATTTTAATTGCAACAGTCTGGTCAAGGTAAGTCTGGTAACCTTACATCATTCATCTTGCCTCTTGTCCAATCATGAGACTTGCAGCTAGTTGGCGTTCTGTTGTCTCAGGATGCTGGTCAGACTTTTCACCCCAATCTGAAAGTTCTGCTACTCCAGGTGTGGCTCCTGAATGGTTCTTGGGGACAGAGACCTCCTGTTCAAGGAAGGAGCAACATATATTATTAAACAGCAGAAAACATCTACCAGAAATACTTACCTTCAAAAATGGAAGAGATTTTATCACTGGTATACCTGTCAACAAGTCTCTCCTGTTCTCTTCTCTTCCCACCATCCTTGACCAATTAAAGACTTCAGGTCTCACTGCAAATTTCATCAGGGTTGACTTGGCAGCTATTACAGCCTTTTACTCATTTGTAGAAGGTTTTTTGATCTTTGCTCACCCTACAAACTCAGGATTTCTCAGAGGACTGAGTATAGGACTTGAACCTGGTTTGTAATTACCTTACAAAACACCCTTTTGAGCCATTAGCTACAATATGTTTGTTGCTTTACTTATCCATGAAAACAGCTTTCTTGGTGGCCAGCACTTCTGCCCGGAGGGTAAGAGAACTGGGAGCTTGAATGGCAGACCCTCCTTTTACAGTGTTTCTCAAGGAAAAGGTAATTTGCGACCAGATCCCAAGTTTCTGCCTAAGATGTCTTCTGAATTTTATATTAATCAGACCATTTATCTCCCAGTTCCTTTCCCAAAAGCATATCAGACTAGACAAGAAGCTACCTTCCATATCCTTAATGTCAGAAGGGTGTTAGTCTTTTATCTGGACAGAATCAAACTGTTCAGAAGGTCTTCCTCACTTTGTTTCAGCTATAGACATATTCAAGGGATCTGCACTCTCCTCTCAAAGATTCTCAAGATGGATCTTGGAGTATATTATTGCATGTTATGATTTGGCTGATATTCAGCCTCTTTCTAGAGTAATAGCTCATTCTACAGGTCAGTCTATGTCTGTGGCATTACTCAAAGATGTTCCAGTTACTGAAATCTGCAGAGCTGCAACCTGAACCTCTGTACATACTTTCTCCAACCATTATGCTCTGCTTTGCCTCTAGATCAGATGCAGCAGTTGGTAATGCAGTTTTCTCTTCAGTGCTGAACTCTGTTCTGAAGCTCCCTCCTTCTTATGGAGGTACTTCTTGGAAGTCACTTGAAATGGAGCATCCATAGGGACACTACTCAAAGGAGAGCTTAACTTGTGTAGTAACTGGAGTTATTCAAGATGTTCCACTACCCACCCTCCTTCCCCTCTCTTGGGGAATGTCCCCTGTGGAACTCTGTGGTAGAGAAGGAACTGAGGGCAGTTTACCCATACAGCCCTATATGTCCTTGAGATGGGGAATGAGGATGTGTAGGGCGCATGTGCAGGCCAAATAGGTGCTGCTACCAATAATTTTCATCCAAAGGTTCAGGGACACATGCATTCCTGAAGTGGAGCAACTGTAGAGATACACACCTTGAGGGAGGGTGCCAGTTCAGGCACATTAAACTCAATCCAGAAAAAAAAGTTACTCAACAGCAGGAGATGACATACAGGCATTGAAAGCAGATCCCAACAAGATTAAGGCAGAGACACATCAGCTCCAGTGCATATAGAAGGCATATGGCGCTTCAGAGGAATGATAAATTTTCTGTCCACACGTGGCTGCAGTAGTAGAACCCATATGTCAGCTCACAAAGCAGGATGTGGAGCGGGGCTGGGAAGGTTACTAACTCCAAATATTTGACATGCTGAAATTAATAACAGATGCCCCTCTCCTGAAGTACCACCAACCAGGAGAGCCACTGACCCTCCAGAGTGATGCATCAGAGAAAAGATTGGGCATACTTCTTTTGCAGGAGCAGTTAGTCTCTTATGCCAACTGAGTCCTGTCAAAGACAGACGTACACCCACTGCTGCACTTCAGAGAACTCACAGCTCCAACACTGCCACCATGTTTCATTCACAGTGAATGAAAGTTAAGATGAACTAATAAAACTTTATTAAATTCTGTGCACTGTTTTGTCCATGTGGATGAGTTGCTTCCAGCCTAACTTCCTTGCGTCCCTGTTTCTATTGGTGTACTGTCAATAAAAGTCCCTCCAGGAAACATGGACCTTCTGACTCCAGTTCCACTGATCATGATAAAGGCAGTTGGGCTGGTTTCAGGGCCTATGCAGTTGGGCTGCAGAGCCCCACATCCCAAGGAAGGAGGATGGACAGGAGTTCTGCACCCAGAATTCTACCTGAGAGGCCCAGAGTTTTAAATAGTGACCGGGTGCTGCCTAAACCCAGCTGGTTTGGAAGCACATGGGATCCAAAGGTTGGTCCAGTTGCAACATGGAACACAGCCAGTTATTTAACATGGGGTATCCCCCTTTCTAGCTAAACTCCCACAAGACTTGACAGAAAAGTTGAACCCCATCATTGCCACAGGTTAACTAATGGCTAAAACCTCATTGCAGACTGCACTGGATGTATCAACACAGCAGCTGATCCATGGCCACCATGGTAACTGTGTGCAGAGATGCATGGCTGTAACTCTCTGGCATTCTGAGAGACGTGCGGAGCACAACTGGCAGTTTGCCCTTCAAGGGCACAGGCCACACACAGATGACACCCTACACTTCCTAAAGGATTCCAGAGCCAGACTTCATTCATTGGTCATCTACATCTCAGCCCCAAATCATAAGTCCTCTAGATATCAGGGCAATCCAGGCAGAAGACGTCTACTTATCCTCAACAACAGCCTTCTGAGTAGCTACCCTGGAAGATGTTAAGGTTCTCTCAAAGGACACGATCTTCCCCACTTACTAGGCAGCCTTCATTTGCTTCCAGACAGCAGGTTTGACATAAGGATCAGGAGCCACACTCAAATCACTCAAGAGCCACCCCAAGCCCTACCTTTGGATGCCATCTTGCTTTCTTAAGAACATAAGAATGGCCCTACTGGGTCATACCAAAGGTCCATCTAGCCCAGTATCCTGTCTTCTGACAGTGGCCAGTGCCAGATGCCCTAGAGGGAATGAACAGAACAGGTAATCATCAAGTGATCCATCCCCTGTTGCTCATTCCCAGCTTCTGACAAACAGAGGCTAGGGACACCATTCCTGCCCAACCTGCCTAATAGCCATTGATGGACCTTCCTTAACAACACACAAATGGGTGCTAGAAGTTGTGTCTCATGACTATTCCATCTAATTTCAGGCCTTACCCCCTACCCATCCTCCCTTCCCTATCATTCTTCAGGGATGCTTCTCATGAAAATCAGCTAAAGGAAGAATTGTCTTCTCCACTTTGCCAAGGAGTAATAGAGAACATGGTACCTCTGCAGTACAGGGGAACAGGGTTCTACTCCTTATATTTATTTCTTTGTCCTGAAGCAAAAAGGGGGTCTTCATCCTATACTAGACCTGAGTAGACTGAATAAATGTATATGCCATCTCAGATTCAGGATGGCAAAGCTTACTTGGATCATCCTTTTTCTTTCAGGCTTAAGAATTGTTCATATCCCTCGAGCTGCAAGACACACACTTCCATATTGCCACCCATCTGTCCCACAGGAAGTACGTATAGGGCCAGCCAGGAGCTGTCTCTTGCTCCCCCGGCCCCTGCTAGCAGCACTTCTCTGTCCAGAGTGCTGGCAGCTCTCTCAGCCCTCCAGAGACACAGTCCTTCCTCCCTGGGCTCCCAGCAGAGAACTGAACTCCACTGCCCAGAAGCTCCCTTTTTATATGGGCCTGCTTGGCCCTGATTGGCTGCTCCCTTCAGCCCTTCTCTGATTGGCTGCCTCCTACGCAGCCTCCCTAGGGCTCTATTGACCCCTTAGAGACCAGTGTGAGGTGCCCCATCACATCACTATTTTGGTAGTGGCAGTCAGGACTCCTTAATATTAATACCTCCTTCCAGTTGGGGCACTGCTTATCAATCACATAGAGGGGATGACAACATCTGGAAGAACCACGGGTACTGTAAAGTTGAATAACCATTCTTTTTAATAAAAATTTGTTGTTTTCCATTTGGCAAAAAAAATTTAACCTGTGTTCCTAATGAAGCATTAAATTATCATGGTCTTTTTGGTTTACTACTTTTTGTCTGTCAACCAACATCACTTGAAAATGTCAGCTCTGTAGGGGGAATAGTTTACACCTACTGCAGAGGCAATATTGAGAGCACAGTTCAACAAATCACTTTAGTTCCATGAAACACAAATAAGTAATTGGCTTAGATTGTCCCCTCCTACATTAAAACCCAGGAGAAGGGGACTTTTTGTCTGGAATTTTCTGTGAGGATTTCCTCATAGATATTCTTGCATTCTCCTGTCAGTGGTGAGGCAGTATTTTCTCCCCTTGCAAAAAAGCCACCCTCAAACCTGGCAGATCTCAGGGCCATCTGCACTATGCCCTCTGGCTGTGACCTGCAGCCCCTGGGGCTGTATTCATGTTTTTAGTATTTTCTGTGGAGCTGAAGAAGGTACAGTATGTTTCCCCACTCCTCCCCAATATTTTGACATTTTCCCCTTGAAAAATAGTCCCTTCTATAAATCAATTGGTCATATTGAAAATATAAATGCTACTTCTCCAAATAGAGTAATGAATATGTACAGCTGTAGCTATTTCAGTATCTGCTCAGAGTATCATCCATATAATACTTTAATTAGGCAAAGGGTGTGTCTCCTTATATGTAAAACCTAAACACAAGTAATGTTAACTTTTCACTGTCAAATTAGAAAATACAACCAGTCTTGTTGCCAAGAAGGCTAATGGCATATTGGGCTGCATTAGTAGGAGCATTGCCAGCAGATTGAGGGAAGTGATTATTCCCTTCTATTCGGCACTGGTGAGGCCACATTTGGAGTATTGTGTCCAGTTTTGCCCCTCCCCTTCCCCCCTACAGAAAGGATGTGGACAAATTGGAGAGAGTCCAGTGGAGGGCAACAAAAATTATCAGGGGGCTGGGGCACATGACTTACGAGGAGAGGCTGAGGGAACTGTGCTTGTTCAGTCTGCAGAAGAGAAGAGTAAGGAGGGATTTGATAGCAGCCTTCAACTACCTGAAGGGGGGTTCCATAGAGGATGGAGCTCGGCTGTTCTCAGTGGTGGCAGATGACAGAACAAGGAGCAATGGTCTCAAGTTGCAGTGGTGGAGGTCTAGGTTGGATAGTAGGAAACACTATTTCACTAGGAGGGTGGTGAAGCACTGGAATGGGTTACCTAGGGAGATGGTGGAATCTCTATCCTTAGAGGTTTTTAAGGCTTGGCTTGACAAAGCCCTGGCTGGGATGATTTAGTTGGTGTTGGTCCTGCTTTGAGCAGGGGGTTGGAATCGATGCCCTCCTGAGGTCTCTTCCAACCCTAATCTTTTATGATTCTGTGATTCTATGATCACATCGAAAAGTAAAGGGTTTGTTACGGAACCATGCATGTTTTCAAATGCCCTTTACTTTCTAGGAAGACTGAGTACAGTTCTGTGTCCCTGGCCTGTTTCTAAGTTTCTTTGCTTCTCACCATACACGTGCTCAAAGGGAGAATTACAAAGCAAAGAAAGTATTTAAGCAATGGTACTTCTAACAAGTGAAAACATGGAAGCCTGTGCTGTAAATATTCTAACAATAATTATCCACAATTTTAATATTTTAAAATATAGTGAATTAACTTGCTTTTACATTTGTACTCTGTTTTCACAAATACTCTGTGTGCATGAGGCACTACTGAACAAAAACAACACATAAACACTTCTTACCAGGGTTGGTCTATAATTTTTAATCCCGGTGTGAGATGACGTTAGCAGGATAAGCATCCCCGGAACACTGGGGAATAGAAGAACCTTACCAGCTGAAGGTGAGCTAATGATAGCTGTGAAGATTAAAACTGCACAAAATCCCTTCTTATCATTGAGCTTCATTTTTTCCAAGAGACACAGGGCTAAATCTTGCCATATGCTGCACTGGTGCACTAGACAGTAAAGAGAGTCTAGAAAGCTTACCCCTTACCTATGCAGCTGGAGAGAGAGAATACTAGGAAAATTTTATGCAGCTTCCATATTGGCCAACACTCCACAGCCTCAAAGAGGCATGATTTGCTAGCTAGAGAGCAGAGGCAGCACAGAAGCATGCAAACAGAGCTGAAAACGGGAATTTGAGTGGGAATTTGTAAGAGGAGTTTGGAGGAGGTGGTATTTTTGTGGGGTGTTTTTCCTTCTTGACAGGAGCTTAGGAAGTGAGGCTGTAGAGGCAGCCCTGCTAGTGAACTGAAGAATGGAAGAGATGGTGAAGATGACTGGAGGTAGAAGCTGCAGGATGTATATTCTTCTGGAGTTGGTACCTGAAAGGTGCTTTGTTTGTATGAAGTGCTGGCTGAATGGTTTGATGGAAGAGAATATCCAAGGTTTGGAGATGCAGCTAGAAACTGTGGTAGAGTTTTGAAGAGTATTTGAGTGAATAATGGAGGGAAGAGGACAAGAGGCTAAAGGGAAACATAAACACTTGTGGATACATGATGGACCAGAGAACTGTGAGGGTAGACTGTTGAATGAGGAGAATGGCCAGTGGAAGCCTGTGGCTATGAGAACAAAGCAGAGGAAAGGACTGACTACCAAAGGAGAAACAGAGCTGAGGAACAGGTTCAGTGAGTTGGAAAATGAAGGGAGGAGGCAGGCAGTAACAGAAGATAGAAGAGCAAGGAAGAAGAGAAGAATTGCTGGTTCCCTGTAAGAAGTGGGGAAGAGACAGTGAAGATAGCCAGAGTTTGGAGCCCTAGGAGGATAGGGAATGAACAGAAGATAAGAAGACTTGCAGCCATTAAAAAACAGAAGGGGGACGGACAGAGGATCATACCAACACCAGGAAGAAGTAGGTCTACATGACTGGGGACTCCCTATTAAGAACAGACAGGCTTGTCTCCAGAGCTGATCCAGAGAACAAAAAGGTGTACTGTCTGCCAGGAGCTAAGATATGGGATGTGGACCTAAAGCTGAAGAGGATCCTAATGAGATCAGGAAAGAATCCACCAATTGTCCTTCACTTGGGAACAAACTATACTGCTAGATTCTCTCGGGAATGCATCAAGGAAGACTACACCCAGCTAAGGAAAACACTTAAAGATATGGAAGTAGAAATTACCATATCTGAGGTAGAAGCTAAACTCAAACACCTTGATGGGACCAAATCAGGGCACCCAAATAATCTCCATCTGAGAATATTAAAGGAACTGGCACATAAAATTGCAAGCCCAATAGCAAGGCTTTTTAATGAATCTGCAAACTCAGGGATCATATCCTGTGCAGGGCCGGCTCCAGGCACCAGCTTCTCAAGCAGGTGCTTGGGGCGGCCGCTCCGGAGAGGGGCAGCACGTCCAGGTATTCGGCGGCAATTCGGCGGACGGTCCCTCACTCCGCCTGGGAGTGAAGGACCTCCCGCCGAATTGCTGCCGCTGATCGCGATCGCGGCTTTTTTTTGTTTGTTTGTTTGTTTTGGCTGCTTGGGGCGGCCAAAACCCTGGAGCCGGCCCTGATCCTGTGACTGGAGAATTGCAAATATAGTACCTATATTTAAGAAAGGGGAGAAAAAGTGATCCAGGAAACTGCAGGCCCATTAGTTTAACCTCAATTGTATGTAAGGTTTGATAATAAATTTTGAAAGAGAGAATAGTTAAGAACATAGAGGTAAACGGTGATTAGGATAAAACACAATATGGTTTTACAAAAGATAGATCGTATTATACCAACCTTATCTCTTTCTTTGAGGAGATAACTGATTTTCTAGACAAAGCAAATGCACTAGATCTAATCTATCTGGATTTCAGTAAAGCATTTGATACAGTTCCATGTGGGAAATTACTAGTTCTATTGGAGAAGATTGGGATTAATATGAGAATCAAAAGATGGGTAAAGAACTGGTTAAAGGAGAGGTAAGGAACTGGTTAAAGGATACAGTGGATCAATCTGAAAATTGAACTGTCAGCCTGGAGGGAGATTACTAGTGGAGTTCCTCAGAGATCGGTCATTTTCATTACTGATGTTTGCACAAAAAGTGGGAGTGTGCTAATAAAATTTGCAGATGACACAAAGTTGGAAAGTACTGCCAATACAAAGGAGGAACAGAATACCATACAAGAAGATTTGGACCACTTTGAAAACTGGAGTAATAGAAATGGGATGAAATTTAGTAGTGCAAAGTGCAAGGTTATGAATTTAGGGATTAACAACAAGAATTTTTGTTATGGGGACATATCAGTTGGAAATGAGAGAGGAGAAGAAAGACCTGGGTGTATTGGTTGATCATGGGGTGACTATGAGCTGCCAATGTTATGTGGCCATGAAAAAATGGCTAATGCAGTCCTAGGATGTGAGGTATTTCCAGTAGAGATAGAGAAGTGTTATTACCATGATACAAGGCACTGGTGAGACCTCATCTGGAATACTGTGTGCAATTCTGATCTCCCATGTTTGAAAGATGAATTCAAATTGGAACAGATGCAGAGAAGGGCTGCTAGGGTGATCAGAGGAATGGAGAATCTACCTTATGAGTGGAGACTTAAGGAGCTTGGCTTGTTTAGCGTAACAAAATGAAGGCTGAATGGATATATGATTGCTCTTTACAAATGCATTGGAGGGATAAATGCCAGGGAGGGAGATGAGTTATTTAAGTTAAAGGTCAATGTTGGGGAAAAAAAAAAAAAGCAACTCCAGACAAATGGCTATAAATTAGCCATCAATAAATTTAGGCTTGAAATTAGACAAAGATTTCTAACTATCAGAGGAGTGACAGCCTTCCAAGGGGAGTAGCGGGGACAAAAAACCTAATTTGTTTTAAGACTGAGATTGATACGTTTATGGAGGGGAAGGTATGATTGCCTACAATGGCATATGGCCCAACCTCTATTGCCTTTAGCAAATATCTTCATTGGCCGAAGATGGTAGACCAGCTGGGGAGGGCTCTGAGTTACTACAGAGAATTTTTTCCCAGGTATCTGGCTGGTGGGTCTCACCCATATGCTCAGGGCGTAACCGATTACCATATTTGGAGTTGGGAAGGAATTTTTCCCCAGGTCAGATTGGCAGAATCCCTTACGGGGTATCACCTTCCTCTGCAGCTGGAGGCATCAGTCACTTGCTGGTTTAAACCAGAGTAAACGATGGAGTGTCTGTAATTTGAAGTCTTTAAATCAAGATTTGGGGACTTCAGTAACTCAGCCAGATGTTTTTGGCCTATTACAGAAGTGGGTGGGTAAGGTTTTGTGGCCTACAATGTTTGGGAGGTCAAACTAGATCGTGATGGTCCCTTCTGGCCTTTAAAGTAATAGACATGGCCAGTCTCCAGCATATTTACAATAAGCAGCATGCACTAGCCAGGGCAATACACTATTTCTTTTCAAAGGAGTAAGTAGCGAGATATCCCCATCAGTTTATAACTCCCCTTCAACCGTCCTGCACTGTGCTAGCAGTATGGCTCTAATGCTGGAAACACAGCTCTGGTTGATATCTTCCCCTCCCCTCTCTCCCCCCACTCAGCATGCATGGCCACATATGTAAGGGACAGAATTTTTCTCTTGGAACTTTGCTTATAAAATATGATCTTTGCTGTAGTTAGAAGTGTAACTGTCCATATGCATTTATTTTAGCTGTACTTCTATATTTCACTGTCTGTCTGCATTGCTATCAGAAACCTCAATTTTTGAGATTTCCTCTCTCAAATCACATAGGACAGAAATCTGCCATGCAAGGTGACAGGTAGGATTCATATTTTCTTTTCAACAACAAAAACCCACCTTTTTTAATTCTCTAAATTGATTTTAAGTTATAGAATTGCAAAACCAGAATTTCTCCACCTTTACCTGTACTAAAAATAATTTTCTTTTCTTTCCACAATGGCTTTAGTGTCATTTGACTTATGAGTGATTTAATTTTGAAAATTTGCTACTGAGAAACAAAGTTGAGCTTTTTATATTTTACAAAACTTAGTAGTAGAACAAGCCTTGTTATTGTATAAGCAAACCTAATAATGCTGTAACATTCTCTCACTCAAATATTTCGGAGTATGCCACCATCACTAGGATAGAGGTCATAGTTTAATTGAAGGAAAAGAAAACATGAAAAATTTGAATCCACAGCTATTATATTAAAATAACATTAAGGGTCAGACATAAGCTCTCATAGCTTTTAGGTTTGGAACTGAGGCTGCTACAACATCCTATTCTCATCTTATTAAGTCTAGTGATTGTAAAATGCATGGGTTTTTTTCATCTTGGGTCATCAAATGAAGTGAGACAACTGTTTCCTCTTACTAGGAACAATAAGGATGAGTTAAGTTGCAACTTCATTTAGAATCTCTGTTTGTAGGTATCTATTTCTCCTTTTAGTATTACTATGCCTTTTTTATATTTAATATAGTAACAGAACCAAAACTTCATAATTTTCTAAATATTCCATGAATGACAACTATTTAAATGACTCTTAGACACTGTTCTCTTCTTCTTTGAGTGCTGGTCCCTGTGTGTATTCCATTGTGGGTATGCGTGTGCTCCATGTGACTGAAAGAGAGAGAATTCTTGCAAGCGGTGTCCGTTGATCCCCTCCTGCGCCCCTGCCATCCTCATGCTTTGCACCAAGAGTATAAGGGGCAGAGTGGACTGACCACTGCTCCAGTTCCTTCTCTACCATGAATCCAGTCATTATCTGAAACAGGGGGAAGGAGGGTGGGTAGTGGAATACAGATAGGGACCACACATCTCGAAGAGCTCCAGTTACAACCAGGTAAGTAACTTCCCTTTCTTCTTCAAGTGTTGGTTCCTATGTGTATTCCACACTGGGTGTCTGACAAGCAGTAGTAAGAGAGGAGAGTGCGAGGATGCAGAGTATGGCTGCATGTAAAACTACAGCCCCAAATGATGTGTCAGCGGAGGAGTCTTGGACCAAGACATAATGTCTCATGAATGCATGGATGGGACTTCACGTAGATGCCCTGCAAATGGCAAGTAGCCAGCAGACAATGCGGGGCAGTGCAGCAGAGCTGTCTAATTTCCTGATATTGTGTAGTGCTGCAGCTCATAGATTTCATCTCAAGTAGGGTGTGTTAGGATCAAAGAGTTAAATACATGTTTGAAAATGACTGTTGACAGAATTTCAACGTAGTTTCACTCACCAAGGTAGACAGTTGATTTTTATTTTTTATATTATAGAACTCTGCTAGCCAAAACATAATCTGTCTGTGCCTTATTTTTCTTCATCCATAACCTTCCCACCTTTGTAAAACAGATTTAAAGATGGAATGAGTTAAATAAATGAAAAATAAAACTATTATTATTTGTGGAGTATGTTTGTACGAGTAATTTTGCAGACTTGCTTTAAGGTCAAAAGTGTGTTGTATTATTTATTTTAACTTTTATTTTTTTCCAATTTGTTAGGATCTCAGCAGCAAGGATATGAAGAGAGACTTGTACATAGTTGCACATGTAATTCGAATAGGTACAGTATGGTTTGCTAACTAAATTTTTTTTATATTAGCTCAAAATGAAAAGTATTTTTAAAGCCTATCTTATACTGAATTGACACTGTGATGAATTTTACCAGTTAGAAAGCTCCATCACAGACCCTACCTCTTTGTTGAAACAGAAGTTCAAATCATGGCATTATAGATAAGTGTTAATACATTTTAGTAATTGCTAGACAGTGATTTTTCTTGATCTGGAACATAAGACTAGGGTAAATACCCATTTGGAAAGAGAAGATTATCAGTTTTATCGTGTACCCTTCTAAACCTTGAACACAAGATGTAGGAAAGGGGGAGATAAAGCTCATTTTTTGGAGGGGGATGTCAGCTAGGATTACCAGATAGCAACTGTGAAAAAACAGGACAGGGGGTGGGGGTAATAGGGGCCTATATAAGAAAAAGTCCCCAAAAACGGGACTGTCCCTTTAAAAATGGGACATCTGGCCACCCTAATGTCAGCGTACCTGGTCATTCAGAATTGTAAATCATTTGCCGATGGATAAATACAGGGAACTCTTTTTTGTTGTGTGCCCAATGACCATAAATGGCTATGGCAGTTTTTTGAGACACACTGTTGGCAAAAACCTGCTTAATGGGGATGCATTTAGCCAGTGCCAAGGTGTTAAGATATTGGTGTTTTAATTGAGAAGAGGCCAGATAAATATTTCTTGTATTTGTGTTAAGTACAATATTTTATTTCTAGTTTTTTCAGGCTGTTTAAAAATCTCATCTCTTAATGGGACAATAATTTAATCAAAATAATAGTCAGTCTACAGAAATGTCCCAGTTAAAAAATTTCTATGTAACAATTGACAGCATAATTCATATATATAAAAATATGAAAAGAGGGCCATGGAAAGTCTAGAATACCTATACAATATGTTGAAAGCTCTATACTGTAGTTTGTACTGTATGTATGTGTACACACTCACATAGAGACAACAGAAAGATAGGAGCAGAGAGAGCAGCTGCATGTTAATTTCTAACCAAGCTGTTTGTTTCAGGTCGCATGCTGCTAAATGATTCCAAAAAGGGCCCCTCCCATCTACATTATCGTCGTCCCTATGGCTGTGCAGTATTGAGCATCATGGATGTACTTCAATCAATCTCTGAACTAAAGGAAGAAAAAGATTTTGTTCTAAAAGTTTACACGTGAGTAACTCACCAGAGGGAGAAAGAAATTGCGTGAGCAATTAGTATAGGTCAGGTGTCTTAATACTACATGAATACACATGTGCCACAAACCAGAGATTCAGCACTGAGCTATAAATGACATGTAAAGGACTTATAATTTTTTGTGAGATCCTCACCCTGACAGGTTAGCATGACCTGCTCTCATGCATACAAACAAATAACCTAAATAAATCTCTTGCAGAAATGTGCAAGTGTGTGATGCTTATGTTGATGAATTCTCCAGCCTTCTAATCCATTTTACTTAGCTGGCTGATGCTAATGCTGAGCTCTTTAAAGAATAACCATTGTAGCCCACTTTTCAGATGTTTCTTTTCATAGAGAAGCAAGCTTGGGGGTGGGGGGGAGAGCATGAGCAGGGAAGTTTCTACTTGCCCTTGCTTTCTCTTACAGTTGCAAGACAGCTAGTGAGCTTGTAGGAGATATACTAAAACTACATGCAGCTCCATTTTAAAGATATGATGTTTCAGCCAGGTTGCGTGACAGGAAGACACATTTTGGAATATTATTTGAATATACATCACTGGGGAAAATTCATAAACTGTCCTTTTTCCTGTTTCTTACTGATGTTGCTCTCAGTGCTACTAAGCATAACTTTTAAAAGCTTAAAGAATGGCTAGAGCAGTATTCTGCAATCTGGGGGGTGGGGGAGAGAGAAGCCTAGGTTTGGGTATGGGGGTGCAGGGAAGAAGAAAGGAGCAGTAAGGGTGGGGAAAGCTGCATGACCATAGATCCACTCTGAATGTCCACTGCAAAAGTGCTGCTGTGACTAAATCTTTTGGCATCTCCTTGAAAAACTACGTTCCCTCCCTGCACTTGATGCTGTTTCCTAATGCACATGGCTATAGGAGGAACTCATGCATACAGGACTACAGTTTTAAGAAGCACGTCATCAACTGAAGCTTTATCTCTGCTCCCACAAAAGAGTACGTCTTCAGGAGCATGTGTCCAGGCTTACAGATTTCTGATGGACACCCCCACTTCTGGGGGAAGGGTGAAACAGGCAGGAGGCGGCGACCAGGAAAAGGGAGCAAAACATAAGAGAGCAAACGTATAAAAATAGAAAGCAGAAGGGGGGTGGAGATGTAGGGGGTAAAAAAACAGCATGGAAACAGGGAGATTGAGGGGGGGGGAGAGAGAATGGATAGAAAAAAGCAGAGATGCTGCCATGCCATAAAGGGTTGTGGGGGCTTCCGTGGAGCCCATAGAACAGTCTATTGCATATAAATAAAAGCCAGGGAACCACTGGGTTAAAGACTGAAATGTTGACTGTCATTCATAATATGAGTGAAGACTTTGCTGCTAGAAAAGCATGAAAAGTTCAAGCATATTTCTATTTTTCAGTCAAGTTTGTAGATTGAAGTCTTATTTTGAACCTTTAATATGCAGTTTACTTCTAGCTTTAACCTCAATGGCATCATCTGCCTTTGACCAGCTTAAGATAAATCCGTCAGATTTTCCAGGCTAAATTGAAATTGTCTGTTTGGCTTCTATTCACAACTGCTCACAGAGGCTGCTTTATTGGATCAATATTGCTTTCTGATGGTTAATTAAATAGAGAACATTGGCAGTTATTTCCTCAGTGTGCTGGGATTGTTCATGGACTGTCACTTTGCACGGGAGGTCCACTAGTAGTTTACCTTCATACTTCGAAAGATGCTAATCAGATTAGTGAATAAATACCCACACACACCTGACCCAAGACTTTCTTCTACCTGCACATTCCCATCAAAATTAAAATTCCGTTCCATACTGGTGTTTGAGTGACAGACTTTTTGAAAACATGCTGGCAGGTTTAATTGACTTAAATGCAACCATGAGCTGTTCTTTCGCCCCAATAGATTGTTTTGCAATAACAAGGATTCGTATTTTAGCTGTTGCTTTCAAAGGTTTACAGTCTGAAATATTTTTAATTTAAAAAGGCAAAATACTCAGATTTTCAAGATTGACGGTGCTTTCTTGTTTTAGGAGCATTAATAGAGATTAAAATATATGTTAAGTTTGGGAATTATGGCTGTAAATTCAGATTAATTTCAAAGTGATTTGCTTGCAGTTCTGGAATTCTTTAGTAGATCTGTGTGGAATTTAAATCCACATGTACTATCAGTCTGTACAAGCTATGCCATGCATTTGTTGTTGAAGGGCTTTGTTAACACTAGCTGTTGGAGAAATGATGGATGGATATTGTGTTGGGTCAGAGGTTTAGGTGTCAAACAAAGTAAGGCTTTTGTACTGCTTAGCAGCTGATGGTCCTGCAGCATCCAATAAGGATGATGAAAATTGGCAAACATAAAATTTCTTCTGGACAACTTGGTCTCTGAAACAAGTGAGAAAATATTCATCAGTTCTCTCAGTCATCACCTCTTTAAATAACAGAAAATGATAAAATGTGCAATAGCTCATGCCAGCTTCCATTAAAGCAGATTCAGTCATTGGTGCACTTCTCCTTCAGTCATGCGTGTCTTTTCAAATACCTTTTGTTTAGATTCAGTTTTGTGTTCTTGTGAACTGTGCCCACTTCTGGACAAAAGGCTATTCATCTGTATTAGTAACTAAGGACCAGATTTTTAAAGATATTTAGGTGCCTAAAAGTACACATAGGAGCCTAGTGGGATTTTTCAAAGCTGCCTAACTCCCTTTGGGACTTAGGAACCTGGAACTTTCAAAAGTGCCTAGGTGCATACATCCAATGGGAGTTAGGCAGCTTTGAAAAATCCCACTAGGCTCCTACCTGCATCTTTAGACACCTAAATATCTTTGAAAATCTGGCCCTAAAGCATTGTCTGTGTTTATAATGGCATAATATAACTTTAGGAACCATAATATAACTGTATACTTTAAACTGTTTACCTTCTTTTCAGTCTATCAGCAGTTTATGTATCTATTAGAAAGTTGTGAATGCCAAAAGGAAGCTAGATTTGAAGATAAGAATGCTAATTTCTTCTTCCTCATTTAGCAGAAACACCATCAGTAGTACAGGATGAAGTGCTCTATCTTTCTCTTCAAAAGTATCAGGATTTAGAATTTAAAATTTCACATGCAAAATTGTACACTCTGTTTAAAAATAGCCTTATCCTAAATGTACATTGAGACTTTGGTTGTTTTTTGTTTGTTTGCTTGCTTTTTTTCTTCTAAAGCACTATACAATATTGAAGTAAAAAATACAAAAGTTGCAGGGTCAGAGGTAGTATCCTGATGGAATCCTCACTATTTTACTGGTGGATTTTATTGTTTTCTACTCAATGACGGTATGCCAGCCCAGATAGGGAAAACAATAAAATCCACCAGTAAAATAGTGAGGATTCCATCAGGATACTACATCTGACCCTGCAACTTTTGTATTGTACTGTACCTAGAAGTATGTGTCATAGCATCCAATGTTGTCATTTCTCTTGTGGTGTATGCTATTTCTTTTGACCTACATTTTATATAGTCTATATTATAGGATATTTCTATTCCTTTCACATTGCAGTAACCCTCATAAACATCACTGCTTAACATGGTACAGATTATCCCTCAGACCTCACAATTATTTAATTTCTTTTCTAAATTTTAAATTAATTTTTTTACTTATGAAAGATGTTGAATTGACAGTGCTGGGAACTAAAGTCCTCTATTTAACCACAAATCAGATAAAGCATGTTAGGCACTTCCCTACACTGCCAACTACTTCTGTGCTTCAACAGAGTTCCCATAGGTTCAGGGGCGGCTCTATGTATTTTGCCGCCCCAAGCATGGCAGTCAGGCGGCTTTCGGCAGCGCGCCTGCAGGAGGTCCGGCTGGTAACATGGATTCAGCGGCATGCCTGCAGGAGGTCCGCCGGTCCCGCGGCTTTGGCATACCCGCCACCGAAGCTGCGGGACCGGTGGACCTCCCGCAGGCATGCCGTCAAAGGCTCCCTGACTGCCGCCCCCACCGCGACCGGCAGGCCGCCCCCCATAGCTTGCCGCCCCAGGCACACGCTTGGTGCGCTGGTGCCTGGAGCCGCCCCTGCATAGGACTTCACATAGGACTCTGAAAAGAAGTACTAGTAATACATGCAATGACCTCGCTAGATCCTCCCTACCTATGACCAGATGCTCACACTTTTGCATACCCAGAATGGCCAATTCTTGTCTATGTGCTGTTTCCACAGCCACCATCATCCCAACCTTTAGGCTGCAGCTTTACAGCTTCAATTAATTCCCTGAATGGACCAGGCAGCCAAAAAGTTGTGCATAAAGTTAACTTTTCCATGGAGAGAAATGGGTAAATCATTTGGCCTCATTGACTGCAGAATCAGACAGAACTGCTATTGGGAAATAAGCACTCTGGGTGCTGCGTTAGCCATATGCACCTGGGTCAGGAAGAGTGTCTGTGTACACTTGCATGGCCCTAAGGTCACTAGCCGGCTTCAACGTTGGCCATAAGGAGCCATTCTGGGGCAAGAGTGTCATATGGTTCTTGGTCTACTCAAGATAGTTAAGTCCCAGGCAGACTGCGAAGAGCTACAAAAGGATCTCTCAAAACTGGGTGACTGGGCAATAAAATGGCAGATGAAATTCGGTGTTGATAAATGCAAAATAATGCACATTGGAAAACATAATCCCAACTATACATATAAAATGATGGGGTGTAAATTAGCTGTTACCACTCAAGAAAGAGATCTTGGAGTCATTGTGGATAGTTTTCGGAAAACATCCAATCAATGTGCAGCGGCAGTCAAAAAAGCGAACAGAATCTTGGGAATCATTAAGAAAGGGATAGATAAAAAGACAGAAAATATCATATTGCCGCTATATAAAGCCATGGTACGCCCACATCTTGAATACTATGTGCGATGTGGTCACACCATCTCAAAAAAGATATATTGGAATTGGAAAAGGTTCAGAAAAGGGCAACAAAAATGATTAGGGATATGGAACAGCTGCCATATGATGAGAGATTAATAAGACTGGGACTTTCCAGCTTGGAAGAGAGACTACTAATGGGAGAAATGATTGAGGTCTATAAAATCATGACTGATGTGGAGAAAGTAAATAAGGAAGTGTTATTTACTCCTCCTCATAACACAAGAATTAGGGGTCACCAAATGAAATTAATAGGCACCAGGTTTAAAACAAACAAAAGTAGTAATTTTTCACACAATGCATAGTCAACCTGTGGAACTCCTTGCCAGAGGATGATGTGAAGCCCAAGACAATAATAGGGTTCAAAAAAGAACCAGATAAATTCATGGAGGATAGGTCCATCAATGGCAATTAGCCAGGATAGGCAGGGATGGTGTCCCTAACCTCTGTTTGGCAGACTGGGAATGGGCGACAGGGGATGGATCACATGATGATTACTGGATCTGTTCATTCCCCCTGGAGCACCTGGCATTGACCACTGTAGGAAAACAGGGTACTGGGCTAGATGGACCTTTGGACTGACCCAACCTGGCCATTCTTATGTCTCTCTGCCCAGACTATCAAGCTGGCCAGTTTGGTGTAGATTTTATGATGTGGATATCTGTGTGCTTGGAGTTAGACTGACACTACCAATCCATTGCAAATACTATAGGCCATCAGTTGCCACTAGATGGTACCAACTTTCAGTCACTATCAACTTGGGGTGGATTCAATCCAGTGACCTAAAAGTGAAAGGTGTATATCTCATTATCTATCTATTCCTCCCTTTTTTTAAATTGCAGTTAAAGAGTGAAACGAGTGAGCTTGTCAACCTATTTTGCTCCATCATTACTCTTTGAGTGCATCCTCCCAGGTCTTTTAAGTTTAACTTAACACGCACAGGGACATAAAATTTCTGCGTTCCAGCAGTCCATCTAGTCAAGCAGTCCATCTGGTCCTGTATTCTGTTTACAACTGGTCAGAACCACAGATAAGAACCTTTAAGCAGGCATATGTGGAATAATCTGACTCACATATAGGTCTCATCCTGATTCCTGTTAGCTAGTGATTATCTTAAGCCCTGAAGTACAAAGTTAATATCCCTTCCAAAATTATATTTTCATTAAAAACAACAACTCTGGATGTTCTTGATATCCATATAAATATCCAATTGCTTTTTGCATTTTGCTGACTTCTTGGTCTCAACAACTTTGTCTAGTGATAAATTCCACCGTTTAACTACATGTTGTGTGAAAAAGCATTTCCTCTTAGTGGTTTTGAATTTCCTACTTTTTATTTAATTGAATGTTACTTTATTCTTGTGTTACACACACCCTGCAAGCCTTTTAATAGAACAGTGTTCTGTTCTCATAGAATCATAGAATCATAGAATATCAGAGTTGGAAGGGACCTCAAGAGGTCATCTAGTCCAACCCGCTGCTCAAAGCAGGACCAATTTCCAGCTAAATAATCCCAGCCAGGGCTTTTTCAAGCTGGGCTTTAAAAACCTCCAAGGAAGGAGACTCCACCACCTCCCTAGGTAACGCATTCCAGTATTTCACCACCCTCCTAGTGAAATAGTTTTTCCTGATATCCAACCTGGACCTCCCCCACTGCAACTTGAGACCATTGCTCCTTGTTCTGTCATCTGCCACCACTGAGAACAGCCGAGCTCCATCCTCTTTGGAACCCCCCTTCAGGTAGTTGAAGGCTGCTATCAAATCACCCCTCATTCTTCTCTTCTGGAGACTAAACAATCCCAGTTCCCTCAGCCTCTCCTCATAAGTCATGTGCTCCAGACCCCTAATCATTTTTGTTGCCCTCCACTGGACTCTTTCCAATTTTTCCACATCCTTCTTGTAGTGTGGGGACCAAAACTGGACACAGTATTCTAGATAAGGCCTCACCAATGTCGAATAAAGGGGAACGATCACATTCCTCGATCTGCTGGCAATGCCCCTACTTATACAGCCCAAAATGCCGTTAGCCTTCTTGGCAACAAGAGCACACTGTTGACTCATATCCAGCTTCTCGTCCACTGTGACCCCTAGGTCCTTTTCTGCAGAACTGCTACCTAGCCATTCAGTCCCTAGTCTGTAGCAGTGCATGGGATTCTTCCGTCCTAAGTGCAGGACTCTGCACTTGTCCTTGTTGAACCTCATCAGGTTTTTTTCGGCCCAATCCTCTAATTTGTCTAGGTCCCTCTGTATCCGATCCCTACCCTCTAGTGTATCTACCACGTCTCCTAGTTTAGTGTCATCTGCAAACTTGCTGAGAGTGCAGTCCACACCATCCTCCAGATCATTAAGAAAGATATTAAACAAAACCGGCCCCAGGACCGACCCTTGGGGCACTCCGCTTGAAACCAGCTGCCAACTAGACATGGAGCCATTGATCACTACCCGTTGAGCCCGACGATCTAGCCAGCTTTCTATCCACCTTACAGTCCATTCATCCAGCCCATACTTCTTTAACTTGGCGGCAAGAATACTGTGGGAGACCGTATCAAAAGCTTTGCTAAAGTCAAGGAATAACACATCCACTGCTTTCCCCTCATCCACAGAGCCAGTTATCTCATCATAGAAGGCAATTAGGTTAGTCAAGCACAACTTCCCCTTCGTGAATCCATGCTGACTGTTCCTGATCACTTTCCTCTCCTCTAAATGTTTCATAATTGATTCTGGATCTTGACCTTTTCCCCACTCCGAGACAGTTGTGCTGCACCTTTCTTCCTTATATACTAAAGGAAGTTCAGGCTTAACAATACTTTTTATGCCTTCATGGAAGATTTGCAGTGTTCTCAGCCACCATTGCACTCCGCAATCCTGGAACTGGCGTATTATGGACCGATCCCCTCAGCATAAATTAGAACAGTCTAAAGACCTCATACCAGCAGTCAGGGTGGTGCTCCCAGTGTATAGGGAGGTGTGGGTGGGAAAATGGGAAGAGACTATGTGATAAAGAAAAGATTTTTTGTAAACCCTTGATTAAAGAGTGAATGAGGTGAATTTGTGGTGAAAGTGGGTGTAGGAAACAGCCTTGAGGCAAAAGTAGCAGCTTGGGCTGAGATCTAATGTGGGCACCTTCTACTGTTTAGGAGTTGTCTGGGGCTGAGGGTGGGAGAACGCTTCCCTTTTGCAGTCAGGGGAGAAGTGTGCATAGACACAGGGGAAAGAACTGTGTCCTGAGTAAAGCAAAAGTTTGTTTCATGCTTCTGGTTTGGATGGAGCCTGACACCTTTAGCCAGTCTCAGGGTATATCTACACTGCAATTAAATAACCATGGCTGGCCCACGTCAGCTGACTCGGGCTTGTGGGGCTCAGGCTAAGGGGCTGTTTAATTGCAATGTGTAGATGTTCAGGCTTGAACTGAAGTCTGGGCTCTAAGACCCTGCAAGGAGGGAGTGTCCCAGAGCTCAGGCTCCAGTCCAAGCCCGAATGCCTACACTGCAATTAAACAGTCCCTTAGCCCAAGCTCCGCGAGCCCAAGCCTGCTGTAGACATACCCTCACAGTGTACAATCGCCATAACTGAGCTACTCAACATAGGGCCAGATAAGCTTTTTTAGATGGAGAATATAGGAAATGTAAATGAGGCTGAAAGGTGTATAATATTTAAACAGGTATTTTACAGGTGTGCAAATCAGAATGGTTGTACAAAAATTCAGTTTATCTTACCATTCTTTTAGAGCCTGCCTTGTTATTGTTAAAGATTTATGTCTGAACAAGATTGTTCCTTTCACAATCCATTTTTCCTGCTTCTTAATCCTACTGTCATGTTTTATAACCTTGCAAAGAGGATATAATACCACAGCTCCACAATTATAAGCTCATTACATAAACCATGAAAAGATTTTCTTTATTAATAATACATTTTAATTATATACCCATAAAACTATTTTTAAAATGAAGTAAAAACTAATAAATCTAAATTTATACATCATTTTTATCTAACTTTTCTTGGTTGCTTGTGTTTTTATATTTCTGCCTTTTTGTCTTTAATTCTTTGCTCCTTTTACCTTATCTCCATTGGTTTTCTTTTCCATCTTCCGTAAACTGATCTCACTTTTTTTCTTATTCCTGCTTTCCATTTTCCTTTTTGTCCTCTCTTCCACAGTCCTATTACTTTCTTCCCCTTTTCCCTCATCTGACAGAACCTTTTGGCTTTAAAATTCCTTTCTCTTATTGCAAGTATATTGCCTAAATGCTTTTCCTCTTGTAACACTCCTTCATTGCTATTTGCCCAGCTAGGTAGCACCTTCATTTTACTTCTGCCCCAACAGTGTGTGACATTATAGCCTAATGTTGTGTGGGAAACATTCAGCATTGTGAATTTACTATGGAAGCAACCAAAGAAAAAGGAAATTTGGACTGCAAAGAAGGACTTTTTATTTAAATAGAAATATATTTGATCACTAGTAAAATGCCCAAAGAAAACTATGAAAAGTTTATTAATGATGAATGTATTTAGGTCTAAATTTTCAAACTTGGATGCCTAAAATTAACCAGTTAGAACCAGATCCTTGGCTTTGACCAAAAAGTATACAGTGCAACTTAAAAGGGTGGTTGGTGCAAAAATGGCTTTAGGCCACCTTTGTGATACCTAGGTTTTGGGCCAGTTTTGTCTTAGACAGGTCCTCTGGCATAAGGTAGAGTAGGCTAAGCGCTGCTCTAACTTATAATATTAAATAATAACTTGCATGTGCTTCCCTAAAACAAGTCACAATACAGAATGCAGGGTAGGCAAGTAACATGGGGCTGCTTGTGGGTAATGTGTTAAAACCATCTGCTCAATGTTTGCTTGTTTCAGAGAAAGCAAACAAAATCTTGTGATGTAGATAGAGAGGCATAAATTGGCAGTCATATTGTGTTATATAAATGGTATCATGTTGCAAATATTGTCTGGTATTCAGTTCATTTATGATAGGGACAGTCTTAGAATAGAAAGGTATATTAAAGATCAAATTTATTTGACGTTCTGGAGAAGGAATTGCAAAGAAAGGCCAGCTAGATTTGGCTTTAGTAGTTTAGGAAGAAAGGGACCTGTGACAGGATTCCAGGATCTTGACAGGAGAGGAATAGATTATATTTCTCTCAGTTAACTGGCATCAGTTTCAAAAACAAGAGGTCAGTGAATGAAATTGAGGGATGACAGTATAAGCAATTTGGGCCAGGTTTCTTAACACAAATGATGGCTGGCAGATGGAACAAGCTGCCAGAGTCAGCAATAGTTTTAAACCAAAAAAAAAAAAAAGTAAATTCAAGAGGGAGTTGGACACATTCATGGAAGCCAATGTTACCCAGGATTGTAGCACTATCCAATTTATTAGGTTAAAGGATGAGAGAATGTAAAGTTGACTTGGAGTTCCTAGCTTTATCAGGACAGACAGCTATTTTCATTCAATAAAAAAGAAAATGGCTAAGAGTGTTCCCTGAGAAAGTACTTTGTCTCCTTATGCTATTGCTGGAAAAGCTTAGGGCCATAGAAGTGGCCAAGGGGTTTCTTGCTCATCATGGGTGGGAAACCTTTAAAATTGTATCTAAATTGAACAATTCTAAATGTACTTCATAGGCTGTATGAAATCTGGTGAATTATTGAATTTACCTATACAGTGTCACACACTACAAAGAGAAGCATTTATTTAGACAATAGCTATCAACACTGACATGGGGCAGAGATGCAAATCTGCAGTATCTTGAGATAAAAAGTATGAAGAAAACACACTTTTTCCTCAAAAGTAAATTTAATGCTGGTGAAAGGAACAGTTCAGCTCTAAACTAAAGTCCTGTACCCTCAGAACAACATCGATAACAGCAGTTCAAGCTTCCCTACACTGCCCCTCTTGTATACCTCTACCTTTTTTTGCAGAGATCTTCTTTAAGAGAGTAAAAAGCAGAGGGTCCTGTGGCACCTTTACAACTAACAGAAGTATTGGGAGCATAAGCTTTCGTGGGTAAGAACCTCACTTCTCCAGATGCAAGTCATGGACTTGCATCTGAAGAAGTGAGGTTCTTACCCACGAAAGCTTATGCTCCCAATACTTCTGTTAGTCGTAAAGGTGCCACAGGACCCTCTGCTGCTTTTTACAGATTCAGACTAACATGGCTACCCCTCTGATTTAAGAGAGTGAGAGGGTAGTTCATTCTCCATATCTATCATGCTGCAACAGCCAACAGATATGCCAGATGTGACTTGGGAGAGGGATATTGATATCTGTACAACTAAGATTTAGATTGAGACCTTACAAATCTGGATGAAACCAGTGGTCTAGAAGTGAAAGGGGTCTATACATACCCCACTAACAAACTTTTCGGTTATTTAATTCCCTTTTGAACATATTCTGGGAAAATTTAGTTCTACTTTTTAGTTCTTTTTCCATCGCTCAGATGGTATGCTTGATATATAGCATCCCATTCCCTGTTGTCCACACAGCTTTTTGCAGGTAGAATATTCAGCATTTTCTTGAAGGCTGTCAGGCTAGAGCAGAGCTTCTGGTAACTCATTATACCTGACAGAACATGTGTTTGTAATGTGAAAACTGTAGAAAGTGACCAGTTACTTCTTTACAGTTACCCTGTTATACCTTATGCCATTGAGTGCTCAAGTTCCACAAACATAAATGCTGAAAAATTGTTGATGTTTTTGTCTGAATTGACAGCAGCTGGTTTTTCTCCTATCTAATTTTGCCAACATTATGTGCCCTTTAAAAAAAAATTAACATGCTTCATACAAGGAAAGCCTCAGGGTAAACTGCTTTTATCTTCCTGAAGTTTTGCATCTTTCCAGCAGCTGAAAGCTATGGTCTGTAAAGATGAACAAATGAGGAAAATCAGTAGGGCAGAGGTTTAATTTAATAACAAGCCAACATTACTTCAGAATAACTAGGACTCACTCTTTGATGTTGAGGAAAAAATATATCATGACTTCAAAGGCATCTTAAGAAGTCTTGCAGCTGTAAGATATTCAAAATAACCTGGCCAGTAGTCAGAATTGAGAAGAAGATCTTAGTCCTGGTCTAAGTTTTTGTACCAGAAGAACTATATCAGTTAGGAAAGATATGGGGGGGGGGGGGCGCGAGATGTTCTGGTTTTTTACTGATGTAGTTGGGGGGGGGGATAGCTCAGTGGTTTGGGTATTGGCCTGCTAAACCCAGGGTTGTGGTTCAATCCTTGAGGGGGCCGCTTAGGGATCTGGGGCAAAATCAGTACGTGGTCCTGCTAGTGAAGGCAGGGGGCTGGACTTGATGACCTTTCAGGGTCCCTTCCAGTTCTACAAGATAGGTATATCTCCATATTATATTAGAACCTCAGAATTACAAACTGACTGGTCAACCACACCTCATTTGCAACCAGAAGTATGCAATCAGGCAACAGTGGAGACCAAAAAAAGCAAATACAGTACAGTGCTGGTTAAACTACTAAACAAAATAAAGGAAAAGTTTAAAAAAATTTGATAAGGTAAGAAAACTATTTCTGCGCTTATTTCATTTAAATTAAGATGGTTAAAAGCAGCATTTTCTTCTGCATAATCAAGTTTCAAAGCTATATTAAGTTAAGTCAATGTTCAGTTGTAAACTTTGGAAAGAACAACTATATCATTTTGTTCAGAGTTACAAACATTTTAGAGTTACAAACAACTTCCATTCCTGAGGTGTTTGTAACTTTGAGGTTCTACTGTATATACCTGTACAGCCTCTAGTTTGAATGCTGTTATATCATTGCAGTGGTGCCTTGTACCAGTATAGTTTATTCCCTTTCATAGAATATCAGGGTTGGAAGGGACCTCATCTAATCCAACCCCCTGCTCAAAGTAGGACCAATCCCCAGACAGATTTTTGCCCCAGATCCCTAAATGCCCCCCTCAAGGATTGAACTCACAACCCTGGGTTAGCAGGCCAATGCTCAAACCACTGAGCTATTCCTCCAATATGGGAGTAAGCTATACCACTATAAGGACTTTTATAATAGTATAATTTCATCCACACTAGGAAAGGTCATACTGATATAGCTATATCAGTATAGATAAAGCAAGACAACTTTAGTGATATAAAGACAAGCTCTTAGTGATATAAATTAGACAAGACAAGGAACAAGACCAGATCATTTATCTGTATCATCAGAACAATGACACTTTGTTAAGGTTCTATTTAAAAGTAGCTTAAAAGGGGTTAGTAAATGATTAAGCAAGTCCATAGAGTCCAAGAGGTCAAAGGGTTGCTTATAACTATGGTTTATACTTATCATCTATAACAGTGGTTCTCAAACCTTTTTCCCCCCTGCGGACCACTTGAAGATTGCTGAGGATCTCAGCGGACCACTTAATGATCTTTCCAAATCTTGTTTGTACCACTAGCTTACTATTGTAAAGCGCTTTGGATAAAAGTGCTATATAAAAATAATAATAATAATTTTTGTTCTACAAATAAAAGCACAACTCATATTTTAATATCAGTAGTCTTACCTTTCTAATACAATAGATGTGCCCTCTCTCCGCCGCCACAGCAATCCCTGAACTGGGCTGGGAAGGAGGGCCGTCTCTCCCTGGCGGCAGCAGCCCTGGAGCTGGGAAAGTCTCCTCTTTGGCCGCCGCAGCCCTGCATGTCCCAAATTCCCCCCACACCCCCTCTTCTCACCCCACTGCTCCCTCCCACCTACCCCCTATTCCCCCCCAGGCCACCACCTCACCTTACATGTGCATCTTCTCCAGCATTCAGGCACCTAATTAGTAGAGCCATGCCTGCGCAGCTCCAGTGATTAGGTGGGTGGCCCTTCATTCTCTTGTGTGCAGCTGCCCAGGCGCGCGCACCTTAGAGGGAACTATCCACAGACCACCTGAATGGAGCTCACGGACCACTGGTGGTCCGCAGGCCACAGTTTGATAACCTTTGATCTATAACACATTCTATGGGGTGCTTATTACCATCTTTGACATGCTTTAAGATCTGTTAAGCATTTATTAACCCTTTATATAAAGGTTCCATTTCTAAATGTTTTATAAATGGTGAGTATCAAAATGTAAAGAAAACCCATAAAAAAAAAGAGAGCTTAAAGAACTCAATTAGCTTTGTAGCATCACTACTGTGATGCTATAGTTAAAGCTCTGTTAGGTTTTTCAATTCAACTTGCTGCTTTTGAAGGCAGTAGTTAAATGTAGATTGAAACAGGAGAGGGAGCTTGCACTGTGTAAGAACCTGCAGGGCTAGAACCTGGGACCATGGAGATGCTGGGCTTCTGTCATCTCCGGGGTTGCCAACCCTCCAGCATTAATTCTTGGAGACTCCAAGACACAGATTAATCTTTAATTAAAGATTATGTTATGTGATGAAACCCCCAGGAATCCATCCAACCAAAATTGGCAACCCTAATCACCACAGGATATCTGTATCATATCCAATCCCAGATCCTCAAACATGTCTACGGATATCTGCAGGGCTCTATCACAGGAAGCTCCTACAGGAGGACCCTATGAGGCTGGACCCAGTAGGAAGTACCAACCGGCAGGACCTGAGTGGCAGTGCACTGATTGATTGGCTGGCTGATTGGCCACCAGTACTTAAGACAGGAAGTTGTCTGAGCAAAAATACATACTGCCTATCTTGTTTCACATTCTATGTGAAAGAGATCCCAGACTCTTGCTTCTGACTCTGCCTGCCTCCGAATGCCTGACGCTTAATTTACCCTCCGGCCTGTCTTGGTCTCTGATCTCCCAGTAATTGGACCCTGCCTGCCTACTGATGCCTGGTTTGCCCTGTCTCAGACTCTGACCCTCTGGTACCCAACTTGGCTTGAGTCCCAACTCTCACTCTGACCACTAGGTCTGACTGCCCATGACCTGGTCATGACACACTTAATTACTTAAGAAAGAGGAGGGGGAGTGCTGGGGGTGTGCTGCTTACTCAGAGGAGAGGAGGGGGAGTTGTGTTATGCATCTTCCTACCCCCCACACAATCCTATTTTACTTTAAACCTTGGCAGAAGGTATTTCATGTTTTTTTATTTATATAGTGAATTTTATCCTAAAGAGCAGGACCCTCGGGTATTTTACAAATGCTTTAGGCCATGTGACAGGGTTGGGACTCACCACCCAGCACCTCCCACTGGTTGTTCCAGGAATTAGCTCAGTCCATGGGGAGCACCCTTTGCTGGTGGTGTCCCATCCGTCATCTGTTCCTCCGTTGGCATCTGGACCCGTGTTGCTCCCTGCTTGGCGGAGTCCTCCTTCAGGCCACTGCCCTCCGGCAGTGCCCCCCAGTCCATCCTCACCCCCTTCCGGAGGGGGGGGAGGGTGTTCAGCAGTCCTTGCACTGGCCTCAGTGGCCAACCACAATCTCCAAAGTCTAGCCCCTTGTCTCAAGGGTCAGTTGCAGTTCATCTCAGTACACCCTACTGCATGGCCAGGCCCGCCCACTACTCTGAGTCCCAACCCAGGGACCCTCTAGTGGCAGCCTCCCTGCCCTCCTTCTCTCCCCTTGTCCAACTGTCCCTGGGCCACTTCCCCTCTGGCCCCTCACACCCTCTAGGCCCTTTCTCTCAGGGTCCGCAGTCTGGCAGGTATTGGGCCGGAGCCCTACTGTGCTCCCCCTGAGCCTGCCCAGCACTGCTCTGTCCAAGGTGCTGGTCTCCTGCTCTGGAGACAGACCTTCCCCCATGAAGGTCTGGGACAGACTGCCTGCTCCCTTCCTGGGCAGCCTTTATATAGGGCCAAGCCAAGCCCTGATTGGCTGTCTCCAATCTTGGCTCTGCTTGGCCCCCAGTAAGCCCTTTCCTGATTGGCTGCCAGCCTTCGCAGCCACTCTGGCCTACTCTGGCTCCCTCTCACATGGGGGTGGGGCATTCGTCCCGCCACAGGCTACCTTTGCAGTCCCTGATCCTTGGCTCGCTCAGCACTGAGCTGGTTTCCCAATATAGGTTAGTGCAGCTCTAAACTGTGTCGTTTGCGAGTAACTCCAAGGGCCTGTACTGGGAGTTGGGGATCGCACATAGGGATGCCTTAGCCATGCCCCCTTCTCCCATTAGAGACTAGAAGTGGAGGTGATATACAAGGCACTAAAGTGGCTCTATAACAGGGGTTCTAAAACTGGGGGTTGGGACCCCTCAGGGGGTCGTGAGGTTATTACATAAAAGGTCGCGAGCTGTCATCCTCCACCCCAAACCCCACTTTGCCTCCAGCATTTATAATGGTGTAAAATATATTTAAAAGTGTTTTTAATTTATTGGGGGGGGGTCGCACTCAGAGGCTTGTTATGTGAAAGGAGTCACCAGTACAAAAGTTTGAGAACCACTGCTCTATAACACTGGAAGCTTCCCCTATAAAGGACAAATCCTCCATACGCCAGATCTTCTGGGCTTAGAATACCTTTGCACTGGAAAATCAGTTTAAAGCAGCCCTAACCAATCAGAAAATGTGTCCCTATATATTTGGTGTGGTTCCGTGTTGTACCCTTGCTCAGATTTGCAGCTGTATATGGGATGGGATGGAGCTGTAGTTACTGATAAAAGGTGTTCAGAGACATTCTGCCTGTGTAAGGTGGAGGTATGCACAACAATGTATCTCCTAACACTGTAGTTTGGTTTTGTTTTGACTCAGAGGAAGGAGTATCAGCTAGTCAATTTCTGCATGTCCTTGGCCTTTCTTTGGGACTTTTCCATCCAGGTCCTGCTCAAGCCCAGTTCCTGCTTGGTTATTAAATCTGGCAAGATTTGATTACATGGTAAGCTGGGTGCAAGCAAACAATATGTGTTTTTAATATGGCTAAATGTAAATTTATACATCTAGAAACAAAGATTGTAGGCCATACATACAGGATGGGGGACTCTATCCTGGGAAGCAGTGATTCTGAGAAAGATTTGGGGGTTGTGATGGATAATCAGCTGAACATGAGCTCTCAGTGGCCAAAAGAACTATTGTGATCCTGGGGTGCATAAATAGGGGAATCTTGAGTAGAGTAGAGAAGTTATTTTACCTTTGTGTTTGGCGCTGCTGTGACCACTGCTGTAATATTGTATCCATTTCTGGTGTCCACAGTTCAAGAATGATGTTGATAACTTGGAGAGGGTTTAGGGACGAGCCACAAGGCTTATTAAAGGGTTAGGAAACATGCCTTCTAATGATAGACTCAAGTAGCTCAGACTAATAAAGAGAAAGTTAAGGGGTGACTTGATTAGTTTACTAATACCTATATGGGGAGCAAATGTTTGATAATGGACTTCAGTCTAGCAGAGAAAGGTATAACATGATCCAATGGCTGGAAGTTGAAGTTAGATGAATTCAGACTGGAAACAAGGTGTAATTTTTTAACAGTGAGGGTAATTAACCATTGGAAGAATTTACCAAGGTGTGACGTTCCCCTGGTGTTATCTGGACTGGTGATCTGCTAGGTCACTCCAATCCTTGACTCTGGGAGCCAGCCTTACCCTGCTCTGCTGTGAGAACCCCCACTCCTGGGCTGTTCATGCACAGCTTCTAGCATGTAAGCTGCTCCCAGCTACATAAGTGAAGCACTTTTGGCCAGACACTGCTTGGATTGTGCAACCGAATGACACTAGCCAATATCTCTGGACCCAGACACAACCCTAGGAACTTCCGTCTTGCAGTGTCCAGCTATGCCCGCTGGACGCTGCAAGCTTATATGAGTTCGTCAATTTAACAAAGAAATTGATATGTACCAGGCTTGTTATCCCAAGGGGAGTCTCTGACATACTTCAAACCAAACACTCTGTTTCAGGTAGAAGAAACAAACAAATTTATTAACTACAAAAGATAGATGTTAAGTGATTATAAGTCAAAGCACAAAGCCGTCACCTTCAGATCCCAACTAAAACCTCTCCAGTGCATCATTAAAGATCTACAACCTATCCTGAAAGATTATCCCTCACTCTCACAGATCTTGGGAGACAGACCAGTCCTCGCTTACAGACAGCCCCCCAACCTGAAGCAAATACTCACCAGCAACTACACACCACACAACAAAACCACTAACCCAGGAACCTATCCTTGCAACAAAGCCCATTGCCAACTCTGTCCACATATCTATTCAAGTGACACCATCATAGGACCTAATCACATCAGCCATGCCATCAGGGGCTCGTTCACCTGCACATCTACCAATGTGATATATGCCATCATGTGCCAGCAATGCCCCTCTGCCATGTACATTGGCCAAACCAGACAGTCTCTACGCAAAAGAATAAATGGACACAAATCTGACATCAGGAATCATAACATTAAAAACCAGTAGGAGAACACTTCAACCTCTCTGGTCACTCAGTAACAGCTCATATTAATTAATTAGCCTCTTAGAGTTGGTATGGCAACTTCCACCTTTTCATGTTCTCTGTATGTATATATATCTTCTTACTATATGTTCCATTCCATGCATCTGATGAAGTGGGCTGTAGCCCACGAAAGCTTATTCTCAAATAAATGTGTTAGTCTCTAAGGTGCCACAAGTACTCCTGTTCTTTTTGCGGATACAGACTAACGGCTGCTACTCTGAAACCTGAAGATATGTGTTGGGTTTTTTTATGAATAAGTGTATCTCAGTTTACCTGCATAGAGTTAAATCAAAGGACGTTGTTAAGGAGGAAAGTAACTGGAAATGAAACAGTGGCAGAGATGAGGCTCCTTAAGGAACACTGGAGGGGAAGCTGTTAATTGGGGAAAAGCTCCTGCCTGGCTCTGTCCAGGCTAGCAAGTAGTGTCATAGCAACATGGTGCAAGCAGTGCAGTCGTACTACGGCCTACGAGCTTGTGGGGGCCAACCAGCAGAGACCACTCTATCCTAGGTACCACTGTAGTTATGCCACAGTCTATCTACAGGCAGAATAGGCAACCAGGGCTCTAAGTAGCAACAAGTGGCCCCTAGCCAGGCTGCTTCAGTCCAGCAAGTGCCACTGCCCTGCCTCCAGTACAAGTAAGATTGAGGCCACAACTCAGGCAATGGGCAACTTGTGGCTGCTCCTGGCAACACCACTAGAGCTGCTAGCACTTCAAGTTGATGTCCAACCTGCACCTGCCATTCTGTGCCTGTCCCCATGGGCCCTGTCACCCAGGCAGTCCCTGACCATCATTAACCTGAACTTGCACTGTGGCCACGACTTCAGCAGTGAGGAGCTCATCCAGGAAGGTGCAAAAGGTGGACTGGGGGTCTACAGCATGTGGGGCCAGGCTGTGGGTGATGGCTGGGGTGGGCTGAGGGTGTGGAGTGCAGGCTGGGGGTACTGAGTATGTAGGGGTGGGGGGCTAAGTCCTGTTGTGGTTGAGCTGAGAGGCTCCGGGGAGGGGTTGTGTGGGATGTGGCCCTGATCCCAGGGGATGGAAGAGGAGGCCAGGGGAGGTTGCAGAAGGCAGATGGGGATCAGCCCCTGATTAGAATTAATGTCTCTACTATGTTAGAATGTGTTTCTCCTAACTGGGCTAGATTCACTGGTTCACTTTGGCTCCTATGCAACATTTTGACACTGGAAAACTATTGGCAACCTGGTCTAATCAGCCAGGTAAATTCGGTTTATGGAGTGGCCCAAAAGTAGCTGGAGCATACCAGTGAATCTTATACCATATGAGGTAGAATCATGCCGCATCCAAAAAGTGTGTATATCTTAGAGGTACTTAGAAAATGTTACAGTTGTTGGTGAGGGCTGACTTTTTATTTAGGTCAGGTAACATTTCTATGATATTTGCAGTGATGATGTAGCCGTGTTGGTCCCAGGATATGAAAGAGAGAAGGTAGTATTTTTTTTATTGGTGAAAGGTGTGATGGGTTAGATCACAGAAACCCCCTTGGGGCTGCCAACTGGTGTGGCAAGACTACTTCTGCCCCTGCTTTCCCTGCCAGCTTGGGACTCCAGCACCCTGTATTGTTGAGCCAGACACGCCAGTCTGCTCCAACACAGACCCAGGGTCTGAACCTTGTGACCCAAAGCTGCAGACTTAACTGAAAGTGACTTAAGAAGTGTTCCTGTCTTTAACACTCAGATGCCCAACTCTCAATCGGGTCCAAACCCCAAATAAATCTGTTTTATCCTGTATAAAGCTTACACAGGGTAAACTCATAAATTGTTCACCCTCTATAACACGGATAGAGAGATATGCACAGCTGTTTCCCCTTCCCCTGCCCCCTGTATTAATACATACTCTGGGTTAATGAATAAGTAAAAAGTGATTTTATTAAATACAGAAAGTAGGATTTAAGTGGTTCCAAGTAATAGCAGACAGAACAAAGTGAATTACCAAGCAAAATAAAATAAAATATGCAGGTCTAAGCCTAGTACAGTAATAAAACTGAATACAGGTAAAATCTCACCCTCAGAGATGTTTCAATAAGTTTCTTTCACAGACTGGACGCCTTCCTAGTCTGGGCACAATCCTTTCCCCTGGTACAGCCCTTGTTCCAGCTCGGGTGGTAGGTAGGGCATTTCTCATGATGGGCGCTCCCTTTGTTCTGTTTCACCCACTTATATATCTTTTACATAAGGCGGGAATCTTTTGTCCCTCTCTGGGTTCCGACCTCTCCTTCTCAATGGAAAAGCACCAGGTTAAAGATGGATTCCAGTTCAGGTGACATGATCACATGTCACTGTAAGACTTCATTACCCACTTTCCAGCACACATGTATACAGGAAGACTTACAAGTAAAACAGAGCCATCTACAGTCAACTGTCCTGGTTAATGGGAGCCATTAAGATTCCAAACCACCATTAATGGCCCACACTTTGCATAACTACAATAGGACCTCAGAGTTATATTTCATATTTCTAGTTTCAGATACAAGAATAATACATTTATGCAAATAGGATGACCACACTCAGTAGATTATAAGCTTTATAATGATACCTTACAAGAGACCTTTTGCATGAAGCATATTTTAGCTACATTATATTCACATTCATCAGCATACTTTCATAAAATCATATAGAGCACAACGTCACAAAAGGGACAAGCTTTTCAGTATCACAGAGCTCTTCTTCTAGTTTGGGGAAGGTAAACTGCGTGTCTGAGCTAAATACAAGTTAGAATAGATAGTTAAGCATAAGGGGTTCACACATGCAGTAGGAGACTACTTGAAGTGGGCAGTTCAGGGTTGTCAGGGTGCTGGACAAATGATATGATATGGAAACAGACATACCATAAGTTACTCCTGGGAGAATTCTGTGCTAAAAAATTAAAAATGCTGTGCACAATATTGTAAAATTCTGCAAAATTCTGCGTATTTTATTTGTCAAAATAACATAATCACATCGGTTTCAATTATTTTGGTAATTTATTTCAAAATACCTGTCCGCAAGTAGTTCTGTAACAATAGAGACCAAAAAAAAAAAAAGATTCAGGAAATGTTTTTTTGACAAATAGATTCCTTATTAGGCATATTAATACAGAACTTTGAGTAATTTATTTAAACTACAATACAGAAATGTATTTCCCGCACCCCTCAGAAGCAGTATAAAGGTTTCAGGGAGTCTGGGTAACAGAGGAGCAGAGGGATAGAGAAGGAGCCCAAGATTGAACCTAAAGGATTGTTGCGTGTGAGTGGGAGAAGTATGGAACAGGGTTTTTTGGTGGGGAGGAGGGATTGTTAGGGAGTTGAGGAGTCTCCCGCGTGCAGATCCTGGCTGACCCCAAGCCTCTCCCATTCAGTCAGGCACATCTGCCCCTTTTCCCCATGAATTCCTGCAGGCCCCTACCCTCTGTCCCTATGTAGCCCTGCAGCACCCCTTCCATTCAGCCCCTGTCTCAACGCTGTCACCCCACTAGCTCCTGAACCTGTGCCCCAGTCTGTCCCACCCACTAGCCCTTCTGAATCACAGTCTGTGACCCCCCAGCAACCCCATGTGCCCCACTCTGTCTGTCCTAACCTGGCTCTGTGGGCAGGATGCTGTGATGAACGCAACTGGCTGCTGACTGATCTGGTGCCACAGTGGCCTCTGGTGGGTGAAAGGCAGAACTGCAGCACTTCTGCTGTGGGGAAAAAATTCTGCACTGGACATGAATTCTGCAGATGTGAAGTGGCACAGAATGCCCTTAGTTGTAATAAATGCCTGACTTAATCAGTAATGTAAAATGGACTAGGTATCATGATCTTTGAAAAGTGCTGAAGATGTAGTTGTTTTGTTTTGTTTTGTTTTTTATTGACATGGCAGTATGGATCTTTGTGCTTGGTTTCTGTGACTCAGAGACTACATTTAGAGTGGTCTATATATTTGTGACAATACTTGTTTTCATTTGGTGCCCACCCACACATGATTGGTCAATGTAAATGCTGTGTGTGCTCAAATTGCAAGTTTTGCCATGGACAAAATTGTGCGTTCAGATATATAATGATTTGGGGCTTGATTTCCCATTGTATTACTCACCCGTTGTAACTCTATTCACTCAGTTACAGTAGAATTGCACCAACTTGAGACAGGAGTAACACAATGGTGACTCACATCTTTTTGCTTTTTGGCAAACTACATGTATACTTTGGACATGCTTTATGTGTAGTTTAAAGTTTGGCACACAAAACCTGAGTTACACATTTTTATGTTGATACAATGTGTGTTTATTACTAATATTTATGTTGACACAACATAAACATGGATCACTTGATGATAACCTGTTTGTTCATTCCCTTTGGGGCACCTGCCATTGGCCACTGTCAGAGGACAGGATACTGGGCTTGATGGACCTTTGGTCTGACCCAGTATGGCCATTCTTATGTTCTTATCTGTGAAGCCTCATGATTGCTGTTGTGCAGATTTTCAATTAGATAACATTTACTAGTAAAATGATACTTAGGTTTTTTATATGGATGCTTTATCTTGTGATGGCACAATATGCAGGCTGCGTATTTATGGATATGATGGATAAATTATGATTTTCCAAGATGATAAAGGTAAGCAAAATTTTAGATTTTGGAACTGAAAAGGAGAGCTCTATCTATTCTTGCACCAGGGCCCTCTTGGGCCTTGCTACGCCACTGCTAGCAAGGTTTATCCTTCCCAGGCCTGAGCCTACGATCAAAGAGGTACTAGATCATTAAAGGACCCCTGGCCTAGAAAAAAGAAAGGGGGAGATGAGCCTACAGCTACACTACACACCACTGGCGGCAGCATGTATGGTATGTGATAGCTATGTGCCGAAATGAAAAGCAGGTCGGAGAAAGGGTCTGGTGGGGGGAGACAGCAGGGAAAAGCTTCAGCAGCTTCTTGCTGCCAGAGCCTTTCACTGTGGTGAGGAAAGGCTCTGGGAGGTTGAGGCAGCTGTGAAAGGCTGAGCCCTGTGGCAGGGAAAGCTGGGGAGCTGTCTAAGGCTTTCCCTGCTGCCTCCCAATGTCAGAGCTTTTCCTGCAGACAGTAAAGGCTCCAGCAGTGGGGAGGCAGCGGAACACTACACTGCTAAAAATAGCAGGGCAAACAGGGGGGCATGACTTGGGCAAGCAGAAAGTATGTAAAGGTACTCACATAATTCTTCAGGCTTGTTTTTATTCACCTATGTTGTGCCTCACCATCTACACTGCTATTTATACTTATGCTAGGGCAGAGGTGGGCAAAGTACGGGCCACATCCGGCCCGTGGGACCGTCCTGCCCGGCCCCTGAGCTCCCGGCTGGGGAGGCTAGTCCCCGGCTCCTCCCCTGTTGTCTCCCCTCCCCTGCAGCCTCAGCTCACTGCGCCGGTGGGCAGCTCAGCACCGACACAGCCCCTGCGGGGGGTGGGAAGGGACAGGAGAGAGCAGGGAGGGAGGCTCACCCGCAGCCTCAGGGGAGCAGGTGGGAGTTGCGGGCGGCAGGAGTGCTGTGAATGCGGCTGGAGGACTCAGGAGGAGCACCGGGCGGCCGCGCAGCCGGCCAGAGAGAAGCAGCACTTTGAAGGGGAAACTGCCGCTTCTCTTCGGCTGCCCCTGCTCCTACTGAGTCCTCCACCCATGTTCGCAGGGCCACATTCCGAAAGGGGCTGGGGGGGGGGGTGTCAGATGGGGAAGTCCCAGGGGGCAGTTGGGGCAGGGGATCCCAGGAGGGGGCGGTCAGGGGACAGGGAGGAGAGGGGTTGGATAGGGGGTGGGGTCCCAGGGGATGGTTAGGGGCGGGGGATCCCAGGAGGGGGCAGTCAGGGGACAGGGAGGGGGGTTAGATAGGGGGTCGGAGTCCCAGGTGGCATGTTGGGGGCGGGGATATGGATAGGGGTCAGGGGACAGTCAGGGAACTGGGAGCAGGGGGGTTGGATAGGGGGTGGGATCCCAGGGGGGCGGTTAGGGGTGGGGGGTCCCGGGAGGGGGCGCTTAGGGGACAAGGAGCAGGGGGGGTTGGATGAGTCGGGGGTTCTGAGGGGGGCAGGAAGTGGGAGGGGGCGGATAGGGGGCGGGTGCCAGGCTGTTTGGGGAGGCACCGCCTTCCCTATTCGGCCCTCCATACCATTTCGCAACCCCGATGTGGCCCTCGGGCCAAAAAGTTTGCCCACCCCTGTGCTAGGGGGACTATGCGTGGAGATAACTTGGCTGAATGGAACTTACCAGAAATGTCAAGGAAAGATTAAGGGAAGGGTATGTGTATATCAGCCTTTATTGTTTTTACCCTTTGCTCTGTGTGCTATATATATATATTTGCGTGCATAAATAATACTTTGGTTTTGAAGAAGCTGTTTCTGAGTCACTTTAATCAGCTGCTGTCACAGACTCCTGGAAGAAAAGGGCTTTCAGATGACAAACGCAGCTGGGCCTGTCATGTTAACACAGTTGGTAAACAGAGAAGCTGTCACCCAGAGATCCTGTCCTAGGTTGTTTAAACTGCATGGGTCATCCTTGAGAGAGGTGAAGGATGTTAGGCCTGTCACCTCAGGGACAAAAAGGGATAGAAGGTATGGCTCACCCCGCAACCATGACAGCCAGGACAGCTTTTGTTCAGGGTACTGGTATAAACTGCATCTCCACTAGAAGTTTTGCCTGCCGACTCTTTCTAGCGTAGATTAAGGCCTAATTCTCCAGTTATCGTAGACTATTCACTATGGTCCCTTCCAACTCTACTTTTCTGTGGTTCAAGGGCATACAAGACTTGAGTTTCCAATATCAACAACATGTTGTTTGGGATGTTTTGTTTTGATTAAAACATTTCAAGCCTTCCTTATATATCATATAGCTCAAAGAAGTGAAAATTGGCAGAAAGCCAGTTCCTCTTCCCCACATGTCCCAATATACACTGTAATTCTCATCTAGTAACTAATTTCTCCTTTGTATCAATTTTAAGTTCTTGACAGGATAAGTTTGATCAGTCCCTAATGTTTCTATTTAAAAAATAATTAAGGAGTTATTTCACTTTAAAAAATAAATAGGTACATATGCTTAGTAATATTTAAGTTTTTATAAATTGACTTTTTTCATAAGTGAAACAACTATGCACAGCTCACCTATTCACCCTATAACTCTGAGCTATTACCATTTTTCCAGTGGTTAGAGGATGAAGCAAGATGTATTGACACTCAGCACATCATAACTCATCCCTGACATGCTTTCATATATCTTCCAAAGATGTCATCCCACATGTCAGTTCCAAAATTAGGTTTCATTCCACATTTTTGTGCACTAAAAAAATTATCCATGAATGTAGATTGTCATAATTCCAGGACTAAATTTCTGCTGGAAGACAACATTTTGAATCAGAAATTAAAAATAAATTTTTTCAACACATTATTAATGGTCTCTGTTTAACTTGGATATTTTACAATTAATTTTCTTGTGTGACTGCTTCACATTAGTCCCTTTGGATTGTTTTCATGTAGCATTTGCTAGGTGACTTAATTTCTGAAAGTAAAGAGGTAGCAGCAAAGTGGAAGGAACAGTGAAACACATAATGTACAAGGTTTCAGCAGCTCCTGCTCTGCAAGCTCCCAAGTCATCATATTGTTTTGAAACCATGCATTCTTTCTTTATTAATTAAAAAAAATGTAGATAACTGATAAGGTAGCTCGGGTGGGGTAGAGTGGGGTGGGGGAGGAGGGAAGGTCAAGGCCACATTGCTTATTGTAGCCACACTACAAATCAAAACTGTTTGAATGACAGCCTTCTGTTGCTTGGGCCATCCTCTGGAGTGGAGTGGCTGGGTGCCCAGAGCCTCCCCCACATTCTTGGGCATCTCGGTGAGGAGGATATGGAACTTGGGGAGGAGGGCAGGCGGTTGTACAGTGGCTGTCTGTGCTCTTGTTGGCTTTCCTGCAGCTCCACCAAATGCCTGAGCATGTCCGTTTGCTCCCCCGTTAGCCTCAGCATTGCATCCTGCCTCTTCTCATCACTCTCACTTAATGCTTTCCTGGACTCTGCCACTGAATGCCTCCATGCATTCAGCTGTGCCCTATCAGTGCGGGAAGACTGCATGAGCTCGGAAAACATGTCATCGCGAGTGCATTTTTTTCACCTTCTAATCTGCGATAACCTCAGGGACGGAGATGATAGGGGGAACATAGAAACATTTACACCTGCAGGGGGATAAAAAAGGGAGAGTAAAAATTAAGATGATCCATTTCTGAGAACAAAAGGGAGACTCTTTCACCGTGAATCAAGCAATTCACAGCAGACAGCACATGTGCTTTAGATACAAGGTCGCACTTTGCCTTTTATATTGAGTGCCTACCGGTATGGTAACACATCACACACGGCTGGGCAACAGAATTCGGTTTCCAGGCAGCCCTCAGACCAGCATCTCATTCCCGCTTGGAGTCCCGGCGCTGTTCTGAGTCCCGGCACCGCCCCAGGTCTCGGTCTGACTCATGGCACCGCTCTGACTCGCGGCGCTGGTCCCGCGGTCTCGAACCTCAGAGCTGGTCCCGCTCGAGGTTGCTTTTGACTGCGTGAACATGGTCCCGCTCAAGGTCCAGGTCACGATCGGTGACTTCGCGGCACCGCTCGGACCGACGAGGTGCAGGTTCCCGATCCCCCTGTCAACTATCGCCACGGCACCTGTCCACGGCCCACTACTGCTCCCCGTCGCGGCACCGCTCCCCCTCGCGGCACCGGTCGTGGTCGCGATCAGCTTCACAGCGCCGATCTCTGCTTGACCTTCGCCTTCCAAGAGACTCGGTGCCTGCTTTAATCCACTCCCGCACCGCCCCTCCTTGGCCGTTGCGGTCCCGATCCCCTTCTGGCAGGTTGGAGAGAGCCTCAGGGGTCTTGGACATCTCTCATTCTGGCCCAGGGAGCCTCGGCCAAAATCCACCAGCGACCCACTGGCAACCCCAGTGGCAATTTTGGACACCCTGGGCCTACCATCAAGCCCAGGGCGCTCCCCCAGTTGCCCGGCCGCCATCTCGCTCAAGCGCTAGGCCTCCTGAGGCAACTCTCAGCTGCCCTCCTCCTGACCCAGAATAAACTGTGGAGTCAGCGCCTGCGATAGAGGCTACCCCAGCTCCCCAGGCTACCAGGAGGAGCCACCCATGTCCGATCAGGATGTTACATCCGCACCGGCCCTCCCAGTGGAGTCATCCTCGTCCTCCCCTGATGAGGCTGTGGCTGGCATGTCCACGTCTGGGACACCCCCGATGGACTTTAGGGTCCTCCAAGAATTGTTGAGGCGCTTGGCCCTCAATATGAACCTCCAAATTGAGGAGGTTGTGGAGGATAAGGACCCCATGGTGGACATTCTAGGCCCGGAAGGGCCCTCCAGTGTGGCCCTTCCCATGAATAAAACCATCCAAAACAATGCAAAGACTCTCTGGCAAACCCCGGCCTCCATTTCCCCCCACAGCTAAGGGGGTAAAGAGAAAGTACTTTGTCTCCACAAGGCGTTATGAATACCTTTTTACCCATCCTGCCCCATGTTCGCTTGTGGTAGACGTAGTAAATGCCACGGAGAGACAGCGCGAGCAAGGGCCTGCTCCCAAATCAAAAGACGCAAAATGGCTGGACCTTTTTGGGAGAAAGATTTATTCTACTGGGGTTCTCTCGCTGCGGATGGCTAACCAGCTGGCGATCCCCAGTAGGTACAATTTTAACTCTTGGTCTGCGGTCCTCAAATTCCAAGATCTTCTCCCGACAGAGGCTCGTACAGAACTGGGGGCCATTGCTGAGGAGGGCAAATTGGTTGCCAGGACCTTCCTCCAGGGTTCCCTCGATGCTGCGGCTGCACGCACCCTGGCGTTGGGAATCGCTTTGTGGCGGAATGCCTGGCTTCAGTCCTCCGGCCTCCCACCCGAGGTTCAGCATACCATCCAGACCTCCCTTTCGATGGCCAGGACTTGTTTGCGGATCAAACTGACTCCTGCCTGCATACCTTAAAGGACACGAGAAACACCATTAAGTCCTTAGGTATGCATACCCCGGGTAACCAGAGGAAGCCCTTTAGGCCTCAGACCACCCAGCAATGTCCTTTTCCTCCTAGACCGAGGCAGGACCCTTCTCGATGTAGACCCTCTTGTCCCCCCTCTGGACAAGGTCAAGGGCAGTCTAAGCCACCCCCGTGTCCTAAGCGCCCATTTTGAAGGTGCGCCAGAGGACGGACTACCAGTTCTTACCCCGGACAGTTATCCCTTTCTAAATCATCTATCCCGTTTCTACCATGCCTGCTCCCATATTACCTCAGACCATTGGGTCCTCCGCGTGGTGCAGACGGGATATTCTATCCATTTCCATTCCATCCCGCCCTCTCACCCCCCTTCCCCGTCCCTCTTCAGGGACCCTTCTCACGAGCAACTTCTCATCCAGGAGGTTCAATCCCTCCTTGTCCTAGGGGCAGTGGAGGAAGTTCCTCAGGAGTTCAGGGGCAAGGGTTTCTACTCCCGCTACTTCCTTGTCCCCAAGGCAAAGGGAGGCCTAAGACCTATTCTGGACCTCAGGGAGCTCAACAAGTACTTCGTCAACCTGAAGTTCTGTATGGTCTCCTTCACTGGATCCGGGAAACTGGTATGCCGCCCTCGATATGAAAGACGCGTACTTTCACGTTTCGCCTCACAGATGTTTCCTCCGTTTCGTGATGAGCAAGACTTGTGCACAGCCCCCTGCGTCTTTACCAACTGCATGGCGGTCGTGGCTGCTTTTTGGAATTGATATGAGCAATCACTTGAAGAAGAAAAAACAGTTACTTACTTCTCTGTAACTGTTGTTCTTCAAGATGTGTTGCTCATATCTATTCCAGTCCCCCCTACCTTCCCCTCTGTCGGAGTAGTCGGCAAGAAGGAACTGAAGGGGGGTCAGGCCGGCAGGGGCTTATATAGATCGCCATTTTGGCGCCACTCCAGGGGTCTCCCCAGCCGGCCCGTAGCTGCTAGGGTAAAAGTTTCTGACATTTGTGCACGCAGCCCGCGCACAGACCTAACTGGAATAGATATGAGCAACACATCTCGAAGAACAACAGTTACAGAAAGGTAAGTAACCGTTTTAGTTTATGCTACCCTTAGCTGTATGTTTATGACAGCATCAGAGTTGAAAGTGCTGTCCAGAGCGGTCACATTGGAGCACTCTGGGATAGCTTCCCGAGGCCAATAACGTCGATTTGCGTCCACACTACTCCAAATTCGACCCAGGAAGGGGTCGAGGAGGAGTACAGAAGTCAATTTAAGAGCCCTTTAAGTCAATGGAATGGGGTTGCTTGTGTATAAAATTGACCTAACACACCTAAATTCGACCTAACCCTGTAGTTTAGACCAGGGCTTAGTTGCCTTTCTAATTACTCATTATTAACATTCATTTTTAAGTTACTATTTGAGAGAACAAAGTGGAAGAAAAGGTCAGAAGTGGATGGGACATAGAAAAGCTAACTGTAAAAAGTGGAAAATCAATAATCTGTAAAAATGAGAACAGGAGACATCATCTTTTACACATCCTTTTATATATATTATGCATTATTATATAGTCATTCGGCAATAAAATCTGAAGCAGCTAGTACCATGGCCAAGATTTATTGGTTAGAAAATATTTCAGAACGTACCCTGCTCATAGACATTATTTCTAGCTAATACTAGCTAAGAAATGTGTCTGGATGGTTTGTACTATTAAAGATCAGTCCAGTTGGCTATCTTAGATGAATATTGTTAAATAACATTTATTCATAGAACAAATTACCAGTGCATCATCTGGACTGACATCAATAGTTGACTGTTTTATCAATCAAAAAAATAGACTTAACTTATGTAGTAGTGATAGATGAGTAAACATATTGTAACTGCTATCCTGGAAACTTTTTGAAAATATATTTGTTATATTGACTTTATAAATACAATACTGTAATAGTATTTGCAGGACCTCATTCAAATTACATATGCACGGGGGCTGAAGGTAGATAAATAATTGGAAGAAACCCTTTCCCCAATCCCAGCAAAAGAAACTCTCTCTTTCTCTGTAGATTTTTGTTTATCCCATAGTTTTTTGGATTTGTCTTATATTGCTAGATAGTCTGTTCAACATAGTTTAGCATAAGACTTTTTGCAAATAACTGAAATACTCAAGAGTCTCTTTGTCATTTCACCTTTCAATTACCCAGTTTTAAGTTCTGGGATGTAACTTGATTTGTTGCCCAATGTGAAAGAGTAATAAATAGCAGCAATTAATTTTAGGATTAAATTGATCTTTTTTTTTCAAAATTCAATTAAAACATGTGCGAACTTTCCCCCACTGTATCATAATGTGCAATGTGAAACTCTTCCCAAAATTACAGAAGTCACCACAGGCTCAAAAGTGTCCAAGATAAAGAGATTAATACTGGAAGATGAGACAAGACTGGTTTCCCTTCTGGTCCAATGTCCCATTGTTGTCTGTTAAAAAGAGGCTTATGTTGGATTTCTCCCACAAAACAGAATCATACAACATATGCAGTAAAACCTTTCTCTCTTTTTATCATTTGGATAAAAAAAGAGCAGGTAACTTTAACTAGTGTCCCTTTTATTTTAGGTGCAACAATGAAAATGAATGGTATCAGATCCATGAAAACATTATCCGCAAGTCCAGTACCAAGTACACAGCACCCAGCTCAAATTATGGTAATTATTTTTTATTTTTATTTTTTTTGGCCAGAGAACCCTTAAAGTGTAGCTTGATAAAACTGAGAATTCTTTGTGGGCAGAGAAGTTCCACAAGATATGCTGTGACACTTAGCCCATTGCCAATTATCATACATTCTTTCTAGTTGTTTGTTTATTTGTGCTGGTGTTAGTACTTTGTCAGGTAAAGATTTATACTGCATTACAACTCTGAAAACTGACTCTCTGAAAATGGCATTTTGGGGTTCCATTTTGTGTTTTTTAATAATTTCCATATAAAATGTCTTCAGTTTACAAGTTAAAAAAAATCTCTAACTACCACTCCTACAAATTTGACCTAGATACAGAAAGTCAATCTGGACTCTGTCCTGCCCATGCACTATTGGCAATAATAAAGATTCTGCACATTAAAGTCTCTCCTTTATTATATCTGTACAATGTCATTGTCTATAGTTCAAAGTAGCGGCAACTAGTGGCTATCTGATTTTTCATTCGTGGCCACTCTTACTTTTGTTCGGCATTTTACCCTTGCTTATGAAAACCAGTAGCCAAGGGAAGTGTACAATATCAGCAGCTAACTGCACTGGCAAAAATATTTTATATATCCATTTGGAGCAACTTTTCTTGTTAAGTGCTCCTAGATAGAAATCGAGGGAAGTTCCACAGGAGCTGAAGGATTTGTACAGGAGTCAAAAATTTAATTAGAATCTCTCTTGATTACTCTGGATCATACCACCCAAGTATTCCTATGAAGATTCCCGCAGTGACACATACCTGAGACATGCTCATCTTAGGATACCATGAATCTATATGTGAAGGGATAAATATTGCATTTCTTTTAGATACTTATCTGATTTTTCCAGAGAGAGACCAGTGCATTTATACCTGAAGATTAATTATCATGAACACTAGCTCTGATAGTTGCAGTGCAGAGTGCTTCATATAAGGCCAAAGGGAGTTATTGTCTTGGCAGAGTTCTTACTGTATTCTGAGTCCAGATTTATTAAATTAAATAAATCTATTAAAGATAAATTTGTAATTTGCTGAGTAAATTAATCTTTCTCCTTATCCTGTCAGCCACCTCAGTTTATAAGTGCCATAGATAGCTAATTTGGAAATGCAATTGCTATTTCATTCCAAATGCTACTATGTGTTACCCTTAATGTACAGTCATTTAAAGGTACAGGCAGTTTTGCTTTTGTTGCAAAATAAATTTATAATTCATCAGGACCCCATTGAGGTTTAAATCCTAATCTCTTCTGGATTTCAGTTGTTTACATATCAAATATGCTGTCACTGAATTTGCAATAATTCACATTAGCATAAAGGGCACTAAGTACAACTGAAGGCAAATGAAGCAGTTAGCAAGCAGGGTTATGTTATAGGTAGAGTTTGTAATGCCACCTATAGGTAAGGTCACCCAACACTTCTTGTTATAAGATTCTGTTTACAGTTGCTCATAACTTTGCAAAACTTTAACCACTTGGGCTGAGACAGTTCAAGGAAATCCTATAGCATTGTACTGATGTGGTAATTAAGATAAAGGCTTACGTTATTATTCCCAAGTGGTTCTAGCCTAGTGCGTATCAGGAAAAAAACACAGTACCTCATAAGTGTTTTACAGTCAACCTGCAATGTTTAATTTTTTACTTTCAAATTCACAGTCCTGTATAACATTACACTACTCTCCTTGCTGGTTCTTTAGAACAGTTCGGTTTCTCCAGCATTACTTCAGATTTAGATACATGATATTATTCAAATTAAAAAATGCTGTCTGTATTATCATGTTGTACATACTGTAAAACAAGCCATTATTTCTCATATATAGCTTGATGTGGAGTGAGTTATAACTCTCGGATCTGGAAAAATAAATAACTTTGTTTCTTGCAGGACTTATAATTTCTCTACAGCTTCTTCGTGGGGACATGGAGCAGATTCGACGGGAGAACCCCATGATCTTTAACAGGGGGGTGTCTTTTACAAGAAAACTCGGTTTCCCCGATGTCATAATGCCAGGTAGGTAGATTGCCTATAAAATGCAGATGCTATTGTTCACAGTCTTTCTTAACCATTGATAACTAGGATGGTTTTTCACTCAAGGATGGACAATAATGTAAGAGATGCCTTGGACGTTTCCATATTACAAATTCCAGATTGCAGTAAAGCATACCTATTGCCAATTTGAAGTATTTTTCACTGAAGCAGTACAGAACCATAATAGAATGCATTAAATTGACATACATAACATGTATTCAACAGACTGTTTTGTTCTTTTTTTTTTTTAATTAGAAATCCCCTGGCTAATCTAAGTGTAGAGCTGTCTGTTTCAGAATCAGAGAGCGTTATCACACCCCTTCTTCCCCATAATAAAAAGCCTGGGAAAACAAGAGAGTTTCCACATTGTGGAGCTGATTCTCAGGTTTAATATAGCCCTTCTTCATTGTTTGACAGCACAAAGGGCGTGTAAAACTGCCTAATTTCCCCCCTCCCCCAATTCCCTAATTCTACACAACACTCAATCCTCCAATAGGTGTCTTGGCCACAGCACTGCAGCATTCTAGCTATCCCTGGCTGCCGGAACAGCCTCTTGGGTCCATTATCATCTGGGCACAAATTAGAGCAGCCTTGAGTCTACTGAGTTGATTTACGGGCCAAACTAGCACGTGGCCAGTTCTATGATCAATGGGCATGAAAGTTGGCATCATATGGACTGATTCATGCAGTGTAATGAGGAACTGACCTAGAAACTCTCTGTCATACATAAACTTCATATGCCAGCATTTGAAATGCCACTCCCTCACTTCACATTACGAATCAGACCCAAATAAGGCTTTTTTAGATTTGGGAAATTTTGTGTGAGCAGTGTTTGGGAGAAATGTTGGATTTCTGTAATGGAAAAACTGTGCTGACACATTGACATCTTTGGTTGGTGCAGTCTCATCAGGCAGTCTTTATAGAAACCATAGTGAAAAGCTCAGTCAGGGTTATGTGGGAAGTATTTTTAGAAAATATAGTGTAAATGATATGATCAGAAGTTTAGAACCAGGGCCGGCTCTAGCGTTTTTGCCGCCTCAAGCAGCAAAAAAAAAAAAAAAAAAAAACGCAATCACGATTGGCGGCAATTCGGCAGCAGGTCCTTCACTCCGAGAGGGAGTGACGGCCCCACCACCAAATTGCCGCCGAACAGCCAGACGTGCCACCCCCCTCTTCATTGGCCGCCCCAGGCACCTGCTTGCTACCTGGAGCTGGCCCTGTTTAGAACCATATATATTTTAACACTCTTGAAAGTACCAGGATTTCTTGCATTAAAATGGGTGAGAGAGGAGGATGAGGACACAGGGATGCTAACCCCCAAATTCTATATTGTGATAATTACATGGCAATTAAAAAAGAAATAATTTCAAATTAAAATTGTGTTTTATTGATCACAAAAAAAAAATTATAAATCTGAATTAAGCTAATGAAATTTAATTAGTTGACACACATTTAATGTGAATGTATTTTTAGTGAATTTACTGAAGATATTTTTTGGCTTAAGAGCATGCCAAAGAATTTCATTTATTTAACTATATTCTAAACCTGTGTTCTAGAAGCCAGGCCCAATGGCATGATGGCATCACATCACTCTGCAGTCTGCTATTCATGAGGTTGTATATCAGGATAAAATTACAACTCCCACTCAGTGGACTACTGTAGTTGACATCAGGGCCAGACTTTTGAAATTTCAGTGCTTAAATCCATATTTAGACACCTGGATAAGTGGCCTGATTCTCCTTCATGAATTACTCATATGGATCCCCACTCTTGGGTATGTTGAACTGCCCCTTGGTTCCTTCAGACCACTGAAGGTATAGCAGGTTCAAAGAAGAGCTCAATGGCCTCAATGCTTCCCTCATTGTTTTTGCTCTTCCTGGGGCACCAGCCCTGCTCTGGGGGCTGTCATAAAGTGGGGGTTGCCCTGCCTCCTCCATGCCTCTCCTCTTTTAGACAATTTGTTCGCAAAGGAATCGAGGGGGAGTAGTCTCCATGCAATGGCTTTCCCCAATCTAAGCCAAAGAGGTTTCCTCTAGTAGTATCAACTCAGTCTACAAATTTTCTAGACTGTGGCTTAGGGGGTTAGTCTAGCAGTCAGTCCATTTCAACACAAAAGCTGTCCAAATGAGTAAGATTATGGGTACATTATTGTTGTGACTTTGCTGGTGTTCAGCCACTGGGAGACATCAGGAATATTAAACTAAAAGCAGCTTCCACAGAATGCCTTCACAGTGTTTCCATCGTTGAGATATGCAAGGCTGTGACTTTCAGCTCCATATTCAGCTGTACGCCCTTGACTTGGCCTCTAGATCTGGTGCCCAGTTCAAAAGAGCCTGTCCTGCACTCTCTCTTTTCAGCTAATGCTCCTCAGAGACACCTCCTGCTGCTTGTTAATCTCCCTAGAGTGGGAATCCATACTGTCAATCCTTGAAGGAGAAAAAACAGCTACATACCAGAGTAACTGAGGTTCTTTGAGATGACTGTGGATATGGATTCACACTCCCCTTGCCACTTATTTGGAGTCTCTTATTAAGGATTCCTGAATTAAAAGAAGGATGCAGAGGGGCAGTTGGGGCAATTATTAGTGAGTGGATAGAGGTTGGGTGCAACCAAAGCCTCATCAGATAGTGATTACTAGAATGTCCATACTTGTGAACCAGGGGTGTGCATCTCCCCGAAGTGTGGGCCTACATGGACAGTCATCTTGAAGGACTGTCAATTATTGTTTCTTTCTTTTTAGAGGTGCTGACCACCAGAACTCTGTTAAATCCAATGGTGGCTGCAGATGTTCTGCATATCCGAAAATTAGGCCTCATATTTAGGTGCCTAAATATGGAATTAGGTGTCTAACGTTAGGCACTCACATTTGAAAAATTTGGCTCAGGTATGTCAGAAATGGAGAAAAGCACATTGGACACTCCCTGACAACCAGTACCCTTCTTTGAAGAGTTCGTGCACAGACGAAGAGGAGGTATAAAGGAGCACATGACCACAGTGTAAGTGGGGTAGGAAGAAAGAAGCAGTCATATGTGAAGTGATGCATAATGCAAAAACTATCTGGACAACTCTCCATCAGCAAATCAGTATACTAAAAAAAATAAGGGCATTTCAATGATACAGGTTAGTGCCCCTTCACCTCTGGAGATGTATGTTTTTACAAGTGAAAATATGTTTGATCTCAGCCATTCCATAGTAGATATTTATCCATCTCATGCAGTTTGACACAATTGATAGACTCTGTTTAGAAGAAGTCCAGTATTAGAGAACCAGAGATAGTATAAATCAGGATTGAATTAGAAGAACTATGAGAATAAAGATTACATAATCTTTGGTTCCAATGTTATCATTGTCAAATTCAAAAGTCTTCATTTTCTGGCAACTTTATTTGTATTTTCAGTGATTTAGAAAAGACTACTGGTTACCAAGTCAAAACCTTTTGAGTGCTTTTGGTAGCTCTTGAGCATGTCCACGTATTTGTTAACTCTCTCTTTCAGACTGATTTCTCCCTGCTTTACTTCAGAGCTGTTGCTGTGTTATTAAAGACAAGGTTTCTTCTTTCTGAAACGATTAGCAGTGAGCTCAAAGGTTTCTATCAGAATCATACTTTGCAATTAGGTGCATGTTTTCAAAAGGAGACGGTCAAAAGAGGATTAATAACCATGTAGAGGCTGTGTCACCTAATGTTGCTCATATACACTGATCAGACTGTTAAGCCAAAAACTGTCAAAAGAAAGCAAATAACTCTAATGTATTCAAACCGATTTCAAATGAACTTTAACATTCTTTTCTCTTCCTTTTTTATGAGGAGTCAGCAAGTTCCCTTTGCCCCCAGACATCCAAACATTAAAATTCTAAGGTTACTACTTTTCTCCCAGTTTCCCCTCTTCCTCCCTGGCTTTTTTAATGGCACTGGTGAGGATTCTTCTAATAAACCTCTCCCCCATCGACCAAGAATCTTGACAGATATCCAGCAATCGTTGGGGAACAGAATTACTGGAACCAGTCAAGTCATGCATATGTCCTGCATAGCTGTGCAGAGCATTGCTAAAGTCTCTTTGGACAATCATGTCTGTTTCAATGTTAAATTTAGAAGATTTTCATTGTGTTGTGATCTGAGAAGAGCATCCTGGTGAACTTAATGCTCTTCTGTATCCTTGTGAATCAGAAGAGATTCAGTCATATCAGCCTTATGAAGTTTCTTTCTAAATTGCTATTGGATTTAAGAACGTGCATTTAATCCTAACAATAATTTTACCTTTCCCCAGAGATAAAAGCAATGAGGCATGTGCTGCTTGCCTTTTGGATTGCAACTTTATTTGTATACAGAACTTGCTATCAGAAATCTATTGCATAGGCATGGTGTTTGTCAGTTTCCCAAAGGACATCTCTTCCCTTCCCCATGTGCTGATACGAATTCTGTCTTTTACTTTGATTCTCTGATGAAAAGTGCATACTTCATCTTTTACTTGTGAGTGATGTTTCTTTCTCTTTTCTCTCTCTCTCCTTTCTAATCGTCCTGGTTCCTCTCTTTACTTTTCCTTCATTTTCTCCTCTTTCTTTCTGATGCAGAGATGAAGATAGTTGGGTGTAAGTTTCTGCTTTTCTGTGTAATTTCTGCTTATTGCTTGATTTTTTTCCCATCTTTACTTCATGTTTTTTTCATGGAATGTTGGGGATTGGTAAAAGTAACAAACCATAATAACATTGTGGGGAAGCTTTGGTAACAGATGGGCATTATCAGTGTATTATCGATATTTCTTCACACTAATGTATTCCAGACAGAGTTGCTAAGTATAACAGGATGAATCAGTATCACTGCTTAGAAAGCTTTGGGCATCAATGCTTTGAATGTTCACTAAGTCATGGCAAGAGAAACATCAATAACAGGATATGACAGGGCTTGTCAGCTGCTCAGAGCACAATTATGGGAAGAGGGTTAACAAGAATAAAAAAAGGCATACAATTTTATAAAAAATTGTAAGTAAGTGTTACAAAGAGAATGAAGACCAATCATTTTCGTTAGTCAGAAAAAAGAAAATAAGTAAGGGTTAAGATGGAGCAAGGAAAATTTAGGTAAAATATTAGAAGAATCTGTTTGTAAAAACAGAGAGAAAAATGGAACAGTCTGTCAAGGAAGTTTCTGGAATCATTGATTGATATTCAAGGATAGAAAAGAAACCTATCTAACCAGGACAGGAGGGATAATGAAACCAATCATTTATTTACGCAAGGGCATATGCTGGATCATCCATTAGTGTGCCTTACCCACCCTAAAGATTGCATGATTCTATCAGTATGAAAAAGAAATCTTGTTGAAGGAGTGGAAATAGAGTGGTCAACTTTCTACAAATTAATCTGGGAGCAAAACCATGACACTAAATACAAATATTTGTGTAGGTATATCCCGCTGGCTCTATAAATCTATTTATAAATACATTGTATTAATTCCTTTGGATCCACAGGTCCAAATATCTGTTATTAGAAAGCAGATTAATGTGACATTCTGTCTTTCCCTAGTTTTCCTCAGAAGCAGAGGGAAATACAGCCTGACCATTTTCTTCACCAAAAGCCAGAGTGATCACCACGGGTTAAAATGCATGTACTAATCCCAATAATGATATTTTAATACAAAGAATAAATAATAATAGATGTTGTGTGTCCCCTTTCTACTTTCACATTGTTCCTATTAACATTAATATAGTCTCATGCACATTTTTAGGAAAGAATAGGACCTGATACTCATTTACAGTATGACAAATTATATTTACACCAACTTTAAGGATTCTTTCACTGCCAAAACAGTGAAAAGCATCCTTAGTGTAAATGCAAATCAGGCCCAGTAGACCCTTAACAGGTTTTCAGTGGTGATTGGAAGAACAAGAGAGTAGTTATAAATCAGATATAGCATGATATAGTATAAGAGAAACGTTTGCTTAAGTATTCCTATACATCATACGGATTATAGTTAATTGTGATTTCTTACAAGAAGAATTTAGTGAGGCTCAAAAGATCCACAATTTATGATCATACTGCTAACCATAGTCCTGATTCTGTCATCCTTACATATTTGGAAAATTACCATACTATGTAGCTCTATTTATTTCAATTGGACTATTCATGGATGAAGAAGAACAGGAGTACTTGTGGAACCTTAGAGACTAAGGCCTTGTCTACACTACGAGAGTAGTTCGATTTTACTTGCATCGAATTTTTGTAATCGATATTGCAAAGTCGAACGTGTGTGTCCACACTAAGGACAGTAATTCGACTTTGTGCGTCCACACTAACGGTGATAGCGTCGACATTCGAAGCGGTGCACTGTGGTCAGCTATCCCACAGTTCCCGCAGTCCCCTCTGCCCATTGGAATTCTGGGTGTAGCCGGCAATGCCTTCTGGGTAACAAAATGAGTCGAGGGTGCTTTTGGGAAACTGTCGTCGTCCGTCCATCACTCCCGCCCTCCCTCCCTGAAAGCGCCGGCGGGAAAACAGTTCGCGCGCTTTTCCAGTCATTGACAGCGCGGACGCCACTGTACTCCGAGCATGGAGCCCGCTGCGACCATCGCTGCAGTTGTGGCCGCTCTCAGCGTCTCGCAGCTTATCATAAAGGTTTCCCTGAGGCAGATGCAGAAAAGTCAGGCGAGGAGGCTACGGCACCGCGGTGATGTCCTGAAGTCTGAGAGTAGCACAGACCTGTCAGAAAGCAGGCGACCCAGCGCCGAGGACATCACAGTGGCAATGGGTCATGTTGATGCCGTGGAACGGCGATTCTGGGCACGGGAAACAAGCACTGAGTGGTGGGACCGCATAGTGCTGCAGGTCTGGGATGAATCCCAGTGGCTGCGAAACTTTCGCATGCGGAAGGGAACTTTCCTGGAACTTTGTGAGTTGCTGTCCCCTGCCCTGAAGCGCAGTGACACCCGGTTGCGAACTGCACTGAGTGTACAGAAGCGAGTGGCCATAGCCCTCTGGAAGCTTGCAACGCCAGACAGCTACCGGTCAGTCGCGAACCAGTTTGGGGTGGGCAAATCTACCGTGGGGGTTGTTGTGATGCAAGTAGCCAAGGCAATCGTTGATGTACTGCTGCCAAAGGTAGTGACCCTGGGAAACGTGGAGGCGATCATAGATGGCTTCGCAGCGATGGGATTCCCAAACTGCGGTGGGGCCATAGATGGAACTCACATCCCTATCCTGGCACCGGACCACCAGGCCACCCAGTACATTAACCGAAAGGGCTACTTTTCCATGGTGCTGCAAGCACTGGTGGACCACAGGGGACGTTTTACCAACATCTACGTGGGATGGCCGGGCAAGGTTCATGACGCTCGTGTTTTCAGGAACTCTGGTCTGTTTAGACGGCTGCAACAAGGTATTTACTTCCCGGACCACAAAATAACTGTTGGGGATGTGGAGATGCCTATAGTCATCCTCGGGGACCCAGCCTACCCGCTAATGCCCTGGCTCATGAAGCCCTATACTGGCGCCCTGGACACTGAAAAAGAACTCTTCAACTACCGGCTGAGCAAGTGCAGAATGGTGGTGGAGTGTGCTTTTGGCCGTCTCAAGGGGAGATGGAGAAGCTTACTGACTCGCTGTGATCTCAGCGAAACCAATATCCCCATTGTTATAGCAGCTTGCTGTGTGCTCCACAATCTCTGTGAGAGCAAGGGGGAGACCTTTATGGCGGGGTGGGAGGTTGAGGAAAATAGCCTGGCTGGTGATTACTCACAGCCAGACAGCCGGGCGATTAGAAGAGACCAGCGGGAAGCGCTGTGCATCCGGGAGGCTTTGAAAGCAAAGTTCCTGAGTGAGCAGGGTAACCTGTGACTTTATAGTTTGTGTACTGAGAAGCTAAACCTGCCCCCGTTTCTTTACCCAGTTAATGTTGACTATCCTATCCAGTTACATACCCCCTTCACCCCCCCTCCAACACACGTGTCGAAATAAAAATAGTTCTACTTTGTTAAAGCACACCGTTTTCTTTAATACTGTTTTCGCGGGAATTTTTTAAAACTGGGACGCAGACTGTGGTGCGGGGCGGGTGTAGTGTTGTGACGCGAATGCAGCTTCTAAACTCAAGGATTGACAGGCTCCGCTGCGGTGGGATGCTTGTTTCAACGGAGCCTGTCAACCCTCCTGATCGGGACTGTGTGTATGGGGGGTCTATTTGACTTTGTGGCAGGGGGAGGACGGTTACAGATCCCATGCTGTGTGGCTCTGTCATCCTGCCTAAGGACCGGCGCTTAAGATCTGTAACTGCCCTCCCCCGCCACAAAGTCACAGAGCAACCCACCCCCCCCCCCCAACATTACATCAAAACAACCTCCCAGACTAACCGGGGCAACTAGTCACTGCATCACTGCACTGTGTATGTGCCCTGCTGCTGTGCCTGCCCCCGACTATGTACCCTGCCAAAGGAGACTGTCCTGTCCAATTACCAACCCCCTTTCCCCTCCTCCTCCAAAAGAACATGATTGAAACAGTAGTTAACAGAAACGAATTTTTTATTATCAACTACACATGGCATTGGGAGGTGAAACTTGGATGGGGGCTTGTGTCAGGCGGGAAGGAAAGAACTTTTCAAATTTTGGGAAATGAGAGCCTTCTGCTACTAGAGCTCTCTGCAGGGGTGGAGTGAGACTTAGCAGGGACTCTGCCGCCTCTCCTTCTTTGCACTTTGGGTGAGGTGGGTATGGGACTTGGTGGCGGGGGAGGGCGGTTAGAGATGGACTGCAGCGGGGCTCTGTCCTCCTGCCTCCGTTCCTGCAGAACATCCACAAGGCGCCGGAGCGTGTCCGTTTGCTCCCTCAGTAGTCCAAGCAGCGTTTGAGTCGCCTGCTGGTCTTCCTGCCGCCACCTCTCCTCCCGATCCATGTTGGCTTGGTGCATTCGGGTCAAGTTCTCCCGCCACTGGGTCTGCTGTGCTGCCTGGGCTTGGGAAGAGGCCATAAGCTCAGAGAACATGTCCTCCCGTGTCCTCTTCTTCCTACGCCTAATCCGCGCTAGCCTCTGGGAGTGTGATTCCAGGCTAGGTTGTGAGACAGTCGCAGACGGGGCTGTGGAAATGGGAAAAAGGGAGTGAATTCCTCAGAAAGATAAATGTAGTTGTGAACAAAGAACATAGTCTTTCTCTGTGAACAAGACCATGCACAGCACCTTTCACATGCGCACTCAGCACAAGGTCGAATTCTCGGCCTTCGCATTCAGTGCCTGGGGTCTTGAACAGCACATTTGAGAAGCGAGGCAGCACAACGGAATTTCTGTTGCAGGCAGACATGGTAAGCCGTACACTTGTGGCAGTTTAAAACTTTTAGATTACCACTGGCCTCATTTCACATTTAAATCAATGTCAGTCCCTGCTGCCAGCAATCCGGCAAGCGGGAACTCTGCCCCTGTCCCACCCCCTCGCGGCTGTCCCCGGGAACGATCCCTTTCGGCTGCCCCTCTCCCGCCTCCACCGCGTGGCTGCAAACCAGCGGTTACAGTTCTGTAAAGGAACGGGAAAGCAGTCCCAACACTAACATTCCCCTACCTAATTAAAAGCAGGTCACCATGGCCGACATCACCCTGATGAGGATCTCCGAGAGCGACAAAGAGAGAATGCTCCGGGAAAGCCTCCAAAGACCAGGGCCGTATGCCGCCCTGCTGTGCAGAGCAATGATCCCCGAGTACTTGATAATCTCGTGGCGCGGCAACGTGTCGTACTTCGGAGGACCCAATAAGGCCGCTCTCCCCAAGAACCTCATGCAACGGCTTTCAAGTTACCTCCAGGAGAGCTTCATCGAGATGTCCCAGGAGGATTACTGCTCTATCCCCGGACACATAGACCGCATTTTACTGTAGCTGCAGTAGCAGGGAATAAACAGTAGAGCGGCTTGTGCAGGACAATCACTGAAAACCGGACATTGCTAGATTTCTTTTCAAAACTTGCACTGCCCATTACTAAACCGTTAAGCGCCTAGGGCACACTAATCATGAACAACCCATTCTTTTAATTGTTAATATTCCTGTTTTGTTAAAAATAAATGTTTAGATGTTTACAACACTTACTGGCTGATCCTTCACCAGATTCTGTGTCCGGGGTAACGGCTGGGGACGCTTCGTAGGGGATCTCTGTAAGGGTGATGAAGAGATCCTGGCTGTCGGGGAAATCAGCGTTGTGAGAGCTGCCGACTGCCTCGCCCTCCTCATCTCCTTCCTCATCTTCCCCGTCCCCTAACATGTCCGAGGAACCGGCCGTGGACAGTATCCCATCCTCAGAGTCCACGGTCACTGGTGGGGTAGTGGTGGCGGCAGCACCGAGGATGGAATGCAGTGCCTCGTAGAAACGGGATGTCTGGGGATGGGATCCGGAGCGTCCGTTTGCCTCTTTGGTCTTCTGGTAGCCTTGTCTCAGCTCCTTGATTTTCACGCGGCACTGCGTTGCATCCCGGCTGTATCCTCTCTCTGCCATGTCTTTAGAGATCTTCTCGTAGATCTTTGCATTCCTTCTTTTGGATCGCAGCTCGGAAAGCACGGACTCATCGCCCCACACAGCGATGAGATCCAAGACTTCACGATCAGTCCATGCTGGGGCTCTCTTTCTATTCCCAGACTGCACGGCCATCACTGCTGGAGAGCTCTGCATCGTTGCCAGTGCTGCTGTGCTCGCCACGATGTCCAGACAGGAAATGAGATTCAAACTGGCCAGACAGGAAAAGGAATTCAAATTCAAATTTTCCCGGGGCTTTTCCTGTGTGGCTGGTCAGAGCATCCGAGCTCGCACTGCTGTCCAGAGCGTCAACAGAGTGGTGCACTGTGGGATAGCTCCCGGAGCTATTAGCGTCGATTTCCATCCACACCTAGCCTAATTCGACATGGCCATGTCGAATTTAGCGCTACTCCTCTCGTCGGGGAGGAGTACAGAAGTCGAATTAAAGAGACCTCTATGTCGAACTAAATAGCATCGCAGTGTGGACGGGTGCAGGGTTAATTCGATTTAACGGCGCTAACTTCGACATAAACGCCTAATGTAGACCAGGCCTAAGGTGCCACAAGTACTCCTGTTCTTCTTTTTGCGGATACAGACTAACACGGCTGCTACTCTGAAACCTGTCTTCATGGATGAAGTTACTACTCAATGTAAGAGTGGCAAAATCAGGCTGCCTAAGATCAAAACCGAGATATGCTGATTTATACCAGTTGAGGATCTGAACCCTAATTTTTACATGTGGTGCGTGGTCTGGGTTGATTGTTTGTTTGGTTTGGTTTGGTTTGGTTTGTTTGTTTCAGAACCAGAAAAACAAATATATTTTGATTGCCCATTCTACCCCACTGTCTCTCCATGAGCACCAGGCATTCTTTTATAGCATATAGGGGCCCAATCCTGTAAAATGCTATCACTTCCTATTGCTGAGCCCCAGTGACTTAAGATGGTGTAGAGGGGGCTCAGTAGCTCACAGGATCGGGCTCTACATAAATAGGGCCATTTCAACAGTTGGGTATAAACAGACACACCTGTTAGGTTTTTAATATACAGATAGTCCTTGATCGCCTGGCTTTGCAGGCCATGAGAGACTGGACTTTTACTTAAAAAAATCCTGTAAAGACTCCCTGGGTAAATACTCCTTTTTACTGAAATATTCCTCAATTATTCAGAAAGCTGGGTGCATCTAAGGTACAAATACCAACTGAACTAAGCTGCTTTTTTCCCCCAAATGGACATTGATGTATTAAGTCCATTTCAGAAGGCTGCAAAGCTGGAGAAAGCTGGCCACTCTGTAAACTGATGTTGAGAGTCAAGACTTCAAGGTTTTATTTACTCTTCTGTCTCTAGCTTATTCTATGACCTTGAACAAGTCATGTAATCTCTTTACTTCATTTTTCCCATATATAAAATAGGGATAATAATCATTCCTTTCCTCAAAAGGTCGTTGTAAGTGTACTTAAAAATTTTTTAGATCCTCTAATGAAAAGTGCTACATAAATGCAGACTGTTAACTATAAGGTATGATTACTTTGTGGCCAGAACATCATGGTAAACCCTTTCAACAGAGAACATGAAAATCCCTTTAGCAAAAATCTCCTCCTTACTCTAATAGATGCCAGCTACTAAGTAGTCACTAAACTAGAGTAGTTCATATTTTTTAAGATATTTTCAGTTTAAAGCCATTAAAACAAAGGATGAACATTAGCGATTTTCAAACGTTCTGCAGTACATTTTTCAATTTCTGGTACATATACAAAACCAATATATAGTTATAGCAGCTTTTCGTGGCATTTTTAGGTTAGAAGATAGAGGCTTTCATTTTCATATAAGTGAAGTTGTCAAAGCTTACTAGGTTTATAGCTTGATCAGGATTTGTTTTCTGAACCCGAGGCTTCATAAACAGAGAGGGGGAAAAACTCCAGTGGAGGGACAAAGGAGCCATTGGGTATATTTTTCTGATAAAATACAGAAGAATATAATTTGGTTTTATGTAGCATTTTTCACACTCAAAAGCATTTTCAAGGCATTTCACTGAAAAATAAATTGCAGTAAATGGCTAGATGAATTCTATAAACTTTATATGCTCAGTAACAACTAATACCTAGCTTTGGAAATTAGACCCAATTTTGTTGAGAGAAGTAACATAAGCAGAGACACTCATGCTATGCTATTGAGAATTGCCATTACATATTTCATTTCAACCTAGACAGCCACCCAAAATGAATCTTATAGCACTATTATTCCTGCCTTAAAGGTATGAGTCTACAACTAATCCCATTTTCTAATCTGCAATATTCTCCTTACAAAGATATGAAGTCCTAAACAATCCATGCTTCCAAGCCACACCGTTCTTCTCCCAAAACCATGAATAGAGAAATATCAGTTATTGCTGCTTCAGGGAGCCATTGCAATTTACACAATTGCCACACAGAGGAAATAGATTAGCTGGTACGTGAGAAAAGTCCTTCTTTGTTTATTTTTGTTTTATAAATGATGTGAAAGATCTGATTTAAAGAGCAGGAATTCTGTTAGCTAAGCCTTTTGATTTGAAATTTCATTGACATTCTATGTTAAAGCTGACTTGGATCATTTTCTAAAGTCATTGACCAGACCTTTTTAGTCACATGCAAGCTGCACACTCATTTATGTTTAAACATTTGTTGCAGAATGGCACCTCTCGCTTTCTAAGTGTAATTAAAGAACATGGATAATTGCTGTTAATGAACTGATGTTGGACTGCAGACTTGCTGTGGTTTCTGTGCAACCCTTAGGCCTTGTCTACACTACAGAGTTTTGTTGACGCAAGTTAAGCCGACAATAAAAAATGGTATAATTACACCACTTGTGCATGTTCACACTATGCTCCTTCTGTCAGTAGAGTGCATCTACACTTGGTGCTCTAGCATCAACAGTGAGAGCAGTGCACTGTGGGTAGCTATCCCACTGTGCTACTGTGACGATGCGGTTCTGGCGAGACCCAACTGAGAGTGCCAATTCAGGACAAATTGCTAAAACAGGGCAGCTACAGCCCAAGGCTGGGGTTTCTCCACTTCTAAGGCAAACCAAACCAGCCAGACAAAGAGGACTTTGGTTTCACCCCACTGGCTAACCACAAGTCATACAAACAATTCCTTTAGACACTCCAGTTTCCCAGTATCACCACCAGTGCCACTCGTTATGGGGACAAATGGTTATGAAAACCAATATCCCAATATACACAAAAAAGTTCTCTCGATCCCAAAGGACCAAGCCCCAGACCCAGGTCAATATACAACTCAGATCTTTCCCTCAAATCACGCTGTTGCCAATCCTTTAGAATCTAAAATCTAAAGGTTTATTCATCAAAGAAAAAAGACAGAGATGAGAGTTAGAATTGGTTAAATGGAATCAATTACATACAGTAATGGCAAAATTCTTGGTTCAGGCTTGCAGCAGTGATAGAAATAAACTGCAGGTTCAAATCAAGTCTCTGGAATACATCCCCAGCTGGGATGGGTCATAAGTCCGTTGTTCATAGCTTCAGTTTGTAGCAAAGTCCCTCCAGAAGTAAGAAGCAGGATTGAAGACAAGATGGAGATGAGGCATCAGCCTTATATAGTCTTTTCCAGGTGTAAGAACACCTCTTTGTCCTTACTGTGGAAAATTACAGCAAAATGGAGTCTGGAGTCACATGGGCCAGTCCCTGCATACTTTGCTGAGTCTCAAGGCATATTTGCCTTCTCTCAATGGGTCCATTGTATAGCTGATGGTCCTTAATGGGCCATCAAGCAGGCTAGGCAGAGCTAACACCAGCTTGTCTGGGATGTCACTCAGCAGCATAGCATAAGTTTGAAATACAGACAGTATAGAGCCAATATTCATAACTTCAACTACAAAATTGATACACACATATAGACAGCATAATCATAACCAGTAAACCATAACCTTGTCTAAGACACCCCATTTGACCCCCTTTATACAAGATTTGGGTGCCACTACAGGACCTTGGTTGCAACAATGATCTATGTGGTCCCAGATTATATCAATAACGTCACAGCTACTTGCCACCTTCTGCAGCTAGGAGTTGTGGGAAGGTGGAGTGGATCACAGTGCATCATGCGTGCAGGCTCAACGTCCCATGATGCAGATCTTTCTGACCCAGCATTCCATGAGCTTCCGACTGTGTTTCGCGGCATTTTTCAATGACCCCTGTTTTCTGTGCACCCGCCATCTCTGTCTGAAAGGATGGATCCTGCACTGCTCTCTACTGTTGTGGTCATTGTTATGAACACATCGTGGATAGTCATGCAGTATATCATGAGCTTCAAATCTGAACAGAAATCAGAGTTGCCCGACCTGCTGCGTGCCATGGAAAGAAACAACATCAGATTACTTTTGACATTCACAGAGCAGCTGAACATGGTGGACTGTCGCTTTTGGACTCGGGAAACAAGCACTGAATGGTAGGATTGCATCATTATGCAGGTCTCAGATGATGAGCAGTGGCTACAGAACTTTCAGATGTGGAAAGCCACATTCCAGGAACTGTGTATGGGGCTCGCCCCTGTACTGCGGCACAAGGACTCCAAAATGAAAGCTGCCCTCTCAGTGGAGAAATGTGTGACAATCGCTGTGTAGAAGCTGGTTAATCCAGACTGCTATCGGGCAGTCGCGAATCAGTTTGGAGTCAGGAAGTCGACCACTGGGGCTGTGTTAACGCAATTGTGCAGAGCCATTTATTGCATCCTGTTATGAAGGAGTGTGACCCTTGGCAATGTGTGTGAAAGAGTGGATGGCTTTGTGGCAATGGGATTCCCTAACTGTGAAAGGGCAATAGATGGCATGCATATTCCAATTTTGGCCCCAGACCATCTTGTGATGGAGTACATCAATAGAAAGGGGTACTTCTCTATGATATTGCAAGTACTTTTGGATCATGCAGACGTTTCACTGACATCAACGCGGGGTTGTCTCAGAAGGTACATGATGCATGCGTCTTCAGGAGCACTGGCCTGTACAGAAAGCTCCAAGCAGGGACTTTCTTTCCAGACCAGTTGATTCCAGTGGGGGATGTTGAAATGCCCATAGTGATCCTGGGAGACCCAGCATACTCCTTACTCCCGTGGCTCATGAAGCCTTGCATGGGAAATCTGGACAGCAGCATGGAGCGCTTCAAGAATAGGCTGAGCAGGTGCAGAATGACTGTGGAATGTGCCTTTAGTTGATTAAAAGCATGCTGGCGCTGCCTTTATGGCAGGTTAGTTCTAAATGAGGAAAACATTCCCATAATCATAGCAGCCTGCTGCATGCTCCATAATTTGTGAGGCAAAGAGTGAAAAGTTTTCCCACAGAGTGGAGTGCGGAGGTGGATTGTCTGGCTGCTGAATTTGAGCAGCCAGATACCACGGTTATTAGAGAGGCACAACAGGGGACTATTCAAATGAAGGAGACTTTGAGGCAAGATTTTGATAATGAGCACCAGTAATTTGTCTTTCTATACAGCACTCTGCCATGCTTTTTTAACATGCTGCCTTGCATGAAAATTGTGATGATTCCTGACCGGGATTTGAGGTCAGCAAATTATCAAACTGCCACTGTATTTCTACAACCAACAACCACCACGTGTAGGAGACAAATAAAGATTGGTTATCTTTCAGAGAGTTTGTTTTTGTTAAATACCAATTAACAACAAAAGGCTTGGTGGGAAGGGAGATAAGAGTGCAGGGCAGTGTAGGCTCTCGTAGCTGTGTGTAAGTCCAGCTATCATTTTGGAAGCTGTCCGAAGGGGTGGAGTGAATGGGGTACCGAGATGTTCTGGGAAGTTTCAAGGAATGTGTGGGAGGAGTTTGGGGACAACATGGAAAGCAGGTCTGTATTGGCTGCGGGGCGGTGGGGAGAGCATGCATGTGTTCTGCCTGGTGCATGATTAGGGACTTTACTATCTCTTTTTGCTCCTCCATCACTTTTATCATCTGCTCTTGGCCCTTTACAAATGCGCTCCTTGCTCTCCTTTCTGTCCTGCCTTTCTATTTTAAATTTTTTCCTCAGGGTCTCTCGCCACTCCCTGCATTCTCTTTTTTCGGCCTCTGCGGATTGGGGCACCTCTCAGAACATGTCCTCCTTGCTCCGCCTTGGTCGCTTCCTTATCTGGCTGTGGCGCTTTGCCTGTGTGAAGGGGGTTCCTCTAAAGGCCACATCTGCAGGAGCACAAGAAAAAATACAAGGAAGCATGATTGTTAGTTCACACACAGCATTGAATCATTACAGTAAAATACATCTCTTTTAACATACGAATCACTTTCTCACTGTCCCTTGGCAAGCACACATCTTGGCGAACACCCTAAACATGGTGAGTTCACCCCAGATGGGGGTTGGGTGTTCAAGATGGGGCAAAGGGTCTAGGTGGTTTTTTAAGGGCATTGGTGCAGGCGACTAGGGACAATATTGTAAATTCTGCCACCATTTTCCACAGGTGGGTTATCAAAGCCAATATTTCATTCCTGAGGGTAAGCAAGGTGCATCTCTTGCACGCATGCGGCTTCAGACTGGGTCCCTATGCTGCTCACCTGTGTGCTGCTTTGGTCCCTGCACAAGTGATTGCCAGTTGGTGCGGGAAAGTTTCATACAATGGGGAAAGGAACAAAGCAGCTCTGCCAAGGAACCTTCAGCAGAGAATTGGCGAGTACCTACACAAAAGTTTCCTGACGATATCTCTGGAGGATTCCCGTGAAATATCGGTGTGCATTAATACACTGCTCCACCATGCTGCTAAGCTGCACAGGGGAATGTATAGCACATTCAAACATAGCTAGTCTTGTACATTTCTATTCCTTTACTCATTTCTAGAATATATAGAGCAAAGGACAGCTCTACCTCATATAACCAAGCAGCATCAACTCAAGAAGATCACTTACCAGAGCTCTCCTGTCCTGTATCATGCGCACCAGAGATGGACTGCTTGGACTGGCTAGACCCCTCCGGAATGGAAAAGGGGTCCTGACTCGCTGTGCCATCAGATGACCCTGCCGTGTGCTGCACATCATCCTCCATCTCGACCTCCTCATCCACGACTTTGTTCTTGCCATTGAGTTCACTGTCCATTGCCTCCAGCCTCACCAAATTATCCATGGGGCTCTTAGTGGTGGAGGTACGATTGCTGCCCAGGATGGCATCCAGCTCCTTATAGAAGCGGCAAGTCTTTGGCGCAGCACCAGAGCGACAGTTTGTCTCCCTTGTCTTCTGGTATGCCTACCTCTTCCCGGGCATTTAAAGGGGGAGGGGTGGATGCCTGTGTACCTGAGTGAAGGGCAGCAGAGTTCGAATTGCTGACGGAGCGGTCAGGATGGACATTGTGGGATATCTTCTGGAGGCCATTTACAGCGACATAACCAAGCGCAGTGTCTACACTAACACTTTGTCGATATAACTTAGCCACAAAAATCTCTCCACCTCTCATCGAGGTGGTTTTATTTTATTGGCAAAGCAGGAGAATTTTGTCGGCAGATGGAGCATTGCAGTGTGTACACCTCTGCTGTTTTGTCAACGAAACCAGACTTTTGTCAACAAAACTGTGTAGTGTAAGCAAGATCTTAGTGCCTCTGTGCTTAGAAACTTCCTGATGACAGCTACCATCTCAGGGAAATGTGACCCCAACTCATGGGGGCCAATGGCAGAGGTGGTAAACCAATGTAATATTTAAGGAAATATTTTCAAGACAGTAAAATTATTTTCATCGTTAAAGTGAAGAACTTAATTCAGCAGTTTAAACTTCAGATTTTGGAACAACTAGACTCTCTGCAATCATAGGTTCAATACCTGATCAAGTTAACTCACTCCTTCTTTGTGCCAAAGTACATAAATTTGCTCTTGTACCCTTTGCTGTGGGAAACACCTTATTTTTAAAAGGTCCTGTTTGCTCTGCATTAACATTACAGACCCCAAGCCATTTTTTTGTAAATGCAGTTGCACCAGAGTGTTTGACTAAAATACCTTCTCCCCTCATTATTTTTCATTGTGATGTCAATCACGGTATCTAAGCTGTCTGTATCTTATGGATTTCCTTTATATATATCTATGTAAAGCATCTTGGAATGTAAGATGCTATGTAAATATCAAATATTGTTATTAAACCAGGCTAGGGACTGATTTGCAATCTGTCACTAGAACTCTGTATTTGCAGAGTCAGTCTTCAGCAAGATGGGGTCACCAGCAGAGACTCCAAAATACCCAATTATAATTAGTAAAATGTATTTCCAGAAAGTTAGTTTATAGATGTAAATTAATTCCTCTCACCATATGAAGTGTTTTGAGGAAAATGGGCGCAGTTTTCACTAAGGACTGACCAGGAGCAATTTCAAAGCAAATAACCAACTCTGCCCTACTTTTCTCTTTCATATCAACAGACTGTTACATTTCTTTAATAGTCCCATAGCAAGTGCATAAATGGCTCAGTCTGCATTTTGAGCAATGAGACTGATTAGAAATGCATTATCGCTTTCCCATCATTGTGGGTTGCAAGGTGTTAAGTTTGACCACTAAACATTAGTAAGAAAAGCTAGGTAAAATGCTTGAGGGTCTTCAGAAACCTCTGTTGTCAGTTTCCATATGACAATTCCGCCCTCCGCGTCCCCCCCCCCCCCACATTAATTAGCCTTGGCATTTTTGGATCTCTAATTGTGAGATGCTTCAGGCTGCAAACTTCATGGGGCTACACAGTGGGAGTGGGGATAATGGATAAGGAGGAGGGCCTACATATAGATTCCCGTTCATAAATAACGCCTAACAGAAGTCTTGGCAAAATAATATAGCTCTGTATCTAATATTAAGTGCTAAAGACTTATACCTGTCATCAGCAAAAAGTGAGATAAAGACAAGGCTGAAAGCTTGTAGTGTTGATCCATACAGTGGATTTAGGAAGGGGGGGGTTAAGGAACTTTTCAATTTGGGTGTAGACTACAAGAAAGACAGTACATTTACGACAGATACTGGATTTCCCTCACTGCCTCTTTCTTTGTGCTTCTGGTTAATAAACAGATTTAAATGCATCAGCTTCTCCAAGTACTGAAATGGAAAAAACCATGCTTCCAAACAGGCTCTGCATTGCTGGATAGCCATTCCATTACTTCATTATTTAGTTTCTTTGGGCTGCTTAACACAATATTTGCCTGAAAGGGTTTGATTTTTTTTTTAACCTTACACATTTTTCACATTGTGTTAGCATGAGCTATCCTTCAGTATGCTATGTGGAAAACCAACACAGATGAACAAGTGTATCTTTAGAAGCCAGTGACAGTTAAAAATAAATAAATGAAAAACCTAAAGAAAAATGGGTGCTCTCTAGTCTCCTTTTGTTACAGAACATAAACACTTTAGAGTTGACTGCATTAGATTTGAAAGCTGATTTTCCCACAACAGCAGTAAATACTAGAAAAGTAGACTAGAAGCTGTCAAATTCAAAGCAACAAGGGGTTGACAGATTATTACCCCCAATACCCTAGCATCTGTATTTCTGGATATAATCATCTGCTCTGAAAGCACTTGAAAACAAGGTGATGAAAAATTGGCAGACATTTCTAGTGCTCTCTCCCTAGCAGTCCTGCATGGAGTCTGCAAGCTAGCCAGGAATCCAGCAGAAAGAAATATATTAATTCTCACCCACTCCACCTCAGCAGAGGTTTGAATTACAAACAGATCTCCAAAACAAAGAACAGCTTTTGCTTTTGTTACAGTAATAATAAACATTAGTTTTGTTGTGAAAAGAATTGCTTGAATTTAATTTTCTATTAATTGCTACAAAATATCATAATTTTTAAAGCATACTAGAGACAGTTAATCAGGTGTTATTGACCATTGGTTAAACTTACACGGATCAATCCAACTCAGATGACTCCGCAAAAGAATGTGAGGTTATTTTCCCATTCCCTTCACTCCCCCCATAATAATGCAATTATTGATTCTGAATTCAGATTTAATACAAACGTTACTAACAACCCTCTGATTTAATGCATTGTTGGTCAAATATTCTTTTCTTTTATTAACTTGCTGCTTGGAATGAGTTGGGCTCCAGTCAAAATCTTGAAGAACAAAGTCAGTCAGTTGCCTCCATAGAGGCACCATATCTTTGCTGTGGTGTTTAAACATGTGACTCCTCTCTCTCATTTAGGTGATATACGTAATGACTTGTACCTGACACTAGAGAAGGGGGATTTTGAGAGAGGCGGGAAGAGTGTTCAGAAGAACATTGAAGTGACCATGTATGTTCTTTATGCAGATGGAGAGATCCTGAAGGTAAGCAAATAAGTTTGTTTCCATACTGAGTTACATCAATATAAACCTTCTTGTTCCATGTACATCTTCTCTTGCCTTCTCTAATACCCTGGAAAGTTTTGAATAAAATGATTTCCTTCAACTTTTTGGGCCTTTTGGGTTCTTTATTTACTTCTATGCTATGATAAAGAGATTCAACTACCAGGTTTGAATTAATTTAGGGCAGTTCTGCTAGTGGGGAAATAATGGTAAACCTCTGAATTTGGGGACTTGGATAAAACATTAACAGTAAGTGAAAAGCTAATTTAGTTAAAATGTTGACTCATAGTGGATCAAAACTCAAGAATTCCATGCCAGTGATGGGAGGGGAGAAGGGTGTGGCTGACTAAATTTGAGTGAATGCATTGTGCTCTGGTGTGTGGGATCACAGCACTGCTCAAGTTTGGCCCAGCTGCCCCTCTGTTAATGATGGAGGGGTGGTTGGGCCAAATGTGAATGGCACTGTAACCCTGTGCACCAAATCACTATGCTCAGAATGGGGAGCCAGGCCCAGCACCAGGGGAAGGAACCACTGCTGCAGGGTTTATGGGGCAGGCTCACAATTTTTAGTGTCTAGCAAAAGTTACGAAGTTAAGCTCCCAGGCTTGTCTTTTGAAAGTGTTGTGCAAGTTTCCTTTGAGGATGAGGACTGAATAGGTCGCTCTATATCTGACTGAATAGAGACACTGGATTTTTGGTTTATTAAAATAATCTATTACCCACTAACAACCCCCCCTTTCCTTTCCTGCTTTTGACTGGAGGGGTATTAACGGACCATTTCATCTTGAATGGTCCCTTGAAATGTGTGTTAGCTGCTTATGCTAAACAATCTGTTCCACCTTGTATTTAGCTGTGACACGCTGAGGGAGTTACCCAGACCTATAGAAGAGCTCTGTGTAAGCTCGAAAGCTTCTCTCTCTCACCAGCCAGACGTTGCTCCAATAAAAGATATTACCTCACCCACCTTGTCTCTCTGATATCTGGGACCAACACAGCTACAACAATACTGCATACAAAAATATGAGTAAGGATGACAGAATTAGGCTTTTAGGGAGAGATTGAGATGTCCTTAAAATTATGGTGTTGTCCCACTGAAGTCTGTAGAAGGCATTGTATTCAAATATGAATTATGTCCCAAGTCAACAAGTTTGATGGTTTTAGTCTAATTTCAATCTAATTTTAATGGAAATTTCCTCACACTGCTTCGTAATTTAGCACCCCTTATCATAACCAGCAATCTCTGTTCAAAATAGGCCATAGACCAGGAACAGCAAAATATATTTAGAATTGGAATTGTGGTTTGACTGTGTGAGAGGAACTTGCGCAGTTCTGCTCAATTACTGTATGCTTGGAATAGAGAATTGCTATCAGTCTCTCCTCTCCATTAAGCACTAAAAGTTATTAAATTCACCCTATAATTAAACAAAAAAAACTTGGAGGAGAAAATGTCTGCATCCCACTGCGTAAGCAGCCTCAAGGAACTCAGGTGATCCTTCTGGGAAAACAAATATAAACACTGAAGATATTGGATCAAGCAGCTCTTCCAGAAACTCCTTACTATTAATGTTTACAATAAAAAATTATTAATCTTTAATGCATTCTTTTGCATTTTCTTTCCTATTATGTTGAATTATTGCATCTGAAGTTCTCTGGCTGACAGTGTCTTTGCAGCAGCAGCCTCTCCTTCTGTTTAATATCAAAATCCTATCTGACCTTGAGTGATATCTGCCTCACTCCTGATAGGAAATGGCAGGGATGTCACAAGTATACAATTAAAAGCCCACTTGCTCTAAATGCCCAAAATGAAGATTAACTAGACCATATGTATTAAGTGTAAAGTAAAATACCTTGAAATTTTGCCAATAGTTTGAAACAAAAGCAGAATGATTCTGAAAATAAAAGATAAAAAAATATTAATTTAGTGGCATACTGAAAATACCTAGGGTAATAAACCCATGTAGGTTTTTGGCAAATGGATGCCTAGACATCTTAAAATCTATTACAGAGATGAGAGTATTAAAAGTGATAGATCTCATCATTCTCGGAGATCTTCACCTAAATTAAGAGGAAGACCTTGAATGCAAACTTTCTTTATCTAATTTTTACAGCGTTTTGGAGGCTGACACAAGCTGGAAATCTAATGTTCGAGGAGCTGACGTTTTCTGTTTTTCTGGGGTTTTCTATAGATTTACAACACCAGTATACACTTAATAGGTCAACTGTCTTCTACAAGGACAAGGATATTAATGTGCAATGATAAGTTACCCCACTAAATTAACAGTAATCCCAGATGGCTGGTCTCATTTGCTTTTACTTTGGCAGATGAATTGGCAAAATTTTTACATCAAGCAGAAAACTCCACAGTGAACAAAGAGATGAGACAGGATTAGTCTCCAAATTGAATTCCATATAGTGTGTTTCTGTTATGTGGTAGTGATTATTTCTGCATATTGGCGATTGGCATTTTTGAAGTGGTCTAAATTCAGTTCAATAGATGTTAAATTTGATATGTTTCATGCTGCTATTCTGAAGTAATAAACTATACAGATATTCAGATTAACGGGAGCAGAGTTCTGCTTTCTCTTGGGGGCTATTATTGCACTAGGCTGGATATTTTGCTTACTTGTTATTAGGTATGTCAGATCCCTTAGTCCATATTCCACAGTGTTTCCGATTTAGGAATCCTCAGTTGTTGTTAATCAGTTCCTTTTTGGACAATTGTTTGAACATTTGAAATGCTGTATAACGTTCTTTTGAATTTTGGGTCCTCAGCTGGTGTAAATTGAAATATCTCCATTGTTTTCAGTCAAGCTGTGTTGACTGATACCAGTTGAGAATCTGGCCTTCTATGTTTCAATTAAATATTTGGTCTGAAGTTTAAAAACACATGAGCTTCTTCGTGCATTGAGCACACAATTTCTCCATTTTGAGGGTGTGTCCACTTGAATTCATCTGTTTGGATTGTAAGTTCTTTTGGGCAAGGACTGTCTTTTGCTATAGTATCTGTTTGTACAGTACCTAGTACAATGAGGCCTCAATCTCAGTTGTAGCCTCTAGGTGCTACTGTAATATAAATAATAACAAAAATATAGGTCGATATTGAAATGGCCCATCCTGTTGAAATGAGGATTCTCAGAGAGCTGGGAATATATTCAGTTCACCTTACTTAGAATCAATGTATGGCCCATGGTTCAGCTCTGCATGCCAACATTACATGTTAACTAATTTTATAGATTTGGCACATTTATTATTATTGATGTGTTCAATAATAGTTATGATTAAAGTTTCTCTTTTTCTTAATGAAACCTTTTAGAGTATTTCCTTTGTTGGATGATAGTGAGGTCATGTAAAGAACTAGGACAAAGGTTCAGATATCACAGATTTGAGAGGTTAGAGACACAAAGAGTGTTAGGTAGATTTTTTTTTATAAGTGACTGATTTTAAAAATATATCATTTAATTTCAAAGGTATCCCAAATCCAAGTAAATAAAAGAGCATTGGGTCCTCCTCGGAGAAGCCAGGATCACAAATAATTTTCTTACAAGAGTTCCACCTAATTTCGTACGAAATTACAAGCAAGAATTGATGTGTTAAGTAGATTGAGTGACAATGATTTTGATATATGGGCACTTCAGTATTAAGTCTCTTTTGAGAAACAGGATACAGAGGCCATTTTATTGTAGTGGAGGGAAAAGTAGGTGAGATGGAATTGTTATTAGTTAATATGAATTCCTATACTTTGAATCAGAGTAGCAGCCGTGTTAGTCTGTATCCGCAAAAAGAAGAACAGGAGTACTTGTGGCACCTTAGAGACTAACAAATTTATTAGAGCATAAGCTTTCGTGGACTACAGCCCACTTCTTCGGATGCATATAGAATGGAACATATATTGAGGAGATATATATACACACACATACAGAGAGCATAAACAGGTGGGAGTTGTCTTACCAACTCTGAGAGGCCAATTAATTAAGAGAAAAAAAAAATTTTGAAGTGATAATCAAGATAGCCCAGTACAGACAGTTTGATAAGAAGTGTGAGCATACTTACAAGGGGAGATAGATTCAATGTTTGTAATGGCTCAGCCATTCCCAGTCCTTATTCAAACCGGAGTTGATTGTGTCTAGTTTGCATATCAATTCCAGCTCAGCAGTCTCTCGTTGGAGTCTGTTTTTGAAGTTTTTCTGTTGTAATATAGCCACCCGCAGGTCTGTCACTGAATGACCAGACAGGTTAAAGTGTTCTCCCACTGGTTTTTGAGTATTTTGATTCCTGATGTCAGATTTGTGTCCATTAATTCTTTTGCGTAGAGACTGTCCGGTTTGGCCAATGTACATGGCACAGGGGCATTGCTGGCACATTGATGGGAGACGCTCTCCTACCGACTTCCTTTATGCTTCTTGGTTGAGAGGTGGAGTAGACAAATCGATCGGAGAGTGCTCTCCCATCGATTTAGCATGTCTTCATCAGACCTGCTAAAATCGACACCACTGCAGGGATCACAGCAGTGCTGATTTAGCCAGTAGTGTAGACCTGGCCTCAGTAAAGCAATGTTGTCAGCAAAGTTAAGGTTGTGTAACTAGTCTCTGCTAACCAATTTTACACCATCCATGATGCCTTGTGTTGCCTGCTTCATCACCCAATCTACCACCAATGCAAAGAGGATTGATGATAACACATACCCTTGTCTAACTCCAGTCACAATATTGAACCATTCACCCAGGCCTGTATCCAATCTTACTGCATATCTACTTCCATGATATAAACTCCTTATAGTGCTGATCAGTTTATCTGTTATATCCTAGCTTCTAGCAATATTAAGAGAGATTATACTGTATATATTATTGTAGTGCCTAAGAGCTAACCCAATTGTTGTAGGCACTGTAAAAATACACAGTAGTAGAGAGTCCCTGCCCCAAAGAGTTTACAGTCTAAATAGACAAGATCGACACTGGGGAAGAGGGTATAATACACAAGCAGCGTGAACAGTGTAATGGCAGCAAATGTCATATGTTACATGATTATATTTATTTATTGAGGGGTTACTTAGAAGGAGATAAGCTAAATATAAAGGGTAGGGAAGGAGAGTGAGGCTGATAGGGAAGGGGGTAAGGTGAAGAGACTGCGAAGGAGGGAGAGGGTTGGAGCTAGAGCCCTGCAACTCTACAGATATCCACCTTATATCCATGGACCATTTTTGCAGATCGTGGATCAAATGCAGATACAAATTTTGTATCTGTGCAGGGCTCTCGTTGAAGCAAACAGCCAGTCAGCATAGGGCACTGAAAATCCAGTCAAAGTTTTAGAAAGTTGACTGAATGTCCAGTCGTCCCTGCTTTGGCTGCTTTTGTTCCTTCTGGCTGGTTCCTTTCTGCTGTTTTACCTGGGGGGGGGGGCACTTGAGTCCTAGTGCCCCCAGAGTATTCTGTTACATTACAGTCTCATAGACTTTAATGTCAGAAGAGACCATCATGATCCTCTAGTCACCTCCTACACATTGCAAGCCACAGAACATCACCCATTCACTCCTGTAAACAGACCCCTAACCTCAGGCTGAGTTACTGAAGTCCTCAAATCATGATTTAAAGAGAATCCACCAATTACACTATTTTAAACCTGCAAGTGACTCTTGCCCCATGCTATAGACGAAGGCAAAAAAAGCTCCCAGAGTCTCTACCAATCTGACCCGGGGGGCGGGGGGCGGAAATCCTACCCGACCCCAAATATGGCGATCAGTTTGACCCTGAGCATGTGGGCAAGAACCACTAGCTAGACACCTGGGAATGAATTCTCTGTAGTAACTCAAAGCCCTCCCCATCTAGTGTCTCATCACCAGCCATTGGAGATATTTGCTGCTAGCAGTCACAGATCCGCTTCATGCCATTGTTGTCAGTCTCATCATACCACCCCTCCATAAACTTATCAAGCTCAGTCTTGAAGCCAGTTAGGTTTTTTGCCCCCACTGCTCCCTTGGGAAAGCTGTTTCAGAACTTCTCTCCTCTGATGATTAGAAACCTTTGTCTAATTTCAAGCCTAAACTTGTTGATGGCCTGTTTATATCCATTTGTTCTTGTGTCCACGTTGTGCTTAACTTAAATACCTTCTCTCCCTCCCTGGTATTTATCCCTCTTATATATTTATAGAGAGCAATCATATCTCCCCTCAGCCTTCTTTTGGTTAATCTAAATAAGCCAAGCTCTTTGAGTCTCCTCTCATAAGGTAGGTTTTCCATTCCTTCAATCATTCTAGTAGCCATTCTCTGCACCTGTTCTATTTTGAATCCATTCTGTTCTGTTCCTTCCATATAAATATTTCAAATTGATAGAGAAGTTCAAAACATTAAAAGGGGGGAACCTACCCCACACAAAAAATAAAAAATCAATAATCCAAATACTGGGTTACTATTTTTCTGGGTGGAATGGGGGTAACAAACAAAATCAATTTTCCTTGGAAGTTATACTTGCAGATTCTTTCAGCTGTTCTTTTTCTGCTTTGTTTTAAGATGTATGGTGTAGTCAGAGCTTCCAGGTTGCTTTGCAGTGTCCAGCCCAGTGCATGCACTTGTGCTTTACCTTTTTGTATATCTGTATTTCAATACAAACCCTGGAGTAGTGGTCCCCAACCTCTTTGTGGCCAGTAGCACATTCATGTTTTCAGAAGAGTGCGGCGGGCGCCAACAATTTTTCAAGGCTTATTTTGTATTTGTACATTAAATACGAAAAACATCATATTTAATGTTACATAATATATGAATCCAGAGAGAAGCCGGAGAGAAGCCGTGAGGACAGAGAACACTGGCGCCCACTAATAATATATAATGTATAGATTAGTCAAGACTACCCTGGAGTTTTTTAGTCTCCAAGAGTGGGAATCCACTCTAGTATCTTTAGGTGGTAATTATTAACCTGAATGTTCTTTGCTTGCCATTACTCAGTGACATGAAAAAAAATGTTCTAAGGGCACTGGGGCACTGGCATTTGATCTCAGAACGAGACCGTATGGCCAATGCTTCAAAGAGCCAAAAAAATTTGAGAGCTCAGAGAGTTCTTCCCTGTATCACGTTAGTGAGCTGAGACCCAAAAGTAGGAATCTAGCTAAATGATGTTTTCAGAGAAGCCTAATTACAAGTGAGTAATTATCTGTTACTGTTTTTCCTTCTGGTCTCTTTGTTAATATATATCCTGTACTTACTTGATACAAAGGTAAAACTAAATAATAATCTGAGGAAAATGGAAAGCAAACAAATCCTGTTTGAATGTCGCTTGAGACACAGGTCCCAGAGCTATACCTCTGATCCAAAGCAGACTCTAAAAATCTCCCTTCAAAAAACTTCAGATTCCTTTGCATCCAGGATTCCCCTTCTATCTCTGTCCTTGTGTTTGCAGAAGGGTATGAATTATACAGAGGAAAAAAAGACACTAGATTTCAGTAACCTCAGCATGAGGCACACCCAATGTAATAAAATGACTTGTGTAGCAGTGTGATGTCTTTTATTCTCTCTTTTTTGTTTTGTTCCAGGACTGTATCAGTTTGGGCTCAGGAGAGCCAAACAGAAGTGCATACCACTCTTTTGTCCTCTACCACAGTAACAGCCCTCGTTGGGGGGAAATTATCAAGCTACCCATCCCCATTGACAGGTTTCGTGGGTCTCACCTTCGCTTTGAGTTCAGGCATTGCTCCAGTGAGTGCAACATAATCCTTTGTCCAAAACAAATCTAAAAATGTTGATTTCTTTCCATTACAAGTAGAGGATTAAAATGCTATGTCACTGGAAGAGGGAATCTTAAAGTACAATAAGTACAGTGTTAAGGATCCTGGTGCTATCAAGAGTTGTTAGAGAATAGAAAAAAAGTGTCTAAATTAGAACATGCAGTTCAGGACAACAGACTCCCATATTATTTTCCTACTGTGTTCTTTGACATATTGTCTTTTCAAGTTGTGCATATGATTTATTCTGATCAACGCAATCTTGATAAAAGCTTGTCTGATTTACATTTGTAGAGACTAATTTTGTGGTCAATAGCATAAACTGAAACCTAGTACAGTGTGTGTATCTATCTATCTATCGATTATAGATAGATAGATAGATAGATGAATCCTGATGTGGCTTCGTGCATTGGTTGTTAGAAATACAGAGAGGCTAAGTAGTGAGTGTGTAGTATAGAGAGTGGGGGGGGGGGAATATACACACTCACACTTGCAGCATATGCAGAAATGTTTCTCTATGTTCTTTATTTCCTGTTGTAGCTAAAGACAAAGGAGAAAAAAAGCTTTTTGGCTTTGCATTCACTCCTCTGATGAGGGATGATGGCACCACCTTATCGGATGATATCCATGAGCTTTATGTTTATAAGGTACCATAGCTCACAACTCTTCTAATGCTGCACTGCAGACCTGCCACCTATTTATCCCTACTTCAGTGTAGATATATTTGAGTAAATGTCATTGCATTTCTGATAATGCTGTTTTTCATTACATGAGGAAATAGTGATAGGATTCTGAACTATTTATAACAGATCCCAATTTATAGGACTTGGTATAGATGGATGTCATTTTTCAGGTACAATTGATTTTCCCCCTCAAATTATAATGACCTTTGTTACTCCTCTCTGGTTTTAAATTCAGTCTCACTAGTATTCATAACCACCCAAGAATGCTATGAGGGTATGTTATTACTATACACTTTTATGCTCTGAAAACATGCTGTTATGGACTAGACTAGTAATGTGAGACACCATAATCCTGCTCGGCAAATCTCTAGCTGAGTAATTTTGTCCTTACAAGGTTACCCTAGTTTTTTCCTTCAGTTTATATATATAGCTCTCAAACAGATACATTACATCTGGAAGATCCTTAAAAGTTCTGAAGGGATCCATGAGTGGGAGACCACATTTTCTTAAGCACAGGTGACTTAATGTACTCTACCTGAGGATGACAAGCATAGGTTTCTGTGTATAGATTTTCTGTGCACTCAGAGGATCGAACAATGGCATTCTGATTTATGACTAAGTATCCTAGGTGCTATGATAATACAAATAATAATTCAGGCTAGCAAGGCATGAATATGTGGAATAAAGTAAATCAACTGGGTAAAATTTAGTTTCCTTTCTGTATCTGCAGTGTGATGAGAACAGCACATTTAATAATCATGCTCTGTACCTGGGGCTGCCCTGCTGCAAAGAGGACTACAACGGCTGCCCTAACATCCCTTCTAGCCTCATTTTCCAGCGTAGTGCCAAAGAGACCTTCTCGATCTCCACCCAGCTCTCCTCCACCAAACTCACCCAGAACGGTACCATAACTGTCCCTTTTGAAAACAAGGCCATTGAAACATGTTCTGTTTTTTCACTATAATGTTCCTTTTTTCTATGGGTTAATGTTAGCTGTGCTTATATTTACTAAGCTCCATTGCTACTGGAATAAGTAGAGAAAGGGTTTTTTAAGGAAATGAGCGTACTAACTTGTAACAGAGATAGTAGGTATATTCTGTAAATAGAGGCACAAAAGCTAGGATAAAACATTGTTAATTCTGATTAAACTCATAAGAATAATAAATTCAAAGTTAGCTTGTTTACTCAATTCTAAATTAGCTCTGTTGGGCTTTGTATTGAAGGTTTCTGTGATCAAGGCTTGATGTTGCTTACTTCAAGTCCTCAGAGGCACCGAAGGGTGAAATGTGCTGCCCACAATGCAACATCAAGACAAAATGGGGGAGAGATACAACCTTTACTTTTTAAACACCATTCATTTCTTTGGCAATAATGTAACTTATGTTTCTGGGTTTACTCCTTGGGTTTTCTCTTTGAGGTGAGGAGTAATTCATGGAACAAGTATCGCCTCTTCAATCTCTATCACATCTTGGGGGTGGCTTTCTTCCTACCTTACTTGTTTATAAATTTTGACTGGTTCTGGGTATGTTTCTAACCCACAAGCTTTTGTTATGGAAAGGATTCTTGAACTGTTGTTAACTATTTTAGAGGCTTCACTTAAACTTATACCATGTTTCAGTCTTTCATCATATTGCATGAAAAGCAGAAGAGAGACCACAGACAAGATCTAAATGTGCAGTGGAAGCTGAATCATTTCTTTCTTTCTTTTAGTGGCCAGTCTGGCCCTCTATAGTTGTCATACTGATTCTGAACGTTAGTATCCCAGCCATGTACTGCCTGTACTAGACATTCTTCAGTGTCCTTGTGCTTTACAGTATATCAGAGTGCATGTTCCTTTCTTGTGTCATTTTGCAGTGGACTTGCTTGCCCTCTTAAAATGGAAGGCTTACCCAGACCGTGTAATGGATATCCTAGGAAGACTGAGGCATGTCAATGGCGAGGAAATTGTTAAGGTACTGAATCAACTAATGGTCACTCTTACTGATGGAAAAATAATTTTTTATGATAACGAAGTATTTGAGGGAGCAAACCAGAAGAGGCCTTCCTGTGATTGACTCTCTGCTGTCAATTTTTAAAGTCCAGATACTATGACTGTTATCTAAGATGTTATGTACCTGATATTTTTTAGGGGGCTCAGGGTTTTGTGTATATATATTTTCAGTGTGTAGATAAGGAAAAATCATGTTTCTGCTTTATTCCTTGACCAAAAAAAGTTAAAGATTGAGATAATGTTGAACATTACACATTAATCTATAACAGCATTCGAATGTTGCAGTTATTTAATACATTTGAAAGAGAATTTAGACAAGTTTAAGAAAATAAATGTATGAAAGCTGGGAATTTAAAACACTGTAATTCAAAAATCCTAAACTCCAGAAACACACAGTAAATCCATATTATCCCTGCCAACTACAGCGTCTTCTTGGAGTTATTGTCCCAAAGAGGCTCCACTTTACACAGGCACACATCCAGGCACTTTTGATCAGAGATTTTTCACCAGCAGTGTCCACATGTCCGTGCCTGCTCCCTACACATCCTCGTGCTCTGGACCAATGGTATATTAGCGAGGAGCAGACCCACTGCAGCTCCAGTTCCTTTTCAACCACCTGTAGCTAGAGAGGGAGCATTGTGGTGTCTGCTAGCTTAGCATACCTAGCTGACCATTTATTTTATTGTTTTGTTATATTTGTTTCTTCTTGGTACAAGCTGTGCTTTTGGAGGTTCCCCCAACCTTGTTTTTCACAGCCTCTGCCCTTTGACCTCCTTTGTCTGCAGCCTCCTTCCCTGGGCTATGCCCAGAAACCTGGATTTTAATCCCTACCAGACCTGCCACTGGTCCTTCCCCTTGGCAACAGGCATTCCGGCTGCCTCAGAGAGTCCCATGGCCTATCAAAGTGTAAGGTCTGCTCTGGCTTCAGGAGCAGATCCAGGAAGCTGAGAGAGGACAGACTAAAGTTACTTCTTATGGAGCAGTCCTTGAGAACCACCATCATTTCAGGATCCAACTCTCCGTGCATACATTGGCATCAACCTCTCAGAGCATTCTAATGACGACTTTGGCCCCGGTGAGCAGAGAAAGGGTAGCTTCAGAGAGTTCAAAGCCCTCTAAAAAGAACAGACATCACTACCCCATATGTGGCATCTAAAAGAAGGGGAAAGTCACCCCAAAGGCCAGGGATTGAGAAGGCAGGATGGGTACAACTAGGCTTCTACCTCCTCTGGTATCAAGATGTTGGTACTCATGAACAAGACTTCCAGCACACATACTGAGACGTCTTAGGACAAACAGCCCTGTTCAGCACAATTGTCGGTACCCTTGAAGCCCTCCAACCCAAAGACTTGAAGAAACTGCCACCGACCCCAATCCAGGCACCCTCTTCAGGCTTTGTGCATAAGGAACATATGGACCACCCATCCATGCTGTCTCCAGTACCACTCAACTCACCTCAGCCTGAGGAGCAGTGTCCAGAATTGCTGATACCAACCAGTTTCCTCTATCATGAGGCTCTCTGAGTCACAGCCTGAATCCGCTGTACTGAGAGGTACACAGGGATTTCCTACCGGTACCAATGTACCCAGCTGTCCTGACATACTTCCTAGCTTCTGTGCACCTCCACACTAAAAGTCAGCCACTGGTTCCAACTCAGAATCCAGTACCAACACAACCCCAGTACTGACATGACCAACAGTACCAACCCTCCTAGCTCCTCTGTTAGATACAGGGAGGCAACACCTCCTTGGACTCAGACATTTCTGTCCAGGATTCCACCACATTTCTATTCCAACCTCCCTCTCCAGCAGTGTACTGTAAGGACAAGACCCCTGAAACGAGCCAACTTCCAACCTGCCAACCTTGGCAGGAGAACCCTTACGGTCCCTTCCCCTTTCCTTATATACCTCCACAATGGGCTTTCTGGAACCCATGGCCTTCTTATACTGACTAATTTTATAGAATGCTCTCACAGAAGAGGACTTATCAAGAAAAGCAGGCACTGGAACCCTATTCTCCAGGAAGACCCTTTGAAAGAACAAGAGCTAAGGGAAGAAAAGGAGGCATTACCTTCCAATAAATCATTTTCCTCCAGATGTGGCAATTATGCCCCTTTCCCCTATCAAAGTCTTCCAAGAACTAATGAACAGAGTGACTGAGAGTTTACAGATTCCCCTAAAGAGGATACAGGAACCTCAGCATACCTTGCATACTTCTACTCCAGGCAGGATAACCCTGGCCATTTGGAAAACACTGGCTGCCATCCCACCTACATGCAAGAGTGCTGGCAAAAACTACTATGTGCTGGCCACAGGCTCAGAGTACCTTTTTCTCCCACCTCTCCCCAAACTCTCTTGTGATCAACGTGGTTAATGAGAGAAACAGGGGCTGTCCAAATCAGCTCCTCATGACCAGGATCTTAAGCACCTGGATCTCCTTGGCTGCAAGAGTTACTCTTCGGTTGAACTACAATTCAGGATTGCCAACTATCGTGCCTTGTTGTCAAAATATGACTACACACATTATAGCAAATTCTCTCATTTTATTGATCACTTGCCTCAAGACCAGAAGAACCAGTTTCAAACCATCATCTCCAAAGGCCAGATGTAGTGAGGCGGTGTGGCTCCCTGCCACCCCGGAGAGGGACGAGCCCTTCCGGACACCGGAGTGGGCAGAGCTAGGGAGCTCTGAGCCCGCCCTCAGAGGGTCAGGCGGTGCCCCAGAAGTACAAAGGCTTGACCTCAGAACTCACTGGAGAGACAGCTTCCGGGGAAGCCAGATGCCTCTGGCCTGGCCTGCGACTGGGAAGCCCCTGCGGCCCTAGGTGCACCCAAGGACTGGCCTGACCTGCCCCTCGCCCACTACCCAGAGGAGTTGCCGGGCCTGCCTCTCACTAGCTACCCCGAGGAACCCCTGGTGCTGGACCCCCTGGAGGACATCACTGTGACCCAAGTACCACCAGAGGGGGAGTCTGGAAGTAGCTCAAGGGCAGCCGACCCTAGTCTGGCAGCAACACTGCCAGAGCCCATGTCAGTGTGTTGCGGCCAGGATCCCCACTGACACAGCAGCAGGACTTCTGCCACTGCTAGGGTCCCGGGCTGGGATGCAGTGGAGTGGGAGGGTCTGCATCCCCCCTGCCACCCAACTCGTGGGTGGCAGTCTGCCCCTCTCCCAGGCCCTTTGGAGGCCTGGGCTCGGGCTCATTGCTACTGTTTGCATTGCCACTGCTCAGCCCTGCCTGAGGGCCTGAGCACCTGACCCACTGTTGCCCTGCCCTGACCTAGGGCCCGGGCTTACTGTGCTTATTTCAAGTAACAGAGGATCCTGTGGCACCTTTAAGACTAACAGAAGTATAGGGAGCATAAGCTTTCGTGGGTAAGAACCTCACTTCTTCAGATGCAAGACATCTAAAGAAGTGAGGTTCTTACCCACGAAAGCTTATGCTCCCTATACTTCTGTTAGTCTTAAAGGTGCCACAGGACCCTCTGTTACTTTTTACAGATTTAGACTAACACGGCCTCTGATACTGTGCTTATTTCAGTTGTTGCAAGGGCCGCCGAGGGAGACTCCCACGGCCGGACTAATTCCCCCAAGACATCAACAGTGTATAGTGAGGCGGTGTGGCTCCCCGCCTCCCCGGAGAGGGATGAGCCCCGGCTAACCTCTTTACACCAGATGATACCAAAGCTTCTTTGCAGGCCTCTCTCGATGTTGCTGGTAACAACCAGCCTCTTGTTCATTTTGACCATTTGGTCACAAATCACCTCACTATGGATCCTATGGTGCACCACCCTGCCCAACGGCTACTCTGTGATGTACAACTCTCCCAGAATACATCAGATCAGACAGCTGGATACTTGAAGTATTATAGTCGGGTTACACCATTCTGTTCAGCCCCATTTCCTCTTCCTCATGCCTTTTGAGCGACCCTTCTCACATGGGGTGTCCTAAGGCAAGAGGTAGAATCTTTCCTGCTGCTGGGGGGCAATTGAACAGGTTCCTCACAGTTTCACCTAAAAAGGCTTCTACTCCAGGTACTTCCTGGTTCCCAAGAGAAAGGGGGAATGGAGACTGAACCTGGACCTCAGGTCTCTGAACACTTTCAAAAAAATTGCAGAGATTCAGGATGGTATCCCTAGCAGCGATAATTCCATCATTAATTTGTCATTAATTGATTTATGCCTCTTCCTATATTCCCTCAGTCCAGACCATGACTATGCATAGGGTGCAGGTGAGACCCACAGATACTGCTGATGAAAAATCTCTGATCAAAAGCTCAAGGACACATGTGCATCCGTAGGGACAAAACATCTCAAAGCACTCCAGTTTCTGTACTGGTAATTAACCCCTCCTTATCCTCCTCTTGCAACATAAAAGAAAGGAAACCTTCTTTGTTATGTCTATGAATTAAAATAACCCGGATGGTCTTTCGTTATCTGATTATATAACCTGCACCTATCATTTTGGCCTGTAAGAGCTATGGGAGAACTCTCAGGTCTAGTCTGCTGGGGGTCTGCAGCCTGTGTGTTCAGGATGAATGTGTAAAAACTTGATTCCTGTCTGTAATTGTAAAAGGGGTCTCTGGCCATTATTGTGTTTGGGGTGAATGTTGCCGTAACTTATGATTTCCTTGTTTTTTAGTATTTGCATTGTTGTGAGAAAGTACAGCTAAGCAACCTTACCTCTAAATTAACCACATCTTTTGTGTGGAAATATTGAAAAGGTGGCTGTCTCTGAACTCCCTTCTTAAATAAGCAAGAATACTCAAAAATTCATTAGTTGCATGGAGGCAATGATGGAACTGAAGCTCCAGTCGACAATTTGATTTCTGAGCTAAATATACAGCTCTTTTTGTTCACAAAGCAACAACCTCATGGCTATTAGTTATGAATGACAAACCTCAAAAATTTCAGCATTTGGATCTGAATAGGCTCAGAAAATGCCAGATGGATAATCAAATTTATTTCAACTTTTTAGGTCTCTTTTCTTCTATGTCTTGCCCAGATCCTTCCCTTCAGAGCAAGTAGATCATTCTCTCTTACCATGACACCAACTGCTTAGCAATCTACAGGAGGCCTTCTTTATCTCTCTCTACTTTTCCAAATCTCTCCTTAGTCCCCAAAATTAGAGCTGGTCAGAACATTTTTGACAAAATGTTTTTTCGTCAAAGTAAGCTGTTTCACCAACACTAAAATGTTTCACAGATATGTATGTATTCTGATGAAGTTTTTAACAAGAACATTTCTGAGGTCCAGGGTGGACTCTCTGGTCATTTCCACGGGGAGAGAGAGAGAGAGAGAGAGAGAGAGAAACCCCAATTTGAAAACCTGACCTTTTCAATCCAAACATAGATGTTGCAAAAAAATTAAAAAGGTTTTGGTTTTCCTTCCAATACAGAACAAAAACAAATTTTGGCAATCTCTATTGTGCTGAGTTCCAACTCTTGTTATCTTACATGCCCCAGGCTTTTCCAGATCAAAGATGATAGTTCAGAATACATTCACACACTTGTGAGCCTGGAGAAGGACACATGCATGCCAGATATGAAGACAGTGGCTATCCCTTCCACTAGTTCCAGAAATGCAGAGAGCCCTTCCTGCAATTTATTTTGCAGAATTTAAGAATTGGAAGGAGGTGTGTTTGGGCTCTGAGATAGTGAACCCAAAAAACCTGTCCACTTTTTTTTCGGGAACTTCATAAATCATTGTTTTGTTTTTCCACATCAGAGAATCCGGTGGAATAGATTGCACAAAGCTAGCCTACAATGCCAGCTATCAGTTTCACCTATAGCTAGTGTGACCAGACAGCAAGTGTGAAAAATCGGGATGGGGGGGGGGGGTAGTAGGAGCCTATATAAGAAAAAGCCCCAAATATCCCTATAAAAATCAGGACATCTGGTCACCCTACCTATAGCACTGTCACTTCGCTATCTTCTTCTCCAGTGAGTCCTCCCATTGCTTTCCGTTTCAATAAATAGATCAGCACACTGAGCAACCTGCCATATCATGGACAAAAGGGGCTGACATTGTCTAGCTAAATTGTTGCACAGATTCTTGATATATAATAAAATTAAAAACAAAACAAAAAAAACCTGAATCTCTGTCCTGTAAAATACAACCGTTTTGTACTAACCATGTCTTGAAACACTTACTGTTTACTGTGAAGCAGTGGATGTGCTTGTATCAGATGTGGAATGCTATCTGACATGCTATTAGGACTGCAGAATAGTGAACAGTTTTGTCAGTCTTGGGTAATACTGTTGATCTGCCCAGAGACAGTGAAAGGCAAACACTATGTAAATTAAATGAAAATAGTTTGTAATAAAATATTTTTTCTGTTTTCTGTCATTTTCTTTTATAATTGTTCTTTGTAAAGGGAAGGGAGACATTCTTGGCAATAAGTAATTTTTCTTACACATACTATGGATGAATCTTAAGTGGTCTGTTCCTGCAGAATGCTGGTAAAGGCATAGGAAAGTATGACACATCTGAGAATAAAAGCTGTGCTATTGAATGTAAGCAGGGTTTGTAGATTTAAATTCTGTCTCTCCCTACCATTTCAGTTCCTGCAAGATATTCTAGACACATTGTTTGTGATTTTGGATGACAATACAGAAAAGTATGGCCTGTTGGTCTTCCAGTCATTGGTAAGTAACCCCATCCCATAAATTAGTACTTTTCTTTCCCTGGTGGTCAGCATTTCCCATGCTCTTATTACTTTACCACCATGCCTTATTGCTATTATCTTATTACCTTAAAATGTATGAGAGATTCAGCTGGAGGTTCTACACCTGTACTTTTTTGTAACGTTATTGGGTGCAAGGAGTAGGATAACCATAGCCAAAATATGAGGAGAAGGATTACATCCATCAGTATGGGAGGGGCAAACAATAAGTCAAAGAGGAGCATTTCCATTGTCAGCATATGAAAAAAAAAAAAAGCATTAACATCTGACTGTTTCTTAGCCTGTTTAGCTTGTTCATTTAATCCGAGGTGACGTGCAGTTTGCTTTGTTATGGGTTCCCTTCTCTATCTTCCATAGGTGTTCATCATAAATCTGCTTCGTGACAGCAAATATTTCCATTTCCGACCGGTTATGGATATGTACATTCAGAAACACTTTGCAGGAGCACTGGCTTACAAGTAGGTTGTGTTTCATCATCACTTCATACAGTAACACTCTCAGACTTCTGAGTGATATGGGCACCAGAGTCATAACTTTTACAGTAGCAGAGTATATCTGGTATTCAAAAGCAAACATTCTGGAGAAAAAAAATTGTAGTATGACTTCTCAATCTAACCACAGAGAAAGGCTGCTGAATGTCATGCCAGTCCTAGTCCCAGTCTTAGCCTGCAGGAGCTAGGAATGCTGTGAAGTGAGGAAGCACTTCATGTCACTCAGCAGCAACTAATTAGAAGCTGTGTTGATTGATGGGCCCCACAGAGCATCCACCCTTCCTATACTAGAAGGATGCTGGCTACTTGAGGCCTGCATGAAACTTAAGCAGGGATCATGGAAATGATTCTTACATTTCTTATCGGGAATGCATCTATTGGCACAAGACTAATAGCCTCCACTTTAGGGAGACAAATCACCTATTCTCTAATACCTTTTCCTATGGCTAGTTTCAAAGAAGAGGGCAAGTATTCAGATTAGATCAAGGTATGCTGTTCTGTGAGATTAAAGGCAGAATGTTCATTTCAATAGAGAATTAGAAAAATTAATTTCCATTAACAGTCAAAAGAGTGGTGAGCCTTATTTTCCAGGTTGCCACTGCATTTAGCCGTATGGAGTGGAAATCCATCAACCGCTATATGCATCCGAAGAAGTGGGCTGTAGTCCACAAAAGCTTATGCTCTAATAAATTTGTTAGTCTCTAAGGTGCCACAAGTACTCCTGTTCTTTTTTCCTTATTTTCCAGTATATTACAATGAAATATTACTTTGTGAGTCAGATTTAGAAAGCAGTAGCAATTATCAGCCAGGATTGTAATCTACCTTTTTTCCAAATTGCTTCTTGTGCATAATTTAGTGGCTCCCAAATTGGATCAAAATAAAGTGAAGACAACAATCTTCCAGCTCCATCATTCTTGGTCCTGGTATTATAGGAGACTCAAGCTATAGTGTATTGAAAAAAATCTTAAATAGGTTACATTAAAAATGTTCTTTTAAAACAATTTGGAAACTGTATGCTTGGTATGGGATCACAAAGCAGAGTGAAATTCAGAATGATGAGAAAACGGTTTCACAATTTTTAATAATCAGTGTCATCTTTGATCTAAGGAAAATGTTATTTGCAGTTCTACTTTCTTCTGATGAGGTGGTATCTAAACAAACTTGTTCTTAAGCATATGTAATACCTCAGGGCATTCTAAACAGTCTTGTGCACTTTAGGAAATTAGATGAAGGTATTGGCTGTATGTTTTTACATAAGTTGGTCTCTTCCAGTTTCAAACAGTTTCTGAAAATTGCTTATCTATAAGAGCCTTACTCAGATTGCTTAGCCAAAGAGAAATACTACATGTATTTTATTTTCTGTAAACTGATTATTTTCTTTGTTTGAAGCGATTTGTTAGAACCCCTTCTTGATTCTTTGTTTCTTGCCATCTGAATTAATTATGGAGGGAGTGTTATTTTTTGGTGTCAGAAATTTCTTTAGATTTAAATTAATGTATATGTCATTACTGTAAAGTTGGTTGTTTAGACTAATATGCCTAATTATTAGAATTGAGTAACAAGAGAGCACATTGCATTTCTTGCTGTCTAAGGAAACAACTGCCAAGTTGTTTTAAAAAAAAAAAAAAAAAAGGGTTTCAGGGTAGGTCACTTTCAGTTAATTGCTTGATGTTTCTGTCAATGTGTCTCTTACTCAGAGAACTGATCCGATGTTTGAAGTGGTACATGGACCGATCAGCTGAGCTTGTTCGACAAGATCATATCCAGGAAGCAATGAGGGTATGTGTTTGTTGTAAATACCTGTATGTTCAATGTGGCTGTGGCTTCTACACAGCTGAGGCTGCTCTAAGGCACATGAAACCTGGTCTTGAGCAGATTTCCAGTACTCATTTGTCCAGAGTAAATTTCAACTTTTTGTCAAAAACTGCCCAAATTCTAAGATTAAGGTGCAGAGGGCCAGTACAAGGTCTATGCCTCCTTAACTCCTTCCAAAACCCTATTTTGTGGATTTAAGTGGTATTTTTGTGGGGCACTGGCCTTGTGCTGGCCCTCTGCACAGTAGTAAATGTCACCTTTATAGAAGTAACATTTTATAGTGATTAGAGCACAGACTGGGAGTCTGTAGTTCTGGTTTTTATTTCTGGTAGTGACACAGACTGGATGAAGCTCTAGAATATTTTAACAGTAAATGGACCTTTGAGTGAACCATGGTGATGACAGATACCATCCCATAGAGCATGGATCATTTGTCAATGAACAGTGCGTGATTTTGAAGGAAAACACAGCTTCCCATCCCTGTGTGTGAACCAGGGGAATAGTTTTTGCACTAGTTCAGTTCCACAGAAAACAAATAAAATGCTATCTTTTTACTACAATTATAGTATAACAGCAAGAACTCAGTCACCAAGATTAAGAGGTTTACTATAGAAAGACCATTGAATTTGGAATTCAGATGTTCACTAGGTGAAGAAACACAAACTTCTTTTTGAGTCAGCCTTTGTTGAACCCAGAGTAATGAAAGTTGGCTTCACTGACAGGTTCTCAGATAAATCATTTCATCTTGAGCAGGTCCAACCTTTTTCAGCAGATTCTGGGACAGGCAAACAGAAATGTCACCCTTTCTCATAAAGGACATTTTCAGCTAGTATACACCTTCACATTTATGCTAATGATGCTCAGATGTTTCAGTAATTGTGGAAAGAGAGAAACAAATTGTTTCTAAGGCTCTGACACAGATCAGGCTTTGAATGCTCATTTTCTTTTGAAGGATGGATAGTTTTATGTCAAAGGTCTATAAGGTCAAGGTCCATTTGTTGACTTCACATTTTAGAGTTCATTGCTGGGTCTGCATCCTGAACATTAGCTTCAGTTCAGGAGCTATATAAAGCATCTGTATAGAGATGGACCATTCTTGCTACCAACATCATTTCAAGTTGCCTATGTAGCCTTTGGTAGAAGGTTTCACCAAGCAGTAATCCAACGAAGAGTCCACACTTCTGAGTTGCTACTTCTTTAAGTCCCTACGATCACAGGACTGGTAGCAGACTTGAAGAAAATGTACTTTATTCCTGAAAAATTACTTTATTTCTCTGTACTAGTCTGACAGTCTTTCCCTTGCTTTAAATGTTCCCTAGCACCTCCTTCAAGCTGTATTTCCAATCTTTTGTGCTTCATAGTGTCTGTGCTGTAAAACAGTAGGATTCATTGAGTATTAGAAGATTATAGCAGAGGGCTTTGGTGCCACACACACACACACACACACAATTTTGCCTTTGCCGCTTGCAGAAACTTAATTTCCAGGTAGGGACTGAAGTCCCTTTTGTCTCTGTTAATTGTCAGACAATGCCTCCAAGATAATAGCGTTAAAGAAAACAGAAGGTTTCAGGGCATTTCAATTGATTTCTACTTCTCTAAGGGCCTTACAGTTTACAACTGTGATTATGTAGACTAACTGAGCCTCTAACGTTTAACATGATTTGTTAGTGTCCATGCACCAGCTTTTCTGCCATCACAGCCATGTGTTTGCATTCACAACTAGTGCTCTGCCTAACTCCATGAGGGCATTCTGGGCAGCCATTGCAGCAATAGCTGCCTGCCTCCAGAAGCAGGACCCCTCTTTTCATAGAGGATTATGGAACATCATATACAAATCCTATAATCCTCTTCCTTGGGTTGCAGTAGCCTTTCCATTTTATGGAGAATTTCAAGTCACTTCACATTGCTGCATCCTCCAACTTCTGGAATTTGTTGGTTGACAGCCTGGAAGCAAAGCAGGGCAGAAATTGTAATACACTCGGAGCACTCTGTAAAGAAGGAAGATGCAAATGAAGAGGTTTGTTATATTTCCAAACTGGATCACGAGGAAAGTGGTTTCTGGGTCAGGTCAAATGTTATGTGCTCATGAGACAGTGTTGTGTAAATTAAAAGGAAGTTGAACTGGCCCATGTGATCAAGGTTACCACTGTCCCAGAGATAATGGAGGACTTTGAACATTTGCGACTTCTCAAACTGTGCTAGGACAATTGATGAATCTCATTTCTCAATTCTTTGTCCTTAAAATCAGTCCACAGATTTCTACAAACAAATCTTACTGACTGTGGCAAATCTTAGAGAGCAAGTCCTGGAACTCACACTGGCTGACCAGGCAAGATGCATGATGTGAGAATGTTAAAGAATTCTGCTTGTGACATGCAGGAATAGTTCGAGTGCTTGCTCATATCGATTCCAATTAGGTGTGTGTGCGCGTGCCGCATGCACGATCGGAAGATTTTTTACCCTAGCAACACTTGGTGGGTCAGCTGAGGAGCCCCCTGGAGTGGCACCTTCACGGCGCCGGATATATACCCCGGCCGACCCAGTGCCCCCTCAGTTCCTTCTCACCGCCCGTGATGGTCGTTGGAACTGTGGAGCGTGGCTTACCTGAACTCCACTTCCCTAGCTTCTAGTGTAGCACTTGTTATTAGTTCTTTAGTAGTAGAAAATAGTTATTGTTCTTAGTGTAAATAGTACTTGGGGGTAAGGGGCTTCTCCCCTCCCTCCTGGTACCTGGGCTGATGCCTAGGTCCCTGGGTTTCAAACCGTTCTCAGCCTGCCTTAAACCGATGCCTACGGCAGACCCCCACAACTCCTGCTTGAAGTGCCTGAGGGAATCCCATCAATCTGACAAGTACCGCATTTGTAAGGCATTCAAGCCTTGGACTAAAAAGGAGCGGGACTTTCGCCTGAATCAGTTCCTTATGGAAGTGGCACTTAGCCCAATGTCCTTGGCCCTGCGCCGAGACCCGGTGCCGACTTTGTCGGTTCGAAGTGCGCCTGCAGCACCGGAAGGGTCAGCGCCACATCCGGACACCGGCAAACACTCCCGGCACCGGACATCTCCGGCACTCCTACCAGTGCGGCGTCGCTCCCTGTCTCCAGGACCGAAGCAGCAGCACAAGCAATCTGCTGCCCCCTTGCAGTCGCCGGCACCACCTATGCCTCCCTCAGAGTCGCGTCCCATGTTGGAGTGTCCGGCAAAGGCACCAACCCCGGTACCGTTGAGTCCGGCGCCCCAAGGGCCGTCGAGTCCGGTGCACATAAGCTCCCCGGTGTGTACCGTGGTCGAGCTCGGGCTGCCGTCCACTCCGGAGACATTCTCCACGGCGCGCGACCTGATGGTGCTCACCAAGTCAAGGCCATCGCAGCCTTCGGTTACCGCCGGTACGGGCTGTTCCCTCAAAAGGAAAGCCCTCCATGCTGCGCCCTCCGTCGCAGAGTGAGATAGGACGGCACTGATCCTGGTCCTGATCCTGGTCACAGTTCCGATCCATACGCTGGTCTCATTCATGGCACCGCTCGCAGTCCCGGCACCGATTACCATCTCGGCACCAGTTGCACTCGTGGCGCCACTCCGCCTCACAAAGATCTACTTCTCGGTATGGTCGGTACCGGTCCAGCTCCCGGCACCGATCCTGACACCGGTCTGAGCGCCAATCTACTCTGAGTCGATCCCAGCACCATTCCACCCATAGCTCTTCGTCGAGGTCCAGATCCGTCTCCCGGCACCGATATGACTGCCAGTCCCAATCAGGATCGTGGTGCCGCTCGAGACCATGGCGCCGATCTCCATCTCCACGGTGCAGTGCAGTACCACACGACAAGGCGACACAGCAAACACACTCGGCTCCACCTTGGCTATCCTGCCCTGCCACGAGGTCGTCCCAAGCAGGAAATGGCTACCCTGTCCAGGGCCAAGATGTGGACGGTGTTAGCCAATGGCAGGATGAGGGCCAGGATCCTGGTCAGGGACCTCCGCAATGATCCTTTTGGACCCCTTGGGCTTACTATCAGGCCCAGGGTGTCCCCTCGGGGGCTTTTCGCTCTGCTCACTTGGAGTCCCTGGTACCGAAGGCCACTGTGAGTCGCCCTCCCCTGGGTGGCTCAGAGGCGACAGCCCTGCCCCCAGTTCAGACCCATGCCCCTAGCATGGTGGACCTAGGGCAGTCGGACCTTCCCCAGCGAGACCTTCCCCAGGACCCGTTAGTCCCCGGAGGTATCCTCCTTGTCTTCACCTGATGAGGCGGTGGCAGGTACGTCCTACTCTGGCCCCCCACCTATAGACCTCCGTGCCTACCAGGAGGTGCTGTGCAGGGTGGCATAAAAAACCATGAGCCTCGAGGTGGTGGAGATAGAGGATCCTGTAATGAACATTCTGTCTGCCGACACACCGACCAGAATAGCCTTGCCCTTCATCCAGACTATTCAGGCTAATGCCACTATGATCTGGCAATCTCCGGCCTTTATTCCTCCTACTGCCAAAGGGGTGGCGAGGAAGTATTTGGTCCCCTCCAAAGACTACAAATACTTGTATACTCACCCCCAGCCATGCTCCCTCATTGTACAGTCTGTTAACGAGAGGGAAAGACACGGCCAAGAAGCTCCCGCTTCTAAATTCAAGTACGCTAGACGCCTGGATTTATTCGGGCGCAAAATCTACTCCACTGGCAGCTTGCAGCTCAGAGTGGCTAACCAGCAGGCCCTCTTGAGCCAATACAAATATAATACCTGGAACTCAATGCAGAAGTTCAAAGAGCTTATTCCTCAGGAGTCCAGGGAGGAGTTCAGGGCCCTACTAGAGGAGGGTAAGAAGGTAGCCCAGACATCTTTACAAGCCTCAATAGATGCGGCAGACTCGGCGGCTAGGACTCTAGCCTCGGGCATAGCTATGTGCCGCATTTCATGGCTACAGGTCTCCAGTCTCCCACCGGAACTCCAACAGACTATACAGAACCTACCCTTTGATGGCCAGGGTCTGTTTTCAGAGAAGACGGACTCCAGGCTTCAGCATCTGAAGGATAACTGGGCCATCATGTGTTCACTGGGCATGCATACCCCGGTGACTCAATGTAGGCCCTTCCGACCCCAACCGCAGCGCACCTACCCTAACCCCCAGCCGAGACAGGACTTCTTTAGAAGATGCAGCCGGGGTGGTAGGCGGAGACAGTCTGGTCCACAGATGGGCCAGAACCAAGGTCCCCCCAAACCATCAGTGAGGCCCAAACAAAATTTTTGAAGGTGTGCCTGAGGGCGGAGCACCAGTCTCCTTCCAGGATCCTTACTCACCTTTCAAAAACCGCCTTTCCTATTTCTTCCGTGCATGGTCCCATATAATGTCAGACCGCTGGGTCCTACATACAGTGGAAAGTGGATACCGCCTTCAATTTGTTTCCCCCTCCCCCTCCACCCTCCCTCCCCGTCCCTCTTCAGGGACTCTTCTCACGAACGCTCCTAGCTATCGGAGCAATAGAGGAGATTCCAAGGAAACTGAGGGGCAGGGGGTTTTACTCACGTTATTTCCTAATCCCCAAGGCAAAGGGAGGGCTATGGCCCATCCTGGACCTGCGCAGACTCAGCAAATTCATGGTAAGGTTGAAGTTCGGCATGGCTTCCCTGGGGACCATTATTCCTTTCCTGAAGACTGGTACGCCGCCCTCGACATGAAGGAAGTGTACTTCCACATAGCGAAGTACTCACCGCACAGGCGTTTCCTTCACTTTGTGAAAAACCAACAGCACTTCCAATTTACCATCCTTCCCTTCGGTCTATCCACGGCACCAAGGGTCTTTACAAAGTGTATGGCTGTCGTAGCTGCCTCACTCCGTTGACATCGGATCCAAGTGTTTCCGTACCTCGACGATTGGCTCATTCGGGGGTCGCTCCAGGGACCAGGTGCAATCTCATGTTCAGTTCACCATGAGCTTGTTCAGACAGCTGGGCCTGCTGCTCAGTGTCGGAAAGTCCACTTTGGAGCCAACCCAAAGAATAGACTTAATTGGAGCAGTCCTAGATTCGAGACTTGCCAGTGTGTGTCTACCGCACGTGCGCTTTCAGTCCTTGGTGAGCATCATCCACGACCTCCAAGGCTTCCCGAACTCGACAGTACGGACGTGCCTGGGTCTCCTGGAACACTTGGTGTCTTGTACCTTCGTGACCAGACATGCCAGACTGTGCCTCCATCCTCTTCAGGCCTGGCTCTCAACCGTATACCACCCAGGCTGGGACAGCATGAGCACAGTGGTCACAGTACTGCTGGAAGTCTTAAACTCTCTGGACTGGTGGCTGAACCCGAACTCAGTATGCCAAGGGGTACCATTCCATGCCCCACATCCCTCCCTGGTTCTAACCATGGACACATCTTGAAGAACAACAGTTACAAAGGTGAATAACCATCTTTTTTCACCAGTAGGGACGTTAATGTGTCTGTGCCAGCTGTGGGGATCCAACCTATCCTTTGCTTCCTTAGACAATGTAGCTATAGGTACCCAGACTATGAGGATGGCATCAAACAGCACTTCAGCTACTACTTCAGCCATTCCAAAACGGAAGACTGAAGGGAAGGGGGAGGTGCCTACTGAAGCAAAATGGCACAGCCTGAAATACATTTCATTTCTGCTGCTTGTGTACTCCATGTGATCAGAATGGAGAGCACTATGTTTTCATATGGGATACTGGCACTCAGTTCTACCCATTTTCTCAGCTAGCTGTGAATCCTGTGATTACTATTGCTGATCATGCTGGGCTAGTTAGCATAATAAAGGGTGCCACAGAAGCACAAGCATCAGTAGGGGCTAGCCACCCCAAGAACATGCCTAGCATATTATGCCATCTTGGGTATCTCTACACAGCAATCAGTGGTGTGACTGCAGCACATGTAGATATATCTAAGCTAGCTTTGATCTGGCTAGCTTGAATATCAATAGCAGTGAAGCTGCAGCAGCAGGGGCTATACAAGCCCACCCATGACCCTGGTATTTACTCAAGTGGCTAGCCTATGCAGTTACAGTATCATTGCTATCTTTTCTAGGAACAAAAGATGTATTCTCAACTCAAGTTAGTTAACTCCGGGTAAAATCCTGTTGAAGACCAAGTAGTTTGTAGTTCTCATGTAAGTTAAAAGGTTGACTGAAAGACTAGGCTCCCCCATAGTTTTTAGCTCAACCGGCTAACTTGCATGAAAACTACCTACTGCATTATGTTCACTAGGATTTTGAATTAAGAACAGAACTTTTATCCTAGTGAGATATTTCCATAGTGAAGATTGTTGATGAGGAGGGAACACTTAGCTACAAGCAGGTTATACATAACTGTGTTTTAATTTACACAACCTGTTTTTCTTTCCCTGTTCTCTGTGAATGAAGAATTCCATTATTAATAATGTTATTAAAATCTTCCTGGCTCTCTTTAAAGCTCCCTTATCCCTCTCTTTCTTTGTTACTCTTATTCATTAAGGCCTTGGAATATCTTTTCAAGTTCATTGTCCAATCTCGGATCCTTTACTCAAGAGCTACTTGTGGAATGGAGGAAGAACAATTTCGCTCCAGTATCCAAGAGCTTTTCCAGTCCATCAGATTCGTGCTCAGCTTGGACAGCAGGAGCTCAGAGACTCTCATCTTCACACAGGTTAGCTATTTTCTATATTCAAATACTGGAAGTGCAGAGGCAGCTATTTTGTGCACAAGGAACATATTCATCCAATAGCTAAGAGCCATAATTTGTGCTCTTTTACAGGCTGATTTTACAGAAAAAAGTGACAGTTGCACAGTAATTTTAGAAAGTGAACAGATGCACAACATCTGGGCAGTTTTACAGTGAAGAAGGGAGACAAATGTATTGTCATGTTGTGGTTAGAGTAGACATTCCATATTCTTTTTGTTTTTATGTTAAGTGTCTCATTCATAAGCATGTCTCAGAATTGGTACAGAGGAATTTTAATTCCTTTATTAGTCACAAAGAAAAGTAACAGCTCAAGTCAATACAGTAGGTCACAGCAGCTGTGCATAATGGAAAAGTTTTGATTGATGTGTAGTTAACTAGGAAACCCTAGAAAAATTCACATCCTCAGTTCACCATCACTACTGGAATCAATTGTGGATTGACTACAACCATGTTATGATATCCTTATTCATTTTTGGTAGTGCCTTACTCTGCAAACAGTCCCATTGACTTCAGTGGGAGTTCACATAAGGTAAGACGCTCCTCAGTGTGAGTAAGGATGTCACAGTCTGGCTCTGTGTTATTGTAAGGATCACTATACGAACATTTAAAAACTTAACACTTTACACAGTAGGATCTTTTGTTGTATGTGCATACCCTAGTTCAGAGGCTCTCAAATTGTGATTTGCATAGAGCTGACTGGTAACGTGGTGCTGGTTCTCAACATTCTCTGTTGTTAAAATGCAATAAAAGAGTTACAGATACATTTAATATTGTCCTAATAGGATTTTCCATGGAAGCAATTGCTGTAGTTGTCACAATAAAGTTTAATTATCCCAGTGGAGGGAAAGTGGTCAGCAAGACAATCTCTCTCTCAAGATGTGGTCCACATTATGAAAAAGTTTGAGAACCACTGCTGCAGCCTTTGGTTTAATCACTTAGCAAGAGTATGGACCAGGGTCATCAGAAATCACTGCAACTTTCTACCGGAAAACGGACATTCTGGGAAAAATAGTATCTGGGGAAACTATTCTTTTGTTTTTCATTTGGGCTATTGTAAATACATAAGGGAAACTGAACTGAGGACAGGATAGTTCTCTCTCTTTTTTGCCCTGTGTTACTACTGTCTTTCAAAATGTCTTCACTTCAGGCATTTGTATATTTATAAAACCTGTCCTGTTTAATATTTGAAAAGTTTACTCTTTGTTTCCCACTTGCCATTGTGTTGCCCCCTCGACCCTCATTGCCCCATAGGCCCCTCAGCCTGGAGGACAGGTGAGCGGAGCTGGGACATGTGCCCCACAAAAGTGTGGTGGTACTTCAAGGCCGTCGTTTAATTCTGTAAGTAATAATAACTTTGCCTGCACCACTCTTTCATCATGGATGTGCCCTGTGACTCTCCTTTCCCTACCCAAATCCATCTTTTCCTGCATATAATCTTGGAGTGCAGTGTACAACTGTTCAGGTTTTTTTTGAAAATAGGGAAAGATGTGGAATATTCTGGTAATGGATTGAACATGTAGGATTTCAAACACTGAAAATACAGTACAAGTGGTCATCAATACCTACGTGAGTCGACTTGTTCAGGAGAAACAACAATGAGAGGAAAAAAACATATCCAATCAGTCATGAAAGAGAACAGATATTGGATCTTATTCATCCTTCAGTAAACAAGATATATTTAATAGCTACATGGTCATGAAAAACAATGACGAGAAGGAAAATATTTTAGATCCAATATTGAAAGAGAAGAGATATTGGATCTTATGCATCCTTCATTATAAAGGATGCTTGCCTTAACATATTAATAATCAGGAGAAACAATGGTTGGAGAGAAGATATTTTAGACAAATGATGAAAGAGAAGACTTACTTGGACCTTGCTCATCCTTTCTGCTTGTACCAGGATGATGGTGACAAATGGCAATTTACAAGTTCAAGCCTTTTGTTATAATGATTAGGGTCTTTAAGTGCATGTATCTGTAACAAGGTTGGGACTCACCACTGCGGCACCTCCTACTGGTTACTCCGGGAATTAGCTCAGTCCAGTGGAGCACCCCCTCTCGGTGGTATCCCGCCCGTTGTCTTGCCCTCGGTTGGCTTCTGAGCCCACGTCGCTCACCAACTCGCAGCGTCCTCTTCTGGACCACTGCCTTCCGGCAGTGCCCCTTAGTCCTTCCACACCCCCTTCCGGGGGGGGGGGAGGGGTGTCAATCAGCAGTCTCTATGTCCAGCCACCGTGGTCAACCACACACCCCAAAGTCTAATCTCTCCTGTCAGGGATCTGGCGTGGTCTATAATGGCCGCTCCCTACAGCCAATGACTGGGTGTCCTGCAAGGGGGGAAGAGGGGGACCCAGGCCCGCCCACTACTCTGGGTCCCGGCCCAGGGACCCTCTGGCAGCAGCCTCGCTGTCTTCCTTCTCTCCCCTCCGTCTGTCTACTTCCCTGGGCTGCTTCCCCTACGGCCCCTTGCACCCGCTAGGCCCTTCTCTTCAGGGCCTGCAGCCTGGCAGGCCTCAGGCTAGAGTTCCTCTCTGTTCCCTGAGCCTGGCCAGCACTGCGCTGTCCGGGGTGCTAGTCTCCCTGCTCTGGAGACAGGCCTTCCCCTGTCGAAGGCCTGGGACAGACTGACTTTCCTCTCTCTGAGCAGCCTTCTTATAGGGCTGAGCCTGGCCCTGATTGGCTGTCTCCAACCTGGGCCCTGATTGGCTCTCAATAAGCTCTTCTCCCATTGGCTCCCTGTCTGCGCAGACCCACTGGCCTGACGCAGCCCATACTCTCAGGGAGTGGGGCAGCCACCCCACTACACACCCTCCCCCTTAAGAGCCCTCTCAGGGGGGAATTCCCTATCGCCCCTGTGCTCTTCGCAGCTGGGCCCTCAGGGAATCTCTCTCATAGCACAGTCCCTCCACTAACTGGAGCCACCTGCTTTCTACCTCTATTGTCTGGGTCCCCACCGTAGACCTCTCTGGTCCTATGCGGGTTCCCACATCCATTTGGGTTCCCACATTGGCCCTCCTGGCCCCTATGTGGGTTCCCTCTTTTAGGTGGGGCCTCTCTGCCCCAGCCCCCTTCTCTTTGGGGGCCTCGGCCTGGACTACCACCCCCTGTTGGCTAGCCCTAGACCGAGCCTTGGTCTCAGGCACTCCCCCTTTCTGGCTCGGGGGTAATGCCTTTTTATGTGGCCCTTGGTGTGGCAGTGGAAGCACCCTCGGCGCCTTCCCCCTGCCACGGCCTTAGTCCTGCTTGTCTGGGCCGTAGCCCCTCCTTCTGGGCTGTCCTGGGCCTTGGGAGCCCTGTAGGGGCACTCCCTCTTTAGGTGTCCCTGCTCCCCACAGACCCAACAAGCTGGGGGCCCTCCTGTTACTCTCACAGGGGGTGCCTTGTCTGGGTGGGGCCTCTCTGCCCCCTCCCAGTAGGGACACTCCCTCCTGAAGTGACCCTTTCGCCCACAGGCATAACATTGCTTGAGTCCAGGCCCTGGCCTCTCGCCCTTGGCGCCTGGTCTCCTATATGGTCTGGGTGCCCACCCCTGCAGCAGCCAGAGCACCTCTCTCCCTGCTGCTCGGCAAGCTGAGCCACCCAGGCCCTCCAGTAAAAGTCTTTGTTCTCCACCATTTTCGTCTCTATCTCTCAGTCTTTTCTCTTAGTCTCTCAATGTGGCACAATCTGCCTAGTCCTCGCTCTTGCCCCTTGTGTCAGGGGTGGACCGCCGTGCCCACGTTCTCCACCACGTGTAACAAGGTTGGGACTCACCACCGCGGCGCTTCCTACTGGTAACTCCGGGAATTAGCTCAGTCCAGTGGAGCACTCCCTCTTGGTGGTATCCCGCCCGTTGTCTTGCCCTCGGTTGGCTTCTGAGCCCACGTCACTCACCAACTCGCGGTGTCCTCTTCCGGACCACTGCCCTCCGGCAGTGCCCCTTAGTCCAACCACACCCCCTTCCGGGGGGGGGGGGCGTGTCAGTCAGCAGTCTCTATGTCCAGTCACCGTGGTCAACCACATACCCCAAAGTCTAATCTCTCCTGTCAGGGATCTGGCGTGGTCTATAATGGCCGCTCCCTACTGCCAATGACTGGGTGTCCTGCAAGGGGGGAAGAGGGGGACCCAGGCCCGCCCACTACTCTGGGTCCCGGCCCAGGGACCCTCTGGCGGCCGCCTCGCTGTCCTCCTTCTCTCCCCTCTGTCTGTCTACTTCCCTGGGCCGCTTCCCCTATGGCCCCTTGCACCTGCTAGGCCCTTCTCTTCAGGGCCTGCAGCCTGGCAGGCCTCAGGCTAGAGCTCCTCCCTGCTCCCGGCCAGCACTGCGCTGTCTGTGGTGCTAGTCTCCCTGCTCTGGAGACCTTCCCCTGTCAAAGGCCTAGGACAGACTGACTCTCCTCTCTCTGAGCAGCCTTCTTATAGGGCTGAGCCTGGCCCTGATTGGCTGTCTCCAACCTGGGCCCTGATTGGCTCTCAATAAGCTCTTCTCCCATTGGCTCCCTGTCTGCGCAGGCCCACTGGCCTGCCATAGCCTATACTCTCAGAAAGTGGGGCAGCCACCCCACTACAGTATCATTGTACGATAGTAACGCTAGTCCAGTGCTTGTCTGTTGGATATTTCATAGCAATACTGATCCAGTACTGTTCTAGTAAAGACTTAAATCTAATGGTGAAGATGGTTATTTAGAACAGCTCTGTTCTTGTTTCATTGTTTATTTTTCATACACTGATCCAGAGTTAGGTCTTTTGAGTGAATAAAAAGCAACCCAGATAACTGGAAAACTATTAAGCCATGACAGAAATGCTCAAGGCCTTAGCAAAAATCTTTCTTCACACTTCTCCTTTCACCCAGGATGTCAGAGATCTCTCTCTCCATGCTTCTTTCCCAACCATCACAATGAAATTGATTCTGCCCTCTTTCCAGTTCAATGATCTGACAAGAGGAATATACCAGACCATTGCAGATACTTGTACAGAGAGCAGCCAGACCCTCCTAAGAATTAATAAACCATCACAGAGATCCCGCAGGTTATCTTGCATATTATTGAACTATTACTAGGTTTCCTAAATCATTACAGAAATCCTCCCACTCAGAAGAAAGATTTATAGGCAGGCTTCAGGCAAACTGTTGCAAGAATGCCCAGGGCCATAATACTGATATCTCAGGCCATTATCCCAAAGGCTGTCACAGACCTCCCAAAATTAGTCTACAGAATCATCAGATTATCATAGAGATAAACTGATGTAGAGATTCACAGCCATTGTAATAGCCTTCAAAGAGATACCTTGAAATATTTCAAAACTCTCAGACTGTTATTAGTTTAATTAAACATCTATATGTTGCATGTGATGGCACTTGTAAGCTCTTTAGGCCACTATGTAATCAAAAAGATGCTGGGAGAGATAACAGGCAAGAGAAATGGAGGAAGGGATAAAGGAATATAGAGAATGTTACGGACTATACAGGACAAATTGTTAGTTCTAAAAGGCTTTTGTTTTTATTTTATTCATAATTGCATTTTTTATTTTTATTGTGTAAGGGACATTAGCTAGAGGATCATTGTTTGTTGGAAGGATTGTGGATAAAGGTGTTTTGAAGAGGGAAATTGTGTGGTGTATAGGATCAGGGAAGACATTCCAAGTCTAAGGGCCAGCATGAGAGAAGGCACAGAAGTACTTCTGGGAAAAAAGAAAAAGTATGCGGAGAGAAGAAAGACTGGCAGAATAGATGAGAGTGGTGGATAGCCACTCATGAGATGTAGGGAAGAGCAGAGCTGGAAAGAGTCTAACAAATTGAGTTCAGTTATTTTGAAATTTTTACGCAAAGGACTGTAGAGCCAGTTAGGGGATTCATAAAAGGGGATGATATGGTCAAAAAGTGAGTTTCTTGGTGACATTTTGGATAGATTGGATAGGAGTGAGGCAGTTGTTGGGAAGACTAGAGAAGAGGTTACAATAGTCCAGGTGGGAGGTTATTAAGACATGCACAGGGATTTTGGATGCACTGTAAAGGAGGAAACAGAAGGATTTTAAAACATCTTGAATATGAGGGGTAAATGGGAGGAGTTAAGGATAACATCAGGTGTGTGGGCCTGGAGATTGGAAGGGCTCATGGAATTATCTACTATCATGGAGAAGTGAATATGAAGGAAGGACATGAGTGTGAAATGAAGAGTTCTGTTTTTGTTATGTTGAGGTCCTTCCTCCAGTCCAGAGATATCTTCAGGGATAACTCCAAGCTACTGAAGTTATCCCCTTATAACAGAAATAATTTTGCTCTATTATTTGCATGGTATGATGCACAATTTTCATGCAAAAATACCCTACCTCACTGTTGTAGAAGTACAGTAATATCATGTGTTGGTGGTGCTTTTAAGGATCTCTGAGTATCTTATTTATAAACAACCTTTCAGAATGGTTTGTAAATCTCCCTTATTAAGTTGTTTCAGTGCAAAAAACTTTATAGAAGTTCTTTAACTCAGAAGCACTTTTTTTTCCCATTAAAAGATAAAATAAAATAAAAATATTTGGACCAGTTTGGGATTTTTTCTGTTTTGTTCTCCTGTCCTTAAAAAACCGTGAGGCTATAATATGGCCAGTACTGTTGTGGGTTTTTTGTTTTTTTAAATCACTCTGTTCTCAACTTATTATATAATATGTTGATATTGCAAAGCTTCAGAACAAAGCATGATCTTACATACCAGAAGTGCTTTGCTTTTGGGAGCTGCATGGTGATATAAAGATAGAATATCAGCCACCAATTTGAATGAAATAGCTTTTTTCAGACCCGTAACTCTCTTTTACATTGTTTATTTGTATTTCACACAAATATCCCTATTCTTTAGTTACAGAACTCAAAACTGTCATAGTTTGTTCATTTTCTTTTTTCAGGCTGCTTTACTGAATTCCTTCCCTGCAATCTTTGATGAGCTATTGCAGATGTTCACCGTGCAGGAAGTAGCAGAGTTTGTGAGAGGAACTCTAGGAAGCATGCCCAGTACAGTGCATATCGGACAGTCGATGGATGTAGTTAAGCTGCAATCTATAGCACGCACTGTGGACAGCCGCCTGTTTTCTTTCTCGGGTAAGACAGTAGCATCCATTTGTAACACTTGTAGCTGAATGCCCCTGGTAAATCCAGCAAAGTGATAGTAGGATCCTATTGCATTTTTTGCAGCTGCTTTGTGGAGAACCATACAGTGAAGAATACAAATAAACTTGGAGAAATTGTTAGCTATGTTGTACTTCTGGTGTATGTATGCGCTTTATGTATATATTGTTCTACATATATGGAGCTTTTCCTACAGTGAAGAATGCGGTGTACTCTATGTGATATACTCCCATAAATAAATTTTGTGTGACCTCAGATAGTGTAGAAAACATGAGATTTAGGATACAGAACAATACTCTTAACTAGCATATCCATTGATTAAAAACATACTTATTAAGTGATCATTCAATTATTACCATTATCAGTGCTCAAAGGAATACACTGTGCTACATCTCTAGTATTTTTTCTTATTACAACTGCATTGAACATGACACAGATATGAAGACAATCCCTGCCCCAGCAAGCTTGCAGCCCGAAAGACACTCACTGAAAGAGGAGCTGCAATGAGAGACCCAGGAAAGAGTCACTTTAGATATATATATTTTTTTAAATTCTTAATCTGAACATTTTTATTTTCACATTTGTGGGGTTTATAAAAGGAATGGGTGTTTTGGAGGCATTTGAAAGAGGAAAAGGTGAGAGCCTGGTGCACTGAGTTGGGGAGGTCATTCCATGTATAAGGGTCTGCGTGAAAGAAGTTAAGAAGACTGGAGTGGAAGAAGAAAACAAAAGGGTTTTAGATGCTGGCATATTTGTCCAAAGAAAGGGACAGAGAGGAAACACAGTAGACAGTGAGATCCAATAAGCCAGGGCTGAGTCTGCCAGGGCCTTGAAGATGAGGAAGAGAGAATTAAACTTTAATAAAGTGGGTGGCAAGGGGGAACAAGTGAAGCACATCGAAGAGGGCAGTGATGTTGTCTGACTGGCAGGCAATGGATTCTGTTTCTTTAAATACTTTAACCCTATGAGTTAATATATTTTCCTTAGGGTTCTAAGGGCTGGAGCTAAGTAAACCTGACTCCTCTCTGTTAGCCTCTCCATTTCCTCCTGCTCTCTTTAACAAGGGATTCCGGCATCCAAAGCCCTCCTTTACCTGCCAACCCAACATCTTCTTAACCTCATTGCATTCTAATGAACAGAAAGCATCACAGTTCCTTCCTGTTTCAGAGTGGTAGCCATGTTAATCTGTAGCAGCAAAAAGAATGAGGCGTATTTGTGGCACCTTAGAGACTAACAAATTTATTTGAGCATAAGCTTTCGTGGGCTAAAACCCACTTCGTCGGATGCATGCAGTAGAAAATACAGTAGGAAGTTATATATACACAGAGGACATGAAAAAATGGGTGTTGCCATACTAAATATAACGAGAGTAATCAGTTAAGGTGGGCTATTATTAGCAAGAGAAAAAAAACTTTTGTAGTGATAATCAGGATGGCCCATTTCCAACAGTTGACAAGAAGGTGTGAGTAACAGTAGGGGGAAAAATTAGCATGGGGAAATAGGTTTTACTTTGTGTAATGACCCAACCACTCCCAATCTTTATTCAAGCCTAGTTTAATGGTGTCCAGTTTGCAAATTAATTCCAATTCTGCAGTTTCTCATTGGTCTGTTTTTGAAGTTTTTTTTGTTGGACTATTGCGACTTTGAGGTCTGTAATCGAGTGACCAGGGAGGTTGAAGTGTTCTCCGACTGGTTTTTGAATGTTATAATTCTTGATGTCTGATTTGTGTCCATTTATTCTTTTGCATAGAGACTGTCCGGTTTGGCCAATGTACATGGCAGAGGGGCATTGCTGGCACACGATGGCATATATCACATTGGTAGATGTGCAGGTGTTCCTCTTCCTATTGGCCTGTTTTCCTTGCACCTATCCACTCAAACATGTGGCTGCCTTTGGTGCTGATTTCTATTTTCTCCCAGCACGTGAGTCTTTTGCAGCCTTTCTACAGGGTAAGCCCATTGGCCAGGCATACTAGAGGAAGGAATAAGGAAATCCTAGCAGTGAGGAGTCTGGGCCAATCAGCACTCACTGCAGGCAAGAATCCTGATGTATGGCCTTGCCTCCCAAAAGCCAGAAAACCTCCCTGCTTCCAACATTGCACCCTTTCCACTATTTTGTGCAATGAATACAGTCAGGTCCTTAAGGTGATGAACCCATAAAGATAAGCTAATTTCCTAAGAATTAAATATATACAGAGTTTGACTCACTGAGCTGCTGTAAAAGCAGCATGAAGTGAACAAAGGGCCACACAGCAGGAAATTAATTCTAGCAAATGGCAATTCACACCTGTTGTTTGCAAGCATATTCACAGTATTCTTACCACTTCAAAAGTTATTTTTCCTCCCTTGGTATCTTGCTGTTAATTGATTTATCTCGTTAGACTGACCTCACACTTGGTAAAGCAACCCCCATCCTTTCATATATTTATACCTGCTCCTGTATTTTTCACTTCATGCATCCGATGAAGTGGGTTCTAGCCCATGAAAGCTTATGCCCAAATAAATTTGTTAGTTTCTAAGATGTTACAAGGACTCCTCGTTGTTTTTACATTCACAGTAGTTAACATCAGGCAAGCCATTTAGATGTACCATTAATTCATTGTTTAGTGACTTTGAAATGCATTGCACTGAAAATCTGTTCTGTAGTAATCCCACCAATTAATCAGGCATGCCATTTATCAGAGGGCCAATTAAGTGAATTCTACTGTATCAGCATCCTATATTAATACTAATTCCTCGGTTTCCACATACAGTAACTCCTCACTTAATGTTGTAGTTATGTTCCTGAAAAATGTGACTTTAAGTGAAACGATGTTAAGCGAATCCAATTTCCCCATAAGAATTAATGTAAATGAGGGGGTTAGGTTCCAGGGAAAAAATTTTCACCAGACAAAAGACTATATATATATACACACAGTATAAGTTTTAAACAAACAATTTAATACTGGTACACAGTGATGATGATTGTGAAGCTTGGTTGAGGTGGAGGAGTCAGAGGGTGGGATATTCCCAGTGCCTTACTGCTAAATGATGAACTAGCAATTGGCTGAGCCCTCACGGGTTAATTCTCACACTCTACTGTACAACGCAGCAGGAAAGGAGGGAGGGCAGACCGAGACACACACCCTCTGTGTGTGTGTGTGAGAGAGAGAGAGAGAGAGAGATGCGTATTTCCCCTTTAAGTATGAAGAGTGGGGTCAGAAGTACACTGCCTTGTTAATTAGATCAGCAAGCTGAGACCAGACCGCAGCTGCTGCTGCCTGGAAGCTCCCTCTGTTGTGTGTCCCCCCTGCTCTATGGAAGATGGGGTAAGCGGGGTGCAGGAGAAGAGGGGAGGGGGACACCCTGACATTAGCCCCCCTCTTCTTCCCCCCCACACAGCAAGCAGGAGTCTCAGGGAGCAGCTCCAAGGCAGAGGGCAGGAGCAGCACATGGCAGTGGGGGGAGGGACAGCTGCAATTGCTAGCATGATGGACAGCTGCTGTACAGGGAACTTAGGGGAGTGGGGAGCTGATAGTAAGAGCTGACTGGGGGGGTTGTCGGTCCACCCTGGTTCCAACCACCCACCACCTATCTCCACCTGGCTGCTCTTCCTGCAAGCAGTGGACAAAGCAGGCGGCTGCCAAATGACGTTAGACGGGAGCATTACACAACTTTAAACAAGCATGTTCCCTAATTGATCAGCAACAAAACAACGTTAACCGGGACAGCTTTAAGTGAGGAGTTACTGTACAAAGTTTTTGGATAATATCAAGGTTGCTGAAATTCAGGTCTGTCCTAGAATAATTCTGAGTCTTGTTTCCCTCTTTTAGAATCTCGGCGAATCTTGCTCCCTGTGGTTCTTCATCACATTCACCTTCATCTGAGACAGCAGAAGGAGTTACTCATCTGCTCTGGGATCCTCAGTAGTATCTTCTCCATTATCAAGGCCAGCTCCTTGGTAATCTGCCCATCTGTCTTCTCCATTCCAACACTAAATTACTGAAGCACAATCTGAGATAGTTTCTATTGGATATATATCTTTTTCAGTGAATCTTTTTATAACAGAACTCTAACTTTATTAGCAGCAAGAGAATTCCTTAACTGAACGACCGCCATTGTGTGTATGACTCATAGCATTCTGGTTACAGCATGTTCTTATTGTGAAAACACACACACACACACCTCAGACAAACCCAGCAAGACTGACACTGTTTAATTTTCTTCACCCTAGCCTGGAACTCACTTATCTGTGGTGCTCAAAAGCCCTACCCAGTCCTGTCACTTGCAGTTCTGTAGGAGACAGTAACTAGCACTTTATCATGAATATTAAGAGAACGCTGTAAAATTAGCTAATCAATGAAATCATGCTTATTTTCAGAAATTGCTGCTGATTTAAACAGGTGGCTTTGATCTTTAGGATACTCTTATCTCGAATGCCACCTCAGTCGTTTTTTAAAATGTTCACAGTTTCCTACAGGGCAGTGAAATATCCCAGGTTACTCCAAAGGAGGAAGTCTATGGTGTTTAAAATAAGTCACATCAATGAGTATTTTGAACTGTGCACTGTAGTTCTGTAAGTTTGAATGGGATGAAAGAAACAATAAAATAATGTTCCCACAGAACATAGGGGAAAAGAAGTTGGTCCCATTGTGCCACGGAGTACACAGGTCTCTGATTATGGACTTATATTAGGGCTGGCAAGTGATTAAAAAAATTAATTGCACGATTAAAAAATTAATTGCAATTAATTGCGTGATTAAAAAAATTAATCACGATTAATCGCGCTATTAAACAATAATAGAATAACATTTAAATATTTTGGATGTTTTCTACATTTTCAAATATATTTATTTCAATTACAACACAGAATACAAGGTGTACAGTGTTCACTTTATATTTATTTTTTATTACAAATATTTGCACTGTAAAAAACAAACGAAATAATATTTTTCAGTTCATCTAATACAAGTACTGTAGTGCAATCTCTTTACTGATGAAAATTGAACTTACAAATGTAGAATTATTTACAAAAAAACTGCATTCAAAAGTAAAACAATGTATAACTTTAGAGCCTACAAGTCCACTCAGTCCTACTTCAGCCAATCGCTCAGACAAACAAGTTTGGTTACAATTTACAGGAGACAATGCTTCCCACTTCTAGTTTACAATGTCACCAGAAAGTGAGAACGGGCATTCACGTGGCACTGTTGTAGCTAGCGTCGCAAGACATTTACATGCCAGAGGTGCTAAAGGTTCATATGTCCCTTCATGCTTCAACAACCATTCCAGAGGACATGCGTCCATGCTGATGACGGGTTCTGCTCGATAACGATCCAAAGCAGAACGGACTGACACATGTTCATTTTCATCATCTGAGTCAGATGCCACCAGCAGAAAGTTGATTTTCTTTTTTGGTCGTTCGGGTTCTGTAGTTTCCACATCTGAGTGTTGCTCTTTTAAGACTTCTGAAAGCATGCTCCACAACTCGTCCCTCTCAGATTTTGGATGGCACTTCAGATTCTTAAACTTTGGGTCGAGTGCTGTAACTATTTTTAGAAATCTCACATTGGGACCCTCTTTGCGTTTTGTCAAATCTGCTGTGGAAGTGTTCTTAAAACAAATGTGCTGGATTATCATCTGAGACTGCTATAACATGAAATATATGGCAGAATGCGAGTAAAACAGAACAGGAGACATACAGTTCTCCCCCAAGGAGTTCAGTCACAAATTTAATTAATGCATTATTTTTTTAACGAGCATCATCAGCATGGAAGCATGTCCTCTGGAATGGTGGCCAGAGCATGAAGGGGCATACAAATGTTTAGCATATCTGGGATGTAAATACCTTGCAACACAGGCTACAAAAATGCCATGTGAATGCCTGTTCTCCCTTTCAGGTGACATTTTAAATAAGAAGCAGGCAGCAGTATCTCCCATAAATGTAAACAAACTTGTTTGTCTTAGCGATTGGCTGAACAAAAAGTAGGACTGAGTGGACTTGTAGGCTCTAAAATTTTACATTGTTTTGTTTTTGAGTGCAGTTATGTAACAAAAATAATCTACATTGTAAGTTACACTTTCATGATAAAGAGATTGCACTACAGTACTTGTATGAGGTGACTTGAAAAATACTTTCTTTTGTTTATCATTTTTACAGTGCAAATATTTGTAATCAAAATTAATAATATAAAGTGAGCACTGTACACTTTGTATTCTGTGCTGTAATAGAAATCAATATACTTGAAAATGTAGAAACACATCCAAAAATATTGAATACATTTGAATTGGTATTCTATTGTTTAACAGTGCAATTAATCGTGATTAATTTTTTAATCACGATTTTTTTTAGTTAATCACGTGAATTAACTGTGATTAATCGACAGCCCTAATTTATATCTTTTGATGTGTTCCAATATCCTTCCAACAGGGAGGGAAGAGGTGAGAAGTCATATACTGTAACATTGCAGCCATATGACAGTGTCCTCTATGTAGGGCGATGTTTATTTTCTCCCTCCGAACCTCCATCTCCAGGAACCTCTTTTGGTAACAATTCTTCCCAAGCTTCTCTAAAGTTATCAGAGTCCCATCATGAAGGTTGTTCCTGGCGTGGTTGGAGCTGCACATTTGGCTTGCCATTTCTGTCCTCAGCTACTAATTGTCTGTTTTCTTACTGCTCACTGTAGGAGGCAGATGTAGTGGAGGAGGTTGAGATGATGGTGGAGAGCCTCCTGGATGTACTTTTACAGACTCTGCTTACTATCATGAGTAAATCGCAGTCTCAGGAGGCGGTAAGAGGGCAGCGTTGCCCGCAGTGCACAGCCGAAATCACTGTTAGTAACTAACAATCAGGTTCTATTTCCTGCTTCTCTAACGTTCAGCTCCCTTTATCCCACTCCCTCACAACCACCTACACCTCATTACCATCTCTCCTGCATGAACGATCACAGCTTTCTCTCCTTTCCTTCCCACTCATGAATCCATTCCTTCCACTCTGAAAAAAATCTGTCACAATGTACTAGTCAGGCTGCTTCATGTTTACATCAGCAACTGATGGGGCCCAGAAAGCTTTCCTGCTTGCTATAGTTACTATCTTGGATTACATTTGAAGTTATGATTGCAAATTATCATTTGGTAGTCTCTGGCAGATGCCAATTAGATGATGATTTAGGGCTCCACCTCTAAATGGGCACCAAAATAGCATTGGGAATATCATGATTGCTCACCAGCAGGCCAGTGCCATTCACTTCAGTTCCTGGAGAGATTCTGCTCAACTGATCCACACTTATCACTTCCCACAAATGAAACAGGTGCATCCTTCAGGAGAAGGAAATAACAGATAGGGAATCGAGTGTGTTGCTGAGCTGGGTGGGAGGAAAGGAGCAAAGAGAGATGACGATAGCACCAAACCTGATCTTTGCAAAGGGTGCTAATACGCTTACAGCTGGCCCAAATTACCCAACAGCATGGGCAGGAGCGGCGCCAGGGTTTTTAGCGCCCTAGGCAGGGGTCCTTCCGCGCTCCCGGTCGTTGTCGGCAATTCTGCAGCGGGGGGTTCCTTCCGTGCTCCCGGTCTTCGGGGCACTTCGGTGGCGGGTCCTGGAGCGAGTGAAGGACCCGCCGCAGAATTGCCGCCGAAGACCCGGAGCACGGAAGGACCCTCCGCCGCCGAATTGCAGCCCCCCCAAATCCTGGTGCCCTAGGCGACCACCTAGGTCGCCTAAATGGAAGCGCCAGCCCTGAGCATGGGACAAAGAGGGAATGAGAATTCTTCCTTGTCCTTCGCTAAAAGAAGGGGGAAAGAATAAAATTCCCATCCAGCCTTCTCCCTTCCTGTACTCATTGCATTACATATTCTATCCTAACCCTATTTTTACTTGATTCAAATACTGAGCTGATATCAGCACCACTTGTGTTGTCAATCTCTTCTCCAAAACACTTTCCACCCAGTGTTAATTTTCTTATAAATTGGCTGGGAATTTGAGTGTGTTGAGCAGGTAGATGTACAGTCAGTGCCTCCACACTAGGAACAAAGATGTTTCCTAACCTCTTGTTAGCTAAAATGCAGTAACAAACATAAGGTAAATTCCTAATGAAGACAAGGCAGTTTGTAGGGGTGAGTCTAGGGTTTACCTTCACTTGCTAACATGTTACAACCGCAACTGCCTTTTCCTCACTATGATTTTACATACTTTCGCTTACATCTGTTAGCTAACACATGGTCAGAACACACCTTTTTCTTAATAAAGACAAGGTATTAATGTTAATTGGAGTAGCTCAGAAAAGTTTATAAACATTCCAGAGCATGTGGGCAGATACCTGAGTCCATCTGAAAAAGGAACTTGCCCAGGACACTCCCAGATATAAAATCTCTTCAGAAACATTCTTTATGAACATTCATATTTAGCACAGTATCTGTAATGTGAGACACAAGATTAGGTACTTCTTAAAAAATCTTTGCAATTGTTTAAAAATAAATTGCTTCAATGGCTTAGAGACACAATTGCTACAAGGAGACATAGTCATAGCAGGAAACTAGTAATGTGGAGACAGATACCATTCCTGACTGCCACTGACTTGCAACCTTACCTTTGACACAATGCCTAACCCTTTTATGCTGTACTCTTCAAATGTGTAAAAATGGGGATTTTTACTCACCTTTGTAAAGCACTTTTGAGAGGCTGTGGTGAAAGGAGCTATATAACTGCAAAGCATTATTTACTATGTAAGACCTTGATTTCAGAGCAGCTTCTCCTACATACTGGGAGAGAGAGCCCTTCACTGTCAGTATTGACCATTTAAACTCTGATATTTGTAATAAGTCCTATGAAAAAAAGAGCACACACAGCTGAGCTTCTGAGAGTTTTTGCTATGTATTAACAGGAAATAGAGATAATTTGTCATACAGTATTTTTAATCTCTGCAAATGAACTTCTTCTTCGCGTGCTTGTTCACGTCCATTCCACATTAGGTGTGCGCGCGCTGCGTGCACGGACGTCGGAAACTTTTTTCCTTAGTGGCTGCCATCGGATCGGCAGGGGAGCCCCCTAGAGAGGCGCCTCTATGCTGCTGCATATATACCCCTGCCGACCCGACTCCCCTTCAGTTCCTTCTTACTGTCCATGCTGGTGTTGGAACAACTCTTTCGCTCGCTTGTGAGTGATCCCTTAGCACAGTTGTAGCAGTTATCAGTGGTTAGCAGATATCTGTAGTTAATAGTTACCAGTAGTTAGCACTTCTTTATAGTACATAGTTAAGCTTCCTTTGTTTTAGGTGTCTGGAAGTTGTTTCCAGCACCAGCCCTGGCCCAAGGGTTTAAAGCATGTGCCATGTGCCGCAAGCCTATGCCAATCAGTGATCCCCACGACTCGTGTCTCCGCTATTTGGGGGAATCGCACCAGATTGAGCGCTGCAAGATCTATAAGGCTTTTAAGCCAAGAACAAAGAAAGAAAGAGACTTTCGCCTCAAGCAGTTACTCATGGAGGCCGCGCTGCAACCTACGGCCTCGGACCATCTGGCTTCAGTGCCGGCGTCCTCGGTGTGGAGTGCCCTGGCATCAGTCCGTGATCTGGCGCCGGTGGGGCACCGTAAGCATGTGGCACCAAGGCAACAGGACAAGCCCCAGCACTGCTCGACCTCTCCAGTATGGTTGAAGGGGCAGCCTAAAGGCGATAGAGGGCGCTCCCCACATAAAAGGTGGCACCTTCCAAGGGACCGAGCACTCAGAGGGGCAGTGCGGCCCCAGGACATACACTGGCACCGGTGGCTTTGGCGCCACAGGGCCCATTGAGCCCCGGGCTAAGTGGGTTGACCGCAGAAGAAGGGCTGGAAGACATCCTAGAACAGCCCTCCACCCCAGACACCTTTGAGGTAGCAAAAGACCTCATCGAGCTGTTGGTGGCAAGCCCCCTCCCTGGCAAGGAGAAGCCTCCAGCACCATCACCAAGGGTGCCATCCAGAGGCAAGCCAGCAATGGTGCACCGCTCGAGGTTACCGCCCCGGCACCGCTCCCAGTCGAGCTCAGCCTCTGTGGACTCCCAGTTACCTTTGGCTCAGCGGGACTCGATGGCACTGGAACTGAGCCAGCACACGGCACCGGCTCTGCCGGTGCACCGTCACTAAGCCGGCACTGAGGGGACATAAGGCAGCAGTCCCCGGCCCCGAGCAGAAGGCAGCGATCCCGGTCCTAAGAACATCGGTACCGATCCCGGTCCCGGTTGGTGAGGAGCCACTCTCCAGCCTCCCAATGGCACTGTGCCATGGCACCGCCTTGGCCTTTGAGGTCGGCATCCTCGGAATCCAAGGTTGATTCAGGCCGATCCAGCTATGCCTGCAGGGCATCGGCTAGCAGGGAGCCCTAGACCGTGTGGCATCCCCAATGGGGCCTGCCAGGACAATGGCCCTTTTGGACACCATGGGCCTATCATCAGCAGCAAGGGACCTCCTCCAGAGCTTCAAGGTCCGGCTATTCGGTGCATTGGTCCTGGTCCCCACGCAGACACCCCTCCGCACCCAAGGAGGCTACAGTATCCACGCCGCCAGACGCTTCTCCGGAACACCAGCGAGCGGAAGCGGCACCGAGCCCGAGGCCGTCCCAGGGACAATCAGCCAGGCAGGGCTCGGACATGCCCCCGCCTATGATGAGGAGCAAGAAGAGCAGGTGGAGGAAGCACAGCAGGCCCTCACCTCCTCATCGTCCCCAGACGAAGCTGTGGTGGGCACGGCGGTGTCGGGGCCTCCCCCAATTGACCACAGGGCAGATCAGGAGCTGCTCCGCAGGGTCGCCCAGAACTTGGACCTACAGGCGGAGGAAGCGGTGGAGCAGGAGGATCCTCTGGTGGCCATCCTAAGCCCTAAAGGCCCCTCCAGAATTGCACTCCCGCTTATAAAGACAATTCAGTCTAACTACAAGACGGTCTGGCAACCCCAGCCTCTAGCGCACCGACGGCAAGGGGGGGTGGAGAGGAAGTACTTCGCCCCCTCCAAGGGATACGACTTCCTATTTTGTCATCCGGCCCCCTGTTCGCTGGTCGTCTCAGCCGTGAATGAACGGGAGCGTCATGGCCAGCAAGCCCCGGCTCCCAAGGCCAAGGAGGCTAAACGTTTGGACCTCTTCGGAAGGAAGATCAGCTCCTCTGGGGGCCTCCAATTAAGGATTGCGAACCAGCAGGCAATCCTAAACAGGCACAATTTTAATTCCTGGGCAGCAGTTTCCAAATGTAAAGACTCCTTGCCCCAGGGTTCTCAACCTGAGTTCACGGCCTTCGTGGAAGAGGGAAAGGCAGTTGCCAAGACCTCTTTACAGGCCTCTCCGGACTCGGGAGACGCAGCAGCCAGAACAATTGCCTCAGGTGTGGTGATGAGGCACTCAGCGTTGCTTCAGGCTTTCTGCCAGAGGTCCAGAACACCACTGAGGACCTCCCCTTCAAAGGGTCAGGCCTCTTTTCCGACCAGATGGATGCCAGGCTGCATAGCCTTAAAGACTCCCGGGCAACCCTCAAGTCATTAAGAATGCACACCCCAGCGACTCAGAGGAAGCCATTCAAGCCCCAACCGTTGCAGCAACGGCAGTACCAGCCTCGCCCTAGGCAGGAGCCTTATCACAGGAGGGGCAGAGACAACAGACGCAGGCGGAATAACATGCCTAATCAGGGCCAGGGCAAGCCCCAGCCTGGCAACAAGCAGGGGTTTTGAAGCTACGCTCGAGGACAGCGTACTAACCCAGCTCCTGGATCCTTCCCCATGTTTCCTGGACCACTTATCCCACTTCTACCAGGTGTGGTCCCGTATAATGTCGGACTGTTGGGTCTTGCACACGGTACAAGTGGGTTACACACTACAGTTCTCCTCCTTCCCTCCTACCCACCCTCCTTCCCCGTCCCTCTTCAGGGACCCTTCTCACGAGCAACTCCTTATGCAGGAGGTACCGTCGCTCTTAGAGGCAGGGCGGTGGAGGAAGTCCCTCAGTAATTAAGGGGGAAGGGGTTTTACTCCCGTTATTTTCTCATACCAAAGGCAAAGGGGGGCCTTCAGCCCATTTTAGATCTTTGCGGGCTCAACAAGTTCTTAGTCAAGGTCCGCTTCCGCATGGTCTCCCTAAGCACTATTATCCTGTCTCTGGATCCGGGGGATTGGTACGCTGCCTTCGACAGGAAAGATGCATACTTTCACATCACTATTCAACCCGCTCACCGGCAGTTTCTGCGGTTCGCCATAAACCAGTACCATTACCAGTTTGCGGTCCTCCCGTTCGGCCTGGGGGCAGCCCCCCACATGTTCACGAAATGCATGCCAGTAGTGGCAGCCTTTCTGCGAAAGAGGAGAATACGGGTATACCTATACCTCGCTGATTGGCTCCTCGTGGGTTGGTCCGAAGAGGAGGTCTGCTCCCATGTGACGGTGGCTCTGGATGCGTTCTGCAGGCTGGGTCTTCTCGTCAACATGCCCAAGTCTTCCCTGATACCAATGCAAAGGCTGGAGTTCATCGGGGCACTGCTGGACTCAGTGCAGGCGCAAGCGAGCCTCCCAGAATCCAGATTCCTGGCCATCCAGCCTGTCATAGACTCGATGCTAAGGTTCCCCACTACCACGGCCAGATGCTGCCTACAGCTCCTGGGGCACATGGCGGCGTGCACTCACATAGTCAAATACGCTCGACTACGGCTCAGGACTTTACAAGTGTGGCTTGCCCGGTTGTATCGCCCAGGCAGAGATCCCCTAGACCTTGTCGTGACAGTTCCGGCCCAGGTGTTGGACTCCCTATGAAGGTGGCTCAATTGGCCAGTAGTATGCGAGGGTATCCCCTTCGCCGCACCGCAGCCTGCTCTGATGCTGGTGACAGACACGTCAGACCTCAGCTGGGGAGCTCACTTAGGGGACCTAAGAACACAGGGTTTGTGGTCCAAGGCCGAGGTGTCGCTCCACATCAATGTGAAGGAGCTCAGGGCGGTTCGTCTAGCCTGCCAAACCTTTCACGCTACTCTGGAAGGTCACAGAATGACAGTTCTGACAGACAACACCACCGCCGTGTTTTATATAAACAAGCAGGGCGAAGCCTGCTCCTCTCCCCTCTGCCGAGAGGCCCTTCTCCTGTGGGACTTTTGTGTAGCCTGCTCCATCCATCTCATAGCATCATACCTCCCGGGAGAACGAAACAAGCTAGCGGACAGCCTCAGCAGGTCGTACTGCATGCACGAGTGGTCGATGAGATCGGACATCTTGCAATCAGTCTCCCAGAAGTGGGGGTTTCCCCAAATGGACCTCTTTGCCACCAGGAAAAACAGCCAATGTCCGCAGTTTTGCTCTTTCCAGAACCACAGTCCGGGCTTGGTCGCAGACGCATTTGCGATCCCTTGGAGCGGGACTCTGAAGTACGCCTTTCCTCTGCTCCCGCTCATCCACAGAGTCCTCCTCAAAGTTCACAGGGACAGGGCGATGATAATTTTGATCGCCCCGGCTTGGCCTTGTCAGCACTGGTTTACAATCCTGCTAGAGCTGTCAGTGGCCGCCCTGATTGCCCTGCCCCTGCACCGGGATCTCATCACGCAGGACTGCGGGCGCCTGCTCCACCTGGATCTGCAGTCTCTGCATCTAGTGGCATGGAAGCTCTCTGGCTAAACGCTATGGAGAGCCAGTGCTCTCTTCCGGTACGACAGATTCTCTTTGGCAGTAGGAAACCGTCCACTAGGGCGGCCTACCTAGCCAAGTGGAAAAGATTTTCCTGCTGGTGTGAGTCTAAGCAGATACAGCCACTCCAGGCCACTATTCCAGTTGTCCTAGACTACCTCCTGTACCTCAAGCATCAGGGTCTCGCTCCTTCCTCAATCAGAGTGCATCTAGCTGCCATATCGGTGTTCCACCCGGGGGAATCCGGATGCTCTGTATTTTCTAACCCCATGGTGGTGCAGTTCCTCAAGGGACTGGAGAGAGTGTTCCCCAACTCACGCCCGCCGGTCTCTCCCTGGAACCTTAATCTGGTCCTTTCCAAGCTTATGGGGCCCCCGTTCGAGCCCCTGGCCATTTGCTCTCCCCTTCACCCCTCCTGGAACGCGGCGTTCCTGGTGGCCATTACGTCAGCGAGGAGGGTGTCCGAGTTGAGGGCCCTAACCCCAGAGCCTCCTTATATAGTTTTTTATAAGGACAAAGTGCAACTCAGGCCACACCCTAAATTCCTCCCTAAGATAGTCTCACAGGACATTTGTTTGCCAGTGTTCTTTCCCAAACCACACACGGACCCGAGTCATCGTAGGCTGCACACTCTGGATGTCCGAAGGCCCTAGCGTTCTATTTAGAGCGAACGAAACCTTTCCGCAAGTCAACGCAGTTGTTTGTCGCCATAGCTGATAGAATTAAATGGCTACCGGTCTCGGCGCAACCTATATCATCGTGGATTCTGGACTGCATACGCGCGTGCTACGAGGTCGCCACGGTTCCAGCCCCGGCAATCACGGCTCACTCGACGAGGGCACAAGCGTCCTCAACAGCTTTTTTGGCACACGTCCCGATCCAGGAGATCTGTAAAGCAGCCACCTGGTCATCAGTGCACAAATTCACAGCCCACTACACAGTCAACCAGCAGGCCAGATATGACACGGCCGTTAGCAGGGCTGTTCTTCAATCAGTTGCTCCATGACTCCTACCCTCCTCCTATGGTAAGGTTGTGAGTCACCTAATGTGGAATGGACATGAACAAGCACTCGAAGAAGAAAAACGGTTACCTCCTTTCGTAACTGTTGTTCTTCGAGATGTGTTGTTCACATCCATTACACTTCCCACCCTCCTTCCCCTCTGTCAAAGTCTCCAGCAAGAAGGAACTGAAGGGGGGTCGGGTCAGCAGGGGTATATATGCACCAGCATAGAGGCGCCACTCTAGGGGGCTCCCCTGCCGACCCGACAGGAGCTGCTAAGGGAAAAAGTTTCCGACGTCCATGCACGCAGCGCGCGCACACCTAATGTGGAATGGATGTGAACAACACATCTCGAAGAACAACAGTTACGAAAGGTAGGTAACCGTTTTTTTTCTTTCATATGCATTGGTGCCATTTCAGACCCCACCTTTTATCTTCTATCTCAGGTTGAATTTTACATCTAAAAAATTCTTTGATTGTCTGGACTAAATAATTCTTCCTTTACTTGACAGGGAGAGTATGTGTCCTGTCTCTTGTCTCTGCTTCGTCAGATGTCAGACACTCATTTTCAACATTTATTGGACAACTTCCAGAGCAAGGATGAGCTAAAGGTAGGACATAACTTCATGGTTTTTAGAAGCAGCTATTAAATATTAACCTCAGAAATCAGATAGATGACAATGCAGAAAGTGTTTTCACTTATTCTGCTGAACATCCACATTCACTATAGATATAGTCACTATTTGTTTCATATACTTAGTTTATTATTATTAGAGAAAAGGATGGTCCAGTGGTTAGGGCACTAGCCTAGGAGTTGGGAGTCCCTACCTCCAGCCCAGGCTTCCTATGTGACCTTGAACAAACCACCGAAGGTATGTCTACACTGCAAAGAAAAACCCATGGTGCTGAATCTCAGAGCCTGGTTCCATTGACTTGGGCTCATGGGACTCGGATTGCAGGGCTAAAAATAGCAGTGTAGACATTCACGCTTGGGCTGGAGCTGATGGGGAGGGTCTCAGACCCTGGGCTCCAGTCCGAGCAGGAACATCTAAACTGCTATTTTTAGCCTGGAAGCTCAAGTTCTGCAAGCCCAAATCTGTTGACCCAGGCTCTGAGACTGCTGCAGGGTTTTCTCTGCATTGTAGACATTCCCAGAATCTCTCTAGTATGTCTACACTGCAGCTCGGAGGTGTGATTCCCAGTGTGGGTAGACAGACTCACGCTAGCTCAACTTGAATTAGTGGAGTATGGATATTGTGGCACTAGCAGTGGCTTAGGGTAGCTGCCCAAGTACAAGCCTGCCCAACCCTTTGGGTCTGCGCTCAAGTGACTAGCCCAAGCCAGTGCCGCAGTTTCCACACTGCTATTTTTAGTGTGCTAGCATGAATCTGTCTACCCACACTGGGAATAACACCTCTCAGCTGCAGTTAGTTAGCACTTCCCTACCTCGTGGCAGTGGTGTGAGGATAAATACATTAAAGATAGCAAGGTGTTCAGATCATATGGTAATAGGGAGCAGATAAATACCTGGGGTAGATATCATTATGGTACTTTGTGGAACATAGCCTGAACTACAGACTAGTAGTCTGTACAGACTAGAAAATCCAAAGTAGTTTATTCTGTAACCTATTGAAGGGCATGGAATCTACATAGGAACTCATTTAAGAAAAGGTTTGAAGTTTGTTCTTATGTCAAAAGATAATTATATTCCAAGGCTGACTTTTGCATACCAAGCAGAGAAAAGTCAACAGCAAATTTTTTCTTGGTTTGTTGGAGTATTGGCCAGCCTAATCCACCTGGTATGCTTCGACAAGCACCCCAAATTCCCTTTTGTGAGTGGTGACCTAAATCATAGCTACTAGTGGCCAAGAGAGAGTTGCTTAGTACACATTTTATGTACCCTCACTGGTGGCTTCCCAACCATCATCTGCTTTGAGGTGTCCATCTCAAAGGGAGAGAAGCCTACCTGTTACCTTCGCATCTTTATGAAGGCAGCATGTCTCAGACCACAGTAAATGGCTGTGAAGTGCAGAATAACTTCAAGAAGCAATACATAAATCTGATGGAAGTAACAGTCATGCTGTCACTTTCCTTTCACAGTATGATGATGGGGTTACATACAAAATGTTTTTGTGGCTAGTGTGACAGCTCAGTAATAGAGTGAATAGTAATACCAAACTGACACCATGGTAGAAACCTGTTAAAGCACTGAACAAACAAGGTGGAACAGGATCTGAAGTGCTTTTGGAAGAGGTTGTCAACTTCCAATTATTGTATATAACAATGAAAATGTATCCTGAGAAAGGCTGGGAGGCTCAGAGATATAGACTTTGGGATAACAGAGCCTCTTACCTCTAGGTGGCTAGGTTGAATGGAGCACAAATTGGTAGTGATCTAAAGTTGACTTTTGATGACTTCTTCAATAGTCCACATGATAAGAGTTGGCACTCTTATACTGAGTCTTAAGGAGATATGGAATATACATAAGAGTAGAGCTTGTTGGAAATTTTTGTGGAATTTTTTAACAGAAAATGTTGGTTTCATCATAATTGAAATATTTCTGAAAAAGTTGTCAGTTTTGATCAAATTTCAAAACAAACAAATATCATTTCAGATTTCCAAATTTTGCTTTGGGATTTGAATTTTTGCTTTGGAAATTCCAAAATTTCATTTTGAATTCTATTTTATTTGTACCTGTTTTTATTGTTACATTATTTTTACATTATTTTATGTCAGTAGCATTGCTCATTATGCACTGTAGCTACTGACTCATAATATTATATAATAGTTTAAATATTCTATTTTAATATATATTTTATTTTTAAAATCATTAAGGGCAGCTACTAAGATGTTTCAGTCAGTACTAAGAAGCAGCTGCCTTTAATGATATTTACTACATCTACATGTAATGAAATAATATTAAATGTAATAAAAATTAAAAAATCAAATCAAATCAAATTTGAAACAAAGTTTTGAAATTCCGGAACAAAAAACAAGCTTCCAAAACAAAACTGAGAAATCCAAAATGAAATTTCAAAATTAATGTCTTCCAAAACTGTATTTTGGGGGACGTGGGGGGGGAAGAATTTCGGGTAATTAGGAAATTTCAAAAATATTTGTTTTCTATCTGAATCAGAAAAAAGGAATTTTGAATTTCCCACAAACCAGAAATTCAAAGTTTTAGCCATCTCTATTGAGGAGTTCACTTAAGAAAAGTTTTGAAGTTGTTCTCACCTGACATCACAAATACCACTATCACAGCTGGCAACCTTCTTGATAGTCTCAGTAAAAAGACCTGTGATTAAATTGGCTATGGAGATAGAGATGGAACTATGTTGGTATAACAACAATAATGTATACCCCTTGTATGGGTTAAGAGATGATTACTATCACTGTTATATAAAAGTGAAAAATGAGGCAGATAGTGACTCGCTAAGTGATTTATTCAGAGTCAAAAGGTAAGTCATTGGCAGAGCCAGGATTTGATCTCAGGAGTTTTTCCTCAATCCTTTGCTCAGGACTACATCACAGACACAGTCTCTCTCTCTCTCTCTCTCTCTCTCTCTCTGAAGTGGTCCTTCTGGAAACAGACATCTGGGTGGGATGCCTTTAGCAAGTCCTTTCTTCATCATAAATGGGATCTTATATTACCATATTACATTAAAAAAAAATCTTTTATAGGTTATTTTATGACAGGGGTGCATAGAACCATGAAAACATACCCTTTTAAATATAAATTAAATAAATAACAATTCCTCCAAAAGGCACACTGGGAACTCAGACCAGAATTCTGCATGACACTATTGAAATGTCATATGGAATAAAGTAAAATGAAGTTCTGCATTGTAAGCTTTAAAATATAGGAGAATGTACCTGCTGAAAACAACTGTATCTGCCTCATTCCCATATATGCTGCTTCCATGTTTTGAGCTATGTAGCGTAGTGACACACAGGGATCAAGCAAGGAAAACATAATTAGCTTAATTGTCTTGGCTGTGGCTAGGAAAGTACATTTGCCTACAGCTGCCACTGCTTATTATTCTCTTCTTTCTGTGTATTAGGAGTTCCTGCTGAAGATTTTCTGTGTGTTTCGAAACCTGATGAAGATGAGTGTCTTTCCTCGGGACTGGATGGTGATGAGGTTGCTCACCAGCAAGTGAGTGAGGACATGTTTAAAGCACTGAAAGTTTGTATGAAAACTCTGTGGGTGCTCTAAATTAGGACTTCTCAATCCCAGAGAAACAGTGTGTTTTAGTGGACTGAGGGATGGGACTCCAGGCAGGAACTCCTCCTGAGTACTAATCCTGGTTCTGCAAAGTTACTTAAGCTATCAGGGCCAAATTAGGGCTTTTGTCAATGAATGATCACTTGCGTGTACAAGTTTTACATGCTACCAGTGGGCACTCATACTATATAGTTAATACTATAAACTTTTTTTTTCCACAAAAACCAAGTGCAAATAGGCTTCCTGTATGTAAATTCTATCATTTATGCACACAAGTGATAGTGAGCTAAAATGATCTGCCCAAAGTTGGTCACATATGGAGTATATTTACCTCTTTGTACATCTGCCCCTTTGTCTGTTTTCCCATCTGTAAAGTTTAGGTAATTGCTTTGCTTAGGTCCATTGCTTTGAAGACAGGCAACACTCTTTAAGTGTTGAGTAGAACTAGATACCAATTCCGGTTAGCTATGACTGTATCCACAAGTATCCCTCAAATCCTTCCCTGACTGAGGGAGGCATGGTTTCCTCTTGCCATGGGCTAGATGCACTTCGTCAATAGTCTGAGGTGCAAGGAGTGACAACCAAGTTATTGAAATGGAAGGAGCTTCTAAGGAATATATAGCACTTGAATATATAGTGCTTGTGGTCTTAATTTTCCTTTTACCTACATTGTTACCTCTGTCTTCATTGTGTCTCAATTTAAAAAACAGCAACAAAACTCACCAAGGAGTTTGTGCCTGGTGCACTGCCTTGGGCTACTGCTCCTGGCAGTACCAGCATCCCTATTGGTTCTAAAACTGCTCTTTGGGTGAAAGACCAGAGCAACTCAGCTTAGATCAGTGGTGGACTCAATTTTTTTTAGAAAAGGAGGGGCAGACCACAGTCCTTAAATCAGATGACAAAGTATCAGATTGAAATCATTATTTTTTTGATTATGCAGTTGACATTTGGGCTTGAATGTATTTAGTTTTGTTTTTTATTTTTGTCTTGTCAAGCTTTTTCTGTTGTTTTTAGGAGGTAGCAGCAGCAGGCTGAGAGCCAGGATTATACCCAGAGGCTGGGATTACGTACTAGTGTCTCATTTTATTAGCTAACCTAACTGTAGCATCACAGTTGACTAACTGAACTACTGGTGGGGTCCATATTGCAAGATGATGTCATGGACCTCTTCCTGAAGGCTGATTGGTCAGCTGTGGTGTTGTATGCTCTATGAGTTCACAGTGCTAATGAGAAGTGAAAGAAGTGGCTTATAAATATAAAGTAAAATGACCTGGTTACCTAGATAGCCTGATCCTGCTAGCACCACTTAGCTGGAAATCTCTTCAAGTTGAAATAAAGTGCATTTATCAATGTCACTGAAAGTATCACATGAATGAGATGCTGAGCTTTAGCCTATTACTTTTTTATACCAAAGCAAATTAGACTTCGTTAATTCTTGCATGTTGTTACATGATTTATTCCCATTTAATTAAAGGCTTTTATGCACCTACAAAAAAAGTAAGTTTCCCAGTGAACCCAGAGTTTACAAAATATTACCAAAAATGTACAGAGGAGATCAATTTACAGCAAAGTCCAAAAACTGTAGAGGATTGTGCCTCCCTGAAAAATTCTGCCTTTTTTATTAAAGAAATGCACAGAAACAAAAATAAGTAAAAAGAACAGGAGACTAACTAAGGTGCCACAAGTACTCCTGCTGCTACTCTGAAAAAAATAAGTAAGTTATTTTTGTTCCTTTATTTATTAATTGCAGTAATGGACTTTTGAAAATAAACTCAAGAATTACAAAGATACTCTTCCGTTTCCAAAATCTACAATATTTTAGGAAAACATATTTGTGAATTCTGCCTTGCATTATTTAATATGAAGTTTTGTTTAAAAAAAAAAAAACACAGTGACCTTTATGGTGATATCTAGAAATTACTGCATAAAGAAAGAGTGCCAAAATGCATTTTGAAATATAACAGAAACCACCAGTGCTCAGAGCTACTCAAAGACTCTTTGAATGTGATTTGTACTGCAAATTGAAAAGGATCTTTTTTTTAATTATAGTATCATAGTTACGACAGTCCAGTACCTGTCCTCTGCCCTGCACAAGAACTTCACAGAAACAGACTTTGATTTTAAGGTAAGGTTTGAAATCTGGAAAATTTCATGACATCCTTTAAAACCAGCAGCAATGCAGGAACAGCGGCTACTCTATGTTAATGGATTATGTTCACTATGTTTTGTTAGCTCAGAAAATAAACTAGCTGATACAGTCATCAAACTCTGCTGAGGCTTTGACTGAACTGGGAAATCCCAGAAGAGCAAAAGCATTATGAATTCTAAGGGTTTGAAAAGTGAGACCGCTTGCATTGGCTAAAGTCAAGAATGTATAGTGTCTAATGTAATTCAAAGCACACTCTATGGTGTGGTTTAGGGGTATGAAAAAGTGTTCACTAGGAATATTTGAAACTACCAAACTTATTTCACTTTTGGCTTAAGGCAGAGTTGAATTCAGGTGTCGAGAGGTGAAAGGCCTGTCTGAAGCCCCAGCACTGCCTTGCTGCTGAGTTCTTTTAATTGTCATTCCCTCCAGTATTTGTATAATTCCTGGGACTGATTTAACTTATTTTATTATTACATCTGGTTTATTTAGACATAATTATATATTTTCCTCTGACTTAAGGTGGAACAACCTGATGCCATCTGTAAAATGTATGCATGGCATGTATGTTTGTGTTCAGAACTTGTTCTGCCTTTGGACTAACATGTGTTTAATTTCCTTCCTGTTTTCTAGGTGTGGAACTCCTATTTCAGCTTGGCAGTTCTGTTTATAAACCAGCCAAGCCTGCAGCTAGAAACTGTCACTCCAGCTAAGAGAAAGAAGATTCTGGACAAGTAAGAATATGATCTCCTTGCCTCCGAAACTCTGATTTTTTCCATCACCTCAAAAGTAGGACATACGTTTTTATCACAAACTCCCATACATTACAGGCAGTGGGAGGATTTGCCCCAGAAAAATCATAAGTAGAGATCATAGGACAATTATTCAATAATTAGATGAATCCCTTGATGTTCTTAAAAAGTATAACCTTGGTTTACATATTAATTTAATTGCATTAGATCACCAACTTGCTGCATTTTGTCCCATTAAGGGGTTGTGTCTATGCCGTCTCTTTCAGATATGGTGACATGCGAGTGATGATGGCATATGAGTTATTCAGCATGTGGCAGAACCTGGGTATGTCTCTCTGTCTCCTGTTCTCCTCCTAATCACCAAAACTAAAGTTGTCTAAGAATTGCATTACTAATATTCAGCTTTAGTGGTGTAAAACCACAGCACTCATGCTGGGTCTTATAGTTTCTTCAGGAATTTTCAACTAAAAAAAATGAGTTTCTGCATAGCTCCATGGTGATATTTTTCTCATTTGAAATAACTCATTTCTATGAATTTGAATACTTTACTCTCAAATCTTGTAGGGACTGGTTTCAACAGCTTTTCTTTGGTATTCCCAGATGATGTACTGCATTAGCATTTGGAAATCCCTGCTATTGTGCTGCAATCTAGTCTAGTATTTGAAATACGCTTCTACACTCTTGACTTTAATCTGGTCTATGTTGGCACAGCTGAAACTAAACCTTTCCAGCTGTGTCCAATTTCATCCATTTGGAAATGGTACAACAGAACAAGTCAGGGTGATGCAGAATTCTAAAAGTGCACAGTTAGCGATCATGTACAGACGTGACATGCAGTAAAGTGCATATTTATGAGTGCTGTATTAATGTGTCTAATAAGCATGATAACAAATTCTCTGATACTGGTTTAAAAAAACAAGTTTGCCCACAATTATGCAATATTTTTTACACCAGTTGTAATAGACTTACATTTCTGTAAGTCATTTGAATTTGTACCACATGATATTTGATTAAGACACTGGAATGTTACTAAATCAACACAGCATATATTGAATGTACTAAAACTAGCTAACTGATCACTCACAAAATGTGATTGTAAATGGGGAATCATAATCAAGCAAGTGTGTTCTTAGTGGAGCCCCTCAGATATCATTTATTGGCCCTATGCTATTTAACATATTTATCGGTCTGGGAAGAGTACATACAATCATTCCTGGTAAAGTTTGTAGATGACATAAAGATTGGGTGAGTAGTAAATAATGAAGAGAATAAGTCCCTGCTACAGAATGATCTGGATCACTTGGTAAACTGGACGCAAGCAACAAATAAGCTTTCAATGTGGCTACATATAAAATCCTACATCTAGGAACAAAGAATGTAGGCCTTACTTTTAGGATGGGGAGATTCTGTCCTGGCAAGCAGTGACTCCAAAAAGGACTTGGGGGTCATGGTGGATAATCAGCTGAACAAGATCTCCCAGAGTAAAGCTGTGGCCAAAAGCGCTAATGTGTTTCTTGATTATAAAAGAACAGGGAATGTTGAATAGGAGTAGAGGGGTTATTTTACCTCTATATTTGGCACAAGTGCAACCACTACTGGAATATAGTGCCCATTTCTGGTTTCCAAAATTCATGAAAGACATTGATATTGGAAAGGATTCAGAGAAGAGACACAAAAATGATGAGAGGATTGAAAACATGCCATATAGTGAAGAACCCAAGGAGCTCAATCTGTTAGCTTAACAAAGACAATATTAAGGGGTTACTTGATCTCAGTCTATAAGAATCTATGTATGGAACAGGTAATAGAGGGCTCTTCAATCTGGCAGACAAAGATATAACAAGATCTAATGGCTGGAAATTGCAGCTAGACAAATTCACCCTAGAAATAAGGCATACATTTTTAACAGTGAGGGTATTATCCATTGGAACAACTTACCAAAGGTTGTGGTGGATTCTCCGTCACTGCCAATTTTAAAATCAAGATTGGATGTTTTTCTAAATGATATTGTCTAGTTCAAACAGGAATTAATTCAGGGAAATCCTATGACCTGTGTTATACATGAGGTTTGATTAGATGATAACAATGATCCCTTCTGGCCTTCAGGGGTAGGAGGTTTGTATAATTTTTGGTGGTGCCCAGAACGGGTCCAAGTCCCACCTTTCCCCCCCCACACACACACACCCCCCTGTCTAAGGCTCTGAGATGGAGTTTGGGTGCTAGGTGCAAGCTCTGGGCTGGGTGTTGGGGTGCAGGAGGGGGTTTGGAGTGCAGGCTCTAGGAGAGAATTTGGGTACGGGATGGGTGTGGGCTCTGGATGCAGGCTTTGGGCTTGGACAGTGGGTTGGGGTGCAGAAGATGGTGTGGGAGGGGGTGTTGGGGTCCCGAACATTGGTGGAGCCGGGCCCCCCGGGCCCTGAATTTGCTGGAGCCCAGGCACTATGGACCCATACAACTCGCCGCCCCTGCTGGCTTTATAATCTACAAAATTATGAATTGTACTTATTTCTGATCTAAATAACATCTTCTGGTTGAAGTGAGCTGGGGTGCAGTCTAGCATCTTATGGCTTGTGCCACATCACATTGGCATGGAATGTATCACATTGACTCCACTGTATTAGTTATGTTAGAAACACACTTTGCTTCTCATTATTTGTCTGAAAAGCAGATAGCAATATTTATGAAATTGTTAACAGGCTTAAACAAATGTCACATGCAGCTTAAAAGACAAAATCCAGTACTTCTAAATTGTAATCGTCCGGATCATGATTTTGAGGAACATACCAAACTTTATGCTTCACATACACAATGACAGAAAAGATATGAGTTTTAATATTGCAGAGTTAATGACATATGCTCCCCTAGGGATTAAAAGTTACTCTCTCTTTAAATCAAAATCATTCTTTTCTGCTTTTCCTGATTTATTTATTTCTCTCTTCCTACCCCTGCCTTTTTGCAATTGTGGGACCACCTAAGAGTCTGATTAATTTACTAGAGGAAAACCTCCAATATGTAGGTGTATGTTGGATTCCCAATTTAACCTGAAAGATAATTTTGGGGAGAAATGATATCTCAAAACAATATTACCCTATCAGTGTGTTTTGTTTTTTTTTCCAGATAATTTTGTTTTATTTACTAAAGTTTCACAGTGGAAGCACACTATAAAAGCAATTGCTAACAATGCTGTATATTCCTGCTACTTAGAGTGACACTGTTTGGTTCGAAGTCAAGGTTCTTATCCATTTGATTGCAAATTTCACACCACTGAGGTTAAGGAACTCTAAAAAGTCTAAAGGACATGTAGCTGATCCATTAAATACTATTGCCACAGTTCCTTTGAAAAAGCCCTTTCTTCTTAGGAGCCCGAGCCTCCAAAACAGCAGTGGAATCTCTCAATCTTCTCTGGCAGAATTAATGCATGCTGGCACATAAAGGTGGAGCAGCTATTGAATGAGTTTCCCTGTAGGATCTGCGGTTTCTGCTAAATGTAAAGATTAATTAATGTAAAGATAACCAGGCAGACTTCGCCATGGAAAATGGAAAACTTAAAGTACCATTAATTTGATAATTTTTGGAGAAAGAACCTGTTTGCTTCTTCAAGCTTAATGCAGGGACAGGTTACATGTGTCTTTACCAAAGAGTCTCACCTTTTTCTCAGCCAGGGCTGGCTCTAGGCACTAGCCGACCAAGCACGTGCTTGGGGCGGCAGCTCAGAAGGGGCAGCCAATGTTGGGGTGACGGGGGGCGCTTGAGGGGTTTTTTTTGTTTGTTTGTTTTTGTTTCAGTCGGGCAGCGCGGGGGTGTTTCGGCAGTGCGGTGCTGGGGAAGCAGGGGTTTGGGCGGCCCGGTGCGGCGCTCGGGGATTTGGGCGGCCCGGTGCGGCGCTCGGGGATTTGGGCGGCCCGGCGCAGCGTGGGGGTTTGGGTGGCCTGGCCCGGTGCGGCGCTGGGGGGGGGCAGGGGTTTGGACGGCCCGGTGCTCCGGGGGTTTGGGTGGCGCAGCGCTCGGGGGGGGTTGGGGGGTACGGTGGCCCGGCGCAGCGCTGGGGCGGGAGTTTGAGTGGCCCGGCGCTCCTGGGATTTGTGCGGCCCGGCCCGGCGCTGGGGGCGGGAGTTTCGAAAGCCCGGCACAGCGCTCGGGGGTGGGGGGGAGTGTCGACGGCGCAGCGCTTGGGGGGGGGGGGGGGGAGGGTGTTACGGCGGGGCGGCACTTTTCTTTTTTGCCTGGGGCGGCAAAAGAGTTAGAGCCGGCCCTGTTCTGAGCAAGGAATGATAAAAAAAGGAAGGCTTTCATTAAATATAAATTGCTTTGTGTTGCCCAGGTGAACATAAAATTCACTTTATTCCGGGAATGATTGGCCCCTTTCTTGGTGTCACACTGGTCCCACAGACAGAGGTCCGCAACATCATGATCCCCATCTTTCATGACATGATGGACTGGGAGCAGAGGAAAAATGGCAACTTCAAACAGGTGAAATGGTTTTCCAGGCTCTTGCTATATCCTCTATGTTGTTCTTCCCTTCTGTAACACTGTACTAGAAGTACTACTAGTTTGTTTCTGAATTTGAGGGAGCTGTTGATGTAGATACATAGATCTTAAGTAAAAAGTGACATCCTTTACAACACTGCTACCAAAGTCCCACCATTATATGAACATTTCTGTAAGGCATTTTCCAAGTAGCCATTTCTCCTATTAATACAGAACACAGTGTTGTACTCACTGCACAGGGAGCAAGGGAAAGTGGATTCTCCTTCCTAATGGTAAAAACACTGGAAGCTTGCTAAACCATATATGATGAGGTAGGTATTCTAGTGCTTGCAGTGGTTTACTCCTATTCCTGGCCCTGCTGCCAACTTTCTGTATGAGCTTGGGTTAGTCACGTAGCACCAGATTTGTAAAGGTATTTAGATGCCTAAAGATGAATGAGTGCCTAGTGGAATTTTCAAAAGCATCTAGATGCCTAACTCAAATCAGTGGTAATCAGGTACTATAGGGTCTCCTGAAAACCCACTAGGAGCACATTTGCCTCTTTAGTTGTCGAAATACCTTTAATCTGGCCTTCAGGCTAAATTTTCAAAAAAGTGTCCACTAATTTTCTGTGTCTCAGTTTCTGGATACCTAGCTTGATGCCTGAGGCCTTGTTTTCAGAATTGCTGAGCACCTGCTGCTCATTGACTTCCTTTGGAATTGTGAGCAAATCAGGCTCTAAATTTCTCAAATTGGGAACTCAAAAGTGAGGCATGTAAAGTTAGTTTCAACATGTTAGCTTTAACCTCTCTGTGCCTCAGTTTTCCCATCGGTACAATGAGTATCATGTGATTAATAAAAATGCATACAGTGCTTTGAAATCTTTGGATGAAATACCCTGTATGGCTTTATGTGCATTGAGACTTAACAATTTTCCTACCATTGGTCTATCAAAAGTGCATCTCCACAGATGCTAGCTACAATGAAAGTGTAGCCTGATGTCTGGTTTTGTGTCTTTTAAAGTATGAACCCTCTGAGGCAGGCATTGTCTTATCTGTGGGACATATCTTGCAAACACTTAAGCACATGCTTGACTTCAAGCCCATGAGTAGACCCATTAACCTCAATATTTACTAATACATGCTTACTCATTATAATAATAATGTTTTTAGGGTTTTGTTTATTGTTGTGATTACTATTTACTAACAAAAATCTACATTTTGTAGTAACGGGCATCCACTTTAAAGGGAATTACCTGCAAAAGGCTACGTTCTCCTCCTTGCTCTTCTTTATGGCAACTGACCCATGTCATATTAAAGTGTATCGTTATGGTCAGAAACTAAACTGAAAATGTGAACCTTGTTAATACACATACCTATTCTCTGTGACTCTTCTGGATCTTAGGCTAGTGGCACAAATAAACGTTTTCTGCTCTGAGTACTGCAAAGCCAATATGCTGAAATGGTGGAAGAGCAAATGTATTTTATTCTGTCTCATGATCCATCAACAAAATTGTCAAGTGAGTTATGATTTCAGAATCTTTGTTAGTGATAGCTAAAGCAAGAAAAAGCACTGCTTAGAGCTTTCCCTAACTTGGCGTATTATTATTATGTATCACAATTAAAAAGAATGATCAGTTGGGTGAACAATAAACCATTCCCCCCTCTCCCTGCTTTGAGCCTTTGGCTTCCTGCTCCCTGCTTCTGTTCTCCTGGAAGGTTTCATTCCTGGTGACAATAACCTCTGCTCGAGATTAGGGCGCTTACCTCAGAGCCTCCCTATACGGTGTTTTACAAAAACAAGGTCCAGCTGTGACCGCACCCAGCTTTCCTGCCCAAGGTAACTTCACAGTTTCATACAAGCCTGGACATATACTTACCTATCTTCTTTCCAAAATCTCATAAGTCAGAAGAGGAGCACAAATTACACACTCTGGATGTCAGGAGTGCAATAGCCTTTTACATTGAAAGGACCAAGCTATTCCGTAAGTCAACGCAGTTGTTCGTCACGGTGGTGGACAAGATGAAAAGTCTTCCAGTGTCTGCCCAGAGAATTCCATCATGGATCACCACCTGCATCCATTTCTGCTATGATCTGGTGAAAGTGCTTCCACCGGCGATTGTAACCGCCCACTTGACTAGGGCACAAGCCTCGGCAGCAGCCTTCCTGGCCCAAGTGCCAATTCAAGATATCTGCAGGGCCACTGCTTGGTCGTCCATCCAGAACATTTACATCTCATTACGCACTTACCCAGCAGGTTCATGCCGATGCTGGTTTTGGTAGACCAGTGTTGCAAGCCACACAACTGTGAACTCCAAGGATATTGCCTATGAGTCACCTAGGCCTGGTCTACACTGAGGGGGGTGGGATCGATCTAAGTTATGCAACTTCAGCTACCTGTAGTTGATGTCCTTAGATCTACTTACCGCAGTGTCTTGACTGCGGTAGGTCGACTGCTGACGCTCCCCCGTCGACTCTGTCTACACTTCTCGCTCCGGTGGAGTACCAGAGTCGACGGGACAGCGCTCGGCAGTCAATTTATCGCATCTTCACTAGACGCGATAAGTCAACCCCCACTGGATCAATCGCTCCAGAGGTAAGTGTAGACATGCCCCTAGAATGGAATTGACATGAGCAAGCACTCAAAGAAGAAAAACAGTTACCTACCTTTTGTAACTGTTGTTGTTTGAGATGTGTTGTTCATGTCCATTCCATTATCTGACCTCCTACCCCTCTGTCGGAGTTGCCGGCAAGAAGGAAATGAGAGGGTGTAGGGCCGGTGTACCTCGCCAGTAGATTAGTGCAGACCCTCTGAGGCACACGCCTTGCGGCAAGAACTCCGGGACCAGCCCCGATCCCAGGACCGATCAGACATGAGAGACTGCCGATCGCCGGGCCGTCATGGCCCATCTCCAAAAGGAAGGTTGCCCTACTTAGGACGATCCTCCCGGCAACTGGCCTGTAATAACTCCCAGTCCAGTTCGGGTTGCCCACCGAGGCCCAGCAGTCTATGCAGTACCTGCCCTTCGACAGCCAGGCCCTATTTGAAGAGCAAACAGACAGCAAATTGCATGGCTTCAAGGACTCCCACACCACCCTGAAAACCCTGGGTCTCTACATCCCAGCCCCGGCATGTAAGCGGTTCAAACCGCAGCAGCCACATGGCCAGGGGAGCCAGCCTTGGCAGGACCAGCCCCATAAATGAGCCAAGGGCTACAAGCACTGCCCGAGCCACCGGCGTCCACCCTCTGCCCAGTCGGGCTCGACCCATAATAAGCAGGGGGCCAAACGGTCATTTTGAGGGTGCACCCTTGGGCGACCTACCAGACTATTCCCCAGATCCATCTTTCCCAGTGTTCTCCTACCGCCTTTTCCTCTTCCTCCCTGCCTGGACGGCTATAATCTCGGACATAAGGGTCCTCAGCACTGTGGAACAGGGTTATACCCTCCAGTTCCTTTCTACCCTCCCCTTCCCACCCGCCTTCCCCGTCCCTCTTCAGAGACCCCTCTCATGAGAGTCTCCTCGCGCAGAAGGTAAAGGGGTTGCTACAGCTGGATGTGGTGGAAGAAGTTCCTCTTGAGCACGGGAACAAGGGGTTCTATTCCTGGTACTTTTTAATCCCAAAGGCTGAGGGTGGTCTATGGCCCAACTTGGACCTGCGAGACTTCAACAGGTACTTAAAGAAGATAAAGTTCCGCATGGCCTCTCTAGCTTCTATTATCCCCTCCCTGGATCCGGGAGACTGGTATGCCACCCTCAACTCGAAGGACGCATACTTCCATATAGTGATCTTTCAAGGACACAGATGCTTCCTCCGGTTTACGGTGGGGCCCCACCACTACCAGTTTGTGGTCCTCTCATTTGGCCTGGCAACAGCACCGAGGGTGTTCACCAAGTGCATGTTGGTGGTAACAGCTTACCTCAGGCGCCGAGGTATCCAGATCTACCCGTACCTCGATGACTGGCTCGTCAAGGGCAGCTCCAGGTCTCAAGTCCAAAGGGATGTCGCGGTGCTTCACTATGTGCCCTCTCTGGGTCTACTAGTAAAAGACAAAAAGTCGATGTTAGTGCCAGTGCAGAGGATAGAGTTCATCAGAGCATTCCTCGACTCGACCTGCACCAGGGTGTTCCTGCCACTGGAAAGGTTCCACGCGTTGATGAACCACATCGCGGAAATCTCTGCATTCCCTCTGACTACAGCCAGGATCTGTCTGCACCTGCTGGGCCACATGGAAGCGTGCACTTATGTGGTCCGCCATGACTGGCTCTGGATGCGGCCCCTGCAACAGGGGCTGGCGATGTTCTATTCCTAGTCCTGAGACCTCCTGGAAAAGATCATTACTCTTCCCCAGATGATTTTTACCTCGCTGCAGTGGTGGACCAACCGCAGAACAGTCCTGGAAGGTGTTCTGTTCGACAACCCTCCCCACTCCATCGAGTTGGTGTCAGATGCTTCAGACCTCAGCAGGGGGGCGCATATCAGTGTTCTCCAGACTCGGGATGTGGTCCCCGGATGAAGCATACTTACACATAAACATCAAAGAGCTCTGAGCAGTCCAGCTGACATGCGGAGTCTTGCCCCATCTGTCGAGCAAGTTGGTACGAGTCCTGACCGACAACACAGCCTCAGTGTTCTACATCAACAGGCAAGGGGGAGCGTGCTCATCGGCTCTCTGTCAGGAGGCGCTCTGTCTATGGGACTTCTGCATCAGCCACGAGATCCACCTGGAAGCTTGTCACCTTCCCAACATCAGAATTACGCTGGCGGACCAGCTCAGCAGGGCTTCTCCTCTCACCACAAGTGGTCACTCCATCCAGACGTAGCCTGCATGGTCTTCCAAAGGTGGGGAACTCCCCAAGTGGACCTGTTCGCTACCAGACAGAACAGGAATTGCCACTGGTTTTTTTCTCAGCAAGGTCTGAGCAATGGCTCCCTCTCCAACGCCTTCCTCCTGTCGTGGTCAGGGAGCCTGCCCCTATGCGTTCCCTCCGATTCTACTCATCAGCAGGGCCCTGGCAAAGATCAAGAGAGACAAGGCGCAGGTCGTCATGATTGCCCCGACGTGGCCTCGCCAGCACTGGTTCAGCATGCTTATGAGCCTGTCAGTGGCTCCTCCCTGGCCCCTGCCCAACTGACCGGACCTGCTGTCACAGGACCATGGTCGACTCCTGTACCCCAACCTCACGTCCCTCCACTTCTCAGCATGGATGCTGCATGGCTGAACCCGGAGGAGCAGACCTGTTCAGAAGGAGTCCAACAGGTCCTCCTGGAAAGTAGGAAGCTCTCAATTAGACTGACTTACCTGGCCAAGTGGACGAGGGGTTCCGCCGCCACCAATTGTCAGAGCCCACTCAGTGAGAGGGCAAGCATTTTTGTCGGCCTTCAAGGCTCACATCCCTATCCAGGACATCTGTAGAGCCGCAATGTGGTCCTCTGTTCACACGTTTACCACTCATTATGCCATCACTCAGCAGGCCAGGAACGACGCTGTTTCGGCAGAGCTGTGTTGTAATCTACATGTCAGTGAACTTCCACCCATCTCCAGGGGTACTGCTTGGGAGTCACCTAATATGGAATGGACATGAACAAGCACTCAAAGAAGAAAAGACAATTACCTTTTCCGTAACTGGTGTTCTTCGAAATGTGTTGCTTATGTCCATTCCATGACCCACCCTCCTTCCCCACTGTCGGAGTTTCTGGCAAGAAGGAACTGAGAGTTGGGGGAGCCAGTGGCACCCCTTATACCGCGCCATGCGGGCGCCACCCCAAAGGGCGCCAGAGCCGGTCCCCTATGGATACTATTGAGGGAAAAACTTGCAGAACCAGTGCATGTGTGAGCACACACACCTAATACGGAATGGACATGAGCAATACATCTTGAAGAACACCAGTTACGGAAAAGGTAACTGTCTTTTACGAAAGGTAGGTAACCAGTTTTTTTTCCCTCTTACTGACAGGTAGGACAGTGTAAGATTCTACTTGATACATTCGTTTATAGAAAATCCATATCTAGGTATTGATAAAAAACAAAGAAAGTGGATGACAAGGACTCCTGTAAGAAACAAAAAAGCCAATCTCCACAGGGAAGCCCATTTTACCCCTCTGCTCAGCAAGAGGATAATTGAGCTCTGTAGTCCACCTCTTCCACTGACCCATCTGAGGCCAGTTGTTTCACTGAATCCACTGAGCCATTGTTTTGTAGATTTGAAAGGGGTCTATTTAATTATTACAGATGCTTTTTTATATCAGGACAGAAATCATCCATCCATAAAATCAGGCAACTTGCAGAGCATAAGAAATTATCCATGAAACACAATCTCAGCCTTCTTGATGTTTGAAATTTACCTTCTCTGCAAACACAGTTAATTTTTAACCCATCATTTCTCCCTGATCCAGGTGGAAGCTGAATTGATTGATAAGCTGGACAGCTTGGTATCAGAAGGAAAAGGAGATGAGAACTACAGGGAGCTCTTCAGTCTACTGTAAGCAATGCCAGTCTCCCTTTATCTTGCATGTTACAGGGTCACCTTAGAAGGCTTGGTGAAATTTCAATGTAATGATCCATTGTAAAGTACTAGCAACGGAAGTGGCCTCCCTCAGAACACAGTAATGTACAGGGACTTTTGACAGGTTATCATGACATGGGCCACAAATCAGAGAGAAGGCTATGGAAAAGCTTGCCATCCCTTTTACGCTGACAAGAATATAAAAATATATTTTTGTATCTTTCATGCAATAAAATAGTATTGATGCTGCATAGGTTACAGTATCCAGTGTGCCAAGTGATTTCCAAGTTCCTATCACAGACACACTAGACGAGCCAGTTTTCAGCTTTGTGACATCACTGTGTGAAATCATAGTCTTCAGACTGTTCAGAGAGCCAGCTAAACAATCAAGCAGTTCAAACCTGTTTTGGAGCATCTAGGATTTCCCTCCAAAGCCTGTCAGTTCACAGCATTTCCAGTCCCTTCCAACCCAAGAAACAATAATGATAGTAGGAGGCTGACCTGAAATCTCAAGATCTGACCCTCCCACATTGTTGGTGCTGATCTGTGAGTCCAAGTCTGATTTTCAAATGCCTCCCTTGTTGGAGGCTGATCTTGGTTTGAAGGCATATATGGTGACCCACTCTGATCACCACTGAGTTAAATCTCGACTCTTTAATTGATCCAGTGGTCCCTCTGAGATCAGTAACAGAATACAGGGCAAATTTTCAAAAGGATCTCAATCCAGTCTCCATTTATGTGCATGCAGCTTGATGTATACAAACATCTACATGCATTTTTGGTGCACCAACACCTCTGGATGGAAATTATAGAATTTACTTGTTCACACCCATCATTTTGGGTATGCAGGTAAATCTATAACCTGTGCACCTTTATGTTAATACACAGAAAGTATGCACTTGTATTTGAGTGCACACAAATGGAAACCACTTTTTGGAAGTTTGGCTCCATCAGTGTACATGCAAAAATGGCAAATACATTTGAAAAGAAAATAATGGAAAATTTGTTTTTCTTTTTATTTACCTGGCAAGAACTAAGTTCTGTGTTTCCCTTGCTTCGGCTGATGATATCTCTGATAACAGTTGTAATGCAAGATGTTGAACTGGGATTGCTCATTAGAGACCAGAATTTAACAGTTTAACTGAGGAGATAAAATGTGTTACAATGGGTTTAGGCTCCTTCCCAGTCACAGCTTTCCATTGCTATAAGCAGCTACCATTAGCAGCTCGAGAACCAATTTTTGTTACGTGCAGTGTTCTCTTTCCTATGTTTGAAACAGTATTGTGGTGGGAAATTTTACCTTTTGCTGCCAATTCCATCTTTTCTTGTCTTTGCTTCATGCTGCATGGAGTAGAACCCAGCTCTTTGGGCCCTACCCCAGGTAAGACTGTAATTCTGTCAGTCTTCTGTATGAGAGAGAAAGAAAGTTGCTCCTGGCTCCCTCCAGGATCTATACCGTTTCCAGGAAAGCCTCATATGCTGCCTCTTCATTTCCAAACAGCCTGCTGGAGAAGATTGAACAAGAGACATGGCGGGAGACTGGCATCTCTTTTGTTACATCAGTTACTCGCCTCATGGAGCGTCTCCTTGACTACAGGTATCTGGTCACAGCAGTAAAGTGTTCTGAGTATAAGTATTCTAGGATTCTGCAAGAAGGGTGTACAGAATTAGTAATGCACCAAATTCTTTTTGTATAGAGAACTGTTTTGTATTGGTTTTAAATCAGTCAGTTAATTCGGTGCTGTGGAGTAATGTGAGTGCAACCATTACACAGAACTGTTGGTTTCTGAATTAAGACAGTGGATGCACATGTTCTCATTTACTTCTTGTTCATTCTTGATAAATTGTCAGAATGAAGAAACTGGTGTTTAGTTTACTTGATGATAAGGCTAAAGGACTATAGAACTGTTAGAAGTTATTAATCTGACTCTCTTCTTAGAATATTTGGCCCTGATTCATCAAAGTCTAACACAATACCTTCTAACTCAGCTAAGGGAGACTTCTTTAAAAGCAAGGCCCCATGTATTCCATGTCTCAGTGACCATTAATCTCAACTTTCATTTATTTAAAAAAAAAGTTTCTAACCTTAATGGTTGTAAAGAAAATCTTGAAAGTGTGAACAGAACATAAACAGATGTAATGAAACAGTAGTGAACTGTCCTATTCATCTCAGTGGACTGTTATCTCTGGAACTTAGACAACAGTTTAACTAATAATTGGCTGTTTTGCTGTTGATCATTGTAACAGAAATATTTGGTTAATGTGCTTTATTAAACAATCTCAAATAATTTCCCATGCTCATGTGCCAGAAGCCTCAGTTGTCCCCACCCACATGACAAAACCTCCAGTTCTTCAAGTGATTGCGCATATCGATTCCAATTAGGTGTGTGCACGCTGCATGCACAGTTGTTGGAAAGTTTTTCCCCTAGCAGCACCCATTGAGTTGACTATGGAGCCCCCTGGAGTGGCGCCTTCATGGCGCTCAATATATGACCCGGCAAACCTGGCGCCTCCTCAGTTCCTTCTTACTGCCAGTGATGGTTGTTGGAACTGTGGCATCTTGCTCAGGAAGTTCTACCACATTTCCCTAGCTTTGTTTGTGTTTTCTGTACTTATTAGTTAGTTCTTAGGTGGTAGTTAGCAGTTGGGCTGGGGGGGGGGGTTACCCTCTATCCCGACCGCTTTTCCTTGGGAGGGCTTACATGCCCAAGTCCCAGGGGTTCAAGTCCTGCAGCAAGCCCATGCCAACGGGCAACCCCCACGATGCTTGTCTAAAGTGTCTGGGGGAGGCTCACCAAGACGACAGGTGCAGGATATGTAAGGGGTTTCGCCCCAGAACCAAAAAGGAGCGAGACTTTCACCTCAAACAGCTCCTTATGGAGGAGGCACTTAGACCAGAGCCTCCACTGGCACGGCAAGACCCGGCGCCGAGTTCATCGGTGCGTAGCGCCCCGGTGACAATGGTGGAAGCGGCACTGCGGAAGGACACTGGCAGACACCCGCGGCACCGAAACTGGCAGGGTCAATCCGGCACTGCTTCCGCTCCGTGGCGTGGGAGCAGCACCAGAAGCAAGGGAGGAGCAGCTCTCCGTCCCAGAGGTTCACCCCTCTAGAGCCGGCCAATGGGGCGTGTCCTCAAGAGGAGTACCCCGCGCTGAAGTCTGCGGAGATGGCACCGTCGACTTTGGCCCTGCAAGGGGGACCATCGAGTCCAGTGCTGTCAGACTCTTCAGCCCAGTCATCGAGGAGGTGGAACTGCCATCCACCCCAGACACCTTTGAGGTCGCGAGAGACCTCATCACTATGACAGCGTCATATGGCACTATCTCGAGGCAAACTGGTGATGCTCCATCCCTTGGCCCCGCTGCTACAATCGCGGCACAGCTCAGACTCCCAGCGCCGCTCGCAATCACGGCACTGGTTGGACTCGCAGCACCACTCCAGGTCCTGCCAGCGCTTCCGCTCGCGACACTGATCTACACATCGATCCATGTCGAGTAGCGGGTCCCACTTCCAGCACCAGTCCCGGCGCCACTCAGCAACTCCACACATCTCCAGATCGCGATGCTATTCCAGCCTCGCAGTACCGCTCTCCAGCCTTGTAGCACCACTCTCTGGCATTGGAACACCACTCCCCAGTGCGGCACTGCTTGTAGGATCAGCTCCGCTTGGCACCACCCTTGCCACGGCATTCCCGATCCCGGTCTTTGGGCTTGGAGACCAGATCTAGATACTCAGAGCGGGGTCAGCACCGGTTGAGCCATAGATGCTCTGAGGTGGGGGCAAGGCCATGGCCTGCTCAGTGGCAGGGACCAGTGCAGTGGCCATTTTGGACCCCATGGGTATACTACAAGCGCAGGGCGCCCAGTCTAAAGGCTCCCAATAGGCCACTTCTGAACCATGGGTGCCGGAGGCTTCCACCAGTCGTCCCACCTCTAGGGGTGGCTAGGAGGTGCCGTGCCCCCATCCCTCCCATGGAACCAACTCCAATTCCTGAGCAGGACTGTGGTCTACCTGGTCCAGCCAGCGAGACAGGACGGGAGGTCCCTGACAAGCAGGAGAGACAGGAGGACCCTGTTCCCTGATTAGCCTCCTCGTCCTCCTCTCCAGATGCGGCTGTTGCAGGCACTTCTGTCTCTGGACGGACCCCCATAGACAGCTGTGCCCACCAGGACGTCTTTCACAGGATGGCGCACAACATGGGTCGGCAGGCCGAGGAGGTGATGGAGTTGAAAGACCCAATGGTCGACATCTTGGCCCTGGAAGGTCCTTTGAAGGTGGCTCTGCCCCTCATCAAGTCCATACAGGCAAATGCCACGACCATCTGGCAGACCCCAGCCTCCATCCATCCCACCGCCAAGGGCGTTGAGAGGAAATACTTCATCCATCAACGGGGTACAAATACCTCTTCACGCATCCGCAGCCTTGTTCATTGTTGGTTGCGGTAGTGAATGAGAATGAGAGGCAGGGGCAACAAGCCTCAGCACCTAAGTCCAAGGACACCAAGCTCCGCGGGGCAGTGGGGCTGTAACTCAGGATTGCCAATCAGCAGGCAGTTCTGAGCTGGTATAATTTCATCTCCTGGAACTCGATGCTCAAATTCAATGAGCAGGTGCCAACAGAGTCCATGGAGGAGTTTGGAGCAATGGTGGAGAAAGGCAAGGCGGTGGAATTGGCCTCTTTACAGGCCTCACTAGATGCTGCGGATTCTGTGGTGCGCACCTTGTCCTCCAGTATCACCATGAGGTGTAGCTCCTGGTTGCAGGCCTCAGGCATTCTGCCCGAGGTTCAACAGACGATGCAGGACCTGCCTTTTGATGGGGCGGGCCTGTTTGTGGAGCAGACTGACTCTCGGCTGCATAGCCTAAAATACTCAAGGGCTACTATGAAATCTTTGGGTATGCACACCCCGGCAACCCAATGCAAACATTTCAAGCCCCAGCAGCAGCAGCAGCAGCGCTCCTACCCTCCTCGGCCAAGGCAGGACTTTTACAGGAAAAGGTGCAGGAATGGCAGAAGGAAGCCTTCCAACCCCCCTTTTGGGCAGGGCCAGGGCCTGACGAAACCATCGTTGGGTTCCAAGCTGGCCGTTGGGTTCCAAGCAGGCCCTTTGAAGGGGCGCCCAAGGATGGTGCACCAGCCTCGATTCCAGATCCTTCCCCATCTTTTTTTAATCGTCTGTCCCACTTCTACCGTGCTTGGTCCCAAATAACTTCGGACTGCTGGGTCCTCCATATGGTGGAAGTGGAATATTTTCTCCAGTTCTGCTCCTACCCTCTCTCTCATCCCCATTCCCCATCCCTCTTCAGGGACCCTTCTCATGAGCATCTCCTTATCCAGGAGGTGTAGGTGCTCCTCACCATGGGAGCAGTGGAGGAAGTTCCTCAGGAGTTAAGGGGCAAGGGATTCTATTCCTGATACTTCCTAATCCCCAAGGCCAAGTGGGGAGTCTCAGACCCATTCTAGATCTGCGCGGACTCAACAAATTCATGGTAAAATTGAAGTTCCACATGGTCTCCCTGGGCACCATTATCCCCTCCCTGGATCGGATCTGGGAGACTGGTATGCTGCCCTCGACATGAAGGACGCGTATTTCCATATAGCGATTCGTCCCACATGCCAGCGCTTCCTATGCTTCGTGGTCAACCACAAGCATTACCAATTCACTGTCCTACCATTTGGCCTCTCAACAGTCCCCCGAGTGTTCACCAAGTGCATGTTGGTCATGGCTGCTTTCCTCTGTTGACAGCAGGTGCAGATATACCCCTATCTTGACGACTGGCTGCTCAAGGACCATACCAGGGGGCAGGTGCAGTCCCAAATCCGTTTGGTCAGGTATACGTTTGAGCGACTGGGTCTCCTCTTCAACTTGGGGAAATCGACCTTGGAGCTGACCCAAAGAATAGAATTCATTGGGGCGGTGTTACATTCGGTTCAGATACGAGCACTTCTGCCAGAGACCCAATTCCGAGCCATCATAGACATAATTCAAAGCCTCCAGCAAATCCCAAGCACAATAGCAAGGGGGTGCCTGAGTCTCCTCAGCCACATGGCTACTTGAACTTATGTGACCCAGCACTCCAGGCTGCAGCTCAGACCGTTGCTGCCAGGGCTCACCTCAGCCTACTGCCCGGGGTGCAACAGCTTGAATTCAGTGGTCACAGTGCCAGGGCAGGTCCTCATGTTCCTCCACTGGTGGCTCAACCCTCAAGCAATGTGTGAAGGAGTCCCCTTCCATAACCCTCAGCCTTCCTTGTCCCTGGTTAGGGTCGCATCAGCTCTGGGATGGGGTGTGCATCTGGGAGACCTCCAGACATAGGGCCTGTAGTCGCAGGATGAGCTCTCCCTTATATCAACATCAAAGATCTGATGGCAGTGTGCCTAGCCTGCCAGGCCTTTCAGGCCTGACTACAAGGCCAATGCATAGCAGTTCTAACGGACAACACCATTGCCATGTTTTACATCAACAAGCAGGGTGGAGCCCGTTCCTCTCCCCTGTGCCAGGAGGCCCTCCGGCTGTGGGAGTTCTACATAGTCCACTCCATTCACCTGGAAGCATCCTTTCTACCAGGAGTTCAGAACATGCTGGCAGACTACCTCAGCAGGTCCTTACACACACACACGAATGGTACATCCGGCTGGATGTCATACACCTCATTTTCCAAAGGTGGGAGTTTCCCCGGGTTGACCTGTTTGCCACCTGACGCAACAGGAAGTGCCCAATGTTCTGCTCCTTCCAGGGTCACAGTCCAGGCCCATCCACAGACGCATTCCTGCTACCCTGGAGAGATTGCCTGCTGTACGTCTTTCCCCCATTCCCTCTCATGCACAAGGTCCTGCTTAGGGTCCGCAGAGAAGGGGCACAGATAATTTTGATAGCTCCAGCGTGGCCTTGACAACACTGGTACACCACACTCCTGGAGCTGTCAGTGGATGCACCGGTGACGTTACCCCTCCTCCCCAACTTACTCATTTAGGGCCATGGTCACCTCCATCACCCCGACCTGCGGTCCCTCCACCTCACGGCTTGGAAGCTTCATGGCTGAACCCCATGGAACTTCTGTTATCAGAACAAGTAAGGGAGGTCCTCCTCGGCAGCAGGAAACCCTCCACTAGAGCCACGTATCTGGCAAAGTGGAAGAGATTCTCGTGTTGGTGTGACCAGAGTCGTACGTCCCCTCTCCAGGTGCCTGTACCTCTCATCGTGGAGTACCTCCTACACCTGAAACAGCAAGGCCTGGCGGCATCCTCCATAAGATTACACCTCACTGTTATCTCGGCCTTCCACTCAGGAGCGTCCGGTTGATCCATCTTCGCCAACCCTATGGATGGTCGCTTCCTCAAAAGTCCGGACTTCCTACATCCCCAGATCCGGCAATCTGTCCCCATGTGGGACCTTAACCTTGTCCTCTCCAGGGTCATGGGGCCCCCATTCAAACTACTGGCAACTTGCTCCCTCCTGTATCTGTCATAGAAGGTGGCCTCCCTTCCTGGTCGGGGAGGGATAGCTCAGTGGTTTGAGCATTGGCCTGCTAAACCCAGGGTTGTGAGTCCAATCCTGGGGGGGGGCCATTTAGGGGTCTGGGGCGAAAATCTGTCTGGGGATTTTTCCTGCTTTGAGCAGGGGGTTGGACTAGATGACCTCCTGAGGTCCCTTCCAACCCCTGAGATTCTATGAATTGTCACCATTACTTCTGTGAGGAGGGTGTCTGAGCTAAAGGCCCTCACTTCTGACCCACCTTACATGGTTTTCCACAGGGATAAGGTGCAACTCAGGCCTCACCTGGCCTTTCTCCCCAAGGTGATGTCGCACTTCCACACCAGTCAGGACATTTTCCTGCCTGTCTTTTACCCTAAACCTCATGCCAGTAACCGGGAGCAGAGGCTGTACTCCCTCGATGTTCGGTGAGCACTAGCTTTCTACATTGAGCACACTAAGCCGTTCAGGAAGTCGAACCAGTTGTTCATAGTGACCGAATGAAGGGGCTCCCGGTCTCATCTCAAAGAATATCCTCCAGGATCACATCATGCATCCGCACGTGCTATGAGCTGGCCAAAGTACCGGCCCTGCCTTTTATGGCACACTCCACGAGGGCCCAGGCCTTGTCAGCAGCGTTCTTGGCCCAGGTCCTGATCCAAGAAATCTGCAGGGCAGCAACTTGGTCCTTGGTACATACCTTCAGCTCTCACTACATCATTGTCCAGCATGCCAGAGATGATGCGGCTTCAGCAGAGCAGTGCTACAATCAGCGTTTCCTTAACTCTGACCCCACTACCTAGGTACGGCTTGGGAGTCACCTAATTGGAATCGATATGAGCAATCACTCGAAGAAGAAAAAACGGTTACTCACCTCTTGTAACTGTTGTTCTTTGAGATGTGTTGCTCATATCCATTCCAAACCCACCTGCCTTCCCCTCTGTCGGAGTAACCGGCAAGAAGGAACTGAATAGGTGCTGGGTCGGCAGGATCATATATTGAGCGCCATGAAGGTGCCACTCTAGGGGGCTCACAGCCGACCCGATGGGTGCTGCTAGGAGAAAAATCTTCCAATGACTGTGCACACAGCGTGCACACACCTAATTGGAATGGATATGAGCAACACATCTCGAAGAACAGTTAAGAGAGATGAGTAACTGTTTTTTTCTCTCCTGACAATTTCTGCAGTGCAGTTACTCATCAAAACAAAAATCTGAAAATGTAAAATATGGGGACTTCTATTTTAATTGAATTTACTATTAAAACAGCACAAGATCTACTATACGGATTGTGGGTGAATACCCACTTCGTCCAAAGTGGGTATTCACCCACGAAAGCTTGTGCTCCAATACATCTGTTAGTCTATAAGGTGCCACAGGACTCTTAGTTGCTTTTTACAGATCCAGACTAACACAGCTACCCCTCTGATACTATACTGATCGTAGTATTCATTTTCGTATTTAATTCAGTAACAATCCTCAATTTTTTAATTTAAATTAATCTGGCAGCAGTATTTCAAGTGTGTTGCACCAACATGCTGCAATAGGTCGTGCCTGTTGTTCTCTCAGTATAGCATTTGTTAGCAGACAAATAGAGTCTCAGTTGTGGTAGTTTTGCAAGTCACACACAGAGCAAGTCTAGCCATGAAATGGAAGACTGCTAATTGTTTCTGATGGCTGAAAGTGTCTGGCCACCAGTTTGCTGACACAGTGGTCCCCAACAGCCTCTGCTGTGTCACTGGCTTCAGAAGTTCTTTTGTCTCTTCTTTGCAAATTTATAAAAGTCATTCTAGTCAAGCTTACTTAGTACTAAAGATTAACTTTTATGGTGCTAAGCTATAAATCATTTCCAAGAACTGCTGGAAACTTAGACTGCTGGAATATTTAAGTCTGGATACTTGATGGATTCAGAGCTTTTCACTTCTACAATAGGTGTTCAGTTCAAGTGACTGTAGGCCATAATCATCTGATGCCTGTTCAGGGTCCCCTTTAAAATTAGGAAGTAATCCCAGTCCCTTTCCTAGTGCATGGGAGCCAATAAACAACACCGTCTCAGTAGAGGACAAAGTCTGAAGGATCCTGAAGATTGAACTCCTCTCTTTACAGGTGGTCCTTCCAGATCAGGGCTGTGGCACGTTGTTGGTGCACTTTGAAGAACCTGGCACTGCCACTGCTCATACTGCACCTTGTGTGTGCATAAATGGAAGGTCTCATTCTTCTTCAAGTGATTGCTCATGTGTATTCCACAATAGGTGCGCGTGCTCGCCCCGTGCACCAGTGCCATAAGTTTTTCCCCTAGCAGTACCCGTAGGGGGGGGAGCACCCCCCTTGACCTCTGGAGTGGCACCTCCCTGGTGCGGTATAAGGGGAGCTGCGCGCTCCCCCCACCCTCAGTTCCTTCTTGCTGCCAGTGAAGGTGCGTCGGAACTGCTCTGCTCCAGCTTTGCTGTAGCTCATTCCCAGAACTGTTCGTTGGTTCAGCATTAGTACCTGTAGTTAGTTAGCTGTTTAGTTAGTTTAAGTTGTGCGGCTTTTGCAGGCGTTCTATGCCAAGAAGTAACCCACACGCAGACTGTTTGTGCTGCTGGGGAGAAACCCATATCAGCAAAAGGTGCAAGATTTGGAAGTCGTTTAAGCCTCGGACCAAAAGAGAAAGGGACATTAGGCTCCGGGCCATCCTAATGGCACCTGGCACCGGGGCATCGGTATGCGGCGACCCTCCGGTACCATCGACCAGTTGGCACCGCTCTCCATCCACGGGGCACATCAAGAGGGCCAGGAAGACTCCCTCTTTGCAGCAGCACCAAGGGAAATCTGGGACAGAGGCTAGGCCAGACATGGGCAAACTATGGCCCGCAGGACCATCCTGCCCTGCCCCTGAGTTTCCGGCCCCTCCCCCGCTATCCCCCCTTCCCCACAGCTACGCCGCCACACGGGCCGCACTCTGGCCCGCTGCTCCCGCTGGGCAGTGTGGGGAACGCAACTGGCTCTGGCCGGGTGTCCCGGCTGCGATCTCCTGCTGCTGGTAAGGGGGCGGGGAGCAGAGGGTCCTTGGGGGCAGTCAGGGAGGAGGGGGGCAGTTGGATGGGGCAGAGGTTCTGGGGGGGGCGCTCAGGGGATGGGGAACAGGGAGGATTGGGAATGGGAGTCCTGGGGGGGCCTGTCAGGGGGCGGGGGTGTGGATTGGGGTTGGGAGGGCAGTCAGGGGACAGGGAGCAGGGGGGCTTGGATAAGGGGGTGGGATCCCAGGGGGGCAGTTAGGGGCAGGGGTTCTCAGGAGCGGGTGGTCAGGAGGGGGTGGTCAGGGGACGAGTTGCAGAGGGCGATTGGATAGGGGGTGGGAGTCCGGGGGGGCTGTCAGGGGTTGGGGGTGTGGATTGGGGCTGGGGTAGTCAGGGTACAGGGAGCAGGGGGGTTGGATAGAGGGGCGGGGGTCCCAGAAGGGGGCAGTCAGGGGACAAGGAGCAGGGGGGGGTTGGATGGGTTGGGGATTTTGAGGGGGGCAGTCAGGGGGCGGGAAGTGGGAGGAGGCAAATAGGGGGCGGGGGCCAGGCTGTTTGAGGAGGCACAGCCTTCACTGCCCGGCCCTCCATACAGTTGCGCAACCCCGATGTGGCCCTCAGGCCAAAAAGTTTGCCCACCCCTGGGGTAGGCCCATGTTGGGCAGTCCTCGATCGCCACCGGGCCCCAGGCCTTCGACTGAAGCTGAGCAGAGTAGCCCATCCCTTTCGGAACAGGCCTCTCCGGATGCCTTCCACGTTAGCCCCGTGCTTCAGAGGCAAGCCACCGCTGGGATCTCCGGGCTCGGTCGAGGGAACATTCCTGACGCCAATCACTGCCCAGCGACCACTCGGGGCACAGTCCAGGTGGATTGCCCTTGACGCCGATCAGACTGTCTAGCTGGGACCCATCCAGCCGGGACTCGCGGCACCGCTTGTCCTGAAGGGGCGAACATCGGCAGGACCGCGGCGGGCGTCGCCGTCAATCCTCGGCTTGGAGAGGGTACTGCAGTTGGTCACAGCATGATCATCGACGCCATTCCCACTCGAACTCCCGCTCCAAGTCTCCGTCAAGACATCCCAGCCCCGGGTGTTGATCGCCGGTGTCTCGCCGTCGTGGGTCCACCCATTGAGGCCATTAGTGGAGCAGCTATTACCGTCGGTACCAGTCTTCCACGTCCAGATCGCGGTCCCGTGGCCATCGTAGATCCCGGCACCACCGCTGCTCCTGATCCACGGGAAGCAGCGGATCGTACGCTAGCCCGGTCTCCATCCGTAGCCGTCCTTTGATGGACCAGGCCAGCCAACCCAGACAGACGGTCCCACCAGTGCCACAGCAGGTGCAGTGGCACCGAGCATTGTGGCCAGACGAATGGTACCAGTGGGCACCATGGCCTCCGGCACAGCCCCCGTGGGAGCTCGTTCAGTGGCCGGAGATTCGGAAGCACCATTGGCCTACCTCTCCAGACCCCCAAGATAGGAGTGGATGGGGCGTATGTCCTCGGCACCGTGCCCGGAGTCAGACCAGGTGGTGGACCCTCCGGTGCTGGCCGACACCCAGAGCACCACACCAGCTTCTTCGCCCCGCCCGGAGGAGTCAATTGCAGCCCCGCCCCCCTCCATCCCGCAGGAGGACTCTAGGGCTTACCAAGAACTCTTAAAGAGGGTGGCAGCAAGCTTACACCTCCAGGCACAGGAGATGGAGGAGCCGTCGGACAAAGGCCCGGGTCCTCCTGATTGCCCTGGCGTGGCCCAGGCAGCATTGGTACAGGACCCTTACCGGCCTGGCCACACCTGCTCTCTCAGGACCGGGGCCACCTCCTCCATCCCAACCTAGCGGCTCTTCACCTCACGGAGTGGCTGCTCAGTGGTTAGGTGGAGAGGAAAGGACGTGCTAAGAGCAGGTTCAGTGTGTCCTCCTCGAAAGTAGACGGCCCTCCACTCGCCACGCTTATTTGGCGAAGTGGTCCCAGTTTTCTAGCTGGGCGGCGGACCAGGGTGTCTCCCCGGTGACCGCGGCGATCCATCTTATCCTTGATTACCTCCTCCATCTGAGGGCCCAGGGCCTGGCGCCCTCGTCAGTCAAGGTGCACCTGCAGCCATATCGGCCTTCCATCTGCCGGTGCAAGGGCACACAGTATTTTCCCATGCTATGACTGTCTGGTTCCTTAAGGGTTTGGACCGTCTTTTTCCGTATTCTAGACCCCCCGGTCCCACAGCTGGACCTAAACCTGGTGTTGGCTCGCCTCATGGGGCCCCCATTTGAACCACTGGCCAAGTGCTCCTGGTCTCACCTCTCATGGAAGGTGGCCTTCCTGGTTGCAATCACGTCGGGCAGGCGAGTCTTCGAGCTCAGGGCCCTGATCTCCGAGCCATCGTACACGATCTTTCATAAGGACAAGGTCCAGCTCCTCCCACACCCCACGTTCCTCCCGAAGCTGGTCTCTGCCTACCACATGGGTCAGGATATTTTTCTACCGGTCCTCTGCCCCAAGCCTCACTCGATGTGCAGTGGGCTCTGGCTTTCTACCTCGAGTGGACTAAGCCGTTCAGAAAGTCCTTGCAACTGTTCGTCGCCTCGGCTGAGTGCGTGAGGGGCCAGCCGATTTCCACTCAACGGCTTTCCAATTGGATCACTTCGTGCATCCGTTCTTGTTATGAGCTGGCAGGTGTCCCCCCACCACCCATTGTGAGGGCACACTCGACTCGGGCGCAGGCCTTGTCGGCTGCCTTCGTGGCCCATGTCCCCATCCAGGACATTTGTAGGGCCGCCACGTGGTCTTTGGTTCACACGTTCACCTCGCACTATACGATCGTTCCCCAGACCAGGGATGACGCCAGGTTCGGCAGGGCTGTCCTCCGTCTTGGGAACTTGTGAACTCCTACCTACCTCCAACAAATATAGCTTGGAATCACCTGTTATGGAATACACATGAGCAGTCACTCAAAGAAGAAAAGACAGTTACCTTTTCCGTAACTGATGTTCTTCAAGATGTGTTGCTCATGTCTATTCCACATCCCACCCTCCTTCCCCTCTGTTGGAGTTGTCTGGCAAGAAGGAACTGAGGGTGGAGGGAGTGCACAGCTTCCCTTATACCGTGCCAGGCAGGTGCCACTCCAAGGGTCGCGGGGGGCGCTCCCCCCTACGGGTACTGCTCGGGGAAAAACTTCCGGCAACGGTGCACGTGGCGAGCACGCACACCTATTGTGAAATAGACATGAGCAACACGTCTCGAAGAACACCAATCATGGAAAAGGTAACTGTCTTGTCTCTAAGGCACTCAATCCAGAACCTTTTAATAGCACTAAATTAACTTTAAAATTTTGCTCATTTGAAGACTAACTTTCTTAAATAACTTCTTTAGATCTGCACTGTATGGAGTCTCTTTTGAGGGGTGCTTTAAGAATAAACTTTAGCCTTAACTGTTGTTTTTGCATCTGAGAGAATTCTGGTTCTAGAACAGCATCATCTTTAGTTAAGAAATATGCTCTTGCAGTCTAAATGTCTCAACAATGTTTCTCCTTTCAGGGACTGCATGAAAGGAGATGAAACAGAAAACAAGAAGATTGGCTGCACTGTTAACCTGATGGTAAGAACACTTTCTTTTTGTATTTATTGACCTGTACATTGTGATCCTACACACAGTATTTTAATCTGGAATGGTAAGGTTTAGGTATGATGATCTGCAGAGAGGGTTAATAGCCTCAGCATCCTGCAGCTGAAAATTTAGGGTTTTTCCCATTTTGAATTTACAGCAGTGTGTAGTAAAATGGTTTCATTGAGACAGGAGGCAAGAGAGCACAGCAGATGAGCAAGTGTGACTCTTAGCAAAGAATATTTCTACAGGCATTTTATCCTTTTCCCTTCCTCCTCTTTAATCTCCTCCTGTACAAACACTCCCCCACTCACATCTCCTTTTCTGTAGATTCTCAAGATGGCAGTAGTATTTTTATAGTGCAGAGGGAATGAATCACCAGTACATATTTGTGGGGATTCACTCTTTTGTACCTTACTCTCTCACACTCATATTTATATGGATACAATGGGCCTGATTCTTTTTTCCTTTGCACTCATGTTAAGTTCAGCATAACTTCATTGAAGTTAGTGGAGTTACTCCTCCTTTACACCAGTTTAAATTAATGCAGTATTGGGCCCAATCTTTCATATTATTAATGCACTTTCTTCGAATTATATGCAGTTTCTATTAGCTGCCTGGAAGTAGGGGGTTATTGTATGCTGACAAAGTATCTCAAGATTGTTTCTGAATATTAATTTTCAACTCTTTTTCAGAACTTTTATAAATCTGAAATTAACAAGGAAGAGATGTATATCCGCTACATCCATAAGCTGTGTGACATGCACTTACAGGCTGAGAACTACACTGGTTAGTAATGAATAAGGAGGCTTTCTTCAGGGTCTGGTGTTAGAAAGCAGGCCAGAAGTGTTGAGTCTCCCAGCATTCTCTTTGAATATTCATCAAATACTTTTCTAGGAATTTTTGTGAAGATCAGCTACTGCAGTTAGAAGAGTTAGAAGCCCTGTTGTTTCATATTGTTAATCAACTTGCTTTGATGAAAGCAAGAAACAGACCAGTTTAAGAAACAGACCAGTTTAAGAAACAGACCAGTTTGTAAATTTAGAAACCTAGTGAAGAGGTTGATTTTGAAACAGTACTTCAAGGAAGAAGGGTGTTGAAGGGACCTTGTGGATGGTAGCCCTTTGCTAATATTCGGTATTGGCAGAATCCACATGTTAGTCATGTATCCTATTCAGGTGGTGTTTGTAAGAGAGGGAGAAAACCTAAGGAGAAATGAATCATAAAAGCATTAGCAGTCTGATATGTTGCTATGTTTATATCTCAGTTGAAAGATGAGAATCTATTTTTAAATTATATACATCTGCACAACTTTGGAGAACTTGGAGGAAGTTAGAAAGATGACGTTGAAGGGGAAAGTACAAACATTAGTAAGGTGCTTTTTCCACTTCAGAGAACATTAATCAAGAAAGTGTAATTGACGCTACAGTTAGACAGCAGTTGCGAAAACCCATCATGTTAGCTCCCCATTCCCTGGACAGATGACAGGAATGGAGTCCAACACATTTTCCACTGAATGACCAGGACATGTCATCTTTGTAATGCTGCAACATGAAGTTGTTGATCCACTGACCAAGTAGCTTCCATCTCTCAGATGTTTCAGAAAGGGAATCTTGGTTTTCACGCACTTTGTTCCCCACTGGGTTATTCTGTAGGTAAATTTCGGATCATGATTTGCTTGACAAATCCAAGTGCAAATCAAACCCATTAATTGTATTTATTTGTCGTAATTTACTCAGTCTTCATTGATTGCTGTTCTAACAGAGGCTGCATTTACATTGCTTCTGTACTGTGAGCTACTTCAGTGGGAGGACAGACCTCTGCGAGAGTTCCTGCACTACCCATCACAGACAGAGTGGCAACGTAAGGAGGGGCTATGCCGGAAGATTATCCACTACTTCAACAAAGGGAAGGTATGCCAATTACTGCTCTCCTCCAACATCTTCCCTCTGTTTCCCTGACTTGCTTTTTTCCCTCCCAACCCATCTTTTCAATTAAATAGTATATTAAAAAATCTTATGCTGTCATAAGTGGACCTTCAGCATTGTAGACTAAACAGCAGATAGCTAGAGAGTAGCTGAGAAAATGAATGGGGATAAACATAAAACTCAGAACTAGATGAGTTAGATCCAGAAAAAAGAATCCAGCAAATTCCTGCACCTTCTGTCCAAATTCTGAATCAGCTGGACTGATAAAGAACTCTGTGAATTTCAGTTGCTTCATTTCCAAAAAGTCTCTCTTTGTAGAAAGCTCTGAAAAATTCCACTTATATGTATTGTGATTCATGTTAAGATTTGGTTGTTTTCTGACCTGCAGGGTTAAATTCCACTGACCATTCATATTTAAGTGGCACTGAAAAATAAAGACTAATCCTCCTCACCTCAGCTGTTGTTTTACTCACAGGTTTGGGGTTCCAATTGGACTCCATTATCCATTCACTGCCTCAGAACAAAATGCAACAACTTGCAAACGTCACTTATTTGACTTCTCTTTCCCACAGTAAATAAACAAATTTTAAAATTACTGTAGTGATATATGAGCTATGATCTCTTATGTTATGATATTTCGGGATGGTTTCATTAGGTGAGTTTTAGAAGGTATTTATACAATTTTGTAAAAATTAAAGACCAGATTATCCCCCCGTCTACATTATCTCCATTCTCTAAAAACTCCTGAGTCTTAGCTCCATAGGGCAAGACTAGCAGAATTCCCTGAGTTTTAAGGATTTTTTGTTGCTGGTGGGGTTTTTTTTCATCCAGGAGGGCAGTGAATCATAGAATCATAGAATATCAGGGTTGGAAGGGACCTCAAGAGGTCATCTAGTCCAACCCCCTGCTCAAAGCAGGACCAATTCCCAACTAAATCATCCTAGCCAGGGCTTTGTCAAGCCAGGCCTTAAAAATCTCCAAGGAAGGAGACTCCACCACCTCCCTAGGTAACGCATTCCAGTGCTTCACCACCCTCCTAGTGAAATAGTGTTTCCTAATATCCAACCTGGACCTCTGCCACTGCAACTTGAGACCATTGCTCCTTGTTCTGTCATCTGCCACCACTGAGAACAGCCGAGCTCCATCCTCTTTGGAACCCCCCTTCAGGTAGTTGAAGGCTGCTATCAAATCCCCCCTCATTCTTCTCTTCTGGAGACTAAACAATCCCAGTTCCCTCCGCCTCTCCTCATAAGTCATGTGCTCCAGACCCCTAATTATTTTTGTTGCCCTCCGCTGGACTCTTTCCAATTTTTCCACATCCTTCTTGTCGTGTGGGGCCCAAAACTGGACACAGTATTCTAGATGAGGCCTCACCAATGTCGAATAAAGGGGAATGATCACGTTCCTCGATCTGCTGGCAATGCCCCTACTTATACAGCCCAAAATGCTGTTAGCCTTCTTGGCAAAAAGAGCACACTGTTGACTCATATCCAGCTTCTCATCCACTGTGACCCCTAGGTCCTTTTCTGCAGAACTGCTACCTAGCCATTCAGTCCCTAGTCTATAGCAGTGCATGGGATTCTTCCGTCCTAAGTGCAGGACGTCTGCACTTGTCCTTGTTGAACCTCATCAGGTTTTTTTTGGCCCAATCCTCTAATTTGTCTAGGTCCCTCTGTATCCGATCCCTACCCTCTAGTGTATCTACCACGCCTCCTAGTTTAGTGTCATCTGCAAACTTGCTGAGAGTGCAGTCCACACCATCCTCCAGATCATTAATAAAGATATTAAACAAAACCAGCCCCAGGACCGACCCTTGGGGCACTCTGCTTGAAACCGGCTGCCAACTAGACATGGAGCCATTGATCACTACCCGTTGAGCCCAACGATCTAGCCAGCTTTCCATCCACCTTACAGTCCATTCATCCAGCCCATACTTCTTTAACTTGGCGGCAAGAACACTGTGGAAGACCGTATCAAAAGCTTTGCTAAAGTCAAGGAATAACACATCCACTGCTTTCCCCTCATCCACAGAGCCAGTTATCTCATCATAGAAGACAATTAGGTTAGTCAGGCACGACTTCCCCTTGGTGAATCCATGCTGACTGTTCCTGATCACTTTCCTCTCCTCTAAGTGTTTCATAATTGATTCCTTGAAGACCTGCTCCATGATTTTTCCAGGGACTGAGGTGAGGCTGACTGGCCTGTAGTTCCCCGGATCCTCCTTCTTCCCTTTTTTAAAGATGGGCACTACATTAGCCTTTTTCCAGTCATCCGGGATCTCCCCCGATCGCCATGAGTTTTCAAAAATAATGACTAATGGTGCTGCAATCTCATCCGCCAACTCCTTTAACACCCTCGGATGCAGCGCATCCGGCCCCATGGACTTGTGCACGTCCAGTTTTTCTAAACAGTCCCAAACCACTTCTTTCTCCACAGAGGCCTGGTCACCTTCTCCCCATATTGTGCTGCCCAGTGCAGCAGTCTGGGAGCTGACCTTGTTCGTGAAGACAGAGGCAAAAAAAGCATTGAGTACATTAGCTTTTTCCACATCCTCGGTCACTAGGTTGCCTCCCTCATTCAGTAAGGGGCCCACACTTTCCTTGACTTTCTTCTTGTTGCTAACATACCTGAAGAAACCCTTCTTGTTACTCTTAACATCTCTTGCTAGCTGCAACTCCAAGTGTGATTTGGCCTTCCTGATTTCACTCCTGCATGGCTGAGCAATATTTTTATACTCCTCCCTGGTCATTTGTCCAATCTTCCACTTCTTGTAAGCTTCTTTTTTGCGTTTAAGATCAGCAAGGATTTCACTGTTTAGCCAAGCTGGTCGCCTGCCATATTTACTATTCTTTCTACACATCGGGATGGTTTGTTCCTGCAACCGCAATAAGGATTCTTTAAAATACAGCCAGTTCTCCTGGACCCCTTTGCCCTTCATGTTATTCTCCCAGGGGATCCTGCCCATCTGTTCCCTGAGGGAGTCAAAGTCTGCTTTTCTGAAGTCCAGGGTCCGTATTCTGCTGCTCTCCTTTCTTCCTTGTGTCAGGATCCTGAACTCGACCATCTCATGGTCACTGCCTCCCAGGTTCCCATCCACTTTTGCTTCCTCTACTAATTCTTTCCTGTTTGTGAGCAGCAGGTCAAGAAAAGCTCTGCCCCTAGTTGGTTCCTCCAGCACTTGCACCAGGAAATTGTCCCCTACGCTTTCCAAAAACTTCCTGGATTGTCTGTGCACCGCTGTATTGCTCTCCCAGCAGATATCAGGGTGATTAAAGTCTCCCATGAGAACCAGGGCCTGCGATCTAGCAACTTCTGCTAGTTGCCAGAAGAAAGCCTCGTCCACCTCATCCCCCTGGTCTGGTGGTCTATAGCAGACTCCAACCACGACATCACCCTTGTTGCTCACACTTCTCAACTTTATCCAGAGACTCTCAGGTTTTTCTGCAGTTCCATACCGGAGCTCTGAGCAGTCATACTCCTCTCTTACATACAATGCAACTCCCCCACCTTTTCTGCCCTGCCTGTCCTTCCTGAACAGTTTATATCCATCCATGACAGTACTCCAGTCATGTGAGTTATCCCACCAAGGCTCTGTTATTCCAATCGCATCATAGTTCCCTGACTGTGCCAGGACTTCCAGTTCTCCCTGCTTGTTTCCCAGGCTTCTTGCATTTGTGTATAGGCACTTAAGATAACTCATCGATCGTCCCTCTTTCTCAGTATGAGACAGGAGTCCTCCCCTCTTGCGCTCTCCTGCTTGTGCTTTCTCCCAGGATCCCATTTCCCCACTTACCGCAGGGCTTTGGTCTCCGTCCCCCGGTGAACCTAGTTTAAAGCCCTCCTCACTAGGTTAGCCAGCCTGCTGGCGAAGATGCTCTTCCCTCTCTTCGTTAGGTGGAGCCCGTCTCTGCCTAGCACTCCTCCTTCTTGGAACACCACCCCATGGTCGAAGAATCCAAAGCTTTCTCTCCGACACCACCTGCGTAGCCATTCGTTGACTTCCACGATTCGACGGTCTCTACCCAGGCCTTTTCCTTGCACAGGGAGGATGGACGAGAACACCACTTGCGCCTCAAACTCCTTTATCCTTCTTCCCAGAGCCACGTAGTCTGCAGTGATCCGCTCAAAGTCATTCTTGGCAGTATCATTGGTGCCCACGTGGAGAAGCAGGAAGGGGTAGCGATCCGAGGGCTTGATGAGTCTCGGCAGTCTCTCCGTCACATCGTGTATCCTAGCTCCTGGCAAGCAGCAGACCTCTCGGTTTTCCCGGTCGGGACGGCAGATAGATGACTCAGTCCCCCTGAGGAGGGAGTCCCCGACCACCCTCCTCCTCCTCTTGGGAGTGGTGGTCGTGGAACCCCCATCCCTAGGACAGTGCATCTTTTGCCTGCCAATCGGTGGAGTCTCCTTCTGCTCCCTTCCCTCAGATGGGTCATCTAGTCCACTCTCCACATTAATACCTGTGGAGAGAACATGGAAACGATTGCTCACCTGTATCTCCACTGCTGGTGCATGGACGCTCCTCTTTCTCCTTCTGGAGGTCACATGCTACCAAACCTCTTCACAATCCTTCTGTCCCTGCTGCGCCTGCTCTGAATCTTCAGAACATTGTGGCCGTAGAAGCATCTCCTGACGTCTGTCCAGGAAATCTTCATTTTCCCTTATGCAACAGAGTCGATACTCGTTTCTCCAGCCCTCGAACCAGCATAGCTGCAGCATAAAGCACAAACACCTCTGCACCATACAGAGAACGGGATTAATATTTCATTTAGTTCCTCATTGGCCACGGTCAGTGAAAGACCTGTACTTTGGCAAAGAAACATACTGCATGTAGCTATAATGGGAAAAGTCTATCCTCAATTTACTGGGGGAAGGGAGTGGCGTATTTACAAGGAGTTTGTTACACTAACAAAGAAATACTTTGTTCTCAGGGTAGTGTTCTTGTATAGTAAAACTGACTCTCACCCCCTCTATAAAGCTTCAGATATTCTCAATACTGTATTTAGCCAACTACATTCCACAGATTTATCAACTTCAGCTAGTATCTCAGGACTACCTGATTAGGCAAAGAGTACAGAGAAGTGGGCTGTAGTCCACGAAAGCTTATGCTCTAATAAATTTGTTAGTCTCTAAGGTGCCACAAGTACTCCTGTTCTTCTTTTTGCGGATACAGACTAACACGGCTGCTACTCTGAAACCTATATATAAAATAGTGTATTCTGTAACTGTTAAAGGTTAGTAAGGTCTTGTTTGAGACATTATCAATTGTATAAGACAATATAACAAAAGTACTACTGGTTCTTGCACTATTATGCTTCTAGTGTTCTTCCAGATGGATATTTATGGGGTTGTCTGCTGTATGTTTGCTTCCTTTTACCTTAGACAGTAACTGAATCACTGAATTAGCCTCCCAAAACAAGTATTTTTTTCCCTGAGTATGTAGCTCAGTTTTGCTAGAAACAGGAGTAAAACTGAAATGCCTTGAGCAGCAAAATCCTTTTGACACTATTCAGCACATTTTTCCATTGCTATGTAGCAGGGCTCAGGTCAGGGAATAGCAGAATTTTGCAGCTAACCATTTCTGTGAGCTCTTTTTTTCTGGGTGGCCAGAAGCCTTTCTCTGTCTCTACAACCAGTGGCTGCTATTGTGCTGCTTGCTGTAATTTGTTCTGTCTGTCCTTTATAAGGGTTTCCTTAGCAGCATTCTAAGGGTGAGATTCTTAGCCTCTTAACACTGTGTAAAAGGTCTGCAGTAGCATAAAGGGGATCTAAAACCCCTGAATACAGCCAGAGGAGAATTCCTCCAGCACAGAAATTGAGGAAGACAACAGCTATGGCTGTTTTCTGAGGACCCCCTTGCAACCATTGACACGAAGGGCATGCCAGGGGTGGGCTGAGGACAGGAGGGGTGTTTCAGGGCAGCACCACAGCACATAGCACTAAGTGATTGTGGGTGGTGCTGCTGCCATAACTTAGACAGCCCCTACATGACTGTCCAAGTTATGTCAGGAGTCACTTCAGCCCATGGAGCAGCCCAGAATTGGAAGGGCACGAAGGTGGCTTAAAGCCACATTAACACCCACCCACATTAACACCCAGCAGAAAAGATGTTTTTTGTTCCATCTCTTCCACTCTGTCCTTAATGGGTTTGTATCTCAAGAAGCCAGTAGTGCTAAGATTTTAAGCACTGGATTGATTTTCTAGGTCTAGTCTGCTATTTGTGCAAAAACCTTGTTTTAACAGATTTTTTTAAATCTCAAGGATCTCAGTCAACATTTTGTCTTATAAAACTCCTTGTGTACCATTTTCACATATGAAGATTTCAACTTGCTCTCAGTAAATGTGAATTCTAGTGATTCCGCCTTATTTCTCAGTATTGAAATACTTCATCTCGGCTTGACTGCATCTTATCTGCATTTTTTGACAATGATTCTAGCAGCTTCCAGATTGTAACCTCTCCAGTTGCAGCAGAGCTTGAGAAAGAAGAAGGGAATTCAGTAAAGTCACCAGATTCTTGCTGGCAGACATTTTTTGTTCTTTCCTCTGTCTGTTTTGTTCTTCCCTGAGGTACAGTTAATTGGTATGTTATTAGCCAGGGTCAGAAATGTAACCTTTATGCTGGAAATCAAGATTTAAAGAGATTTTATTTGCTATTCTCAGACCCAAATATTCATTGACATCACCTTAAAAGCTACTGAGACTTTGTTAGTTTAAAGACAGTGAATGGAACAGACTAAATTTGATTCATTCTCTTGGTGGATAGAGATTTAGAATTAAGCAGCATTTTGCATCAAGTCCACTGCTACCCCCCATTATTAGCGATATTTAGCAGCCTAATGAAGCCTATCCTGTTTGTGACATCTCAGTATACATTCTTCTCCCTTACTGTTTTGAGCAGGGGTGCACAAAGCCAGATTTTCAAAAGAGCACATGTTCAAATACCCAGAACCCACAGCTGGAGCTCAGCTGACATCTATCCTCCAAAATAAGTAGCCAAGTTTCCAAAAGAGTTCAGCATATTGAGTTCTGAGGTCTTCTGAAAATCTGCCCCCAATTGTGCATGCTGAGCACTTTTGAAAATCTGCCACATAAATCCACTGCAGCTCATGTAAATAAATGTTGCAATTTGTGAATTTTGAGATTTGCTTTATCAGTGCCTCCTGAGTGTGTTTAGTGTTAATCAGTGTAGAACTGCTGGCACCATAGAGCAAGGTTGTAATAAGGGGGTAGATGAGAGATGCTCAGCAAGTGAAGGAGGCTGTAAAAGGTGAAAACAGATCAGGCACAAGGTGAGTGGAGGATCAGGGTCAGATGAAGAAGTCATGGTGAGAAGGGGGAAAAGAGAAATGACATCACAGAGAAGACAGGAACTTGCACAGGGACTACAGCTAGAACTCAGATCTTTGATTATATAAAATTACAGATGGGTCTCATTTAAGTCATAAATTTTAATCAAGGGGATCTAATGTTTCAACGGTCAGTTACAGCACCACACTTGAGTTGTCTGTTTATTCTCTCTATATCCTTTTCAAGTCTACACTCTCCCTCTTCCTTTCTCTCTTCTGTAAAAGATGGAGACAGTAGTCATATCCTGGAGCTTTCCTCCCTGGTATCTCAATTTGTAGCTACAAAATGTTCACCCAGTGCAACAGAATATCTCTGTGTTGAAAGCTAACCAAAAGAGAGAGCTTGATTTAGGATGACAGGTGTAATATCAAAGTATATTTGACAGAGCTGGTAGAAATAATGAAAACTGAGATACAATTATAATAGCATTCAGATCACAGGAAAAAAGGGAACATGCAAGCAGGAGGGGAAAACATCTATAGGGTCAAGTCAGAGGAATAGCTTCCATTTTTTCACTGTCCTCTGTCTAAAAGTAGACATTAGACATTCATATAAGCTTCAGTTGTAACATCCCAGTTGAATCTCTGAATCTCTGGATTCAGAAAACGACTCTTACTCATAGACTCATAGACTTTAAGGTCAGAAGGGACCATTATGATCATGTGGTCTGACCCCCTGCATGCTGCAGGCCACAAAACCGTCCCTACCCTTCCCTTGACTCTGCTGATGAAGTCCCCAAATCCTGTGTCTTGGTGACTTCAATTGGCAGAGAACCCTCCTGCTAGCGATCCCTGCCCCATGCTGCGGAGGAAGGCGAAAAACCTCCAGGGCCTCTGCCAATCTACCCTGGAAGTACTCCTTTCAAACTGTTTTATAATTCATTTTTCTGCTCTGTTCTTTTAGATAAATCCAGAATATCTGAGGAGGCAAAGGGTCCATACATTGAAGTTTAAAAATGTTTGTGTGATAAATAAAAAATAAATGCCATTTGGATTGCAAATATAAACGCTTAACCATGTAATGTTTGAAAAGGAAATTTTTGGCCTATAAGAATGTATCAGTTCATTTGAATTGGAAACAGACAGCAAAGATGCTATTGTTATGAGATCATAAAGCCTGAGTGATATTCTGAGCACCCAAGCAACTGGTCTTCCAGTTGGTTTCCTGTTGTGTTATTGACTATCTAAATATAACTCATGTCCTCAGTGCAAAAGATTTTCGTCATTTAAAGCTATATATATTACCACAACAACCAAAAAAGACCCTGAAAAAGCTGATATGAAGAATCTTATGTTAGTTTTTGCCATTCACAAAAGATAGAGAAATTTAGGATGGTTATTTTTGTTTTTTTAATTCTTGGATTTATGCTTTCCTTTCTAAATGTTCCCGAGATCTCACTTACCATGTTTTGAGCTTCTTCAAATAAAAGATACAGCATCTCTCAGTTCTTCTTAGAGTGCTGTCCCTGTGGGTGCTCCACTCCAGATGATGGCGCATCCCGGTGCCGTTGATCGGAGATCTTCGATAGCAGTGCCTGGCCAGGACGCACATGCTCAGCTGCTGTCTCGAGGTCTCGTTAGAGTCTGCCTGAGCCCCCTTCTTGTTAGAGTCCCATGCTCCCCTCAGTTCCTTCTCAACTGTCCTCGGCTGAAGACGGGACTCGGGGCAGTGCTGATCCTCTTCCCTGGTCTCTGAAGGAAACAATTACAAAGAATATATAGTTAGTTAGTAACACCCTTGTTGTTTCCCCTACCTTAGAATAGTTAATTAGTTTAAAAAAAAAATTTTTTCCTCAAGCTTGTCTCCCGCGGAGACACTCTCCCCCGGCATTCCTAGTTCAATGCTGCCAGGGGCTTCAGGATTCAAGAAATGTGCTTCCTGTCAGGACTCTATGCCAAGGTCCGATGGACACTCATGTTGTGTGACGTGCCTCGGCGAGACACATGTCCCTGCCAAGTGTGTCCATTGCACGAGCCTCAAAACCAGGGTTCGTCATGACAGGGTCTGTGGTTGAAAATGCTTCTCATGCAGAAATCCCTGCAGCCACCTCTGGAGACAGGCAATGTCAAACCCTCTCCCTCACGCTCCCCGGCCATGTCCGAACCAATTGGGAACATGGCTTCACCTTCTCAGGTGAAGAGGCAAGAAGCCCAACTGTCTCCAAGCAGAGACTTTCACAAGGGTAAAGGGTCTCCTGCGAGATCCTTACCCTCAGTACTGAGAGCGCCGAAGGCAGGCGCCTCCGACCCTCCCAGCACCTCAGCCATGGCTCCCACAGAGGCAGGGACCTGACTTCCTGTGCCGGGAAGGTCTCCTCAGCACTGGTCCCTTCGGCACCGAAAATAGACCTGGTGCCAACAGCACGCTCTGCCCCGGTGCCGAAAAGAACGTCGGCACCGAGCCTGCCTGCCACTCAGGTAGCAGCAGCGGACCTCCCGCAGGGCACCTACAAGAGACCCGCGGCACTGGAAAAAGCCAAACAAAAGTCTGTGCACGCCTCTGAGCACAGATTGCACGCAGCGGAGTCAGACAAAACAGCTGCACTATCGGCCCACCCCACAAGACAAGGACCTCAAACACCTTGACATCTTGGGCCGCAAGGTTTATACATCCTCCACTCTGCAATTCATAATTGCAAGCTATTCTGCCCTACTTGCAAGCTATGACTTTAATAACTGCAATAAACTCTTTGATTTTACCTCCTACATTCCAGAGGACAGGAGAGCAGACTTTAAGTCAGTCCTTGTCAAGGGCCAATTGGTCTCCAGAGTGGCCCTACAAGCAACTCTGGACATGGCAGATACAGCTGCCTGCACTACTGCAACTGCAGTGGTTATGCGCAGATCTTCCTGACTTTCTACATCCGGTATCCCCAAAGACCTGCAGACCAAAGTGGAGGACTTCCTCTTTGATAAAGAGAAACTCTTTTCCAAGAAAACCGACAAAGTCCTTCACACCAGGAAAGATTCTAGAGCGACCCTGCGCACTCAGGGCATTTACCCATTCCTTCCCAGGAGACAGCGGCATCAACCTTACCAGAGGCCACGCACACAACAGTATCACCAGCCTCAGAACAGACCATACGATATACCCAGGAATCGCCCTAGACCTCCTAGGCGCAGACAAAACCAAGCACAAACAGCTACCTCCCACTCATCGGGAAATAAACAACAATTCTGAAGTGTTGGTCGAGGGTCTGCATGACCACCCCTTGACTCCACTGCCTACTTGCCCATTTGGCCACTGCCTCCAGGTTTTCCACTATGCCTTGCAGCAGATTACACAAGACCGTTGGGTCCTGGAAATAGTTCAGTCCGGTTACTCTATCCCTTTTATATCCTACCCTCCTACCCTTCCCCGTCCCTCTTCAGGGATCCCTTTCACAAGCACCTGCTTCACGTAGAAGTGGCTCATCTGCTAAAAATAGGAGCAGTGGAACCTGTGCCAACACAACATCGAGGGAAAGGGTTCTACTCCCACTACTTTCTTACCCAGAAAAAGACTGGGGGATGGAGGCCTATACTAGACCTACACTGACTGAACAAATTCGTAAGGGGACAGAAATTCAAGGTGGTCACACTGGACACAGTAATACCTGTGCTGGAACACGGGGACTGGTTCACAGCCCTTGACTTAGAGGACGGCTGTTTTCATATATCCATTCATCCAGCCCACAGACACTTCCTACGGTTCACAATTGGTTACGACCATTTCCAATACAGGGTACTCCCTTTCGGACTCTCCACAGCACCGAGAGTATTCTTCAAGATCCTAGCCATAGTCGTGGCCCACCTCCACAGACATGGGATCATACTTTTTCCTCCACCTAGATGGTTGCCTCATCAAGGGCAACTCATACAATGAAACACTACAAGCTACCCATTTTGCCATTTCCCTCTTCCACAGCTTGGGCCTGCAAATAAACGTCCAAAAATCCACCCTGACACCTACACAGCAGATCAAATTCATTGGAGCTCACCTGGACTCAATTCGAACCAGAGCCTCACTCCCAGACAACAGATTCCTCGCTATCATACACCTCGTACGTACGGTCTCTGTTCATCCCAGGATACAGGCAAGAATTTGCCTACAGCTCCTTGGCCACATGGCAGCCACCACCTTCGTGGTCAAGTACGCCAGGCTGCACATGAGATGTCTTCAGGGATGGCTCAATTCAAACTACAAATGCAGCAGGCACAGCCTCTGCATGCTGCTAACTCCTCCAGCAAACATACTAGCTTCCCTGCAATGGTGGACAAGACCAAAGAACATTTGCATGAGTGTTCCCTTCCAACAACAATCCCCCCACACTCATGCTCACCACGGACGCTTCCCTGATTGGTTGGGGAGCACATCTGGGGGGACACACGGCATAAGGCCGCTGGTCCGCGCCAGAGACATGTCTACACATAAATCTCCTAGAGCTCAGAGCAGTGAGACAAGCCTGCCTTCACTTTCTTCCCCGCATAAAGAACAAATCTATCCGGGTCCTAACGGACAATATAGCATGTATGTTTTACATCAACAGATGGGGGGAGCACGATTGCACTCCCTGTGCATGAAGGCCATCCGATTGTAGAATTGGTGCATACAACACCACATACAAATTATTGCGTCATACCTACCCAGCTGTCACAACACTACCACCGACACACTCAGCAGACACTTCTCCAAAGAACACGAATGTGAATTGCACCCCGCGATACTACAACAGCTCTTCTCCCAATGGGGCACCCGGGTCAATAGACCTCTTTGCCACAACCCACAATCGCAAATGTCACCTATTTTGCTCCAGAGCAGGATTAAGGACTCATCCCATGGAACAACTCTCTCATGTACGCCTTTCCACCGATCCCTCTGATATACAGGGTCCTGCTCAAGATCAGAGACGACAAGGCCCGGGTCATACTCATTGCCCCGGCTTGGCCGAGACAGACATGGTATCCTTACCTGCTCCACATGTCCGCTCGTTATCCACAAAGTCTCCCCAACAGACCAGATCTGCTTTCTCAGGACAACGGACGAATTCTTCACCCTCAGCTCCAGAAACTCCACCTGACAGCATGGTTCCTTCATGGTTCCAGACCCGCAAATTAGCCTGTTCTGAGCAAGTCCGATATATCCTCCTGCATAGTAGAAAAGACTCCACCCGTAAAACTTACCTACAGAAGTGGAAGCGCTTCTCCCTGTGGTGCTCAAATAAACACTTATCACCCCATATTGTGACCCATCCTAGACTACCTCCTGAAACCAAAACAGGACAGACTCTCACTCAGCTCCATCAGAGTACACCTCGCAGCCCTTACCACTTTCCACAATTCGTTAGACGGCTATTCACTCTTTGCCCACCCTACCATAAAACGCTTTCTCAAGGGCCAAAAAAATCTCTACCCCAAGATTTATCCGTTGGCAGCTGTATGGAATCTCAATCTCGTTCTTCACGGTCTTATGAAACCTCCATTCGAGCCCTTAGCTACCTCATCTCTTCTTCATATGTCCATATGGAAGGTAGCTTTCTTGGTTGCTATAACATCAGCAAGGAGGGTAGGGGAAATAAGCGCCCTGATGGCCTACCCTCCCTACACAACCTTCTCTAAAGACAAAGTTACCCTGTGACCACACCCTAAATTTCTCCCTAAGGTGGTGTCCACCTTCCACCTTAACCAACCAATATACTTACCTACATTCTATCCCAAACTTCATGAGACTCCGCACGAGGCGACTCTGCATACCCTCGATGTCAGACGAGCAATTGCCTTCTATTTAGACAGGACTAAACCATTTCGTAAGTCTTTGCAACTATTTGTCTCCACTATGGAGAGATCAAAGGGTGCAGCCATTTCTAAACAACTCCTTTCCAAGTGGATCTCTGACTGCATCAGATCCTGTTACCGCATTCAGAATGCTCAACTGCCTGAAGGCATCAGAACTCATTCTACTCGAGCCATGTCAACATTCGTTGCCTTCCTCCATAATGTACCAATTCCTGATACCTGTAAGGCGGCCACGTGGTCATCCGAACACACATTTACCAAACACTATGCTATCACGTAGGATACTACGGCAGACACCACAGTAGGCCATACAGTACTGTCTACAGTACTCACTGCCGCAACTCCAGAGTCCCACCAGCCATAGTGGGTACTGCTTCACATTCACCTGGAGTGGAGCACCCACAGGGACAGCACTCGAAGAAGAAGAGAAAGTTACTCACCTTGCAGTAACTGAGGTTCTTCGAGATGTGTGTCCCTGGGGGTGCTCCACTCCCCGCCCTCCTCCCCTCTAGTTTGGAGTACTATTCTGACCTCTCCACGGTAGAGAAGGAATTGAGGGTGGCGCGGGACCTGCGCGCTCAGGCAGACTCTAACAAGACCGCAAGACAGTAGCTGAGCGTGTGTGTCCCGGCCAGGCATTGCAATCGAAGATCTCCGATCAATGGCACCGGGACACACTGTCACCTGAAGTGGAGCACCCAAAGGGACACACATCTCGAAGAACTTTGGTTACTGCAAGGTGAGTAACTTTCTCTTTTGTAAAAAGCAACAGAGAGTCCTGTGGTATCTTTAAGACTAACAGCTGTATTGGAGCATAAGTTTTCGTGGGTGAATACCCACTTCGTCAGACGCATGTCAGACATGCATCTGACGAAGTGGGTATTCATCCACGAAAGCTTATGCTCCAATACAGCTTTTAGTCTTAAAGGTGCCACAGGACTCTGTTGCTTTTTACAGATCCAGACTAACACGACTACCCCTCTGATACTTTCTCTTTTGTGACAACTAACATTTTATTTCTGTTGTTTACATGACGGTGATTTGTAAACCAGTTAAAACTTCCTAAATAATTAGATATAATGTAAAGAAAAGAAACTGAATGTAAGTGTCTACAGTGCTCCCTTGCTATAGACCTGTTTGGAGAATCAGTCATGTTGTATTATAAAGAGGTCTTCCATGGTATTGAGGGTGAGAGAGCAGAAATGGTAGAGGAGACATTTAGGAGAGCCTTATAAAGAGAGGTCTGATATACTGTATCAAGTGATGTGGGGGTTCATTTTTTAAATAAAGGTGCACATAACAAGAAAAACATTATCCACATTCATTACTACTGGTCTGTTAGGGTATGTCTATTCTGCAATAAAACACCTGTGGCTAACTCATGTCAGCAGACTTCAGCCCAAGGGGCTCAGGCTGCAGGGCTATAAAACCTTAGTTAGTATTAAAAAAAGGAGGGGTCAGATTCTGACTGCCATATTTACACTAATGTTGCTCTCAATGTAGTAGTCTCCTATTTGCAACAATTGAAGTATCTAACGATCTATAGTTGTTAGTCCAATAGTGAGAAGCAATCCCTGCCCAAAGAGCTTATAATCTAAATAGGCAAGATAGACAAGGGTTGAGACACATCAATTTATGAAGCCCTCATCATCATAGTATCTGAGCATCTCACAAAGTTTAAAAGAAGTAACAAAAAAAAAATCTTTCTCTCTCTTTTCTTCCCTGCCTGTGGGAGTAAAAATCTGAATAGTCACCAGAATTTCATTGAGAGACAGTGGATATACTGTATGGAAGAACTTGATTAGGGAAGGATAAGGTGAAGAAATGAGTTTTGCATTTAGTTCTGAACATACTGAGGTTAGCGGTCATAGTTATGTCCCTCGGCCGTGAGTTCAATAGTATAGGCCCAATTCCTATGCAAGTTCTGGTTTTCAAGTTATTGTCCCTAGGGGTGCTCCACCATAGAATGTGTATGCACCTATGCACTCTTGACCAGATGCTTTAATTAGCAGTGACCACAGGTCTGTTCTGTGCATTATACACCTTGTGCTCCAGTGCAAGGGCATCTAGGGAGGGGCAGACCCACTGCCACTCCAGTTCCTTCTTAACTGCCATTGGCTCAAGATGGATCACTGGGGTGTCTGCTGCTGCTCTAAGAGTATTTGTTCTTCTTGTTTTGTTTTGTTTAGATTTTTATTTTAGTTTTAGTTTTGAAGTACAAGTTTGTGCTTTCTGGGCGGTTCACCCACCTCAAGCTTTCTTTGTTGCTTGTGGCACTCTCTACCGGGGTTATGCCAAGGACTGTAGGTTTCAAACCCTGCCAGACCTGCCACAGATCTTTCCCCCTCAGTGATGGGCACTCCAGCTGTGTCCAGTGCCTTGGAAGGTCACATAACCCATCCAAATCCTCTTCCACTCATCAGCTTAGCCTCTCTGGCGTCACCGGTGGTACTTCCTGAACTCTAGAGGCAGTTTCAGAAAAGAAGCATTCAAAGAGGAGAAAATCCCATTCCCCTAAGAAAGACTTCAGAAGAGGGTATGGTCACCTTTTAAAGCTGGACTCAAGGAGACCGTGCATCCTATTATAACAGGGGTGGGCAAACTTTTTGGCCCAAGGGCCACATGTGTGTATGGAAATTGTATGGCAGGCCATTAATGCTCACGAAATTGGGGTTGGGGTCAGAAGGGGATGAGGGCTCTGGTTGAGAGTGTGGGCTCTGGGGTGGGGCCAGAAATGAGGAGTTCAGGATGCGGGAGGGGGCTCCAGGCTGGGGCAGGAGGTTGGTGTACAGGGGGGAGGGTGTGAAGGCTCTGACTGGGGGTGCAGGCTGTGGAGTGGGCCTGGGGATGAGGGGTTTGGGGTGCAGGAGGGTGCTCCAGGCTGGGATCGAAGGGTTCGGAGGGTGGGGTCAGGGCTGGGGCAAGGGGTTGGGGCACGGGAGGGGCTCAGGGGTTCAGGCTCCGGGTGGTGCTTACCTCAAGCAGCTCCTGGAAGCAGCGGCATGTCCCCCTTCCGGATCCTATGCAGAGGCGCGGCCAGGCATCTCTGTGCACTGCCCTATCTGCAGGCACCGCCCCTGCAGCTCCCACTGGCTGCAGTTCCCGGCCAATGGGAGCTGCAAGGGCAGTGCTTGGGGTGGGGGAAGCACAAGGAGCTGCCTGGCTGCCCCTAAACATAGGAGCCGGAGTGGGAACATGTCGCTGCTTCCAGGAGCTGTGTGGAGCTGCGGCATGTGCGTACAGAGCGGCCCCCGACTACACTCCCCGGCTGGAGCACGGGAGCAGGACAAGCCCCAGACCCTGCTCCCCAGCAGGAGCTCAAGGGCCGGATTAAATCAGCTGGTGGGCCAGATGTGGCCCGCGGGCGGTAGTTTGCCCACCACTGTATTATAGGTACTGCTGAGGCTCCTGCGGGCCTTGGTCCCAAAGAGTCGGCACCTCCCAAAAAGACATCCCATTCCAAGAGATCTTCCAGTAAACAGCACTGAGAGGCCCCATCCTCGGTACTGAGAGCAGACACCTCTAGGCACAGTAAGTCATCTAAGATTAAGGACTCTAGAACAGTGTTTCTCAGTCTTTTTTATACCAGGAACTGGCTTGCTGCCTTTCAAAACTGTGTCAGGCAGATCTCAGGGACCAGTGCCGGTCCACGGACCGGTTTTTGAGAAACACTACTCTAGAAAAGCTGCCTCGAAAGCATCAGTATCACTACCTTCTCACAGCTACAGAACGTTCAGACTGGCTTCCATCTGTCTCCAGTACTATCCTCCTCAGTATGCATCAGATCAGAGCACAGGGACAATGGTCTCTGCAGGACAGGGTCTAGCCCTGATACCAGCTATGGCCCTGGCTCCTCCAGTCCTCTACCTTAACCCACTGTTACTGTCCAGGTTCCTCTCCTATGAGGATCTTCTCATCTCAGAAGAACTGGAATCTCCCCTCTTAAGGGGCACTGAGAGAGGTTCTTCCCCAGTACCATTACACCAGCCAGTGACCAACCCTCCTTTCTCTGGAGCAGGATCCAGACCATCGGTACTGACCCATCTTCCCATATCACTACCAGTACCAATGCCTGGAGCCCCTCTACTGGACATGGGTGGAATGATACCACCTCAGATTCTGAGATTTCTGTGCAAGGCTCTGCCTCCCTTCCATAACATCCCACACCTTTGGAGCTGTTTCCCAAGGAGGACATGCCAGAGCTCAGAGGACGCTCCTGGCAGGACCATCCCTTGGGAACCTTTCCTTACCCCCCACCACAGTGGGCCTATGGGAAACCTTGGACTCCCTATGGAGACCAGTTTTATAGAGTACCCTATCATAAGAGACCTCACTGAGAGCACCTACCAGTATCACAATGGCCTCTGGTTCTACAAGTTCAGTCACCTATACTGCTCCTTTCCCCTGTCCAGGAGGAGACTCAGGAGGAACAGGAGCCAACAGCCGAGGAGGAGACACCCCGTCATAAAAATCCTCCTCTTTCCATGATAAGGTGATGATGTCAGCACCACCCTTCTACAGGTTGATTTCAGGGTGATTCAGAACCTAATGAAACAACTGGATGAATCCCCCTAAATTCCACTGAAGGAAGTTAAGGAGATGCAATGTTCCCTGATGGACATTCTGCCCTCCAGAACAAGGTCACCTTGCCTATTAATAAGGCATTATTGTCACCAGCCCGTACTGTATGGCAGACACCTGCCACCATTGCACCCACATGCAAATGGCCAGATACAAAAATTACATTCTAGCGAGGGGACTCGAATAATTTTTTCTCTCACCCCACCCCCAATTCCTTGATGGACACAGTCATTGAGAGAAACCAACAAGTTCTCTCCAGTCCACACCCTTGGTCAAGGAGTCTAAGCACTTAGACCTTTTGGGTCAGAAAAGCTATTCATCCATTGCTTTTCAGTTTCAGGTTGCGAATTACCAGATCTTGATGGCAAAATAGGATTTCAACTGTTATTCTAAGTTTACTCATTTTATTGAATACCTGCCACAAGACCAGAGAGAACAATTTTGAGCATTAATTTCAGAGGGTCAGTTAATCATTAAAGCTTCCCTTCTCTGCTGGTCTCCTTCGCGCTGCCAACACAGCCTCACGGTCCATGGCAACCACAGTAGTTATGTGGCAAGCCTCCTGGCTACAATCTTCTGATCTCACCAACAAGTTCAGAATACTGTTGAAGACCTCCCCTTTGAAGGGCCTAAGCTCTTCACTGGCAATGCTGACACCTTGATATCCACTCCCTCAAAGATGCCAAGGCAATGCTTCATTCTCTTGGAATTTATACACCTGGAACAAAGGTATTTCAGCAAATCAGATAGTTTAACACTCTTGACCATTTCAGTACCAATGGTCCGGAGCTTATACAAGCGATCCAGGGTTGTCCCCTGCATCCCACCCGAGGAGCCAAGTTGAAGCAAGAGCAAGCAGTGGCTATACTGATAGCATCTGAGTGGCTGAGACAAGTGTGGTTCCCAGAGTGCTTCACCGCTCTCTGACAATGCCTCAGTGTCTTCCTCTCATACCAGATTTCCTGACACAGGATGTGGGCATCATAACCCACCTCAGGCTGCTCTCAAGAAATGCAGCCCATGCTCTTGAGCAGTAGAAAGCCAGACACACACAAAGCCTGCCTGCAAAAGTGGAAACACTTCCACCTCTGGTGCTCTTTCCATTCTATACCCTCTTTGGAATCTCCCCTCTTGAAGGTTCTTGATTAACTATTGGACTTGAAGGTACAAGGACTCTCTAGAGCTCCATTAGAGTGCACTTGGCCACTATTACAACTTTTCACTCTTCACCCATCCTACCATAGCCAGGCTCCTTAGAGGCTTATCCAATCTGTTCCCTCATGTTAGGAATTCCACACTATCGTGGGACCTTAACCTGGTCCTCAGTGCCATGAGGAACCTTCCATTTAAACCAATGGATAGCTGTTCGCTACTTAGCCTCTTCTTCTAGACCTCATTCCTGATAGTCATCACTTCAGCCAGGAGGATAGGGGAACTAGGAGCACTCATGGCCAACCTGCCCCACACCATCTTTTACTGTGACAAGCCTTTGTTACACCCCCATCCTTGTTGTCAGCCAAAGTTCTTGTCAGAGTTCCATATCAATCAAGACAGCCATTTCTGTGTTTTATCCTAAGCCCCACACCTTGAAAGAGGAGGCTAATCTCCATACCTTAGATGTTAGAAGGGTGCTTGCCTTCTGTCTTGACAGGACAAAGACTTTCAGGGCTTTCCCCCAACTATTTGTTTCTTTCATTGAAAGGTTGAAGGAATAGCCAAGCTCTACTCAGAGACTGTCAAAGTGGGTTTCAGGTTGCATTGTAGCCTGCTATGAAGCTGTTGGGGTGCATCCCCTACCTAAAGTAACAGCCAACTCCACCAGGGCTCAGTCCATGTCCATAGCCCTTCTTAAAGGCATTCCCATCATGGAGATCTGCAGGGTCACAATCTGATCCTTAGCTAACGTCTCCAAGCATTACTCCATCCTAACTGCTTCCAGGACTGATACAGCCCTCAGTGATGCTGTCCTCCAAACCATCTTGGATCTACCTTTTCAGCACCTGCATCCATCTTGAATTTCTGCTTAGGAGTCTCCTATAGTGCAACACCCATAAGAACAATAACTTGAAAAAGAAGGAGAGGTTACTTACTTATACAGTAACTTGAGTTCTTTGAGATGGATTGTCCCTATGGGTGCTCCACCTACTGTCCTCCCTCCCCTCTGCTGCAGAGTCTAGAAGACTTCATGGTTGAGAAGGTACTGGAGAGGCAGTGGGTCTGCCCCTTCCTAAATTCCCTGATCCTGGAGCACAAAGTGTATAGTGCACAGACATGGACCTACAGACATTGCTAATAAAAGTCTCCAGTCAAAAGTGAAAAGGCATGCACATATCCTACAATGGAGCACCCATAGGGACAAATCATCGAAAACAACTCAAATTACTGTACTGTACTGTAAGTAACCTCTCCTTTTCTATGCTCAAGAGTCTTTTCTAGTGCTTGACAACATCATTGTTCCTATGGGAAATAGCAGTCGGGGGGGGGGGGGTTCGTATTCAGGAAGAGATGCAATCTTTCAGATAGCTAGGGCCAATCCCATGATTAAATTTGACTTTATTCCATTGGGGTTTAGGCGGAGTAGCTATGCAGAGCTTTTTTTTACAGTAAGCCTATTTGTTAGCTCTTGTATCTTTCTCTGAAGAAGTTCCTGATCTGATTAGCGAATTAAGAATGATGTAAAACTCACAGAAACATAGGCATCTGTTAGCATCAAGTTGCTAAATGTCTTGCATCAGATATTTATATGAAGCCTAATAGAAAACCCTGTATTACATTGTGTTTTCATGTGTGTTTTCTCCTTGGGTTTTAATCTCTAATGAATTCCCCCAAAATGCATTTCCCTATTCTTAACTGTTGTGGCTGAGAATCCCAGTTGGTCTGAGTCTGGTTTGTTTTTGCAGAGCTGGGAGTTTGGAATCCCACTGTGCAGAGAGCTGGCCATTCAGTATGAAAGTCTGTATGATTATCAAAGCCTCAGCTGGATTCGGGTAAGTGAAACCAGCCCTTCTCCCTCCAAACTCTTTATCCATTCCTTAGTGATTACTGCTGACATGTCAGAGAAGCCTGAATTAAAAAACAAACATACTGCTCCTCACACAGTTAGGATGGCTCCTTTCTGAGTATGTCATTTTCCCCCCTCTGCCAAGATTACAGATCTGTTCCTGCAACCTTTACTAACAAATAGACATAACTCTCCCAAATAGGCTTGTTGAAGTAACTTCTGATCCTGCCAGCCGTAATTACCAATAAATATATGGACAACAGTTAAATATATAAATATGAATTATGCTCACAAGCACAAAATATATACATATATATTTGTATTACTGCATTAAATTTGATTTATTTATATATTTTCTTTATTGGCGGCCAAATTGGTCTCCTCCTCAGTGCTATGGTTTTATATCAAATTTATTCTAAGGGCAGCAAGAGTAACATGTCAGTCTAGGCTTATGAGAAGATAAAGAGAGATAAACAGAATGCAAAGCACAGTGAAGTTCATGGTATTCCTGCCAATCATGTCGATTCTCTCATAAAAGCAAGTAATTAATTGTCAAGGTGAATTTGTGTCACTGCTGCTTTTATCAGATAATCTTAACCAAGGCATCAGTAAGGATTTTAAACTCTATAGTTCATCCAATCTGGTTTATGTCCATAAAATATCAAGTATTACACTAAAATAAAAAGTGCCATATGTTTGTGAATTGAGTCTCAGGTTGATCAGCACACCTGTCCAAGGATGAAGCTTAATTCAGTATTGTATCATTATCCTAAAACTGCATCAGTAAATTAGTTATTATTGCTGTTTCCTCATTGGTTGGATTTAATCAGTCGGGTGAAAAAAATCTTGACTAGTCAGTAACAGCCATTCACCTGATTCTTATTCTGATCTCTTCTGTTAAAAAAAAATCTGTTTTCTGTTCAGGTTTCTTAAATCTGTATTAGACATGAATTTCTTTGATGAGTTTCTCCCCATCTTCCCCTCCCCCCTATTTTCTGTCTCTCTCCTTCATTCTATTTCCACATTATTCTGTCTGTTCATTTATTCTACCTGTAATGTTTTGAGGCTAAAGCCCCTTCTTCAGAAGAAGGGTTAATGTATGCAGGAACCAAGAACCTTGACTCAGAGTTCTGTGTCTGGGCCAAAGTTGCGATTAGGTTCCCCTGCACGGGAGGCTAGGATTCCAAACTGGATTCCTCTCTCCAAAAAAGTCACCACTGTTAATAGTGAACTTGCTGTGAGCCTTTTTGAGCTTTGAGTTGCATGTGGCCCAGCTGGACAACAGGGTCTGAGAGCCTGCTTTTGGGACAGACCAGCATACTATCAGTAGAAAAGTACCTTCTCCTTCCCGCAAATCATTTTTTTCTTTCTTCCTGTTAAATTTATGGATGTCCAGAATTCCAGATAGTCTAATCCAACTCCACTTCCTGCCCTTTGGTTCACTGTTTAACCTGTGGGAGAGAATATGGTTAAAACAGGAGACTGGGATTCAGGAGATCTAGATTTTAATCCCAATAGTTGCCACTAACTAATTCTGAAATCTATAATTCTAATTCCCATAAAATGTAATGTAAAATGGGGATAATTAAACTTACCCATTTCCTGGGAGTTTTGTTTAATTACTGTAATGTTTAAGTGTTTTGAAATCCTTACATAACAGGCACTACGTAAATGCAAAGTATTATTATGAGGTTCTAATGTGGATTGAGATTCTGAAACAGTAGCAGGAACTTTGAGTTAGATATCAACTGCTTTTTCCGTCCACAGAAAATGGAAGCTACCTATTATGATAACATCATGGAACAGCAGCGCTTGGAACCTGAGTTTTTCAGAGTTGGTTTTTATGGCCGGAAATTCCCCTTCTTCCTTCGGGTAAGGCAGTTCAGAAGAAAGTGCAACATATCAACCAGGTCTGGGTTTTTTGTGGGAGAGAGGAATGTTGTGAATGTTGAGTGTTAAAAATAAGGTTTTGCTTTGAAAGGGATAGAACTGATTGATCCAGTTCAGAGACTTTTTTGTGTCATTTCCACTGGGCTATTTACTGCCCTCAAACTCTGTGCTTTAATATTTTGTATTGTTTTGTAACTATCAGGAACAACCAAGGGTAGTTTTATCAACACCAACCATTTTGGAAACTTACAGCTGATTTTTGTTTATGTAATAAACACAGAGATCTGTAAAACATCAAACCATGGTGGCAAGTTGGCCATGTTTCACACTGATTGGTGTAAGATGTGTCAAGTCTTGGCATGTAATCTCTCTCGCTTCCTACAGTGAGAAATGGGTAGCTTGTTATATCTGTTCCCGTAAAGCCAGCTTACTGGGTAAACTAAAGGAACTGGACCATTGGTAATAATTCATGGTGAAGACACAGAGGGGTGGATTTTCAGGTGCACAGATTTGCAAGCTCATATCAGGAGTTTTGATACATGCAAGTTTGTGCATGTGAAAAGTCTTATCCAGACCCAACAGCATTTCTTTCTCTCCATTCAGCAGAGCACCCTGTTGCAGCAATTCTGGCTGTAGTACATTACAAACTTCCATTTTTTCATATCACATCATACTTACAAGGTCTCAAATGACGTTCAGAGCCTAATATCAAGTTGGTAACTCTTCTAGGCTGCTTTTACACTGAAATTTTCAGACATGTTCAGCCACAGCTGTAAAACACAGCCCCTCGTCTACATAAATTGGTGTCAATCCTCATTGTCCACTGGTCTATACATGATCAACTGGGTTTAATACCTATTGTTTTAAAAGAGTGGTTGACTCCTTTTTTCTAATAGGGAATCAACACTAAAAGCCTAGCCTAGGAAAATGAAGGCTCTGAGTGGATATGATTGTGCTCTATAAATATATCTGGGAAGTAAACACCAGAAAGGGAGAAGTGCTATTTAAACTAAAAGATAATGCTTATAAGAACAAGTGGTTATAACCTGACTGTGAATAAATTTAGGCTGGAAATTAGAGGAAGGTTTCTAAGCGTCAGAAAAGTGAGAATCTAGAGCAGCCCCTGATAGAAGTAGTGGGGATAAACAACCTAACTGATTTTAAGATGGAACTTGATAACCTTATGAATGAGATTATATGATTGGGTTGCCTGTGATAGCAGGGGACTGGACTTAATGACCCAGGAGGTCCCTTCCAGTCCTGTGTCCCTAAAATGGGTGTTGCTGATTATCGTTTGACACCTCATATAAAACTTACTTGTCTGACAATTCTAGTGTAGGTAGAGCCCTAGCCGACTACATTGACAAGATAAACTAACTTGAGACAACTAGAACTCCAGATTTCTGGTTTTCTTCAAGGGAAAGTGTGACAAGAGATTGTAACCAATTCTGTGGGGCATAGGAGGAAGGGAGGACAGAGCCTGCAATGGTGAGAGTGTGTGGGTGCTTTGTTAGTAATGTATATATTTTCAAGGTTTCCCAATTTTAAAAAATTAAGTTACCAGTACTTTGAAGGGAGTTTTAACATTTAAATTCTGGTGTATAGGTAATTTTTAAAAAAGTACAGGAGTACTTGTGGCATCTTAGAGACTAACAAATTTATTAGAGCATAAGCTTTCGTGGGCTACAGCCCACTTCTTCGGATGCATATAGAGTGGAACATATATTGAGGAGATATATATACACACATACAGAGAGCATGAACAGGTGGGAGTTGTCTTACCAACTCTGAGAGACCAATTAAGTAAGAGAAAAAAAACTTTTGAAGTGATAATCAAGATAGCCCAGTACAGACAGTTTGATAAGAAGTGTGAGAATACTTACAAGGGGAGATAGATTCAATGTTTGTAATGGCTCAGCCATTTCCAGTCCTTATTCAATCCTGAGTTGATTGTATCTAGTTTGCATATCAATTCCAGCTCAGCAGTCTCTCATTGGAGTCTGTTTTTGAAGTTTTTCTGTTGTAAGATAGCCACCCGCAGGTCTGTCATTGAATGACCAGACAGGTTAAAGTGTTCTCCCACTGGTTTTTGAGTATTATGATTCCTGATGTCAGATTTGTGACCATTAATTCTTTTGCGTAGAGACTGTCCGGTTTGGCCAATGTACATGGCAGAGGGGCATTGCTGGCACATGATGGCATATATCACATTGGTAGATGTGCAGGTGAACAAGCCCCTGATGGTATGGCTGATGTGATTAGGTCCTATGATGATGTCACTTGAATAGATATGTGGACAGAGTTGGCATCGGGCTTTGTTACAAGGATAGGTTCCTGGGTCAGTGTTTTTGTTCAGTGATGTGTGGTTGCTGGTGAGTATTTGCTTTAGGTTGGGGGGTTGTCTGTAAGCGAGGACAGTTCTGTCTCCCAAGATCTGTGAGAGTAAAGGATCATCTTTCAGGATAGGTTGTAGATCTCTGATGATGCGCTGGAGAGGTTTTAGTTGGGGGTTGAAGGTGACAGCTAGTGGTGTTCTGTTATTTTCTTTGTTGGGCCTGTCTTGTAGGAGGTGACTTCTGGGTACTCTTCTGGCTCTGTCAATCTGTTTTTTCACTTTACCAGGTGGGTATTGTAGTTTTAAGAATGCTTGATAGAGATCTTGTAGGTGCTTGTCTCTATCTGAGGGATTGGAGCAAATGCGGTTATATCTTAGAGCTTGGCTGTAGACAATGGATCGTGTGGTGTGTCCTGGATGGAAGCTGGAGGCATGTAGGTAAGTGTAGCGGTCAGTAAGTTTCCGGTATAGGGTGGTATTTATGTGACCATCGCTTATTAGCACAGTAGTGTCCAGGAAATGGACCACTTGTGTGGATTGATCTAGGCTGAGGTTGATGGTGGGATGGAAATTATTGAAATCATGGTGGAATTCCTCAAGGGCTTCTTTTCCATGGGTCCAGATGATGAAGATGTCATCAATGTAGCGCAAGTAGAGTAGGGGCGTTAGGGGACGAGAGCTAAGGAAGCGTTGTTCTAAGTCAGCCATAAAAAGGTTGGCATACTGTGGGGCCATGCGGGTACCCATAGCAGTGCCACTGACTTGAAGATATATATTGTCCCCAAATGTAAAATAGTTGTGGGTGAGAACAAAGTCACAAAGTTCAGCCACCAGGTTAGCTGTGACATTATCGGGGATACTGTTCCTGATAGCTTGTAGTCCATCTTTGTGTGGAATATTGGTGTAGAGGGCTTCTACGTCCATAGTGGCCAGGATGGTGTTTTCTGGAAGATCACCAATGGGTTGTAGTTTCCTCAGGAAGTCAGTGGTGTCTCGAAGATAGCTGGGAGTGCTGGTAGTGTAGGGTCTGAGGAGAGAGTCCACATAACCAGACAAGCCTGATGTTAGGGTGCCAATGCCTGAGATGATGGGGCGTCCAGGATTTCCAGGTTTATGGATCTTGGGTAGCAAATAGAATACCCCTGGTCGGGGTTCTAGGCATGTGTCTATACAGATTTGTTCCTGTGCTTTGTCAGGGAGTTTTTTTTAGCAGATGGTGTAGTTTCTTTAGGTAATCCTCAGTGGGATCAGAGGATAATGGCCTGTAGAATGTGGTGTTAGAGAGCTGTCTAGCAGCCTCTTGGTCATATTCCAATTTATTCATGATGATGACAGCACCTCCTTTGTCAGCCTTTTTGATTATGATGTCAGGGTTGTTTCTGAGGCTGTAGATGGCGTTGTGTTCAGCATGGCTGAGGTTATGGGGCAAGTGATGTTGCTTTTCCACAATTTCAGCCTTTGCACGTTGACGGAAGCAATCTATGTAGAAATCCAGTCTGTTTCGACCGTCCGGAGGAGTCCACGCAGAATCCTTTTTTTTGTAGTGCTGGTAGGGGGAATTCTGTGGGTTAGTATGCTGTTCAGAGGTATGTTGGAAATATTCTTTGAGTCGGAGATGTAGAAAGTAGGATTCTAGGTCACCGCAGAACTGTATCATGTTTGTGGGTCTGGAGGGATAAAAGGAGAGGCCCCGAGATAGGACAGACTCTTCTGCTGGGCTAAGAGTATAGCTGGAAAAATTAACAATATTGCTGGGTGGGTTAAGGGAACTACTGTTGTGGCTCCTTGTGGCATGTAGCAGTTTAGATAGCATTTATTATGCTCTAATAAATTTGTTAGTCTCTAAGGTGCCACAAGTACTCCTGTTCTTTTTGCAGATACAGACTAACACGTCTGCTACTCTGAAACCTGTCATTTTAAAAAAGTGTGTTTTATGGAAAAACTTGAAGGGGATGGAGGCATGTTGGAATAGGTCAGCAACAGAGGTGCCCACTGGTGGAGGACAGCATAGAACAAGGGACAGACATGAGAGGCATGAAAGAAACAAAAGGGCAGTTAGGCACACAGTTTGGATGGAGGAAAGGAAGCTGGAGCGAAACAGACTAGATTAGAAAGTTAAGCCAAAGCTAAGATGTGCAAAGCCTGTGTTAATTAGCTTGGTTCTGATGTGGAATGTGAGTGGGTAAAGAGATCAAAAGAGATGACAAATCTTACAAGAGTGAACATAAAAAAAAATTAAAGGACTGGAATATTAGGGGTGCTCAAACCCTGATAACCTACAGAATCTTACATGATAAAAATGATTTGTCAGGGTCAAAAAAAAAAAAAAAAACAGAAAAGCATAACCATATCCAGTAGTTCAACTGTGAAAGGCAAAATATAGAAGAAACCAGTATCAACACATATGGAGATTTCCAGAGGAAATTATCTCAGGTTCACCTTTTGTATCTGTCAGTGGAAATTTCAGAACATGAACAATAAAAACTAATCAGTATAGCAGAAGAAGAGATCCTAAGGTCTGTAGTTCCATAAGTGAACCTGGCCTGTATGTTTACGAATATGCATGAGTTTTTGGTGGTACAACAATTACTCTTGATTAAATTGTATAAGAGTGTGGGAATTGCTGCTAGTGACAGTAACAGCAAATACACTGTATATAATTATAATCCCCATTAATTCTGTAATTATATTCCATAGCAGTGTTTCTGATAGTAGGGTGGGAATTAATAGTGTAACAACCTCAATAAACTCCCTCTTTCTCTCTTAATGACTGATAGCGTACAGACACTTCAGAGACTGAGTTAGCGGACGTATCTGCATGGATCATATAGTTACATGGTTGATTAATGTTAGCCAAAAGCAGTCATAGTCAGACCTCCCACTACCACAGATGAGGTGCCAGGAGAATGCAGAGACAAAATAAAAATCTTTATATTCCTCCTTCCATTACAATAATGATCTTTAACATGGAACATAAAGAAAACTCTCACCACCTCTCCCCTAGCCCCCCCAAAAAGAAGTAAAATGCTTAAGGACATCAGAGACACTGACATTCTGGGGCATAGTTGGTCCCACCATTTTACCACAGAGAACTCCCATTTTTTGATTGATGAAGTATCCAGGGTCCTGCACTTATCGTCAGAGAAGGAAACTAGCAGAAAAGGAAACTAGCAGAAAAGGAAAATCTGTCAAATGCCTCTTCTACCTTAAGACTAAAGAAGACATGTTTCTCCATACACCCAAATCTCCTTGACTTTGTTAAAGAGAAGGCTCACCCAGTAGCACTCCATCTTTTCCAAACTGTAAACTGTATCTTGCCCAAAGAGACATTTGAAGAATGGATTCCCAATGTGCACTTGTCAGCCTTCAGTATTAAAGAGAACTCTATTTGCTTTCCATGAACGGTGGCCATCAAGAATCTGTTATTGACGGGTGGATACCCATTTTAAGAATGACTAAGAGCTTGTCTCAAAATGTATTTCAGTCAGCATAGCCTCAGCATTTTGCTCTCAAGGAAACAGACTACTAGAAGTCAGATGACAGAACAAGGAGAAATGGTCTCAAGTTGCAGTGGGGGAGGTCTAGGTTGGATATTAGGAAACATTATTTCACTAGGAGGGTGGTGAAGCACTGGAATGGATTACCTAGGGAGGTGGAGGAATCTCCATCCCTAGAGGTTTTTAAGGCCCAGCTTGACAAAGCCCTGGCTGGGATGATTTAGTTAGCGTTGGTCCTGCTTTGAGCAGGGGGTTGGACTAGATGCCCTCCTGAGGTCTCTTCCAACCCTAATATTCTATGATTCTAAGTCAAATCTAGAACAGGGGATACCTAAGAAGTAATGCAGAAGGAAGAAGAACTTGGAGATTTGCCAGTGTGCCACAAAGTATATCCACAAAGTTGCCTTCAACTTAGTCTTTGTCATTAGCTCTCCTTATTAACAAGGACAGGAGGGCTATATGGCTTTATTCATAGCAACTGGATGTCCAGGCCAAACAGAATTTTATTGTACTACCTTTTCCAGGCCAGTACTTTGGGAACAACTTAGACAAGGACCTAAAAGATAATGCAGAACAGAAGGCCTGTGTCCCAGAAAAGAAACGCCCTTAGTCTTCCTCTCAGAATTGTGTTGATTTGGCTGCTCTCCAGCAAAGTCCAAGGTTAGCTCTTGTTTCAAGTGGGCCTTCTCATTCAAGTTGTCCAGAGGCTGAGAACTAGAGAGGCCTCCAACAGTCTTCTCACATCAGAATATCAGCAGATCCCCTTCTCTCCAAAAAGACAAAATTCATCACTTCAAACAAAGGGGAGAAATCCACCAACAATTAGTGTGTACCATCTAGTTTCAGATAGGCTGTATGTAGAATTCTTTCAACTTCCACTCTAATGCATTTCATCACTTCACCAATTCCTTCAAACTTAAAACAAAATAAGATATTGCTGGCAGGCATTAGGCACCTGGTCAACATTCAAGCAATAAAGCAAGTTTTGATGTCAGAAAGATTCCAAAGAATGTACTAATCCTGTTTGCCCTCTCCAGTAGATCAAAAGTGCATAATGTTGTCTAACTATGCTCCCATTTAAGTCAGTGGGAGTTTTACCACTGACATCAGTGGGAGCAATTAAACCAATTCTGAGCACTTTTAAGAATTCCACCCCATAGTCCTCTTGGCTATAGATCTCATATGGATAAATTCTTTCATAGTCTGTAGGTAGGTAGGGATAGCTCAGTGTTTTGAGCATTGGCTTGCTAAACCCAAGGTTGTGAGCTCAATCCTTGAGGGGGCCATTTAGGGATCTGGGGCAAAAATCTGTATGGGGATTGGTCCTGCTTTGAGCAGGGGGTTAGACTAGATGACCTTCCAACCCTGATATTCTATGATTCTAGTTCAAGATAGAAATACATAGCAGCAATGGAACTGGAAAATTTCCTTGCACTCATCAATTTTAAAGATGCCTATGTTCATATTCCAAAAGTGGAGTCTGAATCATTGCCCATTGATATTTCTGTTCGTCATTTTTTTATGACACCCAGAATATCTTCCCTAAGATTTTCATCATGTTGGTCATGACACAGTGCCGGTGACATATCAGTCTTTAATTTGACAGCTGGTCGATTTGAGCACTGACAGTGGATAAAGTGTATTTTGTAATGGGGAAGACCAAAACTCTCCTGTCAGCTTCCTGATGAATGTGGAAGAGTATGTTGTAATTAGTTCAACAGCACACTTACCCACAGGTACAGCAAATGCAGCATGTGTGTGTGGTTTGTTTTTGCCTTTAAGAAGTGAATTCAGAAGTCCATGCAGTTAGCAGCTCAGCTTTTCTCACCTATTTGCCTATGACATCTTGCAGTTACTGGGGCCATAGACTCCCTAACATATTTAGTGCTCAGTTACATGTCTCTTCATGGGGCTGTCCAGACATAGATAGTTTTCTAAGAGTGGAGTTGATTCTTGAGTTTGTGTGCCAAAAGACTAGAGAAACTGAACTACTGTGAGATAGGCAGTATGGTCAAATGGATGAGGCAGTGGACTGGAACTCAGGAGACCTGCATTCTAATCCTAACTCTTGCATTAATCTGCTGCATGACCTTGGGCAAGTCCCTCCATCTCCCTGTGTTCCCCACTCACCTTTTGTTTGTCTTGTCTATTTAAATTGTAAACTTTTGGGGGCAGAGGCTCTCACTAACTATGTGTACAGTTTATGACACCATAGGCCTAAGATCTTGGCTGGAGCCTGTATGTGCTATTGTAATACAAAATAATAAATAATACTGTTGCCCTTCTAAAAGATGTCTGGAGCCTTGCACATCAGCTTCCTGGTGGAAGAGAAATCAGTGAAGCAGAATCTGTGTGTATCCTAAATATGTTTTTTTTTTAAATAAACACCAGTCCTGGGACAGTGACTGGCACAAAAAGCATGCAGGCAATGCCTTCAATCATAATTTTCAGCCCAACACCAATCAGGTTGACTCAGGGGGCAATTCTGCCTCAAGAATTGACTCTTGCTGGTTGCACAGCTTCCTCCACACAGAACCGTGCATAACAAAATGGACAATACCACATATGTTTTTCCTAGACTGAACATCTTCTTGCACTTTAAGGAAAAGAACTTGGAAGAGTGTAGCAATGATACCTGGTGACACCTGCCATAGAAGTACCATATTTTGTCTCTCTCATGCACTCAGGAAGGTCTCTGATCTCATATATCCCAATAACATTACATACAAAAACCTACGTGTGACAGAATGTGAGTTGCCTACGGCTGACTCCCCACTCTGTGCACTTTGGAAGTATGGCCACATGGGGTAAATTGATGAGGTATTATTTTAAGTACTCAATGCTTAACTAATTGCTTGTGTCATTCAGCTCTTCAGCTGGAAGCAATTAAGAGGCAGGAGGAAACAGTAGGGAGGGGGAATGCTGGAAGAAAGGGCCAGAGAAGCCAAAGATCTCAAAGAGGTCAGCTCTCTCTCTCTCTCCCTCTCCTGCCCTGTGCCTTGGTAGAAGGTAAAGGCTTGGGGGAAAGCCTTATGCTGTGGGGAACAAGCATGTATAAAGCACATTATAATTACAGCACTTGGTATTGAATTTACCACTGGTGTGCATGAGGTCTGTCTGCAGTACAAACCCAGGATGAGGGAATCCCGCCCTGTAACACTACGTTAAATGAATGTTAAGGTTGCAAAGAAAAGCACATGAAAGTTAGAAAATGTCATTGTTACAATTGCCTGTGCAATCTTATTTTGACCCCATTGCATATGTGCATTATTATAGTCTTGCACAACGTCATATAGAACATAAGAACAGTCATACTGGGTCAGACCAATGGTCCATCTAGCCCAGTATCCTGTCTTCTGACAGTGGCCAATGCCAGGTGCTTCAGAGGGAATGAACAGAACAGGCAATCATCAAGTGATCCATCCCCTGTCGCCCATTCTCTGAATCTGGCAAACAGAGGCTAGGGACACCATCCCTGCTCATCCTGGCTAATAGCAATTGATGGACCTATTCTCCATGAACATATCTAGTTCTTTTTTGAACCCTGTTATAGTCACAGCCTTCACAACATCCTCTGGCAAAGAGTTCCGCAGGTTGACTGTGCGTTGTGTGGAAAAAATACTTCCTTTTGTTTGTTTTAAACCTGATGCCTATTAATTTCATTTGGTGACCCCAGTTCATGTGTTATGAGATGGAGTACATAACACTTCCTTATTTACTTTCTCCACACCAGTTTTGTTGCCCTTTTCTGTACCTTTTCCAATTCCAATATATCCAGTATATCGAAAGTACATGGCAGAGCTTGGGATAGAATCCAACTTTCCTGGATCCCATTTTAGTACTTGAAACACAAGGAAACATCCTTACAAACGTTAAGCATTAGGGTTGAAGTTATAAGCAACTAAAAACAGGGGCTTTTCATGGTGTTAGGCAACTTTAATTATGGGCATCTCTACAGCTCTACCCTAAAATACCAATACAAAATGGATATAGTAAATGTGTCTAAGAGTGATTGGATTTGTGGCTGTCCATTTGAGTGCAATTAACAGGAGCTCAGTGAGTGCATTCTGGTTGTTTATATGTTGGAAATACAAGGGGATGTTTTTGTGGAGATGAAAAGTCTGTCAGTGCTTTTGCTTATTGTGTTATATGTATATCAAGATGTATAAAGGTTACCTAAAATGGAAGTTTCCTTGCTTTGGCAGGTGTTTCACTTAAGTAACCTTAATTCTGATCAAAGTTTTTGTTTATAGGACTATAGTTAGAGAACTGAAATATAATTTTCATGGGACTCAGGACTTTAGAAGGTCAGACTCCCTTTTTACATTGTTCAAAAGTTCCAAAAAAGGTTGTAAAAGATCCAAATACTTTCTGTCCAGGTGGATTCATGACTTCAGTAAAGAGGCATATCTGACTACAGTGATTCCATGGATCATAACCCTTAGGAATTGGAGCTCACTCAGCAAAAGAGATGGCAGCTTCCTGATTTGAAGAGGAAGTTAGCTAAGCAGCCATTTAGAATTCAGTCCATAATTTTTCCTGACAGTACTACTGGATGGGTGGAAATGCTTCCTTGGTAGCAGCATTCTGATCACCAGTCCTAGATACCATATTCCAACAAAGCAAAAACTATTTTTTGTCTTTTTATCAGCAGGTTTTCATGGGCCCTACCATGAATATTTGTATTCATTTTTATTCAATATTATTATCACAGGGCCCTGTGGATAATTATTAAAATGCTAGACAGAGACCTTTATTGCCAGGTCACGGGAGCATCAAGCCTTTTGTCCCTTACCTGTAAATTTCATTTTGACAGGAGAGACTTTCCCAATCTACAGTGCTGCATCTGGTGGTTCTGTGAGAAATCCTGGATGATGGGGGTGGGGTGGGGGTTGTGTGTCTATATATTTATTTGGGTTTAGTTTAAGGGAAAAAAAGCAATCATTTAGCTAAGAAGCAATTCAGATGAGTTTTTAGGGGTGGGCTTGTGGCTGAGCAGTTGTTCAGTGGGAAGGATCAATCTACTGATGTGTGGGAGGACAGTGGAACAGCCCGTTAGTTCTGGATTAGAGGAGCTTCTTGCAAAAATATAATGTAAAGGTAAGGAACAAAATGTCCTTCTCCAGTCGATGTTAAATGCAGCTTTCACCCTTAGCTCATTGCGCCTGTATCTCTTGTGATTAATGCTATTAATCAATGCTATTAATCCAATTTAATTGCTCAGCTGGTTTTAGAAAAAGAGCTCTATAAAAAAAATCATCGTATTTTTCTTACAGAATGGAAAGATCCCAAATAAGTTTAGAGGCTTTATAGATCTAAAGATTGTATCAGCCTTCTTTTACCAATCTGGAAATTCTACAACTGAGCAGCATTAACTCTAGGATTGATTACAACATGCAGAGATGAAAGGAACTGCTTCAAATTACCAGGGCCTCAAAGCCTTGTTCTGTTTGCCGTATCATTTTTCCTAATTTAACTTACAGTAATGGAGCATTCTTTTAATGTAATCCAAACATGAATACCACACTGAAGGCTCAGACTGTGGCAGGTTTTTTCCCAAAGTTACAGCTCAGTATTTATTTTGAGACTAGATTACAGTGCTTCTGCACACACTTGCCTGGGCATAGAGGGCTATGGCTGCAGTGTGACCAGTATGGTTTTGCTGCATGGAAGAGGAGGATTCAGCGAGTCAGCTCTTTGGGGGCTACCTGAACTTCTCACGAAGAATGGAGATTTGGGGCCCAGAGATTTAGGGCACAGCCATTCCCTTCCATGAAAGAAGGTGTAGTGTCTGAAGGAGCAGCTGCAGAGCTGCTCTCCAAGTGTGGCATGGAGGATTCCTTCATCATGCTGGGTCCCTGCAGACCTTCTCAGTGAATTATTCAGTGTGTGGGATGAGAATAAGATTTGCGCCTCTGTGCACAATTGAGGGAGTTTCCAGGTTTCTCTCCTGTTTTTAAAGATCCAGACAAAAAAATTAAGCGAAGATAAAAGGCTGAAACATCTTGGAAATGGTTTCGCCAAATAGCATAATAAGATTTTTGATCAACTTAAAACTAAACAAGATTCAACCAACAGAGATTTCTATGTGTATTTACAAGTTAGATGGGTTTAGCAGTCTATATTCGACATAAGCAACTATATCTTATTTTTAAAAACATCTGGAAGACTCACTCCTATTATGATAGGTATCTAAGCAGGTTCTGTCTAAAATATGTGGCCCTATTATAAATCATGTTTTCAAATACTGTGGCAAAGTTCCTCCTCTATCTTGGTGGGTCCTGCGCTTATTGGCGGATTTTCTTGCCTCAGAGATCCACTATGTGGGTTGGGGAACAGCCCAGAGACCTTCCCCTCTGGGAGAACCCACAGTCCAGGTCAATTGGGAGGTTTGGGGGGAACCCAGGCCCGCCCTGTACTCCGGGTTCCAGCCCAGGGCCCTGTGGACTGCAGCTGTCTATAGTGCCTCCTGTAACAGCTGCATGACAGCTACAACTCCCTGGGCTACTTCCCCATGGCCTCCTCCAAACACCTTCCTTATTCTCACCATAGGACCTTCCTCCTGGTGTCTGATAACGCTTGTGCTCCTCAGTCCTCCAGCAGCACACCCTCTCAGCTCCTTGCGCCTCTTGCTCCCAGCTCCTCACACTCACACCACAAACTGAAGTGAGCTCCTTTTAAAACCCAGGTGCCTGATTAGCCTGCCTTAATTGATTCTAGCAGCTTCTTCTTAATTGGCTCCAGATGTCCTAATTAGCCTGCCTGCCTTAACTGGTTCTAGCAGGTTCCTGATTACTCTAGTGCAGCCCCTGCTCTGGTCACTCAGGGAACAGAAAACTGTTCATCCAGTGACCAGTATATTTGCCCTCTACCAGACTCCTGTACCCCATTGGTCTGGGTCTGTCACAGTACATAAGCCTCAAATGTCTATGGGAGTGAGATTTGCAAGGCTATCCTTACACAATAAACCGTGGCTTGAAGCCTTAGCTTACCCCTCTACTTCAGTTGTTACAAATACAATGTAAGTAGATGCAGTTGTTTATATCTTTGTTCAGTGGCAGTGCTCCGTCACTTTACAGCTGAAATACTAGCAGACTTCCTTAAACCTGGGGTGAAAAAAGTCAGCACATTGCTTTTGGGAGTGTCTCATAATTGGAATTTTCTGGACTTCACTGCAAAATTTTGTCAAATGAAAACGAGGGCAAATTTTTGGGGTGGATGTAGAAGAGATGCTGGATCCTATCCTGATTCCATTCAAATCATGCTGAGGTTACGCCATTGACTTCAGAGGATTCAACCCTTTATCTATGTTCATTTTTGAAAACGACAATACATTAATTTTGCTTGCGAAAAAGAGATTCTGCATTTCAGGACAAAACCTGTTGTTCGTTACTCTGTCAACTTGGTTAAAAGAATTTAAAACATATTTGGACCTGCTGTGGATTAATTTACATCTTTAATGGGACAAAAGAGGAAACTAGATTATTAGTAAAATATGTCTTACTTCCAATAGTTACTCTAAACCAGTGGTTCCCAAACTTGTTCCGCTGCTTGTGCAGGGAAAGCCCCTGGCGGGGCGGGCCGGGCCGGCTTGTGTACCTGCCTCGTCCGCAGGTTCGGCCGATCGCAGCTCCCAGTGGCCACGGTTTGCTGCTCCGGGCCAATGGGAGCTGCTGGAAGCGGTGCAGCGGAACAAGTGTGGGAACCACTGCTCTAAATAGTTGTTTCAGTCCAAGTTCCAACAGTGAGTACATCTTGGAGCCTGAGTTGTGGATTCCTATGTTTGATGGCATCCATATTATAGATAGATGTAAAGTTAAACATTGTAAATAATTAATAGTAATAATGTATAATTAAGTAGTTAAATCTTTTAAAGATGTTTTCAAAACTTTATCATTTATAATTTTTATTTTTATGTAATAAAACAAAAATTTTAAAATATATAGATTTGTGCCTGTTATTATGTATGAAGAAGACCTCTTCCAATTAAATAGCAAGGAAGGCAAAAAGAATGGTTTAGGGATTTAGTGGTTTCATGCCTGTTTGTTTTGCAGAACAAGGAGTATGTATGTCGAGGCCATGACTACGAAAGGCTGGAGACCTTCCAACAAAGAATGCTGAGTGAGTTCCCACAAGCCATTGCAATGCAGCACCCAAACCATCCAGATGACACCATTTTGCAATGTGATGCTCAGTGTATCCTTTCATAAAGGCAGCCTAATGTTAATCAGACTGTTGTAGGACACAAAGAGTGTAGGGAAAGGAAAACTGTTTCATTTTAGAAGATCTTGGTTCATCTCTGGCTTTAGTGATAGGTGTCATGATTTTCATCATCTCCAACTTGTGTTTAGTGGATATTTATCTACATCATTGCACACCAGTTGGACATAATTGTCACTTTTGCTTAGGGAATACTCCAAGTCATGGCTGATATACATTTTCAGGACTGTGTGGGAAGACATGCACAGGGCCCAGTCTGGTCCGTGACACTCGCTCCCTTATTGAACATTACATTTCACCAGACATCCACCCAGCTACCTTCTGCAATTCCCCAAGAGAGAACTGTGCAATTAGATTCATACCTATTGTCGACATACTTTCCGTTTTGTTTGTTTTTCACTTCACCTTCCTTTTACATTGCACATTCTTTTCCATCCAGACTATCTGCCTCTTTTATGCAGTACATCAGACTTTGAGTCCACTTCATCCCATTGATACTAATCTGCATTGTGAATTTAAATGCAGACAACAAAAGTAATGTTGCTGTGCAGTATCTGAGGACTAGACCACATGGCATTTGTTTGAGAATGTGACATTTTAGGTGAGATGGGAGGGGAAGATTGCTCGCTGGCTCCTATTTCACTAGTTACGATAATGAACAGTACTTTGACTTTACTGACTAATAGCCTCAAGTTAAATTTACCAAGAGTAGAATGGTCAGTATTTCCCACTCCTACTGCTGCCTTCCATCCATGACAGAACCCACTTTTTCCTTGCTGTGTGATGCTGAAACACCAAATAACAAGGGTTTGTTTTGGGTTGTGATCATTTGGGTTTTCTTTGCTTTGCTTTCTAATGCCTTGTCTAGACACAAGTTGCATGAGTTCAACTAAATCGGTTTCTAAACTGATTTTGTTAAATCAGTACAACCTGTGCATGTAGACAAAGCCTAAGTAAAGGCCAGATTTTCAAAGGTATTTAGGTGCTGAAAGATGCAGCCCAGATGCCTAGTAGGGTTTACGGAAGTGCCTAAGCAAGTTAGACACCTATCTTCCTTTATCATCAATGGGAATCAACTGCTTAGGCACTTTAGCAAATCCCATTAGGTGCATATTTGGTTGCCTAAATGCCTTTGAAAACCTGGCCTGAAGTTCCTACAACACTGTAGGGTCCCCTGGCTCTGGAGATGCGAGTCCAATGAATTGCTGCTACCTTTGAAGCAGAAGCGAAAAGGAGAGGTGTGTAATGGAAGGAAAAGGGAAGCATGGATTTCACACTTTCTCCATCGTTTTTCTTTTGGTAACATGTGACATCCCTAAGGGAGTCACGTTTTGTCTCATTGTTTTCTTATTTGATGCCTCCGTGTGTTTCTTTGACTCCTCATTTTGCAGATTTACAGATATATGCAGTGACTCCCATCCCAGACAATATTGATGTGCTACAAATGGAACGTGTGCCTGATCGTATAAAGAGCTTTTATCGCGTCAACAATATCAGAAAATTCCGCTATGATAGGCCTTTCCACAAAGGTCCAAAGGACAAAGAGAATGAATTTAAGGTAGGAGCACTCAGTAATAGTAACTAAATTTTAATCTTTCCAGGACAGGTAGTGTCTTCCTCTTCTGCATTTGTACAGTGCATCACACAATGGGGCCCTAATCCTAATTTGGTGCTGCAAGTTGTTGTTTTAATTCAAATAAAATGCAGGACTGTTGAGCCCAATGGTTGCACACCTGGTATAAGTAAAGCCTACTCTGTTTAAAAGGTACTTGTGGCAGTGCCATGGAGAGGGATTCTGAAGCAATGGGGCTTGCTCTGTTGATTGACATATTACTCAAAATGCTTTCTTAGTTCCCTGCTAATTGATATTAGACCTAGGGTCTGAGGTCTAGAAACTAACTGAAAAGTGTGATGCATTGCTTTAAAGCACACTGAGTTTTTTTCTTTGTGTTTAAATGTAAAGCAAACTTCAGTTTCATGTTACATTCCATTGTGGAAAACATAATATCTGCTCAGAGTATTAATGCACTCTTCTATTCAGCAACTCCTGAACAACTGCAGTGAGAATAAGAGTGTACAGATCCTGATTCACTGGGTCCCCCACTTACTGTATTCTTTGCAGAGCTTGTGGATTGAACGTACCACTCTGACACTGACTCACAGTTTACCTGGGATCTCCCGGTGGTTTGAAGTGGAGAGAAGAGAGCTGGTAACATTTGTTATACTTGTAACTGGGATTTGAATGGATAGTTTCTTCAGAATGAAGGATGGGCAATTTAAAGTCTCTTGGCTGGGTCTTGCAGTTGAAAAAAAATCATGCTTCACTGGTGGCTATTGCAGAATCCATTCCCAAAGCCAAAATAATTGCTAAACATAACAAGAGCAGCAGTGTGAAGGGAACAGCAGTCAGAGTAAGTGCCAGTGAGGTGCGATTCTGAATCTTGACAGTATCTTCAGTCAGTTATTCAGAGACATGTGACAGCTATTGTAACTGCTAAGATGAGTGCGCAGTGAGGTGAACTGAGATGTATTGCTGACACACAGTAAACTGTTGTGAAAAGCCATCATAACAAAATGGCTAGCTAGTCTGCACATCAGAAAAAAATCAGAGTGCTCATCAAGCAGTAGTAGGAATTGGTTTCATAGTAAGGAAGGGAACATGGTAGCAGTGAGGTGTCCGTGGCATTAAACTATTCTTTGTTGCCTTGTAGGTTGAGGTGAGCCCTTTGGAAAATGCCATTCAAGTTGTTGAGAACAAAAACCAGGAGCTGAGGACATTGATAAGCCAGTATCAGCACAAGCAAATGCATGGCAACATTAACCTGCTCAGTATGTGTCTGAATGGAGTGATTGATGCAGCTGTGAATGGTGGCATAGCACGGTACCAGGAGGTAAGCAAGGACTGTACCTCTGAGTTTAGTATCAACCTGTTAGCAATTCTTTCCAAGTAGCATTTCTCCTGCTGTGTTGAAAAGAGCATGACATAATAAAAAGTCAAATATAAGAAATTACCCCTGTGTGCCCAGTTTTCATACTTGTGATCTAAACAGGATGCTGAAATCCCATGTTTAGTTGTTTATATATCAGCACTTGGACATGTAAATCCTGTTGTATGTAGCTAAGTGTTGATGTGAATGTCCAGATACGGGTTCTGGATGTCCTGTTTAGATGGCCACAGTTGAAAACTCAGCTTCTCAAGTGTGAATTCTGATTGACACGGCAAAGCTGATCTTGCATGTACAATAGTGAAACAGGCAGTTTATATGCTGCCACATTGTAAACACATTTTGCAAAGCAGGCAGTGGGACTCGCTCTCTGTGCTGATGAAGACTGAATGTGATGAGGTTCCTGCTGAGGGAAAGTTGCTGGCTGGCACTTCCAAAGAGTTGTCTTTGCCAGACCATGTCCAATATAGTCTTAATCCTAAGGGGACCTAATGTGCTGTTTCCTTCACTAGGAGTCAGTTAAAGATGTATGTTGCAAACAGGGCCAACGAGAGGGGGGGGAAGCCGGTACAAATTACCGGGGCCTGGCGGTCCGGAAGGGGGCCCAGGGCCTGGCTCCCCCCCCTCTCGTCGGCCCTGTTTAGCCGGTCCTCCCTTGCTGGGGGGCCTGAAAAAAAAATGTCACCGGGGCCTGAACCCGCTCTCGGCGGCCCTGGTTACAAAAGGGAGCTACAGGGACTCATACTGAAAAATGATGATTCTGGTCCACATTTTTGGGTTGTGTGTGCCCTGCAGAGAAGCAAAGAAAAAACTCTTCATCCCTTACATTTACTACTTTAGTCACTCATTTCCTACAGTTTCTTGAGATACTTAAATGAAAGAAGCTATATAAAATTCAAGTAATGGGCTTAATGATAGTGCTCTGCACTGTCATGTGGGGAGATTTGATTAGATTCATGATCCTTTGGGGCTGGAAGGGAATACCTTATGCTACTCAACAGTGATCCCTTTGACTAACTGAGTAGCAGAATTATCTAGGCAGCTAAAATTGTGGTACTGTAGCTTCATCTAGGTCCCAAAATACTAGAAGAGATCAGTTAAATGGACTTTTCTGTTTGCTAAGTGTACTTGGATCCCCTAGGATTTCTGTTCCTTCTTCTCTCCCTCTTTGACATATGGTCATAATGAAATGTTTCCTAATAAGGAGATGATTTGTCTTTCTCCCACAGGCCTTTTTTGATAAAGATTATATCACCAAGCACCCTGGAGATGCAGAAAAAATCACACAGCTCAAAGAGCTCATGCAGGAACAGGTACTGCAGTGCTTTTAAAGATTAAGGAAGAATGCTGTGATAGTGTGTGGATTCCTCAGCAATCACTTTGCAAACCGAGAGCTAAATAATTCATTCAGAAGCAAAGAAACACAAGAGCTTTGCAGTATATTTAAAACATAGGGAAGTGAGAAGCCCAATGAATTAATAATGCACTAGCCTTTCACCTCTATAGACCTGAGTTGAAGCCTGATTTAGCTAACAAATTAAATGAGTGTGGCTTCTCCTTTTATTAAGCAAGGTATGTCTTTCTACATTACAAAACTACCCAGCATTTTGGGACAATTAGCAACCTCTTCTCAGTGGAGTCTCAGGGTAGACATAGTAAGGGTGGCACATGGATGACCGAGATATGTTGGCAGAACCATGTGAGAAAGCATATACAGAGCCTACTTGCAGGGCCGGCTCCAGCTTTTTTGCCACCCCAAGCGGCAAAGTGGAAAAAAAAAAATATATATATATATATATATATATATATAAAGCTGATCGGTGGCACTTCAGCAGCAGCTCAAAGAGGAAGAGAGGGACTGAGGGACCTGCCACTGAAGACCCAGACGTGCTGCCCCTTTCCACCTGCTTCCTTCGCTGGTGCCTGGAGCCGGCCCTGCCTACTTGCACTATCCCTGGCTCTATCCAGTGTTCTCAGTGTCTCACTTGCACAAACATATCAAATCTCACCAGATGTGTTGTAAATCAGTGATGTGATGAGAAAGAAAAGTCATATCACTGTTAAAAGAATGATTAGCAAAATATTTACCCCCTCCCATAACACAAGAGCCAGGGGTCACCGAATGAAATTAATAGGTAGCAAATTAAAAACAAACAAAAGGAAGTACTTCTTCACACAATGAACAGTCCACCTGTAGAACTCATTGCCAGGGGATGTTGTGAAGGCCAAAACTATAACAGGATTAAAAAAGAATTAGATAAGCTCATGGAGGATAAGTCCATCAATGGCTGTTAGCCAAGATGGTCTGGGGTGCAACCCCATGATCTGGATGTCCTATGCCTCTGACTGCCAGAAGCTGGGAGTGGACAACAAAGGATGGATCACTTGAGGATTACCCTATTCTGTTCATTCCCTCTGAAGCATCTGGCATTAGCGACTGTTGGAAGACAGGATACTGGGCTAGATGGACCATTGGTCTGACCAGGTATGGTCATTCTTAAGCTATATTCAAAAAGTCTGTCCAAGTTTGAATGGAGTTTGAGGATTATTCAGCAGAGGTAGCATAGACTTTGAGGGTCACTTAATCTCTGTGTATCTCAGATTTTCCATCTGCAAAATAAGGTTAATGGTTATTTTACCAATACTCAGAGGGAGTCGTGAGGATCAATTAGCTACTACTTGTACATGATGTAAAGTATATAAATGCTAAGTATTATTATTAAGTATTACTGTGCTCTCTTATCTGAGATTTTATATAACCCTACTCACTATTATATTTATGACCTTTAAAAATGGGACCTTTATGAATAAATAAATGAGCAATAGAGAGCCAACGGTTAGTAGTGTACATGCAGCTTTGCCACTATTCAGATTAATTGTAGACAATTCCCCTACAAATCTCCATTAGCAACTTTGATCCCTTGTCTGACATTATGTGAAGATATGGAGAAAGGAATTTCCTGTGTCACAAAGAACTGTTGGAGTGAGGATTCAACACTGTTTGCACTGCAGAGTTGTGGCGGGGCAGGACTCACCGGTGTGGCGCCTCCTGCTGGTCGTCCTGGGAATTAGCTCTTCCAGCCCAAAGCACCCTCTGCAGGCCGGTGTCTTGCCTGCTGCTGGCCCCCGTGTCCCTCCCGGACCCCAGTGCTCCTCTACATCCAGGTTCTGCCCCCAGCAGTAACCCCCAATCTGGGCCTCCCCACCCAGGGGGACCCCCAACCCTCTATTCCCACCTTGCCTCAGTGGCTAGTGCCAGTCACCATCTAGCCCCCGCTCCCTGGGGCAGACTGCAGTCTGTAAACCAGTCATCATCAGCAATGGGGGTTGGACCAGGTGCCTCTTCCTATCTCTGGGCTGCCCCAGTACCTTTTGTAGGCCTTTAATAAGGCCTGCAGCCTTGGATTTTACTAGGCTGGAGCTCCCCAGCTCCCTCTACCCTTCCCCAGCACTGCTCTGCCCTAGGTACCCTGCTCAGCTCCCAGGGAGCCAGGTCCTTCTCTCTCAGAAGCTAGAGAGAGAGTCTCCCTAGCTTCTGGCCCATAGCCCTCTTATAAGGGCCAGCTGGGCCCTGATTAAGCTGGCCACAGCTGTGGTCAGCTACCCAGTCAGCTTCCCCAGCTGTTCTTAATCCCTTTCCCTGCTGCAGCCCTCTCCTGCTTTTAACCACTTTTCTGCGGGAGTGGGGCAGCCGCCCCACTACAAGAGTGAATCAATTTTGTCATTTTTTTATTGTTCTCTCTTGCAACTGTAAATCCAACATGTCACAAATGTGGTTGTCTCATACTTAAAATGTATGTTAATCACATACTTGTCAGCTTTCTTATGTTTACTAATTTTCAGAAATCTTGCAAATGAACAATAGACTATTTTACAGATATCTCTCACTCGCTGACCAAACTTGAGGATATAATTATGTAGTGTCTTCTAGGCTGAATGAAGATGGTCTTGATTCATGATGTTATAATTTCTTTTTTTTTTAATAGGTGCATGTTCTTGGAGTGGGTCTGGCAGTACATGAGAAATTTGTACATCCAGAGATGCGTCCTCTACATAAGAAACTGATTGATCAGTTCCAAATGATGCGATCTAGTCTGTACCATGTAAGCTAATCCCCACCACCACCACTTCCGGGTCATTGTCAGTAGTACAGAGCCATGATAAAATTTGTTCAGTTGCAATGAGATGCACACAGGAACTGGACAAAAGTAGTGTATATTAAACCTATGGGATTGTCTAACTCTTACAAGAAACCTTGTTTCCAGCGCAAGAATTAAAGACCAAAAAGATTTGCAAACTGAGCCTTTAATATAGTCCCTGGGATTTTTCAAGGTCCCTCTCCTCTAATTTATATCACTGGTGATATGGCAGAAGGTCTGTGAAGCTGAATACTCACACTGTCTTATGTAACGTAGGGCAAAATTTTGCCCTTATCATAGGGTGCTGTGCCAAGGGTGGAGAGAAAGATGACTAGACAGTACTAGTTGCCCATCTCACAAAACAGCCATCCTGTTGCAACCTGTTGAATGCAGCATAGGTGCCACCCAGATGCGGGGCTAGACACATTCCCTGGTTGGCAGATCATACTCAGCAATGAGCTGTGCAGACCAGGATGTTGATGGGATATGCCTTCTAGTCATCTTTTGTGGGAGAAGTTCTTTCCTGCTCCCTGCACTGGGGGATGGAAGTCCTCTCACCAACAAGGACAGCAGTAGAAGGCAGAGGATCAGTTCCATAGTCAGAATGCCCTTATCTCTCGTAGGCTTTTTAGCCTGAAAAGTCCAACCATTAGTCCAGTGCCACAATGATGGGAGAGCTAATATATATAGGGCACCAACAGCTGCTGATGTTTTTACCTCCATACCATAGAAATCTGCTCAGGGTAGATAATTGGCAGTCACCGTTTCACATATATGAATCATATTTTATGTGTATTTTATTCTATAACAATAGAAAGAACAAATAGGTGCTTCCACTTTAAAATGTGCTTTAGGAAATTTCAAAGTGAATCTCCAGTGTTGAAATAGTGGGGCCTGTTTAGTGTGTTGTTTAACCAAGGGTACATGATTTGATTTCCATTTAGTTTTGTTGGGAGATTTAAAAAGAGCTTGCCTCTTGGAACTGCTACTGAAGTCATTACTTTGCTAGCACATTTGCCACTCAGCTGTCCTTAGTGAGGGGAGACAGTCCATTTTAGGTAATTATCATGTCTTAAAATTCACTAGCACAGGACATCCATGGTTATTTAAGAAGATACAGACTATAAGTTAGCTTCAATAGCACATAATAAATAGGTACGTGATGCTAATGTGTTGTTACTCAGAAGAGTTGTGTGATCAGAAGTTTTTTCTTGCCAATTTGTTTGAAAGCTTAATAAGTTAATTATAAAAAAAGCAAACTGTGCTGCCTCTCATTTACTAGTGTCTCAAGATTTGGCTGAAGCTGTAAAACCAAACAACTCAGAATTAGAAAAGTTAACGCTGTGTAAGATAAAGCTCATTTAGAAGACTGCTCCTGTTCTGTTTGAAGAAAACTGATCACATAGTAGTCTCATGGTCATCTCTTCCCTATGGCCAATTTATCCCCTATACATCCCACCCTAATCCTCAATATTCTGAGGCACATCACTGAAAAGGCAACACCTGTTGGCGGTGGGGAGGAGAAATAGAACAGTCATAGAATAATCATTAGTGTCTCTGCAAGTGCTGACTGTCTGATTAATGTTTTTTTTTTATCAGTGGTTCATGTAGAGTCAGTGATCCCAAGACAAGTCTAAATTTCTCTGCTTCTCAGATTGTTAATAATGTTGTCAGACATCATAGAGAAGCCATAGACTCCACTGTCGCTTGATGTCCACTTGTCCCTTTATGCTGTTTTATTCTTCTGGGACAGCTCCTTTAGGTGTTTGGGTTAAATGGGTCCTAAGAAATGGCAGACCACTTATCTATTCATAGTACAGTGTCATTTTCACAGATCTCTTGACTCCCTCATAAACATTTTAAAAAACAAAGAAGGACCAGCTTTCAAAGATTTAAGAAAACATTTTTAATTACATATGCTAGAATTTTACATTATACGCTGAAAGGCAAATCCACATTTTCTAAGTGTTAGCTATGTGAGGATGGCCACAAATGAGGCCTCCAGAATTCTACAATATGGCCACCTTTAATATGGAGATGTGGTCCCCATAGATTACAGCTCCCAACCTGCAGTTCCCTATCTTTGTACAAGTGGCTGGGCCACACTACATGCGGGTATTTGTGTTCTCTGCACACCTATCTTCATATTAAAAATGAAGGCAGTCACAATCTGCTCCATTGTATGGCTAAGCTTCCAGCAAATTGCTGAGAAGGTGCCTGGGACTTGTTGGTAACAAGCTAATTAGGTTGGGAGTGAAGGGGTCTGAAAGCTCTTGGGCTAATTGCAGAACCATAATAGCTCTGTGAAGAACATAGTCACAGATTTATCTCCAATCTTTTGACAAAAAGGGAAAGCTTATTCCCCTTTTCCCATGAACAAGCCCAAAATTTCTGAAGTAAATACGTGATTTTGTATTTCCTATGTAGGAGTTGCCTGGTTTGGATAAATTGAGTCCAGCCTGTTCTGGTACCAGCACCCCTCGCAGCAGTGTTCTTGTGTCACACAGCCCGATGAGTCCAGAGAGCATCAAGCTGGTGCATCGACACAGGTACCTGTTTTTCTGCTGTAATCTCTAGAATGTCTAACAGTTTAAGCAGAAAGTTCTAAATGTACCATTCTGTACTGGCATGGGTTCTCAAAACTCCATGGAAGGGCAGAGAGAGACTTTAATAAAATTTATGGGCCCAAGTAAGCCTAGCCTCATAGGTAGCTAGAAGTACTGTGGAGGCAGCAACATCAGCCTTTGTAGAAAAGTGTTCCTTTTGTTAATCTGCAAAGACCACTGATGTTTGATTTAGAGTCATCATTGGAAAGCTTTGAAGTGAAGCCATCCGTTCCTTCTCATGTCTAGGTTGGAAGCTGTGTTGCACTGAGAAGCCAGGGATTTAATAGAGATCTTAAGCGCTTGTTAGCTGGAAGCTGACACATAGCCACTTCACCGCAATGTTTATACATACACATAAAATATCCTTAACTGGCACTTAGGTTTTTCTCAGAGCCCAAAATTCACAATGACTTTGAAGGTCCAAACTTTTAATATTTCTGACATGTAAATGAGGGATTGGCAGCCTGCTCAAGTTAAATAAGACACATACTTTGACAACCAAAAAAAAAAGTCTTGTTGCTTATTTTTGGAACTGAACTCAAACTGAATCTTTGTTTAAGGTTCTAAAGATGTTCAGATTGTTGTGTTTACAATTCTGATTTCCAACCTAGACTAGAACCAAAATACAATAAGAGAAGCTTTCAAGTTATTAGATCAGAATGGTATAAAATCATACAGGCCAATTTTCAGATTTAAGAGGCTTATAAGGTTTAGATAAGCATCTGAACTTTTTGATTCTTATTCAGATTGAGGACCCATCCCTAAAGCCAACCCGAGAACTGATGATAAGAGGACTTCAGGATACAAACAAATATTTTTAGCATCTATAAAATGTGCTGTTAGTTGACAAGAGTTATAGCATCACAAGACAGAACCACAAACACAAGAATGCTAAGGAGTTGTGAAGTCTCAGTTGCTATTCTCAGTTTTTTCCTTTTGAAGAGTGAGTCCATGTAGCTGTTTTTAAAGCTTTGTTCAGTAGGAGAGGGTGTAGTGACTCACTCTCAGGTGCGTAAATCCAAGAAGTTAAGTTGTGTGGTAGAATTCCATAGTCCACCACTCACTCAAAGTGATGGCACTTTTCTCAAAAGTCATCAACTTGTAAAGGGCTTCCAGGTTGTCAGTGTGATTTAGCAAGATTCTACTGTGTGTATTATGTATATGATTCAGAGTAAGAGAGGAATATATCAACGTAATTTTACATCATGAGAGATCAAAGTGCAGCCTGCAGGCCATTTGGGCCATAGAGTTCTACATTCAGCTGCAGTTGCCTTCAATTTTAATACATAGGTGTGGACTACGGAGACTACAGACTATGCAGGAAATGCTCCATCTTGATCTGAGTAGCCTCTGCTGGTGCTCGATGAAACATTCCTGGGAACTGTCTCCACAGGTTGCATCTCAGTATTAAAAATGAGAGCGGTTTCAGTCTGCTCTGTTTGAGGCAAATTAGGTGTAGCACTCAGGTTCCTGGAAAGATGCCAACTTGGCCCCAGATTGAAGTTTGAATGACCTAACTGAAATGTAATAGTATTGGTTTCTTATTACCATTGCTATGAAAATGAAAGGGGTAAGCATTTATGGCCTGATTTTTCAAAGGTGTTCAACACAAGAGTCTGTAGGACTTGCAGGCATTCAAGTCCAAGGCACCTTTGAAGATCGGGCCTCACTACTTAAAACTAAGATTTGGAAAAGAATATTGTCTAACCTTTGCACCCTGTTTTGCCACTGTCTCCATTTTTGTTTTAGCCCATTGAACTTGCTGGGTTCAGTCAGACACTCGTCATCGTCTCTTTCCTCCCATACTTCCAGTGAAACAGGAAACCTGGTTATCCTAACAGACAGTTCTGTAGGGGAGACCGCTGAGGACATGTACCACATGCAGGTATAGCTGCCATACAACATCAAGGACCTATTGCTAGGAATATAATTGAACATGCCCTGTAGGCTGTACTTGGGACAAGAGTCATTTACATGTACAGTAGACATACTTAGACCTCTTCTGTAAGATTTATCTATAGCTATGAACTGAAAAGATATAGCAATAATCCCATAGAGTCTGACCTGGTGTATAGATCAGTATCTCCTAAAGATTGATAGAAATGCCATGGAGGCAGAGATGGCTCCCAGTGATTTCTTTCTAAGGTAAATATTATTAACTCTTCTATAGGTGTAAATTAAAAGTTCCTAGTGTAGCCTAAGAACAGAGCAAAGTAAAGGTCATCTTTATAAGGGGTGTGGTATCACCTAATGAGCAGAATAGTTAGTTTTTCTTGTTGAGATGCTTATCTTACTTAGTAATATCTCTTTCAATCCATGACAATGAATCTGAAAGGCTGAAATGGGTCCCACAGCCCAATGACTGTACAGTGTTAATAGTGAGTTTAATTGTGACTATTTCCTAGACAGAGGTCACATTCCCTACACATTTGATGATCTGAGGCAAGTGAATATATAATGCACCAGTCTGCTCAGTTTTCTGTCTTGCTGATTTCTCTGCCTCCTGCAGCTTGTTTACCCTAACTTCAGGTACCAAGGCTCAGTCACCAACGTCTCTGTTTTATCCTCGTCCCAGGCCAGTCCTTCCACTTCAAGCCTGAGCTCTACCCACTCTGCACCATCCCAGATGATTAACTCTGCCCCTCCCAGTGCACGAGGTAAGAATGGAGGGACTTTGAGTGAAGAGTTCAGGAACCCAAATGGCCCTGACTCTTGTCCTATCAGTTTATAAATTGTGCTGCTGAGATGCTTGAAATATACAGTAATTTAACGATTTACTTTATTAGGGATTTTTCAACAGTGACTTCTTCTGAAATGTTTTGTGTAACCCCCAAAGTGGTCTCAGTCATCTTTTCAGCAAAATTTGGTGGCGTGTATACCTTTGGTACTTGCTGACTTCAGGCAGTTTAGCTATGTAATGGTTTTGAATGTGCTTCCACACAATTGAGCCAACCACTTGCATCACAGACTTTGTAAGGGAAAGGATGCCATACTGCCCTGTGGCAAACAATCTACTGAAGTATGTAAATTATTATTTGTTACAGTGCTTGCAAGAAGTGGAATATCAAGAAAAGGCAAAGTTCAATCTTGTGTCTTTAAGGAAATTAGACCATTCTAAAGAAGTCATGAGATGGGTTAACATTCATGTATACAATGAAGGTTGAAGGGCTTGGAATGAGAGATACCAGAATTAAAAGAGGACTTTCATGCTGGATCATACTTGAAGACAAGAATAAAAACAAACACAAAATACTTTACCTCTTAATGTTTTGTTTTCCCTTACCTCTTAGGATAACGAGGCTTAGTGCAGTGAATCCCCTTTTCCCCAGGCCTCAGAACTGCAGCAGAGTCATTCCATGTCTGCTACTGCAGCTTCAGAGTTTTAGTACCTCCATTCAAGTTGTTTCCTTCCCCTTTTGTGGCAGCTCTGTTGCATGTCCACCTGCCCCCACCCCAGCCACTGCTGCATCTCCCTCCACAGGCTCATGCAGAAGTCCTCTATAGTACAGGCTGTAGAGCTTGGCTCCAGTTGCTCGGATCTTGTCCCTCTTCCCCACACAAGAGAATTCCACTGGTTGCACTGTCGCCAGGGGTCTCTGTAAACACAGAAGAGGGGGCAGAATTTGTTTCTTCTTAACTAGAATAAGAACTTTTTTTCCTCTCAGTCCAGCCTGTCTTTGTGCATGATCCTACAATGAAGTCATAAATCACAGTCTGTTGCCATGTCAGAAATGCAGCAGGATGATTTAACGGAAGGATCAGGTGGAATAGAAAGCTGAGGAATGGGATTCTTTATGTCAATAAAAATAGCTTGGTTAATTTTCAAGAGTTGGAGGAAAATAATGACAACACAAATAATAAAGTAATTAGAATAAAGTTGACATAGCAGGGAACAGAAGGTGGAACTGAATATGGTGCTGTCATGTCAGGAAGGCTCTGTAAATGAACCTTCCCAGCTAGTTCTATGAGTCCTGAATCTTTTGGGGGAGCAGTGTGAGATTTTGATGCTTGCAGCATTTCAAGCTATTTTCCAGTTCAGAAATCCAGTATTCACAGCCACAGGCTTTGCCAGTCGTTCTGAGCTGTCTGACTTCCCAGCATCACCAACTGCCCCCTCAGCTGTGGTCTCTGCTGTTGCTTAGGAACCAAAGTGATGAACAATATAAAAGGATGTCTGGCTGATGCTTAAGTCAACAGCACCTCCCATAGATGAGACCTAGATAACTCTACTTACTACAAATAAGGAAACAGCAAGAGAAACAGTGATTTTAAAAGTGTATTATTTGAAGGGACATTTTCAGATATTATTTATTTTATTTTGTTTTACTCGCCATTCTTACTAATACATTTTGATAAGTTCAAGATAAAACATTTCTTCCTTGCCAGTTTTGTCCATTTTCAGTTAGGCAAAAAGCAGTGTTTACCTCCACAGTCTAATGAATTATTATGAAACTCCATTTGCTGGTAACGTGGAATGAAAGTCTTAGATCTTTTCCATACTTTGCAATTTGCAAGTTTCTAATCTGGTTATTATGAAAGCTCCATTTAGAGTGAAATTGATCAGCAGGAAAAACAACTTCACTATATAAAAGTTCCACTGTGTTAAAATTAACATGGCTTTGGTTTCTTTGTTTGACTTTTTTTTGTTTTGTTTTTTTTTAATTGGGGGAATTTGATGCTTGTTAAAATGAGTGATGGCACTGGCTAGAGCAAAGTACCATGCAAACTTCACATGCAGCTCTGCCAATGCACCTCTATCCTTTTTATATTTATTTATATTCTTTTTAATTTAGTGCTGGTGAAAGGTGCTGGATTGACAACACTGGAGGCTGAAGCCCTCTATTTATCCACAGAACAGATACAGCACGGGCGGCAGCAGTGCAAGCTTCCCCACACTGCCCCCACCAATGTGCCTCATCTCTGTCCTGGAGGGACCACCTCTAGAGGTGAGAGGATAGTTCAGTCTCCATGACCCGTTCAATCCTTGGCCTTTCTGCTGAGACTGCCGACAAAGTTACCAATTCAGATGCTGCATCAGTCAGGAACTGTACTAAGGCTATCAACTCATTTCACATGGCCACCTAGAATTTCTCAGATTTAACAGTTCTTGTCACCTCTGGTCCTAGGTTGAACATTGGTTACCTTTGTTTCTACTTCTAGTATTTATCAGTTGTTAAAAGCTTTCATCTGTTGGTTCACATCTTAACCTAGAGGTGAAAAACTGCATCCCATTTCCCTAATCCTTGCACCAGCTTGTCCTGTTAGCTGAAGTCCTGTCCAGCAGCATGCTTACTAACGTCAGTCTGAGCAGAGAGGTGGCTTTGTGAGGTGAATTAATTTCCACAGTGATCAAGAGACCATCCAGGTCACTTGCACTTAGGGTTCAACTAGCATTTGAATCCCCCAGCCCTGGAGATGGTAGAGCTAATCCCCCATTCCCAAAATGTTTGCTGAAGGAGAAAAATACCAGTTGTTTGAGGGTCAACAATAAGCCAAGTAAACTAAGTAATAGAAATATGTATTAATAACTTAACATTTTATTTGCGGGAAGATAGCAAGAAAATAGATTGATACTGATCATATCCACAAAGAACAGATTAAATAGTACATAGCAAACCTTACAGTGATGTTATAATGCACATCACCTCCAGCCAGGATCCAGGGAGTTGAATATTATAAAGAAATGTTGTAATCAAGATACAGTAAGAACTCCATTAGCTTGCACTAGTGAGAAACACATTACAAATTACTGTTATTTGCCAATTTAAAGAGTGTTTTCCTCTCTGGTTTTGCCTGGCCTGACCCAAACCCTAACGTAGCCTGGTGCAGCACTACCTGTTTACCCATTGGGAAGCACCGTGTCCCAGCCCCAGCAAAAGAGCAGCACTGTGTTGTAGACAAGGTCAATGAGAATTTTTTAGATTGCATTCACTCCCCTTGAGATCGCTTAGATCAGGCACTACTCTAATTCTAATGGGGTTAAAAGAAGATATGAGCCAATGTTCCTTAACCAGGAGTTATAATAGGGAGTCCTATAAGGAGGTATGTAATGTTGTTTTAAAAGGAATCATTTTAAAGCTGGATTGGAGCATGTTCAATACACTTTAAAGGCAGCTCATATTGAGTACTCACTGTGGGAGCTGTCAAGTCATTCTCAATGCTTCCTTTAGACAGCCTTCTTCTCAGGCTTAGAGAGCAAAGGTCCCAGCTTTTTACTCAGCATGGTAAAAGAGCCTCTGTACTTGGCATTTAAAGTAAATAAAAATCTTCATCAGAGCTAAAAGTTCATGTTTGGGGTTGGAAGCAAATTGTTTCAAAAAACAATAGAACTGGGAGAATCAAGAAGGATTTAGCAGGAATTTACAAATTCCTCAATTAATTGAAAATGAGTTGCTAAAACCAGTATTTTTGTGTCAATTTTAATATTTTATTTTGTTAAAAATGTTGGAGTAAAATGAAAATCCTCCCCAGGCCCTGATAAACCAAGTTTTGCTTTCCTATAAACAGTGTGTAAAACACTGCACACATTACATGTGCAGGGCTACAAGCTGAAAAGCATAGGAGATCAATGGTACGTTCAGCTGAGTTTTGTAAAGTCTGCAGGGCCACTGCATTGCAATGTTGTTCTGAAGAATATCCCTATGGCAGCTCTGGAAGCTTTTAAAAGGTTTGAGTCTTGCATCTGAAGAAGTGAGGTTCTTACCCACGAAAGCTTATGCTCCCAATACTTCTGTTAGTCTTAAAGATGCCACAGGACCCTCTGTTGCTTTTTAAAAGGTTTGAGTTTGTTTTTAAATGTTTACTTAACTCAAAAGGGGGCCTCAGAGAAGATGCTCCTTAGCCAAGTCCAAGATAGCAGTCCTGATTGTTAACAGGATCTCAAATGAACCACTTTTTTTGCACCCACAATTCTGCCAGCAAATCAGATGCTGAGACACTGTTTATAATGACATTTTTAACTACAGTTATTTGCAATTCCAAACTGAGGGCACAAAAAGGAGGGCTGGTTTTAAAAATTACATTCTGCCACCATAAAGCAGCATAGAGCAAGGGATTTTAAAGATCATGAAATGCAAAGCCTTGTGGGATTTGTGATTCTTTCTAAACTGATGGCACATATAGCTGCAATTTCCTCCCACGAGAAGAAAAATGAGGATCAGATGATAAATAAAAGGGAAAAAAGTTGCAATGTGGTTTGTGCTGTGATGCAGTTCTTGGCACCCCCATAAGTTCAGTATTTTTATATCTGTCATGCAGAAATAGGACTATCTGTATTGTGTATGTAAGTAAAAGAGACTCAGTATAGTGTTAAAGCTGTCTTTTTAAAGATAATGTGTATAAGAATTAAGAATGTCTAAATGTATTTGTTTTATGTCTGTGGAGAAATTGTGATTGGAGTTAGGTTGCAAATATTTTGCATTTACTTATGCAGTGCTGGGGTTTAAATTTATCTGGGTCTTACACCCCCTGATGAAATTGTTACAAGTATAGGATTTTATTCTGCACTCTGCTGGTCACATTGTTCCCTCCACAGTGTGCTGTATATCAGTCCAAAAAGGTGCATGTTATGCTGCTGTTGCTGTAAAAGCTGCATTAACTAGAAAAAAAAAAAAGCCTTTGTTCATTAATGTTGGAGTGCTGTTCAGGTAATGCATGTGTGGTTGTGGAAAGTTTGCAAAAGGGGGCATGTCTTTCCCAAAAGCAGGCATGGCTGGGTAATGCGCTATATGCTGCTGCCTGTGAAGTGTGTGTTTGTGGCACAAATAATAAGTACAAGTTATAGCTCATTTCTGCAGCTTCAGAGTGTTAACTTCTGCATATTATTGTGTATCCATGAGTGTGTGTGTATCAGTATTACCAGACATCCACAAGCCATCCCATTAATGTGAATCATTCTTGTGGCACAACCATTGTAGCTATATACATCAGTAAGCCCATTGGTGTGTGGTGTGCTCCTTGCAGAACATGGTGCCTAGTGTAAAAAAACAAAGTAGGCTGGTAAAAAATGCTGCACTCCAATAAATATTTAACATGAAACACATAGACCCTCTGTAATGTAATATCTCCTGGCAATTATCCAGATTACGAACAACTACTGGATCACGAGCAAATACCCTCCTACTATATACCAGCATGTTGGCAAACCTCTGTTGACATATTCTCAGAATAGCAGCATGCTGCTTGGTAATTATGTGTCATCTGAAAGCACAGTGATAAACAAAGTGCCCTCAAATTCACAGAATGGTGGTTTTTAACCTCTGGTCTATGGCCCCTGAGGGGTCCGCAGACTATATCTAAGATTTCCAAGTGGACCTCACCTCCATTCAAAAATTTTTAGGGATCCGCAAATGAAAAAGGATTGAAAAACACTGTCAAAGAACATTCCATTTTTATCTGGCTAATATTAATAAAGAGAAAGCCAGGCATGGGAATCACTATTTATCTGTACCATCTCTGACACACATAGAATCATAGAATATCTGGGTTGGAAGGGACCTCAGGAGATCATCTAGTCCAACCCCCTGCTCAAAGCAGGACCAATCCCCAGACAGATTTTTGCCCCAGATCCCTAAGTGGCCCCCTCAAGGATTAAACTCACAACCCTGGGTTTAGCAGGCCAATGCTCAAACCACTGGCAAATTCCAGCATCAGTTGTATTTGTATCCCAAATTCATATCCCATTCATACTTATTCAGTTTTATGGCATCTGAATACATACCTCTGATATCTTATTAGGCCAGGGAAGAGTAGGCATATTAAACCACAACTGCTGCTGATTCCACAGAGACAGATACATTTTTATTTTAGGGGTAAGTGGCTTGTAATGTACAGCTAGTGACTTGCTGAGTTGTACATCCTAAACCTAACAATGTGTCCATATCTTAACTGTATAACAAATGGATTATTACTGCACCTACCTACAGTCAGCTGCTAAGTGGGCTCAGCACCATGTCTTCTTGGAGTCCTGTAAGATCATCATCCAAATTGTTGGGGTAATTCATTAGTCCCAGGAAAGAAAGAGGACTAGATCACTGGACCAAGCTGAGATCTTTCTGTGGTTTGTCATGTGTACGTGATTATTCTCACTTGTTTACAGGCTCTCCCTCTCTACCAGATAAGTACCGCCACACTCGGGAGCTGATGATGCTGCTGCCAACCCACCGGGACCGACCAAGCAGTGCCATGTATCCTGCAGCTATCATGGAAAATGGACAGGTAATAGACTTACTGTTCTTTCCTAGTACAGCAGCTGTGGCATTTGTGTATTTGTGATTACCATATAGATCCACTGTTGTCATTTGTAATTATCTTCACTTCTTCCCTTTTTACCTTCCCCTGAATCCAGAAACCACTGACTTAGCTACATTTACGGAGTGGCTCATCAGATTGTGCAGAGATTTCTATACTTGTCTCTCTCCCCCTTTCAGAACCACTATTTTTGATACACTAAAATCAGCATCATATTAGTATGTTGCAATTGTGGGTCCTCATTGTGGGGGTAGGCTCTTCTTACTTTAAACCTGACCAGTAAATGCTGATCCATCATAAACTATCACATGACTTGACTTTGTACATGGAGCCTAGAGCATGGGATGGGCACAATTTTAGAACTAGAAATACATGAATCAACTTTATAAAATGCCACCACAATTGATAAATGAAATATAGTACCCAGTCTCCCAAAACCAAAGACAAATTAATTCATGATTCAAAACCCAGAGCTCTTCAAAGCAAATATATCCTCAAAACACTACCATCATCCCATCAGTAAGCATCTCATGAAAACCATCCAGAAAGGGCTGGGAGCACAGCTGAGCCTGGCAGCATGATACGAAGGTCAAAAAATCAGATCTCTCAAATGATGGGGGAAGCAACTTCCATAGTTAACACTCCTCACTGAGAACAACCCATCCTTTCACAAATAAACCTAGGGAGCAATGAGGTTGATTGCATTAGCTGATCTTGGCTGCTGTGGAATATTCCAGGGCCATGGAGGTCAAGAAGTGGTTTCTGGAGTAACCAGAACCCAACCCTTATGAGGCTTTAAGAGTTAAAACTTACAGGGACATTTAACCAATAAATGGCTAAAATGGTTTCCAGCAATGCAGTGCCTCCAACCAGTCTCCCATCTGCCCCTTGCCTACTGACATTCATGTGAAAGCTCAGAGGCTAGAGCTTTCCATGGATTTTTAACTTGGGCTCTTCAGCTATCACAGGTTTCTATATTGGCAAATCTGTAACTGTTTTCACATTTCTATGCTGCCTCCCCTCGTCTTTAGCCTCCAAATTTTCAGCGCGCCTTGATCCAACAAGTGATCGGACCATGCAAACCTTGCAGTGATCCCAATCTATCTGTTGCTGAGAAAGGTATTCCTTTTCTTAATTATGTTCCTGCATCTTGTAGTAGTGTTACTCTGTTCGTGCTTGTACATTTATGGACTTCCACCTCTGTACATCCTGTCACATTCTTAGGCTAAGAGTTTCACTAAGCTGGGAGCTTCTGCCAGCCTAAAGACAGCTGTGCTGATGCTTTAGATCTACAAAGAGATGCACAAATGCCTCCACTAAAGAAGCTCTTTACCATTTGTTAGTGACAATGGGCCAAATCCTGCAGTCCTGACACAGACAAACTCTCACTGAATTCAGTGGGAGCTTTGCCTGAGTAAAGGCTGCAGGAGTTGGCCCAAAGATAATACATATGTGTATTGAGCTTTTTTTCTTCAAAATATTCTCCAAACTACCCTGTGAGGTAGCTTTTGACATTTGATAGTCATTAGTAGAGATGAACATTTTGTTAAATCAAGTTGTCGTGGTTTTTTTAAGTTACAAACTGGAATCCCTATTGACAAAAACAAATGCCTCATGCACATATCAAGGGCAGGTGCTTGATTGGTTAGTCTCTTTAGGAATGTTTTATAATCCTCTGTAGGGGACGATCGGGGAATCCCAGTTCCTGAGCCATGTTGTGAATGTAAATAAATGCAGCTGCAGGCATATGTGCAACCTTTTGAACCATTACCATTGTCTGTAAGTCAAGAGTGCCATTAACCAACTAGTTTTTTGTTAATGTTCATGTCCTGTGAACTTGTCCAAGCCCTTCTCCTGTGAGAAGCCCTCTGCACTAATTCTCATTGACAGCAGAGTGACACCAGCTGCTGAAGGGAAAAACTGTTCAGCTATTGCTTTCCTACTGCTGAACTTGACCACCAAGTGCACTCGGCTCCACCAGATGGTTTGGCTGCTCTAGGGCAATAGGAGCTTCAATGGTGGCTTCCTCCCTGGAGCATAGCTGGATAAAGTGTTGTTTCCGACAGGCAGAAGCCAGACTCTGAACCATCCATCAACAGGCTCATGTACAGTAGTTCTAGGCACTGATATGGGCTGGGGCAGTTCGACGTAGTGTAATGGGCTAGTGGATGAGATTTACATCTGTTTTTCAGATTCCCTCTGATCAGTGCTATTGATTTCTCCCTTTTAACAAAAGTGCCTCAATGAAAGGAAAAGAAAGAAACTCTAGTTTAGTGCTTGTGGTTATCATCCTAGTACAGAATATTACTATGAATGTCAATTTTAGTCCCATCAGAGAAAGATTACTATTGATCAGTAGAACATTGTGTAGGTTTAACATTTGACCTTTGCTCTGTACTCTCAAGTAGCAACATTGTTGCTTGGTAACCATTTTGTGGCATACAACTGTTGCATATTATTTTTAATGGTGGCACTAGGGTATCCATTTCAAGAGTCTGATTTGTCTTGCGCACACCCAAGTTTCACCTCACTTAAAAACTACTTGCTTACAAAATCAGACATAAAAATACAAGTGTCAGCACACTATTACTGAAAAATTGCTGACTTTCTCATTTTTGCCATATAATTATAAAATAAATGAATTTGAATATAAATATTGTACATACATTTCAGTGTGTAATATACAGAGCAGTATAAACAAATCATTGTATCAAATTTTAGTTTGCACTGACTTTTTATGTAGCCTGTTGTAAAACTAGGCAAATATCTAGATGAGTTGATGTGCCCCCTGGAAGACCTCTGAGTACTCCCAGGAGTACGTGTACCTCTGGTTGAGAACCACTGCCCTATACTATAGAGCACCAAACTGGTAAATATACCTGTGGCTGGTCTATACTAGCATGCCCACAGTTGCTTTTACCAGTTGAACTGCATCAGTGCTAGAACAATAATGGGAGAATTTCAGGAAATCCTAAATGCAGCCCAAGGCAGTTGACTTTCTGTTCTGATCCAACAACCGTGCTTTGGCATGTTAATTGTCTTGTCTGGACATGTCAGCCTCAACTCAGCTCACTATCTGCCTTAGAAGAGACACCACTTGACTTTATTCTTCTCTATATCATATATAATCACCAATCTGTGACAGGCATTGTCTCCCCAAAATAAATCACAGGAAGATGCTCTCCAGTATATCATTGCCAAAGCCCCCAACTTCAGATCGAAACCTGCAGTTGTCTCCTTTCCATACAGTTTCAAAGCTGGAAGACAGATCCAGGGAGCCTCTGCAGTGATATGTCTTCAGAGATGTAGCCATATCGATCCTGGTAATTTCCAAGGCTGCACTGAAGGTTGCCTGCAGCACTTACCTCAGACCCTGTGCCAAGTGTCCACAACTGGAACTCTTTGAGTTGCAGATTAACAGATCTTCAATGGCCAAATGACAGGTCAAGTGTGGAGAAAAAGGCCTCAGATGGACTCTGGCCTTAAGACTGGCTTAGGCAACCCAAGGTTCCTCATCCATCTGTATAGATGATTGGTGGTGTAGAGCCAGCATAGAGGTTCTTATTCAACTCCCTTTTCCTGATGCAAGTGTAGCAGAGAAAAGGACACAGCTGGGATGACCCTGCACTACACCAATCCCTGGCTGTGTTTTTGGCCATTGGGGCTATTTGCAGCTGGTATAAACCAGAGTAATCCTCAGGCTATTCTAAACAGCAGAGTTAGGTGAGTGCAGAATTGAACTTGATGCCATCTTTGCACGTACTTCCCTGACCTGCACTCTGTACAGATCAGGTGCATCCCTGGAACTGGTCCACCCTCTTTTAGGATTCTCACTTGGTCTCTTCTCCCCCCCGCCCTTCCAATTTTGGATTGGTGTTTTTAAGGTGTGTTTATCTTTACATCTTTCATGTTTGAGGGTCTAATTTTGCAATCATTTTGATTTTATAATTGGCTCTTTTTTTTCTCTTGGGAAGCCTTTGCTTCCTGCTGAACCGGGAACTAATTAAAAAACTCCATGGGCAATATATAAAAGAGTTGTGGCACACAACCTTGGTTGTGGGGTGACCTTTATTCCTATCCACTACCACAGACCTTTAGGGACCATAAAAACCCTTCAAAGCTTGGGGAGTTTTGCCTGTTTACACTAGGGAGCTGAGACTCAGGAGTGAGAATCCTGCAAGATGATGTGTTCTGAGAAGCAGATTTACAAGGTAAGTAATATTTGCTCATGCAGTTGAATGGCTGGTGGAATCAGGAAGGAAGATTGGAATTTGGCCAGGTGCCTGGGACTGACACTCATGTGAATAGAGGATATCTTTTGATGGGATGGTCTTCTGAAATACATTAGTAAAACATTTTCCTGGACTGGGGAAAAGATTAGGGAATTTTTAAGCTTCTCCAAGATCACCAATCCTCTTCCAGAACATACATGTGTAGTTCAAGGTTAGACATTGATGGATTTGGAGGTGGAGCCCCCACTCCTTAAAAAAAAAAACCTCACCAAGTACAGAAATATGGAAAATATACAAGACCTGTCATGTTAAGAGTGAAATATTCACAGGTCAGTGACTCCTGGGACTGAAGGGCATTTCTTCCCCTCTCCAAGATGCAAGCTCTTTCCTGGGCATATCTCCTCTTCCTACCCTATCCCCCTCCCCCAGCCGCTATTAACTTTAGTTAAGTTTAAGGCCTATAAAATATTCTAGGCCAACTGAGCATCTCTTTGATTATTTTTTGCCGATGGAGGCCCTTAGCACCTACTACTTTCATCCAATTATGTCTCCAAAACAGATGCAGAGGAATGAGGATAAGGTCCCATTAGAAAAAAAATTGTAACTAAAATTCCATTGGCACCTATTATCATAGGGGTAGCCGTGTTAGTCTGGATCTGAAAAAAGCAACAAAGAGTCCTGTGGCACCTTATAGACTAACAGACATTGGCATCTATTGCGCTATAGTCCCTGTTGCATTTTCCACTTGCTACTTGGCATTAGTAGCCGCTAGATGGACTCACTGATAAATCATCAGCTTTTTGTAACCCCACATGTATTTTCATCTTCTACTGTCAGACCTATTGTTAGAACCCGTATTTTCTGTCATCCAGAGCCTGCAAGGAAGGTCTAATATTTTTAATCAAAACTAGTTTCAGTGTCTTTTAAAATAATTCAAGTAGAGAATAGGCTTGAGATGGTAAGAAAAAATTTGAAAGAGATGAAGAAAAGAATGGTTGTTCTAGAAACAGAAAAACAGTGCATCAAAACATAGGTGCTTTAATCAAAGGTAATTCCTGTCTACACAGAGAATTATGCCAGAAGAATTAATCTCTCTGTACTGGGTCTATCTTCCATATCTGAAGGTGATGAACTTTTTCATTTCATTTTTTCTTTGTTAGGCTCTCCAAATCATTTGATTCCCCCTTCAGATATTAAACAGTTTTAGAATAACCAACACAACAGTAAATAGATAAAATAGCTGTTCCGGCACATTGATTAGTATATTGGCTGCTTCTTGTGATCAAGAAAGTGGTGCAGTGTGTCTGAAAGCAAGAAGGGTGTATTTTCTTTAATAACAAGAGTTCATATCTTTCCAGACATTTCAAATGTCACTCAGCCTAGAAGGAAAAAGCTATTGCTTCTCAGATCTGAATGTATTACTTTGGGTTTCTCTGCCTGAGTTGTTTTCCATGCAAAACTGAAGGCGTTTAGAGATTGTAACCAGTATGTATTATATGATTGTGAAGACGGGAAAGCTTTCTTGTCTTCTTTAACTAAAGAAAATCAGGTCTTCTGATGGTAATTCTGAAATAGGATTATCTGATTCTTTAGAACCACATTTTGAAGAATTGTTATCATAGCTAGTGATTAACTCTTTTGCCTAGTAAAGTTAATGTTTGTGTTGCATTATGTTCAGATATGATTAGCTTAGTCATCCTCCACCTAGCCATTATGGTGCAGTAATAGGTTTTGTTGTGTTTAGTGAGGTTTCTGCCACTTATGCTGGTACTCTACTTCTCTTTACCCTTAAATTTAAAATAATCACCTTTCTGTAGATTGCAGTCCCTTAATTCGCCCTGGCCCTGGAGTCTGGCCCATCCTTGCAGCCAAAGAGTGCACAGCTTCTCTTGTGCTTGCTGCCTTCAGGTCCACCTTGTGGTCAGGTACTACATCAAATGGCAAGGAGCCAGACCCACATACTCAGTTGAGGAATGGAGAAATGCCATTGCCTCCAGCCCCAAGAAAAACTTGTAATGTAATGTTACCCAAGTTCAATCTGTTTCCATCCTTCAGCTGTGCCAGCAGCGCCCAGCAGCTGGAGCCTAGACAGCGGAACCAGAGAGGCCCTGCCATTCCTGTCTGCCCACGTTGGGAGCATCTTGGCCCCACCAGTACCTCCCCGAAGCCTACCCCATGGTAAGGAAATCCCCAGTAGGTCCACTTGATAAGTCCTGTGCTCATGCACAGATAAACCTAGGCCACATGAAAGTCAACATTGACTTGTATGAGCCTTTTGTAAGGAGTGCAGGGAGAGAAGGCTATTTGGTCTGCTTGGTTGACTTAGATAATACTTAAAATTTCATCAGCTGCAGCAATAAGGTCGTAAGTGTGTTTTGGGACTAGAATTAGGTTTATGAGTGGTGTAAGCTGTCTTGGCTTCTTGTCTGTGACTATCCTCAGCAGTAGCTTAAGGCTACAAAGATATTAATTGTGTTTCCAGACATTCAGTGTTTAAGAGCCTGTTGTCTTGCCATGAAATCCTTGATAACAGCGGTGGGTAGAATTCTGTTGTTGCTACTAAACTCCTCATTTGCACTTTGTAACAGATACACTTCAGGTTACCCATTACAAGGATTGCTTTCCAGGATATATGGTAAACTCTGGACTGGAGATGGGGCTGTCGGCAGTTGGACCTGGTTACCTGATGTTACAGAGGGGTAGAACAGTGAATTCTTACTGCCTTGAGGTTGTACAGATCTGTGAGACCCCAGCTACAATTCTTTATTAATATTTTATTCCTTGTCTCATTTCAGGTCACTACTCACTGCACTTTGATGCCTTCCACCACCAGCTCAGTGATGCTCCTCCAGCGCTGCCTGCACGGACATTGCGCAAGGTAAAATGATCTCTCAAGGTTGCAGGACACAACATCCAGCTAATCTGGTCATTAGCAGTTATGATCAATTCCAGAATCTCCAGCTCTCATATACCTTCTCCAGCCTGCCTTATTCCCGTATTGTCTGAGCAGCAGAAAATACATCATCTATTTCTAAGAAACAGATGCTCAGACTGAAGGCTGACATGGTGATTGTCTACACCAAGATCTCCATTAAATGGACAGTTTGCTGCTGTTCCAGTAATCAAGTAGCCCATAGATATGTTTGTGCTCTCTTTTGCCCATAGAAGGCTCACCCTCTTTTACTATATATATATGTGTAGTTTCAATCCAAGCACACAAGCCTTTGAATAGCCAGTTCTAATCACAGTTGGGACTCTCATGCCCCTCACATAGGGATTTTTGAGAGAGGTTGAGGGCAGACTAGCAGCATTTTTATCTTGTTGGCCTATTATACCTTTGATTCAAATTGACACAGGAAGGGGGGGATAAAACGTTTAGTTGTCAGCTCTCTTTAGATTGCCCTCCAGAACACAACATCAGGTAGTGATTTGGCAGGTCATCTTTTCTCTTCTTAAAGTAGATGCTTTCCACTCTGTGCCTCAAGAGGCAAGGGTTAGTTCTTCTTCGAGTGATTGCTCATGTGTATTCCACAGTAGGTGTGTGTGCTCGCCACGTGCACCGGTGCTGGAAGTTTTTCCCTTAGCAGTACCTGTAGTGGGGAGCACCGCTGCGACCCCTGGAGTGGTGCCAACGTATCGCGCCATAAAGGGGGCTGCGCGCTCCCCCCACCCTCAGTTCCTTCTTGCCACCAGTGAAGGTAGTCAGAACTTGTGCTCCAGCATTGCTGCAGCATTTTCCTTAGTAGTACGATCTTCGACCGTTACTGGTTTCTACAGTTGGTAGCCTGGCTCGGGGCATGCCCCGAGCCCCAGGCTTCAAGTCGTGCGACTCCTGTCGCAATTCCATGCCCAGAAGCGATCCACACTCCGAGTGTCTTCGCTGTCTGGGCGAGGCTCACATAAGTGAGCACTGCAAAAGCTGTAAGTCCTTCAAGCCCCGGACTAAGCGCAAATGCGAGATCCATCTCTGGGCCCTACTTATGGAGTCGGCACTGGCCCCGGCACCGATGTGCCGAACCAACCCGGCGCTGGGCACCATGTCCTCGGTGCGGAGCGACACCCCGTCCACCAGTTGGCACCGCTCCCCCGTTAAGAAGCAAGCCAAGACCCAGCGGCGCCGAGACAAGGACAGGAGTGAGGCCAGACCCAAGTTGGGCAGCCCATGATCTCCCTCAGGACCCAGACCTCCGACTCGTATGGAGCAGAGTAGTCCGGCCCCGTCAGTGAGTGCCTCCCCGACTATGCGGATTCCATCGATGTCGGAGGCTGCTCAGGCAGCGCATGACATCCTCGTCCTGCCGGTTCCAAGTGGGCCGCCCGAGCCGGGCCCCCAGGCCCACGGAAAGCCGCCACTGGGCGCCCACCAGCCATCACTGGCCAGGTCGGAGGTAGAGGTCTCTGCTCAATCCGCGGGGCCTTCCCGAAGCCCGCAACAGACCTCCACTCTGTTGTCAGGGTCGCCTGGGAGCGAGTTGCCGGAGTCCTGCTCGCCCGCAGGAGCCACAGATGCCAAGACAGGAAGCGTCGACGCTTTTTGTCCTGCCGAAGTGATAGCAGGTCTCGACGCCATCAGCACTGCCGACCATATCACGGCACATACCATGCTTGGAGTGTATCCAGTCACTGGCACCGAGGAGTCGTAGCCGCGGCCATCGATGGGACACCAGAGATAGCACCTCCGACCTATACGTTTCATCGTCGTCGAGGTCTAAATCCCGGGGCCGGACCCGACGGGGACAGGACCAGACAAGCCGCTCATACGGCACCGTGCGCTCCTCGGCCACCTCTGCCTCGGTGCCCAGCCATCCCTCCCCGGGCCGCACCATCCCCCAGGAACGTGTAACCCTGGTAGGACCCCAGACGACTCAGTGGCAAGGGGCGCCATGGCAAGGACAGTGGTGCCAGTGGGCACCGTGGCCCCAGGCGCCCGCACTGCTCGGGCCCCGCTCTGTGGCTGGGGCATCCCAAGCCCACTTGGCGTCCCCGCCTCGGCACCGAGACCAGTCCTCGGGGACCACGCCACCGGCACCGCACCCAGACCAGGATGTGCAATGTGACCTACCGCCACCGCCCGATGCACTAAGGGCTGTCCCAGTCGTCCCATCGACCCTGGACAAGTCCATAGTGGCACCGCCCCCTCCTTCTCAGGAGGACTCCGGCAGGTAGTCACCAACCTCCAGCTCCAGGCGGAGGAGATGGAGGAACCTTCGGACAACTTGTTTAATGTCCTCTCCTCCTCGGCACCGGGCCGTGTGGCATTACCACTTCACCAAGAGGTAGCCAACATTTCAATTGGACTATGGCAAACCCCGTCCTCTCTGCCGCCCGTTTCCAAAAAGGCAGAACAGAAATACTTTGTGCCAACAGAGGGGCATGAGTACCTTTACACTCACCCTACCCCGAACTCATTGGTGGTGGAGTCAGTCAACCACCATGAACGACACGGCCAGCCTGCACCAACCCCCAAGGACAAGGAAGCCAGGAGACTGGACACTTTTGGGAAAAAAGTTTATTCCTCTGCCAGTTTCCAGCCCAGGGTTGCAAACCATCAAGCACTCCTGAGCAGGTATGACTTTAACTTGTGGGACTCCTTGCCAAAATTCGAGCCCTCCCTCCAAAAGCAGGATAGGAAGGAGTTCAGGGCTCTAGTTGACGAGGGTGTGGCGGCAGCGAAAGCAGCTCTCCAGGCCGCCTCGGATGCAGCTGACACGGCAGCTCGGTCGATGGCCACGGCTATCTCCATGCGATGGGCGTCATGGCTTTCCCTGTCAGGGCTGTCAGTTGAATCCCAGTCCTTAATGCAAGACCTGTCATTTGATGGCAAGGCGTTATTCACGGACCAGACAGACACTCGTCTGCACAGGATGAAGGACTCCCACACCCCCTGTAGACACTCGCTCTGTATGTCCCGCCAGCCAAGGACAAGCCCAGACCGCAGCCCTTGGTTCCCCCTCCATGGGGCAGATACGAGCCCCCGCCCAAGAAGCCTAGGGACCAGAGGTGCAGATCACAGCGTCAATCCCACTCGGCCCCACGCCCTGGACCCTCGAAGGGCAAGAGGCGTTTTTGACTGTTTGCGGGGGACCACCCGGCCTGTTGCCAGGGAAACCCCCCACCCCAGTTAATAAAGTTGTTTTTTGGCAACCATTTATCTGCCTTCAGAGTACATTGGTCCCGTATAACGTCGGACCGGTGGGTCCTCAGTACCATTTCCGAGGGGTACAGACTGCAGTTCGATTCAACCCCACCGCACCTCCCTCCGCCCCGGGATGCCCCGGGGGACCCGGAGCATGCCCTTCTGTTAAGTCAGGAGGTGACTCGCCTCCTCACCCTAGGCGTGGTGGAGAGGAATTCCAGGGCATAGGGTTTTATTCCCGGTATTTCTGGCGAAAGGTGGGCTCAGACCCATCCTCGACCTGCAGAATCTCAACCAGTTCCTGGTTCGCTGCAAATTCCATATGGTGTCCCTGGCCTCTATTGTCCCGTCCCTGGACCTGGGAGATTGGTTCGCAGCCCTGGACCTCCAGGATGCGTACTTCCATATCCACATTTTCGAGGGCCACAGACGCTTGCTCCACTTCCTGGTGGGGACAGACCACGGTCTTCCCCTTTGGCCTTTCCACAGCCCCCAGTGTTTTCACCAAGTGCATGGCAGTAGTGGCAGCCCATCTAAGGAGGAACGGGCTGCAAATCTTCCCCTACCTGGACGACGGGCTGCTCAAGGGCAAGTCTCGATCCCAGGTGCAGACGCAGATGGAATTCCTGCTAGATACATGCACGAGTCTAGGCCTAGTGGTCAACGAGGAGAAGTGCACGTTAGTTCCGGTTCAGCGCAAACACTTCATAGGGGCACGGTTAGACTGGATGGTGGCCACGGCCTCCCTCCCCCGGGACAGGTTCGAGACGCTCAAAAGTCTCATTGCCTCGGTCACGGCCTTCCCTGTGACGACGGCACGGGTGTGTCTTCAAACCCTAGACCATATGGCAGCATGCACCTCTGTGGTGCGACACGCCAGGCTCAGGATGAGGCCCCTCCAACTCTGGCTGGCCTCCCGTTATTCTCAGGCCAGGGATGGCCTGGACAAGGTCGTCACGTTGCCACCCAACGTAGTGGCTGACCTGCAATGGTGGTCCCTCCCGAGCAACATGCTTCAAGGTATCCCCTTCCGAGAGCCCCCTCCCTCACTAGATGTGGTGTCGGACTTCTCGGACCTGGGATGGGGAGACCATATGGGGAACTTCAAAACCCAGGGCAGATGGTCGCCCCCGGAATTGTCCCTGCACATAAATGTCAGGGAACTCAGGGCGGTAGGCCTGGCGTGCATGGCCTTCCGCCAGCACCTAGGAGGGAAGGTGCTCAGAGTCCTCACGGACAATATGACTGCGATGTATTATATCAACAGGCAAGGGGGCACACATTCCGTGGCCTTGTGCCAGGAAGCCCAGCTCCTGTGGGAGTTCTGTATAGCCCACGACATCCTTCTAAGGGCCTTTCACCTGCCCGGCAAGCGCAATATGCTCGCGGATCACCTAAGCAGGTTTTTCTCCCAACAACACGAGTTGTCCCTACACAGGGAGGTGGCCAGGAGGCTCTTCCTACGGTGGGGTACTCCCCAGGTAGATCTGTTCACCACCGCCCAGAATCGCCTGTGCCCACGATTCTGTTCCAGAGTGGGAGAGGGCGAAGGGGTGATATCGGACACGTTCCTAATCCCACGGTCGGGCTGCCTGTTCTATGCCTTCCCGCCCTTTCCCCGATAGGCAAAGTCCTACAGAAAGTGAAGGCGGACGGGGCGCGGATTATCCTCATAGCCCCGGTTTGGGCCCGTCAGCATTGGTACGGAACCCTCCTGCAGCTTTCAGTGGCCCCCCCCGCACAGGCTGCCGCTTCGACCAGACCTCCTCTCCCAGGAGGGAGGACGTCTCCTCCATCCCAACCTGGCCGCACTCCACTTGACAGCGTGGCTGCTCCATGGTTGAATGAGGAGGAGGGGAGGTGTTCCGAGGATGTTAGACAGGTCCTGCTTGAGAGTAGGAAGCCGTCCACACATCGAACCTACCTGGCCAAATGGTATCAGTTCTCCATGTGGGTGAGGGAGAGGGGTTCCTCCCCCTCCTCTGCATCTCTCCAGCTCATCCTCGACTACCTCCTGTCCCTTAGGTCCCAGGGGCTGGCGCCCTCCTCGGTCAGGGTTCACCTGGCGGCCATTTCGGCCTTCCACCCACTGGTGCAAGGCCTCTTGGTGTCTTCACACCACATGACGTCCCGGTTCCTAATAGGGCTGGATCGGGCTTTCCCTTATGCTAGACCCCCGGTCCTGCCCTGGGACCTGAACCTAGTGCTCTCCCGCCTCACAGGACCCCCTTTCGTGCCCTTGGCCACATGTTCTTGGTCCCACTTGTCGTGGAAAGTGGCATTCCTGGTGGCTATCACCTCAGCCCACTGGGTCTCGGAGTTTAAGGCCCTGACCTCTGAGCCCCCGTATACAGTCTTCCATAGGGATAAGGTCCAGCTCCGCCCGCACCCAGCCTTCCTGCCGAAGGTAGTCTTGGCTTTTCACATGGATCAGGACATTTTCCTCCCGGTCCACTGTCCTAAGCCCCATTCCTCCAATGAGGAATGACGCCTGCACGTGCTAGCTGTGCGTAGAGCGCTGGCCTTTTACCTAGACCGGACCAGGCCATTCCAGAAATCCCCTCAGCTTTTCATTGCTTCAGCCGAGCGCATGAGGGGGCTACCGGTTTCCTCCCAGCGGATCTCCCGCTGGATCACTTCATGTAGTCACACGTGTTACGACCTGGCAGGGGTTCCCCCGCCTAATATAGTGAAGGCTCATTCGACGAGACCTCAGGCATCGTCAGCGGTCAACGTGGTTCATGTCCCCATTCAGGACATCTGCAGGGCTGCTACATGGTCCTCTGTCCACACCTTTTCATCGCACTATGCGATCATCTCCCAAACGCGGGATGACACCAGGTTTGGTAGGGCGGTATTCAGCCCGAATAACCCTTAAACTCCTACCCGCCTCCATCAGATATAGCTTGGAGTCACCTACTGAGCAATCACTCGAAGAAGAAAGGACAGTTACCTGTTCCATAACTGGCGTTCTTCAAGATGTTTTGCTCAGGTGTATTCCACATCCCGCCCTCCTTCCCCTCTGTCAGAGTTGTCTGGCAAGAAGGAACTGAGGGTGGGGGAGCACGCAGCCCCCTTTATGGCGCAATATAGAGGCGCCACTCCAGGGGTCGCAGCGGTGCTCCCCACTATGGGTACTGGTAAGGGAAAACCTTCCGGCACAGGTGCACATGGCGAGCACGCACACCTACTGTGGAATACTCCTGAGCAACACATCTCGAAGAACGCCAGTTACGGAACAGGTAACTGTCCTTTACTCTTTCTTGATACATACAGAAAACAAAGGGTCTGTGACCTCATCTGGAACTCATTGTTTTGAATGAACACAATGTACAGTAAAACTAATGCTTAGCCTGCTGTCTCTGCAATCAGTCCTTTTCATCAAATAATAAAATCTCTAGAATCAATCTGCCAAAGAGAGTGTTATTTATTAGAGAGCAAACAAATTGCTAACAGTGTTCTGCATTGCTATTCCCTTTAGGGCCAGATTTTCAAACATGCACACAACAGGTGCACCTGCATGAACGTGCTGGCAAATGAGTTGGTTGGGCCAATATACATCAGTAGGCTGTATACTGATGCTTTCTAAAACTCCTGTCTGTCTGTGTGCTACTCCCAGCAGAGCAGTAAACTGAAATTAACAAGATTTGATGAGTGCTTTAGAAATTGCTCCCCCTTTTGTTCTTTTTCCTCACCCCCTGCTCAGTGTGCATCAGCAGTGGAGTACAGAGAGGAGCAGAGCAGGTGATTGCAAGTGTGAAATTAACAAACTCTCTGACATTTACTGCCATTGAGCTTCAGAGAACTTTTTACTTTTACTTCATCTCTGAGAAGCCAGGCAGCAGAGCAGCTTGCAGGCTGGGAGGAGAAGCAGTAAAGGGAAGAGAAGAAGAGGGGAATAAAGCAGCACAGAATACAAGGAAAAGAAGCAGAGGGAGAAGGGAAAGAGAAATGAGAGTATAAAATCACAGGCCAAAAATCTTTATGGCTGTGGAAGGTCCTGCTTGGGTGGAGCCACTTCCTCACAGCCTCAGAGAAGATTGGGGACAGGGCTGGATAGCTGCAGATCCACTTGCCAAACTGACTGATATCCCATCAGACCTCATTGGACCTCACCTGCAGACAGTTTGGTTCGAGCTGGGGAGAGGATTAGACACGGAGAATAGAGAAACAACAGGAAAAATATAGACATAACCTCAGAAAAAAACAGCTAAGAAAGACTAGAGAGAGGAGAGAGGGAAAAGGAGCAAAAAAGGAGAGAGAGAAGAGAAAATTGGAAAAGACAGAAATAAGATAAATGTGGAGATGCCCACAATGAGTGCTACAGGATTTGGGGGGAGACAGCATGCATTAAGCAGGGCGGGGATACACAGTGTGGCATTAAATCTTTTAAAATAAAAAGACAAAAGGAAGCTAGTTAATATGTACTCTTGAACTAAGGAAAGGAAATAGCTACTGAAACAGTTTTAATAAATAGCAATTATTAACTTCTAAATAGCAAAACTCCTGAAAAAATAAATCAATGTTTAAAAACTTGTAACACATTATTAATGTTTTCACTGTAATATTTGTGTTGCAAGATTTTACATAAATACCCTGATATTTACAGAATGTAGGAGGTCCTAGCAAGGCAGGTGTGGTGAATGGAGGATGCTAGGATGTAGGACATGTTAAATAGGGTTGGAGAAGAGGGTATCACCACCATGACCACTAGTTTTTTATCTTTTGATCACGCATACAGGAAAAACACATTTGCCTGTACAAACAGGTATTTGTACATGGAAATCAGGTGTGTGGGTGTTACAAGTGGCTCAGATTTCTTATTTTCTTAAGCACAAAAGCAATTAGGCAGTAACTAATGAGCTGTAAACAATGAAACATGGCTGCTGAGGTGCAAAATTGCCCAATCACGGATGTTAACATGTGTTTTTCTTTAAACAGTCTCCTCTTCATCCAATTCCTGCATCACCCACAAGTCCCCAGTCTGGCCTGGATGGAAGTAACTCCACTCTGTCAGGCAGTGCCAGCAGTGGTGTGTCCTCCTTAAGTGAGAGTAACTTTGGACACTCGTCTGAGCCCCCTCCTCGCACAGACACCATGGATTCTGTCCCTAGCCAGGCCTGGAATACTGATGAAGACTTAGAGACACCCTACCTCCCTGTCAGGTACAGTCTCTCTGAACCTGATGTTCTGGAGTCACTCAAATCCCAGCCATGTCGAAGCCACTCTGCTCCATCTGGTGTCATTCCTCAGGACACTATGGACCCTCCAGCTCTCCCCCCAAAACCATATCATGCTCGGCTCCCGAACATGGAGAATGAAGAGGAAATGATGCTGATGATGGAAGAGGAAGACAAACACCGGCCACTGCATCGCAAAGTCTCCCAACCAGCTAGTGGTGGAAAGGAGGAGCAGGCCAGGGTAGCATGGGAGCATGGCATCAGTGAGCAGTAAGCAGGACTACCTGGAAAGAAGCTTGTGTAGTAATTCCAGGTCTGATCGGAAGAAAGACGTAAAAGTTCAGGACTCAGAGGAGAGAACAGAGATCCAATTCTTTACTTTCTACTGCCATGAGTTAATGTCCGGAGCCCATACAAAGCTTGGGCTGGCATGTGAGGTTGCTGCTTTCCTTTTTATTGCATTTTATACTTTTTGGTTTTGTTATTTTTAATTATTATTTTTTGTGTGCAGTGGGTGCTTTATTCCTTCTGCAGTTTAGCAGACCACACAAAGTGGCATGTAAGCTGTTAGCCATAGAGACTTGCAGAAACTGAAAAGAATTGGAATATTGAAGGGGGGATGTGGCAAGTTGTTTTAAAAAGCTTTCCTCCTGGTTTTGAGACGCACACAAGTAGAAGCAGTTGCACTAGGGACATGTTTCTTTGCTGCATAGAAGTGAAAGCTCATTGCTGAATTCAGGGATTCCATGAACTGTCAGGCTGGAAGGTGCATTCTCTGCAGGCAATGGAAACTTGGCTGTTCTATGAAGAAACCGTCTTTTCCAGAGGTGTGACCATAAACAGCATTATAGTAGTCTGCTGCATTGACTCAATTGTGATGAAATGATCTAACCAGTGCTGACAGGCTTCCATATTGATTTCTGAGGTATCATTTCAAATAAACTCTGCCTCCTTTGGTTTTTCATGGACATGTACTTTGGTTTTTCATGTTTTTGTTCCATAATTTCATTTTTTTACTGGGTAAACCAGCCTGCTTTTCCATTGGAGTCATTGTCCATATCCACCTTTACTGCAGGGTAAGAGTGGGTTATGTAGCCTTTAGCGCTGCAACCCAATTCTGAGCCTTTTCCCATGCCTAACTCTGGGCAAGTGGTTGTAACCAGCACTTTTATTCCAGTCAAGTAACCAGTTGAATGGCTCATTCCACAACTGCTTGATGACTCAGCAAGTAAGAAGAGAAGGCTTGAATTCATCATATCCAGTCCTTGCCTCAGGATTGAAAGTCTGCACAATCCACACCAACATCCATTAACTGTGTTTGTTACTGTAATAGCTTATGTGCCCTTCTGATACATTTCACTGCTGCTGCTGCGGCTCAATGCCTCCATCTCTCCCTTCAGATAGCTGGAAGAAATGCCCAGTATGTAGTGTGCACTCCAGCTTCAGGGATTTTAAAGATGAACTGTCAGGGGAAAGGGGGGAGATGTTTATTCCCTTTTTTGCTTCTTTATGGTGTGTAAAGAAGGCTTGAAAAGTTTTTCTTGTTTTATTGTAAGGGTTTTTCCCCCTCTGTTTTTTACATTGCACAAATATCCAGTCTTGACTTCCCTTTTTTGCTGGCAGACTCTGTGAAGAACTGTAGAATTTAGTGCAATTATGGTATGACACAAAGCAAGAGATTGAGACCAGAGCAGTGGAGTGGGGAAGGGAATTTTAGTCAGGTTGTTTTAAGTTCTAGGTTTTTTTGTTTTCTTTAACACCTGCTTAGTACCTGACAAACGGGAGAAAAACTTTGTTGGTGAAAGATCCAATAAAACTGCCATTTTATTTGAAGGCTGAGAAATTTCCCAGTTCTCAAGTCTTTTGAGAAATCTTCCAGCAAAAATAGGGAAGAAAATATCCATCTATGCTGTTTCCAATATATCATAAACATTATAAAGAAGCAAAAAAGGAAACTTTTTTTTCCCTTTGCAAGTCATCTTTAGCACTACCTCTATGCAAAGTGACTGGTCAAAAACACCATTTCCAAATTCTCCTGAAAATGATAATCTGTATCAAGTTTGGACTCAGGTGGCCATTGTATAGAGCGGGTGTTGAGATAGTTCATTTATTCTTTCTCAAGCTCTAGCCCATGCAAAAGAAATATTGTTCTGGTTTTGTTTCTTAATTGGCCTGCCTGGCTAGAAAAAGATCTATCCCATTTCCTTTACCTTTCCTAAAGCAGGACACCTGGAATCATTGTATCCGTCACCATTGAAACACAGGTTTAAAATCTGGTCCACAATGGGCATTTCATCTCTAGCATAAATGCCAAGGCAGGTCTGAGTAGAAGTGAAAAATGGTGAAGCTCTTAAGAGCCTGTCTCAGGTGGTGTAAATCCGTGTCACTCCATTGAAATGAATGGAATATTCTGATCTACATCATCTGAGAATCTGGCCCAGGATCTTCATATGAAACTTTATGAGAACAAGACACTTATTTTCCTTTTTTGGTAGAAGGGTTAAACGTTATTGTATCTGGAAATGTAAGCTCTCCTTTCGAGCAAAAAATAAGGTGTCTGCGCATAAAGCTTTGTGAGTAAGTTGGAGTTAACATTCGAGTTAGCTCTAGTCAGTCCCACTAGCTGGATGTTTAGACTAACTGCTAACCAGAGTTCTAAGGGATTCCCTAAGGCATATCATGCTGCGCTGATTGGAAGGACAGTGTCTGGCATGGAGATGCCCAGCTTTGATGTGTGATTTTATTTTATTTTTTTGGTAAAGGCTTTTTCTAAAAGTTAGATGATCAGTTAGCTTATATAAACAGATGTCAGCCAATTTTACAGTGGGTCCATAGCCACCAAGTTTCATGAAGGAGCAAATTCAATTAACACAAACATATTAGATTTGAGTCTCCAAGGAGTTATTCAGAACCATGGTCACATTTTTGCAAAATACTTTGTGTATTCTTTTTAAATGCCTAATTTCAGAGGGCAGTGGGGGGTGGGGTGGGAAGAGAAGGAGGTGGGGGAGATTCTATTATAATTAAGATCTGGATGTGAAACTCATACTACTCTGTGGGGCAAGTATGCTTGGCCAATAGCAGCATGAAAATTAAAGCCAAATTCAGCCCTGGCATAAGCGGATACAACTGCATTTTCTGAATTAGGGCTGAATTTGGCCGCCAGGGTTTGTTGCTGTGCTCTGTGTAACTATAGTAAATAGACATAATTTACAAGGAACATGGTCATTCCAAACTCATGTACCAAGTTTGAAATGGAAAATACTTCTTTTGGGTTCCTGGGCCACCACTTCTCTCCTGAATGCATGGGCTATTAAACTTTCCACCATTGGTGTTTACACCCTCTGTCTGGAGAAAAAGGAATGGGCAGAGGCAATGATGGAGGCGAAGCAATGAGAAGAATTGCATTAATCTGCCACATTAGTTGCTTATTGGTTGGAAGAATGTTTTGGTTGTGTTGCTAGGTGCAAGACCACAGGATTTTTTCCTCTTTTGTTTGTTTTGTTTAACCTTTATTTCCCACTTTGGGTGGGGAAGGGGTTACTACATACCCAAGGGGGGAGAAGGGGCAGCCAAATTGGAAAGGCTGTAGGGCAGAAGCAGGAAAAAAGTGTGATATTTAAATTTTCCTTCCATCATGCTTTTTTTTGTATATATCCCATTTGAATGCTGTGTATTTGTACAGGAAATTGAGCAAAAAATGTATAGATCGTGCTGTCTGACTGGTACTCTGCCCTGTAAATGTGTTTTTAACCTCTGGCATTCTGTGCTTATTTAAAAAAGGCAAAAACCTCTAACCACTTCTCTTTTGTGTATTCATGTTTAAAAAAAATTTAAAAAAAGCTCTCTTAACTATAATGGAAAGCAAACGTAAAAGAAAAAAAAGAATTTGAACAAGTGTCCTAAAGGTATTTCATTGTATATATTGTGATAGCATGTTTCCAGAACCAACAACTAAGTGATGTGAATTTTAGATGTAAATATCTGCTGTTTTTTTTTCCTTCCCCATTCACTCGACTGCTGTGATGTGGAATTAAAGATTAATACCTGATATTAAAACATTGGGTTAATGTGTATTCATTATGGTCTTGCTGAGGAGGTTGTCCAGATGCTGCTCCTGGTGTTCGCAGGGTCTGTGTGTGCTAGAGACAGAAACAGATAGTGTATTTTTAATCCTGTTTATCTTGCCCTACCTTCTTCTTGCAGGTGGTATCAAAATCCACAACAAAGAAACCAGCCACAACCCAGCATTTTGGGTGTGGGAAACTACTGAGGAGACAAAAAGGAAATCCAGGAACATTACATGGTGTGAGGGAACTGATTCCAAACTGCCTCCCTAATTGGCTGATTGCTGCTGTTTGAATTAAGATGAGAGTTTTTGTTTTTTAACATTTAAATCACCTAGTGCCGGGATGTCAAGCATACAGCCATGAGCCAAATCCAGCCAGATAGTTGTGTTTATGTGGCCAGCATAATATCAGATTGTGCTTAACCTTTATTTTTTTTAAGTAAGTTAGTTTCTTGCCCTCGTAGTCATGAGGAAGACTTTCCAATTGTCAAATGATTGAAACTGATGTAATGCTGTCTGGCCAAGTCTGTGGACAACCAGAAACAATTACTCAGAAGTGTGAAATTGATTGTCTCCCATTAATCTCATTGGAGTGTCAACATTATGCATTTAATTACTAATTCATTAGCAGATAGAATGGGGAAACAGGTGGGAGTGAAGACCATAAGGAAGTGGGAGATAGGAGTTACTGCAGAAAATGAAATCCAAAGGAGATGTATGAATGGACTATGAGGAAGGAAAACTAACTAAAAGGTGAAAAGGTGGTGTTCCTAAAGGAGAGTGTATTTTTCACTGATGCGGAATCTGACAATAAAGTACTGAACAAATAATAGTATTAACTAAAAGTATAGTCACTAAATAAAGGCCATCCAGGCCCTTATAGACTTATTGAGCCACAGTCTATTGACTAGCTTGACTCCTGTTCTCAGAGTCCTTAGCTCAAAAAAAAAAAATGGAGAGATAACAAGGCTGTTGTACTTGTGCCCTTAGGTTTTTGCTGGCTTATACAGGGCCGGTGCAACCATTTAGGTAAATTAGGCGACTGCCTACGGCGCCTAGTGGTTGGGGGGCCTAAAAGCCCGCTCAGGCAAGGAGGTGGAGTGGAGGTGAGCTGGGGCGGGGGCGGTGGGGGGCGCGGGGAGGGCCACCGGCAGTAACGTGGGGGGTGCACAGGGGAACCGCTCCGCGCCCCAGATCACCTCCACTCTGCCTCCTCCGCTGAGCACACAGCCCCCGCTCTAAGTCTCCTTCAATCAGCGCTGCAAGCCTGGGAGAGGAGGAGAATTAGAGTGGCGCCAGCATGCTCAGTGGAGGAGGCAGAGTTGAGGTGAGCTGGGGCGGGCTCCCCAGGTGGGGTTAGCTGCAGCGGGGGGAGGGGGAAAGTCTCCCCAGGCGGGGTTAGCTGCCGTGGAGGCAGGCTCCCTGGGCGGGGTTAGCTTCTGCAGGGGGGGTGTCTCCCCGGGCGGGGTTAGCTGCACAGGGGGGTTAGCTGGGGGGGGGCGCAAGGTGGAAGTTTCGCCTAGGGTGCGAAACTTCCTTGCACCGGCCCTGGGCTTATAGGTGGGGAATAAATACTTTACTTCAAAAGGCATTTGGCAGTAGGCAGTTATATTGATTTAGATTTGTATCTGAGTTAGTTTTAAATCAATTTTTACTATTCTTCATTAGTATGTAATATACTTTATTGTGTATTTTCCCCTAGGATGTATATTGAAATCAGTTCCCCCTACCTATGAGACTTGCATCATTATTCCCATTTTACATTATAGGGAAACTGAGGCACAGAACGGTAAAATTACTTGTACAATGTTATGTAGCAAAGACAGAACCAGAGTAGAACCCAGAAGCCCTGATTCATTGTTCCTTGATCTCAGGCCAAAGTAAGTGGGCACCAAACAAATAACATATATTGATCAGAATAACAGTTCTGTAAATATTGCTGGGAAGTTGAAACAATGTTTTAAAATGAGTCAGATAAATGGAGGACTGTTCACTAAGGGTTCCAAGAAAGTGTGGTTATGCTCTCGCCGACCAGCCAGAGTAACCACATTACTATACAAGCAATAACATACTTCAAGAAATCAGGATATACAGGAAAACAAGACCTTGTGTTTAACTTTAGAGGGTGGTGAAGTCACTTGGTCTTCTGCATCATGTTTCACCATGATAAAAGACAATCTGTAACCCAGGTGTAAATGCCTACTATGTTACATGATTGCTTATGTACCCAATTGAAGGCATGCTGATCCCATGTGAGATGATCAATACCTTGCAGGACTGGGCTATCAGCTTGAGCTGGATGCTGTACCAGGCTACTGAGGGGCTCCTTTGAAAGGTTAAAATGTAAATATATATTTTTTTCTCTTCCAGGTACACATAGACAGACAATAAGGGCCTCACCTTATTGATATTATGAAAGGGAGAATGAAGAGAGTTGCTGCCCTTCTGTAGTCTACTGTAAGAGTAATGAACCTCTAAAGAGAAAGTGAGCTACAGGCCTGGTAATGTCCAAAATCCTCTTGCTAAAGTGAGGACTGTGGATTCCTTTATCCTAGTATGTAAGAAATTAGAAGTTGAAGAACAGCATGAGAGGTTCTATTTCCAATCTTTTGGATGGGGTGTTTCATGCAGTGTGTTCACTCCTTAGCCGTGAGTTACAGAGGAATCTCTTCCCTGCCACAAAACAACAATTGTATATTGTCTTTGCTATGGAGGTGATATTACATAGTAGGGGAAAGCAGCCCAGCCAGAAAAGGATGGTTTGATATTCTAGGTGCCTCAACACTAACAAGCTCAGCCTTTGCTTTGGGGAGCTCCGGCATACGTTTTTGCTAAAATCAGTGAGATGAAAGAAAGCACATGGATCCTATGGCTTTTCCACAGAAAACCAAAAATGTTAAGATTTGGACATCTGAGGCCACATTCCTCATTGGCCCTCTGACCCCTTTGTACCAGCGAGGCTGTAGCAAAGGGGTTGTGTTTTAGGCAAAACTACTCTGGGGAATACCTGCTGGTGCACGGGTCCCTGCACCTGTTTCAGAGCTGTGTCCACCAGTTCTGTTCCACCTCCACAAAGTTCAGGGAAGAGGTAAGGAAGGAGCATGGCCAGGGCAGAATCTGTTTCTCTACAGTAGTCCATAGTGACCATTGCAATAGGGGCACAAGTTAGACGTAGCCTGCACTGGGGCCCCACACACTCCCACAGTCCTTGAATAGGAGAGCTGCAAGCCTCATCCCCTCCGTTCCCATGCCAGCACAGGAATGAATCTGGTCCCTAGAAGGTGCACTGCTAGGCAAGTTGCAGTCTTCTATATGGAAAATGTTATTGGAGTTCATAGGTTCTTTTTCAGTCATACTGCTGGTTTGTGCCTTCAAGGGGCTTGCACTTGCTTCCTCCTTTGGACCTGGCACAGTGGTAAGAACAGCAGCTCTGAATCCACCTATTGAAATATCTGAAGAGAGCTTTGAATGGAAGACTACTTAAACCCCCTTGTGGACCAGCAGCTAAACCCTGACTGGGAGCAACAGGCACTGGGAATTAGAATATAGTAAATTTTCATCATGGCAAAAATTAACAATGGGGTATCCTGAGGATTCTGTACTAGGACCGGTGTTGTATAATATATTTATTGGTTATCTGGAAAAGGAGGTAAAGCAATGAAGTAGCAAAATCTGCAGATGACACAAAATTACTTGAGTGGTCAACACTGGAGAAGACTGAAGAACTTCAGATGGACTTAATCACACAAGGTAAATTGACAACATGATGCCTCATGAAATGCAAAGCTGACTAATGCAAAGTAATGCACAGTGGAGGAAATAATCTGAACTACTTGTACAACTTACTAGGATCTAAATTAACTTATTTCAGGGAAAACATTTGAGCTTCAGTGTGAACATCTCTGCTTAATGTGCAGCAGCAGTCAAAACACACAAAACACTAGGATGTCTGAGGAAAATTTTCAAAAAATGATAAATATTTTATATCATTATATAAATCAATTATATGCTTCACCTAGATTGCTGTGTTCAATTCAAGTCATCCCAACTACAAATGGTACAGCATAAGAAGAGGGGGTTCAGAGATGGACAATGCAAATTATTAGAGGCATGGAAATACTCATGATTGAAAAGAATGAGGTTATCTCAGGAGATGAATAAGGAGACATGATAAAATGCTCTAGAGAGGGTAGACAGGGACCTTCCATTCACTCTCATAACACAAAAACTGAGAGCTATTGAAAGATGGCAAACTCAAAACTGATGAGAGGATATTATTCTTCACACAACACAATTAACCTGTGGAACTCTGTAGCACATTTAAGCACGGAGGCCAAGACCTTAGGATTAAAAAAAAAAAGTTGACCTGTATATGGTTAACAAGGATATTCAGAGTTGTTACAGCAAATATTAAAAGAATAAACAATAATTTGGGAAGGAAAATAAACACTCATACTTTAGGGCACAAGCAAATATCTAATTATTGGGGGTTAAAAGGAGATTCTGAGGGCAAGTTATCCCATAACTGCCTATTGAAGGGTTTCTTGCACCTTCCTCTGAAGCATCTGGTGCTGGACACTGTCTATAACAGAATACTGGCTAGATGGACTACTGGTGAGATCCAGAATGGCAATTCCTGTGCTCTAAAGGAGAGAGAGAGAAAGAAATATCAGGAGAAAAAGCTAGAGGTTTTGGATTCACAACCAAGCAAAGAAAATGCAATACAGGGCTGCAATCAATGTTGGTTTAAATTAATTTTAGATACACCTTCAACTTCCATTTGGTGGTGATGAAGTACCACCCTACAGTTGAATTACTATAATTGTTTTCAGTATTCATGCATCTACAAAAGGCAGGGGGTAGAGGGGAAAGAAAAATTAGTGAAGCAAATCTATAACATTGCACATAGATCAAAGAACAGACTTACTGCAAAATCAATACATCCAATAGAGCAACGCTGAGTATGTATTTTGTAATAAAATAAGAATGAGGCCACTTCTGGTCCCTGCTATTCCTGTATGCAGTTTCAACAGCCACATAAGAGCCACCAGGAGCCAAGGAGAATTCCCCTTTGGCAGGAGCAGCATATAGCCAATGTACCCCTCATTTGCAAGCCCCAGCATAGAGGGCGGTCCTAGAAGTGGGAGGGAGCGTACCTATAGAATTGTGTGTAGGGCTGTTGATTAGTTGCAGTTAACTCACGCAATTAACTAAAAAAAATTAATCACGATTAAAAACATTAATCGCAATTAATTGCACTGTTAAACAATAGAATACCAATTGAAATGTATTCAATATTTTGGATATTTTTCTACATTTTCAAATATATTGATTTCTATTACAACACAGAATACAAAGTATACAGTGCTCACTTTATATTATTTTTTATTACAAATATTTGCACTGTAAAAATGAAAAACAAAAGAAATAGTATTTTTCAGTTCACCTCATACAAGTACTGTAGTGCAATCTATTGTGAAAGTGTAACTTACAAATGTAGATTATTTTTTTGTTACATAACTGCACTAAAAAAAACAATGTAAAACTTTAGAGCCTACAAGTCCAATCAGGCCTACTTCTTGTTCAGTCAATTGCTAAGACAAACAAGTTTGTTTACATTTACAGAAGATACAGCTGCCTGCTTCTTATTTACAATATAGTAAAGTGAGAACAAGCGTTCTCATGGCACTTTTGTAGCTGGCATTGCAAGGTATTTACATGCTAAACATTCGTATACCCCTTCATGCTTGGGCCACCATTCCAGAGGACATGCTTCCATGCTGATGATACACATTAAAAAAATAGTGCATTAATTAAATTTGTGACTGAACTCCTTGGGGGAGTATGTCTCCTATTCTGTTTTACCTGCATTCTGCCATATATTTCATGTTATAGCAGTCTTGGATGATGATTGAGCACATGTTCGTTTTAAGAATACTTTCACAGACAGATTTGACAAAAATGCAAAAAAGGTACTAATGTGAGATTTCTAAAAATAGCTACAGCACTTGACCCAAGGTTTAAGAATCTGAAGCTCCTTCCAAAATGAGATCAGGACGGGGTGTGGAGCATGCTTTCAGAAGTCTTAAAAGAGAAACACTCTGATGCGGAAACTACATAACCAGAACCACCAAAAAAAAAAGAAAATCAACCTGCTGGTGGCATCTGACTCAGAGGATGAAAATGAACATATGTCGTTCTGCTCTGCTTTGGATCGTTATCGAGCAAAACTCATCATCAGCATGGACTCATGTCCTCTGGAATGGTGGTTGAAGCATGAAGGGACATATGAATCTTTAGCGCATGTAAATATCTTGTGATGCCAGCTACAACAGTCCCATGCGAATGCCTGTTCTCACTTTCAGGTGACATTGTAAACAAGAAGCAGGCACCATTATCTCCTGCAAATTGTAACCAAACTTGTTTGTCTGAGCGATTGGCTGAAGTTGGACCAAGTGGACTTGTAGGCTCTAAAGTTTTACATTGTTTTATTTTTGAATGCTGTTATTTTTTGTACATAATTCTACATTTGTAAGTTCAACTTTCATGATAAAGAGATTGCACTACAGTACTTATATTAATTTAAAAATACTAGTTCTTTTGGTTTTTTTTTTACTGTTAATATATTTGTAATCAAAAATAAATATAAAGTGAGCACTGTACACTTAGTATTCTGTGTTGTAATTGAAATCAATATATTTGAAAATGTAGAAAACATCCAAAAGTATTTAAATAAATGGTATTCTATTTAATCACGATTAATTTTTTTAAGAGCGTGATTAATCATGATTAATTTTTTTAATCGCTTGACTGCCCTAATTGAGTGCTACAGGAATTCTGGGCTACAGTGCACCACACAGGTAGTCCTAGAGATGCTGCTATAAGTTAGTGCAGCCCTAGGCTCTATCTTACTTCAGGAGCTGTTTGACCCTTGCAGCAGTGCAGAATCAAAAGGGCACAAAGGTAGCATGAATCCATCTTTGCTCACACGCTCCTGCTCACCATGACCTGAACCTTCTATGCTGTGTCTATCAGGAGGTACACCAAGCTGATAGTGACCCCCACATTTAGGTTGCCAAACCCTTTTCATTATAAAAAAATATTTTATTTGAGAAGCCTCATTGTTTCCAGCAGGGCTTTGATATTTTAACAGGGGAATCGACCCACCCTAGATCGCTAATGTTTGTTTGAATAGATCTACAACATAAATAGCAGAAATGTGCATTTAAAACAAAACTGGGGTCGCATTGACATGCAGGAAGGATTAGAGTAGCTCAGTTATAACAGTCTGCATCTAGGGACTGCCAAAAACATGCAAGTACAGTAAGCAAATGATCTAGCTAAGTTTAAAGGTAAGTTTATATCAGTTTAGTCTTGGATTCAGCCATTTACTTATAGTGCTTGCAACCCAAATATTGCAATATGGTGGAAACTAAACTAACTGGAAATAAAAGTGAAACTGACTAGTCTGTTTCTATGGTCCAAGTTGAACGAAGTGCAAACAGGAAACAGCCTAAATGATGAAAAACCTATATTGATTTTTTAAAACACCTTCAGTTCTTGTAATCTAAGGTACCATTAATGACACAGGTGCCATTTTTTAAAAATATTACTATTAATGATAAAATGATGAGACGGAGGTAGCATGGTACAGAAGGATGGAATAAGACATGGTTTAATGGGGAAGGGTACAGTGGATTGGGAGCCAAGAGACCTGGGTACTATTCCTGGCTCTGCCACTGGCCTGCTATGTGTTTACAGGGCAAATTACTTTGTTTCTCTGAACTCTGGCCAACCTTTGTCTGTCTCTGTCTATTTAGACTAGAAGCTCTTAGGGGCCGGAACTGATCTGTGTGTGGGCGGTGCTAGCACAATACCCCCGATTTGTTTCGGATCTCAAGAAATAAGAGAATACAAATAATAATAATTGGGGAATTAGAACTCCCTAGTTTCACTCCTAGCTTTGTGGCCTAGGGAAAGTCACAGACCAAACTTTTTAAAACTGGCTACTGGCTTTAAACTGGCCACTCAATTTTTGGGTGTCTAACTTCAGACCATTTGAGCCTTATTTTAGAACTGCTGAGCCCTACTGGAGTCAATGGAAGCTGCAGAAAATCGGTACCTCTTAAAATCAAGGCAAAGGTATATCTCAAGTTGGGCATCCAAAAATTTAGTTTCTTTTTTGAGTAGTGTCCCTATGGGAGCTCCACTGTAGGTGTATCTGTGCTCCTGTGCCTCTAATCAGAGATTTTAGGTAGCAGCGTCCATTCAGCCCACACTACATGGGCAACCCCCCCTTAGTTTCTTCTCCACCGCCTTTGGCCTCATGGAGCGAGCAGTTGTCTCTTCCTTACCTGCGTCATCAGCATAAGTAGTAGTAGTTTTTGTCTCTTTTTTGTTCTCCTTAATAGTTCGTGTTTCCTTTTTACCCTGCTGGGATAAAAAGAAAAGAGGGAAAAGAACTTTAGTTTACATTTCCCACCCTGTCAGGGAGAGATTCCCCCCTCCTCCATGGTGTTTAAAAGACTCTAAGTTCTTTCAGTTTAAGAAAAGAAGAGGAGGAAAAAACATTCCTCACTGCTAGGGGGTGATAATCGTCCCCCCCACCCCCGCTCCCTCCGGCATGCCCGGGTTCCAGAGGTGCATCTCCTGCAAGGAATCAATTCCAATAACGGACAGACACTCTCATTCATAGAATCATAGCATATCAGGATTGGAAGGGACCTCATGTGATGTCATTTCCCTGGCTTCTCATCATGGCCCGACATCACAATACAAGGGTCCTCCTCAATTCCATTGAGCTAACCCACGATTTTGGTACAGGCCTCCTTGGGCACCCTACACCAGCCATGTCCTTCACCCACAATGGCTGTATTGGGATCCCTGGGAAACATAGAGATCCCATACTTCACAGGCGTTTAGTGTCTCTCAGAGAGAGTCTGCCAGATACTCTCCTACAGCATCACTGTCCAGAGCCCCTGAACCAGAGGAGGAAGCTTTTGAGGAATAGGAGGAAAGGTTCAAAAGGGAAGCTACCCCTCCGACAGACTGCTCCTCATCTTCGCCAGATAAGGCTGTAATACTGCCCCTTTCTTTCCCCCTCCACCCAAGTCACTAGCTGATGATTTCAAGAACTTCCAAGACATTACAAAGAAGGTGATGAATGAGCTGCAAATTCCCTACAGGAGGTGGCAGCTACACATCACAAGCTGGTGGATAGTCTGCACACCTCCTCCTCATCCAGAATTGCCTTCCCAATTAATGAGGCAATTCTAGATCCTGCCAAAGTCATCTGGCAGACACCAGCCTCCATCACACCGACCAGCAAGAGAGACGACAAAAAAATACTACCTCCCTCCCCAAGCACACTTTTTATTTCAACATCTGCAACCCAACTCCATCATAGTGGATGCAGTTAATGCATGAGGCAAGCAACATCACGCCAAGGCCACCCCAAACAATTGAGATTGGAAAAGGCTAGATCTCTTTGGGAGGAAGGCATATTCATCAGAGTCATGTACTACCAAGCTGTCATGGCCAAATATGATTTTATTAATTATGGGAAACTCAAGGTTCAATACAAGTGGTCTTCCACAGAAGTGACCCTCCATATCAATCTTTTTGAGCTAAGGGCCATCAGGAACACTTGTGCACACTTTCTGCCTTTCATCAAGAAAACCCACTCAAAGATCATAATGGACAATATGACCTATATGTTTTACATAATCACCAGGGGGGCGCCAAATCTCCCTCCCTAAGCTTGGAAGCACTCACATTTTGGAATTGGTGCATCCGTCGCAACGTGCACAGTTCAGCTGTCTGTCTACCAGGGATACAGAATGTGACAGCCTACAGTCTCAGTCTGAACTTTTCTCATGACCATAAATGGGAACTCAACTCAGAGGTGCTTCAAGACATATTTGCCCTTTGGGGAAAGCAACTACAGATCTCTTTGCTGCGTACCAGAACAAGAAATGTCCTTGTTACTGCTCCAGGGTTGGCCTGAGGAAGCATTCACTGGGAGATGCCCTCATCCTCCCATGGGACAGGGTCCTCTTGTATGCCTTTCCCATCATTTCCTCTTCTATCCAAGGTCCTGTTGAAAATTCTATGACACAAAGGGTATGTCTATACTACGAAATTAGGTTGAATTTATAGAAGTTGATTTTTTAGGAAGCAATTTTATACAGTTGATTGTGTGTGTCCCCACTAAGCGCATTAAGTCAGCAGAGTGCGTCCACAGAACCAAGGCTAGCGTCGACTTTCGGAGCGTTGCACTGTGGGTAGCTATCCCACAGTTCCCGCAGTCTCCGCCGCCCATTGGACTTCTGGGTTGAGCTGGGTTGGGGCAAAAACATTGTCGTGGGTAGTTTTGGGTACATGTTGTCAGTCACCCCTCCCTCCGTGAAAAAAACGGCAGACAATTGTTTCGCGCCTTTTTTTCGTGCGGGCGCCATACTGCTTTCAGCAGATGGTGCAGTAGGACTGCTAACCATCGTCATCGAATGACCGCTTCTGCTGCCACTCTGCTCTCCTGCTCTGGCTGCAGACGGTGCAATAGGTCAGAAAAACTGGCATTCTGACCACCGCTTCCGCTACCACTCTGCTCTCCTGGTAGTCTCACAGGTCCTCTATATGACTGTCGTCATCCGCCGCTTCCGCTACAACTCTGCTCTCCTGCTCTTGTCTCGCCATACCACGGCAAGCATGCAGCCCACTCAGCTGTCGTGTCCTGGCAGCAGACGGTGCAGTAGGTCTGCAAAACTGGTCATCCAACTTGTACACAGCTTAAATTGGTTAAAAACCCTAACGTTCAGTACTCGGTTTTTCAAAAATGTTAGACTGCCAACCTGTGTCGTAGAGATGTCTTTTGTTTAAAAAAACCCCATAAATAAAGCTACTTTAAGGGAAATTACTGCTTTGTCCAACCCCAAAGAGCTATGAGATCTTTGCTCACCAATTCTCATAAAACTTGAATTTCTCATGCCTTTTTGGTGACTTTAGTATTACGATCTATTATAAATAAAGTGCATTTCATTGATTGATTTTAAAATGAAATTAGTAACTGGAAAAAATGGCTAGTATTCTTTTTTAAACCTGTGACAATTATAAACTCTGTATTCGGTCATTTACTTTCTAGAACCTAAAGCAGGGGTCGGCAATCTTTCAGAAGTGGTGTGCCGAGTCTTCATTTATTCATTCTAATTTAAGGTTTTGCGTGCCGGTAATACATTTTAACGTTTTTAGAAGGTCTCTGTCTATAAGTCTATGATATATAACTAAACTATTGTTATATGTAAAGTAAATAAGGTTTTTAAAAATTTTAAGAAACTTCATTTAAAATTAAATTAAAATGCAGAGCCCCCCAAACTGGTGGCCAGGACCCAGGCATTGTGAGTGCCACTGAAAATCAGCTTGCATTCTGCCTTCAGCACGCGTGCCATAGGTTGCCTACCCCTAATCTAAAATATATCTAAGTATAATCTAAAGTTCTCCTGCAAAATGCCGGTCGAGCAAACCCTTCCATGGCTGGATCATTCTTGTGTTTTTATTTTAAGTACAAATAATATGTATAAGAACATAAGAACGGCCGTACCGGGTCAGACCAAAGGTCCATCTAGCCCAGTATCCTGTCTACTGACAGTGGCCAATGCCACGTGCCCCAGAGGGAGTGGACCTAACAGGCAATGATCAAGTGATCTCTCTCCTGCTATCCATCTCCATCCTCTGACAAACAGAGACTAGGGACACCATTCCTTACCCATCGTGGCTATTAGCCATTAATGGACTTAACCACCATGAATTTATCCAGTTCTCTTTTAAACGCTGTTATAGTCCTAGCCTTCACAACCTTCTCAGGTAAGGAGTTCCACAAGTTGACTGTGCGCTGCGTGAAGAAGAACTTCCTTGTATTTGTTTTAAACCTGCTGCCTATTAATTTCATTTGGTGACCCCTAGTTCTTGTATTATGGGAATAAGTAAATAACTTTTCCTTATCCACTTTCTCCACATCACTCATGATTTTATATACCTCTATCATATCCCCCCCTTATCCAAGCTGAAGAGTCCTAGCCTCTTTAATCTCTCCTCATATGGGACCTGTTCCAAACCCCTAATCATTTTAGTTGCCCTTCTCTGAACCTTTTCGAGTGCCAGTATAACTTTTTTGAGATGAGGAGACCACATCTGTACACAGTATTCAAGATGTGGGCGTACCATCGATTTATATAAGGGCAATAATATATTCTCGGTCTTATTCTCTATCCCCTTTTTAATGATTCCTAATATCCTGTTTGCTTTTTGGACCGCCTCTGCACACTGCGTGGACATCTTCAGAGAACTATCCACGATGACTCCAAGATCTTTTTCCTGACTTGTTGTAGCTAAATTAGCCCCCATCATATTGTATGTATAGTTGGGGTTATTTTTTCCAATGTCCATTACTTTACATCTATCCACATTAAATTTCATTTGCCATTTTGTTGCCCAATCACTTAGTTTTGTGAGATCTTTTTGAAGTTCATCACAGTCTGCTTTGGTCTTAACTATCTTGAGCAGTTTAGTATCATCTGCAAACTTTGTCGCCTCACTGTTTACCCCTTTCTCCAGATCATTTATGAATAAGTTGAATAGGATTGGTCCTAGGACTGACCCTTGGGGAACACCACTAGTTACCCCTCTCCATTCTGAGAATTTACCATTAATTCCTACCCTTTGTTCCCTGTCTTTTAACCAGTTCTCAATCCATGAAAGGACCTTCCCTTTTATCCCATGACAGCTTAATTTACGTAAGAGCCTTTGGTGAGGGACCTTGTCAAAGGCTTTCTGGAAATCTAAGTACACTATGTCCACTGGATCCCCCTTGTCCACATGTTTGTTGACCCCTTCAAAGAACTCTAATAGCTTAGTAAGACATGATTTCCCTTTACAGAAACCATGTTGACTATTGCTCAACAGTTTATGTTTTTCTATGTGTCTGACAATTTTATTCTTAACTATTGTTTCGACTAATTTGCCTGGTACCAACGTTAGACTTACCGGTCTGTAATTGCCAGGATCACCTCTAGAGCCCTTTTTAAATATTGGTGTTACATTAGCTAACTTCCAGTCATTGGGTACAGAAGCTGATTTAAAGGACAGGTTACAAATCTTAGTTAATAGTTCCGCAACTTCACATTTGAGTTCTTTCAGAACTCTTGGGTGAATGCCATCTGGTCCCGGTGACTTGTTAATGTTAAGTTTATCAATTAATTCCAAAACCTCCTTTAGTGACACTTCAATCTGTGACAGTTCCTCAGATTTGTCACCTACAAAAGCCGGCTCGGGTTTGGGAATCTCCCTAACATCCTCAGCCGTGAAGACTGAAGCAAAGAATCCGTTTAGTTTCGACGCAATGACTTTATCGTCTTTAAGCGCTCCTTTTGTATCTCGATCATCAAGGGCCCCACTGGTTGTTTAGCAGGCTTCCTGCTTCTGATGTACTTAAAAAACATTTTGTTATTACCTTTAGAGTTTTTGGCTAGCCGTTCTTCAAACTCCTCTTTGGCTTTTCTTATTACATTCTTGCACTTAATCTGGCAGTGTTTATGCTCCTTTCTATTTGCCTCACTAGGATTTGACTTCCACTTTTTAAAGGAAGTCTTTTTATCTCTCACTGCTTCTTTTACATGGTTGTTAAGCCACAGTGGCTCTTTATTAGTTCTTTTACTGTGTTTCTTAATTTGGGATATACATTGAAGTTGGGCCTCTATTATGGTGTCTTTAAAAAGCGCCCATGCAGCTTGCAGGGATTTCACTTTAGTCACTGTACCTTTTAACTTCTGTTTAACTAACCCCCTCATTTTTGCATAGTTCCCCCTTTTGAAATTAAATGCCACAGTGTTGGGCTGTTGAGATGTTCTTCCCACCACAGGGATGTTGAATGCTATTGTATTATGGTCACTATTTCCAAGCAGTCCTGTTATAGTTACCTCTTGGACCAGCTCCTGTGCTCCACTCAGGACTAAATCTAGAGTTGCCTCTCCCCTTGTGTGTTCCCATACCAGCTGCTCCATGAAGCAGTCATTTAAAGTGTCGAGAAATTTTATCTCTGCATTTTGTCCTGAAGTGAAATGTTCCCAGTCAATATGGGGATAATTGAAATCCCCCACTATTATTGAGTTCTTAATTTTGATAGCCTCTCTAATTTCCCTTAGCATTTCATCATCACTATCACTGTCCTGGTCAGGTGGTCTATAATAGATCCCTAATGTTATATTCTTATTAGAGCATGAAATTTCTATCCATACAGATTGTATGGAACATGTGGATTCACTGAAGATTTTTACTTAATTTGATTCTACATTTTCTTTCACATATAGTGCCACTCCCCCCCCGCACAACCTGTTCTGTCCTTCCGATATATTTTGTACTCTGGAATGATTGTGTCCCATTGATTGCCCTCAGTCCACCAGGTTTCTGTGATGCCTATTATATCAATATCTTCCTTTATCACGAGGCACTCTAGTTCACCCATCTTATTATTTAGACTTCTAGCATTTGTGTACAAGCACTTTAAAAACTTGTCACTGTTTATTTGTCTGCCCTTTTCTGATGTGTCAGATTCTTTTTATGTGAATGTTTCTTGTCTGATCGGGCCCCTACTTTATCCTCTTCCATCCTCTGTGCCTGACTATAACCTGGAGATTCTCTATTATTAGACTCTCCCCTAAGAGAAGCCTCTTTCCGATCCACATGCTCCTCTGCAGCAGTCGGCTTTCACCCATCTCCTAGTTTAAAAACTGCTCTACAACCTTTTTAATGTTTAGTGCCAGCAGTCTGGTTCCACTTTGGTTTAGGTGGAGCACATCTCTCCTGTATAGGCTCCCCCCTGTCTCAAAAGCGTCCCCAGTTCCTAATGAATGTAAACCCCTCCTCTCTACACTAGAGTCTCATCCACACATTGAGACTCTGAAGCTCTGCCTGCCTACCTGGCTCTGCGCGTGGAACTGGGAGCATTTCTGAGAATGCCACCATAGAGGTCCTGGATTTCAGTCTCTTCCCTAGCAGCCTAAATTTGGCCTCCAGGACATCTCTCCTACCCTTCCCTATGACATTGGTACCTACATGTACCACAACCACCGAGCCGGCACTACACATAAGTCTGTCTAGATGCCTCAAGAGATCCGCAACCTTCGCACCAGGCAGGCAAGTCACCATACGGTTCTCCCGGTCATCACAAACCCAGCTATCTATGTTTCTAATGATCGAATCTCCCATTACCAACACCTGCCTTTTCCTAGTGACTGGAGTTCCCTCCCCCGGAGAGGTAACCTCAGTGCGAGAGGCAACCCCAGCACCGTCTGGAAGGAGGGTCCCAACTATGGGAAGGTTTCCCTCTGCTCCCGTTGACTGCTCTGCTTCCCTGGGCCATTCATCCTCCTCAACAGCGCAGGGGCCGTCTGACCGGAGGTGGGACAATTCTACAGTGACCTGGAAAGCCTCATCAACATACCTCTCTGCCTCTCTTAACTCCTCCAGTTCCGCTACTCTGGCCTCCAAAGTCTGTACGTGGTCTCTGAGGGCCAGGAGCTCCTTGCACCGAATGCACACATATGCCACCTGCCCACAGGGCAGGTAATCATACATGCTGCACTCAGTGCAATAAATTGGATAGCCCCCACGCTGCAGCTGGGCTTCTGCCTGCATTATCTCCTAGTTAATGAAAGGGTTGGTTAAGCAAGAAGTTTTGGATGTAGTTTGGTTTATAGGTTTTAAGGGGAATAAAGGGAAACAGATAGAACTGGCGAGGGACTCCCACTCCCCTTCCAAACTCCCTTGAGAAACTCCCTGTTAGCAGCCCCTGGTCGCTTGTACGCTGCTTTATAAAGCCCTGGCCTGTGTGAATTCCCCACCCACTGATTAAGGCTCAGCCAATTACCAGAGGCTTCTAGCTTTCAGACCTTCCTTTGAAGCTCACAGCTTCCAACTGCCAGCCACAGCAAACTGTCCTTCAAACAAACAGACTGACAAACACAAGCTCAGCACACAGCAAGTAACCCCCAAACACAAACACACACACAGTACAGACAGTCACTTACCCCAAGGGTCCTGTATTTGCTCCTCCTTCACCTGGAGAACTCCCTTGCGAAACTCCCTGTTAGCAGCCCCTGGTCACAAAAAACGAATTTAACGAATTTAAAAGTATGTAATTAGTAATTTGATATGTCGGGTGGCGCCTTTTTTTGTGTTCGCTCCCCCTGATGTTAGAACCTGGCTACGCCACTGCGTACAGGGGTGGGGTAGTTGTAGGGGCACGCCCTAGAATTGCATGCAGCTCATCATAGAAGCGGCATGTCTGGGGGTCTGACCCAGAGTGGCCGTTTGCCTATTTGGTTTTTTGGTAGGCTTGCCTGAGATCCTTAAGTTTCACGCGGCACTGGTACGGGTCCCTGTTATAGCCTCTGTCCTTCATGCCCTTGGAGATTTTTTCCAAATATTTTGGCATTTCGTCTTTTGGAACGGAGTTCTGATAGCATGGATTCATCTCCACAATCAGTGATCAGATCCAGTACCTCCTGTTTGGTTCATGCTGGAGCTCTTTTGCGATTCTGGGACTCCATGGTCACTTCTGCTGATGAGAACTGCACGATTACCAGTGCTGATCAGCTTGCCATGCCGGCCAAACAGGAAATTAAATTCAAAAGTTCGCGGGGCTTTTCCTGTCTACCCGGCCAGTGCACCTGAGTTGAGAGTGCTGTCCAGAGCGGTCACTAGGGAACACTCTGGGATAGCTCCCGGAAGCCAATACCGTCGAATTTCGTCCACACTACCCCAAATTCGACCCGGCAATGTCGATTTCAGTGCTAATCCCCTCGTCAGGGAGGAGTACAGGAATCCATTTTAAGAGCTCTTTAAGTCGAAAAAAAGGGCTTCGTCGTGTGGACGGGTGCAGGGTTAGATCAATCTAACACTGCTAAATTCGACCTAAACTCGTAGCGTAGATCAGGGCAAAGTGAGAGTTATTCTGATTGCCCCCTCCTGGCCAAAACAAGTCTGGTTTCCTTACTTGACACAGATGGCAATATGTCCTCCAGTTCCATTTCAGCCCATTCCCCACCTGCTCTCTCAAAGTGACAGGCTGATCCTTCACCCCAACCTTCGGGTCCTCTGCCTCCAGGCTTGGCTCCTTCTTGGTTCCATAAATTAGAGGTAGACTGCTCTGATGAGGTGAAATGTGTTGCTCCCCAGCTGAAAGTCAACCACTTGATGTACTTACCTGCACCTTGGCAGGGGGTTAGATTAGACACTAGGTGACCCTTGCAGCCCCTTCAGATCCTATGGTTCTATGCCATCCCCAGCCAGTCTGCCCTGGCATAACTGGCAGTTCTCTTTAAGTGCAGAAAAGAGAGTTCCTCTCCTGAGTACCATAGAAGACTGACTGCAGCTCTTCAGTGCTTGCCCGAGGTTGTTACCTGCACACATTAGGGCACCCCACATTTTCCCAGTCCGTAGGGTTCCAGGTTTAACCCGGTTAATTTAGGAACCCCCACCTTTTCCCAATTCGTAGGGCTCCCGGTGAAAAGCACCTACCCTTACCCAATTCGTAAGGCTCAGGGCCACCCGTACCCAATTCGTAGGGCTCAGGGTATAACTAACCTGGTCAATTTAAGTACCCACACCCTTTCCCAATATGTAGGGCTCTGGGTGTATACTACTTCTGCAGGTGTGCAGGACCTTTTACCAGTGAAAGAGCCTTACACAGTAATATACTATATACCCTCTATTTATTAACAATTACCAATAACAGACTGCACACACTACACAGACAGTGCTCACCACTCCCAATAAGACAGGTGAACTTTTCTTGATGGCCAGTCAGGATCAGGTCCATCTGGGGGACTCCAGTTTCTGCACGGTGTCATTGGCAGAGTGTTGAGATCTGGCAGCTCTGATCTTTGGGGCTGTGTCCTGGAGTTGGTTCCCAAAGAACTTCCTTTTGGACCCAGTTTATATAGTGAAATTTGAGTCCTATTTAGCTGTACTTTAATCAATCATTATACTAAAATTTTACTAACCAATCCTAACATAGTGTAGCAAAATTCTCTAACCAATCCTACCCCACCACCTTAATTAATTTACACCTAACAAAATTAATTATGTAACAGACAGAAACAATTAAAGAACCAGACAGAGACTGTACAGATAAACAATTAGGGAAGTGGGGACAATAATAACAAAACAATAAAGAAATGAGGATTTCGCAACCACAGCTATTGAGAAGTGATTTCTTGACAGACAGGATGCTATCCAACTAAGTTTTCTTTAACCATCTTAAGATCTGTTTTTTTTAATCTGGTGCTAGTGGGGGCCATTAGGACCGGGCCTCCTTCTGAACAGCCCGATATCACATTGTTTTACTGTAATTTAGATGGAATGTGAGGATGAGACTTCCTGCTTCTCAGCTAATGGCTGCTGCTTGGCTGCTCTTTTAATCTGACTGCAGACGAAGGTGTCAAGGCTGATTCCCCATCTGGCCACTCCAGGCTGGTATTCAACTCCCAAGGTTACAGCTTTTCTCTGACCTTGGATGGGTAGATGCTGCCACCACCCAAGTGCAGAACCCTTTGAGAACCCAGGAAGGTGCACTTGGGAATTCCTTCCTGTGGGGTACCCTCAAGCCCTTTCGCCCCCCTCCAGGGAAGAGCTGAGAAAGAAAAAGAAAAAGGAAATCAGCAGTTGCTACCAGATAATTAAACAACATGTGCACAAACCTCTTAAGACACGAAAATCCAATTCTGTTCTTAAAAAAGGTAAATTTTATTAATTAAAAAAGAAAGAAAATACGTCTGGGAACTCAGGCTATTGCTAGATTTAAAAAAAAACCTACAAGGATTAAGCATCAAGAATAGCTTTCTTGAGTTCCAGCTTAAAGGTTACAAGCAAAACAAAAGCCCTTGGGTTAGCACAGAGGAATCCACAAGCCATAATGAAATAAAAGGAATAAAGCTAATCGCATCTTCCTAGACATTTCCTGATTACATATCTGGGGTTTTAAATTAGTAGTTTCTAGGTATGATTCTGATGATTTTTTCAAGCCTGGCCCAAGCTCTTACAGCAGTGGTGGGCAAACTTTTTGGCCCGAGGGCCACATCTGGGTGGGAAAATTGCATGCAGGGCCATGAATGTAGAGCTGGGGCAAGGGTTGGGGTGCAGAAGGGAGTGTGGGCTGTGGGAAGGGGTTGCGTTGTGCAGGAAGGGGCTCAGGGCAGGGGGTTGGTGTGCAGGGAGGGGTGCACAGTGCGGAAGGGGCTCAGGGGAGGGGGTTGGGGTGCAGGGAGGGGTGCGGGAGGGGCTCAGGGCAGGGGGTTGAGGTGCAGAGTATGGGAGGGGGCTCAGGGCAGGGGGCTGGGGGTGCAGGGTACAGCAGGGGTCTCAGGGCAGGGGGTTGAGGTGTGGGGTGCAGGAGGGGTTCGGGGTGCGGGATCCGGAGTAGCAGCGGTGTGCAGCGGTGTGCAGCCTACCCTGGCCCCGCACCACACCGTTCCCAGAAGCGGCCGGCACTACGTCTAGTCGGCCCCTGGGGGGGATGTAGAGGGCTCCACGCGCTGCCCTCACCTGTGGGTACCTCCCCCAAAGCTCCCAATGGCCGCAGTTCCCTGTTCCCGGCCAATGGGAGCTTTGGGTGTGGAACCCACAGGCAAGGGCAGTGCGCGGAGCCCTCTGCTCCTCCCCTCCCCCAGGGAGCAGCGCGGTGCCTGCGGTGCCACGGGGGTGGCAATCCCACGGGCCAGATCCGGCCCGCAGGCCACAGTTTGCCCACCCCTGTCTTACAGCATAGCTCTGTCTTGTCCGCATCTCCCTGGGAGAACAACGACAGACCAAAGGGGAGTCTTTGTTTCAATTTTAAAAAGTTCTAGCCTTCCCATTGGCTCTTTTGGCCAGGTGCCCCCTCACTTCCTTTTACCGATGCATCCCAGTGAGACTTTTTAACCCTTTACAGGTAGAGCAATTAGAGAACAGCTACTAAGAGGGATTTTATAGCTATTGGCTGTCTGGGTGTCCATAAAAGGGAGCAACCCCCACCCCCACTCCCTTCATTTATCACAGAAGGTCTTAGGCTTTAGGCCTTATACTTACAAGGTCACAGTCCAGTTCAAGATAAAGCTAGCTTAGCTGTGTATGCATGCACACAGCATTCCTAACTTAGGTTCTTCTTCGAGTGATTGCTCCTGTGTATTCCACAGTAGATGTGCGTGCTCACTACATGCATCGGTCCTGGAAGTTTTTCCCTTAGCAGCATCCGTAGTGGGGATGTAGCGCCGACATATCGCGCCATAAAGGAGGCTGCATGCTCCCCCCACCCTCAGTTCCTTCTTGCCGCCAGTGAAGGTAGTCGGAATTTGTGCTCCAGCTTTACTGAAGCATTTCTAGCCTTAGTGGTATCCAGCTTTCCCTAAAGTTACTTGTTGAACTTTCTCTGTTAGTGCTGGGCTCGGGGCATGCCCCGTGGCCCAGGCTTCAAGTCGTGCAACTCTTGTTGCAATTCTATGCCTAGAAGTGATCCACACACTCAGTGTCTTCGCTGTCTGGGCGAGGCTCACATTAGTGAGAAGTGTAAGATCTGCCGCTCCTTCAAGCTGCGAACGAAGGAGCGTGAGATCCGACTCCGAGCTCTCCTAATGGAGTTGGCGTTGACTCCGGCACCGACGCGTCGAGCCGACCCCGCGCCGGGAACTTCGTCCTCGGCCCCCAGTGCGCATCGAAGCGACCCAGGCACGCCGTCCTGATGCCGCGCCCAGTACCGAGTTGTCGGTGCGCAGCGAGGCCCCATCGAAGAGCCGGCACCACTCCCCTTCTAAGAAGCAAGGGAAGACTCAGCGGCGCCAGAAGAAAGAACGAGGTGAGGCTAGACCCGTGCTGGGCGGCCCATGATCCCCATCGGGACTGAGACCTCCGACTCGGGTGGAGCGGAGTAGTCCGGTGCCGTCCATGCGCGCCTCGCCAGAGGTGAGAATGCCTTCGATGCCGGAGGCAGCTCAGGCCGCGTGCAACATCATGACGCTTCCGGTACTGGGAGTGCCGCTTCACTCGGGACTCCGATCCCGTGGGAAGCCTTCGCTCAGTGCCCATCGACCCTCCCCGGACATCTCCGAGGTCGAAGGGCTGAGCCATGGACCTCGGTGCGCCTCCACGCCGTGAGCAGGATCATCTGCGAGCGAGCTTTACAACTCCACTCTGACAGACCGTAGAGGAGGCACTAAGAGACGTCGCCGCTCCTCTTCGAGCCTTGACCGCAGGGACAGGTCTCGGCAGCGGCGGCACCGCCGTTCCCGCTCCGGCATCCGCAGTGGAAGGAGCTACGCTCGGAGCTCGTCACAGGAGTCCCAGGCACCAAGGCGTTGTACTCTTGGGCACCGGAGGCACTACGGGGACAGCACTCCCGACTCCTACCTGTCCTCCTCCAGGGGCCGGAGACATCATGTACGGGACTGCTCCAGCCGTTCATACGGCACCGTCTGCTCCTCCCGGACTTGGGCTTCGGCACGCAGCCACCCCTCGTCGAGCCGCTCGGTGCTGCAAGACCAGCCAACCCTTCCGGGCCACCTTGCGCGTCCCAGGGCCAGGCCGTTCCCTGGCAGGGACAGTGGTGCCAGTGGGCACCGTGGCCCCTGGCACTGGCACCGCCGGGATCCCGCTCCGTGGCAGGAGCGTCCCAGGTCCAGCCGACGTCGCCGCCTCGGCACCGCGATGAGGTAGTGGGCACCGACCCTCCGGCACCGACTTGGGCCCCGGGTCAGGACGTCGAGCTTTCGGTACAGCCAGGTGCAGATAATACTGCAGCACCGACCTCCTCGGCGCCACCACCTCCGGTCTCTCAGGAGGATTTCAAGGCCCACCAGGAGCTACTCAGGAGGGTGGCATCAAACCTCCAGCTCCAGGCCGAGGAGATGGAGGATCCATCGGACACATTGTTTAATGTCTTGACCTCCTCGACGCCGGGGCGTGTGGCCCTCCCACTCCATCACGGGGTGGCCAATATTATTACTGGCCTCTGGCAAACCCCGGCATCTCTCTGTCCGATCTTCAAAAAGGCCGAACGGAAGTACTTTGTGCCCACTAAGGTGCACGAGTACTTATACTCCCACCCAACTCCGAACTCTCTAGTGGTGGAGTCGGTGAACCACCGAGAGAGACATGGCCAACCCGCTCCTATCCCTAAGGACAAAGACGCTCACAGGCTGCATTCCTTTGGGAGAAAGGTTTATTCGTCTGCGAGCTTTCAGCTCAGAGTGGCCAACCACCAGGCATTCTTGAGCAGATATGATCACAACGCCAATCCCGTTCAGCCCCTCCTCCGGGACCCTCTAAGGCAAAGAGGCCAGGGAAGCAGCGTTTTTGACTGCTTGCGAGGGGTCACGGGGCCTGTTGCCAGGTTAACCTCCTCCTTCTCCCCCCCCCCCCAGTTAATAAAGTTCAGGTTTGCAAATCATTTACCTGCCTTCCGTTTGCAATGGTTCCGTATCCCTACGGACCGCTGGGTCCTCAACACTATATCCCTGGGGTACAGGTTGCAGTTTGTTTCGCCCCCTCCCAATTGCCCTCCGGCCAGGGAGTCGGTGGAGGACCCAGAACATACGCTCCTCCTAGGTCAGGAGGTACAGTGCCTCCTCTCCCTGGGAGCTGTGGAGAGGGTACCTTGGGAATTCCGGGGCAAGGGATTCTATTCCAGGTATTTCCTCATCCCGAAGGCAAAGGGCGGGCTTCAGCCCATCGTCGATCTGCGGAAGCTCAACTAGTTCTTGGTTCGCTACAAATTCTGCATGGTGTCCCTAGTCTCTATTATTCCCTCTCTAGACCCCAGGGATTGGTTTGCAGCGCTGGACCTTCAAGATGCCTACTTCCACATCCACATTTTCGAGGGTCACAGATGCTACCTCCGTTTCCTGGTGGGTCAGGATCACTACCAGTTTACGGTCCTTCCCTTTGGCCTCTCGACGGCCCCCAGGGTCTTCACCAAATGTATGACGGTGGTAGCGGCCCACCTCAGAAGTAGAGGGCTGCAGGTCTTTCCTTACCTGGACGATTGGCTGCTCAAGGGCAAGTCCCAGTCCTAGGTGCAGCAGCAAATATCCCTCTTGCTATGCACCTGCTCCGCTCTGGGTCTAGTGGTAAACGAGGAGAAATCCACATTAGTTCCTGTCCAGTGCATAGAATTCATAGGAGCGCTGCTGGATTCCCAGGTGGCCACGGTCTCCCTTCCAAGGGACAGGTTCGAGGCACTCAAAGGCCTCGTCGCCTCGGTCACGGCCTTTCCAGTAACAAAGGCTCGGATATGCCTTCAAATCCTCGGCCACATGGCAGCATGCACCACAGTGTTGCGACACGCCAGGCACCAGATGAGGCCTCCAACTCCGGTTGGCCTCCCGCTATTCCCAGGTCAGGGATGGCCTGGAGAAGGCCAACATGGTTGCAGACCTCCAATGGTGGTCCCTCCCGAGCAACATGCTCTGGGGTATCCCCTTCCGAGACCCCTCTCTCTCACTAGATCTAGTGTCGGATGCCTCGGACCTGGGCTGGGGAGCCCACGTGGGGGACGTCAGGACTCAGGGTATGTGGTCACCCAAGGAACTGACCCTGCACATAAATGTCAGGGAACTCAGGCCTGGAGTGCCTGGCCTTTCGCCAGCACTTACAAGGGAAGGTGGTCAGAGTCCTCACGGACAACACCACCGCAATGTATTACATCAACAGGCAACGGGGCATGCGCTCCAGGGCCTTATGCCAGGAAGCTCAACTCATGTGGGAGTTCTGAATAGCCCACAACATCCTCCTCCAAGCGTTCCACCTACCCGGCGAGAGCAACACGCTCGCAGATCGCCTGAGCAGGGCGTTCTCACATCAACACAAGTGGTCCCTGCACAGGGAGGTGGCAGAATGGATTTTCCTTCAGTGGGGCACTCCCCAGGAGGACCTATTCGCCACCGCCCAGAACCGCCTGTGTCCCAGGTTCTGCTCCAGGGTGATAGAAGGCGATGGGGCCATGACGGACGCGTTCCTGCTCGATTGGTCGGGGCCCCTGATGTACGCCTTCCCGCCCTTCCCCCTCATAGGCAGCGTCCTACAGAAGATGAAGTCAGACGGGGCGAGAATTAACCTGATAACCCCCGATTGGGCCTGTAAACATTGGTACGGGACCCTATTGCAACTCTTGGCGGCCCCCCCTCGCAGGCTGCCGCTCCGCCCGGACCTCCTCTTCCAGGAGGAAGGTTGTCTCCTCCATACCAACCTGGCCCCGCTCCACCTGACAGCGTGGCTGCTCCGTGGCTAGATGTGGAGGAGGGGAGGTGTACCGAGGCTGTTAGACGGGTCCTGCTTGAAAGCAGGAAGCCGTCCACACGGAGGACCTACCTGGCTAAGTGGCATCGGTTCTCCTTATGGGGGAGGGAGAGAGGTTCCTCCCCCGCATCCGCTCCACCCCAGCTGGTCCTGGACTACCTCCTGTCCCTTAGAACCCAAGAGCTAGCTCCCTCCTCGATCAGGGTTCACCTGGCACTTACAAGTGCCTTTCACTCTCCGGTGGCGGGACAGTCAGTGTTCTCCCACCACGACTTCCAGGTTTTTAAAGGGTTGGACAGAGCGTTCCCTTATGCTAGACCCTCGGTTCCCCCTTGGGACCTGAACCTGGTACTGTCACGCCTCACGGGACCTCCCTTTGAGCCCTTGGCCACTTGTTCCTGGTCCCACTTATCTGAGAAAGTGGCGTTTTTGGTGGCTATCACCTCAGCCCGCAGGGTTTCAGAGCTTAGGGCGCTGACCTCGGAACCCCTGTACACTGTCTTCCATAAGGGGAAGGTACAGCTTCGCTCACACCTGGCCTTCCTGCCTAAGGTGGTCTCGGCGTTTCATATGGACCAGGACATTTTCCTGCCAGTCCTGTGTCCTAAGCTCCATTCCTCCAATGAGGAACACCGCCTACACATGCTAGACGTGCGTAGGGCACTGGTCTTTTACTTAGATCGAACAAGGCCATTTCGGGCATCCCCTCAGCTTTTCATTGCTACAGCCGAGCGAATGAGAGGGCAACTGGTTTCCACCCAGCGGATTTCCCACTGGATCACCTCATGCATATGCACGTGTCATGACCTGGCCAGGGTTCCCCCATCTCCTATTGTTAAGGCGCATTCGACAAGAGCCCAGGCCTCGTCTGCGGCCTACGTGGCTCATGTCCCTATTCAGGACATCTGCAGGGCTGCTACATGGTCCTCTGGCCATACTTTTGCATCGCACTATGCGATCGTCTCCCAGGCAAGGGATGACACCGGATTTGGTAGGGCGGTGCTCCGCCCAGGTAACCCGTTACCTTTATCATTTAGAACTCCTACCCACCTCCGTCAGGTATAGCTTGGAGTCACCTACTGTGGAATACACAGGAGCAATCACTCGAAGAAGAAAGGACAGTTACCTGTTCCGTAACTGGCGTTCTTCAAGATGTGTTGCTCCTGTCTATTCCACATCCCACCCTCCTTCCCCTCTGTCGGAGTTGTCTGGCAAGAAGGAACTGAGGGTGGGGGGAGAACGCAGCCCCCTTTATGCACGATATGTCGGCGCCACTCCAGGGGTCGCAGCGGTGCTCCCCCACTACGGATGCTGCTAAGGGAAAAACTTCCGGCACCGGTGCACGTGGCGAGCATGCACACCTACTGTGGAATAGACAGGAGCAACACATCTCGAAGAACGCCAGTTACGGAACAGGTAACTGTCCTTTCACACATAATGAACAGAACAAAAGCATGGAATGCCAGTATGCTTAGAATCTGATTTTCAATTGTCCATAAACTGTTCAAACCTAATTTACTCTGGAACAAGGATGTGTTCTGCTCCTTCATCAAATTTCTACCCATGCATGTTAGGATTAGAACTGTTTCACTAACAGGAAACGTACATTCTTTTTCTGTGCTTCTTGTGCTCAGAAACTTCTTGGCTCTTCTTTCTCTGCCTCAGTCTGAAATATGAAAATGCCAAAAGGTTTGACACTTTCATATTTCAGCTCTATGTAAAGCTCAGTGTAAGCTTGAAAGCTTAGAGCCAGTATCCAGTTTTAAAAAGTTTGAGTACACTTGAAAGCTTGTACCAAGAGAAGTGGGTCCACTAAAAGATATTACCTCACCCCCTTTGTGTTTCTATAATATCCTGGGACCAACATAGCTACAATACTGCAAACAAAAGTTTTAAATGGCCAAAATGAAATTAGAATGGAAACCATTTTGCAGCCTTAACTAGTGGTCACTGGTTTACAGGCTATTAAGCAACATTTTTTTCCTTTGAGAAAATTTGTGCTGAATCTTCTCATCCAACTCCAAAATCCTGTGGAAGGCAGTACAGCTACACTAGAAAAGGGAGTGTTTGCCAATTCCTGCAATTTTATCTCAATTCTCTCGATATTTGGTGTTTTTCTTGAAGCCTTAACTCCTGGATTCATATAATTATATGGAAATCTCAGCTTTCTTTTTTTAAGTAAGTCCTACTTTATGGTAGCAAAGGAAAGTCTGAAATGGTGACCTGTGTGCATCCCAATGGCTCAAAAACCAGATGGCAACTAAAAATACACAACAGTTATTACTATTTTAAAAAAATCTATTTTTAAGCCCATCTTATGATTTTGAGTGCCTGACAATTTTTAAGCATGTGGGGTTAGAAGCCCTGCTCTCTAATCCTTGTTCACTGTGAATATTTAGTGCCTAAGCTTTCTGTAGAGTGGCACAAACTCTCTTCTTCTTTTTCCTGGCTGCTTCCCTAGTCAGGTTCTGTGACTTTAACAGCTTTCTTCTAAAAGTCATGATCATAGGCCATGCTGCCGTGTAGACCCGCTGAGATCCAGTCCGTGTACCAAGTTTTTGGGGTCCCCTTGGTCCCTTCCTAGGGTGACCAGACAACAAGTGTGAAAAATCAGGATGGGGGTGGGGGGGTAATAGGAGCCTATATAAGAAAAAGACCCCAAACTTGGGCCTGTTCCTCTAAAATTGGGATATCTGATCACCCTATTCCTTCCATCCCCAATCACTGCAAGAGCCAACCTCACGCAAAAGCTTTGCTTGCTAAAGAGAATTTGAAGCATGGCACGTGTGCGCCCATGAATCCAGGGCAGCTGAGACCAGGGAGCCAGCCTGGTCCACAGCACTTGCCGAGTTGTCATGCAGTCAGCCTGGGCTGTCGTGCTTAGTGCCAGGTCAAGCAGCCAGCCTGGGCCCCAGGGCGGCCACCAAACGCCCTCTGGCTCCAGCACCCACCTCCCCCGCCGCAGGGTGCTGCCCAGGCCCCTGCTAGGCTCAGCCCCTCTTGGCTTCAGGACGATTCCTGCCAACGACGGGGTTCCCGGCCCCTGGGAGCGGGGACCTGCCTGAGACCCAGAGCAAAGCGCCAGCCCCTGCTCTGTGCCGCCTCGTGGGTTCCAGCCCGTGCCATGGGGGACTTACCCCGCACAAAGATGGCGGCTGCACAGAATTCCATTGCGCGATCATGCTCCGCACAAAGATGGCGTTTCCCGGGGGTTGTTCCGTCTCCTGGAGACCGGCGGCTGAAGCCGTTCCGCGCACCTAGTCCAATCAGCAGCCGCCAACTCTCCCGTCTCGGCCGCGGACCGACCAATCGGGAAAGGGAGCGTGGAGGCCTATGGAAGAGTGGGCGAATGGGAGCTCGACGTGTGAGGGAAGCGCTAGGAGCACCCAATGGGGTGGGGGACGGGCGGTGCATGTTGTCAAGGCACCGGGTGCGAAGGGGTCTGGCAGAGCGGCGTGTGCTACTGAGGAAGCCGGGTGTGCAGCGGCAGGATGCGGGTGGCGAACGGGCTCTGGGCGGCGCTGGCCCTGATCCTGCTCCCGGGCGGCAGCCGGGCCCTGCGGGAGGGGGAGTGCGAGGGTGAGCGAGGTGCCGGCGGGTGTCCCTGTCCGGGGGGCTGCGCATGGCGGCACCGGCTCTGGCGAGTCCTTGGCCTCGTGGGGCTGCTCTTCACCGGAGACTCGCTCGGCCGGTGGGCGGACTACCGGCCGCTGCGCGGGGCTGGGAGGAGTGGGGCTCCTGGTGTGGGGAGGGGTCCTTGAGCTGCCTGGGGTCTCCTGGGCCGGAAGGGGTTTCTGGAGGGGCTGCCCGGGCGGGAGGGGGCTGCCCGGTGGGCTCCCTGAGGTGCCTGGCAGTCTCAGAGGGAAAAGGCCCTAGTGAAGAGCAGCCCAAGAAAGCGAAGGGAAGTTGCCTCTTGTCACTGTCTGTTGGGTCTGGAACGTATCCTGCCTGAGCTACAAAGCAAAAATTAAGCTTTGTCCTTCATAGTAGCTTTCTGTTGTCTCTGTCAGCCTGTTTTAAAACACTTAACCAAAACTTTTGCTTGTTTATATCAGGAAGAGGGAGTCCTGATTTTGGAAAGATCTGTGGAGGGCCTCATAGTGATATCAAGCCAGGACTACAACTCTCTCTTACGTGCACCCATTTGAGAAGAGCAATTTTGAGACCAGGGTCCAAATTTTTGAAGGTATTTTGATGACCATTTTCAGGTGTCTAAATACCTTTTAAAAATCTGTCCCTAATAGTGATATTTAGTACTCTGCACTCTTGGCTTTTTTTTTTTTTTTAATTGCTCTCATTTCACAGCTCACCTTCATTAAAGATCCATTTAATACTCAGTTCTTCATTTCTCTGTTCTATCCTGGGTTTAGGGTGTTTTTTTCTGTAATAGCTGATAATCTCCAAATAAAGCAAAGTAGGGAGGGTGAGGAATGTTCTGATGAAAGGTTTTGTGATATGGAAGAACTTCCCTAGCTAAGGAAGTGAATTCTGAACCTGAATATTGGCAGGTTAGTAAAGGAGAAAGTGAATCTTGACTATGTTCAAGTGTATTTGTAAATTGCAAGCCTGACCTGATAAGTGAAATGTAATTTTAAAAAACTTTGTCTCCTTACATGGCATAAATGATACCATGGTGACTAACACAATAGAAATCATACAGTACTGGTCACCATTATACTCCGGTTCAGGTAATATATATTGTACCGTTTATGCTAAAGGGTGCCAGTGTTCAGCTAATAATACAAACTATACACTGGGATCTTGGTGCACCACTGAAATGCATCAGCCTCTTAGGTTTAAACTACTTAACAGCACAGAAGAGTTACACAACAGTTCTTAAGTGAAGAAGTGAACAGATTCTGCAGATGAAACTTTAAGGGGAACTTTAAAGATGTAGTTATCCAATTTGGAATTTCCCTGCAGTTCTGGAATTTTGCACCACTACTGCTGCAAAAAATGCCATAGTCTCTTTAATTGGGGATTAATTTTTTCACCTCATCTGAAAGATGGCATCTCCAGTGCCCTGTAACACCATGCTGGAACTCAGGTTCAAGAGTAACTCAGTCACCAATATCATTCCCTGCAGCACCTGGAATCCAAATACTAGACCACAGCACAAGAACAGCGGACAGCACTGTGGGAGAAGTAATGTGAAATGGCCAAAAAAGATGCTATGCATGTAGAAAAAGTTCAGCTACCTATTTAGTTCAGGTTATGCTTTCTGCCAGTGTTACATATTTGGAGTGCAGACTTCTTCTTGGTTGTGTGGGGCTCAAATAGGTGATCCTGTATTTTCCAACTTCTTATGCCCTCCCTTGACTTTGGGATTGAGTGTAAAAGTAGCTGAAGGCCATAGAGATTGGTTGATCCCTTCTCCTGGTATCAGTAAAACGTATGGAAGCCCTAACCTGTGCCATTCCCTCCCCCACCCCCAGAGATGGGGTCAGTGTTGGGCACCTTGTCTCATCATTGAAAGTAACAGGATTGCAAGAGTGCTGCTGAGGGTCTCATTTGGCCCACAGAATTTTTCATACTGGTGATGTTGAGGTCAAGGTTGAGTTTCCAAAGCTGACATTCTTAAACAAAGCATTTTTTCCTTTTGTAAACTGAGTGGACTTGATCTGTACATACTGAGAGACAATAAACATGGAGTCGACAGTGCCATATTTATTTAGAGTCTGTCATTTTCAGAATAGTTTTGCATAATTAAAGTGCTTAGATTGACATTGAGTTATTGTTTTGGGAGGGAAGGATAAGAGAACCTGGGCATTAAATTGGCTCTTCCCACCCACCGCTTAGTGCTCCCTCTATTGTTTGTTGCTAGCATTGTATTTCCACAGCTCAGTGGTTCTCAAACTATGGCCAATCAGCACAGAGCTGCAGTCCATGTGACATTTGCAGGACCACTAACATAGTATTGGATGTGGCCCACAATGGTAAATAGGTTGAGAACCAACTGCCTCAGCTGAATCTGTGCTGCTCCTCCAGTACAGTACATGAATGTCATTGATGGGATCTCTCCTCAGGGATCTCAGTGGATCTGTTTCTGTTCTGTTCTAAGTATTAGCAAGACAAGGTAGGTGAGGTGTATAAATATGTGAGTCACCTGTCCTCATTCATGCTCTGAAAGATTTACTATGGTGTAATTGTCATGTGTACATCTCCAAGGGGATAGGTTCTTGGTCGCTAATGCAGTGTCCTAACCTCATTCACAAACCCCTTCATTCTCTTGTTTTCGTATAGTTCTCCCCAAGTGCTACTTCCAGGTTAGTGCAAATGTTATGAATCTCTTCCCATTTTTTCCCCCCTTTAGTGTGTGTTACATTCCTGGGAAGGTTCTACCAGAGTTTAAAGGACAAGGATGTTGAGTTCACACCAGCTAGTGTTGAAAAAGAACTCTTGAAATCCTGCAAAGAAGCAAAAGGCAAAGAGAACCGACTGGTAAGTAACAGTGATCCATCACTATCTCTTTTGCAGAATAATTCATAGAACACCTGGGAGGTAGATAGAAACTGGGAAAGTCTCTCACTGAATGGTTGTGTATACAGTATAGGCCTATATAGGGAAGATTTGAGGAGGAGTGCAATCCCTCTCCACTATAAAATAAATAAATTGGTACCAATTTTCCTATTGCTTGAACTCATTTCTGCCTGTAATTGAACTGTCATGAGAGAGTTTTTCTTATTAAATTTTACTTTCTACTGAACCCCTTGAGCATTAGATGATGCCTCTAGATTGTTGTACAAACTATGATTAAATAATAATGCTTATCAACCCTTGAACTGAAAAATGGCAAAGGAAGTGCTAATTGAAAGCAGTCCAAAATGCTTTCACAATGAAGTGACCCGAGTAGAAAGGCCTTCCCCTATCTTTGAAGAGAACTAGGAGTGACTTTGTCAGACATACTCAGGGACATATTGTACTTCAGACAAGTTGTCCTTGAACTGAGAAAACTCTGCCTTCAGGCCAGCTCAGATAAAATGTCACTCGGGGGTACCAGGACAACCTACATCAACATAATGAGAAATCAGCTTTTCTCATGGCTCTAATAGGACTCACGGAGAAATATTCTGTACCAGTAAATGTGAAACTGCAAAACCATGCGACCTAGTCTGTCAAAAATGTGCATGACAAAAGGCCAAATAAGCCATTTCTTGGTGGCATGTTCTCTCTGTTCCTCATGAGTGAAAATAAATCTTCCCCTGGAGCTGAGGTGCTTCCAAGAGGTGGAGTGAAAGTGGGGCTGTGGTTCCTGTTCCCCCTTCACTTTGCTTGCTCTAGAAATCTGAACCAAAGCAGCTGGTCCTCTCCTCTGGATGAAACAAATTCTGAGATAAAATCATGGCAAGACTGAGATTTGTATGGCAGAAAGCTCAGGGTCTCTGGCACAGAGGAGGGAGGAAGCACCCAAGAAAACCAGCTGAATTCTTCTGAAAGGATTCTTTTCCCTCAGCATCACTAGACACCTCATACTTTTCCTTTCTACCCCTCTAGTGCTATTACATTGGAGCCACCAGCGATGCAGCCACTAAAATGGTTAATGAGGTATCAAAACCTCTGAGTCACCACATCCCTGTGGAAAAGGTCTGTGAGAAACTGAAGAAGAAAGACAGCCAGATCTGTGAGCTAAAATACGGTGAGTTTGGGGAGACGTTAGCTATGGAGTTAAATGACTGGATTTTTCTGCAGTATGGACCTTTGTTCTGATAGATAACGCACTTGCCATCCGATCCCTTGTATGGATCTGTTTCTAATCTAAAACAGCCTAAAGTGGGCTTCTTTTGAAAGCTGATGAGGTGAAGCCACTTGCTCTTAAATTCTTCAGCAAGATCAGCAGAGTAAGTATTATGACAGATAACTTGAGCTGACCCCATTAGAGATGTTTGAATGGTTAGGCCGTAGCACAAGTATGTGTAGTAAATGTTCCTGGAAGCTCCTAATAGGGTGATTAGGTGAAAGTTGCTGTGTCTGGCACTAATCCAACTCAGAGGGTTCCTGCACAGACATGGGTTTGTCTAGTGTGCAGCATTGCTTATGCCCAGGATTAGCCCAGACCCTTGCGGCTAGAGGGTGCCTAACTGCCTCTCTAGATGCCTAGGTCCAACATTTAAGCACCACTGACGTTCACAAAACCACTGCTCAGCTGCTGCCTAACTCTGCTTAAGTCCTGATACTGCCCGACAGCTATCAAGTTGTATGGAGCCTTAGGTCATGCCTAAGCCCTGCCAGGATTTTCAAACAAGACAGCCCCCACCTCCTGCCCTCTTGCCTGCAGGGCCCAATCCAGGAGGTGCTCAGAGCACACTCTTCATTTTGTTCTTGGCCATTTTAGGCAGCTTCCTGCTCAGGTTGTTGGCTTCTGAGAATCTCTTTCGTGGATGCCTAACTCTCCACATACAATTGGGCTTCTTGTTACCAAACCCTATCAAAGACATTTACAAGAGATTATTTCATTTTTAAATGGTCCCTCCTTGATTCCCTAAAAGTCAGGCTTCCAGTTCTGCTCCACTGAAACTGCTCATGACAGTCCATTTAATGAGGTCTTCCTTGCCAAGCCTAATTAATGGTCAGTCTCGCAGCCCTCCATGATTATCCTCTCCTAAGTGATCTCTACCTTGCTGGCCACTCCTTCAGAAATATCTTAGTTGCTAGGCGTCTGTCCTTGGGCTCCATTTTTCTGTGCTTGTTCTCTGAGTATTCCTATCCACTCTCTCATCACCTCTATTTTGATGATTCTCAAACCCACCTCTTCTTCTGTGCAGGCCACATCTTTCTTTTGTTCTGTCTCCTCGTGGATATTTGTCTGTTTACTAAGAAGATCCATTTGTCACGTTTCTCTTGTCTTTCCTTCTAAAACCTCTCCTTTTACCTCTTGAGATGGAGAATCCACTGTCCTCTCTTATCATTAGAGTTTACAGCTCTGGGATTACCCTTGAATCCTCACATCCAGGCTTTCACTAAATCTTATGTTTCTCTCTAATAGATAAAAATCTGCCCTTTCCTTTCTGTGCTTACTGCCAAAACCCTAATTCTTGCCTCGTTTCTGTCTTGCTTGAACTCTTGTAACCACCACCACCTTTCTGGTGTCCCAGACTCTCTCCCCTTCACTGGGTCCAGTCTTCAGCAGCTGAATATAAGAATGGCCACAGTGGGTCAGACCAATGGTCCATCTAGCCCAGTATCCTGTCTCTGACAGTGGCCAGTGCCAGATATTTCAGAGAGAGTGAATAGCACAGGGCTGTTTTGAATGATCCATCTCCTGTCATCCTGACCCTGCCTCTGGCAGTTGGATGGTTAGGGACACCTGGGTTGCATCCCCAACCCTCTTGTCTTATAGCCATTGATGGACCTGTCCTCCATGAATTTACCTGATTAACTTTTTTTAAGCCAGTTATCCTTTTGGCATTCACAGCATCCCATGGCAAAGAGTTCCACGGGTTGACTCTGCATTGTATAGACAAGTACTTCCTTATGTTTGTTTTTAAACCTGCTGCGTGACTCCTAATTCTTGTGTTGTGTCAAAGAGGTAAATGATACTTCTTTGTTCACTTTCTTCACACCATTCATGATTTTATAGACCTCTATTATTACCTGGTATTTATCTCTTTTCTAAGCGAAACAGTCCCAGTCTTTTTAATCTCTCCTGATATGGAAGCTGTTCCATACCCATAATCATTTTTGTTGCTCTCCTCTTCCAATTCTAATATATCTTTTGAGAGATGAGGCAACAGAATTGCGTGCAATATTCAAGGTATGGACATACCCATCGATTTACATAGTGGCGTGATATTTTTTGTCTTAGTATCTATCCCTTTCTAATGATTCCTAACATTGTTACCTTTTTTGACTGCCGCTGTGCATTTAGAGGATGTTTTGAGGGAGCTATTCACGATGATTCTAAGATCTTTCTGGTAACAGCTAATTTAGACCCCATCATTTTGTATGTATAGCTAAGATTGTTCTCCAATGTGCATTACTTTGCATTTATCAACACTGATTTTCATCTGCCATTTTGTTGCCTAGTCACCCGGGTTAGTAGCTTTTTGCAGTCAGCTTTGGACTTAATTATTTTGTGTAATTTTGTATCATATGCAAATTTTGCCACCTCACTGTTTACACCTTATTTCAGATCACTTTTGAATATGTTGAACGGCACATATCCATGAGGGACCCTACTATTTACCTCTCTCCATTATGAAAACTGACCATTTATTCCTATCCTTAGTTTCCTGTCTTTTAACTAGTTACTGATCTATGAAAGGCCCTTCCTTCGTATCCTGTGACTGCTTAATTTGCTTAAGAGCCTTTGGTGAGGGACCTTGTCAAAGGCTTTCTGAAAGGCCAGGGACACTATATCAACTGGGTCGCCCTTGTCCATGTGCTTGTTGACACACTCAACTAATTCTAATACATTGTTGAGGCATGATTTCCCTTTTATAAAAGGAGTGTTGACTCTTCCCCAACATGCCATGTTTATCTTGGTGTCTGATCATTTTGTGTTTTGCTATAGTTTCAAACAATTTGCCTGATACTGAAGTTAGGCTTCCTGGCCTATAGTTGTCAGAATTGCCTTTAGAGCCTTTTTTTAAAGAATAGACATTACATTAGCTCCACTCCAGTTATCTGGTACAGAGGCTGACTTAAATGATATACATACCGCAGTTCAGCAGTTTCCATATTTGAGTTCCTTCAGAACTCTTGGGTGGATACCATTTATCCTGGTGACTTATTACTGTTTAATTTATCAGTTTGTTCCCAGAGCTCCTCTATTGACATTTCAGTCTGGGAAAATTCCTCAGATCTATCACCTACAAAGAATGGGTCAGGTGTGGGAATGTCGCTCATCCCCTGTAGCGAAGACCACAGCAAACAATTCATTTAGCTTCTCTACAATAGCCTTGTCTTTCTTGAGTACTCCTTTAGCACCTTGATCATCTAGTGGCCCCACTTCCTGTTCATCAGGCTTCCGGCTTCTGTTGTACTTAAAAAATAAATAAATACAAAATAATTCTTTGTTTTCCTGTTGCTCTGACTGCATCAGTCTGACACTGCCAGTCTCTTCACTGATTCCAAGTCCTTGTGCATGAAATTCAGCCTTGTTTGTCTTCGATTGCGATTCTCCTTCTTTCCGTGCCTCATTGCAAAATAATATCCTTTGTACTTATGTTTAAGCCTCATCTCCCTTTTTCCCCTCCCCCTCCTTTGTCTGTTTTTATATTTCATTTCATTTCAGTGAGGTAGGGATTCTCTTTAATCTCCACAAGAGTAGGCCTTCTCCAGTGAAAGACATTAACCACAAGCAACTCAATCAGTGAAGGTAACAAGCCAACCAAGTGTCTTTAAGAAAGATGTTAATTTTGACAGCTTCTAATCAATTTGTTATTGCTCACTTAAAATAACTGATGTTCCCCTCTCTCTCACTCTTTAGACAAGCAGATTGACCTGAGCACTGTGGACCTGAAGAAACTGAGAGTGAAAGAACTGAAGAAGATCCTAGATGACTGGGGTGAAACATGCAAGGGCTGTGCAGAAAAATCAGACTATATTCGCAAAATCAATGAACTGATGCCTAAATATGCACCAAAGGCAGCCAGTTCACGGACAGATCTCTGACCAATGTAGTGGCCTCTGTCATATAACACCTCGTACAAACTACATTAATCTCTCTGTTTTGTTTCTTATAAAGCCTTTTTTTGTAACTTATTTAACTGGGCTCCCAAAGCTGTCAGTTGGAGTTGTGAAATGCTCATTCAACACCCCTGTTATGTCATGTCTCTAGTTTGTATTTCTCCTGATTCTGGTTTAGTTTAGGACATCACAATCTGTATGGGATTTTTTTATTAAAGTAAAAAGAAATCTTCTCTTTTTCTACAACATCTGAGTTGAAAGGAGTTCAGTGGAAATCACAAGCAGGTATGGCTATAGTTCAGCTGAAGCTAGTCTTCTAAAAATAGCAGCACTGATGTGCTAGTGCACAAAGTTGAGCCTATCTAACCCTGTGGGCATCTATACCTCCCAGCTCCTGCATAGCTGCAATCATACTCTGTGCTGAAGGCTGGTTGCAGGGGGTGTTAGAAGTTTGGTGTGATACAAGACCCTACACAAGCTTCACTGTGAGTCCTAGACTCCAGTTAGGGTACAGACTGCGCCTCTAGTGCTGTATGAGGCAAGGACAGCTGAGAGGGGTGAGACCAGAGCCTGCTTGTGTAAATGCAGCTTTACCCCAGCCCTGCCTCCGGATTTGTAGTGTTTTTAATGGGTGTGTGGGTGTCCTAGTCCAGTGCTGCAGGGTGTGATGTACGCAGTGGGGCCTGGACCCTTGTAGGAGGAGGCGTGGGGTAGGGGTGAAGCACCTCCCTCCAGGCCGGTGCAGAGATAGTCCCACGCAAGGCCCAAGGATGCTTGCAGGAGCCAACGCCGCTCGCGTCAGGAAGGGGCCTGGTCTCAGCCCCATAGCGGCCTGGCACTGTTGGCTGATCTCGAGTAGCAGGGGGCGCTGTGCGGGGCCGGGCCACCGCCAATTCCCCTCACTCGAAGCCGGCGCCCTCCACGTTGGTCCCCTGACGGGGAGAAGCTGTAACTGTCACTTCTTTATTGGTCCTTTCTTGTCACATGACTCCGGCCGCGTGGGTGGCGGGAGGGTCTCTCTTGTCATGTGACAGGTGCCTTGGCGCCCGCTCGCCATTACCCCTGACGCCACCATGCGGCGGGGCGCAAAATGATGACGTGTAGCCCGCGCGGCGCGGCGGCCGGACTCCGGAGCCGCCTTCGTTCCCTTTTGTCCAAGATGGCGGCGGCCGCCGGAGGCGCCTCCTGAGCCGCGGGTCCGGGAGCCATGAAGCGGGGCAGCGAGCGGGACCCCAGCCCGGGCGGGGCGGGAGGAGGCCGAGCCGCCGCCGCCGCCAAGCGGCCCCGGGAGCGAGAACGGGAAAGCAGCAGCCGGCGGGGCCCGCACCGGAGCTCGGGCGCCTCCCGTAGTAGCCGGGACAAGCTCCCGCCCGGTGGTGGCAGCGGCGCCTCCAGCTCCCGCAGCCACCGCGGTGACGAGCGGGCCGGAGGCAGCGACTCCAACCACCGCACGGCGGGGAGCGGCTCGGCCTCCAGCGCCCGCAGCAGCCAGGCCGCCCCCCCCTCCACCTCCTCGTCGTCGTCCCGGGCGCTGGGGGTCCCCAAGGCCAAGGCCCTCCCGGGGGCCGTGGTGGCCCCGTCACTGCTGCTGGCGGGCCCCCCCCCGGGGGCAGCACCCTCCCTGCTATTGGCCCCGCTGGGGGGCTCGCCAGGGCTGGTGGTGGAGCCGCCCGGCTCCTGCGAGTACAAGACGTTGCTGGTGAGTGGGCTGAGTGCAGCACTGCCTGACCAGCTGCTGGAGGATGGGCTCTTCCGCCAGTTCCAGCGCTTTGCGAGTGGGGGTGCTGGCGACATCAGTGTGAAGCTTTCCCACACGCCTGAGCTCGGCCGTGTCGCCTATGTCAACTTCCGGCACCCGGGGGACGCCCGCGATGCCCGCAGACACGCCCGGGCCCGGCAGCTTCTTCTGTACGATCGTCCCCTCAAGGTGGAGCCTGTGTATCTGCGTGGGGGTCGCAGGAGCCGCACACCCCCACCTGTGCCCTCCCCAGAGCCTCTGGGCTACTTGCCACCCATCCACAGCACCTACCAGTATAAGCAGAGGTCGCTCTCACCTGTTGCCAGCCCTTTATTGAGGGAGCCAAGGCCCCGGCATGCTCATGCTGCGGCTGCAGCCTTTGCCTTGGAGGCTGCTGCCCTTGGGCTCTCCCGGGAGCGGGAGAGGGCGCTGGATTACTATGGGCTGTATGATGAGCGTGGCCGACCCTATGGCTACCCCATAGTGGCTGAGGAAGACCTGATGCCAGAGGATGACCAGAGAGCCACCCGGAACCTGTTCATTGGGAACTTAGATCATAACGTCTCAGAGGTGGAGCTGAGACGTGCTTTTGAGAAGTATGGCATCATTGAGGAGGTGGTGATCAAGCGCCCTGCTCGAGGCCAAGGTGGGGCCTATGCGTTCCTCAAGTTCCAGAACTTGGACATGGCCCATCGGGCTAAGGTCGCCATGTCTGGCCGGGTTGTTGGCAGGAACCCCATCAAAATTGGCTATGGTAAAGCCAACCCTACTACTCGACTCTGGGTAGGCGGCCTTGGACCAAGTACCTCCCTGGCTGCCCTTGCTAGGGAGTTTGATCGCTTTGGTAGCATCAGGACTATTGACTATGTGAAGGGGGATAGCTTTGCCTATATTCAGTATGAAAGCCTGGATGCTGCCCAGGCTGCCTGTGCGCAGATGAGGGGCTTCCCCTTGGGTGGACCAGAGAGGAGACTTAGAGTGGATTTTGCCAAAGCTGAAGAGACAAGATACCCCCAGCAGTACCAGCCTGCACCACTCCCAGTGCACTATGAGCTGTTACCTGATGGATATAGCAGGCACAGAAGCCTAGAGCAAGACTTAAGGGTGAGAGATAGGACTCCTCCACATCTCCTGTACTCGGACAGAGACAGGAGCTTTGCAGAGGCAGACTGGGCTAGCCCTGCCAAAAATGCTGAACGCAGAAATAACTTGGAGAGCTACGGCCGATCCGTGCGTAGCCGCAGCGGAGAACGTTGGGGTAGTGACAGTGACCGCAGCGTGCCCAAGCCTTGGGAAGAAAGACGGAAACGCCGGAGCCTTTCCAGTGACCGAGGAAGGACTGCTCATTCGCCTTACGAGGACAGAGGCAGGACAAAGGCCAGTGGGCTAGTTTTAGATCGCAGCCCAGACAGGGTTCGCAAAGAGAACAACACTACGGAGTCTGGCACAGAGAGAGACCAGAGTAACTCCCTTCAGAACAACCGGCACGTGTCTGAGGAGAAACCCCATCGTGAAACTTCTGATGTTCCTCAGCCTAAAAAAAGGGACAGCGAACGCAATCATCGAACTGGTGAATCGGAATCAAAAACTCACGAGGAGCCAAAATCTGAGACCAAAAAAGTAAAGAACTTATCAGAATTCGCTCAAACGCTGCAACTTGCTTGGAACGGGCTTCTTGTGTTAAAAAATAGCTGCTTCCCCACGTCTATGCACATCCTGGAGGGAGACCTAGGTGTCATCAATGGGCTCCTTAAAGACCATTCATCTGGTGGAAAGTTAACACAGCTCAAGATTGCTCAAAGACTTCGGCTTGACCAGCCCAAGCTGGATGAAGTAACTCGCCGTATCAAACAAGGCAGTCCTAATGGTTATGCTGTGCTACTGGCTACCCAAGCCACCCAAGGAGGGGTAGGGGCTGAGGGGACCTTTCCTGTTGTGGAGCCTGGCTTGCAGCGAAGGCTTCTCAGGAATCTAGTCTCCTACTTGAAACAGAAGCAGGCTGCTGGGGTGATCAGCCTGCCTGTGGGAGGGGCGAAGTGCAGAGACAGCACAGGCATGCTTTATGCTTTCCCTCCCTGTGAATTCTCTCAGCAGTACCTCCAGTCAGCACTAAGGACATTGGGAAAGTTAGAAGAAGAACATATGGTGATAGTTATAGTCAAAGACACTGCCTAGCCCACACCGTCTCTTCAGATTCCATGTTTTCTTTGTGTGTGTCACAACCCAGTTGTTTTTAAGGCCGATCATTTTGGTGGAAGCCCAGTAAACCTTAAACAAAACTGTAAGATTTTTAGTTTCCAATTTAATTTTAATACCATTTGAATAGATCCAATTTTATTCATTTTTTAATATGTGACACTGTCCACTGTGTTCTGTATTTTTATTTTTTAACTGTATGGAAAGTTGTCAGTAAAGCCTTGTTCACTGATGGATTTTTAATCTTGTGCAGTATCTTGGTTTTTATGGGCTTACGAGGGGCTGGTTCCCTGTCCCCCCCAAGAGCTAAAAGATGATGCCTCCTCCCTTTCCAGTTTCTCAGACCTATATTTCCCCTACCTCTTTCCAGGTGCCCTGGAAGATTGGGGAAGACTTCTTTATGATATATGAGAGACACTGAAATGTCACTTCATGTTCTTGGCCTGCTTGCTTTGTATATTATAAATTTGAGTCTTGACACTTTTCTGCTAATTCTTCAATATTTGATAGAGGTAGATAAGTTCCAAGGAAGTGAATCCTGATCAAAGTGACTTTTATTCATAGTTTTAATTTTTTTTTTTAAACAGCTATTTAACACTTGAGAGCAAAATGCTGCTTATAAAAGGTCACAAGGACTGACCAAGAAGCTTCAACAAAATATAGGTAGACAAGTCTTGACATTCCTGATAATTTTTAAGGGTGGGGAAGGGAAAAAAAAAAATCCCACCTTTCCTCTTTGGAGAGAGAACCCTCTTGGGCCTCTGTAATACATAAACAAATAAAGGGCACAAGCTTAGTTTTTATTGCACTGCAGATGCCCTTTTGTATAGTGCAGAGCTCAACTATCTGGCAAAACCATGGCAGTTAACCTTGTCCAAAGTTAAATTGTTTGCAGGATTCTAAAGGAGGAAAAAATACCTTTGGCTGTTTAAAAACATAATTATGTACTAAGAGATAATTTTCCTAAGATCCTGGGACATCCTGCCACAGTAAGAGCATAAAGAAGGAATGAAAATTGGAATTGAAGAAGGGGCGGTTCCTTCTGGTAGTCTGTGAGGTGGTTGTCTGACAGGAGCTAGGCCATTTGCCTCTCTAATTTCTCAGTATCTTAATGATGGGGGTTAACCATTCCAAACTTGATTTAAGAGCCACACAGTTACATTATTTTATAATGCTGGTAGCCTTTAGCAGTCTTCGAGAAGAGTTTCTAGGATTTAAAAAAAAAAAAAAACCTAAATTTAGCAGTTTCTTTGAATTTTCAGACTTTTTTTTTTGTTGTAAAACAACAGTGCTGGAGGATCCAAACATCTCTTTTGCACATGTGGGTGTGAGCCAGACACTCAGTGGCAGAAAGTTGCCAAAGACCCTTTTAAAACTGCTGTGAGCTAATACGCTCATTTGACTGGTGGCAGAAGCTATGTAAGGGGGAGGTTAATTCACACTAATAAAGCCCATTTATCCTGCACAGTTTCAGACGAGGAACAGCAGTGTTGGTGCATTGTCAGTTGCTTGTTTCAATAATGTAAACAATTTGTTGCTTTTATTTAATACTGCAATAATATTAAAATAGAGCTACTGGGTGAGTTTAATAATGAGGGTTCCATAATAATGCCCCCCCCCCAAGTACAACAACATGTCTAAAAGTTAGAGGCTAGCTGGATTGACTAGGGCTTTCAGTTTTTTAACTGTGTTGTGGCCAAGTCCTGTAGTGTTGATGGTTCCTTATGTAAGCTATCAGCATCTTGAAGTGTTACGTTTGTTTTTTTGAAACCAACTGCTATTAAATATTCCACATGGTCAGTGTTAGAGAGCAACTCTAGCTTTTGTCACAAACATCCTGTGTATTGAAAGTGCAGTTGTGAACTGAATCTTTTACTGCCTAGTGCTGTGAATTCTAGTTGCTACTGCTTCTTCGGTTGAGTGGCAATGACTGCTTGTTATATGATCCGAGTTGGAAGGTTCCAGAGACAGATGATTCCCTGAGGCCAAAGCCAGAAAAATGTTACTTGAGCTCTGCAATGCCAAGGCCCAAGTAAATAGTAATTAGAACTTCAGATTATTAGCGCTTTAGCCTTGTACTGTTGCTTCCTGAATGGGTTTCTGTTCAATGTGGGTGAGTGTTTATGAATGGAGTCCATCATTCCCAGGATATGGTTGTGCCCCTGGTGTCATGAATATTCAGACATCTAAAGTTACTATAAAAACAGGTGCCTATTATCTGTCTAGCATCAAATGTATGCTAGGTGCAGAAAAATGAGGCCAAGGTCCTTGCCCCAAAGACTTCACAGTAGATAAGGCATGGGGAATGTACTGACAAGCAAGTAATAGCACATGGGTGCTGCTAGGTCTATGACACTTTTTTCCAGCTACGAGAACCCTTTCTTCACGGCAGGGCCTCTGTGAAGATGCAACGAGAGGATGGCAGCACTAGGTAAGCCCAGCCTAGGGAGGTGCAACAGGTGGTAATGTCATGTGATCTTAACATCTCATTGAGTGTAGGAGACTTTTAGATACCTATAGTGTCTTTTAGATACATACAGGGCCACAAAAGCATGGGTCTTGACAAATGTGAATCCTGCCTGACCTTTGTGAATAGATGAGATTTTTGGGGCAGAAGGAAAATGTAAGCCAGTCTCTGCAATGGGGAAAGACACCAAAACAATTCCCACCTACTCTAAAACTAGCAGTGGGAAGTGTAGTGTAGACATAGCTCCAGCAGTGAACTTTTTTGTTGCTGTTTTAGTAAATGCTGAACAGCAGCGTGGTGGTAAAAATGGTTCTGCCTTGTCTACACTAGGATTTTGTACTGGTTTTAAGAGCAGTTCAGTGGCCATTTTGGGGGACAGTACCCTGGGAAGAGAGCCTAGAAATCAGTTCAACCAGGCTGTCTTGCTCTACTGGAGAATTAGGTTGGTAGGATAGAGCTGACTTAGAGCACAAACTGTTCAATATGTCCATGCGCTAAACCACTTATTGCAATGCCCCTCAGGTAAATATCCTGGCACTGCTCCCTGTGGGACATTTCAAAAAAACCCTTGATGCATTTATGTACTACTCGTGCTGTTAGACCAGCAATCCCCCCCAGCTGAAGTGGCACTGTAGACAGGTTACATGCATGTAACCTGTTTGAAACAGTCTTGTGTAGGGATCTTTTTTAATGGTTAATTTCTCTGGGGTAGACAAAGTGAATTAGCAACTGTTGGAGGGAAGTACCACTCTGGGAGGGTGGGCAGAGAGTAAAGGCCATCTCCCCTTGTGGTTAAAAACACTCTACTCAGGGTAGTGCTGGCCTGACTCTGCCTGAGGCTTGAACTGAGGAGGAAGAAACTCACTGGGCTTCCTTGCTCTCTACTCAACATCATTCTTTTTGTGCAAACTTCCCATTCTGAATTCTAGGAATAGACAAGAGAGCAACCCACCAGGGTAAGTTAAGAAAGGTGTAAAAGTTTTCAGAAGAGAGATGTTTTCAGCCAAGTGGTGGCATGTTTTTTGAGCACCAGGCTGTATGTAGTGGGCTTTGTTAGGGCTTGGAATTTGATGTGAAGGTGAACTTAGTTTTGCTCTCTGTAATGAAAGCCACAAGGCACCTAACCTAGGTGATTTTTAAGGTGGGGCCCTTGCGGTCTCAAAAACAACAGCACCTCATTTGACTTATCTGTCATCCAGCCTGCATAGATAACATGATCTCTTCCTCTCTCGTGTTAACCCCACTACAAAACCATTTATTTAGTGCCCATAACCAGTGTAATAAATGTTCAGGTATATCTTAAATCACAGTAGTAAAGCAGTAAGAGTTTTGTTTCAAGGCAGACCAAGTATGCTGTTAATCAGTAAATAGTTGTTTTGATTTAACCTTGTAAAATGAGGAACCTGGAAGAGTTGCCAGGGATGTCCAAGGCACACCTCTGGTGGGCAGCCTTGAGTGAGTGAAGGACAAGTTCTGTCACAGAACTGAACATGTTTTGAGTTAACAGTTCTTTGTAATTGCAGCACTGCTTCTTCCTCCCACCTGATTTACCTTGTCCTTTGTGTTGCAACTCAGTCATTTCTCCCACAGATGGCTGCTTGTTGGGGTGTCTTGGGAGATACTGTGCTGCCAAATACTATTTGGGCAGGTCTGAGGGGGAAAACATGGGTACAGCTCACAGCCATTCGTAGAGACAGGACTTGTATTTTATTTTTTTAATAAATACACTTTACATTAAAGAAAGGCCTTCAATTTGCAGTTTCCACAGAGGGTTTGAAAGGGAGAAAAAAAGATTAAAAAAACTTGAATCACAAGGGGGGAAAAAGGGCCCAAACTGCAATCCCAGAGCCCCTTGTCTCCATGAATACCAGGGTGTCAGCCTCCCCCTCTGGCTGCTGTCACAGCAAGAACCTCTGCTTAAAACAGGCTGGAGGTTCAGTTACCCCCTTGGGCTTTTCCCTAAAGGCAGGTGACACATACACAAGCTAGCAGCAGATGGCAACAGCTGTTTAAAAAAAAAATTCTCAATTCTCAGCAATTTTAGAAACCATGATCCTCTTATTTCATTTAGTACTCTCAGTAAAAATGCCCCTTTTGTTAATTTTAAACCATTTTTCTCCCCCAAAACCTGACCCGTGGTAACAAGATACTAGATTGATACAAAGTTCAGACCCTTTTTACTATAACACCTGCCTTTTTTTTTTTTTTCTTTTTTTTTTTCTTCCTTTTTTTGGTTTTATATAAAACTATTTTTGTTCTTTAGGAAAGAACTTTGTACAAAGAAAATATATTCTGAAATAGCTTCAGACGTTTCCGTGGAGAGGAGAGTCTCATCTCAGCCTAAAATTAAAAATTAAAAAAAAAAAAAAAAGGCAGAGAGAAAGAGGCCTAACCCCTGGTCTGTTTATTCAAGCGCCTCGATCTGACCCAAACCAACACAACTGCTGGGCTGGAGTTCATTGGATGTCCCAAGGGGTGCTCAGAAATTGCTTCCGGGTTGGTCTCTTGTCTTCTGGGAAGGGAACTTCTCCTGCTGCCAACACCCTGCGTGGTGGTCACTCCTCACTCATTCAGAGACAAGATTATGTCGTCTTCCAAGTCAGAGTTATCTGAGCTGTCAGCTGGAAAGGGGACACATGGTTTATTTGTTTGGTGTATGTGGAAAAAATGCAGATGTCAGGCCAGCTAAGTAATGGAGCCTGTTCTGCATCAGTCAGTTACAAGAGACTACCACCACCTGCTCAAGCAAACTGATCACAGACCAATGAACTCCTTAGCATTAGCAGCTAGAGACACAGCCTGTAATTGTATTTCAGGCCAGCAAGTCAACTGGCGTAAGGTGAGTGCGCACTAGGGTTTTAGTGGATCAAAGGGACTGGTGCAATTTTACCTAGTATAATTCATGTAAGTTGACGGAACTCCCTTGCACAAGTGGGGCTGGAACTTTCCACCAGGAGGTTACTCCTATGTCAACTCTTTGCACAACTTATTGGGAACATATAAATGACATAACTTCATGTTGCTGGGATGTGGTTTTGCAACACAGTTATCCCACACATTATTTCAAGAAACGACATCCTACCTTGGATGTGTGGGCTCTGCATAAGTTATAGTTCATTATGTAGCAAACTAGACACCAAAAGCTACGTTCTTATTGAACAGTTGTTGCCTTTCCAGGCAGGGCACTGCTGGGACCTCATTAGTGAGGAAAGTCAATAATTCATTATACTTACACCATCATTTATAGCACCTCCCACAAAGCACTTCACAATGAAATAGCAGCACAGCACTCATTAAAGGTGACCTGCAGAGGATTTCTAAAAACAGGGCTTTTGCCCTTTTTAGCTTTGTGAGGCAGAATGAAGACATGAAAGTATTTGCCAAAAGTTCCACCCCCCCGCCCCACAATCACTTGCTTTAACTTTAAACAGGAAAGTCAAGTCTCAGCTGTGCTGCAGGGGACTATAAAGTGGCAGAGCCACAGACCATGAGTTCTCAGGCCCTAGCTGAAGTGACATGGTTACTGAATATTTAACAAAGATGGCCTTTCTCCTAAGTATTTGTTGAGTGCTATAGTTAACTAGGTGTTAAAAGCAGTTTTAAAGAATAACCAAAACTCACTCTCCCCTCAGCTTCTTAGGATTTCTCTTACATTTCATGAGCTCTCCAGAGAGCCTTCCAGGGTAAGCAAAGCCTCATAAAAAAGGTGACAAACCTTTTAGGCCTTTAAAAAAAAAAAAAGGGGGGGGGGGAAGCAGCTCAGGCCACAAGCCTGTTTTTCCCCCTTTGTAGGTACCTTTAATATAGGTAGGAAAAATGGGTTGGCAAAAGTTAGTCAAAGAAATATTTTATAGTCTGAACTATCCAGTATCACAAGCTCACTGCCCAGACAACTCAATGCTGTGTTGTCTCCTCCAGCCCAGATGGAGTACTTGCAGCTGGACTCCTTTCAACTTTTCCTTTTGCTTAAAAAGATTATCTGGGAGCTATTTCCATGGTCCCGATTTATCCAGAGGAAATGTTTATAGCAACTCTCCAGTGCTGCTGATTTCTGTGGCCAGGCTGGGCCAAGATCTCTGACCACTTCAGGAGAACCAGCTGCAAACACATCTCAGAAGTTTCAAGGGAAAGTACAAGTCAATCCAGCTGCATGTTCTGCCATGGGGCGGGGCAAGGGACAGCAGTTGCTGGGCTGAAAAGTCAGGGGAGCTGAAGGAAAGTTGAAGTTCCAGTGTCCCTGCCCAAAATGCTTGGCTGCCCTTTCAGCTGTGACCCACCAGCCAATCAAGTCTCAGCCTCTATTGTAAAGCCTAGGAGAGCAGTAGCTATGGCAATGCAATGGGAGCTGAGCCACAAAGTGCTGCTGTAAAATAGCAACTAGGTTACATGGGGAAAGAGGAGGGACAACAGATCTGAAGAGTCCAGAAAACATGGAGAGGAAAAGAGGCAGAAAAGAAGTTATTTATTACTAGCAGGTGGGAACTGAATGAGAGAGAGGCATCCTGATCTCATGAGGAAAGAATTTCTTGGCTGATCAGCCTTCAGCCATGTCCTTAAGAATCCAATGTATGCCTCAGGTGTACCACCTCTATCACTCCACTGGCCAGACAGCACAGAACCTTTCAAGACGTTTACAAAGCACTTATCTTGTCAACTGTTCTCACACTACCCAAGTGAGACCACACAGACCTGTTATAACTGCCATGAGGGAGAGCACAATGCTTCACTGGGTCATGTAAGGCTCTTCAATTCAAACGCTGACTGTTCTCGCAACACAAACCCTTAAATCTGCAAATACATATGCCTGGAGAGAGCTCACGTACTAGCTTGGCAGTCACTGTTCCAGGTGTTAGAATAGCAGTTCACAGCTCAGCCCAACACTGAAAAGCAAGTTATTCTGCTGTGAGTTCCCAGTCACCAGCAAGCGGGACAGAAATGCTCATTTTAATCAGACACTTTTCTTGCAGATACCCAAGTTCAGCCCGTCAGCAAGAGGGTTCTTCCCAGGGCCTGGATCAGAAGTCCTGCTCAGCTGCTTTCTGTAGGGCATTACCAGGGGGAGATAGCCCCAGATTTCCTAGGAGCATTTTCATAAGGACATCCTAGTGACTCAGACAATGAAACGAGCTTCTGCAAGAACCCCAGTGGGTGCAGAAATTGCCCTAGTCCAGAAAGGCCAAGCTTCAAGCTGCTTTGTGCGGATCCCCTCCAACCCAAGTGATGCGTGAGGCTGAGAGGAACATCTTCACATTTTAAATGTTTTCACAGGTCATTCCTGAAAAGGCAACCCCTCCCTGCCCGGGACATGTGTACCGGGGTCACTCACTTCCCTGTTTTCATTGTTCCTTTAATTATTATGTCCCCACACTGTACATGGGCATACTAACTGTGCCAAGCTTAGGGAGGGTTGTCAAGAAATACTAGTATGGCCAGTAAGAAGCTCAGAGGGCCAGTACCACTGGGGGGCAGGGGAGGAGAAGCAAAGTGCTATACATTGGATAGTGCATCTCAAGATTGGACTCTAAGCAGTGAATACAAGGATCAGAGTCTCTGAGGCTCACTGGTCTCCCCACGGCTGGGAACTTGTAAGACATGACTGCAGCCTCAGGGAAGGCAGAGGAGAAGATTATGATTCGGTAAGTACAAGATGCATGCTGGACCTGGACCACACCAGCCTGACAAAGCTGAGTCCAAAAAGAAGAGCCGCCACAGGACCCAGCTAACCATACAAGTGCAGCCTGACCAGAGCATGGCTGAGAGTTCCATTCCTAGCTAGAGACTCCAAAGATGCAGGGGAACTTCACAGCCATCTCGGAGGGCTAGCTGCAGCTATACAAGTTCAAAGTGGAGTCTCAAATAGCCCAAAATCACAGGGCACCTGCTCAGCAACTTCTGAGCAGGCAACGCACTCAGTGCAAGAGGTGCTGATGCTACTCATAAATGACCCCTTTGGCAGAGGCTTGGAACTTGGGCCAGGTGGAGCTGTGACAAGTCCCTTTAGCCTGGTGACTTATGTAGCCTTTGTGACTGATGGCAGTGGGGAAAAGCCTAAAGGAATTACCCCACAAACCACTCTGGCTAGCTTCTGAACAAGAGCACCCCATAGTGCTGTCTTTCTGCAAAGCTGTCCTTAGGAGCACTATGTCCATAATAGCTATGTATGTACAGAGCCAGTATGCACCCTACTGCCAAACCTGCTTCCATCCTACCCCAACTTTAGCTGGCATGGCTAGCGAGGCACCATTCAAAACTGGGGAGCCAGAGCAAGAAGAGAGCCAGCCAACTGCTGCAGCTGCTCCTCCTCCCTCCCCATGGTCCAGGCCACCACATACGCAGGGATGGGATCAGCAATTCCTGGACCCCCATTTCCTCTGCTTCCTTTCTACCTCCTCCCTATTTTCTACTACACCAAAAAATGAAGTGGGCAACAAGGAGATGGGGTGGGGGATAGCTGGGAGGGGACATGTGATGGGGTGGGAACCAGTCATGGGCAGTGCTCTGGTGGAGCATAGATGAGTGCCAGCCTGTTTCCCCCCCAATGTGCCCATTGGAAAGGGGTCACACACACCCCCACCCCCAGTGTTCACAGGCTGCAATTTCACTGCAGGGTTGACAACCTCAAACCACCAGTCCAAATCTAGATCTAAAACCCCAGAATAAACTTGATATTACATGCCCATTTGCCATATTAGTAATGCCCCACCCCTCACCTCTCTACATTCACCCCCTTCCCCTTCTATAAACTGCAGGCTGCTCAGGAATGAGTGGTGAGGTGTGTCTAATTCCCTCGAGCATCAGGAGTTGGATGATTACTTTAACTATTGCCCTTAAGTGTCAGACCTGTTACCCGCTGGCCTCTCTAATGGAAGCCTCGGCTTTGTCTTTCCCATATAAGCCTGGAGTTTTCTGTGTGCTGCTCAGTGCTGTAGACCGAGTAGTTTCTAATACTTTAGGTATCAAGTCTAAATGCTCGGTGCCCATTTGAGATTTTGGAGCCAACTAGTGATCTCTGTGATTCAGTATTCAAACAGGTAAAGTTGTGAGCAGGAAAGGTGTACTCACATTGCCTGGATATCAGACGATCACTTATTCTCTGCTGCAGCCGCCTCCCCTTCTACCGAGACTCAATCACAGATTGATGTAAATGGCACACGTACACATTACAGCCATTTATCGGAACTAAGAGCCAATTGACTTGCAAATGCAGAGGTTTTTAAAGACAGTCAAGTTAAAATGAGCTCCTTTTCAAGTGCACAAAATTTCACCCATTTCTGTGTAACCTTCCCTCTCCTTCCCACCAGTGTCTGCTACCTACCAGTACTCAACTCCTTCCTCAATACCCATTCCCCTTGCGTCCTTACAAGCCAAAGTACAGAGATGTCAGGTTCTTGTGGCTTCCTTACCATTCCCACTGGGTCTTCCCCACACAGCTGCTGAGTGCTCACAGCAGGCCTGTAGCCCCATCAGAGGAAGCAGGAACACAGAGTTAGTGGACAGGCCAGAGGCAGCCCCACAGGACTTTGTCTTTCCTCCAACAGTAAAGTAAGTGGGGTAAGGTAGATGCAGCACAGAATGCCAGTCTCCCCCTCTGGCAGAAGGGCCAGAAAGTGGTGAAAAGGCCCTGCAGGACCAAGTTTTAGTCACTTCTCTTCCTGGCGCCGGTGACTCCTAAACTGAGATTTCCTTTAGTTTCAGTTAAGGGACCTGTCATAGGCCTGTTCGAACGCACTCTCACAAAATAATACCGCTAAGTATCTATTAAAGTGCAATTCATTTTTAATTAGAGCTATGCAAATGTCCTGTTTGGACAAAATACCTACCACCTTCAAGAGAACAGCGGACTGACTGACATACATATAAGAAAATCTCTGGAGACCTGAGGGGACATTACCCCCAAATTCATGAGTCTGATCACAGAGGAGCAGGGCTGCACTACAACGAAACAGAAGAAGAGCATGGATGAGTCTGCCAGTGAGAGTGACTCTGAACTTAGTGTAGAAGGCTATACCAGCTCAGAAACTGAAAATTGCCACTCAAAGCCTTCCAACCTGCCACCAGAGAGGTCAGGTTTCCATCTCAGTTCCCATCCAGCCCCATCACTGCAATATTTTAGTACCTCAAACATCATTCATCTTCAACACACATGTAAGGTAGGACAGTGCTACTATGCTCATTTGACAGATGGGGAACTGCAGCACAGAGACACTAAGTGAATACCCTAAGATCACACAGGAAATCTGTGGAAGAGGGGGCAACAGAACTCAGATCTCTTGAGTCTCAATCCAGTGCCACCTTAACCACAAGGTCATCCTCTCTTGATTGTTAAGCATTTTCAAAATTGAAGTGCTAGACAAACTCCAGAGCCGTTATGTATTTATTTTTCTTTTAAATGAAGTCTCTGTTTTTCCAAACCAGGAGGGAGAACAACTTCAACCTTATGCGCAGAGCTAGGTTAGCATTGGAACGGTCAGGGGCAACGAAGAAGCAAGCTGAGAAACGCCATGCTGGGTTATTCTCTAAGTAACTGCAGAAGGTGAAAGTACATCAGCCAAATGGAAAAGGCTCAAACTAGCAAGGAAAAAAATGGCTTCCCATTTCCATGAGGGTATAAACAAAGCAGAGGAGAGGAGAGAAGTTACATAGTGGTCTGCGTCCCACTGGAGAGCAGGATTTGTGAGCATACATATAACAATCCTTCACACAGAGTTGCAAAACTTGCTTTTAAATTCTCTCAAGTGTATCTGGGAATAAAGATGGAAACAATTTCCTTCCTAGACCTAACAAAGGTGGTTCCCTCAGACCATGGTTGGTATTTACCATTGAAGCTCTTTGGGAGGCCTAAAGCTGATTGAGTGGGGGGACCAGTGCCTTTCATCCAGGGAGGGAAGGAGAGAAATCAATTTTTCCAGAGGGAAAATTTATCTTTTTCATATTTGTGGGGATGGGACCACCTATGACCACCAGGTTAGAAGTATACTTACTATCACCAAGGATCAGCTCAACTTCCTCATCTGCATCAGAATCCTCATCTTCACCTTCATCCCCCTCTTCCAGCAAGTTGGCAAGCTCCTCATCATCAGAGGGAGCGAAATCATTGTCTCCATCCTCACCAGCATTCTCATTGTTCTCATCCTCCTCCAGCTCGGCCTCCAGCAGCTGGTCAGTGTCTAGTTCATCAAGGTCATCTGTATCATCATCGTCTTCATCATCATCCTCTTCCTCTTGTTCTTCTTCCTCCTGCAGCGACAGCAAAAGAGCCCATTAGGACATGCAAAAGTATATGGGGACTCTACTGAGGGAAATGCATACCTCCCCAAACTAAAGGTCACCCAACATTATTTGTAAACTCTACCGTCTTCACCCTTAAATCACGATAGATGCTAGATTGACAGTCCTGGAGAAGTCCTTGTTACCCATAAAACAGGTATAACAAAAGGTAGTAACATCGCACGCCTCCGCCCCACGATGTTACTTGCCAACATGCCTCACACGGATCTGCAGAGGCACATAGTTCAGCCCCAGCTCGATACAATCCCTGGCCTCATGCCAGGCTTACACAGACAGCTGTTCCTTCACAATTGGTCTGAGACCACTAATTCAGTCAGAGAAACTGGAATTGGTCACTGCTGACCAGGATGAGATTTGAGGTCCAGTGAAAATCTCTATTATCCCATTACCAAACCACGAGCCATTCAATCCTCAGATTATAAATTCTTTTAAAGTGGCTCAGCAGTCTCACTACTGAAATTTACACTGTGAATCGGAGTCTCCATTCTACCAGTGTGCTGAATGAACAGCTTAAAGAGGAGAAAACAATCCATCGGAATTTTAGTTTGTTTAGTGATTGAATTTCTTATTCCATAAATTAAACCCTTTCCAGCCTGAATGCCATTTCTGGTATAAGCATGGTTTTATGAGTGGGATGAGGCGAATGGTAGCACTCAGTGATCCTTACACACAACTGAGAGGATACCAGCTGCACCAACAAGTCTCTGAATTTCAGTCCCCTTTTAGTATTCTTGCACATATATCACACCCACCCACACCCCTCTTCTCCGATGGAATATTTTCACATGGCAGGAAAAGTACCTCCCTGAACCATGGAGTCTGAGGGGGTATATGGGACACACCTTGCAAGATTATAAAGCAGCTGGGGAATATTTGACAAACGCATCAGAGACAGATACTCAACCCTGCCTCTTTCTTGTGGCATTGACAGATTTTGGTTGGTTTCATTTTCAGAATTATGCTAAGGGAAGAGAAGCCCCATCTTCTTTGCTCCCACCACACCACTTTTTTTTTTTTAAGTCTGTCTAATACACATACATACAAATGGTATTATGACTAAAAGTAGTAGGTAAATGTTCTCCAAAGCATGTGCATCCACAGCATAAAGGGGTACTGAGCTTACCGTCCACAGCTGGAAAGTTAGGAATAGCAGCAAGCCCTGACATTCTATCCATCCAGTGAGCTCTATTATTTTTAGATTCATGAAAGGCCTCCAAAGTATGTCTCTCACTCACTGGAAGTATTTACATAATTTAAAATCGGATGGATAAAAATAGATGTTAATAATAAAGAAAAAAATGATTTTAAAAAAATCTAGTTTATTTAAATACATTTTTCTTTTTCAAAATCAACCTGTTTAAAATTCAGTTTGAAATAACCTAGGTAAAGGCCTAAATTTACTATAAACTATTAAAATCATTTAAATAAATAAAAAAAACAATATGCTATATCAATAAGCCCTCCTTCAATTTCAATGAGTTAAAAGGTGCGGCTTTAATATGTATGTATAGAATCAGGGGGGAATATCTAATTTTTGAGGTCAACTTGACTTTTATAAATATGTCACGTCATGTACTATATTATTGTCAACCTTTACAACTGAATGAATGCTAATATTTACATTTTTCCAAAAGTACTTTTGGTTTGCTGTGCAGAATTAACCTTAATTACTTTTGGTTTCAGTTTAGCTGGCGGGTGGACAGATTTATTTTTTAATTCATTTGAGCTAGTTCAGGGGTTGGCAACCTTTCAGAAGTGGTGTGCCTAGGGTTACCATATTTAACAAATAAAAAAAGAGGACCCTCCACGGGGCCCTGGCCCCGCCCCAACTCCGCCCCTTCCCCGCCCAAACTCCGCCCCCTCCTCCCTCCCACTCCCAGCCACACGAAAAGGGCTGCCAGAGCGCTACCGGCTTCACGGTTTGCCGGGCAGCCCCCAGACCCTGCGCCCCCGGCCGGCGCTTCCCCAGCGCAGCTGGAGCCCGGGAGGGGAAGCGCCCAGCCGGGGGCGCAGGGTCTGGAGGCTGCCCGGCAAACCATGAAGCCGGTAGCGCTTGGGCTTCGGGCAGCCCCCTTGCCTCCGGACCCCAGCCGCCGGCCGGGCACTTCCCCTCCCGGGCTCCGGCGGCGCAGGGTCCAGAGGCATGGGGGCTGCCCAAAGCCCGTAGCGCTCAGCTCTTAAACAGAGCCGAAGAGTCAGGGGAGGAGCAGAGCCGCCGCGGGAGGGGAAGTGCTCGGCCGGCATTTTCCCGAACATGTTCGGCTTTTTGGCAATTCCCCCCGGACGGGGGGTTGATTGCCGAAAAGTCGGACATGTCCAGGAAAAACCGGACGTATGGTAACCCTAGGTGTGCCGAGTCTTCATTTATTCACTCTCATTTAAGGTTTTGCGTGCCAGTAATACATTTTAACATTTATAGAAGGTCTCTTTCTATAAGTCTATAATATATAACTAAACTGTTGTTGTATGTAAAGTAAATAAGGTTTTTAAAATGTTTAAGAAGCTTCATTAAAAATTAAATTAAAATGCAGAGCCCCCTGGACCAGTGGCCAGGTACCTAACCGGGCAGTGTGAATGCCACTGAAAATCAGCTCGTGTGCCACCTTCGGCACCCGTGCCATAGGTTGCCTACCCCTGAGCTAGTTCAAAATTGAGATGATAATTGGGAGCTGAAAAAGCAGGAAAGCTTGTTTTACTCTTCAAATCTATGAATAAAAACCAAATAGCAGAAGATGAGCTTTACTAATTCTAAAACCAAGAGACCAGATTTTCAAGGGTATTTAGGCACCTAGACGCAGACAGGCGCCTAGTATGTTATTCTAAAGCACCCAACTTCTACTGATTTCAATTCCAATTGTTTTCAATAGGAGTTAGGTATCTAATCTGTTTAAGCATTTTTGAAACTCGCACTAGAAATCTATTGCCACTTTTAGGCACTAAAATACCTTTGAATATCTGGCCCACCATGATGAGAAACCATCAGTCAATTCACTAACTACAGTATATACTTCCATTGTTTAACAAATCAGTTTTAAATGCAAAATATGCTTTAATAAACTTCGTTTTTTCTTATGCATCCAATACATTTAGGGTTGTTTTATTTAACTAAAAAACAATTTTAAAATGCTGGTTTTGTGCATTTTTAATTGAATTCCAATTTCCATCCAAATGCAGCTTTACACAAAACATGAGTAAACAAAATCATCTAGTAAATAAGTAATGAGTCACACAACCTTTTCTAATAATAAAAAAGATAAAAATTAAGAGTACATGGAGTTATAGAATTGCATCAATGTGTATAGATATAGTTTATCCTAGTGGTTAGCAAAAAGAACCACCAAAGGCTACATTTAATTGCAAACCAACAGATTTTAATATTTATATCAACTAATGAGAATGAACCTTTAAGAAAGTAACTAAAAAGTACCAGTGCAAAATAAGATTAAAATCAATTATTTAAATCAAGGTTTCTTGCTTGCCAGTTTAAATCATGATTAAAATCTGTGATTTAAATCAGTCCACCCTGATTTTAACACAGCACAACAATACTGTCTCAGCTACGCAGATATCTCCCCAACCCCAGTAAGGCAGATTCATTTCTCAAGTCTCCCATTCAGGCTACAGTCTGAGGAAAGCAATGAGCCTTACACTGTCCCATGAAAGTCAACAAATTCTGGTTGTGATGAACTAATGGAGGAACAAGCCCCAGAGCCAAGAGGCCTGCATGGAGAACACCTTTATCCAGTCCCTAAATGTACAAGTTTTTTTAGGGCAGCCAGCAGATACTAAATAACTATTTGAAAGCATATGCAGTATTGTTATAATCACGTTGGTCCCAGGATATTAGAGAGACAAGGTGACTGAGGTAATCTCTTTTATTGGACCAAATTCTGTTGGTGACAGAGAGAAGCTTTTGAGCTTACACAAAGAAGAGCTCCATGTAAGCTTGAAAGCTTGTCTCTCTCACCAACAGAAGTTGGTCCAATAAAATATATTACTTCCCCTACCTTGGCTATCTGAAAGCAGATATTCTCAAACTGTGATCTACCCTTGCCAGTGGGCCACAGAAGGAAACATTTTGAGACCCAAGCCATAGGGGGCTAGGGTGCTGAGAAGGGAGGTAATTCATGAAAGGAGTGCTGCAAAGGGTGGAACAGTTGGAGAATCTCAGGTCTAGGTGGACCAAGTGAAAGTGCCCTATCTGATCTGACAAAGAGGAGCACCTCAAGTAACAGAATCAAACCATACAAAGCTTTAGGCCCAGATTTGTAAAGGTATTCAGGAGTTGCTGTGCTCAATGATGAAACATCTAACTGATTTAAGAGCCTAAATCTCATTTTCAAAATGAATTTAGGCAGTTAAGAGCCTAAATCACATTGACAGCCAATGGGATTTTGGCTCCTAAATGCCTAAATCCCTTTTTAAAATGAGATTTAGGCATTGCAACACTGAGTGCAGCAATGTCTAAATACCTATTAAAATCTATGCCTTAAAGATCCAAAGGCAGCACTCTGAATTGTACACAGAAGCAAAATGTCAGCCAGTACAACTTTGAAGAATAGATGTAACATGGTACCCCCACTAAACACCAGGCAGTTGGATTCTGCGTTTGTGTCTGAGCAGTCTTTAAGCCTAACTCTTTGTACAGGACAATGTAGTAATCCAATCTATAAGTGAAAGGCCTAGCTAACTGTGGCAAGGTCTGCACTAGTAAGAGTGAAAATGGTTGCAATTTTCTAGCCAAACTAACTGAGGACAAGGGTTTCAGTCCTGGGTGACAGGACTCATTTTACAGGCCCTTCGCCTGGGGCCTAAGGCCTTGGGCTTCAGCTTTGGCCTCCTGCCCAGGGTGGTGGGGCTTGGGCCCCGCCACCTGAGGCAGAGGGGTTCGGGCGGTCTTAGGCTTCGGTCCCCACTCCTGGGGTCACGTAGTAATTTTTGTTGTCAGAAGGGGGGTGCAGTGCAATGAAGTTTGAGAACCCCTCATCTATCAGACCATTACTTGGTCTGAGTTCATACCAGCTGATTCTAATGCAGGCCTTTACCTTCATCAGGTGAGACCATCCAGGTCTCAGAGAAAAGACAAAGCTTTATCATCCATATGCAAATTAAAATCACACCCCCAACCATGTGACAATCTTCCCCAATGACCACCATACACACTGGATGGGAGTGACAGACAGAACAGAACTCTGCAAGAGAGGGTGTTCTGGGCAGAAGAGCAAATTACCCTCTGGGATCTGTGAAGAACCAGCAAAGCCAGAATCTAACACTGTCAAGGTCCCCAATTTAGCTGGCCAACCCTCATGGTCAAAGGAAATTGTGAACAGATCTAGAAGAATCAAAATGCACACCTGTCTCCACTGGAGATAAACTAACGAAACTTGTGTGTCTGCGGTATAACCGGGTCTGCATCTGAGGAAGGAGAAATTCAACACTCCGAAGAAACAGGGCAAATCAGGATGAGAGGTAAGGGGCCCAATTTTCAAATATGGGTTAAGCACCTTACAATCACCCATTTTAGGTAGTTACATGCTGGTTTAGGCAGCAAGGTCACCACACACATGCCTAAAATGGGGATTTAGGTGCTTAACTTTGATAACTGGGCATTAAGGTTGGGACCTCTACAAGCATCTAAGTAATTTAGGTGCACAAATGCCATTGACTTTCAATGGGACTTGTGCTCCTAAGTCACATACATGCTTTTGAAAATCCTACTTCAAATGACTTGTCAAAGGTCATATATGCCTCTTTTTGCTCTATAAATCTAAATAAAAACGCCACATTAGTGATAGAGATAAGAATACACCAGGAGTCACAATCACCACTAGACAATTCTGCTTCCCTTAAAAATGCTGTAGTAAGTTAAAACAGGAAGAGGTTCTGTTTATGAATAATGAACATTTTTATTGAACGTCAGCGTTTGCAAACAGGGGCTGCTAACAGGGAGTTTCGCAAGGGAGTTTGGAAGGAGAGTGGGAAGGGGGCGAGGGTCCCTTGCTGGTTCTATCTGTTTTCCCTTTATTCCCCTTAAAGCCTAAACTTCTTGCTTAAACAACCCTTTCAGCGGACAGGGGGCTGCAGACAGGAGTTTGACAGAGGGAGGCTTACGATGGTTAGGAAGACCCGCAACACCTGTGCCATCACTGCTTCTGTCTCCTCCACCTGTGCCTGTAGCCAGACAGAGTGCCTGAGCATGGATGCTTCTACCCAGATCCTGGTGTGGTTTTGCAGGGACTGTAACTTGCAATTTCCACTTACTGATATCCAGGCTGGGGGGACCATCCAATGTGAAAGGTGCCTGCTGGTGGAATCTCTCAGGCAGCAGGTGGGAGAGCTACAGGAGGAGGTGGCTAGGTTGAGGATCATCCAAATCCATGAGCAATTCCTGGACAGTGTCCATGTGGAGACAGCTGAGGTAGCTGTCCCAGTACATATGACTGCTGATACACCACTGGTGGAAGAGAAAATGGCTCAGGGTGGACACTGGCAGCTGGTTACTTCTGGCAGAAGGTAGTGCTCCACCCCTGCTCCGAATCCTCCCGCTGCGGTAATAGGTAACCGTTATGCTCTTCTTGATACAGGAAAGAAGGAATCACCCCCTACAGTAAAGGAGGAGAAGCCTCGTACCCCTAAGGCTGGGAGGTCTGCTGCCACCACTGCAAATAGGAAACGTAGGGTAGTGGTGGTCGGAGACTCTCTGCTGAGGGGGACGGAGGCGCCCATCTGTCGCCCTGACATTTCATCTCGGGAGGTATGCTGCCTGCCGGGAGCCCGTATCCGAAATGTTACGGAGGCATTGTCGAGGATTATCCAGCCCTCTGACTACTACCCCATGCTACTCATCCAAATGATACTGTGCGGTGTGACACTGAGCGGATCAAGAGTGACTACAGGGCTCTGGGAGTATGGGTGAAGGAGTTTGGAGCGCAGGTGGTATTCTCTTCGATTCTTCCTGTCAAAGGTAGAGACCCTGGCAGAGACAGATGCATCATGGAGGTGAATGCCTGGCTGCAAAGATGTCGTCGCCATGAGGGCTTTGGCTTCCTAGACCACGGGATGCTATTCGAGGAAGGACTGCTAGGCAGAGATTGCGTTCACCTTTCGAAGAGGGGAAAGACCCTATTTGGACACAAACTGGCTAACCTAGTGAGGAGGGCTTTAAACTAGGTTCGACGGGGACAGGTGAGCAAAGCCCACAGGTAAGTGGGGAACATGGAGACCTGGGAGATGGGTCGGAAACGAGAGGGAGCGTGGGCTATATCGGCAGAGAGAAAGGAGGGTCAGGACAAAACTGGGAGGAAAGATCAAACTAGTATCTTAGATGCCTATATACAAATGCGAGAAGTATGGGTAATAAGCAGGAAGAACTGGAAATGCTAATAAATAAATACAACTATGACATTGTTGGCATCACTGAAACTTGATGGGATAATACACATGATTGGAATGTTGGTGTGGATGGGTACAGCTTGCTCAGGAAGGATAGACAGGGGAAAAAGGGAGGAGGTGTTGCCTTATATATTAAAAATGTACACACTTGGACTGAGGTAGAGATGGACATAGGAGATGGAAGTGTTGAGAGTCTCTGGGTTAGGCTAAAAGGGGTAAAAAGCAAGGGTGATGTTATGCTAGGAGTCTACTACAGGCCACCTAACCAGGTAGAAGAGGTGGATGAGGCTTTTTTTAAACAACTAACAAAATCATCCAAAGCCCAAGATTTGGTGGTGATGGGGGACTTCAACTATCCGGATATATGTTGGGAAAATAACACAGCGGGGCACAGACTATCCAACAAATTCTTGAACTGCACTGCAGACAACTTTTTATTTCAGAAGGTTGAAAAAGCTACCAGGGGGGAAGCTGTTCTAGACTTGATTTTAACAAATAGGGACGAACTCGTTGAGAATTTGAAAGTAGAAGGCAGCTTGGGTGAAAGTGAGCATGAAATCATAGAGTTTGCAATTCTAAGGAAGGGTAGAAGGGAGAACAGCAAAATAGAGACAATGGATTTCAGGAAGGCGGATTTTGGTAAGCTCAGAGAGCTGATAGGTAAGGTGCCATGGGAATCAAGACTATGGGGAAAAACAACTGAGGAGAGTTGGCAGTTTTTCAAAGGGACACTATTAAGGGCCCAAAAGCAAGCTATTCCGCTGGTTAGGAAAGAGAAAATGTGGCAAAAGACCACCTTGGCTTAACCATGAGATCTTGCATGATCTAAAAAATAAAAAGGAGTCATATAAAAAATGGAAACTAGGACAGATTACAAAGGATGAATATAGGCAAACAACACAGGAACGCAGGGGCAAGATTAGAAAGGCAAAGGCACAAAATGAGCTCAGACTAGCTACAGGAATAAAGGGAAACAAGAAGACTTTTTATCAATACATTAGAAGCAAGAGGAAGACCAAAGACAGGGTAGGCCCACTGCTTAGTGAAGAGGGAGAAACAGTAACAGGAAACTTGGAAATGGCAGAGATGCTTAATGACTTCTTTGTTTCGGTCTTCACCGAGAAGTCTGAAGGAATGCCTAATATAGTGAATACTAATGGGAAGGGGGTAGGTTTAGCAGATAAAATAAAAAAAGAACAAGTTAAAAATCACTTAGAAAAGTTAGATGCCTGCAAGTCACCAGGGCCTGATGAAATGCATCCTAGAATACTCAAGGAGCTAATAGAGGAGGTATCTGAGCCTCTAGCTATTATCTTTGGAAAATCATGGGAGACGGGAGAGATTCCAGAAGACTGGAAAAGGGCAAATATAGTGCCCATCTATAAAAAGGGAAATAAAAACAACCCAGGAAACTACAGACCAGTTAGTTTAACTTCTGTGCCAGGGAAGATAATGGAGCAAGTAATTAAGGAAATCATCTGCAAACACTTGGAAGGTGGTAAGGTGATAGGGAACAGCCAGCATGGATTTGTAAAGAACAAATCATGTCAATCTGATAGCTTTCTTCGATAGGATAACAAGTCTTGTGGATAAGGGAGAAGTGTGGATGTGGTATACCTAGACTTTAGTAAGGCATTTGATACGGTCTTGCATGATATTCTTATCGATAAACTAGGCAAATACAATTTAGATGGGGCTACTATAAGGTGAGTGCATAACTGGCTGGATAACCGTACTCAGAGAGTTGTTATTAATGGTTCCAATCCTGCTGGAAAGGCATAACGAGTGGGGTTCCGCAGGGGTCTGTTTTGGGACCGGCTCTGTTCAATATCTTCATTAACGACTTAGATATTGGCATAGAAAGTACGCTTATTAAGTTTGCGGATGATACCAAACTGGGAGGGATTGCAACTGCTTTGGAGGACAGGGTCATAATTCAAAATGATCTGGACAAATTGGAGAAATGGTCTGAGTTAAACAGGATGAAGTTTAACAAAGACAAATGCAAAGTGCTCCACTTAGGAAGAAAAAAATCAGTTTCACACATACAGAAGGGAAGAGACTGTCTAGGAAGGAGTACGGCAGAAAGGGATCTAGGGGTTATAGTGGACCACAAGCTAAATATGAGTCAACAGTGTGATGCTGTTGCAAAAAAAGCAAACATGATTCTGGTATGCATTAACAGGTGTGTTGTGAGCAAGACACGAGAAGTCATTCTTCCGCTCTACTCTGCTCAGGCCTCAGCTGGAGTATTGTGTCCAGTTCTGGGCACCGTATTTCAAGAAAGATGTGGAGAAATTGGAAAGGGTCCAGAGAAGAGCAACAAGAATGATTAAAGGTCTTGAGAACATGACCTATGAAGGAAGGCTGAAGGAATTGGGTTTGTTTAGTTTGGAAAAGAAAAGACTGAGAGGGGACATGATAGCAGTTTTCAGGTATCTAAAAGGGTGTCATAAGGAGGAGGGAGAAAACTTGTTCATCTTAGCCTCTAAGGATAGAACAAGAAGCAATGGGCTTAAACTGCAGCAAGGGAGGTCTAGGTTGGACATTAGGAAAAAGTTCCTAACTGTCAGGGTGGTTAAATAAATAAATAAATTGCCTAGGGAGGTTGTGGAATCTCCATCTCTGGAGATATTTAAGAGTAGGTTAGATAAATGTCTATCAGGGATGGCTAGACAGTATTTGGTCCTGCCATGCAGGCAGGGGACTGGACTCGATGACCGCTCGAGGTCCCGTCCAGTCCTAGAATCTATGAAAAACCTTCATAGCACTGTACCAACATTTCTCCTCAGCATCCCTGTGGTATAAATAGGTAACATGCATAGGCTACAATGGGAAATCCATTGTAATACACAAAGACATAGAGAATCAGCTCTTCCTGATAATCAAAATATATGCAGAACCACTCTAATCTATGGCCCTTGTGGTTCATGCATAAAATGCCTGCCCCACTTTTCTACGGATATTTAATAGGAAAGTGCTGACTTTACTTGGCTTCAACAAAAGCCCCTGCAGGAGATTTGTAGTGTACACTACTAGCCTTAACTGTGTTATAAGGTGAACAGGAAACAAGCTGAAATAATAATTAAAGAGCATGGTAAAAAGAGACCCTGCCCAACGTTACCAAAAATAGTGTCTACACACAGATTTGAACTGTTTTAGTGAAAGTGGTGCAAACCCCGTGTGGACACAGGTAGTGTTGTAAGCAAGACACGAGAAGTAATTCTTCCGCACTACTCTACGCTGATTAGGCCTCAACTGGAGTATTGTGTCCAGTTCTGGGCATCACATTTCAGGAAGGATGTGGACAAATTGGAGAGAATCCAGAGAAGAGCAACAAAAATGATTAAAGGTCTAGAAAACAAGACTTATGAGGGAAGATTGAAAAAATTGGGTTTGTTTAGTCTGGAAAAGAGAAGACAGAGGGGATATGGTAACAATTTTCAAGTATGTAAAAGGTTGTTACAAGGAGGAAGAAGGAGAATTGTTCTCCTTAACCTCTGAGAATAGGACAAGAAGCAATGGGCTTAAATTGAAGCAAGGGAGGTTTAGGTTGGACATTAGGAAAAACTTCCCAACTGTCAAGGTGGTTAAGCACTGGAATAAATTGCCTGGGGAGGTTGTGGAATCTCCATCATTGGAGATTTTTAAGAGCAGGTTAGACAAACACCTGTCAGGGATGGTCTAGGTAATACTTTGTCCCGCCATGAGTGCAGGGGACTGGACTAGATGACCTCTCAAGGCCCTTCCAGTCCTATAATTCTATGACACTTATTTAAAGTTAGTTTAACCTGTTCCTAACTGACTAAAGCTAAACTGAAATAAGAGTGTCCACGCAGGCGTTTGTATCAGTTTAATTAAAATGTTTTAAAATCAATCACACCTTAAAACTAAATTGGTGAACTCTGCATATAAACTAGTGTGGCAATGGCAGTACCAGCTTCCTAACAAAGCTCTCCTTTAGCAAGGGCAGATCAGCATTTGTAATCAAGCTGATACAAGACTGGAATGAAACGGAAGGCATCATGAACTTTGCTCACAGAAACTCCCTTCCTCCTGAAGTCCAGCATCCCCATACCAGCAACACCCATGGAAGGTGCACTTCACTTTAGAGTCAAGTATAATAATAATAGGATTCCATATGATTTAACACCCTTATTGGCCCATGCTAGTACAACATCAAGCTTCAAAAATACAACTAATAGGTCCAATTAGGCTGGCCTGGAGTAGCTCATCAAGATGGGTATCACCTTCAGCTCCAGAATTTCATCTTTTATTTAAAAAAATTAAGTCTCTAGCCCTTATGGTTGTAAAGAACCACCTTTAAAATATGACCTGAGTGTAAAAAGACACAGGTGATATCTGCCCGAGTCCTCAGACAGCCAGAAATGAGAGGTCTATAGGAAGGATTATTGTTCCGATTCATCACAGTTAGGTATTGACAATGAAGCTTAATGACAATTTTAAATGCCAACATTGTTTCTTTTTCTTGTACAATTTAATCAGAGGTGAACTAAAATCTTACTATTTTTTGGTAACCGATCTTACCCCTGAAAACTAGATTGCAAAAATAAGTGAACCAAGAGGGATTATTATTATTACTATGATTCATGAATTCCCAAAATTCAGTTATTCACAGTGTCCCCTAGTCATTAGTACAAGTTAGCGAAATGCTACTGTATTTCCAACTCAAACATGGAGATAATGAAAAGCAAGCTGCCCCACTAGCACACAAGATGCCATGTACAACCTCAACATATATATATTTTCTTAAACAAAAACCTTAAGTTTCATTCGTTCTATTCCAGGTACTGCTGTTGTTATGATGGAAGAATAGCAGTGCTATTCACATCTGCTTTGGGGATGAATCAGGGTTGTGTAGTGCACAAGACTACTGTCTGTAGAAAATCTGCCTCATTTGTTGCAAAAGTTGGAAGGTGTGTAGTGAACGAGGCAAGAGATTGCAAGAAGTAAAAGAACAGTCTCATGATAAAGACAGCTGAATGCTGCTCAAGAGAATTGGACCATCCGTGCCTCTGCCACAGAATTCCTATGTGATGGTAGGCAAGTCACTTAATCCAAACTCATCACGTGATCACTATTACTAATTGCATGTTCCGCATTTTCTGGGTGTCTGACTTGACACCCTGAGGACTAGTCTGCAGAAGTGCTGAGCACTCAAAGCTGCAACTGAAATCAGTGGGATCTGTTTTGAACATTAAAGTGTTATAAAATGCTAAGTGCTGTGAAAAGTCAGGTCCTAGAGGTCTCAAATTGGGCAGCCAAAATGAGTGGATCGTTTTGACCTTAATCTCTGTGCCTCAGTTCCCCATCTGTAAAATGTGGATAGTACCGCCTCACCTCACAGGGGTGGGGTGAAAATAAATTCATTAATGTTTATGAAGCACTCAGATATTGTAGTGATGGGCATCACAGCAAAGCCCATGAGTAAATTAACAATTCTGTCTTCAGATTAGGGTTTGGACAGTGTGCAGCAAACAAGGCGTAAGGCCATACATTGAACAATGAGAAAACAAAATGCTGAATAGCTGCTCATTAAGTAAGCACCATCCATCCTGTGCACTGAATGAGGCAGGTATACTATGGAAAAGTAGTATGTAATTATGTAATTAAAGACTGTCATAATGCATACTCCAAGAGGGCCAAAGATTTTCACAGGTATCCTTTATTGCGGCATTTCCAAACTTTTCAGTGTTTGACTTTGTATCCTTAATAATGTTATTTAAACAGCTTCTTGTGTAATTTTCTAGGTTTAAAAAAAAAACAAAATAAAAAAAACTAATTCTATCATGTATCATCATATTGACACCCACAAGGTTCACCAGCAGGCATGGAACCTTTAGATCTACCATTTTTGCTAGTAATAGCAATGGTAGGTTTTCATCCTCTATGTGGACCAGCGCTACAGGGGGATGGAACTCTTTGCCAGTGGGTTCCACAGATACTTGTGAGACTTGGGTTCCATTCCATGCTCTGGAGGAAAAAATTCTCTAGTGGACACTGGCTCTTTTTGACTGTTCCTCCCACAATCTTGACCCCCTTTTGCCCCATTTCCTTGAATCTATCCCTATTTCAGTCCTGTTTCTTCCCCACCCTAATCCCTTGTCCCAGTCCCATTCTTTTTCACCTAGCCCGTCCCAGTCTACACTCCTCAAGCTTCCCATCCCAGTTTAATTGTCCAGCTATTCCTAGCTACCCACCTCCCAGCTCATCTCAACTATCTTCCCTCTTCCCCCCAAATTTCAGCACCTCCTACAGCTCCCTGTCCCTTTGCCCAGCCAGTCCCAGTTTTCCCCCAACACCTCAACTCATCAGATCCATCTCCCCTCCCTCCATTCACACCTCCTTCCCCCCATCCCAGAGTTTCACAGTGCCAGTCTCCTTGCCCAATCAGACCCAACCCATTGCCTCCCGCTACCCCCGCTTCCCAGACCCAGTCTCCACCCAATCTCACAGTGCCAGCTCACAGTCTCCTTGCACAGCCAGTCTGTCTCTCCCGACTTACTCCAACTCCCAGTCTCCCCTCTGTGACAGACTGAGGGACATGTCCATGTCAAACTACTCCCAATTTACTTCCCCTCCTGGCACCAGAAGGTTCGGCTGCTGCCCACTCTGCATTTAAATAAGGCAGCTTCCTCTTCTGCACTGGTCAATCAAGCTGGTCGATCATTTTCTCTCCTCTGGTCTCAGTTTATCTGCTCTCAGTTCAGGTGCTCAGACCTGGACCTGGCATACCCTGCAGCAGCCCAGAAACGTCTTGCTTTGTCCCAGGGTCCAGCACACTCAGTGTGGTCAGAATCTTCAGAGAATTTAGCTGCTAAAATCTAAAAAGTCTTTACTGAGCACATAGAAACTGATTTTTCAAAGGCCAAATTTGGGTTGATTTTCAGAGGGATGGTAAAAGGCTCATTCCTAATACAAAGGGCATGCCCTGACAAATTTCAAGTTGCTGCTCCAAAAATGGGAGTGCTAGACCTTTTCAAAGAAAAGTTTGCCCAGATTTCCCACCCCTCCTAAAAAAAAAAAAAAGGGGCAAAACAACATTTTTCCTCAGCCCCATTCTTAGAAATAGCTGAAATTTCAACAAGTTTTCAGCCCAAGGCTGACACCCTGCATGTAAAGTTTCAGCACAAACCATTAGAAGTTTGGCAAAATTATAAACAATTAAAATCAGGGTCTTATAATGGGAAAGGCTGGGTAACTTTAATAATATGCAGTGCTCCTAACTATATATTTTAGACTTCCCAAAAAGATACTACGATGGAATGAAAAATAAGGGCTAAGATATTTCAGTGAACTTTTAAGTGAGTCTCAATAAAGACTTTCTCCAGGCCCCTAGGTTTATTTGAGAATCTGTCTGATCTATCAAAACCTTTAAACCACTACACTAAAAATCCTCAATCATGAACAGTGTAGTCTCTTCCTGTGTCCACGTACTATTGTGATAAGAAGTAAGAGAGTTAACACATGAGCCACAAGTAATAAGTTGGCTTTTACATGTCATTATGGAGAGATCTGGGATTTACTGCATACAGACAGATTTAAAGGAATAAAGAATAAATATAAAGAAAACAAGAGAAATTGTAGATTTAAAATGTGGGATGAAAAAGGGATGGATTGCAAAGGATCCAGGCAAAATCATCTTAAAACAGATTTCTGGAGAGAGTGAGCTATCAGAGCAAGGGAACACAAAGGCTATGTCTATACTACAGCCAGATCGATGATCCGGCGGTCAATGCACCGGGGGTCGATTTAGCGGGTCTAGTGAAGACCCGCCAAATTGACCGTAGATCGCTCTCCGGTCAACCCCGGTACTCCACTCGGAACAAGAAGAGTAAGGTAAGTCGACAGAAGAGCGTCTCCCGTCAACCCAGCACAGCATAGACACCGCAGTAAGTCGACCTAAGTTACGTCGACTCCAGCTACGTTATTCATGTAGCTGGAGTAGCATAACATAGGCCCACTTACTGGGGTAGGTAGGCAAACAAAGAGCATCAAAAATAGTATACATTCATACACCAGAACAAAACTACATTTTAGGTATTACCAAACCAAATGGTCACTACAGAAAGTTAAACACTTACTGTGCACTATGAAAACCAAAGTTTGGGGAAGAAAGAAGAATGTTTTACACTAGCATTTAGTAACAAGAGAACCACACTTAGGACTTGCCTACACCGGGATATTTACCAGCATACTGCTGCAGTTATGCCTATATGGCTCCCTGTATGGACACTGTGGTTCTGGAATAATAGTGAGCTTTTCCAGCTTAGTGTACATTGCTCTGAAAGTGGATTAACCTAAACCAGAAAAACAGCTCCGAAATGAAAGTGTCTACACAGGGAGATATACAGTAGCAGTACAGTTGTACCAGTATAATTATGCCAGTATATTTCCCAGTATAGACAAAACCTCAGTATAAAAGAAGCTAGTCAAGGAGTTTTCCAGATGTTATCACTCTCCTGAGCTCAGTCTCCAGAAAAGATATTGTGCCAGTAGATTTGAAAAAAACACAAAAAACTTACCAACAATGCAGATAATGAAGTCTAAAACTGAGGAAACATAGGAAAGAGGGGAGAGGGAAAATTGATTCAAACAGACCTCCAGGCTGTTCAACAGCCTCCAAATGGAGTATTAATTATCTTACTATGAATCATAATTCATTTTCCTGGGCCAGGAGTTTATACAAATGCACCCAAAGAGATGTGACACATATAAGGCTACATAATCTATATATCTAGTGCTATTTCAGACTTAACTATTAGTAGATATAACCTTCACTTACACAGGAAGGTTCCCCAGTTACAGCCAACAGTCATGGCTCCAAGACAAGACATGGATGTCAACCTGCATCAATGGAACTTCCCTGTGTTACCCAGTTAAGGGAATATCCCCTTTATCCTGGACCACACTAGATTGTAATCACATTTATTTAAGTTCCTGGACTGAGAACATAGCTGAACAGGATATCTTCCCTCCTGAGCCATGGAATACATACTGTGTGAAAGAGATTAACTCAGGACCATATCATGACATGAGTTGAATCATGGAACAAAGCTTTTGCAGGAGGACACTACCATCTGACTGTTTGATACAAGACAGTATTCCACATCCTCTCTAGACAACTATTTGTCCAGATCTGATATGGCGCCTGATTGTCTATATGTATTTTGTGCGCGCACACACACACACACTTTCTCTCTCACTCCAAGACTGAGGGTAAAGTTGAGTTTTAGCATTTCTCTGCTGCAAGTTTTAAAGAATATAAGGCTGCAAAGCAACCCATCACATGTAGCAGAAGTTGCCCTGTTATCTCTTAAAGCTGCATAGCACAGACCAGCAACGATTGAAAAGCTACTTCCACTGAACAGACCAGATCCTAAGCTGGTGTAAGTTAACACAGTTCCACTGACTTCAGTGGAGCTAACCTGATTTACACTAGTAGAAATCTGGCCCAACGTTTCCTACACCTCCCACTCTTGAAGGACTAAACTCCCTTTGGTTTGCACGTCATTAAGGAGTGTTACACTTGTTCGATCCCTCCTCTTCTAGAGGCATCAAATAAACAAAGGGAACCCATTATCAAGATTGTTTTCACCAACAGGGAAGCCAGCTTTAAACACAGATTGATACAAGGATCTGATTCCCATTATCTGGAAGGCAGTTGAGCAGAAGAAGCGACCTAGAGACGCTTACTTGACACCAACTCTTTCCAAAAAGATTTGATGGGCTTTGATTTGGAGCAGATATTTCTGATTCAAGAAAAAAGCTTCCTATTCCCCCAGTGTACTGATGAGGAGTCTGGTCAGCACAACAAACTATCAGAGAAATTTAAACTCAAAAGATTGGTTCATGACCCACCATCTCCAAATATACAGGAGATTGTAGAAACTTCATATTTTGGTCTACGTGTTAGATTTCAGTCTTTTGGGATTTATTATTACCATTCTTCCCTTATAAACTGTGGGCTGCAGTGTACTTCACCTCCTTCCAAGGTGTCTCTTCCCTCCATTAATTATAGTCTCTCAGGCTTACATATTTAGATTCTGGTTTTGAAATCAAATCAGAAGATCTCTCAAACCTTTTTGTGTGCTTGCAGCTGGGGTTGCATTCCTCAGACAACTTCATTTTGGGGATTACAGTATATAAATCTGGGTTTTAGGCTTTGAAATAGTTTCAGCTATTACCACAAAATAAGTTCTGTTCTGTCTAATTTTTTGACCACTTCTCCTTGCTCTGTGAGGAAATAATTTGGAGTCCGAATAAACCACATTTTGTATTATATTACTCGGTTGTGCATCCTCTGTTGGGGGTTGTTTTCTTACTTCCAAGTATTAAGACTCATCCCTCATCCTGGAAATTATGCCTCATGAGGCCAGAGGAATAAAATAGTGGTGGAACCTTTCCAGCCTCCTTAATCTTGTCTTTCATATTTAATTCACCTCTCACTATTCCTATTTCACACTTCAGGAAGTCTTCAATTATCTGCCAGTCACTATCTACTCTATGCATTCACATTTGATTTGGAAGGGTCAATACATTTCTTTTCTGATCCAATTTCAAAGGTTTTTGCCCACCCTCTCTCTAGGCCTCTAGAACATTATGTTCCCCCCTACTGTCCCCCACCCCCATTTTTTAAAGGAAGTTCCTTTCTCCCACAGTCTCAATTACTTTGGTAAGTTTCTTACACACAGACATCTTACTGTTTTCTCTCTCCAGATTGTTCCTGTGGAAAAGCAAGCTCACTTTCAGCAATGCGAACCTTTCTAGAATGTCAGTATTCTACTGGTATCTGCCTCTTTTCCTGATACCAAAGGATTTTGTTTTCCGTGCTCATCCAAAGGGTTGAACAAAGAATGTTCTACTCCAGAGGAGGAAATCTCCCCCATATTAGTAAGTTATCTTGCTCCACAGCCAAGCTATGCTTTATTCTTCTGACAGTTCAACACTCCGCTGCCAAAGCCGTAAGCAGCTCCACATCTCTCTGTAACTGACTCTCAAGGAGAGACAGCTTCTGGTTTTCAGCTGTTGGAGCTAAGTATCAGGGGGTAGCCGTGTTAGTCTGTATCTACAAAAACAACAAGGAGTCTGGTGGCACCTTAAAGACTAACAGATTTATTTGGGCATAAGCTTTCGTGGGTAAAAACCTCACTTCTTCGGATGCTTATGCCCAAATAAAACTGTTAGTCTTTAAGGTGCCACCAGACTCCTTGTTGGAGCTGTTGGAGCTGTTACCTGATTTCCTCCCCAACCCCATTTTTTAGTCTCCCTAAACACTATATAGTAACGAATGCGTAGTGATAGCAATAGTCATTCTCTGTCTTATTCATGTCATGACATCACCACATTTCCCTATCTAAATTTTGCCCCCCTTTTTCCTCCCTTCCCCAAACCTGAACTTATACCTATTATCTCCATGACATAACATTCACGCTAGGCATTATCAGAGTCCTCCGCAACATGTGACTATCCCTGCTTTCACTTTTACAGCTAGTTTGGTGTTGCAGCTTAACTTCTTTGTGGGTGAAATGATGTGATTCAGGTAAAGACACAGAGCTCTGGCTATGTGTATTAGTACATGTAATGAGTAAGGATTCTTACCATAGGCTTCTATGCAGATGGAGAGGACATGGACAGACGTAATACAGGGAGCACAGCAAACACAGCATACAATATGTCACAGATGCAAAAATGGAGCGAAGAGATAAAACACAGTTATTCTCTTATTCTATAAGAGCATCCTTAGCCAGTTTAACAATAACCACAGATCTACAGTAAAGAAAGAGGTTACCATTACACCTTTTTAACAAGTCAGCTAGACAAGACCTTGGAGATATTAGTCCAGTCTCAGAGAGATTGGCATCATGCTTCGTTGTGGCTCAGCGTTTAATGATCAATACCCTTTACTTTACATGTGAAACGTGTTTGGTCACACACGGCCATATAGTTTGTCTATGTACCATAATTTTTTTAAGAATAAAAGGATTAAGAAAATAATCAACTTAAACAGAAACCATTGTTTCCATAACTGTCTGTAAATAGCACAGTTAAGGCAATTTTTCCATCAATGGGGAGAGTATTTGTTGCTATTTTTCATATATAAACTTTATCACAGGTTAAAACTGTACCGCCTCAAAATAATCAATACAATCATCAGCTACTGTGTGGTCTTATTACAGAAAAGGCCAAGGCAGCTAACTGGCCAGGTAGACCTCAACCCTTAAGATCTAAGCGTTAAGATCGCAAGTGTTCTCCATTTTCAAGCCTCGCCAGTTTCCAGGGGTTTGCTGAGGCTCACAGGAAGTGCTTGTTGAAGGGGATGGAGAGGAACAGAATCTGGGGCAAGACTCTTGAAAAGAATCCATCCCACCCTGATATGTTTCCACCCTGCCAGGAATATCTCTGACTAGCTCTCCTACTCTGCCCCTTTCCCCTGTACAGCTAGTTCCAGTCCCCTCCTCTCACACAAGTCAGAAATTGGGGAGGAAGGGAGAAGAATGACCTCAGAGCCGCCAGCAGCAGCTTCCACCAATGGCAGACCCCAGAGTGGATCTGCCACAGACCCCAGAGTGGATCTGTGCTGAAGAGACAGCTGAACCAGAGAAACAGGTTCTCTACCCAATTGTGGAATGAGAACATCTCTAACTGCTGCCCTCCCTCAGCTAAGAATCCTCTGGAGGAGTACATTTCTCCTCATGCTGTAAAGACAAACTCAGATGGAAACCAAGCAGGTTGTGTGGGGCTTATCAAAACACCACTATCCAACAATGCTACTGCTCTCTGGACTATCATTTATAATCAGCTAGTTACCTCCAACTTAAACACGAGTGTCTTAAGGTTAAATGTGAAGATATACGGCAAAGTCCAGTTGTCTTGCCAAATTTCCTTCTGAAATATTTGCATACAGTAGAATAATTGCCTGGAACAACAGATTTCCTCCCAATTCTGAAAATCACTGTCCTCATTGAGAAGCATCATGTGCCAGTCATTGCACACTGCAGTTGGTAAATGGGTAACAAGATGCCTATTATATCCATAGATTTCCTTTATTAGAGAGCCCAGAAGTACTACCAGGGGTCCAGCGGTAGATGTTGCTGTACCCCTGTAATTTCTATAATCTATTAAATTCCTCCCCTTCCCCCACTCCCCCGAATCAGAGCCCTGCACGGGAGTTGTGCAGAGTCCTGCAGCGGGATTGGGATCCCGCAGGTACCTCAGGACCCACTGCCTTAATAGCAGGAGTGGGTGGGGATGGGAATGGGTATTGCAGGGTGGGAGCGGGATTTAAAATAGTCCTGTGCAGGGCTCTACTCTGAATTATTACCCATATGTTCTTAAATATGTCCATCCCTCTGGTACCCATATGCCAGAACAGCAGCATTTGCAAACACTGTCAATTTGGCAGTAGTTTGACTTTCCCACCATAGATGGAAGCATGTTCCCTTATTTCCACACTCCTAGTTCCTGGTTTAAATTTTTTACTGCAACTGTGATAGCTTTTCCTGTTTTAAATCACAGCTGCTTTGGAGTTGCAGGAATATTCTCTGGCCTATCTGGAGGCATCAACCTTTGATTTTGTGACTGAAAAGCCCGGACATTCTTTTTTCATTTCTGTTTTCAGCAGGGAAACTGCACTCTAGGATATTAGAGCTAGAAGTTTAAGAAGTCTCAAGTATTTTATAGTAATTTCCTGTCTGTACCAGAGGGCTGCTACCTTCTGAAATTACAGCATAGTTCAGAGATGGACGCTAGCAATCCATACCAAGAACTAACAGGAATTCTTGTTGCTATGCAAAGATGTAGCAAAGGTGAATATGTGGCTAAAAACTATCCTTTTAATCCATTTTACAGGTTGCCCTTCCCTAATCTCTTGTCTGTCACAAAGAGGTCTTTAATCAAAGCCAACCCATCGCTAGCCTCATGGCTGAAGTCTGGTTTAAGACATCCCTGCTAAGATATATGATCACAATATATGATAATGTCAATTCATAATGCCTCTATTCAGCAAAGCTCTCTCTCAAAAACTACTGTCCTGTAATCCAGTGCCGGAGTTCACATTAAACCTTATCGTGCAAGATTATAAGCGCCTCTTATAACGAGTTGAGAACCATCAACTCCCACTGACTTTTTGAGGGCACTCAGCACCTTGCAGAATTGGTGGGTTCTTAAACATGTCTGCCGATTTGGATGGAAGCTTTTCAACAAGGATCAATATGAAAACTACAGGCTTCTCTCTAACAGCAATGGGTTTATCATAGGATTTTTGCTGTAGACAGAGGGGAAAGAGTCCTAAATAAACACACACAACATAATTGGAATCACAAGTGGCAGAATGTGAGCTGATAATGGAAAAAATAATGCTATGAAACCACCACAAGCACTGAAAATCCAGCAGCTACAATTTCAGTTAGTGCAGAAGAGACATTTCATTGGCAGGATCCAATCTGCAAACCTAAAACAAGTCTCTCTGTAATCTAGATTTACATAAATTGCAATAGAAATTTTTACATTATACTGTAAAAGGTGAATGTCTTAAAAAACAGTATAATTTAAACTTGAATGACATTTACCGATTCTCATAGAACAAATCCATATAACTACAGAGTATAAATAGATTTTCTCTAAAATTTTAAATAGAGGATTCCACATTTTTCCACTGCAATTAATGAAAAGGGTGAGAGAGGAAGATATTGGATAGATTACCATTGGCTAGGGCTACAAAATATAGACAGATATTCCTTGTCCCTGACCCTAACATTTTACTCAAGAGTATACATAAAGACCACAGAATTTAGGAAATATTAATGAAGTATGTAAACATTATCTCCCTAAACTCAAGATACCTTTCCCACAATCCACAACTCAGAAAGACCTATGCTAGCAATGGGAAATCTCTGTATTCTGTAGAGCTATAAAAGAAGAAAAACAGACCATGCCTTTTAACATCAGAAAAGCTAGCCAAGTTTAGGTGGTGATGGCACTGAGGGAGGAGGATGTATCCAGGAGATGTTTTTAACGTGAAATAAAACAGAGCTACACAAATGTCTTATGCTTAATACAAAAATAAAGAGACTGAAAACAGAGAGTTCCCTATTTGGCTAAACTAGGGATTACAAGAAGAATGATCCTTCCCCCAAATATTTGTTTCCTTAGGTCCATACAATCAGATTTTCCAGGAGTTGAATAAAAATATTCAGAAATGTCATTTGGAGAAGGTGTCCACACAAAAGCAAAAGCCAAATTATACACAGCACTCCTACATAGCGAAGCTTCTATTAGATGCATACTGATGTGGGAGGATGACTAAGAAAAAACAGCCTTTCAATACTGATGATTAAAAAGTACACCACATTTCAAGAGCAGTCTAGGAACAGTAACAGACTAGTAAGCTTTGTAACCTGCCCTTCAAGACTTCAGTCTCTGTGAAGATGACAGTTTAAGTAGGGAGAGACTCCCAAAACTCATGCATCTGAGGTGGAGTACCCCAAATATTATATGCCATAACACTTACTATTATTGATTATTAATGAGTATTACTAAGGAAAAAAAGCAATGTTTTCAATCGACAAAAATGCAAAAGCATAATAAACCACACTTTTTGCGTTCTACGCAATTAGTCACAAAACAGTGATGGGCCAGACCAGAGACCTATTTAACTTGTAGATTTTGACTCTACTCTCCAGCAATTCCCCCCGCCCCATCTCTGGCCTTTTTGACTAAGCAATATTTTTAAAAAGTTTTCATCTCCTGCCACTCAGAAAGACCTCAAGACTTCTGGAATATGCTGCTCAAACAGTTTCACTTTTGTTTCTACTGCTTGTCCCTCCCTTCTCACATTGATCTCCAGACTTCTTCTCCTTGTCCAGATCTATTCCGCCCCCAACAATCTTCTATTCATTGAACTTTTTGACTCTGTACACAAATTTGCAGAGGGACAAAAGGGTTGAGGTCTGTTATTTCTCACCTCTATATATTATTTATTTGCTGTTGACAAGCATGTTACCTCTGGAGAGAAAAATCCACAGTTTGAGAACTGCAAAACTAAGCATCTCTGATGGTATCTTCTAGACTGAGCACTGAGTCCCATTGGGTCAATAGAAGGATTAACCTAAATAATCTATACAGAAGCCCCTGGAACCACATAAGATTGGGTCCCTAATCCATGAACTATTGGAACTCATTTACAAAACTTTTCTTAAACATTACATGAATATATTGTCTCATACTATAGAATTAGAATTTATAATCCCTATTCCATGATGAGATTTTTTGAGCTATAATGCATCTTAATTAAAACTATCTTTAGATAGGTTTTTTTCCTCAAAAAGCATTTTATCAAAAAAATCTGATTTAAATTAAAAAAATTATTTAAAAAAAATAATTGATTTTTATCTATCCTGTCTCCTGCCTACTGCAGGGGGCACGTGGGCAGCACCTGAGACTCCCTCACCCTTCCCTCCTTGGTTTCTCAGTGCATTCACTGCCCGCTGTACCAGATCCTCCACAGCTCCTGCTTTGTCTCTCATTACAGAAGACAGGTAATGAATGAAATGAGTAACTGTCCAGGGAAGGGAGAGTAGGGGGCCTTAGCAGGCCAGCAGCCAAAAGATGTTTGGGGGGGAGGGATAGCTCAGTGGTTTGAGCATTGGACCACTGGACCAGGGTTGTGAGTTCAATCCTTGAGGGGTCCCATTTAGGGATTTGGGGATTTAGTTGGGGATTGGTTCTGCTTTGAGCTGGGGGTTAGACTAGATGACCTCCTGAGGTCCCTTCCAACCCCGATATTCTAGGATTCATCTGCATAAGCAGCCCAGATGCCTACTTGTGCAGTCAAAACCTCAGGGAGTGGGGAAACCTGAAGGAGCAAGACCAGAGAAACTGTAGGGAGTGGGGAAGAAGAGAAAGGGCTTAAAGGGAAGAAAGAGTGGGGAACTGGACCCTGACAATACTGCAGGAATGGGCCTCTCACCTGCATCTAAAACTCCATTTGCCTACAGACTGTGTATGCAAATATTATGCAAGCAAGATTGCCAGGGTTTCTGAGGGGCCTTCTGATGGGCATGATGATGAACTCACATTGAAAAACACTAAATGCTAATGGCCAAAGACAGTCAGTAAGGCTAAAAAGCGACAGAGTCCTGTGGCACCTTATAGACTAACAGACGTATTGGAGCATAAGCTTTCGTGGGTGAATCCCCACTTCATCACATTCATCTGACGAAGTGGATATTCATCCACGAAAGCTTATGCTCCAATACATCTGTTAGTCTATAAGTGCCACAGGCCTCTTTGTTGCTTTTTACAGATCCAGATTAACATGGCTACCCCTCTGATACTTGTCAGTAAGGCTAGAACAGGGGTAGCCAACCTATGGCACGCGTGCCGAAGGCGGCACTCGAGCTGATTTTCAGTGGCACTCACACTGCCCGGGTCCTGGCCACCAGTCCAGGGGGGGGCTCTGCATTTTAATTTAATTTTAAATGAAACTTCTTAAACATTTTAAAAACCTTATTTACTTTACATACAACAATAGTTTAGTTATATATTATAGACTTATAGAAAGAGATCTTCTAAAAACGTTAAAATGTAAACCTTAAATTAGAGTGAATAAACGAAGACTCGGCACACCACTTCTGAAAGGTTGCCGACCCCTGGGCTAGAATTTTCAAAAGAGCCCAAGGATGCCAGGCACCAAACTTTAATTGAATTTCAGTAGGATCTGGGTGTCTAATTCCCTTGGCCTCTTTTGAAACTCCCACTTAAGAAACAAAGGGAAAGAAAGAAGGAATGGAAGTGTACCAGCCAAAACATGTACCCGGCTCCCCTAAATCTGAGGCTTGGTCTACACTACCCCCCCTAATTCGAACTAAGGTACGCAACTTCAGCTACGTGAATAACGTAGCTGAAGTCGAAGTACCTTAGTTCGAACTTACCTTGGTCCACACTCGGCAGGCAGGCTCCCCCGTCGACTCCGCGGTACTCCTCTCGCCGAGCTGGAGTACCGCAGTCGACGGCGAGCACTTCCGGGTTCGACTTATCGCGTCCAGACTAGACGCGATAAGTCGAACCCAGAAGTTTGATTGCCAGCCGCCGAACTAGCGGGTAAGTGTAGCCAAGGCCTGAGAGAAATAGGGTAGACTGGAAGCCATATTAAATAAAGAAAATGTTAATGCCACCTACTGGTTAGATGTGGAACTGAATTCATTTGTATATTTAGCATCAAATATTCATTATAAAGGCCTAATAAATTTTTTTTAAAAGCCCAGAACTTCACCATTGCTCTAACTGGCCATCATAAACTCCTTTCTTCCTTATCTCCCCCTTACTTAATGTAGTAACTCTCAGGAAACATTTTAACAGTACAATACCAAAAGATTCACCTTAGTTTTGCTTAATTGGGCTTGATATTCTGAAGTATTCCCCTCAGCTAGGACAAGAAGGCTTTCCAGAGGTCTAATATGAAGTCTAGCACAAGTAACCTACCACCAGCTGCAAAAACCCACCCTAATTCTAACCATTAACCTCAAATATTTTATAACAAAAACACTCAAGGATTTACAGCAGTGGCACTATGCATAAAACAGCTAATCCATCATGGTCACTGGGTTTGAGGGTAGCTTAAGCAGCAGCAAGTCAGTTTGATTTTACCTTCTCCCACCCCTCCCAATCAAATCACGGGAGGGGTGAAGAGAGATGCCATGCCAAAAAAAAAAAAGTGCTACAGCTTCATTTTACACAGAAACATCTAAAAACAGAGCCATTAGGTGACTTTGATGCTGGGATGTCACAATCTGAAGCCAAGAGGTTATCATAGTTCCCATCCACCCCTATTACTTGCTGCAAACACCATTACCAAAATGAGCAGGACACCTTCAATTCCTTCCTTCACTGCACTAAGGGGATTCAAACCAAGAATTGGGAAACCTGCTGGCAGACCATTTACAGAAGAAATAGATGTGAAAGCAAAAGGCCTGGAGGTGTAGATCCAGGATACCAAGGAAAGCCAACAAACAACCTGAGCTCTCTAAAAGCTGCAAACTATCTAGTGCCAGAGCATCACTTAGAACATTTAGTGAATCAGATTAAGAACACATGACCTATGAGTTCTGGTCAAAAGAGGAGACATCAGATTCATATGCTATAGGGAGGACATTGTGCCTTGATTTTCAAGGAACTCAGGGAGAAGACCTAACAAGGAGAAAACTGGAAGTACCTTTCTGATTTGTCAGGGCCTATGTAATGCAGTAGAACTGTTTAAGCACCCCAAACTTTTAAAACTGTATTAGATATAGTAAGATACAAATTATTTTTTTGACCAGCCTTAAGAGACACACAAGCCAGGAAGAAGAAAAGTGTGTGTGTGGTGGGGGAAAGGGGCCTGGAGCTCTCTGCTCCTTCTAGCTCAGGGGTGGGCAAACTTTTTGGCCTGAGGGCCATATCTGGGTATAGAAATTGTATGGCGGGCCATGAATGCTCATGAAATTGGGGGATGGGGTGCAGAAGGGGGAGAAGGCTCTGTGGTGGGGCCAGAAATTAGGAGTTCAGTGTGTGGGAGGAGGCTCTGGATTGGGGTGGAGGGTGGGCTGGGGGTGCAGGCTCTGGGGATGAGGGGTTTGGGGTGCAGGAGTGTGCTCCGGGCTGGGACTGAGGGATTTAGAGGGCGGGAGGGGCATCAGGGTTGGGCCAGGGGCGCGGGGGGGTTGAGGGCTCCAGCTGGGGGCCCTCAGGCTCTGGAGTGGGGGATGAGGGGTTTGGGGTGCAGGTGGATGCTCCGGGCTGGGACCGAGGGGTTCAAAGGGCAGGAGGGGGATCAGGGCTAGAGCTGGGGTGCATGCTCCAGGAGGCGCTTACCGGAAGCAGCAGCATGTCCTCCCTCCAGCTCCTACACAGAGGTGCGGCCAGGCAGCGCTGCGCACTTCCCCATCCACAGGCACTGACCTCACAGCTCCCAGAAGCAGCGGCATGCCCCGCTCCGGCTCCTACGTGGCGGCGCGGTGCCCGCCTTGTCTGCAGGCGCCACCCTGCAGCTCCCATTGGCCATGGTTCCCGGAGCTGCGGGGGGTGGCGCTTGGGGCAGAGGCAGCATGCGGAGTCCCCATAGCCCTGGCTGCCCCTACGCGCAGGAGCCGGAGGGGGGACATGATATATAAACAGAAGTTCATTTAGGGCACCACACAAACACACATCACCACTGAAAAGTCAATGACTACCAACCAACCATTACCACGTGCTAGTATCTAATACTACAGTATTTTCCTATATTTAGGATAAGAGAACAGTGATATTTGCCTGGTAATGACTGGTAAATGCTGTCTGTGAAAAATAGAAATAGCTATACAAAAAAAAAAAGTTTTACAGTAAGTTTATTTTGTAGATTTGTCAAAATCATGACGAAGTTTACCACAAGGATGCTGACACGTTAAATTAATTTAGGAGGAAACAGGCATGAACAAGAGGCACATTCGCTGACTACAGCCAGAAACCATTATTTTACACATACATGTGCTCCGGGATAGATGTTGGCTGGCTATTAGGTAGTCATTATTTGCAATATTATTTGGAAAGGACAACAACTGGTATTTCTTCTATTAGAAAGTATTTTTGCTGTTCTAAAGAGTTACTAAACCAGATCCATCCAGTCTGGTAGTGTGCCTCAAACAGTGGCAGATAATTCCTCCTTCATAGTAAAGCACCCACTGCCCCATAACACAACATTTGAACCAATGTGGTATCAGGGATGAGAAAGAAAAGCATTCTCCCAATCTAATTTGTGTAGGTGATGTGAAGTACTACCTATATTATACAGAGCATAAATCCACTGATTAGACTGAAAATCCAGTCTCCTCCATGGATGCTATTATCAAATGTTCCTCTGAAAGCCAGTAAAGCAGTTTTATTCTAACAGGAGATTAAGAAAGTGGAATGAACACCAAAACCCCAGCTTTCCGTGCAGTCTGAAGAAATCAAACTTCTCTATACAGCACCCTCACCACACCAACACAGAGGAAAAAAGAAAAGTCAGCTGTGTTTCTACGATGCAGACATCAATGTATCACAATACAAACACCAAAAAGGTGACAATAAACCACTCCAAATCCTCTCCTCCAACCAAAGCAAAATGTGCTGGGCAGTGCTATGAAGCCTGGTACCAAGAGGTCTCCTGAAAGCTGACTATAGAATGTACTGTAGCATAGCAGATAATCTTATTACCTACTGTATCCTGAGTAATAATAATTCTTAGCTCTTTTATAGATTGTCAGACACAGTGAATCCAGAGGTCAAGTGCTTAGTTTATACCAGATATTAGTGCATCCCAATATAAACCTATAGATGTTACCAAATTTCATAAACATCTTTATTACACAGAAACATTGTGCAATTTTACAATGCAATACGGTACTCCATATCCTATTTTTACAAGGGTTACAAATCATAAATGACCAAGCCAATCTTAAACCTAAAGATTTGGAAATATGCACTTAAAGACAGCTAGAAAAAAAGAACACTAGCCTAGAGAATTGCTATTTTACAGTAACATTTTAACAAGCAGCAGCTCCCAGCATTCCAGCTATGAGTGAAAAGAGTTTGATTACAACTGGACCGCAACAATCAAAATGACTCTACAGTACTCACCTGATCTTCCTCTTCATCCTCTTCATCTTCTGCCAAACGCTGCCTGCCTACCTCATAGAGCCTGCAAACAGTATCCATGTTCATGGCATCCATGCTTCCTTGATTCTGAAGAAAACCCCCAACACAGCAGTTAGTACCTAGTGGAACTGTTTATGCTTTCTTACATAACTCTATCATGATCTCCATTACAGAGGACAGGTTACGACCAAGAACAAACAACAAAAAGGCATTTTATCTTTTTTATTTGCTACTTACATAGTGTAATTAGTACTAACGTTTATTCGGTTATGTTGCAACGTTTGGCTTTGAGATTCTACCATCTATGCCACTCCCAACAAAGAATTTTATACCCCATAAACCTTCATTTTGACCATTCAACACCCCGCATATCCAACTTTGGGTTTGTTCACCCTCTCCAAAACTGCATGCCAGCTTCCCTTTAGATTCTCTTCCTCCTCTCCCACCTGAACTTTGCCAACAACCACCGCTTTAAAAACAAAGCAGTTTGTCCCAAGTGGGATTTGAACTCTCCACTCTTATAGACCAACTGCTGATACACTAATAGTTTGCATTGGGACCATGGCATTACTGTTAATCGTGCCCCTAAGCATAAGCCCTGCTGGTGTGTCAGGAACAGCACAGTAATCCCCAGGCTAGTATTATGGTGCTACTCTGTATGAAGCATGAGGCGAGAGCCTTATCAAAAGTTAAAACTGCTTCCAATCTGGGAAAGAAATTATTTTATAATGATCCATAAATAGCTCACAATACAAAAAAAAAAACAGACAACCAGTACAAGCCTGTTAGCCACTCCATCACTAGAGGGTAATGGAGAAACTCAGATCATTCCAAGTTACAGATGCATTGATTAAGGCCAGAAGGGACGATTGTGACCTTTTAGTCTGACCTCCTGCATACACAAGCCATAGAATGTCACCCCAGAAATTCCTGCATCAAGCCCCTAACTTCAGGATGTCCATAGCTTCCTTCTTCTCAAGAAGAAACAGGGAGGGTAAGAGAGGCCCAAATAAAAGCTCTGGGTGCACCAGACAGAGGGAGTTTCCTTTTTTGTGCAAGTTTCAATAACAAAAGACTAGAGAATCAGAATAAAAATTTATTTCTCCCTGCTTGTGAGGAGGACGCCTCCTTCTGTAGTATATTTCTTTTAAAGCAAAACAATGTTTGAGGAATGCAGGTGAAGGGTTCCAAGAAGTCCCCAAAATGTGCATATGTTAGAGACAGAGACAGCACTGCATTTAAGCACAAGAGATGGGGTATAGGGGACTGATCACTACTCCCCTATCCACATCAAAGCTCTAGTGCACAAGACATCCGAGACTGATAGTAGGAGCTCCAGAACTTCCAGCTCCAATAGTGGTAGATGTTTATTTTTTTAAAGCATTGCTCTCAGACCACAGCCACAAATACTGGTATCTACTCTTTCCCAACTATCCCAGATCCTTTACCTCAATAACAGCCAAATAGCAATCCTTGCTGTCCGTGCACAAATCAAAGATATTCCGTTTTACATCAATGGTGGCTAGAAAACAACACAAAGTGAACTTAATGGTTACCAGCAGGTTATTCAATGCTTTGCCAAATATACAATCTACAAACATGTCTGGACAGCTATTGCTAAAACAAAAGCATGTTTAACACTTCTATCTAATTTTAACCAGTAATGGAGAATATTTCTAAGCTGATAACACTGAGCTAGTCAGTTCTCATACTGATTTCCATAGCACCCCTAACTGTGCAAGTATGGCTACTGGGTTTTCTGTGAAGGGGAGAGACCAAGTTGGCCTCTCAACTTCCAATGAGGTAGTGACTGAGATGGACAGAGGTTTGGGTCATCTTTTCTCATCCCAGCACCTGGAAGCCAGAGGCCATGTTTACTCACTCCTGTTGCTGCTGCACTGAGCTCAGCTCCAGCAGCGCTGCGGGCTGGAGGCTGAACTGACAGACATTTGAGCTGGAGATAGGAACAAATCCTGATGGGAGAGAGGAAGGTAGGGGAGAAAAATGGGAACTTCCATGAAGCTGCGCAATTACAGCCTAGGCCATACCACTGACTATTTCTCAGATTCATGTCTGACTTGGTGGAAGGAAAACCAGAGCTGGTACCTGTAGGCCACAGAGTGAGTGAAGAGAAGAAATCATGTACTGGAGCAGAAATTCTAACTCAAGCTAGTTTAGTGTTGAAGACAAAGTTTGTGCTTGGAACAAGGTATATTAAACAGAACTTGTTTTCATAAGATATTGTGGGGAGGTAACAGGTGGGGTTAAATAAAGAAAAATTTAAGTCAACCTGCACCAAACCCACAAAGCAACCCCTGGCAACTGCACCTTCATCCTCACCTATAGGTTTATAGTCCGTTGCATTGAATGTCCTGAAGGATGACCCAAAGGGACTTCTCATCCTCTCCTCCAGTAGGTCATCTTCATCATCTGCCTGCAACATAGCTGACAAGGGAAAGACTATTAGGCAAGTCCATGCCCCATTTACAATGCTGCCTCTAATCATTTTCTGATCCTGTCAGGGTCCACACAATACTATGATTTTTTTTTTTTTTTTTAGGTTTTTGCTTTTAATAATTTGGCAAAACCCCATTTAACCATGTACTGTTCCCAAGCTGTCTTTCACAACATTGAAGGTTATGAAGATTAGCAAATAAAATAGAAGCAGATTCTTTCCACAATCATTACAAGCCAAACTTTTGCATTGCATTACAAATTTTCAAAGGCACAAATGGAGTTTGATGCCCAACTTCTATTGACCTTTGGTGGGAGTAGAGTGCCTAACTTTTGTTTGTGCCTCCTATTAAAACTTACTAAATAAACAGATTTTTTTTTTTAAATCTCTCCCTACAAGTTATGAGCAGAGGATTTGGAGTCAGGACCCTTGGGTCGCCTCTGAGCAGGGGAAAGGAGAACATCTAGTTGTTAGAACAGAAGATTCTGAATTTATGACTAGGGAATATAATTAAAGACTATCATAATGCATATGCAAAAGGAGCCTAATTAAGGTTGCACAGACCATCTTAATTGTGGCATTGGACTACTTGACATTGCAACTTAATGTTCTTTTAATGCAGTTGAGTGGGTGTTCACTCATTCTGTTCCTTAAGGCAACTTGCTCACGGCCCACGGCTCACTGCTTTCTAGAGGATTACAACTTAATATACTCCAAAGGAAGCAAACTGTTTCATAATCTGACCATAGATTGGTTCAAAATTGCAAAAGTGGCCAGTATATTTCCTTATGTTCCAAAATCCCCAGAAACTGCTAAAACCAGAGGTTCAGATTCCCCTTGAGGAGCGCAACTGAAGTTCAGTGGCCATGTATCCTTAACATGCTGCTCTATCCAGAAGCATCAGATTAATAGGCGATGCACTGACAGTAAAGTTCCACACTGTCAAATTAGATACCACTATTAGAGGACAGGTAAAGTGTAGCCAGTGACGTTCTAAACAGCACACTAAGGAGTTGGTGGACTCTACAGGTCCCCACCATGCAATGATTCACCGTAGTTTTTATGAGTTGCAACCTCCCTTAAAAATGACTGAAGCCAACTACAGCACTCTTTCCTCATGTAAGTTACAAAGTACAGCCATTGGCTGGAAAAAGTTTCCATTTGTCTGCTTTACTATGAACATGAGGGAAAGAACACCCCTACCCTCGGCTTCTACTGCCAAATCCAAGGAGATTGAGGAGAACAACAATGCCATGGTGCAATACTAAGAGACATCCTACCTCCATACATAACTGTACCAGTGTAGTTGAAGACTACACGGCACTGATCCAATGCTGGTACCGTGTGCAGCAAATGGAACGTTCGAAGATCCCACTGAAGAAAGAAGTTAAGGAATAACACACGACAAACTTTCCATTTTAACTCCATGGTGAGCAGGAGATTACTAGTGTCCAACTAATGAAGCTTACTTGCCAGGTCAGGCAAATACTCAGCTCTCTTCTACCATCACAAGCCCTCCAGCATGAACAAAAATATAATTAAACATGTTGTACCAAGTCCTCAGCTGTAAGCACGGTGGTTATGATGAAGTTTTTGGTGAGGAGAGAAATGATCCCCTGAATGAAATGAAAGTGGTAAAACTACAAATATCTATGAGTCACACCTGAAAGGGCAGAATATAACATGCATCAACAGAAAACCCTCTCAACTCCCTCTGTTGCTGGAGAGGTCCATATGTCCCTCTCCTCTCCTGCCTCCCTTTCTGAAAGTCTTAATTCCCCACTCCACCTCCGTCTCACCCAATCTTTAACATAACCAGTGTCTTACCACCAAGACTACAGAGATGTAAGAACCTTCACAATGAAAACAGAAAGGAGTTGTACTTGCATGGAGAGCACCACTGAGAGTTAGCACAGGAAGTGTGGCCCAAGTGAAAGTCTGGTACTGAGGCAGGTAAGCTTCTAAATTAGTTCATTCAATGTAATACACAGAGGAAAAACTCCTGTTTAAATTATGGTAGTAGAATATCAGCAGCAGATCAATCAAGATGAGGGGCACCCAGTTTACTGCATAGAGTGCAGAATGTGTGACTGCTTGCCTTATGGCCAAATGCAGCACCCTGAGACTAAAATTATTCAAATAGACAGAAATATTTAGAGACAAAACACTGAAAGCTGAATCCACTTCAGAACTAGCTGCCCCAATCCTCCAGCTTAGAAAGCCAGTCTCCCAATGAGGCCAATGTGGAAGAGAAGGACAAATTTCCCTAGTTGGAACCCACTATTATTTCTTACTCACCATGGCAGTCACTCCAGGAGATGGGGTTACAGATTAAATAGCTAGAAATATCAATAGTTCAGCATGTGGTGATCATGAAATTTGACTATTGAATGTGCAGGTAAAAGATCTCATGAGACATCTAGACAGACTTATAGCAAATGCTGGGGATTTGCTCATAAGACATGCCATATTGGTAAGACAGACAGAAAAGTCATCCTGGAAGTTAAATTTAGACTATTGCGGGGGGGGAGGGAGGGGATAAGGAAACACTTTGAACCCTGGCCTCCATAGCATCTCTCTCTAAAAACTGGATGAGCTTGGCAGGCCTGATTTCAAAATCTTAGTGTATAGGTGAGAGCATGGAGAAGACTGGAGGAGTTTACACTAGTAAACTACAAAAGTAGCTAGTGAGAAGTAAAAGAAAATTAAAATTCTAGAACTCAACATGTAGGTTATTTAAACATACCATACCGTTAAGCAAAAAAGAATCAAGAGGGCAAGAATTAAAAACACAAATGACAGACAGTACGGTTAAATGGCAAAGCTCAACAGTTTCAGAGGTGTCCTTCAGAAAATAGAAATGTGAAGCCATTAGAAATAAATAAATAATCCTCTCTTAAATCGTGTTTTTCTGCCATGACACTCAAAGCACTTCACCAAATAAAGTCAGTATCATTACCTCCAGATTGTGAAATTGAGGTACAGGGGTAAAATGGACTTGCTGAAATGTTTCACAGCAGGTCACTGGCAGAGCTAGGATTACCACCCAGGTCTCCTGACTCTCAGTTTAGTGCCCTATCCATTAGAACATGTTGCCTTCCAGATGGAGATTAAACTAAGGCAGGTAAAGTGTAAGATGCAAGTTAGAAGGGCTAGGAGAGAATCTGATGTGCAAATAACCAAAAACGATCGAGAAATTCTTTAAATTGGAAGTAGAAAGCCTGCAAAAGAGCTACTATATCTGCTGAACTAACAGTGTTAAGGAAACAAGTAAAGAGAATAAAGACAGGACACACAACCCAGGATTATGTCTGTGCATCAAATTTCACTGCAGAAGATGTTGGGGGGGGGGGGAGATACCTACCTCAGACCTACTTTTTTCACATCACAGACATCAGATTAAGCTGTCAAAATGAGAAGGTACTAGAACAAACTGATGAGTTAAAGAGCAAGAAGTTACTAGGACTAGAATCCAAAAGAATTTAAGAATGAATATGTTAAACCACTAACAAATATACACAATCTGTCATTAAAGTCCGTTATAGTACCAAAGGACTGGAGGGGAGAAAAGGTTGTGCGTATCTTAAAAAAAAAAAAAGGAAGTGTTGGAGTGAGAATTACAGACCAGTAATCCCTACTTCAGTATCCGGTAAGTAAATTGGCTGGAACAGCAGCTAAAAATAGAATACCTAAACGAGAATGGTAAGATACACAAAATAGCATGGCTTCTCTGAAGAAAAATGGTGCCTCTAATCTACTCAAATTGTTTGAGGAGATGAACGGAGGTATAAGAAGGAGAACCAGTTGACATAATTTGAGTTTATAAAAGACTTTTGAAAAAAATTCTTTATTAAGAAATCTAATGCATGTGGGGTAAGTGGCAACATTCCATCTTGGATTAGAAACTGGCTATCAGACAGAAATGGTAGGAATAGTCAATTTTCAGTGTGTCCAAAGAGTAAGAGGGGGGATGTCTCAAAGTTCTATACTAGGGGACGGTTTTAAAAATATTTATTAATGAGCAAATGAACTTGGGCACGGGAGGAGGTAAAATTTGCAGAGGACAAAAAGTATTTAGATCACTCAAGAGCTTCAGAGAGTCCTAAATAAAGCTAGGTAAATAGGCAGTACAAAGGCAGATAAAATTCAATGTTGTCAAATGCAAGATAATGTACATTGGAAGGAATAATCTAAATTATTCACTCACTACAAATCAATTTAGAACCGAGCAATCAGTCAGGAAAGTCCTGGTGTCACTATGGCAGTTCAATGGAAAAAAAACAAACAAAACCCCTCTGTTCAATGCACAGCAGCGTTTTTTTTAAAAAAAAAAGCAATCAAAAAATGTATAAGGAATGGGATACAAAAGTGACAACATAATGCCTTCATATAAAGCAATGGTCTGCCCTTACCTGGGTCAACGTTGGCCACCCTAGCCTCAAAAGGGATAGCAGAAATAGAAGGGGGAATCAGGGTCAAGAAATACAAGCATGAAAAGATTGTTCTCAATACTAAACCATCTCAAAGAGGGAACAAGACTGAAGTACATAAGATAATGAATGATACAGAGACGGTAGGTCAGGCATTCCTGTTTACCCTCTCATAACACTATAACAAGGGACGTCCAATGAAACTGAATGGCAATAACATTTAAAAGTGAACAAACGAAACCTTTTTATATAAAGAATTAACTAATATTTGCAACTCACTGCCAAAGCATTACTGAAGCCAAGAGTTTAACAGGATTCCAAAAAGTATAGACATCTATATGGATAATGAGAACATCGACAATTGCTTTACAGGGCACTTTTGTTTTTAAGTAGAGATAAAGTACTGGGTTTTATAAGGGCATTGGTTCTCAAACTTTTCACTACTATGACCCCATACTACAAAAAGTAAGCAGTTGCAGACCTCTCTCCCATCTAGCCACTAAGAAAGGTCCGGGGCTGGGGGGGCGGGGGAGGGGGGGGTTGGGAGGTCACAACAACTGTTCCTGTTCACAACCCCGGGTCAAGAACTCACCCAGCATTATTCAGATGGCACCCACGGGCCACATCCAGCCTGCAGGGGCCTTCCCTTTGGCCTGCCAGGCATACGTTGTTCCCTCCTGCTCCCCACTGGGGCCTCCATTGTAAAGGCGGCCCCACTACATGGCTCCAGCCCTGAAGTCACCTGCCAGGCAACCCCTTTCCCTCCCCAGCTGCAAAGCCTCCTCTGAGCCAGCAGGTGTCAGGCAATAGGGATGGGTGGGAGACAGGGAGTGGTGCTCAGAGGCAGACGAGCACAAGAACACTGCAGCAAGGGGAGCACAGAGGCTGGTGCTGTCAGGTGTCTGGGGTGGAGACGGAGCCAGGGGCTCTGTCCTTACAGCCAAGCCCCCAACTGGGAACAAAGATAGATGGAGGCAGGGATGAAACGGGCTCTGGGGGGCGTCACCCCTTGCTCCACTCCTCCATCTTCCTCCCACTCAAGTATTAATGAGGCGGCACCTGACTCCTGCAGCGACTCCACACACACCCCTGCTCCACCCTCAGGGACTGAAAATCCTGGTTACCCCCAAATGACCATGGGGAACACATTGCTCATTTGGATAATCAGGATTTTCAGTTCGCTGAAATTTGGACAAACGCACTTCACCTGTACCTGGCATGACTGTGAACAGAGGGAAAATAAACTGAAGCGCATCTCAAAACATGCCTCTAATTGGCCTAGCAGTCTGCATGCCAGTCAAAATCAGCCAACATGCCATCTTTGGTCCACCTGCCATAAGTTGCCAATGCCTGCCAGCAAGGCAAAGTAGCAGTGCTCTCTCCATGCTATTTGCTTCCCACCAAGTCAGTCTGCTGAAATCAGCTGAGTCATAAAAATGGCTCTCTACTCTGACAGAAAAAATGTAAAATTGATACCAAAAACAGATAATTTAATGGAGAACGGATCATGAATATTTGTTCTTTCTACCAAATGTAGCCAAAGTGAAGCCAATATTCTTGTTGTGCAACAAGTGTGTTTCTGTCATAAAGGAATACAACTTGAGATACCACTTTTATATGAACCATTCAACTTTCAATGACAATTATCCTTTGAACTCAGAGACACGGTGTTCAAAGGTCGACTCCCTAATCACATCTTACAATTATGGAAGTAAGATGCTCATGAGTTCTGCATCACAACAGGAGAGGGGTATGGGTGCTTCTCTATGAGCAGCCTGGACTCTGGCGTGAAAGATGAAGCCCTTCATGGATTCCAAAACCATCAAAGAGTGTATGCTGGCTGTTCTCCAGGAAGTGGAAGCTGATGAGAAGATGAAGGAAGCCATCACGAACACTGTCAAGCAAGTTCCTGTCAGACATGACTGCAATGCGCCCACGTCCAGGCTTTGACGAAGCTTTCCATTGATCGTTGAAAGGTCTGAGAGGTGCTGAAGTTTGTGTCAGTGGCCATTGACTAATCAATTACAATAAAGACATAGCGCAGCTGTGTTTGAATGTGAGCTACTTTGATGGTCAAACCTTCTGAGAAGAACTTTTGAGTTTGATGCCCCTGGAAACATTTTTCCCTGGAGATGTCGTATTTGAAGAAAATCAATGGAGCGTTTGATAAACAGCAACTCTCACTAAGCAACATTTGCTTTCTGGTAACAGATGGCAACCTTCAATGCTGGCAAATGGCAGCACAACCAGCGGAAATAGCATCACAACTGAAAGCCCTCTAACAAAGTGTGCTATGTGCCAAGTTGAGTGGGGAATTCAAAGACGATAAGGAGACTGATGAAAATACTCAATTTCATCAGAGCTTTCTCAAGTCTGCAACAGACTATTTTGTGAGCTGATTGCTGGGCCCTCTGCAAACCATGATGACCATCTTCTCCAGAATGATATTCACTGGCTTGGTGAGGCTACATCACTGGCATGCTTCTGCGAGCTCTAGGTTCAAGCTGTTGAGCAGCCACAAGGAGGAATCTGAATATCTGGCCCTTCTAGAGATATTGAATTCATGGTCAAATCAGCATTTCTTTGCAACATATTTGAAGATAAGCCACAACCTTGACAAGAAGCTAGAAGCTTTTCAGAAGCAGCTGGACATATTTCTCATGGATTTGAGCACTGGAAAGCTTTTATACTTTATTCAATTCAACAACCATTGATCAGCACTGGAGACAGATGATGTGATCAATCCTCTCATGACAAGCTGCCTTTAACAGCGACAGGACAATTTCAGCACCCAATTTAGAGATTTCTTTCATGCCAAAGGATGTAATTGGTTTTGTACATGATCTTTTCTCCATACCACCTGAGCATGACTTCTCATCTCACATCCACGTGATCCTCCCTGTAACAGATGAGGGGGCCCTGCAGCTAGAACTAGTCGACCTGCAGACCTCTGACATGCTGAAGAAGGAATTCAAGAACACGGAAAACATGACATCCTGGACATGTTATCTGGACACAGAAAAATACCCAAACCTCAAGAAACTCCCCCTCCTGGAAATCTCAAATGTTCAGATCACCATACATGAGCAAATCCAGATTTGTAGTCAGAAGCACATTCAAGAATGTGCTGTTAAACAATACTAGAGTATCATTTATTTAAATATTTTTGGATGTTTTCTATATTTTCAAATATATTGATTTCAATTACAACAGAATAGAGTGTACAGTGCTCACTTTATATTTATTTTTGATTACAAATATTTGCACTGTAAAAAACAAAATATTTTTCATTCACCTAATACAAGTACTGTAGTGCAATGTCTTCATTATGAAAATTGAACTTACAAATGTAGAATTACGTACAAACTGCATTCAAAAATAAAACAATGAATAATTTTAGAGCCTACAAGTCCACTCAGTCCAACTTCAGCCAATCACTCAGACAAATAAGTTTGGTTACAATTTGCAGGAGACAATGCTGCCTGCTTCTTGTTTACAATGTCACCTAAAGTGAGAACAGGCGTTCACATGGCACTGTTGTAACTGGCGTCACAGAACATTTATGTGCCAGATGTGCTAAAGAGTAATATGTCCCTTCATGCTTCAACCACCATTCCAGAGGACATGCGTCCATGCTGGTGACTGGTTCTGCTTGATAACAATCCAAAGCAGAACAGACTGACACATGTTCATTTTCATCATCTGAGTCAGATGGCACCAGCAGAAGATTTTTTTTTTTTTTGTGGTTTGGGTTCTGTAGTTTCCACATCTGAGTGTTGCTCTTTTAAGACTTCTGAAAGCATGCTGCACACCTCGTCCCTCTCAGATTTTGGATGGCATTTCAGATTCTTAAACCTTGGGTCGAGTGTTGTAGCTACTTTTAGAAATCTCACATTGGGACCTTCTTTACGTTTTGTCAAATCTGTTGTGACAGTGTTCTTAAATATGCGCCGGGTCATCATCTAAGACTGCTATAACATGAAATATATGGCAGAATGCAGGTAAAATAGACCAGGAGACACACATTTCTTCCCCAAGGAGTTCAGTCAAAAATTTAATTAATGCATTTTTTTTTTAAACGAGCATCACCAGCATGGAAGCATGTCCTCTGGAATGGTGGCCGCAGCATGAAGTGTATACGTATGTTAAGCATATCTGGGATGTAAATACCTTGCAACGTTGGCTACAGAAGTGCCATGCAAACTCCTGTTCTCACTTTCAGGTGACATTTTAAATAAGAAGCCGGCAGCAGTTCTCCCGTAAATGTAAACAAACTTGTTTGTCTTAGCGATTGGCTGAACAAGAAGTAGGACTAAGTGGATTTCTAGGCTCTAAAATTTTACATTGTTTTGTTTTTGAGAGCAGTTATGTAACAAAAATAATCTACATTTGTAAGTTACACTTTCATGATAAAGAGATTGCACTACAGTACTTGTATGAGGTGACTTGAAGAATACTATTTCTTTTATCATTTTTACAGTACAAATATTTGTAATCAAAATAATAATACAAAGTGAGAACTGTACACTTTGTATTCCGTGCTGTAATAGAAATCAATATACTTGAAAATGTAGAAAAACATCCAAAAATAAGTAATACATTTCAATTGGTATTCTATTGTACAACAGTGCGATTAATTATTTTAAATCGCGATTAAATTATGAGTTAATCGCGTGAGTTAACTGCTATTAATCGATAGCCCTAGTAAATAATAGTACAGACAAAAACTCTCTATTAGCCACCACTATGCCAATGAATTATTGCAAGAGGAGTGAAGCTTGTGGGTCACATGTTAAATGACAGAACTTTTTATTTAGACACAAAATTCAGTAAAACTGATGAACAAAAGCTCGAAAAAGGCAAACAAAATGATGTGGTGATGAGGTTTTAAGTGTCAGATCAGAAACAAGGATGCAGGACTAAGGGAGAGCACTGAGTGAAAATATCGATCATTACCACTTCAGCTGGATATAGAACTTTGACTCCCAACGTAGACTGTCATCATGTGAAACTGCAGCTAAAATCATCATTTACCTTTATCCAAATGTCCAGTTATCCAAAGGTAATGAATGTCCCCGAAGCTAAAAGTTTCACCTATGGATAGGCTAGCCCATAAGTGTTCACTGGGGGGGGGGGGGGGAGAAGAGGGTACATCTTCTTCTGAAGCATTAGGCACTGAGTTAAGATCAGGGGTTTTCAACCAAAATTGGGTTGCCAGAATGTTTCAAAAGATGGAGTGGCAGCTCCTGTGACTCCTGTCCCATGGGGTGGGCTGGGCTCGTTTCCCTGCTCCAGGCACTGCAGCCTCTGGGGTCCCAGTGCCACGCAGGTTTAGCCCAGCTGTCATGACGACAGGAGTCCGGGTAGGCCATTTGAGTGAATGGCACTGCAACCCCATGACCCAGGTCACAACTCCACTCACACAAATTTGGTCCAGTCGGGGGGGGGGGGGGGGGGGGGGCAAACCTGAGCAGCATTGCAGCTCTGGAGGTTGCAACACCCAGAGCGGAGAGCCAAGCCCAGCCAGTCCCACAACACAGGAGATGCAGGAGCAAACACTGTGGGGTGAGTGCTGGGCAGGACCCAAGCCCCCAAAAAGGCGGGATCCAACCAAAACCATCCCAGAGCCTCCACCCCCAGACTACTTACTGGGTTGCGACAAGCCCTAAAAATTTGTAAATGGGTCCTCATCCCAAAAAAATTGAGAGCACCTGGTTTAGATGGACTATTGATCTAACCTGCATAATTCCTATGTTCACCCTGTTATGTATTAAATTCATGTATTAAAGCTTCAGTTACTACCACAGTGAAATTCTGTGAAATTCTATTTCTGCTTATCATATGATGCAGCTGGACAGTTATACAGGCTGCTGCAATCAGACCACCTGTTTGTCAGTACAAGGTTTTATGTTTCCAGTGTATTAGTGTTACAACTGAGGTAAAAGGATACAATCTCTGTGTTGACTATGACCTCTAGCCCATTAGGATGAAAAACTCCACTGATAGTCATGTTGAATTTGTCAAACTTGTGGATGGCCTGTGCAGAACGGACATCCCAGAGCACCCCATCATTTAGGACAAGGTCATCTGTGGGGTTAAAGGTGGCGCAGTTCTTCTTGTAGTTGTTGGCAAGATCTGGGTTAAACAGAGTCAATAGCTTGTTGCCAGTCTGAATATCATAGATCTTTTAGATTAAAAAGAAAGAGAAAGATTAGTTAAGATTTGTAGTTCTATCAGTGCCCAAGAACACTATGTACCATCCCTTCCAGAATGTTTTTGGTGATCCCTCTCACCCTAGCTTTCCTTATGCATCACAAATGAGAGCTTGCCAATCTCCCTTCCAAGGCATCAAACATTCAGACAGAGTTCTCCAGGCCAGAATCTGCATTTCCCCATATATTCAGATAATGCTTAGCTCATCTGGGGCTCTCTAACATGTTTAAGAAGCTTGAGATTGGTACTAGAAAACTAACCCAGTTTTGAAAAATAGGTTGCGAAGTTTTAGACAAAGGCAGCATTTAGCCAGTCTGCTACAGAAATATTTAAACTAACTTTAAAGTGATATTTACAGGCTACAAGCAAAGAAAGAGTCCATTAGCACACAGTGAAGAAAACCCTGAAATATAGGAGAGAAGGAGTTCAAGTTACTGGCAATTACACTACATGGTCTCACTAAACTGTGCCCTTATTTCCCTGAGAAGGATTTTCACAACCAAAGACAAAACCTTCATACTTTTTGTGCCTGTGACTATTTTCTCAGAGGTATTTCTCACAGCCTCGTTTCCTTCTGACCCCTGCAATGAAGCCATAAGCCTGTGTTTTTTGGATATCAATTTGTTGCCAGGTGATCACATTGCAAACTCAGATTTGATTTCCCTGGAGTGCCAAAACACTGGAAAAGCTGGACAAGGATGGATAACTCATTTGTTTAAACAAAAATATACATGAAAATTAGCAGGAGTGGCAAGGAAAACGATGAACAATCTGAATAAGTATGCTTTGTGACGTTTTTTGTCAATGTTTCTTCAGGTGAGATAATCCCTGTAATGAATTCTGTCTAGAACTGGGACCTTTAAAAGAGGAGAGGAACCCTTCAGATTGCAGGATTTTCATGGCCTGATATGTGCAAAATGTTGAAAGAGTATTATGCAGAATACACAGATAATTTAAACCAACTTATTTGTCACTGTAAAGCAAGCTCATTCTGTGCATTCCTGCTGGAAAACTTCCAATATCCCGTTTCCCTCAACTGCTGGTGAAGTACTCTTTATGGCAAAACCTTTCATTTATAAAAAGCTGCCATAACTTCTTCACAGCTGCATGTGTTCCAGTACAATTCCCTGCAGAACATCTCTCAAATGAATGGCTCATCAGGCCAGATACTAGATATGCCCATTACAATTAGAGGCACCATATGTCTAAAGGCAGGTGGCATACCATTCAGCATTAGAACCTCACTCAATTTTCAGGTTATCCCAATGCTTTTAAATGCAGTGAATAAGCTAATCTACACTTTTGAAGCTGTTCCTGTAAAGCCTTTAATTTGCCAGTTACATACAGCTCCACCGAACCCACATCAGTTAACAGATGGTACGGGTAGGGGAATAACCTTGTCATGGCTTCAAAGAATCAATTTCCACTGGTACTTACATGGGCAATGTCCCCTTTCGTGCCAATGACCCTATCCTGAGAGTGCTTGCTGAACTCCACATAGTGATCATCTGGGAAGGAATGCCTGCACAAAAACAATCAGTGATGAGGTCAATGAGCAGCAGATTCAGACTGTCCATTCTGAATCAGACACACACTGTGGAAATACTTCTGGCAGAGGTTACAATTTTTAACACACAAGAAATAAAACCTAAAAGAGCATTCTCTGCTCCACTGACCATAGAAAATGGCAGTGCTAAAATGCACACACCAGCTGAGAGTTGTCCATTTGTCAGAAGAGTATTTCCTATCTACAGTCACAAACAGTACAGCTGTGAAACACACCAGCAGCAAGGCAATTTGTGATCAAAAGTCACCTTAGAACATTAACTGCAGCTGCTCAAGAAGACGAGGTGACATTATATTTGCTAAAGAAGGCTAGGGGAAACATGTAAAATTCCCACATGCATAGATTTGAGTGCATAAAATCTCCTGTCCATAACATGCCTTCCAGTTAATTTAAACATGGTCACATTAAAAAGTTTTTGCTATTGCCCATAGTCTAGTAGGCAATGGTTAAACCTTTGAGAGAGGGGAATCTCTCCCTTCTATTTTCTAAAGAGACTAAAGAATGGTTAATATTGAAATTAATTTAACTTTGCCATGTTTGCAGTTCATAGAATATCAGGGTTGGAAGGGACACCAGAAGGTCATCTAGTCCAACCCCCTGTTCAAAGCAGGACCAATCCCCAGACAGATTTTTACCCCAGTTCCCTAAATGGGCCCCTCAAGGATTGAACTCACAACCCTGGGTTTAACAGGCCAATGCTCAAACCACTGAGCTATCCCTCGCCCCAGTAGCCATCTGCACCGCAAAATTTACCATGCAAATTACTGTGCTACACTTTTTCAGTAGCCAGCCTTAAAAGACTGTCATGATAATTTACCAATGAAGCAAAAAACAAAAAAAATGCTACTTATTTGCTTTTTATCAATATCACAATTTCATTCATCTGTCTCAAGTAAATATCCTCCAGGCAAATAGAATTTTGTAGGGCTATCTGCATCCAATGAAGTGATGAAGACACAACAACATAGGAACAGAGCCAGACTTTTTTATTCAAACACTAACAATTTGAATGTTCTGGTCATAGTTATGTTGCACTATCCTTTTACACAATATAACACTACCCATTTTTTTCCTTTGAAGTTATTTCATTTAACTGGTTTCCTGATAACTTTTAATTGTTCTAATTTTGTTTGATCATTTTAAACTAGTCAATACTGTGTGATCTTCTACAAAACCTCTAGGATAGGTAAGATTCCTTTCCCTTATCCCTAAAACAGAAGTAGTATTCAGAAGCTTGCTTTCAGGATGCACATCAACGACTCTACTAAGAAACCAGGAGCTGAAATGTTCCTTAATTTGGCCTTTGAGTACAAAAGGCTCTCTTAAGAGACCCAGATTTAGTGTAAATGTACATACCGTGCTCTAAATATTTTCTCGTTTTATAAGAAAAACTTGTTAATGTCTCAGAGTATATAGCGTCTGGTGGGATTTTCCCCCACTGCCCCAAACTCACATCTTTGGTTGGAATTAGGGATGTCAATTAATCGCAGTTAACTCAAGCGATTAACTTAAAACAAATTAATTCGATTTAAAAAATTAATCACAATTCATCGCAGTTTTAATTGCACTGTTTAACAATAATAGAATACTAATTTAAATTTCTTATAAATATTTTTAGATTTTTTTCTACATTTTCAAAATATACTGATTGCAATTACAACACAGAATACAAAGTATACTGTGCTCACTTTATATTTTTTTTATTACAAATATTTGCACTGTAAAAAGGATAAACAAAAGAACAGTACATTTATGAGAGATAATGCTACTTGCTTCTTATTTACAATGTCACCTGAAAGCGAAAACATGGCACTTTTGTTGCTGGTGTTGCAAGGTATTTACATGCTAGATATGCTAAACATTCATATGTTAAACACGCATATGCCCCTTCATGCTTCAGCCACCATTTCAGAGGACACACTTCCATTTAGATGATGCTCATTAAAAAAATAATGCACTAAATTAAATTTGTGACTGAACTCCTTGGGGGAGAATTGTATGTCTCCTACTCTGTGGTTTTACCCACAGTCTGCCATATATTTCATGTTATGGCAGTCTCAGATGACAATCCAGCACATTTTGTTTGATTTAAGAACACTAACTACAGATTTGACAAAACACAAAGAAACAAACTTGTTTGTCTTAGTGATTGGCTGAACAAGAAGTAGGACTGAGTGGACTTGTAGGCTCTAAAGTTTTACATTGTTTTGTTTTTGAGTGCGTTTATGTAAAAAAAATTCTACATTTGTAAGTTCCACTTTCATGATAAAGAGACTGCACTACAGTACTTGTATGAGGTGAATTGAAAAGTACTATTTCTTTTATCTTTTTTACAGTACAAATATTTGTAATAGAAATATAAAATGAGCACTGTATACTTTGTATTCTGTGTTATTGAAATCAATATATTTGCAAATATAGAAAACATCCAAAAATATTTAAATAAATGGTATTCTATTATTAACGGTGTGATTAAAACTGTGATTAATCATGATTTTTTTAAATCTTGTGATTAATTGCAATTAATGTTTTTAATTGTTTGACAGTTGGAATAGGTTTCCTAGCATATAGCAGCTCTCAACTGCCAAGTACTTGAATACATTTTTGCAGTTTGCCATTCCAGGGGTTTTGGGGTACATTTAAAGGTTCTTCTTTAACTTTGTGCATTTCAGACTATCAAAGAGTACCTACTTCATGTCAAAGACAGATTTCATCCCCCACAGCGCAGACAATGGTTGGCTCCACGTAGCAGATGTTAGCAGTAAAGATCCATCCTGTAGTTCAATGGTGTGAGAAAACAGCAGAGCAATACAAAGTGGAGTTATTGGTACACAAGTGTATTTTCTCACATGTACAATAGGGGTTTAGGAATGCTCAAAGGACCCTTTCTCACTGCACTACTCAGGAAGGGTGATCAGGTGGTAAATTATACCACTATACAATATTCCTCAAAAATGTTATGGCCATCTAAAGGAGCGATACATTATGATGGCAGTAGATGAGAAGGGGGTAATCCTTACCTAAGCTCCAATGCCCTGTGAGTGGAGAGGAGAACTCTTTTTTTTTTTTAATATCTTCCTAGATTCTTGCACATCAGGTTTCAAAAGGAGAGTTCTTTGTTACAGCCATTTGTATTTCTCCTATACATATGCAAAGCCACTTCAATACCCCTCTTCGTCAGCCTTACAAACACAGGTTATCTATGCAGACACAAAGCTATTGCATCCCTCTTGTGCCGTTAGGTAAAAGGAAGGATTTATATAATTCTAAGGGAGGAGAGCAAAAACTGTTCCACTGTTATTCTGCTAGTATTTTTGTAGGCTATGCTGCAAACTAGCCAGTAGATGTGCTTTGGTTCCATGTAATCCATATGGAGCAAAAACAGGACAAGGTTTAAACCACAGGAACTCAATGTTTAGATGAGGTCTTTGACTCCTTACCCTGGATGGCTCAAGGTGCGTGATGGCAGAGTTATGGCAGTTGTAACTGGCCTCCTCCTGCCCACTGAAAACATTGTAGAGCTTCAGCTGCCCAGTGCAAGTGCCCAGCATTAGGAATCGCTCCCGTGCAGAGAATGCACAGCAGGTAAAGCCACTTTCATCCTCATTTGCTTCCCGGAACACAGAAATTGGACGAAACCTGGGGAAGGAAAGAATGTAGAAAAGTGACCCAAAAGGGAGGAAAGAAAAGCAACAATAAACAAGGGTGGGACGATCTTAAAACCTGTGCTTGAAAGCTCAGGTAGCTACAGTTATTACTTCAGCTTTCTTTTTAGGGGAAGATTAGAGAGAATGACACCAGTGGAGTAGAAAGAAAACAGCTGACACTGTGGCTTGTAACATTAGGATTTGTGCCGTGCAAGATGAAATCCTTGAGTCATAACATTCTACCAGATGTAAAATCTGGATTTAATACCTTCCAAGTTGGACTGGTGGAAAATCTGTGGCATGGTCACATGGGAAAACCTGGCCAAGTGGCTAAGACCTCATGAAAGAAGCATAGAACAAGCAAAACAAGGAGAGAGGGTACATCAGGTGTCTCAGGATCATAATTTTTTTTAGGTGGTAGTGTGGTTTTATCACCACCAAAAAAGTTTGCATCAACATATGATCATTTTACAGACTTATCAGCTCCTCCCATTTATTCCACATCTGAAGAAGTCACAGACTTCTGTGTAGAGTAGGACAGCACTACTGGTGGCTGTGAGGAAGAGGAGATGGGGGTAGGCTGCAAGAACAAAATAGAGATCCTGTATTCATTAATTTGCCAAAAGCCCTGGATCGGACAGATAACCTCATGCCTTCAGTAGCTCAGCCTTTCTGCCTCAATTGCCTCACCTGTAAAGTGGGGATTACAATACTTACCTCCCAGGGTAGGGTCATGAGGCTTCATTAGTGTCTTTACGACACTCTGAAGCTTGAAGGGGCTATATTAAGTGCTAATAAATAGCAAAGAGAAACAGAATAGCTTCTTAAATTGGATTTGAAAAGTTCTCCCAATTGTCACCGTAGAAGAGAAATGTTTTTATCTGTCCAAGGAATGAGGATTCTGGGACCTGCATCCACCTTTGTGGCAGGTAAGACCTTTTGGCACAGACACCACCCAAAGAGGATTTGAGAAACATTCCTTTCTTCCTTACCTGCTGAATATAAGGTGTCTATCAAAGCATCCACCGTCCACCCCTCCATACTTCGGAAAGGCCGCCCTACGGGTCAGCCGCGAGGTAAAGTTAGTTGGCGCCTGGCGCCTCTGTTTTGGCTCAGGGCACTGGTGGGGAGTAAAGAGAGAGAAAGGGGGGCAGGTGGCAACAGGGTTCTTGCAGCGGGCATGCTGCTCCCTAAGGTACTCTGTAATTATACTGTCCAGCGTGGGTGGGGAAGGGAGGTGTCTGTCCAGCTGCTTTTTGATGGCTGGGCTCTGGCTGTAGGCGCCGTGGTCCGATTTTTGTCTCAGCACTCTGATTTTCCTGCCATTGCAGGGTGGTGGCCTCTCTCTGATGAAGCTAATCCTGCCAATCAAAGGGGAGTTGCTGGCATAAGAAGGACCTGGAAGGGCAAGTGGACCCTGGGATACAGAAGGCCTTGGTTGAGCATGGACAGAAGTGGCAGTAGAACCTACAGAAGCATGGCTACTCAGTCGGGCTGAGATACCATTAGCTATACGAGGTGTGCGAGGCAGAGCCACAGGGGAGGCAGCGGCTGCAACAGGGGTGAAGGCAGAGGAGTGAGATGCCGCAGTCATGGGTAGATCTGCCTCTTTAGTGAGGACAGTAGCAGTTTCTCCTAGCCCCTTAGAGATGAGATGGTTCCGAATCAAAAGCAGCAACTCCTTTTCAGGAAACGAGATCCTTGACTGGGCCACCACATCCGCTTTCTGCAACCGAGCCAAGGAGACATCTGTGCCAATCAGCAATGGCTTCCCCGAGACACGCTCTATCAGCTCAGCAGCATACTTGCAGAACTTGACATGGTCACTGCGCTTGTCCTGGAGCACAGGCTCCTTCATCAGTTGCTGGATCTGACAGCTGCTGAAGAGGGGAAGCTTGCTGATGATCTGCCGGACAGTACTGCTACGGGACAGCCCCACCAAGGCCTTGCAGGCTAACGCTCGGATCTGATCTGCATCTGTAATTGGCATCTTTATAGACAGCAGTGACAGCAGCACTTTGATGCCATTGTTGGACTGCACCACATTCCACATCTTGGCCAGTGTGTGCTCACTGCTTTTGGGTGCCTGGGGGAGCTTTCGTCGGGGTGTTCCCGAGATGAATTTGCCGATACTGGAGATCCGATTATCTGGGCCACACACACAGTTGATGATGATCTGAAGGGCTGACTTCTGGATCTCTGCATCATGGATGAAAAATTCACCCTCAGCAACTCCCAGGATGATGCTGATACCTAATGAGAGAAATACTTCTGTTACCATGCTAGCCTAGTTAAGCATTACACATTGTTCTACAAATCAGAGTACGAGACATTGCTCAGCTCTTCATCTGGGGACCTCTGCAGTCACCACATTCTCTCTGACCACCACAGCTGTTCCTCTATCTCCCCAGGCTAGATAATCCCCTCCACTAGTACCACCCACTGATATGCTCCGTGAATCACACCACAGCAATACTCAGTGGTGGGTCAAATATGGTCTCTCACAGAAGGTGATCAGGCATGGTCCATGTTTGCTTTAGGCCAAGCACCTCACCAGACTGCAGCTATGACATGGGGACTGACATCACAGAAAGCAGCTATTATGTACGTAACAAAGCAAAAGTGTAGGAGAGGGTAACTTTTTATTTAAAAAAAGGACAATATACATCACACCCTCCAGAGTGACTCAAAGAAAAAAGGCTGGAACTGATTGCTTTTTGGTCAAAAAGCATCTATTACTTTCATTGTTCTTCAAACCCAACCTTCATTCCAGGGAGGACCAGTGTGCTGCCCAGAGAAAGTGCTGACACGAGAGATTCTCTCTCACAGCTACACCAAGTGTCTCTTCCCCAGCCCCACTTCTATAACATGACAGGCCCCTTCCTGCTAACATTTAGAGCCCAGAAATCAGCCAGTTGATTCATTTGCAAGCTGTAAGTGTGTGGCATGACTGACCCAAGAGACTGAATCAAAAAGGGGCACACTCATCAGCTGTTTAATTATTTAACAGTCAGTACTCCCCTCCTACCCACTCCCAATGCCATATCCCATGAGGACACTAAGAGTCCGGGAAGCTGAGTGACCCTCACTCTCCCATTGGAAATGTGGATTTGCCAGTATTATTTGTTGAGCACTGACAATGTGCTCTGGGTTCTTCAGAACAAGGAGGAGACAAAGGCTGTGCCCTCCAGGAGTTTACAATTTAAGTACTATATCACAATCTCCTTTCATTTATTTGCATCACTGGCTGTGACTATGAACCGAGTGCTGTAGCCCTCTATCTTACTGTGGGGGGCATGAAACAAGTCACCTAAATACCATTTAACTAAAGATATGCTGGTCCTGCTTTGAACAGGGGATTGGACTAGATGACCTCCTGAGGTCTCTTCCAACTCTAATATTCTATGATTGTTAAAGTACTTAAACCCTAAAGGCCAAGCTCAGCTTACCCACAGTGGAGACAGTAGATCCTGCTTCATCCAACACATCTACAGGCTCTGCCAGCTGCAACTGGATTTTAGGAACCACAGTAAGGATAGCCAGAACATCCAAAGCGTAGCGTACTGTGTCATTCCTGGAAGAGGACAGCAAAAGAAATAATTAGAAATACTAGGATAGAACATTTATAACACTTCAACAGGACTCCCTGCAGATTCTTCTCTCTTTGGCTACATGTTGGATACTGCAATGTAGGATGAGGTCCAGGGGATGAGATGTCTCAGGAATTTATCAGAAAGTAGTTTTGCTCTGGCAGCATGCTGCTGTAGCGAGCCTATTGTCAAAAACAGCAGAGAGGCCTTTAGGAGTGACATCTCCTAGATTAGTTCTGTCCAACTCTAGAGTTTGGTCACTATAGAATTTCCTCTGAGGTCACCAGTCTAAGCATAATATAGTAAATCAGCAGCTTCCAACACCCACTTTTTGACTGGCCAGATAGTCATAACCTCTATATAGGCTCATATTTCAAAACACCTGGCCAAATTCAGCAAAGTCAACACAGAGAGATGAGAAGTATCTCTCCTTGACCCAGCTAATGGAGATTTGCCCTCTGCAGGGTAGCCTAAATAGTTGGTTTTTCCCTTCTCTCTGCACTATGAAAGATTATGTTTTCTAGTCTCCAACAATGCTGTGGTTATTGCTTTCTGCTACTAAGCAAACACAATGAAAAGTAAGCAAAGTTAGGGGTGGATGGGAAATGCAGCGGATTAAGACTGGTTAAAATCTACTCAGCTTCTATTTTACCATTAATTCTTGAAAACTAGAACATTCTGGCTCTGTAGAGCCTTTATGGCATTCACATCATCATGTTTCCACTGTGGTTCAGCTGTCAATGATACTCCTTCTTTCATATACACTAACTGCATGACTATAGCACAGGCTCCCTGCAGATCATGAGACACTGTGTATGTGTGCCCTTAATCAGATGTTGGGGCTCTGTTTAATGTAAAAATGGAAAATTTTCTTATTTAAAGTATTCAATGCCCCACTACAGAGTTGCACCCTACAGTTTGGGAAATGCAGTAGTATAGTATAGTTTCTACTGTCTCACCTGGCATAGTATGTCTTCCAGTTGCATGCTATGGAGATAAGCTGGAGCATGAGTTGCACACAAGACAATTTGAGAAAGACTTCTGCTGGCTCCCAGTAGAGCTGTGCTGGACCATACTCTATTAGAAACTCCATCATCTCCACAATCTGCTCATGAGTGTAGGAACAGGCCTGTAGGGAGGAGGCAGGGTGAATTAAAGAGCTATGACAAAGGTTATATGCTTAGTAGAGATTACATCCTATATTCTTAGGAAATCACTCCCCTTGGCAGTTGCATGAACATCCAAGGCTAGTGGCATTAAGACACCACGCAGCTAATAAATACAATTTCACTCGTAGTTAACTTGCTGTTGTTTTGCACTTTATTCCCTTACTATACTATCTAGTGTAGCTGCCACTACATAGATGCTAGAGAAATGACTAAAACAATATCCTTCAAGTTTCCCACTAGACCTAGAAATGACAAGTGAGTTTGAGAAAAGCTAAGAAAGAGCATCAAAATAAAAGTTCTGGCCTCATGGGGCTAATATACGGTAACTACTACACAATTTAGAAAGAGTTCAGTAAGAATTTTACACTAATATGATTCAAACTCTCAAAAAGCTGCAGTAAAATGGAGTTACAGTCCCTAAATTCCAATCATAAAAACCATTTAAAATAGAAAAAAACCTGAATAGGCTTTTTTCTCGACCTTCGTCACTTCATCTTTCATACATTTCAATAAACATGTGTTTTACAACATAAAAGAAAAGTGACTTTAACACAAGATTCCTGCATTTTTAATTCCTTTGTTTTTCTGAATGAAACTAAGTGTAATTTTTGTCACTCCACAGAAGTGGAAGTTGTCTTTTCAGTTCACATCTAAAAACACAGCAAATCACCAGAACAGAAACCATAAATGTATTGAATTTGCTCCCTCAGGACAAATGGTTAATGGATTTACAATTTAAGATCAACTGGAAAAAATAGGAACTAAAGGTAACACAAGGATTTCTTAGCTTATTTCTAAAGACTATTGTCCTCCTTGGGCACAGAGAGGATTGTTCCCTCTGTTGCCAGAGCAGAATCTCACAACGTGACCCAAATTCTCTTCAGTACCTTTAAAAACTTTCTTGATCTTGCCCTTTCAGAGGTGAAAAGCATGAGAAGGAAGTAGGTATGTGATGAAAAAGTTCTGATTAGACACTCTTAGCTTAACTCTTTGATGGGAAAGAAGTGGCAGCTCCCAATTAAATGAAAGCCAAATACCCCCTGAAACTTTGCTACAGCCATTTTTCTATTGCCATGAAGTTCACTGGGGAAAAAAACAAAACAGTCTGTTGTGTGTCCTGCATGGATTCCACTGACTTCAGAAGACATTATTTCATTTCCATGTCTGCGACAATGTGAAAACGTCACACACAGACTGCTCACCTTGTACGGTGGTTGCGGATGGACCAGAATGCCACCTTCAGTGCGCTGGAGCGACTGCTTCACCTGTTCAAGTTTGATGGCAAGGTGAGCTTCAAAGTACCTGCGCAGGGCCATGCAAGTGTGCTTCCCAGTTTGGCGACTGGCAAAGATCTCGTCGTCACTGAGGAGGGCTCCCTGGTCTTCCAGGTTTAAGATCTCCAAGGTGCTGATCTATACAAAGCAAGTCAAGAAAGGGGAAGCATCTTTTCACTAGGCTCATTCTTCAGGAGTAAGATGCCTACAACTGCCAACTGCATATGTACGAAAACTTACCCTATAGAGCTAACCTCACTATCAGGATGGATATCAAATATCACAGCTGAAACTGTAGATTTGTGTTCTCTTTCAGCTATTAAGCCTCTTTTTGCAGAGATAGAGATAACTGGGTGAATAGCAACATTCTCCGGAAAGAGTAGTTCCCTGTCCCCCGTTACACATAAAACCAAAGGCAAATCCCATAGCCACATCAGGACAGATCTGGAAAAGGTGTTTCTACAGCAATCACATGAGAATTAGAATACACGTTGGTGGAATGGTATCACTCATGAGGTGAAAGGTCTGAGAACTAAGCCAAAGTTAGAATTTAATAGGCCATTGCCCAACCAAGAAGCCATTGCTCAACCAAGGAGCAGCACTAACAGGCTGTTTGGGAAGTGTCACCCAGTCCTCAGCCTTAAAGACAATAATCAATAGGACCGGCTCTAGGCACCAGCAAACCAAGCATGTGCTTGGGGCGGCACAATTCCAGGGGCGGCATTCCGGGAGGTTTTTTTGGGGGGGGGCGCTTTGGCAGTTGCGCTGAGGTTTGTTTTGGTTTTTTGGGGGGGCCCGGGGGCGAGGGCGGCAAAAAACCTAGAGCCATCCCTGATAGTATATTTGAGTGTGAGAAGAGAGTAAAAATGACCCCAAAATGAGGAGGCAAGCTACTCACATCCATCCCACAGAATCCCCACATCCCACCTCCATCTATTCCAATGGGAGGGAGGGAGGGTTGGAGAAAATGGAGCTCTTTACAGCTATAAAGGTAAGAGCTCTAAAACCTGACACTAAAGCAATGTCTCGGAACACAAAAGGAGACTGTAATCGTTACCAAGTTCACTAGGCGACGGAGGCCATCATGCCTGTCGAAGAGCTCCAGGACAGCACGGAAGGAGAAGCAAATGGAGAAGAACATGGTAGCATGGCAGCAGCCCGAGGCATGGGAGCATTCCATCAACCACAGGGTGTAGTTCACAACATCCGACAGCACGTTATGGGGATGCATGCACACCTACAAAGCAAAAGGTGCAATGACAACCCTCCCATCCTGAGGACAGACACACTGATTGCGTGCTTACACTCAGACAGTCACCACTCACTACATAAGAAGTGAAGTAATTACTAATATAGTTGCTTTTATCCTGAGCAGCAATGAGCACAACCTCTGAATCTCAAACTGAAGGACACAACTCGAAAACATGTGCGTGGCTCAAAAGACTTTGCCCCATTTAGCCCACAGTGGCTGACTGCACCATGGTCCCACCTCTCTGGATAGGAAGTGGGATTTTTAACAAACTGTTTTATTAACCTGTAATCTTTAGTCATATACCATACTTTAAAAAAAAAAAATCCAAAAGCCCATTAGCCTTGCTAAGGTCAGACAATATGACCTTGTTTCAGATCATTATTTATATTTATCAAGCACGGGAGAGGCAGCTTAGACAAACAGAAATGTTCTTTGACTTGCAGAGTTTACATCTGAATATAAACCAGGAGCTTCAGAAAAGTGGGGTTTGGATCATTGGAAAGGCCTGTCGAACAGGTTCTCCTTATTAGGGCAGTAGGGGTGTACAGAGACAAGAGGATCCTAAGTGCCAGTAGTTAGAAGTGCTCTAGTTAGATCAAGCTAGCTAACTAATTTTCCATCCCCTGTCCTGTGTTTTCTGGAACCACTCCCCTTTGCTCCCTGCCAGACAGCTGGAGGAAGTCAGATGATAGTGATGTGCTGGCTGCCAATTATCCAGAGATTTTGGTTAACTGCCACCACTTTTAGACAGTGGTGTTCACCGTGCTATGCTAGCAGAAATCCCTCTTCAGCTCCAGGTTAACTGCTCATCATGCAGGATAACCACAAATCTGTACACTACTTGTTTACTGGAGTTGGCGTCAAACAGAAAAGAAATAAGCAGAAATTCAGGAACAGTCAGACACTAAGGAATTTAATAGACAGAATTGTAGTTTCTTATGTTAACTACTAGTTTAGTTGCTACTGTCCTTAGTTGAAAAAGAGAGCCTAAGAAGTTAAGGTGATATGGCCAGGAACCACATGTAGCCTACTGTGACTTTGGAAGTGTGGTACACCTGTGGGGCTAAATACAGGGTACCACCAAAACCTGTCTAAAGGGGCTCAAAGATGGTAGCCACAGTCAGTGTTAAATGAAAGATATGATCTATGGTCAAGTCTCTTAACTATACATCCCTTTGAGACCAGCACTCCAGTACCCCAGTTTGGTACCTACCAGAACAGAGTATCATAGAAGAAACAAAAGCAAGGCTCCTTGCTCCAGGAGCTAGAGTGTGAACAGCTTCAGTTACTGTGCAGTGACCTCTCCAGGCAACTCAGAACAACTAGTTACTGTATTCTGAGAGAGTTATATCCAGCCCGTCTCATTTTAAGAAGCCAGTCATTGCACAAAACTACATTTGTAGCAGTCATTCTAACATACTATTCAAAGCAATTTAAAAACAGACAAAATCTGGAGGGATGTTGTTAGCAGATTCTCATAATCTGACAAGAGGAGACAAAGACAAACTTCCTAGTGGCAGATAAAAAAAAAAAAAAATGTCAGGTAAGGAAATAACTCTCCTTAGCTACTCTGTTCATAGCTTCATAGATCTGAAGGCCAGGAGGGACCATTATGATCACCTGGTCTGATCTCCTGCGTAACAAAGGCCATGATGCTGTCTATGCTTTCATAGAATCAGAGAAATGCAGGGCTATAAGGGACACAAGAAGTCCCAAGTCCAGTCCACTGTGCTGTAGCATAAGTAAGAAAACCTAGATCATCCCTGACAAGTGCTTGTCCAACCTGTTTTTAAAAACCTCCATTGATGGGGATTCCACAACCTCTCTTAAAAGCCTATTCCAGAGCTTAATATAATTATAGTTAGAAAGTTTTCCCTAATATCTAACCTAACTCTCTCTTGCTGTAGATTAAGCTAATTAATTCTTGTCCTACCTTCAGTGGTCATAAAGAGCACAGTGATCAACTGTTCTCCATAACAGCCTTTAATAAATTTGAAAACTTATCAGGTCTCCCACTGAATTTCTTCTTGTTGATTTCATACCAGTTCTCCAATTTGTCACATTTTGAATTCTAATCCCATCCTCCAAACTGCTTGCAACCCCTCCCAGCATGGTGTCATCAGCAAATTTTATAAACATATGCTCCACTCTGTTATCCAAGTCATTAATTAAAATACTGACTAGTACGAGACCCAGAACTAATCCCTGTGGGATCCCACGAGATATGCCCTCCCAGATTAACTGTGAACCATTGTTGCAGGTGAACTATACAATGAAGTGTGGGTGGCCTCATGAAGTTTCACTGCTTGTTTTGGAGCCTCCCTCTGGACCGTGCAATAGAGCAGCCACCCAAGCTTGGATTTTATGTGGAAAAGCAATCCCAGTAAATCAGTAGCCACGAATTCATAGATTTGAAAGGCCAGAAGGGAGCAATATGATCATATGACCTTCTACATAATACAGATTACAAAATTGGGAAGGGGGGTTGGCAAATTTTCCTGTGATTTTACGTTCTGCTATTCCCCCGGTTACACCCTCTGGAAGGAGTTACACACCCCCATACTTAAACATAATCAGTCAAACACTCTCTCAGTGGTACTGTACATATTCCTTCACTTCACTCCTTCTCTATACAGGCCAGGGCCTCAAAACAGTAGCTGGCTCTTCAGTTCTACCATTGAACTGTTCATTCATTGTTTGAACCAACAGTGACACAGAGCTTCTTGATACCCTGTGAATCACTACAACCCTAGTAAGGGAATGTCTCTTACCCTCTCCATGGCATCCTGGTTGTAGGATAGATAATATAAGCACATGGAGACCCCTGTAGCTGCCATGGAAGGACGAGGAATCTCTAGCAGCTTCTGCACTCCTCCATGAGCAACAAACTCCGTAGCAAACTTGTTGTGGAGCAGCAACGATGCCAAATGCTAAGAAAAGAAAGCAGGTTAGTGTGGGATTTCCCATACTTCTCTCAGTGCTCTGCAACACTTGAGAAAGATCCTGCCCTGCTACTTGTATAGGGAGGTAGCAGAGAAATGTGGTTCCCTAATTCCTATTCTCCCCACCATCACAGGCAGCAGAATGTAAAATTTAACTTATGTCAACACCTTTCTGTTATACAGTAACTCCTCGCTTAACGTTGTAGTTATGTTCCTGAAAAATGCGACTTTAAACGAAACTATGTTAAGCGAATATGAACACTCAAAGAACTTTATAAAGGCTGGAAAGAATCGTCAGTTTACACATCGGGAATCTTAACCTAACTGCACTTCAGTGATTTGTTCAAGGTTACACAGCCAATTAGCAGTAATGCCAAGATTAGAACCTGCAATTGACATTTATTCACTTGCTCTCGCCACTAGAAATCACTCCCCATTTATTTCATATGACAAATGGGAAGTGGTCTCTCCCACTTGTTGCTTGCTTTGTCCCTGCAGAGCAAGGAAGCATCTGATTCAAATTGATTCCATTTCCAATCCCAGGCCAGCTTGCATGACATACAGGTGCCATCTACTGAAGGAGAAGAGCATTCATCTCAGAAGCCTTTGAGCCCGCAGAGCAAATAGCTGGTTCAATGCACCAAATTCAACACACAACTTCTTTGCACTATAAGAGTAATTTACCTTTAGAGCTTCAAAGGTAAGCAGCACATCATTGGTCCGTTTCAGGTCAATGTAGAACATCATCAGCTCTCTTGATCCAAGTTGCATGAAGATAGGGAGCAGCTGAAAACAGTGAGAATTGAGAGACTTGCTCAATGTTTCATAGCATTTAAAAGATCTGTTTTATTTTTTACTCTTTTCCCAAACCCCAATTTTGCCCTATTAGAGGATACCTGTTATGAGAGGTCAAAGGTACCCAGCTCCATCCATAGGAAGCAATAAAAGTTAACAGACCTCTTGTAATACATCTGCTGACTGCAGCAAGGTGCATGACAGCGACCACATGGAAATCTCAAGCCACTCCTTCTGTAAGAATATGACATGTCCATACAGGGAACACCCTGGCGGTAGGTTCCGTTTTCCATCTGTGCAAAGACAACTACCCAACAAAAAACAGGAGAGCAGGGCAACAAAGCCAAAACCCCTTCATATAAAATTATATGTGCAAGTATTAACTCAAAATTTTATATCTTACTATTGCTGACAGACTGCATGCCATCCAGCATGCAGCAATACATGGGGATTATTATGACAGTCCCATAGTTTCTTTGGTTCTCTCAGAAGCAAAGAGTGCATATGCACATGTAAGGTATGCCATAAAGCAATTTTGTGTCCAGATATACAACAAAGCAAACAGCTCCATTTTCCAGCTTTTCTGTGCAGCATGAATGGAGCTAACTTCCAGAAACCAGGATTACTGAAACGGTCACACAAGGCACTTGGTTTAACACTTCACACATACATGGCATCTTTCCTCTCAAAGCACATTACAAATGTAGGGTGTAAATCTTAATTTTACAGATATCTGGAAACATATACAATTTCCCTACGATATTTGCCCCATCTCACACAACAAATCACTAAGAGTTAAGAAAAAGAAACAGAATCCAGGAGTCTGATTCCCAGTGACCTACTCTATAACCGTTAGCCAGGACTGCCGCTTAGTTTCACCTTAACCATTTATGTCTCATATTTTAAGTGAACAATTAGTCTGAAGATAATTTACACTTTAGGAATCTATAGTGACCTATGCCACATTCAGGACACACCCTGAAATGGAACAATGGCACTCAGATCTTTCCCCCTAATATCATACATAGGGTTGGCAGAATTTGATTATTTTTTGTTTAAATTTTGATAATTATTTTTATTTTGAAGGGTTTTTTTTCTATTTTTAACTATTTTTATTTTTACAGTTGTGGGGCATATAGGGTTGGAGTTCATGTTAGCAGTACTGACGGTGGGGTTGCAGGGGCTAACTGCAACTGAGAGGCCCAAGACATCAGGGCTCAAGATGTGGCTGCAGTCATCCAGGCCTGATGGAGCAGAGACCCCCAGACAGGACTGAACAGGATAATGAGCCCCCCAGCCGGGGGGAGGCCATCCCACTGCTGAACAGTTCCTTCCCAGGGACAGTTCCCACACTCTTTGCTGATGAGTGAGCAAGTGGGGCCGTGACAGCAGAGCTGAAGAGGGATCCCTTGATGGCCACAGGACTGGTGACACTGGATCCCTGCAGGTGTGGGGAAGGCTGGGGTTCTAACGGGGTACAGCAAAGACCCCTAGCCAGGGCCTGAGGACGACAATGAGTCCCCAGCTGCAGGGGTGGACACCACACTGCTGAATGGCACCTGCCCAGGAATAAAGCCATTCAGAAGTGGAATAGCATCCTCCATGGGCAGGGACAACGATGACTCCTCCTTGCAGTACTGGCCAGAGGTCTCTTCTGCCAGGCCAGGATCGCAGTTTTCCCCACACCTTGCGCCTGCAGGGACCGGATGTCACTGGCTCCACTCACTCATGCACCAGCCAGAAGCGTGGAGGCTGCCCCAGGCTGGAACTGCCGGGGGCTCATCCACTTCCTTGCAGTCCTGGCCAGGGGTTTCCGCTCCTCTGGACCAGGAGACCACAGCCTCCCTTGCACCTTATGCCTACAGGGATCAGATGTCACTGGTCCCGCAATCCATGCAGGTTGCCCTCTGCAGCTCCACTGTCACAGGAGTGAGGGAGCTAAGCAGGGACCACTGAGCTGCAAAGGATACCCTGCAGGCCACAGGGCCAGTGACACCCAGTCTCTATGGGGTGTGGGGAAGGCTGCGGTTCTGGCAGGGCAAAACAGAGATCCCCTTCACTCCCAACTCATGAGTGAGAGAGTGGGTCTGTCACAGCAGGACTGCAGTGGACACCCTCCACTGCCACAGGAGCCATTCAGCAGTGCGGTGGTCTCCCTTGTGGCCAAGGGCTCATCTTCCTCCTCTTTGCAGTCCTAGCCAGGGATCTCTGCTCTGTCCTACCAGGATCGCACCCCTCCCTGTATCTTGTGACTCCCGAAATCAGGTGTCACTGGTGCTGAGGCAGCACAGGAAACCCTCTGCCTGGTGTCACCAATTGATTTGTTTTAGTCTATTTCAGTGGGTCAATAGAAATCAACTTTCACCGACAGTTATTGATTAAAAGCAAATCTTGCCAAGCCTAAAACATACAAAAGTCTCATCAAAACAATTAAAACTCAGTCTGCTTCCTCCCCTCCCCTATATGCTCACCTCTTGGTATTCTCCTAAGGGGGTCAGGTACTGCAGAATTAGTCTCTGCTCTATGGCAGGAGTCAAAGGGTAAAGGGTATAGTTGGTGCCAATTACCCATGGGGACATTTCTGACCAGCTGCTGTTGGATAACTCAACAAACATCCGCTCTGGCTCTGAAGAAGAGAAGCCCAGTTTTTGTTTGGCCTTCCGGAAGCTGTCTCTTTCATGCTGTTTCCCTGATTTGCTTTTCCTTAGTCCCATGTCCTCAAGCTTTGTGGCAGAATTCACTCGACTGCTGGTCTTGTGGCTTGTATCAAGATGAAAAGAGATGTCCATATCCCCGGCAACTTCCTCCTGTTCCCCATCTACTGCCATCTCCCCATAGTCCATATCCACAGCCTCTTCATCCAGAGGCAACAGAGGTTCCGAAGGCAGTTTCCGAGGACTGGGACGCTTGTTTTCCTGTTTCATGGTCATTTCATTACCCTGTAGCTCCCGTAGCCGTCGAAGAACCAAAGCTACCTGTCATGCAAAGAAACAAGTCAGAATGCATCCACTGACTTCATGTAATAACCAAATAGTGCATCTAGCCTGCTCCAAAGATTGGCCATTACCAGATTTGTAAGTCTTCTCACGCTTATCATAGATCCAGCTCTTTAGCATAAGGTATCATGCATGCTGTGGTCTGCATTTGGGCCAGAAATAATCTGCCTCAAATATTTAAACCTAAGGAATTCTAATCAAGCAAAAGGGAAGGTACTTTTAGCCATAATGGCTTCCTGTATGAATAAGGCCAACAATACCCAACATCCTTATGACTGACGAGGAGGCGGCCTGGGAGTTATAATCAACAACTGAAATGCTATAGCCAGAATACATATGCTAGAAGATCCTTTGTGTCCCCTGAGCGCTTCCTCTACTCCCTTAGCCTGTGGCAAGTGCACACTACCTCTGCAGCAGTAATTATATCAAACTTGACTTAAGTTTCTAGGTTTCAGAGTAGCAGCCGTGTTAGTCTGTATCCGCAAAAAGAAGAACAGGAGGACTTGTGGCACCTTAGAGACTAACAAATTTATTAGAGCATAAGCTTTCGTGGACTACAGCCCACTTCTTCTATATGCATCCGAAGAAGTGGGCTGTAGTCCACGAAAGCTTATGCTCTAATAAATTTGTTAGTCTCTAAGGTGCCACAAGTCCTCCTGTTCTTTTTAAGTTTCTAGAAAACTCTCAAGACCCAATTTCACCTCAGTTGTGCAAGAATGAATTTAATCCTGCTCATACATTGATGTATCGTATTCATTTGAGAGCTAATTTCACCCGTCCCATATGGATCTAAATTTATGCCATTTACGTATTGACAATTTACATAAGGTATCACAAAACTAAAGTGATAAAAGGCTTCATATTAAAAAAATGTTATTTCACGTTAAGTTGTTTCTTTGTTGTTCTGCCTTTCATTTTACAGTGTGTGTCCAATATGTGAGCTTTGACATGTGATAGCTATGGACTTTGAGTGGAATATTCAAAAGTACTGAAGGGAGCTAGGACCACAACTTCCATTGACAGTCAATGGTACTTGTGTTCTTAGCTCCCATAGGTACTTTTGAAAATGCCACCCACAGAGCACAAGAAATTGGGTCACAAAACATACCATCAAAAAATATGCCTTCGAGGAGAAGGTGAATGAAACAAAAGGCATTTACTCCTGCAGTTTTACTATTAGAGCCACTAAAGAGTGCATAAAATACTATTTCATAAATGTCAGCAGCCCCAGGCAAACAAAAAAAGTTTTATAATTTCATGTCCCTCTCCCGAAAAGAAAAGCATCTCATGTGGACATTACCAGTTGAGAGTTCTCATCCCTGTAGTTGGCAGCAATATCTTGGTTTTCCATAGCACCTCCTAGCAACCCAGTTGCATATGTCCTCAATGGCTGATCCGCCTCTCGGGCCCACTTAAATAGATTTTCAACTATGCCTTCCTAAAGTAAAACAAAAAAGCCATTCAGACACTAAATTTTCATCCCTTCCACCATCAACTGTGTTGTGGCACAGTTCTCCTTACTTACCATTATTCATGTTACACACCAACAATTTACATTACATGGTTTGGGGCAGGATTTCTATGCATGCAGAATTCACTTACACGGTCATTTGGCTTATTGCCCAGAAAGTACCAGCACTCAGTAGGTTAACACTGACTATCTGACCTAATTCTTTTCTCAGTTACACCAGCGTAAACCTGAAGTAATTCCACTGATCTCAGGGGAGTTGCTTTGGATTTACACTAGTATAATGAAGCAGGATCTGGCCAAAAGTGCTTTGCTTCAACAAGACATTTTATTATTCTTTATGGCCAGATTGTGATCCCTTTGGAGCCAACAGAACTATTAATGAAAGTAATTGCTTACCAATGAAAATAAGGGATTCCTTAATCTGGCCCTAAATCCAGAATGGTTTGGTGCAACAGACACCAGTGGAAGCGTACTGATCATTTCACTAAGAAAGAGAAGCTATTTTTTTTTTTAGTAAGAATGCCACCCTACTTCTGTTTGAACAAAATATCTGACAGATAAGAATTAATCTAGACAGAATTAAAAAGTGAAAAGTAACAGTGCAAGATCCTGCTTTTCTCTTGAAACAGTATCACTGACCCCAAAGCAGAACACAAAGTTTCATTAGCAGCTACTACTATGGGGCTCTGATACATAATTGGAATCCCTCCCCTACTCACTACAATACAAATAATAGAGTAATAATAATTGGGCATCTAGAAGGTCATGTATTGCTGCAAAGAAATCAGACCCCTGAATTTACCTCTCAAGATTTGAGTAGAACAGATGTTTAAAATGTGGTCTAATTTTTATTTTAGTGAATTACTTTATATACACATGTTGTCAATTTTAGTTCTTTCATATTTTCTTCTTCAAGAATGTTTTAAGCGCATTTAAATTAATCTTTAAAATCCATGAAATGTGAAATACTTTGACCACTAGAGGGACATACTATTCCAGGAACAAACAAAACTATTAAATAATGGTAAAAGTAACCACCACACAAAGAATGAAATGCAGTGTAGTTTACAAAAAAATCTGTATGATTGAAAAATGTTATAAAAAAAATTAACGAATTTACTGAAGGGTTTCATACCTTTGAAAAAAAATTCAGATAAAAAAATAGAACCCTACTTATGAAGAAATTATAAGTTATTAAAAAAAGCCTTGTATTGACCAAAAGCACAAAGTTCTAACATTTGCTATTGTCAGGACAAATACCAAAAATTTTCTGTTAAGTTCAATCATATAGAGGGCAAATGTAGTGATTTTCCTTTCCAGGTTGTCCTAGAGTCACTACTGAGAATTAATTTTAATAGTAAATAATATCACACTTGATACTTATGTAGCTTTTTATAAATATTAACTAGTTAACCCTCACCACCTCGGGAGGTTGGTATTGTCTTAGGGCATGTCTACACCTACCGATGCAGCTGCGCTGCTGCAGTGCATCTGGTGAAGATACTCTATGCTGAAGGGAGAGAGCTTTTTCATTGGCATAATAAAACCACCTCCACGAACGGCAGAAGCTATGCCGCCGGGAGCAGCTCCTCCCGCAGACGTAACACTGTGCATACGAGCACTTGTCGTTGCTTAGGGCGGTGGTTTATTCACACCCGTGAGTGACATAAATTATGCTGAAATAGGCTGTCACATAGACATAGTGTCAATTTTACAGAATGGGCAGAGAAGTGCAACTGACTTGCTGTCTCCCAACCCTTTGTTTTTCACAGATTAACAGATTCAAAGGCCAGAAGGGGACCATTGTGATCATCTAGTCCAGGGGTGGCCAAACTGGGGCTTGCAAGCCACATGTGACTCTTTTACAGTTAAAGTGCAGCTCGCTGAGATCCCCGCCCACCCGCCATTCTCCACTTACCAGACTTGGGGGGGAGAGGGGGAGAGATTGGGCTTCTGCCCTGCAGCAGGATAGTGGGACTAGGGGCTTTTGCCCAGCAGGGAAGGGGGTCTAGAGGCTTCAGTCCCGAGGGAAGTGCTTGCTGGGGCTTGGAGCTTCAGCCCCACTCTTGTGGTGCACCCAGTTCTCGAACTTCCGAGGATTATCCTAGGTGGCTCAGAGGATCCGTAAGTTTGGCCACCTTTGACCTCCTTTACAACACAGCCCATAGAAATTCCACAAAATAATTCCTAGAACAGATCTTTTAGTAACATCTTGATTTTAAAATGGTAAGTGATGGAGAAAATTCACCACAACCTTTGGTAAATTGTTCCAATGGTTAATTATTCTCACTATTATAAATTTGTACTATATCCAGCCTGAATTTGTCCAGCTTCAACTTCTAGCCATTGGATCACATTATACCTTTCCCTGCTAGATTGAAGAGCCCATTATTAAATATTTTTTCGCCATGCAGATACTTGCAAACTGTAATCAAGTCACCGCTTAGCCTTCTCTTTGTTAAACTAAACAGATTGAGCTCTGAGCCTATCACTATAAGGCTCTTGTTTCTAATCATTTTTGCGGCTCTTCTCTGAACCCTCTCCAATTTAGCTACATCCTCCTTGAATTGTGGGCACAGAACTGGACACAGGGTTCCAGCAGTGGTCACACCAATGCCAAACGCAAAGGTCAAATAATCTCTCTACTTCTACTTAAGATTCCACTGTTCACGTGGCCCAGGATCATATTAGTTCTTTTGGTCACAGTATCACACTGTGAGCTAATATTCAGCTAATTATCCACCACAACTCTCAAGTCTTTTTTAGTCACAGGTTCCCAGGATAGAATCCTCAATCCTGTAAGTATGGCCTACATTTTTTGTTCCTAGATGTATACATTTAGCCATATTAAAATGTATATTGCTTGCTTGCACCTAGTTTACCAAGCAATCCAGAATATTCATTATTTATTACTCCCCCCAATTTTTTGTTCATTCCTCCAGACCACACCACTGCATGCATGTGGGAGTATTCTTTTAAGAAATTGTGATGTGATATAGATGAGACTATAACCCTAACAGATTATGCAGGAAGTTTTCTGGGCATTTTCAATATATTGACAAAAAAAAAAATCAGTAAATCGTTTTGTACATCAATATGTAAACTAGAAACTGTTAGAGTACTGACTCCTGTAATGCTTGTTTCTCAAAGGACCCAATTTTGTCTTAAATGAGTTTATTCTTAAGTAAAAAATAAGTCTGTACACTATACATGACATTTTATACATGACATTGTTAGCAGACAAACTATAGCATGTGTGTGGCAAAGCTCTCTGCCCTGTCAGCTGGCTTTTGAGAAGGACATTTCTGCACACCCAAGAAATTAAACTTCCTTATTAGTCTGAGCTCCATCAGGAACACAGGGAGAAGAAAAGGGTGAAGACAGCCAGGGGGCTCTGAACCCTCTGCAGTTAATACTGCAGCACAGAAGCATTGCAGAAGCTGAAATGGCTTATTCACCTCAATGGGATGTTCTCAAATGAATCATCAAACCCATGAAGAGTAATGCAGCCAGACACAATAGCTCTGAGGAGTGAACTGACTAATTTATCAATGGGTTCTCTCCTCCCCTTCTTCCAAATTCTAACCCAGCCCCTATTGTGGAATATCAATTTTCAAGACAGTTTCACTATGCATATGGATTTTAGAACAATCTGAATATTAAAATCACCCCTCTCCCTTCAAATAAGGAGTTGAGGGATTGGGCCTGTATGTGAGAAACCCTTTAACCAAATTACCCCAATTTACACCACCAACTCTATCCTGGATCCTAATGTGACACAGCATTAAAATGGTGTGGTGGTAGCAGCAAAATTTCCATTTTAAAAGAGGTGAAAAAGATCTAAAAAAATTTGTCTTATGGATTAGAGTAACATTTTTATATGTTGATTGTAGTTTATAGACTGCTGTAAGGGCAAAACTTTCAGGAGCCCCTGCAGAAGCAAATTCAGAGAGTAAATCATTTTCAGAACATACTCTCAGGGTAGGTCTACACTACAGCTGCTACAGCGCCATAGCATAGACACTTCCTACATGGACAGAAGCGTTTGTGTGTGTGTCATGGAGTCAATCCATCTCTCCAAGAGCCAGTAGCTAGATCGACAAAAGTATTCTTCTGCCAACCTAGCCATGTCTACACCGGGGAGTTTGGGGGGGGGGTAGGGCAACCTAACTACAGTGCTCAGGGCACTAAATTTTTCACAGCCCTAAGCAAGGTAGCTAGGTCGACATAATTTTTAAGTGTAGACAAAGCCTCAATAAGCTGTATAGGGCAGGACTCAAACTCTCAGTACATGGGTGCCACTCAGGTTCAATGGCCACAGCATGGCACCTTGAGCAAACCACTAAGGCCAGGGCTACACTACAGACCTATATCAATATAACTATGTCGCTCAATGGTGTGAAAAATCCACACCATTAAGAGACAGTTATACCAACCTAACCCTCTGTGCAGACAGAGCTATGGCAATGGGAGAACTTCTCCCATCAACATAGCTACTGCCTCTCAGGGAGGTGGTTTAGCTACACCAATACAAGAATCTCTCTCATTGGCACAGGAGTGTCTTCATTTAAGCACTACAGAGGCAAAGCTGATTCACTGCAGCTGCTCCAATGCAGTGTTTTAAGTGTAGACCTGCCCTTAGACCTGGTCTACAATATAAAATTTACTGGCATAGGCCAGGTCTACACTAAAAAAATTTAAGTACACCCACCTTCATCATTCAGATATATGAAAATCCACACTCACAAGGGTCTAGGTGTGGCTCCTGGGGGGAGGGGGGGGGGAGGGAGTGGGCAGTTCCAGATGCAGGGGCAATGGGATTCTGCAGGGGCTTCCAGGTGAAAGTGTTGGGGCTCAGCAGAGGGGTCGGGCTGCTGGGGAACTGGGGTTTGGTGGGGGCTCGGTGCAGCTAATTGGCGGTCAGTGGCGTGGGGGTCTAGATGTGGGAGCTCAGGGTGGTGCAGAGGGCTTGTCAGAGTGGGGGTCTGAGTGCAGGAAGCTCAGTGGGGGGTGGTCTGGGTGCAGGGGTGGTGGTCCGGAGGCAGGAGGTCTGGGTGCAGGGAGCTCCAGATGCAGGGGTTGGGGTTCAATGGGGTGGGGTTCAGGTATGGTGGGCTAGGGGGGTTCTGGATGTATGGGGTGAGGCTTGGCGGGGGTAGGTATGGGAGGTCCAGATGCACGGGGGTTGGGCAGATGGGGGAGCAGCTCCCTGTACAGTGACACCCCCCCTCTCCCCGGAGCTGAGAAGCGATGGGGGCAGGAAGCAGGGGAGGATGCTGAGCTTCCTGCAGCTGGGGGAGGTTTCTGAGGGTGGGTCTGACACAGCCCCAGCCTCTCCTTGCAGGGGAAGAGGAAGTCCCATCCTCTCCTGCCTCCAGCCCAGCCAGGATTAGCAGCTGATCCGGGCTCAGGGTAGGAGCCACTGGCTTGGGTGTCCCCAGCCCTGCGGTAATTTACCTCTCCGCCGGCTGCTCTGGGTGCCTGAAACAATGTACCTGCACAGGTAGGGAGTGGTGTGTGACTGCTCTTGCAGCTTCCCTTTGCTTCCCTGTCAGAAAGTCATTTTTCTGTGGGGAAGCAAAGAAATCTGCAGGGGACATGAATTCTGTGCACACGTAGTGGTGCAGAATTCCCCCAGAAGTACCATTTGTATCATTGTTGCTACCACTGTTACACAATTGCAACAAATCTTGTACAAAGTATGTCATATAAGATGTCAATGGAAAAATTACAATTGCTAAGTATGATTTTTTTTGTTTATAGCCATGTATCATTTTTGTATCTGAAGTTATGAATATTGGCTATGTACTTGTATCTTAATCATGTGTTGTATTCCTGTGTGACACCCCCCAGAGAGAATTTACATTAGGGCTAGACAGTTATGTGTTGATGGCCTATCAAGTACACTCCACTCTCTGAATGGGCCATTGAAGAAACTCATCCTGTCCAGATAGCTCTTCCAGAGGATGCCTCAGATGCCAATGGCCACCCCCTGTGATTCACCAAAACATGTAAAGGCACGTAATATGCTCATGTGACCCTGGACTCCATCTTGGGCCAGTAACTTTCCACATTCAGCGGCTGTGGGCTTTGTTTGGGACCGTAAATTTAAGTAAATAAAAGACCCTTGACACACCTAATTTGCCTCTTTCCTGCTCTAATTCTCTGGACTGTGGATTTACAACTAAAAGAAGCATCTTGAACTATAGATTGAAGACCCTCCAACTTTTTGGAAGTTACCAGAGAGACTTCATAAGCCTGCATCTATTCCATCACTGCTATAAACCTGATATAAAGACTTTGCAATCATTTGTGTGTATATGATATATTTGATAACTCTCTTCTTTTATTATTAAATCTTTAGTTAGTTTACTAAGGATTGGCTGCCAGAAGGATATTTGTATACAATCTGAGATACATATTGATCTGGGGTAAGTGTCTGATCCTTTGGGAACAGTAAGAACCTCACATATGGTGAAATGGGTTTTCATTAACCTCTCACTATATCAGACTTGGTTGTCTGAATGGGAGCCAGGGGCTAGAATGCCTAAAGGAGATTGTGTCTGACTTCTTGTCGACCAGTGTGGTCACAGGTGCTGCCTTCCTCCTTGCTTTGGGGGTGCTCAACCCCTGCTCTGGCCGATGCCCTGCCCCCATTCCACCCCTTCCCTCAAGCCCCCACCCTTGCCCCACCTCTTCCCGGCCCCGCACCCACTCCACTTCTTCCCCCAAGCTCCCACCCCCGCACCACCTCTTCCCTCACTGTCTCTTCCCACCCAGTTCCAACCCTCCCCTGAGCGCACCCTGTCCCCGCTCCTCCCTCTCCCCACAGCGCCTCCTGCACGCCATGGAACAACCGATCTGCGGCAGGTGGGAGGTGCTGGGAGGGAGAGAGAGGAGCTGATCAGCAGAGCTGCTGGTGGACGGAAGGCACTGGGAAGAGTGGGGGGGGGAAGCTGGCTGCCAGAGGGTGCTAAGCACCCACTAAATTTTTCTGTGGGTGCTCCAGCCCTGGAGCACCCACAGAATTGGCGCCTGTCAGTATGGTGATACAGAAGTTCTTTGTTACTGATTTGATTTGGTTTACATGGTACCTTTTCCTGAAAGACAACAGCAGTTTCCAGTCCTGGCATGATGTCCAGAAGGAGTCGGCAGGCAGCAGTATTTAATGGAGGTTCCCTGCTTGTCATCACATAAGCATTCACCAGCTGGGGGAAGAATATCAGGAATAGGAGTGGCCAGAAATTCAACTCTGACTCAAAACAGTGCAACACAGTGAAATCATTAGTGACTCCCCTAGCTTCACAAAACATGGGAGCAAAGGGGAAGATACCAGTAGTATTGTCAGTGTGTAAATCGGGGTGGCAACCTTTCAGAAGTAGTGTGCCGAGTCTTCATTTATTCACTCTCATTTAAGGTTTAGCGTGCCAGTAATACATTTTAACGTTTATAGAAGGTCTCTTTCTATAAGTCTATAATATATAACTAAACTGTTGTTGTATGTAAAGTAAATAAGGTTTTTAAAATGTTTAAGAAGGTTCATTAAAAATTAAATTAAAATGCAGAGCCCCCCGGACCAGTGGCCAGTGAGTGCCACTGAAAATCAGCTCGCATGCCGCCTTCGGCACCCATGCCATAGGTTGCCTACCCCTGGTGTAAATCCTTGACCTACACTTTAGGGCTTGTCTACATATACAGCACTGCTGCAGGGCATCTGATGAAGACACTCTATGACGATGGGAGAAGCTCTCCTGCCGACATAAGCGCTGGTGTGGACAGTGCTCATGTGGGTGTTACTTATGTTGCTCAGGATCACGGTTTATACATACACCTGAGCAACGTAAGTTATGATGACATAATCTATAGTATAGACATAGCTTCAGAGAGAGCATAGCCAACTGCCTGGTGACTTTTCCTCTCTGATGTATCAGAAAAGAAGTGGAAGGACAGCACAACTTATTTTTTCTCAGCCAAATAAAGTTCTCTCTTCTATACTGCCCACCCTGGATTGATCTGTAAGGCTACAATGCCTATACGAAACCAGCTAATCAATGATGGCTTAAGGCAGAGGAGAATAACCGGCATTTACTTCGTTTAGAAAATTCAATGCACAAGATTTTTTCTTAGTTATTTGTATCTCTTTTCACTGATTCTTTATAGTCTGACAAGTGATATGCAAGCAATTTGGGGAAGGGTTCATGTATTAATGTGAGTTTTTAGAGGGCCTAGAACAATAGGGCCAATATTAATTCAGGCCTCTGGGTGCTAGTGCAATTTAAATATTAAATAAAATGTTGTAAGTACAAAGCATTAGCTGTGCAGGAAAAGAACCAGTAACTCCTAGCTCTTAGTCCTCTGCTCAGTCCCCTAAAAAACGGTTACTTACCTTCTGTAACTGTTGTTCTTCGAGATGTGTTGTTCACGTCCATTACACATTAGGTGTGCGCGCGCCGCGTGCATGGACGTCGGAAACTTTTTCCCTCAGCGGCTCCCGTCGGGCCGGCAGGGCCCCCCCTCCCGCCAGAGCGGCACCCCGCTCTAGGGTATATATATCCCTGCAGGCCTGACCCTCCCTCGGTTCCTTCTTGCCGGTGACTCCGACAGAGGGGAAGGAGGGTGGGAAGTATAATGGATGTGAACAACACATCTCGAAGAACAACAGTTACAGAAGGTAAGTAACCGTTTTTTCTTCTTCGAGTGATTGTTCACATCCATTACACATTAGGTGACTCACAAGCTTACCATTGGAGGAGGGTAGGAGTCAAGGAACAATCAATTGAAGCACAGTCCTGCCGACCACCACGTCCTCCCTGGTCTGATGATGGATCGCCTAGTGGGCTGTGAACGTATGCACCGACGACCAGGTGGCCGCTTTACAGATTTCCTGGAGTGGAACCTGCGCCAAGAAAGCCGCCGAGGACGCTTGGGCCCTGTAGCGAGGAGGTGGGACACCCCACAGCCCCGCTGACGGCCGAAGCTCCCCGAATCCCAACGTGGGCGGAGCCACCGGGTCAGGCGCCCGCCCCTCTGAGGTCACGGCCCCGACCCGGAAGTATAAAAGCTCGCCTGCAGAGCTCAGTGGAGCCCAGGCCGGCGGAGAGAGCAGATGTCCGTGGCCGAGCTCCCGCTTGGAAAACAGCTGCGGGCCGCGACCGGCCTGCTGAGTCACCAGGCCGGCCGAGCCTACCTCTTACCAGGTACCCCGAGGAGGACTGGCCAAGCCTGCCCCGTGCCAGCTACCCCGAGGAGGACTGGCCAAGCCTGCCCCGTGCCAGCTACCCCGAGGAGGACTGGCCAAGCCTGCCCCGTGCCAGCTACCCCGAGGAGGAGCCGAGCCTGCCCTTCGCCACCTACCCAGAGGAGCCAATGCTGGTGGAGAGCACCGACGACACTAAGACGGCCCAGGTACCATCCGAGGGGGAGTGTGGAAGTAGCTCGGGGGCAGCCGACCCCAGTCTGGCTGCTGCACTGCCAGAGCCGATGTCAGTGTGTTGCGGCCAGGATCCCCACTGACAGCAGCAAGTTTCCGTCGCTGCTAGGGCCCCGGGCTGGGACGCAGTGGAGTGGGAGGGCCTGCGTCCCCCCTGCCACCCACTCCTTGGGTGGCAGACTCCCCCTGTTTCCCCTGGCCTAGAGAGGCTGGGTACCTGACTGATTATTTGCTTGCTGCCCTGCCCTGACCTAGGGCCTGGGCTGCTACAAACCCCGACCCAGCCCCTGCTTAAGGGCCTGGGCCTCCGACTGACTATTTGCTTGCTGCCCCGCCCTGACCTAGGGCCTGGGCTGCTACAAACCCCGACCCAGCCCCTGCTTAAGGGCCTGGGCCTTTGATTGACTATTTGATTACTGCCCCGCCCTCACTTAGGGCCCGGGCCGCTATAGACTTTGCCTCAGCCCTTACTTAAGGGCCTGGGTTTTGGACCTCTGGACTCATCTCCTGCTTATGGGCCTTAGCCCCTAACTGTGTGCCCGTTGCCCCGGACTACTGCCAGACCAGAGCGAGGCGCTGGGACACCCCACAGCCCCGCTGAGGGCCGAACCTCAGCCCAAACCTACTACAGGCCCTAGTCGAGCGAGCCCGGATCTCCGGGGCTGTTACCTTGGCGAGCTCATAGCACGTGCACATGCAAAGCACAATCCATGCTGACAAGCGTTGCGTGGAGATAGGCTGGCCTCTCATTCGCTTCACAATGGCAATAAACAGTTGAGTTGATTTGCGGAATGGCCTGGTCCGTTCTAGATAAAATGCCAAGGCCCTACGGACATCGAGGGTATGCAGGCTGCGGTGGCTTGGGTCTTTATGTGGCTTAGGGAAGAACACCGGTAAACAAATGTCTTGGCCCAAGTGAAAATGCGTGACCACCTTTGGAAGGAATTTAGGGTGTGGCCTCAGTTGCACCTTATCCTTATGAAAAACTGTATAAGGAGGTTCCGAAGTGAGGGCTCTCAATTCCGATGCCCTCCTGGCCGATGTGATGGCCACAAGAAACGCTACCTTCCATGAGAGGTGCATGAGGGAGCAAGAGGCTAGGGGTTCAAAGGGTGGCCCCATGAGTTTAGTTAGGACCAGGTTGAGATTCCACGCAGGGACCGGCGGGCACGAATAGGGAAACACCCTTTCCAGTCCCTTGAGGAATCGGGCTACTGTGGGGTTGGAGAACACCGAAACTCCCAACTCCCCAGGATGGAACGCCGATATGGCAGCCAGATGCACTTTAATTGAGGCAGGGGCAAGCCCTTGATGTTTTAGGTGCAGCAAGTAGTCCAGAATTGATGGGACTGAGGCCCGCAGAGGCTGTATGTGATGAGGCTCACACCAGTGGGAGAACCTCCTCCATTTGGCAAGGTAGGTCGCTCTTGTGGAGGGCTTCCTACTACCAAGGAGAATTTGCTGGACCTGGTGAGAGCACCTGTGCTCCGTATCGTTTAGCCAGAGAGATACCACGCTGTGAGATGTAGCGACGGTAGGTTCGGGTGGAGTAGGCGACCCCGGTCCTGTGTGATGAGGTCGCGATGGAGGGGGAAGGCAATCGGGGCGGTTATGGACAGTTCCAGCAGGGTCGTAAACCAATGCTGGCGTGGCCACGCCGGGGCGATGAGGATGACTGCCACCTTGTCCATGCGGGTCTTGAGGAGGACCTTGTGGATGAGCGGGAATGGAGGGAAGGCATACCTCAGGCTCCCGCCCCACGGAATCACGAAGGCATCTGCCAACGAGCCCGGGCTGAGGTTCTGGTAAGAATAAAACTGAGGGCATTGGCTGTTGCCCTTGGTGGCGAAGAGATCCACCAGGGGAAACCCCCACCTCGGGAAGATTGAATGCAGGACGTCCCGTCTCCATGCCCATTCGTGCATGTGGTAGGACCAGCTGAGGCGGTCTGCTAACCCGTTTTGGACCCCTGGGAGATATGTTGTGATTAGGTGGACTGAATGGGCTATACAGAAGTCCCATAGGCGGAACGCCTCGTGACAGAGGGAAGAGGATCGGGACCCACCCTGCTTGTTTATGTAGAACATGGCGGTAGTGTTGTCTGTCAGAACTGACACGCTGTGGCCTTCTATGGTGGCATGAAAGGTCTGACAGGCGAGGCGAACCGCCCTTAGCTCCTTCAGATTGATGTGAAGCAACTTTTCTTCCCTGGACCATAAGTCCTGGGTCCGCAGGTCCCCCAGGTGCGCCCCCCTACCCAGGTCCGACGCATCTGTTACGTCAGAGTGGGTTGCGGGGCAGCGAAGGGGACCCCCTCGCAAACCTGCTGCTGATCGAGCCACCAGCGGAGGGAGTTCAACATCCGAGCCGGGATTGTCACCACCAGGTCTAAAGGGTCTCTGTTGGGGCGATACGTTTGGGCCAGCCACAACTGTAATGGCCTGAGTCTTAGGCGGGCATGTCTGTCTACATGTGTGCAGGCCACCATGTGCCCCAAGAGTTGCATGCAGCACCTGGCCGTGGTTGTGGGAAATTGATGGACGGCGCTTACGACCCTTTGAATGGCCAAGAACCGTGACAATGGAAGACTTGCCTGTGCCGCCACCGAGTCCAGGACTGCTCCTATGAAGTCCAGTCTCTGCGTGGGGATCAGTGAGGACTTGGGCAAATTGGCCAGTAGGCCAAGCTTGCAGAACACCTGTAGAGCCAGCGTCACGTGGGAGCGGACCTCGGCCTCCAACCTGCCCGCAAGGAGCCAGTCGTCCAAGTACGGATACACGCGCATCTTTCTCTTCCGAAGAAAAGCTGCCACCACGGACATGCATTTTGTGAACACTCGTGGGGCCGTTGCCACGCCGAAGGGCAGGGTAAATTGAAAATGGCGCTGGCTGATGGTGAAGCGCAGGAACCGCCAGTGGGCCGGACGGATGGCGATGTGAAAATACGCATCTTTCATATCGAGGGCAGCGTACCAATCCTCCCGGATCCAGGGATGGGATAATAGCTCCAAGGGAGACCATACGGAAACGTGTTTTGATCAGCCAAAATGGGACGGAGGCCCCCTTTTGGTTTGGGAATCAGGAAATACCTGGAGTAGAATCCTTTCCCCCTTAGGTCCGGGGGGACCTCTTCCACTGCTCCTACTGTGAGGAGGGTCCGCACCTCCTGCATGAGGAGTTGCCCCTGAGAGGGGTCCCTGAAGAGGGACGGGGCGAGGAGAACTGAAGGGTATAGCCCGCCTCCACCATGCACAGGACCCAGCGGTCCGATGTTATATGTGACCAAGCACGGTAAAAACGGGACAGGCAGTCCCTGAAACATAGAGGTGGATCCAGAATAGAGTGTGGTACGCTGTCCTCGATCGCAGTTTCAAAACCCTGGCTTATTTCCTGGCTGCGGCTTGCCTTGGCCATGACTTTGGCCCTGGTTAGGCGTATTGTCATGTCTCCGCCTGTTATCCCTGCCACGTCTGCGGTACGGTTCCTGTTGAGGACGAGGGTGGTACTGCCTCTGTGGTGGTTGGGGCTTGAAGGGTTTCCTCTGTGTCACTGGGGTATGCATTCCCAACGACTTGAGGGTCGCTCGAGAGTCTTTGAGGCTATGTAGTCTGGCATCCGTCTGGTCCGAAAACAAGCCTGACCCCTCGAACGGAAGGTCTTGGAGGGTGTTTTGCACCTCTGGTGGAAGGCCGGAAGCCTGGAACCATGCCGAGCGTCTCATTACTACCCCTGATGCGATTGTCCTAGCAGCTGCGTCCGCGGAGTCAAGGGAGGCCTGTAGGGAGGTTTTGGCTACTTCCTTCCCTTCGTCCACTAGAGCCGTAAACTCAGGTTGTGAGTCCTGAGGCAGGGATTCCTTAAACTTGGAGACTGATGCCCAAGAATTAAAGTTGTGTCTGTTCAGAATCGCTTGTTGATTAGCGATCCTCAACTGGAGGCCCCCGGACGAGTAGACCTTTCTCCCAAATAAGTCCAAGCGTTTCGCGTCCTTGGCCTTGAGGGCCGGGGCTTGTTGGCCATGACGCTCTCGTTCATTGACCGCAGAGACAACCAGCGAAGAGGGAGTTGGGTGAGAGAAGAGGAAGTCAAACCCTTTAAATGGGGCGAAGCATTTCCTCTCCACGCCTTTCGCAGTTGGTGTACTGGAGGCCGGCGTTTGCCATACTGTTTTGTAGTTGGACTGGACCGTTTTTATGATCGGGAGCACGATCCTGGAGGGGCCCTCCAGGCTTAAGATGTCGACCATGGGGTCCTCCTGCTCTACCGTCTCCTCCGCCTGCAAGCCCAGATTGAGGGCTACACGGCAGAGCAGTTCCTGGTGCACCCAATGATCAATCGGGGGAGGGCCAGACACTGTTGTGCCCACCACGGCTTCGTCTGGTGAGGAGGAAGAGGTCAGGGCCTTTTGCGCATCTTCATCTTCCTGCAACTCCTCATCGACTGGGCGCTCCTCTGGGGCCCGTCCCATGACGTGGGTCTGAGACAGTACTGGGCTCGGTGCAGAGTCTGCCCCTTCTTGCTCCGGTGGTCTGGAGACCATGGCCTCCTTGCGAGAGGGCGGGCGCCACTGCGGAGAGCGGGACCGGTGTCCCGAGGGCCCAGATCTCGAGGTCCTGGATGGGGGGCCTTGCTGGTGGTAGGCCCAAGGGGTCCAGAATGGCCATTGTCCTGGCTGGCCCCATTAAGGATGCCAAGCGGCTTCGTGGTCCCTACTGGCCTGTGCCCTGTGGGCATATCCGCTGTATCGGCCCGAGTCTGCCTCTGAAACCACGGACGGTGATCTGGAAGGCCACAGCGGTGCCGTGGGACGATGCCAGTCCGGGGTCGGAGAGTAGTGCCTCAGTGACCGGGACCAGCATCTCGCCGATCTGGACCTGGATCGGTACCGGTGACCACAGGATCGGGAACGACTACGGGTGGTCGGTCTCGGGGATTGTGTAACTGACACGTCCCGGTGCCTACTCGAGTAGGGCTGCTGGGTCGGTGCCGAGCGCTTATTGAGGCCCGACGGCTGTGCAGCTCTCTGCGCGGAGGGAAGCCGGGAGTCCACCGAGGCGGAGCTCGATCGGGACTGGCGCCGTGAACGGTGCCGAGATGGCGACCGTGATGGGCGCACCATTGCCGGCTTGTCTCTGGATGGCAGTCTCGGCGGAACGTCTTTGGATTGGAGGGGGCCCTCAGTGGACAATTCAATGAGGTCCTTTGCTGCCTCAAATGTGTCCGGGGTGGAGGGCTGTTCCAAAAGATCCTCCAGCCCTTCCTCCTCACTCGACGCGCCTATCCCGGGGCTCGAAGGGCCTTTCGGCGCCGGAGCCATTGACACCGGGACTTGTGCCGGGACCACAACGGCCTTAGGCGCACTCGAGGTCTTCGTGGGCGCTGCCCTCTTATGCGGGGAGCGTCCTCGGGCCTTGGGTTGGCCCTTCGATTTTGTCGGCGAAGACGACCGATGCCGGAGGTGTTCTCGCTGATCCGGTGCCGTGGGCTTAGGGTGCCCCGCCGGCGCCGGATCACGGACTGATGCCGGGGCACTCCACACAGAGGTTGACGGTGCCGTCGAAGTGGAGGGCTGTAACACCGTCTCCATGAGCAGCTGCTTAAGGCGAAAGTCTCTCTTTCTTAGTCCTGGGCTTGAAAGCCTTACAGATCTTGCCGCGCTCTTTTTGGTGTGCTTCCCCCAGGCAACGGAGACACGAGTCGTGTGGATCGCTTAGTGGCATAGGCTTACGGCACGTGGCACAAGCCTTGAAGCCTTGGGTGTGCGGCATGCCCCGCCGCCCAGGGCCGGTGCCAGGATTGACCAAACACCTAATACAAGAAGTTTGAGTATTTCTAAAGAACTGATAACTGCTAAGCTTAACACTAGCTACTAAAGAACTGATAACTGTAAAGATAACACTAACGACTATGCTAAGGGACACTCTCAGATGAGAGACAGAGTTGTTCCAACGCCGCCACGGACGGTAAGAAGGAACTGAGGGAGGGTCAGGCCTGCAGGGATATATATACCCTAGAGCAGGGCGCCGCTCTGGCGGGGGGGGGGCCCTGCCGGCCCAACGGGAGCCGCCGAGGGAAAAAGTTTCAGATGTTCGTGCATGCAGCGCGCGCACACCTAATGTGTAATGGACGTGAACAATCACTGGAAGAAGAAACTCATTTTCTTCTCCAGCTCACGCAACCAGTCCAGCATGTAAAAGCATCCATAGGCGTAGCCCGTAATCATTGGAATTATTGCATTATATGGTTTTTAAACTAGTATTAGAGACTGTTTTAACAGTTTACCTGGCAAAATCTTGACCAGGCCTGACTCCATTTTTCTTATTTATATTATAGTAAGTCCTCCCGGTTAACGTTGTTACGTTGCTGATCAATTAGAAACATGCTCGTTTAAAGTTGCGCAATGCTCCCTTATAATGTTTGGCAGTTGCCTGCTTTGTCCACTGCTTGCAGAAAAAGCAGCCCATTGGAGCTAGCAGGTGGGGGCTTGGAACCAGGGTTGACCGGCAGCTCCCCTATCAGGTCCCTGCTCCCCTAAGTTCTCTGTGCTGCAGCCACCCAGCAGGCTATCAATTGCCGGGCAGCTCAGCTGTCCCTCCCCCCCACTGCCATGTGCTGCTCCTGCCCTCTGCCTTGGAGCTACTACTGGGAGCCTCCTGCTTGCTGTGCGGGGGGAGGGGCAGCGGAAGAGGGGTGCTAATGTCAGGGTGTCCCTCCCCCCCTGCTCCTGTACTCCCATCTCCTGTACCTTATCTCCATGGGGGTTGGGGGGACACTACAGGGCTCAGGACTGAGGGAGCTTGCTGGCAGCAGCTGCTGTCTCAACTTGCTAATCTACCTAAAAAGGCAATGTACTTAGAGTGGGGTCAGAATACTTAAAGGGGCAATACGCATCTCTCTCTCTCGCACAGGGTGTGTGTGTGTGTGTGTGTGTGTGTGTGTGTGTGTGTGTGTGTGTGTGTGTCGCTCTGTCTCCCCTCCCTCCATTCGTGTTGCCTTGTAGAGTGTGAGGTTATATTAACAACAATGCATTAACCCTTGAGGGTTCAGCTGAGTGCTAGCTCATCATTTAGCAGTAAGGCATTCCCTGGGAAATATCCCACCCTCTGACTTCACCACCTCATCATTGCTATATACAGTATTAAATTGTTCGCTTAGAACTTCTATAGTCTGTTGTCTGGTGAACAAAATGTCCCTGGAACCTAACCCCCCCCCCCCCCCATTTACATGAATTCTTATGGGGAAATTGGATTCGCTTAACATTGTTTCGCTTAAAATCGCATTTTTCAGGACCATAACTACAACGTTAAGCGAGGAGTTACTGTACATCAATATTCAGAGTAGCAGCTGTGTTAGTCTGTATCCGCAAAAAGAACAGGAGTACTTGTAGCACCTTAGAGACTAACAAATTTATTAGAGCATAAGCTTTCGTGGGCTACAGCCCACTTCTTCGGATGCATATAGAATGGAACGTATATTGGGGAGATGTATATACACACATACAGAGAACATGAACAGGTGGGAGTTGTCTTACCAACTCTGAGAGGCCAATCAGTATGTGCATGATGATTTACATTTAGAAAACTTCCTTCCCTCCACTTTAATAGAGGGAGGCAAATCACAGGGTACGTCTATACTTACCTCCGGGTTCGGCGGTAAGCAATCGATCTTCTGGGATCAATTTATCGCATCTTGTCTAGACGCAATAAATCGATCCTGGAAGTGCTCGCCATCGACACCGGTACTCCTGCTCCGCGAGAGGAGTACGCGGAGTCGACGGGGTAGCCTACCTGCCGCGTGTGGACCCGCGGTAAGAACCTTGTAGTTCGAACTAAGATACTTTGACTTCAGCTATGTTATTCATGTAGCTGAAGTTGCGTATCTTAGTTCGAACTGGGGAGTTAGTGTGGACCAGCCCACATTTAACCCTGTTTTAAAACCAGCATTTGGAAGAAATATTCCTAACAGTAGAAAAACTCCAACGTGGACTGGACTAAAAACAAAAAACACAAGCAGTGAGGATAACCAGCCCAGGGCAGATAAAGACAAACCGTTACAGGTAACGGGGAAGTGTCATCATTTGCCAACTATTATTCTTAGGATAAATGCAAATGGCAAACCTACCGCATTCATGAAGTCGTCATTCTTGAAAAGTATTCTCAGCAGATGGCCCAGCATACACTCTGGATCTGCTCGACCTGGTAAGGCACAAAGAAGGGGCTGAGCTAGTCATTCAAACCTCCTTAGCTAAACAAAATCCTACAACCAAAAATGAATGGAAGAGCAAAGAAAGGAGACAGTTGCTTGGTAAACTTGACAGCTCTAAATGGCTTGTCGTTTAATGAGCTCTAGGCTTCATGGCCAACACTGAAGTATAAAACTAGGTCATGCCACAGAAAAACCGGCTGTGGGATACCCCAATTATCAGGATCAATCTTACACAAAAGACGACTTACATGAGAAATCATGTGAATTAAGACATTCAGTAGTTGAGATCAGGGTGGATAAAAATCAATGATTTTTTAAAAAAATTATTAAAAAATCAGATTTTTTTGATAAAAGGTTTTTGAGGAAAAAACCTATCTAAAGATAGTTTTAGATAAGATACCTTATAACTCAAAGATATCTCATCATGGAATAGGAATGATAAATCCTAATTCTATAGTATGAGACAATATATTCATGTAATGTTTAAAAAAAAGTTTTGTAAATGAGTTCCAACAGTTCATGGATTAAGGACCCAATCTTATGGGGTTCCACAGGCTTCTATTTGGGTTAATCTTTCTATCCACCCAATGGGACTTAGTGCTCAGTCTAGAAGATACCATCAGAGATGCTTAGTTTTGTAGTTCTCAAACTGTGGATTTGTATCTCTAGAGGTAACATGCTTATTAACAGCAAAAATGTTTTTAAATAAATAAATAAATAAATAAATATATAGAGGTGAGAAATAATAGACCTCAACTCTATTGTCCCTCTGCAAATTTGTGTATATAGAATCAATCCCTAACCTCTCTCTAAAAGTGCAAAGTTTCAACAAGTTCAATGAATAAAAGATGGTTGGGGGCGGAATAGATCTGGACAAGGAGAAGGTGTCCGGAGATAAATGTGAGAAGCGAGGACATATGCTTGTTTTGTTAAAATATTATATGTTTGCTATTGAAGAAAAAAGTCCAAAATACTTTAAGTTGTTGTTTTAGTTAAATAAAACAATTTAAATGTCTGCTTGTTGATGGCCCCCTCTAATACAGCATGGCAAGAAATTCCTCCAAATATTAATGATTAACCTGTTGAATTGGAGATAGTTCACCTCCCAATGACTTCATAAATATCTGCTTCAATTACCTTTGGTAAATGAAATAACCAATCATTCATTCATTTTCTGATATAGCTGTAAAACTAATCTGAAAAGTTTTAAAAAAATATATCTGTTTAAAAATGTAGTGTGTACCTTCTAAAAATGAAACCTACATCTATCTCTGAGATGTGAAGATGATGTATTAAGGTTATAACAACCAACAAGAATGCACTTTTCTGTAGAAAACCATGATTTAAATCAAATCCACCCTTGTTGAGGTAGCATTTTTCCTTCCACACCCATACTGCCTAAGGGCTCCACCTCCCTAAAACAGTGCCTCCAGCCAAAATGTAAAGAATTTTCACTCAATGCCATTAGAAGCCACTATCATTGTTGTAGCCCTGGAATACTGAAGGACCAATCTATTCTCTGTGGCTGCAGTGCTGTTCTATGTCCAGCCACTAGAGGGTGCATGAGAGTCAGACTGCAATCTCTAACCTCTTCCAAATTGGATATCTGGAGACCCAGGCCAGGTTTACATTTAAAATTTAGGTCAACAGAGGTAAAGGACCTGGAAAAAGAGTTAAGCAGTGAGAAGGAAAAATCTGCAGATGATACAAAATTACTCAAGATAGTTAAGTCCAAAGCAAACTGTGAAGAGTTACAAAAGCGATCTCACAAAACTGAGTGACTGGGCAACAAAATGGCAGATGAAATTCAATGTTGATAAATGCAAAGTAATGCACATCGGAAAACATAATCCCAACTGTACATACCAAATGATGGGATCTAAATGAGCTGTTACCACTCAAGAAAGAAATCTTGGAGTTATTGTGGATAGTTCTCAGAAAACATCCACTCAACGTGCAGCAACAGACAAAAAAAGCTAACAGAATGCTGGGAATCATTAGGAAAGGAATAGATAAGAAGACAAAAAATATCATGTTTCAGAGTAGCAGCCGTGTTAGTCTGTATCCGCAAAAAGAACAGGAGTACTTGTGGCATCCGAAGAAGTGGGCTGTAGTCCACGAAAGCTTATGCTCTAATAAATTTGTTAGTCTCTAAGGTGCCACAAGTACTCCTGTTCTTTTTTTAGAAAATATTATATTGCCTCTATATAAATCCATGGTATACCCCCATCTTGAATATTGTGTGCAGATCTAGTTGCCCCATCTCAAAAAGATATATTGGAATTAGGAAAGGTACAGAAAAGGGCAACAAAAACTATTAGGGGTATGGAACAGCTTCCATATGAGGAGAGATTAATAAAACTGGAATTTTTCAGCTTGGAAAAGAGACGACTAAGGAGGAATATGATAGAGGTCTATAAAATCATGACTGGTGTGGTAAACGTAAATAAGGAAGTATTAGTTGCTCCTTCTCATACACAAAAACTAGGTGCCACCAAATGAAATTAATAGGCAGCAGGTTTAAAACAAACAAAAGGAAGTACATCTTGAAACAACGCACAGTCAACCTCAGGAACTCTTTGCCAGAGGATGTTGTGAAAGCCAAGACTATAACAGGGTTCAAAAAAGAACTAGATAAAATTCATGGAGGATAGGTCCATCAATGGCTATTAGACAGGATAGGCAGGGATGCAAAACCATGCTCTGATGTGTCCCTAGCCTCTGATTGCCAGAAGCTGGTAATGGGTGACAGGGGATGGATTACTTGATGATTACTTGTTCTGTTAAATCCCTCTGAAGTATGTGGCATTGGCCACTGTTGGAAGACAAGAAGCTGGGCTATATGGACCATCGGTCTGACCCAGTATGGCCGTTCTTTGTTCTTATGTTCTCATGAGCTCTGGTGCTCAAGGGCATGAAAAATAGAGACCACTGTGCACCATGGCTATGTCAACCTAACCCTTGGTGTAGACACAGCTAGGTCAATGGAAGAATGCTTCCATTGACCTAGTTACCATCGCTCAGGGAGGTGGTGAACTTACAGCCATGGAAAAACCCATTACATTGCTGTAGGCTGCGTCTACACTATGCTGCTATCATGCTTCTAGTACAGACAAGGCACAAGAAAAGTATCTCCAAATTAGTCCTGACATCAACATCCAGAAAAGCCATTCAAAATTGTGCCTGGAGCCTAGACCTCTTACAGTCAGAAATGCCAGGTGACAAAACTATAAAACAAGGTTAGTAAGCTGAGTAGTGATGCCAGGACTTAACCATCAGCGAGGACCTTCAGGCTAGTTTTTTGGGTATATTTTAAACATATGAATGACTAATTTTCTCCTGAAACAGATTGGGGTCACACACAAGGCATTGTGTTTACCAGGCCTTACCAGGGTGTCTGTCATCAAATGGGTCCGGATCCCCCTTGCGGTATTCTTCAGTCTCCTTCTCAATTAACTCAGACATTCTAGGGAGGGAGTAAAAATCAAGTAAACATGCCACATGCATTTTCTTTCCCCAATGGACAGCTCCTAAACAGTCTATTTGCCAAAATACTATAATAACCCATCAATTCACATTCAAACTGTACTCTGTGAACCACCAGAAGATTCCAGGCATCCACTGGATACATATAAGAGTGAGTGAGAGAGGATGCCTGCCCCTCCCAAAACACTGATCACATATCAACGTTCTAATGATATGCTAGCAGGCTATACTGAAGTAGCTTGACCGCTTCTCTTTGCTGAGTCCCAACGATGGAGAGAAAGCACTTTTTCCTCTTCTGAAAGAGGCAGTGCATCCAGCTGAACTGCTTCAATGCTATGCATAAGGTGAGGACACAAAGAGAAAAACCATCCTGCTGTCACACTACCTCAAAACTCTGGCACTGATGGCCTACAAGGTATCAGGTAGGAAACTCCTGCCCACTCTAGCCTCCCCGGCACAGCATTTCAGATTGCTTTTTGCCTCCCTGACATATAGATGAGCCACTGTAATTCATAAGGCTTTATTATTTTTGCTCTGGAGAGGTGGGGGGGTTGGAGGGAGGGTTAAAGAGGAGGGAATTTCTCACCACCACATACTCTACTACAAGAGGTAAAGATGTCACATGAGAAGGCTTTCCACCCCATCCCTGCTCAGGCTGTTGGCGTAGGGGGCATACCCTCTGATTTCTTCCCCCTCCTCAACCACCTGAAATAACATTGAGGGATCTAACCCTGCTCAGCTGGGCCCCTGCTCAATTCCTCAGACAATTAGTCAGCAGTTGTGGGGCTGGAGTAAGGATAGACTCAAGCAGCCACGCCCCCAGCCCCCATGGAGCCTTACACCAGACTAACTGTTCATCTGTACCAGGCAGGAGAGTTATGGGAGCAGCTTTTTAAAGTTGTACATTCCCCTTGCCTGAGCCATGACATTAAAGCTATAGGCAAAATTCCAGACAATGACTAGCAGCCTGAACAGTTATAAGAAATCCTATGTTCCTGCTCCTCTAGGAAGAGCAGAAGAGGTACCTGAGAGTGGGAAATGCTAAGTCATCAGAGACACTGATCATTACTTTACAAATGAAAGAAGACCAACAAATTTTTTGGCATTAAATGCTCCCCTATCTGTTTTTCTGAAGTTTTCCAGCAGAAGGATACATGAATTAGGATAAAGTCAAGATCTGAAATTCAAAGCCTTCAGCAAATTCATCTTATTCCCATGGTGTCTTTCCTTCCCCCCTTAGTTTAGGTCTCACTGAGGCAGCTACAGAGTCTGTCTATAGGTCCTTGTCAGGATTTTGATATTTCAGGTGCTGATGATGAGCCTATGGTCTATTACAGGTTAGGCAAGGCCACTCGAGCAGCTACTTTCATTCCTAGAGGAGCAAATGCACTTCTCTTTCCCTGGGGATTTCCCTGCAGGATTCCACTCAGTCACCATCACCTTTCAGTATACACCTCTACCCCAATATAACGCGATCCGATATAACACGGGTTTGCATACAATGCGGTAAAGCTCTGATACGCTGCTCTGAGCAGCGTGTTAAGAGTGCTGGGCCGGGCCCGAGGGGTTGAATAAGGGGCAGAGGGTCTCGGGGGCGGTCAGGGGCTCCTCCCCCGCCAGGGTCTAGGCAGCAGGAGCTGTGGGGGAGGCAATTTTGGGGGCCCCGCAGTCCCAGAGGATTAGCAGGGGGCCGGAAGCAGCCCGTTCCGCTTCCCTCGCCCCGGCCGTGTCGCTCAGGGGAGTGGTTTGGGGGGAAGGGATCCCCCCGCACTCACCGGCAGCGGCAGAAGCGGAGCAGCCCAGCCCCAACCCGCTCCACTCCGCCAGCTCCCAGCCGCGGCACTCTGCTTCCCGCCACAGGTGAGTGCGGAACCTTTCCCCAACCTCCCCTCCCCCCCAGTGACATGACTGGGGCAAGGAAAGCAGAGCGGGCTGGGGCCGCATCGCTCCGCTTCCCGCCACTGGTGAGTACGGAGGGCATCCTTTCCCCAACCTCCCCTCACTCACTGGCGGCAGGAAGCGGAGCGCTGCGGCTGGGAGGTGGCAGAGTGCAGCGGGCTGGGGCCATGTTGCTCCGCTTCCCGCCGCTGCCGGTGAGTGCCTGTCAGGGAGTGGGGTGTGTGGACAGGGGTCAGAGCAGTCAGGGGACAGGGAGCAGGGGGGTTGGGTAGGGGGTGGGGTCCTGGGGGTGATTAGGGAGAGGGGTCTCTAGAGGGGGCGGTCAGGGAACAAGGAATGGGGGGGGACCAAAGTAAGTTCGATATAACGTGGTCTCACCTATAATGCGGTGAGATTTTTTTGTCTCCTGAGGACCACGTTATATCGGGGTAGAGGTGTATATCGGATGCTTCTGAGGAAGAGCAGAAAGGAGCAAAAGTATCTGTTACATTCCTTCATCATGAACTGCATCAATTTGCCAAATCTGGGCATGTTTTACTATATTAACAACAGCTTAACATGGTAATCAGTAATGACCAGGGAAATCACTTGTCTTGCCAGAGACAATTAACTTTCACAAGACTCTTTGCCCTGTAGGGTTCCAGTATTTCATGTTTGTCAGCCTGATTCTGAAGAGAAGTAAACTGCATCTTGCACTAAAAGATTGCTGAATTTGGGCTCTGGTGGATTTCTAGCAACCGCAAGTTGTACAATTGGGTACACCTTTATATAGAACATTCTACTGTCAACTCTTAACAATTTTTCCTTGGGAATTAACACTTTGAGAGTGCCTGTTGAGCACAGAGACCATGGGGAGACAGAGGAGGAAATGTGATCTGAGAAATCAGGTTTATGGGTTTGTCTACACATAATCTGCTACAGCACCACCGCTATAGCACTTCAGTGAAGATTCTTACCTATGCGGACAGGAGGCCTTCTCACACCCCTGAGCAACATAGTTATACAGACCTAATTTCCTAGTGTAGACCAGGCCATAGACTAGTTAGACCTTTCTAGGGATGGGAAGTACCATTTAACCTAAAAATAGTACCGTTTAACCTTTTAAAATTCTATCAGTTAAACAGTTAACCGTTAAGTTCACATAGGCGGCGAACTGGGGTGGGGTGCTGCAGCACTCCCACATTTTATGCAGGGCTCCTCTGCCGCCTGTGCCCAGCATCCAAGCTGCCGGCCCAGGTTGGGGGGCTCTGCTGCCTCCCTGTGCTCAGGGTTCCAGCCACCGGACCAGACCTCTGCTGCTGCCATGCTGGCCCCAGAACCGACACTCTGGCTGCCCAGGGTTGGCCGCAGGGAACCCAGGCATGGGAGGCAGCTTAGTTTAATTGTTAACCTAAACCAGGGGTCTCAAACTCAAATGACCACGAGGACCACATGAGGACTAGTTCATTGGCCCGAGGGCCGCATCACTGACACCCCACCCCATCGCTGCCCCTTCCCCCACTCCACCCCTTCCATGAGGCCCCGCCCCTGCCCCGCCTCTTCCCACTCCTTCCCTGCCCCCATTCCAACCCCTTCCCCGAAGTCCCCACCCCATTTTCCCCCCTCCCTGCCCCCAGAGGGGGCAAGAGGGCTGTGGTGGGTGCTCAGGGCAGGGAGTTGGGGTGTAGGGTGCAGGAGGGGTGCGGCAGGGGGTTGGGGTGCAGGCTGTGGCAGGGGGTTGGGGTGCGGGGTGCAGGAGGGAGTGCAGGGTGTGGCAGAAGCTTGGGGTTCAGGCAGGGGGCTCAGGGCAGGGAGTTGGGGTGCAGCAGGGGTGTGGAGTGCAGCAGGGGGCTCAGGGCAGGGGGTTGGGGTGCAGGCAGGGAGTGGGGGGCGGGGTGCAGGAGGGCTTCGGGCTCTGGCCCGGAGCTGCTTACATAGAGCGGCTCCAGGGTGGCAGCAGCGCACACCGGGGCTAGGGCAGACTGCCTGCCTGCCCTGGCCCTGGCCCCGCCCTTCCCCCGCGCCGCTCCACTCCGGGAAGCGGCTGGAACCATGTCCCTGCGGCCCCTGGGGGAGGGGGGATGCAGGGCTCCTCGCGCTGCTTGCCACTCCTCCAGGAAGCTCCTATTGGCCTCGCTTCCTGGCCAATGGGAGCTGCGGGGGGGTAGTGCCTGGAAGCCAGGACAACACTGAGCCCTCCGCTTCCCCCCCCCTCCTCCTCCCCATTCTGGCCGCAGGGACGTGATGCCAGCCGCTTCAGGGAGCGGCGCGGGTCTTGCGGGGCCATGGGGGGGCAATCCCGCGGGCTGGATGTAGTCCACGGGCTGTAGTTTGCCCACCCCTGGCCTGGAGGTAGGCGGGGGGGGGGGGCACGCAGGCCTCTTGGCGGGCCGCAGGCAATTGCCCTGCGGGCCGCATGTGGCCCGCGTGTTTGAGACCCCTGACCTAAGCCGATAAGACTGCTTATTGGTTAACTAATTACACTTTTACATCCCTAGGCCTTTCAAGCAGCTTCAATTTCAGACTGAACTGACAGATAGGACAGAACACACATGTAACATCAGGCCACCTGGCTTTGGTGGGCAGTCAAATCACGTTATGAGCAATCGGTCCCATGGAAGGGAACATTACCATAGTCAAACCTAGGGTGGGTGAGGGTGTGGGTGTGTATATATTATATCATGGACTATGTTTGTAACTAAGATGAATGCGTGCAATCACTTAGCTAGTCAAAACTCAAAAGCACTCATTTTCTAAAGCTGACCTGTGAAGTGGAAAGAGAAATTTGTTTCTTTAAAATGCATGACAGTGGTCTGAAAGAGTTCTTGCCTCACCCACAACCACCCTCCAAGAAAGTTTGTTTGATTTTCCCCCTCAACCCTCCCCCACACCCCCAAAAAAATGCCTTGAGTGTTTAGTCCCATTTTTCCTTTTTGGTTGGATAAATCAAATTTTGATTGGTGGCTCTGTCAACCCTTAACTGAAGAAGTGGGAGTGGTGAATAATTAAGTTTCCCTTCCCAAGTGCTTAGTTCAACAGGTGTTGTTAAAAAAAATAAATAAATAAATAAGGTCTTGAACAAACTGAATAAGAGTCAGCTCCCTCTCAGTTAATGTTTCCTTGACTTTCTTGGTGTATCTGACGCCATACACCTACTAGTTTTCCAGTCATCCATACAATGCAGAACCTAGAGTTTTTCACGTGAAGACAAAGCAAAAGCACATGCCCCCCATTTTGTTTTGTTCGTTCCCAATCTCTTTATCCTCTCTTTGCAGGTTATATTTGAAAAGACTATGGGTCAGATCCTCAAGTGCACCTGAGCTAATCGCCGCACATCTGAGGGAGGGTGAGGTAAGGGGACATACATAGGTAGCTTTCTACCTCCTTTACTTACAAACACATGCCACTTAGGAGTGTGTAAGTTAGGCCATGTGTACATACAGCTCTGGTGAAAACGCTCTATGCCAATGGGAGAGAGCTCTCCCCTCAGCATTAAAAAAAAAACACCCTTCTGACACTCTGGGATATACAAGCCTATTTGGAGACATTGTTTTATATGCTGCCTGTCACTCTGTGAGTTACTGACTACTTCCATTTATTGTCATTTAATTTTACTGTCACATTTGTAATAGTTACCACAGGTTACATTGAAGCCTTGACACCATGAGAGTTTGCCTATAGCTGACAATTCATTTTTTTCAGAGCATTTCTCATGATGCTTCAGTACAGCCTGCAATACCACACTTTGGTGTGTGCTGTCAGCACATTTCATGCAGTTTTACCCCTCGAAGATTTCCTCTATTTCAACTCGGAAGGAGGAAGGAAACAGAAAAATGTCACTCACTGACAAGCATGACCACAAGTTCCTCTGTCTTAGAGTCTACAACAATATACAAAAGAGTCAGATGTGCCTTGAAACATCACCGAGCACAATCAATCTCTGTGGGGAGCATCTAATATCCAGAGCGGAGACACCTCAAGAGACTCCCTTAAATCTAGGCAGACGCCAGTCTGGAGCACTTCTACGTCCTGTCCTCAAAGCAGATGATGGAGTAAAGCTATGCTGCTAAGCTCCTGAAAGTTGGGACTCTCTTATTGCTTTCTACAGCAATGTAAATTCAGCTACTGCTCAGTCCAATGGATCCTCTTCACCAGTTGCCTTAAAGCAATCTATATCTGCCTGAAGCCAAAAATGTCAACATGCCAGATCCGTACTGAGCTTTAGCATTACTTTCATAAAAGCAAGGAGCAAGAGCCAGCTGCTTTCCAAAACCACTCCGCTGAAGCTATCGACGCCGAACAGCACTACAGCAAAGCCTCTGGAAATCACTCTCCCAAAAGGCTCAGTGTCTTCAGACTAACTTGGAGGACCTTGTTTGCCGTAGTGTATGCTCATGGAGTTTGTCAAGTCCAGCAGGGAATCAGTGAGGTTGGCTTGCAGGGAGCGGAGATCCATTAAAACTGTCTGCACAGTAAAAGTACTCTTTGTGGTAAGTTCCAATAGTCAGTCTGTCCAGTGAAAGATGTGCTAATAACATCAAGATCCTCTCAACCATTCACTCCAAACATCAGTGTAATCCAGGGGTTCTCAAACTGGGGGTCGGGACCTCTCAGGGAGTAGCGAGGTTATTACATGGGGGGCGCGAGCTGCCAACCTCCACCCCAAACCCCACTTTGCCACCAGCATTATAATGGTGTTAAATATATTTTAAAAGTGTTTTTAATTTATGGGGGGGGGGGGGGGAGAGTCGCACTCAGAGGCTTGCTATGTGAAAGGAGTCACTGTTAGGATATAGATATTCAGGCCTGTCTGCAAAGGCCTATACTTTAAGAATTTAGGTGTATTCTTATCACTTAGCTAGTTATAGAGGTACAAAACAAGAATCAAAATCAGTCTGCCTGTTTATAGGCCTTCTCTTACTATGATAATCTAAGGCAGGGGTTCTCAAACTGGGGGTCGTGAGGTTATTACATGGGGGGATCGCGAGCTGTCAGCCTCCACCCCAAACCCCACTTTGCCTTCAGCATTTATTATGGTGTTAAATATATAAAAAAGTGTTTTTAATGTATAAGGGGGGGGTCACACTCAGAGGCTTGGTATGTGAAAGGGGTCACCAGTACAAAAATTTGAGAACCCTGGTCTAAGGCCTTGTTCTTAGGCTAAGTCCTTTGGCTAAAGAGCAGAGGCAGCCATAAGCTGGAAAGCGAATGGTCACGTCCTCACCACTCACACTGAAATAAGGCAGTTTGGGGCTGTTAAAAAGGTGATCCAATCTATCACCTCCAGAGAAAGGGAAGAGCCTAGAAGATTTAAAGAAAACTTAGGCCTGGTCTACACTAGTGTTATTTCGGAATTAGCCGAGTTAATTTGAAAAAAAAAAAATGATTCCGTCCACATGACCAAACCGTTTTTTTTTTTTTTTTTTATTTAAAGGGCTCTTTAATCCGATTTCTGTACTCCACCTCGGCAAGTGGAGTAGCGCTTAAATCGAGATCGCAATCCTGGGTTAAAGGTATTGTGGACACAATTAGACGTTATTGGCCTTCAGGAGCTATCCCAGAATGCTCCCTTGTGACCGCTCTGAACAACACTCTCAACTCCGATGCACTAGCCAGGTGGGCAGGAAAAGCCCCAGGAACTTTTGAATTTCATTTCCTGTTTGGTCACCATCAGCACAGGTGACCATCAGCACAGTCCACCATCACAGGCAACCATGCAGAGTCCACCATCACAGGAGATCATGCAGTCCCGGATTCACAGACGAGCTCCAGCATGGTCTGAATGGGAGGTACTGGATCTCATCGCATGTTGGGGAGACGAGTCTGTTATGGCAGAACTACGTTCCAAAAAAGGAATGCAAATACATACGCTAAAGACTCCAGGGCCGTGACGGAAAGAGGCTACTCCAGGGACACAGAGCAGTGTCATACAAAAATCAAGGAGCTCAGGCAAGCGTACCAAAAAGCCAGGGAGGCGAATAGGCGCTCTGGGTCACAGCCCCATACATTCCGCTTCTACCGTGAGCTGCGTGCAATTATGGGGGGGTGACGCCACCACTACCCCACCACTGTCCATGGACACCTGCAAGGAGGGAGTTGCACGGAGCGAGGAGGAAGAGTCATTGGAGGAGGAGGAGGAGGAGGACGACGACAGTGCACAGGCAGCAAGTGGGGAATCCATTTTCCCCCCGTAGCCAGGAACTATTCTTAACGCTGGAGCCAACAGCCTCCCCCCACTCCCAAGGCGGGCTCCCGGACCATTACCCTGGAGAAGGTACTTCTGGTGAGAGAGCGCCTGATTGGAGCCACGTGGTGGGGGGTGGGCGGGAAACCCAGCCACGCTGGGCTGTTCGCGTTTAGTTTAAAGGGCTCATCCCTGCTCAGAGCATCATCGGAGCCAGGCGGTGGGTGCAGTGGGGGTGGGAGAGTGTTGTGTGAAGCGATCATCCCAGAGAGCCCACAGGCCCTCCTTTTATATGGCAAACCCACCAGCCATTGTTTGCTATGGGAAAGGGGGCCCAGCAGTTTGAAAGCATTGAAATGTATGTAGAAGAAGCAGAACCCCACATGCCCCTACGCTGCCTGCAAGCTGAATTCTGTTGCCCGGCCATATGTGATGGCTAACTCACACCAAAGTGTCCCCTTTGTTCTCTGAAATGTATCTTTTAAAATACTACCCTCCCTTTTTCTCCTCCCGCAGGTGCAAATGTTTCAACGCGGCCTCTATCTACTCCGTCCCAGAGGCTGGTCCAGATTAGAAGGCCGAAAAAACGAACTCGGGACGACATGTTCGCCGAGCTCATGCAGTCCTCTCGCACTGATAGGGCCCAACTGAATGCATGGAGGCAAACAATTGCGGAGTCCCGTAAAGCATTACAGGAACACAAAGAGAGGAAGGACGCGCGCGATGAGAGTAGGCAGGACGCTATGGTCGAGCTCATGGGGGAGCAAACTGACATGCTCTGCTGTATGGTGGATCTAATGCGGGAAAGGCAGCAAGACCACAGACTGCCGCTGCAGCCCCTATATAACCGCCCTCCCTCCTCCCCAAGTTCCATAGCCTCCTCACCTAGATGCCCAACAACACGAGGGGGAGGCTACGGCGACCCACACACTCAACCCCAGAGGATCGCCCAAGCAGCAGAAAGCTAGCATATGCGAACTTTTGATTTGGTTTCTGGACTTGTTCTTCTCTCCTCCACCCCCCTAACCAAATACCTCCTCCCTCCCCCAGTCTATCTTCGGATTTCTCTCAATGTGTTGTGCAACAAATAATTAACAGTTTTTAAACAATTTTGACTTTATTTCCTTTCATATATATAGGGGGCAGGTAACTTCAAGAGAAACAAACACAACTGTCACACCGTACCCTGGCCAGTCATGAAACTGGCTTTCACAGCTTCTCTGATGTGCAGCACGCCCTGCTGCGCTCTTCTAATCGCCCTGTTGTCTGGCTGTGTGAAATTGGCCGCCAGGCGAGTTGCCTCAACCTCCCAACCCGCCATAAATGTCTCCCCCTTACTCTCACAGATATTGTGGAGCACACAACACGCAGCAATTAGAATTGGAATACTGGTTGTGCTGAGATCTAACCGCATCAGTAAACTGCGCCAGTGCGCTTTCAAACCTCCAAAAGCACATTCTACCACCATTCTGCACTTGCTCAGCCTATAGTTGAACTGCTCCTTACTACTGTCCAGGGTGCTTGTGTACAGCTTCATGAGCCATGGCATTAAGGGGTAGGCTGGGTCCCCGAGGATAACTATAGGCATTTCAACATCCCCAACAGTAATTTTCTTGTCTGGGAAGTAAGTCCCTTCCTGCAGCTATTCAAACAGACCAGAGTTCCTGAAGATGCGAGCATCAGGCACCTTTCCCGGCCATCCCACGCTGATGTCAGTGAAACGTCCCTTGTTATCCACCAGTGCTTGCAGCACCATGGAAAAGTACCCCTTGCGGTTTATGTACTGGCTGCCCCGGTGTGCCAGGGCCAAGATAGGGATATGCGTTCTGTCTATCGTCCCACCGCAGTTAGGGAACCCCAGCGCATTAAAGCCATCCACAATGGTCTACACATTTCCCAAAGTCACTATCCTTGATAGCAACTGGTCAATGATTGCGTTGGCTACTGGCAGCACAGCAACCCCTACAGTAGATTTGCTCACTCCAAACTGATTCCCGACTGACCGGTAGCTGTCGGGTGTTGCAAGCTTCCATAGTGCTATGGCCACTCGCTTCTCAACTGTGAGGGCTGCTCTCATTTTGGTGTCTTTGCGCTTCAGGGCAGGGGACAGCAAGTCACAAAGTTCCATGAAAGTGGCCCTACGCATACAAAAGTTTTGCAGCCACTGGGAATCATCCCAGACCTGCAACACTATGCGGTCCCACCAGTCTGTGCTTGTTTCCTGGGCCCAGAATCGGCATTCCACGGCATGAACCTGGCCCAATGCCATCATGATCTCCCAATCGCCACATGCCGTGCTTCTAGGAACGTCTGTGTCCATGTCCTCATCAGCATAGTAATCGCACTGTCGTCGCTTCCTCGCCCGGTTTTGCAGGTACTGCACATACTGCTGGATAACGCGCAAGGTATTTACAATGATCAAAACTGCAGTGGAGATCTGAGCAGGCTCCACGATTGCCGCGCTATGGCGCCTGCACGGGTAATCCTGGAAAAAGGGCGCGAAACGTAGGAGGCCTGTTCGGGTCAAGATGGTCGATAAAAGGTGGTAAATGGTTGTCTTCTGTAGCTTTCACAGAGTTGGGAAGCTCACTAGAGCTGCAAGAGCGGGAGAGCAGAGTTTGCAGTGGAAGCTGTACGGCTCAGTTCACGATAGCTGAAAAACGGCGGGGAATTGTTGCCTTCTGTAGCTTGCATGCGAGCCCAGGACAGACAACATGGAAAAAGTAGCTATCGATGCAAGAGCGGGAGAGCAGAGTTTGCGGCGGAAGCTGTGCTGCTCGGTTCACGGTGGCCGAAAAAAGGTGTGAAATGGTTAGATAAAGAGTAGATAGAAAGACAAGAGGACATGCGAGGTGGATTCATAGTACCAGGAGACAGGCGGTGCACCATCTGCTGGAAGCATGGCGTCTGCCGTAGTTTTCACGGAGGGAGGAGCGAGTGACGGCACACACCCAGAAACACCCGCGAGAATGTTTTTGCCCCATCATGCACTGGGAGCTTAACCCACAATTCCAATGGGCGGCGGGGACTGTGGGAACGGTGGGATAGCTTCCCACAGTGCACCGCTCCGACATTCGATGCTAGCCTCAGTACTGTGGACTCACTCCGCCAAATTCACGTGCTTTAGTGGGGACACACAACACTGAATGTATAAAATCGCTTCTGAAAATTCGAATAGAATAAATTCGAATTAATTTCATACTGTAGACATACCCTTAGTTTGATAGCATCCTGTCTGGCAAGAACTCACTTATCAATAGCTGGGGTGTGAAATCCTCATTTCTTTGTTGTTCTATCACTGTAGTCCCCATTTCCCTATTGTTTGTCTGTATAATCTCTGTCTGGTTCTGTGATTGTTTCTATCTGCTGTATAATTAATTTTGTTGGGTGTAAACCAATTAAGGTGGTGGGATAGAATTGGTTAGATAATCATGTTACAATATGTTAGGATTGATTAGTTAAATTTCAGTAAAATGATTGGTTAAGGTATAGCTAAGCAGAACTCAAGTTTCACTATATAGTCTGCAGTCAATCAGGAAGTAAGGAGGGGGGAATTGGAATCATGTTTTGCTAAGCGGGGGAATGGGAACAGGGACACAGGCAAAACTCTGTGGCATCAGAGCTGGGAAGGGGGACACTAAGGAAGGAAATTGGAATCACTGCTTTCTGGAAGTTCACCCCAATAAACATCAAATTGTTTGCACCTTCGGACATTGTTGCTCTCTGTTCACGCAAGAAGGACCAGGGAAGTGAAAGGGTGAAGGAATAAGCCCTCTAACAGCCACCAGTAAAAAAAGTTTGAGAACCACTGGTGTAATCAGCCTCAGCATCTGCAAGATGGTGTTGGTGCTTCTATCCTCTCTGCCAAACATGTGTAATCAGTGTACCATGTTGAGTCCTAAAAGCAGAATCGGGGGAAACTCTGAGGATAACTTACTTGGACACTGATGATGTAGAGAACACAGAGACCAAGTACTTCTCCAGAGCAGCAGGAATGCAAGACTGCTCTGAACGATATGACCTCCCCTCCACACACACACACCAGATATATATATTTTTTTTTAAGTGGACTAGGACAATTGGATATGTCTGAGGATTCTTGGACAGGAATCCTCAAGGGCCAAGATAGATGCTATCTATCTTATTGTTGGAAACTCTTAATATTTTGCACATCTGGTAATATTTGGTGTTTTTTTTTTTAAACCCTAGCTCAGAAAGCTAGAGAACACCTGAGGATCTTGGCTTAAACTTAAAAAAAAAAAAAAAAAAAAAAAAAAGAGTACGTTTCTAGCCCCTGTGGTTGCTGGGAAAAGCCTAAAATCATCAACTGAATGTACCCTGAAGTCTCAGGAAGCCAGAAAACAAACAAAAGCCCTAAATGTATGTTTTTAACATATCACGTTTGTTTTAAAAATCATGAGATTTTGCGGGCTAACTCATGATTTTTAAAGGTCTGAGAATGGCAATACTGCTGTCCATTCAACGAGTACCATTCTGTTCTTGCCCCCTATTTCTCATGAGTTAGTAAAGATGTTGTGGAAGAAACCTCACACCTCTCTCCTCCTACCCTGAGTTACTTGAGGCAATAAGTGCTACTACCTCTTCCCACCAAAACCGAGCTTTAGTCAAGGCAGCAACGGTCAGGGGAAAGAGCACCTCCTCACACATACAAAATAGGACCAGCATCCTATCCACAAAGTGCCACTGGTTCCCTGTTCATTAGAGGATTCCCCTAAAGGAGGGGGGAAGCCACTGCTCATTTTCAAGACTCTCCACTGGAATTGGCAAGCCAACCTCACAAACTTTCTCTCTCTACTCACCTCAGTTCATCTTATGTGAGTCTCTTGCATGCCTTCACACAATCTGATCACTGTTACAGCAAGAGTCTCTGTAACCCCAACCAGATGGAATAAACTCGTAACTCTCCACCCCAGACTATGTTTTACAAGTTTCAGGGGCAGATCTAACTTTTCTCCCTTGTCTAAATCTCAAATAGTAGAAGAATGAGAGAAACATTAAGTGTATTAAACTCAAATATTTTTGAGACAGTTTATATAAAATCTATACAAAGTAACACCATACTGTTTTGACAAGAACTATGAAGTATTGCACATTGCTCAATTTTTAGGCCAAAAAGAATGTAAGCTACCAGAAACTGATCAGCTACTTTAACAACTTCAAGTATAAGTCACCACATGCCAAAACTGCTGTCATGCCTCAGAGGTATTTGCATTTCAGAGCTTATTTAACAGAGCTTACCTGGTGAGGATAGGGACCATGTCTTGTCCACTGCCATGCTCTTTCTCCCATTGCTCCAGCAAAGCAGTGAGTTCAGCCTTGGAGTCCACATGCCCAGATCCTGACGTCATGGCTTAGCCTAAGTGAGATGGGAAGAAAAAAAATAAAGTGAGGTTAACTAGCAAATTGTCCCACTCAGTTATGTTGACTCCTCAAAAAAAGTCAAAAATCAGGGTTTAAAAATCCACTTGGCAGTGGCAAGCAAACTTTAGCTGCAAGGCAGGGAGAAGGCTAAACCATCAAATTCTACAGAATTTGACATAAAAAAAACAGAGGGCTGTCTTTCATCCCTCAGGTACATAAACAAATGCAAGTCTACTTTGCAAACCCAAATCTGGACCACTGCATGCAAATCCTCAACTGTGATGGGTAATAGCCACAAGTGTGTCCAAAATCAGAGGATTTTTTGCAGGTTAACATATGTCTCCACAGGCAGACTGCTCCTGTCCCTTTGCTGTTACACCTAGGTTTACCCAAGAAACAGCAAAGCAAAGCTGACAAGATTCTGATCAGTTTCATTGCTCCTGTTCAACACCTTCTGGGCATCAGGGAAAGTGACAAGAATCAAATTAGCTTTACTGCTGCTGCAGTCCCACAACATTTAAAGTAGCAGCAGAGGGAGGCACTGACAGTTGATCACAGTGGACTAAGGACAAAAAGAGTTGCAGGGAAAGGATCTCTACCACCCTGCCCCTTCAAGCCTCCCAAGAACAGTCAGGTGGCGCTAGTGAAAAAGAGGAAGAGACAGAGACACAGACACACATTCTCCTTTCCAACAGCTTCATGGGAGGAAACAAGAAAGCAATAACTTCAAGTTTATCAGACACCTACTTAGTGCAAACCAGAGGCTGATACAAAAGATTTGCCCCTATGAAGGCGCCAGGTACAATATTAGACTTCATACCAAAGTGTTTCTGCCCCTGGACCTTACTAAGTGTACCACCTCTCATCTTATGTATTGGTCTCTAGCTAGCGAACATCAACATTTTTCAAGCCGGGTAAAAACGCACCTAAACCACTGCTGGTTCATAACTCTGGATATGGCTCAATACACAGCCACGTTCTTTTTGCCTTCACTTTCTAACCTGATAGGTCTTGGATTACTGGGAAGGTAGACTACAGCTTTTTGTGGCATGGTTGCAGGACACTGAGAAGATCTCAAGGGAGCTGTACCCAGGCCTAATCTACAGGGATGGTCACGATGATGTGTGACTTTTAAGGGTGAAAGAGAAGGAAAATGATTACAAAAGACATTCCCTCTCCTCCAAATATATGTTAAGACTTCCAGTATTCGAGTAGTGGTGACAAACTGACAGGTAACAGATGCCAGTGCATATTTGCTATCAAATCAACAATGAGTTTGTCATAATTAAACAACAGAACAAACTTTGCTGAGCCATTTACAATGCAGACACCTAAAAGGAGAACACACACATACAGTGCTCATTCCACTTCCTCAAATATACATTACAGAAAGTCAATTGAGGGGAAGAACATGTAGAGAACCACAGTTTAGTCCATATTACAGATAATGCAGGTTAGCTAGAAATTCATAAGGTCAAGTGTCAGTATTTTAAATCAAATGGACCACTGGGCACCGCCAACCAGCCTGGAATTTTTCTCGTTAACAGAATGAAGTAAGTTCTATTACTCAGACTCATAGGTCCTTTTGAGTTTAATGTATTTTGATTGGTTAGCTTATTAGACACAAGGCAACAATCAAATGGGAAACTAGTCTCACATGAAACTGGCAGGAATCACTTAAAACTCTGCATCGGCGCAGCTGCACCACTGTAGCACTTAAGTGAAGATGCTCCTATGTCCATGGGAGAAGCTCTCCCATCGGCATAGTTAATCCACCTCTGCAAGAGGCAGTAGCTATGCTGACAGGAGAAACTCTCCCCCTGACATAGCCCTATCTACATCAGTGGTTAGGCTGATATAACTACATTGTTCGGGGGGTGAAAAATTCGTAATTATACTGATAGACCTGGCCATAGGGACATCACACAAACCAAAGACAGTGAAAGATTAAACTCTCAATTACAAAATCCCCAGTCAAAGGTTATTTGTTATATATATTATGGTAGCTCCTTGGGGCACCATTGTGCTAGGTACCGTACAAGAGTTAGTGTCTGCTAATGGATGTACCAAACAAGCATAAAGAAAAGGAGACATACCACATTTCTAATTACTATGAATTCTCCTCTTATCCTGTTTATTATGTGGAGCATTCATTCAACACATTAAGTTAGGCTGGGAGGTATGAATCAAACATGCAGATCACTTGAGGAAGGCTCTCTTTTAAGACTGCACAAAATGAAACATATACTAGAAAAGAAATCTGGTCCAAACCCATGAAGATTTAGATGAACAGCAGGACTCAGCGTATAACAGATACATACTAGTCAGAAGCAGATATAAAAGATACTCTCCTTCCCCTTAAAGGGTTCTGGCACAGTGGCCTTTCTAGGAAAGTCAGCTCTTGGCTCCGGGGAGGGAAGACAGGCTGGACTTCCCACCAGGAGTCTAATGCTGGATCCCACTTTAGGACAGTTCCCTCTCATCTAAAACAACTCTAACCGGCCTTGGCAGATATCTAGTAAATATATAATTCTTCCTGATTGTTTCCCGGCTCACTTACTGAACTCACTAGCTACTGACGAATGCATTTTCAAGTCTTTGCACATTACAAATAAGAATTTCAGTCCATTAATTCCACAGAAGAACTCTTTTTTTTTCTACTGGGAATGCAAAGTGCTGGGCTTGTAATTGCATCCAATCTTTTAAGTCATCCCCACACCAGTACTGTACTCCAGGGATACAAAGGCACTAAATGACCCCTACAAGGCCTTCCCAGCTCCCTATGTCATTGATTCACTATAATTTTGAAGAGCAGTTTACACTTCATTTTGGAGCCCTTCCCTGTCAGCCACAGTAGTTCCAGCTGGAACAGCAAAAAGATTGCTCTGGAAATACTGGCAACAGATCAGCAAAGTTCAAGTCTGGAAGTAATAAGAATGTACGTTCTTCACCCTAACCTACTAGACATACAGCACTGCCACTCCTGAAAAACCAGGAATCCCAACTTTTCCTAGAAAGTTGGATCATTACCTGGTTAAGTCATAATGTGGACTTAATGCCAGAATTAGCCATGCTCTAGTATATTCCTGAATTTTTTTCAATCTGCATACATGCACACAAGTTTAAACTTAACTCTTTGTTCGAAGCACCTAGTGCATGCCACTTTTTAAAATTGTTGTTATAACAAAAACAAGTACATTCAAAGTCCCACCATACAGAACAAGTACTATACATCAGAAAAGACTTAGGCCTGGTCTACACTAGAAGTTAGGTCAGCCTAACTACATCAATCAGATGTGCGAAAAATGCACATCCCTGAGTGGTTTAGTTAAGCCAACCTAAGTCCCCATGCAGACAGTGCTAGGTCAACTGAAGAATTCTTCTGTAAGTCTAGATACCGCCTCTAGATGGGGATTACCTACACCAACAGGAGAATCCTTCCCATCAGAGTAGGTAGCATCTACACTGAAGCTACAGTGGCACAGCTGTGCTACCGTAGTGTTTTAAGTGTAGACAAGCACTAAGATTTACACAGTGCTTGGATTCCAAAGGATTAACTGCAATATTCCCAGCACACACATTTTTACAGCACATGTATGGCACTGTTAGACACAGTACCCAAACCAATTCCTCCCAGAAATATGGTCATCTCATTCAAGTATTCTGTTTTAAATCAACGAAGAGTGCAAGAGAAAGGGCAAGATCATAAACTGTGTAAATTGTAAGGTCATATCTACATTACAACTTATGCCGGCAAAACTTACGTCACTCAGGGGGTGTGAAAAAAAACACCTCCCTGAGCAACATAAGTTTTGCTGGCATAATTGGTAGTGTGCACATCACCATGTCGGCGGGAGAGCTTCTCCCACCAACACAGCTACTCCTACTCATTGAGGTGGTTTTATTCTGTCGATGGGAGAGCTCTCTCCCTATCAGCATAGAGCGGCTATATGAGTGATCTTAAAGTGGTGCAGATGCATCGGTTCAGTTATGCTGCTCTAAACTCATTAGTGTATACATGGCCTAATTGTCAAGAAGTGCCCCTATGCTACAGGAGAGGATACTTATTAGAGCAGCCCTAATTCTCATCTTTTCCCTTGAATAAGCCAGTTGACAATTTCAATCCTAAATTGCTTTCCAGGAACTGGTAGAACAGAGTGGAGTGATTTAATCATTAATTTAAACCACTTTTAAAAATCATTATTTAAATCAGGTTGAGGACTTGTGAAACTAATCTGAAAACTTGTGCTATTGCAACTACAGATTAAAATTTATAATGAATTAAATGATAAATGCAGTTTTTTTAATGCCATTCCTGGCAGGGTACCTTATTTGAATTTTATGAAGCTGCTATACACAAAATATAAAATATTGTAAATTAAGGCCCTGATTCTGCTCACACTTAAATATGCATGTAACTTTACAAACCTAAATAGTAACTGACTTCAGTGATATTATTCATGTGTTTAAAATTAAGGGTAAAGTTAAGAGCTAAAATGTTTTCTTTGTTTTTGTTTTTTATTAAAAATTTCTCTGTTAAACCATATCTACACCATGGCACAACAGTGTAATCCATAGAGCAGAGGTAGCCCTCTGCAACAGTTTTCCTATCGCTGTATGAGTGGCACCGCCCCGACTGGCAGTAGCTAGGTCAACGGAAGCAATCTTCTCTTGGCCTAGCTGCATCTACATAAGTCATAAGGCATTAGGTAGGCTTGGGATAGCTACAACACTCGTGTGTGGATTTTTCACACCCCTGACCACCACTGCAATGTCAACCAAAGTTTTAAGCCTTCGTGGCCAAAAAATAAAAAAAAAGTCACCTCAGAACAAAATCGCTTCAATTTATTAACAAAGTTATTGTGAATACAGGCCAAAATATTGAAGACTAAAGTTAGGCTCCTAAGCCCATATTTAAGCACTAAAGATTGGATTTTCAAATGCACCTAAAGGACTTTGGGATCACAAGTTCCACCAACTTCTAATTGCAAATCCTGACAAACTATAGGCTGGTCAAATTATTTCAACTTTTTTGACTTGTGGAACTTCAATATACTGGAAGATGTCACTGGCAGCAAGAATAGTGCAAGATATTTGCTTATCAGTTTTGTGTTGTTCTCACAGTAAGGATGACAATGAAGCACTCAATTGGTTGTTTTCAGCATAGATAAGCATTGTAAATGTGAAACTTCTTAGAAAAAAATTGTGTACAATCTGAAATTTTACTAACATCAGGAAACAAGTACAAAATATTCATTTGGTAACTGAAAATTATAAAATGGGAAGTGAAAACTAGAAACAAATTTTAAAGAACTTTATATAAGAAAGGAAAGAAAATCTTATGAAGCTGCACCATTTACTGTGAATTAAATTACATTGTGGTGGGATAAGTGGGTGGAGCTTAGAAGAGCATCACCAATTATTTCCAGTTCAATTCCAGCCAGACAAAACTCTACTTACCTGCACTTACTGCAAACATTAAATAATTATTTTTTAAAACTACCAATATTTTACTTGCCTATCAAAAAAAAAGGAATGCTTACGCACTCAAGTAAAATTTTGTAAGGCCTACCTAAAATATTAAATCATTCAGTTGTCTAGATTTAAATTTCTAGGAAATAAAACTCAAAATAGCTGTTATCCAAACATGACAAAACTTTATAGAAAGTCAGAAAAAAAAAATAGCACAATGAAAAGGTGATGCTCCAATTTCAGCTGCCCCATTTCTCAGGCCATAGATTTCCAAATTAATTCCTACATACATAACTGAAAAAAAATATTAAGGACTTCTCTACAACCAAAAGTTATACTGCTTTAACTATGCCTGTATAATTAAAGCAGTACACAGAGAGAGAGAGAGAGAAAGAAAGAGTGTGGAATATACTTATATGAGTGGATACACTCATACCAGTACAGCTTACTCCCCTATGGGAAGGGGAATAAGCTAGATCAATAGACATCTTTTATACTGGTACAAAAGAGTCAACACTAGCAATTGTACTGATTTAACTATTTTGGTACAAAAATCATACCCTTAACTGAAACAGTTAAAATTAATACAAAAACTATGGAGACCTGGGTTTAGATGCTGCAATGCCCACTACAAAACACTACTATACTTTCTGCAAAGAGAGACAGCATAATACTTAATCAGTTCCACCCACCCATCAGATGGTGAGGGGAAGAAAGTGGTTGGAAAAGGTGAGTCTCCCCTTTGCCGGAGGCTGGCATTCACATCCCCACCCAAAGCAGGTGGGGAGAAGAAGTATTAGGCGAGGGTAAGTGCTTCAGGGATATGTGAAGCACTCAGGCACAAGAAGGGGTGAGACATGAAGTCACCTCAGCCGTAGGTGTGAACAGCAGGTGAAGAAGGCGTGGGGAGACACATGGGGAGGTGAAACTCCTCCCTCCCAGCAGATGGATAGGCTAAGTGCATGGGGGGAGCTGAAACCCCACTAGCAGTCAGCAAAGAATCACCCTGGCAAGAAGTCGAAATGAAGCATCCCCCCGCCACCTCGTAGGAACTGGCGAGAGAAATAACACCTGCTCCACCCCGTGGGTGGGTGACAGTGATGGGGGGAAGGCTATAGCCCTCTGCGAGTGGGGGAGGGGCAGCCCCCACCTGACTGGGGGGAGGGGCAATGACCCTGGTGAGGCGAAGCCTGACACACGGGCGAGAGGAGAGGAGGGGCGAGAAGTAAGACCCCTCCCCACACACCCGCGTGTCTGTGGAAGCCCCCCTCCCGGCAATAGGGGAGGGCAATAAGGGAAACCCCCGGCGGCGGAAGGGACTGATTGGGGGCGGCCCCATGCGAGGCGGGAGAGGGAAGCCGAGCCCCCCCGGCCGGTGTCTGAGGTGAATTCCCCCCGGCGCCGAGGACTGGGCAGAGGAGCGGCCTATGAGACTGCGCCGGGGGCCGCGCTGTGCCCGCTCCCCGCGGTACCTGCCCGATGCCCCGCTGGGTCCCCGCCGTTGCTCCCGGCCCCTGCGCTGGGCCCCGCACACACCGCGGCGGCGGCGATTGCTATGGCGGGCACACACTTTCCGCGTCACCGCGCTGCAGCGCCGTCGCGGCGCGCGAAGGGAAGAAGCTCGCGCTCAGCCTCTAGGGAAACATAGTTCGGGAGCAAACGACTCCAGTGCGCAGGCGTCTCTGCTCCATGGTCGGGGAGCCCAAGGAAGGCTGGGAGTTGTAGCGCTATTCGTGGCTGTAGGCTCTATTCATCGTTTTCAGAGTAGGGGGACAGCACCTACTGCCCCACGCCATCCCAGTTCCAAAAGAATGTGGCAGCGGCCTCCTCCTTCTGTGCCCATCCTATGCCCCTGCCCACCATATACATGGTCCCCCCAGTGCCCCCTCCTCACTGGGTCTGGCCTAAATGGCATCCGAGCCCCTCTGCCCCCACTGTCTAGCCAAATCCACCCCTCAGGCAAAGTCCTGCACTTGCAAAACTGCATCTCCACACAGAGGTCAGGCAGGTTCAGCATGGGAAGGAGTGAGGCAGGATTCCAAGCCAGGACAGGAGAGCTAACAGATACTATGCACTGATAAATCCCAGCACTAGGGTTACCATACGTCCGGATTTTCCTGGACATGTCCGGCTTTTTGGTCCTCAAATCCCCGTCCGGGAGGAATTTCCAAAAAGCCAAACATGTCTGGGAAAATAGGGAGGCATGGTAAGGGGACCCCCGAGTGCAAGTGGCTGCAGCAAAACTTAAAACTCCCGCGATCTGCCGTGGCACAGAGGCGGCGGCAGCATCCGAGCACGCAGCCGCCTCCTCCCTGGGCTCCAACTTTCCCAGCTCCCGCCGCTCTCCACCGCACGCCGGGGCTGAAGCAACTTCCCCAGCGCTGCAGCCGCCGGAGCCCAGGGAGGAGGTGGCTGCGCGCTCGGATGCTGCCCGCCGCCTCTGTGCCCCCGCAGATCGGGAGAGTTGTTCGTTTTTCTGCAGCCACTCGCACTCGGGGTCCCCCGAGCGTCTTTTGCCCGAGCGCTACCAGCTTCACGGCGGCAAACCGTGAAGCCGGTAGCGCTCGGGCAAAAGACGCTCAGGGGACCCCGAATGCAAGTGGCTGCAGCAAAACTTACAACTCCCGCGATCTGCCGGGGCACAGAGGCGGCGGCAGCATCCGAGCGAGCACCTCCTCCCCGGGCTCCAACTTTCACAGCTCCCGCCGCTCTCCACCGTGGTGGGGGCCGAAGCAACTTCCCCAGCGCAGCAGCAGCCGGAGCCTGGGGGCGGGAGGGAGAAGGGGGAATGCGGGGTGTTCAGGCGGAGTTGGGGCGGGGACTTTGGGGAAGGGGGCGGGGAAGGGGTGGAGTTGGGGCGGGGCTGGGGGCAGGGAAGGGGCGGGGCTGGGGCCCCCGTGCAGTGTCCTCTTTTTTCCAGTGTTGAAATATGGTAACCCTACCCTGCACCCTACCCCTCAGTGACACAAGCCATGGAACAGCTTCCTGACATTCAATAAGGCCAGCCTCCACCCCATCATCACTCTCTTCCCTTTCCCCTCCACCCCCCTAAAAAGACACAGGAGACCTATGTGCAGCCCAAAGGCCAGAAGGAGTTCTAAAACCCGTACAGCAGCTGGGGAGGGAGTTGGTTTGTTTTTTTACTAGAGGTCACTCAACTGAAAATGGAGACCAGCATGCCAAGACCTGTAGTGGTCACAGGCCACACCTCTATTAGAGACAAGACAAGAGCAGCTATGAACTGATCCATTTTATGTAAACCAGGTGGAGCCTCCAGCTCCTGGAAAGTTACCAACAGGGGCTTAGGTTGGGCATTGCCTGCAGAAGAACAGCCAGCTCCTTTACCTGCTAAGTGCCAACACAGCCTTTTAGGGGCACAAGCCAGTTTTTTGTGCAAATATCTCAACTACTGTTTGAGAACCACCTGCATGAAAATAAAAGGAACATAAATAATAATTGTTTTTCCCTTGATTTTCTTTCCAAGTGTTACCTGCCCTGCACTTACCATCTATGGGACTGCATGATGATAGCCTGACATCATGCTCGTGGATGTAGCCAGGTGTAAACCATAATATACAAGTTTTAATTACCTGGGACTAATATTACCATATTACTGTTCTTCACTATTCAACTGCACCTGCTCCATTACTGATCATGTTGGATCCCATTTATCCCTGGAGTAACTCTATCAGTCACTCGAGTTACAAGAGGGATGGCCTTGGCAAATTATTAGGACCCTACCAAATTCATGGTCCATTTTGGTCAATTTCAAAGTCATAGGATTTTAAAAATAGTAAATTTCATGATTTCAGCTATTTAAATCTGAAATTTCACGGTGTTGTGACTGTAGGAATCCTGACCCAAAAGGGATTTGGTGGCAGGAGAGTCACAAGGTTATCATAGGGAGGGCTGTGGTACTGCTACCCTTACTTCTGCACTGCTGCTGGCGGTGGCACTGCTTTCAGAGCTGGGCAGCTGGAGAGCGGCAGCTGCAGGCCAGGAGCCCAGCTCTGAAGGCAGAGCCACTGCCAGCAATAGCACAGAAGTAATTATAACATGGTATAGTAGTATTGCCACCCTTACTTTCCGCTGCTGCATGCAGAGCTGGGCATTCAATCAGCAGCCGCCACTCTCTGGCCGCCCAGCTCTGAAGGCAGCAGCGCAGAAGTAAGAGTGGCATGGTATGGTATTGCCACCCTTACTTCTGCACTGCTGCTGGTGGGGCACTGTCTTCAGAGCTGGGTGCCCAGCCAACAGCCGCCACTCTCTGGCTACCCAGCTCTGAAGGCAGTGCTGAAGTAAGGGTAGCAATATCCCTAAAATAATCTTGCGACCCCTGCAACTCCCCTTTTGGGTCAGGACCCCCATTTTGAGAAATGCTGATCTCTCCCCATGAAATCAGTATAGTATAGGGTAAAAGCACACACAAGACCAGATTTCACAGTGGGAAACCAGATTTCACGGTCCGTCACGCATTTTTCATGGCCCTGAATTTGGTAGGGCCCTACGCATTATAGACTATAAATTCTTTGGAGCAGGAACTATCATTTACTGCATTTGTACAATGCCTAGACTGGGCTGGGCTTTAAAGAACTATCACAATATAAATGCTAAATAAGTTGTGTGCAAGGGCCAGGGCCGGCTCCAGCATTTCTGCTGCCCCAAGCAAAAAAAAAAAAAAAAAAAAAGCCGCGATCGGTGGCAGCAGTTCAGCGGCAGGTCCTTCGCTCCTAGAGGGAGTGAGGGACCTGCCGACCCCGAATTGCCGCAGGTGCCACCCCTCTCCCTTGGCCGCCCCAAGCACCTGCTTGTTAAGCTGGTACCTTCAGCCGGCCCTGACAAGGGCACATCTACTTTGGGATATTAAATCTATATTGTAGGATGGTATAGAGGCAGTAGCAAACGGGGCAGCATGTACATTCCTTCCAAGAAGGTTGACACCCCTTTGATAATGCTACAGCAGGTCATGTTCCTAATCCTTCATAAATTAAGTACATAAATTGTGCACTCATATTGTAATACACAGATCCACACAGCTAAATAAACCCCATCATGCACTGTATTCACCATAAAACTTGAGATGGATTCTCTGGGACAGTGTCTCTAGTTGTTCCAAAGTCCTGTCCAGGAATCTGGAATAAGGACGATGGGGTCAGTACTTTACCAAGCAATGGATGGCTATATAATCCAGATAATAAAATCATCTCTCATTGTCACCGTTTCACAATACCAGTCTCACCTATTCCTTAGTTCAAGGCATTTGTTTGGTTTTGAGCTCCCTTTTATTCATCTCAATAATTTCTTTCCCTTCCTGTCTTGCTCCACAACCATGAAATGACACATTGATGAATACTTGTCAATTTGGCCTTGGCTCTGTTCCCAGCGCCAACTACTTTCACCCATTAACAGCAGCTTGCTTTGGCAACACGACAGCTTTTCAACGGGCAGGGAACAGAAAGGAAATGAACCCCAAGTAAGCCATTTAGATAGAAAACTATTCGATTTAAGAAGACAAATCCGCCCCAGTTCTGACTCTGTCCATGTACAGATCACTTAGGCACAGTTACTTTAATCACAGGGAGGAAATATGATCTAGTGCTTAGAGCAGGGAATGGAGTAAGGATGCTGGTTCTGTTCCAGCTTTGCCAATGACACACTTGTGACTGTTAGCAGGTCACTTCACTTTTCTGTCCCTTCTCTTTCTTATCTGTAAGATGGGAAATAACCTCCACTTCCAAGGGGATTGAGACACTTGATTAATTAATGGAACATGCTATATTGTAGAAGTGCTGAGTTACCATCTAGGCAGCAGTCTGTTCTTCTGCACATCCACCCTACAAGATAGGAGAGATGACTCACTGGAACACCCAAGGGGTTATCTCAGAGTGTTTTTCAGTTTAACTCCAGAATGTCTCTGTTTCGTTCATCTACATAACCACTTCAAACTCCACCCACTTTTCATTAACCTTATGCCAAAGACACAAAGTGTACAGATTTTGTCTCCATGTCTTTGGAGAAGACAAGTTAGCTCACCACCTAATACACATTTACTTGGCCTTCTCACCTGCCCAGCACTGTACCTGAACTATTTCCCCCCTTCTCCATTTTGTCTTGTCTGTCAGATTGTGCACTCTGCAGAGGAGGGCTAGTGACTTATTCTGCATTTTGTAGTGTCATGTATTTGACAGTGCTATAGTATGCCCCTTCCTCCACCTATGACATGCTTAGGTTGTACACAGAGTAGTTCTAGATGTACACACAGCAAGGTTAGCCAACAATCCTCTCTACGATCAGAACAGTTTACAACATCTGCAGGGTGATGAAAGAAAACACTCCCTCAGAGCTAACCTACCCTCAAGTAAAGCTTGAGTCAGCAGAACCATGCAGTTTCCAGGAATGGGAGAGAATTCCAAACCAGAATGCCCTGCCACTAGTCCCCAAATTCCAACTCTAGTGGTGCTAAGGGTAACATCGCATCTGATCTCAATCATCAGGAAAGTTCACATGGATGTTTCATCTTCCCCTCTGAAAGCCCTGTGGGCAACATTTAGTTCTTCCCTATAATGCATTTGTCATCAGACACAGCCATCCCCACTGATTCCAGAACCACAGTTGCAACTCCCAATCTAGGCTGTAGATTAGGTCTTTTAATTATGTCACGACATGAACAAAATGCTAAGACCCCATGTTGGTTGACAATCAGCCTCAGAGGCCATGGAGACCAAGAAGCACAGTTCTAAATTGAAAGAGGCCAAAAGGGGTGATAAAAGTAAATCTCTCCTGTAACAACTTAGGCTATGTCTACACTATGCACCTTTTAGTGACACCGCTGTGCCGTTATAGCCGTGCAGCTAAAAGGCACCCAGTGTAGCCACTGTTTGTCAGAGCTCTCCTGCCAACAAAGCGCTGTTTACATTTGCGCTTTTTGTCGCCAAAATTTTTGTCATTTGGGTGTCTGTTTTTTCATACCCCTGAACAAACAGAAGTTTTGCCAACAAAAGTCCAGTGTAGACAAAGCCTTAGTGAGCAGGATTGGCCAACACCTTTTCATCAGGCCCAGGGTGGCTGTTAAGCAGTATGTCCACTCATGGCATGGGGTAGGCATTAAACTTAGGAACTGCACAGATCTAAGGTCAAATGATAGGTGGATCCATGTAATTCTGCTTCTAGATCAGTACAACTGGGGCCTGGGCTTCGCTGTGCAATTCCTCAGTTAAACCCACATTCATCTTCTGCCTAATTATTTTTCACTGTTGCACCTTTCAAAGCTGGTACGGTGTGTTGCGCTTGTCACTCCACCTAGTTCTAGATACACATCAGATCAGCTTGGTCTGTGCCAATTGTATCAAACAGGCCATAACATAATTCAGCTATCAAGTCCAGAACCAGTTTCTTTTGTTCTGGGAGGAGGCATTCTTCCACCTAGATTGTCCCTTCTCCTTGGAGGAGGGGTCTAATTCAGGGTTTTATGTTTACAGGGGAGATTAAGCTCTCTTTAACTACAAAATGTAGAAAGCAAAATAAGACTCAGCTTCTGTAATAGCTATGCCCACTCAAAGGTATCAGAAGGAATCTTCCTTCCTCTGTTCTAGAGCACTATTAGATAAACCCACCAACCTCCCCAGACTATCTGAGGTTTACCTCTGCACTGCAGTCTCAGGGATTTGAGGAAGTTCAGTCTTCCTTTGAGGGCTTGTTAAGAACATAAGAACGGCCATACTGGGTCAGACCAATGGTCCATCTAGCCCAGTATTCTGTCTTCCCACAGTGGCTGGTGCTAGATGCTTCATAGGGAACGAACAGAACAGAGCAATTATCAAGTGATCCATTCCCTGTCGTCCAGTACCAGCTTTGTGACCATTGTTTTTCTGTTTAGTCACTAAACAAATCTCAATTTTCTCTACGCAAGTCCACATCCCTTCTGACCAAGTAACCGCTCTAGTTTTGTAGGGCCAAACATCTGCTGGGAAGAGCTCTTCCTCTTGCAAGGGGAAGTGATATCAGGAAGGTTTTATGAGAGCCTTCTTCCATTTCCTCTTAATCCTATGCTGCTTCCTTCAGTAGTCCTTGAGAGTGGACCCACTGAACCTGTAATGTGACAAGGTATGTAATTTTCTTGTCCAGGGCTATGGGTGCCATGTGGCCACCTTAACTGATTGACAGACTTTCAGAAAGGATGGGTTTTCCACCTTCCCTTAAGTGCCCACTAGATGGGATTCAATTCTTGAGGGGTTTAGGTCCAATAGGATTAAGTCCCATTTTATGACAATCTAGCTGCAGGCAGAGTCCAACAGTGCTTAGATTGTTGGCTTGCACTAGAATCAAATTGGGGGTAAGTGGGGGAGAGAACCCCATCTAAGACTGTTCTGTGATCCATCTCTCAAAGTGATGCTTCCATTCCACTGGAGGGTATCATCTATAGCAGGGGGCACTTGTCTTTCCTGCAGTAGAAATACAAATTATTTTCTAGTGCCTCGCCCTGTCCTACAGAGATGCCAAGGGGGTAAGATTGCTTCCTACCCAGCATAGGCCTCATCACTGCATAGCAAGGGGCTTGCTTGGTCTAAGCTGAAAGGTATTGAAACATTTTATTTCCTTTAGGAGACAAAGTGGAGGGGCGTGCTCTCTCTCTCCCTTTGTAATTTGTCCCTTCAGTTTTACCTCAGACCTGAGCAAGCCCAGATTACAGCAAAGGTGATCTACCACCTTTCCATTGACATCTCTACTTGTTGCTGAGTCTCAACCTAATGCTGGCACACTCATTCTTTCCCGCCAAGAGGCAACATTTGCATTAATTGCTTCAAAAGATCAGTTCAGCCACCTGAGGGGCAGACTGATTCAGGCTTTAACCATTTCTAGCCCAGATCATACAGTTGATAACTATGGCTTTGGGCCTTCTCCCAGCCTGGTCTCCCTCCTCCTGGAACTGAAGTGTCTAAGAGTTCTAGATCGTAGCATTTCAACCTGCGGAGGAATGTGGATAAGTAAGTGTCATAAATAGGCACATCAAGGGTTGCAATCATCCTGCTCTTCCCATATTGCAATACAGAAGGCAAATGTTGGTATGGAAAAGCCAATGGGAGGGCTGTCCCCCAATATGGAAGAGGTTGAGTGGGAGGAAGATGACAGCTCTCACTTGCTGTTAGTCCAACTGCCACATGCCTATTCAAGACCCTGTAAGCTGGCCTGGGGTTGAAACAGGGCTGCTGCAGATCAGAACTCCACAGATTCAAGGACCTGTGGCCATTCATTCACAAATCTCTAGGAAGGCTTCTGGGTCATTGACTGGTCTCATCTTAGTTAAGAAAAGGCCCCATGCCATGGAAATCAATCATTCTTGCATAGTCACCCTGCTTGATGCATTTGGGCTCCATAAGAAGGCTGGATTCATCAACAGGAATTGTTATTGCTAGCAGCTGTACCTCCTGCTAGTCCTGTTCCACCTGCAACTTCTGCTGCAGAACGGCAGCTTGTATCCATACCTATTGCTATGGCAGTTTGCATCTATCCTTGTCTTTCTTGGGCAACAGTTTGTTTCCTGGCCAGGCAGTATACCGACTCTTCAATTTCACCTTTATGGCAAAACCTTCAAGGGGGTTCATTGCCAGACAGCCCCACTTTTCCTACCAGTGGTGAGAACTGACCAGGGCAGCTGTTCAGTCCAGTAATACTATTCCTTTAAGAAGCTAAATGAGTCCCTCCTGAGTGAAAAGTCCAGTTATTATAAGTTTCCTTTGGTTTTGCTTCAGTCCAAGCTAAAATAGTAACAAGGTTCCAGAGTCAGCTTGCTTTACCCAACCTCTCACAGAAACCCTTCTTTCCTAGTAGCTGGTAAATAGTTCTAAACAGCCCTTGTTTCACTTCAGAGCCCCTTTCTTCACACTTTCTGTCAGCCAGTCCTCTCCCTTCGGAGGATATAGGCTCTGTAATCAACTCCAGCTGAAGCACTTCCTGCTTCCCAATGTCTGAATTAACCCTTTCCTTCCTCCTTGGTGTATAAGCCCCTATCACAGACCTACTCTGGATAGGCATGAATGCTGCTACCAAAAATATTGAATCCAAGTATGAAATCTTCAATTGCTGCAGGATACAGAATGAAAAAGATTCGGTGAAATGGCATGAGATTCCTGATCATCTTTGGTTCGAGGCTGGTGCAGATCTATTTTAATTAATTCTTTTGACATATCAGTTGAAAACACACCCTGTCAAGCAAGCCCTTACCATGCACCGTCACATGTGGTACCAGAAAAAAGTCAATACGAATAACAAAGAGTTAGATTTAAAAGAGCTAACAGGGTAGGTTCAAGAGATCGATATTTAGAATTGTTATACTACCCCAACACACCTCACAATACCTGATTAGGATCACCAGTTCAGACACTTATGGACAAGAGGACAAAAACCTTAGTACCAGCATCTAAGAAGTTTCTTGAGCCAAAGGCTCAAGGAACAGGAAGAACAGAAGACATCTAAACAGAATCCAGGAATACACTGGCTCTGTTTCCTAAGAACATCCAGAATACTATTGGCAGTGCTCGTGTTCTGACAAAAAAATACCTTTCTCACTAAGTCACAGTCACTGACAAACATGAAGAGCAGCAAACACAGGGTCCAGGCAGCGGATCCACCTTATCGGCTGAACAGGCCACACAAAAGGGACTGTTTTAACAACAAGAAGTGATCATGTCTTCAGAAAGTCACTGAGGTGCAGAGAGATTTTATTGACAGATGTCCAATAAGAGGCAGAATAATCCTTTAACCTCTTGAGAAGGTTCAGGTTTCTTACCCTAAATTCCAAACTAGACATCTCCATTTGTGTGCTGTGATGTGGTATATAAATCCCACATTGGTTAACCATGGTTTTAACAGGAACCTGAGCCCAATTAGACCAGAGCATGTCACCTGGAGGGGGTGTTAGGTATAATTGGAGATCAAATCCAGCCGGGGAGGGGCTGGGCCTGGGCCTGGGCCTGCATAAAGGAAGGAACACAAGGTAGTGGAAGAAAAATCAGGGAGGAGACCCAGATGAGAGGTAGGTGGGGTGGGTTTTTTGGGGGGTGGAAGGCTGAGTGGTGTCTGGGAGGTCGGGAGACCCTGCTCTGAAATAAGAGCAGGAGAGAACTTTCCTGAGCTGCAGCAAGAAACCTTGGTGAAGGAGGGTGGGGGGATGTGGTAAGGAAGCCCAGGGTGTTAGGGAAGGCCACTGGAGGTAAAAAAAATCCTTAGTGTGGACAATTAAAAGATAGAGCTTATAGGAGATGGTGATTCTCACTGCAGTAGGCCTAAAAGAGGTTTAAAAATGGAATTGCAAATGAGGGAGTACTAAAATGGCAGGAGATAAGGGGTTTTGTGGTGGGGAGCCTGACTACTTGGTAAAGTACTGGGAGTTGGTGGTTTTTTTTTTTTTTTTTTTTTTTTTTATAATCTAACTTGAAGATCCCACAGGAGGACCCGTGTGCCTTAATAACCCCTGAGAAGAGGGGCTGAAAGGACCTGGTACTGTTTTATGTGGGCTTGTGACTGAAGTACCATAGCAAGGGTAGTAGGAATAAGTGTGACCGGGCCAAGGGACTGAGTTACAAGAAGACCCTGACTGCTGTGGGTCTGGAGTGACTGTCAGCAGGGGGCACTGGAGAGGACAGCCTGCTATGCTATGCCCAGCTCGGAGAAGGTGCGCTAGGGATGAGTCTACCCTTCCAGAGGGCTTTATTAACTGACTACAATAGCCTATAGATGCCATTTTTAGCTACTATTATTATTTGCATTTGATTTGTTTTAAGGGAAGATATAACAGTAGTTATTGAGTCTGTGGCTACTGACCCCTGCGATGTAACACCACGTCAGGTGAGAGGGGACCAGATAACAAAGTTCAATCTCCTACCAGCACTTGTATATATGTTAAACCTCTACTACAATGTGCAGTGCCCAGGTTGATTAACTGCAGGCATTTGAAGAAGGGATACAATATCGGGAGCTGATCTATAAAAACTAAACTCTGATCCCATATTTGCAACCTAAAGAATCTAATTCTACAGATTTTGGTGTCAGACTGACTACACAAATTGGCCTCTTTACTAGGAAATATGAAGGATTGCCCTTGGGAAATGCAGAGGATTTTCTCTTAATTGCCCACTAGAGGTCACTCTGCCTCTACCCCAGTCCAGCTAATAGAGCAGTCCTCTGGCAGAAAAACTTTGAAAGCTTTTCCCCATTTTGGTGCATGCAAGGTATTCTTGGTTTCCGGGTGGAGTGTATACTGCAGTGGCAAAGCTCAGCCCCACTCCTGGTGCTGTCCATCTCGACTCGCCAATACCCTGGAGCAGTCACAGTGGCGTCACATCAAAATATTGTTGGAGGGAGTTTACATGGCGTGTAGACCCTCCAACAGTATCAATTTTCCATGCACAGTGCTAGGTTTCCAAGTCCTGTGCCAAGGATATTGCTTGATGTATCAGATTCTGGCCACCAGAAGCCTGTGAAACCAGCATCCAGGATGTCCTCATGTCTGCCCTGCTCCCTGCCTTTGCACACTTTTGGCTGGCCAGAGACTTCAGTGGAAAGGTTGGGAGGTTAGACGAGCAATGGTGGGGTAGGGACAGCTGTCATGATACTATGAACCTGCCCCCACCTAAATGCAGCTCTACAAGCTATAGGAGATACAGTACCTGCTACAAATTACTTACAAACTAGATTGGACCGCTATCATGGGACAAAATTATTGCACACCAGATGACCCTATGTGAATGATGGGGTTTGAGCTGGAGACCCCAGACAAATCACAAGGAGGAGGCACACAAGGATCATCCCTTAGTGTGAGGGGAAAGAGAAGGAAACAAACCAAAACTTCTAAATAACACATATGCCAACCAATCCTTTGATATTTTAACAGAACCGGGAATAGCCACACAAAACAAACAGAGATGGAGAGGAAGGGGGACAGACAAAAGCTTTGGTAATTCAAGGACTCCGCATCCAAAAGAACTGGCAGGTGCAGGGGGAGAGTTGAAAGCCCCAGAGTCTGCCCGCAAATTAAGTCCAATCTTCTGCTCATGGGGCTGTTCAGCAAGATCACAGGCAGCAGCAGGAGGCAAGGGAAGGGGAGATGGACCAGCTCAGGAGCAGGGTGTGAAGAGACTGAGCACAGAAAAAAGTGGCTGTAGAAGTTGCTGTAGGGAACCATGTGGCCTGGGAGAGTCACTCCTGCATTGGGATGTGCAGGTGAACAGAGATAGTGTTGGGGTGATTCCTCCATCAGAAGAGTCACAGCGAAGTAGGGCGAGAAGCTTTCAGCAGCAGATCAAACCTTTCCACTCTCCAGCTGGAGACTGACTGCGGGGAAGCAGTAGAAGGGAGATGTCAGAAAGAGCCTTGCTGCAGAAGGCTTTTCACATTGTATTATTTGTGGGGAGAATATAGAGAAAAGGAGTAGCAGGTTTCCCAGGGCTGCATTTTCCCTGGGCTTGAGTTGGCACAGCAGCACTAACCAAGACCAGCACCAGGATTTGGGATTAGGGAGAGACTTTTAGGTCTGAGACTGTCTACGCTACCACGGTAAGTGGACCTATGCTACGCAACTCCAGCTATGTGAATAACATAGCTGGAGTTGACGTACCTCAAACTGAGTTACTGCGGGGTCTACACCATGGGGGATCGATGGGAGATTTTCTCCCATCTACTTACCTTACTTTTCTCATTGGGGGTAGAGTACAGGGGTCAACTGGAGAGCAATCTGGGAGGTCTTTACTAGACCCGCTAAATTGACCACTGGTGGATCGATCTCAGAGCATCAATCCCGGCTGTAGTGTAAATGTGCCCTTAGATGGGACTCAACTATCAATGGTGACTTACCTTCTACAGTAAAGAATTGGTAACAGCTCATCCAACAGATCAGGGTAGTAGCATGGTCAGTTACATTAACTCCTCTAGACAAACACAAGATCTGCAGGACTTGACATCAGATGGCTAATGGACCTTGGACAGTGCTAGGGTTTGCAGCAATTCAGCCACACAATTTATCAGCCAGATATGCCAAGCAAAGAGTTGGTTGAGAACTTAGTCTAGACTGGAGAGAGGAGCCAGATCTGTCTAGAAACACAGGAGAATGTAGTTCATCAGTTCCAATGCTAATGAACAGGCAGCTAATATTCAAATTACTTTCCTCCAAATATATCCTGGTGCTAAAACCCCCACTCAGACTCCAATTCAGATGCCAAGTGTATTTATACTTGGCCTAGCTGAGCATTTGGGTGATAATGTACCTGAGGTTTACGAGGTAGAAGTTAATAGGAAAGTGATTAAGCAATTTAAACTATTGAACCATTCTGCTATAAGAAGCAAATAATCAATATAATCTGCTTCTCTCTGGCAGTGGTGGGGCCTGGGGTGATTGAGTGGGAGAACAATTAAGGATTCAAGTGAATGCCTTTCCTTAAGATAAATTCAGGCTGGTCACCCACATACTTTTTTCCTTTAGAGCTGCCTAATCCTGGATCTGAACCCTGGATATGAGTTTAGCTCATAGTTCACAGTTCCAACTCCACCCTTTCTAATGGGATTGAATCTGAGCACACTAGCTGAATAGTGATACTTAGGAGAGTCTAGATTTCAAAACCTATTTGTGGTCACTGTCTCCTCCATTGCATCTCTCCTTCTCATTTATTGCTCCAGCCTCCCAGTGAATCTTTTAGCCTTTACATTTAATTACCTGCATGAGAACTGGTTACAGGGATAGTCTGTTCCTCAGCTCCTGGGTCCTCAGTGAAGGCACCCTTTCCCCTGTGTACTTGTGTTCAAAAATAATTGTTTACCTTATTAATGAAAACAGCCAAGAGAATTGGAGAAACAGAGGCCTTCAGAATGCCGTGTATTGAAGGGATGAATGCTATTTGCATATTGCGCATAACTGTCTAGAACAACATCTTGCCACTCGCGCCCATCTCAAAAAAAAACCCTCAGGCAACATCAGGTAGATTATTCATACTACTTTGGTGCCTCAATACAGTGAGTCTTCAAATTAGAGGGCGCCAGAGATCTGCTTAACCTACTTTTGCTCATTTCTGAAATTCCATTTATGCACAGATCCTAAGGCCCAAAGAGACCATTATGAGCATCTAGTCCGACCTCCTGTATAGCAAAGGCCGGAGAACTTCCCCAAAATACTTCCTAGAGCAGATCTTTCAGAAACACATCCAATCTTGATTTTAATAATGGCCAATGATGGAGAATCCACCATGACTCTTGGTAAACTGTTATAGGGGTTAATTTACATTGCATTGGTGAATTGGTTCTGAACCAGCCTGCTCACAGATGTCGAAAAACCTTCCAAGAAATGAGGTCCAAATCTGGCTTGGCACAACCACCATATATGGCTCTATGAACAATTAAGAAGTCACCAGAGAGCCATCCAGAGATTAAAGGAGGGAGCACTCTGTGATGCACACTGGAATTTCTTGCTGTTCAGAATCATTTCCCACCACTATGCCTCAAGTATCTATAAATAGCTAAACCAAAGGCTAGCACCACAGCTGTAGCTCAAGAGAAAATCCAGGAGGCCAAGCTGCAAAAAGTGTATTCAGCAGTGGGAAAGGTCTGTCAGCTGCCAGAATAGTTCACAATTTCTGATGGATGAGCTCCAGGTCCAACCAATTGCTGTTTTCCCCCCATAGTATATAGTGGACGTCAACCCATTTAGATCACCAGAAATATTGTCCTTCTGACACTTGCTGGAAATGCTCTTCTGAAAAAGGGACCTGGATACAGATACACTGGGAGTACCCCAACTTTAGGACCTGTTAATTAAATATTGTACAGAGACTAAACCTTATAGGCATACTGTTTCCACCAAAAAACGGATGGACTAGAAAATTATTGAGCAAAAGTAAATGCAGCCTGCCAGGCACAGTTAAAACCATAGGAAAATGCCAGACTAATTAAATTCCAAAACTACTGCAGTGCAATGATCAAACAGGGTGAGTGCTCAGCTACATAAACATGGTGGGAGAACGCAGGACTGTGCAGGAGATGGGGGTAGGGCAGGGGCATGAGGAAGGCTGTCTGGCCGTGCAACCAATCTAGATGCAGAGTGGCTGTTAACCCTGGTATCCTGGTCAAATTTTAGCTTAGATCATTACATTCTGCTTACCGACACTATCCCCGCAATTTCAAGTGAAAAGTATTCTTTCCTTCCTTTCAAACTGTTGTATAGCATTACTACTCCATGCTGTTAGATAAGTGCTGTGTTTTACTCTAGAGCAGGGGCGGGCAAACTTTTTGGCCCTAGGGCCACATCTGGGTATGGAAATTGTATGGTGGACCATGAATGCTCTCAAAATTGGGGGTTGGGGTGTGGGAGGGGTTGAGGGCTCCAGCTGGGGGTGCAGGCTCTGGGGTGGGGCCAGAAATGAGGCATTTGGGGTGCAGGAGGGAACTCTGGGCTGGGGCAGCAGGTTGGGTTGTGGGGGAGGCTCCAGCTGGGCATGCAGACTCTGGGATGGGGCTGGGGATGAGGGTTGGGGATACAGGAGGGTACTCTGGGCTGGGACAGAGGGGTTCAGAGCGTGGGAGGGGAATCAGGGCTGGGAGTTAGGGCACGGGACGGGGTCAGGGATGCAGGCTCCGGGTCACGCTTACCTCAAGCAGCTCCCGGGAGCAGTGGCATGTTCCCCCTCTGGCTCCTACGCAGAGGTGTGGCCAGACAGCGCTGCATGCTGCCCCATCCACAGGCGCTGCTCCTGCAGCTACCATTGGCTGCAGTTCCTTGCCAATGGGAGCTGCAGGGGCGGCACTTGGGGCAGGGGCAACATGCGGAGCTCCCTGGCTGTCCCTACACATAGGAGCTGGAGCAGGGACATGCCTCTGCTTCCGGGAGCCATGCAGAACCACGGCACACATGGAGTGGGGCAAGCCCCAGACCCCGCTCCCCAGCGGGAGTTCAAGAGCTGGATTAAAACATCTGAAGGGTTGGATGTGGCCCCCGGGCCATAGTTTGTCCAACCCTGCTCTAGAGGTAGCTACAGTGGATGCAATAATCCAGGCATGTAACATATGGTTGTAAAAAAAAATTTGAGGTTGTCTCGGACTATAGAAATGCAAAGAGACATTTGGGGCTCAAACTTATTATTGATAATAAAATATTCAAGAGGGACCATAAAGAAACACTGAGGTGGTAAGTACATAGAGAGGGGCATTGTAGCAATTGTTTAGGGGTTGATTAAACCTTATTGGCTGGGCATAACCACTGCCTTTCATTCAGGATAAATGTAAACAAGCATTGTTTTAGCCCCTAAAGACAATAACCATAGCACCCAAAACACATACATGTGGAAAAGCTCAAGCAGAAAATGAATCATGAAGTCTAGGGGGTTTCCCAGAGTTCTGATAGCAAATACAGGGGGTAGGGCTTTGGCTGATGGAACTGTGTGTGTGGCTGGAGGGCAGAGAAAGACAGAAGTGATGGTAATGTGGCCTGAGAAAAAGCAAAGAGACATTGCTTTTTGGGCAGTGTGCTGGCCAGAAAGGCAGGCTCTGAACTTTGAGCAAAGGAATTGTCCCCTGCTGTTGGATTCCTATGATGTTCAGGGACACAGGACTTAGTGTATAATCTTTGTAAATAAACACAATTGCATCAAACATCTGGCTCTCTCATCAGTGTCTCCTCCTAACTGCATAATCCATAACACCCTGAATTTGGCTAACCACTCAGGTCAAGAGGGGTAACACAATGTATCTGGCTATGTTCAATCCTCATCAGTTTGCACTGTTTCTCTTATTAGGGGTGAATTAAAAGTTCATTTAGATTTAAATTTTTATTAGAGAATATTTAAAAATAAACGGTACAAACGATTTGAAGAGTCAGTTGTCGATCATTGGGGGGAACATACAGAGTATGGGGGGGATGTTGTTATGTTGGGGTTGGCAGCACACATAATACATACAGACTGTAATGTCTCCAATGGGGGGGTAAGCGGTGGGTGAGATCAAGACACAGTTGATAAGCGGTGAGGGTCAATCATCCACACAGGGGGTACAAATAGCCATAGGTACAAGTAGGTGGGTTGGGTAATGGTGATGGGGCGACCCTCACGAGGTGGGATTCAGTTAGGTTGGGTAGGTTCGGGATTCAGGGGGAAAAAAGCCCAGTGGTGGGGGGGAGGGGTTTAATGGGTCCCTTGCGGGTGGGCGAGGTCTCCCCGGCTCACTCTTTGGCATTGGCGGTGGCCAGTGAGGTTGGGTGGGTTCAGGGCTCTACACCTGCTCCAAAGTCCCCTGTCAATTTTTGTGATTTAATAATAGTATTTTCTGGATTTTGTAAATGATCTGTCTCTGGTCATGTGAAAGACTCACACAAACAAAAAGGGAAACTGGCTACTCAGGTGCAAACAATGAAAGATAATACACAAAGTGTGCTCAAATGCCCAGAGTAAAGAAACTAGGAACAAAACCAATTCTCTCTATTCTTTCAGTCACCGTGATCTTAAAGGTTACTTGTAACAATATCAGCTTAAAAAAAAAGTGAGGCAGCAGTGTGTTTTTTTTTAAATTGATGGTGCCTTTTACGAAGTTCTCATAGCTGTCTTCTCAAGAGCTATTAGACAAGCATCAGTGTTGAGTTTTGTATCTGCCCTCATACATAATTTCTGTTTCCCGTGGCTTCTGCTTAAATGGGTCAATTGCCTGTATGTGGCAATTTTGACGTATGTGAAGACAATGAACAGATTAGTGAAACTAGGGTATGGTACTTACAGGTGCTGTGGCTGCTCATAAACCTGTTAATTTTTGAATCCTCAATAGCTCCAAAGTCACTTCACCTTTGTGGGGTTTTCCTTAAATGATAGCATGTACTGTGCCTGATGAGACTGAAAGAGAAACTGGTATTAAGGTTGGAAAGGCCTTACTAATTCTGACTTTCCCATATAGATACCTAAAGTATTTACAAATAATAATATCTAGCTCTTCTATAGTGCTTTTCATCTTTAGATCTCAAAGCACTTTTCAATACTATGTCTTACACTACCAGGCTAAGGTATTGTACCGCAGTAATGGATAAGAGAGAGAACTTCACTCTCCACTGAAATTAGCCACACTTGGGATGAAACATTGTAACTGTTTAGCAGCATACAACAATTCTGTGTTAAACTTCAAACAGGGAAAAAAAGAATAAGTTGAAGCTGCAGATGGAATTTAGGGAGGCAGAATGCAACCACCTAAGCTGGAACTTGCCTGGGACATCTTGCCAAATATCCCTTCTACCATGAAATATGCCATGGGCTCTTAACCTGAAAGGCATAATCTCCACCACTAGTGCTTCCTACTATTATGCTAGATCCCCTCATTCAGCAGTGATTCAGAAGGAAGAATGCCCCAAACATCATTTCCTGCAGCACATAGGATTTTCATGGCGGTCTCTCATCCAAGCACTTGTCACTCCAACCCAGCTTAGTTTGTGAAATGTAAGAGGACCTCAGCCCAAGGTGATCACTACTACAAGACAAAATATACCCGGTGACTGCGGACTTCATAATGTGTCAGCTAGTCTTATGAGGTCACAAGTGCTGCCATTAGATGAGTTCTATTAGTACCTTAGGATACCGGATGTACCAGGACACACACACTCTCCCCCAACTCTCTTTTGCTGTCTCTTCTGTTTATTATATTGGGTGGGTGATGGCGGGGGAGGGGAAACAATGTGCTTGATAATCATATTAGAAGGCAAGCCAATTTTCTTGTCTAGAATATGTTTTATAAACTTCTTTGTTCAATTTAAAAAAAGGATGATGAAGGGGGACCTGAATTTCCAGAAGTCTGATCTGATGCAAAGCAAATGAGTGCCTGCTATTGGGCTATGCACATGGGCACCACCAAGTCTGTACTAGCAAGTGCAATGAGGCATTTTCCATAGGCCTTGTCCTTCTGGGAATCTTCATATTTTGGCACACCTCCTTTCAGTCATGTGTAATGGGCTCCTCATATAGTGGTTCGCTCATTGTACTGAACAATTGTGTGAAGTAAATAATAGTATTGCCTATTAGAAATATCAACCAGCATTGATAGATGGTAACCAGAGATGTACCTGCCCACCATGTTTGTATCCATATCCAAATTTTCCTCAGATCTAGAGATGTTTCAAGTCTAAGATTCCAGCTAGAACTCTCTCTATGGGTAATGCAAGGTATATGTGTGACGTTGCATTCCATATGCTTTATGAAAATATGCTTATGAATGTGAATATGATGTAACTGGAATATGCTTTATGCAAAAGGTCTCTTGTAAGGTATCATTACAAAGCTTATAATCTACTGAGTGTTCATCCTTTTTGTATGCATGTATCATTCTTGTATCTGAAGCTAGAAATATGAAGTATAATTCTGAGGTCCTGTTGTAATTATGCAAAGTGTGGGCAATTAATGATGGTTTAGAATCTTGATGGCTCCCATTGACTAGGACAATTGGTTGTAAATGGTTTATTTATCTGCAAACCTTCCTGTGTACTGTGTGGGCCAGCCCCTAGGTAATGAAGAATGAGGTCTCACAGGGACATGTGACCATGTCACCTGATAATGAAATCCATCTTAAATCTGGTACTCTTCCATTTAGAAGGAGGGGCGGGGACCCAGAGAAACAAGATTCCCACCTTGTGCCAAAGCTATAAAAGGGGGTGGAGCAGGACAGAGAAGGCTGCCAGTCATGAGAGAGCCCCTGCTTTCCACCTAAGATGTCTTGAACTAACAAGGACTGTACTGGGGAAAGGATTGGGTCCAGAGTAGGAAGGAGTGTAGTCTGTAAAAGAAGCTTATTGGAACATCTCTGAGGGTGAAAGATTACCTGTAATCAGTTTCTTAATGTATTAGGCTTAGACATGCATGTTTTTGTTTTATTTTGCTTGGTGACTTACTTTGTTCTGTCTGTGATTACTTGGAACCACTTAAATCCTACTTAATAAAATCACTTTTGGTTATTAGTAAACCCAGAGTAAGTGATTAATACCCGGGGAAGCAAACAGCTGTGCATATCTCTATCAGTGAGTGTTATAGAGGGCGGACAATTTATGAGTTTACCTGTATAAGCTTTATACAGAGTAAAATGGATTTATTTGGGGTTTGGATCCCATTGGGAGCTGGGTGTCTGGCTGCTGGAGTTGGGTAACCTGCAGAGCTATTTCCATTTAAAGCCTGCAGCTCTGGGGGCATAGCCTGGACCCTGGGTCTGTGTTGCAGCAGGTTAGTGTGTCTGGTTCAACAAGACAGGGTTCTGGAAGTCCCAAGCTGGCAGGGAAGATGGGCTCAGTGATAATTTCAGCACGTCAGGTGACAGTCCCAAGGGGATCTCTGTCACCAAACCCGTCACAATATGTTTTGGGGAAAGCTCAAATATCTGGCATATATAAATGCTTGCTTTCAGTTTACTGGCTTTCAAATTGCTCCCAGGACAGAGAGTACACACCCTATGAATACATAGCGTGTTCACACTGGATCTGATGGATATTGTTTAGACACCCAAATTGTGACATTTTAATTCACATCTTCCTTGCATTCCTACAGGATAGAATGATGGCTAAATCCTGACATTTTGTCTCTATGGGTTCACTCTATAGATCCTAGAATGCAGAGAAAATGATCTCTTTATATGAAATGCATGGAGAGTTTACAATAGAAACTGTATACCAAAAAGCCAATAGCTGAAATGTCTGGTTCTCTTAGACAGAGAAGGCAATATGCATCTATATGACTGAACACCTATAACTGGATGCAAAAGAGATCTGAAAGACCCTTGCTTCATCTTTGTCTTCTTGACCTCAGGATCCTGACTTAGGAGTTTTGCTTGTGTGCTATGCCTGGGATTCAGAAGGAATTTCTTAGAGTTCTGTCTTATGGCCAGTCAGATTTTTAGTAAATTAACATAGCTTCTGTAAAGGAACCTAGGGAATACACATTTGCTCTGGATAGGAGGAACAAATGCCACATCAGTATAGTTTTACATTGAATATAATCCTACTATTTGATTTTTGTCTGTTTATAATACACTGAAATCTCTGCATTCCAAATTGTGTTAAGTGCCTTCAAATGTATTCACTTTAACTTATGTTCTGTCCTCTAACATTATAAGCTTTTGTAATGTGTCCATTCTTGTAGCATCTGGATACATTTTTTTTACTAATATTTACATGATTTGTTGTTGAGTGTTTCCATGTGGTATTTTGGACGTCACTTTTCGTGAATTATATTTGCAAGGCAAAATTCAGTTCTGATAACCAGGTCTGACTCTTGGCTGTAGTCTGGATCTATTTATTGCTATATGCTGGTTAAATACTGTAAAATACAACCAGTTATTTATAAAACAAATGTTTCTATTATTGACCCTTCCATAAAAAGAACTAGTATTTTAGATTACTGACTTCTGGATCTTACCACTGCGTGAAGGGGCTAATGTGCTCCCTTGTGATGGTAGGAGTCTCTCTCGTTGTTTCATATGACTTTTCTCTGCTTCAATCCCCCTGTGTCTGGCAAAGATCCACCCTCATCGGAAGTACCACTGTTATCATCACTGAGCCCCCATTGTGATGTCACAAGATGGGACATGATTTTTCCCTATATTTTTTTTCTTTAACATTCATGTGTTGTTGTTGTTTGCTTTTAATATGAGAATTTAACAGTGAATTTTCATGCAATCTGGGAGCAAAAGCCTGTGTCTTTGTCTAACTGCTGTAGACGAGGTTAAACAGGTGAGGTGGGGGAGGAATGAAGTTTCTGTATGACTCATGGGCTCTTTGGACTCATGATTACAGAGCAAGGGTGGCCAACCTGAGCCTGAGAAGGAGCCAGAATTTAACAATGTACATTGCCAAAGAGCCATAGTAATACGTCAGCAGTCCCCCATCAGCTGTTTCATGGCATACAGGAGGCTGGGGGGGGTAGAGGGGAGGGTGGGGAGCGAGGGCATGGCAGGCTCAGGGGCAGGGCCGGCTCCAGGCACCAGCCTTCCAAGCAGGTGCTTGGGGAAGCAATCTGCAAGTGGCGGCAGTCTGTGTTTTCCCCCCCCCCCCCCCCCCCCAAGCAGCGTGCCGAATTGCCACCGTGGATGGTGGGGGCAGTCCGTGCACCGTTAGGGCAGCACACGCGTTTCCGCGGCGGCGGCAATTCGGCAGCAGCTTCTATGTTCAGCTTCTGAACAGAAACGCGCGTGCCGCCCTAATGGTGCATGGACTGCCCCCGCCGTCTGCGGCGGCAATTCAGCGCGCTGCTTGGGGCAGCAAAAACAGTAGAGCCGGCCCTGCTCAGGGGAAGAGGCAGGAAGGGGTGGAGTGGGGCAGGGCCTGTGGCAGAGCCAGGGGTTGAGCAGTGAGCACTCCCCGGCACACTGGAAAGTTGGCACCTGTAGCTCCAGGCCCAGAGTTGCTGTTTATACAAGGAGTTGCATATTAACTTCTGAAGACCCACATGTGGCTCTGGAGCCACAGGTTGGCCACCCCTGTTGTAGAGGATTTAGCAATCTGGCTGCTACAAAGGCCATGACCCAGGGAGGGAAGTGGGGGAGGCACATCCTCATCCTTGGCTATTTCCATGCTCTTCGCAGACTATGCTGCTACTGGCAATGCTTCCATGATACACATATTCAGATCACGGTGCATCTAATAGGAAATGGGGTTTATTTTGGCTTGTCTTTGGATTTTAGGGGTGAAAGCCTGACCTCACTGAAGTCATTGGGAGTTTACAATTGACTTCAGTAGAGCCAGGATTTGTCCCCTGGACTCTTGAAATTGACTGCCACTTATCAGTTAATGCCATGTCGGCCTCTAACAATTTTCTGATCTGGATCTATTCCCAGCCAATCTCTCAGCAGACTTGCACTTCCCTTACCGGCTGAAAAATTCACACCATTTTATCTTGGTATCCACTCTACTGCTGTCTAGTGTTAACTTACACCTTGTATTTTCCCCTAATACCACATGAAATCCCCCCCAAGTCGTGTGGGTTGCGGGCAGCAGCCAAAGGATGAGCTTAGCGGAAAAGAGTTCCAGCAGGGGCTGCTGCAAAGAAATGTGTCCTGGATAATATGGTTCACAAAAGAAACTTATAAGTTACAAATCAGATCTGGCTACAACCAATACAAGATAGTATTTGTATTACTGCAGCACGTAAAGGTCCCAACTGAAATCAGGGCCCCATTGTACCTGGTACTGTACACACCTAGTTATACAGCCTCTGCCCCAAAAATCTTGCATTCTAAATGGATATAGCCTGGGGTAGGGAAACTGGCACCAAGAGGTGATGTGACTTTCCCGAGGTCACACAACAAGTCAGTGGTAGAGTTAGAATTAGAACCCAAGTCTCCTGAGTACTAGTCTAGTACCCTAGGAACAAATCACAGCTCAAATGGTAGAAGGCTGCTGAAATTTAGGCCCATGTCCTCAAACACATCTGAAATCAATGGAAATTAGGAGCCTAAACACCTTTGAGGATCTGGGCCTTAGCTTTCCTGATCTCAGCATACAAGATAATAGTAATTCAAATCATACTATATTGCTGCCAGAAAAGATGTCAGTCTTATATATCCGTATCTATACAAAATTATTCTGACTACCTAACTCCAAACAGTTTATATGCTGCTATTTTGTGCATCTACTGCCTCAACATATCTATTCTACAATGAGCAATTGTGCATACCTCTCTACATCTTTGTTGCATCAGCTGTGTATATATAATAAACTGTATATACTAACACTGGATCCAAAGGGTGTATTTACTCATGTATTTTCCTGCATGTTTTCGTCTGTACATATTTGTATACTGGCTTCCATGCTCCATTGTAAATTCACCTGTGTAACTACCACTAAATGCTTTTCAAAATACATATAGATAATTGTACATAAACTAAACAAGCCACTGTATCCTTCAGTTCCAGTTCTTTCCAGCTGTCTCAACTAGTTTTCCCCCTTGCCTGGAAGTAATTAGCAAATCTGTTCCAGTCGCTTACTGTTAGCATCACTCACATTAAAGAAGAAAAACTTTGCAAAAAGGGGAAAGGGATGATGGTACTTCAAGTACAGCATGTACAAAGTGAGGATCATAAAGACAATATACCGCCGGTGTATTGTAGAGACTCAATATTATCCTCTGCTCTTAGCTTTGCCTCTGAAGATTTTTGCCAACTACTGTACTGCTGACCTTCCCCTGCTTTCTCATTAGACTCCTGTGTAGTTAGCCAATCATCAAGAGCTTTGATAGTTTGGACAAAAGAATGATCATTATTGGTTAAACTCATTTTGCTTTTCCCAGCAAGGCAGATATATTCAGACAAGTAAGCATTCTCTGTTCACTCATGTGTCATTAGCATTTTGTAAAGCTGATTTTTTCAATTTAAATAACCTAAATTCACACTTGAACCTTGATGGACTGGATGTTATCAGGGAATGGAAACATAATGATTTATTGCCTTTTGCTTGCTGTTTGGTGTCTCTGCCATGTGAAATGAGTTGGAGAAGTAGTACCTACATCACAGAAACCACCTTGACAATCAGCACTAATTGATCTCCTTGTTTTTACTCTCAGGAGAGTGGGCAAGAAATGGAACAGCCAAGGAGAATAAAGTACCTTCCCATTCCCAGAAATGGTTTGACCAAGTCAGAGCTGAACCACATTAAGTCTGATTCTCCAATGCCTTGCTATTTATACCCGTGCAAAGGGTCTAAAACACTACCAGCCTCTTTAAATTAAGCAATTCTTCAGTCCTTGCTGAAGAAACCATCTTTGGACATTGATAATCTTGCCAATTATTACCCGGCTTTTTGCCTTACCAAAGATGCTTTGGAAGTAAATCCGTCAATTCCTCAGAGTTCTTTGATCCTGGCCTTGAGCTGGGTATTGTATGGAAACAGCATTGGTTTTGCTGGTTAATGATCTCCTAATGGTGATGGATAAAAATTAGATACTGTATTGATATAGATTTTAGATCATAGAATCATAGGACTGGAAGGGACCTCGAGAGGTCATCTAGTCCAGTCCCCTGCCCTCATGGCAGGACTAAGTATTATCTAGACCAGTGGTCTCCAACCTTTTAAGCCCACGATCACCTTTTGAATTTAAGGGCACCCAAGATCTACTCCGTCTCTTCCCCAAAGCCCCGCCCCGTCGCTCGCTCTCCTCCACCCTCACTCACTTTCACTAGGGAGTTGGGAGGGGGTGCGGGCTCTGGGCTGGGGATAAGGGGTTCACAGTGTGAGGGGGGTGTAGGAGGGGGTGTGGAGTGCAAGCTCTGAGAGGGAGTTTGGGTGCAGGATGGGGCTTTGGGCTGAGGTGAGTTTTGGGGTGCAGGAGGAGGTGTAGGCTCTGGGAGGGAGTTTGGGTGCAGGAGGGGGCTCTGGGTTGGAGCAGCATGTTAGGGTGCAGGAGGGGGTATAGGGTACTGGCTCTGGGAGGGGGTCAGAGCTGGGGCAGGGGTTTGGGGTTCAGGAGAGGGTTTGGGGTGTAGGAGGGGGTATGGGGTGCTGGCTCCAGGAGGGGACTTAGGCTGGGGGTTGGGGTGCGGCCTCCTGCCGAGCAGCACTTACCTTGGACAGCTCTTGATCAGCGGCACAGAAAGGCTAAGACAGACTCCCTGCCTGCCCCTGTTTCATGCAGCTCCCAGAGGGGGCCAACACAGACAGGTGTTTGTCTAATCTGCTTTTAAAAATCTCCAATGATGGAGATTCCACAACTTCCCTAGGTAATTTATTCTAGTGCTTAACCACCCTGATAGCTAGGAAGTTTTTCGTGATGTCAAACCTAAACCTCCCTTGCTGCAATTAAAGCCTATTGCTTCTTGTCCTATCCTCAGAAGTTAAGAAGAACAATTTTTCTCCCTCCTCCTTGTAACAACCTTTTATGTACTTGAAAACTGTTATCCTGTCCCCTCTCAGTCTTCTCTTTTCCAGACTAAACAAATCCAATTTTTTCAATCTTCCCTCATAGGTCATGTTTTCTAGACTTTTAATCATTTTTGTTGGTCTTCTCTGGACTTTCTCCAATTTGTCCACATCTTTCCTGAAATATGACACCCAGAACTGGACATAATACTCCAAGTGAGGCCTAATCAGCTCGGTGTAGAGCGGAAGAATTACTTCTCGTGTCTTGCTTACAACACTCCTGCTAATACATCCCAGAATGATGTTCACTTTTTTTGCAACAGTGTTACAGTTTCTGTTGTTGGCATCCTTTCATCTGCGAGAGATGGTGGGAATTGCAGCCTATGCTGTAGATGGTTTACAATATCTCATGTGACTGAATAGTCCAATCCGAGATTTGCATGATCTTTAGCAGTTATTGCAAATGTATGTATCTTTGTTGGGAGCAGGGCCGGTGCAACCCATTAGGCAACCTAGGCGGTCGCCTACGGCGCTAGCATTTGGAGGGGTGGCATTTCGGGTCCCCTGTCCCCCCCCCCCCCCAAAAGTAAACCAACCAAAAATCTGAAAAAAATTCAGATTGAGCCAGTCAAAATGCTTCATTTTTATAATTTCAAAAATCTTTGTTTCGATTTCAACTTTTCTTTTTTTAATTTTTTAATTTATAAGTTAACTTTCATTTAGAAACAAAATCATTTTGAACCAAAAAAACCCTTCATTTTGAAAACATTAAAACAGGATATTTCAACAGTTTTGAAACTTTTTTCTAATCAGATAATTCAATGAAACTGACCCTTTCCTACAAACAATTTTGGTTTTGATGAATTGGCATTTTCCAACAAATATTTCTTCAAAAAGCCCCTACCAGCTCTATCCTCCTCAGCACTGGCCTAGCTTTGCTCCCTTTGGAGCAAATGAGCAATGGGCAAAAGTATTCAGCACTGGCTTAACTCTGTTCTCTCTGAAAATCCTGCCCTAAATGTCTATTCACATTCTATGCTCTTAGTAAAGAAGCTATGACATGATTTCTCCAAGAAAGGTTCATGGATTCTTAGTATTTGTGCATTTCCTTCTGCACACTCAATTGACTACCATTCCATAGCCTCGAGCTGAGCGAACGGGAATGATGTGACTGTTTCATTCTTGAATTCCAGTTTCATTAGTATCTGAATAGTTTACAACAGTTGGTTTGTAGGGTTGACTATATCAATAATATCATGTTTAGGGTCTTGTTTACACTGCCAAAACTGCCATGTTTGACACCATTTCAACCGCAGCTCAGATCAGCAGCAAAGGGGGGGTTTCATGTTTGACACCTGGTGCCTATTACAGTCAATGGCAAAGCTCCCATTGACCTTTACTGATTTTAGTGGTGCAGGACTAGGGCCCTGATGTCAGTAGTACTCAGTTTCTGTAATATAACCAACACCCACACTGTGAGGTAAATCATGAAAGTTTTAAAAAAAGAATCTAAAACCTGAATATACTTTCCTTAGGAAACAGCTGATGCAGTGAGTGCCTACAAACTAAAAGGTGCTGTAAAAGTAGATTTGCGGTGAAGGTGTGTTCAGGTCTAGTTGTTCTTAGGAATCCCCAATGAATGTGAAACTTAAACATGAATGTGAAAATATCGTGAATGCTGCAAATGAGACTCAATCCCTAATGTGAACGTGACCGTGACAGTTTGATTAAGAATGAAGAAAAGCTAAACTTGCTCATGGCATCTCAATACCTGCCATGGGCATTGAATGACTTCACAAAGTAGTCAGTGATGTTTCAACTTAAAATACACTGCTAATGGGACAAATTTCCTATTACTTTCATGAACAGACCATTTGCAGCGTTGTTGCAGCCCTGTTGGTCCCAGGATATTAGAGAGACAAGGTAGATGAGGTAAAATCTTTTCTTGGACCAACTTCTGTTGGTGAATAAGACAAGCTTGTGTGCTTACATAGAGCTCTTCCTCAGGGCTGGGAGTGGTACCTGAGAAAAGTACCTTTTCCAGACCTGAAGACTACAAGCTTGGTGTATGTAGCTCGAAAGCTTGTCTCTTTCACCAACAGAAGTTGGTCCAATAAAAGCTTTTACCGCACCCACCTTGTCTCAGGGAAAAAACTGTCATTTGTGCAAACCTAGGGGGCCTTTCCCATAAGGCAAAGGTTAGACTGGGCTACAGTAAGTCTGGGTTCAATTTACAGCTCTACTACAGGCTTCTTAGGTGATCTTGGGTGTGTCAATCAATCTCCCTCAATTCCATGTCTGGATCACCCTTGTCCACATGTTTGTTGACCACCTCAAAGAATTCTTATAGATGGTGTTGAGACATGGTTTCCCTTTACCAAAGCTGTGTTGACTCTTCCCCAACAAATCATGTTAATCTATGTGTCTGGCAATCCTGTTCATTACTATAGTTTCAACCAATTTGCCTGGTACTAAAGCTGGGCTTACCAGCCTGTAATTGTCAGGATTGCCTCTGGAGCCCTTTTTAAAAATCAGAGGCTTGTTTCAGTGATAGGTTACATACCACACTTAAAAACAATGAGATAAATGTAGCGCAAGTAGACTAGGGGTGCTAGGGGATGCCATAATGTGCCAGCAGTGCCCCTCTGCCATGTACATTGGCCAAACTGTACAGTCTCTATGAAAAAGAATTAATGGACACAAATCAGACATCAAGAATTGTAAAATTCAAAAACCAGTAGGAGAGCACTTCAATCTCTCTGGACACTCAATAACAGACTTAAAAGTTGCCATTCTTCAACAAAAAAACTTCAAAAACAGATTTCAATGAGAAACTGCAGAATTAATTTGCAAACTTGACACCATCAAATTAGGCCTGAATAAAAACTGTGAGTGCTGGGTTACTACAAAAAATAATTTCCCCTCTGTTGATATTCACCCCTTCTTGTCAACTGTTGGGAATTGGCCACTTCCACTCTAATTGAATTGGCATTGTTAGCACTGACGCCTCACCTGGTAAGGCAACTCCCATCTTTTCAGTGCTGTATATTTATACCTGCTTACTGTATTTTCCACTCCATGCATCTGATGAAGTGGATTATATCCCACGAGGACTCCTCATTCTTTTTACTGATACAGATTAACATGGCTACCCCTCTGAAACCTGTCATCATACCACTCTTAGTAGTTCTGCAGTTTCATCTTTGAATTCCTTCAGAATTCTTGGGAGAACACCATCTGGGCCAGGTGAGTTGTTATAGTTTAATTTATCAACTTGTTTGAAAACCTTGTCTGTCTCATCAGTGTGGGACAGTACTTCAGATTTGTCATCCACATCAGAGCTATCCATTTTGGCCATCTCCCTCACATTCTCTGCAGTGATGACTAATGCAAAGAATTCATTTAGCTTCTCTGCAATGGCTTTGTCTTCCTTGAGTGCTCCTTTAACTCCTTTGTCTAGTGGCCCCACTGACTGGCAGACTTCTTGCTTCTGATCTACATACAAAATATTTTACTATTGGTTTTTTGTGTCTTTAGCAAGTTGCTCCTCAAAGTCATGTTTAGTCTGCCTTATTATACTTTTTACACTTAACCTGCCAGAGTTCTTACACCTTCTTATTATCCTCATTAGGATATGACTTCCAAATTTTAAAGGATGCCTTTTTGCCTCTAATGACCTCCATTACTCTGCTGTGTAGCCATGGTAGAGAGACAAGGTGGGTGTGGTAATATGTCTTATGTCTTATTGGATCAACATCTGGTGGTGAAAGAGAATAGCTTTCAAGCTACAGAGCTTTTCTTCAGGTCACAGTGGCATTTTTTTGGTCCTCTTCTTGTCTGTTCTGATTTGGGGGTATATATTTAGTCTGAGCCTCTAGTGTGCTGTTTTTAAATAGTCCCCATACTGCTTTCAGGCATTTAACCCTTGTGACAGCTCCTTTTAATTTCCATCTAACAAGTGACCTAATTCTTGTGTAGTTCTCTTTTAAAAATTAAATGTTAACATAGTGCAGTTTTTTGGTATTATCCCCCCTACAAAGATGTTCAATATAATTATGTTATGGTCACTATTACCAAGTGGTTCAGCTATAGTTACATCTTGGACCAGATCCTGGGTTCCATTTAGGACTAAATCAAGAATTACCTCTCCCCTTATCTGACTCATTGTTTCTAATCCCATGTGACTGCAGTCTGTCATTTTGTGCCCTGTTCTCTTTCATCTTTCCTGTTTTCCTTTAATTTCCCTTCATACTTTGCATAATTCTTGTTGCTATGCAACGTTTCCAAGCTGAGCCATCTGTAACAATCCCCCATGATGGGTGCTTGCTGCTTGGCTGCATAGTGGACCCTTTGCTTAATTTACTTTCTCTTTTTGTATAAGGATTTTGAGGGCTTAGAAAGCAATTAAAAGCAAAATTACAACCCCCCCCCCCCCACACACACACACACTCCAGTGAACCAAAATTAGCCTCAGTAAATTAAACCATTGATAAACTGTCTCTAATGTGGCCTGGAATAGTGTGCACATGGCAAAGCAACCCAAAAATTAAAACGTAGAGCCTGACTCATCTTTCACTCCTGTTATCACTGGTGTGAACTGTATGAGCAGGGCCGGCTTCAGGCACCAGCCGAGCAAGCTCATGCTTGGGGCAGCAGATTCTACGGGGCGGCACGGCCGCTTTTTTGTTTTGTTTTGTTTTGTTCGCCAATCCGGCCGCCCTGTAGGGGGTGACGGTGCGGAGGAGGGCCGCACCCTGCTGGGAGCGGGCTGCACGCTCCGTCTGCCCCAGCGGGTGCCAGGTCTGTAGCAAGCCCAGCAGGGCAGCCTGCGTCCTTCCTTCCCCACCGACCGGAGTGGTGCGGAGCCCACCCGGCAGGCAGCGCAGTGGTCAGGGTTGCATGGCAAGTGCCCCACTGAAGCCCTGGCCGTCCCACCTTCTCTCTCTCCCCCCACTCTCTCCCCCTGCTAGCCGGGCACGTCTGCAGCGCAGGGAGTCCCCCTGCACCCTGGCTTCAGCCGCCCCGCAGGTTGTTTTTTTTTTTTTTTTTTTTTTTGCTTGGGGCAGCAAAAAAGCCAGAACCGGCCCTGTGTATGAGTCAATGCAGAGGGGGGAATGGGAAGAAACAAAGGGGAGAAAATGGATGTTGAAGAGACTGCACTTGAAGGTTTTAAACTTGAGCACAGTAGCCATTCATCCCACAGAGGGAGGGAGTGATGGAGGGGTATCTCTGAACCTGCCTTAAGCAGAGAGGAGCAGGAGAAGCTGTGTGGGGAGGGCAGAGGAGCCCCTAGCCCTCTCTCCCAGCCAGGAGGCTGATGTCTCATAGTGCAGGAGCTTCCCTATATTGCCAGCTATTTGGGTGCATGGCCTGGCAGCACAGGGAAACCTTACCATGGAAAGTAAGGTCTCTAGGAAGTATGCGGGTGGCACTGGATAGGGTGTCTGGAGAAAGGGGTGTTTTGGTGCCAAGTGTAGCAGCGGGGGTGGATGTTGTAACAGTTCGGGGGATATGTCAGTGCCAGCTTCGGAATTCCATTTTGTTTTGGAAATGCTCTTGTCTACTGTAACTCTTACTGTGGATTAGAGCATCCGTTTTGAAGCAGGAACCTGACACAGTTAAGGCTCATCAACAATGAATTGCTCTACCCTGGTGGGACAATGAGGTTTCTGCCAGTAGGGCCTTTGACTCTGAATGGTCTCTTGAAACAGAGCCCTGTCTGGGGGGGGGGGGGGGGGAGACTGGGGGGGGGGGGGGGTTTGGATCTCTCCCCCATGCCCAGATCTAAACAGGCTGGGAGATCTGCTAGTCTCACCACCAGACTAAAGGGGGTCAGAGGCTGATTTAAAAGAGCTGTGCTCCTTAAGCAAAAAAAGTCATCTCATCACCAGAATCAGAAGACTCCATTCAGGAGGCAGTTTAACCTCTGCTCAGGACGCTGACCAAACCCAAGTCTCCCAGGGTGGTGAGGACACCAATGGGGACAGAGTGCATGAGTGTGGTATTTTTCACAGATCTGTAACTCTCCTGAGCTCTCTAAGAGTAAAGTAAGTGTGTGTGTGTGTGTGTTTAGGAAATTCCTTTGCTAAGCCTGTGTTTCCTTGCTTTACTGCCACATTATCCCTGAAGGGGTTAATTGAGAAAAATAGAGCTTGCACAGCCAGATGGACACTGCGGGGAAAATATCTAAGCAACTGGGGTGCTCAGGAGGGCTGAGACACCGGTTCCAGGGTGTCACATTAGCGTTCCTCCAGTCATCTGGTACAGAAGATGATTTAAATGATAGGATATATGCCATAGTTAGTAGTTCTGCAACTTCATATCTGAGGTCCTTCAGAACTCTTGGGTGAATACCATCTGGTCCTGGTGACTTATTACTGTTTGTTTTATCAATTGGTTCCAAAACCTCTCTTATTGACACTTCAATCTGGGACAGTTCCTCAGATTTGTCACCTAAAAAGAAAGGCTCAGGTGTGGGAATCTCCCTCAAATCCTCTGCAGTGAAGATTGATGCAAAATATTCATTTAGCTTCTTTCCAATGGCCATGTCTTGCTTGAGTGCTCCTTCAGCACCTTGCTCATCCAGTGGCCTTACTGATTGTTTGGCAGGCTTCCTGCTTCTGATGTATTTTTTAAAAAATTGCTGTTAGTTTTTGAGTCTATCTAGTTGCGCTTCAGATTCTTTTTTTGACCTGCCTAATTATATTGACTTGCCAGAGTTTATGCTCCCTTCTACTTTCCTCAGTAGGATTTAACTTCCAATTTTTAAAGGATGCCTTTTTGCCTCTAACTACTTCTTTTACTTTCCTAATTGGTCTTTCCATGGGACCTTGCCTACTATTTCTCTGAGTTGGCTGAAATCTGTCTTTCTGAAGTTGTGTCCTTGTTTTGTTCTTATTCCTCCTTTCCTTAGGATCTTAAATTCTATCAGATCATGATCACTTCCTTCCAAGTTCCCAACCACTTTGCATTTGCAACTAATTCATCCCTGTTGGACAACACCCGATCCAAAACAGACTATCCCTTAGTTGTTTCCTCAACTTTCGGAATCAGAAAGTGATCCCCTACATATGCTAAAAAACTAACAAATAACTAACAAATCTTTCTCCACTTAGATCTAACCTGGGGAGCAGTGAACAGCGAGGGAGATGGGCTGCCTGTTCAACAAGTCTCTATAGACATAGCAGCCCGAGGGAGGAGGAAAAAATGCAAGTAACTGCCTGAACTTCCCTGCAGCCAAACCAGCAGTGTGACAGAATAGCACAACTGCAGGAAAGCATAGTGGGGGCTGCTGGCATGGGTGTCACATAAGATGCCTGATAGCCCAGCTAGGAGTGGGGGCTATACACACAGGTGCACACCAAAATCCTCCCCTCTGTTGTGCAGTATGTTGGCTTCAGTGTGGCAGCCAGCTGGTGCATGGGGGTGTCTGCATTTCAGTGATGCTGTGTGTATAATTAAAGGCTTTTGAGATGAAAGGACCTATGTAAGTAAGTAATATCCCCTGCACTGGTGGGCCCATCAATAATAGCACCTACATGGAGGGCTATTATAATTCAAAGTTAACACCCATCCCCCCTATAATACTGTTGTTATGGCAGGAGTTAACAGTGCCATAATGATAGTCTTACAATTTTCTTTAGGGCATGAGCAAGTTTTTAGGCTTGGAAGAAAATGCTGTGGCGATAGTAGTTTTGTGATACAAGGTATTTTGGGGGGAACTTTGGCAAGCCTCAAAGGAGTTGCTCTCTCCCTCAATCTAACTAGTCAATTCTTGAATCAGAGATGCTTCTTGGGAACTGGGTATCTGCTACTGCTTGGGAGAGGAGCGATACTATTCACCAGCTAGAAGTCCTAGACACAGAGGCTTTAATGCTGATGCCTTGAATACTAAAAATTGAATTAGAGAACTTTTATCCTGTAAAAGGTTTACCTACCTCAAGAAGTCTAAAGAAACTACATGTTCACTTACTTAGCAATAATAGAGAACAAAGAGAATAGATTTAGATTCTACATTGTGCTCAAAGAACTTGGACAAGAACATTAAAAGTGCTTTCCCATTTGATCACCAGAAGTGAAATGTTTGCTGAGATATCAGGAGCTAAATTCTTCAGTCATTTAGATTAATGGGCAGGTTCCCATGGACACAGACAACTCCAATATTTGCTCTTTTAATGCAACAGTAGGAAGATACTGCTTCTTGTGACTGCCTTTCGGAGTATGCCCAGCCCCAGAAGTATTTAATCAAACAACGAACGTCTTGCAGGAGTGAAAATGTACCTTAAGAACATAATAGCCTACAGCAGCACCCTACTGAACATCAGGAATGATTATGGAGAACACTGGAAATTGCAGAAAAAACCAATCTTATACCAACCAAAACCAAATGTCAGTTTCAAACAACTGAAATTGCTTACTTTGGAGAGGAACTGAGCACACATAGGAATAGAGTCAAGTTGTTCCAAAAGTCAAATGACAGTGACTGTGGTGGGACTCAGAGATTTGCAAAGAAAGTTGAATTATGGCAGTAAGTTCATAACTACTTTGAAAAACTTACCTGTGAAAACTCCTTTAGAAAGACAGTATCCCAGGATGCCAGAAGATGAGAGAGAGGTCAAGGATTTGAAGAGAATACTGACTACTACATGAGAATTGAAGATCTTTGGTACTGCTGAAAGAAATCCATCTCTGCACAGATGATTCAGAAGGAGGGCTTGGAGTTGTCGTGCTACAGAGACGAGGGACTTTATTCATTACAAGTAGACATTATGGGAGTGAGAGCTTTGAGAGTGGCAGAGAAAATGTAAGTGCAAATCACAGAAGGGATGCTAGGTCACAGAATCATAGACTCTCAGGACCAATCCCCAACTAAATCATCCCAGCCAGGGCTTTTGTCAAGCCTGACCTTAAAAACCTCTAAGGAAGGAGATTCCACCACCTCCCTAGGTAATCCATCCCAGTGCTTCACCACCCTCCTAGTGAAAAAGTTTTCCCTAATATCCAACCTAAACCTCCCCCACTACAACTTGAGACCATTACTCCTTGTTCTGGAGTACCACTGAACAGTTTAGATCCATCCTCTTTGGAACCCCCTTTCAGGTAGTTGAAAGCAGCTATCAAATCCCCCCTCATTCTTCTCTTCTGCAGACTAAACAATCCCAGTTCCCTCAGCCTCTCCTCATAAGTCATGTGGCTCCAGCCCCCTAATCATTTTTGTTGCCCTCCACTGGACTCTTTCCAAGTTTTCCACATCCTTCTTGTAGTGTGGGGCCCAAAACTGGACACAGTACTCCAGATGAGGCCTCACCAATGCCGAATAGAGGGGAATGATCACGTCCCTCGATCTGCTGGCAATGCTCCTGCTTATACAGCCCAAAATGCTGTTAGCCTTCTTGGCAACAAGGGCATACTATTGACTCATATCCATCTTCTCGTCCACTGTAACCCCTAGGTCCTTTTCTGCAGAACTGCTGCCTAGCCACTCGGTCCCTAGTCTGTAGCAGTGCATGGGATTCTTCCATCCTAAGTGCAGGACTCTGCACTTGTCCTTGTTGAACCTCATCAGATTTCTTTTGGCTCAATCCTCTAACTTGTCTAGGTCCCTTTGTATCCTATCCCTACCACTCCTCCCAATTTTAGTGTCATCTGCAAACTTGCTGAGGGTGCAATCCATGTCATCCTCCAGATTATTAATGAAGATATTGAACAAAACCGGCCCAAGGGCCGACTCTTGGGGCACTCTGCTTGATACCGGCTGTCAACTAGACATGGAGCCATTTTGAGCCCGATGATCTAGCCAGCTTTCTGTCCACCTTATAGTGCATTCATCCAGCCCATACTTCTTTAACTTGCTGGCAAGAATGCTGTAGGAGACTGTATCAAAAGCTTTGCTAAAGTCAAGGAATAACGCTTCCACTGCTTTCCCCTCATCCACAGAGACAGTTATCTCATTAGAGAAGGCAATTAGGTTAGTCAGGCATGACTTGCCCTTGGTGAATCCATGCTAACTGTTCCTGATCACTTTCCTCTCCTCTAAATGCTTCAGAATTGATTCCTTGAGGACCTGCTCCATGACTTTTCCAGGGACTGAGGTGAGGCTGTGGTTCCCCGGATCCTCCTCCTTCCCTTTTTTAAAGATAGGCACTACATTCGCCTTTTTCCAGTCATCTGGGACCTCCCCCGATCGCCATGAGTTTTCAAAGATAATGGCCAATGGCTCTGCAATCACATCTGCCAACTCCTTTAGCACCCTCGGATGCAGAGCATCCGCCCCCATGGACTTGTGCTCGTCCAGCTTTTCTAAATAGTCCTGAACCACTTCTTTCACCACAGAGGGCTGGTCACCTCCTCCTCATACTGTGCTTCCCAGTGCAGTAGTCTGGGAGCTGACCTTGTTCGTGAAGACAGAGGCAAAAAAAGCATTGAGTACATTAGCTTTTTCCACATCCTCTGTCACTAGGTTGCCTCCTCATTCAGTAAGGGGCCCACACTTTCCTTGACCTTTTTCTTGTTGCTAACATACTTGAAGAAATCCTTCTTGTTACTCTTAACATCCCTTGCTAGCTGCAACTCCAAGTGTGATTTGGCCTTCCTGATTTCAAGACCTCTTGGAAAGGTCTTGCATGTGGCTGTACAGTCATAGCTTAAAAGCTGAAACAGATCATAAATCACTGATTGCAATATACAAAGAACTTAGAAATGCCACCGAAGGTACAGCATTTACTTCTGAAGGTTTAAAAAAAAAAAGTATGACACAACTGCAGCATGCCAACCAGAATGTTACCTAAGTGATTATAGATGTGCTGTCACTAAAGTATGATATGATATGATACCGTGTTGTCCATTCCACAAAAATCTGCAAACATTTCACCATTTTATTTCATTTCACCGAGGGCTTGTTTCCTCATAATTACTTCCCTACCAATGTTGTTGCTCCCTACTTTAGCATTCATACCTTTAGGCATCCTCACTAGTATAATTTAGTATAGTCTAAATTAAAACTAAGGTACAGGTCTCAAATGAACAAAGTAATTCAGTGTCACAGTTCTGGCTGAGTTCCCAACGTGGATGGTCACCAGTCTGTTTATAATTGGATCCAACCATTGAATCCCATGTGTGTCTAAGCCCAAGGGGTCTAGGCAGAGTCAATCACTGCTTCCAACTGCAGGGCTCCAAAAGCATTATTATTACTTCTATTTTGTGTGACCCTCTTCCTAGGATGCAGGACTCTGTAGTTGAACTGCTGTAGGCCCCAAAGCTCCCAAATCTTTCCAGTTCTGTGCACATTCTCCCAGAGTCCCATCTAGCTGTGGTCACCTAATCCATTGAGGACCATGTGGCAGTTAAAGCAAGGAATGCAAACTTTGCAAAGGAACTTCTTAAACACATATATTTAATTCTTAGACAGCACAGGAGAGTTATGGATCTAGGCAAAACAAACAATAAATGCCATCCCCCTTTGGAGTTCTCACCACTGCCGAGAGTCTTCGGGTTTGGTCAGGTCTTTGGGAAAGGCAAAAGTCCTTTCTGCTCCCCCTCCTCCAGCTGTATCTTCTGTTTGTAGTGATGGAATAGCACCCTTTGTTTAGACAGCTTGCTTGACTCTTCTGAAAATAGTCTGACATTTTCTCTTTCTGTTCTTCCACTGGGGATTTTCCATGTTCACCACTGGAGGGAGGCAAGGAGGTAGACTTGTGTTGCTTTCTGTTTCCTTAGCTTGAAGGTACAGGAAGAACCCAGCATGGGAGGAAAATGGCATGTTGCCAACACCACTGCTAGCTCTTCCTCTGCCTCCCCCTGTCAGACAGGCAAACTGCCTTTGGAGGCCAGCAAAAGCCAGGCAGGGGGAACCACTAGGTGTGAGAGGTGTCTGTTAGTGGAGTCTCTCAGGAAGCTGGTAAGAGAGCTGCAAGAGGTGGTGGCTTATTTGTGTAGCAAACAGAAGTGTGAGGACTTCGACAGGATGCACACAGAGACATCAGAAAGGGCCACAGTACTTGTAATGACAGAAGAGATAGCAACTGCCAAACAGAGCTTCTTTGCCTTGCTGGAGCTGCTGATCTCCACAATCCCCAACCTTGCATGACAGAACATTGTCTCCACTCAGAAGCAGCAGCAACTATGATCTCCCTTCTGCTTCCTGTAGTCACATGGATAAGGTAGCTAACTCATTATCCTATTCATCTCATGCTGCAACAGTGCCCTGGCCTAGAGATGACACTCCCAGAATGCTCTCTGGGATGGAGCGAGAGCTGCTTTAAGGGATATTGCTACTAATAGGGAAGTTTTGCAAGTGCATTGTACAGTTTCAGTTCCCAACATATGGAACAATGTATCTCTGCATGGATCCACTGCACAACAGTGAGCAGTTGGAACATGAGACTGCCAGAGAAGAATGTACTGCTACACAAATCTTTTGGACCTCTCCTCTCATATGTGCATGGGCTGCGTGTGCTAGGGCCACAGAGTCTACTTCAGCACTTAGGCTGGAGTAGCAGCTGCAGGGTAGTTCTACAGCCTTACAAAGGGGAATTTCTCCACACCTTTCCTCCTTGCAGTTCCCCAGTAGCCAGCTAAGTCATTGCCTACAATTTAGGTGACTGATTAGCTCACTGCAAAGTGAAGCCAGCTGCACATGCATATGTAGTGCATCCTTCCCAAGGTGAAGGTCATGAGCAAGCAATAACAGGAGCTTAGAATGGAAAATGGTACACAACCTTATAGTAGTCACTGCTAGGTCCCTGCTATAATACAGGTCCAGGTTTTGTTCCTTATATATTTGCCTGTAAAGGCTGAACAACAACTAGCAAATAAGCAGTGATTCCTTCTCTTAAACCCACACTTTGTTTCTGGAAGATCTTTCCCAACTATTGCTGTCATCAGACTATGATGAAGCACTCTGTAAGATATTGCTTCGGCAGCTGTGAGTAGGGAGAAAGCCTGATGGGGCAGTTGCTTTCCACCTTTTTGTACTTTGAGAGAGTAATGAATGATATAGCCTTGCACTGTTGCCTGCAGTCCCTAGGTGGCTTTACAGAAATCAGTATCTGTATCTCTGTATGCTTTACAAGAATAGCCCCCTGAAAAAGCCAACCCTCCACTGGGCCATACTTCATAATACAGTAATCTGCCAATGTAGGAACAAATGTATAAAATGTGATATTGTTTTTCCACTGTGAATGTAATAGCTCCTCACCATCCTTTCTGTTTGGGGCTTTCCTGTCTCATTTAACTTATTTGCTCCACTCTGCATCTCATTGTGCAGGGGGGGAGGGGCCATAATTCTTCTTTATGTTGGGTTTATCTTATTTCTGTAAAATGGGAGATAAATCCTTTACAGGTCTGTTTCTGATTTGTGTGTGTTTAGCGGGGAAGAGAGTAAAGCCTCTTTGTAATACTTCTCATTTATTCTTTTGAAGAACCTCCTGGGACACACCACTTACGTTATGAGGCACTCTTGTGTCTGCCCTTCTGTGGTCTGAGGCCCTTTGTTCTCAGGCTGCTTTTCCTCCTTCCTTGGCTCCTCCATCTCTGGAATGTATCTGACCTCTGTAAAGGAAGAAGAGGTTGAGCTACATTGATATTGGAGAGGCTGCCAACTTGATTTCCAGAACAAGCAGTTCATTTTGTCATTTTTTTTCCCTTTTAGTGGAAGCCTAGCTTAGTACTGTACAAGATACAAACTAGACAGTCCCACGGCATAGTTTATACAATATGGCCCATAGTAAACCTAGGGAGCTTACTCTTGCTTACTTGGTCTTCCAGCTTGGGCCTAGTTTATATGTTACAGGCACAAGCACCTAGGTGTTTATTAAATAATAGCAGTACCTGGCTGTTTGCTACAATCACACTCCAAAGCAGCACAATAAAGTCTTATCACTGGTTCAATGCAAATGCAATACTTACTTCCTAGAGAACATCATTTGGATGACAATTCTGGGATGCACCATCAACTGGACTCTGTACTTCAGAGAAGTGAAGACACCTAAGCCACAGTAGTTCATGGGAGCTATGTAAGGCAACATTGGTAATGCTAGAAATAAGCAGTCTGCCATGACCAGATCCAGCCCCTAGGTGGAATTAAAGTGTTGTAATTCACAGTTTCCTGCTCTCAGTCCTGCACTTAATGGACATTGGTTCTGAATAGTGGCAGCGCGTTTCCTTTCTGTCTTGCCTCTCAGCAATTGTAGGGGTTAACTTGACCCCACCACTCAGCTATCATTAGGCGTCAAGTGCATCTTTGGGGCTGTGGAGCCAGAGCTAATGTGATGGGGTGAATTGTTTTTACAGAGCAGAGATATTCAAAATGCAATGCTCCCAGGGCACATGAGGTCTGTTGAATTGTCACATGCAGCCAGTTGCTGTCTCAGAACCTGCAGTGTGAGGCCAGATCTGAGCAATAGGCACTTGCAGTCCAACGTGAACTCAAGCAGCCAGCACTTCCTAATAAACAACCAAGAGAGATTTAAGTGTTTGGCCTGTGTGGGTCCAAGATGGGGGACGGATGTTTATCTGCATGGTAGGTGATGCCCTCTGGTTCCAGGCCTGATTGCCACCCAGCCCTTAGAATCATAGAATATCAGGGTGGGAAGGGACCTCAGGAGGTCATCTAGTCCAACCCCCTGCTCAAAGCAGGACCAATCCCCAGACAGATTTTTGCTCCAGATCCTTAAATGGCCCCCTCAAGGATTGAATTTATAACCCTGGGTTTAGCAGGCCAATGCTCAAACTACTGAGCTAAGTCTCCCCCTTCTGTGGCAAAGTTTGGGTGTGGCCATGTGGAGGGGGGCAGGAGTCTCAGCTGGCTCCCGCTGGGACACTAGGCCCAGCAGGAATTCTTCCCTCAGAACACCAGGCGCCTCCCTCCAGGGGGCTCCTGCTGCCTCCCGCGGCCCTGTTGCTCTCCCGCCCCCTGGGAGGTGGGAACCTTTCTCCTCCCCGCGGAACCTTTGCTGCGGAGGCGCCTGTTGCCGCCCGGGGATCCTCTCGCTGCGCTGGCCGGGGGGACGCTTACTGAGGCGGACCCCGAGCAGAGCCTGAGCGCGGAGCCGAGGCAGGAGCGAGGAGGCGCGGGCGGAGCCGAGCCGCTCCGGGGGCCGGCACGCTACCTGCAGCGGGAGGAGTCGCCGAGCCCCGCGGCCCGGCCCGCAGCCCCGCCGGGGAGGTGAGCGCTGCGCTGCCACTGAAGGCATGGGGCGGGGGACGTGCCACAATGGAGGCGCCGGGGCTGGCGGCAGGGGAACAGGGCCCTCGGGGAGAGGCCCCCGGAGAGGCCCAGGCCGCGCCCACCCTGGGGAAGAGGGGGCCAAGCCTTATGCGGTACATCAGTAATGGGGCAGGCTGGGGACTAACAAATACCTGGAGACACTGGATCCCGTTGTGTGTCACTGTCCGAGGAGGAGGGGGGCGGGGCACGGCACAAGTATGGGCAGTCTGGTCCCGGACAACGTGAATTATGCCCCGTGGGATTATACTGGAGGAGGGGAGAAACCTGCTTCCCAGGGAATGAAGAGCCGTGCGCCGGGCTGGAACCTCCGCAGGAAAAGGGTCTGGTAGCCCAGCAGTGGGTTGAAGCCCCGCTGAGTTAGGCAGAAGCTGCGGACGATCAGAATGAAGTGGAAGCAGAGGAAATAGAACTCTTAATGTGGACCTGTAGTCTGGACACGGGGCGAGGTGCGTACTGGAGGCAGGGAAAGTAACAGCTTGGAAATCAGGCTCCTGCTCCTAAATGAACAGGGACAGCCCCAAGGAGATTATATAAGGGTGAACGGATAGTAATGTAACAGAATACACTTTCTGACTCTTCAAACAGAAAACTGATCTGCATGTAAGAAATTAATTGTGCTTCCTTGTTCTCCTTGCCTCATAACACAGGAACAAGGGGCATTCAATGAAATTAAAAGGTGGCAAATTCAAAACTGAAAAAAGGAAATACTCTTACACAGAACATGTAATTAGACTGTGGAATTCATTGCCACAAGTAGTTAAGACCAAAAACTCACTAAGATTAAAAAAGTGCTAGGATGGATAACAATAATAATTATGGAAGGGATATTAAACCTCATGCTTCAAGGTTTATGCTAATCTCTAACTATTAGTGATCAAGATGAGATCTAAGGTGTGTGTGTGGGGGGGGAGCAGTGTATCCCATATTTACCTATTGTTTGGTTCTTACATTTTCCTTTGAAGCATCTGGTACTGATTGCTGTCAGAGTTTGGATACCTGTCTAGATGGATCTTGGGTCTGATCCAGTCTAGCAATTTCTATATGTAAAACATTTTTATAATTTAAATATTGTTGTTTTAGTCACATTCAGTAGTATTAGTAAACAGATATTTAAAACAACAACTTGGGTTTCCAGTATTTTGGTGTGATATTGTTGGATGGACTGTGAGGACCTTTTGTGATATTTGTGAATGGGTTTTGGAGGCTGTTCATTATTAAATATGTGGAGGTATGCCTATCTCATAGAACTGGAAGGGACCCCAAAAGGTCATCGAGTCCAGCCCCCTGCCTTCACTAGCAGGACCAAGTACTGATTTTGCCCCAGATCCCTAAGTGGCCCCCTTAAGAACTGAACTCACAACCCTGGGTTTAGCAGGCCACTGCTCAAACCACTCGAGCTATCTCTCCCCCCCCCCCCCCCTTCTGTGGTGCTGAAACTTTTTCATTTGATTTTCCTCTTCACCAAGCCATAATTTCGTATTTATGTTGAGTAATGTACAGTTGATTTTCACTGATGCCTCTTATTTGTGACGTAAGACAATAGACGCTCACATCGGTGAGACACTTATACATTTCATTAATATGTCTTCCCATAGATTTATAAAGCATTTATTAGAATAGAAGTTTTTGTTTTAAAAAAAGTTTACAAAAAAGCTCCCTTGGTGCTGTTGTATTTTAACAATCTTGACTGCAGACTCACCAAGCCAGCAGGGGTTTACGTTGTCAAGACTCTTCAGTGAAGAGGGCCAGAATGTCATTTCCCCCCCCTTCATCTTAAGTGGTTAATAGTTATTTCCCAGGTGTAAAGCTATAATTTTTTAAAACAGTAGAATCATAGAATATCAGGGTTGGAAGGGACCTCAGGAGGTCATCTAGTCCAACCCCCTGCTCAAAACAGGACCAATTCCCAACTAAATCATCCCAGCCAGGGATTTGTCAAGCCTGACCTTAAAAACCTCTAAGGAAGGAGATTCTACCACCTCCCTAGGTAACCCATTCCAGTGCTTCACCACCCTCCTGGTGAAAAAGTTTTTCCTAATATCCAACCTAAACCTCCCCAACTGCAACTTGAGACCATTACTCCTTATTCTTTCATCGGGTACCACTGAGAACAGTCTAGATCCATCCTCTTTGGAACCCCCTTTCAGGTAGTTGAAAGCAGCTATCAAATCCGCCCTCGTTCTTCTCTTCTGCAGACTAAACAATCCCAGTTCCCTCAGCCTCTCCTCAGAAGTCATGTGCTCCAGCCCCCTAATCATTTTTGTTGCTCTCTGCTGGACTCTTTCCAATTTTTCCACATCCTTTTTGTAGTGTGGGGCCCAAAACTGGACACAGTACTCCAGATGAGGCCTCACCAATGTCTAATAGAGGGGAATTATCACATCCCTCGATCTGCTGGCAATGCCCCTACTTATACAGCCCAAAATGCTGTTAGCCTTCTTGGCAACAAGGGCACACTGTTGACTCATATCCAGCTTCTCGTCCACTGTAACTCGTAAGTCCTTTTCTGCAGGACTGCTTCCTAGCCATTCGGTCCCTAGTCTGTAACAGTTCGTGGGATTCTTCCACCCTAAGTGCAGGACTCTGCACTTGTCCTTGTTGAACCTCATCAGGTTTCTTTTGGCCCGATCCTCTAATTTGTCTAGGTCCCTCTGTATCCTATCCCTACCCTCCAGCATATCTACCACTCCTCCCAGTTTAGTGTCATCTGCAAACTTGCTGAGAGTGCCGTCCACGCCATCCTCCAGATCATTAATGAATATATTGAACAACAAGTAGGATGAAGAGCTACAGTACTGACCCTATTGGCCCCTGCGATTTGAATGGGAGTTCTCCAGGAAGAACCCGGGTGCTCCTATAAGAAGAGGTGTTGGTGGTTTAGTATGTGGTGTGAGTCAGCACTGAACCAATATCCCAGTCCTGTTGGTTGGGGTGCCACCAGTAATCACTGAGCCACATTCCTGAGCCACTTATCTTTAAAGATCCTACAGCCTTTTTAATGAAGAATATGAGTATTTAGCTATTGTGTATTGGCCAGACTCCAGCCTGAGTTACTGTGTAACTTCTGCCTCCCTAAATTCCCCTTGAAATTTCACTTGGATGTAATATGCTACTACATTTTATACTGAACTATAGCATAATGTAGGTGGTATGCTTTTAAAAAAATGGCTCTGTTCCATCCCAGATGTGGCTGCATTTTTGTGGTGAGATTGAAAGCACTGTAGGGTCCTTTGGGATTCTATATACATATAAAATATATAATTTATTATGGTGAGTGGGTGAGTGTATTGTGTTTCATCAATATTTCCTACAAATGACTGTCTGCCCCTTCCCCATTGCTATGCCATAATTTCACCTTTATTCTCATTGCTTAGGTGCCGTATCCTGCAAGTCTGTCTGTCTTGCTCTATCTTGTTTTGAGTGCCCCAAAATACTCTTTGTTTCAAATACCTACTATTCTAAATATGGCCGGGTCATTAGGGTAAGGGGGGGAGTGGTGTTGAAATAAGTATTCCTTCAGGATTTGAGCTGAAATTTAAAAACAGAAAGTTTGTTGACCACAGATGTTGTGTTACCAGGAACCAAATTTAGCAAAACTTTATAAATCCAGAAGTTAAACATATAAATATTTTTAAATACCATTTATAGGTGGCAGATCAACGACATTATAATGCAGTTCTTTCTAATCATGCAGTTAAGTTATGCTGTAGTTTTAACTTTGCTACTTTCAGGAGTTTATAACTTTTTGGGAAATAATTCTGCAGGGAAATTTTCTATGCTCATTCTAAATGTGAATTCTGTGTAGAAAACTTAGTGAAATTACTTTTTTTTTTTGAGTTAAGAAATGTTTCAGATTCTCTATTTTGTACTCAACAAAAAAGGGTTTAATTTTTAAAAACTTGAAGCTTGCCATGGATTTAATACTCAAAGAGGGGAAACACCTTCAATATCTTGAAACTTGGTTTAGAAATAAGTTTGCATATTTTGTGCATGTAACATATTTTCTAAAAAATACTTAATAAGGTACTGAGGTAGGGAGTATATTGAAATAATTCCATCTTTTTCTCATCCTAACTAGAAAGTACAAAAGCTGTTGATCAGTACCGTGTACAGGCAGTTAGCATTTACTGATTACTAAACACTGTTGAATGAATCTATTTGATTCAGTAAGTTGAAGGAAGTGTCAGGAAATACGCAGTTGAATGCACTGAAATAATGAAAACCGAGACATTTTCTAAAGTGAAATGTAAACATTTTCAAGGATTATTAGGCAGAAAATTAGAACGGATTTTTGCTCATCTCAAAAAGTGCAGAAATTGGTTTCTTTAAACTTTTCCAGATCAAATGTGCCATTGAATGCAATTTTGTCTATTGAAGTGGAAGAGCAGAACATTGAGTTTAAAACTGCAAGTGAGACATATTCAGTGCCTTTGGTGTCATTGCAATGTTGCTGTGATAATTCAAATCCTGTTTAGGATCTTCTAGCAACTACTGAGTATCAACTTCAGAATAGTCTTTGTGTGACTCTGATGCCTCAAAATGTCAAAGATTAGTTGGCAGTAATGCCATTAAAATAACTTGAACTTGACAAGAAAGTTGCATCTTTTTATATTAATAATGTCACCTTCATGAGCAATACATAGAAGTGATTGAAGTATTTTGTCTTGGATATGTATTTTTGTCCTAGACTTAAACCTGCACATCCACCACTATGTGCTGCAAGTGAAGAAATAGAGGAAAAGTTAAAGGAAGAACCAGAAGAATCAACATTGACATTAATGGAAGATGGTTGGTCAAACATGAGAGAGGACTCTCTAATGGTGGCAAGCATCCATGGATGGAATGTGTGTTCTACTTAAACTGCTGAATAATTGTATGCAAATGGTAGAAGATTCCCTCAAGAATGTAGAGAAAATTGTAACAAAAAGGTCTTTGCCAGTTGCTCAGATATGAAGCTAAGGGAGTATTTCTTCGGAGTAGTCATTCAAAATTTTGTGTGTTCAGTACAGTATTTAAAATTTGATGAGGGGGGGAAAAAAAAGGAACATCTACTGCAGCCCTAAAACATGTGATGGAAGTTCAAAATTTCTTCGACAGTTAGCATCAACCTCTTGATTGGTTGAAAATAGGAGAAGATGCCCATAGTTCACAGCAACGGTTAATGGAACTAACAGGAAGATTGTGGCCCGATCTACATGTAAAAAGTTTTAATGGCATAACTGTCAGTAAGGGATGTGATTCTTTTTTTTGCTCACATGACTTTGCTGGTAAAAGCCCTAGTGTAGACACAATTATGGCTTATTTCATTTCCTAAATGGAAATAAGATACAATGACCAGTATAATTGCATCTACTCTGTGATTTTGTTGTTGTTGTTGTTGCTTTAATTATACAGAGTTAAAGCAGCAAAGTGTAGAAAAACCCCAAATCTCTACAACTGCATCCAAATACCATAAGTATATTGAAACTTGCACTGAATATGAGGAGAACTTTGATCAGGACATAAGACACAAAACATAATACACGCTTTACATAACAAGGGAATCTAAAAGGAGGTACTAAACTTATAAAAAAAAATTGAACGAGGTTTTGTAATAATTTGACAGATTACAGGCAAATATTGCTACAGTCACAATCTCTGTGGAAATCTTGCTTGATCTAATAAAGAACTGGAACTACACAAGAAGAGAATAAATTCATATAATCTATAGAACCCTTCCGTTTCTTAGTCAGTATGACTGATTCCAAATACATAGAAAGGTCAAGTTTAAGTCCAGTACAGAAGAGGTGAAACGTGGCTGATGTAACATTATCCTGAGTTTGTTCCTTTTTCTTCTGGTATTTAAAATCAAAGATCCAGGTTTCTACCCAAAATCTCAGTTTGTGAAGATTGGCACAGTCCATCAAAATAGTGAGAAATGGTGGAAGTGATGTGACAGAAGACAGGACAGTTAAATTCAAAATATCAATTTTTTTTTTAAAAAGACCTGTAATCCAGACCAGCATCTTGGCCTCAAGTAAGCATGTTGCTAGTGCATTTGCACTGGTTTAGTATACACTGAAATAGACTACCTCTTGAAAATGTGATTAAGTTGGTAAAAATGGGTTGGTATATCAGGGTCTTATCCAGCTTTCCACAGTCATGAGTTGGAGCTGGATCAGCCCATATGGGCTATCTAACAAAGGCCAGGAGTGATGACTAGTGTCAGTCTGTTACAAATATATAGAAAGGTCATAGTTTTAAAAAAAAGTTTTAAAAAAATTATAGATTTTCTGACGCACAAGGTATTGCACCCAACATACAGTAACTCTATTTTGGACCGCTTTCTGATCAATAAAAATGAATTAATCACTGGACTGGATGTTGGTGGTTACCTAGGGACCAGTGATCATGACCTGATTACATTCAATATGGGCAAACATAAGATAGTTCCAACAAGTAATGTGTATATACAGTATCCTCCTGATTATCTGAATAGCATGGGGGACACAGATTTTATTCCGATAACCAGGAGTTCATTTAATTGAGAGGCTCAGAGCTATTCACCAGCTGGGTGGGGACTTGTTCTCCTCCTCCTCCTCCTCCTCAGTCATGGCCAGGAGTCTTTTCTTTGCCCCACTCACAGCCATGACAGGGGCTGCAGAGGGGACCCTGTGCTGCTGCAGGGCCAGTGACACCCAGTCCCTGCAGGCGCAAGGTGCGGCAGGAGGAGGCTGCAGTCAGAGCAGACACACCTGGCAAGGATTCTGTTCTGCCCTGCCAGGACTGCAGCCTTCCATCCATCTTCCACCTGCAGGGATCGTGTGTCTGTGACCCTGTGGCAATGCAGGAGCCCTCTGTATCTCCCTCCCTGCCTCCTGTGACAACAGAGCTGCAGAGGACTCCCTGTGCTGCCACAGGAGACATTCAGTAGCAGGGTGGTCTCCCCCATGGCCAGGGGCTTGTCCTCCTCCTCCTCACAGTCCTGGCTGGGAGGGTCTCTGCTCTACTTGCTGTACCTCCTTATTATCCAAATCCCTTCCTTGCCCTCTGCAACATGTATCTCATGTTGGGGGACAAGGAAGGAATTCAGATATTGTGTTGGCGTTTCGATAATAGGGTTTCAGATAAATGGGAGTATTCTATACTTGGTGCTTCAAAAGGCTAATTTACCAAAGCAGAGGAAAACTATGAGTGAAATGATTGGGGGGAGGGGAGGAAATTAGGCAGAAAAATTAGCTAGCCAAAAAGCCACAATTACACAATCAAGAAAGGATACTTTTGGCAAAAAACCCATTCTTTTTCAGAGGTGAGGTGAAGGCAGCAATTAGAAATAAAAAGCAGTGTCTATCAAGTGGGAAAAAATGAGGCAGTAGATAGCAATCAATATCAATTAGAAGTTATGAAGTGTAGAAAATTTATAAGGAAAGCTAAAGACATCAGGAAAAAATCCATGACAGGCAGGGCGAAGGGCAGTAAGGAGGAGTTTCAGTATATTAGAAACCAGAGCAGTCCTAGCATTGGTAATACTAGATGGAAATAATCTAATTGTTATAATGCTGCATAAAAATTGTGTTGAATACATATTTCTCTTCTGTATTTGGAAAGAAGCAGGATATGTCGTCAGCCGCATGTGATATGGCACATTTTCCAGTCCATTAATAACTACGGAGGGTTTTAAACAACATCTACTAGACAAAAACATTTTAAAATCAGGAGGCCCAGATAACTTGTACCTAAGAGTCCTAAAATAGTTGGCTGAAGAGCTCTATAGCTACTGATGTTAATTTTTAATATATCTTGGAATATTGTGGAAATTTCAGAAAACTGGGAGAGTAATATTGTGAAAATATTCCAAAAGGGTAAGCCAGGTGACCCAGCTATCTGAAGGCTGGTTAGCCTGACATCAGTCTCAGGCAAAATAATGGAATGGTTGATATGAGATTCAATTGTTAAAGAATTAAAGGATAGAAATATAATTAATGCCAGTTAACATGGTTTATGGAAAGTAAGTTTTGTCAAACTTGACTTCATTCAATGAGATTATAGATTTGGTTGCTAAAGGTAACTGTGTAAATCTAATAGACTTTGTACTGCACAACATTTTGATTAAAAAATTAGCACTATACAGTATCAATAAAGCACTCATTAAATGGATTAAGAGCTGACTAACTGACAGGTCTCAAAAAGTAGTTGTCAATGAGGAATTGTCATTGAATGGGGATGTGTCTTATGGGGTTCCACAAGGATTGATACTAGGTCTGATGCTATTCAACATTTTGATCAATGATCTGGAAGTAAATGTAAAATCACTGCTGATAAAATTTGTGGATGACACAAATATTAGTGAAGTGATGAACAGTGAAGGTAGGGCAGTCATAGAGAACAGTGAAGGTAGGGCAGTCATCTGGGTTGCTTGGTAAGTGAGGAACATTCAAACAAAATATGTTTTAATACAGCCAAATGCAAAGTTATACATCTGGGAACAAGGAGTGCAGGCCATACCTACAGACTGGGGGACTGGATCCTGGAAAGCAGCATCTTTGAAAAGGATTTAGGAATCTTGGTGGACAAGCAACTGAACGTGAGCTCCTAGTGCTGATATTGTGGCAAAAAGAGCTAATGTAATCCTTGAATGTAGAAACGGGAGTGGTGAATAGAAATAGGGAAATGTAATTGGTGAGACAGTTCTGGTGCTGACATTGTTAAAAGGGTGTTGAAAAACTGGAAAGGGTATAGAAGAGAGACAGAAAAATGATTAAAGGGCTGAAGAAAAATGCCTTACAGTGAGAGACTAAAAGAGCTCAATTTGTTTAACTTATCAAAAAGAAAATTGAGAGGTTACTTGATTATAGTTTATAAGTACTTTCGTGGGGAGAATATACTGGGTACCTATGTGCTCTTTATTCTAACAGAGAAAGACATGACATAAGAACCAAAGACTGGAAGTTAAAGCCAGACAATTTCAAATTGGAAATTAGGCACAGTTTTTAATAGTGAGGGTGATTAATCACTGGAACAAATTACTAAGTGAAGTAAGTGGTGGATTCTTCGTCTCTTAATGTCTTCAGATCAAGACTTAATGCATTTCTGGAACACATGATTTAGGCAAACCCTAGTTGTTGGGCTCAATACATGGGTAACTAAGTAAAATTTAGTGGCTGTGGTATACAAGAGTTCAGACTAAATAATCTAATGGTCTCTTCTGTCCTTAAACTCTAGTTAGTAGACTGGGGACTTGATTATTGTGGTGGTGTTTTACTTACAGTATTGGAAACTTTTCTTCCAATGCATGTACCTTTTTCTACCTGAGGAATACTTATGCTTATGAAGTGAACCGTTTAGTTTGGGTTTCATAAACCTTTGTGACTCCCCTTCTTCCCTCCCCCCCCCCCCCCCCCAGTGTGGTTTGTGGGGTTGGGCTTTTGGGAAGAAATGGGAGAAAATCACAACCACCTTGACTCACTTCTTTAACAAGCTGCAATGCCCACCCTCCCTCTCTTCCTCAGGAATCGTGTGTACGTTGACAAAGGCCACTCACCAGTAGTCGGTGGGAAGGCTTATATTGAAAGTGTGGGGGCCTAAGCCAATTCATTTCTGCAGAATTTAATCTTTCACTGAAAAATTGTTGCAAGCCCCTATGCTGTTGAGTAGTCTTGTGAATGTGAATCAAATGTAGAACGAGGCAATGTTGTCTTTGTGTCAGCTCATAGCTTTATCAAGCAGCATCAGAGTGAAATTAACAGATTTCTGGGCAACTGCAAGAAATTAGCTGAGGTCTGTTGCCATTGTGTCCTGTCTACGACATTGAGGGCAAGGTTAAAAGCCTCTCCCTCTGTAAGGAACCAGCTAAAGGTTGCTTCCATCAATACTCTATCCACCTGAGGTCTGGAGCTACCCTTTTGCCCTTTGTCTCTTAGATATTATTTCATGGGGGATAGGTCCATCAATAGCTATTAGCCCCAATGGGCAGGGATGGTGTCCCTAGCCTCTGGGAATGGGCAACGGGGATGGAACACTTGATGATTATCTGTTCTGTTCATTCCCTCTGGGGCACCTGAAGACAGGATACTGGGCTAGATGGACCTTTGGTCTGACCCTTTATGGCCGTTCTTATGCTCATAAAGTGGAGGAAAATATTTTATTTTCTCTATACCCAGGTATTTTCTACAGGTTTCCCCTGCCGACAGGCTCACCAAAGAGAGATTTGCAGGAAGATATTTATCATTTCACCTCCTAATTTTCTTTTTTAAAGGGACCCTCTCTTTTGTTTTTATCTCCCTCTCTACCATTTTGCCACCAAAGAAGAGGCCACAAGGGAAAGAAGGGAGGGAGGTATTGTAAACACATTTTTCACCTTGTCCTTACTGTCACTGCAAGTCGGGCAAATAATGGAGGAAGTAAATGTGTTCTTTCCCTCAGCCCCCTCTGTGATCACCTTTAGCTGAATCTGTTTTAGGAGTACTTAAATTAGAAGAACACAAATTTGGGGATGGATTCGCTCCTTCTCTGTGACCCTAGTATGCTGCATTGGCATCAGAAAAGGACTGGCAGAGCCCAGGATCAGGGTCTGGAGAGAATTCACCCTGGCACAATCTTTGTGAAAGGCAGCAAAAGGTCCTGCAGTAGGGGTTGGCTTAATTGTTGGAGGAGGTGGGTCTGCAAGGACAGATTGCCATAATTTAGGCAGCCCTTTAAGGCTGTCTGTTATGCCAGGGGCATCGCTGGCCTCTGCATTAGTCAAGAATTGGGAGGGCATGAGGTGACTTATAGCCAGATCAAGCCCTTTCCTCTTCCCTTGGGCTTTGAGTTTTTTGTTGTGCTTAACTGTGATGTAGAACACATGAAACTCTATTAAATCTGCAAATAATTCATATTTTCTGTATTCCTAAATCTGCTATTGTGGATTTTTCTGTTAGAGTTTAAATTTTTTAGTCTTATTGGCTGCAGTCCTCCTTTAAATATATTGAAAGTGCACCACATTCCATTAAATAAATCCTGCCTGGAATAACATAAGCAAAGTCAGGCACTAGAGTTATTTATGAATGGAAAGAACACAAAAAAAGAGGATGGGAGAGGGATAGAGTAGGCCTCTTCTCCCTTCCTTCATTGTGCTAAGCATAAGTCCCTAGTTTCAGGGGATGGTAACTAAAGCAAGTTCCTCTTGACCACGTTAAAAGGAAATGCCTTGCCATTCTGACCGTTGGCTTCATGTCAGTGTGGATTAAGGTTTTTCTTCCCCACTGGAATCAGCCCAGTTTAAACTTATCTTCTCCTTTATGTCTGCTGTTTAATGAGGTCCGATTGAAGAGCCCTCTCTCTAGACCTGGCACATATTGGTTTCTCCAGGGCTGGGCAGATTTTCTTCTCTCCTGCCTGAAGCAGATTTTTAAATCCCTTCTTTGCCCTTCCGAGTGTGAGGACCAGCATCACAAGGACTTTTCTCCAGCAGCTGTAATTAAAACATTTGAGAGGTCAAATGTTCTGTCTTCTGTTGTCAAGACCGTGTTTGGGGAAATCTCTCAGGTTTCTTTGCTACATTAAGCCCTGGGCAGTTTAAAAATATTACTTGTGCTCATGTAGGTGGTACTACTATATTGTGTCACCTACATTGTACACAGAAAGAATATTATGTAACAAAATATCATGGTTGGGGTGGGACTTGAGTTGATCTTCAATAAAATACTGAAGGATTCTAGAATATCATTCTTCTTTCTAACAGAAGGAAAACACTAGCTACAGATTTAATTCATATTCCTTCCCCCTTAGCCTCAAGAACTGATCCTATTTATGCTTAATTTGTTTTTTCTTCATATAAGCTTTTGGCTATCTGGAAGTGCATAGAAATATACTAACATCAGGAGGGTGTCGGCTCTCCCCAAATCTGAAACCGCAAACTAAGATTCTCCAGGCAAGACTCACTAGGAGGCCATAAGATGATGTCTTATCTTTCTTTAAAGTAAAAATAGCTAGTTTAATTGTGAGATTTTCCTTGTCTTTCCTCAGTAACAAATACAATCCGTACTGTGCTCCTGAAGAAGATATGTAACCTTTGGGTCAGGACAGCCATCTCTTTTTCTCGAATAATAAATAAAGGGTGACTCTCCCAATCTCTGAAAATGTAGCACTGTTCTCTTTCCTAAGATAGCTCAGGTCAATTTAATGAAAATGATCAACCTTTGAATCAAAGCCAAATGTCTGTTGCACTTTTGATATCTATACATCTGAAAGCTGTCTGTCTTTGTCACTATCAAGCCATATTACTGTTTTTGTTTCTTTAATTGATGGAATTAGCATCACTTTATTGGTTGTGGTTTTCCGTTTAGTATTTCTTCTGTCCCATCAGTTTGAGAAATAGTCATCGTATCTTCTATTTAGATGACTGGCTGGTAAATGGAAAATGTCAAAGTAGAAGCATCTGTTCATCTACTAACGAAAACCGTCCACAGACATAGATTGCTTTTCAAACTCTCCACTCCATCACAACGTTATGTGTAATACCTAGAATGCTTCTTGACCTCCTCAGGACCAACATGAAAGTGGTATGCTTCACACAAGTATACATTGGTACCTCTGTAAACAACACCTTCCAAGGAGCTGTCAACCGTGTAGAGCAGGGGTGTCAAACATATGGCCTGCGGGCTGGATCTGGCCCACGGAACAGTTTCATCTGGACCATGGACTTCTCAGGAATCTTCTGGCTTGCCTACATGACCCCTGAGATTACACTATGAGGGCATGATTTGTAGAACTCCGCACTGTAGAGCCTTCTAATGTGCACTGATGTAGTCCTTTAGTGCATGCGGGGGAGTTAGAAGGCAACACACTGGTGCGTTCTACAGATTACACCCTGGTAATCCAGACTCTGGGGCTGTGTAGACAAGCCCTTCATTTCTTTATTAGGATGACTGTGGTTGACTCATTATGGTCCCCTCCTGTCTGCATGAGGGTGGGTTTGAATCACAATGAAAATTAGTTTGTACTCAAAGACCAACCAGGACTGCTGAGCAGCAATCCAGAAAAACAGGTATAGAAACTCTTGGTCACAATTAAGTGCTTCCAGAGAAGCATGAGTCTGGTGGAAGCTGGTATGTCTGGGAGAGGGGAAATGACACTGAAGAGCACTTACCTGCTGACTGGAGAATAGATACCCCAACCTGGAAAGTCAAAGAAAAGGAAACTGCAAACAACTCAAAGGGTAAATGCCTTTTGCAGCTGAAAGACCAGCAGACTCCCTTTCTTTCTTCTCTTCCTTCCTTTCTTTCTTTAGCTTGTGACAAGTGGCGATCCTGTCTTTATTGAAGGGCTTGTCTACACAGGCACTTTACAACACTGCAACTTTCTCACTCAGGAGTATGAAAAAACACCCTCCTGAGCACTGCAAGTTTCAGCGCTGTAATGTGCCAATGTAGATAGTGCCCCAGTGCTGGGAGCCACACCACTCATGGAGGTGGTTTTTTAAGAGCGCTGGGAAAGCTGTGCCACAACTACACAAGCCACATTGCCAGTGTAGACAAGCAATAAGAAGAGAGAGGTAGATCAAGAGTGTTGTGAATTTCAAGAGAAATGCAGGATTTTCTATTTATTGTGGACTTTTATGGAAAGCCCATGTACTGATTTGTAAACAACAGTTAGCTGTGGTAAAATAATACAACATTCAAAGATACTATCAAGCAAACCATGGCGAGAAATATGATAACACAGGAAAGTTACACAAAGATAAATACTCTGAATTAGCACAACTATTGAAAAGGCAGCAATCAATGTTTACTAATGTTAATCATATAAATTATGCTGCGGTTAAAGTGAGTGATTTCTATTTTAATAACTTTTGCTGAATGTGCCCCATGCCAAGTGGCAGGGTATCAGATCAGGCCTCTTACATGAAATGAGTTTGATGCCTCTGCTGTAGAGGATTGTGAGTGGTTATGTATTCTGTATTATGTGATGGAATACACCTCACCACAGGAGGCAAGCTTCCTGCAATACAAAACGTGGGTCCAAATAAATCTTTCTCCTCCCATCCCTTCCCCTCTGCAAAACCAGCTTCCTTGGTGCTGGGGAAAAGGAACAATGACGACCACATCTGTCTTCGACAGGAAGCCTATTATAACTTTTATATGGTCCTGCCAGATAAGCTTTAGGTTTCTTCCTTAGGGATATTGAGAATTCCAGGCAACAGGACTGAAAATGACACTATGGAATCATTCAATTTGAAGGTTTTTAGACTTCAGTATGCTTCAGATACTATTAACAGAGGAAAATAATTTAAAGGAAGATCTGATGACAAGATGGCAGTAGCCTACAATAAAGATTGATTGGGCCCCCTTACACCATGTATTCATAGGGAAATTCAACATACCAGAGGAGAATCTGGTCTGTATTGTGAAATTCCAAATACCTCATGTGGGCCTGTTATCCTTGCAGAAGAATTCCCCGGAGAAATTGACCTTCAGTTTGGAAGTCTTCAGTTACATTCCGGCGCTCATGGGACAATAGTCAATACAATTTTCCTTTGCCAGCAACTGCAAGCTTCCGTGTTACTGAAACAGTACATGCTGTTCTTCAAGGAAAGCAGTGGCAATTGAGGCCCTTTATATATTGTGGTTTGTTTTATGCATTTCACTACCATAATCTAGATAGTAAAATCGTCTGTCTGTTTCCCCTATTAACTCTTCTAACACCACAACAGGAAGAAGCTCTCTTTGGCATTGCCCCTTTTTGTCATGCTTAGTGATTTGCCTGGAGCAACATCACGTATGACTCATTTTGATTAGTGAGGTCAAGTCACTATTAATCAAATTTCTTCCCCCACTAATTGTACTACTTGGGCTTATAGACTTAGCACTGATAATATCTCCCAAAGGTTTCCCATCAGAGTTATTTAGTGAGCCACAGGCTGTGAACTAGTATCTGAGTTTTTGGTCCCAGTAAATGTTCATTTTATTTCCAAATGTCTGAGAAGTGATTTGACTTAACTATTTTTTGGATAGAAGAGGCAAACTGGCACTGTATATTAACAAAATAAAATAAAAATTATTTACCAAAACAAAAAAAGCCACTGGCAGCTTTTCATACCTTGTAATACTAACTCAGGCCTTCCACTCTGTTGGACCATGATGTGTAACCCAAAGGGTTCTAGCAAAGTAAATATCTACTTTAGAAGAAATGGGACCTAGATAACTGTTGCATCAAATTGTTCACATTCTTAGCCCTGGTCTACGCTACTAGTTTAGGTCGAATTTAGCTGTTAGATCGATTTAACCCTGGACCTGTCCACACGATGAAGCCATTTTTGTCGACTTAAAGGGCTCTTAAAATCGATTTCTGTACTCCTCCCCGAGGGGATTAGCGCTGAAATCGACATCGCCGGGTCGAATTTGGGGTAGTGTGGACGCAATTCGACAGTATTGGCCTCCGGGAGCTATCCCAGAGTGCTCCATTGTGACCGCTCTGGACAGCACTCTCAACTCAGATGCACTGGCCAGGCAGACAGGAAAAAGCCTTGGGAACTTTTGAATTTCATTTCCTGTTTGACCAACATGGCGAGCTGATCAGCACGGGTGACCATGCAGTCCCAGAATTGCAAAAGAGCTCCAGTGTGGACAGAACAGGAGGTACTGGATCTGATCGCCGTTTGGGGAAGACGAATCCATGCTATCAGAACTCTGTTCCAAAAGACGAAATGCCAAAATATTTGAAAAAATCTCTAAGGGCATAACGGACAGAAGCTACAACAGGGACCTGCAGGAGTGCCGCATGAAAATTAAGGAGCTCAGGCAAGCCTACCAAAAAGTCAAAGAGGCAAATGGCCGCTCCGGGTCAGAGCCCCGACATCCCGCTTCTACAATGAGCTGCATGCAGTTCTGGGGGGGGGGAGGGGCACCACTACCCCACCACTGTCTGAGGATACCTGCCAGGGGGAGTCTCACTCAACAGGTATGAGGATTTTGGGGATGAGGAAGATGAGGAGATGGAGGAGGATAGCACACAGCACGCAAGCGGAGAAACCATACTCTGTGACAGCCAGAGACTGTTTATCACCCTGGAGCTAATACCCTCCCAATCCGGGCTCACGGACCATGAAGCCAGAGCAGGCACCTCTGGTGAATGTACCTTTGTAAATATAATGCATGGTTTAAAAGCAAGCGTGTTTAATGGTTGATTTGCCCTGAAGACTTGGGATGCATTCGCAGCCAGTACAGCCCCTCCTTTTAAATGGCCAACCCATTGGTATGGGAAAGGAGGGCGCTGCTGTTTGAAACCATTCCCACATTGTATGAAAGTTGAAGAAGCCAAAAGACTGTGGCTTGCCATCGCTGCCTGCAAGCCGAACTTTGTTGCCCGGCCCTGCGTGTGTGATCTCTCACACCGAACCGGCAGGCTCTCAATATAAGAGTCAAAATGCGACCTTGTACCGAAAGCATATGTGCTATATAATGTTAACAGCTTGGTTCGCTATGGAAGAGTCTACCCATTGTTCTCTAAAATGTGTCTTTTTAAATACTACTCTTTTTTTTTTTTTTCCCTCCCGCAGCTGCAAATGTTTCAACGCTCCCCCATCATCTCTGTCTCAGAAGCTAGTGCAGATAAGAAGGCAAAAAAAATGCACTTGCGATGAAATGTTCTCTGAGCTCATGAAGTCCTCCCGCACTGAAAGAGCTCAGCAGAATGCGTGGAGGCAAACAATGTCAGAGTCCAGGAAAGCAGAAAATGAACGTGAGGACAGGAGGGACGAGCGAGCTAAGAGGTGGTATCAGCGTGATGAGAGGAGACAGGATGCAATGCTGAGGCTGGGGGATCAAACCAATATGCTCCGGGGTCTGGTGGAGCTGCAGGAAATGCAGCAGGAGCACAGACCGCCGCTGCAGCCCCTGTGTAACCGCCTGCCCTCCTCACCCAGATGCCCAAGAACGTTGGGGAGGGGGGTGAGGGCTCCGGGCACCCAATCACTCCACCCCAGAGGACTGCCCAAGCAACAGAAGGCTGGCATTCAATAAGTTTTGAAGTGCAGTGTGGCCTTGTCCTTTCCTCCTCACCTCCTCCACCACCTCACCCGGTGCTTCCCTCCTCCCCCACCCCTCCCAGGCTACCTTGGCAATTATCCCCTATTTTGTGTGATGAATTAATAAAGAATGCATGATTTTGAAACAATAATGACTTTATTGCTTTTGCAAGAGGTGATTGAAGGGGGGAGGGCAGTTCGCTTACAGGGAAGTAGAGTGAACCAAGGGGGCGGGTTTTCATCAAGGAGAAACAAACAGAACTGTCACAACGTAGCCTGGCCAGTCATGAAACTGGTTTTCAAAGCTTCTCTGATGCTCAGCGCGCCCTGCTGCGCTCTTGTAATCGCCCTGGTGTCTCGCTGCACGTAATCAGCGGCCAGGCGATTTGCCTCAACCTCCCACCCCACCATCAAACGTCTCCCCCTTACTCTCACAGATATTGTGGAGCACACAGCAAGCGGCAAGAACAGTTGGAATATTGCTTTCACTGAGGTCTAACCAAGTCAGTAAACTGCGCCAGCGTGCTTTTAAACGTCCAAATGCACATTCTACCACCATTCGGCACTTCCTAAGCCTATAGTTGAACAGCTCCTGACTACTGTTCAGGGTGCCTGTGTATGGCTTCTTGAGCCATGACATTAAGGGGTAGGCTGGGTCCCCAAGGATAACTATAGGCATTTCAATGTCCCCAACAGTTATTTTGTGGTCTGGGAAGTAAGTCCTTTCCTGCAGCTGTTCAAACAGACCAGAGTTCCTGAAGATGCAAGTGTCATGTACCTTTTTCGGCCATCCCATGTTGATGTCGGTGAAACGTCCCTTGTGATCCACCACTGCTTGCAGCACCATTGAAAAGTACCCCTTGCAGTTTATGTACTGGCTGCCAAGGTGGTCCGATCCCAAGATAGGGATATGCACTCAGTCTATCGCCCCACTACAGTTAGGGAATCCCATTGCAGCAAAGCCATCCTCTATGAGCTGCACATTTCCCAGAGTCACTACCCTTGATAGCAGCAGCTCAGTGACTGCATTGGCTACTTGGATCACAGCAGCCCCCACAGTAGATTTACCCACTCCAAATTGATTAGTGACTGGTAGCTGTCTGCCGTTGCAAATTTCCAGAGGGCTATCACCACTCGCTTCTCAATTGTGAGGGCTGCTCTCATCTTGGTATTCTTGCGCTTCAGGGCAGGGGAAAGCAAGTCACAAAGTTCTATGAAAGTGCCCTTATGCATGCAAAAGTTTCACAGCCACTGGGAATCATCCCAGACCCGCAACACTATGCAGTCCCATAGTCTGTGCTTGTTTCCCGGGCCCAGAATTGGCGTTCCACGGCATGAACCTGCCCCATTACCACCATGATGTCCAATTGCCAGGGCCCGTGCTTTGAGAGAAGTCTGTGTCCATGTCCTCATCACTATCGTGATCGCGCTGTCATCACCTCCTCGCCTGCTTTTGCAGGTTCTGGTCCTGCACATACTGCAGGATAACGCACGAGGTGTTTACAATGCTCACAACAGCAGCAGTGAGCTGAGCGGGCTCCATGTTCGCCGCTGTATGGTGTCTGAAGGAGAGCAGGAAAGCAGAGTTGCAGCGGAATTGGTGGATGACGACGGATGTCACGAGACTAGATATTTACACCGAACAACGAGAGTACCTGCGAGGTGGATTCCTGGCACCAGGAGAGCAGAGTTGCAGTGGAAGTGGTGGAGGATGACGGTTAGCACCGTGCACATTTCCCGAGGACCTGGGAGCCCATGATAGACAACATGGAGAAATTCGCTGTCGAGGCAATATCAGCAGAGCAGAGTTGCAGCAGAAGCGGTGTATGATGATGGTTTGCAGTCCTACTGCACTATCTGCTGCAAACAGCACCCAGGACACAACAGCGGTGGTGTCGGTGAGCTGAGCGGGCTGCATGCTTGCTGTGGTATGGCGTCTGAAGGAGAGCAGGAAAGCAGAGTTGCAGCGGAAGCGGTGTATGACGATGACGATAGTTTGCTGTCCTATTGCACCGTCTGCTGCCAGCAGCACCCAGGACACAACAGCAGCGGTGTCGGTGAGCTGAGCTGTACGTTTGCCGTGGTATGGCGTCTGCGCGGGGAAAAAAGGCGCAAAACGATTGTCTGCCGTTGCTTTCATGGAGGGAGGGGCGACTGACGACATGTACCCAAAACCACCTGCAACAATGTTTTTGCCCCATCAGGCACTGGGAGCTTAACCCAGAATTGCAGTGGGCGGTGGAGACTGCGGGAACTGTGGGATAGCTACCCACAGTGTACCGCTCCGTAAGTCGATGCTAGCCATGGTAGTGAGGACGCACTCCGCCGACTTATTGCGCTTAGTGTGGACATACGCAGTCAACTGTATAAAATAGATTTCTAAAAATCGACTTCTATAAAATCGACCTAATTTCGTAGTGTAGACATACCCATAGACTATATAGAATAGTGCTGTTTTTTTTTTTTCCTTTTGGCCCTTCTCCTTATCCCAGAACTAACCCCTCCTCTTCCTTTCAGTAGCCACAGTGATCATCTTTTCAAGTGAGGATAAGGACTTTCTTTGTAAGCCATCAGTTTCACTCCTTAACTATCCAAGGAAGCACTTGTAGAACAGCATGAGAAACCCCCTCTTCTCCCAACGCCCGAGCAAGCTACCTTTGCTGGCGAAGGTAAGGAGAGACCAGAACTAGAGTTCCAAACTGGGTTCCCTGCATGGCAGGGCACAACACTATTGTGACTGGTTGGATCACAAAAACCCCCTTGGGAGCTGCCACCCGATGTGCAAAGACTACCCCCGCTTCTGTTTTCCCTGCCAGCTCAGGACTCCAGCACCCTGTCTTGCTGAGCCAGACACTCCCGTCTGCTCCAGCACAGACCCAGGGTCTGAATCACTTGCCCCAAAGCTGCAGGTTTACCTGAAAACAGCTCACAGAAGTGTGCTTGTCTTTAGCACTCAGATGCCCAACTCCCAATGGGATCTAAACCCAAATAAATCCGTTTTACCCTGCATAAAGCTTAAAGCTTATGCAGGGCAAACTCATAAATTGTTCACCCTCTATAACACTGATAGAGAGATATGCACAGTTGTTTGCTCCCCCAGGTATTAATACATATTCTGAGTAAATTACTAAATAAAAAGTGATTTTTATTAAATACAGAAAATAGGATTTAAGTGGTAACAGACAGACCAAAGTAAGTCACCAAGCAAAATAAAATAAAATGTGCAAATCTATGTCTAATCAAACTAAATACAGATAAGTTCCTCACTAGTTCCAGAATGGTCCCTTTTACAGGCTAATCTCCTTTTAGCCTGGGTCCAGCAATCACTCACACCCCCTGTAGTTACTGTCCTTTGTTCCAGTTTCTTTCAAGTATCCTGGGGGGAGGGTGGAGAGGCTCCTTCTTTAGCTAGCTGAAGACAAAATTGGGGGGTCTCCCACGGGTTTAAATAGACTTTCTCTTGTGGAGACCCCCCTCCTCACTCCTATGCAAAGTCCAGCTCCAAGATGGAGTTCTGGAGTCACCTGGGCAAGTCACATGTCCCTGCATGATTCAGTCTTTACAGTCAAAGCCATTGTCCACATGGTATCTTGTATGTCTCCAGGAAGACTTCTTATGTGGATTGGAGCATTCCAAGATGCATTGTTCCCCAAGTGCTTCCTGATCAGGTACTTAACCTTGCAAATTCCTTCCTAAAGAAACTGATCAAATGCCTCCCAAAGCTTACTTAGAAACCAAGCAAGTATATAGCCCATATTCTTAACCTCAAGTCGAAAATGATGTATGTGTAGAGATAGGATGAATAGATATAGTAGACCATAACCTTTACGGAGATGTATTACATGGCACAGGCAGCACAAAACATATTCCAGTTATGTCGTGCATACATTTATAAGCACCCCCCCATAAAGCCTTATGGGGTACATTGTCACAACTATAACTTGGCAAGTGGCTGCTGTAGAACCATTCTGGCTCATTGTTAGAATAATTTTATTACTACTAAAATATTAGCGGACTATTTAGGTAGGAAACTCTTTGTGGTAGGGGCTATCTCTTACTCCTGTGTGTGGACAACATCAAGCACAATAGAAACTCCCTCTCAGTTGGGGTTTTTAGGTGTGACTGTAAATAATAGCATAAATCCTAATCATATCTATTTTGTGAAACTGATACAGGATATATTCTCTGCCTTTTAGATTTCTATTTCCTGTTGATATTTTAGCCCTACTTGTTGTGCTGTTTTGTTTATTACTTACTTAGATTATTTCTTCTTAAAAGCAATACAGGTGGTATGAGTTTTATTTCTGTATAGTAACCAGATTTAATAACTCTGTGAAGAATGCTTAGTTTGAAAATTATGTCCAAGAAAGGGTGGGCAGGGAACTGCTCATTTTAGTAGAATGAGATATGGAGACATTTGTCTCTGCTATTTGTATGAAATATTATTTTTAAATCTGCTTTTATGATGTGAGAAAGACACAGAAAATATCGATTAGGAAATCTTGATATATTTTTTTCTTCAGAAAACTGTGGATGAAATAGAATGTGGTGTTACTTATAGAGAAGAGTACTGTTAAGCATACCTGAGCTCCCATGAAAAGAAAAGCTATGGTTATTATTAAAATCTCTGAATTCAGTCCAGGTGAACAATGACCAAAAATTCTTAGTTAGATGAATGTTAGGTGGACTGGGTGAATAACTTGGCAACCTCAATCCAGTTATTAATAATTCATGGAAGAGGAGAGAAGAGGGGGATAGGCCCAGGAAATTCCGCTCCGACCTTTGTTTTAGCAGATGTCAAAGGCTGAGTGTTGGGATACTACTCTTGCTATTTGTGATCTCTCTAATTTAGGATTATGGCACATAGATGAGGTATTGTGGGAACGTTTGCATAGCTACTGCTCATTTTATACTTTGTGGATAAAGAGAACTCTCTAGGGCTGTCAGCACCTTTCAAAAACACTAAATGGACTTTAAAAAAAGTTGTCCCTTGAAAGCTGTTGAATGAAGATCACTTATAACCTACTCTTCCACACTACTGCATAGTTCTTCTTCCATCTGTCCTTCCTGCACCCAGGGTAGTGGCTTGGGAAGAGCATAGTCCGGTGGTCTTCTAAGGCCTTGGCTACACTTGCGAGTTGCAGCGCTGTAACTCACTCCCCGTCCACACTGGCAAGGCATTTGCAGTGCTGTATCTCCTTGGTTGCAGCGCTGCATGTACTCCACCTCTCCGAGAGGAATAGTGAGTGCAGCGCTGCGGCGCCAGTGTGGCCGCCCAATGCGCTGTGAATGGCCTCCAGAATTATTCGGCAGTATCCCACAATGCCTGTTCTAGCCACTCTGGTCATCAGTTCAAACTCTACTGCCCTGGCCTCAGGTAACCAATCATGTGACCGACCCTTTACATTTCCCGGGAATTTTAAAAATCCCCTTCCTGTTTGCTCAGCCGGGCGTGGTGTGGAGTGCTATCAGTGAATCTTTCCAGGTGACCATGCTTCCACGTGCCAAGCGAGCCCCAGCATGGAGCAATGGCGAGTTGCTGGACCTCATCAGTATTTGGGGGGGAGGAAGCTGTCCAGTCCCAGCTGCGCTCCAGCCATAGGAATTACGATACCTTCGGGAAGGTATCAAAGGACATGATGGAAAGGGGCTATGACCGGGACGCCCTGCAGTGCAGGATTAAAGTCAAGGAGCTGCGGAGTGCCTACCGCAAAGCCCGCGATGCCAACGGCCGCTCGGGTGCTCCCCCCGCGACCTGCAGATTCTACAAGGAGCTGGATGCGATACTTTGGGTTAACCCCACTTCCACTCCGAGCACCACCACGGACACTTCAGAGCCGGTGTGGGAGAGGGAGGAGGAGGAAAAGGGGAGTGATGGTGGTGGGCTGGATGGAGACACCCCGGAGTCCCTGGAGCCATGCAGCCAGGAGCTCTTCTCGAGCCAGGAGGAAGGTAGCCAGACGCAGCGGCCGGTACTTGGTGGAGGACAAACAGAAGAGCAGGTTCCCGGTAAGCGTTTTTTTTTTACGGAAGGAATTTTTTCGGTGCTGGCTCTTTGGGGGAGGAGGGTTAGGCATGCATGCCTAGATGCGGAATAGTGCATTGATGTGGTTTATCACATCGTGGTAATTGGCCTCGGTAAACTCCTCGAATGTCTCATCCAGAATGTGTGCAGAGCGCTTGCGCAGGTTTATAGGGAGAGCCACCGTGGTCCTTGTCCCAGCCAGGCTAACGTGTCTGTGCCGCAAGGGGCGGGGGGACCATTGCTGCACACAGGCAAGCTGCATATGGGCCAGGGCGGAAGCCGCATTGCAGTAGAAGACCCTCCCTTGCTTCCCAGGTCACTCTCAGTAGCGAGATATCGTCCAGGACGAACTCCTGTGGAAAATGTTGGGACAGTGTTCAGTGTAGGTGCCCCCTGAAGCTGTTGGCTCTCCTCAAAGCACAGAAACCCAGAGGACAGTGCAGCCCTGAAACAATCAGCCCCCATTACTCACCATTTTGAGGCTCCCGTGGGATATGTGTGCTCCATTTCGGACGGGAAAATTATGCTATTGTGTAGACCCTGTGTGTTTTCTATTCCTTAAGTGCGGGGGGAATCATTACTCTGGTATAAACAATGCTGCCTCTGTTAAATGTTGAATTTTGCCTATACAGCTGCATCAACCTTGAGACCTCAGCCGTCCCTCTTGTCGCCTGCTCAGAGACTGCAAAGACTCAGGAAGAGACCGCGAAAAAGCAAAGAAGACATGCTGCAAGAAGTGATGCGGCAATCTATTAAAGAGAACGAGAAGGCACAGGACTGGAGGGAGAGAGAAAGCAGGATCCGCCAGGAAAACGCAGCGCACCAGCGGCAAAGCACCGCGCAGTGGCAGCAAAGCACTGATAGGCTCATCAGCATCCTGGAGCGCCAAGCAGATGCTATCCAGGAGCTGGTAGCCATGCAGAAAGAGGAGCAGTAACGCAAACGCCACCCCCCCTACAGCCCTTGTCCCAAAACTCTTTCCGTTGTGCCCCACTGTCACCTCCAACCCACTTTCCCCAACTTCCATGTTCTTCACTCCACCCACTGCCTCCAACACCAGTATCTTCACCACCCGGCCCTGAAAACCACGACCCTTACCCTCCGCACTCAACCCCCATCACCATGCAGTATAGCTGCCCTGAAGTGCAGCACTCACTGCACAGCACACCAGACAGGACATACACAAATCTGTGATTGTACTGTTCCCCACTCCACCCCCTTGTTTCTTTTCAATAAATGGATTATTTGGTTTGAAAACATTATTATTGCATAAAGTAAAAGACTCCTTAGCCCAGGAAATAAACAGGCACTGCAAGTCTGCTTGTCTGCTAAGCAGACACTAATTCCTAAAGATTGGAACTACTGCACTTCACTCCCGTGCAGGGCACCAGATATCACTGCTGGTTTTCAGCCTCAAATTGCTCCCTCAAGGCATCCCTAATCCTTGCAGACCCACGCTGGGCCCCTGTAATAGCCCTGCTCTCTCGCTGTGCAAATTCAGCCTCCAGGTGTTGAACCTTGGAGGTCCATGCCTGAGTGAAGCTTTCACCCCTCCCTTCACAAATATTATGGAGGGCACAGCATGCGGATATAACCGCTGGGATGCTGCTTTCGGCCAAGTCCAGCTTCCCATACAGAGATCGCCCGCGGGCCTTTAAATGGCCAAAGGCACACTCCAGAGTCATTCGGCACCGGCTCAGCCTGTAGTTGAACCACTCCTTGCTGCTGTCAAGGCTCCCTGTGTAGGGTTTCATGAGCCATGGCATTAACGGGTAAGCGGGATCTCCAAGGATCACAATGGGCATTTCAACTTCCCCTACCGTGATCTTCCGCTCTGGGGAAAAAAGTCCCGGCCTGCATCTTCCTGAACAGCCAGGTGTTCCGAAAGATGCGTGCGTCATGCACCTTTCCGGGCCAGCCTGTGTTAATGTCAATGAAATGCCCACGGTGATCCACAAGCGCCTGGAGAGCCATAGAGAAATAACCCTTCCGATTAACGTACTCGGATCCTAGGTGAGGTGGTGCCAGAATAGGAATGTGCGTCCCATCTATCGCCCCTCCACAGTTAGGGAACCCCATTTGTGCAAAGCCATCCACTATTTCCTGCACGTTACCCAGAGTCACGATTCTTCTGAGTAGGATGCGATTAGTGGCCTTGCAAACTTGCATGAACACGATTCCAATGGTCAACTTTCCCACTCCAAACTGGTTTGCGACCGACCGGTAGCATTCTGGAGTTGCCAGCTTCCAGATTGCAATAGCCACCCGCTTCTCCACTGGCAGGGTGGGGGCGAGCTCCTCACACAGTCCCACGAAAGTGGCTTTTCTCATCCGAAAGTTCTGCAGCCACTGCTCGTCATCCCAGACTTGCATGACGATGTGATCACACCACTCGGTGCTTGTTTCCCAAGCCCAAAAGCGGCGTTCCACAGTGCTGAGCATGTTCATGAATGCCACAAGCAATTTCGTGTCGTACGCGTTATGCGGCTCGATAGCATCGTCGGACTCCTCACCCTCACTCTCACTGTCACTTTGGATCTTAAGGAATAGTTCGATAGCCAAACGTGACGTGCTGGCGAGACTCGTCAGCATACGCCTCAGCAGTTCGGACTCCATTTCCCGCAGACAGATCGCGCTGCACAGAAACCGTTGAAAGATGGCGCCAAAGGTGGACGGAAACAAAGGGATTTCTGGGATGCGAAGCGATGCATCACGGGGCATTGGGACAGCACTCAGAATCCCCCGAACCCACGCCCCCTTCCCACAACCCACGGTGCCAGAATGGGAAAAGGTGCTCTGTGGGATAGCTGCCCATAATGCACCGCTCCCAATAGCGCTGCAATTGCCGCAAATGTGGCCACGACAGTGTGCTGGGCAGCTGTCAGTGTGGACAGACTGCAGCGCTTTCCCTACTCAGCTGCACAAAGTCAGGTTTAACTCACAGCGCTGTACATCTGCAAGTGTAACCAAGGCCTCTGATGAGATTTTCTGCTTCTGAATTTTAGGAGTTAAAATTTTGATTGTCTTATATTAACTCATTATGATCTGGTGCAGTAACATATAAAATCCCTAAAGCAGGGTGGATAAAAAAATCAATGATTTAAAAAATAATAATTAAAAATTGGATTTTTTTATTTAAATCGGATTTTTTTGATAAAATGCTTTTTGAGGAAAAAACCTATCTAAAGACAGTTTTAATTAAGATACATTATATATCAAACATATCTCATCATGGAATAGGGATTATACATTCTAATTCTATAGTATGAGACAATATATTTATGTAATGTTTAAGAAAGTTTTATAAATGAGTTCCAATAGTTCATGGATTAGGGATCCAATTTTATGGGGTTCCACAGGCTTCTGTATAGATTATTTGGGTTAATCTTTCTATCTACCCCATGGGATTCAGTGCTCAGTCTAGAAGATACCATCAGAGATGCTTAGTTTTGCAGTTTTCAAACTGTAGATTTGTGTCTCCAGAGGTAACATGCTTGTTAACAGCAAAAATGTTTTTAAATAAATAATATATAGAGGTGAGAAATAGCAGACCTCAGCTCTATTGTCCCTCTGCAAATTTGTGTACACAGAGTCCCATTGGGTAGATAGAAAGTCCATAGTTTCAAAAAGTTCAATGAATAGAAGATTGTTGGGGGTGGAATAGATCTGGACAAGTAGAAGTCTGGAGATAAATGTGAGAAGCGAGGGACATATGCTTGTTTTGTTAAAATATTATGTTTGCTGTTGAAGAATAAAATCCAGAATACTTAACGTTGTTGTTTTCGTTAAATAAAACGATTTAAATGTCTGTCTGGTGATGGTCTCCTAATACAGCACGGCAAGAAATTCCTCCAAATATTAATAATTAACCTGTTGAATTGGAGATGGTTCACCTCCCAATGACTTCATAAATATCTGCTTCAATTACCTTTGGTAAATGAAATAGCCAAACAATCATTCATTTTCTGATATAGCTGTAAAACTAATCTGAAAAGTTTTCAAAATAAATATCTATTTAAAAATGTATAGTGTGTACCTTCTAAAAATGAAACCTACATCTGTCTCTGAATTGTGAAGAATATGTATTAAGGTTATAACAACCAACAAGAATGCACTTTTATGTCGAAAACCATGATTAAATCGAGTCTTCCTAGCTAGCAATTTAAATAATGATTTAAATCATCAAATTCACCCTGCCCTAAAGTGTATGGAAGTCAGCATATACTGATATTTTCTCTGTTAAAGATTTTAACCAGCTATCTGCAGATGGACCTGATGCTCCTATAGATAATGGCCCCAGATATGCTCTAGGAATTATTTTGGGGGAAGTTCTATGGCCTTTATTATACAGGAAGTGAGACTAATTGACCATAGTGGTCCCTTTTGGCCATGGAATCTATGAAAATTCTGTGGTGTCCCCTAAAATAGTTTCATTATATTAATATATGTCAGTGTACTGATCAACTTGCATTGTACTGTTTTTAAAACTCTGCCTGAAAGTAGAACTCAAGTGTGCAGAACCAATATTGACATTTTTAAAGGGACATTGTGAAAGGTACTATAACTTAGTTTCTGTTATGTATTTTCTCTGATTAGAGCATTTCTGTGGTATGCATGTGATTCTCTAAAGAAATGTTTTTGATCTGGTACATAGTGTAGGATAAGCAGAAGTGAGCTGGATCTTTCATTTGTAAGCTTGACAAAAAAAATGTAAGTGTGTTTCTTGAGTCAGGAAGATTTGGCGGTTGGGAAAAGGAAGCCTCACCTTGGTATATGGCACTTCCATTTTTAAGGATTGAAAAATGTTGTAAGCTACGTCAGTCCCATCGCTTTACATGTGAGCAAAGGTTCAGCAAAGACATGGATGTTAACAGAACAGATGTGTGTTTAGTCTTTGTGTGTATGCTTGGTTGTGGAGAATCCATATTTTCTCTTACTTCATCTTTTAAAGGTGGGGAAAAAAGTCAGGGACCGGCCATCAGGCTTTAACTACATGTGTTGGGAGCCAGCTGAACTAACCTGCCTGAGAGGCATGTGCTATCATGGAAAGGTCACAGGAAGCAGAATTCCTTAGGGAGTGAATGATTCTGCATGAAGTCCATGTTTCTAAAGGTTTTAAATCCTTAAATGGCTTTTTAACTTAGTGTGAAACTTAGTCAAAATCATTTTTAATCATTGGGGAATTCTTGTGTGTCTGATTATTGGGCACAACTGAACCAGTTTGGAGGTGCCATACAGTAAATGAAAGCTCATAATATGAAGATGACAGATTTTTTTTTTCTTTCAAAACTGGTCAGATGGTGACCAACTACCCAAGGTTGTGTGTTTCTTACCAAGAAGTCTATTTCTTGCCTGTGCAGAAGTTTCTTTTGCCAAGTCATAGGTAGTGGCAGGGGGAGTTTTTTGTTAATTCCCTCATTTCATTATTTCCTTTAGCCAGAAACTGATGGAATTTTGATTTTTTTCAAAATTTCAGAGCCAAGAAGAACTAGTTTTCAGTCAATGCTGAGGAGGTGGAACGGTGCAGTATCAAAAACAAAACCCCCCTTAACATTCTGGATAGTGAAATGCATAAATATGACCCAAAGGACAGAATAACCACAACTTGGTCATGATTTATCGATAACTCTGTGCCATATGCCTGGCCCTTGTTAGGCACAAAAATGGGTGAAAGGAAGTGACAGTCAGTCACCACTAATCAGATCTGTCTAGCTGAGTGGTAAAAAGAGAGGGGTGTGTGAATGGTGAATGCTCTGGACGAATTAACCAGGTATTCCAAGGTTAAGAAAAAATGCATTTTCCCCATTACAAATGGGGAAAACGTTGGCTATGGGCAGCACTTGTCTCTTTGTGAGACACTTGTGCCAAAGAGATGAGCAACAGTGCCAGCAAATCCCAACTGTTGGTGCCACAGATTAATTTTGTAGTTCTTTACTGATCAACGGTGACTTTCTCCTGAGACTACCTCATGCCTTTAGGGCTCATGGGGAGTGTGCTTCTACCACTGGCTCTGTTTTACATAGCTTGCAATTAATCAATTCCAAGCCATCCTTCCATGCATACAACCTAAGCTCCCAAGAGAATCTTTTAAAATTCTGTAGTCCTCCACTATTGGTTAGAATTAGGCCACCTATTGCCAGTGGTTGGGTGAGGTTGGTACTCACAAAGAAAAGGGTTAACACATGTTTCCTATGAACTGTATTTAAAAGGACAAAATTTCAAGAGCCAAAAATATACATGGCAATTCTAAAAAGTAAATAAGGCAAGGGATCAGATTTTGTTGAGTTGCAGTGATGTCAGTGCAGAAAAACGTCAGTGGAATTACTCTGGATTGATAGTGTGGCCCCATGGTTTCTGGTCCAAAGAGTTCAGTCTGATGCACTACAAAATGACACACTAGCCACAGTTTAGGTTCGGGAGCATGTAGAGATGGCCCTGGTGAGAATAGCAGGGTAGGAAGGACTTTCAGAAGAATTTCATACAAATAAGTTCATACATTGTAAATGATCCTAGTGTCCAATTTAACATGCCTAAAAATCAAATCATATTTAAAAATACACAATGTTGTTTAGAGCAAAAATATATCAGCACCTTTCGGTTGGTTCCACTCACAAATAAACATCATTTCAGTACTTATAATACCGTATGAAGAAGAGGATTTTCTCTTTAAATGTTACAAAATATCAACATTGCTTGTAGTAGTGTGCCTCTGTCCCTTATGAAATGGGGGGCCATAAGGGGGAAAGTATACACCCTGCCACCAGAAGTTTCTGTGTGGCATGCAGCAGTTGATTGATTAGCAGGCTGTGCTGCTGCCTCTGTTGTGTAATGATCTGCAGATGCTGCCGTTGACTTGCCTTAGCTCTTTTTGTTCAGAATCACAGTGGGAACTGGGCCTTATGTAATGCTGATTATCAAACTCTCCGTTCCAGCACTGTCACCTTAGCACGGAAGGGTTAGCTGTCCTTTTCTTTCCCCCACCCCCTCTTACACATTCTTATTGTTTTCACCAGTCCAGGCAAGAGCCTGTTTTAGGCTGCTTTGATGTCATGCTGTCTTTTTGAATGGTCCATGTACCTAAAGATAATAAGGGCTGGGTCCTGAATTTCTTCAAAAAATGGCATGTGGAAGTGGGTTTCTGAAGCACCCCTTTGTTGTTTTTTTTCTCTAGCCTTTGATCCCTACAAATCATGTTGGCCAACAGCAGTGAGAACCCTTGCAATTTATAACTGGTTGGGGATGAGACCAGATTCTTTTCAACAGTGTCTGGTGGGAGTTTGCCTTCCTTCCTCAGAATAGTGGGTGAGTGTGAGCACGGGTTCCATTCCCAATCTCAAATGCAGTTTACTATATAAAGCCTCAAATCATTACATCCCTGTGGCTTCCTTTTCTATAGTCAAAACTTTACAATAAAGCCAACATAAGGTTCAACTCAAAACTTCTCCCTGGGCTTAGCTGCTCCAATGGCACCTATCTCAGGACTGCTCAACAACACCCTGGATTCTTGTAGCGAGCCATTCCCACTTTGCATGGGATAGTGAGCCACCTGCCTTTGTGGTGAGTAACATAAACCAGGTAACCATTTCCCAGAAGAATAAACACCTGCTTCCGGAGTGGGGTGTTCCACATACACACAGTCAGCCTATTACAGTCAGTTTCTTCAACCAGCGATGTACCATTTTGGTGTGGACTGTACAGATGCCCTTTTAACATAGAGCTTGTTTCCGGTTGTGAATGTGGTGGCAGATGGGTCTCACCTAAGGACTGTCAATGCCAATGCTAAAGATAGGGGTTGTCCAACTTCTTCATAGTATGGACCACATTTTCAGAGAGACTGTTGTGGAAACCTCCCCTCCCATTTGTAATTATGCAGACCACTTCTTTTCTCATTCTGCTGTATTAGTAAGTATATCAGTTACTTCCAGAGAAAGTTAATAGTGATTAATATGATGGGTTAGGTTTTAATGTATACTTAGCTGCTTCTGATGTGATTAAACAGGTGGAAATAAGAAGAGCCAACATCATATGAGCAGCCATCTCTTCACAGATCACCAGCATGTGCTCTGTGCACTACCAGTTATCCATAAGGCACAGGTGAAGAAGTGCTGCTTTAGGTTCATAGTAGTCTGCTACAGCAAATTGAGTCAATCCCATTTGTGAGTACAGCAGAAGGATCTGATTTAAATCAGGATTTTTATATATAATATTACAGCTTTAATTTTCCTAAAGAAAAGTTTCATCTCATTGATTTGTGAAAGAGCCAAAGCATTTTGACTCATGCATTTGCTTTATTTAGAAATACAGACTACCTGTTAGGTGAATGCTGTTTGAAAACATTCTTGTGCCTTTTTTGAACAAATTATTTTACACAACAGCATATAATGACTGACTAAATATAATTTGTGGCGATGTTAATATATTGTGTAAGGTAAAATGTTAGAATTAAATTAAATAAAACCATTAGTCCTGACATTTTGTACTTTCTTTCATATTGCATTTTTAAATTCAACAGCAAAATATTCATTCATTGCATTGTCGCTTTGAAATTACACAAACATTACCAATATATTTTTTTCCCCATGAGCAACTTTAATGAATGACTTCTTCTCTAATGATCTATTTGTATGTTTTGCACTTGCGCATGCCATTAGGTACTGGATGTTATTTATTCATATAGTGCCAAATGTAAGTCTTTTTACCGTCTGAAGGCCAAAAGTGGAATATTCGTTCCCCAAATAATCCCCTCACACCCCACCTCAACGGATTACAATAACTGACTAGTGATATAGTAAAGATGAAACTTAACAATTTCTGCAGAATTGGCATGGAATTAGAGCTGAGTGAAATTTTTTTGCTCACCCAAAAATTCAGTTTCAGGATGCCTGAAACTATTCATGAATTTGGATTGAATTTGGAAAATAGTTTTAACTGAATAAAAAAGGAGAGAAATTTTTTTTTTTTTAGGTCAAAATGGTTCATTTTGACTTTTCTTTTAAATGAACTGTTTCATTTAGAAAACATAAATTCAGATTGACCTGAATTCAAAAAAAATTTTTTTTTTGAACAAGAAATTGAAAAAAAAAAATCAGTTTGGGTTAAAAATGAAACACTTTTTCCAGACTTTTTGGTTCAGCCATTGAACCAAAAAAATATTTGTTCAGTTTTAATTGGAATTACCTGTTTCACCCTAATTTCTGTTTACACAAATGTCTTTGCTCCAAAATTGCATCATACCAGTCTATAATTTGCTCTCCCAGTATGCACTGGTAGTCTGGAATATTTTGGGTTCTAGGATTCCCCAGGGTTCTTGACACTTTATTTATAGCCAGACATTACAACAACCAAGGTAAAATCTCTTACGAAAGAGACATTAAGGGACAAGTCTTCCATAAATTCAAATAATGGGCTTGGCTCAAGCGAGATCAGGGAATGGAATCTTCTTCCCCCATTGTACATCGCAACTGCTAGTGCTGCCTCAAAGCTGCAGGGTTGAACCTACATCCTCTGCAAGTATTTAGATGGTAGATGTACGCAGTTGTGGATCCACAGGCTCCACACTCAAATCCCGCCTGCATGATGGGGTAGGGAGAGTCCCGGTGAGGAACAGATGCTTAAGTATTCTGGCTATCTCTTGTGGCGTAAAGTTCTTCCCACCTCTGAATGGGTGCATGGGATTTGATCCTGCCCTAAAAAGAGTGAGTTTTAGAGAAAACCAGGGTTCCTTCTACAATCCAGGCTGTAACCTTTCTTTATCCGTGTTTCATTAAATAAGTTGTTTGGACATGGACCACATGTGGGTGGGTCCTGTGATGGAAATTGCAGAGATGGTGTGTACAGCATACAGTTTCAGCGACTGTCACAGTATTTGTTGCTTCACTTAAAGGCCCAGCTCCTGAGGACAAGTGATGAGTTAAGAATCCCTACTCTCATTTAAAAAAAGAAAAAAGTGAGTTTCTCACTCTCAGGAGTGTGGAGGAAAGCTTGGAAAGGACAGTGAATTATGGATCTTAACTCTTTGTACACTGAGATTTAAAAAAAAAAAAATCTAATCTTTAAACCCGTATTCATGCTGTGGAAGCACCTAAATCCCTAATCCAGGATTGGGCCTCTCTTGTGCTAACACACAGTAAGAGACACTCATTACCTTAAGAAGATTACATTTTAAAATATTCTACTTTAAAAAACAACAGCAACCCCACAACAGATCACCTCTACTACAAAATTACTTTTATCTTCCTTGAAGGGCGGGTATAGTGCCTGATAGAGGCAGTCTTGGATATTATTTTGATGTTCAGCTGATGCAGGTTTGACTCCCTGAACAGTGGTAAACACAAAAGCATCTCTCTCTTTATTGTGTAAGCAAATGGAATGCTTTAGGGTTTCCTCACTTAATAGCTCCTCCTGCCCCATTTACTCGGCAGCCTCCCAATTTCTTGAAATTTGTCAAGGATCACAGGCTTTTTATATAATCCTGTGATGTAGAGGACTTTGTTTATATATCTTGGTGCTGTCTGCCCTCTTCCGGTTCTCCCTGCATATAGCCCAGGATGCCGTCTCTCCTTGTTTTTTCTTTCCATTCTAGGGCTAGGAGGTTCGCAGATTGATTGATTTAATGTGGGAGAGCTGGAAAGTCCAGATGAATAGTAACTTTGGTCAGTTGAAGATAATCTGTTTATCTCTTGCAAAGTGCCCTGCCAGCAGTGATTAAATGTGTGTGAGAGGTTGGAATAACCCTGCTGTAAAACAATAGAGGCAGATGCAATCTGGATATGTTATGTAATTCCCCTTCGAGAAGGCTCTGAACTGGGTCATATCTGTGTGAGAAATAAGGGCAGGCTGGTGTCTGTGTAGTTCGTACCTGCATGTTCAATGTTGAGGTTGTGTATCCCAGTTTTATCAGGCAAGCTGGGAGCTCTCCAGAGAAGCAGAGCTTATGCAATTGAAAATTGTTAGGGGAGCTGCCAGGATCTTGGGTGGAGGTGGGGCAAGAGGGATATCTACATGACAACATGAACAGAAGAGTTTATCATCTTTATTACACTGGAATCCTTTAGAAAGCTTCTGTTTTACCCCTGCATATCACGCAGACTGCGGAATAGTTTAGATTGTTAAGATGCACTTGCTACTGATTTCCAAGTACCTTAATAAGTTATGCATCAAAAAAAAGCTTGGAATCTACTCTTTTTAAAAGGTACTTTTTGTGATTAACTGATGGCTTCTGAGCTTTGTATTTTATTCATAGAAATACAGACACTATGAAGACCCATTCCCTATCTCTTAACCACTTCCAAATATATTTTTTTGTAAATTGTTACAAACATTGAGATGTGAAAGATGAATCAGTGTTGAGACTAGATGATTTACTCTCTTGTATTTTGAAAGTCTTGTAGGTCTCAGTTAGTATAATCAGAACACTTTTCAGATTCCTTCCCCCCCCTTGTTTATGTAAGAATAAGATCATAATTAGCACACTAGGAACACTCAGCAATTATCACATTCTCCCTCTTTTTGGTCAGTGTGCTGTCTTTTTAGATAGCAGGGTGGGGCGGGGCGGGGGGGTTTGCTTTTGTGTTTCTGGCAGAAGTCTGTGCTTTGACTGTAAAGTGCCTGGCACTTTTGGTAATATATAAATGAAATACACCCTTGGATTTCAGTAGGGTTTATCTACTCATGGAGGGTTGGTAAATTCCCAAAGGACTGTTGAAAGGCAAATATGATACCTCTCTTTAAAAAGGGGAGCAACAAGAACCCAGGGAATTATAGTCCAGTCAGCCTAATTTTGATACCTGGAATGATACTGGAACAAATTGATTAATAATTCGTAAGCACCAAAGAAAAATAAAGTTTTTAGTAACAGCCAACATGGATTACTCAAGAACAAAACCTGTCAAACCAATTTAATTTCCTTATTTGACCTGGTTACTGGCCTAGTGGATACAGGGGAAACAGTAGATGTGCTATATCTTTATTTTAGTAAGGCTTTGGACACCGGCCCACATGACATTCTCATAAGCGAACTAGGGAATATGGTCTAAATGAAATTACTATAAGGTAGGTGCCCATTTTTTGAAAGATTCTATTCAGAGTGGTTATCAATGGTTTGCTGTCAAACTGGGAGGCTATATCCAGTGGGAGTCCCAGGAATCTGTCCAGGGTCAGATACTATTCAATATTTTTATTAATATCTTGAATAACAGAGTGGAGAGTATGCTTATAAAATTTGCAGGACACCAAACTTGGTGGGGTTGAAAGCACTTGAGAGGACAGGATTACAATTCAAAATGACCATGACAAATTGGAGAATTGGGCTGAAATCAACAAGATGAAATTCAAACAAGAAAGTGCAAAGCCCTACACTTAAGGAAAAATCAAATGCACAATTTCAAAATAGTGACTAACTGCTAGCCTCTAGGGAGTAGTACTGCAGAAAAGGATGTGGGGGCTATTGTGGATCACAAATTGAATGTGAGTCAACAATGTGATGCAGTTGTGAAAAAGACTAATATTTTGGGGTGTATTAACAGGAGTCTTTGTGTAAGATGAAGGAGGTAATTGTCCTGCTCAGTTCGGGGATGGTGAGGTCTCAGCTGGAGTACTGTATCCAATTCCGGGCACCACACTTTAGGGAAGATGTGGACAAATTAGAGCAAGTCCAGAGGAGAGCAACAAAAATGATAAAAGGTTTGGTAAACCTGACTTATGAGAAAAGGTTTAAAAAAATGGGCATATTTAATCTTGACAAAAGAAGACGGGGTGGGAACCTGATAAGTCTTTACATATGTAAAGCGCCTTTATAAAGAGGATGTGATCAATTGTTCTGCATGTTTACTAAAGGTAGGACAGAGATCTAATAGGCTTAATCTGCAGGAAGGGAAATCTAGGTTATATATTAGGAAAATCTTTCGAGCTATAAGGGTGGTTAAGCTCTGGAATAGGCTTCCAAGGGAGATTGTGGAATCTGCAGCATTAGAGGTTTTTAAGAACAGGTTGGACAAAGATGTCAGGGATGGTCTAGGTTTACTTGATCCTGCCTCAGCACACGTGGATGGACTAGGTGACCTCTTGAGATCCCTTTCTTCCCAGCATTTCTATGATGCACTGCAAATGAAGGTGTGACCATAGCATGGGTAGGCATACCCATGCTAGTTATAATCTAGCTAGCATGAGTAACAATAGCAGTGTAGATGTGGTGGCACACACTTTAACATAGGCTAGCAAAGTACAAGTCCAGTACGCAAACTCTGGTTGATAGCCTGTTCTGAAATCCATGCCATCACGTCTACACTGCTGCTGTGACCCAGGCAAGCTAGATTAAAGTTATTACAGGTATGCGTACCCATGATACAATTACATCTTCGCTTGCAATGTAGACATACACTAAGTGACCAAAAAAAAAAATAAAAAAATCCAGTGAGGCTGCAGCACTAATCTTTCTCGGAATTATACAGGAATCACCAGCAGCTTCACAATTACAGGTCTGAAAGCAACCTGATTATTTAAGCTAAAACAAAATAGAAACATTTTTAGATCTGTGCATCAGTTGGAAGGTATGTTTTTTGCTGCTTACGGGTGCACATAAATTGCTGCTTTGAAATAAACATCAGAATTTAGCACAGCACTTATTGTCAAGAAAAACTTTTTATAGTAGAGTGGCTTATGCTTCCTCCCTTGCTCCCTCCTTTTTTCTCAGTAGCTGCTGTGATCATTTATGGGTGATCTAGGGCAATGTTTCTCAACGTTTTTGATACCAGGGACTGGCTAGATGCCTTCCTAGACTGTGCCAGGGAGATTTCAAGGACCAGCGTCGGTCTACGGACTGGTCGTAGAGAAGCATGGAGCAAATGGCAGTGAGTCTGGGGATCTGTGGACAGATCCTTAGCTGGAGTGAATTGCCATGGGTCCATTTAAGTCAGTTGAGATTTGTGTTGTATCTGCCTTCTGCTGGACTCCAACAACCAGCCTATCCTGTTTAGTCCACTAAGCAGCTGTTGAACTGTAAGAACTTTTGGTTGCTTCCATCAAAGACTAGAATTGAACCTAGTGGTGAAAGGCTCTGTATCACAAGAGCTGAGCCATCCTCTTACCTTGATTTCATTTTCTTTTGTTCTCTTGCTTTCCCTTCGTGTCTTGCCGACACATTCTCACTGTTACTCTTGCCTCTGTCAGCTTCCCAGTGTCTGGTTACTGTAACTGGAGTAATTTTAACAGACTTAACTGTTAGATTTGTAATTTTTCAGGCCTTATTTTACAGGGTTGTGTGGTGTTTCTTAACTTCCAGGATGTCCAGCCTATAGTGCTTAGCAAGTCCATGACTAGGGCACTGTGTTAATACAAATAATTAATAATATATCAGAAAATGAAAGTTCTGCATATTTTATGAAAAGTTTACGTAGATGTCGAAAGCTTGCACACAGGCTTATTTTAACTGCTTGGAAAAGAGTTTGAGACTCATATCTTTTTAAAATGTATATTTCAATTCCCACATACATTGCTGCTTAAATCTTAAGTGGCATCGGTGCTAGGGGCAAAAGCAGATGATTGACAATCCATGAAGAACAGGGAAAATGTTTGATAAGGCACATGTAGGGCCATGCTGGTTATGTCGAATAGTGACCTTTCAGAGGGTCAAGTTTGAACACCTCTTTCGCTTTTTTCCAAGGATGGATTGGTTATCTGCCATTATCTTCATTTTCTCTCCTTTGACACTTTGCTTTCCACCCACCCTATCCAATACTAAGATTCCCTAACCCTATACAGCTGTCATATGACACTGTTCTCCCTGAAACACACCTGAGGCACTTCCAAACAGAAAGATCTGTAATGAAATCCACGCTGGGGCAATAGGTGGTCTGAGCTGACAAACCTGTGCCTTCGTAATCACCTTGGCCTTTTCTTCCAGTTTACTTTGTCATTCTATACAGAGACTCCAACTGTGACAAACTGAGATGGGACTAGGTGAGAGTTTCTCCACAGCCTAGCATTCCTGTCCCATTCCCTACAGGAAGTAGCTGTAACCTGTCTTTTTTGGGTTGATGTATTGTTATCCTCTCCCAAGGTTTTATTCTTCTCTTTTCCTTCCTTTAAAAGGGATGGTGCAACCAATGGATCCTGGACCCTTGTCACAGTCTTTCTTCATGTTGTATTAAGGGAAGGTTGTCTTTGCTTATAAGATACACAGACCACTGTGAAAAGTGAAGGTACTCAGATACTAGAGTAATAGGCTGCAGTATAAAATCCTGAGGTACATAAAGTCTGTATGTGAAACTGAATTGCTGGACCACGAAGAGGTGTCAAATGATCTACTCAATCTGCTTTCTGTTCTTTGGAAGTAGGGTGACCAGACAGCAAGTATGAAAAATTGGGATGAGGGTGGTGGGTAATAGTCACCTATATAACACACAGTCCCAAATATCGGGACTGTCCTTATAAAATTGAGACATCTGGTCACCCTACCTGGAAGTGAATTTTCAGCTAGCATTTTGACCCTATGCTTTAGAGAGACAGCAACATCTGAAATCAAATTGAAAGGTCACCTTTGTCTCTAATAGTTGTATATTTGGATAGTAATATCTTGGAATTTTTTTAGGTGTTTGCATCATTTTTTTATATAAAATATGAATATTCTAGCAGCAGTTTGTTATGCCAGTATTCACAAGAGGCTTCTCCTGGCCTGCGTGTACTAAGAATAACAATCAAGATGTTCTGGCTTGAGTGATTAGTTGTTGCGTGTCACTTGAGCCTCTGATACTGTTCCAGAGCTCTGAGCCTCCATCATCTTGGTACATTGCTGTTGAGCATAGTGACTCTGCTATCTACAGATGACTTTGCCTGTGTTGTGAGGACTTTCCTTTTAGAAGTTGAGAGCTAATTTTGTTTCATATTTATTCACTTTGGGTCATGGGAGCAAGCACATGTGAAAAGTTCATTGGGGGTAGATCAGGGGCACAGTGTGGAGGTAGTCCATCTTTCATATCATACTTTGGCTAATATGTTTAATTCCCTGGGCATTTAGTTAGGTTTCCAAACCTTATGTGTAAGTGGATGGGTATGATTTGGGTGTGTGGCAGGGAGAGGGTGAAATTGATTATATAAATTAGAAAAGAGACGTATGGTATAGAGGAGGTAGCAAACATTGTAGGAAGAGAAAAAAGGATGGGGAAAAGGAAACCTACTCAGAAGAGGAATCCACAGAGAAAGTGACAGCATTACCACTGCTGTAGGAAAGAATAGGTGGAGTGAAGCCAGCAAGGGGAAGAAAGCTTACAAAAGTAAGAGAGATTATTATTACACAATAAACAGTGTACGCATGTTTTCTTTGCATTCTGCAGGTTTTAGCCTTGGTGCGTGGGTTCTGTCATGGAAGCACAGACATCTTTCACCATGGCTTCTTTGCTTAATTTTTGAGTATTGGCTAAATTTTTCAAGCCCTGGCAATAACTCAAGCAAGATCTGTGAATAGATTGGGTGTGGGTTACTGCTTTCCTCTTTAACGATTGTGTCCATGATTCTCTCTTCTGTGAGGATTCTGATGTCCAGGATAAATATTAACTGCAGTTATGGAACCACACAAATTTGTCATGAGCTGCACTTGGGTGGCTTTTGTATCTGAAATTCTGCATCACTGAGTTTTTCTTGAATGGATTTTTTCTTCCTACTCCTGCAGGGCTGCCTTGCAATAGGCCATGAGCAGGTAATGCACAAGGAGCACCACTGGGAATCATGTCAGACGAGTCAATCTCAGGGAGTGATCCAGACCTGGACCCGGACTTGGAGCAGGAGGATATGGAAGAGGAGGAGGAGGAAGATGATGAGGCAATGGAGGAGGACAATGACGGGGATGACGAGGAAGACTTACTTGATGAGAATGGTGAGTGATTGTGGTTGTGAACACACACACACACACACACACACACACACACACACACACACACACACACACACACACACACACACACTTTACCATGCATAATCACTGGAACTGCTAATTCTCAATGTATGGCTTGGGGGAGCCCCATGGAAATAAAATCTAAATAGAGAGGGGAGAAAACAAACCTCTGTTATGGGTTTTGCTGAGTATTTCAAGTGTAGAGATTGCTCATGCATCAAACGTTTCCTGAGGAAAAATGTTGGCTGTTTGAACTATTGCATGAATCCCTCTGTGGTGTTCTGTCTTCACTCTTTCTGGATGTCTGGGATTATTTCTGATTGCAGTGGCTGGAATTCAGCTTCATTTGTTTGTGGGTGGTACTGTCCTATTATTAATATTGACAGAGAGTCACTTGTTTTCTGCCTCTGAGAAATGATATGGATTAATCACATTTCAAAAATTTGCTGTTCAGGGTGAATGACTGATACACTACTCTAGATTTCATTTCTTAACAGATGCAGTTGTGAGTATTGGCATTCAGATGCCATTCTCCAAGGCTTCTGGTTATGTTTGTATTTAAACCTGGATTTGGAAAACCTTCATTTAGTACTGGTGGAATGAGATAATGGAACAGCCATGCTGTCCATCTAGTGGTTCTGGCTGTGATCTAATTTAGTTCTGTATTTTTAAGTCTCTAACAGAAACTGTCATAGGACTCCTGCTTTAGTTTCGAAGAAGTCTAACTTACAGCAGTGGGGCCTGTGGTTAGAGCAGGGGACTGAAAATAACAATTTCAGAAGTATATTCCTGGATGTGTCACTATGGCTGATTCTGTATGATCTTGAGCCTGTCTTTAATCTTTCCAGGTCTCAGTTTCCTAATCTGTAAAATTATGATACTTTGCTGCACAGATTTGTAGTCTTAATTCAGGTTTGTAAAGAACTTTGATATTCTTGAATCCTTATTAAAGAAATGCCTAACACTATTAAAAGGACACAGTTAGGTCAACTTTGCCCCATAACTTAAGTTTTTTAAAAATAAACCTCAGACCAATATATTTTAAAATTTATTTATTAAAATTCCAATGGAAAGTGTTTTTTTCTTTAAATAAAAATTCCTCTGCATCTATTTTGCAACCCATAAATTGCAGCATTGTGAAGATGGTGCATGAAATTGAAAGTGAAATTGACTTGAAACTGACTAGCCTATTGTCATTGTCTAGTTTGATGGAAATGGAAGAAGTACATAACATAAATAGTGAAAAACTAAGTGGACTTCCAAAATAATTTGTTTTGCCAACCTCATGTACTATCTGTAAAGCAAATAAGGAGACCAAAAATGTGAACTTGTGTTCCTCTCTGCTTCTGTGATCGTAGGGGTGCTTGTGCCAAAACCCACAGAACCCAGCTTTTGGCAAGTGGGGAGGGGGCAGCGCAGTATTATCTTGAGAGAGTTCCCTCTCTTTGTTGTGAATGCACTGTGTTCTTACTTGAAGCAGGCTCCATCAACAGTGGCCTGCTAGGGGACAGCTCCTTCAGTGGGGAACAGTGGGTTCTGTAAGCTGAACACCCTGTTACGTATGTGGGGTTGGGAGATGAAGATGAGTGAAAATTTGCTGAGTCTAGTTCTCTATGTGACAGTTACTCAGGTTGGTGGGCATGGGGCCCTGACTTAATCTGATAGCATCCTATAAATTGGGCCTGTTACTGTCTGTGTACAATCCTAAATGAGGGATAGAGAAGGAATGCAATAGCCTCTGTGATTGTTATATGAAGTGTAGGTGTAGCCATGTCAATCCCAGGATATTAGAGAGACCCGGTAGGTGAATTAATATCTTTATTGGACCAACTTCTGCTGGTGAGAGAGACAAGCTTTCAATCTTACACAGAAGAGCTCTGTGTAAGATCAAAAGCTTGTCTCTGTCACCAACAAAAATTGGTCCAATAAAAGATATTACCTCACCCACCTTGTGTCTGTAATTGTTAGAACCATCAAATGTTATCCCATTTAATCAGGGAGTATTTGTGTCTAAGGCAAGGAAGGGCCTTATTGTGGAAAAAAGGTGCTGTAGGTGAGGGGAAAAATATAATTTTACTTACACTTTTTCTGCAATGTTGGAAGATAGATGTTAGTCTGTTGCCTTCTACCTTTGACCCATGCTGAACTCCTTTTAGTTCTGGAAGGACTGTCTTTAAAATGCCACTGTGATTCCAAGGAGGGAAGATGGGTGACTTCCAATCTCTTCAACTGCTGATAGAGAACCCCTGTTCTAGTGGGGATGGTTGTTTCAAGAGGAAAGGGGGTAAACGTTGTATCATTTTTGCTGCTTCCCAGAAGATTTAAGAATAATGATTTAACAGCATTTCATGTGTGTGGGTGAATGTTGAGGGGAAAAGAGATCCCAAAGTCAATGAATTTTTTTCTTCTTCCTCTTTCTGGGCAGCATAAGACACTGCAGCTGCTCCTTGGGGAACACTATATTTTTATTAGATGATTCCATCTGCTATGGTACAGGAGCATAACAAACTTTATTGCTCTTTGCATTCTGCCTCAGATCTGTGATACAAGCAGTCTGAACAGTTTGGCACTTCTTGGTGTGTGACTGGAAACTGGGGGAGGAGGCAGGGAAAAAGTGGAGCCTGCCATAATAAAACTGGCATGGAAAGGAGGCTCTTCTGTTTATGGAGGTGGGGATGAAACAAAAGGAAGGACTTGCCTCTAGCCCAGGAGGGTTTTGAAATTAATCAGGAGGATTTGTATTTTTAAGTCCTGCTCTGTCTCTGTGCAAATGTCATAATGATCCATGCTAGTAAATAATAAAGTTATAAATAAATATAAAAGCATTATCAATAGCCTATAACTCACCCAGCAAAATACTATTTGTAGAGCAGGAGGATTTATTTTGGTGGGAGGCTAGGTATGTAATCTCCCCCTTTTCTCCTTATTTTCTCTGCTAAAGGACTCTGCATTGCTCCTTTTTATTTTGGCTGATTAGAACTGGATGCAGCTCCCTTTGGAGCTGATCAGCATTACTTCTAAGTCAGCTGGTGGGGAACTCTGAGTGAGGCAAGGTGTATATCCAGCTTGGGCATATAGGTAATCTCCTCTCCATGCCAGATGATTTACTTGCTAGTTAACATCCTGTGTATTGGCATGTATTTAAAAAAGAGATAACGGACAAGGTAGCCCGGGTGGGGTGGGGGAGGAGGGAAGGACAAGGCCACATTGCTTATTGTAGCCACGCTAAAAATCAAACTGTTTGAATGACAGCCTTCTGTTGCTTGGGCCATCCTCTGCAGTGGAGTGACAGGGTGCCCGGAGGGCCCCCCCCCCCCGTGTTCTTGGGCATCTGGGTGAGAAGGCTATGGAACATTGGGAGGAGGGTAGGCGGTTATACAGTGGATGTAGCGAGGGTCTGTGCTCTTGTTGGCTTTCCTGCAGCTCCAACAGATGCTTCATCATGTCCGTTTGTTCCCCCATTAACCTCAGCATCGTGTCCTGCCTCCACTCTTCGCGCTCACTTAATTCTTTCCTGGCCTCTGCCACTGAATGCCTCAATGCATAAGCTGTCCCCTATCAGTGTGGGAGGACTGCATGAGCTCGGAAAACGTGTCATCACGAGTGCGTTTTTTTCGCCTTCTAATCTGCAATAACCTCAGGGACAGAGATGATAGGGGGAGCATAGAAACATTCTGTGCTCTATGATTCTAGGGGGAATGCATTGTCACCTGTGCTGCTGAGTTCGCCATGCTGACCAAATAGGAAATGAAATTCAAAAGTTCCCGGGGCTTTTCCTGTGTACCTGGCTAGTGCATCAGAGTTCAAAGTGCTGTCCAGAGCAGTCACAATGGAGCACTCTGGGATAGCTCCCGGAGGCCAATACCATTGATTTGCGTCCGCACTACCCCAAATTCAACCCAGCAAAGTTGATTTTAGCGCTACTCCCCTTGGATTACAGAAGTCCATTTTAAGAGCCCTTTAGGTCGACGGAACGGGGTTGGTTGTGTGAACGCATTCATTTTTAAATCGACCTAACACGGCTAATTTCAACCTAACCCTGTAGTGTAGACTTGGCCTCAGCAAAATGTCTGTGTACAGGACATGTCCTGTAGAACCTTACCAGCTCCTGTAAGAATAAGTCCTGTATATAGACATTTTGCTAAGTCTGCAGTGGTGCCACTGAAAATCCCTTCTGTGTTTTGAGAAGAACACTCTGTACTTCATTTTGATTTCTGTTTTTCTTTTCTAGTAAATCTGGCATGGGCCAGTTGACTATATTACTAGTTTTCTCTGTGAACTTGTGTCTTGTGTTCTATTTGTGTAGAGCATATTCTGCCAGGGGTGTAAAGGAGGGAGGGAGGTGGCGTTTTAGTATATACAGGATATACCTTAGTAAGGCTTGGAGGAACATGAGAAGATACTATGGGTTTAAGTAAAGACAAGGGGGTGCCTTTCTGGCTGACTCCAGTATTTTAACTAACCCCATGAACTGGGTTATCTAGTATTACCTAAAAGATTTCCACTGGAGTGGGCGTGGCCTGAATGGTGATGTGGGAAGGAAGGACAAGGCCCTCCCTAACCCCCCCCCCATCCCCTTTTCAGGGTATTACAGACTAACAATGCTTCAGGCCAGTCTGTCCGTCTCTCTCACTGTGTTAAGCCTTTCGAAATGCACAAATTCTGGTTCCTAGTCTTCAGTGACTTTTATAAAGGAAAGTTCCAAACAAAAGTGATGTTCTTGCCTCCCACAGTGCATCTCTCCCCCTATCTGCCCCAGCTTTCTGACAACAGCTTACTTTCTGAGAGAGTGGCACAAAGTCTGGTGTAGTCAAAATGTTATGAACCTGGAGTAATGACTTGCTTTATTTCTTTAAAAGGAGGTGATGTCACCAGAGCTTTCCTTCCCTTGAACCCACTGATTGGGGTGTTGGGTCTCGCTGATCTAGTAAAACAAGGTGGAATTATTACTACTACTTGGCCAAGGTCACCTAGTCAGTCAGTGGTGGAGCCGGGAACAGAATCCATGAATCTTAACTCTCAGTCCTCTGCTCTGTCTTTTAGACAACACCCCCAACAGTGTTACCTGAAGCGTATAATGAACATAGTTAAACGCTTCCTTTTGGGGGGTGGGCTTAAACTAAATATCAGATCCTGGTTTAATTTTTCTTTAATTTCAGCAGGCATTTTACTAGCATATGCTGGTTTCACCAAAACATGGTAGCTCAGGATAAATCAAAGATGTACTTATTTTACTATATATTACATGTTGCAGGGGTGCAAGAGCAGGTTTGGAGGAAGATATTTTTAGTTAAATGCCAAGGTATCCTTCATTATTCTAAAAATAAGTTGTTTTTCTCAATATAGTTTAAAAATCCTCCTTCAGAAGCATGAGGCTGAAATCTGAAACTGTATGTAGTTTGTAGTTGTGATAGTGCTTTCTGGCTTGCAAAAGGCATTGTAGGTATGGATAAATGTGTTCCATTACTGCATTTTTGCTTCCTATTATGTACTCTCTGGTTTATAAGTGTTGGATTGCTCATGGATACTGTAATTGAGTGTCTAAGTGAATTAATGTGGGAAAGAAAACACACCAAAATTACATGAACAAAGATATAAAGGGAAAAAAGTTGATCAAATTTGTACCTATGGCCTGATCCAAAGACCATTAAAGTCGGTAGAAAGACTCCCAAAGGGCTTTGGATGAAATTCTGTTTAAAAACAAAACCAAAAAAAAACCCCCAAACCAAAGTACATATAATTGCTGCTGAAGCATATTTTGTAGGTAGAATTTGATGTAGTTCAGTGGTTATAGATTGATTAGCAGCATCTAAACCATCCCTCCCCCCATCTTGTCCATGTGGGAGCATGGGACACTCCCATGTTCTCGTGGTTTTTTTCCATGATGGTGATGAAGTTACGGAGAGGGTGTGATGTTGTGCGGACCACCCAGACCAGTAAGGGGTTCTGTCACTAACTGCTCTGTGACCTTGGGGCCCTTCATGGTGGTTCAGATCCCTGACACCAGTAGCCAGCCCACAAGCATAAGGTCTCACCCTGGCTTTTATCAGGCCAGTTACTCCTTGCAAAGCGACACCAGGAAACCGCCCCCCCCCCCCCCCTCGCCCAGTCCTGAATCTGTCCAAATTCATCCTCCCTGAGTTCTAATTACCAGTACTTTTGACTGTTCCCCACTGGTTTGTCACCCCCAAAGACATGAAACCAATCCCCCAGTTACCAACTTTCTTTGGGATACACACTCCACACACACACACACACACACACACACCAGAGACCTGCTTGGGATAAAAATAAACCAAAAGGTTCTTTAATTGAAAAACCACCGATTCAAAGATGAAATAAAAAGAGAAAGGAAACATATACAAGTAACACGAAAATAGACATAAAAGTGCAACTTCAGGCTTTGTACTTCCATATTAGATAAAATCCCTTTTTTAATACAAGTTACTTAGTGCCTTTGAACAGGGGAATGCAAGGAGGACATACCAATTATCATATAGTACTAGCACATAGAATATTGTTTGTGCTAGTACTAGATGCTAATAGGTATGTCCTCCTTCCATTCTTTTCAGTAACTTACAAGCAGTCCAGATTTGTAGACCGCCTCAACTTGTTGATAAGCAATGGGGTGTGTAGAGAGCAGCTGTTAGAAATTTAGCACATGCGAGACAGCTGTAGTACAGATGGCACAGAGTAGTTAAGATGGGAAAGAGAAGGAATGGTCTGGCTTGTAGAGAGTAGCTGTTGTTCTTCTGTAGCTCTTGTGGTCTGTCAGAAGACAGGATACTGGGCTAGATGGATCATTAGCCTTACCCAGTATGACCGTTTGTATGTTCTTATTGGAAGGTGAACAGCATGTAAGAAGTGGTAGGAAAGAAAAGGAGGGAACCATCACAGTTGGCAGAGACTATGTAACATGGCCATTGTCCAGCTGTGGAGATCTTTCTTACTGTGTGTCTGCGTAATACAGTTGGGATATAACAAAAACATTGGATCCAAAGAAATTAGTGGAGGAGCAATTTCCTAGTTACTCTGACAAGACTGGCCTCATAAAAGGATATTCCGTAAATGGGCTTATCTATAATAAATTACCTCCCACGAAGAGATCATTTTACGAACTGACAGTTTCTGGCACAAGAACTCTACTTGAGTGTGCTGATGATATGTGGTGCATATTTGTCATGGTAAATGGTGATGACAACACTGGTTCTTTGCCTTGTATGGAAAAGTTCACTTCCACTCTCCATTGTAAGACACAGAAGGGAATGTGCTGTTTATTCAACCATGGAAAAGGAAAGACCTAGGTCATCCTATTTCTTTGATGCATTAGTCTTTCATTTTCCTGATGTTGCATCCTTATAACAAACGTGTTGTGGAAACCGCCCTCTTGTCATTCAGATGTCTGCCTTTAAATCTTACTTCCTAGTTTCATAAATGTGTTTGCTCAGACTTTCTGCTCATGCTTGGATCACTTGTACCAATCCCATTCATGTATTGTAAGGCCTGCTGCAGAGGCCTCGGCCTCATGTTTAAATTTTCCTAATATATTTGTCCCTGTTGGCCATTGCAAGCTTTTCCTGGAGGAAGTACAAGACTGGGCTGGATTTGAATCAGTTACATGGAGATGAAAGGCTCTGCATCCCATTCCCTAGCCTTTGAACCATCCAGTTCCTTCTTTTACCGAGTTGATAACTTCTTCTCAATAAGATGTATACAGGCAAGCCCTAATTACTGTGCAGTCCTAATATGTTTCAAAGTTGTGATATACTCCAGAGGTAAAAATATTTTGATGCTTCTAAGTCTTCACTGAATTCGAATGCCATTGAAAATAAGATGCCTAATACCAATGGCTGTAATTACACACAGTGCCAGTAGGTACTGCCCACGTTTCTGAAACAGACCTCTGAGTGAGCTTCAGTCCTTAAATAAATGGATCGTATTATACTATTCCACTCCTGGAGCCCCCCACATATCTATGCTGGTATTTCTCAGTCACAGTCTGCTCTTGCTGATCCTCTCCTAGTATTGTCTACCAGTTGTTTCATGTTGCGGACTGTTGTTGTTCACGAAGAGATAGTTGACGTTTTGTCAAACTGATTTCACATGCCACCTTTCTAGAGGTCGTATTGTTGCATTATACTGCTGTAGTGTTTGGTTTCTTGTGCTCCCCACTCTCAGTTGACAGAGTGAAAGACTTAAAATTTTGTCCCCACAGTATTTTTCTTCACTGTAGCTAGGGCCCTTCATTTTCAGTTTTTAATTTATTTTATTTTTCCCGGGAATTTATCAGTGTTTATTACTACAACAACAAAAACAGGTGATAATTGGTGGAAAAAAAACTTTTTTTTTTTTCTGGGTAAATATCAGGGTTTATTTTAGTTGACGGAAGGACAGGAGGAAAAAGTATTCAGTAGATTAATGCTTTGATGAATGGAATTCAGTGTGGTTTGCTGCAGAACTAAAACTTGGAGCCACACTATTTGCACTGCTTACATGCAACTTCATCCTTTTCTCCAGTGTTTGTTTTTTGAAAACTTTCAAAAGTTCTGAAAAGTTCCTTGTTCTGAAATGTATTCTGATTCAGATTTTCCTTTTCTTCCCATTTTAGTGTGTCACATCTTTAAACTGTTATCTACTAACAACTTGAAATGTGTATGTGATGGGCATGAGATTCAGATGCACACACGTGCGTGCCTGTTTGTTTATTGTGTGTATCTTCTAGACCAGGGATCGGCAACCTTTCAGAAGTGCTGTGCTGAGTCTTCATTTATTCACTCTAATTTAAGATTTCGCGTGCTGGTAATACATTTTAAAGTTTTTAGAAGGTCTCTTTCTAGAAGTCTATATTATATAACTAAACTATTGTATGTAAAGTAAACAAGGTTTTCAAAATGTTTAAGAAGCGTCATTTAAAATTAAATTAAAATGCTGATCTTACGCCACCAGCTTGCTCAGCTCGCTGCCAACCTGGAGTTCTGTTCACCTAGACCGGCAGCGGGCTGAGTAGGGCCTGCGGCCAGGACCCCAGACTTGGGGGTGGGTATTTCAGGGGTCAGGGCAGAGGGCTGGGGGAGGGGGTGCAGGGCAGAAGGCTAGGGTGTGTGTGGGGAGGATCAGGGCAAAGGGCTGGGGGGTGTGTTGGGGTGTGGGGGGTTCAGGGCAGAGGGCTGGGTGTGTGTGGGGGTGCTCCCAGCCCCCTGCCCTGAGCGGCTCATGGCAGGGGGCTGGAAGGGATATGCCCTGTTCCACCCCCTTCCCCCAGGCTCCGTCCCTACCTCTCTCTGCCTCCTCTACGGAGCTGTGTGCATGCTGCCGCTCTTCCCCCTCCCACTCGTTAGGGCCATCAGCTGATTGGCCAGGGACGGAGAGGAGGCGGGGCAGGAAAGCACCACGCTGGGGGAAGAAGCGGGGGAGGGGGGAAGCTTGGCTGCCGCAGAACCAAGCTTCTGCCTCCTGCCCCCGCTGGGGGGCTGAATGGGGCTGGGGGCCGGGACCGTGTATGGGGAGCTGCGTGCCATGTTTGGCACGCGTGCCGTAGGTTGCCGACCCCTGTTCTAGACTAATACATATCCTTACTTCAACAGACAGCTTTGCATATACACAGAGACTAATGTATTATCATAATACACCTCTACCCCGATATAACGCGACCCGATATAACACAAATTCTGATATAACGCGGTAAAGCAGTGCTCGGGGAGGGGCGGGGGGGGCTGCGCACTTCGGTGGATCAAAGCAAGTTCAATATAACACGGTTTCACCTATTACGCAGTAAGATTTTTTGGCACCCGAGGACAGCGTTATATCGAGGTAGAGGTGTACATATATATCATGCAATGTATTGTATTTTCCTAATAAAACAATTTTTTAAAATATATTTGAATGATACAAAAGTAGGGTAAAAATCAGCAAAAACTGAATAATACTTTTTGTAAAACCTGGGATTTTTTTCGGTAAAAATCTGTTCAAACTGAAAACCAAGGGGCTTAACTATAGCTGAGTAACAAGAGAAGAAATACATATGCTTTCTACTCCCACCTTTTTTGAGAAAAGGGCCTTTCCGTCTCCTGTGATAACATCACGTCTGAGATGATCAGATGTTCAGTGAATGAGGTTTTTGTTTGTATTATAGTAATTTAAGTCAGTGGATGCTTCATTCCAGTCTATCACCCACAGGCACATTGCTTTCTACAATGATTGAGTTTTTCTGTGAATGGAATCTGACATGGAGAAGGTCTCTGTAGCAAGGTTAGTCATGCATGATCATTAGCTGCGTAGGGTGTCAAACATAGCCGTGAAAGCACTTGTTCCCTCCTGTTACCAGTGTTGTGGTGTGACAGCCCTGCTAGTACAGAGGAGTGACTTTCCTGTGTGTGAAAAGAAGAGGTGAGTGGGATTTCCCCAGCCCCCCCCCCCCCCCCCCCCCGAAGGGATGTACACCCCCCTGAATTTCCCCAGCACCCCCCCAGTTACATGCAGTGTTGTCAATTAGTCTTTGGTTGGACATTTGAATTGAAATTGAAACATTAATACACACTTTAAAAGCATGTACAGTATATGAGAAAATACTTGTGCCTGAGAAAGCATAATGGGTTTGAAAAGTTTGAACAAAGACTAGCTTCCTCATACAGCTGTTATTTATGACAATGTCGGTGCATTTGCATCAGCTATATTGGCCTACCTTATAATTTCAAATTATGATTTCTAAGCAAGGTCTGAATGAGCTTACATGAACACACCTACTCTGCCTAAGTATCCATCAGACAGAGCTGTGCTGCCCAAGTGATCAATTTTGGCTTGTGTTGGGTTACAATGGGCCTCCACTTCAACCCCAAAAAGTGTGCCTCCCTCCACATCGACAGTGGCACCAGGGCGCTGGTCCGGCCGTCACGGTTCCTGATCCAGGGCGAGTCCATGACTTCCCTCGAAGAGGGAGAGGTATACCAACACCTCGGCACACCCATAGGAGTCCGCGTCCGACAGACCCCCAAAGACACCATCGCGGAGATCCTGTGAGACACGGCCCAAATCGACTCCTCCCTGCTCGTCCCTGGCAAAAGATCAACGTCCTCAATACCTTCCTGATCCCCTGCATCTCCTTTGTCCTCAGGGGATCAGCCGTAGCCAAGGTACCCCTGAACAAGGCTGACAGCACTATCAGACAGCTGGTGAAGAAGTGGCTCCACCTTCCCCAGAGGGCCAGCACAGACATCATCTACATTTCCCACAGGCAGGGCGGCGCCAATGTACCTCGGATGGGTGACCTGTGCGACATGGCGGTGATGACCCACACCTTCCGCCTCCTGACATGCCCGGACCCGACGGTGAGGAGCATCGCGCAGGAGGCCGTACAGGGCGTGGTCAGGAAACGCATCGCCAGGGCCCCCTCCGAGCAGGACGTTGTCACTTACCTCAGCAACTCCCTGGAGGCTGAGTTCGGGAGGGGGGGGAGACCTGTCCTCTCTCTGGTCCCACACCTGCAACGCCTCGAGACGCCTGGGTAAGAAGATCAGCTGCTGCTGGAAGTGGTGCGAGGAGCGCTGGGAGCTGGGAATACTGGTGCCACGCGTAAAGAACCCGGACCACACCATCGTCACCCCGACCGCTAGAGCTATGTTGGAAAGGTCCCTGAAAGACGCCATCCGCTGCCACTATGCCGAGAACCTCAAGCGGAAGCTGGACCAGGGCAAGGTGTTCCAGGTGTCCAGCAAGTGGGACACCAGCAACCACTTCCTTCCCGGGGGCAGCTTCACCAGGTTCGCCGACTGGCGGTTCGTCCACAGGGCCCGACTCAACTGCGTTCCCCTCAACGGAGCCATCCGCCACGGCAACCGGGACAAGTTTGCGGCTATACAAACGAGACCCTGCCCCACGTCCTGTGTGGATGCAAACAGCATTCCCCTGGTGGCACAGCCACAACGCCATCCAAAACCGGCTGGTGAAAGCCATCCTGCCGTCCCTGGGGAAGATCACCCTCGACTCCGCCATCCCCAGGACAGACAACAGACTGCGACCCGACATCATCGTGACTGACGCAGAAAAGAAGAAGGTCCTAATTGTAGACGTCACGGTGCCTTTTGAAACCAGTCACCGGCCCTCCACGAAGCCCGAGCATGGAAGGCGTCAAAGTACACCCCGCTGGCCGAGACCCTGGGAGCCCAGGGCTACAAGGTCCAGATACACGCCCTGATTGTGGGAGCCCTGGTCTCGTGGGACCCCCACAACGAGCCGGTTCTGAGAGCATGCGGAGTCGGTGGACGCTACGCCCAGCTCATGAGACAGCTCATGGTGTCCGTCACCATCAGGTGGTCCAGAGACATTTATACAGAACACATCACAGGACACCGCCAATACCACACTGAGTAACTGAGACCGCCGACCAGGGAAATAACCCACTTCCTTCTCTGACGGACCAAGGAACGCACCCCACCCATGTACTTGTCTGCTACACCGATACTGACTTGGACTCCTTGTTCATTCTATGGGTGGCGTACCCGAGCCCACTTATCCACTGACACTTTAAAAACTCTTGCACCCCAATCTGGGTCTATGCCAGTTATGTGATATGTATGTATCTCTTCACCCTTGCAGCCGATACCTGTAATCCCTCACAACCCAAGCCTGACCCCAGATGTACAGTACCTTCCCTCTTAACTTGTGTATATTTAATTTTAAACATTCACTTTAAATGTGGGGGTCATGAAATGTTGTTATCCTTATTGTATGAGTAAAAGGCAGCAGAACTGTACTTAGCCTGCCTGAATGAGGGAGTCTTCCTCAGTGCTTAATTTGTGTGAGGGCTTGCCAGGGCTGAGCCCAGCACCTCTAGGCTAGCAGTTCATAGCCCAGGGATCTTTGGGCTTGCCACATCAGTTATGAAAGTAACAAACTTGCTTAAGCCCCGGCACCTCTTTCATTACAAATTAAGCACTGGTCACCCACAACTGAACTGCACTCCCTAAGCAGGAGGTTTGGATGCTGTATCCTAGTTAAAAGAGAGAGAGAGAGAGAGAGAGAGAGAGGGTGGGACACAGGTGTTTTGCTTGGTGGTGTGGGCTTTACCTAAGAGTCACAGGCACTATTTGACTGCCCCTCTCTCCTGTTTAGAGAGAGAGATGGTGTTGCATCCCTGTCCATCCTTGTTAATAACCACTGATGGACTTAACCTCCATGAATTTATCTAGTTCTTTTTTTAAACCCTGTTATAATTTTGGCCTTCACAACATCCCTGGCAAAATTCCCCATTCCATGGGTGACTGTGTGTTGTGTGAAGAAATACTTAGTTTTGTTTGTTTTAAACTTGCTGCCTATTAATTTCATTGGGTTGAACCCTGGTTCTTGTGTTAAGTGAAGGGGTAAATAATACTTCCTTATTCATTTTCTCCACACCAGTCAAGATTTTATAAGCCTTTGTCATATCTCCCTTAGTTGTCTCTTTCCCAAGCTGAACAGTTCCAGTCTTTTTAATCTCTCCTCATATGGAAGCTGTTCCATGCCCCTACTCATTTTTATTGCTCTTCTCTGCACCTTTTCCAATTTCAATATATCTTTTTTGAGAAGGGTGATCAGAACTGCACATTCAAGATGTGGGCATATCATTGATTTATATAGTAAAATTGGAGGAGCTTGGTTTGCCAGACTGATCAGCTAAGCCAATACTGATAACCTATATGAAAAGGCTGGAAAACACCATGCATCTGGACTGCATCTACATGCCGAAAGCCTTATAAGCCAGTCACTGCCAAAGCCAATTTTAGAAGAACTTAATGAGACTGTTAAGAATGCTGGAGACACAACTCAGTTTATGTGAACCAACATGGCTGTTGCATCATACTTTCTTTTTAAGCAAGAGATACCACACACTGCAAACTGGAGGTCAGTGTTAAGTGCATTGTCACTTGTTAATCCTGAAGTTGGACACTGGTTTCAAACAAGACTGGCAAATGCTCGCTACCTTTCTGGAAAAAACAACTCAGCTGACTCTCTAGAAGCATGCGGTACAACAATGAAAGACTCAGCAACTGAAAAAGTGAAGAACTCCCTCACCATATTCAAAAAATGTGCATACATGGCTAATGAATGCACCAATGCAAATACGCATCAAGTATTACGTCATTGTGTATGTTATCTTGATGTCCGTGATAGGCTAGTAGATACAGTTTAGATGTTCACGTTATAGAAGACACCATCAGCTGCATCTGTGACATCTTAGAAGAGTTAAATGCTTATAAATTGAACCCCAAACAGATGGCTGCTTATGCATTTGATGGAGCTGCAAACTTCTCTGGAAGACATGGTGGATCACAAGCTTTGCTGAGAGAAAAGTGTAACCCTAATCTCTCCTATACACACTGCAGAGGCCATCTACTCCAGCTAGCGCTAGTACAAGCTGCAGAATCTTCATTAAAAGATATAAAGGTAATGGCTTTTTTATACTCTTTTTTTTTTTTTTTTCCCAGCAAGATTCCAAAAGGACTGAACGTCTTGGAAACAAATAGAAGATACACTGGGACTGAAGTTCTAATTAGACAAACCTGGGAAAACCTGCTGGCTTTCTCATGAGCGATTTTTGGCTGTTGTCTTAAAATTACTGCAACTGTTATTACTGGCTTTGGAAAGTATCCAACAAGATAGGACAGATCTAAGTAGTGAGGTTGGTGGGCTACTTTTGTTACTAAGTTCAGAGAAGACTATTGCCATTTTCTCTCTTGTAAGTCTACTGTTGAAACCACTTGAGTCATTAAACAATGCCATCCAGGCATCTGCTACAACAGTAATAGATCTCTGTCCATCAATAGAAGCTACCCTTGGATCAATCAGAAATATCCATTGAAAATGTACTGGAAAAAACAAAGACTTCAGTCCAGAAGTTGACTAATAAAGGTACTTATATTGACTCCATAAGTGACGATGACAAGAAGTGTTTGTTAAGCCAGCTGAAAAAGTACAGACTTGATTCTTACAAATCTACAATAGGGATTTCTGGATTCTACTCCGCCTCCATGTAGCTTTTATAGATACCTGTCTTATAAAACACGTACAGTTGAGTGGAGTGAGGCACTACCAGAATGGGGCTGCCATGTGATCATGACAGAATAGAAAATTTTGAACACAGAGGAATATCATACAACGAACTAATGAAGAATTAACTTCAACTTCTTCTTTATCATCACTAGTGGTTCGACCCAATCTTTGTGCTATGTTTCCTGGGATGAAAGAAGTAGGAATTCATCTTTTGCTACTCCCAGTCACAACAGCTACAATTGAGCATTCTTTTTCCTCATTGAATAGAATTTTGTGTTCTGAAAGAAGTCGCCTTCTGCCTGATCATGAGCATATCATGAAGAACTGGAAGTAACGGACATGCAAGAAGACACCAAAGAGTTGTAAAAAAAATTACAACAAGAAACAAAGAAGGATGTAGATGTTGTTGTGCTTCATAGTAGGCTTGAGTAGCCAACTTTAATTTCTGGGATGATTTTAAAACATGAGTTAAATCTAATAAAATGGTTGTGAAACATTTTTCAGTTTTTATTATGATGCCATACAGCCCACCTTCACCCTTGCAGTCTCAACCCTCATCGGTCCTCACTCTCCCTCCCCCCTCCCCCATATATTCGAACACCCTCTGTAATTTCAATTCCTGGGGAAAACACTAAAGGTCTGTCTCTTACAATCCCCCAAATCTTATTAGTGGCATTTTCATTGTGTTCAGATCCTTTGGGGGTATGGTATAAAACATGTTAATGTAAGGAAAAAATAAACAGGTTACTCTGTTGTCTGTTATTGTGTAAGAAGGTTACAGGTTCCTGAGTGATTTTTTTTTCCAGTCTTCCAGTTTCACTTGCGTGGTCTGTTTTAGGTTAGCAAACATCATGTGAGCAGTTAGCAAAATCACAGATAACAAAACTCTTCCCAAAGCCAAAGACTACTTATTTTCTAATTTCCTCTTTTCCCTTTGCCCTGATCATCTCTGGTGTATAGTTGAGATTCTACAAAAACAACAAGGAGTCTGGTGGCACCTTAAAGACTAACAGATTTATTTGGGCATAAGCTTTCGTGAGGTTTTTACTCACGAAAGCTTATGCCCAAATAAATCTGTTAGTCTTTAAGGCGCCACCAGACTCCTTGTTGTTTTTGTAGATACAGACTAACACGGCTACCCCCTGATAGTTGAGATTCTGTGCATCTCTGGCTGTAGATTTCCTGTTGCCTGTTGGAATTCCCCCTCTGTGGGGCCCCAGTTGAGTTTGAATGGTTATGTAAGGAGTTTTGTTTTATTCTGGTCTGCGCCTCTGCTGCTGTTAGTTGAAATGGATTTCAGGCAGAGTGAATGGGATCAGATCTGAGCAGCGTGCAACTTTGCTGCTCAAGCCACCAGAGAGAGAAGAGACGCCTGCCCGCATACACACACACCTCACTTACATGCTCTTCTTCTGCCTTTTAAAACCTTCCCCTTTCTCAAGAGTGGCTGGGGTTACTGCCTCTGATTTAGCACATGTGCTGATCCCAAGCTAACAGGACAGAACAGTTCTGGTGATTGGTTCCTAGCTATCCAGTGCCTACCTTACGCTGGGCTGTGCAGTTTGAGTGTCTGAGCAAGGGAGGGAGATAGTGACACTTCTACTGAGGCTAGAAACCAGTCATATTTAACCAGTATTAGAACAGTGACCCCACTCAGCCACAGCTGAGTTCTGGAGGATATATGCTCACAGATTCCCACACACCGGTCTTGTGGAACAGAGCACTAAGTGCTATTTACCAAAGTTATTTTCAGGAATATGAAGCACCAGGATTTTACTTAGCCTGTGTTCCGCCCTGGACTACTTTGTCACAGGGCATTTTCCCAGTTACACATTCACAAAGCTAGCAGAGCTTCTTTAGTGCTTACTGTGCTCCTGGCAGAGATAACAAACGGTTGGGAGTGACTAAAAACTTTTGGCCTGAGGACCCTGAGACTAGAATAGCTGAGGAGGCTGATAACTTCTTGCCATATTGACCTGCCTCTAAAACGCTGAACCAGCTACTCGATCACTGACAGAGATCTTGCCTCAGTCAGCAGAGTACAGTGAGCAGCATGTTACTCTTGGATGAGTCTCAGCAGTTTCCAGGTAAGATGCAGGGGTTTTTGTTTTTTTGTCTTTCTTTTACTGCTTTATGGTGACACTATTCATTTTAATACCTCCATGTTGGGATATGGCATTTGATACTTGGAGAGCGCCCCCTAGAAGCGCTCACTTGGGATCCAAGGGAGTTTTGCGAGGCACGGTTTTTGATTTGGCATTTGTCTGACAGTGATGAATTTGGCTCAGTTTTCAGGGCCTTTCAATGCACATATAATTCTGACTGAGCAAATTTAAGAAAAATGTTCCTTGCATAATATTATTTGTTTATTTATTTGCATTACTGGTTTTGTTTGTAAAATTGACGTTTTTAGTAAAGGAAGTAATAAAACCTCCTGTATCTGTCTGACGGGATCACAGCTCTAGTTTCTGCGGCTCTTTGAGTTGTAGGAGTAGTTATTTAGTGAACAAGGATGTCGTATTTTCAGTATCCTCTGTCCTTTTCACTTTTTTGATGCATTTCTTGCTTTTTCCTCTGTTCCTGATGGAGTTCTAAGAACACATGTTAGTGAAATACTTGCTGAGAGTGGATGGTGATAACATATTGAAGCCACTTGCTACTTGTTAAACCCTTGCTGACAACTGCAATACCTCAGGGCCCTGGTCAAGCAATATATGATCTCTCTAGCACCATTCCCTATTTCCTAGCAGTCTCTAATTTATGTCTGGTTGCCGAGAACTGCTCAGCGCTTTTTTTCTTTGTTTTCCCACTCCCATTAAGGGGGATGTGCTAGGGAATATCGACGTATAGTTTGCCTCATTGAGATGGAGCCTCTAAAATTGGTCTCTAATGTGAAGAAGTAACGTTTGAGAGAAACTTCTCTTTTAGCCGTTCACACTTACTAAAACCAAAATGTAGTACAGTATCAGGTGGGCCCTGTATCAAAGATAGAGCTCTTTTCTTCTTACCCCACCGGAAGGATATAGGTTATGGGATCTATTGCTCTATCTCATGAACCTCATTTAAAGGAGACAATGGACTCTTCAGGGTCCACCTTTAAGTTCCCTATCATTCATAGGGCCCCATGTGTGTGGTCCTCGTTTGGAGTAAAAGCAAGCAGTTCAGTATGTGTCTGACCAGTAAACAGCCTCATGAAGTCTTATTAGAATCCATTTTGTTCACTTTATATGCGTTTTATCTGGAACAGTGACTGTGCAGGCAGGATGAGTTAACCAAATCTGGAAGGAAGGGCATGGATAGAAAAGGGAAGGGGATTAAGTTCAGAATGACTTGGATATGCCAGGAATATGGAACATATAAATGATTTATGCAACCCAATGTAGGGTAACAGAGCTTAAGATCGGGGAAAAAATAAGAAGGGAAGGTGGTTTCAATGGTGATACACTTGAGGTTACAGACTAGAGATGAGGAGAGCTCTGGGTTAGAGTAAAACCAAGAATTATAAATGAAAAGATCTAGTTGGTGAAAGTTATGAAAGATGGGGCAAGACCACAGATTAGTCCTGCACAGCATCGTATAACACAGGGATTGGAGTTTGAGGCTTGAGCTCTGTCCTAGATTCCAGGCTGTCAGAGCACAGACAGCTCTGAGGGTTGAGGGAGCATTTTGCTTGTGTTCTGCAGCAGTCCCTATCTGGCAGGTGTGTTCTGGAGCAGTCCCTCTCCAATGGCAAGGATGTTTGCAATGGTATAAGTTTTTGGGAAGGATTCATTTAGAGGATCTTCAGGACTTGGGTTTCCTGCATCGTGTGTGTGTGTGGGGGGGGGGGGGGGGGGAGCTTGGATGGGGGAGAATAAAATTCTAGGATGCTTCACGAAGTTAAGTTAGAATAGTTTCCCATTCTTATTTATTTGTATTGGCATAAAGCCCTGATCAGAGATCGAACACTGTGTGTGTACTAAATTTTAATAATCCTCATCAGTGATACTTTACGTTTTGTAGCCACTTTCCATCTCAGGATCTCAAAGTGCCTTGAAAACAATTCAGCCTTACAGTTACCCCTGTGAGGTAGGGAATCACCCTTACCCCCATTTAATAGTGGGGAAAAGCTCAGGCACAGAGAGGTTAGGTAATTTGCACAAGATCACACAATGTGTCAGTGGCAGAGCTAGGAATACAACTCGGATATCCTAACTCCTGTCTGGTTCTACACAAATTGGTGCGTCCTCTCCTCCCTCTCTCTCTCTCTCTCTCTCTCACATGGCTCTTGATTGGTCTAATTCAATATACTGCTCTTTAGGGGTAGATCAACCAGTATGTGCTGGACACACAGCATTTGTGTTTCCAGTTGTCAGCGCTGCATTTTGTAATATGTTTTTGGATCTGGAAATTTTACAAATTTGTGTGGTACCACCATGTGGTGAAATTTTGTGGTGTTACTGTACACTGTCTGCACCCTATTTCAGCTGAGTATATCATCATGTAGGGTAAATGACTGACTGCTAACGAAAAAACCAAACCACAAGACCCCTTCTCTGTGATGGCAGCGTTGATTGTAATATCTCCCTTCAGTGAGCCCAGTGCTTGTCATGGGAACACCGTTTTCTTTCTGGAACCTGTTGAGCCAATTGTTCCTATCTTAAATGTTATGGGTCTGGGGTAGATAGTGGTGCCTCCTCTTGATATCATGGCTGCTTCTTCAGGCTTTGACTGATGTGATTCTTCTGATCACTAAACACTTTTGCAGCCCTTTTGTGTTGTGTGTCAGCTTGGTTCAATGCTCCTGTCTCAGAGTATGCTGAACAGCACCAATATTTTAGGAATGAACCCAGAAACAAATAGTTCTCCAAGCTCTGATGTTTCATCCCAATCTTATTCAGCTTTTCAAGGTGCTTTCTGTTATTCTTCTGGCCGCGGAGAACAGGAGAAATGCTAAGGCACAGCAATGACACAGTGACTCAGACTCTTGAATTTGCATCTTTCTTCAAGTGAAGTCTTTCTAATTAAACAAAGTCCATAAGAATTCGCCTGAAATTATTTTATGGACTGAAGCAGAAAGTGGCAATTGAGTTGGAGGTCTGTGTTTTTTTTTTTTTTTTTATTCTAAATACCATATCCATTTTTCCAGTAAAAATTATGTTTAAGGAAGGAAGCCTAGTCTAGTGGTCTGAGTGTAGGACCAGGGCTAGGAATTCAGGAGTTCTCATCTCAGCTCTGATACTGACTCTGGCTTCAGGGAAGCTACCTAATTTCTTTGCCTCATTTTCCCTGTCTGTAAAATAGGCATGATATTTACCTGCTTCACATAGCTATCCTGAGGATCGATTAATGCTTGTTAAAGCCCTTTGACATAAAATGCTATGTAAGTGCCAGGTATTGTTGTTTCACCACTCTTCCATTGCACCATTGCCACCATAAACAATACCAGTGATGGCAAAGGGGCACTCAGACACTGAAGGATACTTTGTGAAGGGATTGTCTTTCATGCAGCTCTTTAAACACTGATCAAGATTAAATATCCTTTTTTCTAAACGAGCCCTGAATGAGGCTGTGGTGAGGGCTGGGAGCAAAGATTAGCATAAAGTTCTATTTGCTGTAGTTGCTTTTTTTGCTGTTTTGGTGGCCTTGGAAGCGTGTGGCAGCAATAATCCCCTCTTTATTATCTCTCATTACCCTGAGGCTATCCTAGTATAAAACTAATACCATGACTCCCAACCTCCTACAGTAAACTAATCCTTATGTAATCATTGCATAAGGCAAAATGCCTGCTCCCTCACCTTCTCTGCTCATCCTGTTTTCCAAGCCCCTGAATATTACATGGATCTACAAAAATAATGGTAGTTTCAAGACTGACCCACCTTTCAGGATACATGATAAGCCGAGGAATTATTTCTGTTTACTGGGGCTGAAATTTTCAACTTGGGTGCCTAAATCTATATTTAAGCATTTAAATGAAAATGGCCTTATTTTTAGAGGTTCTGAACTTCCATTGAAGTCAGTAGGTGCTCTGTGATACCTAATTTTTGGCAGCCTAGTTTAAAAAATATATCCTGAGTTACTAGGATGCTGGTTAACTGGGCTAACAAGAAGGAGAGGTTTCAGTGCCTTCCTACATACAGTTACTGAAGTAGCAGCTTGCTGAAAACTTCTCGGCTCTGGAGACTGAAACATTTCCTGGCTTTATAACATTGGAGTCATGCAGACGTTAGTTTTGTCTAACTAAATTGGGTGTGGAGGAGGATGATGGGAAGGACAAATGTGAGTGAATCACAGATGGGTTAATACTAGATGATGGAGGACAGTTCCAGGATTTTGGGGTGTATTGGCTAGTGCCTGAATTGTGTGTGTATGAGAGGGTGGTTGCATTTAATATTTTGAGGCTAGTGGTTATAAAAGTCGATACATTCTAGATTTTATAATAGGGATGCTGGATAATAATACCCTGCATTTCTCTGGGTCCTTCCATCTGAGAATCACAAAGCACTATGTGAATATTTAATTGAGCTTTACAACATCCCTGTTGGGGTGACAGTACATCTGTGTCAAAGCTAGAAATAGAAAGCAGGTTCCCTAGCTCTCAGTCCTGGGCTCTAGCCATTAGACCATGGTTCTTGGCATAGATTAGGAAGAGGATGTTATTTGAACAGCGGCATGCATTTCAAATTTTGTGTGTTGGGAGTACTGTTGTCTAGCACCTAGACTAAGAAGGGAGCTGTTATGGGTTGGATGTAGTTATACATAGCTTGGACTTGGCTGAAACAGCTACCTGCTTTCTTCCTTCTGCTCGGGGTGTTGATGTTTGTAAGTGTGTTTCCTACAAAAGCTTATATAAGTGCTCTTTAGTGTTTATGTAACTCGGGTCTCTTTAGTGTATGCAGCAGTGAGGCCTGGCCTGAACAAGAGCTTTTGGATATCTGGGATCTGGTTCTGCTTGCATAATCCCAGGGTTAGAAGATGCATTGTCTGTCACCAAAGTTGGCCTTTTGATGTTCCAGTTTGCCTCTAAGCACTCTTGGCCCTTTTCATTCCTTCTCCATTTTTGTGTTGCTTCTTTGTCTCCTTTTTTTCTCTGTTTGATTGGTTCTTCTTACTTGTGAATGATTCTTTTGGGCCAGGAAATAAGTTTTCTTGTGTAGCATACATCATCTGCAACTGATGCACTATGAAAAACTCAGAAAAAGAGAGGGAATTTTTTTTTTAAAAATTTAAACTTCCAGTGTTGTGGCTTCCTTCACACCCAGAAGGAATTTGGAGAGCACTCTCCTCCTCTCCCTTTAAGATTTCCCCTTTGCTTACTTCCACCCCTATAACTGTGTCCTGAAGAGTCTTCAGAGCCTGTTAACATATTATCCCTCCATCCCTAAGCCAGATGGGAGTCCTATTATACAAAGCGCTCTACCTTGTTCCCTCTCTCTGCAGGCCCCAAAGATGCTGCCTTTATACTACAGTGAGTGATCACTTTATAAATATCTAGATAAATGAAAAATGTGTTACTAGAACTGCAAGTAAAGTTGTTTGTTATACTCATCCGACCTACTTTGCCTCTAGTTTTTGAGTCCGGTACAAAAGAGAGACCTAACTCCTAGATAAGTCAGCAGTGCTAATGAGGACAGCAGAGTTGATATGTGTGCTGTGTGACAGGCCAGAAGAAGCATCAGTCATCAGAAGGAAAGCTCCAGGGCTTGAGCATGTGCAGACTGGAAGATTCACTTTTGTGCCTCCGAGTATAGCCATGATCGTGACTCATAGCAAGGTACAAGCTATAGCAGCCTACACTGTGTGCAAATCTGAGGAGTGAGAGTGAGTGGGAATTAGGTTATGTACCCTCTAATAATTGCTTTTCATACAATCTTCATTTCTTTCGTCAATGAGGGCAAGGTGTAGGCTATGCTAAGAGAGGCTGCTGTGCTGCCTGCTTTGCAAGGGATCAGAGTTTAGGGTCCCTAAGCAGTGGTGACCAACTTCTTTGCCCAGCTGAGGCCAAGATGAAGCATTGCCTGCTGGGAGCAGTAGTCTCTGCGAGTTGCATCTCTGCAACAAAGACTTTGCTATGCACTGCAGACTTCTGAGCTACATTGGGCTACTCCTGCAGGGTGAGGAGATGCCTCACTTGGCTCTTTAGCAAACTTCTCCAGTGGAGTGACATTGAAAGTTGTTTTCTGCAGTCCTCTGTTCAGTCCCACAAGGCAGGGGTGCCAGAACAGGGAGGGCTAGGGGGCCAGGGCCCTCCAACTTTCTGCAAGTGGAGAGGCCTGGCCTCCCCCCAGACCCCGACCAGCTGGAGAGCTTGAGCAGCTGTGGGGAGCTGCACACCAGGGCCGGCTTTAGGAAGTGTGGGGCCCAATTCGAACATTTTCGGCGGGGCCCCGGCAGGGATGACTTAAAAAAAAAATGTAAAAAGAAGCCTTTCATTTCTTAGCAACCGGTTCCCTATAAAAAGTTCTGATTTAAGGGATGTGCCACAGTATGTATTTTTTGTACCAATAGAGTTACCATACGTCCATATTTTCCTGGGAGGAATTTTTAAATTTTAAACTTTAAAAATTCCTCACGGGCGGTGATTTAAGAACCAAAAAGCCTGACATGTCCGGGAAAATACGGATGTATGTGAACCGTACCTAAAGTCCTTTTTTAAAAAGATGGGCCTGAACTAGAAATGAGCTCTGTTTCACTTGTGTGGGTCCCCACCACTCCCTGGGGGTGTGCTAGGGTGACCAGATGTCCCGATTTTATAGGGACAGTCCCGATTTTGGGGTCTTTTTCTTATATAGGCTCCTATTACCCCTACCCCCTGTCCCAATTTTTCACACTTGCTGTCTGGTCACCCTAGGATGTGCACATGTGTGGGTCCCAGCTGCTCCCTGCCCCCCTCATTGAAGCAGGTGTGCAGGGTTACTGCCCTGGGAACTGCAGGGCACCAGTGGACATGGGGCTGGCTGGAGGCAGGGCAGGGGCTGACTGGAGGTAGGGTCTGGCTGCAGGCAGGGTAAGGGATGCGGGGCTGGCTGGAGACAGGAGTGTGTGGGGTGGGCTGGCTGGCTTCAGGCAGGGCCACAGAGGGGTGCGGCATGGGTTGGCAGGACTGGAGACAGAGGAGTGTGGGACTGGCTGGCTTCAGGCAGGGGGGTGCGGCAGGGAGACAGGACGGGGGTGTGGGGCTGGTGTGGGCAGGGGGTGCAGGGCTGATGCGGGAAGGGGTGTGTGTGGGGCTGGCTGGCTTTGGGCAGGGCCACAGGGGAGTGCAGCAGGGGTTGGCTGGAGACAGGGCTGGAGGTGCGGCAGGGGCTGGCTGTGGGCAGGGGGTGCGGGGCTGGCTGCCAGCAGCGGCAGGGCAGGGAGTGCGGGGCTGATGCGGGCAGGACGGGGGTGTAGGGCTGGTGCAGTCAGGGCAGGGGGTGCGTCAGGGGCTGGCTGCGGGCAGGGGGTGCAGGGCTGCCTGGACACAGGCTGGCTGTGGGCAAGGCAGGGGGTGCGGGGCTGGCTGGAGATGGGCTGGCAGACGGGCAGGGCAGGGGGTGCATGGCTGGAGACAGGGCAGGGAGTGTGGGGCTGACTGGAGACGGGCTGGCTGCGGGCAGGGCAGGGGGTGAGGGGCTGGTGCGGGCAGAGGGTGCGGGTACAGCCCACCCTGTACGGTAAGTGCCCCCTCTTCCTCCCTCCCCCATCGGATAGCAGCAGCAGCCCGGGGGCTATTTAAAGGGCCCAGGGCTCCCCTGCTTCCATCACACAGGCCCTTTCAATAGCTGCAGGAGCCCTGGGGAAGCATCGGGGCTCCAGCAGCTATTTAAAGGGCCGGGGCAGTAGAAGCAACGGGAGCCCTGGACTTTTTAAATAGCCCCCAGAGCCCTGCAGCCCTACCCCAGGGCTCCAGCAGTGGGGCTCTGGTGGCAATTTAAAGGGCCTGGGGCTCCAGCCCCTGCTGGGAGCCCCAGGCCCTTTAAATTGCCCCCTGGGGAAGCCGGGCCACCCAGGTACAGCGCACCGGCTCTTGCCAGTACTCCGTACCGGGGCTTGGGCGTGGGGCCCTCTTAGGGGCGGGGCCCGATTCAGGGGAATTGGTTGAATTGGCCTAAAGCCGGCCCTGCTGCGGACCCCATTTGCCCGGGGGGGGGGGCAGAACAGCCCCAGGCCCATGTCCTGGCCTCCTGGCCCTCCCACCCAGGGCAGGTGAGGGTTCATGGCTCCTCACAGCTGCCCGGGTGGCTCTTACCATGGCTTCGAGGCCTGGACCCCAAGCCAGAGCTGGGTCGGGGTAAGAGTAGCATGGGCAGCTGTGGAGAGCGAGGGTCCCTCCACCTGCCCTGGGCGGGAGATCCGGGGGGTGGGGACACGGGCTGGGGAGGGCAGGCTCCCCGGCTTCTGGCTTGGCCAGGGGTGGGGCCTTGGGGGGAAGAAGGGGATGGGGCGCCCCCCCACACTTTTGGGAAGGTGCCGCCGCCCCTGCCAGAAGGTAGGCTTGAGTGGGGAAAATAGGAAAAGGGAAGTAGAGTGACTAGAAAAGAGCTGAGTACCTGGAGAAGCAAAAAATGCAGGACAGAGAAGAGAATGTGAGTGAGAGAAAAGAGGAAGATAGCAAAAGCTAAGAATGAAATGCAACGGATCACAGATGTAGGTGAAAGGGCTAACTGATGGATACTGGTTGTAGAGCTGGCTGTCTATACAGCATGATGATCTATTCAAGGGGAGGGGCGGGGGAAATTTCTTGTGTATTCCCCTTGGCCCTGCTAGCTTTCGGGGGACCAGGAAAGAGTGGTTGTATATGTGTGCTGGGGTGGGTGGGTGTGTCAGTTTATGTAATGGGTTACATAATTAGTTCTTTGTTAGGCTGCTCTGGGTGGGAGGGGCCTAAAGCTGCTTTGTTGCTTGAAGGGCTGAGCCTGATTATTTTAAAACGAGAACAAAGTCTTTTTGCTCTCTAATTAGCTGGCCTGATAGAAACTGCAGAGGTTTTCAAAGACTCTGGACCCTGTGAGCTGGTGAGGACTGTTTTCTTTTCCTTCCCTAAGAGAGGTGGATTAATTTGTTTGGGCACATATTGCCAGGGATTATCATAGAATAATGGAAATGCAAGGCTGGAAGGGACTTCTAGAAGTCATCAAGTCCAGCCCCTTGTGCTGAGTGAGGCAAAACCAAGTAAACCTAGACCATCGCTCTCTGGTGTTTGTTCAATCTATTCTCAAAAACCTCCAGTGATGGGGATTCTGCAGCCTCCCTTGGAAGCCCATTGCAGTGCTTTATATCTTTATAGTTATATAGTTTTTCCTAGTATCTAACCAAAATCTTTCCTCCTGCAGATTAACCCCATTACTACCTGTCCTTCCTTCAGTGGACATGGAGAACAATTGATCACCGTCCCCTTTATAATGCTGCTTAATGTATTTGAAGACTGTTATCAGGTTCCCCTCAGTCTTCTTTTGTCAAAACTAAACATGCCCAGGAAAAGAATAAAATGGAGTTCCTGACCACATTGAGCACCAACACCTAAAGTGGCCTCGAGGCCTACCTGCAGTCTGGCAGTGGTTGCAGCATGGGCGGTGGGTGAACCACGGGCTTGGGGAGGCTAGCACCCGGCCTGGCCCCCCTTCTGCCTCAGGCTCCCCCCTTCTGCCCCTCCTAAGCCCAGCACCCCCCAGCCCTGGGTCCCCTGAGTCCCTCCAGCCTAAGAGCACCTGGCAGGCGACACAGACCCCCCCCCCCCCCCCAACCTCAAAGCGCTGGGCAGGCGGCACACGCACCCCCAGCCCTGGAGCACTGGGTGGGGCAGCAGCACGTGGCCTCCCTGCCCTCCCCCCCCCAGCCCTGGAGCACCTGGCGGGTGGCGTGCAGACCCTCCTTCCCCCCCAGCTGGAGATGCAGCACAGGGGGCTCCCCCAGTGCTGGGTGGCCCTGTCCCAGCCGCCCTTGCCCCAACCCCAACAGGCTTCACTTCCCGGAAGAGAAGCAGCCTGCCTGGGCTGGGGCCAACTAGCAGCAGGAGGGGGCCTTGGGGTGGAGTGTGAGCGGGGACACATGGGGCTGTTTGGGGAGGCACAGCCTTCCTCAGCCTATTATACACGCCGCCCATGGATTGGAGAGGAAGCAGTTGACTCTCCGCTATGGAGTCTGCAAATATAAAGTGTAGTCCATGCTCCTCTGTGCACTTATAGCTGCTGTGCAGGACAGAACTGTGTGAAATGTATACTGTACACCACAGATAGGCTTGGAAAAATTAGATTTTTATTGGTAAATATCGGTAAATGCTGGTGTCACTGTACACACACAAACCCATGAAAAATATATCCAGCAATAATGATAGAAATTTACTGATTGGGAAAGTAAGAAAAATGCTGCTTGAGAACTTATTAGAGTTTGATTTAAGGATATTTACTTTGTATATTTTGACATGTGATGTTGACAGTTTGTGTTTTAACAGTTACAAAGCTTTAACTTTTTGAATATCAACATCTACTCACATTAAATAATTGTCTGATCCCCCCTCCTTAGTTTTCCACAACTGTGAACATTTAAATACATGAAAATAAAAAATGCTTAAAACCTATAATTTTGCACAACTGCCTAATCATAGAGAATATGAACCTGCTCCTGGTAGTTGTGCTGCGCATTGTGGGATATTTGCAACAATCCCCGGGGCTTTCAAATAGTGGCTCCAGGGGCTGTGTATGGTTGTGGTACACTTTGTGCACCTATCAGAAGATGCTTGCTGTGCATGCTGTACACCACTGCAGATTCCACCTGTTCATTTGCAGCAGTAAAACTTGCATCAGTGCAATTGGATAGTGCAGACAGAGCATATATGGGCAGGTTACACATCTGAGTTAGGAGACCTAATTACAATGCAGCTGTCTGATTTGTTAGAAATTGTTAGAAAACCATTCTAATCTCTCGTGCAGATGGGGTGTGTCCAAGGTCCAGGTACAGAACACTGTCATGATCCTGTCTGCCTTACAAACTAGAGCCATGTTGTAACCAGGTCTCTTGACTTAATTGTTAGTGTAGAAGGGCCGTTGTGCCTCCATCTAGGCTAGCCTTTAGCTGAATGAGTAAACAATTGGTGACATAACTATTATTTATTTGTGTTAATACAAGTGATAGCACTTAGGATCCCCAGTCACGGACTGGGACCTGGTTGTGCCCAGATGCTGTACAAATACGCAACAAAAAGATGGTCCTTGTCCGAAAGTGTTTACAGTCTAGTTGGTTCTAAATGTGGTTTGTGTTGACACGCAGCACATTGGATACATGGTTAGTAACCACAGAAGCTAAACCAGATTCATCCTTGCCAGCTGCCCGAGCTGGCACATGACTATTGTCGTGTATCCAGGTTGTAACTCTGTTGTTTAGCTAAGACCCCCAAACTATGCCAGTGCAGCCAGTTTGGCTGGTGGGCTTTCCTCCAGAACCCTGCGTGGGTAGGATTATCCAGTGTGCAGTGCTGCACATATTGCTGGTGGCACTCCCTTGGTTGAGGCAGTATGGAATAACTGCCCAGACTTTCCCAGAGGGTACTGATGGTGTAAACGTGGTTAGGCAGCTGGGGATGTGCAAACATGGTTGACAAATTGTTACATTGTGAAAAAAGCTGCTTCTTGAAGCTGTGTCAGGTTAGCAGTTCAATTGAATGTGTAGTGGGAGCAGTCCTGCTGTAACATTCCTTCACTCCCTCTGTCACAAAGAGAAAAAGTGTTACTAGTGCAAGACTGATGGGAGATCAGTGTTTAGCACAAGATTTAAACTGTGTCTACAGTAGGGAATGTAACAAAAATAAACCCTACTAGTTCTAATGTCAGCTCAGCTGCACAGGTGTTAGAGCCACTGGGAGTTGTAGCCTAGACAAGATTCCAGTATCTTCTGGTGGTTTAAGTGTGTGTTAAGCCTACTGAAAAGGAGCTTTATTTAACATAGTGGTAAAAATGCACCCAGCTATGGGAACCTTGCTACACGATGGCTCCTACTGGTTCTAATACCACTTCAGCTGAACCAATGAGATTTTTTTGATCAGTCCCTAATGTGGACAAGATGTTATTGTCCAGATGGTATATACGATGTGTGTTGTCAGACTGCAGTCCTCATCTTAGGAATTGTATATACAGGGCAAACAATTGTGTTTAACTATTAAATGAAATATGGTTATGGTTGAACAAGGTTCTAGCTTGACAAGTTATGTTTTGTTTGAACAGGGACAAACCATTTTATCAGAGTTGAATTTCATATTCTTGCTCAGGTAAGAATGGTTTTGGTTTTTTTTAATTCTGAGCACAGCTGTATGTCACCTAATGTGTTAAATATGGTTTGTCGCAAATATAGAAGAGAGGAAGGAAAATACATGCAGAAAAGTAAGTATGCAGAGAGACTGAAAGACAGATAGGGAAACGTGTATTGGAGACCGCTCCACCCATCTCTGTGTAGATTCTGAATTGTGTTTGCCCTGCAGTACCCTCTACTGGTATTCTGCTGGAGAATAGTCAGTGCAAAGGGAAGAACCAGTGCTGCATCAGTAATTGCCAGGGGACAGAAAGAGAGATGGTTCCCTCTCCAAAATGAACATGACTTTGTGTCCTCTCTAATTGTGTCCAGGTCTCAAGGGCTCAGGGTAGGATGGCAGCAGGGAAACCAATGGCTTTGTTTGGCTCTGGGAAAGTTGCTGGTTTAATGACTCATCCTGTAGAATGTGGTCACGTTGCTGCTGTTGCTGTTTCTCTTTGCCCTATTTTATCCAGTCTTTTGATCTAGTTATATAATTGTGAATCAAGACCAAGCAATGTTAAAGACCTGTGGGTAATGTGACCAAGCTGCATCTTTACTCAAATGGCAGAGCTCTTATCTGGGAAGCCCAGGAAACTGGATTCTTTTCTGAGCGCCGATTTCTCCCTGTAAATGAATATAATGCATGGTCTGTGAGCCTGTTTTGTTTAGGGAGGCATGTTGTAGTATTAGGCCTGGTCCACACTAACCCCCCACTTCGGACTAAGGTACACAAATTCAGCTACGTTAATAACGAAGCTGAATTCGAAGTACCTTAGTCCGAACTTACGGGTCCAGACGCGGCAGGCAGGCTCCCCCGTCGATGCCACATACTCCTCTCGCTGAGCTGGAGTACCCGGCGTCGACGGCAAGCACTTCCGGGATCAATTTATCGCGTCTAGACAAGACACGATAAATCGATCCCAGAAGATCTATCGCTTACATCCGGACCAGGAAGTAAGTATAGACGTACCCTTAGACTCTAAAGCCTTGTCTATGCTAGAAAACCCACCAGGTTCATAACACTGAAATCAGTTTGTCTATGTCTACATTTGCAGCAAAACCGTGTTCCTCGTTCAGCACAAGGTAAACTGTACCTGTTGCTGGCATCTGTTGCTGATAACCATTCTTCTAACGTAGACAAGGCTTAATGGTATGGATGTGCATAGAAAATGGCCCATTCTGTGGCTCAGGATCTGCTGTGTTCAGAAGTCCTGCATTAATTCTGATTTAGATTGGGGGCAAATGCAAATAGTTCTGGGAGATGTCTAACGGAATCTCTGCTGGACTGAGCTTGCAGTACTGTTCACTTTGCTCAGCTAGCAAAATACTGTTCTTGGGACCCCAGCTTTGAGGGGAAGAAATTGATGGCAAGACTAATGTAATTGGTGTGTTAATGTGGCAGCCTCTAGTGGCATCTGTGTGCATGACGTGTTACAGTGTGGTACTCTTCGTTACCGCAGCCATCTCTCCTTCTGCATAGAATCATAGAATATCAGGGTTGGAAGGGACCTCAGGAGGTCAAAGCAGGACCAATCCCCAGACAGATTTTTTGACCCAGATGCCTACATAGCCCCCTCAAGGATTGAACTCACAACCCTGGGTTTAGCAGGCCAGTGCTCTCCTTTCAGAGGGGGGGACTCCATTAGTTTCCAGAGATGCTGGTATCACTGACATATTGCCTGTTTTCTTCTTTCTTGTCACAATCTCCCCCCCCCCCGCCCCCCGCTTATCTATTTCAAAGGCAGACCCTTTCCCAGTCATTGTAGTTCTCTGATTTAACTCTTTGTATAGGAGGAGCAGAGTTGATCCTGAGATGGGGTGCAGGTTATCCCTCTGCTGTTAAAATTGGACAGCAGTTTTCGTGGAATGCTGGACCATTTTCTTTTTACAAAGCTTGTTGGAACTTCCCTCCACAGCATCCCCGGGCAACGAGTTCCTCTTGGAAAGCCAAACGTATAACGGGGTTCAAAAAAGGATTAGATAAGTTAATGGAGGATAGGTCCATCAATGGCTATAAGTCAAGGTGGTCAGGGATGCAGCCTCCATGCTCCGGGTGTCCCAAAATCTCTGCCTGATGCTGGGGCTGGACAACGGAATGAATTACTCGATAATTGCCCTGTTCTGTTCATTCCCTCTGAAGCGTCTGGCACTGGCCACTGTCAGAAGACAGGATACTAGGTTAGATGGACCATGGGTCTAACCTAATATGGCCATTCTTATGTTCTTATAGCCTTAGTAGCACGCATCTAACGCACATTGACTTTTAGCGGCATCTAGACTTGTAGGTTGCCCAAATGCAGTATAAATGGTTATGGGCTACTTTTCGCTCCCTCTCCTAATCAATACTAATTCTGGCTGCTAGAAGGAAGTGAAGTCTCAGGCCAGAAAAGATTGTGCCTGAGTTAGAATCTGTTCACTTTGTTTTCATGTTAGGGCCCTAGAATTTTTTTTCTCTCTGGCTCTGTTTTTAGTGGTGCGGCCTTTTCTTTCACAGGAGACAGACACTGACCTGAGAACTTTAACACTGTATTCAGTAGCATCTTCAGTGCAGAAAGGTCAGTTCACAATTTTTGCCTTCAAAGAAACATACAACCAAATGAACCAGAAGAGGGATGAATGATTCCAGTTGGTTTTTGAGCTCGGACTGGGGTTAGCAGGTGTGTAAAAACTGACTGACAACATGGGATGGTTGTTTTCAATTTGTTCTTGCTCTGTCTTTTCAGACCAGCCCCAGGAAGATGTGTTCAGCAGTGACCATGTTCAGCATGGGGAGGATGGGGAATGGCAACGCTCTACTTCAACTACCTCATCTCAGAGCGAGCGGGCGGAGCGACTCTTGCAGAACCAGCACAAGAGCCTGGCCTCTGAGGACACCAAAAAGAAGAGGGCTCAGAAACCTTCTCACATGAGGAGGAACATAAGGTGGGCAGCAATAGAATTGGGAAGGGCAGAGGGTCCCACAGTCTTAATGGGGGAAAGTGGAGTCTATTCAGTTGAATTTGTATTGCTTCTAGGCTTTTGCCAGCAGCTTCTGTAGCAAACCAGACAATCTCTTAAAACTAAAGCATTTTACCTGTGGCGGGGTGCAAGTAAACTGTTTGAGATCTCAGAAAATTAACATGTTCAGCTCCACAGCAGCAAATATATGAAATTAGCAAAATAATTCACATATAGGTTTTAAAACCAAATACATGAAAATCAGTTCCACCATTACATTCTAATCAATGCCTGAGTTCAGGGTGTCTCTCTCTTCTGCTAGAGCTGATGATATTGTAAGTAGCCTAAAATAAATCCTTTCCCTGCACTACTTTAGGTGTTTATTTGCAAGAAAGCTCAGGGCACAGCCAGTGACTAAAAAGTTGAAAATCAGTTTCTCCTTCATTTTACATTGTAGTAATTTGAGATTTTTTTAGATCCCCTCCTATATTCTGTGACAGGATGTAGGGCTGTAAGAAGTTTGCGATAACATTTATTTACAGGGAACTAGATGTCTCAGAGGAGTCATAATGGAATGTGGAGCCTTACACCAGCTGATGGCGGTTTGATGCCCCTTGTGTGAAAAGAATTAGTGGTCTTGATCTGGTTCACATGGCAATTAGTACTAATTAGCCCTCTTGTTGGCAGCTTCAACCCAAGGAACAATAGTTTAGTGGGCCCTGGATACCAAGATATCTCCTTATTCATAGAGGAGGAGGTTCCTACATTTGAGGGCTAGAGTGAATTGGCAGGACAGGGTGGGGAAGTCTTGGACTGCCACTGTTCAGACTGTACCTATATTCTGGATAGAGGAATTCAGTCTTCAGAGCTGCAAATCTCACACCTTTCACATTAATCTGAAAGGGAAAAAAATGGAACTTTCCAAAACTCATGGGATTACCTGTAAAGTGGTGTATTTAAATTAACCCCTAAGCATATTTGGAATGCATGTGGGGTCATGGTTCCTGGAAAGAACCAGGAGAATAGGAAAGTGACTTGAAAGTACTTATTTCCTCTTTTGCTGTTGAAAGCTTTTAGACAGGTGCTTTGTCTCCTAACAAATTTCCCTGACGTTGTGCCATTGCTGCTATATGTGGACTCTAATACCATAGAAATAAATAACATATATATATCCTCTGCTGTTTACAGAAAGATCCTTTCAAGTTTACTGCTACTAGGCATCTCAGCATAGACACACACTTGTCCACTCACCTTTTCCATCCATCCAACATTTTGCTCCTGTCAAACACGAGCCTTTTCCTCATAAAACAATAGCAGTTACAGGCAGTTAAAAAAGTGAGCAGCCTTCCCTAAAATTGTAGTTGTCATGCTATGGCTTTTGGCTATGATGTCCTTTGTCTGTTTAGCTTACGTTCTTTTTGGAGCTTGTCATTCCTCTTGTGGGTCAGCTGTGAAACCATCCAAGTTATTTAGGATAGTCTGTTTCTGGGTGTAATGAAATAACATTTTCTGTGTTTGCCCATGTGCTCAGAAAGCTGCTGCGGGAGGATCAGCTTGAGGCTGTGACAAAAGCAGCCCAGCTGGAAGAGTTGGAGAGAAGGAAAAGGCTGGAGCAGCAGCGAAAGGATTATCCGGCAGCCATCCCCACTGTACCGTTAGAGTTTCTTCCAGGTAAATAGAGAGGGGCGTTCACTAAAGCAAGTTTTAAGGGTAGCAGCTGAAGAGGAGCAGAAAGTGGTACTCTCCCTAGCCCAGGGGTGGGCAAACTATGGGCATCTGGCCCATCAGACCTTTCCAGCCCTTAAGCTCCTGCTGGGGAGCGGGGTTGGGGGCTTGCCCCGCTCCTGCACTACAGACAGGGAGCAAGGTCGGGGGGCTTGCCCCTCTCCGTGAATGCCGTGGCTCCACGCAGCTTCTGGGAAGCATTGGCATGTCCCCCCTCCGGCTTCTGCACATAGGGGCAGCCCCCACCCCAACTGCTGGCTCTGTAGCGCCCATTGGCCGGAAACAGTGGCCAATGGGAGCTGCAGGGGTGGCGCGTGCAGACGGGGCAGCTCGCAGAGCCACCTGGCCACATCTCCATGTAGGAGCCGGAAGGGGGACATGCCGCTTCTTCCGGGAGCTGCGAGAGGTAAGTGCCGCCCGGAGCCTACACCTCTGACCTCCTCCCACACCCCAACTCCCTGTCCCAGCCGTGATCCCCCTCCCGCACTCCGAACCCCTTAGCCCCAGCCCCCTCCCAAACCCATCTTGAACCCCTCATTTCTGGCCCCATCCTGGAACCTGCACCCCCAGTCCAGAGCCCATACCCCCTCCAACACCCCAACCCCTTACCTCAGCCTGGAGTCCCTTCCCATACTCCGAACCCCTTTGTTCCACCCCCAGCCAAGAGCCCCCTCCCTCACCTGAACTCCTCATTTCTGGCCACGCTCCCAGCCGGAGCCCTCACCCCAACCCTCAATTTTGTGAACATTCATGGCCTGGCATACAATTTCCATACCCAGATGTGGCCCTTACGCCAAAAAGTTTGCCCACCCCTGCCCCAGTCCCACACTCAAACCAAAGTCTGTGTTTTGACATGTCAAAACAGAACATCACTCTGAGTAGTTGGTGCAAACGCTCACACTTCTTTCTTTCATGTTTTGACCAGCAGTGAAATACTGGACAATGTAGATATTTAAATTAGAACAGCTAGGCTTCAGAGTCAACACCCATTGAAATGAATAAGGCAGTTCACACCTCTCAGAGCTATTTTTCCAGGCTGTCTGCAGACCCATGGAGACAACATTGTATTAGTTATGCTCTCTTCACATTTTAAAAATGTTTTTCACAAACATAAAGACTTAAGAGTAACCACAAGATTGCAATGCCGGGAAAAGGTGACCACAGCTGGCCCCATTTAGCCCCCAAGCCTAAGCACTTGTGCTTTCTCTACAGGATGTAGTGCAAAGTAAGGAAAAGGGAACTTTATTCCCCTTGTTGTATGGTACTGGATGGTTAAAAGATTATCCTGTTTTTCTCAGCTTTTGGAACGAAATGGGCTTTGGAGTCTCAGGGCTTGACTACACTTGCGAGTTACAGCTCAATAAAGGAGCCCCGGGCACCCTAGCTCACTCCCCGTCCACACTGGCAAGGCACGTAGAGCGCTCTGATTCCGCGGCTACAGCGCTGCTGGTACTCCACCTCAGCGAGAGGAATAACGTTTGCTGCGCCTTGGCTACAACGCCCGGGCATCAATGTGAACGAGGTGTTGGGTTACTGCGCTCTGATCGGCCTCCGAAAACGTCCCATAATCCCCTTAAGTCAAGTGGCCACTCTTGTCATTGTTTTGAACTTCTGTAGGAATGCGGAAATGCCCTTTCAAAGCTCCGTTTCTGACAGCTGGCATGCAAGCCATTAGTGTGGAATGCTGTGAGTGAGAGGGGCAGGGGGGGCAGGAAAGGGGGTCTGCTGCTGTCTGAACTTACAAGACAACATGCTCTCAGCCCCCCAAAACCCCACACTCTCTCCCCCCACATACACACAACACACTCCCTGTCACACTCCACCTCACCCCCCATTTGAAAAGCACGTTGCAGTCACTTGCATGCTGGGATAGCTGCCCATAATGCATTGTTCCCAGTGCCTCTGCAAGTGCCACAAATGTGGCCATGCCAGTGCACAAGCAGTTGTCAGTGTGGACAGACTGCAGCGCTTTCCCTACTGCACTCTCTGAAGGCGGGTTTAACTCACTGCGCTCTACATCTGCAAGTGTAGCCATGCCCTCAGTGAGGAATATACTCCATACATGGCTTATAATAGGGAGCTTCCCAACAATGGGAATTTTGTTTAGACAGAAGCATTGAGCACATTGAGGTGTGGAAAAGGAGGTGAAATGACCCGCTAAGCTGAGACATAGCAGTAGGTTAAACAGCAAGAGTTGATTATGGAAAATCCCAGGACTGATTGACTGGAGCAAGTGTAGAAGGGAATGTTGACTTAACTCCGAACAGTTTTGTATCTTTCCTGATTATTATTAGTATTGCTAACTATTGTTTACTATTTTTGTGTAGAAGAAATAGTTTTAAGAACAGCGGAGGCCACTCAGCTTCCACCTCAAGTCCTAGCTGAGGAAGTGATCTGCTTGGATAGCACCAGCAGTGGCAGTGAAGATGACACGAAAGGCATACTACATAGCATTAAAGATGGTAAGGCTCACAACCAACCTATCACACATCCCTGTATCTCCCAGATGGTCCCATTTACCCAGTTGCATCCAGCCAGATCTCCCACAAAGCTGTCTGTCTTCAGATTTTATGTATCTAAAGGTTTTTTTATGAATGTAGTGCTGATTCTGGTAGTCCCACTCCCAAATTGTCCTTAATTAACCTTTCCAAAATGAGCCGAAGCACCTTGGGCCAAGCATTGGCTACAAACTGTATTTGAATATTCAAATTTGCATTTGAAATTGGTATTTTTGAGTCCTTTGCTGAAAATTAACAGAATTTGACTCCTGTCTACAAGTCAGTGAAAAGTTAATGCCCCCTCCCGCCTCTGGCTCTTTCACAGAAGTAATCGAATTGAGTTCAGGAGAGGATGAGGCCCTCCAGATTGTGGACAGCAGCGACTCTGCCAACGAGGGGGAAGATGGGGATGGTACTGAAGAGAGCAGTGGCTCTCATGTGAATGACGCCTTAAATCAGTCGGATTCTCTGGGGCAGGTCATTGTCAACATCAACCATCCACCCAATGAAGAGGACATTTTCCTGGCTCCGCAGCTTGCACGGGCAGTAAAGCCTCACCAGGTACAGGAAGTCGAGGCCCAGAACACACAAGGACTTCAGCAAAACCTCCTCCTTATCCCAGGAGCTGAAATCCATGCTGTTGGTGTCATGTGGGTTGATGGTTTGCTATAGTGATGTTATTGGCAGAGCTGCTGCCCTGAAGCTTGTGGCCAGGATTTGTGGCAGTGCCCAGTGCAGACAGTTAAACGATGGAGAGAAATTAGAGGAGATCCTGAGCCCCATATTTCTTTGACTATTATTATCTGATAAGCAGGCTCTTGACATCTTAGTCCTAGAGCCTGTGCTGTTACGTTGTCAGAATATGTAGAAATACGAATATTTTCACCTTTATAACGTCATTGTTTGTAAATCAAATTCCTTCAAGTGTCAAATGCAAAGTATTTAGAATTATTAGAGTAGCGTGATGCCCGGAAAAGTTTCAAAACCAGATATTATCATAGAATATTAGGGTTGGAAGGGACCTCAGGAGGTCATCTAGTCCAACCCCCTACTCAAAGCAGGACCAATCCCCAGTCAGATTTTTGCCCCAAATGGCCCCCTCAAGAACTGAACTCACAACCCTGGGTTTAGCAGGCTTGAGGTATAGCTCAAACCACTGAGCTATCCCTCCCCCCTTGTATTGATAGAGATTTTTCCCCTCTACCTCATGCTTCGATGAGCATTATTTTATCAAATTATTTAAGAACAAAAAACCAACCCAAAGACTGTAGGTTCTGCACAAGCATAAGAATGATCAGGATCATCTTTTCAGAAAGTTTTTTATAAGGAATTCTATTGAGTCCTTGCAGCTGAAAATACTGCAATGAATCTTTAATTTCCCCTTGTGTATTTATATGCCATATAAACTCATACAGCATATATGTCAATCTCCATTTTGTTGTTTTCCATCGCTTCTTTGGCAACTCTTCCATTATTTTCTCTAGATTGGTGGGATCCGGTTCCTGTATGATAATCTGGTGGAATCTCTGGAGAGATTTAAAAGCAGCAGTGGGTTTGGGTGTATCTTGGCCCATAGCATGGGGCTGGGCAAGACCATCCAGGTCATCTCTTTCTTGGATGTACTTTTCCGGCACACGGAGGCAAAGACTGTCCTTGCCATTGTACCTGTAAGTAACCTGTGTGAAGCAGTGTCAGGACTTGCTTTTTTTATTGTTGTGGGGAGATGGATGGATTGGTCCTTTATACCTTAGAGAGAGCCCTCAGGTACCCTCACTCCCATTTTTACTGCTTTCATTCCTCCCATCCTTGAGATTTTGTATCATGGCCCATTCTTTCTAGCTGAGGACAGCTGGATGTGATTCCCAGGCCCCAGTTAACTTTGAGTTCTAAGTGCTAGGTGACTGAATTTTGTGGTCTGAGAACTACTTTCTCAGTCCTTTGGGTGCATTTTTTTCCTCCCTAGGTAAACACTCTCCAGAACTGGCTGGCAGAATTCAACATGTGGCTCCCCGCACCTGAAACCCTCCCTGCTGATTATAACCCAAAAGAAATTCAGCCACGCTTCTTCAAAGTCCATATCCTGAATGATGAACACAAGTAGGTGCCATGAATGCCCCTCCTGAGCAATTAATGTGCTTCTCATGGAGTTGTATTATCAGTGTCTCTGTAGCACTGCTGCAGTCTGTTCATTTGATCTGATTCCATGCTCTGTCCTTTTAGTTTCTCTCCCTCTGTACGTCTGCAGTATATGCACTTGCGTGAAGATTTCAGTACATTGAAAAGGTGCATCTTTTAATGAGGGGTTAGAATTCTCTCATTCCTTATTTATACTCTCCTCCATCATGGTTGTCAACTCAGCTCCACGTTTCCCCTCGTGCATTGCGATGAGAAAATTCAAATGCCAGACCTTGTGCTATGTATGGATTGGCCAGTAGAGAGTGCATTGTTTTGTCTATGGTGGGTACTTTCCTCCAGCCTCTTGGCCCATATGCATGATTGCTATTGAATCTTCTATTTGGCTTTTCCGGGAATTTTCACTTTCCTCTCTGATTCCTTCTTGCAGACATTTTAACGGTTACTCAGTTTTGCTGTGCCTGAGGGCTTCTAAATGAGGTAGCATTCCTACACAGAAGGGAGAGATCATTTAAGGCAGAGTATTGTCCTTTTCATCTTACACAGTGTGTATTTTTGGCTGCTGCAGCTCTGCTTGACTCTTGGTCACTTTGTCTCATGCAATCTGGTGAGATTTATATTAATCTCAGGGCACTCATAGTTCACCTGGCATTTACACATACTTGGCCGCTGAGGTCCTCACCTCACGAGAGGAATATACTTCCTATTCAATTGTTATTATTTCGAGCCTCTTATGTGCATCTCATATTGGATTGGGGATTACCATGCTCTGGTGTATGAGAAAGGTGGAGTGGACAGCCTCGTATCTGAGCCTGTCCTTAATATTGGTGGGAGGGAAAGGAAATAATTCACCTAACTCTCAGATTGCTGGATAGGTGTGTGATAAGTAGTAGAGTAAGACAGCCACATACATCAGTACCTCATGCAAACACGTGCTTTGGAGAGGTCTCTTTCCTAACACTTCCCATAAGAGGATTCCATTGCTCTGTGAAATCTGATTTAGGTTCATATACAGCAAACTTCTTCATGAGGCCACTAACATCCTATAATGGTTCACCTTTCTCTACCATGTTACCCTCAGTGTGCTGGAAGCTTCTACAAGGTCTTCATGTAAAAGGGCTTCATTGCACTTGCCTGCTGGTTTGGTCTGATCCCAGCATATGTTTTAAGTCATTTGAAAAGGTCCTTTCCTTTAGCAGGCATCCGTTTCAGAGAGTTCAGATGTATCCAAGGAAGAGGTCTCATTTTTTGTACGTTTGTTTTTCTAGGACGACTGCTGCCCGTGCAAAGGTGGTGACTGACTGGGTGACGGATGGCGGGGTGCTGCTGATGGGCTATGAGATGTACCGTCTCCTCTCACTGAAGAAGTCCTTTGCCACTGGCAGGAAGAAGAAAACAAAGAAACAAACTGGCCCTGTCATTATCGACTTAGATGAGGAGGACCGGCAGCAGGAGCTTCTGAAAGGTGGGAGGCGAGTCGTGCTGGGAAATAACCTCCTCTCTACAGAATTGCAGCTGGGAGATTCTGCTAAAGCCAACTGGCTCCATGAGCAAATGGTCACTTGGCAGCAGAAAATAGTTAGTTTATTGTACATAGGCACCAACGTCAGAGGTGGTTATCTTTAACACAGTCAATATATTTGCTAACAGCTTATTCGTGTGTAGGTTCTGAATGAATTCAGTGGTAGCAAAAGATGCAGGAGCGACTCAGCTAGAAACTGAAGTCCCCCAATTTTTATGCAGAGCAGGTGCAGAATAGGTAGCTGCCTATCAGCATCACTGATCTGAACCAACCCTATTCTAGAAGGATCATTCTTGGAATTAGAAAGGTGTTCATACCCATTCAGTCTTTGATTTCTCCTCTGAGGATGCAAATAAAGGAGCCAATGAGTACGTTTTGCTAGTGGAAGACGTGTACGAGAAGGACCACTAGGAACTAGACTGAGACTCCCAACTTGCTTCGCCTAGGCCACTGAATAAACATCACGTGACAGTGACTCGGGTCACTACCAACCTAGGTCAGATTGGAGCTGATGGCCCTGTAGCCCTTTCCCAATTCCCGGAGCCATCCTGGCTCCCTGCAAAAAATTAGTTTTAGAGAGCCAAGGTGGGTGAACTAATATCTTTTATTGGACCAGCTTCTGTTGGTGAGAGAGACAAGCTTTTGAGCTTACACAGAGCTCTTCCTCAGTCTCAATCCTGCTCTCTAATATCCTTCAGGTCTGAAGAAGAGATCTGTGTAAGCTTGCAAGGTTGTCTCTCTCCCCAACAGGAACTGGGCTAGTAAAAGGTATTACCTCACCCACCTTGTCTCTCTCATATCCTGGGACCAGGCCAGCTGCAATAACACTACAAACAAGTAGTAGTTTTTTCAACTTTCATAATTACTCATTTTTCCTTCTGGAGAGCTACGTGAAGCAGGAACATCAGCTGACCAAGTAACTCTCAATGTTCCTTTCCCTTAGGGATCGAGAAGGCTTTATCCCGCCCTGGTCCAGATGTAGTTATCTGTGATGAGGGACACCGGATAAAGAATTGCCATGCCAGCACCTCCCAGGCCCTGAAGAACATCCGCTCCAGGCGGCGGGTGGTACTGACAGGCTACCCGCTCCAGAACAACCTGATTGAGTACTGGTGCATGGTAGACTTTGTCCGTCCTGACTTCTTGGGTACGCGGCAGGAGTTCAGCAACATGTTTGAGCGCCCCATCCTGAACGGGCAGTGTATTGACAGTACGCCGCAGGATGTCCGTCTCATGAGGTACCGCAGTCATGTCCTGCATAGTCTGCTGGAGGGGTTTGTGCAGAGGTGAGTCCACATCAAGTGTTCAGTAATGTAGTCTGTGCAGTCAGCTCCTTGATCATAGTTTAGCCATACTGATTGAGGAGTGTATTCATTACAGCAATTCCTGTTGTCTTCCTGAGCTTGATTTTTACCTTGGATTCCCTGTTGTCCTTTAAGGAGATTGTAGACATACAGGAGAAATCTTAGAGAGGACCCCAGAGTTAGCACCTGCATGTTTCTCTCAAAATCACTTTGTCTGGTTTAGTCTGTCAGTTAAGAAGTGATCTTTGGGGGCTTCTCCCTGACTTAGTGGCAGGTGTAAAGTTGTCAGTACTGTCCTGTGGGACTGGTAGAGGGAGCACGTGCAGATGGAGGGCAGCACAGTGTTCCCTAACTTCCTTTATTAGACGTATTAGTAGGTGATTGGTAGGTGCATTTCTGTATCATCTTCCATCCAAGGATCTGAAAGCATTTTACAAACCCCAAACAATGTAAGCATCACAGTTCTCTTACGGGGGAGAAGAGCAGGGGGACTAGAAATCCTCCCCGTTTTACAGATGAGGACCCAGAGGCACAGAAGGAGTAAGTGATGTGGCCTGAGCAAGTCATTGGCGAAAACAGAAATAGACATCAGGTCTCTTAATTTCCAGTGCAGCGTTTCAGTCACAAGCGCATCCTTCCTGATTTAGCACCACGGTTAGCAAGACCTTCATCCCCTTTCTTATCACTATCCTGGGGTATTATAATGCTTGCTGTTTTGGTAATAGAGCTTACTGTACTTTTTATTTGGCGTCAGTTGTAATGTCTTTTGAGTGTCCTGCATTAGAAACACTCACAACTAGAGTTCCTTCTCTTTGCAGTCATCAGAAATCTTACCCTGAAGGCAGCCCCTGAGACGCTAGCCCTGAACATTCTTTCTCTCTTCTGATCTTCCTTTCTTGATTGCTTCTGTAGGAGAGGCCATAACGTACTAAAGGCTCAGCTTCCCTATAAAGAAGAACATGTCATTCTGGTACGTCTGTCAAAAATCCAACGGGCTCTCTACACAGAGTTCATGAACCGGTTCCGGGATGCAGGCAACAGTGGCTGGCTGGGATTGAACCCACTCAAGGCTTTCTGCGTCTGTTGTAAGGTGGGTATTGGCAAGAGAGTAGCTTCTCCTGTAGTATACAGGGAAAGGGTAGGAGGCTGTGTCAAAATATTGGCAAGAAGAGTGATGTAGATATAGTACAAGTGCAGTATCTTGGTGCATCTTAAGCAATAGTGTGCAAGTCCCTGTGCATGATGTAATATAGTCTCCTGATACTATCATTATCACAGGGGGGGGGATAGCTCAGTGGTTTGAACATTGGCCTGCTAAACCCAGGGTTGTGAGTTCAGTCCTTGAGGAGGCCATTTAGGGCTCTGGGGCAAAAATCTCAGGGGATTGGTCCTGCTTTGAGCAGGGAGTCGGACTAGATGACCTCTTGAGGTCCCTTCCAACCCTGATATTCTATGATTCTATGATTATTCCCATGTTAAAGATGGGGAACTGAGTCACAGTGTTTAATTGACCTGCCCAAATTCATGCAAACAGTCTGTGGCAGAGCCAGGAATTGAACCCAGATGATCCAAGTCCCAGCCTTTAATAGCAAGACAATCCTTCGTTTCCCAGAGTGCAAACAACATGCTGCATACTTTGTGTTTGCATACGCATGTGTGTGCCTTGTGTATGTTCATTCATCAGTCACCAAACAGAGGAGCTTTAAGATAATTAAAATTAGTAACATGTCTTGGTTGAAACAGCATATACCTTGTGCTGTGACAAAATCGCACTTTCCTTTTTACTTGTTGACTGGAATCTGCCTAGCTTCTATAGCAGGCAAAGTTTTAGTCCACGCTAGTCAACTACAGAGGACTTCAGATGACACAGGCAGAGTCCCTGGTATTAAATATTCTAATGCGGTGAGACCTGCTTAATTTGTGGTGCCTTACAAACTCCCTTTCAGCTGAATTTGGAGGGGAATAATTAGATTAACAAATCGCTGGTGCATTCCTGCAGGGGAATTAGCATTTGACTGCATGTGAGGTGCTGTAAATCCACAGGTGCCTTGGTTGGGTTTGTGCTAGTGCAGTGTTACCTTTTACCTTTTCTTCATCTCTCAGATCTGGAATCACCCAGATGTGCTGTATGAGGCGCTGCAAAAAGAGAATCTGGCAAATGAGCAGGACCTGGATGTGGATGACCTTAGCACAGCTGGAACTAATTCTCGCTGTCAGCCACAGGGAATAAAAGTCAAAACAGAGGCCAATGCTTTGGCATCACCAGTTGGAGAAGCTACCAACAGCAAGTTCCTTCAGGGCATTGGCTTCAACCCCTTTCAGGAGAGAGCAAATCAAGTAGTTACTTACGAGTGGGTGAGTACCAACCTCAGAGCTAGGAGTCTCATGGCTTTTTTTCAATAAACAGGGGCTGAATGCTTAATTGGTCAAAGGCCCATGACCTTTTTGTTGGGGGCAGGGCACGGATTATAAATTGGAAAAAAGCAGTGGAAAAAAACCTTGCTTTTAGTTCTTGGACTTTCTCACCTGCCACAGCGTGCTTTGGAGGATAGGATTATAATTCAAAATGATCTGTACAAACTGGAGAAGTGGTCTGAAGTAAGTAGGATGAAATTCAATAAGGACAAATGCAAAGTACTCCACTTAGGAAGGAACAATCAATTGCACACATACACAATGGGAGATGACTGCTGAGGAAGGAGTACTGCGGAAAGGGATCTGGGGGTCATAGTGGAGCACAAGCTAAATATGAGTCAACAGTGTAACACTGTTGCAAAAAAAGCAAATATCATTCTGGGATGTATTTAGCAGGAGTGTTGTAAGCAAGACACGAGAAGTAATTCTTCAGCTCTACTCCACATTGATTAGGCCTCAACTGGAGTATTGTGTTCAGTTCCGGGCACCACGTTTCAGGAAAGATGTGGACAAATTGGAGAAAGTCCAGAGAAGAGCAACAAAAATGATGAAAAGTCTAGAAAATATGACCTATGAGGGAAGATTGAAAAAATTGGGTTTGTTTAGTCTGGAAAAGAGAAGTCTGAGAGGGGACATAAGTTTTCAAGTACATAACAGGTTGTTACAAGGAGGAGGGAGAAAAATTATTATTTTTAACCTCTGAGGACAGGCCAAGAAGCAATGGGCTTAAATTGCAGCAAGGGAGATTTAGGTTGGACATCAGGAAAAACTTCCTAACTGTCAGGATGGTTAAGCACTGGAATAAATTGCCCAGAGAGGCTGTGGAATCTCCATCATTGGAGATTTTTAAGAGCAGGTTAGATAAACGCCTGTCAGGGATGGTCTAGATAATACTTAGTCCTGCCTTGAGTGCAGGGGACTGGACTAGATGACCTCTCGAGGTCCCTTCTAGTCCTATGAGTCTATGATCTCTCCTATGAAGCTCTGTCTTGCTCTCTGTCTTGATTAGTGTGTATAAAAGGCTACTAATGGGAATTATGAGACCACTGTACAGCTGGCACTGTGCTTTACACCTTGTTTTCATCAGACCTGGATGGTGCAGTGTCTGTGTTTTCTCACCAGCATAGCTGAGATCAGGACTTGGATGAGAGTGAGATGGCTGAAACTTAAGCAGAATAAGGCAATGGTGATGCTAGTGGGCATCTTGAGGATATGGCAGAAGTGATTCCTGTTCTTGTACTCAAGAGTTTTTGTCTACCTATTGCCCAAGAAATCTGCAGTTTGAAACTCCTGGATCCTCTGTGGCTTTGGGAGTCAGCAGTGGCCAAAACCACCCCTTTCATCTGGACCTACCTGGATGCTTGTGGCCTCTCTTCTGGATCCAGACTGTGCCACAGTAATTTATTCCTCTGTCACCTTGAGACAGAGTTGTTTTAACATGCTCCACAAGGGGCTACCTTTTTGAAGATCACTTGGAAGCTACAGCTGTCAGAATGCCTCAGCTAGATTCCACTGGCTGTCTTCACCTTTTATACTAGTTCTCCAGGAATTGCACTGGTTTCCTGTTCTCTTCCAGATGCAATTCAGGGCATTGACTTTGTAGACTGAAGTCCTATGAGGGCACTTGGAGACTGCTGTTTCCTGTGAATTGCCACAGCAGTTTTCACGCTCAAGCTAACAGTCCCCAGACTTAAATGACAGGGGTGATGGCCAGTTATTCTCAACATGGGGATGTGTGCGTCTGGAACTTGGGAGGGCTATGTGGAGATTTGGGTCTTTGTATAGGGTACATGAGCCTGGAGCCTCTTATGGAAAGTGCGTTTTATAGAACTAACCAGTGACTGAGTACCTCCCCATGTAACCGAGTCTCTTGTTTCTGGGTAGGCCAAGGACATCTTGTGTGATTACCAAACAGGAGTTTTGGAGAACTCGCCCAAGATGGTGTTACTGTTCCACCTGATTGAGGAAAGCGTGAAGCATGGAGACAAGATCTTGGTCTTCAGGTAAGAGGAAGTATCAATGGCTGCTCCTCTGAGCCCTGAGCAATGGTGTGTTTGGAGATTAGATAGTGGTAGAATGAGACTGATGGTGTTTCCCCCATAACAGCTGCCCACTGCTATGCAATGTTGTTTGGTCTTTCCCCATTGTTTGGTTTAATCTTTTTTGTTGTCCATTGATTTTTGTAGTCTCTTCATCCGTATAGCTGTCAGTGGTAAGGGGGTGTCCCGTGCTAGCAGGGGAAAGATGGAGTTCTGCTGTTCTAGTTACACTGTTAGGGGCTTTCCTGAGCAGAGACCTTGATTTTTGCAGCCAGAGTCTGTCCACATTGTCTGTCATTGAGGAGTTCTTGGCCAAGAGACCAATGCCCAATCCTTCAGGCTCAGATGTGCAAGGCGTTCATAACTGGGTCCGAAATCTCAACTATTACAGTGAGTACAGACTCCTCCTTCCTTCACCTGGGACCCTATGTGATCCTCTGCGGCTGGGCTAACCTCTTGATGTTGCAGCGATTTCCTCCGGTTTCTCTCCACACTTACCTGTGCTTTTCCGTGGGCGTGCAGATCTGTTTTTCTTTCTTAGCCGTTTTCAGATCGATTTGTTTGAGTTATCTTGGGTGCATGTTTTTAGTTTTGAGTTTTCCCTCCTGTTCTAGTCTTTGTCCCCTTCAGTAGCTGACTTTTGTCCCAGGGCAACAGGAGTGTTTAGGGTAGCTGGATGGACATGGTGTCCCTGAGAGCTCCTGGCAAGCATGCTAGGTGTGTATAAACTGCTCTAACTCCTCTTTTAACTCAAAGTCTGGGTGGCAGCATCTCTTCATCATGAGTGAGTTCTGCCCATGACCACAAGTATGCACTGTCCTTCTGCACTCTTCTTCTCTGATTCCTCTGCATATGCTCATGTTTGGTCCAGTGGGGTTTTGCCAGCGGCTTGCGTTGTTTTTGTGCTATCCCAGCTCAATGGGTCTATTATATACGGTACCTATTACCAATACTGGTATTTCAGGCTTTTCTGACTGGTACTGCAGACTTCTTACCTAAATGATGAGCCTCTGTGTAGGATCCCAGTGCAGTACAACTGCTCGTCTTTGGTTTAGCTGTATGCATTGTAGCTCATTGTGGAACTTGGGCTATGCAAGACTCCTGTTTTGCACTCATGCGATATTGCAGCTAGACACAGCCCGAGCTCCCTGGCTCACTACACTGTGTATGTTTGACTGGGGGGATGTGGGCATTGGGTTGAACAGGTGAGGGCTTGTTGTGATAAGCTGGTTCAATTGCCTGAAATGGCTGGAAGCTCTGCCCTAGTTGGATCTCTATGGAGTCTGCAGGGAAATGGCATTCTTCACAGTGCAGGCACTCTAAGAACCAGACGGGAACTGTTTTGTTTTGATGGATCCCACACTACAAAGGGTTTTTAAATACCCCTCTAATTTTCTTACCAGGACTGGATGGCAGCACTTCTGCCTCAGAAAGGGAACGATTGATTAACCAGTTCAATGACCCCAGCAACAGCTCTGTTTGGCTCTTCCTTTTGTCCACACGGTGAGTTGGCCACCTGCCTGGAACGGAGGGGTGAAAGAGTGGGTTTCATTGATGTGGTGGAGGCTATTCAGACCAGAGAATTTTTTGCACTTGCTCTGTTTGAAAGATTTGGCTTAAGACCATACAGGATGGTAACTCCTTAAAGTATAAAAGTATTGAAGATTGGGAAGAAAAATTATTTTGAAACTTAATTTTTGTTTCGTTTAAGAGCTGGGTGTTTGGGTGTCAACCTGATTGGAGCAAACAGAGTGGTGGTGTTTGATGCTTCTTGGAACCCGTGCCATGACGCACAAGCAGTGTGCCGGGTGTACCGCTACGGACAAAGGAAGCCATGCCACATTTACCGACTGGTTTCGGATTACACCCTGGAGAAGAAAATCTATGATCGCCAGGTCTCCAAGCAGGGGATGTCAGGTAGGCTTGAACACTTTTGCCAATACGTCATCTTGCTTACTTTCCTTATACTCTGTAGTCCATGAACGGAGTATGTATGATTTTGGTAATGCTTCCTTTTGTCTGACACACACCCACACCCATCTTGACACGTACACAAAAATCAAGTCCAGGGAAATAGTACAGCCTCTTTTGCTTTATGGAGGTGAGAATGGAGATCTCAGCTGTTATCCAGAACTTTAAAATAATTTAACAGAATCTGGTGGTTGTAGTCCCTGGAAACCTGAGTCCCTGGTTAGTCACTATAAACTTTTGAGCCTTTTTCAGTGGTTCTGGCTCGCCAGTTACTCATCTTCGCCTTTGCAGCTGCCTTTTTATCACAATGTCCACATAATATTTTCAGCCTTCTGATGTGCAAGGGCGAGGTGGGGAACTTCATCAACCATATTGTATGTACAGTATCTTCAGCTTCTAGGTTTGTGTATGCCATGATATTAATGGCCCTCATCACCTTACTGTAATATATGGAAAACAAAGCATTCCCTAGCCTGATTTGTGTCAATATTCAAACACCTGCATGGTCATGTCTCAAAATGCAGTGGAATGATTCCTGTCCATCCGCAGATATTCACAGCAGGGTGCTGTGGAAAGCACAGATTAAGAGCTGGGAAATTGAGTACAGCAGAGAGCAGTAAACTGTTTCCTCCTTACTCTGAACGATGCATTCCATCCATTCTCCAGATCGTGTTGTGGATGATCTGAATCCAGTGCTGAACTTCACCCGGAGGGAGGTGGAGAACCTGCTGCACTTCGTAGAAGAGGAGTCTGATCCTGCCCAGCTGGCATTGGACCCAAACAAGATGAAGGAGTCTGTCTTACAGCTAGCCTGTCACAAATACCCTCACCTTATCACCAAGGTAAGAACAAAGATACACAATGCTGCTTCCAGATATCATTGCCAATTAGGGATGACACTGAGCTCAATGAGTAACTGTCAGCCCCAGGAGAAAATGGAGCTGCCTGTGTTGTGATACCTTGGTTAAGATAAGAGTATTCCAAAACAATATTAGTTATAAGGGACTGTGCATTTCTCGAGACGAGTCCATGATCAGTGTCAGGTATCAGGAAAACTGTTGTTCCAACCAAGACCTGAGGTTCATGTGCAGATTTCCTTAGGCCTTTGGTAGATACTCCTGGGGGAATCACGCACCGAATTTATGTCCCCCGCAGATTTCTTTGCTTCCCTGCAGAAAAACGACTTTCTGATGAGGAAGCAAAGAGAAGTCACAAGAGCGGTCATGTGACCTTTCCCAGCAGTATGTTTTGGGTGCCCAGGGCAGCTGGCAGAGACGTAAATCACTGTGGGGCAGGGGGCAGGACGGGGGAAGACCCGGCTGGTGGCTCAGCTGTTAGTCCCGGCTGGGCTGGGGAGGACAGGACTTCCTCTTCCCCTGCACAGCATCCGGGGCTGGGTCAGACCCACCCCTAGATTTCTCCCCCAGCTGCAGGAATCTCTGCAAACTCCCTCCCTACCCCCACCACTTCCTGCCCCCATTGCTCCTCAGCTGCAGGGGGAGGGATCACTGTACAGGGAGCTGCTCCCCCATTTGCCCAACTGCCGTGTATCCAGACCCCCTCATACCCAGACCCTCCCGCTGAGCCTCAACACCCGCACTCAGAACCCCCCTGAGGAGCCCCCTGCCGATGGACCACCCCGATGAGCCACCTGCACCCAGATCCCCACCCCACCGAGCCCCAACCAGCTGCACCTGGATCGCCACCCCACTGTGTCCCACTCCCCCAGCATCTGCCTCCCCCATTGAGACCCCCACACGCTCTGCCAAGCTCTCTCTCTCTCCCACACCCAGACCTTCCCAGGCCCCACCCACTGAGCCCCAACCACCTTAACCTGGACCCCACTGCATCATTCCATTACCATTGCATCCAGATCCCCTGCACACCTGGATCCCCCACTGAACCTCCCACACCCAGTTGGCCCCACACAGAACCCTCTCAATCCACACCTGGATCCTCCCACACTAAGCCCCTCCACACTTGGATTCTGCCAGGCTGAGCCTGCCTGCCCACACCTAGGTGCACCTCGCACAGAGGGGCAGGGCACTGGGGTGTTTCTGGGGCAGGCCCAGTCTTTGCTCTATGTCAGGGTTGGGTGCAGCCTCACCGCTGAGTCTGTCCTCCGGGGGGAGCTGCAGAGTGATCTACCACTTCTGTGCAGCCAGTGGCCTGTGCTCTCCAGTGCCATGCTGGAGCCTCCACATTTCTTTGACAAATAAAATCTGCAGAATTTTGCAGAATTTTAAAATATTGTGCACAGAATTTTTAATTTTTTGGTGCAGAATGCCCTCAGGAGTAGGTAGAGCATCTAGGAAGAACACAGTTTGGGGTAGTTTGGTTAGGGCTGTTTGAGGAGAGAAGAAATGAAGGACTGTGTCTGCCTGTCTGTCTCTCTATACAGAGATTCATGGTTAAAAGGAAAGCCTGCTATGGGGCATTTAGTGCAGTAATGGAATTGCTCCATTTATATGCTATCGTATTGCACGTGTTGTGGGTATTGTGAATAAGCATGTTCCTGTGAGTTTTCTGTGGTGAGATCATTGTGGAGTTTGTGCATAGGTTCTTTACAAGAAGTAACCATATGTGCCTATTGCACTAGTTTCGAACTCTTCTTCAAGAGCCCACCCAGAATACTGCCAAGAGCCTGCCAATTGCCATTTTATCCTGCCTGGGATACAGGGAGGGACTGCTGTCATTTGTGTTCGTCTACTGCCCTCTTGTGGTATGTTGGTGTCTAAGTATGTTTATGTGCTGTGACCATAGGAGCCTTTCCAGCATGAGTCGCTGCTGATTGACCGGAAGGAGCACAAGTTGACCAAGGCAGAGAAGAAGGCAGCAAAGAAGAGCTATGAGGAAGAGAAGCGAGCATCCGTCCCCTACACCCGTCCATCCTATGCACAGTATTACCCAGCCAGTGACCAGAGCCTGACAAACATCCCTGCCTTCAGTCAAAGGAATTGGTGGGTGCTTATTTCTTTCCATGTTCTGCTGAGGTCTTCAATCGAGGGGACAGGCAGGGGCAGGAAAAACAGCTGGGGTAGATGAAAACTAACCTGTTATCCTGGGCATTCTCACTTGGCTCCTAGGAAACGGGAATACTGAGGCTGGGTGATGCCCCCTCTCCTTCCCCTGCCAGCTCTAAATACACATCCATGAAGAAGGGGAATGAAGCAAGGAAGGTGGGGAAAACAGCTGATTAGGGAGGAAGGCTCCCTTTGCAGCCTTGGGGGCACAGGCAGCCTTTCTCAGTGGGGTGGGAGGGGGGTGTCACTGATTGCAATGGCTGTGGCTGAGAGAATGGATTCTGCATCTCTCAGTATGGTACTATGCCCAGACAGATAGTGAAAGTGTCAAGACCTGCCCCCCCCCACAACCTTTCTGGCTAATATCCAGAGTCACTGTCCATCATCTGCCTTCACTCCACATGTCTCTGCCGTTGGTAAGAAAGCACCCCCAGTTTACAGATGGGGACACTGAGGTGAAGTGACTTGCCCAAGATCAGTGACAGTCAGGAATAGAGGCTGGGAGTCCTGACTGCCAGTTCTGTGCTTTAACTCAGAGATCAAACTCCCTGCCATATAGCGATTCACTCTCTCTCAGCGATCCTGGAGCAGTGAGATTCCTACTGCCTCTCTCCAAAACCAGGAGCAGAGCCAAAGAGTTTCAGGGCTTTGCATTTTGGGTTTTTCTGCCTCCACAAGCAATTTCCTCTCTGCAGAGCCTCACGATTGCCCATGTGAATGGCTGAGAATGGTGGAACCAAATACAATTGGGACTCTTCCTCCAAAAGAACATAACTCAGTTTGATACTTTCCTTTTCCCTCTTCCCACTAGGCGACCAGTCTTCAAGGGCGAGGACAAGCCAGTGGCAAGCGTCCGCCCTGTTCAGTCCACTCCCATTCCTATGATGCCTCGGCATGTCCCGTTGGGTGGCGTGGGATCGGCATCTGGTTCCAACCCTGCTGTCAGCTTCCCCATCAACTATCTGCAGCGAGCTGGTGTCCTTGTTCAGAAGATTGTCACCACAACAGGTCAGTCGTTTCTTTGGAACCAAGTCCCCCTGAGAACACAGCTGGTTGAGACAGAGTCCTGGGATCCAGAGATGGAAGACAAGCAGTCCATCCCTTGGGGATAGAACAGTGTCCCAGACAGCCATGGCGTCTCATCTGTGGCCTAAGAAGCCGGCTGAGCCCCTTGAGGGGGATTGTGTCAAGAAGAAAAGTGTCTGATTATGGATTGAAATGTGTCCCTTGAAGCATGTGCTGTGGTTTTTAAACTGAAGTGCTGGAATAAGATCCATTAGTGCAGACTGGAGGCAAGAGGAGTGCTGCTTCCCCTGCAGCAGTTTGGCTGGGAGCTGTCTGTTCTCTACTGCAGCTGCTCAACACCTCCCCTGCCGCATGGCAAGGGACGGAGGAGAGAGTAACTCTGGCTGTTCTAGTGCCTGACTCTGATTCTCTGTCCTGGCCCCAGCATAGGTTAGAGCAGTGCTATAACAGTGGCTAGGGACCTTACACCAGCTGAGGACAGCCAGAGTGCGGTGGGCTCCAGCCACTCCCTTTCCCTACCCCTCTCTAACCTTTGCCTACCAGGGAGAGAGGCATAGGAGCCAGCTATGCCAGCTCCGCCTGTTATGGATTCTCCCATACCTGGAGAATCCCCAGCAGCAGGTTTTGCACCACAGGTGTGAAAAGGGAGTAAAACAGGGCAGTGAATCTGCCCCAAAATACTGATTGGGGCTCCCTGATCTCTTTGCAGTTTGCAGGCCAAACATATTTCAAAAGCCAGGCGTGCTGCACTGTGGTACCCCTTCCAGTGCTCTGCCCAGTCCTATTTCTATGTTCTAAGATGGGGCTTGTGTACTGGGACAACATGCCTTTCATTTCTCCTGATCCCCACTCCTTTCTGGGCTCTCGGTCCCAAGGGATTCCACTTCTGCTTCCTATGCCTTCTGTGTTTCTCATAATAAAACCCTGACCTCATTTGTAGCAGAATTTATTGAGGAAGCTAGCTGGGTGGTGAGGGAATTTAGCCCTGGATTTCTCCCACTCTTTTTGAGCCCATAATGTAACTTCTCAAATGCTGGCTTTCTCCACCAGATATTGTGATTCCAGGCACAAACACATCCACCGATGTGCAGGCGAGAATCAGTGCTGGTGAGAGCATCCACATAATTCGGGGGACTAAAGGTAAATCCCTGTCTTGGGGAAGTAACTGCTAATCTCCTGGCCCTGATACACTAGAATCCCCCCAAATTCCTGTTTCCAGTGCTCTGCTGGCAAGATGCATTTACTAAACAGGCTTCTTCAAAGCTTGAAGAGTCAGAAAAACCAGAGGCCTTACTTGTGGGTTTAACCATGATGGGGAGATGAAGGGGACCAGGCCGCTGATATTGTAATTTCCTGCCAGTGCCCCAAAGCGGGAATGGTCTGCCATCCTTCCCTTCTGAAGAGGATGGAAGCAATTTCAAGCTCCAGGGTTGCCCATCTCATTATGTTGACACACAATCTTCTATCATGTTTTGGGGATGAATAGTTCTTGACCTACTAGACTGTTGCAACCAGTGGAGAAGTTGCAACTAACAGCGTCCCAGGTCAGGCTGTAAGGAGATGTGGCGGCGCATTCTCCCTTCCAGTGGAGTCCGTCTTGTCACCTTTCAAGAGTATTGCAAGCTCTAGCTCTTTCCACAAGCCTTCTCCCAACAACGGTGGAGCAGCTGGCCAGGCATCGTTTCTCAGAGATGGGGCAGGGCTTGGCCTGTTTGCAGTGCTGTAACACTGGAGAGGTGATCGGTTGGGGCCCTGGGGACAGGGACCCTATGTTTGTTATCTCAACAGAGCCTAGTTGGGTGCCATTGAAATACACTGACAGCACTGCATAAGGGAAAATGGAACCAGAGTCATTGCCACTGGCAGAGATGATGACCTGAAAATGCGTTTGACTCTCCTGGGGGAGAAAAGGGAGCATGGGAAGGGGATTCGGGTCCTGCAGTGATTCAGCGGAGAGCCATGTGTGTGTAACCCTTGGGCAGAGGGAAGCAGAGGGAGGGATTTTTCAGGGACAGACTGGAGACAGGCTCTAAAGGAGAGAACCAGTGTGCACCTGAGTGCAGGGGCACTCCAGCACTGAGAGTGTTCAAGAACACAGTCCCTGGCTGCCCTTGTCGCTAGCCAAGGTGCAACCCTAGGAGCTGCTGCATCCTGGTTTTACAATCTGCTCTGTTTTAGGTAAATGGCATGTGGGCTGCAGGCTCCTGGCATGTTGCCAGCACAGCCCCCAGTTGGGCACAGTTTGGGTGCCTCTGGCCTGTCTGAAATGGACCTGTAGGCCTCTGACACTGGCACAGCACTGTGACACCAGCATTGCCCCATGGCAATGCTCACCGACGTGGAGAGAGAGATCAAGTGTTCGGGGATTAGGGGCTGGTGTGTCTTCTCTGCTGCCCTTTTCTCTCCCTGCCTGCCCGTTCTGCAGCCTTTCCCTGGGGCAGGCAGCCAGCAGCTGGGCATGGAGCTGTTTGTGTGTCTGACCCGTTGCTTCCTCCCTGTCTGTTTCAGGGACATACATCCGCACCAGCGATGGGCGGATTTTTGCTATCCGGACCACTGGGAAGCCAAAGGGCGGTGAAGACCGTCGAACAGCTGCCTCAGGTAGGGGCTGAAGATTCTTACATGGGATACACGCCCTGAGTGCTCTCCTCCGTTGGGTTTCTGTGGGGGGTGTTTCACCGCACTGTCTTCCCCAGGGCTGTATCTAGGGGACTTTGCTTTACATCCCTGCCCAAGAGCTTCCTCTCTTTTCACTTCTTTAAATTCCACATTTTTTCTCCTCCCTGACTGATTCTATGGCAGCCCCCTCCCCGCCCCCCGCATCCCATGCCGAGTCTATTCAGTCCCCCCCTCCTCTCTTTTCCCAGCGCCCTGTGTCTCACCCACTCCATCTCCTTGTCACCTCCAGGCTCTCAGGGTCCGTCTCTGGAATCCACAAGCAATGGCAGACACAGTGCCTCGTCGCCCAAGCTCCCTAACACAGAGGAGCTCACTCGGCCCATTTCCCCTGACAGCCCGGAGATCATCAGCGAACTGCAGCAGTATGCCGAGGCAGCCGCTGCCCGGGAGTCTCGCCACAACTCCCCCAGCACTAACACTGTGCACGGACACCCTGCCCGGACAGACAATGCGGCCACCTTAGCAGCCCGGGGAGCTGAGCAGCGATTGGGCCTCCATTGCTTGGCTCCGTCGGTTTCTTCAGCCCTGCCAGCCACCAGCCAACATGTCGATGGTCACTCAGTGCTGGACTTACGGGGCAACAAGCGCAAGTCGACCTCGCCCTCTGTCCCGGAGGAACCAGCCCGTCGGCAGCAGAAAAAGCGCCACCTGCCAACGTCTGTTCAGTCGTACGAACACGGGTACCCAGTCTCTGGTGGGTTCACCATGCCCCCTGTTTCTTTAAACCACAACCTAACCCATCCATTTGCCCCCCAAGCAGGAAACTCCGTGTACATGGGCTCATCCTACTACCAGCTGCCCAATTTACTACCAGACCCTCAGCTGGTGTTCCCTGTGACTACTGACCCTCTGCTGACAGCCGGCACCGCCAGCTCCTCTGCTGCTACCTCAGCCACCGCCAGCATCCCCTCGTTCATGCTAAACCCCTCTGTGACGGGGATGCTGCCCAGCTACTCACTTCCCTTCACGCAGTCACTCCTGCCTGAGCCCAGGATGTTTGCTCCTTTCCCATCCCCAGTTTTGCCTAGCAGCCTTCCCAGGAGCATGGCGTCTGCCTACCCTGGCTACATGTCCCCTCATTCGGGCTACCCGGCCGGGGGCCTCCTGCGGTCCCAGGTGCCTCAGTTTGAATCCCAGGAGGCCTCAGAGGTGGGATGCAGCTCCAATGATGATGAGGACAAAGACGACGATGTAATAGAGATCACAGGGAAATAATGGGTCCAGTTCCTGTTAGATCTCAGCTTAGCCAGGAGGGAAAAGTTTCAGGACCTCTCTGGAGTCAGGATTTCACCTCTGAGCTATGGCAGCAGGGCTGGAGGAGGAGACGTTTTTAGATGTCAAGGATCTGCATTGTATTGGGGAGGGAGGGTGGGGAGAACAAAACCTGAACGGACTTGCAAGAGTGGGGGGCAGCAATGCAAACCATAGGAGTGCCTCCCTTGCTTCCTCTCCTGCATTGTCCGTGTGTCTGTCTGTGTTATCCGAAAGGGAGCCTTGATGTTGCGATTCAGTGCCCCTTCTCAGGCCTGGAGACACTGAGTTGATCTCTGTGTTTTTGAAGAGCTCCCTCTCGCGCGAACTGCCTTATCTGTGAACTTTTCTCGCTCAAGGAGGCACGAGCTGGGGGTGTGCCCCAGGAGAGGGTCTCGATGAAGAGCATTTTTAATTGGGGTTGGGGAGGAGCAGGCTATATGTCGTTTGTGTAGGAGGGGAGGGTAAAGGGTGTGGGGGGGGGGTCAATGTGAAAACCGATTTGTCTTTTCATCCTCTTAAAAATTCAAAACACAATAATCTGACAGCTCTTGCCAGGCCCCTGCTGGAGGATGAGGTGTGGAGTGGGGAGAATGCTGAACTGTGACATGACTCTCCAGTCTGCTCCCCCAGGGGGCCTTCTCTATGAAGCCCTCTGAAGGCAGTGACCCTAGTAGTTCTGGTGTTGGCTTCTCGAGCCTGGGTTGGGTTAGGAATCCTTTAAATCTTGTAGTGGTTCGAGGGGAATTCTGGGGACTTTCCCAGTTCCTCCGTCTCTTTCAGTGATGGCTGCCTCACCAGGCTATTGAGGGGTATGCCCTCAGGCTCCAGGAGGAGGCCTCGGGGGGGAGCAGGTGGACCAGTTTGATTCCTATCAACCCCAGCCAGCAGGACAGGTTGAAAAGGGATACCATTGCGGACTCAGCACCCGTCTCCATTGACTCTGTGACTGGAGCGACTGCCCCCTCCGCAGAATCTCTACATTAATTTATTTCATGAAGGCAAATATTTATTTGTTTGGGGAGTTTCTTTCTATGTTTTATTAATTGTGTTGTTTAAAAGAAAAACAAACCTGCTGGTCTCCATAATGCAGTAGTTGATTGTTGGATTGTCCATATGGGGGAGATGAGCCCTAATGACCATTTGACCAAAGCATAATCTGAAAGCAGGACCAACTGTGAACGTTCCCCAGTAGCCAGCTCCCTTGTTTGGTTCTGTTACAATGATGTGGCATTGCCTGTGCCATATACACCTCTTTGGGGGAGCATGTGACAGTAGCACGGGGTAGTTGTTACAGTGTCTGTCCATGCAGTACAAGGGAAAATGAGACACCTCTGGTCTTGGGGTTGGGATCACTCTGGCAGCTGAGAAATTAAAGTGATTCCTTATCTCTCTGAGAGATTGGTTATCTCGGCTCATGATAGGTGGGCTTGGGGATCTCGTGGCAGCAGGCTTGAGCTCCTGTTGGTTTAACAGACCCCCTGGCTGACATGTGGAGCGCTGTTGCTGGGCTTCAGCCCTTCCCAACTGGAGGTGTCACATGAGAGTAAAAGGCGAGAGAATGCCTCTAACACAGAGAGTAAATTGCACTGACAGTTCACCTCTCGGCGTCTGCATTCAAATCATGCTCTTGGCATTGAAATGCCACATTTACATGAGTTTGGGCACCTGAGCTAGATGGCCTGCCATCCTGTCCGCTGTGTGCGTGCACATGCACTGATAACTGCTGAGTAATCTTGGAAACTCAATGCCTGCTCAAAGGCCCAGATCCTTGAAGGGATGTAGGCTCCTAAATCCCATTGACTTCAATGGAAGTTTAGAATCTTAAATACCTTTGAGGATCTGGACCTAAATGTCACCACCTCAGGGAAAGAGAGAGACTATGAATGTCTTTGGAAAGTGGTCCATGCTGATGCTTCAGCATGGTTATTGAGATCTACTCAGACCAGCTCAGGAGGGAGGGACAAGGCATTCTGGCATATTGTGTAAGGTAGCTGTGAAGAAAGGGGAACTGCTTTATCAAGGGAAGGTGGTGCAGTGCGTGTATTTGTGTGTACCATGACAAAAGTAGGACGTTATGGGGCTTTCTCTCTGTCATTCTCTGTTTTAATGGAACTTGTCTGTCAGACTTAACCACATCATTCATAGAAGCCTTAGATCTACAGTTTAGCTATGCAAATTATTTTAAAAAACAAACATTGAAATAGTGCTTTCTTCTTTAACATATCCTAGGAGTTGAAAACCGAGGGGTTCTGAGCAAACTTCTGAACAACTTGTCTTTGGATGCACCATGGAAATAAACAAACAAACTCCCCCTTCCACTCCACCCCTCAATAACAAAGTAAACTAACTGATGGTGTCCATGCAAATTTCTCCAAAGACTTGACAGTGCTGCATCTCTGAGTCATGCCCTTTGCAATTTGTGTGTTCATCTTGTGCAAAATACTGTGACGCTGATTGTATTACAGCTGTCTGTTGTATCTCTGTAAGGCTCTCAGAAACTCCAGTGGATTTGGGAAGTGGACCTAGGCAAGGGGGTTTCTTGTCATGAGTAGCGAGGATTCAGACCTGCAGGAAATCTAAACAATACTTGTGGAAGGCAACAGTTGATTTAGGGTTAGAGCAGACCTTTTAATCAGAGTCCTATGGCATTGTTTGTGCCAGGGTAGCACGTTTAATCTGAATGATCCTGCTAGTTCTTTGTAACGAGGGCATGTTGTGTGTCTTTTCTCTGCTCAGATGAGGCATGAAGATTTAACTCTAAACAGTAGGTTAACGTATGGTTCTGGATGCTGTACCTGTAATTGCAGTAGCTTTCACGGGGACTTTGCTCATTGCCTCACAAGGAAAGCACCAGAGGCCTCTGGAGGGCACTTTGGAAGGCACTGAATTGGGCAGGCCTCTGGCACACCCTCACTTTGGTGGGTGGAATATGGGAATTTTTCTGTTCACAGGAATAGGTGCACCTGGGATTAATTTAACCAAGCCCTGTAGCCATAGGAACTGGTGACTGATGGATCCTTTGATAGCCATAGGAAATGGACCCCTGTAATTTACTTCCCCAGCCACTGGATGACAGTGTTGTTTCACATGGAATATTTACTTCCTGCAAGCAAGTAGGTTTAAAAATGTGCTTGTTTTGAACACTGGTTTTTGTATTCAGTCAAGAAAGCTAGGAAAACTAATGCTCTTTGCATTGTGCAGATTCCCGTATTAAATTGACTCTTGTAAACAGGGACCTTTCTCTGTCCCTGGCAAACTTCTGTCTCCTCCTATCTGTTCGTAGTACATTCAGTGCTTAGAGTGCACATCCTCCATAAACTACTGGAGACTAATTAGCCCCACAAGTGCCTGGGTCGAACCCCCATCCTGTACCCCAGCCAGCACTTGGTGGGTGGGTCCCTCTCTCCCTCCCGCTCCATCCTGACAAATGCTCAATCCAGACTACCTCCTCCCCCACAAACCCTCCCAGTTTCCATGCGTCATCTCCCAAAAGCTAGCTAGTGGTTTAAAGATGAAACCCCATTGATTTGGGGCATCACAACCTTTGGGAGAGATGATCTCGTCACCTGGAGTGAAGGAAGGGTTGTGAAGGTGATTTCCTCTGCCTTAGTTTTCTGTTAGTGCTGATAAAGCCCCCATCTCCCAGATGCTGACCACTGAGATCCACTGGGTGTGCAACATCTTCCAGGAAGATGCAGCTTCTCGTGCCAGAGGGCTGGCAGTGATTCTGAGTACATGAAGTGCAGGGAATGCAGACTGAGACCATGGGTCAGAACTGTTTAATGACGGAGACCAGGAATCAGAATTGTTTAATGACTTTTGCATAGAAGGTCAGAAAGTCCTTTATCTGATGCTGTATAATCTTCAAGAATATCTTGGACATTCAGAGGTGGTATTGACAATGGAGACCTCTCTGAATCCTGTTCCACAACACTTCCTTACCTAGGGTATGTCTACATTACAGCCACTACAGTGGCACAGTTGTGGCGCTGCAGCTGCGCTGCTGTAACGCCCTAGTATAGGCTCTTCATGGATGGAAGAGTTTTTCCATCGCCGTAGGTATTGCACTTCTCCGAGAGGGGGAAACTAGATGGATGAAAGAATCCTTCCATGGACCTACCTGTGTCTTGACTGGGGGTTAGGTCGACCTAACTACGGTGTGAAATTTTTCACAGTCCTGAGCGACATAGCTAGGTGGACCTAAGTTTTAGGTATAGACTAGGCCCTAGTCTCCTCGCTCCTCCTCCACAACCCTCAGTCTTCTCTCTTTCCCTGATCTCTCCTTTCCAGACTCCTCTTTTCTCTAGCTGACACATAGGTCCTCTCTTTGCTTTCCTGACCCCTGTGATGGGGCTGTCTCTGCTAATTTTCTGACTCCAAATGGACTGACCAAAGTAGCTTATAGTTCATATTTGTGCTGCAGATAACACTGAGAGTAGGAACAGGGGCTCTCTGATAAGCACTTGGACACTAAGGAAGATTCCTGGGCAGAGCACAGAAGCCCTGGGGACTTGTGGAATACTTGGGTTGCACTTTGGCTGCCCCTTTCAGTCACTATCTAGCTATAATGAGTAGATTTTACTTACTTAGGCCGAACTGTTTAGATGGCAGTTTCTGGAGCAGCAGGGATATCAGGGCAAATTCCACACTGTACTGCTACAAGACACTAAGACAGAATTAGGGGAAGAGGTGACCTCATAACTGTGATGTTTCTGTGAGTTTTCTAGGATGTACCTAATCTCAGTCCAGTCTTGGGCAATGTATGTTCACGCAGTTCTGCAGGATGGAGCATCTCACATTCAGTTCCAAAAACTGCCAAACGAGCTTCTCTCAAGCTTTGCTGGGAATGAAAGAATTCACTTTGCGTTTTGCTCTCCGGGAACAATCATGCGATTGAATTTCACTAGTACAAATACTGATGTGCAAGGTGAAAGGGCGCTCTCCCATTTGAATACTTCTGGCAAGCAAATTCAGGTTGGTTTTTCATGGACATTTGCACCAGTAAGCAGATAAATGTTGGCTAATAACTTCAAATAATTGCTAAATTAGAGAAAATCATGGTCTGTGGACATTCTGCGAACAGAAAGGGGCAAAATACAGCAACTCCATTCACAATGAATGTGCTTCTTTGCTCTCTCAAGTGAGATCAGGTAGTCCAAATTTGAGCGGGAAGGAGGGTGGGGGGAATTTAGACCAACTAGGATACACTGGGAATGGCTCCTTGCAAGCTGAATAGGAAAAGAAACCCATTTGCAAAGGGAGAGGATGTTGTAAGTGGGGGGTGATCAACTGTGTAGGGTGGAGGGAATAGAGAAAAGAAATCCCCATATGCTCCACCCTATTCCCCCTGTACTGAAACAATACCACTAACAGCTGCCCAAAGCTGCACTGTGTCTTGGGTCCTGTATTGTTAGCCATCCAGCTTGCATTCAGAAACTCTCTGGTAGATTTGCTTGTATAGGGGAGCGTGAGCGAATCCATTGATAATGTTTGTTTTTTATTTTGTTTTTTCTGTTTTTAATACCGCCTTAGTTTGTGGCCTGTCTTTTGTGATCAGAAAGAGGAGTTACTGTAGCAGGGTGGGTCGGTTGGCCGGCTGCACACATGATCATGTGCTTCCCTCTTCTCTCTGTCTAACGAGGCGTGCTCACTGATCTCCCAGAACAGAGACTTTGAACAATTTGTTGTTTATATGATGTATTTATTTTTACTTGTGTTTCATGTCATTTTTTAAAAAATCAATAAATTGTAAGTTGGTATAACTGCCGCTTGGCGCGCTCTCTCTCTCTCTCTCTCTCTCTCTCTTTTTGATAAAATAAACTTCAAAATTAAAAAACCCCACAGAGACTATTGTCTGAAATGACTTTGGTTTGGATTTGTGTGTTCACAAATTGTTGACGGAGCCAGGGAGCTGGGAAGAGGTTCAGTGAGTTCGATTGCACTGGAGTTAGAGAAACAAAGCCTGGTGCATTTAGGATGTCAGGCCTCTGATTCAGCAACGCACATAGGCATGTGCTTAACTCCCATTGAATTCAACGGGACTTAATTTTAAGCGTGTGCTTTGCTGAATTGGGGCTGTGGTAAATTTCACTTTGATCGGTGATACGTGAAAATTGATTGTGCATACTTTATTTGAGAACTATCCCAACAGAATCATGCCTCTTTTCAGCAAATGTTTAATATCCTCGGGCTGCAGTGAGGACTTTTGGTATTAAGACTCCATTATTTTGTACAAGTAAGAGGGCAGAATATTTACTGCAAGGGATTTATTCCCTTTGTTGCTGTGAATCAGTTGTGCTCTTATGTTCTTGCTCCCAGCATGAGAGGGAAGCTGCAAGAAGGGGACTCCCAGCATAGACCTGTTCTGCCACCTCTGTCCCAACTACCTTGATTTTCCTCTTTTCAGGTTTCAAGAATGGGCTGGGCCTAAATTAGTTGTTCTGGCACGGGCCCTCAGAGCCCTTTCCCCATAAGGCAGACATGTCACAAGGTCCTCCACCTTCGTATCACCAAGTTCCCGTCCTTCCCCCGCCCAGTTAGCAAACTCTGGGCCTTTTCCATTAAGGAACATTTCTCCACTTTTCCTTGAGGGTTGAGACTCAAATCTCATTCTGACAGTCAACTCAGCTCTGCCTTTCACACCAACCAGTGTAATTCCCTACGTGCCTTCCGTCCCAAGCCTCAGCTATGCCAACTCCATGTGGTGGATGTTCACAAGGTCCTAAAATTCTGCCTTAGAAGAAAGGAGTGGAAGGGGGTAACTGTTGTCTGTCCTGTCCTTGAGGGGCTCCGAAAGGTCTTAAGGTACAGATTAGTTCAGATAGGCTCCAAGCCTGGCCAACAAAGCTGCGTATATTAATGTCCCAGCCCATGATACCAGAAAACTGTCGTCCTCCTGGGATGGGGCCAGTTACAGCCTGTTCCCACTTTTATACCATGCTGAAGGTTTAATACCCTTTTGCCAGCAAGAGACAGCCTTGAGCCTGCCTGCAGGGTATAATGGCCTTTCTTGTCATGGCCTCACAACATCTGTCGCTGCCTCCATCACAGTAAATGGCCTGTCGGACACAAGGGGATGAATGTCCCCACATGTATGTCATTTGGTTTTCTCCAGGGTTGGAGGATCCCTGCGCAGGAACCCTCCCTGATTAATGCTTTGCTTCTCTGGTGCCCAAGACTGACTTCTGAGTTCCCAGCACTGGTACCATTCTGCAGGGAGACTCATTCCAGCTGCCTCGGTCTCACAAGAACAGTGCAGCACTGCAGAGGGTTTCTCCGACAAGACCAGATGGCTGGTAAAGGGGAAAATATAACTAGTTAAACATTGCAGTGAGGGAGGTAATTATGGTTGTTCCCATTTTGCCCCGCACCGAACACTGAGTCCGTAGCACTTCTGGGACCGAACTCCAAACTCCTCCCTCCTCAAGCCTGTGCCCTATCCACTAGCTCATGTGGATCATCCTCCCTAACTGACTTGCAATGCTTACCTGAAGGGGCTGGGGGCTCTGTACTCCACCAGGGCCGAGGGAGAAGTGTATTACTGAGGCTGGGTATCAATTCCCCATAACGAGGGAGGCTGGTAAGAAGCATGGGTTTCCATTCTATTTAATTTCCAGTATTTATCATTAATAAAAAGAGGCGTAATAAGAAAATGACAGAAGAAAAATGCAGAGAATAAATATTTCACGGTATGTAAATAGTTTAAAGTCCTCGCGTCACTTCAGTCTGTGTCAGCCGGTCTAGTAACCAGACTGTTTGCTCCAGGCCGTGGCTGCGAAGTCCCTGTTCTAGCACCTCCTGGACTTAGCAGCCCCATTGGTCTGGGGGTGTCTGAGTGCATCTGCACTGTCCGCTGGCCCTCCCCAGGCTCCAGGAGATGGCAAAGGGCAGTGTCATGGCTGAGGTAGTACATGGCGAGTCCTTGGGCCTCTCAGCAGGCAGAGTTTGGCAGCGGCTGAGCTGGCACCTGTGTCCAGGGCTGTGCATTCAGAAGATGTGGCTGGCTAATGGAGACTGGTTCAATGACGCCCCCCAGGGGGCACTGTGCAGAGATCAGACTAGTCTCAGCCCAGCTCTGGCTGGCTTCAGGGGGTCGGGATGCCTCCGCACTCGGCCTTTCTTGCTCTCCAAGGAATGCTGCTGCCACTTCGGGTTCCAGGCCTTTTGCCGCTGCCTCTCCTGGTGCCGGAGCGCATTGCAGTACTCGTCTAGGCTGGTGCCCGGTGCCCCCAGGGTCCGCGGGTAGCCCTTGTACTGGAGCTGCACGGGCATGGCGCTCAGGTGGCTGCCTCCCTCCTCGGCACCCTTGCTCTGTTTGGCCCCCATGGCCTTGTGGCCAATGACACGAAGGCTGTAGTGCATGAGGGGGCGGGAGAAGGAACGCTCCACTCCCTGACACTGATAGACCCCAGCATCCTCTCTTGCCAGCTGGCGGATCAGGAGTCCTTGCTCCAGGATAGAGAAGCGGTCACCGGTCCTCACCTGGGGCAGATACAGGGAGGGGACAAAAGCAGAGCGCCCTGAGATGCTACCCATGGGCTGTTGCCATGGCACCAGGGCTGCAGCTTGTGACATGCTCTGCTCGTCAATCGGGGATGGTGGCGTTGACTGTGCCGGCTGAGCTGCTTGTGCAATGGGCCAGGCTCCAGCCTGGGCAGTGTCCCCCCGTCCTACCCCCTCTGAGGGACTGGGGAGGAGCGTGGGAGTCTGGTCATACCACTCCCCATGATTTAGCTTTTCCCTTCCCCAAGTACCTCATCCAGGGCTGCCTCCCTGCTGCGCTGCACGAGCCACCGAATGGCCGTCTGGGGAGAGCGCGCCAGGCACTCGAGGAAAGTAGTGTTGTTCTCCACCCCAAATACCAGTTTCTCCTCAGTTGCAGTGACCCCTGCAAGGGGGAGAGCAGATCATGTGCATGTGGGGGGAGCAGAGTCCTGCTGCATCAAGTCTCTCCACACCCTGAACCAGCACCCCCCCCTTCCCCAGCCTCTCTAAACCAGCCCCACAACTTTTGCTGCTCTAATCCCCTGGAGCAGCCCTGCCCCATCTGCTCCAGTAGCCCCGCACACTGGGTGAAAGAGTTCCACATTCCGGCTGGGCCATCTCTAGCTAGAGCGCCATATGTGTGCAAAGTACTCTAGCCAGTGGGGCAGGAGGGCAGAATTGTAATTGGCAATGATACAACCACCTTTTGCTGCATGAAAAGGGGCCTGGGTGTGTGTGAAGTGAGTTGCTGTACCTTGTCTTTGCACACATGCAGCTGGCAGTGCCCAGAGCACAGGCGGAGGGCATGCTGTTTGCAGAGCAGCGTAAATCCCGGCTTTCCCAGCCTGGCACGCTAACAGAGTGTCGGGCTGATGGCGCACCGGGGAGTGACTGGAAGGGGGACAGCATTTATGGAAATGGAGCTGGCCATCCCAAGGTACTCTGCTCTGCTCACTGTTTGCTGGTTAATTACCCAGCCCCATGTCAATGGCCACCTGGCACTAGATCTGCTCACACCCTGTGCCCTGGAACTGAGCTGGGTTCAGTTTTGCAAGCAACACTTCCTGGAGGAAGCGTGTTGTCTGAGCCTGGGGGTGGTGCTGCTGTGTGTCTGCTGGGGATAGCTGCTCCTGTATGTTGCTGCCAGCATTGGGGAGGTGGGGGGGCCCTTCCTGGGGCTATCAGCACCCCAGTGCTCAGCCCACTGCATGGTGCAGTGGTACAGCATGCAAATGCACCATGATGTGGCTTTGGTGCAATGTCTCCATCACGGGATGGGATTGCCCTGCCCATGGCCAGTCCTACTAGAGGCACCCGAGGCATGCTCGAGTTTCACCTGCTCCCTCCTCCATGGCTGAAGAGAACAGCCCATGCTAGGCAGCATGCAGCCGCTGGGAGAGGGGTGCCGCAGTGCCTGATTCTCACCCGCTGTGGTGTCCTGGCACTGACTGACCGGGTCGGCCTTCAGCGCATCCTGGCAGCGTGCTCGCCTGTGGGGAGGGGAACGAGACAACGCACTCAGTGAGCCAGGCGCCTGCTGCAGGGCATGCATCAAATGGAGATTTATTGATGGGTCTGTGGGGGGCTCAGGCTGGAATAGCAGGAGGCTGCAGGGCTGGATGGAGGGGCACTGGCAGGGCTGTGGGGGGCTCAGGGCTGGAATAGCAGGAGGGTGCAGGGCTGGATGGAGGGGCACTGGCAGGGCTGTGGGGGGCTCAGGGCTGGAATAGCAGGAGGGTGCAGGGCTGGATGGAGGGGCACTGGCAGGGCTGTGGGGGCTCAGGCTGGAATAGCAGGAGGTTGCAGGGCTGGATGGATGGGCACTGGCAGGTGGGTGTCTGGAAGGCCCCAGACAAGAACAGACAGGGGCTGCTGCGGTTCTGTATTGTTGACTTGGGTTGATTGGGAGAAGCCAGTGCAATGTCTGGTCCAGTGGGTAGTGTCCATGGCCCCTGGGGAGAGGCTCCGGACTGCAGGGTGTGTAACCAGCCCTGAATTCCCTCTTCCCACCTCCATGCAAACAGCCAGGAACGGTGGACACTGTGTGAAGGAAGCAGGGCTGGGCTCACCTCTTCTCAGTCAGCCGGTAGGGGCTGCAGCCCTTGCCGTCCCAGGTGCAGTAGGGGTCTCTGGCCAGGCAGCAGTCCGTGCAGTCTTTGCCGTAGAGCTCGCAGCGGTACAGGGAGAGCTGGACCAGCCCATGGGTGCTGCTCACAAACAGCTCCTGCTGCTCATGGAACCAGAATGGCTGTCAGCACCCCCGGTTCCCGTTCCATGGAAGAGTGGCATGCAGGAGCCTGGGTGCAGGGCTGGACCCACACCTCAGCTCCTAGCTAGTAAAGGAACCAGCTATTCTAGCTCTTCAGAGACTAGTGCAGGGAGTGGGCACCTGACTCAAATTGGGGCATTTGACACATGTGGACTTGGGCAATGCCACTCCTGGCACCATGCAATGGGGGGCCTGACCCAGCTGGAACTGGGCTGCACCACACCTGGCCCCTGGTGCCCTGGAGTGGGGGATCCTGTCCCACGTGAATATCTGCATTAGCATGTGGCTCCTGGCTGGAGAGCCTGGGAGTCGCATCCTTGTCTTGCAGGGTGTGACTGGGCCCTGTACAGGACTTTGTGAATGGTCATTAATGAGGCCTTACCCGCTTTGGTGAGAACTGCATGTCCAGGATAGGAGACAGCACCTAGAGGAGAAAGGACCGCACTGGAGCTTGGGTAGATCTTTGCCCAACTTCCCAGCTGCGTTCAGCCGTGGCAGCCCCAGCTGGTCCACTGCTGGATCTCCCACACTCGCCCTGCTTTGCCAGTGCACCTCCAGCCTGACGTACCCTAGCCTCTGCTATTCTAGGATTGGCCCTGTGCTTGAATGGGTTAAATTCCAGCAGGAAATGGATGAGAGGTCAGGATCTAGCGCCAGGCTCTGAAACAGGCTCTGTGTGACCTTGGGCAACTCACTGAAGCTACTCTGTGCCTCAGTTTCCTGTCTGTGCAATGGGGGTAACAGCACTGCCCCTGCCTCTGACTGAGGGTGAGGCCCTCTGAGACTATAGCAGTGAGGCTCTGAGCCTCCAGGTGGAGGAGCTGGGCTGCAGCCTGCAGGACGTGGTCACCCCACACCCTGGGCTGGCTGTGGCATGCCATTGCATGAGCTCAGGGGCGGCGAGTTGTATGGGCCCGTAGTGTCCGGGCTCCAGCAAATTCAGAGCCCACACCCACCACCCAAAACCCCTCCTGCACCCCACCCCATCCCATCCCAGAGCCCGCACCCAGCACCCAAACTCCCTCCCAGAGCCTGCACTCATCCTGTACCCAAATTCTCTCCCACAGCCTGCACCCCAAACCCCCTCCTGCACCTCAACCCCCTGCCCCAGCCCAGAGCCTGCACCCAGCACCCAAACTCCCTCCTGGAGCCTGCACCCCTCCTGCACCCAAACTCTCTCCAAGAGCCTGCCCCCCAACCTACTGCCCCAACCCAGAGCCTGCACTCAGCACCCAAACTCCATTCCAGAGCCCACACCTCGCCTGCACTCCAGCCCTCCTCCCCCCCACCCACACTCGAACTCCCTCCCGGAGCCATAGGCAGGTGTGTGTGGGGGAACGGGGGGGGACAGGACTTGGTTCTGGGCACCACCAAAAATTATACAAACCTACCACCCCTGCATAAGCTCTGTCCATGGCTGCTGCAGCTGAGGGCTGGGACAGGAAAGAGCACGGGCCTGGCTGGCCCTGAGGGAGGAGCAGCTCTAGGCCACAGCAGCCAGGCTGGGAGAGGCTGCAGGCCCCGCCTGACACTCCCACAGAGCAGACCCCAGCGGGAGAGGAAGCTGCACTGCTGCAGCCACTTTCAATGGCCACTCACAAGCATCCCATGTCCTGCAGCTGAGGCCTCTAGCAGAATCAGTTCCCCCAGGAGCCAGCCTAGCCCCTCCGGGGAATCAGAGAACCCAAAGGGGGTGGGATAGGTACCTTAGAAACACTGATTTCCTCCAGGCTGATCTCCTCGCTGTCCTGGCCTCTCCCGCCGGTGAGCCCCACCTTCAGCACTTTGCCTTCATCTGGGGAAGCAACAGGGAGCCATCACAATCGCACTAGACCCAGCGAGAGCCTCCTCGGGAAGTGCTTGGGGGGGAGGCGCTGTGGCTATCAGTTATGGAGGGCAGCTGCTACAGAGCTTCTTACCTTACCTCCCCGCTGGAGATCATTACTACCGGTAGCTCAGGGAAGGATAATTATTCAGTGTCCTCCCTAGGCAGGGGGGACTTGTTCCAAGCCAGCACTTGTACTTTGTCTTCTCCTCTGGGATTCAGCAGGGGGAGAGATCAGACTTGACTTCTGAGCAAGCCAAAGCTGATCTGCTGAGACCAGCCCTGGGTTCTGCTAGCTGCCTGCCCTTTCATCCCTCCTCCTCATTGTCCCGTCTCCTCAGAACCATCAGTCCCAGGAGACCGAGTCCGAGACCTGCTAAGTGTAGCAAGGGGGACAGAATCCAGACTGCACCAAGGACTGGCCTTTACCCGGTTCTCTTCTTGGCAAGAGGCTGAATCGTGACTATGTGCAGCTTGCTGGCAGATCCCACTCCTGGGGGCAGCTGACGGTGCATGGAGCAAATGCCTGCAGTATTTGCTAGCCCTGAACATCTGCAAAGTGAAAACTTTCCCTTAGCCCCCTAGGGAGCTCAAGGTCAGGCCCCAGTGAGGATGGAGGGGGCAGTGAGTGATGCCCTCTAGTGGCTGCTCTAGATATGATAGTTGCTCTGGGGTGGTCCTTGTGCTTTTGAAGCTGAAGGGTCCGGCTTTTGGTTACCTGTGTGATTGACCTGCTACCTGCTCCCGCTGGCTGCAGTGTACGGCTAGCTCTCTGGGGCAGGGACAGTCATGTTCATCTGTACAGCCCCTGGCACCACAGGACAGGGAGCCGTAGTCCCCAGGGCAGGAGCGGTGCCAGGGTTTTTGCCGCCCTAGGCGGCAGCGCTCCTCCTCAGAGCATTCAGCGGCGGGCATCCTTCCGCTCTGTGTCTTCGGGGTGCTTCGGTGGCGGGTCCCAGAGCGAGTGAAGGACCCGCTGCTGAAGCGCCCCGAAGACACAGAGCGGAAGGACCCCCGCCGCTGAATTGCTGCTGAGGATGGCAAAATGCCACCCCCCAAATCCTGCCGCCCTAGGCGACCACCTAGGGTTGCCTAGTGGAAGCGCCGGCCCTGCCCCAGGGCATGGCTAAGGTATGCTGGCTGCTCGCTCCGAGAGTCCCACAGACCGGCGCAGCAAGAGGACAGGACCTTGCTAGGGTGGGACTGAGGTGCTAATACAGCTCAGTGGGGCAGGCTGTTGTATGGGCAGAGTGGGGGGCTTTTGCTGGTGCCAGGAGGGGGGGAAACGCTCTCACCAGTGGCAGTCCAGCAGGAGGGGGCAAAGGTACATGCGGAGCTGGTGGTAAAGATCCCAGAGCCTCTACCTGTTCCAAGGAAGAGAACATCGTAGTGCCCAGACTCTGTCTCCACTCGGTCCACCAGCAGCTGCCGGAGCCGATAGGGCACATTGACCCTCACCAGGATGGGCTTCCGGCCAAGGGGGTACACGGGGCCCCACATCAGCTGGTGGTTGCGCATGAAGCTTATCAGGTCATCAGGGAAGTCCTTGGTGGAGTGGAGAAGAGGGTCGTACGTTTCGCTGGGGCACTGGGGGAAGAGACGGAAAGAGAAGTGGGAGTTTAAAGCACAGAGTGACCCAACCCCTTCTCCTTCAGTAACTGGCCTCTCAGTCCCGTCCCTCACCCCTCCCTGTGTCCCACACTCACCGTCCCTGGGCGGGGATAGGGGATCCGGCCCTTGTACTCCACCCAGCGGTAGTCAGCTCCTTCCTTGTGTGCAAAGGGCCCGCTGAAAGCAGCTCGCACGGCAGCCATGGAGTAGACACACACGGCAGAGCCGCTGAAGATCCCACTGCCGGAGAGGAGACAGACCGGCCTGAGCATCGGACTCTGACGTGGCCACCATGGGAGCCAGCGCGAAAGGCCTGGTCTGTGTACAACGCTGCTGTGGTTTAACTAACTCAGGGCTCAGACCGGGCAGTCCCTTTCTGTGGCTTCAGTGGGGCCCATTGCCTGAGCTTCCCTCCGTTCCCTGCCAGCTTCCGCCAGCAGCGCTCTGAAGCCACTGAGAGAGCATCCACCAGCACTAATTGGTACAGCTGGTGCTGAGCCACCCAGCCTAGGGCTAGAGAGCTGCTGCTTGCATGGGAGAGGCTAGCGTCCATTTACCACTGACCCAAGAGTCCCCACCCTGCGACCCTTGGAAGATCAGCATTAGCTAATGGGTGCAGGTGGGGAGGGCTTGGCACAGTCCCAGGGGAGCGGGATTGCCTAGGAGGCTCTGCAATGGGATATGTTTTTGCCATGGGCTTCATGCATCCTCCCACAGGGACCTTGTGTCCCTCTTCTCTCCTGCCCCGCCCTGGCACTTGACTAGTAACAGCCTCCATGCTGTCCAGCCACCAGTCTCACCGCCATTTGTGTGAGAGCCTCCTCCCCTGCTGTTCCCTCTGCTCTGCTCTTCCCCTCAACCCACCCGCTCACACTGACCTGGAGACCGTGAAGAGGCCAAAGACGAGAGGGCTCTGTGGGTCCCGGGTGCGGAGGAGGAAGACGTCCTCTGCAATGACAGCGGGTGAGAAGTCCTGAGCACACACCCTCAGGGACCCAGCTCTGGGCCCAGGGAGCGGGGTGAGGGGCTTTTATCGGGTGACTTTTGCCCCCTCCCCTCTCCCACTGCAGTGACTGTGCCCCACTTGCTCTGGCGAAGGAGCGGGCAGCAGCCGGCACCCTTCAGTCGGCAGCCAGGGCTGCTGTGGTGATGCAAGGTGCTCAGAGTCCCTGCTATGGCTCAGTGGGTCACCTCCGGGACGAGCCCAGCCCAGGCGACCCAGCTGTGGGCCCTGAAGAATGGCAGCCCTAGGAGGGCCCGCGTGCCCCACTCACCGAGCTGGTCAAAGTGCGTCTCGCTGGCCTGGGGGCCTGGGATGGAGCAGACCAGCCGGGCCTTGAGGAACGTGCTCCAGCGATTGATCAGGCCGCGTTTCCCGCCGACGTCATTCTGCCAGCCACAAACCCACCGCTCAGAGGATGCTTGCAATGCCCCCCCTGCTCCCTCCAGTGTTAACCCTCCATGCCCCCTCCCTGCCCCAGGCCACCGCCCCCTCCAGGATTGTTAACCTCGACATGCCCACAGCTCAGGGAGGGCAGGATGGGCGATTACCCCACTCTCTCCAGCCCAGCGTCTCAGCTTCACAAAGCAAGGCAGGGGACAGGACTTGCCCAATCAGTGGCAGAGCGAGCAACAAAACCCAGGTCTCCTTACTCCTAATCCCTTCTCTAACAGCTCCATCACACTGCCTCCCATCTCTCTCCCCAAAGGCCAGCACTGAGCCCAAGTGGCCCTGCCATGACAGAGGGAAAGGAGAGAGAAACAAGCCCTTGTTTCTCAGTAGGACAGAGCCATATCATAGTGTCAGCCCCTTCCCCGACCAGTTGGTGGCTCTCCGCAGCCATGCCCTGACCCTGGGGTAGCTGACCTTGCACACACGTGCCACCCGGGCATGGATGCGCCGCCTCTCCCACTGGCCGGCTTCCAGGGCCGTCTCTCGGAGGAAGACGTACACCTTGTCGTCGTGGGCATTGTGGGTGTCGGGAATCAAGTAGGCACCAATGAATACAGGTTCTGCGAGAAGGGAAAGTCGGGCAGCCAATGGCACCGTGCCGGCAGGTTGACCGATACCCTTTGGCCATGTCCCCTTTTCCTCTGACAGACTTGGCTCTGTTCCGGCTTTAAATGATACCTGCAGCCAGGGGCTGCAGTCAGGATTGGGACCCAGGAATAGTTGCTGTCCCACGGAGCTCACACTTTGCCCGTGTCGTGAAATGAGGCTCTGATTCCGTGCTTTCAAATACAGAGCCTCCATTACGATCATGGAGCCATGACCGGTGAACTCTACCCCTTGGTTCCTGCATCATCTCCATCGCTTCCGCGAAGTGAGTTTTGAGTCCAAACTTCATCAAGGCACAGGGCTGTTGGGCTCTGCAAGTGAATCATGGCGTGACAAGCCAGCTTCAAAGTTTGGTCTCAACGGCACCTGGCTCTGAAATTCCCTGCTGGGCTTTGGAGCTGGGGTTCTGATCCAGACCCATCTAAGCTTTACTAAAGAGAAAGGAGATGCTGGAATCGAGGAGCACCCCAGCAAACAAAGAGGGGAGTGGGAATACCGTTAGCTTCCCGCCGCATTCAGTTTTGCTGCCTTGTGATAAGATCCTTACAAATGTGGAGTCATTGCTTACTCTGAGCGGAGTGCCCTGGATTGCAGCAAGACGCCATGCAGAGCAAGGGTATTGCTCAAACCAAGCAATGCTGGTAGGATCTCACCAGTGGGACTGGCATTCAGCACTGCCCACTCAGACCATCTCAGTTTTCTACCTGACAAGATCATTGTGGCCCGAGGTTTGATGCAAAGTGCTCTGTGGGTTTTTGATAGTCTCGCAAAACTTCCCCTGAACAATTCAGGTGTGATGGCTGAAAAAACGGGACTCTAGCGCCAACAGTCTGAGCTGCTTCCACTTGAGCTAACGCTCCCTAGCTGGGCCTGCAGCTGATTTGCCCCCTCCATGGACAGGGCATAGAGGGGCCCTGTCACACACCCGCAGAGCAATGGGTTACACAAGCCGATCTCACCCGGGGCTGGGTTTCAGCAGCACCTTCCATCTTCGGGGGCTGGAGATCTGAAGAACATCAGAGTGAATCTAGGCACTAAAGGAAGCTTGTGCCCTGCAGTGAGTCTGGCGCTTTGCCCCAAAGGCAGCTAGAGCTCCTGGGCCTAGGCATGGAGTTGTCCGGTTCTACCCAGGTCTTTCCTCTGTCATTGGGGGAGGGATAGCTCAGTGGTTTGAGCATTGGCCTGCTAAACCCAGGGTTGTGAGTTCAATCCTTGAGGGGGCCATTTAGGGATTTGGGGCAAAAATCTGTCTGGGGATTGGTCCTGCTTTGAGCAGGGGGTTGGACTAGATGACCTCCTGAGGTCCCTTCCAACCCTGATATTCTATGATTTGGGGGCATCTCCTGTCCCTTCTCCCTGCAGCTCCTGAGGGCTGAGCCTGGTGGGGGCACGGGAGGGGACAGCAGCAGAAGGGGTAGTTTGAAGTGTTCAAACAGAGGCCTGTGCCCTAGTGACACTAGGGGGTCTGGGCCTTTTAAAGGAGCAGGGAGAGAAAATCAAGCCCCTGCTCCCCAGCAGCAGCACAGGAAACGTGGCGCCTGCATCTCTTCCTGCTGCTCACCCTCTTCCCCAGCAGTGCTAAGTCGGTTACATTGCCGGGTAGGACTGCCCCCCCAAGGCTATATCCCAGCCCCCCATTGTACCGTTTAGCCAGTGATCTTGGTTCTGTTCTGTCCGGATGTAGTTCTGGGCAGCCTTGTGAACTCGGGTCCGGAAGAAGGCGGCGCTGCTGCCCATGAAGTCGCTGGAGGTGCCCGAATACAGCTCCCCGTCTGAGCTCAGAGAGCCAAGCATGTGTTAGCAGAGCCGGCGGGTGCTTTGACTTACACTAGTGTAGACCAGGTCTACACTAACCCCCTAATTCGAACTAAGGTACGCAACTTCAGCTACGTGAATAGCGTAGCTGAAGTTCGAAGTACCTTAGTTCGAACTTACCTCAGTCCACACTCGGCAGGCAGGCTCCCCCGTCGACTCCGCGGTACTCCTCTCGCCGAGCTGGAGTACCGCAGTCAACGGCGAGCACTTCCGGGTTCGACTTATCGCGTCCAGACAAGACGCGATAAGTCGAACCCAGAAGTTCGATCGCTCGCCGCCGAACTACCGGGTAAGTGTAGACCTACTCTTAGCCAGCCAGCTCCTCCCTGTCCCACCCCTGGGGAAGGAGGCACAGACAGGGTTAGGGGGCACTGTGCCATGGGTCAGCCTTGCCCGAGGAGCAATGAGCTGACCGTGACAAGGGAATGGCAGATTTTCTTGTGAAGCCTTGAATACAAACTAGAATCACAGCCCCCATTCTGTATAACTAGCTCCAGGCAGAGTGTGCGTACCCTGCTCAGGTGTGGGTCTCAGAGGTGGCCAAGTTTGCCACCTTTCCCTGCGAACACTTTGCGAATTGAAGGCAGGCTGTGCCAGGCAGTTGCTGGGAGGGAGATTGAGGAGCTCTGAGGGTATAACTACACTGCGGCTGAAGGTGTAATTCCCAACGTGGGGAGATGTACATGTGCCAGCTCTGAGTGTGCTAGTGTGGGTGGCCATGGCGCCAGGGGCAGCATCTTGGGCTGACTGGCAGAGTACAGTCCCACCCGAAACCCCAGGTAAATACTCTACTCCACACAATGAGGGTTAGAAATTCTCCGGCATTAAAACAAGAACAAACACCTAACAAGAACCAACAGCTTAGCAATAACTAAATACAGGGCAGATGAAACCAATTCCCTTCATCACTCGGCAAGAAATGCCAATTTCCTTACCTACCACCCTGGGCCAGGAGAGGGTCTTATTACAATCTCCTTCTGCACAATCTAGTGCCTGTATCACCCTCCCGAAGCGAGATTGGCAGCCTTCAACTGCTGTCGGACAGATGGGCCTTCCTCTCTTAGATCCAGCTAGTCACAAGCTTGGGCAGCTCTGTAGTTCCAGCCCCAGATCAGCCGTGCAGGGTAAGAAGCCCAGGCCAAAGCTCGGCTGTGATGATGCTGTGCAGCCAGTCACTCCTTGCCTAGTCCCTGTCAGAGCTAACCTCCTACCTTGGCCTTTCACACCTGCCTGGGCGTCCGGCTGAGCTCCCCCGTGAAAGGGAACTTGCAGGTTCCACTCTGGCAGAAACCACAGCTGAATGAGGGACGTGGGTTAGGAATCATTGGCAGGGGATGGAGCTGATTGTCTAACTCTACTTCATTTCTAATGCGCCCATCACCACAGTATCTAGGTCCCTCTTCCTACCCCTCCCCTCCATTCCTCTTACCTATGAGTAGCCCAGTGAAAGGTTCATGGGGGCTGAATGGACACTTGCCTCTCCCAGATTCCACGGAGTTGGCCACCAGCTGTATAGGGGAGCCCCCCGGCTCCTGCAAGGGTTAAAAGGGAGATTTTTGGCCCAGGGAGAGACTGGGAATGAACTGATCTGAGTGACTTTGGGGCAGCCCCGCCAGACTTCAAAGTCCACATTGTGTCAGACACACATGCCCATATGTCGGGGTCCAAGCCGCGCTGGGGCCTGCTCTGCCGGCCACTGCCAAGTTAGCAGCACTTAGTATGTATCGGATGGATGTGCTCATAGTGCTGGAGGCAGAAGCAGACACAGTCCCTGGTCCCTAAGAGCTCACAATACAGGGAAGGTCTTGGAGGTGCGACCAGGCAGGGACGCTGCTGGGCACCAACCCAAGCTGGCCAGGTTCAGCTCGTCTGGTGAGAGACTAAGGACCGGGCCTGGGTCGCTCAGTTGCTGTTTTCCTGGGAGCAGCTGATCTCTGGAGAGGACTGACCCTTGCGAGGGGTGCATGTGCCCCAGGGTCCTGCTGCAGGAATGGGCATGCCCCCCTCCTGCTGCTGGGGGAGAAAGGGGAGTGAGCACCCTCTCTTAGGCCCCCTCATGCTGCCCCCCTCCTGAGGTCCTTCATGCTACCTGCGCAAGACATGCTACCAGGTTCCTTGCACTAGGTGCAGAGCTTGGCACGTGCAGGCTCTGGTGTCCCTCTTGCACCACCTAGGAGATTGTGCGCCTCTCCCCTGTGAGTCCTCATGCCCCACCAGAGAGGAGAGAATGGGTACCCTGGGATTCATCATGGAGCCCAGTGGGGGTGAGGGCACGTCTGGGGGTTTTCTCACTGCCCTTGGCATAGGCAAATTCACCCTCCAGGGTCTCTCACCTGTGCCCTGGCTCCGAGCTGGACAAAGGCGCAGATGGGCTGGTAGGAGCCAGTCCCGCAGGCAAACACGTGGCTCCTGTTGAATGGCTGGAGAAGCCGGATGAAATTGGCACATTCTGTCTGCTCGGGGAAAAAAAGGTTCCTTCAAATGCCAGCACCATTACCCTGGGCCTTTGTGCTTCAGATCCTGCCCCTGGAGCCCCCTCCCCTCTTCTAACACTGATCTCCAGCATGTCCCCTCCCCAGGGTACGGGAATGCCCTGCCGCCATTTGCTGTGCACTTCCCCATAGGTTTGCTGATCCCCAGAAGAGTGGGCGATGTCTGGCTAACACTAGCCATGGGGACAAGGCCAGCGGCCTGGTGGCCCCTGACCAAAGCTGTATGCTTACTGTCCCATCGTTAAAGGTTACATGGGGCCAAAGGGAGCCATGCCGGCAGCCTGAGCGCCCACTGGCTACAGATCAATGAGGCTGCTGCTCTTGGCAGGCTGGACTCATGTGGGTCAGGCAGATTCCTGCCTGGGCCATGGCTCGCTGAGCTTCTAACAAGGATGTTGGGATCCTGCTTTACCTCTGCGTTCTTCCCAGCAAGCCGGCAGCGCTCCACCTGCTCCTTGCGGGCTGGCCAGAAAACCTGCAAGAGAAAGCACCGGCCTCGGCCTGTTACTCCAGCCTCCTCTCTCCTCCTCAGTGGTCCTGCACCAGTCGGGCAGCACAAAGGGGGCTGGAGCTGCTCCCCAAGAGCGCTCCATGCTCCATCCTGCTTCCCTGACAGGGGTGCTAAGCATGGGCAGGTGCGTGTCAGTACATACAATCACAGCCCAACCAGTCAGTGGTGCCACTTTCTTGGGTGTAATGCCCCCCACCCCCATGGCAGTGTATAACAGGCCTTTGGTTGCTGGCTTTGCAGTACCGGTGCCCCCTCTGGCACGCAGAGCAGTGCTCCCGGCTCCCCAGGCTGCTGGGAAGGGGAAAGCCGGGCTGCCTCGGGACTGCATTTCCATGCCCACCCCGGCACTGACCTTCTGAGGCTCCTCATTTGGCCTGTCCAGATGCAGCAGGAAGATGTGGTTTTTGGCTCCCACCATCAGCCACGCCCTGGTCTCATCCACCAGGAAGGACTGGAAGGCCAGCCCATCTCCCGAACCCAGCAACAGGCGGGAGCTGTTGGATCTCAGCAGGTCTGCAGAGCAGAGTGGGGGATCTGTCACCCCCATACACAGGAGGGAGCCCTGACCACATCCCCCACCCCCAGAGATAGCGAGCAGTATCTCACCTGGTCCCGTATGCTCCCCGGGAAAGTCCTCTTTACCCTGACCCTGGAAGAGTCCTTGCTACCGTGAACGCTATCCCCATGCGCCCTGGGGAAGGACTGCACTACCCCAGAGGATAGCGAGCATTACCCCCGCCTACAGGAGATAGCAAGCACTGCTAGTAGCTGCTCTTTCCCTGACACCAGGGCAAGATGGCCCACCCCACCTCTGGCCAGTAACTGGTGTGGCTTCTGGTAGTCCTGGCCTGGTGTTCCCTCCCAGAGAGCGGAGTGTCCCATGGGTCAGGACAGCCGGCTGGCCCCACAGGAGACAAGCAGCTGCTATAGGGTTAGGGCAACTCAGCTTCGAGTGTCACTGACCTTGCAGTTCAATGGCGCCATGGGGCCTGGAAGAATTTTAACCATTGCAGCAAATCCCCGATTCTCCACAGTCCCGTTGCCCGGGCAGTGCAGGCTGAGAATGCAGGACGGGTGCAGCTTGCATTTCTAGCAGAGGGATCCCTAAGCCTGGGCTCAGTGGAGTTTCTATATAAAGGCTCTCAGTCATTCCCCTGGTGAACGTAGCCTTGAAATTAAAGGCTGTGTTAAACTGGTGACTGCTGCTCGATTTATGGGGCAATCGTTTGTGGTGTTGCAGGACTCATTTCCCTAGCTGAGCTGGGCCTCACCTCCTGGGTCGAGCAGAATCTCGACAGCTTCTAAATCCATCTCCCTCTCTCTCCTGAGGAACCGCAGCATTCCTCAGCCCTGGCCCAGGCCAGCTCGTGGGAGATGCCAGAGGGCCCTTGGCCCAAGCGGGTGAGAGCAGCACAGAAACTGGAGGTGGCAAGGTCCCAGAAGGTGATTTCCTGGCTCCTTTGCACCATGGAGTCCGTCTGCAGGAGCATGTTCCAATGCTTTGTCGGTTCTGCTCTACTGCTAATGTCCCAATGGATGGGGCTGTCACCGTTTCTCTAGGGAGAGTATCCCCATTCCCCAGCCTCTCTGTGCACTGGCAGGACTTTGCCCCTGCCTGTCTTCTCCTTTATTTGCTAAGCGCTGACCACATGCTCAGCTCTGCACAGAGCCAGCCAGTCCCTGCCCCAAGGAGCTTACAGTCTAAACCTCCCCCTGCTGCTCCCTGGTCCATCCTGCACCATTCCTCAGCCTCAGCGTCCCTCAGCAGACGTGCCTTCAGACTGCTGAGCCAGTGGGGATCTGGCAGCTCTTCCCCTCCCCCTTAAAACAGTAGTGGAGTTTAAGTCCTGGATTAGCCCAGCTCAGAAAGTAGCTTTTAGAGCAGTCATTTGCTGACCAAGCCCCGGATGGCAAGATTCCCGGGAGCAACGTCGGCCGAACGAAGCAAAGGAGCCAGCGCAAAGCCCTTGGTATGAGCACTCCTCCACCTCCCACTCCTCCTGCCGCCCCACCCCTCGCTCAGGGAGTGGACAAAGGAGCACGGACTTGGTGCTGCACTGGAGAAAGTGCCAGCAAGGTGAGTGCCCTCGGGCGAGGGGGCAGGACTGGGCAGCCACTGCCAGGTGCCCAATCCTCCTCTTCCCCCAGTTCTGTCTGCACGCGACAGCCAAGGCGCTGGACCGCAGCAGCGATTGAGTGCCCTAGGCGTGAGCTGGACTGGAACCCAGCTTGCTCTCCCATCGCTGTAACAGCCCTATTGGCTAACAGCAGGAATCGAGGCCGTCTGGCCATACTCTCTCTCTTGCCATACCACCTCATCTTCACCTGCGGGGACACCTCTGAGCCTCAGGTGTCTGGCTCCCCTTCCTGGCTGAGTTCCAGGGGTGCTTGGGGGGGAATCTTTCACCTTGGCTAATCGTCCCTGAAACATTGCCCAATCTAGCCTGAGCCCGGACAGCGGGCTGTGTGGGAATTAATGAGACATGTATCAGTCTGGGGGGGACAGCCAAATCCACCCCCCTGTCACTCCACAGACATGCATGGAGTTTTGCTCTGATTAAGTGCTCACCACATGCTGTACAAAACCCAAACCTCAAAGCAGCCACTGCCCTGGAGAGGTTACTCAGTAGAAGACTGATGCAGCTGGACAAGAAGTGATGGGAGGCCCAGAGGGAAGAGTCACCTTAGAGCATTTAAAACCCTTAACCAATCACTTTCCTGTGTCTCTTGGAGGGATCTGACTGAGGCGAGAGTGCTGGCCAGCTGCACTGGGAGGTCATGCCAGGCTGAGGGGGCTTGGAGGAAGGTCGGAAAACAGGAGTGGAAGAAGGAAACAAGAGAGGAGATCAGGCAGGCGTTACTGGCTGAATGACGGGGCTGGGAATGTGTAGGAGGTGAGATGTGAGTCCTAGGTCTGGGAGAATCTGTGCAGGACCTTGAAATCCACGAAGATGGGATGAACTTGGCTCTCTGTGGCTGAGCAGACTGCACCAGAAATGCAACTGGGGAGCAAGCAAGCCAGCATCTGTCTGTGCAGGTGTGGGTCCGTGTATGTGGGGACATGGATGCCTGAGATGGGATGCATGGAGGCGCATGCTAAAACAGGCCATGGGATTGCAGACTTTCTCTTTCCCTGTCACCTCATTTCCAGGGGACAGAGGAAGCCAGGACCTCTTTTTCTTCGGGGCAGCTGCAGCCAGCTGGAAATTCCACTGACGTCTGCTCAGCCCAGCAGGGCAAGGAGCAACTGCAGCATTTGCAGCGGGCAGGTGCTGCTTCTCAGTCTCTATATGAAGAAAGCGCTTCAGTCAAGGCAGCAGCTCAATGGCAAATCAGTTCCCTGGCTCAGCCCAGTCCAGCCTGGCTAATGACCGGGCCTGGCATTTCATATACAGCGAGCCAGGGAATTTACTTGCCACTAAGCATTCCTGCTGTGAGTGTCCTATAACTAGCCATGGGAGGCGTTCTTACGGCTGGCATCATTGCTTGCTAGTTGTATCTCCAGTGCCGTTTTCCCGGCTGCAGCCTGACGACCTCTGTGTGCTTTCCCCCCGGCCCAAGGACAAAGCTTTTTAAATCTGCCTAGGGAATCTGGACTCGTGTTCGTTGGAACGGGGCAGGTGAGTACAGTCCGAATGAGCCAGAGTGGGGAACTCGCCCTCCCACAAGCTGATGATCGCTGCCCTGTGAGTGACCCCAGGCGGGAACTGGGCAGGACCCAGATCTACAATGCATTCACCAGCCTCTGAAAAGGCTGGGTGTCTCCCTGGAGGCAGGGCTGCTCCTCTGACCCTGCTCACCCGGAGTGAAATGTAGGCCAGGCCCACTGAGGATACAGATCAGAGTGAGGGGTGGGGGCAGGTCAAAGGTTTATCCAATACACGCCCCCACCCTGCTTAATTAACCAGAGTAATGCAATGAGGTCCCTAGAGCAATAGAGCCCAGGACGCTCCCATTAGCACTGCTTCACTTTCTGACCTCCCTCGGGCCGTGGGCAGGGGAGAGGTCAGCCAGGGTTGATGGTGGGTTTCACTCAGGTCCACTATGTTCTTTGGGGCTAAGATTCAATCTGGCTCCCAGGCAAGATGAATTATCCCGCACTTGCAGCATTAAGTCCATTGCCATGATCTCTAGTTTCAGATCCTCCATCCTGTGGCTTGGCTTGTTCCATTCCCTTCATGAAGAAGTAGGTGGGAATCTGACCCAGTTCATCCCACTCATGAAACAAACTTGGGCAAGGAACTGATCAGTTAAACAGGAAGTCTGGGGGGGCTGGGAAAGGGGTGGAGCAGGGAGATCCCCACTGTGTGGTGGCTGGGAGAGCCCAGGTACCTGCTCCTTATCTGCAGATGAGGCATCATATCCCTCCAAGCATATTTACATTCCTGACCAGGTCCCCCATAACCATTGCATCCTGCTGAGCATCTCTGCCCAACCTTCCCCTGAACTGTGCTCACCACGAGAGCATCTGAGTGCCTCCCAGGCCTGAAGTGTTGCTCTTCTTGGAGAGCGTTCTCTCTCCTCCCCATCACAGGCGGGCCTGCACTGAAACCCTGAGCTGAACACCCCAAAAGCCTGGGGAAAATCTGGATTTGAATCAAGCTTTTTGCTGCGATGGCCAGCGTGAAAGGAGTGCATTGGGGCCACTTAGCTAGTGGTGTGTGATACGATAACGGCCTGCTGGGAACAGGAATGAGCCCATGAACACACTGTGCGCCTACACCACCTATCAACCATCCAATGGTAACAACGTCCAGCCCCTAATAATCTGTGAACCAGTGACCTGCAGGCAAAGGGCTCTGTAGCCAGCGTCCAGTCGCCTGGAACGTTCAGCCCTCTACGTTAACAGCAGATCACGCAGCGTTAAGGTGTAATTGCTGATATGTAAGCCCAGAGTAACGACATCATCCCAGATAGAAAGACACAGCCCAGTTCAGGATTTCAGCTGGCTTCAACGCTGGTCTGAAACAGATTGAAGTAGCATTCACATTGTGAATGCCGATCAGCGCAGGCCACACACCAAGAGGCTGGTAGTGCTTCCTGTCCAGTAATGTAACTTATTGATGTGCATGTGTTACAGGTCCCCCTCTGTGACGATCAATGGGATACAAAGTGTTACATGCAGCCTCAGAGATCAGGCAGCTCATACTTTCAGCTCTGGAGGTCCCTAGTTCAGGCCCTCCCACGTCTGTCACAGGAGCAGTTGCATGGATTGTCTCAGAGAGGCCGGAGTTCTATTATAAGCCATCCAAATGCGTTATTATGGTGTAAGGGGTCATATTGCTGCTTAGTCTTATTGTTCTGGGCCGTGTTCCCCTGTGCACTATCCTTCCTTTGCTCTCCCTGCCTTAGGTCTGTCATTTCCTTTCCGAAAGCCTGTCTGTGTTTCTCCCCACCCCTATTCAGTCCACGCCCCTCCCCCATGCAGGGTTCTGACGATAGCCCAGCTCCCAAGAGGCTCTGGGGTGGAGGGAGTCTGGGAGGTTTCTTTCCTCTGGGGTTTTTGAAACCTAAACTTGTCAGGCCGTTGTGGCCTTGACTCTGCTACGTGTGGTCTGTGAGTCACACCTCCTGCCATTGTCTGCATTGTCCCCAAGCCAGCCTGAGGCTGGGAGCTTCCTCTCCCAGCTTTGCCCACAGCACGAGGGCTGCTCTAGCTTTGAAGAAGGAAGCCCTCCTCAGTCCTCTCCTCCAAACAATCTCTGCTCCCGCCTGACCAAGGAAAGGAAGATCCAGCCATTGTGTTTCTGAGATGTGTTATCGACATTGGCAATCGCCCAGCAGTGACCTGCTCTGGATCACTGTGCTTCCTCACCGGATGCTGCGTAGCAGACAGTGTGTGCAGGCAGCCCTGACCAGGGCCGACTCCTCCCCTCACTCCCTTATGGTCCTTGGTTTCAAGCCTGAGTTCTGATGGCTCCCCACAACCCCCCAGGGCATCTCCCGGCTTGAGTGCTCAGTTCTGTACTGAGAGTGCCTCAGGCTTGGCATCCAGGAGACACAGTTTTGCAGAGCTCTGTGTTCGATGAGCATCCAGTCTAAGTCCCCCTTGCACCTAAGTTAGACTGCCAAGCAACTGGCTCTCTTCTCTGGGAGTGAGAGAAGACATATGGTCACAGGTGTCATCCCTGCCCTGACATACCACCCGTGGTCCTCACCTCCACCCTGATGCCACCACCATCATCCAAGTTCTTCCTGCAGCAGAACCACTGTCCTCAGCTAGTGTAAACTAAACAGGCTTGTGCCTGGCTGGAGTTTGGATGGGAGGCCTCCAAGGAAGCCCACTAGGGTAGGCATTGTTGGTGAGTCAGTTCGGTATGTGGTGCTCATCTGTGTCCGCGCTGATCCAATGGCCCAGCATGGAGCTAGGGTGTGCTGTGCTGCTGCTAGGTGAAAATCAGAGAGCGTCCCGACCACTTTGTCATTAAAGAGCCCTGTCTCAGGCTGAGCTGGCCCTTAAGGGGGTGGGGGCTCAGCCTACCTTCCCAGCTGAAGGGGGTCACATGGGAGAAGATTGTGACTCGGTGTGTGGGAGTATAAAGGGCGGCCTGAGTTCATAAAACTATCTCCCGCAGAAAGGAGTAGAGCAGCTTGCCTTAATTCCCAGGCAAAAGGCCTGGGGCGTGGGATCTCTGGCAGAGCCACCAGCAGGAGACCCTGGGTTGCGGGAAGGGGCCTGATTTACATGTGGAGCTAAGGTTAAACTGTTTTACTTGGAAAAAGCAGAAGCCAAGTCCGGAAGAAAAGGGACTGAGACTGTGTTGGCTGCGAGGTCTCGCAGGCACTGGCTGGTGAGTTGGGCCTCTGCCTTACAAGCCCATGCTGGTTTTCCCGAGAGCAGGAATGCTGAATTCCAGCAGTCTGGCTGGATCCCAACTCATGAGTAAGCTATGCAGATTAGTCTTCACTTTCCCTGTCCTATAAGCTGTTGTATAGTTTTGCTATGTGCTGTTAACAAGCTAGTGCATTATGTACCAGAGGTGGCTGCATTTCATTGCTGGGCCTTAGAGCCATCCACATAGACTGTAAAATGCTTCAGGATCCTTTTGGCTGAAAGGGACTGTGTGGTACATGAACGTAAGACTGTTGTCAGTAGCCGTGGCATCGAAATATCGTGCCATTAGGATGGGTGCTTGCATACCCCGGTGATGAGTGCAGTATAAATGACTAGACAAATCATCATCTTTATATCAGGGGGTAGCCGTGTTAGTCTGTATCTACAAAAACAACAAGGAGTCTGGTGGCACCTTAAAGACTAACAGATTTATTTGGGCATAAGCTTTCGTGAGTAAAAACCTCACTTCTTCATCTTTATGTCACTAGCTGAAATAAGGTCCAGGACAGATGTGGCCCAATTGCAGAATTAGCGGGGGCTCAGAGAGGGGCCTGGAACAGCTCTCCTCAGAAGAGACTGAAAGATTGGGATTGTTCCCTTGGAAAGGATGAATAAGAGGGGATGTGATAAAGGTTTGCTTGGTCCTGCCACTGTGCAGGACTTCTCAAGGTCCCTTCCAGCCCTATGTGTCTATGAAAGGCTATAAAACCATGAATGGGATAGAGAAGGGAGACTGGGAACTTCTGTTCTGCCTCATGACACATGAACAAGGGGACAGTCAATGAAACGGAAAGGTGGGGAATCCAAAACTGACCCAAGCTTTCCCCCAATGCGCGATCAGCTTGTCTTGCCAGCCCATTAACATAACTGACAACAGCAAAACTTCTGGAAGTGATATTAGCCCCCATGGTTTGAGCCAAGCTCTCACCACCAGGGACAAGGAGGTTTCTTGCCCCTTTCTCTGAAGCATCTGGTGCTGGCCTCCAGTTTGCTGGGCTAGATGGACCTCGGGTGTGAGCCAGTCTGGCAATCCCTGTGTCCCTAAAAGGAACTCAGTGTGATGCCTGTCTGGTGGCCCCTTTGTGAGATAAGCTGAGGGTCTCAGTCCAGTTCCTTGTGGATTTGTGTCCATTTCACAAACCCGCTGCTAGCTGGTCCCCGCGCTGGCAGCCTCAGCAGAGAGGCCGAGGGCTGACGCTGTGGTGTGAACTCCCTTCTCACCCCTACACAAAAGATTTGGGGGAGGTGACGAGAGCTAAAACTCCGGCACCACGAAGGGTGAATCCTCGCTCGCCCCCACACAGCTGGAGTAAACGGGCTGGGCACTGAGTAGGAATCCTTGCCCCAGGCCGTAGTGCAGCAACGGCTCCGCTCCATGGCTGCTGCCACCTCTCTGGGCTGCCATCGCCCCCTTCTTGCAGGGTGCTGGGCAGTGGATCTCTGTAGCTTGTAGATCCCCCAGTTCCTCCCCGGCCCACCATAATAGTCCTGGATGTGTGTGTGTGTGTGTGTGTGCAGGGAGCCCTCACAGAGCTCTGTACCACAGAGGGTAGGGAATACAGCCTCCCTGCATCCATGTATTGGGTCTTGGTTGACTGAACCTCACAAAGCTGAGTTAAGTGACTTGCGTGAGGCTACGCACTGAGTCAGTGGCAGAAGCCGGCTCTCCAGATTCCCAATGCCCTGCTCTAACCACTAGACATGCTTCCTCCCAGGTGACCACAGGCTGACTCTGCTCCCGCCCTCACACTGAAATCTGTACGCTTCCCCCATGCAACTGAACAATTGTTTTGTTGCGTGGCCTGTGTAGCTAGAGGCTGGCCAAGGCCTCCTGTAGTGCGTGACGTTTCCCCATGGTGAGGGCTGGCCCCGTCCCTGTGCATTACATAGTACATGGAACATTATAAAGCACTGTACGCTGAGTCTCAGGGTGAAATGAGGCATTTTTAGACACTCTCCTGTGCCCCGGGGGCAGCCTGAGACTTCCCCTCTGGGCCATTCCCTTTCCAATCCCCATCCCTGACAGCAGCAGGTAGATGAGCATTGCCTGAGCCCCTTGGGGTGGTGGCATTCTCTGAGCTCTCTGGCTGTGCTGCAGTCAGCTGAGCTCAGCCTCTGTCAGGTTCTGGTGCCTCACTGGCCACAACTACTGCAGTGCAAGAAGCTCCATTGTAGGGCAGATATTGACCCCACCCAAACCCAGTAGTCCAGATCTCACCCCCCCCCCCCCATCCCTGGCTTCACTAGCTGCCAGTCAGCTTGGCTGCCTGATGCTGTTTCTAGATCATTCTGAACAGGGCATGAACCCCAAGGAAATCCTGGCTCTGACTGCCGGGCTGATCAGCCACAGGCTCCCCTACCTTTGTATGAGAGGCGAAGGCGAGGGACACCTCGCTTGCAGGCATTGCCATTCCCAATGTTCAACAGGAGAATCCAAGTCAGCAGGGCAGGGGCAGTGGAGAGGTGCCACCTGCTAAAGACCAGGGGTGGCATGCTGAGGGATTCTCTGGCCGGGGGCTCCTCTGTCAGCAGGGAAAGCTGCTCCTCCCTCCTGGGAGCATGTTCTGCTGGGGGAGATTCTGGTGCCGCTTCCAGCTGAAAACAGAAAGGGAGGAATTCTGCATCTCTCTCTGCCATGCATTTAGCAGGGCTGAATACTTAGGCTCTTGGCCTGCATGTGCTGAGCCCCTGCAGTTCTCACTGCTGCCTGGGAGATTGATTTAAATCAAAGCGATTGAAGTCAGTGATTTAAATCTAGGGTGACCAGATGTCCCGATTTTATAGGGACAGTCCTGATTTTTGGGTCTTTTTCTTTTATGGGCTCCTATTACCCCCAACCCCCATCCCAATTTTTCACATTTGCTGTCTGGTCACCCTATTTAAATCATTATTTCAATCATCAGGTGGAAAGCCTTGATTTAACTCATTGGTTATAATCAACGTTTCCATTTGCACTTCAGTTACTTCCTAAAGAAACGTGAATTCTCATTGGTTGATGTAATCATTTAAAACATGTTGATTTACAACTAAATAGAGTTTTTGCACTAGATATGGTACAACTTTTTGCTACGTAGGAGGGTACACAATAACTCTAAACATTTATTTAAGCAATTCTCTAGCTTACTATTTTCAGATTCTTGTTACTTGTACACTTTTAGTATGTTAGGAAATGGTGAATGATATATTGCTTATTTACAACATAATTAGCTTTTGGCTCATGATTTGGGCCGAGCTGCATTAGGATGGTAACTGGAATTGAATTAAACACACAACAGCAAATACAATTTATTTTTATTAAACAAAACAACTTTAAATGTTTTGGCCACATAAACGTCTCTTATCAAAGCATGTTTCACATTTATAACTAAACTCCAATAAGTTTTGGCCTTCACATATTTTGGGTTAAAATCAGATTTCCTTTTAAACAGGTTTATTTTTAAAAAGAAAAGTGTTATAATGTAAGTTACAAAATCAAAAACATCTGATTTTAAATAAAAAAATCCAATTTAATTTTTTTTCAAAAAAATCTTTTTTTTTTTTAAATTCACTCTGCTTTGCTGGCTTGGGCCCTATCTGAGAATTAATTGCATCAGTGGCAATAGAAACTCAGGCCTGGGCTCTGTTAGGGTTCTGGCACCAGTAGAGGAGTCCTGGGACAACCCCAGTGCAGGCATGCTGCACCTCTGTAAAAAACACTTGCACGTGTGGTGTTGCATTGGTGTGGGAAGAGCAGTCCAAATCCCCGCCTGTGGGCAAGCCATTAGGTGATATCTAAGGGGAATCAATTCTCCAGCTCCATCAATTCGCCAAGAGCTTATCCCTGTAGGAGTGGGGCTGAAATTCCACCCTCCCCTTCCTATTCACAGCCCCACCCAATCAGCCAGGAGCATTCTGAACTACGGAACTCCTTGTCAATTGCAGAGCTCAGAGGGCTTTAAACCTGAGGGTCAGGCTCATTGGACTGATGGGGATACAATCAGTATGGAAAAGTACAAAGAATCCCAAGGCCACACAACAAGTCAGTGGCAGAACCATTGCTTACTAATCATTATTCATTCGCTATTGAAATAGCACCTTGAGGGCCCCAGCCAAGATCAGGTCCCTGTTGTGCTATGCACTGTGCAGAGACAATCCCTGTTCTGTAGAGCTCACATTGGCTAAGCAGACCCAGGTGCAAGGGGAAGGGACTTGCCCACAGTGCTGCACTGTGGCATCGTTAATGATGTTTTTATGATGGCCCATATGTTTAGGTGCCCATCCCTGTAGGATTTCAGTCATTTTACAGCACAGCCAAACAGCTTCCAAGGGATGGGGAGCAGGTGTCCCCCTTCCTTCAGCATAGTCACCTCTGCTTCCTTGAGGAATTCCAAGATCACAGAGTGCACTAGCCGGGGAATCTAATGCCTGCAGGCTGCAGCTGTTGAAAAGCCTGCTCAAAGAGGTGCCTCTTGCATCTTGCCCAGATGGCAAGGCAGCCAGACCCTGTGCATGGGAGTGCCCTGCAGAGATAGGCTTGTATTGCAGCAGCACTGGCATGTGTGCAAGCAATGTGACAATGTTTGCACTACTGGAGCCTGGTCTACACTAGGATTTTACTTCGGTATAGCTGCGTCTCACAGGAGGGTGAAAAATCCACACCCCTGAGAGACTGAGCTATGGCGACCTAACCCCTGCTGTAGACCACGCTTCCCCCACCCTAGCTGCCGCCTCTTGGGGGAGGTGGGTTACCTGTGCCAACAGGAGAATCCCCTCCCATGGGCATAGGTAGTGGCTACAGCGGTGCAGACGGGCCCGTCACACACAAACCCTTAACTCCAGTGCAGTAGTGCTTTTCACTTGGTTTGGCTGGCCTGGGGAGGGGGGTGGGGATTGGCACAGCCTGAGAGAACACCCCCGCCCCCACTGCCCCAGCTGCTAACACACCCACCGTGTCATGTGGATGCAGGCTAATGCTGCTTGAGTGCCACTAGTCCTCCAATCCCTTCCCACAATTTCCCCGCCACACACCCGAAAGGCCAGAGGACTTCTCCCACAATTCACGGGTGGATGATGTAGACGTTCAGGCTCTAGGACCACACTGTAGTTAAACAGCCCCTTAGCTGGAGCCCCTGGAATCTGTGTCAGCTGGCCTGCACCAGCTGTGGGGTTTTAATTGCAGTGTAGCCAGACCCTTACTGTTCTTTCTCCTTTGATTTGCCACTTCAGTACCGGGGCTTTGAGAGGCTGGCATCAAAGAGCCATTTTCCACCCTCATGACCACATTTCTTCCTGCCATCCCCCCAGAGCGGCTGCTGCTTGGGCCACTTGTCCCCTCTGCAAGGGGGAAGAGGAGAGGCTCAGGGGCAACAAATAAAATGAGCAACAGTAGTGAAGAGAGGGAGTGTGTGGGGGGATGGGTGCTGTTCCAGCACCATGCAGGAGCAGCAACAGGTGTATCCCCACCATAGTGGCCCTTCTGGGCCAGGGCAATGCCTGGAGCACAGCTAGGCAGGGAGGTTGCCCTGGGTAACAGCATAGAGGGTGGCAGCTAGAGGCACATACTGCATTCTGTCCTGATGGGTCTCCCTGCCCCCCTGAGTAAATTGTACTGATCTTCTCTCTCATGTGCATATATTATATCCACCTCTACACACAGCGATGCTTGCATTCCCCCTCCTGGGCCTGGAGCTGTCTCGCCTGTGAGCTGGGAGTGTGTGTGCACCCTGCTCTTTCCTGATGGACTAAAACCTGCATGTGTTCCAGCATCCTGGCCAGGAAGTTGAGAAAGCGGAGCTCAGCCCCAGGGGTTTGGGCAGAGCAAACCCAGTGCTCATCACAAGGCCAGGGCTGGGGCTGGCTTGAGACTCCTGCCAGTGTTCACTGGTTGCTGGAAGCCTTGGGAAAACGCTAGCTGGTAATTGCAGGCTGCTATAAATGAATGTCCCTGTCGGGGGAGAGTTGTTGAGCGGTGGGAGGGAGCCCTGTGTGACCTGATTCCCCAAGATGGTCCTTGGTGGCTGCAGGATTGTGTGACGGGCAGGTGGAGCAGAGCCCTGACCCTCCACAGCCTAGGACTGTGCCTGAACCACAGCCCTGTGGTTGAGGGAGAACTGGTGTGTTTCACACGCCACCTCCAGGGGATGAAATAAAGGGGCTGGTGGATACCCTGTGCCAAGGTTCAATCCTGTGTCTCCCGAAGTCAAGGGGAAACTCCCGCTGGGATCAGGATCAGGCCTCAAAATGAAATCCAAATAATAAAGGACAACTGCCCTCCCCTGCAAGAGGGACAGTTCACTATTGGTATAAGGGATACGAGTCCAGGAGACTTTCACCTACCAGTGCTAGCCGTGAATGTGGCCAATGTCTGCAAAAATGCAAAGGATGCAGCCAGTGATATTTAACCCAAAGCAGGCAGGCAGTCGTTGCTAAAAGGGACAGGGCAAAGGAAGCACAGTTACAAAAATGGATCCCCTGTTCCCTCTATACCAGTGGCTCTCACCCTTTCCAGACTACTGGTCCCCTTTCCGGAGTCTGATTTGTCTGGTGTACCCCCAAGTTTCACCTCACTTGAAAACTACTTGCTTACAAAATCGGACATAAAAATATAAAAGTGTCACAGGACACTACTACTGAAAAATGGCTGACTTTCTCATTTTTACCATATAATTATAAAATAAATCAATTGGAGTATAAATATTGTGCTTACATTTCAGTGTATATAGAGAGCAGTATAAACAAGCCATTGTTTGTATGAAATTGTAGTTTGTACTGATTTCGCTAGTGCTTTTTAAGTAGCCTGTTCGTAAAACTAGGCAAATATGTAGATGAGTTGATGTACCCCCTGGAAGACCTCTGTGTACCCCCAGGGGGTACATGTACTCCTGTTGAGAACCACTGCTTTATACTATCCCAGGACTTAATTCAAAGGCAGTTTCAAGCCAATGCTTCTTTGCCTTGGTATTGTTGGATATAAAACCTTCTTACAGTGCACAAGGCTTAGGAAAGCCATTTTTCTCTCTACTGCCCTTGTTCTGTCTTTTTTTGCCCCCAGTGTCCACTGTACCAGTCTTTTAATGCAACTTGTGGAAGTTCCTACTGCAGGATGTTATTGAGGCAAACAGTATACCCAGGATCAAAGAGGGACTAGGCACTTAGGGGAATAAAAGGAGCACCCATCGTTACACTAGCTAGGGGGGAAATTACAAGGCTTCAGAAGCATCAGAGGCAGGATGCCAGGCTTCACTGTTCCTTCTGGAGAAATAATGCCTATGGCCGTGGCACTGTGTTAGTGCAGCAGGTCAGGACTGAGAAGCATGGGCAGGGCATTGTGGCAGCTCAGGGTTCTGAGGTTAAGGGGTGCAGTGAAGTTAACTTCCATGGTGTCTGTGCGGGGTTGTCTGCCCTCAGCTTGGCATTTGCTTTGTTAGGGGCTCCTTCAGTTCTGGAAACAGAATGTCAAAGATCGCTTTCAACTAAAGTTGGCTCACCAATTAATCCCCTCCCCTCACAGTCCTTATGCTGGAAGCACTTCTCCCTGGTGGGCTTCCCCACATAGCAATGTCCCTCCATGCCAACGAGGCACTCTGAGCTTCTCCACACAGCCAACTGGGCATGCAGCAGTGAGTGCTTCTGCACCCCTCTCCCCAGGACGTGTCAACTAGGGGCCCCCCAGCAGGCGCTGCCTCCCACAGCAGTGCCCTGCCCATATCAACGTGGACTCCAGCAGAGGCATCCTTCTCCCAGCAGTATCCTGTCAACGCAGGCCTAGCAGGTTCTCCTCCACTCCACCCTAGGATAGAAACCAAGCAAGGGCTCCCCCGTATGAGGGATAATGGCCCCAAGCTATAAACCTCTGCCCAAATATACTCTTGGAGGGAACTTGTCCCAGGCAGAGTTTATACAGACTGAGGGGGGGAGCGGGTGACCGGTGGATGGAAACAAGCTGCAGATGATGAATCCAAGGTTAAATTAAACACTCCCGACAGCTTTATGTAATCAACTGTCCAGAACGACAAGTGTGTTCTCACTCTGTTTGGAGCAGGGCGCGCTGTGGGTGCAGGCGGCTTGGCAAGGGCACTTCTGCGTGTCTGGCTTCAGAGCCAGGACTGTGACAGGGAAGATGCATCCAGATAGTGTCAGTGGGAGCCGGGCCAGTCTTTATGGGTTCTGGATTTGGGGGGATGGGGCAAGGTTTTGGTGAATTTTCTCTCTCATAAAAAAGGACCAGTGTCCCTGGGCAGAGCCGGTCATGATCCCAGGATGAGCCATAGACGCCCTCTGCTTGACCTGCAGCTCCTCCACCTCTGTGCCAATGCTCCCCTGCCTGACCAGCAGCACTTCTGCCCCCCCGCCCCACAACTCTCCAGATGCACCTCAGTCACCACCTGCAGCACCCCCCACCCCCTGCTGTGTTTACAGGCCTGGCCACCCACCCCCCAGCCATGCCACGGCCCTTTGAACCTGAAAACTAGAGTCCTCTGCAGAACAGCACCAGCTTCCCAGCTCTGCTGCTGTGCCTCACCCTGATGTGGGCTGCTGGTAGATACCAATCCACCACGAACTGGACTGAAACAAGACAGGCTTTTCACATAGGCAACCGAGCAGTCTTCCGATGGTGACAACTTAGTCACTATTGACCTGGGCTGGCTTTGAGCCATTGACCGGAGTTGTGCATTCCCGATCCCACGGACCACCCAGGCTACCAGGAGCAGTGCCTCTCTCGTTGTGCCAAGTGCTCGTTGTGACAGTGCTCTGGGAGCAATGGATCGCAGGGAGACCCGGTGACTTCGTCTGTGCATCCTGTGGCATTGCTCAATGCGCCTCCATTAGAGCTGATCCCTGATTGAGGGATTTGTACCCATCTACAGGTGGAAGATGACCACTATAGGGGAGGATGTAAACACCACAAAGGGGTTACCCCACAGAATTCCTCCCAAGTACTGTAATTAGGAGTTATGGGAGGAAACTGAGCTAAGGAGTTGTCGACTGAATTTCAGGGAACGTATCCTGGCAGTGAGATCTAGGTTGTGGATCACCTCCCAGAATGGATGTGTATGTTGTGCTTGAGCCTTCTGAGCTATACGACGGCACCAATAGCAATTACAACATGCTCCCTGATCCATCCCCCTGGCCCAATGGGGCCTGCCATGTGCGCTGCACAGCTCAGCAGATTCTTGATGGTTTCCAAAATGATCCAGAAACAACATTGCAGGAGATTGCTGGCTTGTGTTTCTCTTTGGAGCTAGATGGGTCATGCCCAGGAGGACGGGGTCAACCGCTGGGTGCAGCTCAGGGGAGCAGCCAGCAGAGATAGCCAGACGGGGGTTGCACGTAGTCTGTGAGCGTTACAGGGTGGTAAAGAGCCCTGCAGGGGAAGAGAAGCTTCCTGCTAGATCAGGCTGTGGGTGACTCTTAGGTTGCCTGAGATAGGAGAGCTCAGTGCCTTTAACTCCCCCTCCCCCAGATACCCGCTGCATTGGGCTGGCATTACGCTGCAGCGTGGGAGAGCAAGGCGCGAGTGGATTAGCCCCAGATCCCGTTCTTAAATCCAGGCTTCACGCTCCTGGGGGGCCTGATGCTGCAGTCCTGCTTTCACCTGCAGATGCTCTCCTGAGTCAGCAGGAGTTGGAGCCGGGGGTGTTAATGAAGCATTAGGATGTGCTGCCATGCCCCCTCTGGCCATTTTGGATGTGCTGAGGATGGATTCCAGGCACTGCAGCGTCTGGATGGGGCAAAAATGGAGAAGCTCATCAGGGCTGCAAGAGGGACTTGGATGGTATGTCTATGCTGCTATTAGACACCTGCGGCTGGCCTGTGCCGGCTGAGTGGGGCTCAGGCTCACAGGGCTGTTTAATTGAGGTGGCTTGGGCTGCAACATGAACTCTGAGACCCTCCCACTTTGCAGGGTCCCAGAGCCCAGGCTCCAGCCTGAGCCCGAACGTCTACACTGCAATTAAACGGCCCCTGAGCCTAAGTCAGCTGGCATGGGCCAGCTGTGGGTGTCTAATTGCAGTGTAGGCACACCCAGAAAGTCCCCGCAATTCCCTGAGCAAAAGTGAATCATGCACCGAGTCAGGCCTCGCCTGAGTGACAGGGCCATGAATGACCACTGTCCCACACCTGCTCAGGGCATAAGCAGGAGGCATTCCCAGGCCACCCTTCCCCCTACTGTATAGCGCGTCGCTCTGGGGCTGTGCTTACTGGATCTGAATCTGGAGAGGGGCCTCTCTGTGTGTATTCGTTTGAGTGGTGTATTAGTGTGCTGCTACTTGCATCTCCATGTACATGTTATGTGTAAGGGGTGGTAGCAGTATGCATGGGCACATACTCCTCTGTATACATCTGTGTGCAGAGACACATACCTATATCTGTGGGCCCAGCCTGTGCCTCTGTAAAAACAGATGTGTGTGCACTTGTCTGCATGTACACGTGTGTCGAAATCTCTCTATGCTCCATGAATTCCACGGAGGTTTTAGTTCCTACGGTGAAGTGTGATGGATTCCCCAGCAGCTGTGGCTGCTCCCTGCTTAATGCAGGGGCTCAGGGCAAGGCAGCTGTCGTCTTTCTCTAAATGAGATGACAAAGACAAAAATAAACGAGTTCCTTTCCTCCCTGCCTCACTTCCCTCCCCTGCTGTGTTTCCCGGCAAGGGGAACAGCCCTCTGTGCTGTGAGTGTGCACGGGTAGCTGGATGGCACGTACTGTTCGTGTGAGCCTTAGGTATACTTAACATCTCATCCCTTGTGCAAGTTACCTTAAGAGGCAGAAGTGTGATGAACCTGTGACAGCAGGGTAGCCAATACATGTACTGTAAAAAAGTGGCCTGTAACCTTCAGTCGTTTGGGGTGATACATATGAGTCAGGAAACTGCCTGTGCAGAGTCCTGAAGGCGGAGAGAGGGAGGGAGCAGGAGGAAGGGATGAATTCTGCAGCCAGCACTCAAACTGGGGAAATGCTAACAGGGTATAACAGGCACATTCTGTGCAAGCTTCCCTCACACCCACTCTCTGCCAGGGCCCCTCCATCCTGACTGGTAACCCCCTGGTTACTCCAGCACTGTGACCCTCACACAGTCCTGCCGATGCCCCTCAGTCCTGATTGGCAAGATTCAATGCGGTTATTGCAATTATCACCCCGTGCGGATTTCTCCCAAAAGCGGCAACACAGAAGCGTGCTAAGTTCCAGGAATGTGAAGGAACAAGCTCTGTCTGCTCTCAGCGTGCGCGCACACACACACACACACACACACACACACACACACACACACACCCCTCCCTCCTTTGGTTGAGCTGCTTTAGCTTTTCACCATCTGCCTTTCATACCTGCCTGGTAGGAGAACCCACCGCTCCCAGGTGTGGTAATAACAACTGTAGCAGACACAGCTCCATCCCCCTGATAATTCGGCGCCGGAGAGCCTGGCAGCAGGTCTTGTCCAGGTCAGGGGAACTTTATGGCTTGTTTTGACATTTGGGGATGTGAGCTCTTCCTTCAATTTTTATTCTTTCTATGTTGTGATGTAAAGAGTTCCCAGTCCTTCCAGGGTTCAGCTGTTTTGTCAATTTCACTCCATCTGCTGGGCGGTTGCCTCTGCTTTCTCCTCCTGCCCTATTCCGTGTATGGAGCTGTGTCCATCAGAACTATGCCGAGTTCTCTGAGGACCCGGCAAATCCCAGCTGCCGCCACTCTCTCTTGCACTGAAAAGAATTTTCCATCTGTTCCATGGACAGGATCAGTGGGATCAGGGCTTGGCAGGCTGCTCTCCAGGGAGCAGATCTTTGTCTGTCCAGAAGGGACACATACGTCTCTGGGAGTTCTGCTCCCTGAGGTTCCATTCTGCTGGCACCATGCCCCTTACGGCTTGTAATGCAAATGGGGAATGACTGTGCCCATTGATGGCCAAGGTGGTTAATACCACTTTAGGAGGGGTTAGGGAACTGGCTTTCCTCTAACAAGTGGCTGTTAATCCCATAATTTGGAAGCTATTGTCTGTGGCTGACGCACTTACCAGCTCTCACTCTCTATCTCTAACCTTCCATTCTTGAGCAAGGCAGTTATAGTGTTGGCTGGTGGCCTCAGGGTTCCTTGATCCCTCCCCCCTCTGGTTTCAGGCCTGAGTAATGCCCAGAGCCTGCACTTGTCTCGCTGGCTGGCAGTGGGCCAAGGGCAGGTGTTAATGCTGATGATTTCAGATCACTCGTCTGCCTTTGACATTGTTGACCGTGGGGTTTTGTTGACTTGCCCACATGGAGCGAATCCCCACCTTCTAGGACCTGTCCACTCTTTCTCCGGCAGATGAATCCTGCTAGGAGGCAGTGGGCCAAACTGGCATGGGGAAGTACCACCTGCACCTCCCCTCTACCAGCAAGTGTGGGTCTGGTCTGGCCCAAGAGCTGCAGGGAGCCCCCAGGTGCTGAGGAGGCGACAGTCGCTGCAATGGGAAGAGGTGTTCCAACTGACTAGTGATTACATCAAGTAATCAACCAGTGAATATGATGCCTCAGAGTAAAGTCTAAGCCAGACAAAATATTGTTACATGAGCCCCAGTAGAGTGGAGAGCCTCTAGGACTGTGAGCTCACTTCCTGCCTGGCTCGGGATTCACCCATCCCTAGCTATCAATGCCACCAGTTCAGATCCTATCTGGTGGCTCACATCGCTGCCATCTCCACACTGTTCACCCTTCATCTCTCGCCATTGAGAGCCCACTGTTTGGAAGAGTAGTTGTATGAAGTGGCCTGGCTCCTGCTTCCTTGACCAGCCTGGCAGGTCTTCTCTGTGGGGGGTAAGCCACAAGGCAAATGAAGCCAGATGGCAGCTGTGACGAGTTTGGACAGATTGAGAGGAAGAGGGCTGGGCTTCTCTCCAGACAAAGCCCAGGGTCAGAAAGGCGAGACAAGTGCGTGGCAGCCACATCTCAAGCTGAACCAGCAATGTGGCCTGCTTTCCTGGCTGTTTGCCTGAATCCCCACTCTGATGAACCACTGAAAAGGCAAGAAAATGTGTGCAGCTGGTACCCTGCTCCTTACACTAGGATCAGGCCTCTGCCCAGAGTATGCCTTCCAGACTCCCTTATTAATTATAGCAACAGCAAGCAGTGCAGCATCTTGGAACCTCCTTTACCTTCTGCCTTTGGGACTGAAGTTCTCTCCTTGCAGAGGAACGGAGCTCGTGCTGGTTAGAGTTTGAGCAGAGCCAATTCAGTCATTCTGGAGGACCAGGAGAAGGAATAAATCATGTTTCATCCCATGATTTAAAAAAACCCCATCCTGCAACCTTTTGAGAACTCCACAGATGAAACGACTGGTGGGAAGAAGTTGGCATTTGGCCTGGAAATAGCCCTGACAGAGGCGACGTATCTTTGAGTTTTCTGGTGAGAAATGGGTTTAGAATGACTAAGTTGGGAGCCATTGCATAGCGAATTCTGCATGCCTGGGACATTTGGCACAGGACTTTTCACCCAGCTCTTAGAATGTGCAGCTGGGGAAGCATTCACTGCACAAAGCATGCATGGCCAGCTCAGAGGAAAAGGTAAGTGAGGGACTGAGATAAGGACATCAGAGGAACCTTTGGCTTAGTCCATCTGGAGGACATAAGGTGCAAAAGAGTGAGGCAGGGCTGCTGTCTACTCTTTAAGGCTCACAAGAGGCAGTTCTGCTGTGATGGACCATAGGAGCTCCACACCACACAGAGGGCAGAGAAGGGGGATTCCTTCCTGTGAGCCTCCTACCACGTTCAGGGCAGCATTCTGGTGGTGTTCAGATTAGGGCACTTGTGCGTTATTGCCAATGTTCTGCAAGCCAACACAGCTTTCAAGACGTGGATAGCCGTAACTCTGCCCCCTCTTGTGTGTGCATAACATGGCCGTGTAGAAACTTCATCAGTGTCTTTATGCTGCACACTGTGATCAATCAGAACTTCTTGCAACCTCTGGCTCCAAGAACCCATGGCCCTTCCACTGCAGAGAAAGGAGAGTTGTTGATGGCCGTATCGTTTTGCCATGGAGTTGAGCCATCCATCAGAAGGCAGTGTTGCACCTAGTTACTTAATTCATAATGGTGTCAAGAGGTTTAAATGTCCTAATGTCTGAAGTGTGCTGATACCCTCTGATGGAGGGTGTGGAGGCAAAGTGCCCACGTAGTGTATCAAAGAGCCTCTATCCCACCCACATCACGGAGTGTGACTGATCCCTAATGCACTGCAGATTCCAGGAGACACACACATTCCTGAGAGCTCTTTACACTGAAATTCCCTTTGCTGGGAAGAAACTGACACTTGTCACCTGTCTAATAACACATGGTCTCACACTCAGTACAATAAGTCAGAGACCCATGGAGTTTGTCCCTCTTTACCACTCACTTCATCAGACTTTCTGAGCTGAATCTGTAGGTTAATGCAGCAAAATCAGATGGGGGCTTCAGAACTCGGTGTGCTGAGTTTGAGAGATGGCCATTGCCAGGCATGATGCGCTGTTGCTAGTGCTTTTTACATCAGCCCGGCTCAAGATCATTGGATGCCCTAGGGGATAGGAATTTAAATATATTCCATATCTAGAGGAGTGGGGGTTGCTGCAGTGCCCTAACCTCTCAGACCTGGAAACATGGGTTCAAATCAAAACAGAAAATAAATGTGATGGTCTCAATGTCACATTTTTACTTTTGGGCAGGAAAGGGGTGGGTTTGTGAGGGGGTGCCAGGTCAGGATTGAGGGGCAGTTGCAGAGCTGTGAGAGGACCCCAGGGCTGGCATAGCAGGGGGTGCCAGGTCAGGACTGAGGGGCAGAGGCAGATCTGTGGGGGGAGCTCAGGGCTGGCATAGTAGGGGATAGAAGCTCAGGACTGGGGTCATTGGCAGAGCTGTGTGTGGTAACTTGTAAAGCACTTGCCTGAATCTAGCAAGTGTTACCCACCCATCTTTTTCATGATCCTTCACTTCATGCAGAACAACCTTGTTAAGAGAAGATTGCTGGCTCACAGGATTTGGAATCAGAGACTTTCACCTCTAGGTCACCGGAGCAAATCTGGACATGGTCAGTGGAGACAAGAAGTAACTGGCACTGCTGGCTGTTCGGTGGCCTCTGTGAAACGTGTGTGGTCTGTGAGGTTCCTAGTGGTCGTGGCCTGACCTCACAAAGGGCCCTTTGCTCACAGTCTCAGCAGTGAGGCCAAGAACTGAAGGCACTTTCCCTAGAGCTGCTCAGCCTTGACACAAATGGGGGGGGGGGGGGGGGAAGCTTGCCCTGAAGCACGGATACATCACTATCCAGGGCTATCAAGAAGCCAGTTTCTAGCACTTGCATTCAACTCACTGAAAACTCTCCTACAAATACATTTCAAAGGGATTTCTCCTGCTGAAAGTTAATCTGCAGTAAACTAAGACCTCCTTGGCCCCAGAGCGAGTTGGTTGCTTTGCTCAGTGACCCAGTTAGATGGATTCACTGATGCCAGCCAGTGCCCTGGGCGAAGGTTACTGGGTCTTACCTTCCTGAAGCTGCTCCCTGCCTCAGCCGAGGGAGCCTGCCTCCCCCACCTGACACATCAAAGCTTTGCCGTATTTTCTTTTAATCCAAAGGAAGCCCACTCCCTGCCCTCCCCTGGTCTCCTGCTCTAATTGGAATAAAATAGAACAAACAGGCATGGGGGACTCTGGCAGAGAAAATGTTTTAATGAGCAGTAGGAGGTTCCTGCACCATCTCTGCTTCTTCTCAGAGGCTGTCAGCTGGAATGGCTCTGTAACTGCAGCCTGGATTTGATGGGAGGCTCTCTGGATGAGTCCCCAGGACCCCTGTACAGTGCCATGCTCCCACAGCCTCTTAGAAGAGCTGCTCTTTCTTTTGGCACATCCAGGCCTGCCTCTCTCACTCCCCGAGTGGCCTCACTCCAGGGGATAAAATGTACCATTCAGCCAGCCACCTCTGGAACGAACCTCAGTAGCGTCCCCTGTGGTTTGAGCCAGGGAAGGAGAGGCTCTGTAGTTTAATAAAAAGTTAAGAAAGAGATCTTGCCTGGTTTTTGCCTTAGGTGGTTCCTCTGCAGCCCTGCAATAAAAGGCCATGGGAATTTTCCTGAGCCAGGAGCACTGGATTTGGCCTGTCTAATCTCCTGGGGATTAGTGAATGGCTGAGAGGCAGATGCACACCATGCCTTTGGCCCCAGCTGGCCATTCATTCAGCCCCATGTAGGGGCCCTGCACCTGGGTGATCCTGGTGATGAGCTGAAACCCAAGGAAAATTTGTCAGGGGGGAGGGCAAATTGAGCTGATGAGAGGAAAATAAACCTGGAGCCCCCAGTGTCCTTTGCAGGGTCACATTTCTGACTGCGGCCACATTTTAAGGCAAAGAAGGCTCCCGTGTCCCCAGCCATTTAACACCATATCAGTCAAACCTGAATGAATCTAGCAAAGATGGGGTTAATCAAAGAGTGCTGAGGGTCCAGGAGGCGTGTCTGTATAAAGGCTCCCAACACAAATGATACATCAGCTCACTTGCACTGGAGTGAGCAATAGTGTAGCCAGGGCCGGGGTGTGTGGGGCCAACCTGATGTGTGCATGTGGTATCTATCTAAGGGGCTTTTGTCTCCCTGTCACTGTAGTATCAGGGTGCCTCAGTATCTAATTATCCCCACGACACTCCTGTGCAGTAGAGAAGTGCTAGTAAAGATGGGAACTGAGATCAAGACTAGGAGTATGTCTACCGTGGAGCTAGAGGTGTAATTTCCAGCTAGGGTCGCCACACCAGTGCTAACTCTGGGCGAGTTAGCCCTGGGGTTTCAGATGAGATTGGCCTCGGGGCAGCTAGCCAGTGCAGCTGCTCACTTCACTATGACTACACTGCTGTTTTTAGTGCACTAACTCCATCCAAATGTCTGCACCAGCTGGGAATGACCCCTTCAGAACCAATGTAGACATACCTTAGGTGATATGCTCAAGAACACACGGGCGTCTGTGGCGGAGCAGGGATTCAAGATCAGGTCTCCCACAGCCCAGGCTGGCTCTCTAGCCACTGACCCATCCTTGTTTTCAGATTAGGCCAGCCTTTTTGAAAGAGCTCAGCGTGCCAGGGATGCTCTGGCCCTTTATGTCCGAGTGAGTGTGCATGTGTGAATGAGAGCGGATAGGCACAGGCTGGGGTGTGGGTGTGGTTACAGCATTCAGGTAGTGGTACACTACGCAGGTGCATCACATGTGGTACAGTTCTGTTCTCAACATGACTCAGAAGAGACTGAAACCGAAAGCCATTGTCTACCTGGCTGTTCACCGCATTAAAAGCTCTGGGAAAGAGACTTCCTCACGTTATCTGACATCAGAAATCTCCCCCTGGAAAGCAAGGAAATAAACTTGAGCCTGATGCCGGGAGACGTGAAGGAGGTGGCGAAGCAACCACACAATACGTGGCAGCCTGCCAGTGAGTTAGACATGAAGAATCACAGCTGATGGCCAGGTGTTTTTGAAGTGCATTGTTTCTGTGAAGTCATATCCTGGGCAGGCACACGATTAGACTTTATTCGCCATGAGCAATAATTGTGTCCCATGTCATGCAAATAAAATAGTGTCGGCCCAGTGCACGTGTATGAGTGAGTGGCACAGTGGGTGTGAGTGGGCTGTCAGCTGGGTCTGGGTATACAGGGAATGACTGAGGATGGATACAGCACAGTCACAGGAGCATGTGTCCATGCAACCCATTGGTCAATGTGTTCATCTCTGCCTCCTCTACAGAGGATACGGATCAGTCACAATCCCTAGCTACAGAGACAGGCTCTTTAACTCTATCTGTAGAGACTCCTGCTTTTAGTTCTCAAGGTTCCCAGTTGAGTTCCCAGTGTGGCAGCCATCACATCTATGGTACTGATACACCACCCTAACACCTTGCTAGCCAGGTACCGGTGGGTCCAGGGGTCTGTTTGTTTGTGCTCATGATTGTTATGATCTGTGGGGATATTTAGAGAGGCAGCATGACCCAATGGAAAGGGCTCTGGAGTGAGAACCAGCCCCCCCCCAATGAGTTAAAGAGTGTTCTGTTCCCAGCTCTGCAACCTCAGGCGAGTCACTTTGCCTCAGTTTCCCTAGCTGTGGAAGAGGGGTAATGATACTATCAAGTCCTGTGAACTCTGTTGATGAAAGGCACTCAGAACAAAGGCATTTGGGAGAGCAAATGTGGGTCATTTAGGAAACTGAAGAGGAGAAAGAGCTCAAAGCTAGGCCTGGGAATTCCTGGAACAGAACAAACTCTTTTTCCCCCTCTCTGGTCTGGGGTTCTGTCCTGCCCCTCTCAGGAGCTATGTCACAGCAGGTCATTACCCCAGTTAAGAATGTTGCCTAAATACATGCATGTGGGGAAGGACTGGCTGCATCTTTCCCAAAGCTTCTCTTCTCCCTCTCCCACCCTAGTTTAAAAGCCTTCCCAGCTCCAGCTGGGATGTGTGGAGCTACTCAGCTGATTCCTCAGGTGTCTGTCTTTGCCTTGCTCATTTTTTCAGCACCAGGTCTGTGCCTGGGATCCCAGGTTTTGTAAAAGCACCGGTCATTCTGCGCTCCCCGGAGAGGTCCTCGCTGTAATTCCAGCAAGAGTGTGGGCTGGGCTGTTTCTAGAGGAAGAGGCAGCTCCCATGGGGCAGTAGCCAAGATTGGCAATAAATCTTCCTTCTCACTGTAAACAATCCTGGAGAGGGTGTCACAGGAGCAGGGATGGAAGCGAGGAGGCCAGGAGCACTCGCCTGCTTTAGTATCCGTCAGTAAGTGCGTCCCGTTGGCTCTTGTCCCTGCTTTCTGTGCAGAGAAGACCATTCCTAGGGAGCTCTGTTGTGGCTCCTGCTCTAATGAGCTCAGCTGTTATTCTTTATGTGTGAGCTTGGTGCTGGCGAAAGGAGTACAATGGACAGCCCTGTAGCGTTAAGTCCTCTCATGTACAGAACAGGTATGGTTCAGCCACCTCCATGAACAGGACAGGCTGTGGCATTTTGGAGAAGGCTTGCAGGCCAGTTTTATATCTTTACAGGTTCCCTGTTCAACTCAACTCTCTCTCATCTCCACTGGCTGCAATGAAATTAGAGCAGGGTATTTGGCCTAGTGTTTCTAATGGAACTGATAACTCCTGGTCCGCCACATTCCCCCATCTCGAGCTAATGAATAATAACTGTGTTTGTATCTCTGCGATGCTTGCACTAAAGTTAGATCAATAAGGAATAGCTACAGACAATAAGCAAGGCTCTACAACCTGTATAGATTCATAGCTTCATAGATTCTAGGACTGGAAGGGACCTCGAGAGGTCATCGAGTCCAGTCCCCTGCCCGCATGGCAGGACTAAATACTGTCTAGACCATCCCTGATAGACATTTATCTAACCTACTCTTAAATATCTCCAGAGATGGAGATTCCACAACCTCCCTAGGCAATTTATTCCAGTGTTTAACCACCCTGACAGTTAGGAACTTTTTCCCTAATGTCCAACCTAGACCTCCCTTGCTGCAGTTTAAGACCATTGCTTCTTGTTCTATCCTTAAAGGCTAAGGTGAACAAGTTTTCTTCCTCCTTCTTATGACACCCTTTTAAATACCTGAAAACTGCTATCATGTCCCCTCTCAGTCTTCTCTTTTCCAAACTAAACAAACCCAATTCTTTCAGCCTTCCTTCATAGGTCATGTTCTCAAGACCTTTAATCATTATTGTTGCTCTTCTCTGGACCCTTTTCAATTTCTCCACATCTTTTTTGAAATGCGGTGCCCAGAACTGGACACAATACTCCAGCTGAGGCCTAACCAGAGCAGAGTAGAGCGGAAGAATGACTTCTCGTGTCTTGCTCACAACACACCTGTTAATACATCCCAGAATCATGTTTGCTTTTTTTGCAACAGCATCACACTGTTGACTCATATTTAGTTGTGGTCCACTATAACCCCTAGATCCCTTGCTGTCGTACTCCTTCCTAGACAGTCTCTTCCCATTCTGTATGTGTGAAACTGATTTTTTCTTCCTAAGTGGAGCACTTTGCATTTGTCTTTGTTAAACTTCATCCTGTTTAACTCAGACCATTTCTCCAATTTGTCCAGATCATTTTGAATTATGACCCTGTCCTCCAAAGCAGTTGCAATCCCTCCCAGTTTGGTATCATCCGCAAACTTAATAAGCGTACTTTCTATGCCAATATCTGAGTCGTTGATGAAGATATTGAACAGAGCCGGTCCCAAAACAGACCCCTGCGGTACCCCACTCATTATGCCTTTCCAGCAGGATTGGGAACCATTAATAACAACTCTCTGAGTACGGTTATCCAGCCAGTTATGCACCCACCTTATAGTAGCCCCATCTAAATTGTATTTGCCTAGTTTATCGATAAGAATATCATGCAAGACCGTATCAAATGCCTTACTAAAGTCTAGGTATACCACATCCACAGCTTTACCCTTATCCACGAGGCTCGTTATCCTATCAAATATCAGGGGGTAGCCATGTTAGTCTGTATCTACAAAAACAACAAGGAGTCTGGTGGCACCTTAAAGACTAACAGATTTATTTGGGCATAAGCTTTCGTGAGTAAAAACCTCACTTCTTCGGATGCAGCATCCGAAGAAGTGAGGTTTTTACTCACGAAAGCTTATGCCCAAATAAATCTGTTAGTCTTTAAGGTGCCACCAGACTCCTTGTTGTTATCCTATCAAAGAAAGCTATCAGATTGGTTTGACATGATTTGTTCTTCATAAATCCATGCTGGCTGTTCCCTATCACCTTACCACTTTCCAAGTGTTTGCAGATGATTTCCTTAATTACTTGCTCCATTATCTTCCCTGGCACAGAAGTTAAACTAACTGGTCTGTAGTTTCCTGGGTTGTTTTTATTTCCCTTTTTATAGATGGGCACTATATTTGCCCTTTTCCAGTCTTCTGGAATCTCTCCCGTCTCCCATGATTTTCCAAAGATAATAGCTAGAGGCTCAGATACCTCCTCTATTAGCTCCTTGAGTATTCTAGGATGCATTTCATCAGGCCCTGGTGACTTGCAGGCATCTAACTTTTCTAAGTGATTTTTAACTTGTTCCTTTTTTATTTTATCTGCTAAACCTACCCCCTTCCCATTAGCATTCACTATGTTAGGCATTCCTTCAGACTTCTCGGTGAAGATCGAAACAAAGAAGTCATTAAGCATCTCTGCCATTTCCAAGTTTCCTGTTATTGTTTCTCCCTCTTCACTAAGCAGTGGGCCTACCCTGTCTTTGGTCTTCCTCTTGCTTCTAATGTATTGATAAAAAGTCTTCTTGTTTCCCTTTATTCCTGTAGCTAGTTTGAGCTCATTTTGTGCCTTTGCCTTTCTAATCTTGCCCCTGCATTCCTGTGTTGTTTGCCTATATTCATCCTTTGTAATATGTCCTAGTTTCCATTTTTTATATGACTCCTTTTTATTTTTTAGATCATGCAAGATCTCGTGGTTAAGCCAAGGTGGTCTTGATTCCCATGGGACCTTACCTATCAGCTCTCTGAGCTTACCAAAATCTGCCTTCCTGAAATCCATTGTCTCTATTTTGCTGTTCTCCCTTCTACCCTTCCTTAGAATGGCAAACTCTATGATTTCATGATCACTTTCACCCAGGCTGCCTTCTACTTTCAAATTCTCAATGAGTTCCTCCCTATTTGTTAAAATCAAGTCTAGAACAGCTTCCCCCCAGTAGCTTTTTCAACCTTCTGAAATAAAAAGTTGTCTGCAATGCAGTCCAAGAATTTGTTGGATAGTCTGTGCCCCGCTGTGTTATTTTCCCAACATATATCCGGATAGTTGAAGTCCCCCATCACCACCAAATCTTGGGCTTTGGATGATTTTGTTAGTTGCTTAAAAAAAGCCTCATCCACCTCTTCCACCTGGTATACACACTCTCATTTATTTCTTTAATGGATTGGATAAACCTGGCCTGTAGGAAAATCTGACAAAGTCTGATCTCTGCTCTAAAGTCCTGTGGGTGGAACTTCAAGGGGCCTAAGGGAGTTGGTTAATGGGATTTGGGCCCCTTTGAATGTCCCAGCCTATATTTCTGTGTCTCAAGTGTGTGTGTGTGTATATATATATATACATATATATATATACACACATACATACATACACACACACACACACACACACACACATATATATATATACACACACACACACACACATATATAACTCCTGCTATCCTTTCTGGGCCATGATAACATGACCTCTCTGGACACTAAGCTAGCAACAAGGCTATGCTGGCTCCTAGCTCAACAAAGATTCCATGCTGCTCACCAGCAGCCAGCTAGATTCCAGCCACACACCTATGCAGTGATACAACACCGAGAGATCGCAAACTAAGCTGAGTCCTGGCAACAGCCTGAGATTTCTGGCCAGCTATATTCTGCCGACTGACAATCCCCCTACAGTTTCCATTGGACTTGGTATCTTTTAAGCAATATCCCAGACGGCTGGGTAGCATTTCTGAATACAGTATCATCAGACCACTGCTGTGCTCCACCCCAGCAGGGGGTGTCATATCAGGGGTGGGTAAATAATCTCTGGGTACACAGTTTTCATTTAAATTTGCAAAGTGCTTTGGGATCCTTTTCTATCTATAAACATATAAGTGCAAGTAATTAATTATTATATTGGTCCATTGTTCAAATGAAATCTTACAAAAAGACAATGTTGAAACATCCCTCCCTTTCGAAAGGCAGTATTGGTTTTGTCTGCCCAGGCTCCCCAGTCATCAATAACACAAGTACTGAAATATTTAGAAACCTAAAGAGCGTGAGTTAAATGATTCTTTCAGAGAGCACTTTACATTTCTCAGGGTCTGTTTCTTTTCTGCCTGCTACATTGCATGTCCTGAGTTTCTGGGAGTAGAGCCCTTGCAGAGAGGGAGGTGCGACAGCTGGTTTAAAGGAGCAGAACTTTGCCCTGGAGAGGGTTTAACTCATTCAGTGGACTTAGTGGTAATTTTTTTGTTTAAACATTAGTGCTGTCAGACAAAGTCAAATGGAAAACAAAGATTTATTTAGTCATTTTTACTTTTTTGGGAGTAGGGGGACCCAGCAGAGTAGCCTGTGGTCAGTGGAACAGTCCTCTGAATGGAACAGTCCTTCAGTGAAAATGTGATCCATAAACTAATTTCAGATTGTTAAGATTTATTGGTGGAAAATTAAATGGTCAGAGTAAAGAAGCCATAGAAATTACCAGCATGGAATATACAAAGCCTTATCCTGGTAATAAAATCTGCTGAATCCAAAGTAAGGCATTTATAATGATGACAAATAGGCTTACCAGAGACTTCCCCATCACATAATATGGAACAGGAGTGAGAGAGTAATCTCTGTTTGCTCTTTGAGTTAGGAAAGGATAAGTCACAGTCAGAAGCCGTTTTGCAGATGTAGAGGCCAGCTGTGTGCTCCGTTACAGTGGGTTAACCCTGACATAACTCCACTGACTTTGATGGAGTTACACTGGATTTGTCCCAATGTAAATGGAAACACAATTTTGGTTCCACAGGGAGAAAAAAATACAAAGATTTTCCAGCCACTAACAGTAGCACTTTAATAACTCTTTGCTACTCACCACCCCAAGGCTCTGCTGACTCTTACAGATGATGAGCTGCTGTCCCTTTACCAGTGTGCTGTCTGCTTATGCTGCTTTCCTGTTTCAAGCTCAACAGCCTCCAGTGCATTAGCCCCTTGCAAAGCAGAAGCACCTGAAATGTACAAGAAAGCTGTAGAGTAAGGGTGGAGTCAAGAGGCAGTGATGTCATCCAAAGATGGCCTCCATTCATAAAAACAGTAGGAGCTGTTACCAGACCATCTGTTCCATTTATTTGTTTCATTCTCAATCCTTAATCCAGTTCCTTGGCCCAGACAAAATTTGCTGGGAAGAGGTGACATCTAGTGGTAAATGTCTGTATTCATCGAGCTAGATGTTTGGATCCAAATACTTTCCAAGGACCTATTGTAAAATTGCAAACTGGCCACTGATCATGGTTGTGAAGTGGGTGCAGATTTTTGTATTAAATTATGTGTTCTCTGCTTTTCTAGAGCTCATTTCATTTGAGGAGCTCAGTACACCTGACAGAGATTGATTAACTCTCAAAATATCCCAATAGGTAAACACTTTGTGATTATCCCTCCTTTATAGATGGGGAAACTGAGATACAAAGAGGCCAAGGCCCAGATTTTCAGTGGTATTTAGGCATTTCTCTGCTCAGCACTGAGGCCTACGTGATTTAGGTGGCTACGTCCCATTTTTAAAAGTCACTTAGGCACCTAAGGGGTGTGATCCACAAAGGCACTTAGGCATTGCAACGTTGAGGGTCATGGCACCTAGAAAATCCAGGAATAACATTGTGATCCAAAAAGCCAAGTTAGGCAGCTAGGCTCCCTGTACAATGAATTGGAAGAGAGAGGCACATATGAATGGGGTCCACAAAAAACAGCACTTTTAGCAGGGAGCTGCTGAAGCCAGCCAATAGGAGATGCCAATCAGAAGTGTATGATAAGCCCTGCCCCTCTCTTGCAGATGGGTGCCTAATCCAGGGAGCAGGGTGGCACCTAACTCTGCTTGGCGATCTGTGAACGGGCACCCACCGCCTGGAGTCAGATGGCTTAGGCCCCAGAGCACCCAGGGAGTTGGCCCTTATGCCGGACCACGGATGTTGCCAGACCAGGGAGTGCCAGATTAGAGTGGTTCAACCTCTAATATTTAACCAGCTATTGGATCAAGGCATGAAGTGATTTACAGTATTAAGTTAAATTCTTACAAAATGTTGCATGCATTTAGACCTTGCTATGAAGCAGGAAAGAGAATTATTCCCTTTTGTGGTGTAATTTGTTAGCTCTCCTAGACTAAGGAGAGTTAGGCATAGTCAGTATCTGAATGGGAGACCGTTCAAGTACATGTTACTTTGGGTAATTGCATTCTGCCTTCCAAAATTGCCACTATAGTTTCAGATTACTAGATCATGCATCTTCATTTCCTATCCTAAATTTGTGTGTAGAATGAGTGTGTGCTATTAAACAGCTACCAACATTTTCTCCCCGAGGTGGCTGCATGTTGCTGGTGGGTCAAGAGGCTTCCGTCTGTTTATAAAGCACTCTGGGATTCTTTGGGATGAAAGGAACTATTTATATTTGTGATATTATCACTATTACTTTGTAAATATTGCTGTGTAAAGTTTGTGCTCATATTTTTTTACTCTTTTGGTGACTCCGCTGGGCTAATGGAATTGAGCAGCTGTGGTGTAGTGCACTGAGCAGCCTACAGAGGAGTCAGGAGATGTGGGGTCTAGTCCTGGCTTTGACGCTGACTTGGTGTGACCTTGGGCAAGTCATTTACCAGCTCACTGTCTCAGTTTTCCTGTAAATAGGAATAATAATGTTTAGCTGTTTTTGTAAAGCACTTTAATATCTATGAAAGAAATATGCATAGGAGAAAATTATTATTATATCTAGAACACCACCGGGAAAAATCAGTTGCAAATAAAAAAAAAAGGGGTGGTAACGGAGTATTCTAGTGAGTGAAGTTATAACAGATAAACCTGTCTTCACTTTTCCTTGTAATCCTCTTCTTCTCCATGGCTTCTGATGCAGATCCAAATATTATCTCTTTTGTACCCATCCAGCCATACAACATTCATGCCTGACTTCAGTCCAGTCCTTGCTGTAGCTCAGTCTGTCAATACAGCTTCAGCCACAAGGGATCAGAACTTTCCCATGTACAAATTTCAGAGTTGCAGCTGTGTTAGTCTGTATCCGCAAAAAGAACAGGAGTACTTGTGGCACTTTAGAGACTAACAAATTTATTAGAGCGTAAGCTTTCGTGGGCTACTGCCCACTTCTTCGGATGCATATAGAGAGGAACATATATTGAGGAGATATATATATACACACATACAGAGAGCATGAACAGGTGGGAGGTGTCTTACCAACTCTGAGAGGCCAATTAAGTAAGAGAAAAATTTTTTTGAAGTCCTCACCCACAACTATTTCACATTTGGGGACAATATATACCTTCAAGTCAGCGGCACTGCTATGAGTATCCGCATGGCCCCACAGTATGGCAACATTTTTATGGCTGACTTAGAACAACGCTTCCTTAGCTCTCGTCCCCTAACGCCCCTACTCTACTTGCGCTACATTGATGACATCTTCATCATCTGGACCCATGGAAAAGAAGCCCTTGAGGAATTCCACCATGATTTCAATAATTTCCATCCCACCATCAACCTCAGCCTAGATCAATCCACACAAGCGGTCCATTTCCTGGACACTACTGTGCTAATAAGCGATGGTCACATAAATACCACCCTATACCGGAAACCTACTGACCGCTACACTTACCTACATGCCTCCAGCTTCCATCAAGGACACACCACATGATCCATTGTCTACAGCCAAGCTCTAAGATATAACCGCATTTGCTCCAATCCCTCAGATAGAGACAAGCACCTACAAGATCTCTATCAAGCATTCTTAAAACTACAATACTCACCTGCTGAAGTGAAAAAACAGATTGACAGAGCCAGACGAGTACCCAGAAGTCACCTCCTACAAGACAGGCCCAACAAAGAAAATAACAGAACACCACTAGCTGTCACCTTCAGCCCCCAACTAAAACCTCTCCAGCGCATCATCAGAGATCTACAACCTATCCTGAAAGATGATCCTTTACTCTCACAGATCTTGGGAGACAGACCTGTCCTCACTTACAGACAACCCCCCAACCTAAAGCAAATACTCACCAGCAACCACACATCACTGAATAAAAACACTGACCCAGGAACCTATCCTTGTAACAAAGCCCGATGCCAACTCTGTCCACATATCTATTCAAGTGACATCATCATAGGACCTAATCACATCAGCCATACCATCAGGGGTTCGTTCACCTGCACATCTACCAATGTGATATATGCCATCATGTGCCAGCAATGCCCCTCTGCCATGTATATTGGCCAAACCGGACAGTCTCTAAGCAAAAGAATTAATGGACACAAATCTGACATCAGGAATCATAATACTCAAAAACCAGTGGGAGAACACTTTAACCTGTCTGGCCATTCAATGACAGACCTGCGGGTGGCTATCTTACAACAGAAAAACTTCAAAAACAGACTCCAACGAGAGACTGCTGAGCTGGAATTGATATGCAAACTAGATACAATCAACTCAGGATTGAATAAGGACTGGGAATGGCTGAGCCATTACAAACATTGAATCTATCTCCCCTTGTAAGTATTCTCACACTTCTTATCAAACTGTCTGTACTGGGCTAGCTTGATTATCACTTCAAAAAAATTTTTTCTCTTACTTAATTGGCCTCTCAGAGTTGGTAAGACAACTCCCACCTGTTCATGCTCTCTGTATGTGTGTATATATATATCTCCTCAATATATGTTCCACTCTATATGCATCCGAAGAAGTGGGCTGTAGTCCACGAAAGCTTATGCTCTAATAAATTTGTTAGTCTCTAAGGTGCCACAAGTACTCCTGTTCTTCTTTTTGCGGATACAGACTAACACGGCTGCTACTCTGAAATCTAATAAATTTGTTAGTCTCTAAGGTGCCACAAGTACTCCTGTTCCATGTAAAAATGGCTCTCAAACCTTTTACTTCTGTGGCCCATCTGTCCTCCTATCCATCCTTGTGTTAACTACAGCACTTAGTTACAGTAACTTGTCTGTGTAACAACTGCAAGGCGAGAAAGGATTTCAGGATTTGCTCCCAGTACTGTAGCAGTGATGGAATACATGGAATTTCTCTCCAGCCATGGTCTCTTCTTATTGTCTTCTTCTGCTGAATGGTATTTCCAACATTTAGGTTTGTCAAGGCAGTATTATTTTGCAATGTTCCAACTAAAATGTTCCAAATGCAGTGAATGTCCTCCCCATGGACACTTGCTTATGTCGGCCCTTTGAGTCTAAAGTGATTTTTTACAAAGCACATTCTCTCCTCCCTCCTAGATCAAATACATACAGTGTAACTGAATTTGGGGAAAGGGAGATAGTGACAGGTGATGGCATGTCTGACATCTTGTTCAGTCACTCACAACTATGAGCCCTCCCCAATACGCCAGCTCAACTGCTCTGCCAGCAAACTCTCTTGAGGACTCTACCAGTCCAAACCTTGCCTTGCAGATATCCATCAGTGCTCCCTAACTCCCGAGTTCCCCAGACTCGTCTCCCTGCCATGTCCCTCTCGCTGGACACTCATAAGTTTGCTGCATCTAGAGAGACAGAGACCCACCCTGTAGTTTATTACACAACCCTGAGATGGTTTTGTAATGAAACAAGAATGTTTATTAACAAAGAATATTTGTTAAGTGCCTTCAAGAAAGAGTGAAAGAGCTAGGAAAGATCAGTGACTAAATCTTAATTTCAGCAAGTTACACTATCTTTGCCTGAGCAGGTTTCTCACCAACAGTCAGTTCCCAGGGACTTCAACCCCCGTGGCTGAAGGATCCACCTTTCTCCAATTCCAAGCGCTCTGGCCCCTTTTGTCTCCCCAGTCAGAGATACCAAAACGGCTTTCTGTGTCTGCTTAAATCTCCCGGCTCACTGACCCTGTTACAAGAGGCAGGAATGCTTCTTGGGGTGCAACTTCCATTCCCTGTTGTGATTGCTAAGTAGCCATCTCCTCCACCTGCTCGCCTGATGGCCCTTGTTTACCTTCCATGTAAATGTGTTTTCATTGTCTTTGGTGTCACTTTGCTTAATTTACATTTGGAGACACAGTCAAGCAGGCAAAACAACATTCATTTATCTAAGGCATACTCATTGCCTGCCAAAGACATTTTAGGAACATATTTCCAGGACACATCTATAATATTTTGTACATCACCTGTACATGCATCGCACAATAATATTAATTACTAGTGTGTCACCAGTTTGCATATGGTACCTTACATGACACCTTTTATATACAAATTCTGGCAACAGTGAGTTGGGGCAATGAGTATGTCAGGCCTCAAGTGAGTTATGGTAGGGCGTGCCCTCTGCTAGTTGGCATTGGGGTCACAGCATGTCCAGCAGATGGGGACAGAGTGAAGAGCCAGGGTGCTGTGCTGAGGAGAGGGACTGGAATCTGATGCTGAGTAGAGGGCTATTAGGGGCCTGGAGCTCACCGAAGCCTGTGTGTTGATTGCATAACTGTGAGGCTGACTAACCGGTCCAACTAGCAGCACCCAGGCCCCTGCACTGGACCTTGTACCACTGTCCAGATAAAGCTGGAGTCTATAGACATAGATGGATGAAGGAGACAGACAGATATTGCAGAGAACAGGCCGGGAGCCAGTGCGACAGATGAATCAATACTTTTCCAACAATCAACATCCATTGTTTGCCTCCTAATGTGAAAGAATTTAAATAACAATGGGCTGAAAGGCCAGGTGAGTCATAATCATAAGCCTCTCCAAGATGATCAATATACCAGTTGAGAGACACAGCACTCCTCTGAGAGCCTCTCCTAAGGCAGAGCATGCCGCAAACACTCCAAGGCCAAATGTATTCAAAACCTCAGTTGCTGCTTCTTAATCCTACCAGCCAAAAACCCAGGCTTGGGGATAGCTGCTCCTACTGGGGGCACTGACCTTTTCTGAAAACAATTCTTTGTATTTTTGTAGCAAATGCAACCATGCCCCTAATGAAGGCAGTCAAAACTAACCAAACCCCTCAGGATTTGCTAGATTAGTTAGATAAATTGTGTGTGTGTTCTGGTTTTTAGGCTAAAGCATATCCAGGGCTAAATAAACTTCAGGGCTGGAGGGCAGGAGTGTTCTCACTCACTGTAGGTACATTCAGGCAAAGCACTTAATTTCCATATAACATTCCCCCTCTCCTCCCAGTAAAGAAGGTATAATACCTAATTCTAAGAGGGCCTTTGAGATGTAATTCAAATTTGTAAAATGCGTTGAGCTCTTTGGAAGAAAGGGGCTAGATCATGGTAAAGTATTATTCTAAGTTGTTATACTGAAATAGGCTTTCCTGCCTCTTGCCCTCCTCACACTCTCCCACCCATGCTCCTAGAACCAACACCTTGAACTGCCCCTGGAAGCAGATGCGATGCTAGCACAGGTGCAGTGTGCTTACACTAATTCACTCCACTAAACTGGCAGGATCCCATGTTCTGCACTAGCTAAAGCTCCTGAATGGTCTTCGAGCATAGTAAAGTTGTAGTCCAGCCTTTGGGGATAAGGGCCATGCTGGCTGGGTGAAGTCTATGGCCGCAAGGAACACTGCAGCCTCTTAGTAATCTGCAGCAAAATGAGCCATCAGTGCTACCTGGGAATCCAAGGCCACTTGGGAGCTCAAAATTACCCACAGAGCATGAACCTAGACAGTCCTGCAGCAGATAGAGCAGACCCAACCGCCAGTCACTGTGCGTGTTACTTCCCCTGTCAACAAGCATCAGGTCTGTCTTTTCCACCCTAATGAGCCATTTTCACTTTTATCCAGGCAGTGGCAAAGCACTGCCCAGATCTGGCAAAAAGGAGGCATTGAACTGAGTATTACTGACATGTGGATTGCTCTGCAGTCTCATATGCCTCTCACATACACATTGGAAAAGAGATGGGATGGAGTGCAGTTCTGTGGCATATAAACAGGCACCACACTCTGAAAACTCTGACAGAAGGAGTGTAGCCATTAAAGAACAACTCTGCCCATCCTTGCCAGAGCCCATGAGTCAACCACATCTTGTCAAAGGCTGCTGATAGAGCTAACAACATCAGCATGACCGCTGACTTTTATCCAGTGATTGGAGGAGGAAGAGCATCAACTAAGGATACCTCCCTACCCTAGCCAGGTCTGAAACCATAGTGGCTGAGCCAAGGAACAGAGGAATCCAGGTGAACCCTGAGCTGCCATAGAATCATAGAAACGTAGTGCTGGAAGGAACCCCAACAGGTCATCGCCCATCTCCCCATGCTAAGGCAGGACTATGTATACCTAGACCATCCCTGACAGGAGTTTGTCCAACTTGTTCTTAAAAACCTCCAATAATGGGGATTCCGCAACCTCCCTTGGAAGAAGCCTATTCATACATAGCCTTTAATTTAGTAAGTTTTTCCTAATATCTAATCGAAATCCCCTTTGCTGCAGATTAAGCTGATTACTTCTTGTCCTACCTTTGGTAGGCATGGAGAACAATTGATCACCTCTTTATGACTGCCCACAATATATTTGAAGACAATCACCAGGTTTGACTGTCATCAAGCCATTTTTTGACCTGTCTAATAAAGGGAAGGTTTGAGGCAGAGTGGTAATGGCTGAAGTCATTAACAATAAATGTCTTGAGCAAAGTCCTGATCATCCCTTCAGGGTATTCAGCATCTTGCTCTCCAGAAGGGAGGTATTAACATTCCCCATCAATAATGTGCCCCCAAACCTCCCTTCTGGGTTTCACCAGCCATGCACACATTTCACAGGACATAATCTTCAGCCCTCCTAGCACTTTCTGGATCTCTGTATATGAATTCTGGTGAGACTCCGTTGGCCCAGACCCATGGTGTCCTCCTGATAAACAGTGCCCTCAAGAGGGTAGCCAAACCAGTCTCAATACAACACATGTGAAGTGGGTGAAAAACGTTTCCTGACAGGAAATGCCCAAATCTGTTATTGGGTGGAGGCCATTTGGATTCACCAGACTGATCACCACATAGCTCAGTCTTGCTGGTCTGGACATCATGAAGCAGGGAATGAGAAGAATTTAACAGCTCCTACCATAGTCCTGGCACAGAAACATAACATTTCCTTACCCTGAAGACCTCTGGTGAGGAAACTAGATCACGTGTGAGCCTTTATACTCTGATATTGATTATTTTGTTAGGTCCCCTGCTGTTCCAATGATGAACACTGTCTGGTAGACAATCAGTTGGTTTTGGATTACATTTTCAGAATATTTATTTATAGGCATGTCTACGATGCTTATCGCTGACTGACATCCACGTGTGAGTTAGTCGTGCTTCCACTTCCTGCTTCACTGTGACAGAGCTATGGGGACTTTCACATCCTTTTTTAGTCAACTTTTAAATAATATTCCAATATAAAAATGACTGTTGGTGCAGGCTAGGTTGTTGGGGGATAACAGTGGGGTGCTTTCTCCTGATGTCACCTTGCCAGAGGGACACTTCTCCCATTCTTCTGTGTTAGGCTGGGGTTATTCTTCTGAGAATACCACCCTTGCCTGGTGGGGGAGGGAGAACTCCACAGATGCTTCTGCACCCATCTCTTGATTGCACCAGGCCCAGCTGGAGCCCTCTTCTGGCAACACAGTCTGCCCTGAGTCACTCAGCCAATACTACAGAACTAGGGTACTCTCCTCGGATGCTAATGTGTCAGCCTGGCGTGCATCTGTGATAGCCCAACACAAGGCTAGAGATCTCCTCCTATAGCACCACAGTGAAAGGCCGCTCCGTAAATTGCATGGCCCCAGCCTTGGATGCTCTTCTAACAGCACGATTTTGCCCCGTCACCCTGCTCCAGGCTGCCACCGTGTGGGGTGTCACTCCCGTCCCTTCTGCCCCCCCAGTGTCCGGCTCTCATTTGGGCTGGCTGGGGAGCAGAGCTGGGAGGTAGCCCAGGGACGGACGAGGCCCCTCAGATTGCAACGTTGCCTTGAGAACCTACCCTTCCCCATAGACGGGCGGTGCCACCTCAGGCTCACCCACGGACGGGGCTGGGTCCAAGGAGGGGCCAGACAGCGACCCCTCCAGACCAAGGCAGTGGCACCTCAGAGACCCCGTCCCCTGCTGCTTAGGGCAGGGCCACCCCAGATACGCCCTCCCCCCCAGCCGCTGCGATGGCACCACCCCAGAGACCCCCCTGTGGCTGGGATGTTACAACCCCAGAGACCTCCGCTCTCAGCTGGCTAGGGTGGGGCCACCCCAGAGACGCTCTCTAGCCCCGCCCCGTGGCTGTGGCGGGGCCACCAAGGAGCCCCCCTGTGCCGCCTACCCAGGCACCCCCCGGGGATGGGTAGCGCCACGCCCAGCGCGGAGCCCGCCCGCAGGCAGGCCGTGCCCGCGCACGCTCTGTCCCGCCGGGCCCCGCGCTCCTGTGCGGGGGCGGTGGTGAAGCGGGGGATCGCCCTCCCGCCTGCCCGGGCGCGCCCCCGAGCGCCGCCTCAGCAGCGCCCGAGACTGAGCTAGGAGCGGACAGCGCCGAGCCGGCCCTGCTGCCACCGCCGCGGGGTGAGTTGAGCGCGGGACGCGGCCGGGGAGCGGAACTGACCCCACGGGGAGACGGGCCCGGCAAATCCCGGGGGGGAGAGACGGGCACTCGGGGGATCCCGGGGAGGGGAGGGAGACGGGCACTCGGGGGATCCCTGCTGGCTTCGGGAGGAGACTGACACTCAGAGCTTGTAAGCCCTTGTAGACCAGCCTGCAGTGGATCACAGTGTGGTGTGGGTCATTGTGGGGACCGACATGTGCTGGGCAATCCCAGGGTTTCACCAGTGTTTCCCAAGGAGGAGGATTGACATGCAGAGTTCGATTCCATGGGGCCAGCAGAGTGTCTGGCGGAGTGGCATCCGGTGCCCCAGGAAGGGGACTCGCTGTGGGGCCAGTCTTGCTGGGCCAGGTGTTTGACTAGTCCCAAAGATTTCTACATCTCTTTTGTTTGAGGAAGAGAAAATCTTTGAGGAACAGCCAAACACTCAGCATGCCAAAGTTCTCCTGAGGGTTCCCAGTGTCCCCTCCTGCATTGATCATCTCCCTCCCCCCCCCCCCCCAAATCTCCTGACCCACCAATGCCCTGGGCTTTTCTCTGTGTTTTTTCTCTAGCACCCATCACCATGGTATCTGGGTGTGTGAGACTCCTTACAGTGCAACTTTCAGGAAAACCCAAACAGTATTTAAAATAAAACCCCCTAATTTTTCTCTAGCTGTGAACACAGGTGTTTCTTTGTCAGTCTTTGAATGGAAGCAAAAATTGACAATAACCAACACTTACCAATTTAAGGGAAGCCCCAAGAGTCTGTAGTGAGCCTGGATCTCATTTGAATAAAAAATCCCAGTCCGTGCTGGTCAGGAAAACCAGGCTATCAACAAACATGATTTGCCCTGATTTGTAACCAGTATTGTTGAATCCCAGTGGCGTCAAAGCCCAAGGGCTCATTCCATTCCAGTTGTTTAGTCCTTACCTGAAGCCATAATCCTTTGTTTGTGTCATTACAATTAGCTGAACAGTTGTCACAGGAGATTACTACTCAGGTACGGAATAAGAAGCTGGAGTGGACAAACTCTGAAAGGAGCAGAGAATCTGTTTTGATCCCTGGAATCCTAGAAACAGCCCCCTACTGCCTTCCCCTTTCCCTCTGGATAAAACATTGACACCCAGGCAGAATTGCTGCCAAAGTGAATGTGTTCCAAAGTTTTTCATAGAGCATCAGTGGCTCTTTAAGGAATGGAAGGAAAAATGCATGTTGGCTTCCCAGACTGTGCACGAGCTGTGACCTCATCAGGCTGGTGCACGTGAACCAGGAAGCAGAACACAACTGAAATAAACAAAACAGGTTGAGAACTTGGGAGAAACTGAACAGCTGTATGAGTAGAGAAGGGGGTAAATGGGATTTGATAACAGATTCCAGTTTCTGTGCTTGTCAATAACCTCTGTGCAGTGGATTAGCTGATTAACGACTTGGGGGCTCGGTTCGCTTGCCTCTTCCTAATTTTTGACCAGCATAGATTGTAGCCCTGTCTCAGTTGTTCTGTGTGGCAAGCTTCCTTTCTTCTTTTTCTTTTGTGTGAGGCTTATGTGTGTGGGTGTGGTATAATTGGTGTGATTTGATTACTAACATTTGTATTGAGTAAACTTTAGAAACAATTAAAAACATAGGGCCAAATTCTGCACCCTGTTACCTGAGTATAAATCCAGAATAACTATTGATTTCAATGGAGTTCCTGCAGATTTGCCCCAGATTTAATTAATAGCAGAATTTGGCTGAAGTTCTGCCCCTTTGCTAGCTGCCCAAGTATGTACCCAGGAGATCTGGGCAGGCTTGTAGTCAGGTGGCTAGCTTGAGCCGCTGCTTATGCTACCTAGCCATGTTGCTATTTTTAGCTGGAGCACAGTTAGCATGAATCTGTCCCCTGCACTGGGAGGCATGCTCCCAGCTGCAGAGTGGACATATCTTGAGATGCATTGGGAAGGTTTGCAGAGCGCCCCTTTGCGCTATTGCTAGCTCAAGCCATGCCATCTGGCCTTTCCTGTCATGAAATGTTTGATTGAAGAGAGATTTCTTTCCAAAATCTGAATCTTTCTTTTTAAATTCTTCTCCAATCCTGCAGGGAGATCTGCAGCTTTCCAAAGTGATCTCTTTCTGAATGGAGTTCCTCAGCCACCTCTGATGTGGCTAAACAATCCCAAACTAAGGGGACATGCCATTCATCTCAAGAGGGCAGGGGGAACTGATCCTGATTCCTTTCGAAAAGGGAGCACAACAACACACGTGTAAAGTGGTTGGGGTGGCTGTTTATTTCTAAAGTAAGTGTATGTGTGTGTGAGGGGGAGAAGGGTGGTTTTCATGCTGCAGTTTTTAATAAAGGAAATAATGATACTATCTCCCTCCTGTTTTAGGAACGTGGATCCTTGGTCAGGAGTCTAGCAGAGACCATGAGCTGTTGCTTGGCTCTAACCTTCTGACTTTCAGGTGAGTTGGAACATAAGACACGGTGGGTCAAATTCACCCAAGTCTAATCCCCCTGCAGTGAGTGGAGTTAGACCAGGGATGGATCTGGCTGACTTTGAAGTGTTTGGTCCTGGCTGTGCTTGCATTGATGAGGATGGCAGCAGGATTTGTGGTCAATGTGAGGCTGAATAAACAAACAGCCACGGTGGAACTGTTTTTTCAGAAATAAATTTTTCCAATGTTTTCACCTGTGGTGCTGTTGAATTTAACTTGGATCCCAAATTTAGTTTCTGTTCAAAACCCCATGAGCATAGATATGGGGTTATGGGGAAAATAAAATCAAAACTTTTCTTTATTGTATTCGATCCTCCCTGGCTTATTGGAAAGCTAAACACAACAGCAACCTGCTTGTGTGTGAAAACCAGCCAGTGAAATTCACCACGCTAGTTTCATTGCCTGAAGTGAAGAGAAGACAGCAAGCAAACAGCACAAATGGTGGAAAGTCAGTTGCCATTTTAAAAGCTCTTTCAGATTTAAAAATCAGGTGAAGAAATAAAAGCAGTTCTACCTTGACAGTGCCTCTTAAACGAACGAGGATGTTACCTTTTACATTGTGCCTTTTGCTTCTTTTGGCTGTGGTATGGTTAGAGTGATCTGGTCTTGGGAGGGGTGTGAAGCACAGTTTAAAGTCACGTTGATCATACTCCAGCCCTCTTTAAGAAGTGGGCCTCTTCCCACAAAGCTCTTTGCCAGTAGGCGAGATGAGAAACAAATGACCTCTTACACTGTAGTCCTTAACCTTCTGCCTAGTCCATTGTACCATAAATAAATCCTCCAGTGTCGTGGATTCCCAACCTGGTTAGTTGTTGGTCTCGCCTGGTTACATCTTGGGAAAGGGGGTGGAGCACCAGTGCTCTTCTGGTAACTGGGTGATAACAAACAGTGCCTCCCAATCCCCTGGCCATTTAACCTCTTAATTCCCAAGAGGCATTCAGGTTGCACAGTTTGCATGTGGTTACAAAAACTGAATGGTTACCAGGGAGTGGGGTTAATTTGTTGAGTGCTTCTGAGCTGGCATTAGCTGCTGTTTCACTTATTCATCAGCTGTGTGGAAAGCAGAGGAATTGGAAGAGGAGGATGGCTGATGTTGCTGGAAAGTAGCTTTGAGGCAGACCGCTGTCTCCTAAGATTGGCTTAACTCTCCTCTTTCTCCTCTCTAGTTTGTGTGGGGAGTTTGCGGCACCAGGGGCCATGGCGGACTGGGTTCTCCTTGGACTGATTGGGGCATTGCTTGTGCTCCTGCTGCTGACTCTCTTTGGCTTTGCCATCTATTCGGGGCTCTTCTCGGAGGTGGTTGTGAGTGCTGGCTCGCCCCCCATCCGCAACATCACCCTGGCGTACAAGTTCAAAGTGGGGCCCTACGGCGAGTGTGGCAAGCTGTTCACGGAGAGCTGCAGTATCTCTCCGAAGCTATGCTCCATCGGCGTCTACTATGACAACCCTCACACGGTAAGAACCAGATGGGAGCTCTTTGGAGCTGGCCAGGCCTGGAAGCCATGCTGTTAATACTCCTCCAGGATGGGTGACACAGCTGTGGGAACTGGGCGGAGCTCTGAAATATGGGCCTCAAGTCTGTATATGGCAGAGAGGCCCCAATCTGGGGGGATCTCAGGCTAGTTGTAGGCATCCCAATAGGTGAGTTTGCTAATCCTCTGGGCTAGGTCTCATGGAGTTTCAATGGAGGCACCGTAGGGACAGGAGTCTGAGGAGGTCCAATTGCAAGTGTTGAGGAGTTGGGTTTCAGTGAGAGCAGGAATAAGCATAATCTCCATATGACCTCTGCTGGGTGGAACACCCCTGTACTTCTCTATGGAGTGGGGCTGGTGTCCTAAACCATGAGAGTAAAGCATTGGATACCAGATCCCGCTGTAGATGGAAGGGCAGCCTCCCATTTTGGGCCGGCGTTTGATATTCTCTATGGTTAAAAGCAAATAGTCTCTTCCTCCCACTACATGCTTGCCTATGCCTGGTTTCTGAACCTTCTCTAACCTACCCCACCTCTGGCCTGTGAGATGAGGTTTGAAAACATTTATGTCCTCAGAAGTGCTTGAGACTTTCAGTTTGCACTTTTCTGCTGGTGCTTGCTAATTGCAAGATCAGCTAGTGAGTTCTGATGAGATCCTAAGCCTATTATGGGCTTCCCTGTAGAGTAAAATGGTTCTCTTTGGCTCAAACTCTTCAGGAGGTGGGGAGAAGATCACTGTCTAATGGATGCTAGGCAGCAGGTTAGTACTTTGGATTCCGAGATTGACCTAGTCCAGATGGCCAGTAAACCAACCTGAGTCTTAATTCCCAGGGGGATAAGTAGGATGATTGACTGACTTGTTAAATGGCATCTGCCCGTGATATAGACACAGTCTCACAAGTGATTCAGCAACACCCAATGTGACCTGACAGGAATGCTGAGCGAGACCTGCCAGCAGCTCTGAGTGTGTGTGCTGGGGAGTTGGGGCTCTTGGACTTGGGGCTTAGACTGATAGCTCTTGCTTGGCTTTTCTGGTCCCTGCTGAACTTGGGCGACTGGTCTTGTGGTGCAGGAAGCTGCCTTGAATGTACGAGGCCTACCCCTGTTTTATTGTTGGCTGGTGGTACCTTTAGACAGGTGTAATGTGTTGTTCAGCCTGACTGTCAACGTTCCTCTCCTGTTAAGGGGACGCCATCCACTTATGCCTCGAACTTCTGTTTGCAAACGTTCTACATCCAGCATTACCAGGGTCCCCTGTGGCCACTGCTGCTGGAGGAGATGGGAGGGAAAAAGCCCCTGGGTGCACCCGTTCGTTCAGTTTGTGTGTTTGACAGCACTTGTCATGGAGTCAGCTTGGTGGCCACAAGCCGCTCTAGCAGTCCCCGTATCTGCCCCTTGCCCGGCCCCTTTACTCTCATTGTCCTGTAACTCCATGTAGGATGTGGGAAGCAGAGAATAGCCACAGTGCAGTAGACTCCTGCCCCAGACCTGCCACTTCCTCTCCTGACATGCCTCCAGGATGCTGGCTTTATGCCAATGTGGCAGGGGGTGTGCGTTGGTGGTTGTTTCTGCCACCTGTAAAGTGTGGCACAGTCGGGCTAAGAGAAAGAGAGAGGGACTCCAAGTGGGTACAAGTTTGGGCTGGACTAGGATGGTGACAGAGTTGGGGCTGGCAGGGGATCTGAGCGATTGACTGCCGTGCACTGTGACCGAAGGACTCTTCCCAGATTGTAAATGCTGCTGGAAAGCTTTGTTGTTATTTTGGCCCATTGCTGAATATTGGACATTAACAGGCTGTTTGTGAATAATCTCCCCTCCCTGAGCTCCTAGGCGCGGAGCATCTGCTGTTGAGTCAGGCCCATGTTCACAAGTGGTACCTCTTGAGTTACGGGGAACGAATATTCCACAAGTGGTAGCAGGAAAATCAGGACTTTCAGTACAGGGCCACTCTGTCCAGCCGATCAGCCTTCACGTGTGCAGCCCTTCCTCTCTCCCTTCTCACTGCAGTTGTCAACCCTCGGCTTCCCCGACTTAATTCTGCTGTTGGGGATTGTTGACATTGTCCTTGTTCCCATGTCAACGTCCCATGCCTTAGTCCAACATGAATCTCTTTAGTAACAGCCACGGAAGCATGCACAAGTGCTGGCCACGGAGCTTGCTCTTGGGAGAAATGTCCTATGAAAGGCACCTCTGGCATGGCCGTGCCTCTTTAAACAGCGAAGTGTATATCTGGCAGCTCTCAGTCTGAGCAGGGAAGGGAAACAGGCTCTGGATCAGTTGCTGGGGTCAGCAGTGTGGATGTGCTTGGAGCTGTTGAGAAACCCCTGCTCTCTTGGCATACTGGGGGGATCCTCTTGTTTCCCCCCATTATCTGCCTGCTGGCTTCCCGGCTGCCTCCTGGCAGCAGACATGGAGATGCCTTTGGAATCAGTTTAATTTCTTTTAGTGGGGTTATTTAATGTCTGGGACCCTGATTCAGCCACCTCTAAGGTGGAATGTGGGAGCACCACCTACTGAATAGCCAAAGCAGACTTTACAGGCAGGCTGGGCAGCGTGGTGGTAACCCTGAATCTCTCCTGCCAATGTTATCGGTTACACTGGGGCAGGTCATAATACCACATTGGTAAGAGACGTTCTGAGCCATGGTACCTGCACCACTGCTGGGACAATTCCATCCGCCATGCCACAGATACCCAGGGAGAGCAGCGCCCTGTCCCTGGGAAAGGTGCTTAGCTCAGGCTGCTCCTCCTTTACTGCAATAACATGGAATCTCAGTGTGTATTAAGGATATAAGAAGTGGCAAAATGTCATTGGACTTTATATTAAGCCTTTGTTTATCTGGAGCTTGCCAGGAAAGAGCTTCCGAGCATCTGTGAAACATTCATTCAACAGGGCTGCTCTGGTCATGTCTGCACATGTCTCACCTCCTTCCCTGCCCCTTCACACAGCCTTTTCTCACCTCCCTGTCCCTCAAGGTCTTCACAGAGCCTTTCCCCACTTCCTCCCTCTGGTCTGCACACGGCCTTCTCCTCCCCCCCTGCCCCCAATGGTCTGCACATAGCACTCAACACATCTTGTTAGGAAAGTTTTGTAAAGGTGCCTTTGAAAGCTGCTTTCTGCAAACACAGTTCCACTGGCTCGTCCCTTGTTCATCCGGTTCTACTCCCTCCTCTCCAGCTGGCCCCATCGTGTTTGCAGACCCCCGTTTTACACCCCACGTTCAAACAGGATTTATTGCCCTTGGGTAAGCTGAGAGATGGGGCTCTGCACAGCTCCTTTTGACCCTCCGCACTGGTCACCTTCCTCACCCTGCAGGGGTATCGTTTGTAGTCCCAGCCAGTGGACATTCTGTCTCCCTAAATTCCCCTTTCAGCTTTGATGGGATGCAGTATTATCTTGGTTAGTGCCCTGTTCCATCCCAGAGGTGGCTGCATTGCAGGGTCCCTAGGTCCAGTCCGAATTACTGCTTTGGGATCTGTTTGGCTCTGGCCATGTCAGATCATTCTCCGCTGGTCCGGCAATGCCCTAGCTGGGGAAAAGGGAAGGCACCCCTCATGCTTCACAGAGGCGAGCTGGTTCTCCAGGGGGAAGAGAGATGCAGGGGCTCTGGGGTGCACTCACAGCAGAGCTCTTGGATAACTAATTCCAGCGAGGAGCAATTCTCCAGTCTCCTGGTTGATCTGGAAGGACTGAGCTCAGCCCCACACTGAACCCAGGGCTCCACCCAACACGTTGGTTTCTTAGGGCTGGTCTACACTGAGGGGGGGGATCAATCTAAGATGCGCAATTTCAGCTACGCTATTCACGTAGCTGAAGTCGAAGTATCTTAGTTCGACTTACCTCACGGCGGCAAGTCGACCGCCATGGCTCCCCCGTCGCCTCCGCTTACTCCTCCTGCCAAGGTGGAGTATGGGTGTCGATTCGGGGATCGATTTATCGTGTCTAGACGAGACGCGATAGATCGAATACTACCTGCTGATCCGGGTGTAGACGTGGCCTTAGTGCTGCTTCCGCTGGGGGGATGTGGGGCATGGTGGCCTTTGGGAGGATCTTCCCCTGCTGCTGTGAGCTGGTTCAGCTCCCACCTCTCCACATCAGTTTTCCTTCTTGCTCTGAGGTGTCCCCAGCTTCCCATGGGTGGGGCATCGCCAGCAGCAATGCCAACTGCTTTGTGTGCTGGGTAATAACGGGGGGACCTTGGTCTCCAGCGCTGTTCATCTGGCACCGTTCATCAGCACTCAGGATGTGATTCTGGGCAGGGCTGAGCACCATAACCCCCCTTTGACTTCAGTGCTTGTTGTTGTGCTTGTGGGAATTATGATTTCTATTGGTGTAGTGCCCAGAGGCCCCAGGCAGAATCAGGGCCCCATTGTTCCTGGAGTTGCATGATATTATTGTTAATAAAATAATAATACTTTGCACTTCTACAGCATCGTCCATCCAAACACCTTCAAACACTCATGAATTGTATAAGAGCAATGCATCAAAGCACCCATGTGAAATGGGGTGGGGGGATATCCCTGTTTTACTGAGGGGGAAACTGAGGCAGAGAGGGGCAATGTGATTTGTCCAAAATCACACAGCGAGTCAATGGCAGAGCTAGGAATAGAACCTGGCACTCCCGACTCACAGTCCTCTGTTCCAGCTACTGGATAACACAGCCTGCCTGAGAGCCCTGGTCCATTGCCAGAAATAGTGCAGTGTTTGATGGGAGCATAGCACAGTACCCGTGATGCCTGCCAGCAGACTTTCAAAGACAAGCCAGGCCAAGTTACTGCAGCATGATCAAAAAACTCCCCATGGCATCAGCCTGTGTGAACGAACTCCTTTGCCAGTGTCCAGGCTGTAAATGAAAGGCAGCTGCTTGCCCTCTCCCATGGGATAAGGAAACCGGTTTTGAATAGGGTGTTGCTGTTGGGACGTGAAGCTGCCCCAGTAGAAAGAGGGGGATTTAGATGGAAAATAGATTGATTTGTGAGATGATCGTCCCCAAAATAACAGTGCTTGCGTGAGATGAGGAATGGCTCAGGGAGCCAGAGATGATCTCCACCCTCTGCGTGTGTGCACATGGTTGCTAGGAAAGGTGACGGGATGCGTGTGTGTGGTTACTAGGACGAGGTGAGGGTGTGGGTGGCACGGGGAGCGCATGAATTGGAGGGGTGCGGGTGACATGGGGGGCGCACGACTTGGAGGGGTGTGGGCGGTACAGGGGGTGCACAGATTGGAGGGGTGCGGGCGGCATGGGGGCGCATGGAATGGAGGGGTGCGGGCGGCATGGGGGCAAGGGTGTGGGCGGCACGGATTGGAGGGGTGTGGGCAGCATGGGGACGCACGGATTGGAGGGGTGCGGGCAGCACGGGGGCACTCGGAATGGAGAGGTGCGGGTGGCATGGGCCGCTTGGAATGGAGGGGTGCGGGCGCACGGATTGGAGGAGTGAGGGCAGCATGGGGGTGCTCGGAATGGAGAGGTGCAGGTGGCACAGGGCGCTCAGAATGGAGAGGTGCGGGCGGCACGGGACGCTCGGAATGGAGGGGTGCGGGCGACATGGGGGCAGGAGTGTGGGCGCACGGATTGGAGGGGTGCGGGCGGCACGGGGGCGCACGGATTGGAGGGGAGTGTGTGGCATGGGGTGCTTGGAATGGAGAGGTGCAGGTGGCATGGGCCGCTGGGAATGGAAAGGGGTGGGTGGCACGGGGGCAGGGGTGCGGGCGGCAAGGGGGCTCACGGATTGGAGAGGTGCGGGCGGCACGGGGGCGCACAGATTGGAGGAGTGCGGGCAGCATGGGGGCTCACGGATTGGAGGAGTGAGCGCAGCACGGGGGCGCACGGAATGGAGAGGTGCGGATGGCACGGGAGCAGGGGTGCGGGCGGCACAGGGATTGGAGGAGTGCGGGCGGCATGGGGGTGCACAGATTGGAAGGGTGTGGATGGCTGACGGGGCAGTACAGAGGAGTAGTGAGGAAATCCATCGTTCTGTGGATCTGCAGTGCTAAACTCTCGCAGAGGGGCACAAAGAGCGCCCAGCTACTGGCAAAGCACATGGCTGTAGCTGTGGCAGTGGAATGGCTAGAGTCTAGACTGTCACTCAGTCAAGCTGCTGGCATTGGCTGGGGAAAGACTGTTTCCCAGAGCCACCCTTCAATCCTGTCTGTAAAATTACCTGGTCTTTGTACAGGTGCTTCAATATCTGATACTTCCACCAGCGTGAGCTGCCCCCATCCATCTGAGCGGGAGTTGACTCTGAAGTCTAATGATGGCAAGTGAAAGGGACCTATTCCACTGCTAATTATTTTAACAGAAACACCCACCTAGTCTGCGGCTGTGGGTGAAGCTTGAGTAGAATACTGCCATTTACTGCCCTTCTCCACCCCACCCTAACCCCTGCAGTGAGGCTCCATCACCCTTCCCCATTGTTTCCAAAGCACCCAGGCTTGGGTGCAGAGGGGAGCAGGAGGGAAGTGAGGTCTGCAGCCTGTGGGACACTGTAGCAGAAGGGAAGCTGAGTAGAGCCCAGGTAGGGGATGAGGGAGGCTGGAGATCTGTCTGCAGGGCTGGCTCCAGGCACCAGCCCACCAAGCATGTGCTTGGGGCAGCACCTGGAGGGGGGTGGCGCGGCGGGGCGCTCCGGCCCGAGAGCGGGGCCGCGACTGGGCTTGCCGCCCTCCCCCCGGCGCTCCGGCCGGTCGGGGAGAGCGGGGCCGCGGTGGGCTTGCCACCCTCCTCCCGGCGCTCTGGCCGCCGGGGAGAGCGGAGAGCCCCGGCCGGGCTCGCTGCCCTCCCCCCGGTGCTCCGGCCAGTTGGGGATTGCGGGCCCGCGGCGGGGCTCGGTGCCCTCCCCTGCCGCGCTGGGGAGGGCTGGGGGGGAGGGCGGCGGGTGGCTTTTTTGCCACCCTAGGCAAAAAAGCCAGAGCTGGCCCTGTCCGTCTGCTTTACTCTGAAGAGGCTGGATTCAGGTGGCCTAGGTCTCTCCTGCCTGTGGGCCTAGCTGATTGTAATGGGTTAGTCGGAGAGGCCAAGCTCTAAGGCTTCTCCCCATCCTGCTCGGGTGTGGGCCTCTTGTGTGCTTCACTGAGAGACTTCTGCCACTGCCATCCAACTGGGAAAATGTCAGGCCCAATCACCTCTGGCTTTACCCAGCTCACAAATCAGCAGAGACTTGGCTGGGAGCCCGGGAGGCGCCACCCCCAAGCCCTTTCTTTTTCCAGAGTTCCAAAGAGCAGCTGGAAGGGCTGCTGGAAGCAGACCCATCACCTCCCCCCTCCCTGTTTGCCAGCAGGCCTCTGGCTGTTGGGGAAACCTGAGAAGCTGGCAGAACAATGAGTGCTCCTGTGGACTCTTAATCCCCACTTATTCCTTATGAACAAAGGGGAGTCTAGGTCATGGTCTTAGAACAGCAGGACTAGAATGCAGCATGGGCACCAAGCCTTAGCTGAAGAATACCTGCTGATCTTCCTGTTGGAGCACATCAAAGCAGCTCCAAACGTAGGGGGTGCTGTGGGATAAAGACAGCTTTGTACATTTTCCTTGGTGACTGTTTTCATTCAAGTAGCCCTGCTTCTGCGCAAAGACCGAATTGCCAAGTGCTGGTTCTAAGACACTCTCTGTCTGTTGCTCCTCACTGTGGTATCGTTCCTCTGGGATGGGTTCCCCGGCCCATGCGGGAATAAGTGCGGTTGCTCCTACATGTGTCTAAGCTGATCTTTTGGGTCTGTCCAGGAAGGATAGGCTGTGAGACCTTTGGAGATCCTTGGAGGGAAGGTGCTGTAGAAGCAAAGGAGAGGGCCAGAATTGGCCTTAGTGCTGAACTTCAATTGCAGGGAGCTGGGGGCAGTTACAGACCTCCTGTCCCTTATTCTGCTGGGTGCCGAAACCCTCCTCTCTGGACTATTATCATTATTATTATTTGTATTACGCTAGCCACTAGGATCCCTAGGCATGGACCAGGACCCCATTGTGCCAGGCACTGTACAAACACAGGACAACAAGACGGTCCCTGCCCCCAAAGGGCTGAGAATCTGAGTAGAAGGCAAGAGACAACAGGTGGGTACAGACAAGGGGGGAGTATATGGAAACAGTGAGCCAGCGTTGGTCTGAGAGATAGACTGTGGTCTCAGCAGCCCAGCCAAGGTCCAGTTTTACATGGGCAAAGGAGAGCGTTCAGGAGGGATTTGAAGGAGAACAAAGAAGGGGCTTTATGGATGTTTGTGGCGAGTGCCCCCCTGTGGGGCAGCCTGGGAGAAAGCAGGAGCATGGGTGATGGAGCCTGACGCTATGGGCCCATTGGAGGTGAGCATCAGCAGCTTGCTAAGGAATGGGCGTGCCGCTGGGTATAGTCTGGTCTCTCTCTGTGTTAGTGCACAGGGTGGGTGTGCAGGCAGTATCCTCGGACGACAGCCATGATCTGAAAGGGGAGGTCCTGAGATGGTTCTGCTTGCCTTTGTCTCTTAGCCCACCAAGCTCCAAGTGCCATTCCATTGTGCATCCTGAGCACCATTGCCAGCTGAGTCCCGAAGCTGCCACCATATAGAAAACTCTGCACTATGTTCTGCATGCTTCTGCCAGCATTGCTTGGGTTTGTTCCCCTCTTATCCCTCTTTTTGTAGCAATACTTGCGTAAAAGAAGGTTTGTTATTTACTGAGGGGTTGGGCTCAATCCTGGAAACCCCCATGTTGAAGTCAAAGGGGAGTTGGGTCCTGTCACAGGGTGACTGGCCCTTTAAGGGGAGATGGGCTCTGCTCCACAGGGGACACCCTTTAATCATCTCCCCAGGTGGAGGGAATGAGCAGAGACAGGTCATGTGACTAAAATCCACCTTCAGGTTGGAGATGAGAGAAGGCTGTAGAGTGGAAGGGAGGAGCAGGGAGATTCCAGGCAGGAAACCCTGGGAGGTGCTGCCTGATGTAGAGCAGGGAGCGACTCAGAGGAACAAGAGGGTTTCCTGAGCTGCTCTACAGCAAGAGATGTGCCTTAGCTCCCAGGCGACAGCCTGCACGGAGCTGGAGCCAGTGAGGAAGGCTGGAGTGGGGAGAACAAGCCTGCCAGGGGGACACTTCAGCAGGCCCAGGACTCAGCAGCTGCTGAGGGTTGGGAGCCAGTTAGGAAGGTTAGGGGAATTCTTGGGTTTCCTTGTGACCTTTGTTAATAAACCTTGGCCCCAAAAAGGGGTGTGACTCAACATATGAAAGCCTGTGCCAAAGGTATTGGGAAGCCCAAGGGGGGATGGGAACTGAGGCAGCTGCTAGCCCAAAGCCAGCTCAGATAGGTGGTGCTGTGGCAGACCTGATCAGCTGTAGGAGTTTCCACCTAAATGCTTGGTTCTCATGCAGTAGCAGGGTGCTGGATTTGGGTTCCTGGCTCTGCAAGGAGCTGGGCGTTCCCCTCCCCCACTGTGCACCTGACTGACACTAAAATAAAAGCCTAGCTGAGATTGGATTCCACTGGAAAACCTCTTTGGGAAACAGCAATGGAAGGTTTAGTCCTAAAAAGGAAGGAGGCCTGGTGGTTAGAGAGCCAGTCTGGGAGGCCTGCTCCGTTCCTGGCTCTGCCAGACTCCCTGGGTGACCTTGGGCAAGTCACAGCCGCTTTGTGCCTGAGTTTCCCCTCTGTACATTGGGGGTTGTGAGGACAAAGACATTGGGATCAGGAGGCACTGCGATGGCTGCTGTGGAGCTGGGGGCCATATGAGTACCTGATACAGAACCAGCTCTGCATCTCTCAGTCCTGCTCCATCGAGCTGTGCTAGAACTGGGAAGCAGCAAGGTTCCCTCTGCCAACAGTCCAAGGGCAAGCTGGAGCCAGCATGGCTGAGCAAACAGCCCAGATGTGTGTCTCAGTGCCACCCCCGCACCAGGTACATTTGGAACGTCATCACTTCACGGAGGGCATGCCTGGTATGGGGGGCAGCAGTGTAGGTGTGTCCAGCCCCACGTACCTGGTACGTTGAGCAGTGCTTAGTGATCAAACAGTCTGGTGGGGAAAAGGCTGCCGATATCAGCTGATAAAACAGTGCGTTTCACTGGATCCCTTCCTGGAGGTCGAGAGCGCATGACAGGGGCCGTGCTCTTAGCTGGCACCTGTGTTTGTGCCTTGTGGGGCACATCTGCCCCACCCCCTTCCTGGTGCCAAGGCTCCCCAGGGCCTGTGGAGCCAATGTGGTGCTGATGTGCGGGGATGAGCCAGTGCAAGGGGCCGAACACCTCTTGCGGGTCATGTGGCACAGCTCTGGGGGGCAGGCTGAAAGTGGGGAAGTGGATCAGGGCCAGTGGATCCAGCCATTCTGCCTTGCAGGGAAGGCTGAGGAACAGCCGTGGGGCACCCATGACACCTTCCTACCCAGTTCCCATCCCAAGTGCCCATTTCAGCCCGGGGAAAGGTTGCCCTGTTGTGTGCAGATCAGGTCCTTGTCCCCTGGACGTGCCCAGTTGCTGACTGCTGAGGCAGGCTTTGCAGTGCAGGATGAGAGAGGCCTTGCCTGCAAACGTGCTCCAGGGACACCACCCATCTCTGATGTGTCTGTAGTTCCGGACCATCAGTCCCCCAATGCACCAGCTGTCCCCCTTGGGGGTGCTGCCTCTCACCAGGGCCCCAGGGAGCATCCAGAAATATTATTTTCCAAATCGGGACTGCAGAAAAGAAGGGATCTTTCCCCACCCTGCTGCCCCCTTCCTATGTTCCCACTCATCCCTTCTCCCTGCCTCTGGGGTGATTCAGAGCCTCCTCCCCAGAAGGGACCGTCTCTGCTCGGTAGGAGAATCTGCTCCTGTTCGGGGCTGGCCCAGTGTTCCTGATGGTGGCCAGTGGCCAGAAATAGACGTCTTTGTCATGAGACAGTGGAAATAGCTGTCTGGCTGCCTGCCTGGGGCTCTGTGGGCAGAGGATGCACTTCCTCTGGGTGGCTGGGGGCAGGGAGGACAGTGGGACCTACCATGCTGTACGTGGCACTCTCTGTTCTAAGCTGTTTAGATCCCCGACCCCCGGGAGGCAATCCTGTTGGGTGCGAGCGTGTTAAGTACCAGGTGTTGGTCCCAGCCATTGGCAGCAACAAAGGGTCAGTTATCTCATGCACACAGGGCTTAGGAGGTGTCAGGACAGTCCATAAATGAGGAGGTGTCTACACCCAGAAAGAGGCCGGGGTGTTGCTTGGGGTGTCCCAAAAGGTGTAAATAGGAGGAATGGGAGGATATTAACTAAAGACTGAACAGTAGGAAAAACGTCCTGCTAGGGTGGGGGATCTCTTAGGATGTGGAATTGTCTCCCCAAGGGAGAGGGGAGAAGCCCTGTTGCTTGATTTGTTTCAGAGTGGTCTGGATAAAGCTCCAGTGAATGTCTATCAGAGACTTATCCTTCCCTGGCTCCTGACTGGTGGATAAGATGATTCTCTGAGCACCGCCCGAGTGTGTAGGACAGACGCAGACACTGCAGTGATGGCCCCAATCCCCAAAGCCTGATTTTCATGCACTCACACAAAACTTGCCTTCTACACATCTGCAATTTGTTTTCTTGGTTCAGTGACTTGAATTTTGTGCAGACATGCAGGATTTTAAAAGGGGAGGGAATGGCCATTCTGGATCTGTGTTAATATTGGTTTGTTATTTAGGCTTGGAAGGAACATGGAGACATAGGCATTCCAGGCTGGATCAGACTCAGGGTCCTTCTAGCCTGCTGTCCTGTTTCTGACAGGAGCCAGCACCAGGTGTCGCAGAGGAAGGTGTAAGAACCCTGCAGTAGCAGATGAGGATAATGTGCCCTCACATTAGTCTCATCCTGGTCTCTAAGGCCTGGTCTACAGTACAGAGTTAGGTTGATGTAAGGCAGCTTACGTCGCCCTAGTTGTCAGTATGCACGCTACAGCCTTGCTCCCGCTTATTTAAGTGCCCTACCACACCAACATAATAACTCCACCTCCATAGGGCCTATGTCAGTATAGTTAGGGTGACGCAGTGTAGACACTGCATTGCTTACATGGACTGTTGCCTGTCATTCTTGTCAATTTCACGGGTACATGGTGGAGCCGTGAAATTGACAAGAAAGCCGGGCTGTCATTGGGGTGGGTGAGGGGCTCCAGCTAAAGCCTGGCTGCCCCCGGGCTTCCTGCTCCCAGCTGGCCTGCAGCTGCCCTGCTCAGAGCCTGGCTGCCCCCTGGGTCCCACTCCAAGCCCAGCTGCTGCCCAGGCTCCCAACTCTGAGCCGGGCTCTCTCTGCTCTGCACTCAGCTCCCTGCCAGGAGCCCAGCTGCCTCTGGGTTCTCAGCCTCCCACACTGCCCCTCTTAAGTCAGTGTAAGCGCTCCTGGTAAGGATGCGCACCATTGACAGAAGCAGGATAGCGTGGACATCAGCCACCGCAGTAATTACCTAACATAGGTCGACTTCCGTTTCTAGTGTAGACATGCCCTGATGAAGATTGGCTTATCCCCTGACGCCTGAGGTTTAATATCCCTTCCCAAATTTTAATGTTTAATAACAACAACTCCGGCTCTTCTTGTTACCCATAATCATGTCCAATTCCTTTTTGAATCTTGGTAAGTTCTTGGCCTCACCGACTTCCTACGCCGATTTCTTATTTCATGCCTGAATTAGTTTGTTACCTGTTTGATTGACTGTCTGGGTGAGTTGAAGCATTAACTATATAGGAGTACTTCATGTTGCTGGGCAGTGATTTCTGTCATTCTAGGATTGTTTAAATATGAGGCACCTGTAGATTTGTGTATGTGTGCACTTTTATTGTTTTTGACACCTGAAGAAGTAAAAAAATAAATATTTGATCACACCGCTGCTTACAGGATATGATAGTTGCACTGTTGTGTCTGTCATGACCCTCAGGTCTCAAGCCTGGGGTCATGGGGAGTGGCTCCACTCAATCCTCCACCTGTTAGCCTGGGACTCATGAACCTCAGCCCCAGTTTGAGGCTCCACCCCTGAGGTCCTGTTGGCAGAGTCCAGGAGCAGCTGATTGGCTTGCTGGCCCTATGTAAGGCAGCAGGATTGGAACAGGAAGCTGTTTGAACAACTGGGCTCCATCCTGCTCTGGACTGTTGTGCCTTGTGTTTCTGGCTCCAGCTCTGGCTTGATTTCCTGGCATCCTGACCGGCGTGACTCCTGGCAGCTGGCTTGTGATTCTGATCTCCAGTTTGTCTCCTACCTGTGATCCCTGGTATCCGGACCTGGCCTGACTCTGGTCCCAGTGTCCAGTGGTTCTGACTTCCCAGTATCTGACCCAGCTGACTCTGTCTCATGACGGTGGACTGTAACTCTGACCACTAGGTCTGGACGCCCATGACCCCGCTGTGACAGCCTCATGAAAGGTTGAATTATTTGCTACGGACATTAACTAACCACCAAACGCTCTTTGAAACGCACACACTTAGTAGCTCCTACATGATATTTTCAGAATAATGGAGAAAGAATTTAACAGAAGAAAAATCAATATTTGACACCAATTAAAATCGAATACTTTCAATCCCAGTTGTAGAGCCAAGGTGGAAGAGGGAATATCTTTTATTGGACCAACTTCTGTTGGTGAGAGATTCAAGCTTTCATGCTCACACAGATCTCTTCTTCAGGTCACCCACTATTCTCCTGGGACCTACAATGCTAATCCCAAATATAGGTCCCTATCTCCACCTGCTGGAGAAGGGTCTGAATTGCAGTTCCAAAGCCACAGGGCAATCTTGATGCATGTATTATTCAAAGTAAACAGAAGATTGCCTGCTAAATTCACTTAAAAATTAAAAAAAACCAAACAAACAGTGAGCTGCCAAGGCTGTGCTTCTAGCAGTTTGCTTTTTGTTTAATAAAATCCTCTATACTTACAGCTTAATTTACTTCACTCAGTATTTATCTTTGTTTTATCTGCCTCAAAACAGGAATTGTGAGCACTTAAATAAAGGGATTGAAAGGATGTTTCATTTTCCTGGAGCTTGGCTTCTGCTGAAATGCTCTTTAGTCACTTCTTAAAGCAACAGTCTCAGAATCGTGACACAGATTCCTGCAGTGACAGCGTGTGAGGAGACATCTCTTCCATCTTTCAGACTCATCAGTACTTTAATAATAATTGAGCCAATGTCCTCAGGAATCATTCCAGGATTGGATCCTGCAGGCTATTCTCCACAGCTTTGTCTAGTTCTAAATGATTCAAGCAGTGGGGCTTCTTCACTGTCCCTTGGGAGACTGTTCCACAGTTGTATAGATCTCACTGTTAGCAAGCTTTCCCTGATATTTTGGCCTAAATTGTCCTTTGCTCAATTTCAGCTGTGATTCCTAGTTATACTTTAAGGGATTGAATAATTCCTCTCCTTCCAGGGCTTTACATCCTTCTAGAAACAATAGTCACATCTGCCTGGATGAAGTGTTCTCTGTATGTTTTCCCAGCCTTGTCAAGACTGCATGGGCTGGTGTAGTGTAGATCCCTGGCATTCTGCAGTTGGAGATCAACCTTTGAAAAAGCAGCTTTGGATGTGAAGTGGGGAGTCGAGTTCCATCCCCTAATGCTGGAATGTGTAACTCTGCAGGGAATCCAGAATGCTCAGCTGTGTGTCATAGGTCCTGTACTGCTGACGGAGTCTCATGTGGTTCAAGTGGCAGGTAATTTGGAGAAAGTAGGGTCTGATGAGTTCTGTATCCTCTGTTGCCATAAAGTTCCAAATGGTTTGCAATGTAGTGACAGCTCTGAAATCCTAGGTGGCCAGGAGGTTATTGCAATCCACATGTGAATCTGTTTAGTAGTGTATCTCTTTATTACAGGAATCAGATAACAATACTGACCGGTTTTTCACTGATCCTTCTTTTCCAAAATTGGGCTCCATTCTCTGCTTAGCTCCAAAAATATGGTCTGAAGAAAATGTGGTGGTCTTTCCATAGCAGAGCTCCGCACGCAGGTCCCTTGTGTGGCACAGGGTGGCAGCAATGTGCTGTTTGAACCAGATCTCTGCTCCATGGCAGGGTAGCTAGCATTGCTTCAGAGAGTCCCTTTGTACATTTACAGCTGCCTTTAAAAAAAAAAAAATATTCTTATGCTGCGGCATCAAAGTGCATCTCTAGGAGTGTGTGGGAGTGAGGGGAAGGAAGGGCAAGGAATCCTGTGAGGTACAGATCTGCTGTGGGAGAACAGTACAGGCAGTTGAGAGAGAGAGAGAGAGAGAGAGAGAGCACAAAATTGGAGGCATGATTTCGAGTTGAATCAGGCTGAGATCGCTTTGGAAAGTCCAGGGGTTGGCTAAAGGAGAGAGGGGAACCCTCCTACCACTGGACTGGACTTGGGCGGCTTCGTGGTGGAGCCGCTTAGCTGGTTCCTCCTGGGAGCAGAACAGCTGTGGGGTGTTTCCAATAAAGCCCAGGACTGGAGGAGGCCAAGGGCTGCACTCTCGAGGCCCTGTTCGCCACATTAATGGGGAAGCAGGCCCAGTGCTGCTGAGCCCTCAGCCTCTGCATCCCAGCTGTCCTCCCCATGGATAGCATCATGCAGGAGGTGAGCGCCCCAGGCCTGCCTCACTGCTCCTTCTCTTTTGACTTATGCCTCTTGCAAGGAGGAGCGTGTCCCACACTGTCCCCAAGGCAGGTGAAGCTGCCATAATTACCACCCAACCAGCTGGTCTCTGAGTTTCTGTATTGTAGAAAGTGGGATTGGAGATGGGCACTGTAACCGACTGGTGTAATTTGCACCTTCCCTCTGACTCACACCACCCCCACCATGGAATCACACACTGATTTGAGCAGATGCAGGCAAGATTTGTCACCTTAGGTGGCATGAGTTTGCAGGGCTCAGCTCTCAGTCCCTCACCAACTGTAGTTAAAGGAGAAACCCAGGACCAAGAGGGCACAGATGCCATCTCTGCTTCCTAAGCATAGTGAATTCGGTGCTGCTGAAAGGCGCTGGGTTAGTCCTCTCTCTAGAGCAGGAAGAGCCAAGGGCGCAGCTGTGCAAAGCGTTGCTACGCAGCTCTGCCAACTTGCCCTGTGGGGCATGGCGGGATACCTTTCTCCAGGATCGAGTCAGTCCTTGATAGCTCTACTAAGCCTGGCAACAAGGGTCACTGAGTGGTTGTGTGATGCAGATACAAGTGCACTGGGAACTAGACTGAGATCCACCAACTCATTTCATGTAGGAGCCACAGACCAACATGTCTCAGTTTTGGTCCCTATTGGTCTGGATTTGATGGGGTGATCTAGAAGCGAAGGGCTCTCTCTCCCATTACCTTGAGCTGGCCTGTCTCCCCCGGAGTTCTCTGCTCTGTTGTCTCCCCAGAGGCGGCTGAGGAGCTGTTCTCCCAGGGGCTCTTGCAGTATCAGGGATTGTGCAGCTATGGTGGCTGTGTACAGTGGAATGTCCCATGCCTGAGCTGCCCTGTCTGTCTGTATTGGAGGCTAAAATGCTGAGTGGGGGGGCAGGCAGAGATCTGAGGGTTTGGAAGCAGCTGGTTGTAGGTCTGCAGGTTGTCTGTGATGTCTGATCTCTGATGGCTGAATGTCAGGTAGTTGACCGATGGTTGCCCAAGGTAGTTGTATGATAACCCCAGCGGTATGCCTCTGTAGTGAGATTGACAAGCCTCTGTCTCGGACATGGACAGAGAGAGCTGTCTGGTGTGTGTGAGAACTCTGGGCTCTTATCTCCCTGATTCATTGTCCCCTTCCCCATCCACGCGCACTGTCTGCCTCCCTCCCTTCTGCTGTGTAGGTCTTGTCTTTCCCCCTACCTTGTCTCTCTCTGAGGACCATTTCTCCCCTGCGCGCTAGAGCCATTTGTCAACACGGTGATTCAAACTGATGAGCTTCCCCAAAATGATTAAGTGGATTGTTTTTCGGGGGCCTCCTGGCTCGGTTCTCCAGGTGTAGGCAAGGGGACTTGGGGGAATTCGCCAATCCTTGAGAATTGCAGATTCTTAAGTAGGCAAACACAGTGCAGTCTCCTGCTGAAGACGATATTGTTGGAGTTGAGAACAGTGCATCTCCCTCACCCACCATTGTGCCTCAACCCAGGTGCTCTCTATCCAGGAAGGAGAGGGGCCAGGGTCACGGGTTGTGGCCCTGATTGTGGTCAATGCCTCCCTTGTCTGAATGGGCTGCATTCTTGGAAGGAGGCTGCTGGGCTTGGGACTTGCTGTTTTTCTGGCCTCTGAGAACATCCCAGATGTGGTGATCTTCTCTTTAAGTTGATAGCCCCTTGTTCTGAGAGGTGTCATGTTCTGGGATTGCGTGGAGGCAGTTGGGGTTTGTGGAAACAGTCTGGAAACCCTCTAGTGCAGTGGTTTTCAACCTTTTCTCATTTGTGGAACCTGAAAAAATTTCAAATGGAGGTGTGGACCCCTTTGGAAATCTTAGACGTAGTCTGCGGCCACCCAGGGGTCCACAGACCATAGCTTGAAAACCACTGTTCTATGGTAACGACAGCCTTTCTCGGACCTCTTAGCCATAGTCTGTGGACTCCAGGGACCCACAGACCACAGGTGGAAAACCACTGCTCTAGTGGCATGATTTTGCTCCCTCTCTGACAACAGGAAAAAAGTCTCTGCTTTCTTCATGTTTTGAGAAAATTCCTTGCCACTGAGTCTCTCTCTAGCAGACCAAGTTTTCCACCACCACTGCTCATGTTTTCTTCCTTCCCGCTTCTCCCATTGCATGTCATCTGAGAATCATGAGGAGGAGTATGGACAGCAGGGCGGGAGGGGGAACTTGGGTACCAGAGTTCCAATAGCTATAGACAGGGAGCGGTTCTGTGCTTCACTGATTTTTATTCCTTGGCCTTCTGGGAAGTTTCAGTTCTATCAACGTATGGTTTGGAATTCAAGCATCATCAGGAGCGGACCGTGGCGGTGGCAGCCATCTGGCCCTCGTGTTGGCAGCTCCAGCAGAAAGGCCAAGGATTGAGCGGACCTCAGAGACAGTGCTCACCTCCAACTTCTGGGATCCTCTTGCCAGGCTAGAAGACTATTCTGTTTTAGTCAGTTACTTATATGGCCCTGTGATGGGGCGTCTGCCCCATACTTACCCTGATAGGGTTAAAACTCAGCCTGGAGGGCTGCAAGGAAACAGCCAATTAGGGCAGTGGCTGCAGCAAATTAGGGCGGCAGCTGGACCAGCCAGTCAGGACCCAGCCGGCCCACATAAAAGGAAGCTGCAGGCCAGAGCATATGGTCTGCTGCAGGAAGCCCAAGGGAGGCGACTGGATTCCTAGAGTTCTGCAGAGACTAGCACCGTGAAGAGGACTACTAGGGCTTGCATTGCAGGCCTGAGGCCCTGGGAAGAGGGTGAAGGAGCCAGAAGCAGGAACTGAAGGTGCTGAGGCTGTGGGGAAGTAGCCCAGGGAATTGAGACAGACTGGTGGAGAAAGAAAGGAGGGGCAGCAGGAAGCTGTTGTTTACAGAGTCCTTGGACTGGGACCCAGAGTAGTGGGTGGACCTGGGTCCCCTCCTCCTCACTTGCCGCTGAAGAAGTGGCCAGGCTGTGGACTACCAAGCCGCTGCGAGGAGCGGCTAGAGTCTAGACTATTGCAGAAGGAGTCCCCTGGAAGGGGGGAACCCGGATTGTGACACGGCTGGAGGGCTGTGCCACAAAGCATAGGCAGTGAGACTGTAACTGCAGTGGGTCTGCAGGTGGAGATGAGCATGGGAGAGCCACCACCATCGGAGGGCACACCTGCTGACCAGAGCTAATTCCTGAAATGGTCAGCAGGAGGTGCCAGTGTGGTGAGAGACCCCATGACAGGCCCTCATCAGTGCTGTATCTAAGTGTCTGCCAGAAGTGTATTGAGAGATGTGGCTACCATCGGTTGTGCATGGTTCTTTCTTTCTCTCTTCTCCTCTCCAAGGATAAACTCTGTGTGTGGGGGGTTAGTTTGTTTTTAAAAATAACGTAACGTACGATGGGGATGCAGCTGGAAGTGTTTGGAGGAGAAGTGTGCCATGCCGTGAAGTGGAGCATAGTGGAGGGTCTTCGTTCCTGGAGGAATGAGTTTGTTCCACTGTGTTGGACCAACCCCCAAGAAAGCGCCGTCTTCTGAGCAAAGCACCATACCACTTGCGGTGGACAGTTCCTCTGCCACTGAACGCAGGTAACACACAGTTCTATAGGCGCCAACTCCATGGGTGCTCTGGGGCTGGAGCACCCACAGGGAAAAATTCAGCTCCCCCCCCCCGGCCCAGCTCACCGCCGCCTCTGCTCCACCTCCACCTCCTCCCCTGAGCGTGCTGCTTCTCCCCCTAGCTCCCAGCGCTTCCTGCTGCGAAATGGCTGTTTCGCGGCAGCAAGCGCTGGGAGGGAGGGGGGAGGAGGGGAACACAGTGCACTTGGGGAAGAGGTGGGGCCAGGGCAGGGATTTGGGGAAGAAGTCCAATAGGGGCAGGGAGGGGGCAGAGTTGGGGTGGGGACTTTGGGAAAGGGGTTGGAATGGGGGTGGGGGAGGGATGGGTGGGGCCGGGGGGGTGCGAGCACCCACTGGTGCTGGGAAAAGTTGGCACCTATGCTCAGTTCTGCATTTCCTTGGTATCCAACACAAACAGTGCCGTCCCGCAGCGTTCTCAGGCCCTACCAGAAATCAGCCCCTGGCTGAAGAGGAAGCTGGCTATAGATGTACCTAGGAGAGACTGAAGAGATGCTGGTATGAAGAGGGAAGTGCTTTGAGAATTACCCTCCCGAAGAATGTCTCAAGGGCATCTGCTCTCAGCTTTTAGGTAGGTCACAGCCTTGGGGTCCTTTTGTACCCCTTAGTGCTATTGGATGATCAAATAATCATGGCAGCAAAGAATGCCCTCTTTCATCTGTGATGAGCCAGGAGCCTCAGCCCTTCCTATTGGATTCAGGCCCGACCATGTGATCTGTGCATTTGTGACTTACAAGCCTAATGAATGCAACTCTTTGTGGCTAGGAATGAAGCCACACCCTCCTGAAAAAGCTCCAGGTGGTGCAAATCACAGCAGCCTGGCTACTTAGCCCTACATGTCGCTGCAAACACCTGGCCACTGTGCCTGGCCCCCATTGATTTCAGGTCCAGTTCAAACCATCTATGGGAGTGACCCAGGCTACCTCAGCGATCACCCTTACCTCCATGACCATGACTTCCCAGGACAGCCGCGTTCCGCCAGAACAATGGTCCTGCTGACCAATTGGCGAGGCTCATGAGCATGGGAGGTGGAACTCTGCTGGGGACTGGCCCTCTGCTGTGAGACTAGCCTGTGCATGAGATGAGAACGGGCTGGGGCATCATCACGCTTAATGCACAGCCTGTTGCTGAGCTACCCCTCAGTGAGTTCTATGCACACGCACACACAAGAGTACAGGTCAGTCAAGTGATTTCTTCTATAGGTTGGAAAGGAAGCAAGAGAGGCAGATTGTTATTGTTTCTATTTTTAAATACACACTTGGGCAGAGATGCTATGGTGATGGCACCCCACTGCTACCCAGTTCCGCTAGCTAGCTAGCACGTTGCTGTTGTGCGACGTGGGCGCCTCCGCATGAGGGACTGGACTGAGACCTACAGCTCACTTCACATAGGTTGCAAAACAACCGGGGAAGGGCACAGTGTCCCAACTGGCCTGGTGGTCCCTGTTGACCCTCTTATTCAGTAGCCAGCACTCTGGTTTCCTCTTCTGGAGTCTGCTCCAAGCAGGATTCTGCTCAGCTTAGCCTGCCCGCCAGCTGGGAAGCATTCAGGTGATGGAGTGAGACAGACAAGATTTTGGGTCTCTCAGATGGGTCCCAAGGAGTTTGATGGCTGTCCTCTGGGTGCCCATGAGCATGCGTGGGTCTAGCGCAATCTCCCCTGGGTCCAGAGAGGGACTGATAACCCTGTTGGCTGTTCCTGTTTTGAAGATGCTGCTGTGTGGCTCAGGCTGCAGCCTTTTACAGGGATCCTGCTTTATCTAGCGGAGAACTAGAGCTTTTGCAGGCTAGGTTATGATTGTATTAGGAGTCCTTTGCAGCTCTGATAACACCCTCTCCCTCCCGCCCCCAATGTGTCCTGCATTAAACCCTCTGTTGGTGGCCATAGTTCTCATGGCTGAGGAGGATTAGGCTGGCCTGGCTTCCCCAGCAGGAGTGTTGTGACCTAGGTTTGCTGAGCAGTTCTATGGGGGTGGTAGGAAGATCCCAGAAGAGAGGAAAGCTGGTGCAGTGGTTACAGCATGAGACTCGCGAGTCCATGGTCCACCAGCCTTCCTGTGTGCAAGTCATAGGTCCTCTCTGCACCTCAATGTCGTCCTCCCAGCAGGGTGGGGAGGGTAAATACAATCCAGGTTGGAAGGTGCTTAGATACAGCGATGAGGGGCCAGAGAAGTACGGAAGGTAGAAGTAAACGGTTTGTTTTGTTTGGTTCCCTTGAGCACGACTCCGTAGCGAATACCTTAACCGCTTGTTGTTTTTCCACACGCAGATCTGGATGTTCGTCAATGGCCAGCGGCGGGGAAGCCTTCCTTGAGAAGGGGCAGCCTGGGCTTGTGGCAAAAGGCTGCTGTTGTGTTCAAGCTCAACCACTGACTCATCCTGAGGCCCTGGGCAAACCACAGCTGCTCCGTGCCTCAGTTTCCTCATCTGTTAACTGGAGGGGGGTAATAATACTTATGGGTAACTCTAATTCTGGTGTTTGTTTCTTTCTAAGTGCTTGACTTGGGAGCCTAACGGACGTTCTTTTCACGGGCATTTTCCCTCTCTCGTCCATAATAGATTGAGTGGTTCTGCTCTTTGGTTAGTCACATTGGAGCACTGTTTCTTAGAGCCCTGCAGAGAGGGTTTGAGCTGAACATTTCTGTGGTATGGTTAATTTCTTTGTCAATAAAGCTGAGCCCCAAGAAAAGGGTGAGTTTGGACTCTGCGTAGTGTGTGGTCTGTGTCTGAGGCAAGGGCCGGTCAGGAAAGCACACTCCTACGTGACTTTCCATGTAGGCCTGTCTGGCAGTCAGGGGGCAGGCAAAGCAACGAACCTACCCCTTCCATCCATCCATCTCTGCCATAAGAAGGTGAACACCCAATTGACTGCATTGGGAGTAGTGTCCACTTATGGTGAGCTGATTTGGGTCCATGTAGAGACCAAATCAGTATAAGCTCTGCTCACTGGGCCCCCCTACCAAATGCCCAATTTGTGCAAGTGACATTACTTGGCCACTTAAACCCATTCTCCGACCAACATCCCCCGGGCGAGTAACATGTCCTGCCCTTTGTGTCTGGATTTGCCTGTTTAGGAAGTACTGAAAATACCTTTTCCCACATCCCCCAGGCCGATTTAATATGCCAACCAGTGGGTAAAATAAAGTAGGCCAGTTAAGGCACTGTATGTAGCCGAGATGGCTGCGCTGGTTCTGGGCTGCAGCCCTGGGAACTTCAGGGGTTTGTTTAATATTCTGCCAGCAGATTCCTAAAAAGCCAGCGTGCATCGTGTGGTCATCGGCTAGCAAGGTAGGAGAGGGCAGCCTGCTGCTGCCGCTCACTTGTTGACAGCAGCATGACTAGCCAGCATTGCTAGATAAGCAACATTCGCTCATTGGACCCTGTTTAATATTGTCCTAGCTGAGTTTGTCTGGCTCTTGCCCACAACTGCAGAGGGTTGAGAAGAGACTATAACATTCACGCTCTGCTCATCTCTGTTGCTTTCCATCCGAAGATCTCAAAGCACTCTGCAGGCATTAAGGTTCACAAGAAGGGAGGGCGGTAAAAGGGGGAAACTGAGGCACAGAACAGCTAAGTGACTTGCTGAGGCATCATTGGTAGCACTGGGAATAGAATCCAGGCCTCTTAATTCTGAGTCCTCTGCTTTCGACGGAGAGGTAGAACTGTAATCCCATTCCATATTCAGAGAGAGTAACGTGGTCTGACATAGGACCAGTAGCTGGGCTCTCCTGAGTTCTGATTCTGGCTCTGACCCCCAGCCACCAAGAGGGTGAGTGTCAGTCACTCCCTCTCTTGGCCTTGTTTTCCTCATCTGTGAAATGGGGATCCTGCTCCGCTGGCACAAGGTGGCGGGCATTCGTTTGTCTGTGTTTGTGAAGTGTGGGGTGGGGGGAAGCTGACTCACAGGTTATCAACTTCCCCGAGGAGATACAAAAACAAATAAACTGTATCTTCTAATTGGCCCAGCTCCACAGGGACATGTTCTCACTGTGTCCCACCTTTACCCAATAGAGGGCTGCATTTCCAACTCATTTACATCTGTTTTACATAAAATTTACATAAAACGAATGCACACTCCCTGCTATTTGTCTGTGTTTGTCTCTTCCTTGTTTGATGAATAGATTATTGTTTGTGGGTCAAATTCAGCAGCAGTTAGATTAGCTGACCAGCTTTGTCCTCACCCTGCTCTTAAGGGTGCAGCTTGCCAACATCCCAGGTAGCTGCCCCCCAATTTCCTCTAGGTGTGTTATTCCTGTCCTGTGGGGGTGACTCCAGTACGTGGTGAATTAACAGGCTGCAGGGTTTCCAGGGCACCTACCTGTCCCTGGCAAGTGGATGTGGAACCTTATTAAAATCTTAGCCTGGACCCTCTCAGCCTTCGTTCGTTCATTTCTTTAGGTGCCACCTGAGAAATGCCGCTACATTGTGGGCTGCATCCTGAGCGAGGGGGAGGAGAAGCCGTCCGAGGAGCTGATCCGACTGTTCCAGAAGTTTGGCTTCAAGATCTTCTCCTTCCCGGCTCCCAGCCATGTGGTCATGGCAACCTTCCCATTCACCACACCCTTCTCCATCCAGCTGGCGGTGAACCGGGTCCACCCGGCCCTCGACACTTACATCAAGGTGAGCGACCATTCCGTGCAGAATGTGTCAGTTTCATAGTGCACCAATATATGCCCTCTCCTGCCATTGGCTGTTGTGGATGCAGCTGGTAATTTACCCATAATAACTTCCTCTCACTCAGTCATGTGGCCTCAAGTCCTCTCTTGCTGTTAACCTATTGTATCTGCAACAGCCATCTTGTAATAATTTACTAGTCTTCTCTCCATTCAGACATTAGTTGGTTTCCTGCTAAAAGCACCGCCCTGTGGTTAGGAGTCTATCAGGTAAGTGGTGGTTCCATGTGTCATAACTAGACCTATGCGTCTGCCTCTCCATTTCAATTCCCTCCTTCCTGTGCAGTGGAGGGAGCTGCAGTGCAAATCTCGTTACTCCAGTGGGGCTAGGTAGAGATCTTTAGCTGGTTTAGGGTTTAATGAGTAGTTTGGCTTAGAGTGTACTAGAAATATTTCTCCAATCTGGGAATGCCCTACTCTGTGTGTATATGTGGCAGGGCTCTATAAGCCAATAATGCCCAGCATGTCGTTTGTGGAATTATTTTAGGTTCAGCTCATTCTTTCTCTGGGAGGTGGTTGTCACTATGGAGAACAGCTCCATCAATGACCGTTTAGCCAGGATGGGCAGGGATGCAATCCTATGCTCTGGGTGTCCCTAGCCTCTGATTGCCAGAAGCTGGGAGTGGATCACAGGATGGATCACACAATAATTGCCCTGTTCTGTTGATTCCCTCTGAAGCACCTGCTATTGGCCACTGTCGGTAGACAGGATACTGGGTTAGATGGACCATTGGTCTGACCCAATATGGCCGTTCCTATGTTCTTTTTACTACAGCCTCCTGGGTTAGGGTGGTGTGCTGGATATGGGTGTTTGTGTATCCCTTTATCCCAAGTCTTCTGGGTATCTCCTGCTCATTACATTTTCTTTCATATCTCCCTGCCAAGCTGTTTTGTCAAATTTCCCTACCTGAGGCTCCCAGCTTCATCCTCTTTTTCTATCCAAGTCCTAGACTTCCTCCCCTAAAGCCTCTTCGTAGCTGTGAGCTGAAGACTCTTCCCCTCTCTGCATTTTGCCAAGGCTGTTCCTTTCAATGGGCGGGTTCCATTGCAGGCTGCTCCCTTGAAGTTTTAGACTTCTCTGGGTTTCAGCGTTCCCCCATCCAGGGAGCAGACATGGGAGCAGATCTGTATGGATCTGCATGGGAGCAAAGCTGCGTGGAGAGGGACCTTGCATCTGGCAAGGAAAATATTTTCAGGAAGTAAGTCTCAGCCTACCCTGCAGAGCTCTTGAGTGCAGGCCCCTGGGATGCTGAGCCTGCAGAGTGGAAACATTCAGGAATTTTCATATTTAAATTTTGTTTTGAATGGGCTACTCACTGATAGGACTGGATAGAAACAGAGTGATTCCATGCAAGAGTGCACACCTGGGGCTCTGGGTCTGTGTCTCGGTCCCGACTTGCAGCACCCCTTCTCTTCCATTCCTGTGGCATCTCCACTTTAACCTGCACCTTCCTAGCTATTTCAGACCTGGGCGTGAGGCGGTAGGACCCTGCAGGTAGATGCAGGGTTATTCTGCTGACTCTCGCTGGCTGCTAGAGCTAGACCTATTGGGCCACCTTAAGTCCAATCAAGGTGTATAAAAGGGTGTGTGTGTGTTTCTGATTGGAGAGAGACCTGGGGTCTGGGCTGGTAGGGGCCCTGCCCAGAAGCCCCCAGGAACACCCAAGCCGGGAGAGAAATTTAGGCTGAGTTTTGTTTTGTTATTTAACACAACAATGGAGGCAAAACTCAGGAGGGGTGAATTGGGATTATCCCCAGTGTGTATATACTTGATAAGCACAGGGTGGGGACTCCGCCGGCATACAGGCCACTCTTGAACAGAGATGGTTTGTCGTGGCTAATTACGTTGGTGGCTTAGTGATGTGGACAAATGGAGATGCCAAGGGAAGCACCAGCCTCCTTTGAATGTGAGGGACCTGCACCAGGGTTTGAAGCTGGGTCCGGAGGGGGGGGAGACGCTAGCGCACTCGACGTGCTGTAGCACCTACCCATCGAATGCCAACATTTTCATCCGTTCATATGGAAGCAACTATTTATAAACCTCCAGTTCCTGGCGCAAATCCCAGCCCTGTGGGAAACAGAAATATCTTCCTCCTACTTTGTGCCACAGGATGCTGCCCCAGCCAGTGTACACCCAGTGGGTCATGAGAAGCAGCCTCTTCTCTTCTGTCCTTGGGCAGATTCCAGTGGGGTCCAGCAGGGGGTGCATTATTCAGGCCCCGAAGGATGGGCTGTGGAGGGTGGCAGGGAATCAGGAGAATAGAACCCCTGTGCCATTCCCAGTTCTCTGCCCTCTTCCTGTTCTTGCAGCTCAGCCTTCTTGGTAGCTCCTGTAGGAAATGTTCTTGCCTGCATATTTATACCTGCCTCTGGAAATTTCCACTACATGCATCTGACAAAGTGGGTATTCACCCACGAAAGCTTATGCTCCAATACGTCTGTTCGTCTATAATATGCCACAGGACTCTTTGTCCCCTGTTGGAAATGCCCACCTGGGCTGCACATAACCGGGGAGGAGATGGGTTACTTGGGGCCAAGGGTAGCAGTGCCATGGGACCGTACCATGAGACAGTTCCCCTGAGTGACTCTGCCAGCCCTTGGGCAGGTTGTCGAGATGACAAGGGGGGGTGGTGGTGGCTGGGAGAGCATCAGGTTTGTTAAAACAGTGCTTTGTGGTGCAGAGATGACGTTTTCTTGCTCCAGGAAAGGTCCTGGAGAGCGCATCTGTCACACAAGAGATGAAATCATTAGAGCTAAAAGGAGAGCCACAGATTGTGCTGGGAACACCTGGCAGCTTTTTAATGAGAGCTGCCTTTCTGTTTAAAAAAAAATCCAACATCTAGAAATCTTGGGCGTTCAAAGCAAATAGAGAATAGGAGCTTGTCCTAGACTAAAACTGTTGCCTTTGAATCGGCAAGGCAGGACTGTCTGTGTTCAGGAGAATATCCCCCGACTCACATGTGTTCTTAGCGCCACTGGAGCATGTCCCGGTCAGGATCTGAAGCCAGGAGTGGTAGTTGAGATGAGTTTTGTGTCTCAGCCCCCTACTGTGGGACTGTCAGGGATGGGAATTGGTCATCCTCTCTTGGAGAGCTGGAGAGGCAGGTCACATCCGGGGTTGTCCTGGCACCTGATCATGAGCCATTGGTCAGGATCAAACCCTGCTTCATTTGTAGGAGAATCTAAGATCGGCCTGAGCCTGTTCCACCCCCAGTTTGGAGCAGGGGTATGTGGCACTTTTCATCTGTAGATCTCTAAGCACTGTCTAGAAGCCCACCCTTCTAAAAGCATGTACTCACCATTATCCTTGGTATGCTGATGGGGGCGGGGGGATCTGAGGCCACGTTTACAGTGGCAGAGGTAGGAATAGAACCCAGCAGTCCTGACTTCCACTCTCCTGTTCTAGCTGCTAGGCAGAAGATGAGGGGCTGGGGAGGGGAACACGAGGGGATTCGTTGGCCCTCGAGGGTACATCTCAGGATAAAGCAGGTATGTGTCGTGCTTTGCTGTGAGTTCTCTCCCAGTAACCACCCCACCTATTCATGGCTTTCTGGGGGTGAGCCCAGATTTTTTGCACTCAGCAAGATTCCCCTCCTCTCCACCTAACTCCCCAGCATTTACTTCTGAGCTGTGGCTCATGCTGGGTCTCTGCTGTCTGGATGCCCCCATGCCAGTGGGACTGAGAAGTGGTTACAGTGGCAAGGGCTTACGCTGGTGGTGCCCAGGAGGATGTGATGCTAGGAGCCGTTCTGAAATCTCTTCCAGCCTCAACTGTTTCCGCGCTCATGGGCGAGGGCTCTATGACTAACAGTGGCTAGACCCAGGCATGGTATAAGCAAAAACTCTGCCAGCTTCCGTAGGCAATTGTGCCAATGCCTGTGACTTCCAACCTGCAGACCCCCCCCCCCCCATTTCAGTTCTGAGTGTGCCAGTGTCTCTTCATCCTGACCTGTGGCCCCTGCTATTCCAGTCCTGGGCTTCCCCCAACCCTGGGAGCCTCACACATCCCTGCCAATGCACCATGATCCTGACCTGCAGCCCCTTGCTGTTCCAGCCCTAGGTTCCCCACAGCTCTGCCAATGCCCTCAGTCCTGACTTGCAGCCCCCCCCATTTCAGCCCTGATCCCCCCCGCCAGTGCCCCTCAGTCCTGACCTGCAGCCCCGGGGCTTGTGTTGAGCAGAGACCGTTGTCCTTGTAAACTATGTGGTTGTTTGATGTGAACAGGGACTAAGAAGTGGGCTTGTCACCTCACCCAGGTTTGCTCCTGAGCCTTCAGCGATGTCAGGCTCTTGCCTTCTTCCTCCCCGTATGGCGAGCCCCCTCGCTTTATTCCCTTTCCCAAGCTGTAGGAAGTGTCTGGCTTCGGAGGCTGGGGGAAGTCAGAGTTCCCCCCAGGCGCTTTTCCTGAAATCTGAGGTGCGCCAACACTGGCACTTCAGTGGCATCTGCTCCCCCGACACCTGTTGGCAAGGCAGGGGGGGGAAAAAAAAATCAAGCGAGAAACTTTCATGCAAACAGGTGACCTGTGCACCATTTTTGAGGGAAATTTGTGTTGCCATGGAGACAGCTTCTCCAAAGAGCTCCCAGCCCCGCCACTTCCCTTGAAGAGCCCGAGGCGCGGGCGAGAGAGTTTGGCAATGTCAGGTTTGAAAAGATTCTTTTAATGAGAGTCGGAGGGCAGGCGTGCTGAGCACAGGAGACCCTCTCTCTGCTGCGCCGTCCCCGCGGGAGCTGCAGAGCCGGAGAATGGGATTAGCAGAGAGAAGAGGCATCAAAGGGCTGAAATGCAGCCTCTGCTGGCTTTCAGGAGAGAAGGCATTAGTGCAAACGGATTGGAGCCCTTCAGAGGGGAGGCCAACTTAGCAGCCCAGTAATGAGGAGAAGGAGCCGGGAGAGGAGGGGTGGGAGATGGGAGAGAGATGAGGTGGAGCCAAAGAGACTGAGGGAAGCAGGAGGCGAGGTGGGGGAGTGGGACTGATGGGGAGAGTGGGGGACAGGAGAGGTGAGGAATGCAGGCATTGGCCATAGTGAGTGTGAGGTTTCCTGGGAGTGCCCCTCCCCACCACCTGCCCTTAGCTTGTGGAACCCTTGTCTGAGCTTGCCGTGGGTCAGCTCCCCAATCCCCTGGACAATGCAAGCTCTCTCGGCCATGCAGGCCCTGCTGGCACTCTGCAGGTGGGCAGTTGGCACACCCCTACCCTCGAGCCCCCTGAGCATCTCCCAGGAGCAGTGGTCCCCAAAGTTTTGAGGGTCATGCCCCCCTTACTGCTGTCTGTGCTCCCTGCCCCCGGGGCTGGGAGCAGGGCTGCTACTGCAGACAGGGGTATGGGGGCCATAGATGGGGTGGAGGCTGGGACTGGGAGAGGGGCCGGAGCAGCGGTGGGGGAGGGAGCTGAGCCATAGCCGGGCTGTGGGGGGGGCTGGCAGCCAGGCCCGTGGCCAGGTGTGGCTCTGCTCCCAGCCACGGCCCTGGGCCTGGAATGGAGCTGCAGCCAGGGCTGAGTCTGGGAGCGGGACTGGGAGCTAGGGAATGTGGCTGTGGATGGGACTGGAGCAGAGCTGGGGGCGGGAAGGGGCTGGGTGGTGCTCCCTCTCGAGGCCCTGTGGTGGCTTGCCTGGTCCCTGCTGCACCTTCTTCCCCAAAGGTTCCTCTGTGCCCCCCTAGTGGGGTATGCCCCACAGTTTGGAGACCTCTGCCCTGGAGTGTCCAGCCCCTGCTCCACTGGACGTTCGCAGTGTTCATTGCTTAGAATCATAGGATCATAGATTATTAGGATTGGAAGAGACCTCAGGAGGTCATCTAGTCCAATCCCCTGCTCAAAGCAGGGCCAACACCAACTAAATCATCCCAGCCAAGGCTTTGTCAATCCAGGCCTTAAAAACCTCTAAGGATGGAGATTCCATCACCTCCCTAGGTAACCCATTCCAGCACTTCACCACCTTCCTAGTGAAATAGTGTTTCCTAGTATCCAACCTAGACCTCCCCCACTGCAACTTGAGACCATTGCTTCTTGTTCTGTCATCTACCACCCCTGAGAACAGCCGAGCTCTACCCTCTTTGGAACTCCCTTCAGGTAGTTGAAGGCTGTTATCAAATTCCCCCTCACTCGTCTCTTCTGCAGACTAAATAACCCCAGTTCCCTCAGCCTCTCCTTGTAAGAAATGGTACAGCCCAGCATACCAGTTCCCCCCTCAGATTGCCCCTCTGAGGAACACCCAGCACTGAGATGTGCTTATAGTGAAATCAAGTGTTAGTTCATTTATCAAAGCAGAGAGGTTCATGTCGGAGCAATTAGAAGTGGTGGCGACCATTACATATAAAATCACAACACGCATTCTACAGCCTAGCTATTCCCATGTCTTGTAGAGTAGTGTTCACCCCAAATCCTTGCAGCACATTAGTCAGGCTAGCTGTGCCCTCCTTTTGTGAGCTAACGATTCAGTTTATTCCTTTGCACTCCAAGACAGACCCAAACAGTCCTTGTTCCTAAACAGGACACACCCGGCTGCTGTTTGTTTCATCCTGTTGATTTCCTCTCCCGTAGATTTTGCAGTGTATTAATTTGCACCTGCTTCAGTATGCAGCTAGATCTGCAATACATAAATGGCCCGACAGGGAGATAGGTGTCTGTTACCTACTGCCTGAATGGAACATCTCCGAGGTGTGTCACCTTCTGGTGACATGCCTCAACTCCTAGGGCTTAAGAACATAATTATCAGGATAGATACAAAACGTCTTCAGTATGACCTGTATGTCCATTTCCCACTGATTATGACAACCAGTGGGCTACTGGCTCTTGCTAGAGTCCTCACCTGCCACCTTCAACTCAAGGGAGCCCTGTGCACCTCTTGTTCCAGGGGACCCTGGGTCATGGTGAGGCAGTGTGCAGGAGCAGAGGTGGTGACGCTGGTGAGAAAACTCGAGGGGGTGAGGAGTGTGAGAGGATACAAAGGGGTGGGGATGAGTCCATGCTCCCACGGTGAAGCCGTATCCAGGGATGAAAGAAGGACTAAGGCAGAGATTGCGAAGTGGAACTTGTGAGAGCAGGGAGGGAGCCCAGGCAGCAAGGGGAAGAGAGACTGAGAGGAGCACTCATAGCCTCCCTGTAAGAGAAGTCCAGACTCACCCCTGCGGCGCCTCCTGCTGGTCATCCAGGGAATTAGCGCACCAGCCTCTGGAGCGCCCTCTGCAGGCCAGTGATCCACCTTGTCCTCTGCACTGGCCCCCGTGTCCCTCCCAGGACCCCAGTGCCCCTTGCTCTGGGTGCTGCCCCCTGGCAATACCCACACGCTCGGTCTCCCTTCCCAGGGGAACCCCCACCCACTATCCCCTCCTTGCCTTAGCACTAGGCCACTGCCAGTCACCAACTAGCCCCCCGCTCCCTGGGGCAGATTGCAGTATAGGCCACTCATCACTGGCAAGGAGGGTTTGGACCTGCTGCCTTGGACTAGCCCTGGGCTTTCCTCTGCAACCCCCAGTACCCCTTGGCCTTCTGCTAGGCTGCAGCCTGGGGCTATCCAGGCTGGAGCTCCCCAGCCTTGCTCTACTACAGGTATCCTGTCTAGCTCCCTGCAGCCAGGCCCTTCTCTCTCTGAAGGCAGAGAGAGACTTTTGAGCTCCTGGCTCCCAGCCTTCTTATACAGGCCAGCTGGGGCCTGATTGGGGCGTGGCCCAGCTGTGGCTACTTCCCCAATCAGCCCAGTAGCTTTTCCCTTTGCCCCAGCCCTCTGCCAGGGCTGTTTTAAACCCCTCTGCAGAAGCAGGGTAACCACTCTGTTACGCTCCCCTTCCCTGGCGAGGCCACATCCAATGCAGCTGGGAGGCCATGTTGAGTTGGTCAGTGCTCGGATTTGCCTGGGAATCGTCAGAAAGCTTGCAAATACCCAATAACGTGGCGTCCTGGGACTGTAGCCCTCTTGCAGATATGATGGCTTAGAGCTGTCAGTGCAGTCCTGGGTATGATCACAGCAGCCCCCATTCCCATCACTCCAGTGGGAGCTGCCTCCAAGGAGGGGTGTGTGCTTTTTATCAGTCACGATGCCTGGCTCGGTCCCTGGGCACCCACTGAAGCACGGCCACCTCTAGGGTGGGGTGTAGCTGCTGTGTGGCTACACTGCACCTTGCAACAGTTTCCGTTAGTCTAGCCTCATTAATATAATTGCTGTGTCTGGAGGGTGGGTGTGCAGAAAACTCCTCAGAAGGTCGGCAGAGACCCAGCAGGACCCATTTCCTGTAGGCAGGAATTCATCCGCAAAGAGATGGGCAGAGACCAAGCAGGACTTGCTTCAGATAAAGCTGCGAGGAATCAAACCAAGGTTCCATGGTGAGGGCGAGCGTTTGAACCCCGGCACCATCTCTCCTCCTGGCAGTTCTCTCTCGGCACCCTGTACCCAGGGGTGGCACATCCCCCCATGCATTCAGCATTTTGACTGTAATGGCACGTGACAGCCATGGAGATCGGGAGGAAAGGGACAAAGACCACTTAGGGCCAGTCTCGGGAGAAGCAGGGATGTGAGGAAATCCTTTCCACTGGACTGCAGCATCCAGTTGGCGTGTCATATCCCTGGCCTGAATCATCTTTAAGGTAGCCCGCGAGCCATGTTTCCCTGAGAACAGCTGCAGCCACTTGCTTGAGTATTTTGCCACCTGCATCTTCAATAGCACCATCACTTAGCATCTCTTAGTGCTGTCCATCCAAAGAGCATCTTACAGAAGTGGATGGGTTACACCTCACAACACCTCTCCCTCCTGCAAGGTGGGTATTACCTTCATTTTACAGATGAGAAAACTGAGGGGCAGAGATGTGAAATGCCATGCCCATGGCCGCACAGTGATGCAGTGGCAGAGCTATGAACAGACCCCCAGGAGTCCTGACTCCCATCCCTCTGCTCTAACTATTAGCAGCACTGCCTCATCTATAGTTCTCTTGGTCTTCAGAAACGGACTCCCAAGTGCACACAGGCTCATCAAATGGGATCCTCCCTGTATGCTGTCACTGCTGCACTGTACTCCATGTAGCCATTGATGCAGAGTGCAGGGCTGGGCCTAGCAGAGCGAGGGTTAATGCAGCACGAGATGCACAGATGCTGTGACAACGTCTAGGTGGCCCGGGGGATGCGAGAGTCGGAGAGTGGGATGTGCTGATCCTGGCGGCTCTGGCACGCTTGTGCTCTCTTCTCTTCCCAGCTGCCAAGTCCCCACAGTAACAGGTCACAGAATGCAAATGAGAGCTCCTCTGAAGACACTCTCCCAGGGCGAGCATTTCTAATGGCACTCCGAGCAGGTTATTAAACTGTAACCTCCTGCCATTTCAGGGAGCGTTGATTCCTGGCATGGGTTTAATGAGCCCTCTGTGGCAGTCTGCGTGGGCCTGTGGGCTGGGCACACAAGTGTCTCCCCAAATTCAAACTTGCCATTTGAAGGTCTGGAGGACCCGCAGCTTCTGCCCCTGCGGCTCCTCAGGCAGCCTGCGAGGTGTTTAATTGCATCCTTGCAGGGAAGTCCATCTGGTTTGGACAGCTCTCAGCTGGGAATGCCCTAGTTTCCAGCCACTTTTGCGTGGACAGGTGTCCCCGTTACAGCAGTTGGCTCGAGCTGGCCCCATTTGTTGCAAGTCTCACCAGAGAATCTAGGTCGGTATGGGCCATAAAACTTGTGCTCCTTCCAGGTCAGGAGTGAGTCATAGAGTTTAAGGCCAGAAGAGACCACCAGATCATCTAGTATTGCAGGCCATCAACCCCACCCATCTCCGGCACTCCAAGCCCAACAAACACAATTAGACCCAAGTACTACAGTCCTTGGGAGACTGAACTGTTGTGTGCCATAGGCACAGACCAAGAGAGACCGAGGTGCACCTGTGGGCCAGGCCCATGTGATAGCAGGGAATTGATTAAGCGAGGCACATTGGTGAATTGGGGTAGGAGATGCTCATGCTGTGGGTACATAAGGCTTTAGTTTCCCAGAGCTGCTGATCTTCCACCTTTCCACATAGCCCTGGTCTGGGACTCAGAGTACCACCTCCCGAGCCTGTCTCTGCCACTGGTATAACACTTTGGGATAAAAATCCCAAAAGCACCGAAGTCCCATTTTCATAAGTGACTCAGAACCCTTAGTCCCATTGACTGTCCGTGAGACTGAGGCTTCTAAGTGAGACTTTTGAAATTGGCTTTTGGGCTCTTAAATTATTTAGGCCTTTTTGAAAACGTTACCCTTGAATTCCAGTGAAATCCACTGCAGATTCCCCTTCACTCCCATTGTAACACATTCGCTGCCCAGGTAAGTGGAGTGAGAATGCACTGTACCCAACAGGCACCCCGCGTACAATGAATCCATGCTAGAATACCACATTTGGGTCCATGCGTTTCTTAGTAGCAAGGTGGATTGATTTAAATCAAGACGATTTAAATCACCGCGCGAAAAGCCTTGATTTAAATCATTGATTTGAATCCACTTTTCCATTTGTGCTTCAGTTAGTTTGTAAAGAAAGGTGCATTCTCATTGGTTAATATAACCATTGAACCATGTTGATTTATAACTAAATAGAACCTCTGCACTAGATTTGGTACATCTTTTTCCTACCTAGAAGGGTACACTATATCTATATACAGTTATTTATGAAATTATATAGCTTAATATTTTCAGAGTCTTGTATATTTTTAGTATGTTAAAATTATGACTGATATATTGTTTCTTTACTAGATAATTAACATTTTGCTGATGATTTGTTTAAGGCTGTATTAGGGTGGTAAACTGGAATTTAATTAAACATACAAAACAGCATATATTTTTATTAAACAAAACAAACCTTTAATATAGTACCTGGCCTCTTGTGCCATATTTATAAAGCTTGACCTCAAAAGCTAGATTTCCCCCCATTCCCCCAATTCTTTCTTTATATAGAAAAGCAGCCTTTAACTCAAAGTTTTTGCTAGAGGCTCATGAATTCGGCATATTTTAAATAAAAATGTTTTAAGAGATTCTGATAAATTTAATCCTGAACATATTTTGTGTTCACTTCAGATTTCATTTTAAACAGATTTATTTGTAAAAAGAAAAATAATTAATTTAAATAACAACATCAAAACAATCTAATTTAAATAAAAAATCATTGATTTTTGTCCACCTTGCTATTAAGCAGGGTGATGTGGCTGACATAACAAATCCACCTCCATCTGAATCCAAGGGGTTGGTATTGTTTGAGAGGCTATTCTGAGACTCTTTTAAAGATTGTTTGAGGGTCACCTGGGGTTTTCTGGGGTTCACAGTGAATAGCGAACATGCTGGTTGTGTCGTCTTGGTGACGGTGACCGTCATGTGGCAGAACATGAGAAATGCAGAGAGAAATTCTCTTGTCTAGGAAGCTGATTCAGGAATTTGGTGGCATGGAGTCAAATTTTGCCCTGGTGTAAGCGGGTGGAGTGCCTATTGATTTAATTCATAGTGCTGGATCCTAGCAGGCTGAACTTGAACTTTAGCCAAATTGGACCACCCCTTTTGGGTTTGTAAGATTGAGCTGTGATTCTGGTGCGAGCAGGGTGTCAGCCCTTCTGCTGCAGGAATTGGATGCGGCTGGAAAGCGCACAGGTCACACAAAAATGGCTGATAACTAAACCGGCCTGGTCTGAATCCCTACGATAGTTAAGGAATAGGCTTGTTCCAGATGCTAGAGCTGAGGTGGGCAAACTTTTGGCCTGAGGGCCACATCTGGGTATGGAAATTGTATGATGGGCCATGAATGCTCACGAAATTGGGGGTTGGGGTGTGGGAGGGGATGAGAGCTCCAGCTGAGGGTGTGGGCTCTGGGATGGGGCCAGAAATGAGGAGTTCAGGCTGCAGGAGGGGGCTCTGGGCTGGGGCAGCAGGTTGGGGAGGGTGGGGGCTCCAGCTGGGGGTGCGGGCTCTGGGGTGGGGATGAGAAGTTGGGAGTGCAGGAGGGTACTTTGGGCTGGGACCGAGGGGTTCAGAGGGTGGGAGGGGGATCAGGGCTGGGGGTCGGGGTGCAAGCTCTGGATGGCGTGTATCTCAAGCAGCTCCCGGAAGCAGTAGCGTCTCTCTCCTCTGGCTCCTATGCAGAGGAGCGGCCAGGTGGCTCTGCATGCTGCCCCGTCCACAGGCGCTGCCCCTGTAGCTCCCATTGGCTGCAGTTCCTGGCCAATGGGAGCTGCGGGGGCAAAACTGGGGGGGAGGGCAACATGCGGAGCCCCCTGGCTGCCCCTACGCATAGGAGCTGGAGAGAGGACATGTCTCTGCTTCCAGGAGCCGTGTGGAGCAAGCCCTAGACCCCGCTCCCCAGTGGGAGCTCGAGGGCTGGATTAAAACATCTGGAGGGCTGGATGTAGCCCCTGGGCCGTAGTTTGCCCACCCCTGTGCTAGAGCATCAGTCTCTAGTTTTGTTTACACTCACTTCACCAATGGTCTCTAGGGTCTCTTCCCTAAACTAAACAAGCTGCACTCTCTTGGGGCTGTGCAGAAATCCGTGTCTCTTTAGCAGAGGAGAATGATGGGCTTGTGGCTACAGTGCCTTACCCAGAGATCTGGATCTGCCAGAGACCTTGGTTAGATCATTTAACTTCTCAGGGCTCTAATTGCCCTATCTGCAGAATGGGACTAAATTTCCCTGCCCCAGAGGAGAGGCAGTCGGGATTTTCTGCTGAAAAGTTTTTTCTTTGGAAAATGCCGGCTCCTCGAAACCAGTGAGTACCGAAAACAAATGTTGAAACCTCAGCATTGTTCATGAAGCAGATTGCTAGCTTCACAACCAGCCCTAGTTGTGCAGCTCCATTCCTTATTGGTTTGAAAGCACTTGGAGGTCCTTGGCTGTAAGGTGCTAGAAAAGCACAAAGCTTTGCAAACATGTAAAGTTCCTTGCTAACCAAGTGACCCTTGTTTTAGGCCCAAATGTACTTCTCTGCAGTTCTTCCAAAGCCAGTTCTGTTACCAAAGTGTAGTGTAGGATGTCTAGGAAGGACTGGGGTACTTGTCCCCCCCAGTGCCTATGATTAAATCCCCTATAGTCAATAAAGAATCTTCACGCATCAATACAGGCTGGGAAAAAAGCCCTTGAGAATAGAAGAGGATTTGACTTGTCTGACGAGGCATCGATAGCAGAGACGAGACCAGTACTGACAGCATCATGGGCTGTCAGACCCAGGGTTGGGAATTAGCATAGAGATGTGGACCCCAGGGACCAGGCTTGCAGAAGTCTCTGCATGCATTTGCACGTGTCATTACCATGATTGCACATGCTGTTATGGTAATGCACGTGCAAATCACCAGTTACATGTCTAGCTAGCCCTTTTGTACATGCACACTGTAAATGCATCCAAAAGTTAGGCAAGTGAAAGCTGCAATGACATGCACAGGCTTTTGCAAATCCAGCCCTGATTGTCTAGAAGTGCAGACAATTGTATCATCTCCCACCTTCCAGGGAAAACATCCTGCATAGAAACAACCATATGGTGTTAATAACTGCAGCTATATTGTTCTTTTCATAGAAGGACATCAAAGCACTTTGTAAATAAGGAAATATAATTACCCTCATTTTATAGATAGGGAAACCGAGGCACAGGGGGGTGTAGTGACTTTTCCTAGGTCTACATTATAAACAGCAGAGACAGAAATAGAATCCAGGTCCAGTTCAGGGCCCACCTTACTGCCTCTCGGCTTTAGTCATTTTGGCCCCTGGTAAGTATTTCAGCAGGCTGTCTCATTTGTATCGTCTATTTTAGTGCAGACATCGCCAGTCTCACACCATAAATTGAAATAGATCAGATGTTTCCCGTTCCCCCAGATTTAGGGTTTTTGGCACCTTCACAATTTGTCATTTGTCTTCTACAAATAGACTCATAGTTTGGAATGAAAAAACAGTCATTTAAATAGTTTTGTCTCAAACCTGTAAATTTTTGCCCCAGAAATTAAAATCATGTACAGTGATGGGGTTTGGAAATTAATACGGTGGAGCGACAGATGGGAGGGGCCCTTGTTTTTCCTTACAAAATGGCTCAGATATTGTTATCAGGAAACAGTCCAGCTAGTCCTGTTGGTGAGGGGCCACAGGAGCAGATTGCTGGGGATGGTATGTGTCTCAAAGACACAGGTCACTGAAGGGGAAACCACTTCAACATGGCATTTTCTGTGACACGTATTAGACATCAGTTCTGCGTCCTCTGCCTCCATTGGCATTGCATTGCACTGGGCTGGTGTTGTGTTGCTGACTGCTGGTGTGCCGTGTGCACTGGAGCGTTGACAGAGCTGCTATGTTGTGGGATAGAGATCAGAGAGGTCCCTGGATTGGAGCTCAAAAGAAATTGTGCTCCTCTGAACTCCAGACTTCAAAGATGGCTCTTAGTTTAAAAAAAAAAAATAAAGTCCAGGAGGTAAAATAATTTCACCCTTCTGATACCCCAAGGTCGTAAGCTGCAATGTAGACTGAGATTTTTTTATTTTTTTTAAAGCCAGTCAGAATAAATACCTTGCACTTTCCATCTGAAGCACCTTATAAACCGTCACAAAGGCTCCCAATACCCTGGCGAAGCATTATGACGTCTACTCTGTGCCTCAGTTTACCCAGGTGTTGATGAACTAAGTGACTCACCCAAGATCACATGTTGATTAGCAGCAGAACAGAGAATAGAGACCAGGAGTCCTGGCTCCTGGTGCTGTGCTCTAACCACTGGGACACACTGGTGCCTTGCATGTCACAGAGGCCAATTCTCCTATCCTCCACAATGTTCAGATTATTATTACTGATCATTTTAAACATGGCAAATTCTGATGAGGTGAAAAAGAACTGGAAGAGCATGGAAACTTCCAGGAGCAATTGATGCAGTGTTTATTCCTTTTCATCCATGTACGTTTTCACAGGCTCCACCATGTCTACAGTAAGTCCAGCCCAGGTTGCATGTTAAGAGGCTGTTTCTTCTCTCTCACCCTGGTGTGACTCTGCTGAGGGCAGTAGAGTTGCACCTGATTTACACCAGTGCATGTGGAGGAGAGTCAGGCTAGAACGCGACTATAGGCTTTGGGCGCTGGCAGCCTGAGCGGCGGTCCCTCTCCCAATGTACAAAAGCGATGGCTGGCATCAGCTAGGACGCTGTTGCTCACAGTCGTTAGATTTGAGTGTATGGAGGTGGGTGGGTGTTCTTCAGGGAGGGACCATCACCCTGGAACTCACTTCGCACATTGGTCTGCTGAACTTCTGGCCCTGGCGTAGGGCTGGTCTAGCATGGCCTGAAGTGGGAATTGGCAGAGTGGTGGCACTCTGAGCTTCAAGTCTGTTAAGGCTCACTTGAGCCCATTGCTGTAGATTTCGGTGTGTCTGCTCAGGGATTGCATAATGGCCCCATTGTATCAATCTCCCAGTAAAGCTAAGACCTACGCAGGCCGGGAAGCATTTCCTCTGGTGTGGGCCAGTCAGGTCTGTTGGAGAAGTCAGTTTCCTAGGTATTCTGTGTTTAGCCTGTTTTTGAAGAGAAATCTGCTCCTTTCATCTCTCTAATGGACCAGATTGGGATCCGAGGCTCTCTGCGCTGCTGGTCTTCTGCCATTCATAGCAGGTTTCCTAACTTTGCCTTTGCTTCTCATCTTCTCCTGGAGATGTTTGCTAGCCCTGAGCTATTCATCTTCAGCTGTCAATTCATCCGTGATTCTCGCAGACAGGCAGGTGACCTGTGCCTTGCCACCGAATGCCCCTCGCACCGGAGGCTGGAAGCTCTGCTGAGGGGGTTGGGGGTGAATGATTCATGCCGGATGGTGTGTGACTGGCAGAGCAGTGTACCAGCTGCCAGTGTCTTAGGCTCAGTGAGCCCAAATGAACGTTGTACCTGCTGCAACCATGCCACCTCGTGCTGCGATTGCCTCAGATCTCGCCAGTTAAACTGGGCTGAGTATTGGGAGGGATAGCTCAGTGGTTTTAGCATTGGCCTGCTAAACCCAGGGTTGTGAGTTCAATCCTTGAGGGGGCCACTTGGGGATCTGGGGCAAAATCAGTACTTGGCCCTGCTAGTGAAGGCAGGGGGCTGGACTCGATGACCTTTCAAGGTCCCTTCCAGTTCTAGGAGATGGGATATCTCCATTATAAAATTGGATGGGAGACCTCAGATCGTACCTTGGGGTTAGAGGAGGCTGTGCTGCTGGCTTGGATGAGACATAAAACCAGGGCCCTGATTATAGCTCAGGGCATTACATGTGCCTTCCTGAATTCCCCCTGCACTTTCAGTGTGTCCTAGTACAACATCAGTGTACAGTGTTCCCTGTGAAATCACAGTGGTGGCACTTTACACTCCCATGCCACTGGTGTAAATAGTTGTCTAAGGCACCGGGCAACAGGGGACCTGGCCCAACGCAGTACTATCAGAGTCTTACTTAACGGTTGGAATAACAGCTGCCCCTTCTGCAGGGGCTGTGCGGGGCTGTATCCATCTCCACCCCTAGTGGCCCCACTCCATGCCAGCCTATTTGGCTCCAGCGTGAATACCTGCTGTGTGTTGTCTAGCGGATGTTGATGCCCTCTCCCTGGCCAATCCATCTACTCTCCACTCCTCCTCATATCTGCTTGTGGGGCCTAGTAGGCGCTGAGAGCCTTGACTGGGTCTTCTCCAGCGGGCTGAATTTCCCTCCAGAGCAGCAGTTGCTCTGAGCAAGACTCTTAGCATGAGGTGTGGGGATGAGAGAGTGCGCTACCTGCTATCATTTTTATGGGAATTGAGGCCAGGCTAATGAATGTCGGATCCCTTTATAGCAGCACATAGATCAGGAAGAATGGGGCCAGTTTGGAACCCCACCGTGTTCCTTTCCTCTGGATTCTTTGGCAAGCCTTGTAAGGACATGCGGTCAAAGCAGTAGGGGATTGGAGGGGGCTCATTTGTACATGTGTCGGTGCAAGTGAAACCCACCCATGATTTCATTCGGCACAGACTTAGGAGCCATCAGGGCCTTGGACACAGAGGGATACAGCTTCCCCATTCTGCAGGGCCTCCCCAGTGCAAAGCACTTTGGAATAGCTGGCGGGGGGTGACTCTGGTGAGGATGTCAGGGCTGAACCCCTGCTATTGTATTCGTACTCCATTAGGATCCCTCGGGAGTTGGTGCCAGATGGACGGGCCTAGAGATTGGTGCCTTCTCGTTATCCTGCCAGCAGCAGTGCACGTTTCCCTCACGCCCCACCCAGGAGCCCCAACCTTTGACCTTGGAGGGACACACACTTTGCACAGAGAGGGGAGTCCAAGACCCATTGGCCATTCAATTCTTGGCCTCTCTGCTGAAGCCTCCGGAAAGGGGAGAGGTCTAAGTCTGATGACTAGCACTGAACTCACTTTTTTCCAGCTGTGTCCCAGGCAGTGACTAGCAGCTAGGTACCCATCGGCATGAAGCAGAGCAGCATTTCAGGACAAGCGCTTCCTTGCAGGAGTGATTCTGGAGGCAACTTTGGACAGAATTGCTGGTCAGCCCCCTTCAGTGGCCCAGAGGCAGGATTCCCACCAGGTGTTGACAATTAGCAGTGACCTTGCAGCCAAAGCCTGTCATCACCATGACTATTAACTGCAGCTCCCATTTCTGTGCATTCGAATCAGTAATACCCTTCCCGGAAAGCAAGCTCGCTCTTAAGAGGTGCTTTTTAAACTTAGCCACTATTCAGCCTGGTAAAATTGTCATGAAAATGTATCTGCTCAGGCACGAAATCCACTCCCCCACCCTTTCCAGTGAAGATTAATAAGCTTGGAGAAAAGCAATGATATTTTACTTGGCCATCAAGAAAAAAATAATAAAATGGCTTGCCCTGGGCCAAGAGGGAAGGAAAATGCTGCAACACCTGCCAGTCTAAGCTCTTTATCTACTCAAGCTGTACACTTGGGGAGATGTATTTATTGAGAGGACTTGATGATGTGGGCTGGTCAAAAAGTTTCACTGGCATGAGTTTGGGAAGGGTGCATCAATCACAAATGAAGGCGCTAGCCCAAATGTAGGCTGATAAACCCTTTAGGCCTCACCACTCTGTCATATGATTTATATATTCACACATGTTACAAGATTTCCCCACTGCTGTGTTTTAGGTGTGTTTGTAAAGAGTTGTATTGAGACAGTTCTTTTATCCCTTCTCTGGTAAAGCCAAGCACCGACTGTGCAGTGCTCAGAGGGAGAGCAAAATTAAAATGAACATGTGATACAACATCTAAAATCACCGTTCTGTACCTTGAAGTGCCGGCTGCTCTGCTTCCTAGTCTTCTAAAGCTCCCATTTTGAGTCCTGCCGGGCTCTGAGATGACCAACTTGAAAGCGGTGACTTTTTTAGATATAGAAAAGCTATCACTGAACCACAGCAGACTTGTACCTTCTGGGTTGTAGACAGGTGTCATATTTTGGGAAATTCCATGTTTTTTGTGGAGTGGGGAGGGGAATAAGGAGGAAATGTTTCTCTGGCAGGTTGAGTATGGCAATAAAATAAATAAAATTCCAGCTGCTTGCAGCTGCTCAGCTGTTTGGAACGTTAGACTAACTCCTGGAACATGGGCTAGTGGGAGGGTGATTGGATCACATGCATGTGATAAATGTCAGCTCTTATTTAGTACTTGGCTATCACCTCCGTATGGGGTGAGCTTATAATAGAGGCAATAAGTTGCATTTTTAAGTTGGGGCCTTTCAGTCCCATGCTTGGATGCTCATATTGATGCTCAAGTACATAAATGCGCAGTTTGTGTGATTTGGTGCCAATCTAAGCATCCAGATTTGGGATTTAGACTCGGCTGTCCCACGTTTGACAAGTAGGTGCAGTGTGCATGTGTAATCTCTGATTATTAATGATAAGCATTTGTGAGACATACATCACCATAGCAGCTGGGCAGCCTTTATGATGAGCAGGGCTGGTAATACTGCCTATTGTTAAGACTGCCCAACACTTCCTAGTTGCTTTTTACTTTGCCCAACTTTAACCATTTGGGCTGTGTGTGATCCAAGGACCTCCTGATGTCAACTGGCAGGGGGTACAGGGATCCCTGGGGTTCACCAAAAGGGATCTTATGGGGTCTCTACTGAAAGCCTGTGTCACACTGCTCCTCATAAGCATTGTGGAACGTATGTACAGTAAATATGAGGAATTACATGTATGTATACTAAAAATTATGTTCCCTGGGTCTGTAGTTAAAAGCATGTCACTCAAAGGTAATGTATCTTGAGACAGACTTTTCCAGACAGGGGGTGGGAGATACTTGTCTCCCTGTTGGACCATTGTGTATTGTGTGTCGTACAATAAAAGTCTGTTAGCATACTAAGTGAAATGTTAAAGAAGACCTGGCAGAGACTCAAGAATGAAATTAACCAGCAGAGGTAAACGGTGGGGTTGGGAGAACCCTGTTTTCAGGTGAACATCAAAGATCTGTTCTGGTACATTTGGGGGTGCAGAGAGACACCTTGGCTTCCTTCTGTCTGTGAAGGCAAGCTGCCACAGGGCTTGATCTTATGCAAAGGGGATCGGCCAACTTGGCTGAAAATGCTGGGAAAAGGACTTGGGGTAAGCTATCTTGTAGGAGACAGGAAAACGTCTTGTGAATAAAGCTCAGCCTCTAGAAAGTGTGTTATGATTTTGTTTTATGTGTAACCATTTCTTTCCAATATTCTTTTTTCCATCACTTGACTCTCTGCTCTTTGATGATAAATGTATTCTTGTTTTCACTATCTATTTATCTCTAAGTGCTGTGTGTTAAATGGAGGGTGATCCTGGGTTGACACTTGAAAGCTGGTGTTTACTGTTCCTGTGGGAGCAGCGAGTCTGAGAGTTCTGGGACAGGGACTGAACGCTCCCCGGGATGCTGGGAGGTCTCGGGGGTTGGCATGTTCCTATCACTAACGTGTACAGCAAGCACGAGGCCTGTGGAGGCCTGGAAGGCAGGGCTTGTGCCGCCAGACGCTGGTGGAGTCAGGGATATGATCCACAGTAGGCACAGACAAGACTCCTTCACGCTAAGGACAGGTGGTAGCGAGGTGCCTGGGTACTGCTGGGAAGTGACAGACCATGTATCTTGCTCAGTCTGAATTTTTTTTTTCTTTTTGTTTTTGTTTTGGTGGAAAAATTCACCCAAAGTAGTTCAGCTGTTTTTGAAAAAGAGGCTAGGGAAAAATACATTGCTTTGCCCATATTAAAAACATGCTGGTGGACTTTTCTTTGAGAAGCTGTAGGACCCCCATGATTTTCAGCAGGGACTTGAAGCTTTGGCAGGGAGATGGCCTGTGTGCCAGGGATGTGTCTTTTGCCATCCTTGTGAAAACCTGCCAAAATTTGGCCAAGTAATAAGCCTATGAAAAACTGCAGTTTGCTCATGCTCAGTAGAGAATGTTTAGAGCATCACAACTAATATCCTTGAAGATCCTGTCCCCACTGGGCATGCTCCAGCACTGCAGAAAAAACAGTATGTGAGCATGGAATTAAAGACTCTCTCATAATGTATATGCACGAGGGGACCGAATTAAGATTGCACAAGCAACTTTCGTTGTGGCAACTCCTAACTTTTCGACTGCTTGACTCTCCAGCCTTAATAATGGTCTTTCAACACAGTTTTGTTGTGTGTAATATCATTTAGACCAACAGAAACCGATTCCTCCAAGAATAAGATGCATGAACTCCATCTTCCCCATAAGTATTGAGCCAATTACCTGAATTGGAGAAATATGGGCTTTGAGGTTACCTGCCAAGGGGAGGTGGAAGGATTTAATGGAGAGAAACATTTCAGAGCTTTTTCCAAACATGGCCAAATTCAGGCTCTGACGTTTTTGTGGTGGGATGGAGTCCTGGAGGTGCAGTCTCATCATCAAAAATGCTTAGCTTCCTTGAGCTCTTCCTTTGGGACAGAACAGCAAAGTCAACCTGCTGAGTGCACAACCAGCAGGGTGCAAAGGGAGAGGTGTCTTTGAGATAACAATAACTTAGACCAGTCGGGGCTTTATAGAGCATAATTAGTACCTTGAAGTTTACCTGGAGGTAAGTTGACTGACTGTGCAGAATGCAGAACACAGGTGAGGTGAGCTCTTGTTGATCTGCTTCCCCACTGGGGTGGTGCATAGCTGAAACATCTGAGTGGCCTTCAGGAGGAAGTCCAGATAGTGTGTTACAGTAAATTAGCCTTGAGATAACAAAGATGTGACTGTGGTGAGGTCATCATCGGAGAAGAAAAGGTAGAGTCTCTTAGTCAAGAAAACTTTTCCAACTGCTGCCATCACTGAACCCAGAAGAACTGAAGTCTATGCAGACCCCAAGATTGCAATTGCTTTGGTGGTGGTCAGGCAGCCTCCATAGAATTGTGGTCACTGACCCTGCCATCACCCATCTCCTCAGTCTTGTTGATTGGCTAGATTTTATCCGGATCCCTGTTTGTGCTAGGCACAAGGTAAGCAGTGAAATGGTTCTGTTGGGGACCCAATGAGAAGGAAATATAGAGTGAGGTATATCATCTCTCTGGTCAATATACACCAGAAGGGCATATTCTACAGTATGCATTAACAGGCAGCAAAAAATCATATTAAAAGGTGGGCCATTGTCCAATGTCCTAGACCTTACTTATACCTTAAATGCCTGTGCTGCTGATACAACATGCAGTCCAGTCCTCCACTGACTCTGGTCACTCACCAGTTGTGATACTTCATCTGAAGTGATGCCAAGGCATTCAGTATTCTGTGTTACTGTCTTCTGCCAGTTCTTCCCTGTCCTTCTCGCTTTCTCTTTCCTCCCTCAAGTACCCTGTTCAGTGCTTGCGTAGCATGTCTCCTACCTTCCGTACAGTGTACATGTCCCAGCCAGCTGAGCCCTCTTGCTCTGATGATCTTTTCTAACCTGTTCTGCTCTGCCAGCTCTCTTACTCTCTCATTTGTTATTCTGGTTTTCCATTAAATGTGTGGTACCTTCTACAGCCATCTGTAATGGGTAGCTTCCAAGCTCTTCTTAATGTGCAAGTTCCTTGGGGCAGGGGCTCTATCTTCTTATGTGTTTGTACGTTGCCTAGCACAGTGGGACTTTGATCCTGAATGAGGCCTTTCAGTCCGACTGTAATCTACATATTCAATGGCTCTGTTCCCTTCTTGGCCCCTCACTTGGTGTCAGTGGGGGCTGACAATGAGTCTTTTAGGAGCCTCCCTCAGGCTCCATCAGATGGCATCCCTCTGCACCTCATTTGAGTTCAAAACGTCACTTTGCATTCTCATTACAGAGTTCCTGAGCTCTAGGATCTTTTGTTGTAGGCAGTGGGTGCTATGCTGAGGGAAACCTGTCTCCCGACAACAAAGGACAAAGGCCTTGTAATTCCTTATTCTGCTAAGCTCTCAAATGCCAATTTCCCCACCTGAGTGGAACCCCTGTAAAATCAGAGCATCTACTAGACATGCTGAGAGCCTCTTAACTCCAGCAGCTGTGGCAGGAGCTGCTTAGAATCCCGGCAGGTGAGAGCTGCCCCCTGAGGTACGGAAGGATGAGAGGCAGCCTGAGGCTATTGTATTATGCAATTGATGGATGTTTCCAGCCTGGGTCCTCTGGCAGAGTGGTGATTTCTGGGCTTCCCATGCTATGTGGCGCCACTCGGTCAAAGAGAGCGAACTGACAGGTGACGAAGGAGCAGAGAACCGCATCTGGCTCCTTTTCTTCCCCCCCAGACGTGCGAGACATGCTCATCTTTGGTTTCACTTTCCCTCTCCTACTTGAAACGAGGCAAGTGGTGCGTTCTCCTTTTGATATTTGGGAATCAAACTGCTTTGAAATGGGGAAATAATCATGAGAGAATGCTTGGGACAATGGCAGGATAAAGACCCCAGAGCATCTGTTCAGAGAGAGACTAGTGCTTAGAAGCATTTCCTGCCCACCATTGTCTCTGTTTCTGCCAATGCAGCAGTGTCTCCCTCTGCCTCTACCACACCAATACATTCATGTTCTCCCTGCCTCATGATCCTACAGCAGCTGGGGGGATCTGGAGGCTTGGACCAAGTTCAAAGCCGGTTTTAGTGGGTGCAATTTCATTGAGTTTGTTGGAGTCGTACTTCATTTCACCAGACCTGTACATGTCTCTTTCCCTTGCCCTGGGATCTCCTGCCCTAAACCGGGACATAGCTGCACTGTCCCTGCATAGCTGGGACAAGCAACAATGGAACGGTCAGATTTGTACAGCCTGAGAGAGAGGCACCTGCAATGTGGAGGGTAGCGAAGATCATGCCTAGAAAAAGAGTTGATGTATGCGGTGTTCCCTTCCTGCCTCTGCACAGCCAATAAGGCTAAATGACAGGTGGCCAGCAGCACTTGAATTACCATAAGCCTGTGTACACTAGTGCTTCCCCTATTGCTGTTCCTCTGGTAGCAACCATAGGAAACCTTAGAGAGAAAAGAGATGTGTAGACAAAGGGTTGGTTCTACCAGAGACTTCGTCCTCTTTGCTGTGGAGGGTGTTGAACTTAGCTGACCTTGCCCATGCCACCAGGACAGCTGTTTTGAATACCAGATTATGTTAGAATCATAAGGATGCCATAGAATCATAGAAGTGTTGGATTGGAAGGGACTTCGAGAAGTCATCTAGTCCAGGCCCCTGCACTCATGAGAGGATATATATGGATATAGTATATATCTCTCTCTCTATCTATATCGGGCATTATATCCTATATAGATATAATCTATAAAAAGGGAAACAAGGACAACCCAGGGAATTGCAGACCAGCGGCTTAATTTCTGTACCCAGAAAGATAATGGAGCAAATAATTAAGCAATCAATTTGCAAACACCTAGAAGATAACAAATTGATAAATAACAGCATGGATTTGTCAAGAACAAATCGTGTCAAACCAACCTGATAGCTTTTTTTGACAGGGTAACAAGCCTTGTGGATGGGGGGAAGTGGTAGATATGTTATATCTTGACTTTAGTAAGGCTTTGATAGTATCTCACATGACGTTCTCATAAACTAGGGAAATACAGCCTAGATGGAGCTACTATAAGGTGGGTGCATAACTGGTTGGAAAATCATTCCCAGAGAGTAGTTATCAGTGGTTCACAGTCATGTTGGAAGGGCATAACGAGTGGGGTCCCACAGGGATCGGTTCTGGGTCCGGTTCTGTTCAATATCTTCATCAATTATTTAGATAATGGCATAGAGAGTACACTTATAAAGTTTGCGGACAATACCAAGCTGGGAGGGGTTGCAAGTGTTTTGGAGGCTAGGATTAAAATTTAAAATGATCTGGACAAACTGGAGAAATGGTCTGAAGTAAATAGGGTGAAATTCAATAAGGACAAATGCAAAGTACTCCACTTAGGAAGGAACAATCAGTTGCACACATACAAAATGGGAAATGACTGCTTAGGAAGGAGTACTGCGGAAAGGGATCTGGAGGTCATAGTGGATCACAAGCTAAATATGAGTCAACTGTGTAACACTGTTGCAAAAAAAGCAAACATCATTCTGGGATGTATTAGCAGGAGTATTGTAAGCAAGACATGAGAAGTAATTCTTCTGTTCTACTCCGCGCTGATTAGGACTCAGCTGGAGTATTGTGTCCAGTTCTGGGCACCACATTTCAGGAAATATGTGGAGAAATTGGAGAAAGTACAGAGGAGAGCAACAAAAAATATTAAAAATATTAAAGTTCTAGAAAGCATGACCTCTGAGGGAAAATTGAAAAAATTGGTTTGTTTAGTTTGGAGAAGAGAAGACTGAGAGGGGACATGATAACAGTTTTCAAGTACATAAAAGATTGTTACGAGGAGGAGGGAGAAAAATTGTTCTTCTTAACCTCTGAGGACAGGACAAGAAGCAATGGGCTTAAATTGCAGCAAGGACGGTTTAGGTTGGACATTAAGAAAAACTTCCCGACTGTCAGAGTGGTTAAGCACTGGAATAAATTGCCTATGGAGGTTGTGGAATCTCCATCATTGGGGATTTTTAAGAGCAGGTTAGACAAACACCTGTCAGGGATGGTTTAGATCAGGGGTGGGCAAACTTTTTGGCCCGAGGGCCACATTGGGGTTGCGAAACTATATGGAGGGCCAGGTAGGGAAGGCTGTGCCTCCCCAAACAGCCTGGCCCCCGCCCCCTATCTGTCCCCTCCCACTTCCCGCCCCCTGACTGCCCTCCTCAGAACCCCCAACCCATCCAACCCCCCCGCTCCTTGTCCCTTGACTGCCCCCTCCAGGGACCCCCGCCCCAACCGCCCCCTGGACTCCCCCATCCAACCCAGCCATTCCCCGTCCCCTGACTGCCCTAACCCCTATCTACACCCCTGCCCCCTGACAGGACTCCCACGTCTATCCAACCGCTCCGTCCCCTGACCCATTGCCAGAACCTCCGCCCCATCCAACCGTCTCCTGCTCCCTGTCCCCTGACTGCCTCCCGGGACTCCATGCCCCTTATCCAACCCCCCGCTCCCTTACCATGCTGCTCAGAGCAGCAGGAGCTTGCAGCCCTGCCACTCGGCCTGAGCCAGCCACGCCGCCCTCGCTGCCCGGCACAAGCGGCAGGCCAGAGTGCTGGCGGCGCGGCGCGCTGAGGCTGCAGGGGTGGGGGCACAGCAGGGGAGGGGCTGAGGGCTAGCCTCCCCGGCCGGGAGCTCAGGGGTCAGGCAGGATGGTCCCGCGGGCCGTATTGCCCACCTCTGATCTAGATAATACTTAGTCCTGCCTTGAGTGCAGGGGACTGGACTAGATGACCTCTCAAGGTCCTTTCCAGTTCTATCTAGACCAGTGTCACTAACCGGTTGATTGCGGTTGACTGGTCAATCCTGAAGACTCTCCTAGTCAATAACAATCTCTGGCCACTAAAAGTCCAGTGGTGTGGCGGGGCTGCCGTTAAGGCAGGCTCCCTGCCGGCTCCAGCCCCACGCCGCTCCTGGAAGTGGCCAGCACGACCTCGCAGCCCCAGGGGAGTGGGGGAGCAGGGATCTCCACGTGCTGCTCCTGCCTGCAAGCACAGCCCCCGCAGCTCCCATTGGCCAGGAATGGGGAACTACGGTCAATGGGGCTTGTTCTGAAACACAGCATAAAAACATAGCTGTTACATGCCATTGGCATAGCACATGGGGGTTGTATTATTACATGAGAGGTGTATGCAGTTTCTTCTTGTGGATTTAGGTTCACTCAATGGCAGTGTGGCCTACTGGGTAGAGCACTGGACTGAGACTAAGGAAACCTGGGTTCTATTCCCAGCTGTGCCACTGGCCTGCTGGATGATTGTGGGCAAGTCACTTCCCTGCTCTGTGCCTCAGTTTTACCATTTGTAAATGATGCATAAAGCACTTTGAGATCTACGGATGAAAAATGCTGTAGAAGAGGTAAGGATGATGATGATTGTCCTGGAAGGCTCTAGCTAGGTAGGATCTTAAGCCTTGATAGTTACCTGGGGACTGCTGTCTGGCTCCTGAGCAGGTTTTCATCTGCCATACTGCATGCTGACATGAGGCACTCCCTGAGCTGTTGGTTCAGTTCTGCTCCCTGAATCTTCATTATAAAATGTCCAACTTCCATGAGCCCCAAAAGTCTGGGGTGAAAGCTCAAGTGAATTCCTGTCCCTAAGTCCCCAGCACAGCACAGCGTGTCAGTGCCACTGCCATACTGCCCTGGATTTCCTTCCACTCAGCGAGTTTCCTTCTTGCTTTCCCACCACTTTGGATGACTGTGGCTTTCTCTTTAAAGGGGAGGGTCACAGGGGAGAGGAAGAGGTAGGTCAGAGTTCAGCTTCTCGGCTTGTGTTGCTGATTGGCTCCTTGAGGCTTTGTGTATTGTCTGTAAGCTGCACCCCACAAAACCTGCCCTGACAGCAGCAGGAAGCATCCTGCTCTCAACAAACAATGGGTTGGGGTGGGGAAGGCTGGATCTTGAAACACCTGAAATCCTGCCCAGCCATATTCACAACCAGACATCTCACCATATACGCTGTCTTCCTTTTATGGGTGATTCCCCTAATGGCCGGGCAGGTGGCATTAAACTGCTATAAATTAGGGGAAAGTGCTGGACAATGTTGAAAAATCTTATTGCTGTTTTGCCCAGTAGGTGGCGTTTTGAGCATGGTCTCAGCTCCATGAAGGGCACATGCCTGGCCCACTGCTCTGGGGCTCAGAGCTCATTGATGGGCCATGATGTTGGTCCGAGTGTCTCAGCCCCAGGGTGATTCTGTGTGTGCAGCCGCCTCACGGGGCGGGGGGGGGGGGTGAAGAGTGGGGGTGGGGGGGTTGAACATCTGACACAAAGGGAGCTGACTGCTTATTCTGGAACAGAAAAAAACAGAACTGGATTTCCATGCCAATCTGGAGTGGAGTCCAGGTGCAACTCCTGGAGGCAGAGAAGAATTTGAACTGGATACTTGTGGCCACAAGGATCAGACAGGGTGTGCAGCTCCTGCGAGGAGGAGAAACTGAGCGGGATTGATGTGCACACCTGAAATGGACTCTGGGGGACAGGTCTTGAGAGGGAGGGAAGAACCTGAAGCTGGGTCCATTTCGAACAGACTCAGTGCTCTGTGGGAAGAGAGGAACCTGATCTGGATTTTTCAGACCTCCTGGAAGAGACTCTGGGTGCAGCCTTGGGAGTGAGCGAGAGCCTGAACTACATTGCTTGGTTTAGAGAAGAACCTGAAAGGGGTGATGTCCTACCTACCCCACTCTGAAGGGCCGTCCTCTGTCCCCTGCAGGGGAAAGCAAGAGGTCCCTGGCAGGCAGTGGAATGCAGACAGACAAGGACAAAATTGCAACCAGCCCTCCCTGATTTTGTAAAGGAGAAACAGAAACACTAATGAGGCTCGGGGTGCGTTTGAATCTTCCAAACCACTGAAGTTTGACTGCCGTTAGCTCTCTGTGTTTTTGTGTGTTTTCCCTCCCCTCACCCAAAGCTTGGTGAGGCCTTTGCTGATCTAAGGCAGAGGCTGCTGATGAGCTTCAGATTAAATTACGCCAGACGGCACAGCTTTACATTTCAAAGGGTTTGAGGGAGAGTTGGAACTCTTGGAGTTTCTGGGTTTTTTTTTTGGAGTAACTGAGGTGATATTTTGACAGATTGGACGATTCCTGTCAGATGCTAAATCCACAGCTGGTTTTGTGCTGCTTGTTTATCTCCAATTAATATGAGGAATTCATAATGACCAGTTAGAGAAGTATCGGAGGATGACATTTTTTAGCAGAATGTCATGAAAAAAGATGGCAACACCCCTACGTCTGACTCCCCTATAACATTAGCCACAGTAGTCAGCACATATGGTCTCTTGTCAAATGGCAGGAGGCATAACCTTTTGTGACTCTGACTCCCAGCTCTCCTGCGTGTCACTCGTTTGTTACTCCCTCTCCTTCTCCTCATCCCTGCCCCAAATCCTTCTATCAAGAAAAATGTTCTCCAGTGTCTTTGAGGGCAGTTCCCGTTTCCATTCTGTGTCATCCTCCATGGTTCCTTTGAGTATGTCCCAAGGCAAAAGCGTTGTGTGGATCTGGTCACTACTTGGATGGATATATTCAAGGACAAGTATCAGAAGGGGCTGGTGACCTCTGAATCAATCCTGGTGTTAGGAGGCTGCTGGAGGTGCTGCCTATCAGAAGAGACATAAAACAAAGGTCTTGGCCCCTTGCAGCTATTGATGATCCCCTACCACTATATACAAAAGAAGCAGGGTAGCTGGCTCTGGCATCCTAACCAGACTCATCTTGGATAATTATATTCTGGATCCCTGAATTCCCCAGTTAAATATTCTTCACTTCCTGTTCTGTACTATTGTGCAGCATTGCTTGATGCTAATAAACCGCTGTCACGTTCCACTTATGGATGTTGGCAATATCTCTGTACATATAGATGGTCAGTTGCTTGCAACGTCCCCTCCTATTTATCCGTCGGGGTTGATTGTGCATGGAGGTGATGTCAGTTCCTTGACATCTAAGAGTAGGATATTTATCATACCTTGTAGCCAGCTGTTGCTCTGTTAGTGGCATGCGAATTCACAGTTTGTGGTAACATCTGTCCAGCATTAAAGTGAATCTGAGTTTGACCTGAGGAATGATTTTCTGATACTTCATTGTGGCGTATTAAAACCAGTTTAGGAAACTGGCCATTTAATATGTTGTCTAGATTAGGGATCTCAAACAAGCGGGCTGCATGCAGCCCTCCTGCAGCCTGCCATAGGCACCGACTCCACTGGCAGCCATCCTCCCTTCCCAACCTCCCCATTCCTCCTCCCTCCCCCCAGCGCGCTGCATCCCTGCTCCTCGCCTACCTCCCAGTGTTTCCCGCCACCAAATAGCTGTTTGACGGCACTTAGGACTTTCCAAGAGGGAGGGGGAGGAGCGGGGACGCAGCACGCTCAGGGGAGGAGGCGAGGAAGACTGGGCTGGGGCTGGGGCAGGGATTTGTGGAAGGGGTTGTAATAGGGGCAGGGCAGGGGTGGGAAGAGGCGGGGCAGAGAAGACGTTAGCTGTATCGGCAAAACATAACCCACCTCTGGCCCTGCTGCTGCCAGCTCTCCCACCCATGCTCTGGGGAGGAGGGCAGGCAGGTGGGCTCTCAGAGCTGCTGTTTAAGGCAGTGTTTACAGTCACTCTCACTCTGGGGGTAGGGGTGTCTGCTGCGAACATTTCAACGAGCCATTTCCACAGTTCTCTGAAGTTTACCCAAGTCAAACTGCCCAAGCTTGACAAACAGCCTTGCAGCTCCTCGCTCCCAACCAAGCCATTGAGCCTGCTCTTCCTGCATCGCCAGTCTTCCTCTCCAGTTATACCCCAACTCACACCAAACCTTGGCCAGCCCCTTCGCCACTCTTCAAATCTCCCCTCCCTCACGGGACGGGCAAACACACCCGTCATTGAAATCTGTCCCCATTGATCCCATGTGCAGTGTGAAACACTGGGGGAGAACGGAGCCAGGAAAGCAGCAGCAGCCAGTCACTGGGAAAAGCCCTTTTTCTTTAACACTGGGAGGGAGGGAAAGGGAAGGCGAATCAGAGAGAAATATCATGGGGGGGAGGAGAGGGAAGGAACAGGGATCTTGGATTTTCTAGTTTACAAAAGCCAAGCCTGTTCCGCGCGCCTCTCACCCTCAACAACACCTGTGTGGGAAAGAAATCCCCAATCCTCCTAGGGGATGCGAACGCTTCAACACAGGTGCTGACTGCTGAGTAAATTCGCTCAATAGAGGCCTACAACTCCCAGCATGCTGTACTCCACCTTGCACCGAGCTGCCACCTTAGAGATGGAGCAAAGCATGCTGTGAGTAATTGGGAAGAATATTTGTTAAAAGTGGCAACGTATTTTGTATGAATAGTTACTTTAAAAAGTTCCTGCCATTACAGCTATGTTGATAGACTGTTAGTGTAAATCATCATCCGTGTTACTGACCACATAAGGAATAGTTACAGGTGTTTATATTTTATTAAAACCCCTCTTCGCGTTACAGTTTTAAAAAAGTTAATACATTGACATTTAATAGCGTACTATATTACTCTTCATTATACTTTTGTGTCGTTGTATGAAAAGATTTCAGTGATGCGGCCCTCGGGCCAATTTACTAGTCCTCATGTGGCCCTCGTGGTGATTTCAGTTTGAGATCCCTGGTCTAGATGATCAAAGTATAAGTTATAAATTATGCTGCATGAGCATCCAAGCAATATGGATCTGGGCGCTTACTGGAGAATTATACTCTTCCCTGCCCACCCCCCCACCCCCCCCGGCAGATGTCCCACTCTGTCACTTCCTGTTGTGCCTCTCACCTAGCACTCATTTCTGAGTCATGAGATTTCCCTTCAGCCATTTCCCCCTGGTTATCTTCTGAAAAGTTCTCCATGGGCGCAGAAGCTCCTTGGGTCAGTCAGAACTGTTTGCTACAGAGTATTGTGATTTTGTTCCCTTGGCGCTCCCCACCCTAGAGCTGAGCACCCCACCTCCAGTATGCTCCCACTCTTTGTCAGTGAAACCTTGTGCTGCCGCTGGATCGGCTCATCCCACGCTGCTCTCCGCTCCCTGGCCACCAATCCCAATCCCCTCTGCTTTACACTGGCATCTTGTGACCCCACATTTGATTGCACCGATTGCTTTTTGCTCACCTATCCAAACTCCTCGTTGGCACGTCCACCCAGGTCTGCCCTCATACCATGTTATGTTGTATGTTGCTGGATCTGAATGCCTAAGGTTTGAATACTGGAAGATGGACAAAGCTATGACTCTACACGCTTGGGTTTAGGATGCGAGGAACCCTGCTGTGGGCTGGCTTTGGGGTTAGAATGATGGGCTGTGTGGATAAATATTTACTAGGGGCTGTAATAGGAATGGTGCCGGAAGTTCGGGGTATAACTGGGATCTTGGGGGTGCTGCTGGCCATTTGGGGTGTAGTTGAGATCTGAGAGTGGGGGGTGTTGGTGGATTGTGCTTGGCATTCAGGATCTAAGTGAGATTTCTTGAGCAGTTAGTGTTGTGGGAACGGTGCTGGAGGTTACCAATCTGGTTTGGGGCTCTTGCATGGTGGGTATTGTGGGGAGGGTGCTGAACATGTAGGATATCACTGGCAGCTCAAAGTGTAGTCATGGCCACGGAGTTGCAGGTCATTGGAAGGATATTGGAATTGATGGTTTAGCCAGGAATGTGGAAGGTTGGGGTTGCTGGAAGCGCAGAGTATACGCTGCATTCTTGGGGGGCCAGGGGAAACTGGCTGGCTGAGAGGGAGGAATTCTGGGCCCTGGAGCTGAAAGGAGTATTTACATCTCAAGCTTTTCTTGTTTGTTCCACATCTGCCAAAGCATTCAGGAATTGCAGGATCGACAAGGGCTGTTGAGTGGGGAGGTGAGCCCAGCTCCTTGCATCGTTCTTTTCTATTTGATTTTCTCACTGATCCACGTGGTTGAAAGTGTGGTTCTGAGCTTGTTAAGGGAAAGCAGCCAGGCTGCAAAGGTCGCAGAAAGCAGCTGCTTCCCTTCCCTCAGTCTCTGCCTGGGTTTAGCTTTGTAATAATAATAATAAAAAAAATGTTCCTATAGGAGAAGCTTGTTCTGTGTGTCTGCTTCTCTCCTCCCTGACAGCACAGGCTGGTAATTGGCTTGCCTTCCATTCTGGCGCCATGGCAGAGAGCTCTCGGGGTTGAGGTAATGAGACCCCCGGGAGAGTGCACAGGAGCCCACAGCTGTGTTGATTTGGTGTCAGGGGGAGGGCGATTACAAAGGGAGAGTGTGACCACCGAATGGCTTCCTTTTCCCACGGCCTCTGACGCCCCACCCCCTTCCCATTCCCTTTGACATATTCCAGCTGGCCTTGAAATTCCACATTGAAATGTATGAGTTTATTTTTACAGTCTCCTAATGCTTTCCCAGGGCACTGGGCACTGAGATGTCCTCCACAGTGAGCCAACACGAATAAGGAGTGAAGTTCCTACTAATATGGGAAGCTGAGAGATCCTTGCAGTCCCCTATAGGGGGAAGAGAACCTCTGCCGGGTTTTAGGCCCATCTGTCAGCCTCCGTTAGTTTTTCTTCCGTGTGTCATTACCTTTGAAAGCTGCAGTGACAGTAAGAACTGGTTCTCCGATTCCTTTTGCTTCTAACCACTGTCTTTGTCTCTGAGGACCAAAAAAGGCGTAGGGTTTTGTCCATGCTGGGAAGGGACATCTTGTCCTAGAGTGAGTGAAGGAAAAATAAGGCTAGAGCGTTTCCTTTTGTTGCATTGTTCATATGAGTCCAGGTGATTGTGTGGGAGTCTCTGACCTAGGTGCCAGGCGGCAGCCCAGTAACACATTCCCTCTGGCTCCCTTTGAAGTGGAGTCATATGCGTGGCTGTGTAGAGAGGACGTTGGGTTCGAGGTTGTCTTTTTTTTTCTTTTTTTCTGTGAATCATGATCAAATTTGCTCCATTTACACGTCAAAAGGTGGTTTCTTCTGTTTGGCATTGCTGCCAACTCAATCTGGGACCTGGCTTATAAAACATCCTCCCAGCTCTTCCTTCAGACTAAAATATTCCACCGAGGCTCTATGGAGACCCAAACCCTTGCCCGTTCACTTAGTTGAAAACACAGCTTGTGTCTATGCTCCTCATGGAAGGAATGACTCTCTCAATTCAAAGTAACTTGGACTTGTTCTCCCACTCTTGGGAATACCTGAAAAACATTACATTGTGTAGGAACAAATCCTGGAGCCTTGAAATCAGTGAGGTCTCCGTGAGCCCTTTGCTCATTTCCCCTCCCAACCTCTCTTTCCACCTGCTTTTAGAACATTCTCTCCCATCTGCTTCCCTCCCTTTTGTTTTCACTTCCTGTGTTTGTTTTCATAGTAACTTGTCCTGCCTTTTGATAAGTTGCATTGTAATATGATGCTGCTCTTTCAGCTCCCTTAATTTTCACTCAACTTTGATTCCAACTGTAGTTTTTTTTGTCGCTCAGTCTCGTAAGTTCTAGGCTATCTCCTAGCTGGACTCCTACCTTCATCTTGTTGCCACTCTGCCCTGGGTTGCAGTTTGCAGTTGAGATTTCCTAATGGTCATGGTTAACACAGTTGACATATAGTATCTGGGAAGCTGTAGACTCCGGTGACTTCATTCGCTGTGCTCCCAATGTGTTCTCTTCACGTGGGAGCTTGCCAGGATCTCTGGCCTCTTTGCTATTATGTGCCTCTCTCTTTCCTCTCAAGATCCAGTGTTTTACTGGAAGGGTCGTCAGTTCTTGAGCCCAGGACTCAAAATGTTGCTTTGCTGGAGGCCTGCAGGGAAATGCATCTTTATTGTTTGTTTTTATGGGTTGATAAGAATACAGAAAGGTGCTTCTCCTCAGCTCAAGATGCCCTTGACATTTCTTTGAAAAACACAAAAGCCTAACAGAAAAGGCAAATCGAGCACCATCTATGTCTGAAGCAAATAGCAAAACAGTAAAAAAAAAAAAAATAGCCCAGTCTCCTCGGGTCTTTCTCCTCTGGCAACACTCTTCCCCTCCTGAATGGGAGAGAAAAATCCTCATCAACAGGATCTTGTATCTAAATCGGTATGAGGGCATAAGGGATTGTCTTGTGGCTAAATCACTTGCCTAGGAATCAGGGGATCTGAATTCTGCACCTGACTCTGCTCTAGACTTGCTATGTGACCTTCAGCAAGCCATTCTGGGCCCAATCCTGTTGCTCTTTTCAGGCAAAACTCCTGTTTGAGTTACTAGGAGTTTTGCCTGAGCAAGGTCAGCAGGTTTGGGTCTTTCATTTCTCTGTGTCCTCACCTGTAAAGTAGGGCTCATGATAGCTACTTCACAGGGCTGTTGTGAGGATTAATTCAAATCTGTTTGGAAAATACGATGAGAATGTTGGATCAAAGGCACTGTAGAAGGACAGAGTTTTATTATAATTAGGTAGCATTGGACCAATGCTGTATAGTTCCTTGTTTTTCATACACCATTGCATGACTTTTCTTCCAAGATGTGTCATCCAGGCACATGTTCTGAAGCTGTCCTGGTACCATAGAGGTCACAAATTGGGGCTAGAGAGGCACACTTTCCAGAAAGTAAGGCCTATGTAGTTATTCAAAGATTGATAAGTAAAGTTCTATGAAAGGGCTGACATTCTGCAGGCAAGGATGGAAAGAACAGTGAAGGACACGAGGCCAGTATAACAGTTTAGGTGTTTCCCAAAGTCTCTTGTCATTGGTTGAGGAAACAAGGCACATTCTACAGCACATGCAGTAGGAGTGAGTTTGTTTCTGTATGCGTACTGATCAGGTTGAGTTGCATGAAGATGACAGCACAGGCTGTTGTCAATAAGGCAATAAAATGGAAAACTTGAAACAAGAAATCTAGATCAAATGTTCCTGTTTTGGAATGGCAAATATATAGGTGAGTGGAAATGTAAAGGGACAACATCAAGAATTGGGGTGAATAAATTGGTAGGAACAGCCAGATTACAAGATTCACAAGCCCTCATGACTATCATCTTTGAAACGGGCTCTGACGAAAAGCCTCATATGTGATCATTTTTACCCTCAAACTCCATGTGCTGGTTTACAGTGTGGGCATCCCGAGGCTGGTGTTTTGCTCACTGGACTGTGCTGACAGAAGTTTGTAGAAGGGAAACCAGCTGCTGCTTCACAGAGGTTCCCCTCCCTGGGCTGGCTTTCCCAGTAATGCAGGACTCTGGAGTCATCAATATTGTGAGCCACCTGGCACCAGCAGGAAGCACCTAAAGCATCTTTCCTCTATTCCTCTCCACTCTCTGCTGCCTTGTATGTGAAATGGAAGGACTCTTCTTGGCAAGAGGCTGAGAGATTGCCACAGCTGCAGTGCTGGCCAACCTCATCAAGGCAACAAGAGCAGGCGAAGCAATTTTGCATTGCTCCATTCATCCGTGATGCCAGGGATCATTTCCCTGACCTCTTCCCCAGCTTCCTGATTAATTCTGGGTAGCAGAATGCTGCTGGAAAACTGTCCTCTGCGGTCTGAAAGGAAAGGAATTGGTCTCTTGGGACCTGTACTCTGAAATAGATGCAGCCCTCTGCAGCTGAGGTACTGATCTCCCACAGTCAAAAGTGTGTCTTGTCTCAAGGCTACAGTACCTTTGATGTATGGCTGTTGTACTACAAATTCCAGCTGCAGAGAAGTTGCAGAGGATAGCAACAAAAATAATTTGAGACGTAGTAGGTCTGCAATTTTTTAAAAAAAGACTAAAAACAATGAATAAGAATAGAATCTGCAAGTACTTTACTGATCCTTAGGGTGACCATATTTCCCTATGCTGAATACGGGACACCTGGTAAAATAACTTGTATTCAAACGAGTTCAATGGCAATCAATCAGAACTATGCAGTACAAACATTCAAATTAACATGAAGTTGACTGAGCCCCTGTTAAAAAGAAATACTGCGTAGTTGGATTCTTTTTATTTACCTTCTTATCTTTAAGGCTTTAGGGTTCACATGGGGAGAGGTAACACACACACACTCGCATACACCTCTCTCACACTGCGGTGTGTGAGTGTGACCGACCGACCTGACCCTCCCTGCCTGTCGCTCTCTGCCGTCCATGCCTGGCTGGGCCCCTGGCATGGACCCGCCTCTCCTGGTACCTGGTGCTGCGGCTTCCCGAGGCAATGCGTGGGGGGGCATGCTGGGTCACATGCTCCCCCCCCCTCAGATTTCTACCAGGGTTCATGCCAGAATGTGGCCAACAGCAGCCAGGGACAGGAGCTCCTTCCAGCTGCAGAGGAGGAGGGGGAAGGGAAGGGATGACCTGGCCAGTGTTTTTGCAGAGCTCATCTCTTCACCTCCCCACCCCATTCCACCCCAAGGCGGGAAGCAGCTTGTCCCTTCCTGGACACACAGTGTCCAAAGGCAGCTAACATCTCCAGGCGGCTGCTGGCCATGGACATAACCCAGCTGCCTCCTGTCTCCTGATTATAGTGCAGGTAGGAAGGGATTAAGCCCTAAGGATGCATTGTGCACCAGGGCCCAGGGAACCTAACTGCAGGAGCTTCAGTGAACCTGGCCAGAGAGGTGGCTCAGCAGGGAAGGGTCCCTAGGGGACGGAGCAGCCCTGAACTTCCTGGGGGCAGGACCCAGGACAGGGAGACAGGGAGAGGTGAAGAGGGTGTTAAGCCCCTGCCCAGGGGGGCTGCTGTGGAGCCTGCAAGGTCGGGGTAGCCAGCAGAGGTGACACGTAACTGGCCGCTGCCTGGCGCCTGCACGCACTCACTGGCCGCTGCAGTTCGCAGCCAGTGCGGTCGGAAATGGGGAGGGACCTTGCTGGCCAAGAGCCAGCATGACTCAGGGGCTGCGCTGACAGACCGGCAGGGGGAATGGCCGGCCCTGCGCACTGCAGCTTTGCCCCACCACCAGCCTTGCACACCACCCCCATCGTCAGCCACTGGACCCCACCACTCACCGCTAGCGAGCGGGCAGCTGGCAAGTGGGTATCCAGCCAGCAGCAGGACCCACAAGTACTGCTGGAAGACAGAAAATATGGGACAATTTGCCCATTTTTAAGAAAAAGTCAGGATACCTGCAGGAGGGTGTAAATATGGGACTGTCCCTTTAAAAACAGGATGTCTGGTCACCCTACTGATCCTCATGCTTCAAGGTGCAAGTGATCAACTGAAGTCAGGAAGAAATTTCCCCAATGGTATATAGTATAGCATATTTGGGTTCATTGCGGTGGCTTTACAGCCTCCTCTGATGCATCCATAATTGACCACTGTTGGAGGTAGGATACTGGGCTATTAGAGCAGGGCTGCGCCTATATCACTGTGTCTGTTTTGATTGCTTACCTGGTTCCCAGCCTTTATAAAATCCATTTTTCAATAATTCACTGTTCTTAGGCTGTCATGGGGGGCTTTTTAGGTGGGGTCCTTCTTTGAGAAACGTCTGCTTGTAGGTATGGATCATGGGCAGAGTAGTGGCCAAACAATAATCTGTTAGAGCAGGGGTGACCTACGTTGACTAGTTCAATGGCCAGAGGTCTACTTTGTAGGGTCACTGAGGGACACAGCCATAGCAAGTGGGGGCTTGTGTGTGTGTGTGTGAGAGAGAGCGAGAGAGAGAGATTTTTGATCAAAGATGGTTGGGGTCAAGTTGTTGGGGGACTTGTTATGCAAGGGATAGAAAGATTTGTTAGCAGTGGGTTGGGGCTGTGAGAGGGTTTTGGAAGTAGCTGTATTGAGTTGTCTGCTTTCTGTATCTTGTCGCTATATCACTAGCAAGCAGCTAGTTTCCAGTCTTGCTCCCGCAGCCTCTGGACATGACAACCTCTCTCTTGGCTCTTCCCCTTGGAACTCCAGCTGTCCCAGGGCTACTTTCAGAAATGAACATGTGGCGTCTGTTCTGATGGCTAGCGTGGTGCCTTCCCATTGAATTATTGCCTAATCCCAGGTAGTCTTTTTGGGATTGGGTGGAGAAGGGAAGGTTGTTAAGGTTGGGCTGGAGAAAAGGAATCCCTGGTGATATGTACTTGTTTCCTAGGAGACAGGACAGAGAAGTGATATTTTAGTGACTTTTATGGCAGCCTCCGTCAGGCAATCCATGCGCTTAAAAAAGAAGCCACTTCTTCCGGTCTCGTTGGCGTGCAGGATAATTGAGTAGAGGGACTAGGAGGAGGAGGAGAAGGGGTTTGTGAGCCCCAGTAAGCATCTCTCCCAGTGGTCCCCAAACTAGAGTGGGGAGGAAGCTCCTGTGCTGAGGAATTCACACCTGTCCGTTCTTGCACTTACTGATTTCGCTGTGTCTGACAGCTGTCACTTTCCAGCTCCTCTGGCTCCGCTGTGCATGTGCATATGTGTGCGCCTGGGAGGGAATGGCCAAGTGTTTCAGCAATGGGAAGTGTGAGGAAGACAGACGAGGTGTAAATTGCATGGTGGCTGCCTCAGCCAAGGTGAAAATGAAAAACTCTCCCGTCTTTTGTGCCAGGGATTCTCAGATTACAGATTCAAAATGTTCTTCCTCTCTCTCTCCTGCTCTCTACTCCAGAGGGCGTTTTGTTCGCTGATTTCCCCCTGCTTATCCCGCAGCCTGGGCTGTTATTGATTCATGAGATGGTGCACTCCTTTCATGCTCCCTAGCAGAACGATTACTTCTTAAATATAAATTAAAGTCCCTACCTACACAGAGGGGCAATGAAATGTGTCGTCCTTCTAGGGCAGAGTTCCAAGCAGAGGTGTTTGGTCATGGGAGGTGTGTTAATTGCCAAGTGATGCACTTTGCTACCCTGGAGGGTTTTACCATCCTGCCTCAATTTTTAATTTTAGTCTTACCTGTATCTTCTAACCCGCATGGCATTTAATTACTTGATGCTGTTTATATTTTGCACTTTGCCTGCCGACTGGCATCCAGGCGAAGGAGAAATAGGCTTATGGATTCTCTCGAGTGAAATAATATCATCGTACATTTATATAGCACCTTTCACCCCAAAGGATGTGCAAGCTTGTTACAAAGTATGTGGATATGGGAATTGCTTCACTGAAATGCGTCCGTCTCTTGGGAGGACTGCAGCAGGTGTTTAACAGTGCACAGCAACACTACCCAATGAGGACAGTGCTTATGTGTTTACCTCTTAAGAACACAAATTGTTGTTTGAGCGAATCTTAGGTCTACAGTTTAAGAGCTTCCTTGGCAAGTGTGACTCTTGATGACCACAAATGGTCAGAGCTGCAGTTTTACGGCTCATCCAAAAGGCAGCACTTCCAGCACCCTTGGTGCTACGCTAAGGCCAGCTTGGTTCAATACTGACGCAAAGGGATGAGTGCTGCTTCCTGGACCACTGCTCCTGAACTACCTGAGATTCCTTGAAGGATTTGACCCCAGCTGACCCTGATTGGCTGCTGAGCTGTTGAAATCCAAGGGGTGGCTTCTGGTTCCATGGCTGCTGGGTGATTGGGTGCCATGGATTGTGTGACAATCCTTGCATCGGCATCCTCCTCAAACGGTGCACCACCCCTATGCTCAGCCAACTCAGAAAATATCCAGAGCTGCCCCTTCCAAGACAGAGCCTGTTTATTACCACGGAGGATATGTGTCCATCCTCTATCCACCAGCATCAGCCCATTCTCATAAGGTCAAGATGTTGCCCTGGCTCATTGTGTGCCAAAAGAGCTGGCCAAGGGCAGCCAGTGCAGGTTTGTGAGGGAGAGAGTGTCAGCCACCCTGTGTCCGCCCTCTGACCTCACCTCAGGGCTCACCATCCCAGGACTCCTGTCCTCAGTGGCTCTGCTCAAATGTTCTTTCTTGGCCTTATTGCCACTGCTGATGCACCAGACAGGAGCTGGGCTCTGTGAGTGTCTGGATCGGGGTGAACAATGTTCTAACATCCTCTGTGATACAATAAAGCCCAAGGACTCCTGTTGTGTTTTAATTAAGGGACAGACAAAGGTTTTTCTGGCTTGAATGAAGACCAGGTGAAGTCAGAAAGTTCCTTTTCCAAATATTCCTTCTGGGTATTCCAGTCGTCTTGTCTGACTCATGGTGCCTGCTGCTGAGACTCTTATCCCTGCTATAAACCAGGAGAACACACCTTCTTTTTCAGCATTTCTTCTGGTTAGTTTGCTGCGCTTTAAGGGGCAGATGTTCTGAATTGTGTTTGCAGAAATGTGCATGCTTAACTTGTGCCCACAGTGACTGTGTTAGCAAAAGACTAGCTAGTTTGTCTGACTGGTCGTCTGTGTGCAACTTTGTCATATCTGTACACAAATTACTTGTGAACTTACCTTGTGTGTCCATGTCTCAAAATTGAGACCTAAAGATTGAGCAACCATCTTGCAGAGGTGGGATGGTGCAGACCTGTTGCTATTGGTTATCGTTAGAAGGAATGGACAGTAGCACTTCTGTTCCCCCACTATGGTTCTATATTCCTTATCTGTAGCTGTCTTTTTATACCTTGTTTATTGCCATTTTGTCTATGTCCTTCCAGTGAAGGACACCCCCACCCTCAGTTATGGCAACCCTCTTTGACCAAAGAAAGAAGTATGGCTGGGAAGCCCTTTGTAGCTTCAATGTCTATTTAAACTCAACCACAGGGATGCTGCAGAGAGATGCAAGATGCTCCTTTCATACCCCGGGGACCAAGCTCACTGTCTCTGCAGCATTCTGATCCCTGGCAGAGTAAGGCCAAACCTAGAAAAAGAACGGGAATCTTTTGTAGTTTGAATTGCTAAGCACAATGCCGTTATGCTGGCCCAATTAATTGTAATGAGGTTTTGTTTAGCTTAGCAGGTGTTTTATCTGTGAGTTAAGGCTGCTTAATGCTCTGGTCCAGATGCAGCATCACAGCTGCTTGCCTGCCATCAGGGTACAAATATATTATCGAGTGATGGATTGGAGCCGATTTGCAGAGTACCGACGTGGCAATCTGGCTCGACTACACCTCTGCAGAGTCGCAATAACTCGCTGTGTGTGTGTGTGTGAGTGTGAGAGAGAGAGAGTAATCCATAAGCCTTGTTTACTATTAGTGGTTATTTTCATGGCTTTGTTTTTAACATGAGTTAAAGGAGAATGGTCTCTAGACAGTTAATATTCACACTATTATTTTGATGTCGTTAAAAGGACAGAAGATGGAGAAGTGCCAGGCGATGGAGAAGTCTGAGGTCACAGCATGGTGGGGATGGGGGCTAGAGAGCCCTGAGGCAGACTCCCCTTTGCCCCTCACTATCAGGAGTGGGAAGCGGTGCTTTGTGGTTAGACGGGATGGATAATTGGGCTGCACGTCTGCTGGGTGACAGGCCAGGACCAGGAGCTCAGCTACTATGGTGATGGGTGCAGCGTACCTGCCTGGGATCCAAGGGACTAGTCAGCAGAAAGGAAGGAGACCCTCAGGATTATTATTCATTATTTGTATCACTGAAGCGCTTAGGAGCCCTAGGCATGGACAGGACCCCATTGCACTAGGCGCTGTACAAAACAGTGCTACTCCTTTTAACAAGAGGAGCCAAACTTTCAGCACCTTGGTTACATGGGGATGTGGAAGAAACAGGAGAGAAGGATGGAGGCCCACATTCCCCACCAACTGCAGAGGTTGAGCATGTTGAGTACATCCACTTGATTGAGTGGTGCATGGACAGGAAAGCAGAGAAGTGGAAGGTGAGTGGGCAGGCCAGTGCAGGCCAGCCCCTACTCTCTAAAGAGGAGCATGCTGTGGAGACGAGGCAGGGAAGGGGAAATATAGGTACTGCAAGGGCAGCTGAGTAGCCAGTCCTGGTTGTGGTCTGTTGGTAGAGTAGCATTTGTGTCTGTGTGTCTGTGAAGCCTATTGTCCTTCTATCTGCGGATGTCTGGTCATCAGTCTGTCTCCTTCTGTCAGTGCGTCATCCATTCAACTGCGAGTGTATCGGTATGTCCTTCCGGCCCTGTCCATCCATTCACGTGTCTATCTGCATGTCCTTTAGTCTGTGTCCAGGCATTTGTCCATTCATTCTATATCCTCCTGTCACTGTGTCCTCAGAATGAATCTAGTTTAAGTGCCAGATCTCTTGGTTTAAAGGTTAAATAATAAAATGAAATCTCGCTGCATGCTACTCCCCCCGTCCCCCATCGACTCCCCCATCCTTGCTTGCTCCCTTTAATTCCTTTTTATTACTTCCATTCCGAGAGCTGTCAATCAGGCGCAAGGCACTTGACTGCAGGGAGGAGGTGCTGTGATCTCTCCCTCTGCTCCCCCTGGTGTTTATTTCCAGACCGAAAAATCAGATGGATAAAGGCAAAGCGGTTTGTCAGAGAGTGGGGTGGGTGGGGAAGTCATGGAGCCTTCTGGGTGCTGGTTTGTAATGAGATGGGAGACTAAATGGGAAAGGAGTGTGCTGGCTGTCTAAACGGCAACCCAAGCTTTGTACAAATGCATCGCTCCGTGGTGGGCTCCAGCTCCTTCCCCCAGGCTGTCGGGCTCGTCGGAGAAAGCCCAATGTGAGTTTAAAAGCATAAAAAATGCAAAGAGCGAGGAACATGTGGCCTGGTACATAATGGGCAGGGACTTGGGGTGTGCTGAAAGTAGAACTGCCCTGTCGTTTAGTGTCACTACTGAAAAACCAGGTGCCTCATGCAGTGCTGGGTTACAGGTTTGGGGGGTTTGTAAATAACCTCACAAATATCCATCCTCCCACCTCGGTCATCCCTGGCCAATGAGCCCTGTGGAAAATGGGGAGAAAGCTAATGTTTGCAGAGAGAGGTAATCTTGCTAGAAGTCTAAATAATAAGATGGGTGAACTAGAGTGCCCCGTATTAAATGAGAATATTGATATAATAGGCATCACAGAAACTTGGTGCAATGATGATAATCAATGGGACATAGTAAATACCAGGGTACAAAATATATCGGAAGGACAGAAAAGGTCGTGCTGGTGGGGGAGTGGCAATATATGTGAAAGAAATCGTAGAATCAAATGAAGTAAAAATCTTAAATGAACCAAACTGTATCATAGAATCTCTATAGATAGCAATTCCATGCTCGAATAATAAGAATATAGCTGTGATGGGTTCGGTCACAGAGACCCCCTTGGGACTGTCACCTGATGTGCTGAAATTATGTCTGAGCCCATTTTCCCTGCCAGTTTGGGACTCCAGAACCCTGCCTTGTTGAGCCAGACATGCCAGCCTGCTGCAACACACACTCAGGGTCTGGGTCACGCTCCCAAAGCTACAGACTTTAACCGAAAACAGCTCAGCAGGTTACCTCTCCAGTATCCAGACACCCAGTTCCCAATGGGATCCAAACCCCAAATAAATCTGTTTTACTCTGTATAAAGCTTATACAGGGTAAACTCATAAATTGTCCGCCCTCTATAACACAGATAGAGAGAGACGCGCAGCTGTTTGCTCCCCCAGGTATTAATCACTTACTCTGGGTCTATTAATAAAACAAAAGTGATTTTATTAAGTATAAAAAGTAGGATTTAAGTGGTTTCAAGTAGTAACAGACAGAACAAAGTAAGTCACCAAGCAAAATAAAGCAAAAACATGCAAATCTAAGTCTAATACATTTAAAAACAACAACGAGGAGTCCTTGTGGCACCTTAGAGACTAACAAATTTATTTGGGCATAAGCTTTCATGGGCTAGAACCCACTTCATCAGATGCATGAAGTGAAAAATACAGGAGCAGGTATAAAGTACAGACCCGTTAACACGCGAATCCGCTTAAAGCGTGGTAGCGCCATGCTTCCCAGTGCTACCTATTTAACATGCGAGACTCGTTAATACGCGCTACAGATTTGCTCACTAACTCACTGACATAGAAATCGACCGGAAGTGCAAAGCGGAAACATCTTGAATGTCTTTACCGATATTGGTAAAGATGTATCACGCACGCTTAGTCATTGTTACACTAGAGAGAGATATAATATATACAGTAGTAGTTATTTAGTAATATATATACTACATTAGAAAATTTTAACCATATGCCTAATATTATGGCAGAGGGCAAGCATCAGCGTTTCTACACTGTAGAAGAAAAGCTAGCTGCAGTAGATCGAGTAAATAGTGGAGAAACCCAGGCCAAAGTTTCAAAAGATATTGGGATTGCCGAATCTACTCTCCGAGGATGGCTACAAAACTAATCTAAACTGAATGGCTTTGTACAAAATATCGATTCTGCCGCAGGGCTTAAGTGAAAACATGTGCGCTATTCAGCAAAACCCACAAAAGACAAAGCCATGCGCATGTGGTTTGCTCAGGAAAGGCCGAAAGGAATACTGCTAAGTGGGCCAATTCTTCAAGCCCAAGTGACAAAATTTGGAAATTTAATGGGGGATGAATCATTCGAAGCCAGCAAGGGGTTTATAAGTCGTTTTAAAAAGCGCCATGGCATAGTGCAGGTATCGATTTCTGGAGAAAGCCGATCAGCCGATGAATCGGCCGTGAACGCGTTTCCTGCCGAGTTAAAATCTATTTTACAAAATGAAGATTACCACAAAGAACAACTTAATAATTGTGATGAAACAGCTTTATTTGCAAAACTGCTACCTGATAAGACTTTAGCCTTTAATTACGAGACACAGAAAACAGCTGGATTTAAAAAGATAAAAGATTGTGTGACTCTTCTTTTTTTTGTAGTAATAAGACGGGCAGCCATAAACTTACCCCTCTTCTCATTGGCCGCTTTCATAACCCTCGCTGTTTTAATCAGCTCAGTAGAGCCAAACTGCCAGTAATATACCTAACAGCAAAAATGCTTGCATGATGAGACACATTTTCGACAACTGGTTCCACAACAGCTTTGTTCCAGCTGTTCGTAAGCATCTGCGGTCGAAGAAACTCGAAGCCAAAGCGCTTTTGCTACTTAATTGTCCAGCCCATCCTCCAGCCGAATCACTGGTATCGAGCGATGGAAAAATTCGAGTGCTATACCTACCATTCAGCACAACATCAAAAATTCAACCTTTAGACCAGGGTATTATTCAGAATTTTAAAAACAATTATCAACGGGAACTGATTTCGGTGATCGTGTCATGCACGTCTTCAGGCATTTCCGAATTCCTGAAACAGTTAAACATGAAGGAAATTATTTATTTAGTTTAAAAAGCTTGGGATCGAGTAAAACAAAAGTCCATTGAAAACTGCTGGATGAAGGCTCTCGCTGATGCCTTTTCTGTCAAAGACGGCTCTGACTCGGAAAACTCCAGCAGTGGCACTGATTCAGAGCAGACTTTGAAGGATATTCAGAAGAAGACGTCCTACAAACATGCACACAGACAAAAGAGGATAAAGGTAAACTTCTCTTTCAAATGATAAAAGATTTTAGTTTGGATATGTCGCCGGAAATCATTACCGAGTGGCTGGCGATGGATGAAGGTTGCCCGACTTCAGAATTTCTGTCCGAGGAAGAAATATTAACAGGCTGCGAGGCTACGTCGGACCGTGAAAGTGATGGCGAGAATTCTAATAATGCAGGCCTAAATGACGACGACGACAAGGATGTCGTTGAAAAGGTCAAAATTTCGCCCACGGAAGCCCTTAGTGCTGTAGAAACTATTGTAAGATTTATGGAGGAGCAAAATGCGGAAAATATTGAAATCATTCATCTGTGGTGAATGAGAGACTTCATAAAAAAGGAAAAAAAATGCGAGCATGAAAGAGCAGAAAATAACGGTGTTTTTTTCTAAGTGAATCATAGAGACTTTTTTCAGCATGGCCCTCTTAACGCGATCGTGACGGCTTGACTCCTGACATCTGCACGTAAACGGATTTGTACTGTACATGAAAGGATGGGGATTGCTTTACCAAGTGTGAGGTCAGTCTAACGAGATAAATCAATTAACAGCAAAAAGAAGAACAGGAGTACTTGTGGCACCTTAGAGACTAACAAATTTATTAGAGCATAAGCTTTCGTGGACTACAGCCCACTTCTTCGGATTAACAATTAACAGCAGGATACCAAGGGAGGAAAAAAAAGATTGACAGAGCCAGAAGGGTACTGAGAAGTCACCTACTACAAGACAGGCCCAACAAAGAAAGTAACAGAATGCCACTAGCCGTCACCTACAGCCCACAACTAAAACCTCTCCAGCGCATCATCAAGGATCTACAACCTATCCTGAAAGACGATCCCTCACTCCCACAGACCTTGGGAGACAGGCCAGTCCTTGCCTACAGACAGCCCCCCAACCTGAAGCAAATACTCACCAGCAACTACGCACCACACAACAAAAACACCAACCCGGGAACCAAACCCTGCTACAAACCCCGGTGCCAACTCTGTCCACATATCTATTCAAGGGACACCATCGTAGGACCTAACCACATCAGCCACACCATCTGGGGCTCGTTCACCTGCACATCTACCAATGTGATATGTGCCAGCAATGCCCCTCTGCCATGTACATTGGCCAAACCGAACAGTCTCTACGCAAAAGAATAAATGGACACAAATCTGACATCAGGAATCATAACATTCAAAAACCAGTAGGAGAACACTTCAGTATCTCTGGTTACTCAATAAGAGACCTAAAAGTGGCAATTTTTCAACAACAAAACTTCAAAAACAGACTCCAACATGAAGCTGCAGAACTGGAATTAATTTGCAAACTGGATGCCATCAGATTAGGCCTGAATAAAGACTGGAAGTGGTTGGGTCATTACAAAACCTAAACTTAATTTCCCCAATACTAATTTCTCCCTACTGTTACTCACACCTTCTTGTCAACTGTCTGTAATGGGCCACTCGCTTACCACTTCAAAAGTTTTTTTTTCCTCCCTTGCTATCCTACTGTTAATTGATTTATCTCGTTAGACTAACCTCACACTTGGTAAAGCAACCCCCATCCTTTCATGTATTTATACCTGCTCCTGTATATTTCACTTCATGCATCTGATGAAGTGGGTTCTAGCCCACGAAAGCTTTTGCCCAAATAAATTTGTTAGTCTCTAAGGTGCCACAAGGACTCCTCGTTGTTTTTGCTGATACAAACTAACACGGCTACCACTCTGAAATCTAATACATTAAGAAACTGATTACAGGTAATCTCTCACCCTCAGAGATGTTCCAATAAGCTTCTTTCACAGACTAGTCTCCTTCCTAGTCTGGGCTCAATCCTTTCCCCTGGTACAGTCCTTGTTAGTTCCAGCAGACATCTCAGGTGGTAAGCAGGGGCTTTCTCATGACTGGCACCTTTGTCCTGCTCCACCCCCTTTTATAGCTTTGGCACAAGGCAGGAATCTTTTGTCTCTCTGGGTCCCCACCCCTCCTTCTAAATGGAAAAGCACCAGATTTAAGATGGATTCCAGCATCTGTGACATGGTCACATGTCCTGTAAGACCCCTGCCTCTGTTCTTCCTGCGCTGGCCCACACATACACAGGAAGGTTTGCAAGTAAACAGAACCATTTACAGTTCATTGATTCTGAAGCACCCTTAATGGCTTCCACTTAATATGTTTACATTAGTAATACAAGTTTATATCTTATTCTCCTAACTCCAGACATAGAAATAATATGTGCAAACAAAATAGGATGAACACACTCAGTAGATTATAAGCTTTGTAATGATACCTTACAAGAGACCTTTTGCATAAAGCATATTCCAGTTACATTATATTCACATTTATAAGCATACTTCCATAAAGCATATGGAGTGCAACGTCACAATAGCAGTAGGGATATATTACTGACTACCTGACCAGGATGGTGATAGTGACTGTGAAATGCTCAGGGAGATTAGAGAGGCTATAAAAATAAAAAATGCAATAATAATGGGGGATTTCAAGTATCTCCATATTGACTTGGATACATGTCATCTCAGGACGGGATGAAAGATGAAGTTTCTTGACACCTTAAATGACTGCTTCTTGGAGCAGCTGGTCCTGGAACTCACAACAGGAGAGGCAATTCTTGATTTAGTCCTAAGTGGAGCATAGGATCTGGTCCAAGAGGTAAATATAGCTGGACCGCTTGGTAATAGTGACCATAATATAATTAAATTTAACATCCCTGTGGCGGGGAAAACACCACACACCAGCCCAAGATGGTAGCATTTAATTTCAGAAAGGGGGACTGCACAAAAATGAGGAAATTAGTTAAACAGAAACTACAGAACCAAAAGTAAATCCCTGCAAGCTGCATGGAAATGTTTTAAATAATAATAGAGGCTCAACTTAAATGTATACCCCAAATTAAAAAACATAGTAAGAGAACTCAAACAGTGCCACCCTGGCTAAACAACAAAGTAAAAGAAGCAATGAGAGGCAAAAAAGCATCCTTTAAAAAGTGGAAGTTAAATCCTAGTGAGGAAAATAGAAAGGAGCATGAACTCTGGCAAGTGAAGTGTAAAAATATAATTAGGAAGGCCAAAAAAGAATTTGAAGAACAGCTAGCCAAAGACGCAAAAAGTAATAGCAAAAAATTCTTTAAGTCCATCAGAAGCAGGAAGCCTGCTAACCAACCAGTGGGGCCCCTGGACGATCGAGATGCTAGAGGATGATAAGGCCATTACAGAGACCATTCTTTGCATCGGTCTTCACGGCTGAGGCTGTGAGGGAGATTCCTAAACCTGAGCCATTCTTTTTAGGGGACAAATCTGAGGAACTGTCCCAGATTGAGGTATCATTTATAGGAGGGTTTGAACAAATTGATAAATTAAACAGTAATAAACCACCAGGACCAGACGGTATTCGCCCAAGAGTTCTGAAGGACCTCAAATGTGAAATTGCAGAACTACTAACTGTGGTTTGTAACCTATCGTTTAAATCAGCTTCTGTACCAAATGACTGGAGGATGGCTAATGTGACGCCAATTTTTATAAAGGGATCCACAGGTGGTTGAAACTATAGTAAAGAATTAAATTGTCTAACATGTAGATGACCATGATTTGTTAGGGAAGAGCCAACATGTTTTTTGTAAAGGGAAATCATGCCTCACCAATCTATTAGAATTCTTTGAGGGGGCCAACAAGCATGTGGACAAGGGGGATATAGTGTACTTAGAGTTTCAGAAAGCCTTTGACAAGGTCTCTCACCAAAGGCTCTTAAGCGAAGTAAGCTGTCATGGGATAAGAGAGAAGGTCCTCTCATGGATCAGTAACTGGTTAAATGATAGGAAACAAAGGGTGGAATAAATGGTCAGTTTTCAGAATGGAGAAAGGTAAATAGTGGTGTCTCCTAGGGATCTGTAGTGGGCCCAGTCCTTTTCAACATATTCATAAATGATCTGGAAAAAGGGGCAAATAGTGAGGTGGCAAAATTTGTAGATGATACAAAACTACTTAAGATAGTGAAGTCCAAAGCAGATTGCGAAGAGCTACAAAGGGATCTCACAAAATTGGGTGACTGGGCAACAAAATGACAGATGAAATTCAATGTTGATAAATGCGAAGTAATGCACACCGGAAAACATAATCCCAATTATACATATAAAATGATAGGGTCTAAATTAGTTGTTACCACTCGAAGGCGATCTTAGAATCATTGTGGATAATTCTCTTAAAACATCCACTCAATGTTCCCTGGCAGTCAAATAAGCTACCAGAATGTTGGGAATCATTAATAAAGGGATAGATAATAGGACAGAAAATATCATAGTGCCTCTATATAAATTCCTGGTATGCCCACATCTTGACTACTGTATGCAGATGTGGTCACCCCATCTCAAAAAAGATATATTGGAATTGGAAAAGGTTCAGAAAAGGGAAACAAAAATGATTAGGGGCATGGGATGGCTGCCATATGAGACAAGATTAATAAGATTGGGACTTTTCAGCTTGGAAAAGAGACGACTAAGGGGGGGGATACAGTAGAAGTCTATAAAATCATGACTGGTGTGGTGAAAGTAAATAAGGGAGTGTTATTTACTCCATCTCATAACACATGAACTAGGGGTCACCAAATGAAATTAATAGGCAGCAGGTTTAAAACAAACAAAAGGAAGTATTTGTTCACACAACACACAGTCAACCTGTGGAACTTGTTGCCAGAGGATGTTGTGAAGGCCAAGACTGTAACAGGGTTCAAAAAAGAACTAGATAAATTCATGGAGGATAGGTCCATCATTGGCTATTAGCCAGGATGGGCAGAGTTGGTGTCCCTAACCTCTATTTGCCAGGGGCTGGGAGTGGGCGATGGGATGGATCACTTAATGATTGCCTGTTCTGTTCATTCCCTCTGGGGCACCTGGCATTGACCACTGTCAGAAGACAGGATATTGGGCAAGATGGACCATTGGTCTGACCCAGTATGGCCGTTCTTATGTTGTGTTCAATCAATAATTCAAGTGGTTACATTAGACTAAACTAGACAGGCATGCTGCAGTGAAGTCAGCGATGCCTTCCAAGATGTTTTATCTAGCCTGGGTTTAAGGGAGAGTGCATGTGGTGACACTAGTCAATCTGGCAGCTAGACAGTCATGTTCCACCCTAGAAGCAGCTGCATCTTGTCAGCGGATGAGGTGCTTCCTGGAGATAATTTGTCCAGTCCTTTGGGATCTCTGTGGATGGAATGGGCTGTCTGAATTTATGCCTTCCATAAGGCAATGTCATTAAATGTTCTATTCTCCAGTCCTAACTTTGTGAGAGAAGTAGCTGATTTCCAAATGATAACAACTGGGCAAGAACTGTGTTTATTTTAATTAATACAATAATTGTGTTTGACTTTTCCAATCAAGCTGTGTATTTAAAAAGAAGAGAGAAAATCTGTGGCATTTTCTGCTCTTGGTTACAACTTTGCCGAGCCATTCAAGTCACTGGCGTTACTCCAGATTTACACTGTGAAAACTGTGAGAAATGGGTTTGATCCCTAGAGTTTCCATTTATAGTCAGTGTTTTTTCTCCTCTGAGACACATGCAGTGTCGTCAGATCCTCTGGCTGGGAGAAAGGAAGGCAAATCGCACCAGGGCCTGGCAGTGACAAGATAGCATGCAAAAAGCACACGTCAAACCAAACAGCAGCTTCTCTGTGACTCTAGCAACCAGCCTTTCTCCAGTAAGTGTCGTGCTTTATTGGAGAAAAAACTGCAAACACACAAATTATGGGCCTGATTCTTGCGTCTGCTGTGGCCCTTTGTGCTGCTCAGCCAGCATATAGCGGCCATAAACCGAGTGGACTGGGTTTCCTGGAAATTTCCTCTGAGCAAGGTCCCAGGCTGGCATAGAACTGGTATAAAGGAGCCATGCCACACCCTCTCACCTTATCCTAGTAAAGGCAGTGGGAAAGGGGTGTGTCTGGAGTGCCTCTGCATTCTAGCTCTTCCTGACTACTTGAATGGCCTCTGGGGGCTGTGGGCAGATGGGTGTAAATTAAAGCAACCCTGAGGCTGCTCTAGTGCCAGGGGCTGACCCAGCCCCAGATTTGGGGAACTGCAAAAGTGGCAGCTCAGTCAGGCCAGGGCCCATTTTCCACCTGGAGCTCTGTGTGGGCATTCACTGGGACCCTGGTGTCATTTTCTATTCTGTAAGGGCCAAGCCCTGATCTCCAGTGCATGGTATGGGTCATCAGGCTGGGAGCAGGGGAGTTGCAAGGAATCTCCTCACCCTCTCTGCAGCATACCACAGGTTGCAGGAGCCCTGTTGCACTCTCTCCCTTAACCAGGGGTGCCCTGACTCCATTCCTGGAACCCTGGGGCAAGTGCTGAGGGGGAAGGATTTGCTACTCTAGCAGCGAAGGGATGTGGGTGATGAAAAGGCCCTATGAGGTACTGGAATTTATGTCTACCTATGGCCCTCATCTGGTCTCTAGCACTGGAGCATCTGAGCACCTCCCAACTTGGATGTATTTACCCTCAGACCACACCTGTGCTATGATCCCAATTGTACAGATGGGCAGCTGAGGCACAGAGAGGCTGAGTGACATGCCCAGGGTCACCCGAGAAGTCTGTGGCAGAGGAGGGAATTTAATCTGGGTAATAATAATAATAATTAATGGAGATATCCCATCTCCTAGAACTGGAAGGGACCTTGAAAGGTCATTGAGTCCAGCCCCCTGCCTTCACTAGCAGGACCAACTACTGATTTTGCCCCAGATCCCCAAGTGGCCCTGGCAAGGATTGAACTTACAACCCTGGGTTTAGCAGGCCAATGCTCAAACCACTGAGCTATCCCTCCCCCCCCCCAGTCTCCCCAGTCCTGGGCTAGCACCCAAACCACTAGACCATTCGTCTTCATGGGTGGTTTGCTGTAACATATTCTGTGGGAGAGGGGTCCTGGCTAATTAGGACTGATGGGATCAGTGGGGGAGGGGGTTAAGATTCTAGCGAATAGGATTATATGGTGTTTCTTGGTTCTGACTGGCTATGTGATGTGTACTGCGAGGGTTCTGTTGAGGGCTACTCACTGCAGTGCAGGCTGGAGGGGTACCTAATTTTCTGCCATGCATCTCTCTCCATTCCCACTAATATGAAAGGAGCCTGGTGCATGGCTTCAGCGAATGGGTTGCATTGGGAAGCCCTCTCTCCCAATTCTGGCATGTGGTTTGCCCTCCATATATGTTCTGGAAGGCAGATGTCTTGGGTTTGCTTTGAAAGTTGTATTAAATGCTGGGGAAAGAGATGAGCAATGCTAGAGGCTGAAGTCCTCTATTCGTGGAACAGGCGCATCATGGGCCGCTGCGGTGCAAACTTCCCCCGTGCTGCCCATTGCCAGTGTGCCACAAGGGAATTCAGTCCCAGGCTTCTTTCCTGAGCCTGCCAGCAAAGGTTGGCAGCATCTGCACTGCTGGTAAGGGTTCTTGTGATGGGGGAAACCGGTGGCTTGTGAGGGGTTCAGGCCAGTTCCCAGTGGACAGAACAGCCATCAGAGGGTAACACATTTCAGCCCCTACTGACATTAGCTGGATTTAAACTGGAGACCTGGCAGTGAAAGGCTCCTCATGTGCAGTGCCCTGAGATGTCAAAGCTCTCCTTTAACCCTGTGGCAATCAATATGGCTCGCCCTCAGTCCAAAGGGAAGCATTAGGGGTCTGTGGCACGTTAATGTTTCAAACCTAGGCTTGTGCTGTTCGTGCTGCTACTGTGGAAAAGCAGGTACACTGTGTGCGTGCCCTTGTCCGGAAGCAGAGATGTTTGCTGTGTGTCTGAGGGCCAGGTTGTGGAGGGAGCATCTGCCAGGATGATTGGTCTCTTACTCCCCTGATGGTTTTCCAATAATGTTTCAGCTTTATAGACAAGCATGCGTGTTGCCGGAAGGCACCAGAACCATCAGCTCGAGGAAAGTGACAAGCATCCTATTGAATCTGTAACTTTCCCCTCATGTACCTTCTGTCATCTCTGCCCCTCCTCTTAGCTCATCTCTTCCCCTTCATTCTTTATGGCCTGAATCTGGCTGCTCCTCTTCAGGCCAACATCCCATTGAAGCCAGTGGAGTTTCCCTCAAAGTAAGGACTGCAGGGTTTAGTCCCAGGTGTGTATACGTCTCAAGCTTAATGAAAGATAAGAGATGAGAGAAGCTCAGCTACTGTGATGATGGGTTGGGATAAGAGCCTGCCCTGAATGGAGACTAGAACTGCAAGTTCTTAAACCCTGCCACATTGGGCTCCTGGTTCTGGTTCAGTGGGAGGTTGAACGGGTCTTGCACATTTACAATTCTGCACCATCAACCAAATGGTTCTCCCAAGGAGCAGATGCCTACAATTGGCTGGATCTGGAAAGCTAGATTCCCCTCTCAGCCCAGAAGTGGTGCCTCTTGGCTGGGTCCATTCGTGGAGCTGTTTGGGGGAATCTAGGCTTGAATGAGTATAAAGCCTGAATCCTCTTCCTTCTGGGCAGAGGCTGGGGTCAGAGTGACAGACCTTTTGAGCACGTGGGGAACGCAGGCCTGCCTGTCATTGAAGGTTGGTGCGGCAAACCAAGCCATGAGGCTGTTCCTTGCTGGTCTTCTGACAAACGGTGGGTTCTTGCAGTGCTGGGAGATAAAGCAAATGCATTTGGTGGCATTTGAATTTCCAAGCAGACAAGCGTGGCTAAGCCCATCCCTGCATGCCCTGGTTCTCTTTCTGTTTCCCGACAAACTTCAAGGGGCAGCATGCGGCATTAACAAGTCATTTCCTGCTTTTTTAATTTTGACAGGATTCAGCTTATATTTTAATGACTTCAGGTTGCGCCGTAAATTAAATTTTAATTAGATCAGTCCCTTGTATGAGCAATTAAGAAGGCCTCCGAAGTGAAGACAGACCAGCTGCTGAGCTGGGGAAGCCTGGGGTGATATGGAGTTGGATTGAAGAGACAAAAGGTTTCCCTCCCTGGCCCCCAAGGGGCAGAGTTTGGCAGCTGAGGCACTTTGAGCTCCAGGGTGAAGTTTTGGGGGTGGGGAATAAGCCCTTCCGTGGCTCCTACAGCCAGTGTTTGAATGGCTGAGTGTAATGTCCCTCTGCCTGCCTGTCTCTGTCTGTCCATTTGGCTCTGGACTATTCCCTTTGGGGAGGCAGAGGTTCTGATGACTGTGGGCCTGATTCTTCTTTGCCTCTTTGCACTATAGTGACATTTCCAGCCACTTAGGGCCCTTTTGCACGTCTGGAGCAGTGTATGTAACAGTCAGGCCTGGTAGGGTCCATTTCAGTTACTGCCTTTCTCGCCGGGGTGGCTAGGACACAAACACAAAGTGCTAGTGGCGATGGAGGGACCTATGAGCTGTCTCAGTTCTGCCCTCTGAGGTCTCAGTGCTTATTATGCCATCCTTTCAGTGTTTGTGCTCCCAGCAAGTTCTTTGGTTAGTGGGCTAGGTGCTCATTCTTGCTGTATGGAGCTTCATGGCATCTATGGGTGCTGGCATTGCTCTGAATCGCCACCCTTTGGACTGAAGGGAGGCCTGTTAGCGTCGGGCAAGTGCTGGGCAAGAGCCGTGCTTGCGTGGGGTGTGGTTTGTCAGAGGCACTTTGTGTCTTTAAAAAAATAGCTCTTGCTGCCAAGAATGAAGATGGGAAATTGTCAGGCTCTGCCTCTCCCCCTTTCAGTCTGCAGCGTCCATTTATTCATCTATCAGCTGTCCCCGTCAATCTATCTGCTGTGTTGTATCTGTTATCTGTCTGCCCATCTATCCATCATTTATGGCTCTTGCTATTCAGACCAAACCTGATTTGCTTTCGCTCGGTACATTGGTCCTTTTGCAGACCCAGAGAGTTGCTTTTAACCCACTCAGTGGCGTGCTCTAGGAAGGCTTTTCCCTGACATGGGTATGTTCCTGGCGGTACCTTCACTTGTGTTGTATCAGCCTCCCGTTCCCTGCATCATGCCACTGTGATCGTGGCATTATCAGTTGGTCCTAGAGATCATAACTGCGCTCTCTCAGACGTAACTATTATGGTGGTGGTTTTCAATTATGAGCTCTTTCTACAAGGCCGGGGCACTCCTCCCTTTCCTGCTCGATTCCTACTAAGACCTGGAATGACTCTCCCACAGCCAGGGACCTGTCCTCAGTTACTAGAAGAAGACAGGACCCTGCCCCGAAGTGGCTACAGTCTGAGGAGTAGAACACAGCTGCAGTCTTGGCTCTCAGCAAGCAGGTGGCACAAACAGGCAGATGATGCTGGGCTGGCTGATGGGACTCACTTGGCCTTTAAGAGGGAAAATGCCATTGTGCCAATCCATGGGCACCAGCTGTGGGGCAGCTGGCCAGCCTGCTTGTGTTCTTTTTTAGCTGCCCTTTAGACCATCTGGAAAAGCAGAGCTGGGCAGCAGCCACAGAACCACAAAGCCTACTCATTAACTGGGAGTGGGGGATAGGAGAGCATGGGAGGCCGCCCCTCACCAGCACAGGGCCCTCTGAGGAGAATCTACTTCCCCACTAAGTGGGGATGCCTGACTGATCCTGGAGATCTGAGTTAGCTATAGGCTCTGTCTTTTCCTTCGCAAATCATCCGTCCTCCTCCGATGCTGACATCTATGTCTGTTCTCATCTGCCGGCCTGTGAGCAGATGCGAGCTACAGCTTCTCTTCATCCCATCCGGCTCATAAATGGGACTGTCAACCGTGCTTAACAAGGACGGTCTTGTGGCTGAAACACAGGGCAGGGAGTCGGCTGCTAAAGGATCTCTGGTTGGCTTTGCCATGGACATGCTGTGTGACCTTGGGCTCCACTTCTCTGTGCCTCTGTTCCTCCTGCTGCCCCTTCATAGCCTGAAGCCTGCCCCCTGCTGACATCACCACACTTCCATCCTGCTAAGCTCTTTTCTGTGTTGCTCAGTTCATACCAGAATGAGTCATTGACCCAAGTGCCTTGCTTAGCAGACTCTTCCCCTACCTTGTCACACCATTCATTGATTAGCTGCACAATTAACTGATGGCCTCACTAATCTGTTGCTAAATCTGTGGCTTGCTTAACTTCCCCATTGATTTACTGCATTATTGAGCCATTGCTAATTCACTGTGCATTTACCTTTTGCCTTCAAGCCTGCTCTACAGTTTGATCTGATTAACTGCATCCCTCTCTCCTAACTGTTTCTCTCCCTAATCAACTCATGGTGTCCTTTGCCACAGATTTACTTCTCAGCTAGCTCCACCATGATTGGCCACTGCTTCCAATCATGCTCACTACACTCCTTTTTTTTTTTTCCTCATTGTCTCCTTCTTTCCCACATCTTCTGTCACCTTCATCTCCTCATCCCTTTGAACACCCCATCAGTTCTGACTCCTCTACTCTTGTTTCCTCCTTCCCTGGCACCAACTCCACAACGTGCCCCCATCCTGTTCCTTGATAACTGCACTCCCATCCCCATAATTCCCTTTACCTCCTCCCCTCCTCCTTCTCCATCTGGAATGCTCATTCCATCTAGCCCATCCATGACCGCTTCATGTCTTACTCCTATCATAGCTCTGCTCGCAAGGAAACCTGGATCCCCCAGTTGGGCACTGCCTCACAGCTGCTGTATCTTGCATTGACCTCTTGTTCTCTCACACCTCTTGCCCTGAATCATCCCCAAAGAGCATTAGTGAGAGTGTTGGGTTTCTCCTGTTATTTCCAATCCCTTCTACCACCTCCTTCCCACTCATTCTTCTCGCTGAGTCACACTCAATCGCACTGTGTTCTCTGCCCCTCCATAGAGCAGTCATCCACTGTTCCTCTGACTCCTTTCTATCTACCTTGCTCTCTGATATTAGTATTTATCTCTCCTCCCCCACCTCGTCTCCTTGAAATCTCTGTGGCAGGGTTTCATAGATACTAAGGCCAGAAGGGAGCACTGTGATCATCTAGTCTGACCTCCTGTATAGCACAGGCCAGAGACCTTCCCCACAATAATTCCTAGAGCAGAGCTTTCAGAAACACATCTAGTCTTGATTTAAACACAGGTAGTGATGGGAGAATCCACCATGGCCCTTGATAAATTGTTCCGATGGTTAATTACTCTCGCCATTAAAAAGAATGGACTGCTCCTTTGAGGGACAGTCTGGAGCTCTGTGCCAAAGCAGCTGGGCACAATCAAGGAGCACCCTTTGCTGTCTTGGGGCTGGGTGTCTCTATATAAACAGGAAAAGGAAGCTGAGCAAGAGAGAAGAGACCAGAAGCCACCTACTGGCTGCTACAGGTTGTGTGCCACCTCAGCTCCAGGACACTAGCCTAACTTTGATTTTTGACTATAAGTTTGGTTGCTCTGACTCAAGACTCTGAGGTCTGAGCCTTATGAACTGGTTAAGCTGCTCTTTCCCCAACCTGGTGGCTAAGGGAAAGGGAAAAAGCCAGGTTGTCTCCTAGAACAGTAAGAGAACTAGGAACTCTGCCAGCTGGGCTTGGTTTGGGGGCCTTAAAGGAGACAGGGTTTTTTGTGAGCTTTTTGGCCTTCCCACTCTCAGATACTGTACAGTCCCCAACTGTAATCCTTACCTGTCTCTGCCTTCTCACCCTCACCTCTTCATTTGCCTTCAGAGCTGGGTCAGATCTCCCATTCATCAAAAAAGCCACTCAGGCAGCCTTGTCTTCACCATACACTAGTTCTTCTTCAGGCTCTCCATGCCTTAGTTCCATCTCATCTCCTCTAACATTGCGCACCTGCCCCCTTCTTCCCATCTCTGCACCTCCAATCCAACACTGACCATAACTTCTCTACTACTCACTTCCCTACTCTGCTCTCTTTTCTAAGCTGATGGATCCCTCCACTCTCTCCTTGACCTTCTACCCCAGGGTGGGCAAATTTTTTGGCCCGAAGGCCACATCTGGGTATGGAAATTGTATGGCGGGCCATGAATGCTCACGGAATTGGGAGTTGGGGTGCAGGAGGGGGTGAGGGTTCCGGCTGGGGGTGCAGGCTCTGGGGTGGGGCAAGAAATGAGGCATTCAGGGTGCGGGAGGAGGCTATGGGCTGGGGCAGGGGGTTGGGGTGTGCGGGGGAGGGCTCTGGGGTGGGGCTGGGCATGAGGGATTGGGGGTTCAGGAGGGTGCTCCGGGCTGGGACCGAGGGGTTTGGAGGGCAGGAGGGGGATCAGGGCTGGGACAGGGGGTTGGGGCGCAGGAGGGGTCAGGAGTTCAGGCTCCGGGCAGCGCTTACCTCAAGCAGCTCCAAGAAGCAGCGGCATGTCCCCCCTCCAGCTCCTATGCGGAGGCGCGGCCAGGCGGCTCTGCGCACTGCCCTGTCCACAGGGGCGGTGCTTGGGGTGGGGGCAGCATGCGGAGCCCCCTAGCTGCCCCTACGCGTAGTGGGGCATCCAGACCCCGCTTCCCGGCTGGAGCACCAGAGCGGGGCAAGCCCCAGACCCCGCTTTCCAGCTGGAGCTCAAGGGCCGGATTAAAACATCTGGAGGGCTGGAATGCAACCCCCCATGCCGTAGTTTGCCCACCCCGTTCTACCCCCTTCTCTCCCATTTTAAAGTTGGTACCACTAACTCCCCACCCTCACTTGCTCCAACCCCTGATTCCTCTTCTCTCCACTGAGCCTCTCTGGAGAAAGTCCCATGTGGACTTTCGATGCCACAAATGTATTCTCTCCTCTTTTGCTTCTGCTGTGTTGCTTGACAAGCAATATTATTTCACCCTCAATGGATTCCAAACCCACAATCCACATTGCTTATTTGCAGCCTTTGACTCCCTCCTGAAATTTTCTCCCTCTGCACACAATCTCACCAGCTTCTTCACAGAGAAGATTGATGGGCTGGGCTGTGATCTCTCTTCTTTTCCCTGTCTCCTCTGCACTGACATTGAAGTTGTCCCCCTGCTCCCTTCATCTGACCCCTCAATCTGGCCAAGAGATCCCTTCCCCTCACCCCTCCTCTTACCCCTCCCTCATTCTCCTCTTTAACTACAGACTGTCCTGTGCCTCTTTCCCCTCCAAAAATTACCCTTGACCTCACCTGCCCCTCTAGCTACTAATTAATCTCTCTTTCCTCCTCTCCTTCTACACTGATTGGGTGAGCACTTTACAGCCATGGCCTAGAGCTTCTATCCTTCAATTTCATCCTTGATCCCCTTCAGTCCAGCTTTCTGCCCTCCCTGCTCCATTGAAATTCCTCTCACCGTGCTTTCCAGATGCCTCTTCCTAGCCAAATAACTGGGCCTCTACTCCAGCCTCATCCTCTGCAACCTTGCTGCTTTTGACATGGTTTATCACATTCTCCTGCTTGAAATCATGGCCTCCCTCAGCTTTGATACTGTCTTCTCCTGGTTCTTCTTCCATTGTGCTTTTCTGGCCATTCCTGCAGCATCTCTTGGTTTGTTCTCTTCCTCTCCTTTCCAGCTTTTTCTGGGGATCCAGCACAGGTCTCTGTCCTTGGCCCCTTCTCTTTTCTCTCTCTATGTCATCTCTCTGAGTGATTTCACCCACTCACACAGCTTCAGTTACTTTCTCTTTGCCGAGGACTCCTGTGTCTATTGCTCCATTCTTGACCTGTCTACTGCCATCCAATCTCACCTCTCAGCTTGTCTCTTGGACATTTCCTCTTGGGTTTCTCACTATTAGCTAAAACTTAACATGGCCAAAACTGAACTTCTGATCTTTCTTTCAAAACTCTTGCCACTCTCCCTGTTCTCTGCAACTGTTGAACTTGTCACCGATCAAGCCTGAAACATGAGGGTCTTCCTCAACTCCTTCCACTCCGGTTATGTCCAGGTGATGTCTGCATCTTGCTGTTTTTTCCTTCAGAATATGTTGAAGAGCTCACCTCTTCTCTCTTTCTGCACAACTAACACTCTTACCCAGGTCCTCCTCATCTCTATCTTCAGTACTGCAGCCTCCTCCCTGCGGTTGATGTAAATAGGTGCAGCTACATTGAGCTACACCAATTTACATAAGCTGAGCATTTGGTTCAGTATTTCCAAAAGTTCTTCTAGGTCTAGCAATCCTCTACTGACCGCCCTCCCCCCCACCCCCCATGCTCTGGATATATCCAATGGGCTGGATAATCCGTAGTCAGCTTTTTAGTTTGTACCCACTAATTAGGTAGTTGGGCATATAGTGAGCTCATTTTAAATACCTGTCTCTGAGTATGTGTGTGTGTGTGTGTGTGTGCGTGCGTGCTCACATGCAGTCTTTTAGGTGCAAACGCTTGCATGCGAGTCTTTGAAGGGATAAATTGGAGCTGGACGTGAGACTAGTGGTTCTCTGGAGGGCTTTCCGTATGGTTTTGGCCCTGTATATTTTGCTATGTAGGATGCTCTATGTCCTGTGAAGAATCCCTTGGCTATCAAATGATGTATGCTGTATATTCTGCTATGGGAGCATTCTTAGGGCCTTCTGTTATGAGATCTGTAAATCCTAGGTGGGGGACATGTGTAGGGCTAAAGGGTGTTCATTGGTGTTGGTTACCCAGTGCCTAGAGCAGCCCCTGCAGGGTCTGAGAAAGCAGCCTAGCAGGCTCAGTCCCTAAGCTCCTTGTTTTTCCTTTCTCCCCGTTTGAGTTGTCAAAAAGCAGCTCCGCTTCCCTTTGAGCAAAGATCATAAGGAGGAACGGAGCTCCCTGGTGGGAAGCACTGAACAATGCGGCATATTGTTGTGTCCCCATTTGGCCTAATCTTCCGAAGATTTGAGGCTGCTTAAAAGCTGTGGATCCCCCAGCAGACCCGATTGGTGTGGCAACCAGCAGGTGATCCTCTTTTACCTCTAATTTAGAAGCCAGTTGCTGCGGAAGGTTTGGGAACCTCATTAACAGCCCTGTTCCTGAGATGAGATGAGCGGCATGGAATCGCCAGTGTCAAGATGGGTGTTTTTTTCTTCTCCCTGGTTTGGATGCATCCTAAAGGTTGTGGCTGTGACTCTCCACATACTTGGAATGGCTGCAAACACTGGAGGAAGAGGTGGGAAAGTCCAGGCCTCTTCCAAGTAGAGAGGCAGGAGCAACAAGTGTACAAGAGTATCAGTATTTTCCCAAAAGGAACCCGACTGGAATCCTGGAGTCCTCTCTTTTGCAACTAGCGAACCAATACAATTGAGGAGATGACTTCCCCCCAGCTCTTTGTGAGCCACAGGGCTGAGTGCAATTAGCCATCTGTCCTTTAGTTATCTGATTGCCCAGGCTAAAATACATCTTTGGTGTCCATATGAAGGTTTAAAGTGTCCGGAGTCCAAGGGAGGACTCTGTGTATCTGGCTGCTTCTGTTCTATCCCCTCTGCTTGGCTCATCTCAGCTGTGTTTGGCTCCTGAACTTCTGGGGTCTTCAGGGAGACCAAGTGAGCAGAGACCCCCAACCCAGCAGTGGGATAGGAAGTATCATTATCCCCACCTTACTGGTGGGAAAACTGAAGCACAGAAAAATTTAAGTGATTTGCTCAAGATCAAAGCAATGAGAAATTAAGTGATTTGCTCACCGCATTCCACAAACAGTCCCACTCTCCCAATCTCTGATTTCTCTAGAGTTTCTTCCCATTATGTGAATGTTTTGAGGATATGTTCTAGAGCTCTGGAAGAAGACACTAAGTCTACTGGCTATTCTGAAGGAGGCAGTGGCATTCCACGAATACCAGTGAATAGTGAGTACATCTGATGTCTGTACCTACTGTTCTGGGGTAGTGTGAAAGTTCCCAAGGAAGTGTAGCCAATGCACTGTATCCAATATTCCCCTCCCAAAGCCATTCGCCCTGTGGCCATTTCACATGTCATGTCTTCTGACTTTCTTTAAAGTGAATTTCATATCACTGGCAGATGCTGGATGGACACCCTGGCGACTGATATTTTCCATTTATCTGTAGAACGGGAACAGCATGGACAGCGGCCTGTTAGAGATATGTGTCATTGCCTAACATCGGACATAAGCTACGTACATGAAACTAAAGGCCTTTCTTGGGTTTGGATTCAAACTTTGCAGCATGGCCTATCGCAACACTAATTTTTCTTCAAGTGGTTGCTGATGTGCATTCTTATAGGTGCACGCGCGCTGCGTGCACAATTGTCGGAAGGTTTTCCCCCTAGCAGTACCCGTTGGGTCGGCTGTGGAGACCCCTAGAGTGGCGCCTTTATGGCAGTGTATATAGGTCACTGCCAACTCGCCGCCTGCTCAGTTCCTTCTTACCGTCAGTGATGGTCGTTGGAGCAGCTCAGTCTCTTGCATTCGTAAGTACCTACCTAGTGGTTCCCTTTTCTAAGTTGTTAGTTGATTATATAGTAGTTTGTAATTAGTTGGACTTGCTTCGGGGGGCTTCCCCCCCCCCCCGCCCTAGTTTCCCCAGGCATGGGGGCATGCCTCTGTCACAGGGGGTTAAGGCATGCGAGAGGTGTGCGAAACCTATGCCCACAGGCGATCCGCACGCTGCCTGTCTCAAGTGTTTAGGAGAGGGCCATCAGACAGATAAGTGCCCAATTTGCAGGAGCTTTAGACCCAGGACTAAGAGAGAGTAGGCGTATCGTTTGAAGCGCCTCCTGATGGAGTCGGCCCTCTGACCACAGCCAGGACCAGAAGTGGCACCAGCATCATCGGTGTGCAGCGCCCCGGCCTCGGTGCAGAATGTCCCGGCACCGAGGAAAGACTCCCCAGGTATGACGGCCCCAGTGGGACCTCAGCCTGGTCCTGTCCACGCTCATGGGGGTCCTCTTTTGAGCCCATGACAACCTGCCCTCTGTCCTGCCTTTCCTGGAAGGTGGCCTTTCTGGTGGCCATAACCTTGGCCAGAAGGGTATCCGAGCTCAGAGCGCTGACTTCCAAGCCACCCTATATGGTCTTTTATAAAGACAAGGTGCAGCTACGCCCTCACCCTGCGTTTCTGCCAAAGGTAGTCTCCCAGTTTCATGTGAACCAAGACATATTTTTACCTGTGTTCTTCACTAAGCCCCATGCCAGTAACAGAGAACGCATGTTCCATTCCCTGGACGTTAGGCGTGCCCTAGCATTCTACATTGAGCGTACAAAGCCATTTCATAAGTCACCACAGCTTACCTACCTCTCGTAACTGTTGTTCTTCGAGATGTGTTGCCAATGTCCATTCCAAATCCTGCCCGTCTGACCCTACTTGGTGCTTGAATGAGGTCTGATCTTAGATGAGGAGCAGTTAGCTAAAATTAAACCCAGGGAAGAAAGAAGTGATGCTATTGGCTAGAGAGAAGCACTTGAGAGCTAACCAAAAGCCAAACCATCACTCTCAACAGAAGGCATTTGCCACACTAGTGTCAACACAATATGCAACCTAAGAGTTCTTCTGGCCTCCTCCCAGATTCTAGGTGACCAAATACCAACAACTATCCTCTTCCCCCTCAAGCTGGCCAAGAGACTTCATCCCATCCTGGCACAACCTGGTCAAAGTGACTCATGAGTTGGCTCCATAGGATGTTGAAGTTAGTTCAAAGTCCTAGGTTTGGTCTTCAGAGCTCTTATTAGGTCGTATGAACTATCTCAGAGACTGCTTCTCCTTCATGACCACAAGCTCCTGAGAGACCTGCAGTCATCAAGTGCAATGCAGTTCTTACTGGATCGGGAAAGGCTGGCAGGAGCTGGAGGCAGAGCCATGGCTGTTCAGTGGCCTTCCATGAGAGATGAGGATGACCACAAACCTGCCTGCCTGCAGGACCACAGGCAAGAGTCACGTCTGTTTCATAGCCTGCCAGTAAACATTATTGTGGTGACATACATTACTACATAAAAATACAGGAACTCCTCTACTCTGTCTTTCTTTACATGTGGGGGGACAATATGCAGCAAGAGAAGCTAAATTCTAGCCAGCCCTATCCTCTTCTGAATGTGAAGAGGAGAAAAGACTATGAGCTTGTGTTGACCTTTTATATACATTAAGTATTCTGATATCCTGGTGATGGGCATAGTATAAATACTGGGATGGGTAGTGTTAAATCATGGGGGCAGGAGCAGAACATTGGCTTTGGATGTGTTGGGGCAGATGATGAGCCTGAGCGTAGACTCTCCAATGCAGATGCCCTGGGAACGTCTCCTTGTTGGGTGCCTCCTGTTTGAAATCCCGTTTCGTTGTTTTGGTGCCCACTCTTGGTGCTGGAGTGCCAGTTGGACACGTCTTCTGCAGGCTTTGTTGCAATAACCTAAAATAACTTATTGAGCTTCGGTTTCCTGATGGGCTGGTAACAGTTGAGTTAAAGGCCCAAGGGGCACAACAGCAAGGAAGGTTCTTGTTTGGTTTGTCATTTTAAAAAACCAAGAGAGATGTGAGCTATCTCTGGTCTGCTTTTAAAAACAACCCAACCCTTTTTATTTAATACCGTTCTTGATCTGTGTTTGATACTGTTTCACCTGCCTTCAAGTAAGAGCTGTAGATGCTTCAGATGGATTGGAAAGTTGTCCGTGTTCCCTCTAACGTCTCGAAGGGACCAGTCTCCTTGTCAGAAATGTGATTTCTTTACAGTGGTACACTCCACTGAATCATGACAGATATTGCCTGCTCCACGGGTAGCAACATTATGCTAGAAGGACTGGTTTCGGCTCTCCTGCAACAGATAAACGAGATTGGAACAAGAAATTGATTTCTTCCATTATCTCCATTTTACTGATGGGGAAACTGAGGCACAAAAAGTGTAACACCAACGTTTCCAGAGTGGCCATTGAATTTTGGATTAATTTTCAGAGGCCCAACCTGAAATATTTGGGGCCTGGTTTTTCAGAGGTGCTGAGCACCCAGAGAATCCCCTGGCTTCATCTTGAGTCTTGGGTGTACCATGCGTCTACAAATCAGGCCTTACGTGTCCCAAGACCCTTCCGAAAAATGTTGTCTGTAACCTCTCGGTGCCTCAGTTTCCCGCTCTGTAGAATTGGAATAACACCTGCCTCTCATATAGCAAGCAGCCTGCTCTTGGAGCTGTTTTTAGTATGGCTTTGACACAGTGTCTGAACCGGCAGCTTCCTTGGAGCATCCTGGAAGGATGTTGAGCTTTTGCCAGCTGTTAAGTGAGAGGTGAGAGGGAGTTGGCTGCTGCCGTACCGCTGCCGCGTGTGAAAGTGGGGAAGGCAGCAGTCAGTGGCCATCAGCAGTGGCACTGTGGCTTCTGACGTTTGCTGTGTGGTGTGGTCCGTGATTTCACTAGCTCAGGCGCCGAGGGAAGTTCATCAGCTCTTGGTTTTATGAATCAGATTGAGGCAGATTTCCCTGCAGAGCTAATATCACACCCCGTTCACTCCCATTTCCTTTTGTGCAGTACTAGAAGTGGTTGCAGGGCAGGATCCAGTGGCATAGGGAGCTCTGCATGTGAGTAGCAGGAGCTGCTGCAGTCAAGATTGAGGACAGAACCGTGTGGTTTCCCAGGACTGCAATTGCAGGGGGTGCTCCAGCAAGACAGATGGATCAGCAGAGCTGTGGGAGGAAAAGCTCCCATAGCAGCAGCCAAGGCTGTCTAAAGCCTCTTGTGGGGGAAGAACAAACATTTCCCCCAGAGCCCCTCTCCCCTAGACAACACAGCTAAGATTCAGTGCGTATCGCAGTTCCGCTGCATGGTGTGGGGTGAGTTGTAGAGGGGATGTGTGGGGGAATCTCCAGCCCTGGGACATGCTTCGTGCCAGCTCCCTGAGCACCCGTGTGGGCGTGTATACTGGGAGGCGAGGTGTCTGTGGCGGAGATGTGGCCTGTGCGCTCTAGCTGTGGGTGGGGAGTGGCGCTGTAAATGCTGTACAGGCCATGGGACACGATGAGGACCCCCTGCGTTGGGCACCCAGGCAAAAACCATTCACCTGGGTTTGTGCAGTGACTTCATGCGCTGTCCCTCGCTTCACTGCAGTTCCTCTAGGAATCATTGTTTGAAAAAGATTGCCCTGTTGTTGCTATTGACCCCTGTTTTGCTAGCCTGGCTCAGCCTCCCGCTCCTCAGCTGGGGAGCCCTGCACAGTATCCCCCATTTCATTATTAGACCAAGCAGCCAGTTCCGGGTCAGGAATCAGGAAGGCTAAAGACTCACACAGGCATGGCCCCCTTGGCATGAACCTTCCGGGCTTTAAACATTAGTGTTTATTCATAATGACCCCGTGCTGGGGGCGAGGCTGCCAGAGCTGCCCTCCCTGGGAGGTGTGGGATTTTGGGCCAGGCAGCTGGTGGGGCTGTTGTCTGCTCTATCTAGTGTGCCGCTCTGCTTCCTATCATTCAAATACAGAAATGTTACCTTCGTGCTTGTGACTGTCATGGGATTAATGGAGCAGCAGAAGAGAGGATGGACTTGTGGACAGAGCGCTGGCCTCAGGAGAGCGGAGTTCAGTTCCTTGCTCCACCACATGCTCCCCGCGGGACCCTGGGCAAGTCACTTAACCTCCCCATGCCTCGTTTTCCCCATCAACAAAATGGGAGTTGATACCTCCCTGCTTCAGAGGGAGAGGGATAAAATCCAGCCACGAGAGGCAGTGACAGTGCTGTAGAGAGATTCTGTCAAGGAGTTTCTTCTCCATGCCCCATTTGCTTAGCAGAGAGGCTTCTTGAGGCAGCTAGTGATGGCGGAAACCTGTCTGCTAGGGCCTAGACTGAGACCCCCCAAACTCGCTGCACACTGCCTGTGGTCACAGCTGTCAATCAGGACTGTACAGTGGATACGAGCTAGTGACTTAGGAGTCTCTACATCCCATCCCCTGCGTTGTTCATCCCTTTATCTCCTCTTGCTGTTTAAAGTCCCCTTTCCAGCACCATCCCCTTTCTTGCTGTTCTGTTAAAGCAGCTTGTGTCCTTCGTCTCTTCTGTTTCCCAGGCCCTGCAGCTATGGAGCAGGGATCGTGCTGCAGTGAGTTGGCAGAGGCTGTCTCAGCATCAGGCTATTTGGGGACATGGGTTTGAGCCTGTGCTGCGCATCCCAAAATAAAGTTACCAGTTATTTTAAAAGAAAAAACAACCCGCCTGCCGTCTCCACCCCCAAATTGCAGCATTGCCATCAACAGTCAGCCCCCTCTACCAGGAAAACTGTAGGAGACGTCAAGCAACACAGCTGCTGGGCGGGCGAGGTGTGGGTGTTAGTCAAAGCGTCCAGCTGTTCTTTCAATGCGGAGTCCATCCCCCCAAGTCCCCTGAGCCTTGCTGGTTTGATCCTGTGTGGTACCAGTGTGAGTCTTCTCCTGTTTGTGCCCTCCTCCCGCCCCCAGTCCAGCTCAGCTGGCACCTGCGGGTTCAGAAAGGCATGCTTCAGCGACCTGCCTCTTCCAGCAGCTGGGGCGGAGCTGGGCCTATCGGATCACTGAAATCCTTACAGTGGGCTAGTGAGGAGGGAGGGATGGGGGATTGTGGCCAAGGGCGAGGGGAGCAGAGGGGGTGGGAAAGTTGTCTGAAATCCCATGAAGTAGCCTCAAACTCCCCTTCCCTCGCACTTTTGGAAGAAGCTGCTCGATCTGTCTTTCCTGGATTATCTGAATCACTCCAAGAAGCACTGAGGACTCTCACAGCCATGCTGAGGGGTGGACTTTCAGGCTCGGCAGGTCGCTGGTCGAAGCAGCAGCTGGGCCTCTATGGAGCCCCCTTGCTCGTGTCAGTTACCAAGTGCTTCAGTAACCGACAGCAGAGGAACATCTGCTTCCCAGTGCCCTGCGAGTGAAACACAGATACTGGCCCAGGTTCATCCCTGTGGCAAATCCATTAAATGCAGCGGGGTTCACACCAGGATTTAATTTTACCCCATCTCTAGGCTGGTGGGAGTGGGGGCCAGTTCTCGGCTGGGCATGGAGCTGAATCCTTGAGGCTTCCTCACAAGTTTCAGCTTGTCCTGTTGAAGAGGGTTTGATTTGCATTGGCTTCCCTTCCTCCTAAAGATTGCTTTAACCCTTTGGGTGCTGGCTGTCACAAAGAGATTCCATTTCATTGACTTCATGGCAGGACAGGCTACACAGGTTAAAGCCCGAGGGTTTACCTGGACTAGCTAACATGCCTTGTCTTTACTGGGATTGTAACATGTGCTAGCTTAGCATGGGTTACAAATACACCTTTTTTCCTGGTGACGACACAGCCTCTATGCATAGGACAGATGCAACTGTGGGAATGGGGTAGGTGAGGTGGGCTCCATTGACATTGGTAGCAGCTTATCAGGTGTTAAGCTGTGCTGATGTAGGTTGGCAGGGTGTGGTGTAACCCAGTGTACTGGCAGTGCTGGGGAAAGCCTCCTAATGAAATCCAAGCTAATGTCATTTGGGGATTGACTTGAAAGATCTGCTGTGCAACCCATGGGAATCCAGCATTCTCCCCAAATCCAGCATCCTCTATCTTTGCTCAGCTGAGGACACTGGGCTAGTGAAGGTTGGCCCTGCCCTATAACTAGCCCCCCGGGATGGTTATCCTCTGAGGAATCAGCAGGTTCTGAAATACTCATACTGAAAACTAGGATTGATTTTGTCATCTAACTGGAAATGCTCTGGGGTTAAATTTGCACGGCTGCAGGGCCACAACTCACTGTTAGTGCAGAGTAGAATGCATCCCCATTCCACCCCAAGAAGAACACAGGTAGGGCACTATACGATGAATAGGCTGCTCTGAACCTTGCGGCTTCTCTATGGGTCCGGAGCAGAGATTCTCAGCCTCGTTTCAACCATGGTCTCCCTGTGCAGCCACTCACTGAAGTCCTTCTCCTTAGATGGCTTCCACAGTCCTTTGCATGCTCTTGTGATGCTTGAGAGAAGAATGTGGAAATGGGCACAGTGGTTTGGGTGGTAACTCCAGGAGCCCAGTCCTGTGATGAGATGAGCATCCTCTATTCCTTTGACTATCTTCTCTCTCCTCTACCCTGTGCTGTCCATGGTATTTCTAAGGCACCTCTTGTGATATATAAGTGCCAAGTTGAGGGGCGTCAGCACCTTTCAGCATCTCACCGGTTCAGGCCCTGGTGTCTGAGGTGGACATGGTCCAAATGATTGGACTTTGGCCTGGGACCCAGGCTAGAAGTATAGTCACAGCTCACTTGAGTGTTACAAGTTACTGACTGGGAACTGCTGGTCAAGAGAATCGCATTGAGAGATGGCCCTGTGATGTCGTGGTGCTTGCAGAGTGATGGGATGCATGGCTAACATGTGCCTGTGCTCTCTTTCAGGAGAGGAAGCTGTGCGCCCATCCCAGGCTGGAGATCTACAAAGGAGACCGCATCTATTTTGTGTGCCCCCTGGCACGCCAAGGAGACTTCTATGTGCCAGAAATGAAAGAGATGGAGCGGAAGAGCAGAGCGGCAGAAGCAGACGATGCACAGACAGATATCACAGGTACCCATAGGGCACATGCATGTTTCTCTTGCTTTCCTGTTGAAGTCAGTGCTTTCCAGGGTTGACTGGATGCAGGTGTCCCCAGACCCTCTGAGGCAGTGATGCTATATCAGAGGTGAGCAAACTACGGCCCACGGTCCACATCCGGCCCGTGAGGCTGTCCTGCCCAGCCCATGAACTCCTGGCCGGCCCCGGCCCCTCCCCTGCTGTCCTCCCTCCCCTGCAGCCTCAGCTCACCGTGCCGGTAGCACGGCGGCGTGGCTAGCTCTGGCCAGGCAGCATGGCTCATGGGCAGATTTACCAGTGAACACAGGGTGCCCTGGCATGGGCCCCCCAACAACAGAAGGACCCAGGGCCGGGCACTCGGGCAGCTCAGCACCGGTGCACCCCCCGCGGGGGGAGAGGGGCTGCACTGTGGGGGCAGGGGAGCAGGCTGGTGGTGTGAGCGCGGGGAACGCGGCTGGAGGACTCAGGAGGAGCACTGGTCAGCCGCACAGCCGGCTGGAGAGAAGCGGCGCTTTGAAGGGGAAACCGCCGCTTCTCTCCAACTGCGTGGCTGCCCCTGCTCCTCCTGAGTCCTCCGCTCATGTTTGCAGGGCCGCATAGGGGGTGGGGTCCCGGGGGGGCGGTTAGGGGCAGGGGGTCCCGGGAGGGGCCAGTCAGGGGACAGGGAAGGGGGGTTGGATAGGGGGTGGGGTCCCGGGGGGTGGCAGGACCGGCTCCAGGCACCAGCAAAGCAAGCACGTGCTTGGGGCGGCACAATTCCAGGGGCGGCTTTCCGGCTTTTTTTTTTTTTTGCTTGGGCAGTTGCTCTCAGAGTTTGGGGTGGCAAATTTTTTGCTTGGGGCGGCAAAAAACCTAAAGCCGGCCCTGCCCGGGAGGGGGCGGTCAGGACAAGGAGCAGGGGGGGTTGGATGGGTCAGGGGTTCTGAGGGGGGCAGTCAGGGGGCGGGAAGTGGGAGGGGGCAGATAAGGGGTGGGGGGCAGGCTGTTTCGGGGGGCACAGCCTTCCCTACCCAGCCCTCCATACTGTTTTGCAACCCTGATGTGGCCCTCAGGCCAAAAAGTTTCCCCACCTCTGTGCTATATGGACAAAGCAGACATGGTGGAGGGGGAGGCTGGTGATTTTACCCCTCCATTCACTGAGCAGCTGGAATTGAAGCATCTTGTTTCTTTAAAGGAACAACATCCATTAAGTTCCAGCAAGGCCCAGAGCCTATAACGCAATTACTCGTGATTTCAAACAAGTCAACTCCTATCCCTTAGATTGAAATAAGTGTTGATCTTGTCACCCACTTGACCCCTGGGGTATAGGCCACATCTTGCATAGTACATGGTCGTACTTACAATGTCAAATAAACAGTAAGCTAGTCTCAATTTGAACTATTGTGGTGCTACTGCCCTACTTATAATAGCGTTATTTGGATACTGCAACTTAGTTGTAGTCACTTTTTCTCCTCACATAGCTCTGTCTTGAGCTCTTGTGCATCTGTCGTATTTGGAATCCTGAGTAATTTAAGCAACAACTTTCTAGAGCCAGTGCTAGAATTATCCAATGGCACCTGCTTAACGAGATCTGCTGAAGTCTCTGTGTATCTAGAAAGGAAGTGATTGTAATGCCTGTAGGGGCGTGACAGCAGTGCTATGCTCTCCTATCATGGCACTACTGCTGTTATAACTCAGAATACTAGTTGCTCACTCCATGTGCTCACACTTTCGTGGAACCAAAATATATGTGACTCATAATTGCTCTCTATAAGCTGTAAATATTTTACATCTGGGACATATGTTAGATGATATACTGTCTTGCGAAATACTGTGAAAGCAGCCCCTTTCGCACATTTCAGGTCAGATATACTTATGTAATATGCATTTAAAAAGTGACATACTCTTTATGTATATATCACATGCACATCTTTTCCACATGGGCAGTCTTATGATATTTTTCTTTTGCACTTCTTTAATTTTGAATTTCTTTCATTTGTAATCACGTGTACCATAAACACAAAAAGGGGAAGCTGTTTTCTGAGATCTTTGTTCATTCAGCAATACCGATATCAGGACAGTCAGAGTCCTGGCTCTTGCACAGTGCTCTCAACTCTTCCCCCTTTCCTGTAGCTTTATAATGGGCTCGTCCGTGATCTGATCACATGATGCTGTAATGTAACATGCTGTTTGGACTAATGCAGTATTTTCTTGCACTGGATTGGCACTCTTTTCTATAACTTTAGGTGCCAGTGCACAGCATTGGACCAATCAGATCTTTATAAACAGACACATTTTTGTGCACATTTAATTGTTTGATGTGGTTATATGTGTGCATTTTTGTCAATATAGTTTCAAAAATTGGAGTCTGTATTAACTTGGTTAGATAATATGGAGAAAAACTCTAATTTCGTAGATCCAAGGGGCAGAGTTAAGGTGTTCAGAGCCTTCTCTCTGAATTACCTGACTTTAATTTAACATAGGTTTTGGTCAGTATTATATGTGGCGGCCCTAGCTTCTATATAGTTACAGAAAAATAGAGATCTCTTTATGTAGAGAGAGAGAGAATGAGAGAGGATGTTCCCCAGAGATGGTTAAAATTCCACTTGCTGACTATTGGCTGGGCGAGGAGGAAGTTATTTTGCAGCTTTCATGTCATGAGACATTTGGATTTTCCATATGTGAGTTGCGATGCAGTGCAGTCCGCCCAAGTCTGCAGAGAGCCAGCCTGAAACAACGGCCTTGAGAGGTTTAAATTGCCTTGAATGTAAATGTCAGTGTTGTTTACTTCACTGCTGATCATTTGAGCATAAACAATAGTGGGACTGTGGGTGGAGCTGTGCTATATTGTGTGGGCTCTGCATAGCCACGCCCCTTCTGCACCCATTCTGAGCTCTTTTCAGACCTGTTCCATGTGATTCTATAATGTCAAAGAAACCCAAAGCAACTGTGACACCATTTTAACCAGTAGGATTTCAGTGTGTGAATAAGAGCAGACCAACTGCATGATGGTTGGCTGAGTTACCACCAAGGTCATAACCCCAACACGCATCTCTCTCTGATGTCGACATCTCACCAGTGTTAGCGTAACTGCTTTGAAGTCAAACTCTTAAATCTGCTACTAGAATAATGGGGCCATGCAAGTATCAGCTGGATAGAAAACACCTCTTCAGGGAGGACTGCTAGTGGCATGGAGAGACTTTCATCTCCAGCTTGCTGCTCGGCATCCAGTCCTGGTAAGCAGTGACCAAAAATGGTTTCTCTTTGATGGCTGTTCAGTGTGAAACGAATTGTTGATTTTAGACCAGTTTCTAGTGGGCAGGTGACCACATCAAACAATCCCCAGCATGCGTGGCCTGCTTGTTGGCAGTCACAGTAGAGAGCCCCAGGACTGAATGGGCTATGAGAATTGAACAACTAGCTCACTCCTTGAAGGGATCCCCCCAGGTGTGGATTGAGGCCCATTCATGGGGAACGCCCGAACTGCCATTGACCGTGCTGTTCCTGTTGTGGAGATGGAATGACCCGAGCTGCCAATAAAACACCTGTCAGCAGCATGAACATTTAGAAGAAATAAACCCCAAATAGGCAATTCTCAGGTCTCCCTGTGGCGCTGCCCGCTGGCCATTAACATTGCATTCAGATTCACGGAGTAGGACATCTCTGGCACTCTCTCTGTTCTTCTCAGAGCTGAGTTAAAGTCAGGCCTCGCCTGTGAGTTGAATAGAAAGGTTTCTTTTTGCTTTTTAAAAAAATGTTCCCCCCCCCAAGCTATTCAGAGCAAGTTCATCCCAAGTCATGGCTTCTTCAACCACGCACCCTGGAGGGGTCAGGAATGTAATGACCCACCAGTTCCCCATGTTTCTTTATTCATTTTCTCTTGATTTCTGCTCCCTATCTTCTGGCTATGCGGGGGGAGAGGCCACGGTGGACCAGTTCTGACCCACAACTTTGTTTTCTCACTTACACAGGTTGGATCAGCACTTGACCCATCAGATTGCTCTCTCCATCCATCCAATTTTGTAAAGGTCTCTGTAGAGTGGCCCATGTTGAAGAGATCAGCTAGCAGCCTGTTCCCCACAGGGGACCTCACTTCTCGGGCCAGATTCTCAGTGGGTGTAAATCAGTGTAACTGTCGTGTATATATCGCTTTATACCTAGTTATCTTTGGTTGTGTTGTATGTATGCTATCAGGTGGTAGCTGACCACAGGATGAGCATGGTCAGTGCCCTTTCCTTTGGGCCCAATCCTGTGATATGCTGAGTCTTGCCTGAGTGGTGTTGTGCCCCTCCTACTTCCAGTGAGGCAAATGGGAATTGAAGGTGCTGAGCACTGAGCAGGATTGGACCCTTTCTCATCACCCTCTTCATCCCTTCCCTCTTCTCATTCATCTGCAATTCTAAGGCCAGGTCACTTCTGGATCATGGGATCATCCTGTCCAAAGCAATTAACAGATGGCAAGATTTTAACATACCCCCCTTCTAATCCGCCTCCTGGGTGTTTAAAAAACATGTCGTTCAGAATTAGGCAAAAGAAAATTCGCAGGGTGTCTTTTTTTAAACCTACTTTGATTTCAGAACAGCAATAATACTTGATAATACCCTGCCCTGATACAGCACCTTTTGTCTGTGGTTCTCTTAGCTCTTTACAAACAGCTGTATTAAAAATTCCCAAGTCTGTTTGAATTAATGATTTCATTTGTGAATTTCCAGCAGAAGACTCTGCCATTTCCCCACTGACTTTTGAGGTGAATGGTGTCATTCAAAACCCAGCGACCTGTAGATGTGCAGCAAAGGCTTGGGGTTTTGAAGTTGAGTGGTGATTCTGTGACCTTGGGGGGGAAAAAAAATCACAGCTGTCTGTCTATTATCTTTCCTCCTTATCGAGCTGATCTCCGAGGTGCTGAGTGCCCTCCATGCCGACTGACACCAATAACAGTTGGAGGGTGCTTGGGAGCTCACTGGATTGGGCACGATGTGTCTATTTAATCTGTCTACACACTGGTAAAGACTCTGCCTTCCTCTCTGAGGACTGATGCACTCAGCATACACGCTGAGCATACTGGGAGGAGTTGGGGTGCTCAGGCACCTATGTGGTTCAGCACCGTTTCCTTCCCTGCTTTGCAGTCATCAAGGTCATTGGAAAGACAGAAGGAAACTGATGACTCTCCGGGGGGCCAGTGTCAGTCACAATTAGCTTTGTTTTGCACTTAATTATTTTCAAGGGCTTTGGCACCAGCTATGGGCCCTGAGAGCCCTCACTCCAGCCTTGCCTTCAGCGGGACACTCTCTGACGTGAGCCTGTTGCCACAGGAATGAACAGAAGGTCAAAGCAAACAAAAGTACCCCCTTGCTGTCGGGGAAAGGAAGGCTGTGTGTTCTGGAGTGACTGGAGATTGATTCTTGTTGGTAGGCTCTGCTGATGAGTTCAGATGTGGCCTGTGATCCAGCTGCATCTCTACAGTCATACCTCCCGCCTATCTAGCCAGAACGAAGGCCATCCCAGAGCATCCACCGGTGTCCCCCGGTGGGGAGTCGACAGAGCCATGCTGTACCATCATTGCTTCCACTTCTAAGATGGAAGCAATGATGGTACAGCATGGCTCTGTCAACGCTCCTCAATCCTGACCTGCCTCCTCCTGCCCTGCTGTTCTAGTCCTGGGCTCCCCCACACTGTCTGCTGCTGCTCCCCAGTCCTGACCTGCAGCTCCCACTGCTGTGCCAGGCCTTGGCTTCCCTTAAGCAGAAATTGGCAATAGACTCAATTGCTTGGAGGCTTTGTGGTGTGTCCAGGGAGTTAAACTGGAACCAGCCAAATCTCCTCCTGAGGCAGGGTTTGAACACCAGCCCTGGCTATGGCACTACATCTGCCACCCAGCCCCTCAGGATCATTCCTTCCTTTATCTTCCCTTTCTCTTTCCAGAGAGCTCTCCAGCCTCTCTCCACCCAGCACCTGGTGCCAGAGAAACCCGCTCGGTGTCCTGCCGGTGTCACAATACGTCTTCTTTAGAGGCGGGCTGCAGCTGCAGCTCCTGCTGGGGAGGGGCCCGGGCAAGGCCTGGACTGCCATTTCCAATAGCGTGAGCCACCATTTCAGCCTGACAGGCTGGGCTGTGGGCACCCCTGCTGCTCCGACTGCCCCTGCCCATCTCCTGTTGCCTTTTGTGCAGGGTGTGAAAAGCTGTGATTAGCTGCGCCTTGCCTGTTATTACATTGATCTATTATTTAGCGTGAGATGCGATGAATATTTGATAGGGCTCAGAGCCTGGCTGGGGGGAGAGGGCCAGCTTGCTGAAAGGAAGAATTATGGATTAGGTTCTTGTGCCACAGCGGGAGGTGGGATGCACGGAACTGTGCTTCACTTTTTAACCCTTGCCTGCCCAGAGCAGCACAGGCCTTTTGGATGTTCCGGCAGTTGCATGCCCCTGCGGCTGCTCGGCCCGGTCAATGGCAGTCCCCTCTCTCTGGGCCAGTGAGCTCTTAAAAGAGGGAGAGATTCCTGCGATGCGGGCATGAGGCGACAGCAGCTGGAGGTGGTTACAGTTAGGTGGTGACAGCGGGGCTCCTGCCTCTCTCTGTGAGGTAGGTGGGTGTTGATTAGACTTCAGACTAGTAGATCTTAATACCATCCCAGTAGGGACCGCTGCAGGGAGAGGGATGAGATGGGATCTGTTGGACCTTTCCCTTCTCAGCCGGCTTATTCCACACAGATAACAAATGCTGGCATGTTTATGACTTATAACAAGCTCCCCTTTCCTCCTCACGAAACAGCCAAAAAAATGAGGAGAGTTTTACCCTTTGTTCTGTCCCTGCTTTCGATCTCTGGCTCCCCAGTCCCTAGGATGATCTCTGGCTCCTGCGTCCCCTTCACAGCGGGATAGTTCTGGCCTGTAGATTGCTTTCATAGTGTCCATCAGCACCAAATCTGCAGCCAAAGGGGACGTTGTTGTTGTTGTCTCTTTAGTGTGCGTGTACGGGAGGGAGAGAGCGTTTCTTGCTGACAAAAGTGCCAGATTGAGTGCCCCAGCGAGGGAAGCTCTCTGTTTATCTTCAGGACACGTAGAGGTTGGCCAGCAACAGTGTAAACTCCCCGCAGTGACGGGCCTCAGTCCTGACATGAAGGGCCCACCTGTGCTTCTGACAGTAAAGTTCAGTCTCCCTGGACCATGCAGTCTTTGGCCTCTCTGCTCGCTTGCCAATTAGTGTCACTGCAGCAAGGCTTTCTGCTGGGCGGCTGCTCCTCTGCTAGGAACTAAACCCAGGCCCTGTGTCTCTTGGAGGGAAATGTTCAAGGGGTGGCTCCCTGTCAGAATCTGACACCGTCCATGGCAAATCACTGGCCGTTCCCTTTTCCTTTCTGCTTTAGAAGCCATACAATGTTTTCCTTCTGCTGAGAGCTGTCTCAGCCCCATATCAGCCAGGGAGGTTCAGGAAGGTGCTTTTCTGTCAAACCTGCTTCACTCAGCGCTGTGCAAATGTCCCGCACAGCACAGCTGATTTAGGGGAGATCCTCCACCCCAGGAAAGAGCCCCCCTTACAGCCAAACATCTTGGGCAAGGGAAAGGAACCTGCAGCATTGGCTGCACTGGCAGAGTGCAGTAACAGGACAGCCTCTCTGCTGGCATCTTAGCCCTCATCTCCTCTGGCACTTTCCAATCATTGCACCAGTGGTGGTAGCTGTAGTGACACACAAGTGTAAACAGGGTTTGGGAATTTCATCACCACGATTCCACATTGATAAGAGCACCTGTGCTCTGTCTTGTCCATTCTACACTGGTTTATGCCCTCCATTGCTAGCACTAGTGGAGGTGGGCCAGTGATAGCCTAGGGGTTAAAAACATTGCAGATTCCCTGTTGTACCCATGCAGGACACACACACGCACGGGATGTGCTGCATTTCCTAAGGGGATTCCTACGTACCATTATATCTCTGAGATGTGACTGATCTGGTCAGTACTTGGATGGCTGAGCACCAATTGTAGCTTGGATGCTGTAGGGTGTAGTGTGGGTGACCCAGTAGGAGGTATTCTTCCCTCAGGGTCTGTACTGAGCCAGCGCCCAGTGTGGTGGTAGGGTTGCTGTGCTCCTGGAAGCGTTGTTGTTTGTTTGTGTTACCGAAGTGGCTAGGAGCACTAGTCACAGACCAAGAACCCATTGTGGTAGGCACTGTGTCAACACAGAACAAAAAGATGGCCCCTGTTCCAAGGAGCTTACAGTCTGAGCATAAGACATGAGACAACAGATGGATACAGGCAGATGGAGGAGTGTCGTCTTTTGGAGGACACGTAAAACTCGGAGACCCATTAAATATCCATGCCACTTTTGGCAAGAGTAAGAGTGTTGATTTTTTTGTCCTAGCCAAATTGCAATTAAATAATTGCTCTGGCATCCCAAACATCCCCCACTCACCCGGTAATTTCAATAGAGAACTTATCCTTCACTTCCTCTGCCAACAAATGCTGGAGAGTGTGGCTGGTGCAGAGTGATTGCCATATTGCACCCGAGAGCTGGCTACAGCTAGGGCCGTGCAAAGTATTACCTCTACACTGGGTTGTAAAGAGCTTGGGCATCCAATTCTATAAATTGGAAATTAACTTTGGAGGGTTCAGATCCAGGTTCTAACATTGTGGCTGATCCTTATATTTTTCATTGGGCAAATCAAATCCAGGCACCTCTGAAATGTGGTGATCTAGATCCAAGCTTTGCGTCTCAGACCCATCTCTAATATTACTATAGTATAAACTTGTTATAATAATTATCCACATCTCCTTGGGTCTCTGAGGTTCCCAGTGACCATAGCCTGGAGATCCATTCCTAGTCAGAACGGATCCATCGCTAAGTTTGCACCAGGCTGGTCTGAAACTCTCTCTCTTTTTAATTAAGAAAATCTTTTGGTGCCAAGTTCTTGGTTTGTGCGTCTGCGGCAGCGGCGCAGCTGGGCGCCACTATGGCCTGTTGGTGTGACGCCACATCTCTGGTTTCAGTTGTCTTTGGAGAAGCAGAATAAATAACAGGGTGTCTGATTTTCACTTGGTTGCATATCCACACCCAAAATCGCCACATTTTGCAGATGAAACTTTCGCACCCTGCTTGTAACGGCTCCAGTGACTGTGTCACAGCTGGAGCTGGGAAAAGCGCCGAAGAGTGAGACACACGGGGATTCACACCATCACGTCAGGAGATGGGTACGTGAAGGCGAGTTAGACAAGCTGAGAGGTTGAAGAGATCTTATGCAAGACACATTCATACAGCAACACCCTGGGGTGTGTCCAGCTCTCCTCCTTGACTCTGACCACACACACACAGAACAACTATAGGTCAGTCTGTGTGCATCCCGGCATCTGCAAAGCTAGGCATATGTGACCATGTGAGTATCCCCGGTAAAATAGCTGTCTAGGGTATTCTCAAGAGTGAATTCCATACAGTGATTTTATAGGAGCTGTCAGAGGGTCTGTTGGTTGTTCAAAGGTGGTACAGTACCTGACACACTTCTCAGGGAGCCTCTAGTGGGACCTGGGGGATGCGTAAGCTACTTTCCATGGGAAGCCCACATCTCCCATGGATGTCAGTGTCAGACCCGAGTATGATGACCCAGGTCAGGCCTTCAAACACTTCCCCAGCTAAGTGAGTAGCTCCCTGGGGAGTTCTGTCACCTTCTGCAGAGCTTAAGCTTTCATTTAAAAAAATATTTTAACCAAGATTTGGGTAAATGGCTACAGTTTGTGGGTGGCTGCATTATTGGTGCCCAGCCTGAGACTCTTAGAAAGCTGATTAACATCACAGTTATATCCAGTTCCCAGCTATTTATTCCTTTCATTGTCGGGGGGGGGAGTGGTTTGGGGGAGCAGGGGCATGGCCTTTGTGTTTGCAGGCCGGTAGTGCCACTAGAATGTTTCCTGCTGACTAGTGAGCTTAGTCCTCGGGCGGAGGCATGAGGGGACGTTTTCCAGCCCTGTCCCAGGTGATGAAGTGCTGGTCAGTACCTCTGGGCAGGTGCACTGTCTGGTTTGCCCCTTTCTGCATTTAGTGGGGACAGGACCTGAGAGACCTGATGACGTCATTTGTGGAGGTGAGATGTAGGCAGGAAAATTGGCACTCCCCCATTTGGGATATTCTGAGGATAACTGACAAGCTTGGCTCCCCTAGAGGAACTGCCAGCTCTTTACAGTGAGCAGCCAAGGGCATCAAGATCCTCACCACCTCCTCCGCCTACCTCTTTTAGAGCTTGTGTTCTGCTGAGGTCCAGGCTGGAGTCCTTTCTGATCAGCGACTGCCATGGGTAGCATGCCAGTGCCACAACAGTACTCAGCTTTATGTAATCCAGCCTCTCTCATGCAAACTCTGTACGCTTTCTGGAGTTAAATGCAATAGGGACAGAAGGAGAGACGTTAACAGGCAGTGATGTGGGAGGCAATAAATGCTTCACAAATGAGATGAGAAGTTGAGGAAGCAAAGAGCTAATGCAGAGGAGGTGTCCTTGCACTAGCTGTGGGGCGGGTATGTGGGGCATAGCGAAGAGCGCAGAGAGAGTCGGGAGGGCAGTAGAGAGAACATTAGGCTGCAGCAAAGTCCATGTAGGGCTAGGAGGAATTGTTGAGTGAGGCTGTCTGATTCAAGCAGGAGATGGTGGTACCATGGATGGTACCTGAGTTGATTGGGTGTTCATTACAGATTCAGAGGTGTCTGGGGATCGAATACCCTGAGCAGAAGATGTGCCAAGCACTGAAATCTTGGTACCAGTGAAATGAGGGAAGATTCTGCCAAGCCCAGGAGAAGCCCGGACTTCCAAAGAGACTGGTCACCCTGTCTCAACCAACCCCCCTCCCCTAGTTCCATGATAGCTACGTTCTAGCGAACCTTCCTGCTGTAAATCCACTGGAGTGATTCCTCCAGGGGGCACCTGCCCAGGTTCACAGCAACTGCCCCACTACTGCGGGAATCCCACACCAACCCAATGGCCCATCCGCCTGTCCACCCTTGGGCTTTTCTGTTGCTGTCTTTCTTCACTTGGGGCAGCAGGTGGCACATGTAGGGCCCTCCACAGAAGGGGATGAGTCTGCCCAAGTGGCTGGCTGAGGCTGTTCAAACATGATTGGAAGTGATAGAGCGCTGGAAAAGTGCCTGGCTTTAGGGCACGTGAAGCTATTTCCTGTCGCCCTCAGTGCGGAACAGAGAGATGCGGCTGCTGCGGGTTACGGAACAGTGGAGCAGCGCCATGGAGCCTGAAACCTTGGGTAAACTTTATTAATGCTTTTCGCTTCCGCGGTTGGCACTTTCTCTCTCCTCTTTTCTTCCTTTAATTCATGGTGGCTGCTTACACAGCCGCTCCCTGAGCAAAGTAAATGCTCCTCCTGGTTATGCAATGGATTTCATACAACAGGGGAGAGCCCCCCTGGTTGACATCTGGATAAATTAACAAGTGAAACGAGTCGGGCACCCCAGACTAATCCGGAGTGGAAATCCATGGAAATCCCAAACCAGTGAAGCAGTTTGAGTGGTTGGCTCTATCTGATAAGGCCAGGCCCAGCACTGGGTGAGCAGGAATGAGGGGCATTGGCAGTGCTGTGCGGGAGCCCAGGACTGGGAGAGCAGGGGAGGTCAGGAGAGAAGTGCATTTGGAGGCTGCTGGGCTGAGAAACTGGCACAGTCCCTCTCTATCTCAAGCCTGTGGGACCATGCTCATTTTGCAGATATGATTAAAGTAACCAAATCGGCCTTTCCAAGCTCTGCCCATTCACACAGTGAGCATGAAAATTCATGATCAGCCACAAAGCCAAAGGGAACAGGCGGACATTGGGATGTGAGCCTTTCAGAGGAGAACTGTGTTAATTCTGCAAGTGCCAGCCCAAGCCAATCCACTGATCTCCAGGGAGGACTCTAGGCTGAGAGATTCTCCCTTGGGAACTTGTCGTCCGTGATTCCAGAGAGCCTGCACCTGATGTGCAGTGATCGGGTATTCAGTGCAGAGAGCGATGGGTGCAGGTCTGACCCCAGCCTTGTAGCCTCTGCCAGTCTACAGCACACTGCAAAACACAGCACTGCTGACCTCAGAGAACTCGGACGTTTTTTCTTGCTTTTTACTTTCATTGTTCCTCCCGTTCTTGGAATTGAAGAAGGCCACACTGCCAGTGGAGAACCTGACCAGCCAGTCCAGTATTGGGAGCCCTGCAGACAAAGTGGTTCCCAAGTTCAGAATCAGGATACTCGGCTGCACAGGACCCTGTAGAGCAGCGGCTCTCAGACTGAGAGACCTAATTTCTTTCACCTAAAACTTAGAAGTCCTTGGCATGCTACCTTGGTCATGGTAATCAGTGCAGTGAGAATGGATTCTGAGCACGACCCTGTACGTCAAACTAACCTGCCTACTGTCTGCCTGCAGCCTGCTACCACCAGTGCTACGTGGCCCAGGGTGTGAGAACCGCTGTGGTAGAGCAATCTGTCTAGTTTGGTCATTCCAGGACTAGGGCATTTGTAGTATTTCCTGGTCAAGGACCTCTTTAAGTCAAAGTGCTGAGACTCTGTGACCTTCATTGATCCTGGCTGCGCAACGAGCTCCAGGCCCAGGAGAAAGCTTCTTGAACCAGTTCTGTGCTCACACCTGTAGAAAGATTCCTGTCTGCAACGAATTCACACGGAGGCAATGGGGACATCTTAACACCCGGGCTATTAGATCAATCTTCGTTTTAACTCTGCATGAAATGAGCTTGTGGTGACCTCAGTCTCTTTTCTACTAGGCATTTAACTGCCCAGCACACCTGTGTGGAATGAGTTCTGCTAGGTCTCAGCCTGGATCTCCCATCCCAGGTGTAATTCTGGGAAAAGAAGCCCTCCCTCTTCTTCCCCTTCTCCCCCTCCCCGCCCCCCAAAGCAGAAGAGAGGGGTAGAGTTGCACCGATGTTTCACCTCAGAGGTGTTTCCATTTCAGCAGGTGAACGTGCACTGAGCCAGACAGCATCTGCAAAGTGTTGAGAGATCCCAGAATGAGAAGTGCCTGATAAACATTCATTCATTCAAGGGGAAAAATCCAGACAGGTGTAATGCTTTTCCTACAAGATCAAGTCACCTCGACACAGAAACTACATTTCCGTTAAGTTAAAAAACATGTTGTTTGTGAGGAAATAATCTCGCAACTTCAGCTCCGTCTGGTTCATGGGAGGAGATCGTGTGTGTGTTGCGGGGCGGGGGGGAGGGAGGATGGCGAGTAAAGCGGACAGGGCCTGAGAATAGGGGAAGTGTAGGTCCTCTCTACTACATCAGCAACCCGACACAGGTCAGTAGGTCAGCCGTACCCCTCCCAGAAGACAGAGGCACCATGCCTTTGGTAGGCTGGCCACTGAATGGGGAGGGAGCATGGAGCAAAGGAAGGAGATCTGCAGCAAGAACACATTAGCAAAGAGAGAGGCCCCAGTCCCACAGGTCCCCTCGGCGCTCTGTAGTCGTGATGCCAGTTCCTTGTTCAAAGCAGGAATCTCTTGATTTGCAGGAACAGGACTGAGCACAGAACTGGGTTAGGAAACCTTCTCCTGAGCCAGGCGCTCAGTCCCATCTGCACCGCTTCTCTCACTGAACAATGGGGAGGAGGCTGATCAGAAGCTGCATTTTACATGCGATTCCCTTGGTAAGCAGCAGCCATGGGAAAGGGAAAACAGCAAGAGCGCATGACAGTTTAATGGAGTTTTTAGAAAAATATTCGATGATGCCACCTTCTTCCGCAGCTGCTCAGCCCCGTCTTTCAGCCGGAAAAAAGGAAAATCAATTTCAACTGATTTTCATCACTTCTTTGAACCATCTGCCAGTTTTCCCCCATTATTATTTTTAAATCCACACCTGCAGCCAGGCCACCTTGGGCTGCGATCTCTTCAGATACCTCAGGCTCATGGCAGGGGCCGGTGGGAGATCGTCAAGGAAAGTAGAGCTGCTGCAGGCAGCAGTGGTGGCGATTCAGTAGGTGGCGCTCTGCCCTTTGAGTCGCTCCTGAGCCAGTGCATATGGGGCACCCTGCTTTGGTGCTAAGTGCTGATAAGTCGTGATCAGTAATATTTCCAGTGTCGCCCCTTGTACATTTGCAGTATGGGTAACTGCATTCTGCTTCCTTAAACTCTCCCTGCTACTTGAATTTGATTAGCTGCTTCCCTTCCTTCCCCTAAATTGCAGTGTAGTGTTGCTGGGTGCTGCTAAGCAGCTGCTCCATCCCAGCCTGGAGGTGGGCGATGTGAAGTGATCCTTGGGTGGATATAGACTGTAATCCTGTAACATGCTGGGAGCCTTGAGAGAGGTTGTATATCTATCAGATCACCATGACAGCGGCATTTCCAGCCCGGGGTGTTAGTGTGCCATACAGGGAGAGAGATCTCCATTAGGTTTCCTTCCTCCTTGCTGGAGTCGCAATGCACCGAGGTTTACACATGTGCCTTGGACAGTTCTTTGCTCTGCTTGGAGAAGAGGGAGCCGGTGTGGATGTTAACAACTGCCAGGGATCATTGCCATCCTCAGTAATGTTATTGACAACACCATCAATGTGCATGGCGCTTGACACACACACACACAGGGGCCTGGTTCTCCTCTCTTGCCAAGTAAATCAGGAGTAGCTCCACTGAAATTGGTGGATTTACATCAGAGTAAACCTGGTGTAAACGTGAGGAGTCGGGGCCAGTGGTCCGTGCTCCAGCAGCTCCTCAAAAGGATTTAGGTGCCTAACCCCCATTGATTTCAAAGGGAGTTAGGAGCCTAAATACCTTTGAGGATCTGCACATTACAGTCTAAGGAGAGTTTAGGATCACACGTAGCGCTGCTCTTGCACCTTCCATCTGAGGATCTCAAAGCACTTTATAAACATTAATTAATTAAGTCTCACACCCCCTCTGAGGTTGAGTGTATTATTATCCCCATTTTGCAGATGGCAAAGTGACTTGCCCAAGGTCACATGCTGAGGCTGTGGTAGAGCTGGGAAAGTCCCTAGGCTTAGTAACAAGACCAGCTCGGAGGAAGAGCTCTAGGTTTGTGATTGTTGACGGAGTGTCAGTGGTTGGTTCAGGAGTCCCTTGGAGGAAGGTTCCTCAAAGTGAAGGAGCAGGATATACTCTAAAATGGAGAAATCTACACGGGATTGCTCTAGTACAGGGGCAGTCTGCCCCTTCCCTACAGGCTCCTGTTTGTTGCTGTTGTCACAACTCAGAGTGATGTCATAATTAAAAATGATTAATTTTTTCCAGGCAGGTTTTGTCATCCAGCCAGTTGCCCTGGTTACAGCACTAAGTCTGTTTTTAACTTGACACACTTGTATCTTTCTCAGCTCTTTAATTGTGTTGTCGTCCAAACGACCAAGAAAGTGAGCCAGGGACTGGCGTTTGGGATGCAGAGATGGCAACCTGGAGATGAGGACACAGATCATGGAGGTGGGGGTGCGGATGGTGGAGACCGAGGGCTGGGGAAGGCGACACATGGTGGAGATGGTGATCTGGGGATGAGGCCATGCGATTGTGGAGACAGCAATCTGGGGTTGCGGCTCAGAATCAGAGCAGGATTCATAGATTCATAGATTATAGGACTGGAAGGGACCTCGAGAGGTCATCGAGTCCAGTCCCCTGCCCGCATGGCAGGACCAAATACTGTCTAGACCATCCCTGATAGACATTTATCTAACCTACTCTTAAATATCTCCAGAGATGGAGATTCCACAACCTCCCTAGGCAATTTGTTCCAGTGTTTAACCACCCTGACAGTTAGGAACTTTTTCCTAATGTCCAACCTAGACCTCCCTTGCTGCAGTTTAAACCCATTGTTTCTGGTTCTAACCTTAGAGGATAAGGTGAATAAGTTCTCTCCCTCCTCCTTATGACACCCTTTTAAATACCTGAAAACTGCTATCATGTCCCCTCTCAGTCTTCTCTTTTCCAAACTAAACAAACCCAGTTCTTTCAGCCTTCCTTCATAGGTCATGTTCTCAGGACCTTTAATCATTCTTGTTGCTCTTCTTTGGACCCTTTCCAATTTCTCCACATCTTTTTTAAAATGCGGCGCCCAGAACTGGACACAATACTCCAGCTGAGGCCTAACCAGAGCAGAGTAGAGCGGAAGAATGACTTCTCGTGTCTTGCTCACAACACACCTGTTAATGCATCCCAGAATCATGTTTGCTTTTTTTGCAACAGCATCACACTGTTGACTCATATTTAGCTTGTGGTCCACTATAACCCCTAGATCCCTTTCTGCCGTACTCCTTCCTAGACAGTCTTTTCCCATTCTGTATGTGTGAAATTGATTTTTCCTTCCTAAGTGGAGCACTTTGCATTTGTCTTTGTTAAACTTCATCCTGTTTAACTCAGACCATTTCTCCAATTTGTCCAGATCATTTTGAATTATGACCCTATCCTCCAAAGTAGTTGCAATCCCTCCCAGTTTGGTATCATCCGCAAACTTAATAAGCGTACTTTCTATGCCAATATCTAAGTCATTGATGAAGATATTGAACAGAGGATAAGGGTTCTCAAGTGTCAGTCGGGGCCTGACGGAATGAACTAGAGCCAGCGCACCACTCAGAGGCAGAGGGACCCAGAAGGGCTCGATTGTGATGCTGATGATGATTTTGTTGTTGTAACTTTTTCTTCTTGGTGGAAATCAGCAGAATTAACCATCTGCCCAAATTTGCCTCGGCCCCTCTCCTCCTGGCACACTGCCCGCTTCTGGATCGAGCATTTTACTGCCTCTCAGTGCATCTCTGAATGGCTAGTTGGCTGGCTGCCCTAGGTTCCCATATGAAATGAGTTTTACTGGGTCTCAGCCCCTCCAAGTGCCTGCCTGGGAGTCCTACAAGCATGAATCGCACTGGGTCCCATCTCCTAGAGTGTGTTTGTTGCTAAGTATTTTTGTACTTCCAGGGCTTGGCAGACACCCCTGCCCCAGGAAAGGAGCTACGTTGCTGCTTGTGCTCACTCACGGCTCTCTCCCAGGAATCGGGGACACGTATTGCCTGTGCTCAGTACTCTGCTGTCCTAATTGCTCCCTCCCTCTCCTTGCTTCTGTAGTTTTCCAATGGGCACCAGTCTCCTTGGGCAGCAATTACCTGTGGAATTTTATTTGGAAAGAACATTGCTGGCTTCACATGACAGCCGCGCAAAGCAAAACAGCGTTTTAAGATGAGTCGGTGCTGTTCTCATGGCTGTGAGACGCTAATAGCTCTGCCTGGAGACAGGCAAAGAAAGGACTGGCGCTAAGCAAGCTTCCCGCTACAGCTGTGTTAATGCACCACAATCCTGACCTGAACGCTGCACCCTCAGCCCCACTGCTCCAGTCCTGGGCTCCCTACACAGCTCTGCCAGTGCCTCTCAGCTCTGCCCTTCGACTGCCTGCTGGTCTAGTCCTGGGCTGCCTGCACAGCTCTGCCGGTGCCCCTCAGCCCTGCCGTTCGACTGCCCGCTGCTATGGTCTTGTGGTCTCCGCACAGCTGTGCCAGTGCCACTCAGCCCTGCCCTTCGACTGCCCACTGCTCCAGCCCTGGGCTCCCCGCACAGCTCTGCCCTTCGACTGTTTGCTGCTCCAATTCTGGGCTCCCACCACAGCTCTGCCATGCCCCTCAGCTCTACCCTACCCTACCCTTCGACTGCCTGCTGCTCCAATCTTGGGTTCCTCGCACAGCTCTGCCAGTGCCCCTCAGCCCTGCCCTTCGACTGCCCGCTGCTCCGGTCCTGGGCTCCCTGCACAGCTCTACTGGTGCCACCCAGCCCTGCCCTTCAACTGACCGCTGCTCCAGTCCTGGACTCCCCCCTGCACAGCTCTGCCAGCCAGCAGCCCTGCTCTTTGACTGTTTGCTGCCAATTCTGGGCTCCCATCATAGCTCTGCCAGTGCCACTCAGCCCTACCCTACCCTACCCTTCGACTTCCCACTGCTCCCCGTACAGCTCTGCTGGTACCTCTCAGCTCTGCCCTTCGACTGCCTGCTGCTTCAGTCCTGGCCTCCCCGCACAGCTCTGCCCCGTCACTCAGCCCTGCCCTTCAACTGCCCGCTGCTCCAGTCCTGAGCTCCCCGTACAGCTGTGCCAGTGCCACTCAGCCCTGCCCTTCAACTGCCCACTGCTCTTGTCCTCTGGTCCCCACACAGCTCTGTCAGGACCTCTCAGTCCTGCCCTTCGACTGCCCACTTCTCCAGTCCTGGGCTTTTCGCACAGCTCTGCCCCATCACTCAGCCCTGCCCTTCGACTGCCCGCTGCTCTGGTCCTGGGCTCCCCGCACAGCTCTGCCCCTGCCACTCTATCCTGACCTACAGCCCCTCCCCCACCACTATTCCTGCCCTAAGCTGAATCTGCCAACTGCATCGGGTTTTGTTTTTTTTTAAATATGGACTCTACTTTGAGCCTGCTACACTCCTCCTCTTTTGTGCCCTGTGCCAAGCCATGCCTGCAGGGCTCAGAGGCAGGCGTGTGTTCACCCCCGAGATTGTACTACAGACTTTTCTGAGGTTTTAAGCTAAAAGCCAGGACCAAGATTTTGAAAATCTCTGAGGGCTCATGGGCAGCCTCTTGTTTGGATTCCCAGCCTTGCTCCAAGCTCAGTGCTCAGGAATCCAGCAAACAGCGGCAGTCTGTACTGGGAAGGGGCCAGAGCTGTCCTATGAGCCTGGGTGGGAGGAGGAGTAATGAGGAACAGGAAACTTTATGCTTAGCCAAAGGAGGAGGGTGTAATGAGCCCTTGGCCAAAATGCTGGCATATCCTGGGCACAGCCCAGTCCCGAGCGCTCTGGCAGTGCAGGTGGCATGACATACCTAGCCGTTTGCCGGTGACCCGGGTCATCATCCCCCTCAATTGACCAAAGGAGCAGCATGGAGTGGGGGTTGCATGGTCCCAACTCCCTGCTGCCTGGGGAACTTGGCGTGGGCGGGGCTGAAGGAAGGAAACAAAAGGGCAGCATTGTCCAGACTCATGAAATCTGCTGTGTCAACTGGGGTGTGCTAGCCAGGCTCTTTCACTGGGCCTGTGACAGGGGCTGAATTTCTCCGAGCCCCTCAGATAGCCCCAGACCAAGCCATGATCTCTGAATCCATTCATTTAATTGATTGTGCATCAACAGTGCCTACTCAATGCAGGGAGAGCGCCCATGCTTGATAGCTATTGACAAATCTGCTGGCTGGAAGGATCAGGCGGGGGACACTCTTAAAGGATCCATGTCTCTTCCTGCTCCTGGTGCCAGAGCCCTCATGCTTCCAGCTTGGCATCATGGGGGAAGTATTAGCTGGGGAAATGGCTGGGGGTTCTTAGGTGACTGCAGCAGGATGGGCTGGGCAGGTTCATGGCTGCAGAGTTGGAGGGGAAGAAGAGGATGTGGGACTAGTTCTGGCTGTGGATGCCAATAAGAGCAGACCAGCAGAGAGCAGCCCACTGGACCCAGACACATGGCAGAATTGTCAATTTTACCGAATCTTTGCTTTTATAACTTTCACATTTACTCCATATACGCTGAGCTTCTGACCTGAGATCCTCTCAAACTAACATACATATTGGTACGTAGTGGAATGGGTGTGTGGGTGTGTATGTGTAAAAAATAACATTCAACAAAACTGTGTTAAAAGAATGTTAGTTAAGGTTACAAAATCAAGCACTCAAAAATATGGAATTGCCAGAATTAAGGTTGCCCGTGTACCCTTAACTCTGCCCCTTGTTCATATACTATAGTCTTTATTTACATGATCATGTTCTATTTTTTCCACAGGATCCCAATGTTTTTACCCTCCTCATGCAATGAGTGGCCCTTTACCTTCTTTCTTACACACCATCCACACACAATCTGATTATTCATTTCTCGTGGGCTTTTCTCTGGAGCTCAGCACTCTAATATCTGAGGGCCTCACAAACATTAATGAATTTATTTTCCCGGCTCTTGTGTGTGATAGAAAAGTGTGATTATCATTCCCCCCCCTTTCTAGCTGGGAAACTGAGATACAGAGACTGGGGCTAGAATTTGTAGACATGCTCCCTAATTTTGGTTGCCTCGATGGCTAGGTACCCAGTTTGAGATGCTATCCCCTGCCTCATTCATTGCACACCTTCCAATATCTGCAACAAAGGAGGCGAGGTCCTGCGGGAAAAGAGCGTGTAATCATGTGATTAAAGACTGTATCATAAAGCCAACACAAGGGGGGCACTCTCACGCTTTCCTATTTCCCAGCTCTTAAGCGCTTGACTTTATCGCCTTAATAATAGACTTTGAACATAGTTTTGTTGTATGTAATTATTGCTGCCAGCAATGGGCATTAAGGCCCAGATAAGTATGTAGACTCTGCCTCCCAAACTCTCCCCATGTCTGTCTGCACTAATGGATGTGCTCTAGAATTCTAGAAGTCATGCAGTGAGTGCCCCCCCCCCACGCACCTGATCTATCCTTTTTTATCTACTCTTTTTGCCCCTTCTTTATGGCAAGGCATAGCGTCCTGATATGGGGGCAGGACGCCATCTGGGGCAGGCATCACAGTGCCCCGTGGATGTGCATGCACAGGATTCTTCTCTGAGGGTGGTGCCATGGCCGAAAGGGCCTGCACTTAGAGAACTGGAGCGAAAGGAGAGGGCAGCTGTACCATGAAACCGTTATTGTCCTCTCCGGACTGCCCGGAGACGGGGAAAGCATTAGGCACGCTGGGTTACCGAAATACAAATGGCACTGTCCCCTGTGCAAGACTGCATGGGGGAGGGGAGGGAGCCTGCTTTAGTGGAAGTGCGGGGAGCCGGACCTAATACCGAAATGCATCCCAGGAACAAACTGAGCCTTTGAAAGTGCTCACGGCTCCAGGGCAGGTGGGAGCTTTCTGTTCCTACAGGAGCGTCTCTTTGTAGAAGCTGGAGGGGGAGTGAGGGAGAAGGGAGCTGCCAAGCACAGTAACTCAGGATTACTGCCACCTCACAGGAGCCTAGTTCTGCACTGCCAAGTTTTCAGGCTCGGGGGGGCCCAGGGTTGAATAGCTGGGGTGGGAGAGGCTGCAGTGAGATTGAGGGGCATTGGCAGGGCTGTGTGGGCAGCCCATGACAGATCTAGCAGCAGCTGTGTGGATGAATGCTAGGGAATTCAGTGAGATCACTGTTCATTTCACTGACGTGTTCAAGCCGTGTTTCGAGAAGGAAGAGGTGACCTCCTGTGCCAGTCTTTCAAACCAACTCTGAACACCAGCTGCACGGCTGGCATCCCCTAGAAGATCGTTCAAGATCCACAGACGACCTATGTAACATGAGGAGCCAAGCATAGGACTTCCCACCTCTGGGAACAGAGCCCAAGGAGCAGCGGCAGTAGCTTAGCCAGGCAAATTCCCTCCAGTCGAGGACAGTGGGACACACACTCAGGCCAATACACTGTGTCCTGAGGACTGGCCGGCTTCACCCCGTGCTCAGTGCATAGTGATGGGTATGTTTCCACACTCCATGCAGTGCCCGGCTGCATCAGTTTGTGACCTTGCACGCACCAGGCTCATCAGCTGGTCACACAGATGGGGCATCAAGAACAGCTTGTGGGAGAAGCAAGGTCTTCTGGCGGAAGCACAGTAGTGGGTGCCAGGTAGCCTGGACTCCACTCCCAGCTCTGCTGCTGACTCGCTCTGGGATCCTGGGCAAGTCATTTCCCCGCTTGGTGCCTCTGCCTCCCCTCCTCACCCTCCACCCCAGGATATTGCGAGGTTTAACTAAAGCCTGGAGAGCGCCTTAGATAGCAGTGCGAACTATGGTGCTTTTGATTTGGTTATAATCTGCCGCTTCAAACACTAGATCTCTGACCAGTCAGCTGAAGAATCATAGAACTGGAAGGGACCTCGAGAGGTCATCTAGTCCAGTCCCCTGCACTCAAGGCAGTACTAAGTATTATCTAGACCATCCCTGACAGGTGTTTGTCAAACCTGCTCTTAAAAATCCCCAATGATGGAGATTCCACAGCCTCCATAGGCCATTTATTCCAGTGCTTAACCATCCTGACAGGAAGTTTTTCCTAATGTTCAACCTAAACCGCCCTTGCTGCAATTTAAGCCTATTGCTTCTTGTCCTATCCTCAGAGGTTAAGAAGAACAATTTTTCTCCCTCCTCCTTGTAACAATCTCTTATGTACTTGAAAACTGCTATCATGTCCCCTCTCTGTCTTCTCTTTTCCAGACTAAACAAGCCCAATTTTTTCAATCTTTCCTCATAGGTCATGTTTTCTAGATCTTTAATAATTTTTGTTGCTCTTCTCTGGATTTTCTCCTATTTCTCCACATATTTCCTGAAATGTGGTGCCCAGAACTGGACACAATACTCCAGTTGAGGCCTAATCAGTGCGGAATAGAGTAAAAGAATTACTTCCCATGTCTTGCTTACAATACTCCTGCGAATACATCCCAGAATGATGTTTGCTTTTTTTGCAACAGTGTTACACTGTTGACTCCTATTTAGCTTGTGATCCACTATGACACCCAGATTCCTTTCCGCAGTACTCCTTCCTAGGCAGTCATTTCTCATTTTGTATGTGTGCAACTGATTGTTCCTTCCTAAGTGGAATACTTTGCATTTGTCCTTATCGAATTTCATCCTATTTACTTCATACCATTTCTCCAGTTTGTCCAGATCATTTTGAATTTTAATCGTATCCTCCAAAGCACTTGCAACCCCTCCAAACTTGGTATCGTCCGCAAACTTTATAAGTGTACTCTCTATCCCATTACCTAAATCACTGATGAAGATATTGAACAGAACCGATCCCTGTGGAACCCCACTCGTTGTGCCCTTCCAGCATGGCTGTGAGCCACTGATAACTACTCTCTGGGAACGATTTTCCAACCAGTTATGCACCCACCTTATAATAGCTCCATCTAGGCTGTATTTCCCTAGTTTGTTTATGAGAAGGTCATGCGAGACACTATCAAAAGCCTTATTAAAGTCACGTTATACCACATCTACCGCTTTCCCCCTATCTACAAGGCTTGTTACCCTGTCAAAGAAAGCTATCATGTTGGTTTGACACCATTTGTTCTTGACAATTCCATGCTGACGGTTATTTATCACCTTATTATCTTCTAGGTGTTTGCAAATTGATTGCTTAATTATTTGCTCCATTATCTTTCAGGGTACAGAAGTTAAGCTGACTGGTCTATAATTCTCCAGGTTGTCCTTATTTCCCTTTTTATAGATGGGCAGTATATTTGCCCTTTTCCAGTCTTCTGGAATGTCTCCCGTCTTCCATGACTTTTCAAAGATAATTGCTAATGGCTCAGATATCTCCTCAGTCAGCTTCTTGAGTATTCTAGGATGCATTTCATCAGGCCCTGGTGATTTGAAGACATCTAACTTGTCTAAGTAATTTTTGACTTGTTCTTTCCCTATTTTAGACTCTGATCCTACCTCTTTTTCACTGGCATTCACTGACGTCACAAACCTTCTTGGTGAAAACCGAAACAAAGTCGTCATTAAGCACCTCTGCCATTTCCACATTTTCTGTTGTTTTCCCCCCTCATTGAGTAACGGGCCTACTCTGTCCTTGGTCTTCCTCTTGCTTCTAATGTATTTGTAGAATGTTTTCTTGTTTCCTTTTATGTCCCTAGCTAGTTTGATCTCATTTTGTGCCTTGGCTTTTCTAATTTTGTCCCTACATACTTGTATTATTTGTTTATATTCATCCTTTGTAATTTGACAGAGTTTCCACTTTTTGTAGGACTCTTTTTTTAGTTTCAGATCATTGAAGATCTCCTTGTTAAGCCAGGGTGGTCTCTTGCCGTACTTCCTATCTTTCCTACGCAGTGGGATAGTTTGCTCTTGTGCCCTTAATAATGTCTCTTTGAAAAACTGCCAACTGTCTTCAATTGTTTTTCCCCTTAGACTTGCTTCCCATGGGATTTTACTACCAACTCCCTGAGTTTGCTGAAGTCTGCCTTCTTGAAATCCATTGTCTTTATTGTGCTGTTCTCCCTCCTACCATTCCTTAGAATCATGAACTCTACCATTTCATGATCTCTTTCACCCAAGTTGTCTTCCCCTTTCAAATTCTCAACCAGTTTCTCCCTATTTGTCAAAATCAAATCTAGAATAGCCTCCCCCCAGTAGCTTTCTCCATCTTCTGAAATAAAAAATTGTCTCCAATTCATTCCAAGAACTTGTTGGACAATCTGTGCCCTGCTGTGTTATTTTCCCAACAGATGTCTAGGTAGTTGAAGTCCTCCCTCCATCCCCACCAAGTCCTGTGATTTGAATGATTTTGTTAGTTATTTAAAAAAAGCCTCATCCACCTCTTCTTCCAGGTTTGGTGGTCTGTAGTAGACCCCTACCATGACATCACCCTTGTTTTTACGCCTTTTATCCGTACCCAGAGACTTTCAACAAGTCTGTTTCTTATTTCTATCTCAACCTCAGTCCAAGTGTATACATTTTTAATATATAAGGCAACACCTCCTACCTTTTTTCCCTGCCTATCCTTCCTGAGCAAGCTGTGTCCTTCTATAACAATATTCCAGTCATGCATATTATCCCACCAAGTCTCTGTGATGCTAACTGTGTCATAGTTGTGTTTATTTACTAGCATTTTGAGTTCTTACTGCTTCTTCCCCATACTTCTCGCATTACTATACAGCAGGGCCAGCTCTAGCTTTTTTGCTGCCCCAAGCAGCAAAAAAAAAGCGCTGCCCCCCAGCCCCCCCCGCCGAGCGCCGCGCCGACCCCCCGCCGAGTGCCGCCAGAACCCCCCCCAGAGCGGCGCCCCCCGCGCCGACCCCCCGCCGAGCGCTGGAGCCCACCCCCCCCCCCCCGCGCCAAGCGCCGCCGGAACCCCCCCCCCGAGTGCCGAGCCCCGCGACGCTGAGCACCGCGCCACCGGAGCCCGCCCCCTGCCAAGCGCCGCCGGAACCCCCTCCAGGGCCGCGCCCGTGACGCACCCCCACCGAACGCCGAGCTGCCCCCCCGCCGAGCGCCGCCGGAACACGCCCCCCACCGAGCGCCGCCGGAACCCCCTTCCAGTGCCGCGCCCGCGCCGCCCCCTCGCCGAGTCCTGCACAACCGGAGCCCGCCCCCCCAGCACCGCGCCGCCGGAGCGGCCCCCCCCCCCCCCCGCGGAATGCTGCACCACGCTCCCCCCGCCGCCCCTTACCAGGTGCCGCCCCAAGCATGTGCTTGGGTGCCTGGTGCCTGGTGCCTGGAGCAGGCCCTGCTATACAGACATCTAAGAAGCAGTTGCATCACCTCAGTTAGGGAAGAGAAGTGAGAAAGGAGAGGGGAGCAGTGCTGACACATTCTGGGCAGTAGAGGGCAATAGAAATGTGCTTTCCTTTGATGTGTCCTTGGGAGCAGATATATTTTACACAGCCTGGTTTGTGGGTGGAGCTGGGGGAGTCCATGCTGCAGGGTTAGAAGCGCTGAGGCTGTTATAACTCCTCTTAGATATTCCAACAAGGGGAACAATCAATGCCATGGTTTTGGTGATGTGGGCACCTGCCTTCTCTAGACCAGGCTGAGGCCTTGTCCATGTGGGGAATTTGACCAGTCTAGCTCTTCTGGAGTAACTATGAAATCACTTTTATTCTGGAGTAGTGTGTCCACACAGGCAGCTGTTCCAGACTAGCTTATTCTGCAATAGCTACATTGGTCAGTTTCCCCAGGTAGACAAGGCCTGAGATCCAGATCGCTCTTCACACAGTTCTTTCACTCAGCCATTCAATGAGAGTGACTTTCGCTCATTTGGAAGATGATGAAGTTCTGAGCAGTTCCACATTTGCATTCATGCCCGGGCAGCATACAGTGTCTCAGCTGGCATTTAGGTGTGTTCCTCTGGGGTGCAGTCATTTCACTCTGCACTGCAGCATCCTTGGGGACGCAGGAAGGGCTAGTCCTGTCTCTGAAGACAGGGCTGTTGCTTACCATGTGGAAAAGCATAACTGATGCTTCTCCCCAGTTCTGGGTCATGCATATCTCATCTAAGGGTGCAGTGAATGGAGCTGTAGAAAGCACACCCATAATGCCTCAGCAATGTTATCATTTCCTTTTTGGCTTAAAAAAAATCCAAGGAAATGAAATACAAACTGCGTTAATGCAACATTGTGATGGTCGATGTAAACACAAAGTGGTTCAAAGAAAAGCCAAAGTTCAGGTTCTCCTAGGAATGTCTATTTATAGCTCTTCGCGCTGGCGTGGTTTTGGGGCTTCCCAATTTGACTGTTAACCCTTATGGTCCTGGATAATCCTGAGGTGTTTTGCACCTGCAGGGTGGCCAGTTTCCTGAGAGGTGAGGTGTTGGGGATCCTGTGCCAAGGAGGGGGAGGAGTTTGTGGCTGAGAGAAGGGAGGGCCCTGCTCAGCATGCTAAGGTGGAGCGTGTCCTACACTGTGATGCCTCCCGTCCAAGCCAGCCTAGCCCTGCTTTTCCTCGCCTCACTCCCTCTGAGGAACCTGCATGGGGCAGGCAACTCACAGCAGGGGCATGCTAGCCTAGAGCCAGGGCATTGTCCTTTGCATGGGAAAGAGTCTGAAGAGCAGAAGGCTCTGCTTACCTGGGGAGGGGGCAGAAGGGCACTCTTGATGCTAGTAGGGAGGAGGGGGCATAGGAGAGGCTAGGGCGTTGGATGGGGGTAACATTTGCAACAGGGAAGGAGGAGAGATGGATCTGGGGCTGGAGCAGGATGTCGTGAAGGAGAGAGACTAGAACAAGTTATCACAGGTCACTGATCTCTTCCTGAAGCTCTAAGGGTTAAATGTACTTTGTCCAGCATGTTCACTGTGGCCGAATTAATGCTACTCTGGGAATATGATCTCCTACATCAGCACAGGACTTTGTAGCTGGTTACTACCATGCACTTTCTATATTTTGGTGCTTTATAGTGAGTATTGATGGGCCAGAGGACTTCACAGGGGACAGTTCAGCTGGGCTAGAACCTTTTATCTCTACTTTGTCCTCTTAATGGTCCAAACTGGAATGGGTACCATAGATACAGAATACAACAGAGATGGCCTTTGGGAGCCACTTACCAGTGATAACCTCCTACAAAGTCCCCAGGAGTTTGGGATGGAGCCGAGTGGGGTACACTCACTGGTGTTTTCTGTAGCTGAGACAATTATTGATCCCTTTCGCATGATTCCTTTGCCCTGCCCCGCCCCTCCCCTCCCCAGGGGAAAGACTAGAGGAGTCACATAGTTTTTCTGGGGTTAATCTGATTGGCAGATCTCTTACCGATGGGGATCACTGTATGGGAAGTTTCTTCAGTGGGGGGATGGGCAATGGAGTAACAAGGTGAATAAAGTCTTTAAGGATAGAGATGTAGCAACAGCCTTCTCTTCGCTGCTGTGTTCAGCCCTGCACCCCACGAGCTCTGCCTTGCTCTCTCCTTCCCCTCCACGTTAACCTGTTCCTCTTCTCTTCAAAAGGGGCTGACACCCTGAGCGAGACGAGCTCCATCAGCCTGGAGGCCACGACCGATAGCAGAGAGACTTCGGTGGCCACCTCCATCCTGTCCCCCTTCGCAGCTGGCCGCGGGCGGGATGAACTGGACAATCGCAGCGAACATAGCTACAGCGAGTCAGGGGCCAGTGGCTCCTCCTTCGAGGAGCTGGATCTGGAAGGCAATGGCGATGGGTCGGCAGGGCAGCCTTCTGACCTGGGCTATGCCGAGGAGCAGGAGACCACAAAGGCCAAGTGGGCTAAAGAGCCCACTGCTCTGGAGAAAGAGAGGGGTGAAGAATAAACCAGAGTCCTTCCAGCTTCCTCCCCTTTAATCGGAAGGAACTGATCTGTCCTGTTTTCTTTCTCGCTAGCCAAGAGATTTCAGTCACTGATTCCTATTGAGCCCCTCTCCCCATCCTCTGAAGACAGATGTTCCAATTGTTATAAAGAAGGACAGCTACTCCAAGGGGGAGCGTAGCTAGGAACTGTTCTCCAGGAGCCTTTCACCCTCTTGTGTGCTGTAGCAGTGAGCTGGGGGTGTAGTCTGTTTGATGAGCAGTGAAATGTACTTCCAGGCTGGGTGTGTATAAATGCGTGGTGAGCTCTCTGCATGAGGTAGGTGTGTGTGTGTGTGTGTGCGTGTGAGAGAGAGTAACACATGTTCTCCCTCTGCCTGTCTCCCCATCTCCTCAAGGCAGCCTGGTTCTCCACCATATAGACACACATTGACTGGCACCAAAGAGCAGACAGTGGTTTTATTCTATGTGAAAAGGAAATATACAATGTAAAATCGTCCTCCTTAAACGGATGTTATGCTTTTGGGATCTGTAATAAAGCAAATGCTTTTCCTCTGAGGTGTGAGGGCTCAAGGGGAGGGTCATTGTGATTCTGTCCTTTAATGCGTTGGCTCGTCTGTTACCCCACCCCTTGGAGAGCTGAACAAGCCACACTCTTGGCACTTGGGCTGTTTCCAAGTGATCCGAGTTTGAAGTTTCTTAGCGACTTGCCTGGGCTGTGTGAAATGCAGTGGGGGCCATGTCATGCAGACCTTGGTAAGCAGATATCCCTGTCACTGAAATCACCATCATTGCTGGCACTCGGCCTCCTGCATAGCAGTTTGAACAGAGAGGCCAGTGAAAAGTGAAGTGAAAGGGCCATGGAGACCGAACTCCCTAAGGGCCAGAAATGCTCCTTCCAGGTCGGGGAAAGGCATATTGGCAGAGGCAGCAAAGGAAAGCCAGCACTGCTGCCCCTGTGCCATAGTAGAGAACTTCAGGGTCTAGGGTTGCCGGTCTGACTCCAGCACCCTTAAAAGTCACTTCGAATAAAGCCTCTCCATTTGTCACTCAAATCCTCATCTCCAAGCGTGAAGTCTGATCCAGTCAGCTGCCTGTTCCCACCTCCTCCTTTCCCACCCTGTTTCCAGCCAGACCATGTCCTGGGCTTGACATTGCTAAAGACACTCTTTCATCATCTATTGCAGCCTCCTTGAGTATTTTCAATGGACATATTCCTTTGTGGAGGGGATTGGGGTGGGCAGGGAGCTGGTCCGTGTTATTCTTTGTAACAGATTTGGCAAACAAAGTCCTTTCCTGGTTTAGGTTACAGATTCCTGGGTGTTGTGTTGTGCTGCGCTATAGAAGTGTCTGTGCAGGAGGGGCGGCTGGATGTGGTAGAGCAGAGGTCATGCAATGGCATCTGTCACAAGGTGCCTCCTGCATGAAACGCCCTCCTGCAGCAAGTCAAAGCACAATCTGACTCAGTTTCCCTCCTTCAGAATCCCCAGAAATAGTCCAAACAGTCTTCTGAGGACCAATGGCTGTGGTGGAGTTAATTGATTAAAAAAGAAAGCCCTGTGTGCAGATACCCTAACAAAACCAGTCCCAACACCAAGTCCCACAACCATAGTTCAGACAGTACATCAAGCAGGGCTCTGGTGTTCCTTGCCTTGCCCCAGCTCTCCGGTACGGCTCCTTCCTCCCTTGCCATGCCGCAGCTCTCTGATACGGCTCCTTCATGCCTCGCCACACGCCGGCTCTCCAATATGGCTCGAGCATTCCTCACCATGCCTCATTCTCAGCCTGGCCTGGCTTACAGCAGGTATCTCAAGCTACTGGTCTCAACCTTCAGCCCTCTCCTTTCTTCTCTGGCCATGGTGTTCTGGCTCTGGCTCAGCCCCTCCACAGGCTCCCTGCTAATTCCTCCCTCTTTCCAGGGACAGCCTGCAGGGAGCCTCTCTGTGGCTTTCCCCAAAGACCTCTTCCTGTCTCCTCACTCCCAGGTCTTTCTCTCACCAGGTCTCCTCCCCTCAGAGTCTCACTGGTTCTTTATAGCCCTCAGGTGCTGCCTCCCCCCCCTTAATTGGTCAAACTGGGAGCATCTGTTCTGGCACAAGAAGCTGGACCTACTTCAATCTCAGGGGACAGCACGCCCATGCTGGATCTGTATCACAGCTAGTGCAAGGGCAGGAAGCCAGGAGACTTAGTGCAGCTGGGGCTAAGTGCTGGTGGTTCTCAGATGCCGTAGCATGGTGGCACAGATGGGAAGTATTCGGTGCAGCCCAGGGGCTGCAGGAATATCTCAGCATTGCAGATTCTTAGGTGCTATAGTTAAGGGGAGCTGGTGTCCGAGTGCTGGAGATTCCTGGATGCTGTTATTGCTCTACTTTGGTCTCATTAGATTTTCCTTGATGATGTGTTGTAGCAGATACAGTGTCTGATAACAGCTGAGAGTTGTACTATTCATTCTGCCCTTGTGCTAGCTGCAAAACCCTCAATCTTAGAGTCCTCATGGTGGAGTGGAGACTCCATGAGGCCCATCTGTTGCTGGTGACATAACCTGTAGATTGGATTGAGTCTAACGCATCTGCCTCAAGGATCTAAAATGAAGCGCTGGCCCAGATCCGTCCCTGGTGTAAGTCTCCTGAAGCCCATGGAGATACAGTGGAGATGGCTTGGAGTCTGGGATCCATGAGAGAAGAGCTGTGAGTTTTCAGAGCTTTATGGCCGTCTCTTAGTGAAGGCACTGAGAGCAGGGAGGGAGAGAGGAGGGGGTTTGAAAGGATTGATCTTCCCCACAGTGCTTCTGCTCCCTTTGCTCACGTCCTGCCTGCGAGGGTCTTGGATCAATGTCTGGCTCGGCGTTTGTTAATGGACCTGGATCCATACTGCGTGAATGGAGTTCAGCACTCAGCAGTGCATCAGGCTTGCCTTGTTCCTCTGCATCGACTCAGACTGGGGGGAAATCAGTGGGGATGCAATTATGAGAGCCATCCCCCTTGCCCTGGCGGGTCTGCCTGGCAGCTCTGCTCCCTTGCCCAGCCCTCTCCATTGCATCTTGACTCTCCTCTGTGCTCTTGCTGCTGCATCTAAAGCCTAGTTTGTCACCACTGTAAATCTATCCCAGTGCTTGAGGTGCGTATCAGAGCTAGGGCTCAACACGGGCAGCAGGCAGCACCTTGCTTTGGGAGGATGCTTTGCCTGCCCCCTCCCACAAAGGTCATAGCATCTAGAAACTGGAGCAGACACATCCTCTGAATATAGACAGTTGGCTAGGGATTAATCCCTTGGGTTGGGGCTTAGGGTTTTCCTAAGTGGCATCACCAGGCACAATGCCCCAGCTACTGGTGGCAGGTCCTAGGGCTTATAGGACCACCTGGATCTCACTGCAGCTTGCTGTACTCAGTTGGTTCCCTGTGACATAGCAATGGCTGATGGTGCCCCTGGATTTACTTGAACATCACCAGCTGCTGCTGCTTGGCATGCAGTGGTGTCCCCTGGGCCTCAGTTGGGGCATCAAAGAGCAGATCCTCAGTGCTGCCAGCTCCGAGGGAAGATTTTACTCATGAAGCATCAGCCATTTCCAAAGACTGAGAGAGCAAGTGTGTGTGTATCTGTGTGTACCTGTCTTTGCCTATATGCAGATGTGTGTGCATGTCTGGGTGTACACGTGCACGTCTGGGTGTACAAGTGCATGTCTGGGTGCCTGTATGCAGGTGTGTCTGTATGTGCACCTGTATGCAGGAGTGTGTGCATGTAGGGGTGTACACATGTATGTCTGGGTGCCTGTATGCAGGCATGTGTGCATGTCTGGGTGTACATGTGTATATCTGGGTACCTGTATGCAGGTGTGTGTGCATGTCTGTGTGTATAGGTGTGTGTCTGTGTGTGCTTGAATGCAGGGTTGTGTAGCTGTTTCTCTGGGTCTGTGAGGGCATGTACATGTGCAGAGGAAGGAGCAGCAGGAGTGTCGATAGAAAATGCCCGGTGCTTCCCCCCCAGATTTTGCTGACATATGGAAATATTATCCCCTCTCTGCAGCACTGTTATATTGTATTTTAAAGAAAAAAGTAATTCTGCTCCATTTCACAGTAACTGCTGCTTTTTTGTGAATCCTGCTGTGAGGGGGGATGAGCTGTCAGTGCTGGGGCTTTCCATTTGCCATTTAAAAACAAATCCCACATTGTTCGAATTTATTGCTTTAAAATTGTGTGTGTGTGTCTGTGTTCAGCCCTCCCTAGATGCATGGCCATTGTGTGTGTGTGTACACACCCCTCCCTGTATGCATGGACTCTGTGTGTGTGTGTGTGTGTGTGTGTGTGTCCCTCCCTATATGCACAGACTCTGTGTATATGTATGTCTGTGTACACCCTTCCCTATATGCATGGACTCTGTGTGAGTGTGTAGACATCCTTCCCTATACATGGAAATTGTGTGTGTGTGTGTGTACATGCCCCTCCCTATATGCAAAGAGTGTGTGTGTGTGTGTGTGTGTGTGTGTGTGTGTGTACCCCTCCTGTATGCATGGACATTGTGTGTGTGTGTGTGTGTGTGTGTGTGTACACACCCCTACCTATATGCATGGACTCTGTGTGTATATGTGTGTCTGTGCACACCTCTCTCTATAGGCACGGACACTGTGTATGTGTGTATGCACCCCTCTCTATATACATGGATTCTGTGCATGCACATACGCGTGCAAGGACTCCTGTGTGTGTGTGTAAGGGCACTGTGTGGGGGCATGGTAGGGTGACCGGACAGCAAGTGTGAAAAATCGGGACAGGGGGTGGCGGGTAATAGGGTCCTATATAAGAAAAAGACCCAAAAATCAGGACTGTCCCTATAAAATCGGGACATCTGGTCACCCTAGGGCATGGACACACATCCCCGGCTGTGGGAGTGGATGGCTGAGTATGTGTAGATGGGTGGGTGTGCGTGGCCAGGAGTTTGGGTGTGCATGAGTCTGGGCGTGGGAGCTGTTGGGCGTGTGCCTGGAATGGTGCAGGTGGGTATAAGTGTTTGCCCATCCATGCGGCTGGGTCCATGTGTCAGGCAAAGCAGGGCTGAACCTCTGTGCTGAGGCATCTCCCATTTGGCCAGGCTGCGTGTGAGCAGTATGAGAGGAGCTGCCCTGTTGCTGCAGGGTATCAGGAATCATGAGTGAGATGGGGGGCATTGTCCGCATGGCATGCTGGCATGGACCCCTGGGGCGTTCTCCTCTGGCAGCCCATGGCCTCCAGGATTCATTTGTAGACAGTGGGCACAGTCACCACCCTCTCACTGCAGCCCCAACGCTTTCACTGGGGTTTAAAACACGAAGGCCAATGAGTGGAGCCATCAGCCGTCCCCAGCGAGGGGCCAAACAGTGCTGGACTCCAGGCACCATTCCCTGGCTCTGAACCGCCTTCCCCCCAGACCAGGTTTAAGAGGGGTAGGCGGAGACACTCAGTCCCTCCTAATACCACCCCTTCCCCTGGACCAGGCAAACCTGCCTCTTTTGGGATAGAGCACAGGCACCTGAAGGGGATTAGAGGGCCAGTCCCCTAATACAGTGGTTTTCAAACTTTTTTTCTGGGCACCCAGTTGAAGAAAATTGTTGATTCCAGCAACGCAACGGAGCTGGGGATGAGGGGTTTGGAGTGTGGAAGGGGCTCAGGGCTGGGGCAGAGGGTGAGGGCTGCAACATGGGGCTGGGAATGAGGGGTTTAGGTGTGGGAGGGGGCTGTGGGCTGGGGCAGGGGGTTGGGGTGCAGGAGGAGGTCAGGGCTCTGGGCTGGGGCTGCAGGGTCTGGGGTGGGGCTGGGGATGAGGGGCTTGGGGTGCAGGAAGGGGTTCCAGTTTTGGGGGGGGCTCAGGGCTGGGGTGCGGGGTTGGGGCACGGAATTACCTCTGGCAGCTCCCGGTCAGCGGTACAGCCGGGGTACAGAGGCAGGCTTCCCATCTCTCCTGGCACCGCGGACCGCCCTACTCCCTGGAAGCAGCCGTCAGCAGGTCTGGCTCCTAGGTCCGTCCCCACCCGGCCAATGGGAGTTGGGGAAGGTGGTGCCTGCGGGCGAGAGCCACGTGTAGAGCCCTGTGGCCCCCCTGCTTAGGAGCCGGACTGGCTGCTGTCTGCTTCCAGGGTGCAGCACGGTGTCAGAACAGGTAGGCACTAGCCTACCTTAGCTGGGCAGCATCGCCAACGGGACTTTTAATATCCCAGTCAGCGGTGCTGACCAGAGCCGCTAGAGTCTCTGGGTGCTGAGCAAGGCGACCCAGCACCTTACTGGGTCGTGACCCAAACTTTGAAAAGCACTGCCCTAATAAAACCACTGCTGGCTGTGCGAGCAGCCCCACCCTGCTGGAGAGGGAAGTGAGGGCTCCCTGATCCACTGGGTCTGAATGGAAAGAAAAGAAGAGAACTCCTTCCGGTACATCCTCACATCCCTTGGAACCATCAGCCATGGTGACAGCCCAGCGTAGCATTACCCATGATGTCAGAGGCCTCCATGTGGCTAGAGAGGGGTAAATTCCCTGGGCAAAGCTGTTCGGTCCACACATTCCTCCCAACCCTCCATCTCTCTGTCTAATGCAGTTGTCCAGAGCACACCCCTCCCTGCTGGATGGCAGGTCTGGATTGTTAGCTCCCTGCAGCTGCCCGCAATGGGTGGCTGAGCCCCTGTGAACATGTGTTCCTCGGAAACCTTGGAGTTAGCTGTGACTCCTGATGACTCCAGGCCACATCTGCCTCTGGCTCCAGAGCACCGTTCTGCCTGCTGGGGAGTGAGGCGGAGGAGGCATTGTGAAAAGCCGGGTAATTCATTTTGTTGCAGTCTGCTCTAAGGTGGTCTTGTGGTGCTGTGCATGACACGGCAGCTCCTTCTCCAGGACTGCGGTGATGGGGAGTGCGGAAGGTGGGAGCTACATGCGCTAGCAGCTAATGCATTAGCCTTTCCTGTCTGGCCTCAGGTTCTGGTTGGGCCCCAAGTAACACTAGGGTTACCATACGTCCTCTTTTTCCCGGACATGTCCGGCTTTTCGGCAGTCAAACCCCCGTCCGGGGGGAATTGCCAAAAAGCCGAACATGTCCAGGAAAATGGCGGCTCTGCTCCTCCCCTGACTCTTCGGCTCTGTTTAAGAGCTGAGTTGCCCGAGCGCTATGGGCTTCAGGCAGCCCCTGTGCCTCCAGACCCCAGCCGTCGGCCGGGCACTTCCCCTCCCAGGCTCCAGCGGCGCAGGGTCCGGAGGCACGGGGGCTGCCCAAAGCCCAAGCGCTACCGGCTTCACGGTTTGCCGGGCAGCCTTCAGACCCTGTGCCCCGGCTGGGCGCTTCCCCTCCCGGGCTCCAGCTGCGCTGGGGAAGCGCCGGCCGGGGGCACGGGGTCTGGGGACTGCCCGGCAAACCCTGAAGCCGGTAGCGCTGGGGCAGCCCTTTCCCCATGGCTGGGAGTGGGAGGGAGGAGGGGGCGGAGATAGGGCGGGGAAGGGGCGGAGTTGGGGCAGGTCTAGGGGTGGGGAAATGGGCGGGGCCAGGGCCCGTGGAGGGTCCTCTTTTTTTATTTATTAGATATGGTAACCCTAAGTAACACTGAATGGCTTGGACCCATCTTAGCCATAACTGAGGCACGATTGGCCACGGTGGCTGGTCTCTGTTTAGGAGAGACAAGTGCATGGGCTGAGCTGGATGGGAGCCCAGGTCTGGACTAGCAGGCAGTGCTGCTTTTCAGGGGAAGATGCAGTAAGGAATGTGTCACGGCACCACTGCCTGACTCTGCCATTGCTGCCTGTCTGGCCCCTTGGCAACACCAGAGCACAGTTCAGACCAAAGCGAACGCTGGGCTGTAACTGTGGGTGTCTCTCTACTTCGAAGCACCAATGGGGCCTGAAGCAAAGCAGGGCCAGGGAGAAAAGTCTGGGATTGCAGATCCTGCCAGCATGGGCTCGTTGCACTGAACTTTCAGGCAGAAAAGGCTGAGCACAAATAAAGGCCTCTGGGGTAACTCCATTGAAGCCAAGGGATTTGTATGAAGGAAGAATTTTGTCCCTGGCAGAAATAGCTTTGAGCTAAACAAATTGTCCCTGCAGGTGGCTTGTTTCTGTTAAACCCCACTGGGAGAGCTGCAAGGGCTCTCCTCTCTCTCCCCACCGCCTCCTGCAGTGGTGGGCCACCTCTAAATGGGGCCCAGACCCACCCCAGGGTCAGGCCTGGTCGCTGTGGTACCACCTGCTCCATGGTATGCCTGTTCTCTGGGAAAGGGGCATAGGCACTGGCCCCATCAGGAGCGAGGCAGACAGAGTCATGGAGGGAGCTGCCACTTCCACACTGGGGACCTTGGAACTCACTTCAGGTGGCCCCTAGTTTGGAGCTGAGATCTTTTCTGAATTGGACCCCTGTGACAGTGCAGGGCACTATAGGCAAGCCATGGGCGGAGGAGAAGGGAGCGGGTGTAAGAATGTCCTGGTTGAAGGTGTCATAAGTAGAGCCTGAACCGGTGAGCTTTGAAGACCCCTGAACTTTGGGGAAGTTCAGACCTGAGCACCTCCTTTGAACCTGTCTCCCCATCTCTGATCAGGCTGATTCAAATACCACTCTCCAAACACCACCACCCCACAGTGAACATGCTCAGTTCTGGATTGGCAACATCTCTCTTGTCCTAAGGAGAACAAAGGGTGAGTGGAGCAGTACAAATATGGCACTCTGAATGGCTCTCACAGAGGCCCAGATCTCTAGAGTGGCATGCAGTGCCCAGGCCAGTCCGGGTGAGCAGGCACATATGGATATGTGGGGGCACATATCCAGACTCACTCTTGCCTCAGATGGTGCACAGCTGTGAACCAGGCACATGTGGTTGGCACGCTCCCTTCTGCATGCCTGGCTTTGGAAATCTAGAGTTCCTTTTTCCCTTCTTTGACCGTGAAGCTCTGCAGGGAAGGCCTAGGGAGAATGACTTGGGTGTGTTTGATAAATAGGAAGAAAACAAAAGTTTCCACTGGCCAAGTCATTTAGATGGTCCACCTCTGGTCCGGTTAAAGGCCACATCTCACCAGCCTCCTTATTTGTGCGATCCGCACATGCCATTCGCTCCCACAGCCCCTTTTGGGCACTGGGAGGTGCAGCAGCGACAGGCTTTGCATGCCCCAAACTCATTTGTGTTCCTCTTGGGGGAATTCTGCGAATGTGAATTCTATGTAGGCTCCGAATTGATTGGACATGCGCAGTAGAACTGCCGGATGCCAAATCCACTTGCAATGCCTCTGGGAGCACAAATGAGCTTTCATTCAATCATTCACACACAGATGTTATGTAAATGGCTGCATGTGTGCAAATAGAGGCCAGGTTTTGGAAATGAGGTCCAAAAAGTAGCATGAGATGAGCGCCTTGAAGATCTAAGACAAGCGATTTTAGTGTGAGGGTTTGTCACGCGTGAAGATATTGACAGAGCTGTTAGAGGAATTTGCTTATTTTGGCCTGAAATGAAATCCTTGTTCTAGCTGTATTTAAGCATTGATTTTATATGTCTCAGGTTTAAATCCGTTGATGTACCAGGCTGGTTTAGATGTAGGTGTTGGGAAGGGAAAAGAATTTCCTTATTGAGATAAAATTTGTCCTTAATACTCTGTTCACACCGCAAAATCACTGTCCTAATTCTGGATAGAATACCGGCAGATGTGGTACCAAAATGGAAAATATAATGGCTGAGGCCTGGGTTCCTTGCCATGGATGATCGGGGGGCACTTTGGAAAGTTACAGTGGCTGTTTTGTATGACTGGTTTCTCTTGTGACTTGGATTTCTGGCATTGCAAGAGACTTGGGGCTTTTATTCTCCTACACCCCTGTAGGAAGCATAGGACAGCACACCACCAAGCTGCTTCCCTTCCCCCTGCTCTTGCAGCTAAATGTTTCCCATGGGACGCACTGTCTATTCCTGTGGAGCCATCTCTGCTGCACCTACTGGCCCCAGCTCCTCCCCCGCGGAGTCCGCTCTACACTCAGCTCCCGCCTTCCAGCCCAGGTGCAGTGTCACCCCCCATCCCTGATTGGGGACAAGGGTTGCTGGAAGCAGGGTGAGGCCAGTGGGGGGGAGCCCTGGTGCAGGACCTGGCCTCATGGCAGAGGCAAAGAGGAGCAGCACTGCCCAGTGTGCCCAGGCATGGGAGCATGGGAGAGGAGCAGGGCAAGGAAGGAGGAAACCAGACAGAAGAGGAGGGAGGGCAGAGAATGTGCAAGGGAATGGACGGGAGAGAAGCGGGGCTGGAGACAAGGAGACGAGATATCACAGGCTGGAAATATGCACAGAGAAGATGGGAAGCAGGCCGGGTGTTGGCACAGATCGATTTCTAGAAGGGTTGTGCTTAATGGAGTGGTCAGCAGTAGTGTTCCTCAAATTCTCTGCTCCACGGGGCCAGCTGCAAAGGGATAAGGACAAGCATCCACAACCAGCTCAAAGGATTCTGGGGCATGCTTGGGAACAACAGGAGACGATTCAAAGCCAGTGTTGACTAGGGATCCCATGTGGCTAGGCCTGGCCCGGACAGAGGAGGGATGGCCACCAGGAAGAGGGGAAGTTAAAGTATGGTCAAATGCTGCAGGCCAAAAGAACCACAGAGCGAGGTCAGCTGAAGAAGGGAGCTAGGAGACAAAGCCATAGAGAAAGCAAGGAGACCAGCCTGGCCTTTCCCTCACCAGTGCCCTGATCACTGCCATGCCTGCCCTGAGTGCCTTCAGATAGCACTGAGGTCCCCGGGAGCGGCGGGCATTGAGCACTTAGCGGGAGAAGCTCAGCAGCCAGGAGGGAGGATGGGTTAGTGGGTAGGGCCTCGGTCTTGGACTCCAGAATTCTGGCTTCATCTCCCAGTTCAGCCACAGCCCTCCTGTGTGAAGTTGGGCAAGTCACTTAAGCTACCCCATGTCTCAGTTTCCCCACGTGTAAATGGAGGCTAACCCCCCCCACACACACACACACACACAGGGGAGTTCTGAGGAATGACTATGCTAAGAAGCTGTAGTGATGAGGGCCAGATAACTAAAATAGAGAACTTTGCAGGACTTGGGCATCGCCTCTAGGTGACAATATTCAAAGGCATCTCCCATGCCTGTCGCTCCTTTTGCTGGGGAGGGGGCATTAGCGTCCCAGGTATGAAGGGGAACATGTGCCTCCTGTTTAGAAAAGGTCACAATTAATCCTCAACCGGTGATTGACATATGATAATTCATAAATATTTTGTGCTCTGAGTGATAAAATATTAAAGTCCTCCAGCTTGGAGGGAAGATATTTCTCTCCCCGTGTGTTTATCTTTGTTATTGAGCATTGCAAAACAACAAACCCCCCTGAAATATTCATGCACTGCTGAATTGCTGGTGGGCGCTGGGGCCTGACTGCAATTCGTAAAGGCACCTTGTCCTGCAGGCTGATGGAGGGTTGCATGAAAAGCAGCTGAAAATGGCATATTGGCTAGAAAGCGATGCCAAAGAAAGGAGGAGACGAGCAACACTGATCCTAGCAACATGTTGCCTTTCTACAGCAGCTTGTGATTGAGGCTCTCCAAGCACTTTATAGACATTGGGGAATTAACCCCATGACCCCCCCAGGAGGTAGCTCAGTGGCATGAGCCTCATTTTACAGACGTGAACACGGAGATACAGGGAGGAGAAGTGCTCTGTTTAAAAGATGCCCAGCACATCAGGCGCAGAGGCAGGAACAGAGGCCAGGAGTCTTGACGCCGAGTCCTGTGCTTGGACCCAGCCTTGTTCTTCAACGAAGGTCCTGATTGTATCCACCGTGGGTTGCGCCTGCACTGGGAGCCAGAGGATTTGAAGGTAGCCTCTATTGGTCTGCGCACATGCCCTGGCTCACTTTGTGCTTCTGATCAAGGGTGGGCGGATCGACCGCCTCTCCAGTTCCTTCTCACCGGCATGTAGTCCAGGTTCGAAGCTTTAGTGTCTGCAGCCTCAGCTTCGTTCTACTAAACAAGAGTCTTGTAGTTTGTAACTAGTTTAACAGTTTGACTAGTTTTCACCATTCAGCATTAATTAGTCTCCTGGGGCGACACACGCCCTCATACCCCTGTCGGATACTGGACTATGCCCAGGACTCCCTGCCTGCGAACCTTCTCGGTCAGTGATGTCCCCCTGGACTGCCTTGGGAAGCTCACGTCGCAGCAAGGAGCAGTATCCGCTGATTGTTCCCCAGCCATACCCAAGAAGGGTGGGCACTTCCCTCTGCAAATAGCTCATGGAGAAGGCCCCAATTGGACCCAGGCCTGATTCAACAAGGAGTGCGCCTTCTGCTGCAAAGCCCAGCTCTGGTCCGGGAGAATGGCACCCCCACAGACCCCACAGTGGGGTCTTGTTGGGAAGAACCCTCATAAGCATGGCTCTAAGTCTGCTTCAGAGAAGTTGGACTGACTGTAGGCAAGCCTACCATGAGGAACAAGCACCTCCTAAGTCCCAGAGGCGCAACAAGAAAGCCCATAAGCATTGGGCTCCATTGGTCCCAGACCGTGTTCCGTCGGTACTGTCATCCCCAGCACCTCCCAACCCCATGATCTGCCATCACCAGCAAAGTCTAATCACCGCCAACTTCCAATACCACCCTCCTCGCCAGCTCCAACGTCCCAGACAAGCAGAACCCCCCTCACACCGGGGAAAGCTGAATCTGTTGCTGCCCCACAGGACATTTTTGCTTTCCCAGATCCAGAATCCCCTCCTCCATTAGGGCCCCTCTGTTTCCAGAGAGATAATATCACCTCCAAGAAAATCACCTTCTGAAAGGCGCTGATCACCCTCCCACACACCGAATATACCTCCCCACTGACAGTACCATCACTGGAACTAGAACCAGCCTTCTCCTTTTGGAGAGATTCTGAGCCATCCGATGAACTGCTTTCCCCTTGCTCTATGTATCCTCCACTACCAAAAAGACCTGCACAAGTTTGGGACCAACCTCCACCTCATCTAACTTGGAGTCACTGGTACCCCATGCCATGGGGTCCCCCACGAACACCTACCAACCCCTCCTACTGGCTGTATTGGACACCTTGGGACCTTGCAGAGTTGATCTGATCTGCTAGGGAGTCACCCCTTGCCTCCCCTGTCGGGACGCCCCAGATCCGACAGAGGAGGAGAAGGAACATTACACTCCAGATCCGGTGGTTCCACCAGAACCAGCAAGACTGTCATTGTCATTCCTGGATGAAGCAGTGACTTCTACATCCCCTTCAGCCCCACCCCCTCCCCCTCCTGATGGCTTCAGGCAATCCCAGAACCTTCTCTGCAGAGTTGCTGGAGAGATTCAGATTCCCCTCGAGGAGATCCAAAACTCCCTCTGCAAACTCTTAGACATCTTGCATGCTTCCAGGCCACCAGAATAGCTCTCCCCATTAACGAAGCCATACTGGAGCCAGCTAGGACAGTTTGGCACATCCTTGCCACCTGCGCTCCTACCCCCAAAGGGGCAGAGAAGCGTTATTACATGCCTTCCAAGGGTGTGGAATTTTTATTTTCTCATCCCATTCCCAAGTCACTGGTGGTCCAAGTCACTTTTGAAATGGCTAGACAGCAATACTCTGGTCTACTCCTGCTGGCAAAGCAGGCAAACGCCTGGATCTGCTGGGAAGAAGGTCTTCTTATCATCCAGTCTCCAGTTCAGGAGAGCCAATTACCAGGCGCTACTGGCTAAATATCATTTCCTGAACCATGCCAAGTTTGCAGTGTTTACTGACAGACTTCCACAGCAGGACAAAGCTTGTTTTCAAGCTCTGTAGATGAAGGCAAACTGATAGCCAGGACTGCCATCCAGTCTGCTGCTGAGTCATGTGCAGGGAATCATGGCTCCATGCATCAGGGTTCCCTAGGGAGGTCCAGAATACCATCAAGAACCTCCCCTTCGATGAATCACTCCTCTGCAACCAGAAGACAGGCAAATCCGTCCGTACCCTGAAGGACTCCAGGGTGAGTGGAGGCTCGCTGGGATATACATGCCTGCCCCTAAGAGGAAGTTTTGCCACCCATCAGCCAAATCTAGATATATGGTCAGCAGTTCTTCCATCCTGTGAACCACCATGCAAGAGACAGAGGGGTCAAAAGTCCTGGTTCCTTACACCCTTTGCAACAGGCTCAGAATCTCATCTCAACCTTTGGCTCGACATTATTTTTGACATGGGCTCAAGAGCTATAAAATACTGAGCCCAACACCTCCTGACTCGCTCCCTCCCCCACCATTTCGCACTTTTTCAACAACTGGAGCGGGATAACAACAGACAAGTGGCTGCTGAACGTCATCCACTCTGGATATACATTACAGTTTGCAACCCTACCTCCTCCAAAACTCCTCTTCCTGCCACCTCTTTGGGGACCCCTCTCATGAGAGTATCTCAAACAAGAGATGAACTCCTTACTGTAGTGAGGAGCTATAGAGCATGTCCCTCCGCAATACCAAGGGAGAGGGCTTTACTTGACCTCCTTCCTGATACCCAAAAAGAAGGGCAGTTGGAGAACAATCCTCGACCTCTGCCATCTCAACTGCTTCATTCGCAAACTCACATGGTCACATTGGCAGCGATAATTTCATCTCTAGATAAGGGCAGGTGGTTCATAGCTCTCGATGTGAAGGACGCCTACTTTCATGTAGACATTCATCCCACCCACAGATGCTTTCCCAGATTCATATTAAGCTCTGACCATTTTCAGTACAGTCTACTCCCCTTCAGCATAGCGACCGCCCCCAGAGTCTTTGTCTAGATATTCTTGGTTGTAGCAGCCCATGTCAGATGTCGTGGTCTCATTGTCATCCCCTACCTTCATGACAGGGTCCTCGTTGCCAAGTCCCACTAGAAGGTTTGTCCATCAACTTCCATGATGCTATATCTCCTCTCTTCACTGAGAGTTGGCATAAATATCAAAAAATCTGCTCTCACGCTCACACAATCTCTGGACTTCCTCGGGGCAACCTTAAATTCTATCACCTCAAGAGCGTCCCTTCCCAGGGACAAGTTCCAGACCATGAATAAATATCATAGCTCACATCACTAGCAACCCTCAAATACTGGTCAAGACATGGCTGTCTCTCCTAGGTCATATGACCTCATGCACCTATGTCACCCTTTTGCAAGACTCCACCTTCATTACCTTCAAGTCTGGCTACAGCTGGTGTACTCCCCAAGCTGTCATTCCATGAACCTCATGGTGACAGTTCCAGCCAAGGTACTGTCTTCCTTACTGTGGTGGACAAATCCTTGTCAGGTATGCATGGGTGTCCCCTCTCTCCCTTACTCTCTGGACAGGATCATCACTATGGACGGATCCCTATGAGGTTGGGCGGCCCACATGAACAACCATACAGCACAAGGTGCCTGGACATCTTGAGACATCAGGAGGAACATCAGTCTCCTGGAGTTGCGAGCACTATGGAAGGCATGTGAGTCCTTTCTTCCATTCATCCACGTTCATATACTGCCAGACATTACAACTGTCTTCTACATCAACAAGCAAGGGGGAGCGAGATCTGCTGCTCTGTGTGCAGAAGCAGTCATAAGAACATCAGAATGGCCATACTGGGTCAGACTAATGGTCCATCTAGCGCAATATCCTGTCTTCCGACAGTGACCAATGGCAGGTGCTTCAGAGGGAATGAACAGAACAGGTAATCATCAAGTGATCCATCTCCTGTCGTACAGTCCCAGCTTCTGGCAGTCAGAGGCTAGGGACACCCAGAGCATGGGGTTGCATCCCTGACCATCCTGGCTAATAGCCAGGAACTTATCTAATTCTTTTTTGAGTCCCATTATAGTTTTGGCCTTCATAACACTCCCTGGCAATGAGTTCCACAGGTTGATTGTGCATTGTGTGAAGAAATACTTCCTTTTGTTTGTTTTAAACTTGCTGCCTATTAATTTCATTGGGTGACCCCTGGATCTTGTTTTATGTGAAGGGGTAAATAACACTTCCTTATTTACTTTCTCCACCCCAGTCACGATTTTATAGATCTCTATCATACCCCCCTTAATCATCTCTTTTCCAAGCTGAAAAGACCCAGTCTTTTTAATCTTTCCTCATAGGGAAGTAGTTCCATACCACTAATCATTTTTGTTGCCCTTCTCTGCACCTTTTCCAATTTTAATATATCTTTTTGAGATGAGGTGACCAAAACTGCACACAGTATTCAAGGCGTGGGTGTACAATGGATTTATATAGTGGCATTGTGATATTATCTATCTTATTATCTATCTCTTTCCTAATGGTTCCTAACATTCTGTTCGCTTTTCTGACTGCTGCTGCACACGGAGCATGTTTTCAGAGAACTATCCACAATGACTCCAAGATCTCTTTCTTGAGTGCTAACAGCTAATTAAAACCACATCAGTTTGTATGTATAATTGGGATTATGTTTTCCAATGTGCATTACTTCGCATTTATCAACATTGAATTTCATTTGCCATTTTGTTGCCCAGTTTTGTGGGATCTCTTTGTAATCTTCGCAGTATCCATTGGACTTAATTATCTTGAGTAATTTTGCATCATTGCAAATTTTGCTACCTCACTGTTTACCCCTTTCTCCAGATCATTTATGAATATGTTGAACAGTACAGGTCCCAGTACAGATCCCTGGGAGACACTGCTTCTGATGTACTTAACAATTTTTGTGCTCTGGAACTGGTGTATCAGCAATCAAATCACTCTATCAGCAGCCTCTCTTCCAGGGAAGCAAAATGTGCTCACAGATTCCCTCAGAAGACATTTTGCAGTCAACCACGAGTAGGAGCTCCATGACTTGATACTGTGCAAGATTTTCACTCTATGGGGAACCCCAGCCAGGGACCCTGTTTGCCTCTCAAGCAAACAGCAAATGTACAACATATTTCTCCAGAGGAGCCCTAGGTCACCACTCCCAAGGCGATGCTCTGCTTCTTACTTGGTCGGATCACTTCAACTATGCTTCCCTACACTACTGCTTCTACCATGAGTTCAGTGCAAAATCCGTCTGGACAGAGTGAGGGTCATCCTGATCATAGAATCATAGAATCGCAGGACTGGAAGGGACCTCGAGACATCTAGTCCAGTCGCCTGCACTGCTGGCAGGACTAAGTATTATCTAGACCAGTGGCGTGGGAACACTTTGAATAGTGGGGGTGCTGAAAGCCAGTTCCCTTAACCCTGTCCTACCCTTCCCCCCCCCCCAGAGCCGGCAACTGGGACCTGGGGGACGGTGGGACAGCAGCCGGAGCGCGGGGGCTGGCGGGCTGGCAGCTGGGGTGGGGTGGGGGACAGGGGACCGGCAGTGGAGCCCCGGCTAAAACCTGGGGGTGCTGCAGCCTAGTTCCTGTGCCTATTATCTAGACCATCCCTGCAAGGTGTTTGTCTAACCTGCTCTTAAAAACCACCAATGATGGACATTCCACAACCTCCCTGGGCAATTTATTCCAGTGCTTAACCACCCGGACAGTTAGGAAGTTTTTCCTATTGTCCAACCTAAACTGCCCTTGCTGCAATTTAAACCCATTGCTTCTTGTCCTATCCTCAGAGGTTAAGGAGAACAAATTTTCTCTCTCCTCCTCCTTGTAACAACCTTTTATGTACTTGAAAACTATTATCATGTCCCCTCTCAGTCTTCTCTTCTCCAGACAAAACAAGCCAAATTTTTTCAATCTTCCCTTATAGGTCATGTTTTCTAGACCTTTAATCATTTTTGTTGCTCTTCTCTGGACTTCCTCCAATTTGTCCTTATCTTTCCTGAAATGTGGTGCTCAGAACTGGACACAATAGGCCAGTTGAGGCCTAATCAGTGCGGAGTAGAACGGAAGAATTACTTCTCATGTCTTTCTTACAATATTTCTGCTAATACATCCCAGAATGGTCTTTGATTTTTTTGCAACAGTGTTACACTGATTGCCCCCTTCTGGCCCAGACAGTTCTGGTTTCCCAATCTATCCATGTCATCCCGACCACCAGTCATCCTCCCAATGTTCCCTGAGCTTCTGACCCAGTGGAACAGCAAGATCAAACACCTGGATGCACGTCCACTCCACCTCAGGGCTTGGTACATGGATGGTCATCATCCTTAGACCAAGGATGCTCCATAATGGTACAAGACAGTCTCTCTAATAGTAGAAAGAATTCTACTAAAAAATGTTACCTAGCTAAATGGAAATGCTTCTCTTCTTGGACACAACAAAGAGGCGTTCTCCTGGAGACTCCAGATATTCCTCTCTTCTTGGACTATGTCTTTGAAGACATCAGGTTTGTCCATCACCTCGTTGCAAGTCCACTTGGCAGCAATCACTGCATATCATCCATCTTCTCAAGGCTACTCGGTCTTTACACATTCACTGACCATTAGATTCTGGAAAGTCCTAAAAAGAATCTTCCCACCTACTCAGAAGCCTGCACCCCAATGGGACCTGAACCTTGTTCTCTCGGTGCTCGCAAGCCCCCCCCCCCTTTGAGCCTTTAACTGCTTGCTCCATGTCCCTCTTTTCCATGAAGGTCACCTTTCTTGTAGCCATCACCTTGAGCGATGATGGCAGATCCTTCATATTCCATAAGGACAAGGTTTACGTATACACCATAAACTCACCTCTAAAGGGTGAGTTTCGGAATTTCACCTTAACTAACCCATTCACTTACCTGTGTTCTTCCCAAAACTGCATGAATGATGTTCAGTGGGCCTTGGCTTTCTACCTACAGAGAACACCACCAATCAGGAAATTCCTGAGGCTGTTCGTTGCTATAGTAGAGCGAGTCAGAGGGCACGCCATCTCCGCCAGAGAATCTCCAAATAGATAGCTGGCTGCATTCTACTCTGCGATCAGCTTTGGAACCTCCCCCATTTCCTCCATGGGGTAAGAGCTCATTCCACCAGAGCGCAAGCAACAACTCTGGCATCTCTTCAGGCAGTGCCCCTCCTGGACATCTGTAAAGCGGCAATGTGGGGCTCCATACACACATTTTGCACATTATGTCCTGGTGGAGGACGCTTCTGCTCATACCTCCTTTGCGACAGTGATATTCTGCTGAGCCCTACCCTCCTCCTACTTAGGTACTGCTTGTCAGTCACCCACAGTGGAATACAATAGGGACCATCAGTCAAAGAAGAAGAGGAGGTTATTTACTTGTAACTAGAGATTCTTCAAGATGTGTCATCCCTATTTGTATGCCACTGCCCATCCTCCTTCCCCTCTCCTTCAGATCTGATGTGCAATGGAGAAGGAACTGGAGAGGTGGGGAGTCCACCCCACCCTTTTTCACCTTGATCCGCATGAGGTGAGCCAGGGTGCATGCGTGGACCAGCGGACACTACTTTCAAATTCTCTGGCTCCGGGCACATGATGCACATGCGTAATCCCCACTGGAATACAGATATGGAGCACACATCTCGAAGAACCTCCAGGGGCTGGTCAGTAACCTCCTCTTCCACCCCGCTGCACTCTTGGAGGCTGGTTTGGAAAGTAGAGTCGCAGACGGGGCACTTGTCAGGCAGGTCCAGGCTGGAAAGGGGATAATCTTTCTTACTAGTGAGTTCATTGTGCTTGGCCCTTCCCCTGAAGAAAGTGGCTCTGAGCCTGAATCTCTATGTTTGCGCTGCTTGCTGGCTTGGCAGCTGCATGGCATGTGATGTGCAATTAACCTGCAGCAGCTGCACTCCATTTACATGAGACTTGCATCTGCCCAACATCCACATTTCCTAGCTCAGGAAATTTCTGGTGCCAGAGATGGCTCACTGCCCTCCATGAGGCACCAGCCAGGATGGTCATCCGCCAGCCTGTCTCCACTACTGATTGGGGCTGCCAGTGTGTTCCTGCTCCACAAAGGAACATGCTGGAATAGCTGAACTTCTGCTCTCTCACATCTTCCATTTCCAGACCCCTTCTCTCCCTTCCCACTGTCTGCTCCCTGAAACAACCCTTCCCCAGGCTCCCCTGCTGGGCTCCTCCACAGCCACCTTCCTCTCTGATCCTCGCCTCCTGGCTCTCCCCTCCTCTCACCCTCATCGTCAGTGACTTCAGCTTCCATGTTCACATCCCATCTCCCCAAGCTCCCCTCCTCTGTTTGAAACTTCATACTCCATCGCTGCATCCCCTCTCTCTGGTCACCAACGCATCTCCTTCAGCACTGCACACAACCACCCCTTCCATCCTTCTACTCGGCTCTCCTGTGATCAGTGACATCAGAGACTCCTTTGCCAATCGCACCCCCCTTCTCTCCTCCACTGACTTATTCGTTAAGTTGGTCCACTCTCTCCACCACCCTCCCCTCTCCCATGGCTGACTCCATCCCATCAGCCTCCCCCCCAACTTGGTTTACCATCAACTTCCACTGAACACTTACGGAGAACATCTCAGGACCACGTGGGCATCCTCTCCAGCAAGGGTGTTCTCTCTTCCTTCAGTTCTGCTGTTGTCATGGCCAAGTGGGACCGCTTCACCATGCTCATGCACTCTGAGATCCTTGAATGGAGGGAGCTATATAAATCCCAAATGTCATTATTATTGATTTGTCTACAAACCACAAGCAAGACTAGGAGTGGCTACGCTAGCCACTGTCCAAATACACACAGCATCGCTGCCCCACTCCTAACAGCTAACAGTCTAAATAGATCAGACAAGGAAAATTTCAGGAATGGGGAAACCAAGAGATGCCAGAAGTCCAATAGTAAGTTCATGGCTGAACAGAGATTAAAACCCCAGTTTCTTGGCCCCCAGGCCAGTGCCCCAGCATTGATATGGCACCTTTCAACCACTGATCTCCAAGCCCCTTGTCAACATCAGTTAATTAAGTCCCACATGACCGCAGAAGATAGATAGAACTACCCCCATTTTGCAGAAGGGGAAACTGAGGCATGGAAAGGTGATGTGACCTACTCTGTGTCACACAGAGACCAGAAATAGAACCCAGCTCCCCGCCTACTCTAGCCACTAGTTCATATGGTGATTCGTTATTATCAGCTGGTCACTAGCAATGAATTTTCTTGCACATGGCTACAGAATTGCTCTACTATTGAGTGCTCCACTTCTTCTTCTTAGCTCTGAGGGACAGAAACAGCCTCCTTGTGGGAAGGCAGAGTTCATATCTCTGTCCCTGGGCAGAGACACCCCCCGGACTGGGGATGTGTATTTAATGCTCACTGAAGGCAGACTGGCAGCAGGGATGGTTTGGTAGACAGAGTGAGTGGGGACCACAGAAGGAATCCCTAGGCAGGCTGCCTGCACTGCACTAGAGAAGCAGCACACCCTGGTGTCTCACTTTAAGTTTACAGTGGGTGTTGTGGGTGCAGGTGGATCACATGCGTTTGCATCCCCAGTGAGCTGGTTGTGGATGCACAGGATTCAGTGGCACAAGGGATCGCCTGCCAGAGCAGAGGTTGGGTCGAAAGGTCACTTCGGTATGAGTTCAGTGCAAAAGGGAGGTAATGAGCTCCTCATAATTAGCTATGCAATGCACCATGAAATGCAATGGAAGAAAAGGCCATTGACTGGGGTGGAGCTGAACTATGACTGGGGGCGGGGGGAGGACTAGAGGCTGGAGTCTGAGGCACATCCAAGATCTGGTTATTGGTGATGCTGCAGCTAAGAACAGGATGGCAAAAGGGGGCTTTTCTACTGGTGAAGTCTGTAAGCAGTCCAGCGAGTGCAGGGGGCCAGGTCAAGGGACCTAGAGCAGGGGGACAGGCCAGGGATCCCAGTACAGAGTGTTGGGTCAAGGAGTCTTGTGCAGGGTTCAGGGCTGCTGGATGGGGCAGCACACCATCAGGTGCTGGGCTGGGATGCACAGCGCTGGGCACTGGAGCAGGGGGGCACAGTGCAGGGTGCTGGGCCAGGGTGCACAGCGCAGGGTGCTAGCGTGGGGCACAATGCAAGGTGCTGCAGAGTACTGCCCCAGGGACCATGGCACAGAATGTCATTCAGGTTATTAGTGATGGGCATCAGCAGTGGTTTGGGTTCACATCCACCTTTCCAGCCCTCTCCCATTGTGTATGGTTCAGGTCAGGGGGAATATTGTGTAGCGGGTGAGGTTGGGGAGAAGGATCCGGCTGGGGTGCAGAGAGTGTGGAAGGAGCTGGGAAATGCCCTGAGATGAAGCTTCTTCTCCAAGGACAATCCCAGGCTGATGACAACATCCAGCAGGGCATGTTGGGTATCACAGCCCCATTGCTCTGTCCCAGAGCTCAGCAGCACAGCTGGCCCCTCCCATCTCCATCCCCTCTTAGGGAGAAGATCTCCTTGGTCTCCAAATGCTAATCAGCTCCCCCCCACCCCCATGTGATTCCAGCTGTCAGCTCCATCAGAGCCCATGGAAACGGAACAGGTCTTCCTCTGGTCTGCACGTGCCTGGAGGTAGGAAGCAGCCTACAGCAGAGAGGTGAGGGGGTGGGCACAGGGTGAGGGGCATTTATAGACTCAGGAGGCCACGAGTCCATCCCCCTGCCCCAGCAGGGTTAATTATCCCTGGACCATCCCTGCTGGGCTGAATTCCAGAGGCACATCTCCTCCAGGCCTGAAATGTCACCCAGGGCTGGCGGAAGAGGTGCTCTTTGCATGGACTGCTAAGCAAGAGCTCTGCTAGGCATGTTTGTGAAGAGTGACACCAAAAGAGGGCAGGGTCAGGGAAAGGGCCCTTCCTAGGGAGATGCAGGCAGGAGTCCCCCAACTCCAGTCTGTGTGTAGGGGTTGGGGTGCCAGGCTCTCCTGTGCCCAGGGCTCTGTCTAGGTCTTAGCAGGGAGGTTTGCCTGGCTCTGTAGGGGGAATCAGTGTATCAGATCAAACAGCAATGAAACCAGCTGCAGCCCCACTAGCCCCTGGGACCTCAGCCCAGCCACCATCCTCTTGGAGCTGGGGAGGCTCTGGCTGGCCTGGGGCAGAGGCATCTCTCCAGAGCTAGGCCAGCTGGCCAGGGGGTGGTGGGCGTGTGGGATGGCCAGGGGCTGTCAGGCAAGGCGCACTCCCGAGCAGGGTGGGCTGCAGCCCCCAGGCCATTTGCCAGCCCAGGCAGCATCCCTGGCCCACAGGGAAGCCCTGAGCAGAGAGCATTGGCTGGGAGTGCCGGTGGCTGGGTGAATCACACCCCTGGACCAGCACCAACCACAGCAGGGCAGCCAGGGGCTAAGGGGAAGCCTGGCTGGGTGGGGAACAGGGAGAGCTGGTGTATTGGAGGGGGCACGGCAAGGGCTGTAGCCCCCAGTGCTCTCCAGGGTACCCCCGGCCACCGTGGCCCCAGGGAGCAAAGTGGGGAGCTGCACTGGAGGCTGATGTGACCTTCCAGCCCAGCTGGCCTATGGCCCATGGGCAGCTCAGGGCCCTGACACCCGAGGAGACGCAGGCTCCATGCCAGCCTCATGGACGCACCCCGGGAGCCCCTGGGAAAGCCCAGGGCCTGTCTCTGAGCCAAGGGCTCTGTGCTCGTGTTGCCACTGAGGCTGTGGTCAGGCTACAGCAGGAGGATGCGGGGGCAGGGGTGCCTGGAGGAGGGGGGCAGTATGGGGCCTGAGGGCAGGGGTGCCAGGGGGGTCAGTTTGGGGCCTGAGTGGGGCCTCTCTGCCGGGCGCCTCCGTGGGGGAGCCCCTAGGTGCCCCCCGGTGCCATGAGCCAGTTGCCCCTGCAGACCCTGTCCCTTAGGTGGGTGGGAGCCGTGGGGCTGCGCCCCGGCCCTAGGGCACCCGCCACCCACCCCCCTCGGAGCGGGACAGTCCCCAGTCGGGATCAGCACCCCAGGCTCGGACAGCTCCTTGCTGCGAGCCCGGCCGCGCCAGCTGCTTGGCTTGGGCGCCTTTGGAGGAGTTACCAACGGGAGCCAAATCCGCGAGCATCAGGGAGAGGGCGCGGGAGCGGGAGAGCCCCGCTCGGCAGCTGAGCAAATCAAGAGCCTTCAGCACCAGCGCGGTGGGCAGCTACTTATGCAAGAGCCGAGGACTGAGAGGCAGAGCCCCTCCAGCACCGGGCGGAGGCAGCAGCAGCTCCCCAGCCAGCGAGCAGCAGCCCAAGTGCGCTCGCCTCTGCCTGGCTCCGATGGGGAGGCGAGGAAGAGGCTGGCCCGGGAAGGGACCGCTGCTTCCCAGCCGCTAACAGGTCCCCTTGCTGCCCAGGTAAGCGATTGCTCTCCATCGGCATCTCCTGCCACAAAGACCCTTCCCTTCCCTGTGCCCGCCTGGGGCAAAGCAGCCCAGCCCGTCCTCCGGGCTGGAGGCTGCAGGAGACTTGGCTCTGCGATGCTGCCCCTTGGGCGCCTGCTCGTCTTCCCCAGAATCAAAGGGCTGGTGCTAACCCCTCTCCCCCGCTCTTCTGGGTGTGAGGGCATCCGTTGCTTGGTTAAGGCTTGCTAAACCTATACATAGCCTCGGTGTCTAATCCTATTCTTCCCGGCAGATGGAAAGGCTGGTACAAGATTGTACTGGGAGCCAGGCAGTTCTGTGTGCTGGGCACCCACTCCCAATTCTGGCCATTCAGCCTCTTCTAAAGTTGAATTGGGCGGCTGGAGGAGGCGATTCACTCCAGAACTAATTTTATTAGCCCGATCCAGACTCTGAGCCCCCTCCTCCCGCAGTTTCCCCGGGAGCTCCGGGGCAGCAAAAATATGCCTCCTTGCTGCTGGCTTGTCTAGGAAAGACGGGGCTGTCTTCTCCATTTGATGCCAGCCGGAGTGGCCTGCCTGAGCAGGTTTTGCTGCGTTTGAATTATTCAATGTCCTTCGTGGGCAAGACGAAAAAGTCTGAATATGTGAAAAAGGGCTGACTGCTCCGCGTGGCTTTTAATAAACAAACCGAGCAGGCAGGGAGATTAAACCAGAGCGCAAAGCGGGGGAGGGAAGAGAAGTGTGAAGGAATCAGGTAAAATAGAGACACTTGTTTCCTCCTCTCTCCTTTGCACAGAGTCTAGAGCCCTAATTCAGGGCTTGTTCAGAGCAGCCCCCAGCCACACAAGGTAACTTGGAGCCCTCCTTCTGTTTGGCCTCGGTACATTCTTTGATTTACCCTTCCACACACACATCACCCCCCAAACAGGTGTAGTCTGCGCAGAAACGGGCTGAGGGAAGCGATTGGCAGGTGCGTTTGTTTTTATTTTCTTCCAGTTTTTCAAGCCAGAAGCCAGTCACACAATTAACAACTGACCAAGTGAGCAAAAGTAAATGACTGGCTGGGGGAAAATCTGACCAGGAAATTAAGACTTTCTTTCTTTCTTTCTTTCTTTCTTTCTTTCTTTCTTTCTTTCTTTCTTTCTTTCTTTCTTTCTTTCTTTCTTTCTTTCTTTCTTTCTTTCTTTCTTTCTTTCTTTCTTTCTTTCTTCATTAGAACAATTGACCCAGGAGCTTGGTGGATTCTCCATCCCTGACAATTTTTAAATCCAGATTGAATGTGTTTCTAAAAGCTCTGCTCCAGGAATGACCTGGGGGCAGTTCTCTGGCCTGTGCTGTACAGGGGGTCAGACTAGCTGATCACAATGGTCCCTTCTGGCCTTGGGATCGACGAATTTCTGAATTTCCCCTTCACCTCTCTAATTCTTTCTCTCTTTTCTACACGAGAGGGAAGAATACTCATTTCCCAGCTTTAAGTGTATAGGTCCCAGCAAGGCTCAGAGGTATTTGTTATCTATCTAGAGCCAGGGGCATGCTAAGAAGACAATGCTGTAACATTTAACAAATTCCTAAGGGGAGAAAAGGCGCTCAATTGCCTTCCAGTTCAAAAGAAATAGCCAGATGAAGTCTGCAATCTAATTCATGTAAAACAAAGTGCATTATTTATCATGCCGTCTCAAAAGCCCAAACTCCTATCTCTCCAAAAAGTTGAGTCTGTTTTATAAATGCAAGAGAAAAGCTTTAACTCATTCCACCCCATAGATGCCTTTGAATCCTTTATGGACACTTGTAAGAAAGGCAAACGAGAAATCAGAGCACATTGCTCATTTTTGTCACTGATGTCTTGTGAATGCTCGATTTGACCAGCTATTCCAAAGAGCAACCTGAATTAACTTGTGTGGATTTAAAATCACCTTGGACAGCCATCCATCAGACAATCACTGACAGACAATCACCCTCTCATAAAGCAGACCCGACAGGATGTCTATTTTGGGGCAATTTATCGAAATGACTGATGGTGTCAATTAAGCACAGGGCCTATGGAGACTGGGGCTTGCTCTCAGAGTCTCTTTGTATGTTCCATATCTCAGAAAATCACCAAGAAAGGAGCCTGAAGCAGCGGTTTCAGCTGTCAGGTGAGAAGACTGAAGAGCAACAGGAGAGCTGAATGAATGATAGCGCACAAGATGTGCGGCGGGTTGGAGGGCATATTTGTTGTCTTTGCTTTTGCATGTAAAACCCCTTCCCTGCTACCTTCACAAACTGGCTGCCACCAATCCCCTTCCAGGCTTGTGCAGAATTTGGAGGGTATCCGATGACTCCAGTACAGCTCTTTGAACAAATCCATGCAAAGACCAGGACCTAACTACTCCCAGAGGAGCAGGGCTGCCAACTGCGGCACAGTCTCTCAGGCCCCCAATTCAGGAAAGCATTTAAATATGTGCTTCACTTTAAATATATGCTCAAAGTCAATGGGACTTACAGATTAATAGATTCATAGTTTATAAGGCCAGAAGGGATGGTTGTAATAATTTCATCAGGTCTCCCCTGTAACACAACCCACAGGATGTCCCTGAATTAATTCCTCTGTCAACCAGAGCAGATCTTTTAAGAAAGTCTCCAATCTTGATTTAAACATTGCCAGTGCTGGAAAAATTCTGGGTACCTTATTTCCACTCTGAATGGATCTAGCTTAAACTTCCAGCCATTGGATTATGTTATACCTTTGTCTGCTAAATTGAAGAGCCCATTATTAACTATTTGTTTCTCATGTTGGTACTTACAGATCAGGGGTAGGCAACCTATGGCACACGTGCCAAAGGCAGCACATGAGCTGATTTTCAGTGGCACTCACATCGCCCGGGTCCTGGCCACCGGTCTGGGGGGGGGGCTCTGCATTTAATTTAATTTTAAATGAAGTTTCTTAAACATTTTAAAAACCTTATTTACTTTACATACAACAACAGTTTAGTTATATATTATAGACTTATAGAAAGAGACCTTCTAAAAACGTCAAAATGTATCACTGGCACGTGAAGCCTTAAATTAGAGTGAATAAATGAAGACTCAGCACATCACTTCTGAAAGGTTGCTGACCCCCGTTATAGACTGTGATCAAGTCACCCCTTAACCTTCTCTTTGTTAAATAGATAGATTGAGCTCCTGGAGACTATCGCTATAAGACAGGTTTTCCAGTCCTTTAATCATTCCTGTGGCTTTTCTTTGAACCTTCTCCAATTTATCCACATCCTTCTTGAATTGCGGGCACCAGAACTGGACACACTATCCCAGCAGTGCTCACGCCAGAGAAAAAATATAGAAGTAAAACAACCTCTTTACTCCTACTGGAGGTTCCTCTGTTTATGCCTCCCAGGATCACCTTAGCTCTTTTGGCTACAGTGTCATGCTGGGAGCTCATGTTCAGCAGATTCTCCACAACAACCCCCAAATCTTTGTCAGAGTCACTGCTTCTCAGGATAGAGCTCCCCATCCAGCAAGTATGGGCTACGTTCTTTGTTTCCAGATGTATCGCTTTACATTTGGCCATGTATTGTTTGCTTGCACCCAGCTTACCAAGCATGCTTAAAGGTAAGCAATTTGTGTATGCACTGTATGCATGTTTTCCTGCATAGGGATGAGTACATGTATGTGCTCCAGTGTTTTCCTGACCTGGGCCAGATTCTGAGCTGATGTACATCAGTGCAGCTCTATTAAACTCAAGAGGAGTAGACCCATTTACACCACTGAAATCAATGACGTGACGCACCAATGACTGTTTCACACCAGCTCAGGATCTGGCCCCTGCTGGCTAGATTCAGTTTTTAGGCTCGTAGGAAATAAGAAATAAGGAAGTTTTGCATGTCTATGATTCTAGGATGGAAGAGCCGTTTAATAGGCAAGACTGAGAGGGATAGAGCAGCGTGATACTAAATCTGCTAACAGAAAGCTAGGACTCCTGGAGAAGAGAAATGCGCGAGGGAGACCCGGGCATGGCTGTGATTTGAGAAATGGCTCTGTTTGAACAGGACAGTGACTAAAAGCAGAGCCCAGGTCGAGTTGTACATGGGGAGCTGGACGCAGACACTTCCTTTGTTCCACAGACTTCAGGGCTAGTGGGAAAACAAAGGCAGCTTAGGGCTCTTCAGAATGAATCGATGTGAAGGCAAATGACATCTCGCCTACTAAAGCGAGGGAAAGTGACAGAATGGGCCCTAGAGAACCCCAGAATTACTCCGATTATCTCCTTCCCTAGCCCCTGCCATCCCAGGAGCTCAACAGACCTGACAAACATTAATGAATTGACCCTCACAACCCCCCTATGGGGCAGGGGGTTTTATTATTCTCCATGTGATCAGAGGGGAAAGAGAGGCATGCGCAGGTGAAGTGACATGCCTACAAGCACACAGCAAGACAGTAGATGAGCCAGGACTAGAACCTTTGACTAAAGGACCAGTGCTGTAACTAACAGGCAGTGCTTCCTCTCTGGTGGCCTAGTGGCTGCAGTGTGCAGTGCTGGGGCTCAGACAATGGACAAGAGGGACTCCCTGAGGTCATGGGGAGAGGGTGCAAGAGGAGAATGGATCAGGCATGAGGGGCCTCAGTCAGGCACAAGGGGGGATTGCAAGAGCATCCCCCACTCCTCTAGGGAGACTGTGTCTAGCCTAGCATCTCTCACTGTCGGGATGGCCCCCAAACTAAATGTTTCCTTTGTTCAGATCATCCCGTTGATCCTAGGCCTCCCCCACACGTGCCACATAAATGATCCCTTGGCCTCACAGCCCTCAGACCTTTGTAGGCTCTTACGTGCCCCATCCTTCACCATCTCTTAGGCAAGCTCTAGCTATTTAGCTTTTTCAATCTTCCCTCATAAAGCGATCCCTTCTCCCCCTCTGCCCCCGCAGCTCTCCTCTGAACACCCTCCCCTTTGCCAAACTCTCTCCAGCCAGGAGGGGCTCCGGCATCGAATGCAGGGGGCCAGTCTTGCGCTTGGTGTGGCACTCCACCAGTCTCACCAGCTGAGAATCCAGAGCTGGATTTGTGATGTGGTCGCACCACAGCTGGATGCATCTCTGTATGCAGCCCCACCTGGCACTGGGCCTGTTAACTATCAGATTGCACTACAAACTCATCGCTGATTCGCTGTCTCCTATCACCCTCTCGGTACTCAATGAGGAGGCAGTGTGGCCTAGTGCATAGCGCACTGGCCTGGGAATCCAGAGACCTGAGTTTTAGTCTGTGCTCTGCCACTGGCCTGCTGAGGGACCTTGGGCATGTCATTTCCCTACTCTCTGCCTCAGTTTCTCCATCTGTAAAATGGGGATAATGTCGTAAAGCCCTTTGAGTTCTATAGCTGAAAAGTGCTATAGAATAGCTCAGCACCTGAGACAGACGAGTTGTTTTCTGACCCTCCCAAACCTGCTCTTGTTGGCTGCCACCACCATCTCCCACCCATGGGGTTGGCTCTCCTTCCCTGCCTGTTGGGTCAGTGTGGTCGTGGCTATGTGCCCCATGCCTGCCGTGCACCTCCCCTGCTGTGCTGCAGAATGAGAGGCACTGGGACGCCTCAGCACACTCGCACCATAGCACACACAGCGTAGCGAGGTGGCAGCCACCAACAGGAGCAGGACATGTATCTGCCACCGCGCCAACCCCACGGGTAGGACAAGGCAGACCTGACCCTGCTGGGCTGTGGTGCTCGGGGATGGAGTCCGACCCACCTTGACACTGAGACGTGGAGGCAAGGACATGGTGCTGGCTGGCTGGGTGCTGATCCACTTGGTAATGGCAGAAAGGATATGGCTCGCCAGTTGCAGGCGCTTAGCGAAAAAGGCAAGCTCTGTCAGCTGCTATTTGAGAGCAAACTTCTGATGCCAGAGTCGACAGTGGCTGTAGGGGCCGGAGCCGCGGCTGTGAGCCAAGCCGGCGCCAGTGAAAGCCAGGGCTGCCTGGGACGAGAGGGGCACTCATCTCCGCCCTCGATTATTAGTGTGCTCAGCCCCTGTCAGGAGCCCACAGCCCTGGAGGTGTGTGATTTGGAGACTCTTATCCTGAGTTCCCCCCACCTCCCTCGTGCTCCCTGTCTCTCTGCCTGGCTGGCCCCGTCTCTCAGCCATTACCACCTTTCAGATCCGATCTCCCATTTCCTGAGCGGTTCTGCTCAGCCATATTTGTGAAAGGCAATAAAGTAATAATTCTGCTTGGATTGCCTGAGCATGCCTCGTTGCGCCATCGCACCAGGGGTGTCAGCAAATGCTTAATTTAAGGAAGCTGGCACCATCCTATTTATATCCCATTCAGCCTTCCACTCTGAAGCAACCGGGCTCCAGGCCTAGTGTGCTCACCGTTGGGGGAGGGGAAGGGTGGGGCAGGACTGGGGGCTGCAATTAAAGGACCATACCCAGGTTCCAAAGAGCAAGGAGCTAGTTAGAAATCCCTGGGCTTCTAGGAGTTACCCCTGGGTGCTTATTCTTGCCTGTGCCTGCCATGCTCAGGGTGGCTCTGGGCTGCAGGAAACACACCATCCTGTCCGTTCTGTACCCGTAGGGCAGGGAAAGGACAAAGGATGGGAGCCGTGGGTTGCTGCAGATCTCACACACAGTCACTGCCAGGATGGGCTCCTGCATGCAGACTGCTGGACTCCAGGGCAGCCAGCCCAGAAAGCCTTGCTGGGATACAGCGAACAAAGTATGCAAGACTCAGTGCCACACGACAGTGTGTTGTCATTTCAGTGTGCACCAGGCTCTGGCCCTCAACGGCTGCCAGGCCTGGGTTTTCCCAGCTCTCCCACTGACCTGCTGTGCTACCATTAGCAAGTCACTTCCCCCCTCTGGAAGGCGGGGGAGCCAGGGGAGCGAGGACAGTTTACACCCACTGCGGATCTACTCCCTGGGCTGGTTCCCCCTCCCACCACTGTCTGTCTTGTCCAGTTAGACTTAGCTCTGCTGGACAGTGGCTGGATCTCAATGAGTGGCAGCAAGATGGGACCCCGATCTCAGGTCGAGCCCCTCGATGCTACTGTAATGTCAATGCTACTATTAATAATTGGGTCCCTCTTGGCCCGCACCCCTGAAGGACCAAGAAGGTGGCAAATTGGGAATGGAACCAAAGGGGAAGAAGAACCAGGCAGACTTTTCTCCCCAGTGCATTTCTGTTGCAACACAATGTAGACAGCAGACCCATCTCTAGAGAGACCCTCTGGGCTGACGGTGACACGAAGCAGCACAAGCTGAGCTGGAGAGACCCACGGGATTTTGTCTGTGGCCTGGAGCCTGGAAAAGGGCCTGCCGTCTATTCAGTGCTGCGCCTCTTGTGCCTTCTCCCCTGTGAGGCCAGCTCTGCAGTCGCAGGGAGGGGCTGATTCCCACCAGAGAGAGAATCAATTGCCAGCACCAGGTGCAGGTATTGCCCAGAGAGCTGCATTACGGAAAGCAGCTGCCACTGGCACCACTGGGCTGCTCTGGTGTTGAATTCTTTCTTTCTTTCTTTCTTTCTTTCTTTCTTTCTTTCTTTCTTTCTTTCTTTCTTTCTTTCTTTCTTTCTTTCTTTTAGTTTCTAGTAGGCCCCTCACCATAACACCCAGTCACCCTCTATTCCCATGTGTCCTTCTTCACTCTGGAGCCAGTGCCAAGCGTGTCAGACTTGTGCAACCCCATTCACCTCCTGATGGCCCTGGCTGGCTTGTGGGAGACAAGCATGCTCCCCTCCCCCAGGCGTGCTCCACCCACAAGCATTGTTCCTCTGATGCCTTCTCCAGCAGTTGAGAAAGGGTCCTGAGGACTAGCCTAGTGAACATCGGAGAAGAATGTGTTGTTTGGTGGCTGAGGTGGGATCTGGAACAAGCTTTCCGTATCTCGCTGCCGCACAGCTCTCCAGGCCTGACTCTGCTCTCACTTGCCTCAGTTTTACATCAGTGTCATGACATTGACTTCAGTGGTGGTCACCCCTGACTTACACTGGAGCAACTGAGAGCAGACTCAGGGTACATCTACACTACAGGGGGGAGTCGATTTAAGATACGCAAATTCAGCTACGTGAATAGCATAGCTGAATTCGACGTATCGCAGCCGACTTACCCAGCTGTGAGGACGGCGGCAAAATCGACTTCTGCGGCTTCCTGTCGACGGTGCTTACTCCCACCTCCGCTGGTGGAGTAAGAGCGTCGATTCGGGGATCGATTGTCGCGTCCCAACGGGACGCGATAAATCGATCCCCGAGAGGTCGATTTCTACCCGCCGATTCAGGCGGGTAGTGTAGACCTAGCCTCAGACTCTCCTCTGCTCTACTCCCCATCCCCACTCCTTTCTCGCTTGTCAGTGCTTTTGGCTAGTCTTTAAGGCCAAGAAGCACTTTGGGGACGCAGGGCCAGATCCACAGTGTGGCTCTGTTGACTCCAATGCAGATTATAGTGTGACAGCCCAGACACTGTGCCAGCTCACACCAGCTGTAGAACCGGCTCTCTCTTTGAGCGGAGGACTCTCTGCAAGAGAAGGGGTGTGAGTGGAATTGGCTCTATTGGTTTAATGTCAGTATTTAGGCCCAGGGCCAGAGAAGAGCCAAAATCACTGGAACCTGGCCAAGCCACAGGGAAGTGGGGATGCTAGCTCTGCGGCATGTCTGCCTCATCCCCGGGAACAGGCTGGCGCTAAGCAGGGGCATTCCTCTGGGGAATCTGAGGGCAGGAGTTGGTTGCTCAGGGGAGCAGCTGCACTCTGTGGCACGACCTTGTGCTGATTTCCCATCTGATATGGGAGGGCGGCTAACACTAGACCTGAGTGGAACAGTAGGGTCGAAACCTTTTGGTTGAAAAATTCGTTTTTTCTATAACAAACCATTTGTTGGAACTGGAATGCAATGTTTCAGTTTGATCAAAGCAAAACATTCTGATCAACCCCAAATGAAGTCTTTTCAGCAATGCAGAAGAGAAGAATGATGGGGGATTTGATAGCTGCTTTCAACTACCTGAAGTGGGGTTCCAAAGAGGATGGACCTAGACTGTTCTGAGTGGTAGCAGATGACAGAACAAGGAGTAATGGTCTCAAGTTGCAGTGGGGGAGATTTAAATTGGATATTAGGAAAAACTTTTTCACAGGGAGGGTGGTGAAGCACTGGAATGGGTTACCTAGGGAGGTGGTGGAATCTCCTTCCTTAGAGGTTTTTAAGGCCCGGCTTGACAAAGCCCTGGCTGGGATAATTTAGTTGGGGATTGGTCCTGCAGGGCATTGGACTAGATGACCTCCTGAGGTCCCTTCCAACTCTGATATTCTATGATTTGGCAGGACATTTTGAAAATGGTTTGGGGTCGTTTTGGAATAGGAATAAAAAAGGGCAATTGAGGAATTTCCCTTGAAATGGAAAATCCAGTTGCCTTCCAGCTCTAGCTGATGCTGCTCCAAGCGATGGTGTGTTGCCCACCAGCAGGGGGCGGCGGGGCACAGCAGCCGGTTAACAGCACCCAGCCAGTTTGGGACAGGAAGTGAAGAACTGCTGGAGGAATTTCCAAGGAGGCAGAAGCGGACAATGACCAGAGTGGTGTTTAGCCTGGACACTTGGGCTAATGCCCCGGCTCTTCTGAAAAACCTCTAGAGGACTCCACTGACCATGGCTGGTGGCCAGGGCCTGGGCTTGATGTCTCACACTAAAGACAGCAGTGCAGTGTCCCCTGCCGGGTGTTGGTTCAGCTCTTCCGGTGGGAGGCTCATTAAACCCTGCCTGCTGCTTGCTCTGCAGAGCTCCCCTAAGACAGGTACTGGCCAGACCAAACCCGTCTTTGATTGATGCGACCTTTGGCTGTCGTTTGGGGTCACCCATTCAGGGCATGGCTTATCAGCTGGTATAGTGTCTACCTCCAGCCCCGACTCTTGGGAGACCCTGCTTTATAGCTGGTCCATGTCATTTCAGGAGCAGGGAAGCCTGCAACTGTCTCCCTTTTGGCTGCTCTGTCTCTGGGTTTGTTTACATTGCAATTAGACACCAGTGCCAGCTGGCTCGGGTTGCAGGGCTGTTTAATTATGGTGTGTAGATGCTGGGGCTCAGGCTGCAGTCCGAGCTCTAGGACCCTCCCACCTCACAGGGTCCCAGAGCCCAGGCTTCAGCCCAAGCCTGAACCTCTGCACTGCAATTAAACAGCCCCTGAGCCTGACACTGAGCCAGCTGACACGGGCCAGCCGCAGGTTTTAATTGCAGTATAGACCTAGCCTCTGTAGTCAGCAATCTTCTTCCTGTTCCCCACCCCTTCCTGCGGCGGGCTTTCCCTTTTTACGCTCCCCTGCTCCAAGCCATACAGGTGTGCCTGGTTAGTGCTGGCTGAGCCCAGATGAGCTCATTAGTCTCCTCTCTGCTAGAGCAGGCGCGTGCCCCCTCACACTGAGTACATCTGTGAGCATTTCTGTGTGTACATGGACACAGATGGAGTGACGAATCCAAGACAGCGTTCTGTGGGTTAAATAGGTCAGTGGCTCTGTGTTGAGCGCTCTGGGAGGACCCAGGATTCATTCCCATGCCCAGCCACTGCTAGCCGGCCTGGGAGCCCAGCCCAACCAGAGCAGTCAGCCTGGGAGGAAGGAAGACATGTCCCACAGTGCCCCCGATGGCTGATCGAGGAGCAGTAATGGTGGCCACTGAAGGGTGCCAGGCAGGAGGCAGGGCACCTGGGCCTATTCCTGGCTCTGGTACTGACTCGCTGTGTGCCCTTGGCCGAGCCACTCCCCTCTCGGGACAGCGGGCACGAGGACACCGACTGGCCCTGTTAAAGCAGGAGGAGAGCACTAGAGCAGCATTTATTTGCTCTACTATCGTTGTCTATAGCCAGCCCCCTTCTGACAGCCGAAGGGACACACCACCTTCCTTTGCCTTGCTTTGCTTTGACTCAGATTCCCCTCTCTCTCAAGGGAAAGAGAGAGACAAGGATCTTTCTTTTGTTGTGTGTGGAGAACCCCTTGGTCATTACAAACATTATAAACAACTTGAATTGTGGTCTGGTGGGGGCTCGGGGAGCCCCCACACAAACAGATGTACACAATGAGAGACACACAGATGTACACAGAAACAGACATGTACACACACAGAGACAAGGGGTATCTTTTATTGGACCAACTTTTGTTGGTGAGAGAGACAAGCTGTCGAGCTTACACAGAGCTCTTTAGGTCTGGGGAATTCACTCAGAGTGTCACAGCTAAATACAATGTCAAACAGATTGTTTAGCTCGTAAGTAGTTAACACACATTTCAAGGGACCATTCAAGATGAAGAGGCCCATTAACAGCCCTCCAGTCATAGGGAGGAAAGGGGTGGGGGCTGGAGAAAGGCAGCCTGGGGGTTGTTAGGGGTGGATTATAGGTTGTTTTAATAAGCCATAAATCCAGTGTCTCTGTTCAGTCCAGGACTTTAAGTGTCTAGCAAAGTTATGAATTTAAGCTCCCAGGCTCATCTCTTGTAAGTGTTGCGCAGGTTTCCTTTGAGGCTGAGGACTGAGAGGTCGGATACAGAGCGATCGCTTCGGGAAAAGTGTTCGCCCACAGGTGTGATGGTGCTCTGGTCTTTTATCATTTTCCTGCGTGAGCTCATTGACAAGCGTAGTGCTGGGCTGGTTTCACACACACGCACTCGGAATTACACAGACGTCCATATACAGAATGGTGCGTGTCCACGTGCGTGCATGCACGCGCACACAGAATCATGTCACCGTTGGCTGGTGAGATTATAAACCTCACACTGAAAACAGCCCCTATTAACGGGTGAGTTTTCCCCACTCTACTTTTCCCCAATGATAAAGTATGTTGAGGCCAGTTTGTAGTGTCTCAGTGGGTTTCAGAGTGCTTGGCATTCTCCCCACCCGGTCCATGTCTCAGAACAAAGCCTGCTCGGGCATTGCATTGCAAGCTCTCAGCAGCCAGAGAAATAAAGGAAATTGAGTCTGTTACGCAGGAATTTTGTCACTGATCCATCAGCGGTGGGGTTCTGGGAGGCTGGTTATTGGAGTGTAGGGGCGCCGTGTGCTCCACAGGGGTTTGTTACAGGCGGTGGCTTGGGAGTTCTGGCCTGTTATTGTAGGGTGGCCCTGGGAGCCCTGGGCTATGCAAACCCTGCTCTGTTATTGTAGAGTGGCCCAGGAGCCCTGGGTTCTGCCCTCTTCTGAAACACAGGCCCATCAGTTCGGGAGGGAAGTGGGGTTGTTGGCTTACTCATTAAGGGACCAGACGCTGAGCAGTGGTGCTGTGAGAAGCTGACCCCTCCGGCAGAGACAGGGATCCATCTTGGCTGACGTGACCTCAGGGAGGACTCTGCCCCTAGCAGCTGCAATGCAAGGTGCTTGGGTAGCGCTGGGGGAAAGTGTCTGTGCTCCTCTCCTGGAGCTGGACATGACCAGTGACTGTGGAGAAAGCCCAGCCCTCAGCACGCTGGGACTTCAGATTCCCCTGCCAGCCTGAGAAGCCAGGCAGGCCCCTGCCTGGAGCGTCCCTGGCGCCAGCCTGGGTCTTCCACCAGCACTAAATGTGACGTAATAACAACGCCGTGGCAGGCTGTGATTCCTACCGTGCTACCAGCAGGCAGTGCCAAACCCACAGTGGGTTGATGGACAGACTGGCTAAGCAGGGACATGGTCTAGCAGGAGACAGGGAGATGGGGTTCGATTCCTGGCTGTGCTGCTGTGTCTGTGGGTTATTAAGTCCCCGTGCCTCGGTTTCCCCAGCTGTAAATTCAGGATAATGGGTGTAGCAGGGTGGTTACCCCGCTCCTGCCCTAAAGGGCTTAAAACAGCCCTGGGAGAGGGCTGTGGCAGGGAAGGAAAAATGGGGCTGATTGGGGAAGCAGCCGCAGCTGGGCCATGCCCCAATCAGGCCTCAGCTGGCCCTATATAAGAGGCTGGGAACGAGGAGCTCAACAGTCTCTCTCTGCCTTCAGAGAGAGAGAAGGGCCTGGCTGCCTGCAGAAAGGGTACTGGGAGTGAAGCAGGGCTTGGGAAAGGCCAGGGGAGCTCCAGGCTGGCAACTCCCCAGGCTGCGGGGCCTGGTCCTAGGCCCACAGAGGTACTGGGAGGCAGAGGAAGGCAGCAGGTCTGAACCCCCTTGCCTATGATGAGTGGCTTTTACACTGCAGTCTGCCCCAGGGAGCAGGGGCTTGATGATGACTGGCAGTAGCCCAGACTGAGGCAAGGTGGGGATTAGAGGGTTGGGGGTTCCCCAGAGAGGGGTGACCCAGAGGCAGAATATGGGGGTATTGCCAGGGGGCAGTACCCCAGATAAAAGGGTACCAGGTCCTGGGAGGGACACGGGGGGCCAGCAGCAGCGGGACACCGGCCTGCAGAGGGTGCTCCAGAGGCTGGATGAGCTAATTCCCTGAGACAACAAGCAGGCGGCGCCGCAGGGGTGAGTCCAACACCGTTGTAATAGGCTTTAGTTATAATGGTTCTTCTTTTCTCACGAGGGTGTTGGAGGATTATTCTTTATGCTTGTAATTCATTAACGAGCATAAAGAATAATCTATCCATCCATCGCCATTATTATCACCTCTCTATCTGTGCTGCATTTCTCTGAGTCTCTCTAGTATCCAGGTATCAGATATCCTTTGGTAGGCACTGTGTAAAAGTTATTAAGGGTACATTAACTCGGTATTATTAGCAGCAGGACTGCTATTACTTTAGTCTAGTGAGATCTCAGCCATCGTTGCTAGTGACCCTGCCCCGACTCGGGCCTGTTCTATGTCTCGGCTTCCAGAACCTCCTTTTTCTCAGGACTGCTTGGCTGTTGGGCCACATCAGGGATCTGGAGATTTCACTGCTCCCATCTCTGCAATCTGGACCCCCTAAGGATGGTACCACCTCCAGCGCCCCTGCCCTGCCAGAGGCTAAGGGTTGAGTCTCCTCCACCACCCATGCCCTGCCTGGGGCAGAGGTTCCGCAGCCCCTGCTCCATTCCTTCTGCCCTGCCCATTTCTTTAAAGCTAGTCATGCCATCTGCATTTGTTTCTGGCCCAGCGGGCCAGCCTGCCCCAGCTGGACACGACACTAGGGTGAGGGGGAAATGTCCTGGGGTAATGATAATGGTTGCTGTGGCTTTGCCTCCCTCCAAGGCCTCAGCCCCACAATCAGGCAGCGAGTTGCCTGCCTTGCTGGACCTAGGCTGGAGGAGTCTCAGGCTGTGCTGGGAGCTGATGAGTCCGTGCAGGGCCCAGGGCTGGCCCTGACATCTGGTTAGAGCAGCCAGAAGGAACCACCCTCATGCTGCATCATGAGGGCTGGTGATGGGCTCTGTAAAGGCCACAGTGGCTTTATTGGAATCCTGGGAGGTGGATGGGCACAAGCCCACCCACGTCTAAAGGTCCCGCCCCCAGCCTTGCGTGAGGGACCACTGGACCTGGGAACCAACTGAATATGGGGGATAACTAATGAATAACAGGGTCAGGAGTGAAGGTCACAGGTTCAAAACTAGGGATCCAGAGAGAGAGAGAGACATAGCAGAGAACCCCGAACAGCGCCCACTGCTCCTCAAACTGTCTAGGGAGCCAGTGGACGTCACCCAGAGGAACTCTGTCTGGATGCGTGAGACCAGGGAAGAGCGGAAATAGGCCCCACAGTTGCAGAGCACCCCCTTGTCCAGCATCCTCCTCCTGGTGTTGAAGATGGCCACTTTGGCCAGGGCCAGGAGGAGGTTGACGAGGCAGTCTCGCGACTTCATGGGGCCACGGCCAGGGTGTGCGAATATAAACAGATAGGGGGAAGTGCCGCTAGAACCTCAACAGGAAGCTCTGGAGGAGCCAGAATAGGGGCTGCAACCTGGCACATTTGAGATACGTGTGTGCCAGGTTCTCCCTCACGCTGCAAAAGGGGCAGGCGTCAGGGATGGGGGTGAACCATGCCAGGTATATGCCCATGCTCACAGCTCCATGGAGGATCCGCCAACCGATATCCCCAGTGAGCCGTGGGACCAGGGTGGAATAGAGGCTGGCCCACCGAGGTTCCTCACCTTCCACAGGTGGTGGATAGTCCCACCATGTGGTATCAGGGCGGGACGCAAGGGTGAGGAAGTGAAACGTGTGGAGCACTAGTGTGTATAGTTGTTTCCTTAGTGTGGTTCGGAAGCGAAGCGGCTGCAGGGCATGCAGCCGGCTGGGATTGTGGAAGGGAGAGGGCTGAGAGGGCTCGTGGGACAGGGGCCCAATGAAAAGGTCCGGAGGGTCTGGGGTGAGGAGTGGGCGGGGAGTACCCTCTCGCAATACCTGCTCAAGGAAAACCCGAGAGGTGGGCGATAAGGCTGCCCCCAGCTCCTGGAGCATGCGCAGGGAGGTCAGGAGGGTAGAGAGCCCCATGTGCCAACCGAGCGCTCGGGGATCCACCCAGTCCCTTCTGTCGTAGTTCAGGAGGTCTCCGATTCTGGTGGCTTCTGCCAGGACCAGCCTCTGGCGCACTGAGGGGGACTCTGCCACCTGCACATGAAGGTAAGAGTTGTGTAGCAGGGGCTCTGTGAGGAGGTCTGCCCCCTCAATGGCCATGACAGACTTGGTTGCCGAGAACTGCGGAAGACCCCTCCAGCCCATAGTGGCAGTGAGAGGCTGGCTGGGCAAGTTCCTCAGGGTTTGTCCCGCTCGCAGTAATCTAAATCCGATACCAAGGAAAATCCAAACTGACTGCAGTCGTCTTGCTTGGTCCATGATTGTTTCATGTTACTGCTAAATTGCTGGCAGAGTTTAGCATTTAACTATTCATGGGCTGATCCTCTTTACAACTGGCCTGCTCCACACATGGGTTTCATACCCGGATCACTCTTTCCCTTAGGGGTGAGAGTTCTTGCCCAGAAAGTTATGCCAGTACAGCCTTTAGTGTGGCATACAGGGGGTCCCTACCCCAATATAGGTAATTCCTGTATGCACCGTTGTATTGGTATCACTACCTCCACATGAGGGGGTTGTATTGCTTAAACTACCCCAATACTGATAAAGGCAACACCTTTTGTGGGTAGACAAGTCCGCACGATTGTTTACAACATTAGAAGTGGAGAGCAGAGAAGCCTGCTGCCATATCCTTGCATTCAAGCATGTGAGGTAAGGGGGTTCAGGTTGGAGGGAAGGAGGCAGTGGGGAGGGGAAAAGAGAGGCTGCAGGATGAGGAGAAATGCAGGCATGAGGGAGAAAAGTGGAGTATAGAGAAGAAAGAAAAGCTAACTGGAGAGAAATCCTAGAACCAAATGATTAGAAGGGACTGCAAGGGTCATCTGGTTTAACCCCCTGCCAAGATGCAGGATTTGCTGTGGCTAAACCATCAAATCCTGGGAGATCCATCATTTTCATTTCACAAAGACCCAGGAGGGTATTCTGGTCAGCTTCTGTTCTCCGCTCGTGTTTGCTGTCCTGCTGCTGCTGTTTCCTGCCCCTAGTGGGTACATGGCTGCAAAAGAGAAGAGCTGCTTGGAAAAGGCTCCCATCCATTTTTAACTAGGCATTTTGAAAAAAATTAATTCAAAAAAAATTCCCTACAGAAAAATGTTCCATTATTTTGATGGAAAATGGATGTGTTTTCAGGTTTCAAAACCTGCTTTTGTCAATGTGTTCAACATTTGGGGAAGGCGTTGGCTTTTCAAAAACCAAATGTTGTTTTTTTAAAAACTGAAATATTCTGCTTGAAAGATTTTCAGCTGAGAGCTTCTTGTTTGGGGGCGGGGAAGGAAAATGTTGATTGAAAATCCTGCAAAAAATATTCATTTTGGTCAAGAAGCTATTTTTCCTTTTAAAGCCATTTTTCAACCTCCTCTACAGCTCGGTAACTTGGTGGCTAGTTGTCCCTTTGCACCCGCATCCACCCCACTTGTGGGTGAAAATCCCAGTCTGTCTACACACACACCCCTCACCTTGGGGGTATTATGGTTTTACTCATCCCTGTGTGAGTCACTGGCAGCAGGCACTGAACCTAGGACTCCTGGATCTTAAAGCCTATATTGAGTGAGCTGAAGGACCCAGTTCTCTTAGGTGGCCCAACCACTGGTAGAGGGGGACAGAGTGCCACACAAAGTGGGGGTGCAACCACAGCACTCCTCCTTTGAAAAGTTGCTCCAGTATCTCCCAACAAGATCACCGCGTGGAAGTACACTATCCAACTGAAGACAACGCAAGGGTCATGCCTGGGCTCTGGATGGTTCGGCTGGCTGGTGTTTTCTTCGTGCTCTAGAACATGGTGACACCCTCAGCTCCTGGGAGGAGCATGTGCCGGGAGCGTTGGGAGGGAGCCGGATTGTGGAGTTCAGCCGGCAGGTCGGAGGAGCCGGGGCCTGTCTGTCGGCAGGCGGAGAGCTGCCTGTTTGCAAGTTGTAAACATTTATAATTGACGAGCCTTGTAGGAAAAAATGTGTAAACAGCAAGGAGTGCGAAAGACATGTGATTGGGGGTGAGCTGAGCAGGTGTTTGCAACTCAGAGTGCATGCAAACAAACAGCACAGCAAATGGGGATGTGTGAAGTTTGAGGAAAGCAGAGACTCCACTCCTAGCCAAGCGCAGGATTCCCTTGGGATTGTCTGTGTGCACATAATATCTCTAGGAGAAGGGCAAGCAGGGTCAAAGGCTTGGTTCACTGCATTGTCTGCTGCACAGGTGTAATAGATCGTCATATATTAGGCTTAGCACTCATACAGTGTTTCTCATGCATGGATCTCAAAGCACTTTGCAAAGGAGGCTGAGTATGATGAGAGTATGACTATACATATGGGTAAACTGAGGCACAGCAAATACTCTTCTTTTGGAGTGTATGGTGTGTGTGTGGGGGGGGGGAGGAGTGCTGGATAAAAGCATTGCCCAAGAGTTAAAGAAGTCAGCATAGGTACCAGGAAGTTGGGCATCTAAATGAAGAGAATAGTGCAGGTTGGCATTGGGTGTTTAGATGCCACTCCTCTGTCAACTGCCCTGGGAGGGATTCATAGATGCGAACGCTGGAAGGGACTATGTGATCATCTTCTCTGACCTCCTGCCTGGCACAGGCCAGAGAACTGCCCCAATATAACCTCTAGAGCAGCACTTCTAGAAAAACCTCCAATGTCGACTGAAAAATTGCCAGTGATGGGAAATCCGCCCGCCCCTTGGTTAATTATCCTCACTGTTTAAAAACTTCCGCCTTATTTCCAGTCTGAATATATTTAGCTTCAGCTTCCAGCTAGTGGATCACGTTCTACCTTTCTCTGCTGGTCTGAAGAGCCCATCATCAAATATTTGTTCCCCATGTAGGTACCGTGCTAGACTGACCTTATGGGGTACGTCTGCATTGCAATCCAAGGTGTGACGATAGCATCTCTCGACATACCCAAGCTAGCTGTGATCTAGCTAGCTCCAGTAATGGTGAAGCTGTGCCACTATGGCTTGGACACCCGGGGTAGATACTTCAATGGCACGCAGCTTCACTGATGATGTTCCAGTAACTGGATCAAAGCTAGCTCAGGGATGTCTACACATGCTACAGTTGCATCTTGGAGTGCATTGAAGGCATACCATAGACAGTCTGAGTCCTCTAGATCCCACCTCCCAACCCAGCTTTCCGACTCCCACTGGCACAGGGCGAAGGCATTTATGGCCACAGAGGGAGCTACAGCTGCCCTGTGCCACTGGCCAGCTGCTGCCATGGAAATGGGCATTTGTGGGCAGCGCTTATACCCTCTCCTATCCAGGGCTGGCCTTGGAGAAAGGGAGGGGTGGTGAAAGCAAGGGACAAGCTGGGGAGCCAGCGGGAGGGGAGAGCTGGGTTTTGGCTGTGTCAGCGCTCTGAGCCGTGCGCTGCGCTTTCCTCTGGCGATGGGTGATGGTGCTGGGAGCTGACAGGAACAGCCCTGCCGTTCTCTGCTGGAATCTCACTGACTGGGAAACAGCCCCTGCACACACACAAACAACCCAAACGGAGTGTTCTGTCCAATGAACCGAGTGGCCGTGACACGCGCCAGGGCCAGAGCAGGCGGTCTGTGGGGCTACGGAGTCGTGACTCCCCCCAGGCGCGCTGTGGGACCTTTGCAGTGGTTCTATACAGTCAGGTAGGGTTACCATTCGTCCGGATTCCCCCGGACATGTCCGGCTTTTTTCAGTTAAAAATAGCGTCCGGGGGGAATTTGTCAATGTCCGGACTTCCCCCCCCCCCCCCCCCCCCCATGCAGAGTGTGCGGGGCTTACAGGGCAGCCGGCCGGATGGTGCCACTCGTACGGGCTCCGGCAGCCAGAGCCCTTCCTTCACTTCCCCCCTCCTCTCCCCTGCAACTTGAGACCACTCCTCTCCTCTCCCTCCCTCCCCCCGCCCTGCATTCACAGATCGCCGGCCGTGGCCTCGGCCTCCGGCAGTCTGGAGCTCCGACCCTGCTCCCCTCCCCCGCTGCCGAGCGCGCTGCTCTGCAGCACAGTAAGGGGGCCGGGGGTCAGAGAAGCGGCAGGGAGGTTCTGGGGGGGGTAGTCAAGAGACAGGGAGCAGGGTTGGATGGTCAGGAGTTCGGGGGGGGCTGTCTGGGGGTTGGGGGTGTGGATAAGGGTTGGGGCAGTCAGGGGACAGGTAGGGGTAGAGTCCTAGGGGGCCAGTTAGGATGTGGGGAAGGTCTCGGAAGGGGGCAGTCAGGGGACAAGGAGCAGGGAGGCTTAGGCAGGGGGTGGAGTCCTGGGGGGCAGTTAGGGGCAGGGGTCCCAGGAGGGGGCAGTCAGGGGACAAGATGTGGGGGGGAGGGTTGGGAGTTCTGAGGGGGCAGGAAGTGGGAGGGAGTGGAAGGGGCAGGGGCGGGGCTAGGGCAGGACAGGGGCGGGGCTCCTCCCGTCCTCTTTTTTGATTGTTGAAATATGGTAACCCTACAGTCGGGTGGCAAGAGGCCGGATGGAGTGGTAAACCAGTAGTGGTCTGAGAGTTGGGAAGGGAGGATGAGCCCTGCTGTACCCTGGGGAACACAGGTGTGGCCTGACCAGAGGGTACCTAGAAGCCCAATGGCTTGTATGTGTATTATAGTCGTACCAGGGAGTCTCTTCTGAGCTCAGCCCCTGCCCCAAAGAGCTTACATTCTGAACAGGCAAAGGGTTGGTGGGGAAACTGAGGCACAGAGGGGAAGGGACTTGCCCGCGCTCACACAGCACAGCAGTGGTAGAGCTCGACCAGAAGCCAGGTCTCCTGACTCCCCCAGTCAAGCATTCAAATGCTAGACTGTAACACAGACACCGAGTGAGTGAGAGGAAGTAGTGGGGAGGGAGTGAGCAGTGAAAGACTCTCCATGAATAATGCATGTGATGAATTTAGCCTCTTCTCCTGCTTGAGGAAGCCCCATGAGCAAATCACCATTGCCTTGCATTCATTTTTTCCTTGAAGTTATTCAGTGGTGAGGTTTTTTTGGTTGGTTTTGTTTGTGGGGTTGTTTGGTTGTTTGCAAGCTCCCTTTTAAGTGGGAGGGCTGGTAAGGGCAAGGTCTCTGAGTGCATAGGGCTGGCTGCAGGCGGAGCACTGGGACAAGGACAAGGCACTGATCAAGCCCTGAAAACAAGGTTTACGAGAACGCGAAGGGGGGGTCCGGACCTTGTGCTGGGCTTGTGGATTTCCTCCATTTCAGCTGAGTTGATTGCTGTGAATGGGCAGATGTCACATAGTATCACTCCTGTTCCCTGATTGGATGCATACCTCTGGCGTGTGAACACGCATGCACGTGACATTAATGTTCATTGTTCCTAACAATGACACTTGGCTGCAGGGATCTCTGGGTGAGGAATGGTCCCACTGCCCCAGGTGAAGTCAATCTGTTTAAACACTGCTTTGGATTTCAGTGTCTTCCCAGCTCTGATCCTGACCTGCTCGTACCAGGGGAGCCTTCACCAGCCCTGGACGAATGAGCCCTGGCATAGGACTTTTCCTACTGAAGCCACTGGCAAACCTCCCATTAACACCTATGGAGGTGAGATCAGAGAGACCAGTGATGGTGCCTCATTCTGGTCTGCACAAGGAGAATAATTATCTAATTAATTAATTAGGCTTGGGCAGAAGTGATGACAACTTTTAAAATGAAAAATAGCCTTTTTTTCAAAATTATTTTTTTTTCAAGAAAACATTTTTCGTTCTGAATTTTGTTTTTTCAGTAAATAAACCCCAAAATGGACTTTTTTTCTTTTGTTTTTTGGTTTTTAGTAAAAATGTGGGGCAATATGTTTACCAAAACCCAAATAATTGTTGGTTTTTAAATTTTCATGGGAAAATGCAAACATCTGGGAAAATAATCTTCCCAAAAAGCTGGGGAGAAAAATTCCAGGCATCTGTCAAAACCATCCACAGAAATCCTTGTCATTGCGTGACCCAGCTCTGTCAGTCATTCACCATTAGCCATTCAAAATGGATGTATTCTGACAAGTGCAACACAGAGGTAGCCCAGCAGCCAAGCTCTGATATACTGCAAGCTTCTTTCCAGTGTTAGGAACTTGCTGATAGAGCTGGACAAAAATCTGGAAATCCATTTCCTGGAAATATTTATTTTAATTTGTAACTGAATTAGCTTCAGACATTTTTGGTCTACTCATTTTCCATGAACATTTCAGCCATTGAGTCTTTCCAACTATGGGTGTGCAAGGGGGCTGTTGATCACGTACTGAGATTTAGTGGGTTTTTCTTGGTTGGCCCTCTCCCAATACCAGGAGAAAGGGGAAGGGCTGATAAGGAGTCAGGATCCTGTGGCTGACAGGTCCCCAGGCCACAGGAAGAAGCCAGCGCTCTAGTCAGCTGGATTGACTGAGGGCGTTGAGAGCTCAGGGCCTGTCCTCCATGTGAGCTGTGGCTGCCAGAGCAGCAGCCGGAGAAGCATGAGTGTAACAGTGGTGGGTTGAGTTTCCTGTTCTCACTGCAGGGTTGTGTGCGCTGGTCTAAGGGGAGAGGGAGAGATGGCCCCTCTTCCAAAGAGAGAGACCCTCAAGTACCAGATCCAGAGGCAGACGTGGCCAGACAGGAGGCCAGAACAAAGGTGGCGCATGGGTTCTGGCACACAGAGTCCACACCCATCCTGGGGGCATGCCTCTGGCAGCACGTCCAGGAATGAGACCCCGGACCTGTGAATTTGTTGTTGTAAGGTCCAGACTGCTGCATGGAAGCTTGCCCAAGCCATTTGCTGATGCTGTGAAGGATTCGTTAATCCCCAAGGAAACGGTTTTGGTGTAAATACATTGTATATGTGGCTACGTGATTACAGGTTAAAAGGGTGACAAGTGAGTTGGGAGTATCCTGGTGTAGGGGACCCTCGTTCCTGCCCAGAGTTCTCCATGGAGAGACTGAGGTAAACACCTAGGAACTCCTGGGCTCAGTCCTCCCTCTTCAGTCTCTTTTAGATGGGGCAGGGAGGGAAAGTCAAGGTGGGCAGGTACGGGGGTGCAGTGAATCAGGTAAGGACTCAGCTCCTGTCATGGCTTGGTTCAGCTGGGGTACGGTGTGTCATGCCATCTGGAGTAGCTCATGACTGTGAGTGCCTACCACAGAGCAGACTGTCAAAAGCAGGGCCAACGCCCCAAACTGGTGGTATGTTCTAGAATTAGATTTCACAAACCCAGTACCAAACGCAAACTTCCAAAGTCCTGCAATAGTCTTATAATGGAGTCCCAGCCAGTCCCCTAGGCACTCCAGTCTACCTTGCCACCCAGGCAGGCTGGACAATGATAAATAGTCACACCAAAAATCACAAAATATTCAGGTTGCACTCAGTCCCAAGAGACCAGTCACTCACCCAGGTTAATTTCTATCCCAGATCTCACACCAAAGACAATGCTGCTAGGTACAGGGGTGTACACAATGTAAACATGTGCTGGGACATTCTAATAGGATATGGATAAATGATAACAAGGCATGCAGCATCCTATTAGTTTTCATGAAGTTTGAACACAAATACATTTAACAATCACTTTGATCTAGAATAATACAGAAGTGAGTTGCCCTGGTTTCTAGCAGTGAGTTTGTCAGGTCTCAGCTGATGCCTATGCCTTGGGCAGCTCTGGCACTTGGCTTACCAGTGTCACACTGTGTCCCTAGAGAAATAACCCTATGACAGTGGGACAAATCCCCAGCTTGTAGGTGTGCATGTGCATGTAATCTCACGTGCTCTGTGTGTGTGTGTCTCACTCACACACACACACACAAAACTAGGTTAAAAGAACATTGTTAAGGTTGCAAAGTCAAGCACTGGAAAGTTAGCAAATGCATGAAATGAAGGTTGCCTCTTCAACTTGAATTCACCTCCCTTGTGTGTATGCATTATGCTACAGCCTTTAATGACATGATCACATACCGTTTTTTCTCACAGGACCCCTGCCTTATTCAGAGCACAGAATAGAGCAGGGGTAGTCAATTATTTTTTTGTTAAGGTCCAAATTTCTTGGTCAAAGTCCAGAATCCAGAAAAAATAATAATAAAAAAATCCTAATAATGATAATAAGTAAATAAAAAGATGTTGGGGTCCATTCAAAAGAGTCTAGCGGTCCAGATTTGGCCCGCGGTCCACCTATTGACAACCCTTGGAATAGAGAGTGCTCACTGAATGAGCAGCTGTTTCATATTTTTTCTCTCCTCGTTGTTCAGAGTGTGGCCCCTGCCTTATTTACTGTGCACTGTTCAAACACTGCTCTGAAGCCAGAATTACGGGTCGTATCATGGCCTGTGCTGGGATGCTCATCACTGAGGACGCTGCAAACATTCATTAAGGGGAGGAGGTATTGTTTCCATTTTACAGATGGGGAACTGAGGCACACTGAGAGATTAAGGTCAAAAGTATCTACTAATGTTCGGTGACCAGATGCCAAGGAGCTGATTTTTTTGGAGTACTCAGTGACATATAGCGCTTCTGAAGTGAGAAGCACACAGTGACCACATGTGAACTGCTTGATTCAGGTGACTCGCCCAGCATCACACAGGAACTCTGTGGCAGAGGCAGAGTTAGAAGCCAGTTCTCCAGGGCAGCACTCACCTGCCTTAACCGTTTCCTTCACTGCACAACCCTCATTTACCCCTAGTGAGGTCCAGGCACTGGTATTGCTATCCTCTATGTGGACCAGCACTGGGACCTCTTGTCAGTGGGTTTCCCAGACACTTGCTGTCAGCAGAGAAATGGTGGGACTCTGGGTTCCTGGGTTTTATTCCAGGCTCCAGAGGGCAGTGTTCTCTGGTGGTCACAGATCCTTCTACCCATTCCCCATCAAGCCCTTCAGCCCTGTCCCCCCAGCTTGTCTTTGTCCCAGTCCTGTATCTTCCCCACCCTGGTTCCTCATCCCAGTCTCACCTAGGCAGTCCCAGTCTCCATTCCTCAAGCTTCTCCTCTCAGTCCAAGTCACCCTACCCCTCTCCCAATCTTCCACCCCTAACCCCAGTCTGCTTGCCTAGCCAGTCACAGTTTCTCCATCCAAGCTCATCAGCTGATCTGTCTCTCTCCTTCCCTACCTGGCCTCCAGTCCCAGTCTCCCACCACAATTTCCTCATCCAATCTGTTTAATTTCTCTGCCCCACCCCTCCTCTCCTCTGCTGGCTTCTTGTCCCAGTTTCTTTGCCCTACCACTCCCCATTCTCCCCCAAACCCTGGCTTCTCATCAGATCTATCTCCCTTCCCCCATAGCTCTTCCCCACACTGGGTCCCAGTCTCCCCTGACTCCTCATCTGATCTCAATCTCCCCCATCCCACTGATTCCCGATCCACTGCCCATTTCCCTACATGACTCCCACTCTGTCTCCTTTCCTAGCCACTCTCAGCTTCTCTCCATCCTAACTCCCAGTCTGTGTCCCCCTCCCAATCACCAGTTTCCAGTTCCAGTCTCTCTCCCCCCCCCCCCCCAACCCCCGGCCTCTTCTCCCAATCTGTCCTATCCCCCACACACACACCTTCTCCCCCAGCTTGGGCATTTGTCCCCTCTGTATTCAAGTCAAGTCCTCCTCTGTGCTGGCTGAGCCCAGAAGGGGGATCTCCAATTGCAGGAGAAGTCCAGCTTCACCCCTGCAGCCCTGGGCTGGAGGATGGCCAGAGAGGAAGGCATATTTGGACTTTAGCAAAGTTCTAGCAAGTCTCCACTGAGCATGTGCGAACTGTGACGACTTCTTTTTTTTTTAAGGCTTATCACTTGGCCAAATTTGGGTGCATTCTCACCGGGATGGCAAAAGGCACATCCGTGACGCAAAGGCCACCCCTCTGCCGAATGTCAAATCCCTGCTCTAAAGGGTGGGATGCTAAAGCGTCTCAAAGAAAAGGGCACCAGGATTTTTTTCAATCTAGGTAAAACAATGTATTTTTCTCTAGCCTCATTCTCAGAAATGGCTGGACTGTTTTTGCTGATGTTGGCATGGGAAATTTCAGCCCAAATGGTTGAAGTTTGGCAAAGAGGCAACTGAAAATAGGGTCTTATAATGGGAAGGATCAGGCAACCCTTACTATATAGGCAGATAGCCTCTCATGAGAGGCTATTTGTGGAAGCCAAATTTTAAAGTCCCGTGTGGAAAGTCTTGTCCCAAAGTGCTTGCATTCGTCCATCGCGGGGAGAGGACCAACACCACATGACTTGTTTGAGCAACAGCAAGCAAGAGAGCTGGAGTCTCGAATGTTTGTTGCCATCAGCCCATAGTGTAAATGGAGAGGCAATAGGCCGAGTAAGTGGGAACAATGACTATGTTCAAGGAAGGCACTTTAACCCAAGTGGGGTTGAGGGGAGACGGGGGCGGCTCCCATCCCGTGACAGATGCCAAGGAACCGCATGTGTAGGATCCTTCAGCTCATCTGCTCTGCATCACCCAAATTATACCCTCCACCATGCTGTTCCCTCTTCAGGAGCTTGATGTGTTGGATTTAGATAATTGCAGCCAGCTCCTGCTGGCTGCCTTCCAGACAGCATTTAACACTCTCAACGACTGGATCAGCCGCTGTAGGCTTCCAGCCTCGTGGGGGTAAACAATTAAACCCACTAATCAATAGCTCGCATCACCTTTCACTTCCTACATCTGTTTCCTTTCCAGGTATTGAAACACTGTAATTCCTACCACCCGCCTCCCCTGAAGCTTCCAAGTTTTGCTGCTGTCACTTTCGGGCAGCGCCTTGAGCAGGATTTGCGGGGACACCAGGACAGAAACCCCATCCAGAGAGGGAAATCCTGCTGCTCCAGATCTGGGATGGGCTGTAGGCCCTTATGCGAGTGGAGGGAGATCCAGGGGGTGCAGTGTGCATGGCTGGCTCTCTGGTGGTGGTTATTCGGCCGGGCGGTTATCAGATTTTAATCGTTCTGTTTGTGTTAAAACGATCTGGGGAAGCAGCACAGCAAAAATGGCTGGTATTTGGGGTGTTAAATATATTTGACCAGACTCTCTGTTATGATCTGACCCCTTTTTCAATGCTCAGGTTGCATGGAGGGGCCAGATTCTGGCAATAACTTAGCATCTGTGAATTACCCTGATGGAGTGGGGGACGCCTCTTGGGCATAAATATCATGGAGCTGATTACTGCACTGGCCAGGGCCGGCTCTAGGCACCAGCGTTCCAAGCATGTGCTAGGGGCGACACTTCTCAAGGGGCAGCATTCCGGCCCTTTGGGGGCAGCGGCACTCTGGTTTTGTTTTGTTTTTGCTTGGGGCGGCAAAAAACCTGGAGCCGGCCCTGGCACCAGCCATCCTGCCACCCCAGCATGGGGGAAAGCGTGTGGATACACTGAATGGGGGAGGGGTTCTGATGGAACTCTGTTCCCCTCCGTTCTTAGGGACCAAAGTAGCGTAAGTTAGAGCCACCCATGGACAGTGCTAACTTCCTCCAGGATTGGCTCAGACCAGCCTGCAGGATCAGGAAGCCAGACCCCAGTTCCTTGATGTCCCTCACCACTCTCCTGGCCCATGATGTATATTTTTAGGGATGAAATTTGGGAGGGGGGCCGGAGGGGCAATTGTGCTGCAAGCTGGAATTTTGTTATTGGTCATTTTCCCAGGGATCGCTATTGTTGAAATCAGCATCTAACTTGACCAGGTTGACATCCCCTCTCAGTGTCATCGGCAGGGTGGGTGACATGGTGTCATATTCAGGATCAACACTAACTTTTAAATGCTAACATTTGTGCATGGTGGCAGGAGGTCAGTGGGCTCCTAGTGGAGCGAGCGGTCAGTGCTCCATGGGCAGCTGAAGAAGGGTTATTGTAAAGCTGAAAGGCTAGCATAAAAATATCAGAGCGGCTGGCTTTCTGATCAGCTGGTGGTGCAATGGCAAAGGGCTCCGGGTGGTGATGGCCAGTGATGGGGTGGCGGGTGGAATATTTGAAAATCAGGTTGTTTGGGGGTTAATCCTAATTTTGGTCCCTGGAAGGAAAATAGACACGTGTTTAACCAGATTTAAAGAGACACTGGAACTTGAAAGCTCGTCGTGACTTTGAAGTCGTTTCCAATGCTACCGAGTCTTTCTGCCAGTCGCTGTGGTTTGAGGAGCCCTCTTTCCTGGTTCGACCCTTTTCTCTCCTTTGCTTCTGTGGGCAAGAGCTGCACAAGCAATAGGGGAAATGGAGATTAGGCCGATTGTGCATCCTCGCTCAAGCTGAGCTGTGCCGTTTGCTGCCACAGAAGTCATGGGGCAAGAGCCTCTGCTCCAGCCCCTCCACACCGTGTAAAAGGGCCAGAGTGGGGTGACAAGGCTCTGAAAGCCCCAGTCCGATCCCTGGGAGGATTCCGCGGCACAGGCCCTGGGGCATGCAGCCGTGAAGCTGTCGTCTGAAGACTCTCATACAAGACCATGCAGGCTAGGGGTGGACAGGGCATGTCTGGGGCAGGGCCACAGTGCACATAATGTGAAGATGCTGAGCTGGAGTGCAGCCATAGGGCAGACTGGGGAGACTGCCTTAATTTAGGCCCCCAGAGTTGTCTAAATTATGCTGGGGCATCTGCAAGCCCCAGAGTAGCCTAGGATCAGGAGGGCACAGAGATAGTTTAGAGCCACCTTACTTGCTTGCCCTTGGGCTCAGGGTTCTGTGCTGAGCTGTTAAGTGCCGCAGCCCAGAATCACACCCAGTGGGAGTAAGGCTGTGCCAATCCAGCCCTAAATGACGCTGTGACACACAAAACGCTGCCAGTAAACAAACTGCAAACACCGAGATGTTTGTTCTCTAATCTGCTTCAATTACAGTGATCAGAGGAGTCACTTGTTCCAACAGTCTGCCAAAAAAAAAAAAAAAATGTAGACAGCTCTGTAGGGCCAGATTCCCAGCTGATTACCCATTTGAAGCTGATGGCTTCCCATTTCCCCTCGAAGCCTTAATTTCTGTGCCGATGGCTAACACAGCAGTGAGTTTAGGAAGTTGTGTGTTTATAGTCTCTATCGGGACCATTAGACAAATCAGAAGCAGCAAACCGACGCCACTCGCAATGCCAAGGATACAGACCAAAAAAATGATAAAAGCAAATGGAAGGGAGACTAGATTGCTCAAAGGAAGGGAATAGAACACAGCCCTTTGGCTGACTGTCCTAACAAGACGGAAAGTCATTGCAGCATTAGGAGATGGGGAGAGACTTTAGGAGAGGCTCATGTCATCTGCCTTCTTGCCTTCCACGTATAATTGAAGTGATGACCACTTGTCCACACTGGTTTTGTCACAGATCTACTTCTGAACTGCATTAGACACAACCTTAGAAATGTGATTAACAGAATTATCCCAAGTCATTACACTCAACAGCAGTGTGTCCTGAGATCAGAAATGTATCATTGACTTGATTTAACACCTTCCAAGCAAGACCTCCCCTCTCACAGCCTTAGACTCACATCTGGGATAGTCTGGGGGCCTGGCACATAAAAATAGACTCGTCCAAGCCAATGGGAGGCTTTGTATTGAGTTCAGTGGGTTTGGGCTGAAGACCCATGGAAAGAAAGTCTGTAGAGGCTGTTGTACCTTCTGTTCAGCTGGAGAGATAGGGGGGTCTTGGAGCAGGTAGCTGAGCAGAGGGGGAGGCGAGTGGCCTGTTGTAGAAGGATTAGGGAAATAATCATACATATAGCAACATAAGATCAACTAGGCTCAGGGCCAGGAGTTAACAATAGCTCTTCATGGGGAGAGTGTGACAGTCAGACGGGCGGCAGAGGAGCTGTAATTAAGCAGCTTTGCTGAAGGGAAAGGTCAGAGTTCCTTTATATGGTAACTTCCTTCACGCTCCCCCCACCCCCATTAGTGTGTTAAGAGGAAAGATATCCAACTCCCTTGAGGTTTCCTAAACCTCCTGCCACTGGCATCCAGCCTGGCGCAGAGACTGATGCTAATGTGGCCCCTGGAGCCGTAAGAAGAGCTGACTCATCCTTGATTGGTTTAGAAAGCCCCTGGGTCTCAGCCAGAGGTCAGGGGTCTATTAGAGGAGCAGGGAGGTTCTGTGGCCTGCGATGTGCAGGAGGTAAGACTAGATGATCATGAGTGGTCCCTTCTGACTTTAGTCTAGGAGTCTGTAGGTCGTGAGTTTGGCTGTTCAGACTGCACCTGTCCCCTTGGCCTGGCTCTGGTAGTCACCTCCTGTGAATGCTGCCTCCATTGGGTCTAGCTTGAGCATCTATCCCCAGCCAGCCTGATCCCACGCCTGGTTCAATGCCATCAGCAGTGGCTTATGTCCCTCTGCTTCCTTGCTGTGGTTCGTTGCAGGCTGTGGTTTTGGCTCCTCTCCCAGCAGGCTCTTGGCGGTGCAGTTTTTGCCTTTCCATTCTGAACAAGTCAGTCACTTAGCACCATACAAAAGTGCCCTCAAAAATGTCCGGAGTAGAACGCGCCCCGATGGGTGGTGACCGGAAAGCCATTGGCAGCCAATGGCTCTTTGGGCGATGAGTTGGGGTTATCAGTCCAGCTCCTAATGGGCAGCTGTTCGCCTCACTAGACTCCCCATTACAACTGGTTCTGGTGGACCCTCTGAGAGAGGCCAAGGCCAAGGAGATGGATCAGTGATGAGGCACTGTCAAAGCTGAATCCCAACCCTGTCACTCGGAGTGCAGAAGTGGGGCCAGCATGGATTTTAAAAATTAATATTGGCCACTCCAGGCTTGTATTAAACTCCAAAGGTTACAGCTTTTCTCTGATCTTGGCTTGGTAAACGCTACCACCACCCAAATGCAACCAAACCCCCTTTCAACCCAGGAAGGAGCACTTGGGAATTCCTCCCTGTGGGGTGCCCTCAAGCCCTTTCACCCCCACTCCGGAGAAGAGCTCAATAGGAAACAAAGGAAATTAGCTGTAGCTACCAGCTAATCAAACAACATGCACAAACTCTTGGGACACCAAAAATCTAATCCTGTTCTTAAAAAAGGTAAATTTTATTAAAAACAAAAAGAAAGAAAATACATCTGGAACTTAGGCTTTTGCTAGATTTTAAAAGCGCAATTCCAAAAATCAAGCATCCAAAATAGCTTTCTTGAGGGTTCAGCTTAAAGGTTACAAGCAAACAAAAGCATCTGGGGTTAGCACAGAGGAGTCCGCAAGCCAATAAGAAATAAAATAAATAACTCTAATCACATCTAATTAAACATTCTGATCTACTTACACATTGGAGTTCAGATAAGTAGTTCTAGGCATGATCTGATGACTTATAATCATACCTGGCTTAGCTGCATATAGCATGGCTGCTCTGACCCTTAAGCCCAGAGGGAACAGACAAAGGGAAAGTTTCTTTCCCAATTTTAAAAAGTTGTATCTTCCCATTGGCTCTTTTGGTCAGGTGCCCACTTTTTTCTTTACCTGGGGACTTTTTAACCCTTTACAGGTAAAGCAAGTAAAGAACAGCTACCAAGAGGAATTTTACAGCTAAGTGGCTGGCTGGGTGTCCATCAAAGGGAGCTACCCTCCCCCCCCTTTATTTATCACAGGAACGTTGGCGGAACTATCTGAGGGGAGCGTGTGCTGCTAAAATAGGTAGACACATGGTCTGTGATCCACTTCTTACCACCAACCCCAGGACCTAATCCTGTTCCCCATTTACACGCATGGAACTGCACTTCCACTCCATGCATCTGATGAAGTGGGTTTTAGCCCACAAAAGCTTATGCCCAAATAAATTTGTTAGTCTCTAAGGGGCCACAAGTACTCCTCATTGTTTTTACTTCAGAGAGCTTCCCATGGGGGAGAGTCTCTGGAACATGGGGAACAAACCCATGGTCCACCTAGCCCACTGTCCTATCTCTGAGAGGGACCAGCAGCAGCTGCTGCAGAGGAAGGTGTAATTTGGTCCCATGTTTCCAGAAAAGAGCTGGTGAGATCTCTCGTCTCTTTTCATCGTCCTCCCGCATCCATCTGTTTGGCTGTATGCAGGGAGCTCCTGGTTCGCTTATGCTAATAGAACCTATGAGCATATCAAGGAAGGAACGTGTGTTTGAATAATACCCATTGCAGGGCACGGGCGCAGATTTTAAAAGGGGACTTTAAATGGGGAAACAAAACTCTCCTGTTGTTCGGGAGAAGACAAGTAATCTCTAAGGAGACTTCAGTTATTGCCAAAAAAATCCCTGTCTGTTGCAAATGGCTTTGATTCCCCAGCCCCCGCACTTGTTTGTGCACAGAAGGAGAGTCGTTTTTTTAATTTAAAAGAGGCTTAATTTGGAAGGGAAAAAATCTGTTTAAAATTAGAAGAAGGAAAAAAAAGAAAAGGCAACCAACAAATGGTGTTGCTCAAGGATGGAGGACACAATGCCACATTGTTGGCCACGGAGGGGAAAATGCTTGTTAAAAAAGCCTCAAGAAACCTCCCACGATTTATTCTCAAATAATTTGTTTGAAACAAAGGCCTGGTCCACACTAACCCCCCACTTTGAACTAAGATATGCAACTTCAGCTACGTGAATAACGTAGCTGAAGTCGAAGTACCTTAGTTCGAACTTACCGCGGGTCCAGATGCGGCAGGCAGGCTCCCTCGTCGACTCCGCGTACTCCTCTCGCAGAGCAGGAGTACCGGCGTCGATGGCAAGCACTTCCGGGATCGATCCGGGATCAATTTATAACGTCTAGACAAGACGCGATAAATCGATCCCAGAAGATGGATTGCTTACCGCCGGACCCAGAGGTAAGTATAGATCTACCCAAAGAATTAATATATTTGTTGGAATGTTTCATATGTGCTATAAGAAGATGCCATGTGGCAGGTGCCACCTCCTTCCCATGCTCCCCTTCCCCTGGTGGTTGTACTGCCTGCAGTCACTGTTTTCACCGTGCCTCCTTCTGCTTGCACAGCACCAGGGGAATTTGCTGCAGCCGCCTGACACAAGCAAAGGGCTGAAAGTCAGTGACCTTAAGAGAACCCTGCTGCCAGATGGGAAGGGGCCCCCTGCTATTTAACAGTAAAACTCAGCTGGCCTGACCAGCTTAATACACCTCAGACACTGTCATCATATTTGTTTAACTAGGGTTACCATACATCCGGCTTTTCCCAGACATGTCCGACTTTTTGGTCCTCAAATCCCCGTCCAGGGGGAATTGCCAAAAAGCCGAACATGTCTGGGAAAATGCTGGCATCCCTGCCCCAGTCCCCTGCTTACCTGAGTGGCTCCCGCAAGCTGCAGGCGGATTCCCCGCAGCGGCAGCTGCTGCTGCTCCCCCCAGACACCTCAGCTTTGTGTAGCTGAAGAGCCGAGCTGCCCGAGCGCTACCGGATTCACGGTTTGCCAGGCAGCCCCCAGACCTGCGCCCCCGGCCGGGCGCTTCCCCTCCCAGGCTCCGGCTGTGCTGGGGAAGCACCCAGCCGGGGATGCAGGGTCTGGAGGTCTGGGGGCTGCCCAGCAAACCGTGAAGCCGGTAGCGCTCGGGCAGCTGTTTCACATGGCTGGGAGGGAGGAGGGGGAATGTGGGGTGCTCAGGGGAGGGTGCGGAGTTGGGGCGGGGATTTGGGGAAGAGGTGGAGTTGGGCGGGGAAGGGGTGGAGTTGGGGAGGGGCCAGTGGGGAAGGGGCGGGGCCAGGGCCCCGTGAAGTGTCCTCTTTTTTTAATTTTTAAATATGATAACCCTAGTTTAACAGGTGGCTTGTAATATGTCATTTGAAAAGTAGTAACAAGCTGGTCTTTAATATCGCTGTGAAATGTACGTAACAAGGCTGTACGTGGACTTACAGATACACTCTCAGATTTGTCTTTTGGAGTCCCAAGGAGGCCAACTAGGTTTTTTCCAGACAAAGGAAAATGGCCAATGCCTCTTGGGCTCGATTGCAAATCACGCCAGGTGTGGCCCAGAGTAATGGGCTCTTCGTTGGCAGGAAGATCATTTATATTGTAAAACCATAGGAGACTGCAAAAAGTAACATGGTGTCGGCTCCCTGGTGGACAGTGGACACGGAAAGCGAGTCCCCAGGAAGGCTCCCTGACTTTGAAAACAAAGAAAAACTTTGAGGGTACAAGGAACTGCTGAAAGACATTGGGGGTATCCACCACTTAGGGGACAAAGGGGGAACAGCACCTTCTGAGTTCAGGAAAAGTGGACCTCTTACTCCGGGAGGCAGGAGTCGTTGGAAATGGATCATAGGTGTGAAACACGCTTAGACAAAGATTGTAACTTGCTGAAATTAAGCTTAAGTCAGTAGAAAGCAGGTTTGGGTTGGTTTTCCTTGTCCCCATGCCTGTCTCTTCTGTTCTTCCTCAGGATTCCTTCAATCTCTGCTCCTTGTTAATAAACTTATTCTTGTTTTATTACAAACCCATCTCAGGGCTGAGTACTAAACTGAAGGGTAAGATCCTCAGCCAAACTACCAGGCTGGTGTGTGCTCTGCCTCTTTGGAAGCAGTGAACTTGAGAACTTCTGGGAAGGTCCGGTGAGAAGAGCTGGGCACTGCAGGGGAGACTCGGGACTGGAAGGGCTGTTGGGGTAACCAGGCTGGGGAAAGCCAGGGTCAGGCCATTGTGCTCTGAGCAGATGGCTGGTGGCTCGACTCTGAGCTGAAGCTGCATAGCACAGAAGCACCTGGGGTTATAGGGCAGGCGGGGACATGGCCCCTCACTGGTCTGGGTGACCCCCACAAAGCACCTCTCCTGCCAGGGGCTGTTCCGGGGTAGGTCAGAGGTGTGCTGTCAGGACAGGAGGTGCAGATAGTTCATTCCTACATGCTGGCTATTCCCTCGCGCAGCAGCTATCTCCTCTTCATCCTGTCACCAGGCTTTGTGCTGGTTTAGAGAAGAATTGACCCTCACGGCTCCCATTGACATGAGTGGGTTTGTGCTGGGGTGCGTGAGATCAGAATCAGGCCCCTCTGAGGTTTTGCTTGAGTGGGGGCTGAGCAGTGAGCCCAGGGGTTGACCCCGCTGAAGCACATGTGTCCGATACGCCTGTTGCCTGCATCTCGTTTTCTACCTATTTGCTCTTGACCCAGGCCAACAGTTCTCGATCCCTTTCCCCTGCCTCCCCACGTGGCCTCTTCAGCCAAGCTGTTCCATCGGGGCTACTTGGGCTTGTCCCCAGCTCTGCCTCTTTGAGCAGGACACTGAGTAACTGGCCCAGAACGTCCCCAGCAAGCTCTACAAGGCCGAAGTGTCTCCTGCATCTCTGTGCAAGGAGCCGGCCCTTCAGTCCTTCCCACTGACTGACTAACCATTGGAAAGGCTGACTAAGGGGCATGGTGGATTCTCCATCACTGGCAATTTTTAATTCAAGAGTGGATGCTCTTCCCAGAGAGAAGCTGCAGTTCAAACAGCAGCTATGGCGGGGGAAGTTCTATGGGTTATGCAGGAGGCCAGTCTACATGATTATAATAAGAAGAACAGGAGTACTTGTGGCACCTTAGAGACTAACAAATTTATTAGAGCATAAGCTTTCGTGGACTACAGCCCACTTCTTCGGATGCTGTAGTCCACGAAAGCTTATGCTCTAATAAATTTGTTAGTCTATAAGGTGCCACAAGTACTCCTGTTCTTCTTTTTGCGGATACAGACTAACACGGCTGCTACTCTGAAACCTATGATTATAATATAATCCTTTCTGACCTTGGAATCTATCTACCTGTGGAACATGATGGACTAATGCCTAGCGAGACAGTGTATTGCCTTGGTGAGCGCATATGGCTGGCTGTCGGGAGAACTGAGTTCTCTTCCTTTTTCTGACACAGCCTGGGCACCTGAGCTCTGCTTTCTTAAGTTCTCGGTCGGTCGGTCTGTCTTACATCCGTTCATCTCAGGCTCTCCCCAGGGTATCCGAGTGACCACGCAATGCCGCCATCAACAGCAAACTATTGCAAATACCTGAGAGTCAAGCGTAGTCTCCCTGCTGTACCAGGGCAGCTGATAGGTACTGATTCAGTACATTCCCTCAGCAGCCCCCTTCATCCCCGCCCCCTGTGCAAACTTGGCAAGTGCTGGCAGCCTTCTGGGTGAATTCCCCTCCGTGCTATGGGCCAGGCTAAGCAGGGAGGTGGAATGAGTCTGGCCCAGTAGATATAATGAAGTGTTTCATAAACTCCCAATATTAAACACATCTCTCTAATCTAATTCCTGTTTAAACAATGCTAACACACAGGTGAGCCAGACTGGTTTCCAGCTCTGCGTTCATCAATGTTCAGTGTGGTCTAGGGGCCTTGGCATGAGCTGGCACCTGGCCTGCCAGTGTCACAGAGGGTGGGGAACGGAAGGATCTTTTACAGCCTGAGGCTGCCATCCTGGTGCCAGCCAGGCCTTCCCTGTCTCTGCGTTGGGCCGTGCCCAGGTGTGAAATTAACTAAGAGTGGTGAGAAATGAGAAGTGAGAGGCAACATCGACTCTTTGTTTGCTGTCTCTTTGCTTTCAGCCCGCTTTCTGTTTCTCCCCTGAAGGGCTGGCGGCTGCTTCCTTCTAGTTCCTGCCAGTGGGTCAGTCAAATTGATTCTGATCGTTTCTTTAAGTCGCTCCTTGGCTATAAACAGAAACACTTTCTTCTTAATGCGGTTTTAATTCTAGAATCGAACAATTAGTAGATCGTTGTCCCCTATTGAGCTGTTTTGCCTCTTCTCTGCTAAAGGAATCAATCGAACAGGTATTCACCACATGTGTAGGTGTATGCAGCTCATTTGCCAGAACACATGTAGTGAGGGGTTGGATTTGGAGATGCTCTGAATCCATACGCATGTCTGTACCCACCCAGGCAGAACCACAGGTATGTCCGAATCCACACACACACAAAATCCACGCGTGTATGGATTAACATACTCACACAGATCCCCACACATACACACAGACCACACCCGCATGTATGTGTGAATCTGCACTCTCGCAAATCTATACATGTATGTAGTCAAGTGTATGTATGAAGAAAGAGCCACGTGCATTGAGAATCTGCACACTCCCGCAAATCTGCACGTGTTTACAGGCACACACAGACAAAATCACACATGTCTGAATCCACAGTCATACAAAACCATGGCTGCATATGCAGCCCTTGACGTATGCCAGGTGCATGCGCACACACCACACACGGATGTAATACTCACCCATCCCCTGCCCCAAAATCCCATACACAGGCTTACTTGGACCTCATGTGCCTGTCGCAAGATCATTGACATAGCACAAATATATATACACACACACACACAGGAAAACACCAAATATCTCTGCTCAGAACCCCTGGCTCCCGTTCTCTGTGATCAACTCCCCTCGGACTCTCTGGGGCAGCTTCCACAGAAAGATCTTTCTGTGGTTTGTAGCACAGACGATCCATTGACTAAACTACGCAGATAGGAACATAGGGATAATCGGCTCTGATCCAGCTGTGGGTACGTCTAGATCAGTGTCCTGTCTCGGGGGGCAGCCCCAGATATAGCAGAGGAAGATATGAGGACCCTGCAGTAGCAGAAGTGGGATAATCTACTCCCACCTAGGTCTGTTCCTGGTCTCTAACAGCTAGAGATTGGCTTAAACCCTGAAGGACATGGTTTAACAGCCCTCTAAAATTATTATCATACTAAATCTCAGGGGGAGGGATAGCTCAGGTATTTGAGCATTGGTCTGCTAAACCCAGGATTGTGAGTTCAATCCTTGAGGGGGCCACTTAGGGATCTGGGGCAAAATCAGTATTTGGTCCTGCTAGTGATGGCAGGTGGCTGGACTCAATGACCTTTCAGGGTCCCGTCCAGTTCTATGAGATAGATAGGTATATCTCCATAAATCATTAATGCACATGCACGGAGGAGACTAAAAGCCAAGCTACATATACATGGTGCACACCCTGACATCCAAGCACAGAAACCACACATGTGCTTTTTTAACACACATGCAACCACACACAAGCCGATATGTGCCAACATGCAGCCCTGCCCACACCTGCCTGTGCACTCCCCTTCGGACATGAGCACGGATGTGCTGGTGCAAACGTACTCACATGCACATCTGCTCTCACACATGCACTTATGTTCACTGGTACACACACAATCATACAGCCCTGCACAACAAATACACCCATCATGTGCACATACCAATATACACACTACACCTATTCCTAGCTGTACGCACATCTGCATGGGAGTATGGATGTACGCATGGGAACATGCACCGCCCAGCTAAAGATCTAGGAGGGAGATCAATTAATGTCCAATCCGGCTGGAGGCCAGTCTGAGCGCTCCCACAGTAAATAGCTGCTTAAAGGAGATTTCATTTTACGCACATTAACAGGCCATGGAGCTGAGCGGAGAGGTGTGATCAGATATCAATTTCACCGCCTGGTGCTGGCGGGCACAGAGCTTCTGCCCTTGGTGCTGGTGCCAAGTGCTAATCCTGCCCTCAGGGTGCCAAGGTGGTGAGAGATTTTTGGGGGGCAGTGGAGCTGGAGGATGTCCTCTCACAGCAGCTCTCCTCTCTGCCTGGCTAGACACTTACTGAGGGGCCTGGCATGCCTGGCGCGAGCTGACAACATGCCATTTAGCAGTGCCAGTCGTCCGAGCTCCCTGTCGAGTCCCGGGGGCAGGTCCTGCATGAAGCAGCACAAGTCATATGGGGAATGAGGAAGGCTCAAACAATGGCTTCATTGTCTCCCTGATTCTGATTCCTAAGGCCGATTCCTCAGCTCCATTTTGGCCACTTTGCCCCACTCTGGCTGTGCCAAGGGGCCGGAAAGGTGGCCGATCCAGCCAGCTCGATACTGGCTCTGGTTTGCCTCTCCGCATGGAGGGCATGGCTAAAGTGCAAGCTCTTTGCGGGAGGGACTGCCTGCTACTGTGGGTTTGCTGCAGTGTCTAGCACAATGGGGCCCCCACGGTCCTCCCGCAGTAAACATGATGAATAATAACAGCCAGATGAATTGCACTCCAGCAATCCCTTGCTGCCAGCATAGCCCATGGGGGCCATTACCAGCCAGCATAAATTAGAGCAACCTCGAGGTTGCTTAAAACTTGGGCTGAAGAGTGAGCTGGCCCCCGGCAGAGCCCAGGGTTGGTAAAGCAGAAAGGCACTTTTGCCTCCTTCTTGGTCGGTGTGTGGCGCACAGCTGGGACAAACCCATGAATCGTGGACCATGCCTCTGTCTATCTCCCTCTGATATTTTTCCAATACACAAACAATGTTTTTAAAAGTGTTGTCAGAAGTATAAACTGAGTTTCTCTCTCTGTGTCTCTCCCTCTCTCTTTGCTGTCCTGGAAGTACCAGACTGCAGCTGGAGCTGTCACATCCTCTTGGCTCTGAACTCACCCCTTTGCCTCCCTGCAGAAAGCTGGGGAATGCTCCTGTCTGGTGAAGGGCAGGGTCCATGTCACAGCACCCAAGGGAATGTCTGCTCTAGTGGGTGGGTGGGGGCACACGTCTCCTAGGGCAGGTTTCAGCCCCGACTGCTGCTGCCCCTGCCCATCCAGCAGCCTCTAAAGAGAGAAGGAAAAGCAAGGCCCAGTGGGGAGGGGGAATCTCAGAGCCTGACAGTCTGGGGCCAGCAGCCGTATTCCTGGAACCCTCCTGATGAGGCAGAGCAGAGGTGGCTTCTCCTGGGGTGGGATCATGGGTGGGTGAGTCACTGGGGAGGTGAGAACAGCCTCGGGGGGAGGCAGGGAAAGGCGGTGAAATGGAGAATGGGGAACAGAGATGGAGAAAGGAGGAAAGTGTCTGACCCAGAGGGCGAGGGAGTGCAGGGGGGCAGCCAAGCAGACACCTACCTGCTCCAGGGCTGCCTTGTGCAGCGGGGCTCCACCTGGGCCCCAGGTGTATATTCCTGAGCTCCTCCCACGTCTCGGCCCTGCCCACATGTGCTCTGGAACAGCGGAGCAGGTGTAGGTGGCACAGGCTGTCAGTGCCCAGCTGAGGGACCCATTCCAGGCCAGGTTCCTGGACAGTGACTGTCTGGCCAATCCCAGGGCATGTACGGCTGTCCCAGCGACAGCCACGGTGATTGAAATGCAGTGAGAGGCTGGCATAGAGTTGCCCCAGAGCAGGTAGTGTTGGGACCAGTGGTGGTATCCAAGGCCCTTGGGGGCAGGGGTAACCCCCCTGCCCATCCTGCTGTCACAGCCCTAGTGCAGGCTCCTAGCAACTCTTTCCTCCAGACGTATGACTGTCGATCTGCTCCCTCTGCCCCTACAGGTGCTGAGCACTTGTCCTCCTCCCCGGGCGATGGGTCCCCACTGACCTCCGCGCTGTAACCTGCCAGCTGCAGCTCAGCCGCCTGTTGCTAATGCTCGGATGCCAGAGGCCAGCGCTTTGACCAGTGCCGCCTGGTGGCTCTCCTCACTCCACAGGGACAGGGCCATGGGGCTCTCTGTCCCCCTGTGGCTTTGGCTGCTGCATGCCGCCACGTGCCTCGCCAGCAGCCCAAATCCCAGCTACAGCACAGTGGCCAAGAAGGAGATCAGCACGGAAGGGGACCTGGTCATTGGGGGGCTGTTCCCGGTGCATGAGAAAGGTAGCTCCAACGAGGAGTGCGGCAAGATCAATGAGCACCGAGGGATCCAGCGCCTCGAGGCCATGCTCTTCGCCTTGGACGAGATCAACAAAGATCAGCGCATCCTGCCAGGGATCACGCTGGGGGCCCACATCCTGGACACCTGCTCCAAGGACACCTACGCCCTGGAGCAGTCTCTGGATTTTGTCCGCGCCTCCCTGACCCGAGTGGATGGCTCCGAACACATCTGCCCTGACGGCTCCTACGCCATCCACGATGACGTTCCCATGGCAATTACCGGGGTCATCGGGGGCTCCTACAGCGACGTCTCCATCCAGGTACTATGTGCACTATAGGGCAAGCTGGGGCCATGGGGATTAGAATGAGGGGGCATTGAGGCCCAGGCCACTGGCAGTGGGATATAAGGTGACCTCTGTGTGGCCAGTCTGAATCTAGCTCTGGTTGGCAGAGAGTGAATGTCATTACACTCGGCTGGCTACGTGGTTTTCTACAGTATGTGCAATGAGTTTGTGTGTGGGGTCTCAATCCAGATCCTGGTCCCCAGGTGCTCGCATCACAAGAGCTGGTGCTCGCTGGCATAGTCTCAGCAGAGAGGCCAAGGACTAGATGGCTGTTGGAGACCTAGCTGGTTGGATTTGAAGGGGTGTGAGGTGCAGCCATCCCTTCTGTACCTGTTTGGGGGATAAGCAGGGGTCTGAGCATATGGGTGTGACCTCCACACCACGGAGCGCATCACTGTCCCAGGGAATGAGCGCATGGGTGTGACCCTTGCCCACCCCCAAGGAGTGAGCGTATCTGGCTTAACCTACCCTGTGTGCTCCACCACCCACCCCCCAGCCTGAGAGGATGGTGCAGCCTCACACCTGGCTCTCTCATTGCCCCTGGCATATGCTGATTTCTTTATTGCCCAATTTACCATTTAGAAATCGGCCTCCTCCTGACCCAGTGTGGGTTTGCCCCTGTTCCCATGTGTGCACACCCGTGCCACTCATCACTCTCCTGCCCGTACAATGGAAAGCACGGTTCGCGTCGCAGGGGAAGAAAGAGCCACAGACATTCCTTGGTGACACAGTGCCGGCTTGGGGCCTGTCAGTTTAACTGCAGCCTCTCCTGCCTTTTAGGAACCTAAAATTCTCTTTGGGCTTGTGAGAGATCCAGGCATGTCAGCCCAGGCAGAGTGGACGTGGTGTGGCATGTGGTGTGGAGGTCACACCCCATACGTTCAGACCTCTGGGATGGTGATGTGGTGCGATGGTCAGACCTATACGCTCAGATCCCTGGGATGGTGATGTGGCATGTGGTGCAGAGGTCACACCCTTACACTCAGATCCCTGGGATGGTGATGTGGCACATGGCGTGGAGGTCACACCTTTATGGTCAGATCCCTGGGATGGTGACGTGGCACATGGCATGGAGGTCCCGGAACCTGTATGTTCAGATCCTGGGATGGGGATGTGACACATGGTGTGGAGGTCATACACCCGGATGCTCAGACCCCTGGGAGGGTGATATGGCACGTGGTGCAGAATTCACACCCATGCGCTCAGACCCCTGGAACAGTGATGTGGCATGTGGTGTGGAGGTCACACCCTGAGACCTGGTGTGTGCTTGTAGCAGACGTGTATACCCCATATGTTGAACACCGAATGCCTTTGAACTCTTCCCAAGCACAGGCCCTGTGACTTGCCCTGACCTCGTCCACACACTAGTATTTTCCAAGCCCTCTCTCCTTGCTGTGGCCATGATGTTAAACTCAGCCTAACTCAGCTCCCTGCCTGGGAGGGGATGGGCTTTTTATAGCACAGCAGCCACGTTGTGCCTTCCCTGCCCCGCCACGATGCCTCCCTCTCATGGAGAGCCCCTTCCCCCACACACCCCGATTCCACGCAGGTTAGTGGGGGCCTAGATCCCGAAGCACTCAATAGCCCGCCCTCCCGACCACCACAGTACTTAGCTGCTGCTCCCAAGCCTCTCTGTGCTGCATTAATGTTGTAATTAATGCAAATTAATCTCTCATCATCCCATTCAAAGCCTGGCCCAGGGGGAGCAGGAAGCGTGGCTAGGTGAGCCGGCATGGCAGCCAGCCTGGTGCCAGGGCTTTGGGGCACTGAGCCAGGCATGCAAGAAACTGAGCCGAGAGTCTGAGCAGAGCTGGCTCCTTGCAGCAGGCCTGCGTGGGAGAGCCATTCATTCAGCAGAGCCCTGAGCTGCTGCTTGCAAAAGGTGTGTGTGGGGGGGCCCCACCGGTGCCCATTCACAGCCCTTCTCTCCCTTCCCCTGCTCTCATGCTCTACCTCAGCTCTGACCCCAATTGCCTCCCTGCGGGAGGGGCCACCAGGGGGCCCCACCGAGCACACCTGAGACTCCACCATCTGTCGCTAGCATCAGCCGCTTTCCCTCAGGCCTCCTGGGCCAAACGCCTCCCCTTGGGGTAGCTCGGCCAGAGTCGCTGAGACGCAGGCCCAGGGTGGGAGCTGGAACCCTGGCTGGCTGGCGAAGAGACACAGAAAAGAAAGGAGACCTTCATTCATTTATAGCCCCACTCCCTCCCCGAGTGGGTGAATGCCAGGCAGCATCCCTAAACCCCCACACCTCTAGTCCCGCGAGATTGTGCCAGCCATCCACCTTCCCTTCCTGCAGGGCCTTCTTTATTTACTCCCTGGATTCCCCTCCCAAGCAGATTGCTGCACAGCTGGGGCGAGCAGCTCTCCTTTCCCTTCCAGCTCAAGATGATGTCCCCCTGAGCCAGGCTGCCAGGGAGCCCTCGGCCCTGAACCAAGGGGTCTGCAGGGATGGGGACGGGGGGACAAGCAGGAAGTGGGGAAGGGAAACAAGGCAGGAGAAAAGGGAGGTGGGCCAAAGAGCAGGGAGAGGCTGCAGGAGCTGAAAAGATGGGGGTGCAGGAGCTGGATGGTCAGCTGTAATATATGTTTGAAGTGCCATGAATAGCATTCCAATGGGGCTGCAGGAAGTAAAGGGAGCATTTTCTCTTTGAAGCTATTGTAGATGGAGCAAGAGAAAAAGGAGGAGGGGAAGGAAAGAAAGGGATGGGGGAGGGATGGATGGACAGATAGAAATGATGATGGGGCCAGACAGACAGGCAATTAGATACATCGACAGCCCAGAAGGTGGGTAAATCCATCGCTGGGCAGACAAAAGGAGAGGGAGATTGGCAGTGAGATCATTAGGCAGCTCATTAAAAAGAAGCAGCTAATTAGCTGCAGTTGCAGACACTGTCCAGGGCTGGGGACAGAGCTGCACGGCACTGAGGAGAACACGGAGCCGTTTATTAATAATTCTGGGCTTTCCTAGCTCTGCGTGCATCTCCTCCAGGCTGCAATAAAGCAGAGCATGCTTGCAGTCTCCCCTGGGCTTCGCACAGAGAGCTCCAGGTTTGATCCAGCTGAGACATCACATTTCTGAGGCCTGCATTGAATTAGGACGTTCCCCCACCCCAACAGCGGCACACGCGCTCCCCGCTCTTTCCTCACTGGGTGCTCTCCCTCTCTCTCTCAACACTCCCTTCTGGGAGCAGCAGCCCCTCGTTCTGCAGGCTGGCTTGAGGACCAGTAGCTGAGTGTAAGGAGAGTGCAGCCTGCCCAGCACCGGGCCAAAGGTGGCTGTGAGCTCAGATGCAGGGCAGTGGGGCCCCAAGTGTAGATTAGAGCAGCCCCAGGCACTCAGCCCTATGCTGTGCCTGTGTAGGGGGTATTCTCTCCCAGCTACACATGGTGCCTGTATCGGCCCCTATATGTTTCCAGAGCAGTGCAGGGTTGGATCTCTCCTTGCCTGTCTGCTATGCCAGACACCTTCGGCAGGTATAATTCACCTAGCTCCCTGCAGCCCCTCCTGGAGGAAAAGTCAGTGCTGCATGTTTTCTTGTTTCCAAGTTCATAGCTAATGCTAGTCTCTATTATCCAGAAGGGCCTCCAAAGCATTTTCACAGACCGCAGGCACCCAGCATTGCTCTCTGTTACGGCTCTGTGGGTGTAATCTGGATTAATGCCGCAGGATGTGACTGCTAGCTGGATATACAGGAATTGTGCACCAACGCTGAGATGTAGCCACCTCGGGTGGAACACAGCAGCTGTTCGAAGCCAGCTAGGCGAGACACTGGAGCCAGTTCAGCCTGCTGGGAGAAGCGAGCAGGAGTGGTTAGGGCAGCAGGATGCAGTTACTGGTGGGAAGTTTGCTCAGATGCGGAGGCTGATGCTGCCCTGTTCTTGTGAAAAGCAAGACGAGGTTTTTATCAGTCATGAGTGGTTGGGGAGCACTCCTCTGAAAGGTGGCATTGCCAGCAGCACAGTGCCCCCTATGGCAGAGTCACAAAAGGGTATCACTCCCCAAGTCACCAGCATCACTCCCTGTAGCACCTGTTTTTTTCCAGTCTGCTGCTGAGGTTATTGCTGGCCAAGATGCTGGTTTTGGCCCAGATCTTCCAAGGTGTTTAGGCTCCTAACTTCCATTAATTTCAAGGGTCCTAAATACCTTGGGATCTCTGGACTTTCCCCCTTCTTTCACTTCACTGAAAACTCCATTAGCTTGGGGCTGAGGGGATGGTTGGGTGTCTCATAACTACCACCTCCCCTGGTCATTCACCCACTTGGCTCTAAAAGGGCTGCATAAGTCACTGACCCCTTTGCAGACTCAGCATGGGCCTCTGCCACTTACTAAGCTGTAGCATTGGGCTGATCTTCTGCATAGGGGCAAATTGCACCCACAACCCCTCCTTTCTGCTTAGCCCAGGCACCCTGTTTAATATGGACTCGCCTTGTTCCTGGCCCCCACTCCATGTAGTGCTTTCTTGCCTTCACGCCATATAGAGCCTTTCATCTGGCAGGGTCTCGAGCCGTTTCACAGACTTATCCCCTCAATCTTTGGAATCGCAGTCAGTGCAGCTGTGCTGATTTCTACCAGGATTGGATCTGGCCTTGTGTACATTCAGATCACTCCCACCACCTGGTAATCAGCCTCTTCTGCAGCAGTGCACGACAGTGATGTGGAGGGGCTGGAATTTAGGGAACAGGAGGTAATTGCCAATAGCCAGGACCCTAAATTTAATGAGGAATCTTTATGAACCACAAGCGGTTGGAATCTAACCAGCACAGTGCCCCCTGGGTATTCACTCAGTCCCGATTCAGCCAGAGGAGAGCGACCTACTAGCACAAAAACAGGGCATTGTGTCACATGGTTCCTTCCTGCAGGGTACAGGGTTTCCTTGGCAGTCTCCTAGCTAAGGACGAGGCCAAAATTTCCCCTGCAGTTCCACCTGGATGTGGTATTCTCCTGCACTCCCTAAGTTAACCTGTTGGTTAGTGTGACTGTCCACTGTTAAAAACAGCTGCCATGTTTCACCCCAGAGGTGGCTGCATGGCAGTGCAGGTGAGGTGATTTTCTTATAAGTGGTTGTAGGCCTGGCTTGACATGAATAATTAGACATGGGTGAAACCTCATTTCTCAGAAGACAGGATTAGGGAGGTAAATGGATCAGCAGCCTGGAAACAGAATGTCTGCACTAGCTAAGACAAGGGTGAACCCCCAGGGAACCATTTACAATGGCCAAGATAACAATCAACAAGATAAATTGGGACCATAAAGATGATGTAAAGAGTAAGTCGTGCGTGGACAGAGCATGCTGTACGGGGATTGTACAGCCAATCCTTAAACGTGTGATGCAGTGTATAGTAAATGCAGTTTAATCTGGAAACGTCTATAAAGAAAGAAGTTTGCTGTGTAACTTTGGGTGGGGGTGGTATGCCCTGTTCCCACTCTCTACTCTTGAGGCTACTCAACTCAAGTGTCGTTTGATTGCATGCCAATAAAGAAACCTCAGTGAGGAGTTCAGAGTCGAGCTGAATTCTTAGGAACTGAGGGAATGAGATCTTGGAGGCCACTGGGTGGATAAGGTCTCAGAAGCCACCCCAACGTACTCATGAGCAGATAAGGTCTCAGAGGCTACCCCAGAACTGGGCTGGTGGAAGTCACAGGGCTCTGCTGTGAGCAATACAAAGTTCTTGAGACTGGTGGATGCAGACTGAGGCCTGGGCTCTCTAGGTCTTGGCATGGAGTAAACAGCCCCGGAATGGACGGCTGCCTATGCTACCCGGTGAGGTGCTAGATTCCCAACGTGACCTTCCTCGCAAGGCCTACAGTGGCTTGGATCGCGCCTTTGTATGCCAGCTTGGCCTGTCCACTTTCAGAGGCCTGCTGCCTGCCTGCTCGCCCCGGGAATTCACTGGAAAGCACTTCCTGACTGGGATTTCGCTTCCCAGGGAACGTGTTTATTTCACTCTCTGTGCTTGTCTCTGCATGGAGCCTTTCCCACGGCTTTAACAGAGTCGGCTTAACCAACAATAATCTCAATGTTCAGGTCCACCCCCCCGTCTGCCAGGCTGCTCCCTGCAAACACTGCAGCCTCTCTCCGGCAGGCGTAGTGCCGCCACTTGTTCTGGATGACCAGGACTGCCCTCTGGTACTTCTTGTACTGGCTCCTTGCACGCCACATCCTGACCAGTGATTGCAGGAGGACGGTAGCTCTCATGGGCCTCACGTACATTGCCAGCGCCGTGACCCGCCTCTCCTCCTGCTGCCAGAATGAGACCCGGCGCCACCACCTCTGGATCACCAGCACGCAGAGCGTCGCTTGGCGCACCGTTCGCCGGGTGAGCACCCCCCGCCACCACGACTGGATGGCAATGGCAGATTTGCTGCTGGGGTCCTTCTCTGGTGAGGGGGAGAGAGGGGGAGAGATTGCTTTCTGCTGTGAAGAGAAGACAGGAAACCATCTGTTGCTACGGGAGAGGTAGCCACTAAAGCACAGATTTCTATTGCTTGAGCTAAAGGAAAAGTTCCATTATCTGACAGCAGTAGTAGGTTGCTACCTTCTATGTGGCCTAGGCCCTAGAAGGGGACATGACACCCACTTTATGTTTATTGAACATCTTTTTGCCTAAACATAGGTGTCCACATAGGCCATAAATGGGCACCTAAGAGACCAGCCAAAACTAGCTGCCTCATTGGGATTGATCCAGCCGAGCGACCAATCACAAATCTGTGAAGCTGCTGACACAGTACCATGCGCACTGCCACTTTCGGGGAGCCCTATAGGGACTTAAAATACCAGCCTGAGCCTGCAGGAGGGGTCTCCAACGCCCATGGGGTGAGCTGTTGTTTTGGCTGGCCAGTCACTGGAGAAGGCGGAATCCCGCTCGGCCTGTTGGTGGAGATGCTGGGAGAGTGTTGGGGCTGTTGCGGCTCTGAAGGAATGTCCGGGCCTGCCTCTGTGCTCTGCACTGGGAGGAGTGGAAATGGAGAACCAGGACCGGCTTTCCAGGCCTGGCAGAAAAAGACCATCACAGAGAACCGGAAGGATTCCTGGAGCTGTTCAGAGAAGAGAGGCTGCTCCGAGCCAGGCTCCCCCTGAAATCTGACCCAGTTTCCCCAGTTCCACTGGTCATGCTACATGTCTTGGCACTGGCCATTCAGCTCTTGCCAGCTTTTGCCTAAGCCCCCTTTGGCTTCCAGAGTGGGGGGGGGGGCGTCTTTAAAAGTGATATGAAGGGAGCTGTCAGGGGGCAGATCCGTGCTGGGTGACACCCGCAACCCCCACTGAGCTGTGCCTGGGGGTTCGGAGTCAAAGAAATCCCGCCTGTGAGATGGAGGATACTCACGTCCATAGCTGCTGCCTGATCTGGAGCACCCAGCTGCTGCAGGGAGTCTGGAGCTGCCAAGAGCTGCCTCTGAGCATCATCGCCGCCTCCCAGGGCAGAGTCTCTGACCATGGAGTTCTTCAGCGCCTTGGCATCAGGCTTCTTCCTGGGGCTGCCCTCCAGAGCCTTCACGCCCGCCATGGAGGAAGGAAAGAGAAGAGCTGCTCAGCGTAAGGATGGGAGGGAGGTCGCAGGGCTGACAACTGCAGCCCAGTGAAGGTGAAAAGTCCCCACCGCCCATCAGTGAGGCTTCCCCTCGTCAGCACCTGCCGGTGTTACCCTGACTTTCCCCGAGCTTGTCAGGGATCCAAAAGAACAGGTGTGGGAGCTAGAGCCAGGCAGACTGGGTGTGCTGCAGTCTGCCTCAGAGATAGGTGTAACTGAGAGCAGAGCTTGGCTCCTAGAGACAGGCGGACGTACACAGAGACAGGTGGAGACATGGGACTGCCCAGTTGGGATCGGACTAGTGCACCAGTTAATCCAGGGGCTGGTGCCAGCTGCTGCAGAGGACGGACAGTTTGGGGATAACCTGCCCCAGGGGAGAGAAATCCAATCCCAGGGCTTGGCCTGGCTGCATTGACTTTGGTGGGCATTGTCTACAGGCGGCAACCCCAGTTATTTAGTTTAATTGCAAGTTTATTCATTAGCACCCTCATCATCGACAGCTTCAGCCCTTCTGCAGTCAGTGCGATCGCACCCACCCGACGGTGTTGGTCCCAAAGGCTGGTACCAGGCACATTAGAAAATCTTTCCATATCCTCTTCCTGGTTTGGGTGGAAACATAACCCTTCCATGATCAGCCTCTTCGCTCAGGGGTGGGGGTGGGTTGAGGAGAAGCAGGGAATTTAGTGCTGGAGAGTTGAATGCAATGGAGGGGGAGTGAAGGCAGGCAGTGGACCCCATCCTGAACAAGAGATTGCCTCACTGAGAGTAAGGAGGCAGGTGGAGTCAGTCAAACCTAGGCTTCTCCACATCAACCCTAGGCTTCTCCTCCAGTGGATCCCCCTGCTGTGTCCTGAGAGAGCTACACTCTCCTAGCAGGGGAGGGAAAACCTTCTCCCCATGGTTTGCCATCCTCGGCTTCTCCATTTGCCTCCATTATCCATGGTTTCTCCAGAAGATCTACCACATTCTGCCCCAAGAGACGATCCTCTCCTCAACAGTGGGCTTGGGGAAGGGACATGGTGCCTATAAAGGGATCTGTGTCTGGCAAGTTTCTACTTCTGGGTTGATATTACCCCCCTCAACAGCCAGATATAAGAGAGTGTTATCTGTGAGTAATGCACTCCGTACGGGAGGTTTGCTTTTTCGTGCCCCCATGAGGCACCTCACATCTCAGGAGAGGACCATGTTTCCCTGGGATGGCAGGACTTCACTTTTCATCAGCTGAGGGTCTTTTAGGACACTAGCATCAGCACCCTGTGGCGAGAGCTGTGATGTTACAATGGACACCGACATCACCAGTCAAGCTGGTCAACCCAGGTAACGGATGAGACAACAATAGACCTGCCTTGACCGCTCTGCTGTTGGTCGTTGGCTGGGTTGGAGGCAACCCAGATCCATGTGGGTCACAGACGTGGAAAACCTTGGCCTCAGAAGGCATGTTCAGGGTTTTTTATGTCCTTGCTGAACCCCAGGGGACTGGGGGCAGAGTGTGGAGAGGTGAGGCATTGAAGAAACAGCAGGGAGTCAGTGGTTGTTCCTCAGGGTAACTGCAGGAGGAAACATTATCTGTCTGTTGCTGGTATCTTTTTCATCATTCTTTTCTCTGTACAGCTGTGAACATGGGCACAGCTGTGAACATGGGCACATCTATACCCGTTTTGTTCTCTCTCACTTCCATGCACCTGGTCAAATCCTTCTCTCACACCAGTGTCTTCCCTGGAATCACTGAACCTGTCTCTCTCATCTTCATAGTCCACAACTAACCCTTCAGGGGCTAGTAGCCAGTGGCTCCTTGAAGGTGGGAGATTTACATGTATTGGGAATCGTGACCACCAGGAGACTGGCTGGCTTAAGGAACAGGTATAGCCCTTCCCCCTCTAAGATCTATAGTTCAAATCTAGCCCAGGCCAGTAGTGGCTGGAAGTCCTGGTGTATGATGGGCCATTTGAGAGCCTCTATAAGACAAGTTGGTGGCCTCACCTTTGGTTCCTAGTGGACGTGGGTCTGTGCTACATTGGGACTGTTTGGAAGCCTGGTGGCAATCTCAGTAAAGAAGCCAGGACTCCATGGCCCTACAGAGAGTGAAAATGCCTCTCGCCCCTGGAGCTGGCACCTTTCATCAGCGCTTAATTCTCTTTTAACAAAGGCCTGGTGGACATTCCCAGCGCCGTCCTCCCCTCGGGTGCCTGCTGGGACTCTGGGGGCAGGATGAGCATGTGGGAGCACTGGTGTTACCTGTAAACAGGGCGTGTTGCTTTCCATCCTCCTTGCTCCCCTGGGCGCACTGCACAGCTCCAGTGCACCTGGCTCCGGCTCTGCTCCCTGGGCAAATTGGGGGAGAGTAGCCTTTCCTGTGACAATACATTGTCCCAGCCCTGTGTTAGGCCTGCAAGCTGTAGAAGGGGTTGGGGGCAAAGGGGAAGGAGGGGAGCAATGAAATGTGCTGCCCTGCGGGATTTCAGTCCCAGCAGTGCTATCATGCTGGAAAGTGCCAATCTCACCCCCAAGTGGCATTAAAACTTATGAGCATGAGGCAAGGGCAGTGCCAACGGAGGGAAGGGCAGCAGGCAGAATCGTGGCAAAGGCAGAGCTGTGCTGGCTGGTCTCCTTCTAGCAACAGAATCGTTCCGGCTACCATTCTACCAAGTGGGCTCATGGCACAAACAAAGCTCTGCTGGCCACTAGCATTTTAGCGAGCAGGCAGGTTCATGGCTGTGCCAGACTGGGATTTCCCTATACCCCCCCCGAACTCCCCCATTTACCCCAGTGGTTAGCAGAGTGTACCTCATGCTTGGCTAAGACAAACACTCCCTGGCAATGCTCAACTTCTGTACAGCCAGATTCCAGGGACATTTGAGGGCACCGGGGTCAATCAGGTCACAGCGGTTCCTAGGATGTTAGCTTCCCACTGACGGGGACAGTCATAAAGAGCACAAGCTTACAGACAGCCTCACTGCAAGCTAAGTGACCCAGGCTCTGGCAGTGCCTTATCACTTCCCCTTTCAGGGGCTTGGTTTGCCCACCTCAAAAATGGGGACAGCAATCCCTGCTAACCTTACCTTCATTTGTTTTTAGCATCACATGAGCTGGAACCAGCAAATTGTGTGGTAGGGCCCAGCTCCTCAAAGGTACTTAGGTATCAACTCCCAGAAGTGTTAGGCACCTTAATACTTTTGAGGCTCTGTGCCTCGCTCCCTGTGTGACCACACAATCTCAATATCCTGCGTCCTGTCTCTCCTTCTAGTTCTAACATTCACTTGTAGCATGGTTCACATTAGATAGTAAGAGGGTAGGGACTGCATTTCCATATGCTTTTGTATAGTGTCGAGAACCATCAGGCCTCAGTCCTGATTGGGACCTTTGCGTGGCACCATCATTATGGACATTAATGCCTTGCCAATGCCTGGACAGCTTTCTGGAAGTGCCGTCCCTTGGCCTTCAAGCGTGTCTGTTGCAAATTGTGAAAATAGGATTGTTCTCAAGAGTGCAGAGAGCCCATTGCTAAATTGCACCATGCAGGGAGTTCCAAAGGGTTTGGATCTTGCTGGCAAAGGATACCCAGCTCGTGTTAAGTATCTCCCCCTTCTACCCAACTCCAGAAGTGCCAGTCACCAATTTTGGTGTAACAGATTGAGCAGAGGTGGATAATGGGGCCATAAACTGGTCAAACAGATCTGATGAGAAGAGGGGAAAGTAGAGAACCCATCAGAGCCCCATCTGCCCAGGATTCACTAGACGTGAGAGCTGGAGGGAGCCACTGAAAAGCAAAAGGACAATGCCCCACTGGAGGTCACCAGTTGGCGTCAGCCTGCCAACTCCCTGAAGACTGTGGCTGTCACATGGTGCCACTCTCTCTGCAGGCTCTGAGGATGTTAGGGGGAGGAGGCAAGGGTGGGGTTCTGCTGAACAGTTGGCAGTAAGAGGAAGTACCACTGCCCTTCATCACATGACACACTGGGTGTCTCTTGCAGGGGTTCTGTCCTTCCAAGTAAGATAAGGAAGGCATCCCCCAGGTGAGGCTCTGAGTTCTCCTGCCAGATCAGCAAAGGTCTGTCCTAGATGCTTAGGTACTACTTGGATATCTAAGTAGCTCCCAGATACCTGGATACCTACAAGATATCTCAATTCCTCCCAGATGTCTAGCCATCTCCTTGGGACAGCCAAATGCTCAAGTACCTCCCAGCTGTCAAGATAGCCCCAGCTGTGTTTGGGAATTCTACCTTCTCACAGTGAGGAATTGCCTTCTGCATTTTAATCAGGACTGGTATAACCTGGCACGATCCCAACTTGTGCCTAACGAGAGTCAGAGCCCACTGGAACCAGAATGTGATTGGCGGACTGTGCGCCTGAACGTTGTGATCATTTGGCAATAGGACATGACAGGGAGTGAATTGTTCTCCATTAATTTGCACCTCGTGTGCCTACGGTCAAGTGCCTTCGATGACGATGCCTGGTGTGAATCAATGCAGGTTAATTCGCAGTCTCTGGTGCCTTATTGCCATGAGGAGTGTAATATTCTGTTAAAAACATATTTGTACATGTTAATTAAGCAGTGGAGATTTCCACATCATCGGGGGCTGGGAAACCAGCTCCAGATACCAGCTCTTGCCAGCCAATCAGATCACAGGCTTCTTCTCGCCTGCCTCTTTGACAGTCTGTATTTTTAATAGCCTCATTAGTGTGGATTTTTCCCCTTTGAAGGTAATGAGACTTGCTGCAGAGCATCTGGAAGAGCAGCCAGCGCGAACTGTTTGGAGGGGGGAGGAAGGGGCACGCGCCAGCGCTTGTTCTGATCTCAATGGCTGGACACATGCGGTGGAATATTCTGCTCTGGCCCATTGTTTTTTTCATTCTCCTGTCCTTTCTCTTCATCTGTCTGGGCTGAGATATGCCCACGCTGCACCAGCTCACAGGTGAGACTTTTGAAGGGTGGAAGTATTCTGAGATGAGTTGCTGGTGCTCCACCTCTCTCAGCATTTGGCCCCTATGTACATATTCCAATTCCTGAGTCAGACCTGCCTGGTCTTGCATGTTCTGGATTCATTTACAGGCAGTTTTTATAAGTCTCTCGCTCTGACAGAGAAGGATTTTGTGGTATTTCAGCAGGAGGTTTAATATCTCACCTCTGATGATGTTGCTGTTGAGATCTCACTCCAGGTTCAGCCTGCCAAGCCATGCAATGGCCCAGCCTCTGCAATTCCTCTTACTTACCACCTGCTGGCATGACTTCTCATTAATCATTGGCAAGCAGCGTGTGTGTTGGGAAGAAAAGCAGGGCCCCAAGTCAGGCAGGGGACAAGGTTCACAAGAGGGGAACAGCCCAACCTCCTCTCATGGGGGCAGAGGTAGAGGAGAAATCCCCAGGAATGCTCTGGGACTAGAAACCCATTTTGGAGCTCTGGGGAACCCCCTCCAGTGTTCATGAGCAGTGTTTGCTGATCCTTTGGATCTAGTCTTAACCCCTCATGGATGGACTGGGATTCCATGGTGCAAGGGAAATTGCGGGGGAGAGGAACATTGAGAAGCGGAAAGTATCCCCTCCTTGCTAAAGCTGGTGGTCTCATCGTGCCTTAAATCTCCCTGCCACCCTGAAAGTCTGATGGAATTCAGCTGCAAAAAAACATCTCACTGACAACACACAGTAATGCCTGAGGTACAGGGTCTCTCATAGGGTTGCCTATCCTCCACGATTGTCCTGGAGTCTCCAGGAATTAAAGATCATGTCATGATGAAACCTCCTTGAATACGTCCAACCAAAATTGACAACCCTATGCTGGGGGATTAATAACCAGTGCCCAGGATAGTTTGCTTCTGGTCACTAACCTCAGCAGGTCATTACATCCCTTGTGGTCAGAGGCCAGCAGTCTCGCTATGATGGAGCTATATTTTACGTAGCTATGAGGGGATGCTGTGGAACAATGCCTCTCCTCCCCCACCACCATGCCACATGGTGAAGTGGGAAGCAGTTGCCATTTGCATAGCCTTGGCTGTTGGTTGGCATGAAGATGCACGGATGCGGAAGTTCTAGAGTGCAAACTGCTTGGGGTCCTTCTGAGCATGGAAGCCCCCTGGGGGTCACCGGATGTTCCCATGCAGAGGGCTAGCAGGATTGTCCCTTCTCCATTCCACCTTGGGCACTCCCAGAAGCCATCCTGGGGCAGGAACTCTAAGAGGCTGTGGTCATGGAAGATGTGATCATCTACCTAAACCCATCAGTCTTTCTACAAATGATCTACCTGTGCATGGCGCATTGGCACACAGCAGAGTCAGGTCCCTGCTCCAATGAGTGTGCAGTCTCCGTTAGACATGATACAGTGAGGGATCACGGTAGCCAAAGGGACTTCAGCTTGAGTTCCCATCTTGCTGCAGGACATTGAAACACAACAAAATAATTATGCCCATTTCTTCCCTGGCAGCCACTCCTTTGCCAGAGTCTCAGATGTACGGCTTCTTGCTCTAGGGCACACCTGTCCTGTTCCTAGAGATGATGTGAGGTGGTGGGTGTAGGTGATGTCTGTGATTGGACGTCACTGATACAATGTTACACCATGCCAGAGGGCATATCAGGTGACAGAGACAGGAGGGCATTTGAACACACACATTAAAGTCCCACTCTGATGGCTGAGCATGGGAGCTTTTTCATCAATAGCAGACCATGCAACCAGGAGCCTTAACCCCTGAAGAGCAAGGAGAGCCTGCATACAGGAAGGTCCCTCCCTCTCTATGCCCGTACGGTTCTCCTTTTCTTTCCACTGCCAGCTGAAGATCTATGGGGCCCTCGATGGTGTTTTGCCTCATGTGTCACCCCGGACAATGCTGTCATAAGTTCTAGCCGAGCCTCTTTTTAGCCTTTGTCCAGCAGATCAAAATCGTTGTGTCACAATGTCTTGGAATACACCCTATCGTAGTGTGCTGGGGAGGTGCCTCGTTGAAATTACTTTCAGTATTTCAGAATGCTTTTAAGGTTTTAATATTCTGTATGTGGAGAGAGAGCCCCATGGAAATCGGGACAGGAGGTGACCTCAAATTGATATCAACCAACCCCCCTTGCAATATCAGCGCTGTAGTGTCCTCCCCAGCTATTTAGTGTAGTGACAGGCTAGCTCCCTGCTTACACATCTGCCTGCTTTGCATCAGTACTGTACCGGAATGGTTAGCAGGGGCTGGTATGTTAGAGGGATGCATGGGCTAAGTGCATGTCTGAGCATTCTAGCTCTGGCTCTGGCATTGACTCTTTACGTGGCCTGAGACAAATCCCTGAATCTGTCTCAGCTGTCCCACCTGTAAAATGATGGGGATCATGATAATACTTCGCTGGAATCTTGTCTCATATATAGACTGTCTTTTTGTTCTGTGCTTGTGCAGCACCTAGCACAATGGGGTTCTGGTCCATAACTAAGGCTCCTAGGCTCTACAACAATACAAATAATGAATAATAATAAATTACTGAACGCTTGGAAAACACTTTGAAGATTATGATGTTCTGTTGTGTTCCCTGCAGCGGATTCTTCTGCTTTTGCAACCGAAGCAGTTTATTTTCCCAAAAAGAGAACACAATATGAAATATTAAAACCAAACAAAAACAACCCAGAAGAAGTCACCAGCTCAGGATAATTGCTACTCCTTCAGAAAGCTGGAAACCACAGTGTAACAGGAGCGGAGACTGGAAGGAAAAAAACATCCAAGTCACTCAAAATAACAGACATATATGACCTTCACCCTGACAATGAACATGATGTGACTCGTAGGGAAAGCCTGACAGGTTATCACCCTCTAGACTGCTGATAATTATCTTCACATCTAGTGTTTGAGGTGGAAAAAGGTTTATTGTTCAGAAAAATATTTTGAAAAGAAATAGCAGGAGGCTCATGCAGCCCTGCTACAGGCATCGCTACATCGATAGATCGCTCGGGAAATGGAAGGATATGATTGGCTACTGGACTCAGAGAACTCTGAAGGGTCTCACTTTCAACCAATCAAAACTCTCTAGCCTTCAACATCCCACATGCTGCTACCTTTCTGACATCTCACTGGGGTTGTTCACATTTCCATAAAAGTGACCCTGTAAAAATGGCATGATGAAGGAAGTTCCATGGTGATTGTCACTCAGTTGTCTGTCTGGTGCCCTTGTCTGCATCATCCCCATTGTGGAGTCCTCACAGGGGGCTGATGATGGACTCTCGGACATGTACAACTTTGCCCTTAGTCACCAGTCCAGGTTTGCTGGCAGGCTTCTCCATCATGTTGGGGAGGGATAGATACTAGGTTTCTTCCTTCTCTGTCTCATAGGGCGCATGTGTGGTTGGATGTGGCTTCACCAGCTGTGGCAAAACCTTTGTCCAAGATTTTCTTAGACTTCACTATTTCTGGACACTGGGCTGTGGTACATCCTTCTCCTGCGTGCATGGTCCTTGAGCCTCCTTCAGCTTAGCCTCAGCATCCAGCTGAGGAGAAACCTAATTTGTTTTCTTCAGATACTTCAGGAATGAAGCCATGACTCCCATCAAGGGCTGGAATTTTATAACTGCAGACACCCCACTGTGGATGAAAAATACAGGTGCATAATCTACATGTGCAATTACACTGACTGTGCACAGTTGTGACAACTGCAGGTGCAAACAGCCAGGGAGATGTCTAAACCGCTTTTTGTACCCGCAGTTGCTGTGACTGCACATCCACGCGTGGGAACGAGAAATGCGATTACATGTGTGAAATTATCAATATTCAAGGCCTAATTGGCTCCATTTACAAGTCAACAGATGATTTTTCCAAACTCTGCCTGGTTCTGAAAATCCAGCTGGGTTCTTTATTCCATCATCGCCAGTAACAAAGGTTCTGTGATTGGAATGTAGTGATAGTGCAGGTGATGCTATATGAGACCAAATAGAATCCAGCTCACTCTCCATCACTGAACCACGGTGGCTGTCAGTCTTTGACTACTGGAGAGTCATCCATTGGGGGTAGCGGAGTGTCATCAGATAGATGAGTCACAATGCTTATGTCGTGAACATGCATCGAGAGGTGGTGACATTGCATCATGATGTGATGTCAACACATATACTGATGCAATGTGAGAATGTCGAGGGTCTAATGCAGTGGTGCCCAAACTTTTCCTGTCACGCCACTTCTTACCAGTAATGGAAGCTGTCTGCACCCCCGCTCCATTACTGCACAGTTGCTCAGCAGAGGAGTTTGGGTTGAAGGCAGAGCTGGGTATGGGGGAGGAGCTGGGGCTAGAGGCAGAGCTGGGCTGGGAGTGGACCAGAGGGAAGAGTTGAGTTGGGCTGGGGGCGGTACAGGAGGCAGAGTGGAGCTGGGCTGGAAGTAGAGAGGGAATGAGGGCAGAGGTGGGCTAGAGGCGGAGATGGGATAGGGGCAAAGTGGAGCTGGGACTGGAGCTGGGCTGGGGGCAGAGTGGAGCTGGGTCTGGAGCTGTGCTAGGAGCAGAGCAGGGACCACTGGTCTAATGCCTTTCTTTCCTTTCTGGTCAGTGGGCTTGGCAGGCTCCAACTCTGTGAGTGGCGCTTCAGGTCAATGGAGATGTAGAGCTCCCAGAATAGAGCTCAAGAGACATGAATTGGCCACCGTTGCCATGAGAGCTCTAAGAGGCAGAGAAGCGTGTTTGTGTTAGAATCAGCCTATAATGACTAGGAGGCACTCTGGGCTCAGAGCCATTGAATAAAAAGGGCCTCTTTTACAGTCACATTTCTGACTTTCCTGGTGCTTTAAAGGAAAGCCCAGTGTTTAATGCCTAGGAGGGTGAGTGGCTCTGCTTGGAAATCACTACATCTCTGGATATGTGCCTGAGATGAGCAGATTCTGGAAAGTTTTGTGTCCATTGCCTCTACCTCTCTTAGTGAGACAGGTCCCAGGAGACCTAAAGAATGGGTCACACTTTACAATCGGGGTCAATACCTTGCAGAGGGTTAACAAAGCATTCACAGACCTTGGACTAAAAGGTTGACCAATTGTTAGAGTCCAACAGGTCAATAGGTTGCTAATGACCATGGCTTAAAATCTTCTGTGTAGGAAACACCTTCTAATTATGTGCTTATAACCACCTATATAACACATAATACTTAGATCTGCAACATAATTCTGACATCTATCAATCCTTTGTTTACAAACCATGTATGTAACTAAATGTACCCTTAGAATAAAGTGTACCCAAAGAAGACATATCCTATCCATCCCATTTCTAAAGCACCAATGACTGTGGAATCTGGGCCTCAGATATAGGCATTTCTACCATGTTCATCACTGTGTTAGCTGAGTGCTTATAATCATAGAAATGTAATGCTGGAAGGGACCTCAAGAGGTCATCTAATGCATCCCCCTGATCTGAGGCAGGATTAAATATACCTAGACCATCCCTGACTGGTGTTTGTCTAGCCTGGTCTTAAAAACATCCAAGGATTGGGATTCCATAAAAACTCCCCATAATCTTATAGATTATGAATTTTGTTGACTACATCTGACTCTCTAAGGGTTAGAATATGGAATGGTCCAATTAGGAGCCTTCAAGGAGAGGTTTTCTCCCCTCTAACCCTTAAAGGACCAGCTGTAGATTAACAGGAAAACAGGAAAACTGCTGTGGCATCCCACACTCTCTTCAGTAAATGGAGGCAGGATGCTCTCCCTCTCTCTTGCTCCCATGTACACCTTGTAACCTCACCCATTCCTTCTTTCCCCCTTTGATCTAGGTGGCCAACCTGCTGAGACTCTTCCAGATCCCGCAGATCAGCTATGCCTCCACCAGCGCTAAGCTCAGTGACAAGTCTCGCTACGACTACTTTGCTCGCACCGTCCCACCAGACTTCTACCAGGCCAAGGCCATGGCCGAGATCCTGCGCTTCTTTAACTGGACCTATGTCTCCACAGTGGCCTCGGAGGGTGACTACGGTGAGACGGGTATTGAGGCCTTTGAGATGGAAGCCCGGGCCCGCAACATCTGCATCGCCACCTCTGAGAAGGTGGGGCGCTCCATGAACAAAAAGACCTTCGAAGGAGTGATCAAGGCCCTCCTGCAGAAGCCCAGCGCTAGGGTGGTGGTGCTGTTCACCCGCAGCGAAGATGCCCGGGAGCTGCTGGCGGCTGCACAGAGAATCAATGTCTCCTTCACATGGGTGGCCAGTGATGGCTGGGGTGCCCTGGAGAGCGTGGTGGCGGGAAGCGAGTTGGTGGCGGAGGGGGCCATCACCATTGAACTGGCAGCCTACCCCATCCAGGAGTTTGCCATCTATTTCCGGAACCTCAACCCCTACAACAACAGCCGGAACCCCTGGTTCCGGGAGTTCTGGGAGCACAAGTTCCAGTGCAGCTTCCATACCCAGGACTGCAGCCGGCACTCGCTGAAGACAGGCAAGTTCGAGCAGGAGTCCAAGATCATGTTTGTGGTCAATGCTGTTTATGCCATGGCCCACTCCCTCCATAACATGCACCAGGCGTTGTGCCCCAATGCCACCAAGCTGTGTGACTCCATGAAGCCGGTTAATGGCAAGAGGTTCTACAAGGACTTCATGCTCAATGTCAAGTTTGATGGTAAGCCCACGGCATCAATAGGGATTGATGGCTGAACTGAAGGGGTTGGGATGGAATGGGCAAGGGAAATCAGAGGGTTTAACTAGGAGTACTCAAAGCCTGGGGATTTCAACTGGTCACATCTGAGCCAGACAAGCCAAACTTGCTGAGCGCACTAGGTCTGTGATTCCTCACATGATGATGTCCTTGCCCAGAGTCCTTTGGCCCAGGAGTTCACACACTTCTCCTGCCTCTTGATGATGGATTCTGCCAGGCTGGTGGCATGAAACCGCTGCATCAGGTGTCATGTTAACGTTGGATCGGGACACAAACATTGTTGCACAAGGGCATAGTTAGGGTCTCAGGTTTCAGCTTGGCTGAACGTTGTGGTTGAACGTTGTGTTGGGTTCAGCTTCTTCTAATTTTCTGGAGAATGACTGACTAACTGGGAGGGTTGTGAGACCATTTCCTTCAGCTGACCATCAGCTTCCCAGGCACCCTGGCTGATGCAACTTCCATTATTCCTTTCATAACCTGTTGGAGTTTTTAATATTCAGCACCAAAATATTTGTAATAGTTGATCACATATTTTCCTACCAGCTCTGCTGTTTCTCGGGGACATCTGTCTAAACAATCAGTTCCAATGTCAGTTCTGCTAGGCCAGGTGAGCCTGGAGAATTGGCCAGTCACATCTCTTCTTCCTTAGATTCAGCATTCTTGTCGGGGCAGAGCAGTCAGATATAAGTCAAAGCAATTTAAAACTGTTCAGAGGCTTTATTCTGATGAGACTACATTGCACTGACCCCGCGTACGGCGGATTCTTACCCCGGTGTATCATTTGTAGGAGACTCTGGAACACTGGCTTAAGATGCCACAGAAACAATGAGGACTCAGTATATTCCAGACTGCGTCCTTCTCCTTTGCGTTCTGGGTTTTATTCAGTCACAGGCAGCTAGGAGAATGTGGTGCTCTCTACAGGACTGACCTGCTCCTGAGATGGGCATTATACTGGCACACCGTGAAGACCTGAGCTTTCTGGATGGAGGAACCATCCAAAGGGTTCTCCTCCAGGCCAAGCTCATTAGACACCTGGGAGGATGATTATCAATCTATCAGTTATCCAGCCTCCATCACTGTCATATCTGGCAGCATACAGCCCTTACCGTAGCTATCCTCACCACATCGCGGTGAGATAAGGAAAAACCCATGTGTGATGGGTTCGGTCACAGAGACCCCTTGGGACTGTCACCTGATGTGCTGAAATTACTTCGGAGATCGTTTGCCCTGCCAGCTTGGGACTCCAGAACCCTGCCTTGTTGAGCCAGACACGCTAGCCTGCTGTAACACAGACTCAGGGTCTGGTCCATGCCCCCAAAGCTGAAGACTTAACTGAAAACAGCTTAGCAGGTTACCTGTCTCCAGCACCCAGACACCCAGTTCCCAATGGGATCCAAACTCCAAGTAAATCCATTTTACTCTGTATAAAGCTTATACAGGGTAAATTTATAAATTGTTTGCCCTCTATATCACTGATAGAAAGATATGCACAGCTGTTTGCTCCCCCAGGTATTAATCACTTACTCTGTGTTTATTAATAAACAAAGTATAAAAAGTAGGATTTAAGTGGTTTCAAGTAATAACAGACAGAACAAACTAAGTCACCAAGCAAAATAAAGCAAAAACCACGCAAGTCTAAGCCCAATACATTAAGAAACTGATTACAGGTAATACCTTGCCCTCAGAGATGTTCCAATAAGCTTCTTTCACAGACTAGACTCCTTCCTAGTCTGGGCCCAATCCTTTTCCCTGGTACAGTCCTTGTTAGTTCCAGCAGACATCCCAGGTGGTAAGCAGGGGTTTTCTCATGACTGGCAGTCCCTTTTGTCCTGCTCCACCCCCTTTTATAGCTTTAACATAAGGCGGGAATCTTTTGTCTGTGCTTGTTTGCACCCCCGCCTCATCAATGGAAAAGTACAAGGATTAAAATGGATTCCAGTATTATGTGACATGGTCACATGTCACTGTAAGACCCCTAGTCTCCATGCTTCCTGGGTTGGCCCACAGGTACACAGGAAGGTTTGCAGGTAAATAAACTATTTACAACCAATTGGGTCAGTGGGAGCCATCAAGATTCTAAACCGCCATTAATGGCTCACACTTTGCATAATTACAATAGGACCTCAGAGTTATACTTCATATTTCTAGCTTCAGATACAAGAATGATACATGCATACAAATAGGAGGAATATATTCAGTAGGTTATAACCTTTGTTATGATACCTTACAAGACACCTTTTGCACAAAGCATATTCCAGTTACATCATATTCACTCTGTGATACAGGAGGGCCAGGGAGCAGTGGAAGAGTGGTCGAGGGGAAATATATAAGCCCTAGGCTAATTAAGGCATGGTTCCCTGTAGACTAGGGACGGTTGCTACAGGTTAATTGGAGCACCTGTAGTTAATTAAGGCCCTGTCAGGAACCTAATAAAACCCCCTGCTTCAGGCAGTCAGAGGAGGAGGAGGAAGGAGAGAGGACTGGAGCATGGAGATGTTTGTGAGATTTGAAAGACCAGAGAACCAAAGTAAGGGAGACCCTGTCCCGGCAGGGCATGGAGACTCTCTCCCCCAGCATCTAAGGACTGAGGGTAATCCCACTAAGGGGGAAGAGGGTAAGAAACCCACAGGGGCTGGGACTCCGAGTGAGGAGCAAACTCAGACCCCTTCCCCACTTCTCTCCTCTACCACCTTCACAGGCACTAGTGGGGCCCTCGGTGCCCAAGAGCAGGGGCAAGGGGTGGCGTCTTAGCCCCCCCCATTCCCCCCAAGAAAAGCACGGGACCCACCATACGAACATCGGCCATCTTGTCACAACACTCATAAGCATATTTCTATAAAACATATGGAGTGCAATGTCACACCATGCATCTCTGCGTAGTCCTGAGGGTGCTAGGCATGGCTGGAGACTGGCATGCCAGCCACTAGTTGTCCTGAGTTTATTCTCAATACACGTTGCTCCATGTAATCTTCCATGTGTGTCCAGGGACCAGTTCTCAGGTATACTGGTGTGGGCAGCAATAGCTCCCTGAGTCCACCCCTCTCCAGTTAGAGCAGAGCTGGATACGTCAGCCCTGCTCCCAGCCCCAGCATAGGGGGCAGGCTGGAGGCAGATCAGGGGCATGGCTGGTCTCTGCTTCCCAAGGCCCAGTCTGGTGTTAGTGGAGCTGCTGTCCAGCATAACTAGGGCACAGTTCCCCTCTCATAATCTTATGAAGAGTAAAGGGAGCAGGCTTGCCAGAGAACCTGTATATACTTCATCTCCCAGCTTGGCAATCAAGAGACCACATAGCGGGAGAGAGATTGCGGACTTACCTATATTTGATTTCATATATAAGCAGCCTTGGGCTGTCAGGCTTATGTCGGGGAAGTTAGTGCTGCTTAGAAAAATGTACTGTATTATTGGTCTCCTTGGGGAGGATTCTCATGGAGATAAATGTAGTATTTTCATGTGACGTGTTTAATACCAACCTGAGATGATAATAGAGGTGGGGGAGTGAATGATTGTCAAGTTGAAAGGATGTACTTAAGTGAAAAGGAATATGCATGTTATTGTTAGGTACTATAATGCTATACAGGGGTGAATATAAAACCAAGGCATGTGGGGTGGCGGGAAAGTCGTTGAATATTTGCTCAAATCTGAAAGTGAATTTGGATTCATGTGTGTTTGTGACCCTTTTGTGTCCCCATTCTGGTAACATCTGAGTGCTCCTTTACTAGTACAAATACAGCAAATACTAGTACAAATTTTAGCATGAAGGCTGGAGTAATCACTGAAAACAAATTCCAGGTGGTATATTCAGTTGTAAAATTAACAATGTGCAATTCACACTGTCTTTGGTTAATAAGTCATGTGGCATAGTATATGTTCCCTGATTGGACAGTTTATGTAACTGACCAACAGAGAATGAATTGTGAATACTCAAATGTTCGCAATGTAACTTCCAAATGTAGCTTTAGTTACAGATTCATAAATTAGCGGCATAACTTTACAAATTGCACATTACAGATTACATTGTCGTATTTGTAAATTGTGCAACCTGCAGGCTAAGAACTATTTGCTGAAGGAAAATTGTGAATGGTTCTGAAAATATATAGCTTTGATAATGTTGGGATTTGTTTGTGGACAGAAAAAGAAGTCATTTTTTTTAAGAGATTACTTGTTGTGAATTATTTGTTCAGCTCAAATCAGAAGCACCATTGTGGCTTTGCAATATGGTGGGGAAATGAGATAGTTAACTCACGTACGTTAATTAACATGTTAAACGTCACTTAGCATTTAGTGTGGGCAAAGGCAGAGATTTAGCTGGTTGAGAATATTGTGTGATCTAATTGTAACCCTTCTGCCAGGTGGAGCCAGCAGCAACAAGGGCTGGGTTCAGTATCTAGAGGTTCCTTTTCAACAATACAACACAAACCGGCTCGAGCCACCACCAGTGACCTGGGACAATTACACACCACTCCCTGGGTGCCTCTAAGAGGCAATACTTCCCCTCTCACAAGCACAGAGTCTGAGTGTAGCAAAAACTTTTAATAAAAGGAGGGAATTAACTCAGCATTAATTTGGGAAAACATTGCAACTAGGGCTCATAAACACAAACCGTGAGCAAAAGACCCACCCCCAAGTCAGTTGGGCAGTGTCCTTTTCCCATCAGGGTCTTAAGTCAAGCAACCCAAGCGTCCCTTTAATGTGCCTGTCCCCTCTCTGTACCCCACTCACAGTTGCTATCCTTGGCCAGTGCAGCCCCAGAGTTCAGCAGTTCATCCGCAGAGTCCACCTCCCACCCTGTGTGGAAGGCAAGGAGGGGTAAGCTCTGCGGGGCTCTGCTTTGGCCCTCTCTACTAGCTTTCTCTGCTGGCTGCTTGACCCGCCTCTCCACCAGCCACCCGGCCTGCCACCCTACTAGCCACTTGCCACACCTCTCTGCCAGCTATCCACTCACCAAGATGTCTTCAGCCTCCCCCCCCCCCACACACACACACTTAGCCCAGCTCTCAGTGATTTCAGCTGTTAGTGGGGGAGCCTCACTGCTTGTGCACACTTGGCAGTCTCTTACAACACTGTCTCTATTAGTCTAATACCTAAGTATCAGTGATTTTCAGTTCTGTAACGTGTGAGACTCTCAATTTAATCTAAATTAGCTCTTTTATTATACCATGGAGAGAGAAAATGTCAAACGGTGTTTAGGACCCTTAAACAGCACCCACACCACCAGGTATACATGCCTACATCCACACTCTCTCAACTCACTGGGCTTTGGAACCCATGTCCCCTTCCTAGCAAGTGCCTTTTAGTTGAGTCCTTCCATTGGGATATGCCAAGTATAGTTCTGCTGCACACCGTTCACACAAGAAGTATAACAACCCTTCATTACTCCTGCCCCAATAACAAGGAGACTGGGGATCCAACACCAGCCACAAGTGATCATTTGGGCAAGCAGTCATGCAGTCCCATCATGCTGAGCACCTAGGCAGGGTGGGTGTGTCCATGCAAACAAGATCAGCTTCTGAAATCTTTTTCCACAGCTAACCACTAGATGTCAGGGGAGAGCTCATCCAGACTCTGCTTACATCATTAATGCCTTCTAAAATGTTGGTCAAGGCAAAGCAAGTTGTTCTTTAGCACACCCAAAAGTGAGGTTGGGCTCCCTCATAGGCAACATCTGCACTTGGAGCTAGTGGTGTGAGTCCCCCCCACTTATGCTAGCGCTGATCAAGGTAGTGCACTAAAAATACAAGTGAAGCCATGGTAGCATATGCAGTGGTGAGCGGTAGCATGGGCTAAGCTGCCACCTGGCCCCCATTGGTATGTACTCGGGGTAGCTAGCCCAGTGCCACTGCTTGCTGCTGCCCATGCCACCATGACTATGCTTGTATTTTTAGCACACTAGCTCAGTAAGAGCTGCCATGAATATATCCACGCAAGCTGCGAATCACACTGCCAGCGCCCAGTGCAGATGTAGCCACAGTCCCTACTGGGACCTACTAAGTCAGTGCGTAGTTTTAACATGAGTTATCTTCACTAGGATCTTGCCTCCTATTAATGACAACATGAGGTACTAAGGACACACCGTTTATCCCAGTGAAAATGCACCCTAAAGTTTCCCTCATTAACTCACCCATGTAGCACATGCTAAAGTGCTACTCCCTTTTTCTTGCCTCAGGGTTTGGAAGATGTTAATTAGGGTAGAGCTGCGTGGCAATCACAGGGTGTGATGGCAGCTGGTGCAGACAGCCCTGAGCTAGCTTTGCTCTAGCTAGCTGGAGTATCAGGAGCACTGAGTCTGGATAACATGAGCTACAACACTCCTTTAAATCCTAGTCTAAATATGCCCCCTGAGGGAGGGTGGACAAAATGTGCCGTGTTCCAATCTGTTGAGCATGAAACCCACTGGAAAAAAGCCCAACATTCCTGTACATTGAATCTCTCATCCTTTTCCTCCTTACCCAGCTCCATTCAGGCCAGCAGACACCAAAGGCATCGTTCGATTTGACCGCTATGGTGATGGAATCGGTCGTTACAATATCTTCAACTACCACAGAGCGGATGGGAGATATAGATACCAAAAGGTGGGCTACTGGGCAGAAGGGCTTACCCTGAACACCACCCTCATCCCCTGGGCGAAGACCTCTGTTCCCGTGTCCCAGTGCAGCGACCCCTGCAAGAAGAATGAAATGAAGAGCATGCAGCCAGGGGACATGTGTTGCTGGATATGTATCCCATGCCAGCCTTACGAATACCTGCTGGATGAATTCACCTGCATGGATTGTGGTCTAGGATACTGGCCCAATGATACCCTGAATGGCTGCTATGAGCTACCACAAGAGTACATCCGCTGGAAAGACGTCTGGGCCATTGGGCCAGTTACGATCTCTTGCTTGGGCTTCCTCTCCACCCTCTTTGTCTTTGGGGTCTTCATTAAGAACAATGACACTCCCATTGTGAAGGCCTCAGGCCGCGAACTCTGCTACATCCTCCTCACTGGGGTCCTGATGTGCTACAGCATGACTTTCATCTTCATTGCAAAGCCCTCCACCGAGGTCTGCACCCTGCGGCGCTTGGGGCTGGGAACCTCCTTTGCAGTCTGCTACTCTGCCCTCTTGACCAAGACCAACCGGATCGCTCGGATCTTCAGCGGGGTGAAGGAAGGGGTCCAGCGCCCACGCTTCATAAGCCCCACCTCACAGGTGGTCATCTGCATGGCCCTCATCTCCTGCCAGATGATCATCGTCATCATCTGGCTCATGGTGGAGACCCCCGGCACGGGGAAGGAGACGGAGCCTGACAAAAGGTACATTGTCACCCTCAAGTGCAACAACCGTGACTCCAGCATGCTCATTTCACTGACCTACAATGTGCTCTTGATCATCTTGTGTACAGTCTATGCCTTCAAGACCAGGAAATGCCCTGAAAACTTCAACGAGGCCAAGTTCATTGGATTCACCATGTACACCACGTGCATCATCTGGCTGGCCTTCCTGCCCATCTTCTATGTGACCTCCACCGACTACCGCGTAAGTGATCCCTGCTGAGCAGGGTAGGGAATGGGAGGCCAGCAGCGTGGCTAAGTCCACTGGATTCCAGGGTCCTGCTCCTTGTTAAGTGGAGCTGGAGGTAGAGGACTGAGGGTGGGTCCTGGACACTAGAAGACCAGCCTGCAGGTGGGAAAGCTGTCTGTGCAGATGAACAGAAGGGTAGTTGTCATAATTAAATTAGATCTGAGGACACTCTGGATTGTGGTTAAATGCAGCATAGCAGGTCACTAAGGGAAAGGATGAAGGGTGTGTCTCTCTGAGGGAGGCAAATGGGAGAACATGGCTGGTAGGCATAATGCAGGCAAGTTCTGTGCAAGTTCCTTGCTATTCCAGTCCCAGGCTTCCATACCTGCCTGCCAATACATCTCGATCCTGACCTGCTGCCTTCCTGCTATTTCAGCCTTGGGCCCCACACACAGCCCTGCCAATGCCCCTCCAGCCTGACCTGCCTCCCTCTGCTATTCCAGACCTGAGTCCACACACAACCTTGCCAATGCCCCTCCAGCCTGACCTGCCTCCCTCTGCTATTCCAGACCTGAGTCCACACACAACCTTGCCAATGCCCCTCCAGCCTGACCTGCCTCCCTCTGCTATTCCAGACCTGAGTCCACACACAACCTTGCCAATGCCCCTCCAGACTGCCCTGCCATCCCCCACCCCCCGATGCCAATGGTGGTTGGCCTTGAGTGGGGCACAAAGAGGATTCAGGGACTAGACCAAGACCAACACATTGATTCACCCTTTATTCGTTCATCTAAATGCTCATTAACCAGAGTCATCAATCAAGGGGACTGATTTTTTCCAGCAGAAATTGCAAACCAGAAATCTAGAGGCCATAAAAGCATGTCTGGGGAGGCTGTGCCAGACTTAGGCACCAAGTGACACCCTGGGGAGCGAGGGACCCTCAATGTCTGAGAGACCCACATCTCCTAGCCCAATTCCCCCTCTCTGGCAGCTCTGCAAATTCAAAGGCTGAGCCAGTGGGGAAACACAGCGCTAGTCCTGCTCCTAGAATGGATTCTGCCTGAGAAGGGGAATGTGTCTAACTCCATTACTGATCACTGGGCTCATTGCTGTAGTCTCTGACCTACAGGAGCCCGTGGTCCTGGAAAATGCTGAGGAAATGTTTGCTCTTGTATTTCTGTAGACAACCAGCAGCACCTAGTGGCAGCTGAGATGAACATTAGAGAGTTGTACAGTGCCTACCGGGGTCCTGTCTGCCACTAGCCACTCTTCCATAGAGAACAGTTTGAATGATGTACATTGGAGAAACACTTTATAATGCTGTTGGGTGGCAGGGTGGTCGAGTGTGCAGAGCAAGCGGCAGGGAGGCAGGAGACCTGGCTTCTGATCCAAGTCATTTCTCCTGTCTGTAGGAGGGGGGTAACGATACTGGCTTATCTTGATGGGGTGGGAGGTAGGCAGGGAAGCTTTTTGGTAGACAGCATAACCAGCAATGTCTATCACTAAGGTTGTCTGACCCCTTCCGTTATAAGACCCTGCTTTCAGTTGCTTGCAACTTTGCTAAACTTTAGCTTGCCAGGGTGAAATTTCCCATGCTGGGCATCTGCCTCAGGCTGATTTTTTTTTTTTTTTTTTTTGGAAAGTTGCAGCAAAAAGGCTTCAGATGTTTCCAAGAACGAATGAGGAAAGATGGGCTGGCTTTGCTCTTGTTTAAAAAAAATCCCTCACGTGCATTTTGCTCAGAAGCATAGCGCCTCCATGCGCTGGTGCAGGGACTTGAAATGGGGCAGGGAAGTCACCCTGCTGTCAGGGCTGTGCTTTTTTTGCTACCTCTGTGAATATGTGCTCAAATTTGGCCAAGTTATGAGCCTCTGAACATTTCAGTTTCCATGTGCTCAGAGTCCATCTGCACTGAGCATGCTCCAGCCCAGGGCCTGAGCAGAGCAGGAATTGTTTTGCAATCACCCTCCCCCTCTGATACAGGGGCTGCTGGAGGGTCGGGAGCAGAACTGAGAGCAGGGAACCCCTCTCTCCTGTGGTCTCAGTGACACCAACCCACACTGGGCCCAGCAGTGAGGAGGAGAACTCAGACCACCTGGAATGCAGAGGGGTGTGACAAGTGGAGCCTGTGGGGAGAAGGGGTTGGTGGGGGGGAGGGGAAGCTGGGATGTGACACCAAGGAGAGGTGAGGGGGACCAGGACATGGAGCTGAGCAGGGGAAACTGGGATTGGGATGAAGAGTCAAGGGCGAGGCAGTCGGAAACTGAGGCTGGGATGTGGCGCTCTGGGGGTGTGATGGAGACAGTTACTCCATTAGCTCAAGAGTCTGAGGTCTGTGTAGTGAATCTAAAAGCTTCAGCCCTGCTGGTGATCCACCTGGGTGTCAGTATGATTCCATAGGATGGGGAAAAAATTTCAGTTGGCTTTTTAAGAACACAAAAAGCTAAGTTAAAAGAACATTAAGGTTGCAAAGTCAAGCACTACCTCATTTGTTGCAGAAATTGGAAGGAGTGTAATGACTGAAATGGGACAGTAGGAAGAGAAAGGAAAGCTTTGTGGTTAAAGCAGGTGAATGGTGCCACGGAGCACTGGGATTCTACCCCTGCATCTGCCACAGATTTCCTGTGTGATGCTGGGCAAATCACTTAATCCAAACTCATCACATGTGATCACTAATACATTTTCTTGGTGTCTGACTTGAGACCCTAGGGTCTGATCTGCAGAATTGCTGAGCACTCACAGCTGCAACTGAAGCCAAGGGGAGCTCAGCTCTGAACAAATGAAATGCTAAATTCTCTGAAAAAGCAGGTCCCAGGCATCTCAAATTGGGCACCAAAAATGGGTGGGTACTTTTGACCTCAATCTGTCTCTGTGTCTCAGTTCTTCAGCTGTAAAATGGGGATAATGATATGCCGTCATCTCACGGGGTGCTGTGATGATAAATTCGGTAATATTTGGGCATCACTCAGATATTACAGTGATGAGACCCATAGAAAAGCCTGTGTGGAAATGAACAGTTCTGTCTCCAGAGCAGGGTTTGGATAGTGTGTGCAGTAACTAAGAGTTGGGCCACACATCGAGCAATGAGGATAAAACAAAACATTGCCTAACTGCTCATTAATTGAGCACCATCTGTCTTGTGCCCTCAATGAGGAAAAAATAGTATGTGAGCATGTAATTAGAGCCTATCGTAATGCGTACGGGGGTTGAACTAAGGTTGCCCAGGCAACCTCAATTTTGACATGTCCCAACTTTCGAGCGCTTGACTTTGCAGTTTTTCTGATGTAATATAATGCTAATTTCAGTGACATTTAGTGCAGGCAGCAGTAAAAACCCTCCCTCTGCAGCAAGTAGTCTTTAATCTGGCATGGGCTTAGCATATATGACATAACAATGAGAACAAAGGAGATGGGTTAAAACTGATGAACAGATGATGGGCTGAGGAAGATGGTCCTGAGATGACTTAGGGGCTGCTTCTGCTTGCCCTCGCACTGGCTTCTGTCGTGTGTAACCTCTCCAGAGCAGGGAGCGCCCTCCTTCCATGTTTGCAAAGCCCCAGGCGGGGAGGACTTTAAAGACTTGTCTTGGATTGTGGCACTTTGGGGAAGGGTCCATGTTTTTGTTGCATGTTTGTACACAATGGGGTCCTATGGCTGGGAGTCCTCAGCGCTACTGCAATACAGACCAATAATAACAATAATCGTTTTACATTGGTGTAACACTGTTGGCTTCATGTGTACACAAGTGAAACCAGGAAATCACAGGGGAAATCAGAATCGGTGAAATCAGAATCATGCCCTTAAAATCCAACTTGCCATTCCTGGAAATCCTGGCCTAAATTGCACTGATTATTCACCATGGCCCCTGGAATAGAATGAGATTCCTGCTTCTGGAATAACAATTGATCTACGGTAGCCTTGTTCCCCTCTCCCCAGTATCTGTGGGTGACCTGAAAGGCCCTGCCCTAACTCCTCTGCTCCCCTGAATATACTCTGAGTATGATGATTCCTGCTCTCCAGTTGATTTCAGCAGAGTAACTCTGGGGGAGAGGCAGACCCTCTGTTTTTACATTACGTTATCCCTGGTGTCAACTGGCACCTCTACAGCCATGTCGACCTGAGTGGAAATGGGATGTTTTCCAATCATGTCTGTGCCATTCAACCCCCCTGGCAGATACTTGGAGCTGGTTGTGCTGTAACTTTGGGGTTCTAGTGTTATGGAGGGACTCCGTTCTGCCCCTTCCTCCCCGAGAGCTCACCTTGAGTGGTTCCTGCTCTGCTGTTTGCACTGGGATAAAGCAATACTTGGGGCCAATCATGGGGCTGGAATCAGGCCCTTGGTGATTAGCGCTAACAAGATTGCCTAGGAATGTGTAAGGAGTAATCGCACAGCCCGGGCTTTCGGACCCTCACTTAGCTCCCCGCTAGCCAAAGGCTGCCAATGGTGCTCATGCCTGTGCTGCCTGACAGCCTTCTGGAGAGAGGTAGAGCTTTGGACTCAGCTGTTGGGAGCTGCTAAACTTCTCGGTATGGCCATGACTCTGCTGCTACTGGAGCCCTTGCAGGACTCCTCCTTAGTTTAGCATCAGTCCTGCAGAGATGAGGTGCCCAGGGCTGGAGCACCAGAGTTAGCTGCACCCCCCACCCCATTTTATGGAGAGTTGGCATGTCCCTGGAGAGCTTGCTACAATCAGGGCTCTCCTATAAGCTGGGTGTCTTCACTGTGGAAGGATTTGTCAGCACTGTCTGGTTTCTTGATATGGTATTACTGTAGCTTAGTTGATAGAGTACTGGCTTAGGACTCAGGAGACCTCGGTTCTAGTCCTGGCCCAGCTCCTGGCCTGCTGGGTGACCTTGGGCAAGTCATTTCCCTATCTATGCCTCAGTTTTGGGGGGAGGGATAGCTCAGTGGTTTGAGCATTGGCCTGCTAAATCCAGGGTTGTGAGTTCAGTCCTTGAGGGGGCATTTAGGGATCTGGGGTAAAAATCTGTCTGGGGATTGGTCCTGCTCTGAGCAGGGGGTTGGACTAGATGACCTCCTGAGGTCCCTTCCAACCCTGATATTCTATGATTCTTGTCTATGCCCTTAGAGAATCATGTAGGCAAAACTCCCACTGCAGGTTGCATGAGGCATGTGAGATTGGGCCTGTAGTTTGGGAGGAACCTCTGCTATGCAGAAGACTCTGACATGTGGGAGCAGGAGGGGAACTCTTTGTACTCGGAGGAGCAGCTGAGATTCAAATGCTGCAAGGGGTGCCGGCTTCGGACTGCCCCACCTGGAGAGCTTGAAGCTGTTCTGCTGAACACCAGAGACGATGATAAGCAAGAGCCCCTAGTTGAGTTTGGAACAGTTACTCACAGGCTTCGGGCTAGTGCGGAAATGAGTGATAGGTGGAAGCAAATGTTGCAAAAGGCGAGGGGAGTATGGGAGCTCAGGAGGCAGCGTCCTTGTGTGCACTGGGGCATATGACAAAGCCCCAGGCACATTTTCAAAATGAGAAACTGACTGGACTCAGCTACAGTCTCTGACAGGGGAAAGAAATCTTTAGACAGTGGCCTGCTCAACCTCCACCCACGCAGAACTTAGGGGCTGCAACTATCAGAGGCTAGTGCCCAGAGGACAGGATACCATGGAAAGTTCAGGAAACCTGAGGTCCCTTCTTAGATCATGTGGAGCTAAATCCTTAGCTGGGGCTCGATCCAGCAAAGTGCTGAGCTGTCTGGTCCATCAAGGTGCTCAACACACGCTTAATAACAGTAATAATATCGTCATCCTGGGGAAGGCAGTGGGGCTAGTCTTGTGCTTAAGGGCTTTGGAGGATCAACAGCTTTGCGTGGCTTTAAGCACTAACCAAATTTGGTAGATTCATCTGAGCTCCACATTGAGTTTTTGGAGCTGAAATTCAAGGTGAAACCAAAGGTGTGTGTGTGTGTGTGTGTGTGTGTGTGTGTGTGTGTGTGTGTGTACACACACGCACACTACCCTCTTCTACCCAGTTCAATAGATCGCGACTAATGGAGTCGTCTGTATGAAACTTTGCAAACCAAAATGGCTGCATCCCCCCAGCTCTGCTGTACTGTGGGAGTATCTGTAAAAGGCTGGAGTTTGCATCTGTTTAGGATATAGACAAGAGGCTGTGTGTGGAAGTTTAGATCTGTCTCTCAGATCAGGCAAGAGGTTCAGTGAGATCAGGGGATGGAGGATTTGGGTTTGTCCCTGTACAGAGATAATAGGGGCTAACCACAAAGCTGGAGCTGGATCCAAACTCCTGCAGAGTTCAGCATCAGGGCTTTGGTTCTGCCCCATTTCTGCTGGAGTGGGGATAAAATAGAAACTGTTCAAAGGAAGCTGGTGGGTGGATGTCCCCTCTGAGCCTATGCTAGCTGTGCAGTGGTTTGCAGGAGGTGTAGCCAGGTACAGTGTCTTAGGGCAGGTCAGACGCCAGGTGTGGCCTTTACTCAGTGGTGGGTTGAATCTATCTATCTATATACATGTGTGTGTGTGTTTCACTCTGTCTCTCTGGGTTGATGTCTCCCCTCTGCTCCCTGCAGGTGCAGACCACCACCATGTGCATCTCCGTCAGCCTTAGCGGCACCGTGGTCCTCGGCTGCCTGTTCACCCCCAAACTCCACATCATCCTCTTCCAGCCCCAGAAAAACGTCGCCAGCCACCGCGTGGCCACCAACCGGTTCAGCGTGACTGCAGCAGGCTCCAGCCACTCGCACGGTGAGTGGCTAGTGGCCCCACAGCGCTGCTTCCTGGGCATGGAGCATGGCGTTTGTCCTCCTGGGATAGGAGTCCTGTTGCCAGAGGGCTGAATGCCATGGAGGATGGGAGCATGGCCAGGTGGCCCTATGCACCAACTCCCTTTTGAGAGCTTTGCAATTCAAATGTCAATGGCCAGTAAAATTGAAAATGTTACAAGCCATTGAGTCCCCCTGCCCCGCTCTGTAATGTCATATGCTTTGTGTGGCTGCTAATGCTGACATCTCCTGCATGTTTGAGGACATGCATGCCTCCGTGACGTGTAATCGCCACTGCCACCTCCCTGGGGGGGGCAGGGAATCTTTGCAGGGCAGGAGGGGACGGTCACTGGGAGGCAGGGGCAGGCACCCACAGTTTGTGGGCAGGGTGAGAGGGGGACATGCCCTGGAGAGAGGAAGGGACAGCTCTGGGGCATGGGATCAGCAGCAAATCGTGGCCTCAGCCCTGTGGCTGCACATGGGGCTACAGCGCCCACTCCAGGGTGATCTCTCCAGGCCATGGGGAAGGCACCAGGGTGCGGCAGGCGGCGATGGTGGGTCTGGGACCCAGGTCCAGCTGCTGTTCCATGATGCCTCTATGTGTTCTTCCCCCGCCAGGGTCGGCCTCTCAGTCCGTCCCCACAGTGTGTAACGGCCGCGAAGTTGTGGACTCCACGACCTCATCCTTATGAAATGCCCTGTGGTTCCCATGGGCAAGGGCATGGTCCCCAGTGCAGACCCTGCACGAAGGCGCAGGCCTTTTTCGTTCCCATTGGGCCTTTTGTTTCTCAAAGCTGTGCTCCCAGCCTGCTCGCTGATGCCGTCTCACTCGCTGGGCCGGCGTTCCCCAAGGAGAGGAGCCGTCGTGTGAGAACTGGGTGCCACCTTCCGCTGCCCTGCTCCCCCAGCGCCGGCTCAGAGAGACACAAACCTGCTGGGGCGGTCGTGATTGTACTGAATGGACCTGCTGGGGCATGGAAGAACCATGCCCTCTCCCTGGGGAGCCAGCTCTGAGCCAGACGGATCTCGTGGCAGATCCACCCTGTGTTACCTCTTGCTGGCCAGATTACCAGAGAGAGCAAAACCTGAGCATCTGTACCTCCCCACTTCTCTCTGCACTGGAATAGGGTCAGGGGAAAGTCCACAGATCCCCACTGGCTGCTCCAATCTCCCCCTTCCCTTCCCTCCCCAAAGGAAGCAGGACCCTCCCTCCCCCCCCCCCCAAAAAAAGAGCAAATACCAACGGGTCAAAGGTGCTATGGCTTGAAGAGAACAGACAGGCCCTTCTCCAAGACCACGCTGCCCCGCAGCATTGGGAAGGAATTCAGACTGAACAAGCCAGGGGCTCAGGGCTGCTGCTGATTTTGCAGGAAGATCCCTGGTTGGAATGTGAGCCCCCTACCCCCTCTGAGCTGTGAGAGACTCACTTTGAAATGGACAAACAGGTGCTTCCACATCAGAGATTTCTGACCCCAGGAACCTGGGTTGTACACATTACCTGACTTGGCTAGAGGGACCCAACCGGGGGTTGCCGCATGTGCGGCCCTGTAGGGTTTTGTTTAGCAAGGGCAGTCGGGGACGGGCACAGTGGCTAGTCAGGAAGCAGGGAGAGGGTGAGGGGCCCACTGGGAGCTGGGGCGAGGCATGGCACAGGATGGCTGCCCTGTCCGCACCTGGTGTGGGACACTGACAGAGGAGGGTAGCAGGGGACTGAAACAACTCCTACAAGTGGAGAAATGATGACGTATGAGAACGGAGGGAGAGACCTGAAAATGTGGGACCAGCCAGACGCAGAAAGCGAGTGAGGATCTGGCAGCCTGCAGTCCTGCGGACTGACTTCAGGGGGAGCTGTGTGTCCTGTCCCCGGAGACTGGGCCTCTAGGGTGAACGAGTCCCACAACACAGAGAGCAGAGAGGAACAAACCCCCAACACATGCTTCAGGCCCGCTACCCGGGGGGGGGAGGGGGGGGGCACAGCTGCTGCTTGGGGGGCAAGGGTGAGGGGGCATGGCCTGCTGCTCCCCACTAGCATAGGGGTTTGAATTTGTGGTGTGCTGGAGTCATTGACCATGCAGCCTGGTATCCAAAGGTGCTCCCCGCTCTTTGCCTCTACAGGCAGCAGGAAAAGGACATTCCCACTGCATTAGGCTGCCCAAGGGGCCGTTCCCCCAGAATGCCCCCATGCCCTTCATGAACAACGGGACGGGGAGGGGTTGGTCTGATTCCATGGAGGGCCAGGGTGCCTCAGACCACCCCCATTCCTGACCCCGCCAGGAGCTGCCTGACCGTGACATCACCCAGCAACCAAAGTGGCCCGAGCGCTGGTGCGGCAGCAAAAGCAGCAATAAACCATCCGGCTCTGTGCTTTACAGCTGCCAAACACTCTGGCGGCAAAGCTGCTCCCCTGCTTCGCTGCAGTTTTCTTGGCACCTTCATCCACCGAGAGCCAGCAGGTGAGTGCAAAAGGTACCACTCTTGTCCAGAGCTGCTCGGAGCTTTTCAAACAGCGTCATTTTGGTCCCAAAATTGTGTGATGCATAAATCAGCCTGAGAGACCCTTTTTTTTTTTTTTAACAATGCTTTTCCCCCCCAAAATTCAAAATCTCAGGTCTCAATATGCCTGTTTTTGCTGGAGGACAACTAGTGACATTCCCAGAGCCTGGAAGAGGGAAAAGCATGTTCAGTGAGGCTCTTTAAAACTCTTGGTTATATTTATTGTAAGTCCCCACTTAATTCTAACACCTGACACACCCTTGGGAGACAAACACTCTTCGTGAACGGTTCAGCATGCCCTGGTCTTTCAATTGAGGAATGAGAAAGCTGCCATTCAGGTTCTCCAGTCGTCCAAGGAGTTCTCCTCCTGATTACTCATCATTAATATCCCACTCGTGCCTGTCAGAAGACAGGACACTGGGCTAGATGGACCATTGGTCTGACCCAGTGTGGCCATTCTTATATAGCTATTCCTGAGATTTATAAGTGGAAAAAACAAGCCGAGACAAATCCTTCCAGGTCTTCTTTATGTGTCATCAAGAATCAAAACCAAAAAATTAGAGCCCAGTGCGGATACAAAATTTGTATCCACATCTGAGCCACGATCTGCAAAAATGGTCTGTGGGTATCCATGGATATGCAGGACTCTACAAAAAATCCCCCAGTTTTAACCTTTAAAGCAGGGGTGGCCAATCTGTGGCTCCGGAGCCACATGCGGCTCTTCAGAAATTAATATGCAGCTCCTTGTATAGCACCAACTCCAGGGCTGGAGCTACAGGTGCCAACTTTCCAATGTGCCAGGGGGTGCTCACTGCTCAACCCCTGGCTGTGCCACAGGCCCTGCCCCCACTCCACCCCTTCCCAGCCTCTCCCCTGAGCCTGCCATGTCCTCACTCCTCTCCCCCCCCCCGCCCCACCCCAAACCTCCTGCATGCCACGAAACAGCTGATCGGGAGGTGCTGCGGGGAGGGAGGGGAAGGCACTGATTGGCAGGGCTGCCAGTGGGTGGGAGGTGCAGGGAGTGGGGAGGTGGGGAGCTGCTAACATATGACTCTTTGGCAATGTAAATTCTGGCTCCTTCTCAGGCTCAGGTTGGCCACCCCTGCTTTAAAGGAATACACTAATGTACATTTCACACTGAATTATGTTAACCATTATGGTTACAAGTGACTCCTAGGATCAGGGTAAAGAATCAAAAATTGGTGTCTGTTTTTTCAGTATGTTTCCTTTTTACACTTGACAGCACTTTGTGTAGAGTTCCCCTCCCTTCCCACCCCATACGTATAGTCATTTTCCTGTTGTTTGTGTGGGTCTTTCTCACCGCTCCAGGGAGAGATCTTTAGACAGAGGAAAATGGGATTTCAAAAGTCCCCAATGTTTGTGGAGGGACATGGGTAAATTACTTGTAACTATTTGTTTTGTTAATCAATTAGATTTCAAGTTGATGGGGTCCCTGGCGTGATGAGGTGAGTACCTGCCCTCTTGCCCATTGGCTTGGATGGCTGAAATAGGAAATGCAAGGCAGCACTCAGAGGAGAGGGACAGGGTGAAGTTATTGGCACAACAATTTGGATCCTCACAGCAATGCATCTCCTGCCTTTCACGTGCATTCAGATGCTGAGATGCTCTTCCTGTGTCTCAAAGGACATCATTAGCCAGCACTTCCTGTTAGGAATTATCAGTATCAAGGCCCTGGTGGGCTGGGTAGTGCTAAAGAGGTTGCATCAGTGTTTTTCAACTGACTGATGGAAAAATCCATGTTTACTGTAGAACTATAGAAGTATTTAAACCAGGTGAGTTATTAGTTATTTAAGCAAACGTGCTGCTGATCTCTCAAGAGTTTTCTGTGGGTCGCATCTTTTTTCACAGTAGCCCCATGATGTCGGTGCTAAATGCTAGAATTCCAGTGTTCGTAGCTGTGCCCAGCCCTCTGCCGTGACACTGGTGCCAATGTCCTGTCCTTCTGCCAATGCCCCCTTCCCACCATACTATCCACTGCTCCAGCAGGACGCCTGTTAGCACCACCGCTCTTCCTGACTGCTGGACAGGCACAAGCAATCAGCCCTAAAATCAGCATCCTGCTCCGCTGCTTCTAGTCACTAATCTCCCCTCACCCCGGGGACAGCTGTACCTGTGGCCGCTGGCACTCAATGCAAGGGAGATCCTGAAAGCCAAATGACAGGTTAGGCTGGGCTGGGCAATATAACTCTGTATCTCGTGGTGTTTTTTTAATTTTTATAAACTATTTATTGGGAGGAGCCTTTTGGCTGGAGAGAAAATTATAATAATTAGCTGGCTGCTAACAAAAATGTGCGTGTTCTTTGGCCCTTGACTAGGATTATTATCATTGTGACACATGTATTACAAGCCAAGCGAGTTTTTAAGCGTAGATCTTTTTGTGACCAAGTTTGTGGTTTTTGTAATTTATGTAAATAAAGTGCATTTTTTTTAACGGACCCCCGTTGGTCCCATGTGGGCCTCTCACTGGAATAGAAAGCAAGAGCTGGTGTCTGTGTCTTCTTGGCAGAACTGCAGGGCTCCAGGGACTGATTATGGAGTGGTAGGGTTGTGTGAGTCAGGCAATGTGGGGTCAGTGCCCTGCTGTGCCCCAGATTGTGTGACACACCATGGGCAAGTCATGTTATCACTTTGTGCCTCAGTTCTTCTGTCATGGGGGGATCTGACACCCTTTGCCCTGTGGACTCTTCAGTGTATGGGCTGCCCAACAGGGCTCCCAGCCCAGCTGCCACCTCTCTGTCTCACCATACTACAAACAATAATGCAAAGTGTTGCAGCACCAGGTCAGGTCACTCCTCTGTGCACTGAGGTGCTAGAAGGGGGCAGCTTAGGGGAGCCAGGCAGGAGTCCCTGGGCCTTCACTTTAAAAACCAAGGCAGCACCAAGCTTTTTCCTTGGGGTGAGAAAACAATGCAGTTGCGAAAGTAGAAAAGCAAAGGTGGCCCACTGAATAGATCTCTGGACTGGTTCTTGGGAGATCTGGGTTCTAGTCCCAGCTCTGGCCCTGGCCTGCTGGGTGGTCTTGAGCCTCAGTTTCCCCAGCTGGGAAATGAAGATGATGCTACTGAGCTGTGTAAAGGGTGAAGTAGTAGTATCCTGCAGCAGGGCAGGGGCTAATTATGAACTCTTCCCCTCACTTCCCTCCACCAGTGCAGAGAGGGGTATGAGGCTGGTAAAGGGGATGGCAGCATATTAAGTGTTTGGGCAGCTCACTTGCCAGTAGCAAGGGCCAGCTGTGCTTGTGGGAAGCTTCAGCCCCCTGGGAGGCCATAGCAGCCTGCATGGGAGGTGCACACCCCCCCCCTGCCTCCCAGCTCCTATCAGCCATGGGCTAGACACATGCAAAGCCAGCCACTTGCACTATGAGGCCCTTCCTGCTGACACAGCCCAATGCCTTAGCCAAGAATTATAGCCTATCTGGCCCTTTAAGGGGTGGGCCTAGCACCCCTCCTGAGCTGGCAAATTAATTATAATTAGTGACCGAAGCAGTTGAAGAGTCAGGCAAGAGAGACTCCCTCCAGAGCCAGCCCTCCTTGGCTGGGGGAAGAGAGTGAGGAGTGCTAGGGGCTCCTGTTCCAGCAATAGAGCAAGGAGCTGGGAGAAGTCTGTGAGCCAGAGGCGAGGCTGTTTTACTTCAGACTCCTGGGCAAGCCCCTGGGGCTGGAAGGGACCCAGGGAAGCAGCAGCATGGCTAAAAGGAACAGCACTAGCTCTTAACACAGGGACCTTGGGCAGCACCCCAGGGCAGAGGGTGGGGAGAGGTTCCTGGGCCAGGAGGAGGTGTAACTACCTCAGCACCAGCCTGGCAGGATTGCAGGCTGGGATGTTGGGACTGCTATATGTACTTCTGTCACCCTATCTGGGTGTTGGCACAGATGGGGCTGAGGTGGGGGGCTGCAGTAGCAGAATCAGGCCATCCCAAGGTCGCAGTACTGCTCAGCAGAGGGCACTGGGGCAGAGCTCTGCCCTACCCTGGCCTGGCACCAGGAGGTGCAACCGTGACAAGTGCCACTGCTTCCACCAGGGCTCTGCTTATCCCTAGCAGAGGGGCACCTGTGCCCTTCCAGGCTGGAGGCCAAAGCCCTTGTCTCACCAAGTTTGATTCACTCTCGTTAAAGGCAGCTTTCAGGTCCCGGCTTGCAATCCTCAGCAGTGAGATGCAACCCACCCCCCAGTCAACACTGCCCTGGCAGCAGGGGCAGGCTGCTGAGCCCATACTCATGCTAAAAGCAGTAACTTTTCCAAGCCAACCCCAGGGGAGGCCAGAGCTAGCTAGCTTGCTCCCCTGCTGGGGATGGAGAGGAAGGGGAGAGGGGTGGACGCCACCCACAGTACATCTGCCAGTAGCCCCTTCCTCCCCTTCACCAGGGCCCTGGCTCATGGCTGCAACCCAGGATGCATGGAGCCCTTTCAGGGCTGGGCTGAGTCCTCACAGCAGAGACTACAGCTGTAGCTCAAGGAAATCACTTCCCTCCCCCTCCTTAGGTTTTCCTTCCCTAAACAGATGCTAATATCTGCTTGTGGCCTATGGCTGCAAGGATGGAGTGAACTGAGCTACTGAACACTTCCATGTGTTCCCTGAGGGCTAGCACTCCATGTCAGGCTCTGTATATCTGCCTGTTAACAAACTGGAGACAGCTAACTCTCTCTCTAATGAGCTTTCCTCATGGCCCCACTATGCAAGGCACACAGCTGTCTGCCACGTGTGCAGCAGCCAAGGGCTGGGAGTAGCAAAGATGGCACAGGGCTAGCTCCACTGCCAAGTTGAAGCCACTGTTTGGCAAAGGCAGGTAAGACCTCAGGCCAAGGTTGTGCCTGACCTGTAGCAGGGCAAATGCTAGGACCTCAGTTAGTCTCTACCAGACGTTGTGCTCAGTAATCCTCTGGCCCAGGTTGTGGGGAGGGACACTAGGGCTTCTTTTACTCTTAGCACTGGTGTTCATTCCCCCAGTGCAGTATGCAGGGAGGCCCAGCTCAGGTACAGTACCACGCCAGGCAGAGTCAATGCAGTTGGGCAGACACAGCTGTTGTAAGAGCTGATGCACAGGAACAGAGCTGGCATAGGTGGCTGAGCTGAACTTATCCCTGAAGGTCCAGGAGCAGAACTGTTGCAATAAATAAATAATAATAAAAAAAACCACAACCCAAGCTAGGGCAGCCATCAGCTCTCAGATCATGAGAATAGCAGCCGAAAGCCCATGTAAGAGCAGCATGCAGGCAGTCACAGCTTTTAGGAAGTAGCCTGCAAGGCTTTAAGGAACAGCTCTGTTTAAAAGAACAAAACACAGTGTCACAGCTGAGATTAAAATCTTAACTACAGGAGGTGGTTTTTAATGGTCCTGCTTTTCTAGCTTAGCACCAAACAGCCTAGCCACACTGCAAGCTCGAGTTTGATCAAAATGCAGTTTAGAGCTGCTCTTCTTGAAGACAGATCCCAGGTGGAAACAGACATGACAGCACTTAATTCAGTCTCCAAGGCTGCAGCTGCTGTTAGCACAGATACATTTCAAAATGCCTCAAGTTTCGAGACAAAACGCGTGACACTTGAACTTTAGTACATTAGCAGCCATGAACGGTAGCTTCCAAACCTCCCTTGATGTTCCCTACAACGGAGATCTGCATCATCAGTCCCAAGCTCTGCAGCACAGAGACTGAGGGAGAGCAAAACAAAAACAAACCCACCGCCAGATTGATCAGAATGAGGGAGGGCTCATGCTGTGATTGCACCTGACATAGATGAATAAGAGGCCTGTCTCCTTGTTTGAATAAAGGCAGTAGAGTCTCTCCAGATCTGCTGCACAACCCTTCCCCCCCACCCCAGAAGGGAGGTCTGGATTCTTGTGGTGGAATCTACAGGGCTGTGATTACTCAGGACTTTCGGTGTGGGCAGCGCACACACACACATGCTAAGCGAGAATTTAGCCTGGGGGTAACTTACAGTTAGCAGCACAACTGCTTGTTACTCAGCTTTCCCCACAGAAGTTTGCCCCATCGTTGAGGCTAAGCACAAAAGGGAAGAGAAAATGCTGGGACCTGCCACAAGCTCCAACATCTGTAGAGAAAGGGAATTCTTCATGGGATCTCAGCAGGCAGAGATAGGGCTGCCCCTTGCAACGTGCCCTTGAAGGTCATGGGCCATTTGAGTGAGTGGCTCTGGCCTGTTCTTGGGAAGGGAGGGAGTCAGACTGGGGCTGCCATGGCTTAGTCTGCATGTCCATCCCCCCCCCCCCCCCCACGAAAAAGGCCAGGTCTCAGCTGCTCACCTTTGGAGCAGGTTCTGCCGCTGGCCTTGGGGGCAGGAGTAAGTTTGTCGCGGGGGCCCGGGCGTCTCATTTCATATGCTGCACCTCCCTTTCCTCTTGTGCCCAGCCTGCAACCGGCCCGAGAGGACGTCCTTGCCTCCGGTTTCGCATGTGACAAAGCATCCGAGCCGTAGACAGGCTGACACTGACAGCAGGGTTTTACACAGGGGGTTTGCTTTTAATGCAAAGTTTTAACTCAAGAGTCTCACAAAGCTCTAGGAGCAACACGACTGTATGCAAGAGGGGAGCAGGGTTAGGAGCCGTCAGCTGGCTGTGCGCTGCCAGCTGTCGTCCTCTGCAGTGGGATGATGCAGATGCTGTTCTTGGCTTCTTTGATTCGCCACCAGCGGCCCAACCTGAACACGAGAGAGAAACCCTGAGCTTTTGTTTCCCCCACTCCCCAGCAAGAAAGCCACCTGGTGCCAAGCTGAGCTCCCTCCTCAGGGGGTCCCAGTGCTGGCACCCAGTGCTTCACACTGCTCTAGCACCTCCCAGGGGCTCTTGCAGTGCTTTGCAGAGATCCAGCACCTGAAATGCGCCATCTCTGGTCTACAGAAGGGGAAGATGTGTCTCCATTTCCCCCAGGAGAAAGCAAGTCACTAGTAAGGCTGCCCTGGAGCAATGGCAGGAGGAGTTTCATACCAGTGCCAGCCGGGCTTTTAAGAGGGTTAGTGCCATTTTCTGCCCTCCCCTCCTAGACAGCCCACTCCTCGTATGCTTCACCCCAAAAGCTGCCCCTTCCCAGCATTTAACAGACCCTTCTTCCCAGCTGAAGAAGAGTCTAATGCCAAATGTTGGATTTTTCTAAGTCCCCAGCACAGGCTCCGCCCCATCGCCAGCTCCTTCAGACTGCACACTGCAGAGAGACTACCACAAGGGCTGGGAGAGGGTCTGGGATTAGCGGCTGGGGCCTTGGGCCAGAGCTCCTGGGACCCCATGTAGCTTGTAGCTAGCATCGAGGCCGGTACCTGTGTTCCTGTCCGACCCCAACAACCAGGAAATCCCCAGCACTGGAGAACTTCAAGCTGTTGACAAAGCCGATCTGAGAGAGAGGAAAAGGCATGAGGCCAGTACCGCAGGCTTGAGAGCTATTATTCTGCAAGGACAGGGCTCCCATTAGGGCAATGCAACTTCGATCAGGCCGAGAAGGGATTTAATCTCAGCAATTCATTGGCTTCACACACCAGATGGGAGGGAGCCCCTCTGGGCTTATTGTGGACCCCAGCAAAACCTGCACTCCCTCACCCCAGCCTGCACAGCAGACTCGTTTGGGGAAGGGGAACCCAGCTGGACAGAAGATGGAAATTCCCATCTTTCCTCAGCCCCAAGCATCCGCTCCCATGAGCCTCGCCTGCCAACGGGGAGCCTTCATGCCCACGCCCCTTTCTTACCAGGGGGATGTCGAAGAGCGGCTCCAGCCTTCGGAATCCCTCGCCGCACTTCCACAGCCGCACGCTGGCGCTGTGCGAGCCTGTGGTCACAGAGCAGAATGTGAGGGCCTTGGGCGGCCAAGCCCTGCGCAGCCAGGCCCTGCGCCTCCCCTGGGCCCCGCCATGCTCTGCACCGATCCAAGCTAGCGTGGTCTCCCTCAGCCCATGGCCCTGCCACCACACCAAGCCCTGCTGGCATCCACGACCGGCACCCCACACAGCCCAGCTCCCCCTCCCTGCCACCCCACCAACACAACGGGGACCACAGGAAGCTGAAGCTGCTGGCTGGGCAATTGGAGCATCAAGCTGGCCTATTCCAGGGGAAAACACCATCCTGCCTGGGGTTAGGCGGCAGTGGATCCTCATCACTCTGGGGGAGCAAGTCAGAACCAGAGAGGAGAGCGACGCAGCGATCTCCTGCCAGTGACACACGGGACAGACTGGTCACAAGGCTGTGGCTCTCTGGAGAGGCCCAGCCAATGTCCCCAGAACCCCAAGTGCAGTTACCTCTTGCTCCGAGCTCACCAGTCATTTATTGTATGTGACATGGATCCAAGTTCAAACCAAGCCCTCCCTCCTCCTCCCAGCCTGCCCCAAACCACTCCCTTCCCATCCAAGCAGGACTTCCCCACTCCTCAGCTAGTTTCTAAGCCAGGGTGGCAAGCCTGAGAGTGCCAGGGGTAGGAGTTGTAGGAGTGGCAGGGACTGGGCTAGTTGAGAGCAGCATAGGGCCAGTTGTGGGTAAATTCCCCGGGGCTGCCAGGAAAGCAGAGCCAGGTTCCCAGAAGAGAGAAGTTAGGAGCCTGAGGAATGACCCGTCCAGGGCGCTTTCCATCTGAGCCCCTTGGAGCACTTCAAACAGTAAGCCGGCCCCGCCCACGAGACAGGCATTGTCCCAGCTGTACAGAGTGCTGGCCCAAGCTGCAGGGAGGAAGCCCAAAGCCAGAGCCAGGGAGGAAGCCAAGATCACCCAGCTGCCAGGGGCCTGCAAAGTACTGCATCCTTCCTCCCCGCCCCAGTCCCAAAGCAACAGCAAAAGCGAGGGTCTCACAGCGCGAGGCACCTGTGGCTACAACGTCACTGTTCAGCAGGGTGGCCACCGAGGAGATCCAGTATGGCTGCTCCAGGCCCTGGGCGCCGTGGTTACTATGCGCTTGCCTCACCGTCGTGAGCGGCTTCTTCTTTGAAAGGCCCCAAAGGGCGACCGACCTGTTGTGAGACGTGGAGCGGATGAGGCTACGTGCCAGAGCCCAGGCCTGCAGCACCCCCAGCATGTTTCCAGCAGGGTTACTCACCCGTCGTCCGCGCCGGACACCATGTGCTCCTCGTTGATCAGCTGGACGCAGTCGATGGAGCCCCTAAGATGGGCAGAGGGAAGGAGAATGATTTGTGGCTGTGGGCCCCCTGGGAAGTTACCCTGCAGGGTGCCAGAGCACCAGAGGCAAGGGTAACCCCAGAACTTGAGCTGAGTGCAGACTGGGCTTCCAACACCACTCCTCAAAGGAGACTGTGCTGGTGGCACTCAGCATGATTCAGAACAGGCCTCCTTGGCAGCCCCTCACTGCAACAGGCAGCCCCCTAGAGGCGGAGCATTCTCTAGGTCACCTCCCAGAAGGTGACATTTCCCCCTTTTGGCTGCTCCCCCACTGGGATCTGGCACGAACGCTCTGAACGAGTCCTACTGCCGGCTGAGCCGCTTGCCCTGTGGTTCAGCCTGGCTGGCCTAGTTCCACGCTGCACCACTGATATGGGAGCTTGGCTTGAGCTGCTTCCAGGAGCTGCTGCCGGGAGGAGCGGTCCCATGCACGGTGCAGTGCTGTGGATGGCCAACAGCCAGCCTCCCCCACCCAGCATGTCTGCATCACTCCTGCAGGGATTAGGCAAGGTAGCACGTGCCACCACCAGCTCAACAGGTGTGGCCGATAACCATGCACGAGGCAGGTGCTGGGAGGCATCTGACAAGACACTGGGCTGCAGAGCGGAGGAGGGGAGGTAGAACAGACCAGGGCAGTTGCTGGCAACCACCAGACGGGTATTATGCTTTGGCAGAGGAGCTGCCATGGAAGGTGAAGTGAGTTAAGCGGAGCAGATGCCCCACAGCCCTCACCACCCTCTGCAGGGGCTGCTGCCCACACCTACTGGTGCCCGTAGAACACAAGCTGAGACTCCTCAGGGATCTTCCAGACCCGGACGGTGCCGTCTCGCCCGCCTGACGTGACACAGCACTCCCGGCTCAGGCTGTCCAGCCCCGTGATCGCATCCTGGTGCCCGAACCTGGAGTTGGGAGCAAACCGAGCAGAAGATGAGATCCAGTCTCAGTAACCCAGGGAGCCCAGCCTGACACCTTCTACATCCCTTCCCACACAGGTTCTGCATTCTCAGCCTCGATGGTCATCTCCCACCACTGCACAGCCGACGCTGATCACTGGTTCTCCTGGATGGGGGGGGCTTGTGGCTACAGCACACCAGGCCTCCATCCCCACAGAATACTTGGCCTCTCACCAGACACAGCTGGTATCTATCTCAGATAACCACGCTTGGCATGAATGACTCAGGCCCTCAGGAGATTTCTGAGCTGCGGCCACATCACAGCTACTGATGCAGTAGGAGGGGTCCCGATCAGGTGAGCCTGACCATGGGTGCCACCAAACTGAATGGGCCGCTTGTTAGGGCAGGGCAGCCTTGAGCAGTGACCATAGGACAGCTCGGGGGCCAAATGCATTGCTGGGCCAAGTCTGCTGGAGCCCCCTTCCCAGGAATCCCAGTCTTCCATCTCCAGGGTCAACCCCAAAAGCCACATAATCCTCCCAGCTCAGCCGCCCTGGCTCTCCTGCCCCAGGGCACAGAGAACTGGGTCCTCACAGAGTTTCCACGTAGGCGTTCTCAGCCACGTTCCAGACTTTGACAGAGCGATCGTGCGAGGCGCTGTACAGCTGGTGAGTGCCCTTCTGGAACGACAAGCCCTGCGTGGGGGGAGAGACAGGTGCTAAATACAGAAGAGTGGCTTTAATGCCGATCCAGAACTGCATTCTCCAAGGTGACTACCCTAAGGAAAGGCTGCCCTGGAAGCAGCCAAATTTCCCACCCATCCCGAGCTCAGCACCTCAGAGGAAAGGCACTCAAAGGGGGAAGAGGATTCCCATGGAGAAAGGGCTCCCTGACTTTTAGTCAGAGCCTAGATATGTTTCCCAAGTCAGCGTGGAAGGATCGGGTGCTCAAAGCCGCCTTGTTGTGTCTGAGCTACACGGCCCCAGCACTCCAGCCACTCACCGTCACAGCGTCTCGATGGCCAGTGAATTTATACAGGTGCTTGCATGTGATAGCCTCCCAGATCATGATCAGTTTGTTTCTGTCTCCTGTGGCCTGGCAGGGAGACAGAGGACACTCTCACTAGCAGCCCCTAATTAGGTCTATGTCATCACAGCGGGCTGTGTGGCTGCACTATTATGTTCTGCTGCCATTTCAGAGGCCCACAGGGAGAGGTCTCAGCCAGATGGGAGGTGGGATTCCCCACTAGCCACCCCTTGGTTTTGTTCCCAGCTCACTGTCTTCCCCTGGAGAGCATACAGAGCAAACAGCCTTTGCCCTTCCTCCTCCTCTCGGGATGGTCCCATCAGTACCACAGCCAACGCTGGAGCCCAAGGCTGGTGAGATCCAGCTGTGAAGCCGGCCAGAGAGGCAGCGGTGATACTGTGTGTGCTGCCGGTGACTGGTCCCAATCATGGCACAGCAGCCATCAGCATTTCGCCACTGGGGCAGAGATGGACCCTGCTTCTATCAGAGCAAGCTCCCCCAACAAGGTCTCACCAGACGAGCCGTGTACCATGCACTCACAGCTGATGTGCTGTTTGCAGCTCCTGTATCCTCTCTGGAGGGTGGCAGCGCCCAGCTCTGCCTGCCAGAGCAGCCCACCCAGCTCCGAGGGGGGCCCAGGGACGGTGAGCAGGCAGCAGGGTGGGGGATCAAAGGGGGTCCAGCATTTGCAATGAAGCAGAAAGCGGACAGCGTGTGCCAAGAACTCAACGACAAGAGCCTCCTCTCACTGCATGACTAGACAACAAGGGTGAGCCAACCAGCAGGGGAGAGGGCAAAGCCTGGCCGTTCCGCCTTACCAGGTATTTGCCATCTGACGAGATGGCCATGGAGAGAACATGCGCTGTGTGGCAGACGTGCTGGGCCTCTGTCCCCTTCTTCCCTCCAGGGATCACGTGCAACTTCTTCCCGCTCTCCACATCCCCTGCAGCAGACTGCATCGGTCACCTCCTGCCTGATTCTGCAGGGCTAAGCCTCTGGCTTTCTTAGCCAGACTAGCAGGGCTGCCTTGGCCAGCATGTCCTCTTGGCAAGCCAAGGGCCATAGAGACAGGGCCAGCGCCTCCCCAGAGGGTTAGGAAAAAGAGCATGCAAGGCACACCTGATGGTCCCAGTTCACCCATCTCGTTCCATTAACGGGGACTCCTTGGTAATGAGGCAGGCGATACCAACTATCCACATCTGCTCAGAGCAAGGTGCAGGAGGATCACAACAGTACAGTGGAGTTCCTGCACCAGCCCAAAGCAAGCTGCCAGAGGGCAGAGCTGACGCTGTACTTAACAGTGCCTTCTATCCCACTGTGAATGCTAAAGACCGAGACTCATTTTTTCAGGAGGGTCAACTTATTTTGGGCCCCTAAGATCTAAGCACCCATTTCTCTCTCCTCCCCTCCTCCCCCCAAGGCAGTGGGAGCTGCGTGTGCATGGCACTTCTGGAAAACAGGGGTGTAGGTGTTTGGAGCTAAGCACTCAAGAACTGAGGGACACCCCTCCCCCCCAACTTAGTGGACACTTCTGAAGAGTTAGATCCTGCTTGCAGGGTCAGTGCTGCTCCAGCACTAAAATCTAGCTTGTAACGAAGCAAGAGACTTCCCTTCAGAAGAGGAGGCTACAAGCAAAACTAGAAATTGACAAGCTCTGACAGCCTGCCCTGCATAGCTATAACGTGTGAACACGGCACCTGCCGGGAGATGGGGGAGGATGCTCTTCACAACTGCCTTTGGAAATGCTGGAACCTGCAAGCCACTGGACTAAGAGGGGAGGTGGCCTAGGAACAACTCACATTTGATGATGGAGCAGTCTTTGGCAGCTGAGAAGATGCACTTGTCATCTGGAGAGATGACCAGGCAGGTGATGGGCAGCTGGTGACCTCGCAGCACTCGGATGGCTGCTGTATCTGGAGGCTGCAACTGTTCACACACAGCACCTCATTAACAAAGTGCTCCGGCGCCACAGAACTTGCATGGGGTTGCGAGCTATTTTATCCCTGGTGATGGGATACACACTGACTTCAGTGGGAGCGCAGCACCTCAAAGATCTAGCTGTCAGCACCCAACTTTAGAAGGTCAAGATTTTCAAATATTTAAAGGTACTTATATACCCCCCCCACCCCCATTACCAACAACAGAGCACTACCAACACCCCTGTGATAGGACAATGCTATTATCCCCATTTTAAGATAGGAAACTGAGGCACAAACATGCCACATGACTTGCCCAAGGTCACTCAAGAAGTCTGTGGCAGAGCATGGAATTTAACCCAGGTCTCCTGCCGTCCAGTCCAGTGCTCTACCCATTAGGCCACGTTTCCACAGAGCAAACCTGGATCCACAAGAGTCCCAGGTTAGTGCAGGGCCACCTTGCCCTAACATGCAAATGCTGTTTCAACTGAACTAGGAGCAAGCTCGTCCCAGGCGCCTGCATTGTGAGAGAACAGTCGATCTGACAGCTGGGAGATTGAGCCAGTCCAGAAAGGGATCACATGACAATGAGACACCCTCTCCCCAACCCCTCTCAAAGGGAGAATGGGCAGCCAGCAACCTCTCCCTGCCCCTACCCAACTCTGAAACAGAACTGTTCATGCAAAGCTTTGCAAACTTACATCTTTGGCGATCAGTCGCTGAAGTTTTCCCTTCTGTTCAAGCTGTTGAAAGTACGAGGCAGTTAGACATGAGCAGCAAAGCCCTAGGCACTCAGTCCCTGCATAGTGGAGGCTATTCTGCCCTTACAAGATGTGAAATGAGGACAATTTAGATACAAAAGTTGTTCAGTTGCACAGTCAACTGCTTGACCACGCTTCGGTTCGGCCTGAAATACATTCCAGAAAACCAAATAACCAATATCACCCAGGCTTGTTGCTAAAAGACAATAAAACGCATAGGACAGGAAGAACAGTATCATATCGAACCTGGCTCTGGGAAGCTCTCGTGAAGTGTTAAATTCACCTTACACCAAAGATGTGCTCCCAAAGTCACCACCCTAAAGCCACCTTTCTATATCCTAGCCATTTACAAGAAGTGCTGTGTACAGCACCTGAAACTGGATTTAACCAATCAGCTTTCTATGTTGTTTTTCTGGTACCATGCTGTACCCCCTTACCTCTTTGTTCTGAGAGCATGCACTCCAGGTACTAGGCCCGTGAAGGCACCTCTGTGGTTTGCATGGTCTTATCTTTTTTCTTTGGGACATTCTAGTAGTAGCCTGAGAGAGTTACTCCCTACCTCTTGCTATGGTAAAACACTCCTGTGTGCTGATCCTGATCGTTTTCCTATCTTCCTAAGCCAAAGCATACTTCTCCGAACGCAAGGTGTTATGGGATACTTGACAAGGGTGGCCAGAATTGTGGAGAGAGTACAATACGTTCAAGTGAACATACCTTCCCAATACTTAGATTAACACTAAGCCAATACACGTGTTGTTAGGCAACCCAGGTGATGGGCACCTTAAGAATGCTGATGGTTTAAACAGGAATATGCAAAGAGGCCCATGGGTGTGTTTACCTCTCTGCTTAGCAGAGGACTAGGTTCCCATGCATGGAGCAGCTGCTTGGTTTCCCTCAGGTTCAGAGAGCCATAGATCAGTGCAATCAGAAAGATGATTTGGGACGGTGGGTGGGGGGGGAGAGGGCAATTCCATGCAGAGATTCAAGTCACTTTCTCCCCAGCTGGGGGATGTTTGGAAGGCAGAGACTTAGCTTTGCTCTGGCCACTTAACGAAAGCCGCAGTAAAAGTCAAATGCACATTTGTGTGGGAGTGAGCAGACACTCTCGTCTCAGAGATTGTAGCCACGAGACAGGCCCTCAAGGCAGGCTGAAAGGAATTGGGGTGGGGGGGACAGAGGGGGGAAATCCCCAGGGCTCCAGGAGCATCAGAAGGGAAGAAGCAGGCGCAATTCAAAAGAAAAGACGTCAGCAAGGAAGGAGCCCCTGAATCCATTAACTCCTCTCCCCCAAGCGGCCTACTCACCACATCTTCCTTCAGTCGGCCAGCAACCAAGTCCTTTTCCAAGGCCTCCTCTTCTGCCTTTTCCTCCTCTGCCCAAGACACAAGCACAGAGACAGCGCATTAGGAATAGAGCACCGCATGCACAGCAAGAAGGCATTCGACTGAATCAATGAACATTCCTGCATTAGCAGAGCTTCCTCTCCAAGAGGAGCAAGCAGCAGACAGCCCTCAAGGAACTACACATTGGATTAGCAGCACAGGGTTTTAACTATGCAAATACATGGGGAGCTGGTCCCCAGTGACTGCCTGGTCAGCCCTCCTGCTCCAGACTTAGACCCCAGATCATCGGGCCCAGTCTCATTTACGGTAGTTTCCTGGCCAACAGCAGACCACACATCCCCCATATCAACATAGAATCAAAGAATATCAGGGTTGGAAGGGACCTCAGGAAGTCATCTAGTCCAACCCCCTGCTCAAAGCAGGACCAATCCCCAGACAGATTTTTGCCCCAGATCCCTAAGTGGCCCCCTCAAGGATTGAACTCACAACCCTGGGTTACATGTGGAAACTTAAGCATTCTAGCTCTTGCATTACCGCTTTAAGGCAGAGTTTATCACTGTGCCCGTGCTATAAGCAGTTCCTGAGCATACTTCAGGGCTTCATCTGGTTGCATAAAAGATTTTATATCCTTTTCTGGGGATTATTTTTAAAACAGCTGGATAGGGGGTGCTGCAGGTGTGACTGACACACCTGAAACTTCCTCACTGGGTCATTCTAGTCTATAGCGGTTCTTATGACAAGTGTGGCATTGTAGGATCCAAGCTTATAGTCTATGCATCCTTTGGCACTACACAGAAATCTTGGGAAAACATGATGTGCTTGCTGTTATGTGCAATGGAATCTTAAAGCTGCTAGTGTCTCGGGATGTTCCTGCCATTGCAAAGTCCTATTTTGGGTCAGTTCCCTGCTGGGTTAGGTGGTGATTTTGTCAGCTCAATGGGAAATGGAGCCAGGGCTTAGTGTGAATGCAGCTGAAAGCTAGAACTGCATCATGCCCATGGCTCCTGTATTGTCCCCACTTTAACAAGCATTGAAATGGATGTGCAGAGAAGGGACGGCCTTGCCCAACATCTCACAGTAAGTTGGCAGCAGATCCAAGGTCAGAATCCAGGCCTCTTGATCTAACTGCTACACTCCCTCTGAAGCATTCCCCAGAACAGGCTACAGTAGTAACACTGCCCTCTTGTTATATTAGTCTCAGTGAGACTGGTACTTATCCTGCTAGGAAAACAAGCTATCTAGATTTACCCTTAACCTGTTTAAAAAAAAAAAAGAAGTCTTTTACTGCGATTACATGCAAAGGATAAAGTACAGGCGGTTGACAAATTCAGACTGGAGATACGATGTACATTTTTCAGTGAGGGTAGTTAACCACTGAAAAGTTTTACCAAGTGTCATGGTGCATTTCCCATCACTGGCAATCCTATATATGGGGGATATAAAGTGTACTTTAAAAGAGCCGGCCTAGTTCAAACAGGAATTGTTTCAGGGCAGTTCTCTGGCCTGTGTTATACAGGAGCTCAGACTACATGAGTACAGTGATCCCTTTCTGGCCTTGGAATCTATGAACAACAGCACAGTCTCACTAGCAGATCTTTCAAGTCTTTTAAACCTGGCACGTGCCTAGTTTAGATCCTTTAATGACACCCTATTTGTGCTTCCCCAGTGAGACGTTGAAGGATGACAAGATTTGGAGCTGCTTTGTAATTTACAAGTTCTGTATGTTGGCTTGGTTATTGGGGTGCTTACTGTATGACTAGCCAGTTAGATCAACAGGGCAGTCTGGGAAAACCAGCAGCAAAGAAGAAGAGCTAAGCCACCACTCCACAAACACCTGAGAGTTGTTAAGGACAATGCCAGGCCTTTGTGCTTTCATGAGTCTGGCTCTGTCTCCTGCTGAGCCCACAGGACTGTTGACCAGAAGGGCAGGAACAGAGTAAAAAAGCTGCCAGAGGGTTAAAAAGGAACCCTCTCTCAAGGGAGGGGGAAAACAGGCTGGGACAGGCACCCGGTGGGTTGTCTGAAGAGGTCAGGCCTGCCTAGGCTAACAGTAGGGGATTGTAAGTCTTTAGACAAGGCAGATGTGTCTAGACTGTTCTGTTCTATAATCCTCTCTCTCCAATGCTTTGTTCCTACTGCAGCATAGAAATTGTGGTTTTAAGAGCCTGTTTTGGCACTATGCACACCTGTGAGGGTCACTGTGGCAGGGAAAGGCCAATTAACCCAGCTGGACGGTGGGTCAGGCTTAACTGAAGATGAAGCCCAGCTAATGGTGCTATAAAAGAGGGGAAGTCCTGAGCAGAAGGGGCTGGAGAGAGAAACTTTGCAGTTGTTCTGTGGGACTAGAGCGTGGGGAGACTAGGAGGAGGTTCAGGAATCCTCTCAAGGAGAGAAATCTGGCAGGAGCCCCAGGAGAGGGGTTGCTGGAAGTTTCCACTCTCTGGGAGAGGAACCACAGAAGAGCCTGCAGAAAGGAACTTGTGTCCTGGAAATGTTCCTGAAGGGCAAGGGTAGGGGGGAGAAGGGGTCCCTTAAAGCAGACCAGGGAGAAGAGAGACTCTAGGAAAGAAGCCCTAAGGGTCAGTGGCCTGGGAGGAGCCAGACCATCAGGGAGAAAGCCTGGGGAGGCAGCCTTCTGTAAGAGAGGAAAGGCCCTGCAGAGCCTGGGACGGGGGCAAAGCCTGCAGAGGATCAACCCTGGGAAGGGTGGAAGAGTTTTGGTACCTCTGACCTGTGACACTGTTACCCCAAAATACATGGGACTAAAGCATGACCTGACCAGAGGGCCATGTCATGAGAAGAGACCCCTGCAGGGCTGGACCAGCTGTCACCAGGGGGCACTAAATGAGGAAAAAGATGCTATGCCACACCGATCCACATGGGGGAACTCCAGCCGTAAGTCCACTATCTTACATTACCGCTGATCAGACTCCTAAACAGAAGAACTGCAGGTGCCAAACTCAATCACACCTGCAGGATAACCAGCCTTGATACACAGGATATAGTAGCCCAGCCTAAAAGTAGGAGAATTGCAGAATCCTGTCCCAGGCTAGGCAAGGCTTGACACCTCAGGTGATGTACTCAGAGACGAGCAGCTTATTCTGCAACTGTGGCAGACTTTATCCAAAAAAGATAGTATTTTACATAGCAGATGACTTACAACAAGCTTCAGGACACAACAATGCAGATGACAAAGAAAGCATTTCAGAGCTTTTCTTTCAAGTTACTCAGAACACAGACAACACATCCATTGTTACATGTCAAGACAAACTGTAGATTCGATTTGTGTAGCGACTGTGCCACCTATGCTGAATCGCCACCTTTAGGAAAGTAAGCAAGCAAGGAGTAGGAGACACCGCATGTTTGTCACTTTTAATTTTATACTTCTCTATATACTAGTAAATGCATTAAACTATTTAGATTGTCCCCAAGGAGTTTAGACTGCCTCTTCTTTGGGGTCTGTGCTTAATAGCAAATTTCATCTAGCGAAAGCAGTCCACTTATTACAGCACTGAAGCCTGAGTAGCAGGGAAGAGGCACAATTCCTGTGTGCAAATCAGTAAGGAAGAGCAGCAGGGCTGAGGTACAGCTACTAGTGTCCTCGCTCCTCAATAGCATTCCCTGCACTGCCCAGCCACATGCACCCAGCCACATGCACCCAGCCACATGCACCCAGCCTGCCGAATACTCACCCTGCTGTCGAAGCTGCTCCAGGTAAAGTTTGGCTAATCTCAGCTTCTTCTCCTGTGCCGTCTCTTCAATCTCTTCTGCCTCATTCTCCTTCTTCCGCTTCCCACCAAATGTAGGGCTACAGGGGGAGAGAGGGAGGGTGGGGGTGTGCCTGGGAGGGGGTCTCTTCCTCCAACCATAACACCTTTCACTTTATAGACCATTTGTAGTCTAGTATCCAGTCAATAAAATCTGCTTTTGGACTGAAGTCTGTGTACGGAGGGACATTCATGCACAGCAGTTTAAGTACATAAACAGGCCCCACTCAACTTTATTTAAAAGTGTATAAAAGGGCAAGTTCTTTGTAATTAACCAAGAAATAACATTCAGTGGAGAGGGTCCCCACCACCTAGTATTAGACCCCACATTTCTGAAACAGTGGCCCCCACCGCTTTAAGTGAGAGGGACTGTGAAAGTCTGGCTTGGAACAAAGTGCTTTGTGCAACTGTAACTAACTATAGTTCTGCAAGAATCCATCCAAATGAACAGGATAGAACAGCCTGCATAGAACCATGGAGCCAGAGTCTAGTCTATGTAGATACTTACACCATGCTCATCACTGTAGCATCTGAGTGCTTTCCAGCTGAGCAATGTGAGTAACATCTTCATATGCTTATTCTCTCCTCCCCTCCTAAAGGGAGAAGTGTATGCAGTGGAGTGGTCTGGGATTTTTTTTTAATACACCCTGTGGTGATGGTCCTTAATTCCTGGGGGAGTTTGCTCCCCAGTCTGGGACAGGCCCCCGAAACCACTGTCTCCTGATTGTAGGAAGTTGCACAGTGACCTCAGGAAAAGCATACAAAAGAAGAGCTCTGGGTGTCCCACCTTGTTTCCCCCCACTGAACCCCAGGAGGAGGGATCTCTCTCTATTTCTATGGCCCTCACCTCTACAGTGTTTGGGCACCTTGGAGTGGAAGGAGGGGTGTGCATGGATAGGGATGTTTCCTGGGTTCTGCTCTGCAGGGTGGCTATCTGAGGGACCCTTTGGGGCAACACCCACAGGGGGGCCAGTGCATTACTTCTCTGCATCGGAGTCGCTGGAGATCTCCTCATTCAGCTTCGAGCCAGCTTTCTGCCAGGATTTCTCCTCTGCATCAGGGACCTCAAGAACAAAACCCTCTTTCAGCACATCCTGCCTATAGCAAGGGGGGGGGGGGGGGGAGAACACCAGCCCACGCTGTCTCCCCTCTCATAACTGGGAGTGAGGGGGGCAATGGGCAGGGAGAGCCCACTCCTTGCAACCACCCTAGGATCCCCACAATGTTGTCACCTCCAGTCCATAATAAGCAGAGGAAAAGTGATAGGCAGCTACCTTAGCCAGCCTAGGAAATCCTTGCTTCCTCCCCCATTCTCCCCAGCCCCCCACCTACCTCCATTCCCATAGTTCCCTCCAACTCCTCTAGCCTTCCACCCCGTTCCCCCTACCCAACCCCTCCAGCCCCCTAGCCCTCAATTCCCCCAGCCAGCCCCCTGCCCCATTTCCTCTACCCAGCCCCTGTCCCCCGCTTCCGCCAGCCTGCCCCATTCCCCCACGCTGCCCATCCGTCCCCGATTCCCCCACCAGCTCCTCACTTCCTGCCCTAACCGATCTCGATCTCCTCCCCAATGGGCGCCCTTGTTCCCGCCCCCACCTTGCGCCGCCTGCGCCCGGCTCCCCCCGCCGCGGCCGCTCGCTGCTGCTGCTGTTTCTTCTTAGCTCCCGACGCCGCCATGCTGCTGCCTCCGACCCAGCCTGCTGCTCAGCGCCAGCTGCACGTGGCGCTCTAGTTCCGCCCCTAGATCCCTCCCATTGGGCAGAGCCACTCCGGCCCGCCCTCAGCTCCCTCTCCATTGGTTGGAATTATTCACAGGTCCGCCCCTCCGTACTCGCGTTCCTTCCAGGGCTAACGCCCCTTTCCTCCCGCATTGTGCCCCGCCTCCCCCTCCTATTGGACAAATCTTCCGCTGCCCCCCCCCCCCCCGTCTCCTGTTGGTGAGCTGAGCTGCCTGTAAACGGGGCTTGTTCCCCAGCAGGTTTCGTTTTGCACATGCGCGGTGTGTTCTGCTAAGGCGGGGGTTGTGTGAGGTGAGTGTGCCAAGAGGGGGCGCTAGAGCGTGCTGCGCACGGCGCGCTGGGGTGGCCAGGGTCTCGGGGCTAGTTTTGTGGAGGGCTCGGGGCGGGAGCCCCGGGACTGGTTTGCGGAGAGGGGCTGGGCCCTGGGGCTGGTTTGGGAGAGGGAGAGGGCTTGGGGTTGGTTAGGGGAGGGGCTGGGGGGTGAGAACTTGGGGCTGGTTTGGGGGGAGGACTTGGGGCCTGGGGCTCGTTTGGGGGGAGTCTTGGGGCTAGTTTCAGGGGGAGGGGCTGGGCCTGCCCCTTGGCCTGGCCCTGGGGGTAGCGATCTGTGTCATGGTGGTGTGGGGGTCTTGATGCAGGCGCAGTAGCAGGTGGCAGCATGGGGGCTGTGGTCCCTGTGTGGGGCAGTGGCTTTGGGGGGTGCTGTTTAGATCTGGACTCTTGCTTTGGGGGTTTGGCAGACCAGTGGGGAGGGTGAGCAGACAGGCCTGCCCCAGGGGGTGCTGAGCAGTCGTGGCTCCCGTTGGGTTGAGCGGTGTGGGGTGCTCAGCACCTTGCAGGATCTGGGCCAAAGGCCACTGGATTCTAGCAGAGTTCAGACTTGGGAACAGTAGCATCTAAACTGGTCCCAGTTGGGCCTTGAAGTTCCCACCTCACTGCGGGACTGAGATGTCAGGCGGCGGAATTCATGGTGGTGTTCTGTGATGCCGTTCATCCACATGGCTCACTGCACTGTGCGGAGCTGGTGGGTGCTGGTATCCCGGTTTGGCAGGGAGACACAGCTGGTGTTACTTGCCCAGAGTCATTTAAAAAAAAAAAGAGGGGCAGCTAGGAAATAAACCCTGGGGGCAAATCTTCAGCTGGTGTAAATTGCCACAGCTCCACTGGAAGATTTACCCCCTGGACTGAGCATGTGCACTAGCCACTAGCCCTCACTGCCGCCCTTCCCTGCTGCTGTTTAGCTCAGTGGTTCTCACCCCTGCAGCTGCACCCAGCTTAGAATTTCTGCAGGGAAAGAGGCTTGTCCTGACCATATTTTTCCAACAGGAACAGGTCTGAGAGCATCCAGGCTGGAATGTGCTGGCCTGGCTGAGAGCTATCCCCACGTCCTCCTTTCTAGGAAGGGGCGGGAGTTTCTCACTGCTGTCTCTCTCCCCTAGCAACTCCCCTCCAGTTCCCCTGAGCCCACACAGCACAGAGCCCCATGCCAGGCGACCTGCGAGCAGGCATTAGTCCTGGCACTGACAGTGCAACGTGAGGCTGCCGGCTCACTTCTTCCTTCCCCTGGGCTAAGCTGGCTCCTCTCCCATAAGGGGAGTTGCTTTGCAGTAGAAAGGCTGAGGTCACAGGAAGGAGGAGAGTGGCAGGGAGAGTGGAAAGAGCAGGCGGCTGTGCCAGCTCCGGCTTGTCTAAACTTGTCCCCATTGCATTCCTCCGCTGAGGCCGGCCGGGAGGAGCAGCCCTAGCCCCCCCAGTCTGCGAAGGAGCTCCAGGCAGGTGAGTGCACCTCTGTTTCCCCAGCAGGCCAGAGGGCAGTTGGAAAGGAGCTGAGTGGAGCCTGCAGCTGCCCTGTGCATCTGTCCCTTGCCGTTAAAGCCCTGAGGGGCCTCAAGGGCAGGGCACACAATCTGCTGCCTTCAGGCCGTGGCTGCTGGGGTTGATCTGAAGCATGATTAATTTTGGGAATGGAACTGCGGTGCTGGGCCTTTCCTGCCTGCCGAATTCCTTCTCCTCCTCAAAGAAATCCTAGCTCAGGACCAACAAACCCCAGGGTAACTCTAGCGCTCTCCCTGCTCCATCTCCGCCTCTCCAAAGCTCCCATTGCTTTGCTGTGCACAGAAATGTCTGGAAAGGCCCCATTCTCCACCCCTCACTTGTTTATGTTGCTTGTTTGCTCTTTGCCCCTGCAGGGCTGCTGCCTGCCTACTCAGGCACCACACTTACGGAGGTGTTGCTTCCCAAAGGGATAGGTCTTGCACTGAGCCTGGCGAGATTCTGGGGCATTCTGCTCTATGCTCATACTGCTGTATGGTCCATACACAGCTGTGTAAGACTAGGGCTATACAGTACAGCCATATGCATCTGGAGTGAATCTCATATTCACGGAGTATGTAGGTTCAAGTCTTCATTGCCCATTAGTGGGGATATTATCACTAGAGACTGAGCTGTGCAATCTGCCCAGAATTCTTCTGCCCAGCCATATTTCCTTCCTGTTTGGTCCTTGTTTTCTGTAACCTGCTCTTGGCTTACATTACTTGGACACCTGGAATAAATTGGGTGATTCTTCCAACCCAGCTTCCCCTTTGGTTTGGGGTCTGCTGCTGGCATTGTGTTTCTTTGCGCCAGGGTATGCAAACAAAGCTTAAGTGGAGAAGTGCAACCAGTGCTTGCCATTTGGCTGGGTGTATTAAATTTCTGCCTTGGTCCCAAGGGAGAGGTTGTGTTTGAGCTGCTTTTTCTGCCTCTTTCCCAGAATAGGGGGGCAAAAAAGATCATCTATCCATTAACCCCTTCACTTTACATTTTAAAGATGACCTGCCACCTATAGATTTGTGCCACACACACCCCTCACCCCGCTTTCTGCAGGCTTGGCAGGTTGAAAGGTTTGGGGGTTTCTTGCCTTAGAAATATTAGGCATGGCAAACCTAGTCTTTTCTGGCTTTGCTGGAGGACTCCTTGGCGGCTGCTTGTGTGGACTAAAAGGTCAATCTTTAACCAAGAGAGCTTTTCTCCAAAGTGTGTAGTGGGTGTTAGAATTCGATAGAGTTAAAATAAAATACCAGCGTTTTAAACAGTGTGAATAAAAATGCTTTCCCTTCCCAGTTCATTAGATTTCACTCCTTTGGTGTCTGTGATGTTATAATTTCAGTTCTTCAGTGGTCCATAGAGTCTTCCAGAGTAGGCTAGACCTGCCTGCTAGCTAAGAACTAAGCAGTGATAGTAGTAATAATGTAAAAAAATAGAGGAGGAAAGAAATTTGAAAAAAATATATACTTTCTTTCGGCATCTTAAAAAGCACACTAGAGCACAACACGTTTGTCCCCGTTCAGGGCAGCTGCCCCTGTATTTCTCCCTTTGTGGTCCACCAGAGGCTCCTCAGCTGTCACCTCTCTTGGAGAGAGACCCGCATCTCTCTCCCTCCTGAGTGGGGATCTTTAAGGCTGCAGTTTCTTGCCTACACTGTGCAAGCCAGACTGCCTAAACAGACTAGTGTCGGCACTTCGCTTTCTCTCCAGATATCGTGAACAGCATAACGGCCTGCAGTTATCAGTTACCACCCAGCTCTTTCTAAGCAAGCACATTTATTCTTAAGGTGAAAGCATTACAGAGAAACATATTGATAACATTAAAAGAACCTACACGTATGCTAAAAAGCTTACCCCGGGTCACCCCAATTCCAGCCTCTGGCCCTGGGACATGTCAGTCCTTCAAACTCCACAGCTGGATTTTCAGTGTGGCTATGAGTTTATAACCAGCTCATATTCAGAACCACCAGGAATAGTCCTGGCTCTTTCTTTATACAGCTTGAGCCTTTGATCTTGGCCTCAAGTAATAAGTAATCAGCAGGCAATAGCTCACACCTCAGGATGTAGTTTCAAAAGGCCAGGTTTCTGTACAGCTGGATGTGGGGAATTTGCATTCACCTCCCCGTAGCTTTTCCCCATGAAAACCACGTAACACGTTTTGTTCCCATAGTCCATTCTTGTCTGGCCCATTGTTCACTATAGTTCTGTGAACCCTCAGGTCTTTCATCCCCCCTCCCCCCCGAGCAGTTATGTACAATCTGGGCCCTCAAATGAATGGCTAATGTATTATTAATACAACGGGCCCCAAAGAGACTCAAACTTAGTTCAGTGAGATCTCCCAAAGATACTGCAGAAAACTGACACATCTGTGACACCACTTCTCCCACCCCTTAAAACTTCTTCAATCAGCAACCAGTCACCAAAGAACCCTGCGAGTCATGGTCACCCAAAGGGGGCGCTCTTCCAGCCAGCCAAGGGGCTGTCTCTTTCAGCTGCATGTTGAGTGAGGACACACTTGTTGTGCCAGTACATCCTAACACAACGTGCTTTGTGTTGCTGCATAATCCCATCGCGCTGCTTTTTGCCACATCGCAGCTGGATGCTGAGTGAAGTCTGGAGGTTTAACCCAGGGGGTTGAGGATGAAATCCCCATTGATGTCAGCTGGGCTGGGTCTGTCTGGGTTGGGCTGGGTGTGGTTCAGTTGGAGTGTGCGCTTGTGCCGTCAGATCACCAGGCTGGACTCAGAGGTAAGGGGACATTTAAATAAGGATCCAGCAAAACTGGTTCCTCCTTGGCTGTGCTGAGCCATGGCAGTGCTGCGCTTGAAAGACCTCTTGGTTTGATTGTTCAGAACGCCAGACCATTTCCCCACAATGGCCAGGTGAGCAGTGCTAGAAACTGGCTTTGCCAGATCGGTGTTTAAACAGAGAGTTAGAGGGTTTCAAACCTGGTTCCCACTCCAGTGCAGACAGGGCCTTCCCTTAAACAGAGATCTCACATCAAGGAATCGGAGCATCTGATCACCACCCCTCTCCCAAGGACTAAGGACCCACCCATGCTACAAATATAGCCGAATCAGGGACCTGGTGACAGTCAGGCTTTTGCTGCCCCTCCTCTCACTCTGGTTGGATAGCCCCCATGGGGCGGGAGGGGAACAGCAATGCCTGGGATGCAGTCCAGGACTTAAGCTCTGCAGGAGAGTGCTGGAAACATATTCACCAGCCTGCCCCAGAGTGCAGCAGGCTAAATTCCCCCCCACACCCCCCCGGCAGCACGCTCCCTGGGCCGGCAGCCACCGTCAGATTACAAGGGGGTTCAGCTGGACGGATCCGTTGCCCGACATGGGGCACTAGACTGGTATTTCATTCGTTGAGCTTGTCTCCTGTCAGTGTTTGTCTGGGAGAGACAGACTGCTCTGTATGGACCAAGGACTGAGCCCAGACTCTAACCAAACATCCTCTGAGGGTCAGTGGTTTTCCCCCTCTTCCTCTTTGGTTGTCTCTGCCACTCATAATCCTCGTCCTTCCTCAACCACTCCAGCGCTGTGTGGTCCTCATTAGTCGCATCCCCTCTGACCCAGCCCCTGCGCCTTGAACTGTAAGTTCTTTGGGACACTGGCTGGGGCTTGACTTGTTCCTTGTATGCTCAGCACGCTTCCGAGTGCTCCAAAATGAACAGTAGCAGCTGGGGGGGCGGGCTTGCGCTGTCTTGGCGTGCGTGGGGCTAGTGGGCTAGGGTGGGGAAAGGAGGGAGGTTTTGCTAAGCAGGTACGGGGAGTTGTCCTGCAAGGGCTCCAGTGGAAGGGCTGGGGAAAGCCTTGGTATAGTCCAGCTGTACTAGCACTAGAAACGTGAGGGCACCTGGGCTTGGGATGTTTCCATGGCAGCTTTTATAGACTTTGCAAAGTATCTTCCATCTAAGGATCTCCATGCACTCAACACACACTAGTGAGATGAAGCCTCACACATCCCCTCTTCGAGCTGGGGAACGATTATTATCTCCATTTTATGGGTGGGGAAACTGAGGCACAGAGGCATGTGACGTGACTTGCACCCATCTCACACACCAAGTAAGTGGCAGGGCTGGGAGCAGAACCCAGGCCTCCAGGTGCCATATGCACAAGACTAGCCATCCTCCCTGGACCCAGTCCTGAAGAGCTCTTGGTGTTCACCCACTCCTTGTATAGCTTTGGGATAATCCTGGGAATTGAGCAGGCTGATGGCCTGTGGCAGAGACTGGCCCCCTCGCCCTCCATCCTGCCTCTGCAGGACATAAGTGACTGTGACGGAGGCCCTAATTCTTATTGCAGCAGGGTGGCCATTACTGCAGGGAAGCAATGGCCCCCAAACGCAAGGCGCCTGCCAAGGCCCAGGCCCAGGACAAGAAGGTGAAGCAGGAGCCGGAGGAGGACAGCGTCCGGTCCACCGTGGAGGCGCTGAAGACCGCTCCCAAGGAGAAGCTTAAAGCCAAGATCGACTCTGCCTGCCAGCTGAGCAATGGGAGCGATGCCCAGGTACGAGTGAGGCTCAGGCAGCAGGGTCCCCTGGGGAGGGAGGAGACGCCTTCCCATGTCACCCGGCCCCAGGGCCGGTCTTAGCGAAAATGGTGCCCTGGGCAAACTTGTATTTTGGTGCCTCCCTCTCCCACCATCACCCCTGGCTCTACGGGCTCCCTTCCCAATCTCCCCCCCCCCCCCCATCACCTCCGGGCCATTACTAATACTTCATATGGAATGGCCACAGGAAAGTCCATTAAATGTAGATGGGGGTCCCCCATGGTCCATTGTGAGTTAAGTGTCCCTTGATGAGCCGCTTACTTTGACCAGTCCCTTCAAGATGTGCTGGCTAACTACCTTGTTACCCCAGGAGCAAACATTTGAAATACAAGCAGCAAGGAGTCCTGTGGCACCTTATAGACTAACAGACGTTTAGGAGCATGAGCTTTCGTGGGTGAATACCCACTTCTTCGGATGCATCCGAAGAAGTGGGTATTCACCCACGAAAGCTCATGCTCCTATACGTCTGTTAGTCTATAAGGTGCCACAGGACTCTTTGCTGCTTTTACAGATCCAGACTAACACGGCTACCCATTTGAAATACAGGTATAGAGCCAATACTCAAACTTCAAATACAAAAATGCTGCATGCATGCATACACCTAGCATAAACATATTCAGCAAATCATACCCTTTTCATAAACATCTTACATGCCACATTTTGTACAAGATTTGTTGCAAATATATAATAGTGGTTGCAACAATGATCTGCATGGTCATGTTTTAATCAGATAACGTCACAATGAGTAACTGCTACAACTAGCAGATTCCTAGGCCACAGTCAGCAGAAGCGCAGAAGTAAGGATGGCATGGTATATGGTGTATTGCTACACTTACTTCTGTGGTGGCTTGTGGTGCCTGGCGCTTGGCCTGCGGCCCATGGCAGGCTTTACGCTGTCACATGGGGGCTGCATCTTGCCAGAGCCCATGGCCCTCCTGCAGCCCCTAGCCACTCCTGGCTCACCGCAAGCATTTTGACAGGAAGTACTAAGCAGTAATAACAACAATAATACAAGTGTGTGTGTGTGTGTGAGAGAGAGAGAGATAGCCAATGTGTGAGAGTGTGTGTGTCGGGATTGTGAGACTGACACACACACACACAATCTGTTGGGGGGACTTTGAGAGACAGAGTGTATGTGGGTGTGAGAGCCTATGTGGGTGTGTTAGGGAAGTTTGAGAGACAGCGAGTGCACTGTCACTTTAAGTCTCCCCTGCCTCCCCCATGCTCTGCCCAGATCCCCCCCCAATGTGCCGCCAGTGACCAGCCTCGGTTGGTTGGTGGTGCTGCTCTGGGCTCCCTGGGGCTGGGACAGAGCTGGAGCCCCGGGGCTGAGAAGCGAGTGAGGGAGGGGCTAGGGGGTCGGGGTCAGGGAGAAGTCCGCCAGCCCAGTTCGAGGGAGGGGCCAGAGAAGAGAGGAGTCTGGCCACACCCAGCGAGCAGGAGCCTGAGTCCCGTGTGGTGCCCCCCAGGCTACAGTGCCCTGGGCATGGGCCCCATTTGCCTGGCCCTGAGGCTAAATCTGGTGCTCGGAGAGCCCGCTGCCTGAACCCTGGGAGAGAAGGCAGTTCGTGGGTTGCGGCAGAGCTGCAAGGACTTGGTCCCTGGGAGCTGTTAAGCATTCTGGCCTCCCAGCGCTAGGCAGAGCTGAAAGAGCCCTCTCCCCACCAGACCCCATCACCTAACGCTGCTCCACAGGACAGTTCCAGGGATCCCGGCCAGAGGGATCCCCTCCCTGTGTGACCCACTGCAGACAGCATTACTAATGCTGCTCCACGGGATAGTCCTGGGGATCCCGGCCCGAGGGAGCCCCTCCCTGTCCGACCCCAGCACAGGCTGTCCCGGAGCAGTTGTGTAGCCATCCCTGCTTGAGGGGACACTCGCGTTCACTGCTCCCCTGTGGTGTGTTGGGTAGATCCATGAGGATTACGACTGCATGTTGAACCAGACCAACATCGGGAACAACAACAACAAGTTCTACATCATCCAGCTCATCGCTCACAACGGCAGCTACAGCTGCTGGAACCGCTGGGGTCGCGTGGTGAGTATCCTATGCCTAGCCCAGCCACAGCTGGGCCAGTATCTCCCTCTGCCAGCCACCAGGGGGCGTCGTTACGGGAGCTACCTCTGCTGCCATGAGGCCAAGGCCAATCCTAGGGGACATGACAGTAAGCTAAATCCAGGGCAGTTAGACATGGCACCTGCACCGCCCTCCTGTGCAGAAGCTGGGTGTTTAAATTACATCCTTTACTTGCTGGCATTTGTTTGTTTATTTGTGCACAGACCCACATGCTCTTCTTTAACCCCCTGTTAGGTACTGGAGGTGGCAGACCCCACAAAAGTCTCCTTGGGAAGACTCAGGGAGGGCACAGCACACCCTTCCCACTCCCTCTGGACAGGCCAGGGAAAGGGGGGCTGAAGCCACCGGGCATGTCCCCCCGAGAGGTGCTGATGGGGGTGTCTGGCTCCCTCTCCAGGAGGGACTTCTCAAGTTGTGAGCTCTGCAGGGGCTATCTTGCTGTGTGTGCAGTGCCCACCCAGCACAGGTGATTTACTGTGGCTGCTGTAGTGAGATTCCCTCTCTGACCACTAGGTGTCAGTCTCAACCTGCTTCCTTCTAGGAACTCCCCTTGCTGATGTCAGTGTCATGGGGAGACAGTCCCAGCCGAAGCCAGTGTTAGCATCAGGGCTGTTAGCCTCAGTGCCCTGAGCCCTTGTGACTCAGATCCCTGCTAGATGCTGCCAGGGAGGCCGAGCCTCACAAACTCCCGAGCCAGGCGAGGGACAGCCCAACTCGGTGCCTCACTGACAAGGTCCCAGGAGCTCTAGGGCTGTCCCAGCCCTAATTTGCTTTACACAGTGCCGGTTGCAGCTGGTGTAGCTTTAACTTCCAGGCAAACAAGGCTCCGGTAGCCTGTAGTGACGGTGTGACAGACAGGGCAACTTCCTGCCCCTTTTTGGGAGACCAGCTGGTATTAGGTGTAGGCCAGGTTAGACCATCCTATGGAATCAAGTCTCTTGCTCTCCCTGTCCAGATAGGAGCCACCTGCTCCCAACATGGTTCTCTTGCCTGCTGCTTTTCTCCTTGTGGCTATTCTTGCAGGGGCCATGGGCACTCGGCAAAGCAGAGGGAAACCACTGTTAAGTAAACACTTCTTCCCATCCATTGCCCTGGGCAAAAACTAGCGGAGGGCATTGCACTTTGGCAGGAAAATCCACCTCTATCTGTAATGTCCCTCATCTGATTTACCCAGGCTACCCTGGGATTGGAATACGAGTGTGACATTTTGGGTGGCTTGGCAAAACTGGGTATGCAGGAGAGTCAGAGTTAGGCTTAGCTGGGAAGCTTAGTTAAGTGGATTCATGTCCCAGAAGGATACATGCAGCTTGTTGAGACTACCCAGCATGCAATGCAGCCTTGTTGCCTTTATCAAATGAAGAATTGCATGCTGGGGCCTGTAGTCTCCACAGGCTGCACCTGTGTGAAGGCGCCTGCAGCTGCACTGTAGAGGCCAGCTGGACCCCTGAGTTGAAGGGGAAGATCAGCAGTGAGCACAGGAGCGAGGTACCAAGCCTGACCCTGCTGCGGGTTTCTTCCCTTCCTAGGGGGAGGTGGGACAGTCAAAGCTCAGCCCCTTCCCTTCCCTGGAAGCCGCCAAGAAGGACTTTGAGAAGAAGTTCCGGGAGAAGACCAAGAACAGCTGGGCTGAGCGGGAGAACTTTGTGGCCCACCCTGGCAAGTATACCCTGATCGAGGTGCAGCACGGGGCTGAGGAGGAGCAGGAGGTGACCGTGAAGGTGAGTGACCAGGAGGCCCCAGGATAAGCCAGGCTGCCCCCACATGGAGCCAGGGAAACAGGAACCTGTCCAAGGCAGCTAGGGAGATATGTGCCATGGGGCTGAGGGGCTGGCGTGGCCCCGTTTGGAGACTCGGGGGAGCGGGGAAGGTAGCCCCCCTCCTGGCTGCGCAGTTGCAATGCAGGGGCCATGTCCTGAAGTCCTGACTTAGGTACATATCCCACTGCTGCCTGAGAGCGCGATGGGAGCTGGTGGGAGCTCTGCATCCATGAGGAGTGAGTGAGGGCCTCGGGGTTTGGCCCACAGGCGGCGAAGTGTCATGTCCTGCTTCAGATGACAACCCCAGTTCACCCCCCAGGGCAGCTCCCCGCTGGAGACAATCTTCCATGGGGAGAGGTGGCTGGGCAGGGCTGGGGGAATCCATTGCTGGCTCTCTTGGCTCTGGAGGCCTTTTCCCTGCAGCGGGCCTGGTGGTGGGTGGGAATGTCCTACGGAGGGGGGGAGCCCCTCTGTCTGTCTGAGCTGCAGCTTTCCTCTCTCTCCCCACTTCCTCCCCAGGTGGACAGCGTGGATGGAGGGAAGCGCTCCAAGCAGAGGACGTTGCCCTGCAGCCTGGACAAGGCCACCCAGGAGCTGGTCTCACTCATCTTCAGCAATGACATGTTCAAAGAGGCCATGCAGACCATGAATATCGGTACAGTTTGGAGCGGGGCCCTTGGGGGATGCGGGGGGGAGGCAGCCCATACCCCCGCACCATTGGCCCCACTGCAGCCCGGGGCTCCTGGATGGGGGCCCAGCGGCCCTGCTGAGTCTGTTAGCTGTCTCCAGGGCTTGGTCAGAGGGGTCAAGCCATGCTGCTCTAGATCAGTGGTTTTCAAACTGCGGGTCACGACCCAGTAGTGCATCGTGGAATGTAAAGCACTGGGTCGCGATGGCTCTGGTCAGCACCGCCGACCGGACCATTAAAAGTCCTGTTGGCGGTGCTTCCCGGCTAAGGTAGGCTAGTCCAGGAACCAGCCAATGGGAGCTGGGGGAGATGGGGGGGCAGTGCCTGCGGGCGAGAGCCACATGGAGTTGCTTAAGAGCTGGACCTACTGCTGGCTGCTTCTGGGATGCAGCGCAGTCCATGGTGCCAGGACAGGCAGGAAGCCTGCGTTAGCACCCCCACTGCGCCGCTGACTGGGAGCTGCCCAAGGTAAGCCTGTACCCCAGTCCCCTGCCCCAACCCTGAGCCCCCCCAAACTCAGAGCCCCTTCCTGCACCCTAAGCCCCTCATCCCTGGCCCCACCCCAGAGCCTGCACCCTCAGCCCAGAGCCCTGACCCCCTCCCGCACCCCAACCCCCTGCCTCAGCCCAGAGCCCCCTCCCAAACCCCTCATCACCAGCTCCGTTGCGTGGTGAGCATCAACAATTTTCTTCAACTGGGTCACCAGAAAAAAAGTTTGAAAAATTTGAAAACCCTGTGGCCCCCCTGCCTAGAAGCCGGACCTGCTGCTGGCTGCTTCCGGGGCTCAGCGCGGTGTCAGAACAGGTAGGCACTAGCCTGCCTTAGCTGGGCAGCATCGCCAACGGGACTTTTAATATCCCAGTCAGCAGTGCTGACCAGAGCGACTCAGTGCCTGACATGCTGCGACCTAACAAACTTCGAAAAACACTGGTCTAGATCAGTGGTCTCCAAACTTTTTTGATCACGCACCGCTATCAGTACAGAATTTTTGAGCACGCACCCCCTGCCGTGCCGCCCCAAGCCAAAAAAAAAAAGGCGCTTGGACTCCCGCCTGAACTGCCGAAGCCAAAAAAAAATGGCCACCCGAACTGCCGAAGCGGTGTTGCTCCAACGGCGCTGCTCCTGCCGCGCACACCAAAGGATCCTCTTGCGCACCCCCTGGGGAGTGCGCACCGCACTTTGGAGACCCCTGCTCTAGATCACAGGGTGACTGGCTGAGTTGTTCCCCGTAATCAACCTGTTCCAAGCTGGGTACCTGGGGCGCTGATGGAAGTGGGTTTGGTGCTCTCAGCCCCTAGAGCTGTATCGCAAAGCTGTGTGATAGGTGGCTGGTTCTGCTCAGGAGCAGTCCCAGGGCTGGAATAGCAGGGGCTGCAGGGCAGGCTGGAGGGGCATTGGCAGGGCTGGGGGGGGCCCAGTGCTAGAATAGCAGGGGCTGGAGGGGCATTGGCAGGGCTGGGGGGGGGGGCAGTGCTAGAATAGCAGGGGCTGCAGGGCAGGCTGGAGGGCATTGGCAGGGCTTGGGGGCGCCCAGTGCTGGGATAGCAGGGGGCTGCAGGGCAGGATGCAGGGACATTGGAAGAGCAGGGCTGCTACAGATCAGGACTGAGAGGCATTGGCAGGGCTGTGTGGGGAGCCCCAGCTGGAATAAAGGGGTGCTGCGGGTTAGGGTAGAAGGGAATTGAACTGACCTCCTGCTTGCTCCTCGTGGTCTGGAGGAAGGTGCCTGTGATGATGACCCATGGCTGGAGTTGGGTGTGAGGCAGAGGGCTGCTGTAGGCGTGCAGAGAAACCACTGCCCTGAGGGATGGAGGAGAGGCTTTTATGAGCCCAGGGTCTCTGTGAGGGATTGCCCTGGGGCCCCTGAGGGGAAGGGGTCACGCTCAGGTCTGGAGGGGATGCAGGTGCCCCTGCCGGCCGTCAGCTGAGCCCTTCATTGCTCGTCTCCCCTCCCCGTGCCCGTCTGTCTGCCCCAGATGTGAAGAAGATGCCGCTGGGGAAGCTGAGCAAGCAGCAGATCGCCAAGGGCTTTGAGGCCTTGGAGGCCATTGAGACGGCTCTGCAGGAGCAGCCACTGTCCAGCAGGCAGCTGGAGGAGCTGTCGTCCCGCTTCTATACCATCATCCCCCACAGCTTCGGCCGCGCCAGGCCCCCCACCATCAACACGCAGGAGATCGTCCAGGCCAAGAAGGATATGCTGCTGGTAAGGGTCCTGCCCGCGGCAATTGGGCTGGGTCTGCACTGTGCTGGCTTCTCCTGCTGGCCAGGGCGGGACCCCCAGTGCCAGGGCCAGGCCTCTCTTCCTTGCAGCTTTCCTGCTGCCTGCCCAGCCTCCCAGATGGGAATGTTCTCCCTCCCCCTCGCCCTGGGCTGAGGCCAGCTGGATTTCCATGGGGCCAGCAGCGCAGCACCTCCTCCTGGTTGGGGGAAGGAGTCTGTGCTCCAGGACAGCGCTTGGGGAAACCATCACCTTCACCCCTGCTGTTGCCATGGTGGTGAGGTGGGGTGGTACTGTGCCATTTGCTTCCTTGGTTCTAGAATGGAGCCAGAGTGCCCTGTGAGAGGGGGAAGAGGCCCAGCCCTGCACAGGGAAATAGCCACCCGGAGTCTGCGGCATCTCCTTGTTGGCATGTCTGGCGCTCGCCTGGGAGCCCAGCGGGTTAGGGGGCATGGCGCTGCCCACCACCACCCCAGCAGGGTGGCCCACTGAAAAACGTGTGGGCCGTGTGCATCCAAACTCCCATGAGCGCTGCAGGCGAAAGGGCCTCTCCTTCCCCAGGGGTGTAAAACCAGCCCCCCTTTCGGAGCCTCCGGGCAGGCTGAGGCCATGCTGCGAAGGGCAGTGCGGCATACAAACCTCAGCTGGGGTCACGCCCACCCTTGGCCGAGCCATCTCTGGACAGGACGGCAAGGAGCTTCCAGGGCTATTAAGGGGTTAAAGTGGCCCACCCTTCCCATCAGCCCGGCTCTCTGCCTTGGTAGGTGCTGGCAGACATTGAACTGGCCCAGAGCCTGCAGGCGCAGAAGAAGGAGGAGGAGGAAGAGGAGGTGAGGGTGGAGGAAGTGCCTCACCCGCTGGACAAGGACTATGAGCTTCTGAAGTGTGAGCTCACCCTGGTGGATCCGGCGTTGGAGGATTACCAGGTCTGGAGGGGCTGGTGCACGCCAGGTGTCCTGGTGGAGGCAGCAGCTTGGGCAGGGGAGCGATGTGGGGGGTGGGGGTCACTAGCCCAGTGTGAGAGGGAGTGTCACTTCCCTGAGGGAGAGCCTGGGGACATGGGGTCCTTCCGTCGGCACTTCCGTCTTGGTCTGTACAGAGCCAACCCCGCCTCCTGCGTGGCACTTGTCTGGTATGGAAAGGAAGCTGCTTCCTCCAGGGGCCCAGCTACCAGGAGGGATGTGTGTGTCCCCCCTCCCCCCCCCCCAACCCCCAGGCTATCTCACCACTGCATGGGCTCTCCAAGCCAGGGTGAGAGCCAGGGAGGAGCCTGGTGAAGGTGAATTGGCCTCTCTCCTCAGGGGTAAGTCCCTCTAGGGCATTGAGGGGTTCTGCTAATGGAACTGACAGGGCCGGTGGGGAACCCAGGCCTGGTGAACTTGAGGGTCTGAGCTGGAGGTGTTGGGAACGGGGGCGGTTCTGGATGTGGAGGGAGCGAATGTTTTCAGGTGTCATCATGCCAGAGGCTTCTCCAGCACCAAGCAGAGAAACCTGCTCCTGTGGGACGGGCCCCAAGACCTGTGTGTGGACCTCTGTGATAGCCAGGGCAGGAGGGATGGGTGCTGGCACTGAGGGGTCGAGCAGAGGACTGCTCTTGCCTGGTCTTGCCCCAGGTGCCCCCCAATCACTCTGGTCTCTCCCACAGGTGATCCAGACCTACGTAGAGAAGACTGGGTCGAGCCACCAGAAGGTCAAGATCCTGAACATCTGGAAGGTGAAGAGGGAGGGAGAGGTGAGAGAACTAGTGTCCTGCCGCTCGCGGGTGCATGTGTCCATGGGCGCTCGCTCGTTGGCCAGGTGGGGGAGAGTTCGGCACCCCGCAGCTCCCACTGGGCGCAAACAGCTGCTGGATGCGGCGCCCGGCTCCGTGTCAGGCCCCAAGAGCCAGCAGTGCCCTGGTTGTGCAGCAATTGCAAAACGGGCTCAGCCCCAGCAGCTTCCAGCTGCTCTGCCTGTGTTCAGCGTTGACCATTTAACTGTGCTCAGGGCGGTCTCGTCAGCCGGCACTCGTGGGTGCAGCAGAGGGAGTTCGGCCTGCGCCCGGGCTGTCAGCGTGGCTGATGTCAGCGGCTCGGAACTGGTGTTGGCAACGGGCAAAGGGGGCCTCTGGCAGCCTGGGCAGAGGCCGAAGGCTACAGGGACTCGGAGCTTCAGCTGCCCTCCGGCCCCTCAGATGCCTTCCCCAGGACAGCAGTGGGGGAAGCGGATACTGCTCTCGCTGCTGCCCATGTCTGTCCTGTTGGCTGCAGGGCTGTGGATCCAGCCCCTTCCCCCAGTGCTGAGATTCCTTCTGCATCAGTGAGGTTATGGGCGCTGTTGGCTGGGGGCGTGAGGCATTTGCAGTCGTTGAGCCCCCGCTCTGTCTGGAGCTGAGGACTGCCCGGTCCGGCTCCGCAGGGCGAGCGCTTCAAGGCTCACGACCACCTGGAGAACCGGCGCCTGCTGTGGCACGGCACCAACGTGGCCGTCGTCGCCGCCATCCTTAAGAGCGGCCTGCGCATCATGCCGCACTCCGGCGGGCGTGTGGGCAAGGGGCTTTACTTCGCCTCCGAGAACGACAAGTCGATGAGATACGGTAAGGCCCATGGCTGCCCAGCCTGGGGCGCTCTCCCAGCCACCCACGCTTCCTCCCCCACCTCTCCCATATCCCCTCCTGGCAAGGGGAGACACTGGCAGCCTCTGGAAGGCGAGTATCTGGGGACGGTGGGAAGCCCAATGGCATTACATTCTCAGGGCCCTCTTTCCCTCTCCTGCCCCAGGCCTGTGCCCTCCTGGATGGTGCGGCCCAGCTGGCAGTGCCAGGTGCGGCAGGGCTGAGTCTGACACACCTGGGTGGTGGGACGCCACAGACAGGGATGCGAGCCAGAGGTTAGACTAAAGGGAGAGTGAAGCGAGGAGAGCTCCTGGCTTGGGGGAGCAGGGCTCCCTGGCTTTCCAGGCGGCTTTAATAGGCCACAGCAGAGGGGTGATTGGAAGCACTGGGAGTGCAGTGAGTGCTATCCTCGTCCACAGTCAGGGCGGGGCAAAGGGGCAGAACCAGCCAGGGCAATGGCAGCTGGGAGCACACCACCCCTAGATATATCCATGGTCCCCTCCCCACCAGCATTCCCTGCTTTGTCCCCTCTCATCTCGCAGCCCGGCTCTTGGGGAGGATGGGGGGACAGGAGTCGCTTTGGGACCCATCAGTGCCAGTCCTCAGCCCATCAGGAGAGGTTGCTCTGGGTCACTGGCCAGGGGTGCTGGAACAGAGGGAGCCAGGGCCCTATCACTTTTTACCAGCCATAAGAGCGAATGACGGGGGAGGGGGTGGAGAGGAGTGAGCAGGAGGTGGGGCCTCAAGGCAGTGTGGGAGAAGGGGCAGTGGGGTGGGGCTACGGTTTGGGTGCTGGTGGCCCCCCCCCCCCAACTTATAGGGAGCTTCCTCTGCTCCTGCCACCGGCCTGAACCCCCAGTCCAGGAACTGAATGCGCTGCTTCCAGCTCTGGGCAGCTGTGCCAGCTTGGCAGCCAGGCTGGGCGTGGAAGTGGGCCTCGCAGCCAGCTTCAGCAGCACAGGCCGGTCTCCCCATCTCCAGTGAGCTGCACCTCCCAGGGGGTCGGGATCATGTTCCTCAACGAGGTGGCCCTAGGCAAGGAGTATCGGATCACCAAGGACAACCCTTCATTGTGCAAGGCCCCCCCGGGGTATGACAGCGTGATCGCCTGCGGTCAAACTGAGCCAGGTGAGTGCGCTCCCCGATCTGGCCTCCCCGCTGGGGGCTGCCACCCGTCTGTGGGGAGGTGGAGGGGGTGGGGATTCAGAATGGGAGCAGGCTGGAGGTGCTGGCAATGGGGGGGCATGACAGAGATGGCGGGGATTTGGAACTGGAGATGGGGGGATCGTGGAGAGTGGGGTTTGGAGATGGGATAAGTGGGGGTCTCGCAGAGCCTGGTGCTGGCAGTTCCTGGCCCGGTCCCATGCGCTAACCCCTTCCTCATCCCACCCTCCCCAGACCCTGCTTGTGACCGGGAGCTGATGGTGGAGGGCAGGAAGGTGCTGGTGCCGCAGGGGAAGCCCATCCCCATGGCCAAGTACCAGGACTCCTACTTCAGCCAGAGCGAGTACCTGATCTACCAGGAGAGCCAGTGCCAGATCCGCTACCTGCTCCAGCTCCGCTTCTGAGGTGCTTCCCTGCAAGCCTGGCACCCCTCCAGCTCTGGGAGACCGTGGCCAGCTGTGCCGATGGCGACGATGTCCCGGGGTGCCACCTGCGGCAGGGTGAGATGACAGCGCTCAGTGAGCTGGCTGTGGGAGCGCCTCTGTTGCCTGCTGGCTCAGGATCCCTGGGTCCCACGGGCCTGGGAGTGATGCTGTACGACGTGCCGTGAAATGCGTGGCTCCTGCGCTCTGAGTCCCTGAGCCGTGCTGCCCGGAGGAGAGGGCTGGGGCACAGCTGCCATAGCCAGTTAAACTCCCAGCAGCCTCTGTTGGGGCTCCGGGGGACACTCCTGAGTGCTGGAGTCTGCGAGCAGCAGGGCTCTCTGAGGCCTTCTGTTACTGTAAATAAAAGTGTGTGCGGATTGCAATCAGCTTTCCCCCCATGTGTCACTCTGGCGCTGGAGAACTCAGCGGGGGTCGGATCCGGGGGCTGGCATGGGCACATCGCTTTGGCCTACTCTTGCTCCCAGAGTTCTTGTCTGGGAGATCCCAGCAGAGGGAGAAGATCAAGGGACTCCCCTCCCCTTTTTGAGAGGTCTAGGAAACGGGGCCTATCACAGATCCCACCCCCCTCCCCCGGGGAGATCCGCTCACCCTGCACAGTGGCCTCAGGAGACATGGGCTGGCCTGTAGGGATGGGGATGCCCTACCCAGGAGACATGCTGTGGTGGCTGTGGGTGAGGAGATCAGGGCAGGGAGCAGATGCTGACCAGGATCCCAGTGCAGCTTCCCAGGCACCTGCCAGCCAGACTGGGGGAAGGTTGTTCTCTGGTCTCTCCCATGGACGAAAGGAAGGAACAGGGAGGAGGCTGGGGTGGTGTGGGGGGCGTTAGAAACACTGGTGCTGGGAGAAGTGTGAGGGGGGGAAATGGGGCATGGGATCAGCGGGTGCTGAGAGGAACAGGAGGAGGAATTGGAGACCAGAAATAAGAGCAGGGAAGTGGGGCGGGGCTGACACACTCATCGCAAATCTCCGAGTCCGGGTCTGAGGGGTTAATTTGTGCAAAGTAAACTAAAGAGACATATTTCCTTATCTAATCTGGCTACTTATATGGCTGCCATCACCATAGTATCCTGCACCGAGGCAGTAATTACTAGGCGAGAGAACAATAACGATCTATCTCGCTCTTCCTTGCTGGCCTGGTGGGGAAGGAGCTGGATTGGCTCAGAGCTTTGGGCGTCTGCGGGAAGATCTGACTGAGGGGAAGCCACAGGCTCATCTTCACTGCAAGTAACTCGAGTTGTTCCTTGAGGGTTCTTCCACAGCAAGTGCCGTCCACACCCATGAACCCAGAACTCCGCTGGGGTGGAATGTAGCTCGTGTTAGCCCCACTCGCAATCGCTCTGGGCATGGCTGCTCTTGCTCGAGCCAGGCTAACTCGAGAGGGCATAGCTAACCCGGGTTAACTCTGCAGTGCTAGCATGGTCTCTGTCTCAGCTGTGCATTGAGTTCCGAGCCCAGGCCCAGTCTGATCTCGTACACAGGCAATTTCCAGAGTCTAGGGCCAGCCCCCAAGAAAGCTCCATCTGCACTGATGAGCTTCCCCTGGGTGGTGGGAGGTGGCTGGCCTGGCAGGTCCTGGAGGCTAAGGCCTATCAAGGGCTTTGAACTACAGACACAGGCTCTGAAGTGGACTCTGCTCAGTGGGAAGCTGTTGCAGAGGAGGGTGGTGGGGCTATGCAGCCAGGCTGCTGCACTTTGGGGGTGTATCTATCCCTGGGTCTAACCAACTGCAGTAGCCCAACCTTGGGCTCGCAGATGCCTGAAGTTCAGGGTCAGGGCTGAAGTCGCCAGGGTGGGGCTCAGCATGGGGGATTTGCCACTGTGGGTATCTGAGCACCCAAGAGCACTGAGGAGCCCCAGGATGAAATCTGGGCCCCTTGAAGTCAATAACAAACTTCCCCTTGAGCTGGGAGAGCCAGGATTTCATCCAGGCTCTGCCGGCCTTGCCAGCCTCCAGCAGCTGCCCTGGCTGGAGGGGGTGTTCCAGCGTGAGGAGTTCTGTTCCAGGGAGAGCTGCAGAGAGAGAGTCTGGGGCATCTGTACCTCAAACACTTCTCCAGTGCCTGCCTGGAGCTGCTCTCGCATCCTCCCCTGGCCTGCCCCTCTGGCTCTCCAGGGCTGGGTGGCTTCTGGGGGAAGCAGAGCTGGGGAGATACCAGAGGCTCTTCCCTGCCCCAGCAAAGTGTAGGCGTGAGGGACCTGCCATGATGTTTGCATAGTGCATTCCTGCTGCATTGTGTCTCTGCAGAATCACACCTGTGGGTGCAAGGCTGTCTCTGTGCAGCTTTCCCTAGCAGCAGACAAAGGGGCAGGTCCCCACTGACCAATCCACGCTCAGTCCTAGTTTTTGTGCTCGGGATATAGATGAGCATGGAAGCCAGCTCTACCCCCACTCTGCTCTGCCCATGCCCCTCCATTCTGACCCTTTCCCTATTGGCCCTGTAATTCTTTAATGAGAACAAGTCCCTTTGGAGCAGTGGAATGAGATCATAATGCTAATTGCAGCTGGGCCCTAATTCAGATATAAGGACTGGCTCCCTCCTCTTCCCCTCTTCCCCCCCCCCCGCCCCCTGCCCTCTCTTGTCAACATCAGTGCAGCGTATAAGGCTGCTGGCTGTTCTTTTGCTACAAGTGGTTTCTTGGGCCTGCTGCCATCAGTCGCTTTGTTCCCTCAATAGCGTGATAGCGCTTGACAATGGGAGCAAAAATCTAGTCAGCTGCACCACCCGCCACCTCCTTGTTCAGCGCGCCAGCAAATCCAATCTTGGCATCCAGCTCCTCCAGGGCCATAAAATCCAGAGGTAAAACTCCCTGAGAATAATGGGTTCCCTTAAAAAAAAATCTTGTAAACAAGCTAATGGCTGCAATGTAAACTCGTAAATAAGGAACCCCTCCCCAGCTCCCACTGGTGTGGGGCTAAATGTGCCTTTTCCTCCATCATGGGCCCTGAGTCATGGGGGAGGAGGAACAGGTCTTGCTTCAACCATTAAAGCCTCTACTCTGTAGAGAAGGGCTAATCCTTCCGGATGGCTCCGGAAGTCATTTTTATTTAGACGTAATTGGGTCAGATCTTCAGCTGGTGGAAAAGGTGTAGTCTGAAGTCAGGGCATGGAGCTCCAGCAATCTGCAGCAACTGGCCTGGTTATTCAGCTGATCCCAGGCTTCCTGCAGCTTCCCCCCACCCCCTTCATGGAAACTGCGATCTCTGTTCTGGACAGCAACTGTCCCCTCTTGCCACCACCATGAATGAGGATTGAACCTGGGACCTTCACCTAAAACACTCTCCCACTCAAGCTGGGGTAGTAATTGTTAGCTGTGTGGCTGATTGTTGCATTTGCTGGGCCCAGCCACTGTGGGGAGACATAATGACAGGCACTAAACTAGTATATTTTGTGGGTGCTGCCACAGAGGGGTGGCTGGGGGGGGAGCCCTTTCCCCTCAGGCATGCCTGAGGGGAATGTATGACACACCTCTGCAAGGGGTTGGGTCCCAGGAAGCATCTGGCTTGGCTGAGGGAATAGGAATAAGAATGGTTAAGATGGGGCAGGCAAAATGTCTCCAGCTGAAGCCCCCCTCTCCCCCCCCCCCATGAGCGAGGCTGCAGCTTTCACAGCCACCTTCTCCCCCTTTGACGTTCATCCGCGCTGACCCTGGGTTCTGCAAACCCAAATTGCTGTGTTACAAGAGAGGGAAGTGACTTGTTCAAGGTCATGTAATAGATCAGTGGCAGAACTGAGGCTCGACCCCCCCCCCCCCCGAGTCCTGCTGCACTAATCACTAGCCACTCTTCCCTTTTCCCACGACCCGTTAACAGCCATTGACATCTTTCTCCCTGTCTGGGCCAAGAGTTTCCAAAGTGACCCGTGATTCTGGGCACCTCTGGTTTTGGGGCCCCACCTGGAGACACCTGAAGGGGGCATGATTTTCAGAAGGTGGGTGCTCAGCACTTAGAGTCAGGCCCCTTGATGGCATCTCAAGCCAGGCCACTAAAATCACTGGCCATATAGGAAAACCTTGGCCCTGATCTGCACGTTGTGTGTACCCCGTTCCTCTAGGGGGGCAGGACAGACAGATTAGCAAATTCCCACCGCCTGCATGGGTGTCCCTGGGCTGGTCCCCTCAGTGGCTGAGCTTGTCCTATGATTTGACTGGGGAGGTTGTCTCTGGATGGCAGGGGTCCTGGGCCACATGCCCTGACTGGGTCAGGGAGCAGGGAACCCCTGGGCTGCTAGGCCCTGCCTAGCCAGAGTAGAAAGAGGGCTCCCCAACCCGGACACCTGGGACCCTCTGCCCAGGCTGGGATTAGAGGAGACCTGCTTGGATGCCTGGAACTCTCAAAATAACATAGCGCCCCCTACAGCTGGAATGAGGCATCTGGGCAGAGTGCTCTAAACTGGGGGACAGCAGGATCGTACTGTCTGCAGCCTGAGCCCAGCTTCTCATCCCTTCCTGAGCCTCCAACCCCACAGCCCCAGACACCAGCCCCTCTCCACCTTGCCCCCCCTGGTATTTGGCTGCTTTAGGTGATGCATGGCCTGGCTGTTTGCAAGAGCTGGCCCTGATCATCTCCCCTGCAGGGGCGGTGCCCTGGAGGTGAGGCCTTTGCTTTGCCCTCCATCCTGGCAGTGCAGTGAGGGGGCAGCCTGGGCCCAGGTGTGGGGCTGAAAGCTGAGGCTGCTTAGGACCCAGTAGAATTCTCTGTATGAATGACTGTGCTTTAAAAGGCCAGGCAAAGACCAGATGTGACAGCCTGTGCCATCCGCAGCACAGAGCTGCTGCAGTAGCCTCCCGGCACCCATCCAGACGGGGGAGAGAGGGGACCGCTGCCAGGCAAATGTGCCCCCTGCTTCCCCAGAGGATGCTGTGAGGCCCTCCATCATCCCAGCTTCAGGGGCTGGGACAGTGGACACCCCCCCTCCCCACACACACACTGGCACAGGGAGCCAGAGGGACTCTGATGCCATAAGCCAAGCAGGCGTGTGGAGGTGAGACACCGGCCGCCTTGCTTCAGGAGGGCTTTGCTCATTCATGTCCCCACCAGGAGTGGGGTCCGCTGTAGCATGGGACTGTGAAGCCCACCCTGATCCCAGGGGCAGGGAGAGAGCTGAAGCCATCACAGCGCATATCCGATCAGAGGGGTAAAAGTTGCTCACCTGATAGAGCCGAGATGAGGACCCCACTGGCCAGCGGGAGAAGCCAGCCTGGGTGCCAGCCTCCTAAGAGTCTCCAGGTGCATTTGAGTCTGGTGAGTTACCCACCTCCTGCCAGGAGAAGGGGGGGGAGGGGATTCATTCTCTTACTAAATGACAATGGCAGGGTGGGGCCCGATCTTGCCAGGCCCTCGGCACCCCCCAGATCAAGGGATCTGGTCCTTCTTTGTAGACAGTTTCACGTAATTTGTGTCCCAAATGCGCTCTGGGGTTAGGAGCAGATTACCGGAGGGGCTGGTGGAGAGATCTGGAGGCAAACGAGGTGCATTTACCACTGGGATTTGGAAAGGGGGCCACTGAGCAGGCACAGACATGGGCTTTGCCTTAGGCCAGGGCTAGATGTGAAACTAGCTAGTAATGTTGGTTGGAGGGATATTTTAGACATGTCTATCCTGGCAAGAGCCCTAGTGTAGACACTGTTATACCAGCAAAACAAGTGCTTTGGCCGGTATAGGCTACTTCATCCGGGGAACTGGTCTGAGCACTCTTGTTGTGGAAAGCTGCATTTCCGCTGGGAGGGCTAGGTCTGTAGCTGGAACCGTGTAGCTATACCCGCAAACCCTTTCCAGTGTAAACTAGGCCCTTCAGAGTGAGACAGACTGCTCTTGCACCAGTGTTTTGTGAGGGGAAGCTAGGTGCTCTCCTCTGGAGCTTTTCATCCAGAGATCTCAACGCCCTTTTTAAGGATGGTAAAGGCTCATATTCCCCATGTTACTGATGGGGAAACTGAGTCACAGAGTGACTTAGAATCATAGAAATGTAAGGCTGGAAGACACCTTGAGAGCTCATCAAGTCCAGCCCCCTAGTCAGTGGCAGTGCTGGGAATAGATCTCCTAAGGCCCAGGCAGATTCCCTGTCCACTGGACTAGGTTGTGCCCAGGAGTGGTCATGGGGGGCATAGAAGGAGAGCAGAGAGAAAGGGATCTGTTATACTGAGCATGCTGTTTATAGAGCAGGGGGGTGGATTTGAATGGCCCGGGCTTTGGCTGTGGTCACCCCCATTCTGTATTCTCTCTGCAGGGCGCATGGCGGGAGGGTCCTGCTGCCCAGCCTAGGGGAGCTGCTGGAGAATGCTCCCAGCAAGCCAGTTCTGAGCTGTGACCGGAGGATTGGCAGCAGTTCCTAAGCATCGCGCTGCTCCAGTCCAGAACCAGAACCTGCCACGTGCCTGGCTGGGCCCAAGCCAAACAGCTGGCTTCAAAGGCCAGCCACGAGCTGCTCCCAAATGAGCTCTGGGTTAGCAATGGTTAATGGGGGGCCAATGGGTGAAGGAGACTCTGTGCTCAAAGGCAGAGACTCCATCACCAGCCCAAGGGGAAGCTCCCTGAATCACTGATTTACCCGCCTCTCCATGGGCTGCATTTGCGTCTGTTTGTCCTTCCCCGGTTCCTGCAGCGAGGCCAGCATTCAACACAGCCCTTCTGGGCCCCTCTGTCCCAGAGAGTCGGGCTGCCCTTAGCCCGGTTTTCAGTGCCCTGCCATGGCCCTCCAGTCCTGCAGCTTTGTGGAGCCCCCTGGACCCCCCACACCAAATTCCTTACCAGGCTCTGGCCCTGCTGGGCGCTGCCTCTGCTGCCGGAGCCCCCAGGAGAGACGCCACTCAGTGTGGGTGTGGGACTCAGATGGGCAACATCCGGACAACAGGGGCTTGATCTGCCCCCAGGCTCATGCTGATGGAGAGTTTGCCAGCAGAGGAGGGGTCCCACAGGCAAGTGCTTCTGCGGGCACTGGCACCGCCCTACCAAGGGGGAGCTGTGGGCAGTGAGGCGCCGGGGGCTGCCACTCCCTGGGCTGGGCTCATGTGAGTAAACAAGGGGGGTCGCTCAGCAGGGCTGTCAGTGCAGCAGCTCCCCCAGCACTGAGTTTGCCCGTGGGGGAGGAGGCCCTGCTGCCTTTGCTCCAGTCCCCGCCTCCCCCCCCCCCCCCAGTGAAAGAGAGGTTCTTTGCTTTGCACAAAGGGCCGGCTCCCCCAGCGCTAGATGGCCATTCGGGCCCAGGGAGCTGAGGGAGGCGCCAGGGCTTCCGAGCAGCCTGCTCCACACGACTGGTGGAGGGGGACAGAGTGCAGGGCCAAGGTCATGACCCGACCTATCCAGTTTGGAGCCATCTGTGCCCCCTGGGGTAGAAGGAGCAGCCCATGGATTTTCCCCAGTTGTCCCCTACCCGCTGCTCATGGTACCAACTCCCACCAAAGCCCGAGGAGTCATGGGCCCAAATGTCTAGCTGCCCTAGAATCAGAGCCATCCTATTTGGCACTGGCCAGTCACCAGAAGCTTGGGGTTTTTAGAAGAAATCAAAACTGGGTGTGGGAAGAAACTACCAAATACAGGTATCAGGGGTAGCCCTGTTAGTCTGAATCTGTAAAAAGCAACAGAGGGTCCTGTGGCACCTTTAAGATTAACAGAAGTATTGGAGGCAGGCTTGCGTCTGATGAAGTGGGCATTCACCCACGAAAGCTTATGCTCCAATACTTCTGTTAGTCTTAAAGGTGCCACAGGACCCTCTGTTGCTTTTTACCAAACACAGCAGCATTAAAGCTGGAACAAGGCTGTGGGGAGAGCCATGCCCTGAATTCACCACCATAGGAGCATTGCAATTGTCAGATGAGATCCAAGCCATCTAGCTCAGTGTCCTGTCTCTATGAGAGGAAGGTGCAGGAAACCACCTCAGCCCGTGTATTTAGAGACTGGCTTAAACCCTGAAGTATGAGGTTTAATAGCTGTGCAAAATGTATGTTCTCACATCTGTGATAACTCTGGATCTGGTTATCCATGTAAGTGTCCAATCCCTTTTTTAGTATTGCTAAATTAGTGAAGCCCCCATGACTTCCTGTGGCAATGAGTTCCACTGGCTAATTGCATGCTGTGTGGAAAAGGTTGATTGGTCCATTGATTGGTTTCGAATTTCCCACTTTTCAGTTTCATTGAACATTGCCTGGTTCTTGTGTCATGAGGCAGAGAGGACAGACGCTCCCAATCTTCCTTCTCCGTTCCAGTCATTATTTTATAGACATTTATCTTATCCCCTCTTATTTGTCTCCTTTCACTTCCAATGGAAAACCAGAGAAATGTCTTTGGGAATTGGGACTTGTGGTCGAGGTCCCTATTCCAATCCAGGTTGAGCATTTACTGATGAGGAGCCTGAAGCAATGTTTAATTAGGCCCTAGCGGTGATACAATACTCGGTATGTGACTCAAATGTTGTGCGGTGGGTGGCAAAGGACCCAACATGGTCGCCTCCTGAACACAATAGGCTGTGGCCCCATGTTATGACTGCCTGGCCGTCTGTGTAGGAGAAGCAGCTGGTTCCAGGACAGTTCTTAATGGACAGGTACCCACAGCACAAAGCAACGGGCACAATTTGCCCCCTCAATGGCAATCTCAGTGGAGAAGCCATGGGTAGGGATGGAGCCTGCTTTGTTCTCAAACTCCCTCCAGCTCCGGATTGAGGTGCTCGCTGCGGTGGGGGTTACCCATACCTGCACAGGACTGATCTGCTCCTGCTAGCGGCTGCTGGTTTCTGGAAGCCAGACATCCTCTCTGCCCTCCTTGCTGGTAGACAATCAGCAAGGAGCTCTGCACTGGGGCAGTAGAAGAGAGGGCTGTTGTAGCACTGAGAAGGCTCTCCTAGCTTGGCTTGTGATTCCTCCGCAAGCCTCACCCTGTAGCATGTCACCTCTAGCATCTCGCCTGTCTCTGTTGGCTTGAAAAATAGGAGTTGCCAAGTTGCTCCTAATCTTAGGACCCCACACAAGCAGAAAGGTGAGGTGCTCGTGTCATCCCCAGGGTCATTCAGGGTTGGAGTCACTTGCAAGTGAGCAATGAGAATGTCTTGCAATGCTTCTCAATTTTGCTCCCCTCCCTTTTCCCCACAGGGAAGAAGATCCACCCGGGAAGAAGATGGGGGTGGTGACATTTCCTGCTAGGAGATACTGGCAACTTGTTCCTGCTTCCCAGGTGCTGGAGTTCTCAGAGTAGCCCGGAGGCACAATGGCAAACAGAACTGGGCTTAACACTACTCAGGGGCTAGACACTTCCTCTCTACCAGAGGTGTCCCAATTCCAGGAGGCCGTTGGCCTTTTCTTCATGGTCCTGCTGAACCTCGTAGCCCTGGTTGCCAATGTGGCAGTGATGGTGGTCATCCTCAAGACCCCTCTGCTGAGGAAGTTCATCTTTGTCTGCCACCTCTGCTTGGTGGATCTGTTGTCCGCCATCTTCCTGATGCCGCTGGGGATCATTTCCAGTTCCTCTTGCTTCAACAGGGTGATCTACAGCATCGCAGAGTGCCAGACCTTAATCTTCTTGAACATCTGCTTCATCAGCGCCTCCATCCTCACCATCTCAGTCATCAGCGTGGAGAGATATTACTACATTGTTCACCCCATGCGGTACGAGGTCAAGATGACGGTTGGGCTGGCAGTCACAGTGGTGGTCTTCATCTGGATTAAGTCGATCCTGGTCACAGTCTTGGCATTGGTGGGGTGGCCTCAAGACAACGGGGCCACAAGTGCCAGTAAGTGCACTGTGTCCTGGAGCCCTGGGGCCCACAAGAAGGTCTTTGTTATTGTCTTCAGCACCCTCTGCTTCTTCCTGCCTACCCTGGTCATCTTTGCTGTCTACTGCAGCATCTACAAAGTGGCCCGGATTGCCTCCTTGCAGCATGTGCCTGTCCCCTCTTGGACCGCTGCTCCGCGGCAGCGATCGGAGTCTATTAACAGCCAAGTCACTATTATTACTACCAGAAACCTGCCTCCCAGGCTGTCCCCAGAGCGGATGTTTGGAGGGGGAAAAGCTGCCATGACCGTGGTCCTCATTGTGGGTCAATTCTTGTGCTGCTGGTTGCCATTCTTCTCCTTCCATTTATACTGCTCCATTAACTCTGTCAGCCCGGGCAGAGGCCACGGGGAGACAATCGTCACCTGGCTCGCCTACTCCTCCTTTGCTATCAACCCTTTTTTCTATGGGTTACTGAACCGCCAGATACGGGAAGAGCTGTCTAGGCTGGGGCGGAGCTGCCTCAACAGACCCTTGAGCCAGGAGCTCTGTCTCTCCAGCCCGGAGGGTTCCATACAGGAGAACTTCCTTCAGTTCCTGCAGAGGACCAGCTGCACACTGGAGACCCGATCCAGTTATGTCAACTCTAGCCCCAGGAACACGTTGGACCAGACCATGATGGGCTTCAGAATTCCAGGCCAAATCCCAGAAGAAACCAACTGAGAAAGCACAGTTGGCTGGGGTCAACTTCATTTCCTTGTTCTCCATATCCTGGCCTCTGCTAGGAGAAGGATTGAAGCAGGGTTTCAGCTAATCCGAAGGACTGACCAACCCTTTTTTGACCTGGCGGGAGGGTCGGGGTTATGGCTTTGGAAGAACTTGCCTTCAGCCAGAGTAAATCCAGTTAAAAGCTATTTCCGTGGCTTTACAATATTGAGCCAGCCTTGTTTCATGGGTAGGAGACAAAGAGGGAGAAAGCAAGAAGGCAGGGAGCTGGAAAAGGACAACGGCGCTCACTAGAGCTAATTTTCTTCCTCTCCCAGCATTTTCCCTGACACTGACATGTCACGAGCACCAAACTCCAGCATCTGAGCCGTCAGGGAGGTTCTGCTTTTGCCTAGTCTTCTAGATTAACAGACCTTTCGATGGAGGTCCAGGGAGATCAAGTGACATGCCAGAGGTCACCTAGTGCCTCAGTTGTGGGGGATGGAGGTAGGAGGACCTCAGGCCCCTTCTGTTTCTGCATCCTTTGCTCAGACCACTAGGCAACACTGCCTCCCTCTGGTTTAGGGCTCAGCCATCCCAGGAGTGAGGGCTGGCTGAGCAGCAGTAAATTACCCTAGCTATGAGGGACGGGCAGGGAGTCACTCATGATCGGGTCCTTTTAAGAAAGGGTTTGGGTTACTTCTCTGGACTCACCCTTATGCCAGCTCATGGGATCAGAGAACAGGCTATTGATAAAGAAACCAGACTGCAGGGTTTATCGACCCACTGAGGTATTTAGATAGCAGCCCCTCGTTTTGCAGGAGCAGAGTTTTGCTCTGCAGCGATCGCTCCCAAGCTATTGACCTCTGGGAAGGCAGGTGAAACTGACATGCAAAGCTGTGATAGGAGGCAAGTGACAGCAGCGGGTGGTAGGTGCCGGCCTGCCTTAAGGCTCTTGCAACGCCAGACAGCCTAATCCAAAGCGAAGGCAGCTCCTTCAGTGGCTGGCTGTGACAAATGCAGGTTGGCAGGGAGAGATGAAGAGAGCGAGGAATTATTCCAGGGCATGCGGGCCAAATTAATCCATGGGCCAACACTGCTGATTTCAAGGACGGCAAAGGACCTAGCACACTTTAGGTGCTATAGCAGGTGGTGATAACAATGGCAGTAATACCATGACTCCCCTGATTTCAATCACATTACACACCAGCAGTTCACTGAGCTCCCTGTCTCAGGTGGGGACGTTGCACTTCAGGAGACCCTTCATATGTTTCTCTGCAGAGACAGCCAGCAGTAAATGTGAAGGGCCAGATCCCCAAAGATATTTAGGCTCTTAACTTCGGTTGAAACCAATGGGATTTAGGAGCCTAAATACCCTTTGAGGCTCTGGGCCTAAAGCGTTCTTGACTGGATATTTTCCCCACCCCGGCTGGCTCCAGAGGCATTTGTAATTATTTTTTAATTGACCGCTAATGTCTTTTCAACAGATATATTTTAACAACTGTCTATTAATAGAGGCAAAGGAAGTGCCAGGCTCAGAAGCTTTGTTTGTTTTGAAGAAGAGGCAGAGTCCCCTTTTCCTCTCCTCCTGGCACAGTGTGGGAAGGTGCCTCTCTCTTTAAACGTCTCAGTGCAAACCTGTGGAGAGTACTTGGTGGGGAGACTATCTTCTGGTGGCTAGACACGGGGAATTGATGGCAGAAATGACTCACCAGGAGGCTCTAACATAAGGCCCAAACTCAGTTATGTGATTATGGGGGGAGGGATAGCTCAGTGGTTTGAGCATTGGCCTGCTAAACCCAGGGTTGTGAGTGAGGGGGCCACTTGGGGATCTGGGGCAAAATCAGTACTTGGTCCTGCTAGTGAAGGCAGGGGGCTGGACTTGATGACCTTTCAGGGTCCCTTCCAGTTCTATGAGATAGTTATATCTCCATATATTTTTTATTTTATTTTTACAGCTTCGTCTTGCTTGGAAATGGGAGACTCTAGGAAATAGAGCCGGGAAATGCCCATTATGGCATGTTGGTGTCAGTTACCCCTTGCTTAGTTATCAGATGTTCTAGGCCTGGTTCCCCCGTGTTATGAGTGCAAAGTCATTGTAAAGTGCCACCAGATCACGATGATATTGTCAGGGTTCCTTCACCACTCTGAACTCTGGGGTACAGATGTGGGGACCCACATGAAAGACCCCCTACGCTTATTTTTACCAGCTTAGGTTAAAACTTTTCCAAGGCACAAGTTCCACCTTGTCCTTGATCGCTGCCACCACCAAGTGATTTAAACAAACATTCAGGGAAGGCCACTTGGAGCCCTACCTCCCCCAAAATATCCCTCCAAGCCCCCTTTCCTGTGGAGGCTTGAGAATAATATCCTAACCAACTGGTTACAAAGTGAGCACAGATCAACCCCCCTGGGTCTTTAGGACACTGAAAAACAATCAGGTTCTTAAAAGAAGTTTATTTAAAAAAAAAATCACCTCTGTAAAATCAGGATGGAAGATAACTTTACAGGGTAACAAAAAGATTCCAAACACAGAGGATTTCCCCTCTAGGCAAAACTTTAAAGTTACAAAAACAAGGATAAACCTCCCTCTTATCACAGGGAAAATTCACAAGCTAAAACAAAAGATAATCTAATGCATTTCTTTGCTATTACTTACTATTTCTGCAATACTAGATGCTTAGTCCAGATATGGTTTAGGGAGATGTATTTGCCCTGCCCTGGTTCCTTTGCTGACTCCCAGAGAACAAAACAAACACAAAAACCTCCCCCCACAGATTTGAAAGTATCTTCTCCCCTTATTGGTCCTTTTGGTCAGGTGCCAATCAGGTTATCTGAGCTTCTTAACCCTTTACAGGTAAAAGAGGAATTAACCCTTTACAAGGTAAAGAGGGATTTTATGCTACCCTTAGCTGTATGTTTGACAGATACATTGACAGAAGCCCCGCTCCCCGCCAAACCCATTTAAAAATGTCCACGGGGGGGGAGTTGCACCAGTTTAACTGGCTTTAGCTAAACCACTGCCAGCTTTGAGTGTGGATAAGGCCTACGGATTGTAAAGTGCTTTAAGAAGATGGATGAATGAGCATCCCATGAAGTTGGTTAGTAGCACTGTGCTCCTCTTACCGAGGCTGAGGCCCTTGCACCACCAAGCCTGTCGGGTCCCACCTTTCCCAGAGCATCTCAGACATCTCACAGCATCTCAGACACCCCCCAGTGGGGGGGCTGTCTTTCCCCCCAACTCTCACCCAGCAGGAGGCGTCGGTTAGATCTGATCAGCAAAGCGCCTGTTAAACTGGCCCCGTGGCACTGCACAGCTGCGTTGAGTCATAGCCGCTGTGTTTACTGACACAAAGCCCGGAGTGCAAGCGGGAGGCTGATCTGCCTTGTGCATCCCTCGGGCAGTTGCCAGTGAAGCTCTCATTCCAGGAGCTTTCTGAGTAACAAGACGTATCAAACCAGGCAGGAAGGACAAGGCTTTGATTTCCAGAGAGCAGCATGAACTGCCAGGGATGGGGGTTAAAATAAAACCTTGCGAATGGCGCCGATTTGCTTATGGATGGGGAAAAAGCTCCAAACTGCTCGGGCCGGGGAGAGGGAATTCTAGGGGGAGTGGGTGGCTAATGCCCCTTTGGCAATCCCAGCCTCCCTGTGTTTTACAGAGTCCCTTTATTATTATTTCTCTTACCCTGACAACACAGGAGAGGGATGACTCATCCCCCTGCGTCATTCAGCCCTTTCTGTGATCACACCAGCCAGGCTGCGGCACTGGGCTGAAAGAAGCCAGCAGTCTTTCCATGCCTTTGACCTAGTACAGACGAGCAAAAGTTATCTTCACTTTCCCTTTGCAGCCCCCTGTGCTCTCTCCAAGCGCTCCAGCCAGCTCCTTCTTCCCCTTCCATTTAGTGTCAGCGCAGTTGGCGTTTCTTGGTACAACATGGGAAAAGGTGACGGCAAGCCAGGTGCACACTTTCCTAGACAAGCACAACAGAAAGCATCCCCATGCTGACACCAAGCCTAGGGTCACAGTGCAAGGGTCTCTTATCTGGATCATTGTGGGAAAGCAGCTCTGTCTTCTCCCCACTTGGGGGAAATGCCGCTCATGCCTCAGCTCCACAGTGTCTGTGCAGTGTGTAGCCCCCACCCTTCAGCTACTGGTGTGGAGAGAGAGAAGCCTTTACACAAGATGCACATTTCCTTGTGGCCCATGTACAATTGCTGACGATCAGTGAATGACCTGCTCAGTTTCTGCCAATTCCTGCTTCTTTCTTCCTGTGATCTGACAATGTCCGTTTCCAGCGGACCCTTTCCCAACCAGATTTGTCCCCCGTGAAGTGTTGCGGTTCTACCCAGCGTGTCTTGGGCCCATTGGTCTGGCCACTGTAAGGCTAATGACTGTACAGAACGCCTCTACAGGTAGGGTTTCGTTACCATGCACATGGATTTAAGCCTTTCCATACGACATAGCCCAAGACAAAGAACTACATCTCATTTTTCTTGTTATATGTTTGTAGAGTGGCCAGCACAACGGGGTCCTGGCCACTAGCTGCTGCTGTATTATAAACAATCACACACGAAGAATATGCAAAAAGAGCGCTGAGGTTGCAAAGTCAAGCACTCAGAAGCGAGGACACGCTAGAATGAAGCTTGGCTGTGCAACCTTAATGCAGCTCCCTTGTGTGTATGTGTGATGCTACCATCGTCAATTCTATGTGCACATGCTCCGAATTCCACTACCTCAGTCACTGCCCAGGATGGCTGGTGCTCGTTGAGTGAGCCGCACTTTGCTGTTTTGTTTGATCCTTGTTGAAAGTGCGGCCCTCAGATCGTATTTGCGGCATGCTGTTCAGATCCTGCGCTGGAGACAGAATTATTAATAGGCATATGGCTTTCCTAGGGCGCTGTCGCCGGGTGCCTGGCCTTTTAAGGGGAAAGGTTCCCAGCCCCACTAGTGAAACACACGATTTGCCTCCCCAGGTGGAAAAAAATGGACAAAGTCCCAGGACAGGTAGGTCATTGGCTAAATCAGGCCTTCTGGGGTGCAGTGAGAAGACCGAAACCTGGAGAAAGCAAGAGCAAGCCGGGAAAAGGGAGGCTCCACGCCCAAAGCTGCCTTGCTAAAAAGACAAAGGAGCCCGGGAGGGGCTGCGGAGAGATCTGAGGGAGCAGGGACTGGGCTCAGCTTTCCACGGGGCGTGGGAGGCATTTTATCTATACGCTGGAAGGGGTGGACTTTTTCTTTATGGCTGAGCTGGAGGCTCAGGTCCCCGCAGCAACCAAACCAGGTTGGGAGTTCAGGAAACCCAATTTGAGCGAGGAAGAGCTGAGGCAGCGGCTAGCCTGAAAGCCAGACTGGGCAGCCGGCACTGCTACGGATGTTCATCGCCCTGAACCTGCATGCATCACAGCTTCTCACGCTTTTCCCCCCGGCCCCCTCCTGCTTCCCACTCTTCCCCTATGGCCTGGGCTAGGGCAGGACAGCCTGCGGCTGGGGACTCAGGGTGGCTGGGGGCAGTCGCCCACCCGGCACTCTGGGGCTGGGGTGCTGGGGCCACGCTGCCCGCCTGGTGCTCTGGGGCTGGGGGTGCTCATGAGGGCTGGGGCACGGGAGGGGCGGCTGCGTGGGGAGGGCTAGCCTCCCCTAATCGGCGGTTCATGCACTGCCCATGCTTTGCTTCATTCACGGCACACCTGCAACAAACGCAGCTGACAGTTCTACAGACAATGGCTGGCTGCCATACACTACCCTAATTCATCCTCAGAATGGATCCATCCTGGGCACCGAATGAGGCAGTGTCCTGGGGAAAAACAGTACAGGCTCATGTCATTAAAGCCTGTCAGACAATACACGCCCAAGGGGGCCAAATTGAGGTTGGATGGGCAGGCTTCATTCAGCATCCACTCCATTACCCTGGCAGCGTGTATATCCATAGTAACTCCCCTGCCTTACTCTGAGTTTACACCAGTGTAGCAGACATCAGCGGCTGGCCCGCTTAGTGTAATTGCTCAGGGAGCTGGAGGGCCCTGCAATCGCTAGCTAATTACCCAGCAGACAGTCCGCATGGCTACCATGGCAGGAAAGAGGAGTTTCCACATGCTCCAGGAGGTAGCCCTACATCGGGACCCTCCTCAGCTTCACAGCCACACCTGTTATGGCATTTACATGGGATCTGCTTTCAGCCTCTAAGAGAGAATGGCTTCCAAAATCTATCTGGATTCCTGCAGTTTTGGTTACTACTGCAGGGTGACCTCCACATGCTCCCAGTCCCAGATTCCCCCTCCCACCTCCAAAGCATATGTTCTGCCCTCTCCTGGACAGTCCATAGCCCCTCTAAGGTAGGGTTACCATATCTCATAAATAAAAAAAGAGGACCCTCCACGGGCCATGGCCCCGCCCATTTCCCCACCCCTAGCCCCGCCCCAACTCCGCCCCTTCCCCCACCCTAACTCTGCCCCCTCCTCCCTCCCACTCCCAGCCAGGGGGAAAGGGCTGCCCCAGTGCTACCAGCTTCACGGTTTGCCGGGCAGCCCCCAGACCCTGCGCCCCTGGCCGGCGCTTCCCCAGCGCAGCTGGAGCCCGGGAGGGGAAGCGCCCAGCCGGGGGCGCAGGGTCTGGAGGCTGCCCAGCAAACCGTGAAGCCGGTAGCGCTCGGGCTTTGGGCAGCCCCTATGCCTCCGGACCCTGCGCCCCCAGCCGGGCACTTCCCCTCCGGGGCTCCGGCGGCTCTGCGTAACTTACACTGTATAAGTTACACAGAGCCGAAGAGGAGCAGAGCCCCCGCAGCTGGAGGCTCTGCTCCTCTTAGGCTCTAAGAGCCGGGCTGCCCCAGCGCTACCGGCTTTGGGCAGCCCCCGTGCCTCCGGACCCTGCGCCGCCGGAGCCCGGGAGGGGAAGTGCCCGGCTGGGGGCGCAGGGTCCGGAGGCAAGGGGGCTGCCCGAAGCCGGTAGCTCTCGGGCAGCCCGGTTCTTAAACAGAGCCTCCAGCGGCTGCGGCTCTGTGTAACTGACCCTGTGTCAGTTACACACAGCCCAGGGGGCTGGAGGCTTTGCTCCTCTTTGGCTCTGTGTAACTGACACTGGGTCAGTTACACAGAGCCCCGGTGGCTGGAGGCTCCAGCCCCCGCGGCTCTATTTAAGAGCCGGGCTGCCCGAGCGCTACCGGCTTCGGGCAGCCCCGTGCCTCCAGACCCTGCGACCCCAGACGGGCACTTCCCCTCCCGGGCTCCGGCGGCGCAGGGTCTGGAGGCACGGGGCTGCCCGAAGCCGGTAGCGTTCAGGCAGCCCGGCTCTTAAACAGAGCCGCCATTTTCCCGGACATGTTCGGCTTTTTGGCAATTCCCCCCGGACGGGGGTTTGACTGCCGAAAAGCCGGACATGTCCGGGAAAAAGAGGACGTATGGTAACCCTACTCTAAGGGGATCAACATAGAATAGTCTGCTGCCTTCAGTAGAGTTACCCAAACACTTTACAACGTTGGCTTAGTTTTAATTAAAGAATAAAACAAGTTTATTAACTGCAAAGAGAGAGATTTTACGTGAGTACAAGTAAGGAGGCTTTAAAGGCAGAAACCGTCACAAGACAAATAAAGCTCAAACACTCTCTAAACTTGACAAATTGGACTCAGTTCAAAGTGAAGTTCCTTGCCACGTGTTTTCTGAACCAAGCACTCAGGCCAGGCTCTGCTTCCAAAGTCCATAGGCTCTTTCTTTTGTCTTCCTAGGTGGCAAAGAGAACTGCCTAGAGAGAGAGAACCTGGGGTGTTTTTGCCTTTCATGCGTCTGACAAAGTGGGTATTCACCCACGAAAGTTTATGCTCCAATACATCTGTTAATCTATAAGGTGCCACAGGACTCTGTCGCTTTTTGCCTTTCACTGTTACTCTTCAGTCCCCTTTGAAATTCATTTTCCCAAGAGTTACCCCTAGATCATGTTCATAGCCGCTGTGAGGACAGAGACAAGGCAGCTCTGGGGAAAGCAGGTTCATGCTGTTTGCTAAGATGCAGCTCTGTTTGTTCCTGCCGCCCTCCCTTGCCAAGGAATGGCTATGTGATGGCCCATCAGCTTTGATGACACCTGGCTAGAGGCGTCAGCTTTGTCCTTTGTCTTTGAGAAACAGGCTTGTCTAGCAAACACATGATTTCCGCGTACATTTGTAACTTTACATGTAATGTCGCTAAACACATTTCACCATGATATCACTGACCAGCGAGTTGTTCGTTTTCAAATGATGCCTCACCTGGCGTATTTTGTACAAAGATTATTACAGTTGTGTGGAGGGTGTGAATACAGGCTGTATTCTGGCTCCCCCACCTGCCACCAGTGGTCAGTGTACAGGTTTGATGCAAGGAGCATTTTCGGTGAGTCTCTTTAATAAGAGAGAGCTGACGAGCCGCACGGTTCTTGTAACCACCATTCTCTCCCTCTGGTGGCAGCCTTCATCCTGGTTCCAGCTCCCGCTGGGGTCGCTGCCTTCAGAGCAGGAGGTGGGCCTTGCACAGCGTGGCAATGCTGCATGCCGGGATGGGGTGAGCGCCCAGGCAAACACCGTGGGTTCTGAATTCTGGTGTGGGTTGGAACTGCTCAGTGAGGGGGTGCACAAGGGCGACTGTGCTGGGGAGTGAACTGGGGCCCTCCAGAGCCAAAAGTATCAGTGACAGGGCCCTAGCAGACTCCTAGCCTAGGGTTACCATATTTCAGCAAGCAAAAAAGAGGACGGGAGGAGCCCCGCCCTAGCCCCTCCCACTTCCCGCCCCCCCCAGAACCCTCAACCCTCCCCCCGTTCCTTGTCCCCTGACTGCCCCCTCCTGGGACCCCTGCCCCTAACTGCCCCCCAGGACTCCACTCCCTATCTAAGCCTCCCTGCCTCTTGTCCCCTGACTGCCCAAACCCTTATCCACACCCCCACCCCCAGACAGACCGCTGGGACTCCCACGCCCCATCCAACCACTCCCCACCCCCTGACATCCCCCCCCCAGAACTCCCAACCCATCTAAACCCCTCTGCTCCCTGTCCCCTGACTGCTCCGATCCCTCTCCGCACTCCTGCCCCCTGACAGCCCCCCCCAGAACTCCCAACCCATCTAAACCCCTCTGCTCCCTGTCCCCTGACTGCTCCGATCCCTCTCCCCACTCCTGCCCCCTGACAGCTCCCCCCCAGAACTCTCAGCCCCCCACCCCGCTCCTTGTCCCCTGACTGCCCCCTCCTGGGACCCCTGCTCCTAACTGCCCTCCAGAACCCCACCCCCTACCTAAGACTCCCTGTTCCTTGTCCCCTAACTGCCCCCTCCTAAGACCCCCCCAACTGCCCCCCAGGACCCTACCCCCTACCTGTACCCTGACTGCCCAAAACTTTCTCCACTCCCCCCAAAAAGCCCCCCCCCCGTTTCTTGACTGCCCCCTCCAGAACCTCCCTGCCCCTTCTCCTGCCCCCTGGCCCCCTTACCCTGCTGCTCAGAACAGGGTGTTGGGCTCTGTGCGAGCCGGACACGTGGCTGAGCTCCCCAGCACAACAAAACCTGGTCCCTGGCCCTGCACAACAAAACCCAGTCCCTGGCCCGGACCGGGCTGCAGGGGAGAGCTGCCCTTGTATCAGCACAAAGTGCTCTCGCTCCCGTTTTGCTACGCTGCATGGCAGAAACCGCTCCCAGTTGCAAAAGGGGAGGGCTGCACTTTGTGCTGAGACACTTGCTCAGAATGCAGGGGGGAGGTCCTCTACAGCTGCTCCGGAGTCCAGCCCGGGACTTTCCTGCAGCCCTCCCAGCCGCTCGCTCTGCTCTGCCGGGGGAGGGGGGAAATCCCGGACATTGTGAGTGCTTTACAAATTCCCCCCGGACGCTATTTTTAGTACAAAAAGGAGGACATGTCCGGGTAAATCCGGACGAATGGTAACCCTATCCTAGCCGCTGCGGCTTGGCCCAGAGGAAGCCTAGAGTAGGGTTACCATATTTTGTGCCTCCTAATGGAGGACACTCCCGGGGGCCCCGGCCCCGCCCCCAGCCCCGCCCCAACTCCGCCCTCTCCCAAAGTCTCTGCCCCTCCCCTGCTTCCCGCGAACATTTAATTCGCGGGAAGCCTGAAGCAGGTAAGGGGGGGGTGTGGGGGGGAGGAGGCGCGGCCCCGGCCGACCACCCCCGGCTCCCGGCCCGGCTCCCAGCCCGGCTCCCAGCCCCACGGGCCCGGCCCGGCTCCCCGACCCTGGCCCGGCTCCCAGCCCCGCGGGCCCGGCCTGGCTCCCCGACCCCGGCCCCCCAACCCCGGCCCGGCTCCCCGACCCCGGCCCCCCAACCCCGGCCCGGCTCCCCGGCCCCGCGGGCCCAGCCCCGCAGGACCGGCCCGGCACTGCGACCCTGGCCCGGCCTGGCCCCCGGCCCGGCACCGCGCGCCCGGCCCGGCTCCCGGCCCGGCACCATGTCCCCGGCCCCGCGACCCCGGCCCCGCACAAAGAGGCCCCGGCCGAGCCTCCCGATTTTCCCGGACATGCCCGGCTTTTGGGGATTTCCCCCCAGACGGGGATTTGAGCCCCCAAAAGCCGGACATGTCCGGGAAAATCCGGACGTATGGTAACCCTAGCCTAGAGCACACCCGGCCCAGTGGGGGGAAGGCCTGGAGGCAGGGCCAGCTTTAGGCCGATTCCCCTAAGAGGGCCCCGCGCACTTACCCCGGTGGCGGTCGTCTTCGGGGGCCCCGCTCCCCTGGCCAGAGCACCGGCCGGAGCGCAGCAAGCCCTGCGGCCCTGTTCTCCCGGCTGGAGCTCCGACCGGAGCACGGCAGCCCCGTGGCCCCACGACCCGGCCGCAGCGCAGCAAGCCCCGTGCCCCCCCCCCCCTCGAGCTGGCAATCCGAAGTGCCGCCCCAGGAATCGGGCCCCACACTTGCTAAAGCCAGTCCTGCCTGGAGGGAGCTGCACTGCAGTGATTGAGGTCCCCCCTCTCCCCTGAGGATGAAGGACTTCTCCCCTCATCTGAGACTCCTGGGGTCATCCCCCCACAATCCCCCGCCCTAACCTGCCCCAGCCCTGCCACCAGTTCTGGAAGGGGGAAGCAAGCTGCTCGCTCCACATGCTGGCAGTCAGACCCCGCGGCAGGCCCTGTTGTAACTAGGTGCCCCAGGCAGGAAGCAGAGCCGTTTCCCTGGCTGCACTCCTCAAACACGGGGCTGCCTGGCGGCCAGGCGAGGAGCCAGGCGCACCCCCTAGCATGCTGCACATGCTCCTGATAAGGCAGCTGCGTTCTCCCTCTTATCTGCTGGCTCGCTCGCCCCCCCCCCCCCCATCACACACAGGCATCTGCATAGTCCCAGCGCCTGGCCGTGCGCCAGCCCCCACCACCCAGGGAGGTTGAGCCCAGGCAATCACAGAGGGTGACCAGGAAGAGAACCTGTTCCCAAGAGGGTTGGGGAGTAGGAACAGCCTCCTCCCCTTAGAGAGTGTGCAGTGTGTGTGTGTGGGGGCGATGATGATGACCATAATGCCTCCCCGCGCACAAAAGCCTCACACAGATGATGCCACCAGCAGAGAAGGAGTTAAACCGAAACACCATCCCCTCCCTACCCCTGAGCAATAGCAGTTGCACCAGGAAAAAAGGGAGCTGACCAGGACCACCCCCAAACCGCTCCAGCTCCCTGTGGACTCTGGGAAGCCAGGCCTAGATCCTCAGAGCTATTTAGGCACTGAACTCCCATTGATTTCAATGGGGATTTAGGGCCTAAATCAACGTGGGAGTTAGATTGGGGCCTAGATCCCTCTGAGGAGCAGGGCCTCGGTTTCCCCCCAGAGAGCGAAGAATGGCTGCTGCTTGCACAGCCCTTGTGCGGGGGCGTCGCACGCCATGGGGGTCCTGTCCTTTTGAGTGGTAATTCCGAGCAGAACAATGCAGCCCGACCGACTGCTCTCCAAGGCAGCAGGGTGGCTGTGCCACTCCACCAGCCTTTTTACCCAGGTTGGCAGCCACTCCACTCCCATCAAGTGCCCCCATCCCCACAGCTGGGGGGTCGAGGCCCACTCCAGTTTAGAGCAGTGATCAGCTGGCTTGGCAAGCCGGGTTGCTTTGGAAACCGCCCCATGGGGCTTCACAACCTCTGTTGTGTTACTCTCCCCTCCCCTTCCCTTTGCATAATTTTATTGCTATTTAATTAATTAAGGCAGCTGCAGTAGTGTGGGTCTGATTGCCTTAGAAAGCTCTTTGTCTGGCAGGTTTAAAGAGATTGGCTTCAAATGTGCTGCTGATAGGGTGCCCTTGAAGGGGGCCTTGGGGTATCCCAGACAAGACTCCATGGGGAATTTGAAGAGTCCTGCCAATATTCTGCCAGGGGATTCCAGCTCATACCCTATAGAGAAGGGTCTCAAGAGGATGACAGCTGATTGGGTCTCTGGAGGGGCTTTCCAGGCCATCCTGATCGGGGGATCTCGTCTTTGATTTGACACGTGTGCTGACAGGTCTAAACTTCTGGACGCTGCCAGACTGAATGGGCAAAGGGACAGAGCCGTGAGTTTGCATTGCCCAGGCCAGCATCCTGCCTTGGCCTGGGCTTTGCAATGAGTCCAGTGTGTCTTGCCGGCTGGGATCGCTCCCTCAAACTTGCGGTCAGCCCCTCGAGTGGGCTTGCTGATACTCCTTCTGAACTGAGCCCGTCTTCTCTCAGTGAGCCCATTCCTGCCCATCCATGTGTAAGGAGCCCACAGACCCTCATCCTAAAGAATGCTGAAGGAGCTGGTAATGGGGTGGCCTGTCTCTTTAAGGGTGGGAGGCCTGCAGCTGGTCAGCCCCATCAGTAGAACCAGCTGGGTAAGGAGGAGCTGCATCTATAAAGAGCAACGGGACCTTGCAGAGAGGTGAATGTACAGGGAGAAACAAGTAGAGGCTCCTGCAAAGGCAGGGGACAGTTAATGGGTGGGACTAGGCTACAGCCAGGAATCCTGTGTCTTTAGGGAAAAGGCTTTAGGCAGGGAAATTTACCTGGGAGGCCACAGTGGGATAGACTGGGAAGATGGACTTGGGGTAGAGTTGAGAACTTTATTTTGGGACTGATATGCAATGGTAATAAATCTAGCTCTGAGTAGAGAGGGTGCTGACCAAATAAGAGGAGTTGTGATAGTCTGAACTGAAGACAGGGGAAACTGAGGCAGGCTGCCTATAGAGGGACCTCAGGCCATGATGGGGTGCTACCCATTCACACCTTCAGCTCCCATCATCCTTGTGCACTACAATTCTCAGAAGGCTTTAGTTCTGAGTTGAACTGGTCCTGTACCAGCATTGGCAAGCCCAAGCATTACAAACAATCATGAGCCAGCCCGCAACAAACAAAAAACAAATGAGCAAATATAGGATTGGCTTAAAAATCATGAATATTTTTGGTAAAGTTTGGGTTCATTCTTGTCCCTTTCTGGGTCAAGGTCTCAAGCTTTTCTCCATTATCAGAAAAGCCAGACACTTACTTTAATTTTTAAATGCGAAGGGAGAGTCTCCCAGAAGTGAAAGACTCCAGGAGTTGGAGATTTAAAACACCAAAAAGTGTGAGAGTTGCTGACTCGCTATGGCCTGCTTGGGAAAACCCTTTGTGGCTGGATGGAAACCTTCCCAAATGGTGCGACGGCCACCTCGGAGCTGTTCACTGCATTGTGAGGGGACGGGACGGTGAGTAACAGCTGCGCACGCAGCATGGTGCTAATTGAGCTGTTATCTTTGCGTCAATCTCTAGTCAGCACTTTAATGCAGGCAGGATACATCTCCCAGTGTGGACTTTCCCCTGCCCCGTGCCAGCCTTTCCCGGAGCTGTTCGTGTGAGTCATCCTTTAGCCTGCAAGGTCTCTCGCTAGAGAGTCACCGAACCATTCCCTTTTGCTAGGTCTGAATGGATGGTGGACCTTTCACTTTGGATCTGAAGGAGCCCACTAAACCCCACCAGAGTCCTGAGGTCACAAGCCTTGTCTCTTTATTGAACTGGTGATAAGTTACAAAGAGGGAAAAAATAGAGAATTCTATGTACAGCATTTTCCAAGACAGCTGGACGAGGCGGGCGGGCAAAGCTTTTTGAGGGGGATGCTGGGGGAGATGTTCACCAGCAAGTGGAGGATGGGGTGGAGACAGCTCATTGCACAGTTGGTGGGATCTCTGTTGGGAGAGGCGGGGATAGGGGGTGATTCCTTTGTTGTGGAGGCCAGGGCTGGCTCTAGTGTTTTTGCCGCCCCAAGCAGGAGGGGGGGGGGGGGAAGATTCATTCTATGGCGGCAATTCGGCGGCAGGTCCTTCGCTCCGAGAGGGAGTGACGGCCCTGCCGCCAAATGGCCGGACATGCCATCTCCTCCTTCGTTGGCCGCCCTAGGCACCTGCTTGCTAGGCTGGTGCCTGGAGCCGGCCCTGGTGGAGGCAGAACTTCAGGAGATGCCAGGCCAGATCCTCTGTGGGTGTTTGACTTCAGTGGAGGGATACTAATGTTTCCTGGCTGGGATCAGGCCCCTAGACTCCTTTGCTCTCTGCTGTTGATCACCAGGATTTGGCAGCGGGGACTAGAGGCTGTTTGGATCATGGTGTTTCTAAAGTGGGAACCAGGGTCTCAGACACCCAGGACAGCACATGTTCAGTGCCGGGTGAACACAGCTGATTGCTAAGGAACAGTCTCGCTGTGCAGTTACTTGACCCTATGCTCCCACTCCAGACTCAGCCAGTTAGTTAGCACCCTGTAATCCCTTGTTCGGAGTCACCAGTCTCTCTGCTGGTTCGATGCCCGCAGCCCGGCTGGATGCTTCATGATGCACCTGCTCCACCATGGAGTACTTCTAAGAATGAAACAGCCCAGCCCTGCCTCCTCCGATCCCCCTAGCAGGAAAGCGTTTGAGCAAGGAAGGCCTGTCTCTCTCTCTCCCCTGGTTTGATCTATTAGGATAACTGGGGGAGGGGAGGGACTTTATTTAGGACTGTTAGTCTGGTTTCCCTCTCCCAACCCCAGGCTCCACCCATGAGGGAGGCACTGGATGCACTTCCAAGGGTGTAACTTCCCATCAAGGAGGAGACTGTGGGTGTCTCCATCCATCCATCACGTGGTTTTGTGCAGTCTGGGTAAGAGCCCTAGTAATGGACCCTTGGGAGGGCAGAACCTGGGAGCTTCCTCCAAGGAGAAAGCAGAGCCAGGAGTTACTCCATGGAACCACTGGGGGAAGGGGCAAAACATAGGAAGCTTTGACTGGTATCTCCATCCAATCACGACTGACTCCAACAGCTAATGAGTCCTTGGAACAAATGAGCCCATGCATTAGCTGCCAGAGCTGGAGTTCTGCCCCAGGGATAGGCCAGGAGCATTCCTGATTAGTCACCATCAGTTTCCCAGAGCTGTAGTTACTGTAGCAGCAAATAAGCCACAAGGCTAGCCCAATATATACCCGACCATGCCCCTTCCCAGAGTCACAAGAACCTGTGTGTGTGGAGGGGGGTGTCTCCCCTGTCCCGGCAGAGAAGAGGGACAGGCGCTGTGATATTCTGAGCATTTGCCTTGAATTCTCTTCAGGCCAGGCACCTTTCTGCTGGAGGGTAGCCCTCCAAACCTGACCCAGTCCATTGCCTGGTTCCCAGCAGGGCTCTGTGTGTGGAGGGGAGGCCAGGGCTCGGGGCTGAGTTTCCAGCTTGGTACAAGTCTACGTACTTGGAGATCATAAAAGCGCCGACTCCTGGGCAGAGTGTGACCGATTCCAGTTCTGTCCTTTCCAGCAGCCCCCAGCCATCCGGCGGCAGCATGGCATGGGCCTCGAGCTATGCTCAAACTGGCCTCTAGCCTCGCCCTGTCACCTGCCTGCCCACCCGGGGTGAGCGCGGCCAGCACTACGCTGTCAGGTGAGGGTGCCCTCCAACTCCAAGGGCTGGGGGGGATGGGAACTTCCCCTAAAAGTTACAGCACTAAAGCTAACGGGGGCAGAGCCAGCCCCTCCAGGAGTGGAGAAGTGGGGGAGCGAGGGGGGTGCAAGGCTGAGACAGCCCCCCCCATCGTCCAGAGGGGACGCACCAGGCACGGCAGGGCTCCAGGCTGCCCTCCCCCTCCTCCACGTTCTCTACCTCTCCGTCCACCCCCGCATATAGCTCGGGATGCCCCAGCATGGGGTGGCGCTGGCTCAGGTGCCTGCCTTGGAGTGGCGCTGTTGGTGTCCCACAAATTGGGGGGGGGGGTGGTATCCTGTGGTCTCCCCCTTCCTCTCTGGCCTGCCACCCACCCACCCATCAGCCTCAGTACGGGGAGAACTTCTGCCGTTCTGCTTTCTTGGCGCCGTTGGCTGTGGAGATCTTGGTCGTGTAGGTGGCGAGGCTGCCGTTGTGCCCCGTGGCCGAGGAAGGGGGCAGCGTCAGGAAGGGGACGGGCTTGAGGCCGAAGAAGTTGGACAGGGAGATGGCATAAGGGCCACCCAGCAAGGTGGGAGGGGGCGCGGCTACCGCTGTCAGCGTGGGGCCCGGCGATGGATTGAGGGACTGGGAGAAGGTCATGCTGAGGTCAACGGGGCTGGAGATGGGGGACGTCTGGGAGGTAGATTTGGCTGTCTCTAAACTGGAGGAACAAGGAGGGAGAGAGGCAGTGAGATGCACACAGAGTGGGGCTAGAAAGCAGGGTGGAGTAATACCCTCATGCATGTAACACCAACCCCCTGCAGTGGGGATTGAACCCTTCACCTCTGGCTAAACGAATGGGCTTCTGCCAACCCGAAAAACCAGGTCCCTGATCGTTCAGAGGCCATAGCTGACTCATAAACTCCTATACACCGGTTAGCCACTAGAGAGCGACAGAGAACCATGCCATGTAATGGTGGGTTACACACACACACACACAGCTACATGTGGAGTTTGCCAGATTGACTTAGGGATTTTAAACCGAGTTAGTTAAACCAGTGCCAAACTTTGTGCGGATGCTCTTACTGCAGTTTAATTTAAGCTGATTAGGAACTGATTTAAACTAAACCAAAATAAACTGCTTTTAAGCCAAACTAAGAGCATCCACAGAAGGGTTTGCACAAGCTTAACTAAACTAGTTTAATGAAACCAGTGCAAGCTTGTGTGGAGATGAAGCCATAGGCCCTTCTGTCCTGAAGGCTCCCAGAGCAGTTTGCATTACAGGGCTGTATCTGCACCAGAGGCTTTTTGCGAGATCTCTCACCAATGCAGACGCGGGGCGTGTAAGCGTAGACAGAGCACCAGTGTTTATACCTGATCCAAGCAGGTCTAGAGGGATCCCTCGCCTTCCCTGAAAGGCAGCCGCTGCACAAGCAGTGCTATGCAGCAGTCTGTGCCTAGGAGTCAGAGTGCAGAGCAGTTTCTGCAGCTGGCTCTGCAGGGGAAGTGTTTGGGAGGCAGAAGGGAATGCCCATGTTGTGATTTAGCCAGATGTGGGATCTTCCAAGCGTCAGGGCTCAGTTTCACATCTCTTCTGAAAGGCGGCAAGAACTGGGGTTGGTCAGAAAATTTCCATCAAAATACCTACCGGGGAGGCTGTGGTGCATCATGGGAGATGTAGTCTGGCCAGGGAGCCTGGCCTAGAGAGGCGAACGGGAGCATGAGGCATGTGAACTACAGCTCCCTTGAGACACCGCTGCACATTTGAGTCAGTGTGTGTGTGGGGGGGAACTCATTTTCATCCCGCTCTAAGACGGGCTGGAGAAAGGTTGGGATGAAAGAACTGCTGGGCCCTAAGGCTCAGGGTGCGTTGGTCTTTGACACTCCAGTCTTTGTGCATGTGACAAACACCCTTGACAGTCTGACTGGCAGACGCCCATTGTATAAGCAGGCAGAGCGTTGGGACACTGCATAGATTGTGGAAGAGGTGGCCACTCCCCGCCCCCCAGTCTCACTGAGATCCCAGTTCAAGGAGAAGGAGTGACACAGAAATTTGCTTCTGCTGCCCTGCAGACCAGGGTCTGGGCTGCTCCTTCCTCTGGCCCCCCCCAGTGGGGGTGCTGGTCCTTACCAGGCTGTGATGAGGTACTGGGCAAGAGTGATACTGACTGGGGTCCCCGTGATGGTCACATGGCGCTCGCTGGAGCCCTCGCTCTGGTTCCCGATTTTGATGTGCGCTCCAGACATCTGCCGGATCTCGCTGATCTTGCTGCCCTGGCGGCCAATGATGCAGCCAATCAGCTGGGGAGGAGCAGAGAGGGGTTAATTCGGGGGGGCTGGGGTGGAAGCAGCAGTGCTGGACAGAGTGGCACCAGGAGAAGGCGCTGGAGCGCCCTTCGATAGCATGACACAGGGGCTGCTCCGCTCAGCCATGTTGTTTGGAGTGTTTCAGGAGTAGGGGGAGTTGCTTTCTTAGCACCCCACCCACTCCCACCTGCCCAGCAGCTGTGCCTGCCCCTCCCCATCGCAGGGCAGTGCCCAGTGAGGCCCCACAGGGGTGGGCCTAATGAGGAGGTGGTAGGGTCTCCCCCAAACCCAAAACCGAGCACTGAATGCTGCTCCCCCAGCAGCTAGGCCCCAATGCCCCTGATCGTGGAATAGGTTGCCCCTTGACTGCCCAACCTTAACGTTCTGCATGGCTCCCATCCCCCACGTCCACTCTGCGCTGCCCCCATGGGTGTAGTTCCATGTTCTCACCAGCGTGGGTCAGCAGCAAGTCTTTGATGCTGCACTTTGTGTCTTTTTAAAAGGCCCGAGGCAGTGGCTGGGGTGTGATGACTTTAGGGGGTGGAGTGCAGAAAGGTCAACACTGCCCTCCCGTCCCGCTTCCTGCCAGCTGTAACAGAGGCAGCTCTGTGCTTTGCAGCCTGCGCTGGCGGCTGGAGAGCAGCCCTGGGGCACCGGTGCCTGGAATGAGGCCGCGAGGGTGGGTGTGGGTAGCTCTGGCGCATTCCTCTCTGCTGGTGACGTTCCCCCCCAGCCCCAGCTCTGCTCTCTGGGCTGCACTCCCGAAGAACAGGACCGTGGGCACAACTAAGGCTAGGCTGGCCAATGGAGAGGGAGCTCAGGGGGTGGGTAGCCCTTTTGCTGCTGCTGCTGCACCTTTGTGCCAGGGGGCGGGGCCTCTGTAGTGAGGGCTGAAGCCTGACTAGATGGGTGGGGTGGGGAGGCCCTGGTGTCCAAAGCTGGGACACTGGCTCTTTAAGTTGAGATTTGATCACGAGGGTAAGGCAACGCTGAGGCTTTGCCATGGTCCCTTCCTCACGGAGTCCATGCCTCGATCCAGGTATCTCTGCTGCACGGAGCAGGGGGAAGCTGGATCCGGGATTTGCCTCTGCCCCACTCCAATGCCGGGGTCCTGCAGCAGAGTCTGATTCCCATGCTCCTGATGTTCGGGGAGAGGGATTTTTGGGAGCTGGGGTGCGTTGAGGCCATTCCCCTCTGTGCTTTGCCCCCTCTGGCAGTAAAGGCTCCCTGCTGAGGCTCCAGGGCAGGCATTGCACTGGTGGGAATGGGAGGAGGCTCTCACAGGAGAGCAACGGCAACTTACGTCATTGGGCACCAGGAACTCCTGCGAGCTGCTCTGGGGGCTGGCGTCCAGGCCTGGCCAGAGAGGGAGAGAAAAGGCAGCATTGCTGGGGCTCTGCTAGTGATTCCTCTGCCTCCCTCCCTTCCATGCTCTGCTCCTGTTAAAAGCCACTGGGCTCCGGGCACAGGGAATATCTTTTCCTGGGGCTTGTCCATACCCAGCTGGGGGGTGGGGAGGGGACTGGCCAAACATCCCAGACACCCCTCTCTGCTGCACCCTGCCCGGAGGGTGCCGGCCACCCCAGCACCAGGGATTGGGGGGGTTAGGGAGAGTCTAGTGGAGTTGGAGGGTTTCCCCGCAGGGCTCTGGGCTGCTGGCTGGCCCCCTCTTCCCTCCAGCTGTCTTGGGAGCAGCAAGCTGTGGTCAGATGAGGGCAGCAGCCATGGACCCTCTCCCAGCACACCCAACCCCCGCCATCCTCCGGAGACACGGTCCCAGATCTCCCCCTGCTGGGAGTTGTTGAGCCACTGCAGGTCTGGGGCTTTGACAAACAGACTTTGTTTCATGACGTCTATTTGGTTCTGTAGAATTGGGCCCCTCTCCTTGCCTGGGCCTGGCATAGCCCGTGTTCATCAATGCCACCCCCAGGGGTGGGCAGAGCGGATGCCCCTGCTCGCCCACCGAGGATTTTGATGATGTGCGTGACCTCCATGAGCAGATCACCTGCTGGGGAGGCAGGGTGGGGTGGGGCTGGTTTTCTTACCTGGGACCAGGGATGGTGCCTGGCCCAGAGAGGTGAAGGCAACGGGATGCCCAGAGAGTTGCTGCAATTTCGTCACCTGCTCCCAGGGAAGAAATTAGGGAAATAAATGCAAGAGCTACGTCTAAAGAGTAGTCGGGTCACCCACCATCCAGCCCTTCGGCTGCCAGCCAGTTGGAACCACAATGGGTGGGTGGGACAGCAGAACCCCCCCGGGACAGGGGCTTTTCATAGTAACAGCAGCCACCAGCCCTGTGTGACCATGGCCATAGCCCACCTCGTGTTCAGAGCTGCACGAGGTTCCACCGGCCAGCTCTGCCATGCCTATGCGGGCTGGCCCTGAGCTGCAGGCCTACGGAGACGTGCGCCCAGTGGTGGACGGGCCTAGTACAGCTGGCAGCAGAAGCAGTAGGCCCCTGGCTCGTGGCAGGTGGAGTTGGCTGCAGGGAGAGGAGGACACGGACGTCGCCCTGCAGGGTGGCTCTGGGAGCGAGCGGCTCCCATGCTATGTCTGCTGCGTGGACCTGACCTGGGGGAGGAAATGATGGGGGAGGAAATGATGGGGGAGGGCCACGCGTGGAGATTTGACATGGAAACATGCCCCAGAGATGAGAGCTGTGCAGGGAAGACAAGGGAGATGGGAGAGATGGAGGGACACACAAAGGGCCAAACTTGCCCCTGGGACCAGCACACCAGGGCTGGATTTGGTGCACTGATGGCCAGGGGCGGGGTGGGGGGGCTTGCATCTCCCAGGTTCTATTTCCTCCCTGACAAGGGTGTGGTGCATCCACGTTCAGCAGGGCATTGCAAAGGCTGGCTCTTGCCACCTGCTCTCCTGCCGTGCAATAGGACAATGCTGCAGCTCAGTTCAAGGGCATATGGGAGGAGACGGGTCCCTTGGGATCTCCTGGCACTGCGGAACTGAGATTGAGCCCCGCCGTGCCGAGGAGGCAAAGCCGGACTCACCTCGGCTTGAGGCCCCCCGCTGTACTGGCCCTGCATGGAAAAGCCCTGGGGACGAAGGAAAGTGGAGGAACATCAGCGAGGCAGCTGGCCAGGATGGGAGCACCAGGGGTTGTTCTGTGGCCGCTAACAGTGTGGTATGAGAACATTCCCCCTCCTCCAGCCCCCAAACTGGGGTGTTCCTTGCTAGCCAGCCCCAGCCCCGTTTAAAGGCTGGTGAGATCAGGAGCCCCCTGGTAACTAATGCTGCAGAGGGCTCACAAGGAGAGATGTCTGAGAAGGGCAGAGCATCAGGTAACGTGTTGCCTCCTTAATAATAAACAGGAAGAGAGGAAGGGGGTTGCCTGGGTGTGGGGGGATCTCCTTGGTGCAGAGCTGAGGGAATCCCGGGTGTTTTTGCTTGGGAAGTTCCTCCCACCCTCCCTTCCAGCTGCCCCCTTACCTGGCTGGCCGAGAGGAAAGCTGTCCCCAGGGAGAGGGAGGGATGGTAGGGAATGGTGGCCCCTTTTGGTGGTGACTGAGGAGGGGAAAGCAGAGGAGAAATCAACACATTCTTCCAGGGAGACCAACTCCCTTTCCCGACCCTATGCCCAGCCGGGCAGCTGGTACATGCCGTAGCCATGCCCGCTGCGGGGGCCCTGCCCTTGGGCTGGGAAATGGCCAGTGGCACTGAAGTCGGTGGAAGGCAAGAGGCTGGCTGGCTTGTGCGTTGGTGCAGTGTGGTGTGTGCCCACGGCCTTGTGTTCAGTGGCTGCTAGGGCCACATCGCCTCATGGCATCAGGGTGGTAACTGGGGAGAGAGAGACTACAAAGCAGGGGGACCAGCCTTTCAAGGGACAGTTCCAGCGGGGGCTGGGCTGTCGCATCTCCCCCAGCCTCGGCTGGCAGGACATTAAAACCACCCCAGAACGTCTTGGCTCTGACCCAGCCTTGCCCTGGCAGACGGTAGACATGGGTGCAGTGGGGGGTGGCATTGCTGGGAGGTGGCAAAGTGAAGATATTGCACAGCAACTACCACGACATCCTCCCAGAGGGCAAACACAGCAACGGCTCCAGCCCCAAAGCACAGGGAAGGAGACTGCCAGGAAACCAGCCCCCTGAAGCCTGCCTTCCACTCTCCAGCATAGATAGGGGCACAGGGCCAAGTCCGTGTGTCTAGTCCCCCCCCGAGCCCAATGCGGGTACCTCCAGGATGACTGCGCAGATCTGCCGCACACATTGGATGATGGCGTCTGGCACGCCCGAGACCGTGACCGCCCGCTCCGTGGAATTGGGCAGCAGGTCTCCTGCCACCTGGACCTGTGCTCCTGTGGTCTGCAAGGAGAGATGCTCCCTTGGCAATGGCTGTGTGCGCTAAGCGGCTGCCCACGTTCCCCGGAACAACGTGGGATGGGCAGCTAATGCTGGTACCGCTTGGGTGGAGGGCTCCCCCCACTCTGCACACCCATGCACTGGAATCAGGAAGGCAGCCACATGGCCAGTGCGGGCTACACCTTTTGCATGGCCACCGAAGGCATCTCACCACTGAGTTTGCTGCCTCCAACCTCCTTGCACTGGCATAACCTGCCCCTCCTCCACTGCTGGGGCATTCCCATGCTCGCCCCAACTGACCAGCAACACCCCGCTGGCTCTAACAGCTCAACCAGGGTGCTTAGCAAGAGGGTTTGTTTGGGGCTGAGGCGGTGGCAGGGTAATAGGGTGACCAGATGTCCTAATTTTATAGGGACAATCCCAATTTTGGGGTCTTTTTCTTATACAGGTTCCTATTACCCCCCCCACCCCATCCCGATTTTTCACATTTGCTGTCTGGTCACCCTACAGGGTAATGCTGTCTCCCGCAGCAGCACCCCCATCAGGGACAGTGCTTTCCCTGCCCCTGTTCTGTGATGCATCACAGGCGCATCTACCTCAGTCCAAGGACTGGAGATTTCATGGGGCTTCCCCACAAATGGGTCTGCTTCAGATTTTTAAAGAGCCAATAGCTAGCGTGACAGCTGGGAATTGAATCAAGAGCTGAGGGTAAGTCTACAAGGGAGCTGGAGGGGCAATTGCTGGCTTGAGCAGGCTCGCCCGTGCGAGCAAGGGGCTAGCTACCCTGAATAGGATCCGGTCTGAAACCTCCAGCGCCAGTGTGGATGTACCCTAAAAGCGTGAGTGACTACAGTGAGTGGTAGAGCCCCAATTCCCTAGCTAGGCCTGGAACAAACTCTCATCCTCTGTGGCTTGGTCACAGCAGGCGGGAGCTATCACCCAAACTGCCCCGCGGGTTACACAGCATGTCTAGGACAGACATTCAGGCTTTCTCTTTAAAGGAAGGGGCTCGGGGATCATTTCACAGACTCTGTTGTGTACTGAACTAGGAACCCAAACACAGCAGCTGGACACACTGGCATGAGAAACAGGAAGCGAAACTGACCAGTCTGGTTCCATCCCTCCAGGGAAGAGATGTGCAGAAAGTAAACAAACAGCCTCTCTGGGGAGAAGCAAACAGGTTTTGCAAAGTGCCCCCAGCCCTTACCTCACGGATCTCCTTGATTTTGGCGCCAGCTTTGCCAATGAGAGAACCGCACTGGCTGGCCGGGATGACCAGCCGCAGTGTCACCGGCGGTTTGGACACAGCTCCTCCGTTGGTGGCTCCTGTCCCCAGGTCCTGAAATGAGAGAGGTACAGCATGGGAATAGAATGAATATCACCATCCTGGAGCCAAAGGCCACAGCATGGTGCTCTCAGTGGAGTCTGTTCAGGGTCAGCGCAGAGCGAGGGTGTCCCTGTTCCCCCTCCCAGAGCAATGAGGTCCTACTGCTCCTCAGGGACTATCTTCAGTGTTCAGGTTGGATCTGTGTAAATACAAGCCCAGGTGAATGGCTGGCTCTGTAAAGATCAATTCCCCATACAATCAGCCTAAGTAACAGATCCCCAAGGGACCAGAATCTGACCCCTCTGGAGAGCAGAGATGCTCAGGGTTGAGGAGGAGCCATGGATTTCAGTTTAAAAGGGCTTGCATGTTCTGTTGTACCTCTGGGGGGCCCTCCAAATCACCCCCCTTCTTGGCCCTTCATTCTCAGTGGGCTGATGTGGTGCAGGGTGAATACAGCGTGGCATCGGGCAGGTACTATACCTCCTCCAGTTTGAAGGCGATCATGGAGACGGCTCTGAAGACAGCATCCGTAGATCCTGTGATGGTGGTGATCCGCTCGGGACAAGATCCCTCAGAGATGGTGATCCGGGCGCTGCTCTGAGAAAGCAAACCAGACAGCAGGGTGAGAACTCTTCATAGGGCTATCTGGCCAAGTCTCTAATCATTTCCGTCTCTGCCAGCCCTCTATTTCTGCTGCATCCTGGTTGAGATGGGGTGACACAGATTGAACACCGTGTTCTAGTTAAGGGCTTTCCTTTGAGTTGTACAATAATTTCCCTATTATCCGCCAGCCCGTTCCTTAGGCACCCCTGTTGCACATTGAGTGGATGTTTTCACTGAGCCATCCAGGTCTTTTTCCTGACAGTTTATTTAGAAGCTTTCCACATGTTTGGACTGGAAGCATCTTTTTGATCTGTGTTTGTACAGCGCCTGGCACAATGAGGTCCCCATCCATGAGGCACTACCTGGGTGCTGGAGCTCCTAGGCATTGCCACAATAATAATAATAATAATTAATTCATCATAATTTCACTGCAAATGCAAAGTAATGTAAATTGGAGGGATTAATCTGAAATATCCATTAATTGAGTATTGGCAATCATGTTGCCTTGTTTCCCTTGTGTGGTTAGGTCTCAAGTTCCTCAGTCTTTTCCAGTCGTAATCTAAATAATTTGGTGTCATCTGCAAACTTTGCTCACCCCCCCCCTTTCCAGATCATTGATAAATATAATAATCAACACAGATCCTAGTGAAGAACCATGGGGCCCCCTGCTGTTAATGTCTTGCCAAGATGAATGTTGGCTGATTATTCTTACTCTGTTCTCTCTGTCAAGTTCTGATCCATGACAATATTTTATCTCTCACACAAACCCCTGTTTGTTTCCTTAATAGCCTCTTGTGAAGACCTTGGTCAAAGGCCATTTGAAAGTCCAAATAAACTATATCAACCAGTTCTCCTTTATTCATATGACCTGCTCAAACAATACCAGTAGATTAAAGAGGTGTCTTTGGTTACATTCAGCATAGCATGATCATGGAGGTGCTTTAAATTATATTTCTGTTTCACATTTCAGCCAATTTACCTGGTACCAAAGCAAAGCTCCCTGCTCTGATTCCCAGAATCCCAGCTGTACCTCTGGTATAATAGATTTTAATGAAAACTTGCATATATTTGCTAGCTGCTCAGCAACTTCATTCTTAAATCCCATCAGAACTCTTGGGTATCTACCATCTGGGCAAGGTGACTTGCTGCTCTTTGATGTATCCATCTGTTCCAGCATCAATTCTTTAGACACCTCAGTCACTGATAGTACCTTACCTTTCTCACCAGAAACGAGTAGGCCCATGGAAGGTATTTCCTCAGCATCCTTTGTGATGAAGACTGATGCAAAGAAATCATTTAGTTTCTCTGCAATCTTCTCATCATCCTTAATTGCTCCCTTTGCCCGTGGTGGTCCAGCAACCCACTGAGGGTTTTTTGCAGGCTTCCTGCTTCTGATGTATTTCATACATTTCTTGTTATTTATTGCTAAGACTGTGGCTATTTGCTCTTTCCTCTTAGTTCCTTTATTTTTATTTCCCTAACTTGTCAAGGTGCAATATATTCTTGCCCCTTCATCTGACACCAGTGTCCTGTTCTGACATCAGTGACGCCCTTGTGCTACTGAGCAGTAGCAGAAATCTGGGGCCTTGCCGGTCAGCTTCTAGTGGAGAATTCAGTGATGTGGAGTCTGGGTATACTCTAAGTGTAACTTGCTTTATTTACACCAGTCCTGAAATGGGATGGTCAAACAGCATGCAGGTAAATCTCTGCTTCCAATAATTTTATCCCAACACCAGTGCCAGGTTCCAGGGAGCAACTCTGCCTTGAGAATTGACTCCAGTCAGAGCCCAAGGCAGAGCACATACTCATCTGCCATTCATGCAGTGTCCTCGCTCCCAAAGCTGCCTCTGCACACAACCTTTCAAAACCAGCCCATCTCCCTAAGAGTCAAAACTTGCTCGCGAGCTAAGGAAGAGAACCTGAAAGGCTATGTATAACGGCACCACCTGGTGGTATCATCCTTAACTATATATTTGAGGCTCCGCCCCCTCGCTTTCCCTGAGTCGCCTGGGGCTGAGTGCTCTCATGCTAGGCAGCAGGCTCACCTCTGGGAGTGTGTGTTGTGTATATGTGGAGGGGAAGGCATCTTCCAGCCACTTCTGTAGTTGATTAAGCCCGGGCATAGGCACCATTGGGCTTGCCAGGTATTTGGGCCTCAGGGCTGATGTGGGATGGGGGTTATAAGAGGAGGAGGAGGGAGGTTTGAAGCGTATTCATGAGCCAGAGCCAGCTTTGGTCAGTTGCACAGGACATAGCCTGGCCCCGTGAGAGATCCCAGGAGTGCGAGAGGCGCCACCACCCCCCACCACTTACTTGTTCCCGTATCCTCTTAACGGTCTCGCCTTTCTGTGGGAATAAGAACAGGGAGGGTGGTTAGATTCCCACAGCTTCCACGAGACCCCGAAGAAACGCCCCGGCTGTGGGGAACATCTGCCTCTTACCCAGGGCCGGCTCCAGGCACCAGCTTACCAAGCAGATGCTTGGGGCGGCCACTTCGGAGAGGGGCGGCACGTCCAGCTGTTCGGCGGCAATTCGGTGGACGGTTCCTCACTCCTGCTCGGAGCGAAGGACCTCCCGCCGAATTGCCGCTGCAGATCGCGATTGCGTCTTTTTTGTTTGTTTGTTTGGCTGCTTGGGGCGGCCAAAACCCTGGAGCCGGCCCTGCTCTTACCTTGCCGATGATGCTGCCAACCTCCTGCGGAAACACAAAGAGAGAAGAGCAGCCCAGTTAGGAGGAGATTCCTGAGCACACAGGGGACCCGCCCGATCCACCCTAGGGAGTAGGCGTGCCCCAGAGCGGCAGCATGGCTTGTTCTGGAACTGCAGGTGGAGGGACACCCTGGACTCTCATTGCCATTGGCAGGCATTGCTGCAAGCAAACCCGAAGGTCGCTGGGACAGACGTTAGCACCAGGGCAAAATGCCCGTCTCTTGTTTTCAGCTGGTTCCCAGTGTGCGTTTGCTGACACTTTGGCTGCGGAGTATTTCGCTGCTGGGCTGATGCCCACCTGGGCTTTGTCCCAGGCCCTACAGCGTTTCTCAAATGCGGCCACCAGGGGCTTTCATGTGGCCACCACAGCCTCCTGGGCAGTGATGGCTTGCTGAGAAAAGTGATATTAACAAACATGCAAGTATCACTTTTCCCAGCTAGCTATTAAGTGTGCTATGAAAACTAAGTGATATTAACCAACATACAAATATCACTTTTCACAGTACTATTTTTACTATTAAGACTACCAAAAAAACAAATAAAAAACCCTACATAAATAAATGACAATGATTTGGACATGTAAGTGTGCATATTTATATGTTTTTCCTAAAGTTAATGAAGTATTTTAGGAAAAAGTATCAGCGGGGCCACCAGCAAGAGTTGGTTGTTGAACCAAAAAATGTGTTGTGAGAACTCCTACCCTAGCACAATGATCTCAATCGCATGCAGTTCTCTGGGCGAGTTGAGGGGCCCGTGCTACACCAGTCCCTAAGAGGATGTGTCCTGGGTGGAAGGGCAAAGGAAGGAAGGGTGGATTTTTGTGGTTCTCTCAGAAGATCCATACAAGCATCAGCAGGGGAACAGAAAACTCTCATGTGTTTTAAAAATGAATTGAAAACAGAAAATTCAAGACATGCTATTGAAAACATTAACTTTTTAAAAAAGGAATCTAAAAAAACAAGTTGACAGTGTCCCTTGAACTTAGATTTAAAAAAAAAACAAAAAAAACCCTAGCTGAATTTAACTATCTAGCTCTCTGTCCGTCTGCATCATTTAGGTAGGTAGATGGTGGTTGAAGCCCAGATTTTGGTGCACTTGTAATGGCTCCATGTTACACAGCCATGTGCAAAAATAGTAATTTCCCCTCTCAGAAGTTCCCAGCAAATCCTCGCTTCTTTCCCTGGGCAACTGCCTTGCCTTGAGTTTTGCTTTTTTCCAAAGCCTGATAAAATGAATCCTTTCTTGAACTGAAACTTGACGTTTCTACAATTTTGCTACAAAACATGATCTCGGACTGACATTCCGATGAATGTTTCATGGTTCTGCTCTAAAATGGACCTCTGCTGGAGCACAGACGGCCCAGGGTCAGGCTTTGATTGTTGTTAAATGGGATTAGTTTTGGGAAAGCAAAATGAAATGTGAGCCCTGCAAATTCAACACCAGCTGTCTGTCTGAGCCCAGTGCAGACCCCAATCGCCCCTGCTGCTCCTCTGGGCCAGCCCCAGGGATCCCAGCCTGAAGGAGCCCTTTGCCCCAGGGTAGAACTCCTAATGTTGCTTTCCCAGGAGAGCCCGGAGGGAATCCCAGCCAGAGGGGCACACTTACCTTCCCGTGCATGAGCATCCGGAGGGTGAGAGTAATGTTGAGCTCTGGCTCTTCCAGGCCGGTATCTGAGCCACTCATCCTGTCTGGCGACGCCATGGTATAGGAATGCATGAACCGGCTTCTGGGCAAACCAGCACCCAGGGTCTAGTAGGGACCCAAGCAGCTAAATCTGCAGAGAGAGGAACATCAATGGGTACAGCAAGCCCCTGCGTGGACCTTGGCCGCTCGCTTGCCCGCAGTACCGTCGTAACCCTGCTGTGCGGGAGGCTCACGGTCAGTATTGCAGCAAAGCCCAGGCTGGCTGGGCAGGCTGTGGCTTCACCCCAGCTCTCCCAGAGCACCCTGCAGAGCCATGAGATAGATGCATGGGCAGAGCATGCACGTAAATATGGCAGCTGGGTTGCCCTTAGCACTGAACCCGCCCACGACCCTGAGCGTTAGAGGCTGCGTGACTGAGCCAGGGCACTGGGCATTTGGCAAGATCTAGCCAGGATGGCAGAGGGGTTGAGGTGACTCCTCTGCTTGTCTGCCCAGCGCCTTCTCTCTGCAGTGTTCAGTGATTGCCCTGTTCAGACCCTTTCTGGGAAACTCAGCCCTTAAAGGCACAACCTCCTCCTCCAACCTTCCCCCTTAACCTTCTTTTAGGGATCCTTCTATGGGGATCCCCTCCTCCCTAAGAATTTCCCACACCCTCCCTTCGCTGAGTTGTCGCCCTGTCTCTGGACATCTGAGATCGCTCATGGCAGAGCCTGTCCTCACTCTCTGTGCACCTGTGCAAGGGGATGGCCCTGGGTAAGTGATTTATATTAATGACCAGGACTGGAATACTGAACAGAGCCTGCATCACAGCAGTGGAGTGGCCAACAGTTGCTACCATCCGGTGGCTGGCGTGTGCTGAGCTGGTGGCATTGGCCCCGATCCTAGGCAACAAACATCCAGCTTTCAAAAGCAACGGGTACAGCTGGCAATATGGGGCCCACTCAGCAGAGAGGCCAAGGGTACAGCTGGCAATATGGGGCCCACTCGGCAGAGAGGCCAAGGGTTCGATGGGCCACACCCACTCTACATGGCACTCTGTCTCCATCTTATGGTGGCTGAGCCACAGATAGAGGCTGAGGAGGCCTCAACAGTCGGAGCTAACTCAGGTGCGTCTTTTAGAGGCTCCTGCATTTCAAACCAGCTGGTCTCAGGTTTGATCCCTGCTGCTTGATGAGCCAGCGAGGAGCGTCATGTTACACATGGGGCCGAGCCTATGCTCTGACCCCAGACGGGTGCAAACAGCTGTGTAACAAACTGTGTTAGCTAATGTATATTAAAGAACAGTAGAGAGGCAGCTGTTGTATATTTATTTAGTTTTATAAGAAAATGTCAGAGGGACTTTTCCTGCTTTCTGCTGGTGGCTTGTTGACACGGCTTTTCAAACACTGCTAAAACAATTGTAAAGGCTGTAAAAATCAGAAAGTTGGTCTGCGCCGAATCTATGGCGGATTCTTGGGCTGTGTAGCTAACAGGGCAAAGCAACCCAGACAAACGTGTGATTTACGAGCCAGGTGCAGATCTCCCCGGTGAGACAGACTAGGGAAGATGGATACTGTCTGGCCAAAACTAGCCAGTAACTCCAATGGCCCAAGAAGCAAATAAGTAAGAATAAGACCGCTGTTGTAAGAAGCAATGGAACACAACGAAAAGCCACCTAGACTGTGTAAGGAGGAGGGTAGCAGTGGCTAAAGAAAGATCACTAAGGAGGTACCAATTAAGAGAGTTAGCAGGAGAAGTAAAAATGTATCCATTAAAAAGCTTGTGGGTTAGCATGTATGAAACGCTAGGCTAGGCTAGACTGTTTAGAGCTGAGGTTGTTTAATAATTTGCCCCTGGGTGATGTCATGAGACAAGGTATAAAGGATGTGCGTTCACCAAAGGGAGGTTGGAGCAACACAGGAGCCAAACCAGGGACTGGCATAGAGCGAAAGCTGACAGAAGCAGGCTCCTTGCGCCCCAGGATTGGGCATTAGGTTCCTGCTCTGTCTCCTTCACTTCAGCGTTATGCTTGATTAAGCCAGTGCGGCGATGTGCTGAAATGTTCTTATTAGAGCTTTCAATAAATTAAGCTGAGCAATTGGCCTGGACTGTGCGTTCCACCCACTGGGGTGGCCTTCTCAGGGGGCTGAGGAAGGGGCAGGGCAAGCATGTGGCCAAGGCCTGTCCTGAACCTGGTCTGCGGCTAGAGGACTTTGGTCTCCAGGCCTGGTAGTCCAGAGCCTTCCCCAGCACTACGCTCATTCAGTGATGTGGAAGAGACCAGATCCCCAGGGGTTAGCCGAGCAAAGGGGCTGGCATGAGTCCAGGGGGAGGCGGGCTGGTGAGCTGGGGAAGGCGGTGAGTTTGAGGGGGCTGCCCTGAGGAGACACTGCTGACTGAAGTTGTGCCAGTATCGCATTAGGGGAAATGAGTGGGAGTCCTGGGCGGCGCAGCTGGGAGTGTTTGGAACCTGGGTTTTAGTCCAGACTACGCAGAGGTGGAAGGCTTGGGCAGCTGCAAAGTTTGTTCTGAAATCTGGTTTGTATGCTGCCCCCTCGCTCTCTGCGCCCCCCCCCCCCATCTGTTTCCTCAGTGCTGTCCCCTGGTGCAGTCCTGGGGGCATAAAGGGACAGCAAAGGCAGCTGATCTGGGGATAGGGGATGTAGCCAGGAGCAGAGGAGTGGCACGGGCTGTTGCAGCCAAGTGTAAGTTAGAGCAGCCCTGAGACAATCAATTTAAAACCAGGAAATCTTCCTGCTGTTCTGACTTGCATGAGGGACTGGGCCAAGGATCTGGGACGGTGGCTTAAAGCCTTCTCTGCCTCTCCCCTTCCCTCCTGTGCTGAGTGGAGCGTGGCCGAAATGGACGATGGGGCCTGCATCGGTCAGGGAGATTGGGTTTGGGTCTCTTCCTAGATCTGCTTGGTTCTGTCTGCACTGGGGAACCAATGTACCAGAACCCTGGGCCCCAGAACACGCAGGGTCCTGGGTGGGAGTGTTGCCCCTTTTGCAGATAAGCAGGGACTGGCTCACGTTCTGCACAGCATAGCAGTAGCTATGACGGTGAAGGGAAGGACGGAAGGGGAATCCAGCCTCCTCTTCAAGGGCACAAGCTGATGGCCTGTTGCAGGGGTCTGGCAGGATTCCCCCTCCACCCCTACGGACAATCAGCGGGTGGATTAGCACATCGGGACTGCCAGGAGAGATGCTATCACTGAGGAGGAGAGACGGAGTATGGCATTCTGGTCACCTTCCTCTGAAGCATCAGCTATCAGCCTCTGGTGGAGTGAGGACACCAGACGGGATGGAGCATTGGATTGTCCAATCTACTGATACCTGTCGTCTCCTATTCGTATAGCTGGGACATTCATTCTGACTCCTCCAGCCGTATCCCCTACCCAGGCAGCAAACATTCCCAGGTGGATCCCTGCATCTTTCTCTGCATGTTGCTGCCCCCAGCCTTTGAGCACTGTCCATGCGCTGCACTGTGCTGGCGGTGGGAGGATGCTCCAGTCCAGGGGAGAGGGTTTGTGTGTGGGTGTGTCTGAGATGTAAGGGATCCGAGTGACATCACTTAGGTGAGGAAGGCGAGGGAGAATGGCGGGGCGAATGGCAATCCTCTGAATTATGGTTTGACTAAGCCCAAGGCCCCCAGCTACGTTATGGCTGGGTTCAGCTTCTCTTGTGGTGGGCAGAAGCCCTCTCCCAGCAGGGCTGTGGTTCACCACCATCAGAGTTATTCTTGCTTCACTGCAGGCTCTTTGCTCCCTCTGTGCCGGCTACAGTCCCTCTGTAACCCCTCTCTTAGCGTCCCGGGGCTTAGATCCCTATCGCCTCTGCTGTCCTGCTTTATTTCGGCCTTGTGAGCCTGCCTGGGAATCCGGCACCATGCCCTGGGAGCCATCCGGCTCGTCAGCACTGTCAGCAAGGTGACATACATGGTCCTAGCACTGATTTTGCCTTGACCCAGCAAACAGTGGGGCTGGCCTGTGAGGGTCCCCAAGAAAGCATCCGAGATAGTGGATGGCAAGAGAACACAGGCAGCTTTGGGGGAGCGGTGACTGAGGCTCTGCATGGCCAGAGGGCAGTGGGGACACCAAACGAACAGGCTGATCAGCTCAGAGGTTTGCTAATAAAGGGGCTAAAGAGAGAGCATGGAAACAAGGAGCACTATTAATGCCAGCGTTGGAATCGTGAGTCACCTGCAAGGGAGCTTACTGGCTGCTGCTAAAGCTTTCACCAAACCTATCGGGCCAGCTCTTGCCCACACTGTGCAGTCGTGAAAAGTCTGAAACGCCAAGGAACAATCGCAGCTCCGCTGCGTGGGGAGGCCTCCTGGCCCATCCTCCATGCTAAGGAGAGACGCTGCTCGGAGGGGCATTATGGGAGCTGGTGTGCAAGGGAGCGGGTGTGACGCTGGCCATAAAGGAGGATCTGCTAGCCCCAAATCCTGTGTGTGTGAAACACCTGTACACGCACATGTGCTCCTTGCCCTGCTGTTGGCTTAAGGAGCAGAATTCCATCCCCTTGCTCCCAGTGTGCAAAGCCTGTTTTATGCAGGGTCTGTTGGAGGGCAGCAGGATTTAACACCATAAGAGCTGCAATGTTTGGGTGATTGTGGCACACGCTGTGTATCTCTTATGGTTTTGTGTTCTATACTCTGTAGCTGTAATGTCTGAGGAGCCTGCCTGCTTGCCAGTGCCACTTTGGAAGGCAGAGTTGATGCTGTACGTTACAGAGAAGACCTCCCCACCCTTCCTCTCCTACACTCCTGGAGACTTTACTTTATAGCTCAGTGGTTTGAGCATTGGCCTGCTAAACCCAGGATTGTGAGCTCAATCCTTGAGGGGGCCATTTAGGGATCTGGGGCAAAAAATCTGTCTGGGGATTGGTCTTGCTTTGAGCAGGGGGTTGGACTAGATGACCTCCCAAGGTCCCTTCCAGCCCTGATATTCTATGAGGCTGCTCTACCTTACGCTGGCTAATCTAGGAGCTACACAGCCACTTTTCCCTACCCCCTCTTATCTGGGCCAACACCAGTGCAGCACAGAATAGGGAGCACTGTGCCGGGCAGTGAATGACTACACAGCATGACAGACCATGCAGCGTGGGTGGACTGCAGCGTGTCTAAAAGATGCCTTACGAAATGAGCATATTAGATAAAGCTCTGGGTTGATCCCTTCTGTATCCGTGACCAACCAGTGAAACACCCAAAATAAAGACCGCCATTGCGCAATCCAAGCCAGCGCTAACAGGACATGATAGGGGTGTCTGGTTACTCCCAAGCAGACCTCAGGCAAAGCTGGATGTGTTCAGTAAAACTGCTAGCTCTGTACCTTCCCCATCCGCCCGAGTGTATTAATGACAGGCTCCCGGAGGCTGGGACACAACAGCTGACAGTTGTTTTTGTGTCACCAATGCTCAAGTGCCAGTGTGTCCCTGGACACACATTGATTTCCTACAGACTGCACCTTGCACCCTGTGTGTCTGAGCACAGCGGCTGTTGTTTAATAACTTTAGTGTGTGCAGGGCTGTATCCTGCCAGGACATTTTTCCATCCCATGCTGCCAGCCCAGCTCCAGGGTCAGGGATTGCCAATCAGACAGCTGCTGCACACCCAGGACCTGGAAGAGCATATGGGTGGGCGTTCCCCACAACAAAATACTCCGTTTACTCCCAGTTAAAGCAAGTGTCTCCACCACAACCACAAATCCAGAGAATTGCCAGCTAAGACATCCACCAGTCACATGCCCTCTAGCCATAGGCACCATAATAGCACGGGCCTTGATTTCCAGAAGTGCTGAACGTCAAACCCTCCCCCTGATGGAACCTGGAGCAGTTCCGTACTTCTGACTATTGGGCCCAAGTGACCCAATCAAGCACACGCTAGCTCACTTCCACTCTCAGACTGGCATCATATCAGCAAGTGTAACCCGCCTGCTTTACACTGCAGCATTTGACTTTGGCCTAAGGCACAGGAGAGGAGCCATGGGGAGATGATGCGGATTGCAGCTGGCATACTCTGTATCTGCCCATCTGAGCAGGGCAACTCAGCACCAGGGGCCTAGAAACACCCTGAAGTAGAGCGTGGTCATTACCAAACATGCTTAGTAGCTGTTTCTGAAGCTGTAGCGGAAGTTTTCATTGTGGGCAAGCCACCTGACTGGCCACACCCAGTCACTTCTGAGAGCTCAGCCAATCAGAGCACAGTGGGGGATGGGGGAAAGATATAAATAAGGAGTTAAAGCAGGGGTGGGCAAACTTTTGGGCTCAAGGGCCACAGCTGGGTATGGAAATTGTATGGTGGGCCATGAATGCTCATGGAATTGGGGGTTGGGGTGTGGAAGGGGGTGAGGGCTCTGGCTAGGGGTGTGGGCTCTGGGGTAGGGCCAAAAATGAGGAGTTCAGGCTGCAGGGGTGGATGAGGGCTCTGGTAGGGGGTGCAGGTTCTGGGGTGGGTCTGGGGATGAGGGGTTGGGGGTGCAGAGGGTGCTCCGGGCTAGGACCGAGGGATTCGGAGGGCAGGAGAGGGATCAGGGCTGGGGCAGGGGGTTGGGGTGCAGGCTCTGGGCAGCGCTTACCTCAAGCAGCTCCCGGCAGCAACGGCAATATCCCACCTCTGGTTCCTAAGCGGAGGCATGGCCAGGCGGCTCTGCGCGCTGCCCCGTCCGTACCCCCCCCCCAGTTCCCATTGGTCGCAGTTCCTGGCCAATGGGAGCTGTGGAGCTGGTGCTTGGGGCCGGGGCAGCGCGTGGAGCCCCCTGGCTGCCCCTACATGAAGGAGCCGGAGGGGGGACATGCCACTGCTTCCGGGAGCTGTGCAGTACCACAGCACGTGCAGAGCAGGGCAAGCCCCCAAGCCTGCTCCCTGGCTGGAGTGCTGGAGCAGGGCAAGCCCTGGACCCTGCTCCCTGGCGGGAGCTCGAGGGCCAGATTAAAATGTCTTAAAGGCCGGATGTGGTCCCTGGGCTGTAGTTTGCCCATCCCTGAGTTAAAGGCAACCCTGATGAGGAGGTGCTTGTTGGCAGGTTCTAGTCCTTGTAACATGTTGAATACAGGTGAGTGCTATTCTGGCTTCTCCTACTAGGGAAGCTCTCCATTAAGATAAGGTTTGATCCATGAGGCAGTGTTTTATGGACCTGGAGGGAGAGCTATGAGGAAGCATCTCTCACCTAGAGAGGCTACATTGTCTGTGGAACTTCATGTAGCTATCAGCTAACTGTTCGAAGCAGGGATTCTGTCTCTGTTCAACAGATAATGGGGCAGATCTGAGGGAGTGGTGAGTTTCTACATTCTTACCTCGCCTGGCGGGGCTTATGGGGTGCAGATAGTGTGAGTGCCTTATGGAGATCCAGGGACTGGCTATTTTATATGCGGATCCCAATCCATGTACCACTTTGGATACCGATGACAGGTTTCTGATTCACCAGCAAGTAAGGAGCAGTCAGCTATTAGCACGTGAGCTGGACCGGGGCTCGCTGTGGAGATCCCCAGATTGTCTGTTTGCTGGCATGGTTCTGAAGTGTTTGAAAGGGCTGAGATGCTGCTATTCTCCCCGGGCTTGGACGAGTCCAGCTGACACACACACTACATAGTATAGTCACTCTGTAAAGACTGAGAACTCATCTCCTAGAGCCGCTCGGGGGGAATGGGTTTGTGTGTGTGTGTACTGACATAGAGAAGTGTAGCTGTTATGAGTATATGTAATAGCATCAAAGTGTATGAGAGACACCATCAGATTTACTGCCTAACAACTTGAATTTAAAAGTGATTCTTAGTATTGGGCTATAACTTACAATGTTGTCTCGTTTCAGTGTGCATGGAATGTTTGTTTACTAAGAAAGTGTAGCCTGTTGTCCCAGGATATCAGAGAGGCGAGGTGGGTGAGGTAATGTCTTTTATTGGACCAGCTGCTGTTGGTGAGAGAGACACACTTTTGAGCTTACACAGAGCTCTGTGCAGATACAGCACACAGAACTCTGGCATGAAGAAGAGCTCTGAGTAGCTCAAAACATCTCTTTCATTAACAGAAATGGGTCCAATAAAAGAGATTCCCTCACCCCCCCCCCCTTGTCTCTCTAATGCCTGGTCTACACTGCATACTTACTACGGTGCTCAGGAGAGTGACAAATCCACACCCCTGGGCAACGCATTTATACCCACCTTAACCCCCGTATCGGCAGGAGAGCTTCTCCCACCGCCACAGCTACTCCGTCTTGCAGAGGTGGAGTTATTAAGCTGACGGAAGAGCTCTCTCCCGTCGGCTTAAAGCCTCTTTGCCAGGCACTGCTCTACATTTGTAGTGTAGGCCTGTAAGAAACTGCACGGCCGGCCGTCCCTCTGAAGTTGACTGGGAACTATTCATACCTACCGGGCAGGGTTTACAATAGTCCTGAGGTTTAACTGAGTCACATTGTGTGAAATGACAGCACTCTGGTCTGTGCACCCACAGAGAGGGAAGCTGAGGTGCGGGAAGGGGACTGTAATAGTTAAGGATAATATTGCCTCATCAGCTCCATTCTGCAAACAAACCCAATGCACACGCCACTACCTCTAACTCCCGTCCAGCCCCATGTCCCAGCGAGATGAATATGTATCCAGCTGGGCAAGCAGGTACAGCCTGTCATATGCTCTGGGTTGCTAGATGTGCATGCGCAGGGACGAGGCTGGTGTGCAGGAGTGCGATGGAGAGCAATCCAGATGGGACTGGAGTCTCGGCCAAAGGTTCTGGTGGATATGGGCTGAGTCTGGAGCTGGCAGATTTTTTGGAAGCAGGGTCTGTTGCAGCTGAAGGGCCTGAGTGCAGATTTACTTTAGATGCTGTGAGCTGCCACACAGCTCCTTGTGCCAGCTCCCTAAAGAGTACCGCCAGTGTGGGACGCTCCTCCACCAGTGCACAGCTGGCTGTGCCAGTTCTCCGTTTCTTCTGCAACAGTCTTGGCACAAGCCATGCACAGAGCAGAGGCAAGGGGCAGGCCAGAAGAGGAAAGGGTAGTAAAGGTTAGACCCGCACTCAGCCATCCTATGCCCTGCAAAGCCCCATTGATCCAGAGGCACAACCCTGAGGGCTGCCCTAGCTCATACCTGGGTCCCCATTAAATCCCTGAATAGGGGGAGGCACAATCTTCCTTTTAGCCTCTGCACTGGTACCTTCACTAGAACCTGGGTAACTCTGCCCCATGTCCTATCAGCCCACCCCTAACCCTCGCCCTCCCTGTGCTCGGCCATCTCTACTCTTTGGAGCAGCAAGGTAATGAACACGACAAGGATTGGCCTTTCCCAAGGGCTCAACGACCAGCTAACACACTCGGGCCCAGGCGTTGCCTGGCACGCCCACAGTACATCATATTTTTTATCTCTGGGACGTTGCCATCTGTGTGAAGGTGCCTAGTTCTGGCCCTCCCTTGATGATCATGCCTCACCCTTATACAGCTCTTTCCATCAGTAGATCGCCAAGCGCTTAACCAGGGGGGTCAGTATCATTATCCCCATTTTACAGATAGAGAAATTGAGGCACAGGGCAGAAAAGTGACCAGGGTCGCCCAGCAGGCCAGTGGAAGAGCCACTGATTTATTTGTCCTTATTTACTTGGTTGTTAACTAGTCCAGCTATGCAAGATGCATCCCAGAGGCAGTGGTGTGCGGTGCAGCCCAGTGCTCTGGGTACGTGCTGGGGGAATGCCATGCTGGGGCGCTCCCCAGCGGTCTGCAGGTGTTACGCCCCCTGGGTGAGGAGCGTCGGGTGGCACCCACCTACATTTCTGGCATACTCACCAGCTGTGCTGATGTCAATGGCATGTTACTGGATGAGGGCAGCACAGTGGCAGAGGCAGGGGTGGTTAAAAACTAAACAGGGCTGGATCCACCAAAACTGTGCGCTTCCCAGAACACATCAATTCCCCCTCCCACATTCCCCTTCTCCTCAGCCGCATGCTCCCAGGGCTCTGAGCTCTTGCTCCCTGTCCCTGTTCAAATGGATTCTTCCTTCTGTCCATCCTCAGGCTCTTTGATCTTCCCCTTCCACCTCTCCCTGAACAGGCCCTGGGTTTCTCGCTGTTCTGGGCTCTCCCAGACTGCCAGGCCTAGATACTTAGGGCCTGGCCCTAATCCAGCTCCCTGTGTCCAGTGAATGCTGCAACCGTGCCTAGGTTTCTGTTAGCACCAGCTCCCTCCCACACCCCTTGCATTCAGGCTGATGGCAAAGTTGCTGCCTGATAAATGTTGCAAGATCAACATGGGGCTTTGCGCCTTATATTTGGGAAATGTTGTTTGTCATTTAAAGAGTTCAATGTTAAAAGTGCCCAGACAGTAAGGTGATGGGTGCTATTGAAATGCCTATAATAAAAACAGCTGAGCAACACACAGCCCTGGCCTTGTTAAAGGAAGCCAGCTAATCTTGCCTTTTCCTTGGTGAGATGTTTGCATATCCAGGATCAGATGGACTGTACTGGCCGGGGCTTCCCAAATGTGACCTGAGGCTGTGTTTGCAGCCAGCCAGCCTTGGACCCAAGTTCTGTGCTGCCCATCCAAGTGAGAAGTTAGTCCGGAACTATTACGACAACTGGGCGCATGTATACGGTGAACTGTTCCTGTTGATCATTGGGCCAGAAGCATCTGGTGCTAGATTGTAGGTGGAGTTTGGGAGTATGGGCATGTTTTGCGACTGGTGGGGTGTGGGATTCTGGGCAAGGTTCTGGCTTGTGGGTGGGGTTTGGAATTGTAGGGGTGGCTTGTAATAGTGAGGTTTGGGTGTGTGGATGGGGCTGAGAGTGTGGGCGTGTATTGGGTTTTAGCTTGTGGGCAAGATTGAGGTTCATGACTATATCTTGGTTTTATGGATGAGGCTTGGACTTGTGAGTGGGGCACGTTAGAGCACCGCCCACTTTTTCTCCCATGCTGCCCACTGATTGTGGGTCAGAGGGGCCCTAGTGTCTGGCTTGCTATATTTTGCTTTGCCTTTGTATATGACAGATCTGTCCTTGTAGCCAGCTCGCCCTCCTGTTCTGGTCTCCTTTCTGGGGAGACTGATTCTCCAAGAGGCCAGCTTTTCTTCAAGGGCCCATCCCTGGGCTTCCGTGTGCATTTGTTTGTCCCCCGCACCCACATGTGAGCCCGCATTGCCCTCTGTGCAACCTTTACCGAGCCCCCCACCCCTTCCCCGGCGCTCGGCACCACCGTTGCCAATAATCTGTGATGTCCTCGCCAAGTTTCAGGGGAAGCATCCATGGAATGCAAACCCCCACGCGAGCCGGGGTGCTCGATCCAGCCCTCACCTGGGTCCCGCTGCTCTGAACCACCCTGACACGGTTGTACTCGGGGGAGGGGCAGAGGGGGAGGGGCCTTTAGGTGGCTTAATATCCAGGGTCAAAATACTTAAGCCCCTGGATTCCCTTCTGTGAATCCTAAAGAAAACCAGGCACAAAATGCTAGTTTACCCAGCAAGAAGGCAACAGCTGTGTAAACGCAGACATGGTCAAGCCGCTCCTCTGATCTCGACCAGTTGTCCCAGGCAGCAACTATCCCATCAAAGGGTCTCGGGGGGTGGGGGGGCTTATTTGGACTCCAACTCAGGAGATGGCGTGCCAGGCTTGGTTGAAGAGGATGATAACGCAGGCTGGGAGAGGGGACAGGTCTCTTGCATGCAGCAGTGATTGTGTGGGGTGCTAAGGGGGTGTCTCCTTCAGCTCCCTTCCTGGGCAGCACTCCAGGGGCTGGATTCTCAGTGGAGCTGCACCAACTTTGATGGGGCGAAGCTGATGTATAGCAACCGAGAGCCAAGCCCCACAATGCAATCCTGCCAGGGCCTAGCAGTTCTGAACAGCTCCCCCATTACAGAGCCCCGGGCAGTCCAGGGTTGGTTGGTGTGGCTGCTGAAGAGGGTGAGGTCATCTTGCTTTCCTCAATTGTGTCTACAGCCATTCCACCCCCCTAGAGCCAACCAGGTCAGTGGGCGGCTAGGAGACCTCAGACCTGCAGGAAGTGTATGTGTGAGGGGAGGGGGGAGCAGCTGCATGTGCCACAGTTCAGTGCCAGCAGTGCCCAGGAAGGCAATGAATGCCAGCGTAAGCGCACACTCCAGCAGGCATTGCTGAGCGGGCGTGGCAGTGCTGCAGGCATGGGCTGGCTGCTGAGTTCCCCTGTGGACGGGCACTGACCATGCACTCACGGGCTAGTGTTCGTAAAGGAACGCGGGTTTTCCATGGTCCAGGAGATGTCTATGGGGCTGAAATAACGTGATAGGGGTCTGCTGGGCCATGTAAGGGGTGGGAAAATGCAGCCACAAGATAAACACTGCTGCAGTCAGACCAAATGGAGATCAGCAATGGCAGCCCCTGCAGAAGCCAGCAGCACATGGGGCTGCCCTGGCCACACCCCTTCCTGCCTCCCCCTCCCAACTTGCAATAGCCCAGGACAGCCCTGGCCAGATGCCCCCCGTCTCTCCCAGATATGGGAGCTAATTCCTAGCTTTGCAGCTGGGCAGGTGCCCCCCAGGGTGCAACTTTGCATGCACTCTTCTCAGAAGCCCACCAGGAAACCAGTGGTGGATACACCGTCTGATCCCAAGGGGTGGTCCCTGCTGGGGGACCCCCACCCCTCTCATGGCACCTGTCCATAGGCTCTATGGGAGTTCTTGCCTCTCTGCAGAGCAGATGATCTGGGTAACCCCCTGCATGTAAGTGACAGTCACCCTCCTCCAGCCTCTAGCCCCAGTTACCCCTCGAGACCTCGGTTGGTAGTTGGGCCCCGCTCTGAGCTCCCCTTACGCAGGGGTTGATCCAGAGTCAGGCCAGCGAAATCAACGGTGTTAGCGCTGGAGACCCATTACTCTGAATCTTAGCAAGGTGGGTTCTGCCCGCTCGGGCTGGGGATGGGAGGCGGAGCCCTTCCGTGGCTGGGGCCTTGTCTTAGCAGAGGATTTGGGGGGCACGTGGGTTCCTCTGGAAGTCAGCGGAGTGACATCAGAGTGCATCTGGTGCACAACCACAGAAGGGGTCTGCTAAGACCCCTCCTGGTGCAGATCAGAGGCCCCCCTACAGAGATGATCCCTCCCTCCCTCCTCGCTTGATCTGCTTCAGGTCGACTAAAGTAAGTTGGCGTCCAGCTCTTGGTTTTGTCCGCAGCAGTGGGTTTTGCAGAGGCATTCCTGCCTCCTAGCTGGGAGGGGAGAGGTAGTCCCCCTGTTCTGGTGGGTGCCCGGCTCCCCAGGGATGGGGAAGCAGTGTTTGCCGCTGCAGATAGTGGGCATGACTGGCACCCTGGGACGGGAGCAGATGGCATGAGAGAGTAGGTCATGGGATGAAAAGGATCAGCAGCCCACGCCTCTTGTTGCTGCCTGATCCATTGGCAGGGCAGCGCTCTGTGCCTGGCCCGTGGAGCTCGGAGCCCTGATCAAAGTGCCCAGCTTACTGTCAGCAGGACAGCCAGGGGCCAGCAGCTTCCCTTGGGGCTTATATGATCCAGCTGGAGAGAGAGACAGACCTCTGCTCGCATACCCCAAAGCCCTGGGGAGCTGGCTCTGCTGCGGAGGGACGGGAACAGAGTGGATCTGCTAATGGTGTGACAAGCCTCTAAGGCAGTTCCAACTCCCTACAGCTCTCAGGCCGGGGAGCCCCTCAGCTCCCCCAGTGAGCAGGATTTGGGGGTCTGCTGGCAGCAGCAGATGGCTAGACCTGAAGCAGGAGGGGTGGGCTGGACACAGGGTTCCGAGCCTACTGCACCCAGGAGCATTGGGAAGTGTTTTATTTTTAACATCCTTCCTGCCACCTCCTGATCCTGAGCTCTGGGGCGTTTCTAGGGCAGGGGCTGTGGTCTCTGTAGAGAGCTGTGTCAGCTCCAGGCCTGCCAAGACAGTAGGTTTGGGTCCCCCACAGACGTGGCATATTGACCAAGATGACTGGGTCGAGTGACAGGACGATTGGCTGCCCAGGAGAAGAGCATCTCTGGCCGTATCTCCCTGCTCCTGTGGCAAGGAAGAAGGGGTGGACGGAGGGGTCAAGTGACTGGATTTGCTACTGAGGTGCTGTGCAGCTAAGGACAAGGCTCCGTGCCTCAGTTTCCCCATCTGTAATACAAGTGTTATGGAAAGAATGGATGGCCCAATGGTTAGGTGCTAGCCTGTGACTAAGGAAACCTGGGTTCAATGCCCTGCTCAGTGTGACCTTGGGCAAGTCACATAGCCGCTCAGTGCCTCAGTTTCCCCATCTGTGAAATGGGGGTGATAGTACTTCCCTGCCCTGCTGAGGATGAATATGTTAGAGGCTGTTAGGTGCTCCTGTGCTATGGTAACAGGAGCCAGAGGAGCACCGTAGACAGTGCTGCTCCCCTCACTCAGGGCTTGTCTTCATGTACAGTGCCACAGCTGCAAGATGCTTTGGGAGAGCTTCTCCCGTTGGTGTAATTAATCCACGTCCCCAAGAGGCAGTAGCTATGCCGGCAGGAGAGGTTGCTCCCGGGGTAATGTTGGTATAACTGTGTCGCTCGGGGGCATGGATTTTTCAAACCCCTCAGCGACACAGTTAGACCCATGTAGGTCTGTAGTGTAGACCTGAGGGGAGTTAACTTCGTGAGCGTTTGCAAAGTGCCCTGAGCTCGAGGGTGAACGCAGCGTGACTATTCCTGCCATGTGGGTCAGCTGTTGGGACCTTATTGCATGGAAGCCATGGTGCTTGGGGTTCTGTGTCTGAAATATGGCCCTTGTCTTTTCCATAAGAGCAGCTCGATTGGGGGCAGGAAGGGAGCATGCCCCTCTTGGCTTCTTTATGGCACAAGCAGGACTGAGAGGTTTTACGTTCCCCCACCCCCATCTTGTTCAGCTTGTTTTCTATGCTTGACTATCCGCTCACATCTGCCTTTGTTTGCTGTTTGTCTTTGCTCCTGCGTACCGAACGGCAATGACTAATCTACACTGTGGAGAAAGGAAGCCTTTGTGAGAGATCTAGCCCTCTCCCGCCTCCACCCCCCCCCCCCCCCCTTCACTAAAGGGTTAGGACCTGGGCGGCACTGTAGCAAAACAGGGGTGACCTGGCTTGACGGTCCCGGTATCTCTAAAATATCCTTTGACTCCCCCCAACTCTGTCCTGCCCTTCCCAGCACACCACAGAGCCGCTACAAAGGCACCAGCCTAGTTTGCTAAGGATTGCTTGCAGGTTGCCTGCCAGGGGCCATTAGATCCAGTGGGAGTCAGCTGAGCCCAGCACATTCTTCCCGTTAGGAGGAGGAGCCCAGAGGCGAGCTGGAGAAGCAGCTTGCTGTGTGCGCGCCGCTTAGTGTGCGCTACTGTGCTAGGCATGCACTGGACCTTGTGGCATTCTGTCGTTTGATTGGATGTCTGTTCTGCCTCTCTTGAGTCAACCCCTCCCCTTCCACCTAGGGCCCTGGCAGCCCAGGCAGGACCAGGTGTAATGACCCGCCGCTCCAAGCGCATCAGTCTGGGGTAGCAGGGATGACAATGAGCCGCCTTTCCCTGCAAAGTGCTTTACAATCCTCATGGCTTCCCCAGGGATAGGTCACTATTGTCCCCACATTAGATGGGGAAACTGAGGCACTGATAGACAACATTGCAGGCCCAAGGCAAAAGTGGCAGAGCCAAAATTAGAACTCGGGAGCTACTGGCCCCCTGTCCTATGCTCAGATCACTAGATCATTGGGTTTTAATCCTTACGTTTTGTGCACCCCTAAACTGAACTGGGATAATTGGTGTCCTAATAACCAGCATAGAGAAATCAGGCCAGTCACTGGCCATCTGGGTACAGGGGCTTTCTGTGTGTGCATTTTGTCCTGAGGATCTGAGTTCTAATCTCACAGTTGCCACCAGGAAGTGCCGATTGGGGAAGCCCTTGATGGCTATGCAGTGTATACAGAACACCAAGTCTTTGTGCCCCTAACCCTCTCTGAGCCCCAACGTTCTCCAGCACACAAAGGGTAAAACAGAGCTCCCCAGCTGCAGTGAAAGTTTGTGCGTGTGGGTAGCTTCCTCTTTAGCCCTCCCCATCCCGCCCCCAGCTTTCACAGGAAGGAGGGTGCTCTCGTCCAGGGGCCGAGAACAATTCCCCATGTGTTCCTAGCCTGGTGAGGAGGGCGGGGGGGGGGGGGGGGGCGTCATTCGCAGGATCACTTTACAGATGCTCTGAAGGCTGGTCCCTGCTTCCCTTCTGACATGAATGAGGCAGGCTGGAGGATGTGAGGCTTTCAAAGGACAAATGGGCAAATGATTGTGGCCAGAGGGGAATTAGAAACCCTTGGGCAGCTCAGGGCTGAGAGAGTCTGCTGGGGAGGAGAGTCCTTTGGTGAGGTGGGGAGGGGGTCTTGGGAGTGTCCCCCACACCTGGAAAGGGGATGGGGAGGAATGTTCCAATGGTGCTGGGAGAGGGGAATGGCCATGGAGCATCCCATTGGAGCTGATGGGGAGTCTCCTGGGAAGATGTCACGTGGTGGGAGGTGTCCCTTGGAAAGTTCTGTCTTGAGGTTAAGCGGTAGGGGGTTCTCTGCAGGATCTGGATTCTAGCTGTGTGGGGGGAAAGGTCTGGTCCTGGAAGACTCATGTAGAGCAGAAATGGGGGGGGGGGTGAAACCTGCCAGAGATTTCCCCAGTTTGTCATGTCCATTGCAGGGAAATGTTGAAGTCACGGCTTGGGATGCACCCGTCTCATGCAAAGCTTAGCTGATGGCAGTGATGCTCTAAATCCACCATCTCTGGGACCCATCCCCTTACACACCCCTTTGGCTGATAATATTAGAGTGGGGCGGTAGCACCGCTCTAATTAAGGTTAAGACTCGCTTACTGTTTACCAGCTGATTTTTTTCTAAGTGCCCTAAAATCCTCATGCTGACTCAGATTGTCTTGAAAATCGATGTGTCTCATGGAGATGTGGGGTAGGGTCGGTGATCCAAATTTGAGGGCCTTTGAGCTTTGGGTTCCCACGATACAGCTCCCACCCAAAGAATGTGGCATCAACCTTTGGTGGTCCTTATTAACCCTTCTCGCGCACAGCTGGGCAAACCACTCTAAGCAGGCTGATCTAGTGGTGGCTCATCTTGCTCAACAGGAAACCTCACCTGGGAAGTGGAGGGGCTAAACTGCCTCTACACCCCTCCCTTTGTGCCAGCCAAATGGACACATGGGCCACGTTCACCTCATTGACTTCCCTGGAGATGCACCATAATATGGCTTTGTGGATCATCCAGAGGGAGTTTTACATAGGTGGGATTTTGGGGGGGCCCAACTGTGGGTATGAGTGCCCTGCCAGACATGACACCTCCCTTGTGGGCTCAGGCAGCCTGGCACAGTGCCCAGTGCTATGCACATTATTATTATTTTTATGTCATGTGAGTAGTGCTCGGGTCTGTGTGAGCAAGGTGCCCAGCAATGCCTGCAGCGAATGGCATTTGGGTGGCTAATGGGAACAAAGGACGGAGCGGGGTTGGAAGAATGAAAGCAATCTGCAGCTGTGGAGCGGCAGGTGGCACGTGCAGGCTCCCCCACAGGAGGCCAGGGTTGGGTCACCAGTGGAATGAATTGGACGGCCTCATCGCTGATTCCCCTGGATCTCTGTCCTCATTGATTCAGCACAGTGGTGATCCCAGCTCAGGGGCACCAGGGGGGTGGCAGGAAATAGGAATGAGGGGCACTGGCAGAGCTGTGCGGGGGCTCAGGCCCAGAGGAACAGGAGATGCAGTGAGGTCAGATTTAGGGCCACTGGATGGTGAGGCCAAGACAGGACTGAGAGGCACCAGCTGAGCTGGGTAGGGGGGACCCAGAGCTGGAATGAAACTGCAGGGCCGGGCCTGTGGCCCGCTAGCAGGAGTTGGGTGCAGGTCTCAGCAGCGGAGCAGAGCATGGGCCCCACTGAGCTGGAGCAAGGTGCTGGGAAAGGAGTAGCAGGGGTAGTGGGTTAGGACCAAGGAGCATTGGCAGAGCTGTGTGAGTGGGAAGCTTTTCGAATGCCTGGAGTGCTGTGTCCGGCTGCAGCCTGCGCTGCCAGCCCCTTCCTTGCTTGGACACTAAAATAATCCTCTCGGTGAGCCCTGTGCAGCCCCTGGCGATGGGAACAAATCTGTGCTGAGAGACAAAGGTCCTCTGGAGACCCTGTTGCTTCCTGGCATGTGAGTCTGCAAGTGCCCCCGGGTGCTGGGTACCTGCCACTTGGACCAGGGACTGGCCCTCTGGCACCTTATATGCTCCCTGACCTCTGGAACTTCTCGGCTCCAACTAAGACAGGGCGGGGAGGTAACTTGGAGGCGTCATCAGACCCTTCTGACTGGTTTCGGGGAACAGCTCCCTTCTCCCAGCCCCCAGAGGCGGCTTTGGAGCTTCTTGCCAGGGAAACACATGGCTCCGAGAGGAGGAAAACTTTAGCTCTTTCTCCTCTCGAATCCCCGCGTCACTGAGCAGCCTGGGACAGGGCTGGAACATTGTGTCCCGCTCAGCGAGCCATGGGGCATGCAAAGCAAAGTCGCCTCATGTTCACCTCACAGAGCAGATGTTGGGGCTCGCATATCCTCCCCTCACCCCCCGTTCCATTGCCCAGTCACTATTTCACCCACACCCCAGGCAGACTATATAGCTCCCTCGCTATCTCAATCAGTAACACCGTGCACCCTGCCTCTGCTGCGGTGCCACCGCCGGGGCTCCCTCTCTGCCTTGCCGGCACCCCCAGAGTTACAGATCTCCCCCATTCGCTTACCTTTTCTGTCTGTCCCCAGGCTGGCTGCACCTCTTAGTCCCACATTGTCACCCGGAGAGGCGCTGGTAACAACTGGGAGTGACATCAGCCAAGAACAATGAAATGCTTGACAGGCGAGGCACAGGCCAAAGGCTCGGGAATATTCCCCCCCGCCCATCCCGCCCAGCCTCTATCCCTCCCTCTAGGATCCAATTACAGCGGATAAAGGAGACACTAAAAGGAACAATGCATACTGGGTAAGGCCATCTGCCAAGGACAGGGACATTCCATCCCCCACCCCCACCAGCCCCCCTCCGCTGGCATATGCTCGCCCTTTGTAATTGCATTCTTTCCTGGTAACTGAGCGGCCAGTGCGGCCGGCCCAGCGTCAAGGACACCGCCAGCGGGCCAGGCACGGGGTCCCTGGCACAGGGCGGGCTCTTCCCTTTCCATCGCTCTCTCCCCTCCTCACTGCCTGTCACAGAGCAGGTGACTAGTGTGCCACCCAACCATCAACCCTTGGGTGCTTGCTGTTGCTAACCCAGGTGGAGGGGAATTCTAGGGATGAGGGCCTTGGGTAGGTGAGGGGCTGGATTGCATCCTGCATTGCACAGGCCTAGGGGGCGCTGTATCTCTGTTCTGGAGGTTCCATGCAGGCTGCTACTGCACAGGTCTGGCGTGTGTGACGGGGCCCAGTGGCCGTTCACCAGGCTGTGATGGATAGGTCGCCAAGGGATGGAGTGGATCCCATGGTCTATAGAATCAAAGCAGCATCGTGGGGCTTGGAGGGAGAGGTCCTACAGGCGTGCTTGGCAATTCTCTGGCCACCCATAGCTCGCAAAGGAAGAGGGCTTTGATGCCCAGGCGCAGCTCAAATCCTGGAGCTTCCCCCTTTACACTAGACACCCGGTGACAATAGGAAATGGCATTGCTGTAGCTCTTGAAGGCTTGCAATGCAGACTGGAAAGGGCCCCAAGATGTCATGAGTCTGTCATGAGATGTGACCCACCGCTGTAACCATGTGGCTCTGCAGCCCCCCAGGTCCAGATCCACAAAGGTATTTAGGCTCCTAACTTTCACTGCCACAAAGGGAGTTAGGAGCCTGAATACCAGCCCTTCAGATCCTGGCTGTCAGTGCTGTCATGTGGCATGACCACTTAGTGGCTGGTGCAGACACGTCTCCCCGAGAGCTGATCCTGTCGTGCCTTCCAGACAGCAGCTGCTCCCAGGCTGCCGCTGAACGTTTCTGGTTTCCTGGCTGTCGCATTAGCTTTCTGGCAATACTCATCTTCGCAAAATAGGCCCTATTTCTTCCACTAATCCACTCGCTGGTGCAGCAGGGCTAGGGATCGGGCAGGGCTTGTACGAGTTCCTGCATGGTTCGGTTGGGGGTTTTCAGCCTGTCCAGGTGTTGCCTTTCCAATGTGTATAGATGCCATGGTGGGATGGTCCTGCATATGTGCTCCCCACCTGCTGGGGTCATGGCAGGCAGCGTGTCCTTGGATGCAGTCCTCATAAAATGGGCACTTCTTGCAGAGAGGTGGCAGTCATGGCTTTGGTTGAGTTTTCCTTGTGAAGGGCCAGGCTAGGGGTAATGTTCCAGTGGCCCAGTATTTCCCAGATTTGTAGGCGCTGCTATTGGCTCTTGCTTTTGCATTTTAATGTGGCTCTCTGCCATGTTTCGTTTCAACGCGCTTGTATTTCAGCCTCTGCCGGGGATGGTGGTTGGGCCCTACCCAGGTACATATCCTCACCATTTGGTCTCCCCAGCCTGAGGCAGAACAATGATGTAATGAGGCTCAGATGAGCCCTGGCTGGGATGGAGACAGCACAGGGGCTGTGAAGATGGGCTCTCACTCCCCGCATTATAGCAGAGGACCACCACCATCTCCCCACCATCTCCCCCCCGGCTGGGGCTCAAGGAGCACGGATGCTGCACAGTGTCTCTGCCTCCAATGCTCAGCTGATGGCAGGCAGTGATGAGTTGTCACCCTCCAGTGAAGAGGATGGTGCGGAAGAAGGGCCAGGACTAGGAGGACACAGGGCTCCGACATGGACACCGTTACTGCTGAAGGCCCCATGGATTCACATCAGTTGAGGATCTGGCCCATTGGGTTTTTGTCATTGGGCAAAGGAATGATGAGAGGCGATGGGCTGCCCTGTGCTTGGGTGGGGTGATTTGGAACGTGATCTCCCTGTGGTTGGCACAGGTACTAGTAATACCCAGCTGGACGTGCTGGGTACTGACTGGATGTGTTCCCTGTGGTCGTGTAGAGTTGGCTCCATGATTTGATTGCTGGTGGCTGGTTTTTGCAGGGTTTGAATGTTTCAAATGCAGTTCGGCAAGTGCCCTGATCGGGGAGAAGATGGGGTGAGCCGCCCCCACTTATTTCAATAGCACAACTGCTGTTGACTTTAATAGATCAAGGATTTAACCACATTAGTGACTGCCTCCACACTGTGCCCATAGCCTTGCTGCTAGCGGGGGGCATGGAGCCCCACAGCGCTAGCCTCGGCTCTGCAACAGGGTCCCTGTCTGAACTGTGCTTGGGGCCCGCCCGCCATGTTGACTCTGGCCACTGTTAGCTTGAGGGGCTGCCTTTGCATTTGCCCTCATGCCTCCCCATGCAACTTCCTCTAATGCCTTGTCTTTTGCTGCCCCCACTTTTTAATCTCACTGCTCAGTTTGATGCTCCTGAGCAGCTGCCCTCGGCTGGGCTCCCAGCGATGCTCCAGGAGGCAGGCTGGCCTGTGGGACTGTTATGGTGCCACTGTGCTTTCGGAGTGGATTGGAGAGAGAGCTCCTGTGGGGCTGGGTCACTCTGCCTACTGCCACCCTCTCCCCGGGATGTGACTAGGACAGAGGCTGCCCGGGGCCTCTCCTGGTCTGTCCGCTCCATCCCTCCATTTGGAGACCTTTCCTGATGGCTGCTTGTCTCTGTCCCTTCACATCATGTGTGGGAGGATGGGCCTGGGGACTCCCTTAGTGAACACTGGGCATTAGCCTGGCTTCCTGAAGGCCTGAGGAGACCAGCTGTGTTGGAGTTGTCGCAATATGGTCATGTCTCTGCCAGCTTAGCCACACACCTCAGTTTGCTGTTGCTCGCTCTGCAATGTCCGGCTGCTTCCCCCCCCCCCCCCCCGTGCCTTTCGAGTGCCCCGGGGGTGAGCAGCGTGCCCTCAGCACCGTGATCTCCTAGCGCCGCCTTTTCTTCTGTGGTGTCGAGGATGCCTGGAGCCTCCCTGGAGTTTGGAAGTCACCCGTGCAATCAGTGGCTCCTGAGGGGTGGCTATTAAGTGTCTCGCAGTCACTCCTCCAGGCCTCTGTGCCGCTCTCACTGTTCCCCGGTGGCCCAGCTATGTCTTAGATGCCCCATTGCATAGGTGCCAGTTTCCTTCCCCTGCAGTGGCTTGCCATAGCACTGGCTGTCATGAGCTACCAGCTGGGCTGCTTTCCAGGCTGCTCTGCGAGGAGAATTAGCCTGGCACAGACCAGGCAGACCTGCGTGAGGGACGCTCTCTGACCCTGCCATGACCAGCTGGCATCCTGGCTGCAGGCACACATCTCAGAGCAGGATATATCAAGGGATCAGCATACCCTACCGTGTAGTGCTTGCGGCACGTGCCTTCCAGCCGCGCTGTCACATCCCAGCATGCAGCTTCTGTTCTGGAGTCGGTTGGCCATGCGGACCCTAGCGCTGCGCACAGTGGGGCCGTGGCTGTGGGGCAGTGAGGGGGGTTGGGGGGCTGGCGGACTAATAAATTCTGTGACAGGCCAGTGTGTCTGTGCTTTGGGACAACATCGGTATTGTTATTTGTATGCCAGAAGCCCATCAAGCCCGCACTAGGGCCCCATTGTGCTAGGTGCTGTATCCATATGAGTCCCTGCCCCGAAGAGCTCACGCTCCAAGGACTAGGCCTTGTGATGCAAGCAGGGCGCTGTGCAGCTCTCTAGCATCAATGCACTGTGGGGAACCCATGCCACCTGCTAGGAGCCATGGATGTGGAGGAAGGAGTGGGCAGGGAGTGGAGGATGAGAAGGGAGGAATGGGTGGGGAGTCTAGAACCTGCAGGGAGGGGAAGTCTGGAGTCAAGTACGCAGAGGGAAGATGTGGAGTCTAGAACCTGCAGGGAGGGGAAGGCTGGAGCCGAGTAATGGAGGGGGCAGGCAGGGCGTGGAGATCGTGCAGTGTTGGACGAAGCTCTCCATCCTTGCTGCAAGCTAGCAGGATGTGCTGCGCCGGGAACACGACACTCCCGGGAGGAGAGCCTAGAAATGCTCCCTGGTAATTGGAGCGGCTGTTGGATGTAGGAACACAAGGGACGGGGCTCACAACACGGAGAGCAGAATATAAGTGCAATACACAGGAGCAACAACTGCTCCAAAGGGGTAACCATGCCCCTGCCAACTCCCACATGGGGAGGGCCAGAGTGCGGTGTGCCAGGCCCCTGTCTCAATCTAAATGCACCGGCACATGGCACCGCCCTGGGGTACACAGAGCATTGGAGGTGCAAGGAGTCCTCCCCACTTCTGCACTGGGGCAGGGGTGTTCTGAAAGGGGATTGTGGGGGCACAGGCCCATCCCTCTCTGTATCAGCCAGCAGATCTGGGCCACCCCCAGGAACTGGCTCCAGAGGCATTTTAACGCCCGGGATCTGCAGGCCCAGCTCTTCTGGCAGCGCTGGAGACAGCAAAGCCAAGACCATGGTGATAGGATTGCTGCTTGCAAGGTTGGATGCAGGTGCCTCATGATGCCGCAGCCACAGATGCTGGGCAGAGAAACGAGAATGCGCCAAGTTCATCTTGGGCAGAAGAGGCCATGGCTCGGGCCAGCTCACACCAGGGCTGTAACCAAGTCTGCCAGCCCTGTGCCTGTCTCACCCGCTCCCCTCTGTGTGGCCTTAAAAGGGTAGCACCCTTCTCTGCCTTGCCTTTATTTAAAAAAAAAAATCCAAAATCATTTTAAAAGGCTCAGAATGGAAATGGGAGGTCGGGGTTGGACCCTTAATGGAGGGTCACCCCCGAAAAAATCCCCAAATCCATCTTTGCTCAGCTCTACATGAGAGCTCATCTGGTGGGGGTCGCTGGGCACTGCTTGGATCCTAGAAGTATTACTTGCTGAGTGTTGGAGGTGCCTGGCCCTTCCAACCGGGCTTGCCCTGACTGCCTACGCCGTAGCTCTGGGAACCACGCTTTCTGGGGGAGCATCTGTTCTTCTCCGATAGTGATGGGGACATTCACGCGGGCAAAAGGTGCTGGATGGGCAGTCTGCTAGCAACCCCAATGCAGGGGCAGCCCCACTTTGCCCTTGTTCTTGAGAGCACCCTCTAGTGCTGCGAAGATGCATTTAATCTCCGTGGCCCATTCAGTCCTTGGCCAGCAAGAACGATGTGGACAACCTCCCCCTAGAAGCAGATGGGGGCCTCCCAGCTCCTGTCTCTTGGGGCCAAGGCACAGCCACTGCTCTCCCAGGACTGAATGTGCTTTAGTGCCATGGTGCTTTAAGCCCTGAGACTCGCAAAGCTCGTGGCCCTTCCCCCACCTCCTCCATCCCAGGGCTTGGTGGCCACGTGGTTGTGACGGACGCCCATGGACTGGCCAGCGACCGGCCTGGCTGAGCTGGGAGCAAATCCCCCGCAGGGCCTAAGAGGATCAAGCTCAGTATTATCTAGCCTCCTCCTCAGCCATTCAGGGTGCAAGCCAAGCATCAGAGCTCTCCTCTGTCTGGCTGGGCTGAGTGCTAAGGAACCAGGCCAGGTGGCTCTGGAGCAGCCATGTGGCTGGCGGCTTTAGCCTGTGCCCCATCTGTTCAGCTCGGCCCCTCACTCCGTAATCCCCCGGACATTTAAAAGAAGCTATTTGCATTGTTATTCCGGGATGGGGGGCAGGGGGTCACTTGCCATTTTCCTCTTAAGCCAGGGTGAGCTAGATCAACCAGCGCCATTGTCCAGGGGCTGATGGGAGAGCAGGTCCTGTAGGAGCAGGGCTGATGCAAAGGGATGTGTACCTCAGAGGCCGCTGTTGCTGCTGGGGGCCACATGCTGCAGCCAGTTGGCTCCGGAAAGGGGCAGGGGATTCCCAGGGAACTTCCCTGGGGGAGTCGGTGAAAGACTGGGGCGTGGTGCTAATGAGGGAACCTGTGCACGGCTTTGTTACCGTACGGCCCAGGACCTTGCCACGCCTGGCCCTGGATCATGCTTCCCGAGGGCTGTGTCTGTTTATCCCACGGAGCAGTGCTCTTCCTGCTCCATTATTCTGTGGACATCTTCACCGGAGAGACTGCCTTTCGAGGACCCCCTCCTCCCTGTTTAATTCTACCAGGAAAGGCTCTGTAGCTCGCCAGTGGGCCTGGGACCTCAGGTAGAAAACCAGTGCTGGAGAGGGAATTGCTGTCATAGCGAAGGCTCTGGCCATTGTAGAAACTGGGCTTTGCTTGCGGGTCAGGAAATAGGAGTTCTGAATCCCAACCTTTGGCTACAGCCACTAGACAGGCTTCCTTCCTAGAGCTTGGAAATCAGGCTCTTGGTCTAGTCCCTAGACAGTGCTCTTTCCCAGGGCTGGGAATAGAACCCAGGAGTCCTGACATCCAGTCCCTTACTCTAACCTTGTGACACGCTGCCTCTGAAATAATAAAACTGCCCTGCACCCTTCCAGCAGCTGACCCAAAGGACTGTTCTGCTCCAGCATGCCGCAGACCCCGCTCCCTCTGTCTGCTCTTGCTGGAATTTGAGTCCTCTCCGTGTACAACCCTGTTCCTAACTGCCGTGGCCATGGGCTTCCTGGGAGAGGGGGCCAGGTGTCAGCACCATGTGGGAAGGAGGAGGTGGGGACTGGAACAAGGGATGAAAGCTGCATGGAGACAGAGGCCCAGATCTGAGTTTTATTTGCTCATGAAGGATTAGGTGCTGTCGCGCCAGTTTGGGGTTCAGGAGGAAGCTCCTTGAATGATCCCAGGCTGGCAGCGAGTTTGGCCTCCGTGTGGCTCCCAGGGGCTGGGTCTCTCCTCACAAGCCAAGCAGTGCTGGGGGTGGGTGTCAGCATATGCTCCAGTGAGGCTCACAGCAGGATTATGGCACATCAGTGGGGCTAGGGTAGTGCTGAAGTAGCTGGGGGTGCTACAGGCAGGATTGAGGTGTACAGCAGAACTGGGTTGGTTGGGTTGGAATTGCAGGGAGACTGCAGGGCAGGAGCGGGGGCACTGGCAGAGCTGGGTGGGGGCAGGGCTGGAGTCGCAGGGAGGCTGCAGGGCAGGAGCGGGGGCACTGGCAGAGCTGGGTGGGGGCAGGGCTGGAGTTGCAGGGAGGCTGCAGGGCAGGAGCGAGGGCACTGGCAGAGCTGGTTGGGGGCAGGGCAGGATTGGGGGCACTGGCAGATCTGGGTGGGGACAGGGCTGGAGTCGCAGGGAGGCTGCAGGGTAGGAGCAGGGGCATTGGCAGAGCTGTGGAGCTAGGACTGGCAGGACGGGCTTGCACTAGAACGTGCAGCTGGGGAACCTGCCCTCAATACCCCCATCTCACCCCATGCTAGTGGCCAATCAGCTTCTACAGACCTTTCAATTCTAATCATTTTAAAAAGAAGGAAAAGGAGCAAGCACCTGGCTGCCAGGAGGGCGCCTCTGGCTGCGTGGCCGCCCTTTGCAAACCCCCCAGTGTGCTGCAATTGTCCAAGATTGGCAAGAAGCCATCGATTAAGTACCCGCTCTAGTGGGAGAGAGAAGCTGTGGTCCCCAGATCCTTCACAGGAGGTATGCACCAAAGAGCCAGTCGTGTGCCTGACAGATCGCACACTGAAGGGCTGGGGGAGAAGAGAGGCCGCTCGTCACTCCAGGCTCTTCAGGAAGTCCAGCAGGCCCAGGTGCCACTCCTCCGGCTTGTCCAGGTAACAGGCATGTCCCGCTCCTTTCAGCAGCAGCACCTTGTGATTGGGCAGGTTCTTGAGGTTGTTCAGGCTCATCTCCCCCAGCTCAGCGTCCTGATCCCCATACACAATCAGCGTGGGGGTCTAGCGGGAGGGGACACAAGGCACAAGAGCTCAGACAGCGGGTACGGGCACACTGCTCACTTTGATCACCGAGGCCGGGGCACAAGAAAGAGGCTAGGGCCTGGAAGAGTATCTCTGCCTGGGAGCATCACTGGTTCTGGGCACTGCTTTGTATCCCCCGTGGGTCTGGGAATTTCCCCTCGAATGGAGTTGTTGAGAATGATCCCTTTCTAGGGCCCAGCTCCTCAAAGATAGTTGGGTGCTTAACTCTCACTGAATCAGGGTATCTGCTGACCCCCAGGATTCAGACCAGCACTGGAGATGGGGGGCTGGAGCCTTGAGGGGCTGCTGTCTGGAGTAGGCTGAGATGGCAAAAATGGCAAACCATGAAGCTAAAAACCAAGGTGTGTGTTGGAGGGGGATGGAACTGGAGGCTAAAAGCAGGGATGGGCAAAGGTCCAAAGGCTTGGAGCCTGGGCGAGGGTCATGTGATCTGGATGTGCCATGGATATTTTAGATCTGGAGGAATAGGACACATTTTCTTGGGACTATTTGTTGTATTCCTTCACCCTCATGCCCAGGCCCCAGACTGTCAGCTGGTGCAAATGGGCCATAACCATAGGCTATATGACCCAGGGAATTCCCACAGGGTCGGGGAATCCTCCAGCCGTACAGGGTTGCCGTGACAGCTCTCCCACCATCCTGGCTCTTGGAGAAGGGGATGAAAAGGAGGGTTCCAGCGCTCAATCCCGAGTGCCAGAACTGCCCTGAGAGGCTGTTCACTAGCCCAGGTGCTGGCTAGCCCAGGATAAAGATGCAGAGGAGACGTAAAGATGGCATTGTCACTTTGACTCCCCTCTGCCTGCTTGGATGCTGCTTAGGATCTGGTCCCACTGCACAGAGCCCGAGAGAATAGAAACATTCAACCTAATATACTGAAAAGCAGCAGCTAAAACGCCTTCTCTGTGCATAAAAATGTCCCTCCCACCCCTGCACTTCCCAGAGCTGCATGCAAGGACTGGGTTTCCCAGGGGGGAGCTGGGAGCGACCCATTGCCAGTGGACTCAGGCTAACACGCTGCTACTCTGAAACCTGGGAAATGCAGTTTCTCCCACGGCTCTGCCAGCTAGTGGAGGAGCCCAGGTCACAAAGGTGTAACGCCACTGTGTGAGGTGGGGTTACACCAGGAATGGATGTGGCCCAGTGTAAATGTGCGGGCCAGCACCGAGGCCTTGAGTCGTAAGGCCGGGCTCCAGGTGCCTGTCTCTGAACCTGACTGGGAAGAGGCCCCCTTGTGGTACACGGAGTGCTTTGCCCTGATGGAGCTTGAACATTACTGCTGGACGTTCCCTTCCATGGGGGCTTGGACTCAGATTCTCCGGTTCCCCCGCTGCTGCAGGTCGGCTCTGCACACACCTGCAAGCTCGATTCCCTTTATCCACTTCCCGGTGTCTGCCCAGTGCCTTAGTTCTTCCACCCCATCCCCCAGCCTAGTGTTCTCTGCCCCCGCCCGGACACCAGGGTCCCCAACAAAGGAGACTTGCCCCTTCCCTGCCAGCCCAGGGGCTGTACCTTTATGCTGGCGTACTGCATGGCGGGGAACTTCTCGGTGCAGATGGGCGCCACTGGCACATAGGCCTGAACCAGCTGGCTGTGCTGGAAGAGGAATGGGAGCGAGTACATCCCGCTGAGGGATGGGCTGATCACAACCACCTGGCCCAACTGCAGGGCCTCACAGACAGCCTTCAGGAAACCCCCCGGGGCAGGCTGCCCAACAGGGGCCGGAGCTGTCGCCTCCTTGGAATGGCCGAACCCTGGACCATGTGAGACAAAACCCCTCTGTGTTACAGATGTTGCTGGCAGGCCCCTCGCGAGAAATCTGCAGTCCTGGTGCACCACATTCACTGGGGCCCTACCCCTTCCCATTTCACCCCAGTTAAAGACTTGGGGGGGGGGGCAGATTCTCCCCTTCCCGCCCCTCCCATCAGCCCTCGTCCCCGGACAGATAAAAACAGTATAGAAGGGGGCAGAGAGATGGCGACAGTCTGGCCCCCAGTGTCACAACAGGGTCATTCCTCAGCTTTCATTGGCAGTATGACTCAGGAGAGGTGCAGAGAGCTATGGAGGGGGCTGGGAGCCAGGACACCTGGGTTCTGCTCCACAGGCCGTGAGAGGATGGTGTCTGCTAGTTAAAGAAAGGCACTTGAGTCAGAACACCTGGGTTCTATTCTCATTTATGCTGCTGACTCTTGGTATGTGTATGGGTCAGGCATGAAACCTCTCTGTGCCTCAGTTTCCCCCATCTGCTCCCATATCACGGTGTAGGGAGTGCTTGTGAAGGCTCTCCAGGGAAGGTACTAGAGCCATGCACAACATTAGTGCTCGCCCGAGGACCTTATCCCACCCTACCACCTGAGGGCTGTTCTGCCGCCCGGCCCCACCCATGGGGCTGTGCATTGAAGGGATTCCCCCAGTGGCTGAGCAGCTGTACCTGGCAGATCAATGGCCACAGCGCGATAGCCAGCATCCGCCAGCTTAGACAGCGTCTGCAGGTTGAGCCAGGTCTCGGATGAAAAGCGAATGCCGTGGAGCAGCAGGACAGACAGCTTGGGGGCCTGCTGGGCCGGATTGGCCTGCCGGTAGAACAGGGTTTGCCCATCCACCATGATGGTGCCCACAGTCACCTGCGGGGTGGCCATGGCCTCCCTGCTCGTGCTTTCCAGCAGTCCTGAAAGAGAGGAAAACCTGGGCTGAGCCCTGTGCCCCCGCAGAATGGACTCTGGGCACAGTCCCTGATCTAGGCACAAAGGACCCTATTTACTTAGCTCTTCACTGTCTCACCTCAATGCTAATGAGTGGACAATATAACACTAGGCGTTGCTGTCCATTCACTGGGTTGGCCTCATCAGGTATGTGGGGGAGGGGAAGGGGGTACACTAGGAAACTTTGTTTTTTTGGGGGGGATGAATAGGGGATCACAAGGGGAACAGGAGAGCAAGTAGCAGGGGGCCAGGCCAGTAGCGACCCAGGAACAGACTGGGCGTGTCTGAGCCAGATCGGGCAGATTTTTAGAGAGAAAACCTATTATCTGACCCAATACCAGTTGGCTAATGAAAGTGAGTGAGTGCCCTGTTCACCCTTCCACAACACTACAATCAGTGGGGCTTCAATCAAATTGACAAATTAGGATATTCACAGCTGATTGATGGCAATACTTAGAAGATAGTTCACTGGTGGAACTCACTGCCCCAGGATCTCACTGGGGCCAGGAACCCAGCAGGGTTTCACAGAGGATCAGAAATGTATGATGACAGTAAGGTCACGCACTGTTCGGTTAGAGAGAAGGTTTTAAGGAACCTTCCTGAGCCAGGGCAAGACCTGCTCAGTAAGCAGGCTCAGGAAGAAACAGCCCCAGAGGGCGGGGTGCCCCGTGGCTAACGCTGCAGGGGTTTTGGCCCCAGAGGGCGGGGTGCCCCGTGGCTAACGCTGCAGGGGTTTTGGCCCCAGAGGGCGGGGTTTGAAGCAGCTGGTTCTGGCCTCTGTTGGAGCCAGGGTGCTGGTCTGATGGCCCCGGTGCTCAGAGCCAGGCGGGCCCCCAGGTCCTGACACAGCTGCAGTGTCCAGGTCTCTGCCCCAGCTCTAGTGCGTCCTGGGGCGGACAGGAGGTGTCCGAGAGCAGGGACCCTGGCCAAGCGGCCGCCCCAAGCCCGTCCCTAGCAGCTCGCGGTGGGCTATACCTGCCGAGAGGAGAGGGGCGACTCCCCAAAGGCCTGCGCTTCCCGGGGTCGAAGGTAGGACAGGAAGCCAGGGCGCGAGTCGTGACGCGAACCAGGGGCGGAGACAGGCATGGCCACAGAAGTGCGAGCGCTCGCCTATGGGCGCAGTGACCCCTAGTGGCTAGCAGCGCCCGTCTAGGAGAGAAGCGTAGGAGACGGGGGCAGGGAGGACCTGGCAGCAGCCCCCCCCCGTGCTAGCCCATCTGCGCTGAGGCTTGCAGCACTGTAGCTACATCCCCACGACAGACAGGGCCTAGGAAGAGAAGAGAATGGAATAGGAATGGTGGGTTAAGGTGCAGCATGTTTATTATAGAGGAAGTTTCCTTTATGTGACTTCTGAGTGGTCAGCAGATTGGCTGCTTGCAGAGGGAGGTGTAACTGTTTCCAGCTTTGCATGGGGAGGGCAAATCTTAGTGTTGCCAACTCTTGTGATTTTATTGTGAATCTCACAATACACTGACTGCTGTGTTATTTTTCAAGCCCCAGCTCCTACTCTCCTGTTGTTTCTGGAGAGTGCCAGCTTTCATTTTCCCTCCACATCCTCCCTCAAAGTTGCAGCTATGGTAGGAAAATATTATTCCCATAGCAGGGTTCTGAAAAGTTATAATGAGCAATTGCAATGGAAAGAGCTGGTCTCATGGGGTGCCCTCTTCAGGGACTGCTGGCCAGCTGTGTGTTGGGCTGACATACACAGGAATGATACATAGCCAGTTAGTTGTTATTTTGCCACTGGCTTTGCAGAGGCAAATAATCCAGCTGTGAAGAGAAAGAAGGGAGACATAGCTCTAGGATCTCTGCAACTGTTCCAGTATTGTCCAGGAAATGCTGTGTGCAGTGCACAAATATTGCCCAGAAGGGTTAGTGATTTTGTTGTTGTTGTACAGGGAGCAGGAAAGAATCCAAGTCCCCCAACCTGCACTTCCACATATGTGGTTCTCCTGTGCCGCTTCTGTGTGGTTAGCCAGTGGTGTCCACCACATACTAGAACCTCCCACACCACTTCTGCATGGCTAGCCATGGCTATTCCATGTGTCCATGTATCAGGGCCTCCAATGTTACTTCTGGAATGGGTAGCCATAGGTGCTCCAAGGCTGCTGGGCATTCCTTGCTACTCCTGCATGTCCAGCAGTATCTCTGTGTAGCTCATCTCAGTGGTAGCTCACTGCATCTCTGATGTTCTCAGGGACAGGAACAGGACACTGCTGTGTGAAATTCAGGCGGGGTGCTGAGCCGTGAGAACTAGACTCTGTTTGCAGTGAGGTTCAGATTGGATATTGCAGTTGGAGGAAGAGATCAGCTTGCTCCATGCTGCCTGTTTCATTTTAACGTGTCCTGCCGCCTTCTTCCCCACAGAGATGGGGGTGGCAGAGTTTGTGTCAGGTCATGGGGAACTGAGGAGCAAAAGAGTTAAATGTGCAAAATGAAGGTTGTACCCCCTCTGTCCTGTCATCTAAACCCTGGCAGTACTGGCAAAGCTGCACCTAGGATGGTTTACATCCCAGCATTGGCAGGGCCTGAGAGTCCCCCATAGCATCTGGGAGTGTGAAGAACAGAAGGAGGCTGAGGATAGTGGCTTTAGAGTAATTACAGTTTGCAGTGAAGCTGTCTTGCTAAGTAAATGAATATAAGCAAAAGTTGTCGGGTCCTTTCCCAGTTTGCAGTTGTTGTCAGCACCATATCAGGTATTTCTGCTCAGCACAGGCAGAGCTGGGTATTTTGTTACATAGCCCTTATTTCAAATGAGCTGTCAGGAAGTTGACACAAGATGGGTCCCTCTACTGCTGGATTCTCCTCCCTCCACTCCCAGGTTTTTGCTCTGAGGCCTGTTTACCAAGGGAGAGCTGCTGAAGGGTGCTGGGGACTTGGTCTGGGAGCCTAGTGGAGAAATGTAGCAGACTTGGTGGTAATTGTTTCATTGATGTGAACAGCTGGTTGAATTCTGGGGTGGGGGTGGGGGTGGGGTGTCTACTACAGCTGAGCACTATGAGCCCTTGTTTGGAAGAAAGGAGGGAGCCGAGAGCAGCCAAAGGGGAAAAGGGAGGAAGCAATACAATAGCAGGGCTGGAAGATGAGTGGCGCGTATCTGGAATGTGTGGCAATAATTGACAAGGTGGGTTAAGGTGCAGCATGATGGACATGAGGGAGTCTTGAGTTCTAAACCTGATTTTGTTATCCTGAGTGCTAGTTAATCCGTGCCTCAGTTTCCCCCCGGAGATGACCATTGCTGCTTTGTGGTGGGGTTGTGAGATTTGTTGTTTGCTGTTCAGTAGCATTTGGGAACCCTAAGCGAAGCTTGGGCAGGGCCCCATTGGGCCAGGGCCTGGAGGTTTTAGGTAGAGTGCTTTTAAAACAGAGTCGGGGAATGCAGGGCAGATTTTCCAAGGGCATGTGTGATTGGCTGTGGGGAAGATCTGCAGGGTAAAGGGTTGTAAAGAATCACAAACAAGGGAGGGAGGAACAAGCTCTAGGGATAAAACCAGGAACACATTGAAGGGATGGCCAGAGAGGTGGGGCAGGACTAGGGATACCCCCAAACCTCCCCACCCATTCTGAAACTCCAGAGGGAGATGAAATCCTTAGAGACCAAGACCAGGCTCAAAAATCCCCTGAGGGCCTGTATAGCCTCACCCTCCAAACCGCCCCCATCGCCTGCCTTTGCAGGGTGCCCACACGGGGACAGGGAGGAGGATTAAAGGGGCACCCCCAGGAGCCCAAAGGCGGCTGGGGAGAGTGATTCCCCCGGCTCAGCCCTGTCCCAGTCCACCCGCTCAGAGGCTCCCCAAGCGCGCAGAGTGCTGGTTGCAGCAGCTGGGCTAGGGACGGAGCCGTCTGTCCGCAGCTGCGCATTCTCGCCTTCCCCCGCTAGGTGGGACTGTGGGGCTCGATTCGGGCTGGCAGCGCGGGGGGGCCGCTTCACTGCCACACCAGCCCGGTCGAAGGCAGCGGCTGTCGGGCGCTGCGCAGCAAGGCGGTAAGTGCGTGCGGTCCCCGGGGACTGGGGCGCTGGAACCGCCTGGCCAGCTGGCCCCGCCTGCGCTGGGCTCCGGCGCGCCTCGGGGAGGCCCTGGCGGGTAGCGCGCGGGCCTAGGCGTGCTGGTAACCAGGGCAGGTCCCCCTCTGCGGGCGCTGGGAGTGCTGGGGGCGCAGGCAGGCTGGGCCGGGGGCGGGCGATGGCCCCGGGGCAGGAGGAGCCGGGCAGGGGCGCGCCCAGGTGGCCCGTGCGGTACAGGGGGGTGCACAGGCCCGGAGTCACTCCAGCGCACTGCGATGCTGTGGGGAGGGGCTCTGGCCGTGGGGGCCGGCTACTTTGGAGCGCCCGTGGCGCGGCTGGAGGCGGGGAGTGGGGAGGGGAAGCACCTGGTAAACAAGGGCGTGTCCCAGGACACTTGGGCAGAGGTGGTTCTGGCAGCCCCAAGCTTCTCCCCGCGGAACTCCTGCTTCATCGCTCACGGGTGACCCCGTCACCTGCTCTGATGGGGAGCCCTGATGCGCCCAAGTCGGGTGAGGTTTTGTGGGACAGACTCTTCTGCTCTGGTTCAAAGATGCCCAGAAGGGAACAGGTGACAAAGTGTCTCTCTGCCCGTGAAGGCAAGCATGGCACGCGCCTCTCCGCAGCGGATGCCATGCCAGAGTGGCTGGACCAGGTCGTCTCGGAGCAGGCTGCCCTGGGCGAAACCTTGGCCTCCCTCTCAGAGGAGCTGCATAAGCTGGCAAAATGCCTGGAGGAGACGGCCGGCCGGGTGGAAGCCCTGGATACCAAGGTTGTGACCACGCAGAGCTGCGTGGTGAAGCACACAGTTCTGATGAGAGAGCTGGCCCAGGGCAGCCTGGAGACAGAGCGCCGGCTGGAAGAGCTGGAGAACAGGGTGCGGGCCCTGAATGTCAGGGTCATTGGGGTTCCGGCCACTGTGGGGGAGTCAGACCTGATCCCCTTCTTGGAAAACCTGGTGCTGGCTTACCTGGGCTTAAATGCGAAGGAAGCCCCTATGCGTATAGAAAATGCGTACCGGCTTCCCACGAGGGAAGCGGGCGTCAGTGCCCGGGTGGCTGGCACTGGCACTGTGCTAATGACCCTCTCCAGTTTCTGGGCCCGAGAGCGAATTCTGCGGGCAGCACGGGTCTGCCGAGCGACCAAATTCCAAGGCCCCAAGGTCTTCTTCTTCCCTGACCTCAGCCCTGCCACATACGCCCGGCGGCAGCGCCTCGTGGTGCTCAAGCAAGCGTTTGTGAAGGAGGGGGCTCAGGCCTACGTCCTGTACCCTGCCAAACTAAAGGTCTTGTGCCGGGGACAAACCTATGTCTTCAAGGACTGCGCGTCTGCAGCCCGCCTGCTGGATGAGATCAGACAAGGTAGTCGGTAGTGGGTGCAGAGAGCAAGGCTGAGCCTAAAGTGAAAGGCCCAGGGCCTGTCTGCTGGTGGGCAGTAAAGATCCTGGGGCACTTTTAGCAAAGCAGTTCAGCATTGAGTGCTGAGTTCCTTATGGGCATGCTCAATAAGGGGGAGTCGTGTTTGCTCTGTCTGTCATGTGGATGAGCCACTCAGGTAATTGGGAGCCTTGGATGATTGAGGTATGGCATGTCCAAGACAGCTGCTTTCTCCCTGCCTAAAGCCTCCCCTGCTTTTGGTTCTCCTGGCTACAGTATTCTTCCTCCTCTGGTATTTGTGTGCTTAGATTGTCTGCTCTTGGAAGCAAGGACTATCGCTTTGTTCTGTATTCGTACAACTCTTAGCATGGTGGGGGCCTCATCCATAGGTGAAGGCCCTTGGCCCCATCATAATACAAATAATAAATGAGTGTTGCTGTGCATCATCAAGCAGCTATTATGTTTCACCCCAGAACTGGCTGCATGTCAGTGGTGGAGGAAGTGAGCTTCCAGTGTCACTTGTAAAGTGCATTGGGGCCCTCCTGGATCAGATGCGTGTCAGTTACCATCACTTCAGTTACTTGCATCTTGATGACAGGACAGCTTTCAGCTTGAGTCAGGTGATCTGCCATATAGGCTAGTGCCTGTGGGGAGAACCTGTCCCCATTCAAAGGTCTCTTTCCCTCTGTGTGTTTGTGCTTCTTTGAAATGCTGCTGACCAAACATCAAAAGCCCTTGAAAGCAAATAGCGCAGAGTACGTGCCCAGCCTCAGGGCTCCCATGCAGCTTGCGTGGCTTGCTGTCTGGACAGGCCTTTGAAAATCTCATCCCTGAGACTTAGCTGCTGCCCACAGGACACAGGGAATAATTGGGGCACCTGGAGGATGCAGGACCCCTCAGTGCTGTCTGGGAACAATAGAGTACAGCAAGTGGGCCCCTCTGACCTAGAGCAATCACCTGTGGCATTCTTCTCATGCACGCCAAATTAATTATAGAAAGCATCTCCCAAGCAGCAAGTAGGGAGTTGTTTCTCCTTGCAAGCGTGTCTTTGCTTGTGAGCCTCCTGCAGAGCCAACTCTGTACGGGCCCTTCAGTCCCCTCTATGCTGTGCAGGGGAGATTTCCCCCAGTGCGGGGCCTGCCAAGGACTCCAGACAGCACTGAACTCCTTAGGGTGTTGGGTGCAGTGAAGTGCATTGCCCTGTGTGTCAATGGGGGTGTAATGACTGTGCAGGGAGGGCCGCCTAGCCCAGCATTCTGTTAATCTGCTAGCGGTGGCGGCCCAGAGCTCAAGGCTGGCTGTTCTCTCTGGCCATGCTCTGTCTTGTGATGTGCTGCAACCCAGGGGTTCAGATTTAAAACCTTGCTGTAGAAGGGGCTGGATAGTGCAGGAGATTGAATAATGGGCTGCGGAGTCGCTCCAGGGTACCTGCTCAAACCCCGTCTGGGTTGGTGCTTCCTAGCAGGCAGGTTTGTGGATAACTGGCCCCCATGGAGACTGGCCTCTGCTTTTTCCCTTATAGCTGGGTCCCTCACACCGCAGGCTGGGAAGGGGGAAGCTTTCACTGCTGCAGCACCTGTGTTGTGGGTTAAGGGACGCTGCTGTCTAGGACCATTTGTCTGATGCCCTGGCACTAAGCCCCCTGTAAGGAGGAGAGCCCCAAGCCTGTAGGAGAACAGAGGCTGCCCCTGAAGATGTACCAGGTGACATGAGTGCGAAGTTTCCTGAATAGTAGAACATGCATCCGGGAGCAGCTCCCTATAGTACCAGCCGGGTGCCTGCAATAGCCATAACTGGGGGGGGGGGGGGGGGGCCAGTTGGAGGGCCTTTAGGTGCTACCATGTTCCGGGATCTGGAGGGAGTCTGCCACCCATCTCTTGGGATTTGACCCATGTTTTCTCAGGGCTGTTGCATGACCTGCAGGTATGTTGGGGGGTGGGACAGAACATTGAGCTGGGAAGGTTCTGGGCGGTTGGGAGTGATGGGTGGGGCAGGGGCGGTTGTGGGGGCAGCAGGAGGCTGCAGATGGGGAAAAGGCAGCAGGGACAGTAAAGGGGAGGCAGGGGGAGTGCGTGGGAGGAGATCAGTGTCAGGGCCTGCGTGGGGGTGGGATGGCATAGAAACCACAGACTCTGGGGAGTGAGCAGGCTGTGAAAGCCACTGGGGGGAGGAGTCCTGCCAGTGCCAGGTGGGCCAGGCTGGACCCGTCTCTGCAAGGGGCACCTGTCTGTTAAACTCTTCCTCTGTGCAGCGACCCCCCAGCACTAGCTGGTTCCCAGGGGTAAGTGATTTGGGGCAGGGGAGAGGTACAGTGAGGGCGGTTGTCACTACCTAACACGGTGCAGGTGCTGGGGTCACAGCCCCAGCCCAGGGGGCTTTAGACCAGCCTGCCTCCATTCAGGCATGACCAGGATGGTGACTAGGAGTGAGAGTGAGGCAGAGAGACCAATGCCAGCTGCTTCCCTGAGCCCTAGACAGGATAGGACCCGGCCTAAATTGGCCTCTGACCCTGGGCCTGAAGTGTCTTGTCTTAGTGATCGTAGCACTAGTCTTTCTCCGTTCTGCCGCGTTCCCCCAAACGTCTCTTCTGGCCTATGACCATGCATGAGACTTCAGGGGGTAAAGGAAGCCCTATCATTCCCCCCCCCAAAATCTGGGGACCAGAATTGACCTTGGTTCCTTCCCCCCTTCCCCCATGGTGCCCTGGTGTTTGGGTGGGGAAGGGCGCATTCCTGATTGGGAGGTTGCCCTGGGGGATAATGGTGCCACCTTAGTGTGCGTGTGTCACCCCTGGTCGAGTATCCATCCCTCTTCTCCTTGTTATTGTTGAGCCGTGAGGCCCTTGTTTCCTCTCCCATGGCTGGGCCTTGCTGTGCGTTGCGCTGTCTGAGCCACAGCACGGTGCCGACGCTCAGCTGTTCACCTTCTCTCTCTGCCTCTTTCAGAACGGCTGACGATGGCTTTGATCCGCAACAGACTGGGGCTGCTGGTCCTTGGGGTTCTTGTCACCTTTGTCCTCTATCTGTTGCTCCCTGCCATCCAGCACGAGAGGTTCACGTCCAGGGCAGGCAGCCACAAGGCCCAGGCCAGGGCTGAGGAGAAGAGCCAGCGAGATGTCAATGTCACCATCCTAACGGGGACCATTGCAGGGAGCCCGTCCATCTTATTCAGAGAAGGCTTCCTGCTCCAGAGAGCTGGGACTCCCAGCCCCAAAAGGTGGGTTAGTCTTAGAATCATAGAATATCAGGGTTGGAAGAGACCTCAGGAGGTCATCTAGTCCAACCCCCTGCTCAAAGCAGGACCAATTCCCAACTAAATTATCCCAGCCAGGGCTTTGTCAAGCCTGACCTTTTCTATTAATGGAGATATCCTATCTCCTAGAACTGGAAGGGACCTTGAAAGGTCATTGAGTCCAGCCCCCTGCCTTCACTAGCAGGACCAAGTACTGATTTTGCCCCAGATTCCTAAATGGCCCCCTTAAGGATTGAACTCACAACCCTGGATTTAGCAGGCCAATGCTCAAACCACTGAGCTATCCCTCCCCCTCTTAAAAACCTCTAAGGAAGGAGATTCCACCACCTCCCTAGGTAACCCATTCCAGTGCTTCACCAACCTCCTAGTGAAAAAGTTTTTTCCTAATATCCAACCTGTTAGGGGGCTTATTCCTTCACCCTCTCACTTCCCTGGTCCTTCTCGCATGAACAGAGAGCAACAATACCCGAAGTCCAAAGGTGCAGACACTTCAATGTTTATTGGGGTGAACTTCCAGCAAGCATGAGCTCTGATACCACAGAGCCTTGCCTGTGTCCCTGTTCCCATTTCCTCCCCCTTAGCAAAACAGGATTCCAATTCCCCCACCCTCATTCCCTGTTCCTATTCTCCCCCCCCCCCCCTCCACTTCCTGATTGACTGCAGACTATATACTAAAACTTGAGTTCTGCTTAGCTATACCTTAACCAATCATTTTACTAACCAATCCTAACATACTGTAACATGGTTATTTAACCAATTATATCCCACCATCTTAATTGGTTCACACCCAACAAAATTAATTATACAGCAGACAGAAACGATCACAGAACCAGACAGAGATTATACAGACAAACGATAGGGAAGTGGAGACTACAGTGATAAAAAAATACAGAAATGAGGATTTCACATCCCAGCTATTGATAAGTGAGTTCTTGCCAGACAGGATGCTATCAAACTAAGTTTCCTTTTACATCTTCTAGGCTCTTCCCTTTCTCTGGAGGTGATAGGAATATCAGGACAGGATTGTATTCCTAACACCCCAATAGCACCTTATTTCAATGTGACTAGTTTGGAATGTGAGGATGTGACCGTTCACTTCCCGGTTTATGGCTGCCTCTGCTGCTTAGCCGAAGGCCTTAGCCTAAGAACCAGGCCTCAGACTTTAACAGTATGAGAAGGCCCTTACACCGACAGACAGTGATTTTGATTCTTTTTTTTGTAGCTCTATAACTAGCTAAGTGATAAGAATAAACCTAAATTCTTAAAGTATAGACATCCCTGAATATCTATATCCTAACACTCCACCCCTTTTTTTTTTCTTTTTCTTTTGGGATCCTCCTGCCCAGGTATCCCTGGAAAAGCATAAGACATATGGCGACACATTTCCTGATAGGGCCAGGCATCAAGGTGGAAGGTGTCGATATTCCATTTGTCCCACTGCCCCTTGTGTAGTACAGTGCCCTGCACCTTCTCTCGTACGGGCATACCACACCTATTCCAATTAGTGTTCCAGACTTCCCGTTATAGTGGGCCCGAAAAGGTTGGGTTCGGGTTGTCTAGTACACTGCGGCGGGAGAAGGGCTTGCTACATTACTTATAGGTTATAATTAGTGCCATTCACAGCAACACCAAGTTCTGACCACTGCAGCATGGTCCAATATTTGAGCCACCACCAAAACAGTGCCTCTCCTCCTTCGACAGGGTTAAGATTTTAATGTGTCCAGTTGCTGGCAGTTGCAACAAGCTACCCCTGCAGGTTTTGCATGCTTTTGTGCACATCATAAGTCCATTGAATGTCCACTGAGAAATGGGTTATTGTCCAAACCAACTTAACCACTTGGTATGGAATCAGGCAGCATGCCTCGGTTTGATTATTCACAGCAATAAGATTTACAGATCCATTTGTGCACCAAAGTCCAGATAGCAGCATGTAGATATATGTAGTTTGGTTAGGGGCTGGTGTAATTGTGCCCCCCAGTAATATGTACATTTCTAGCAAAACACCTCATACACAGTACACCCAATTGTCCACCCCTTGCCATAGGCCGTTGATCCTGCTCCTCCATAGTCATAGGAAAGGGGCACAGCCAAACATCTTCTTTGATTTACAGGGCTTGTAGGGCCCACCTTAGTTGCTGTTCCATTTCCAGGTACCATGGTAGCTATTACACAGGTGCTGGCCTCCTAGTTGAGCATTTTGCATTTTCATACACATCTTTCCCCCCCCACCACCCCCGCCCCCCGTCAGCCTTTTGAAGCCATCCCCCACCCACATCATGCTAGCAACAAGACAAACACCACAGACAAACAACACAAAACAGATCCATGGTATTCTGGGTTATTCTTCTGCTGACACCAGCATGCTTGTAGAGGGTCTGAAAAACAAAAGAAAAACAATTTCCACCCCCCATTATTGCTTAATAATAATACCAATTCCTTTTACAAATTTTCTTGCTAATTGCAGGAAAAACAGAAGAATTACCTCCAGGCTGTCCTTATTTTGTTCTATAGTCAGGCTAGTGAATTACCCCACTCACTGGTCATTTATGAAATTCATGAGGTGGTGTGCCTCGGTTTCCCCTCTTGTACAACAGAACAAGTTTTCAATAGTTTTTTTGCTGTACCAAGTTTTAAGTTTATTCTCAGGTAATAGCTGAGAGACAGCTTCAGATTTCTGCTCTGTGCGCGTGCACACACACACACACACACACACCCCTTAGGGTTAACCTGTCCCCCTTTTTTTCAGACTTGTTTTTTCACCTCCCTTTTCTGGAGGACCATAATCTGAGTCTTCTAGTAGCTTGTTTGCTGACCAGATGTATTTATTATTTGCAAGTTATTTGTGCTGCTACTTATGGGCAGGAGTACTTGTGGCACCTTAGAGACTAACCTTCCCCTATCAGGTAGGTAATTTGCATCCACACAGAGGCTTTCTTGGCTTGCTTTTGGATCCAAAGCTATTAGCAGCTCAGAGACTGTCTTAAAAGGGACACTTTCCACTTCCACCAGAGTTCTGATTACTTTTCACTTTCATCTCCTGCTCCAAAACACACAGAGATCTGAAAAAGAAAGCACAATCTACTAGGGCTCCTTTTGGAGCCCTAATAGGATTTTAATTAAGTACCATGTTTTGTTTGCATTTCTTTTATCCCTTTTCCAATATACACTGCACATGTCCTGGGAAATGCACATTCCTTCCATAGTTTAACCTCCATAACATTATATTAGCCATATTCATTTTACACACGGTGTAACTACCTCCCCCGTGCCCACAGAGTTTTCATGCACCCCCACCAAAGCGACAGTCCGATCCCCCCAGGCCATCCCAAGGCTCAGTGTTCCCATCATTGCTCCCCTTTTCCTTTTCCTGTGCGCGCACACACAATTCTATTTTGTCTAACATTCCTTGCACTGTGATTACTTTTTTTTTTTTTTTTACACAACTGTACCCCGATTACACTCCCATCTTGTACAACCAGAAACAGCCAGGGGCAGTCAAGTTATGTTCCAATAGAAACACCTGATATTCCTTTAGTGATTTTGATTACATTACCCAATAGTCAAATAATTTTGATCAGATTATTCCTCTGCCTGCAGCAGTCTCTTATAGACCATTTCTGTGGGAAAAGGGCCCATTTCCCCCACAGAATAGCTGTAAAGGCTTCTGGGGACAGAAGCATAGTGGTGGTAGTAGCCAGGGGCGGCTCCAGGCACCAGCGCACCAAGTGCATGCCTGGGGCGGCAAGCCGTGGGGAGCGGCCTGCCGGTCGCTGTGAGGGCGGCAGTCAGGCTGCCTTCGGCGGCATGCCTGCAGGAGGTCCGCGGGTCCCACAGTTTCGGTGGCAATTCGGCGGTAGCTACACCGAAGGTGCGGGACCGGTGGACCTCCCACAGGCACGCTGCCGAAAGCCGCCTGACTGCCGTGTTTGGGGCGGCAAAATACATAGAGCCGCCCCTGGTAATAGCCACTCTTCCTGACCCCCTGGTATAATTTAATTACCAAGCTTCCATCCAATGTAACTGCACAGAGTTGCACATACAGTTACATTTATATAACTGGGTTTTATTATTAAACCAAAAACGTGCTTCTTGTAACACCACAACTGTTACCTTTTACCATTTTCACAACTTCCAAATGTTTACTTTCCTTCAAACCCTGTATTATTAATTTTTTTGCAAAAGGTATTTGTAACTTTTTACTTGCTTCTTTAAATCACTTACTCCTACATTTAGTTTTTTTAAGGTAGTGCATTTGTTTGTAACAACTTAGCCACCAAGTACAATTATTGCCACACAGCTGCCTTAACCTGTGCTGTTTTTACCTTGAGACTGTTTAAAAGGCAGTAAAACATTTGGTTTTATGGTTGCCCATGGATCTGTTACTTTAAAAATTTTAGTGGAATACAGCAGACCTTTATTATACTTTGTTCCAAACAAAACTAAACAAAAAAAATTTTTTTTTTTTTACATAAGTATTCAAAGTATCCTTTATTAAAACTTTAGAAAAACAAAAGCGTGGAGAGGAGGGGGAAAGAGGTGGAAAGAAACCAGTTAAGCCTGTCAGGTCAGTTTAAAGTACAGGCTACCAGCAGCAAATTAAGTAAACTGAGAGAAAGAAGAAAAGGATATAGTTAGCTTTGAACCAAGAGTAGGCTCCCTGGGTTGAAACAGTTGGGAACCCTTACCCCCAGGTTTCCATCCTGGCTCGGGGAGAAGAGTGGGGTTGTTACCTGCTCCTGCAAACCCTGCCATTTTTCACTTTGGAACTTCCCCCCCTGCTCCCCCTCTGCCACAGGACCAAGTCCCAGCTCCTGTCTCTAAAGGTAGTCTGTTCTCTGCTTCTGATTTTAAACACTATTGTGCCAAATTATCTTTAACCACCCCTAACTACTTTACAACCCTTCAGCAGCCCTTGCTGAAACAGCACCAAACTTGAAAGATTACTGGCAGCTTCCCATAATGCTGCACTTACTTCAAACCTCTCACAAGTGGACTGAAGTGCCTCCTTTCCCTGGAAGGCATTCAGTCCCCATGGGCAGGGACCTTCTTCCACTACTTATATACCAAAGGAGGGTGGGCTCCTTAGCCACCCCCCATCCCTCTGGGTCCCCTAACACTTCCTCCATTTCATAGAATCATAGAATATCAGGGTTGGAAGGGACCTCAGGAGGTCATCTAGTCCAACCCCCTGCTCAAAGCAGGACCAATTCCCAACTAAATCATCCCAGCCAGGGCTTTGTCAAGCCGGGCCTTAAAAACCTCCAAGGAAGGAGACTCCACCACCTCCCTAGGTAACGCATTCCAGTGCTTCACCACCCTCCTAGTGAAATAGTGTTTCCTAATATCCAACCTAGACCTCCCCCACTGCAACTTGAGACCATTGCTCCTTGTTCTGTCATCTGCCACCACTGAGAACAGCCGAGCTCCATCCTCTTTGGAACCCCCCTTCAGGTAGTTGAAGGCTGCTATCAAATCCCCCCTCATTCTTCTCTTCTGGAGACTAAACAATCCCAGTTCCCTCAGCCTCTCCTCATAAATCATGTGCTCCAGCCCCCTAATCATTTTTGTTGCCCTCCGCTGGACTCTTTCCAATTTTTCCACATCCTTCTTGTAGTGTGGGGCCCAAAACTGGACACAGTACTCCAGATGAGGCCTCACCAATGTCGAATAAAGGGGAACGATCACGTTCCTCGATCTACTGGCAATGCCCCTACTTATACAGCCCAAAATGCCGTTAGCCTTCTTGGCAACAAGAGCACACTGTTGACTCATCTCCAGCTTCTCGTCCTCTGTGAACCCAGGTCCTTTTCTGCAGAACTGCTACCTAGCCATTCGGTCCCTAGTCTGTAGCAGTGCATGGGATTCTTCCGTCCTAAGTGCAGGACTCTGCACTTGTCTTTGTTGAACCTATTCAGTTTTTTTTTGGCCCAATCCTCTAATTTATCTAGGTCCCTCTGTATCCTATCCCTACCCTCTAGCGTATCTACCATGCCTCCTAGTTTAGTGTCATCTGCAAACTTGCTGAGAGTGCAGTCCACACCATCTTCCAGATCATTAATAAAGATATTAAACAAAACCGGCCCCAAGACCAACCCTTGGGGCACTCTGCTTGAAACCGGCTGCCAACTAGACATGGAGCCATTGATCACTACCCGTTGAGCCCGATGATCTAGCCAGCTTTCTATCCACCTTACAGTCCATTCATCCAGCCCATACTTCTTTAACTTGCTGGCAAGAATACTGTGGGAGACCGTATCAAAAGCTTTGCTAAAGTCAAGGAATAACACATCCACTGCTTTCCCCTCATCCACAGACCCAGTTATCTCATCATAGAAGGCAATTAGGTTAGTCAGACACGACTTCCCCTTGGTGAATCCATGCTGACTGTTCCTGATCACTTTCCTCTCCTCTAAGTGTTTCATAATTGACTCCTTGAGGACCTGCTCCATGATTTTTCCAGGGACTGAGGTGAGGCTGACTGGCCTGTAGTTCCCCGGATCCTCCTCCTTCCCTTTTTTTAAAGATGGGCACTACATTAGCCTTTTTCCAGTCATCCGGGACCTCCCCCGATTGCCATGAGTTTTCAAAAATAATGGCCAATGGCTCTACAATCTCATCCGCCAACTCCTTTAGCACTCTCGGATGCAGCGCATCCGGCCCCATGGACTTGTGCACGTCCAGTTTTTCTAAATAGTCCCGAACCACTTCTTTCTTCACAGAGGGCTGGTCACCTTCTCCCCATATTGTGCTGCCCAGTGCAGCAGTCTGGGAGCTGACCTTGTTCGTGAAGACAGAGGCAAAAAAAAATCATTGAGTACATTAGCTTTTTCCACATCCTCGGTCACTAGGTTGCCTCCCTCATTCAGTAAGGGGCCCACACTTTCCTTGACTTTCTTCTTGTTGCTAACATACCTGAAGAAACCCTTCTTGTTACTCTTAACATCTCTTGCTAGCTGCAACTCCAATTGTGATTTGGCCTTCCTGATTTCACTCCTGCATGCCTGAGCAATATTTTTATACTCTTCCCTGGTCATTTGTCCAATCTTCCACTTCTTGTAAGCTTCTTTTTTACGTTTAAGATCAGCAAGGATTTCACTGTTTAGCCAAGCTGGTCGCCTGCCATATTTACTATTCTTTCTACACATCAGGATGGTTTGTTCCTGCAACCACAATAAGGATCCTTTAAAATACAGCCAGCTCTCCTGGACCCCTTTGCCCTTCATGTTATTCTCCCAGGGGATCCTGCCCATCTGTTCCCTGAAGGAGTCAAAGTCTGCTTTTCTGAAGTCCAGGGTCCGTATTCTGCTGCTCTCCTTCCTTCCTTGTGTCAGGATCCTGAACTCGACCATCTCATGGTCTGAAACCTGTCACGGTCACTGCCTCCCAGGTTCCTGTCCACTTTTGCTTTCCCTACTAATTCTTCCCTGTTTGTGAGCAGCAGGTCAAGAAAAGCTCTGCCTCTAGTTGGTTCCTCTCGCACTTGCACCAGGAAATTGTCCCCTACACTTTCCAAAAACTTCCTGGATTGTCTGTGCACCGCTGTATTGATCTCCCAGCAGATATCAGGGTGATTAAAGTCTCCCCTGAGAACCAGGGCCTGCGATCTAGCAACTTCTGCTAGTTGCCAGAAGAAAGCCTCGTCCACCTCATCCCCCTGGTCTGGTGGTCTATAGCAGACTCCAACCACGACATCACCCTTGTTGCTCACACTTCTCAACTTTATCCAGAGACTCTCAGGTTTTTCTGCAGTTTCATACCGGAGCTCTGAGCAGTCATAATCCTCTCTTACATACAATGCAACTCCCCCACCTTTTCTGCCCTGCCTGTCCTTCCTGAACAGTTTATATCCATCCATGATAGTACTCCAGTCATGTGAGTTATCCCACCAAGTCTCTGTTATTCCAATCGCATCATAGTTCCCTGACTGTGCCAGGACTTCCAGTTCTCCCTGCTTGTTTCCCAGGCTTCTTGTATTTGTGTATTGGCACTTTAGATAACTCATCGATCATCCCTCTTTCTGAGTATGAGACAGGAGTCCTCCCCTCTTGCGCTCTCCTGCTTGTGCTTCCTCCCAGGATCCCATTTCCCCACTTACCTCAGGGCTTTGGTCTCCTTGCCCTGGTGAACCTAGTTTAAAGCCCTCCTCACTAGGTTAGCCAGCCTGCTGGCAAAGATGCTCTTCCCTCTCTTCGTTAGGTGGAGCCCGTCTCTGCCTAGCACTCCTCCTTCTTGGAACACCATCCCATGGTCGAAGAATCCAAAGCTTTCTCTCCGACACCACCTGCGTAGCCATTCGTTGACTTCCACGATTCGACGGTCTCTACCCAGGCCTTTTCCTTGCACAGGGAGGATGGACGAGAACACCACTTGCGCCTCAAACTCCTTTATCCTTCTTCCCAGAGCCACGTAGTCTGCAGTGATCCGCTCAAGGTCATTCTTGGCGGTATCATTGGTGCCCACATGGAAAAGCAGGAAGGGGTAGCGTTCCAAGGGCTTGATGAGTCTCGTCAGTCTCTCCGTCACATTGTGTATCCTAGCTCCTGGCAAGCAGCAGACCTCTCGGTTTTCCCGGTCGGGACGGCAGATAGATGACTCAGTCCCCCTGAGGAGGGAGTCCCCAACCACCACCACCCTCCTCCTCCTCTTGGGAGTGGTGGTCATGGAACCCCCATCCCTAGGACAGTGCATCTTTTGCCTTCCAATCGGTGGAGTCTCCTTCTGCTCCCTTCCCTCAGATGGGTCATCTAGTCCACTCTCCGCATTAGTACCTGTAGAGAGAACATGGAAACGATTGCTCACCTGTATCTCCATTGCTGGTGCATGGACGCTCCTCTTTCTCATTCTGGAGGTCACATGCTGCCAAACTTCTTCACCATCCTTCTGTCCCTGTTGCGCCTGCTCTGAATCTTCAGAACATTGTGGCCGTAGAAGCATCTCCTGACGTCTATCCAGGAAATCTTCATTTTCCCTTATGCAATGCAGAGTTGATACTCGTTTCTCCAGGCCTTGAACCTTCTCTTCCAATATGGAGACCAGCTTGCACTTTGTACATACAAAGTCGCTTCTGTCCTGTGGAAGAAAGACAAACATGGCACAACCTGTGCAGGTTATAACAGCTGATCGCTCACCTTCCATATCACCTTCCTCTTAAGAGCTTCCTCAGCTGTTGCAGGAACTACTCGGAGAAACCTGCAGATGAAAGCCTCAGTGAGCTCTCCCCTCTGTTAGCCTCTGCTGTTCGCCGCTCAGCTGGTTTGCTGCTGACTGCCCTTATATACCAGTCAGGCCCACTCAAGGCCCACCTGGAACAAAGCACTCCCAATTCACACTTTTCAAACAAACAATCAAGCACACGGTCAAACTGACAAACTGTCCCAGCAACAGACACTCAGATACTCACCAACACAGCCCCCCTAATGCAGCACTTAGCGTACCTCCTCTCGGACAAATCCCAGGCAAACTCCCTCTGTTAGCCTCTGCTGTTTGCCGCTGATTTCCTTTTTAATCTCATCCCAGGCTGACCCCTGTACCTGGTATGGGCCCTGGTTCTTCCTTATCCATTTATCCAAAAAATCCTTTACCCTGGCTTGCCAGAACCCGCAACTACCATCACGAGAGTTCGCTATACCCCCTCCAAGCAGCTGCGCGGACTGTTGGAGAGGGGGACTTACAGGCTGCCACTCACCTATCCGATGCGATGCTCCGAGTCAACAGCACCAAGATGTTAGGGGGCTTATTCCTTCACCCTCTCATTTCCTTGGTCCTTCTCGCATGAACAGAGAGCAGCAATACCACAGAGCCTTGCCTGTGTCCCTGTTCCCATTTCCCTCCCCCCCCTTAGCAAAACATGATCCCAATTCCCCCACCCCCATTCCCTGTTCCCATTCCCCCCTTATTTCCTGATTGACTGCAAACTATATAGTAAAACTTGAGTTCTGCTTAGCTATACCTTAACCAATCATTTTACTGAAATGTTACTAACCAATCCTAACATATTGTAACATGGTTATTTAACCAATTATATCCCACCACCTTAATTGTTTTACACCCAACAAAATTAATTATACAGCAGACAGAAACAATCACAGAACCAGACAGAGATTATACAGACAAACAATAGGGAAGTGGAGACTACAGTGATAAAACAATACAGAAATGAGGATTTCACATCCCAGCTATTGATAAGTAAGTTCTTGCCAGACAGGATGCTATCAAACTAAGTTTCCTTTTACATCTTCTAGGCTCTTCCCTTTCTCTGGAGGTGATAGGAATACAATCCTGTCCTGATATTCCTAACAGCCCAATAGCACCTTATTTCAATGTGACTAGTTTGGAATGTGAGGATGTGACCGTTCACTTCCCAGTTTATGGCTGGCCTCTGCTGCGTAGCCAAAGCCTTAGCCTAAGAACCAGGCCTCAGACTGTCACAGTAAAAGAAGGCCCTTACACCGGCAGACAGTGATTTTGATTCTTTCTTTTATACCTCTATAACTAGCTAAGTGATAAGAATACACGTAAATTCTTAAAGTATAGGCCTTTGCAGACAGGTCTGAATATCTATATCCTAACACAACCTAAACCTCCCCCACTGCAACTTGAGACCATTACTCCTTGTTCTGTCTTCTGGCCACCAGAGCTGGTTCTGGAGTCAGCACCGTGGGTCACCCTAAGCAGTCTGTATCCTAGATCAGCTGTTCCGGACTCTGTGCTCTTATCCAAGCTCTTAGGATGAGCAGGGTCTGGCTCACCTGGTACGGGAGTGGGAGACTTCCAAGGAAAACGTGGGGCGGGTGATTCAGTAGCTGGTGCTACTCTCTGTAAGTCAGCTCTGTATGGTGTTGGGATGGGGGTGAGCTGTTCTCCTGGGGGAGCCCATAATGCCCAGTTCCTGACCACTTGTAGTCACTATATAACCTTTGCCACTCCTTGCAAGACTAAGGGTCTTAGCCCATGTGCCCATCCCAAATCTTAACTACTTGTAAATGGCCGTCCAATTGAAACCACAGGGCTGGTGTTTGTTCATTTCCTGTCCTACACAGTTTGGTGAGCTCTGAAACAGCTGCTGCGTTCCACCCCAGAGGTGGCTGCACTTCTCCGTTGTGGGAAATGACTCCCCTATGTGTTCAGCAGGGATCAGTCAAATCTGAATGTGGAGCAGCTGATCCAGAGGCCACCATGGATCTGAGTAGATAATGATGACAAACAAAACGTAGCATCTGTCATCCTAACAGCCCCAAGCTCTCCTGCTGGTAAACTAGCACAGAAACAGCCTCCCCTGCCCCAGCTACAGCAGGGTGGGTCCCGCTTCCCTCCTGGAGGGTGCCCCTCTACCTGCTGTCGTGTCCTCTGCAGGCTGGAGGTGGTTTTTCTGCATGGCCAGGCTTTCACTTCCAAGACCTGGGAAGACCTGGGGACGCTGACCCTGCTCTCAGAGGAAGGATATCGCTCCATTGCTATCGACCTGCCCGGTAGGAATATGCAACCCATGTATCCAAGTTAACTTCTGCCTGCAGCTATAGCCCCCATCTCCCTCTGCCCGCCAGCCAGCTGGCACATGCCAAAGTGACTGTACAGCTCCATGCCTCTTTAAGTGGTCAGTTCCAGGGAGTTGCAGGTCTAGTGATGTTCACTACATAGACCATGCTTGTGCCCCCGGATCTGTTCCTCCCCCAGGGTGCTGCCCGTATGCACTGGGCAGAAGGCTTCGGCAGGGATTTTGGTTTTGCGACACTGTTCCACATTGCCCTGGAGATGTGGCAAGACTAGCATATGTGAGTCCTGCTGGCATCCAAACCCAGCACATCTGCTAATTAATGTGCATGTCCCACAAGAAATCTCTATTGCATTGGCTCTTCACTGGGGTGGGGGGTGGGGAAAAGGTTTAGGATGGTGAAACCTTCCTACTGCTAGGGGCTCTGGCTCCCCATGCAGACGCCTTCGCCTGGGCCTTTGGGGCACGCTAACCCCTCCTCCTCCTCTGCAGGCTACGGCAACTCCCCGCCTTCCGACTCCGTCTCCACGGAGCAGGGCCGCATCGCCTTCCTGCAGCGTGTGCTGAAGGAGCTGGGGATCCAGAGGCCCGTTCTGATCAGCCCGTCCATGAGTGGCCGCTATTCCGTCCCCTTCGTCCTGGTGCACGGGGCGCAGCTGAAGGGCTTTGTGCCCATTGCACCTGTGGGGACCCAGGACTACACGGCCCAGCAGTACCAGCAGGTCCAGGTACGGCAGGGAAGGGGAAGCATCTGGCTCTGGGGCGTCTGGAGCTGGTTCCTAGAGCAGAGGCTTCTCAGCTGGTCGGTGGGAAGGAAAGGGGGTGGGGAGGGTAATCAGGGCCTGACTCACAGAGAAGCTTGTCCAGCTTTGTGACTGCAGCCCTGAGCTTCTCCAGTCACTGCAGCAATGGCTTGTTGGCCCAGCTGGCTGCAGTACAGCTCCCCTGCTCAGCTGCAGGCTTCTCTGGGGCTAGGAGGCTGTGTGTGTATGTGCGGGGAGGGGGACGTTGAGGAGGCTGTGGGCCCCGCTCCCCAGGGCGCTGTGTGTGGGAGAGGCAGCCCCATGCTCTCTGGGGAGCATGGTCCCATGCTCTCTGGGGAGCATGGTCCCAGGCTCCCCGAGGCTCTGGGTTGGGGGTTTGGGCCCCAGGCTCCCAGGGGGCCCTGGGCTGCACTCTGCCTGGACACATCTGCCCTGTCTCAGGGCTACACTGCTCTCTAGGTCACTTGAGTCCCTCGTGCCATACTCTTGGGGCAGCGCAGGCGGGTGGGGATCTGTAGCCCGTCTCCCGCGGGGGGGTGGCGAAGGTCTGACGGCTGAAGTTCTTCCCATTTCTCTACAGACGCCAACTCTGATTGTCTATGGTGAGCGCGACACCGGCCTGGGTGCTCAGTCCCTGCAGAGCCTGCAGCAGCTCCCAAAGCACAAGACGGTGGCATTGCCTGACGCTGGCCACGCCTGCTACCTGGAGAAGCCTCGCGAGTTCCACGAGGCGCTGCTAGCCTTCCTGGGCGAGCTGCAGTGAACATGGACTCTCCTGGGGCCGGAGCCCGGCTGCGCTGAGCCTTGGCTGCGTGGCTGGGATGCTGACTCTCTGACCCCGTCGTTAAGGGCTGTGGGACTTGTCCGGGGATGGGGAGTTCTCACCGCTGCCACCCTCCTGGCTGTCTGATCCCGCGGCGAGTCGGGCTGGAGTGGGTGTGGGAGCCAGGGGCTTGGCAAGGGACTTGTTCGATGTCGTCAGCCTCTGCAGGGGGATTTGCCAGATGCCGGGATTCTGCCTGCTTAGGGGCATGATTCTGCCGTGCGTGTTGGGAGGTAACCAGCTCCCTGCCAGCTTCTGGCTGTGCTCTCCTGTTGCACAGTCCTCGTGTTTGTTGCTTTCTCGTCCCCCTGCCTTGCCTCTCTGCAAGGAGCCCTCACTAGGGCCCCAGACCGTTGCTGCTGAATGATGGGCTGGTGTGTTCGCTTGAGGGATGGGGCACGGGCCAGGTGACCATGTGGGGCTTGTTCCAAAGAGTGTTGCTGTAGAGTAGCTGAGCATCTCGCTCGGCAGGGGCTGGGGTGCGGTGGGGCTTCGTCCCCACCAACGGCTCCAATGGGTTAGCGGTTGTTTGTAGGGAGCGTTAAATGGGCCCTTTGCCCGTGAAGCAAGGGCTGTTGGTGTGTTACTGGAGGGTGATTGATTTAACTCCTGGGTGGGTAAGCTGCTCTGACCAGGCCCAGGGGAGGGGTTTCTATGGAGGAGTCTGTTACGAGGCCAATAAACCATTTGTACGGTGCTCACTGGGCGTCTGTCTCTGGTGAGGCCATGCCAGGCTGTCTGTGTTGGCCCACCTCCCATGGGCAGTGAGTAACTCCTGCACCCGGAGCTAGGGCTTCAAGGGAGGATGCTGGCTCCTAACTACCGTGTGCCCTCGGTGCCACACCAGAGCTTTGTGTCCGTAACTGCTTCCCTGCATGCAGAGGCAGCCAGCTGGCTGCATGCAGAGTGGCCTCGGGCGCTCTCAGCTCCGCCTGTCCCCTGCCTCTTCTCTAGGACAGGTTCCAGAGCAGCCAAGGGGACGCTGGCTGCTTGAGCCCATCCTGCAGTAGATGAGCAGAGAGCTGTCCTGCGTGCAACTTCACGGGTGACGGAGCTGTTGCTGCTGGGTGGGGTGGTGGGAGCTTGGCTCTCTGGGACAGGGACTGTCTTATCCATGCAGTGCCTAGTCCAATAGGCCCTGATCCTTCAAGGGGGGTCCCTACTAGCAGTGGGGGACCAATGGCAGCGGTGCACTAGCTGTGTGCGCTCGCAAACTCTATGGCCCAAAGCGTATCTCTGCTGGCTCTAACTATGGAATGGCTCCCTAGTCCATGACTGCAGGTCCCCCTTTTCTCTGTTCTCGGGGGCTCGTGGCCTCAGTTGAGTGTTACTGCTCCAGAACTTGTTGCAGAACTTCCCTGAACAAACGCAGCCCATCCAGTGCTGGAACTGCTACCACAGCAAGTCCTGGGCCAGCCCCCAAGCTGGTGTCCGTCACCGCAGCTCAGGCTTTGGTGGTGAGAGGCTAATTGCCAACATTCAGGTGTTTCTGAACTAGAATGATTCCGGTCTCGTTGCCAAGCCTCCCCCGGTGCCCTGTCCTGCCCACTACATTCTGTCTGGTTCTGCTAACGTGCAACGCTGACACTCCAGGAATTAGCCTCTCTGCAGATACTCCAAAGAGCTGGCTAAGAAATCATTTCCCATCCGCTGGAGCTGACTTTACTGCTCCCCTTCCCCGTTGAATGGAAAGGACAAGTTGTTACCTGGTGAACCCAGCTTCCAGTGGGGAGCTGAGCAGACTGATTCATCCCGTGTGTGCTATGTTCTGCCTCAGACCTGGCTGCATTTCAAGAGGTGAATCTGGCTAAGTCTTATACCATGTCTTCTGAGATGAATCCTGCCTGGGACCCTTCAGGGTAGTTCTAACTAGCTGTGAGAGGAAGCACTGTGGGGCGGCTCTAACGAGCCGTGAGAAGAAGTGCTGTGGGGTAAGTTTTTGCCCCACGGTCCCCAGCAAAGTGGGAGCAGTAGTTCTGAAGGGAAGCCCTTGCTCATCTACTAGGAGCCCTGCTCCTCTCCCAAGTGTACAGGCACACAGCCACTTTTCTTAGGTTGATACTAAGGGGGACTCCCTTGGCCGCTGTCCCTGGATCAGCCAGGCGGGGTTGTTGTGCAGCAATGATAGTGGTGGCCTTCATGCCCGATATCCCCCCAAAATGCACTGTATAGATACTCCCCCACATTGCACGCACGGCTTAGCGTCTGGCAACTGCTCAGCAAGGTTGTGCAGCAGCGGGGCGGCCCGGCAGTCAGAGTGCAGTTAAATTCAGCAGGACGTGGGCCATGATGGTGGATTTCCAGGCAGTGAGGTGTAAATCAGTCTGGGGTGGATCTTGGCAGTGGCACATTGCAGCTATGTGTGTTCTGCATTCCCCAAGTGTTCCTGTTGGGCTGGCAGCTACAGTGAGACCGCACTGATATCCATACTGCCTTCGGGGCTGGGGTCACTGAGGGAGTGAGGAGTTGTCTAAACAGTTACAATGCATAGTGAGCCACTCGTAATGCTTCCCACCCCCAAAGCTCTGTACACCCAGTACCCACTGACCTCCCCATGCTGCCGGGGACAGGGAAGAGCATTAAGCCTGATTGATGGGGAAACTGAAGCAGGCTGTGACATGACTTGCTCAAGACTGAAGAGGGGAGCGGGTGTTGGATAAAGGATCAGAACTCAGGATCTGGCTGCCTGTCTTGTGCTTGGACTGCTCACATGGGCCTCTCCACTGAAGCTAAGGTACCCCCTGGATGGGGCTTTTGGTTTGGCCTAGCCTCCCTGGGCTGCTGCCAAGGGGAACACAGAAAAGAGGAGCTAAAGACAAGTATCGCAGGGGGATGGGGACACTCTCTGCCTGGGCTAACTGGCCTGGGTTGGGGCTGATCAGGGAAGGGGGGGGGTCAGAAAAGGGGTTGTTGAATGAACAGCTGGAGAGCTGAAGTGAGCTAATGAGATGCACCGGAGAGGGCATGGCTGGGTGGGAAGGAAAGGAATTTTATAAACTGGGTGGATTCTCATAAAGGGGATGAGTGAGCTAGCTAGCTCAGGAGAGAAGGGAAAACCTCTACAGGCCCTCTGGGCAGAGAGGGAGCAAGGCGGGCCAGGTAGGAGTCCTATTCGCGGTTAGGGAGAGACCATGGGTACAGAGGCCTGGTGTCCTCTTCTCAGGGCCAGCTTTAACTTTTTTGCCACCCCAGGCAAAAAAGAAGAGCGCCGCCCTGCCGTAACACCACCCCCCCAAGTGCCGCGCCGCTGACACTCCCCACACAGCGCCGCGCCGCGCCGCCCAAACCCCCCCTCCCCGAGCACCAGGTCGCCCAAACCCCCCGAGCGCCGTGCTGGGCCACCGAAACCCCCGGAGCGCTGCGCCGGCCAACCCACCACCCAGCACCGCGCTGCCCAAACCCCTGGAGCGCCACACCGCGCTGGCCAACCCCCCGCCCTCCACCAGCGCCGTGCCGGCCAACCCCCCGTCCCCCCCCCAGCACCGCACCACTGAAACAAAACAAAAAAAACCCTCAAGTGCCGCCCCGCAAACAAAAACAAAAACACCGTGCGCGCCCCCTCCCACCCCAACGTTGGCCGCCCCTTATAAGGTGCCGCCCCAAGCACATGCTTGGTCGGCTAGTGCCTGGAGCCGGCCCTGCCTCTTCTGAGAGGAGTTTGAAGGCCTATGAGCTGGAATCCTGGCCAGAGGACAGCTGGAAGCAGGAGTGAGCTCCTAAACCCACAGGTGGGGGGGGTGAGCTGTTTCGTGTTTAACTGACCTACCCAGGTAAGGAGGCGGGGGCTGCAGTAAACCCCCAGCTGAAGGCTGCAGACTGTCATTTCATTATCTGTGTTTAATGCTGCCAATGGGCATTATGGAGGACACTGATGCCCCAGAAGGGGCATGAATCCAGAGGGATCGGGCTGGAGGGACAGGTGCCCCACAAAGGAAGACAAAGGACAATACCACAAGGGGATGCTGCAGTGAGGTGAGCCCCGGCTGTGTCACATGGGGGTGCTCTGGGAGGGGGAGGCCCATTACATCCTCAGAAACTGACCCCCAGCGGTAGCCTGCCCTCTCACCCTGCCATGGGCAACAAAGACCGCATCAGCCCTTCTCTCATGGGGTCCCTTAGTCCGTCCTCAGCTCTCTGGCTTAGTTTAAGCATGAGGCCTGGAGTCAGGACACCTGGGTTCTTTTCCTGCCTCTCTCACTAATGTGCTACGTTACCTCGGCCAAGTCACGCCAGCTCCCATGTTTCGACTCTTGTGCCTCAGATGGGGCACTTAAAGGTAGATAAAGGCAAGGATGTAGGAATGGCCTGATTTTTCCGAGAGGCTGCTCCCACTCCAATGCAGTCACTAGTGCTGAGGGCTAGCGGCCCTGCTGGAACGCAGGCCATTGCCATTTATGTAACTGTATTTGGAAAGTGTTGGTGCCTCTGCATATCCATGCCTCAGTTTCCCTGTCTGTACAATCTGGCTGATGATATTGACATGCCCCAGAGAGCGGCTGGGAGGTTTGACCCTTTGAATTCCGCAGCTGGAAGGGGCCAAGGGAGGGTCAGGGGAACGGTATCCTCTGTCTAGGGTGCTACAGGTTCATCCCAAGCAATTCAGAACCAGCAAAGATCCCCCTTCCCTACCCCCACACCATTCCAGTTCTCTGCCCTGGGTTTGCAGGAGGGCAGGAAGTGACCCTGGAAGAGGAAAGTAATCAGAAGAGAGGGACCAGGCTGGAATGGCAGGACCCAGTTCTTACCTACTCCTGGGGGGGGAGGGCAGGGGGGGTTTCTGGTCCCATCTCCGCTCAAAATAATCTTCAAAAGGCTAGTTGAGCAATAAGTCAATAGGTAACTAGGGCAGCCATGTGGGCCCTGAGCTGTGCAAAGTTCACGGTTTGCTCGCCCCTTTCCCATGCAGCTGGTTAAACTTCGTTGATCATCACACTCTGGTGGGAGTGACCCGGCTGGGTCATTCACCAGGGGGCCTTGTGCCTTACAGGGCCTGGGCTGAGTACTGGGCAGTAGCTGCATTTTGTGGGATGCAGCGTGGGTCGAGCATATGACCAGTTTTCCCTCTGGAAGGGAATGTGGCTGTTGCTGGTACTAAGGCCAGGTAATGCCTGGCCACAGGGAGAAGGAAACTAGAACCTATCGGGGTCCCTCGTTTTCCCCCAGCCCATGGGAAGTTAGTGAGATAGTGTCTCCTCACTCTGTCCCGGAGCACTCACAGGACTCTCACTCAGCACCATCTACTGAGGACCTGCCTCCTGTGTGTTCCCTGTGTCCCACCACTAATAACTGGACCATTCAACGTGACCGACCTAGTGCCTGCCCCTTATAACAATAGAGAGACTTGAGGGAAACCTTCCCCAACTTGGCTCAGACACCGGAGCCCTGGGGCACTGGGTGTACTATGTGCTGTAGCACAGCACTGACTGCAGCCAGGAAGCCCTTCTCAAGTTATTTTACCAGCCCTCCAAGCCAGATGGGTTTTACCCCAGGGCACAACAGGAAAGATGGTCTCCTGAGCTCAGCAAATGCCCGGTGGCTATCTGTGTTAGCAGCCTCTTCTGGGATGATTACTGATGCTTTGTACAGCAGCACTTATGGATTGGGGTAGGTACCATCCAATCCTGTAATAACAAACCAGTCCCTGTTCTGACGAACTCCCACATTTGGTTAATGACAATCAGTGGATAAAAGGATTGAGGGGGAAGAAGGATGAGATGAGCCTGTTCTTGGAGTAAAATTGCCATTAGTCTATACATCAGGCATACAGGAGTGCTACAAAATGGATAAACCATAGGGCATCATTAAATCCCGCTGCCTTGCAAACCAAAAAGAATGGGGAATCAGACCGGGAGTTGATCTCAGCCACAACATATCCATCAGTGACCTACCACCTCTGTAGGAGCACTCCCTTCTATGAACATGCACGGATAAAATGCTGGCTGGTGATGAGCTGGTTAAACCATCATCTGTGTCAGGACTTAGCCCTGCTAAAAATTGACTGCACTATGTGGGCCCTACCTGGAAAAGTCAGATTTCAGAGGAAGCTGCCACATAACCAAAGCAAACTAACGGTTTATGTTGGAGACTCTAAAAGTGAACATGCTCTAAATTATACGTACCTAGGGTCTCATAATACATGCATCAGGGAGCATTAGGCTGGCTGGAAAAGCATTATGAGATCAGCTGTGCCTGAAAAAAACCACTGCATATCTACAGCTCTCTGCTCAAACTAGCTGTCGGTCTTACTCAACCCATTCTACTATACAGTAGCAAAGTCTAGGGTGACCAGACAGCAAGTGTGAAAAATCAGGACAGGGGGTGGGGAGTAATAGGAACCTATATAAGAAAAAGACCCAAAAATCGGGACTGTCCCTATAAAATTGGGACATCTGGTCACCCTACTGGGGCCCAGCGTTACTACCTAGTTACAAGAATTATGATAAAACCCCAAGAGAGACTTGACTTGTGCAATTCAACCAACAGCTATTCCAAGCACAGGGACTGTAGCAATAATGTCTTCAGAATAGAAATGGGTCAATTGCCTCTCCCTAAATTGTGGTGTTTCAACCAAACCAGCCCCCTTCAGCTCGAAGCCCTAAAGGATGAAGACCTAAGTCCAGATGATGACAATACACTCCCATGTGTCATCCCTTCCGGGTCTCAGCAATGCTACTGTTCCAATCTGTGCAGCAAACAACCTAACCCCAACCCAAAGGCCTGGCCATTTTCAGATCAAGACTGGAGGTTTTTCCAAAAAATAGGGTCCAGTTCAATCCAGAATTATTTTGGGGAAGTTCTATGGCCTGTTTCAGACAGGTGGTCAGATCAGATGACTGGCCTTGGAATCTATGAAAAACCTTATCACATGACTCCAGGAGCTGGGGCCTTAAGAAAGACACCAAATATCATAAGACTTGCACTAAAATCACAAGCGGCAACGCTGTTCCCACCTACCCCAGCACAGCTGTCAAGTTTTGTGCAACTCCACATGCTACTCCTGCCACTGCTTTGGTGCAGATTGTCTTGACCATTAGCAGACATATATGGTTAGATGCACATTCGCTCATTACATAATTTGTATAAAATGTCACACCAAGTACTGTGGTCTTTGGCTCTAGCTATGCTAGGAAAGCGTTAACCATGGATTCCCCACCCTGCTGCCTGGTGTATTCTCAACTGGGGATGAAAACTATTCAGCTGCTAAGGTAGATGGAGCTAAACCGTTTCATCATCCATTCCTGAGGGTACAGCTCTACCACCGGTACCATGTTGTCAGCCATGGGTCATTTCCTAGTGTAGACAGGGATATAGGCGTGGAAAGTGGGTCCACATGGAACAGTTTTGCCTTGATTTACAAATGTGCAATTTGCTTTTCTAAGTCTGGTGCCCCAGTAATTCAACTGTTCTTAGTGTGCCCAACCTCCTTTGCTGTGTGGAGTTCATGAGCAGGGGAAAGTAGCGAGGTCTGTAAAAAATTGATGAATGAGATTTTAAATGTCTCATGGAATCAAGTCTCGGAGTGTTTCTAGGGTGAGAAGATTATGCATTAAATAGATGATGCAGCTCCTTGTTGCAATGATGATTGTGTTGAGTGTGAGGTTTGGTTTCGGTTCCTTAAAGGGACCTAGGCCCCTAGGGTGACCAGATGTCCCGATTTTATAGGGACAGTCCCGATTTTGGGGTCTTTTTCTTATATAGGCTCCTATAACCCCCCACCCCCGTCCCGATTTTTCACACTTGCTATCTGATCACCCTATAGGCCCCAATCCTGCAAACTCTTAAGTGTGCGAATAATTTTACTCTCCCCAGTAGTCCCATGGGAGTGTTTGCAAGACCTGGCCCAATATTCCATCTGGATTAGGCCCGACATTGCATAATAATTATTTTTAAAAGGTCTGACAAAGCCTCACGTTAACGGACATGCATTCATGATTTTTTTTAAAAAATCAAAATTTGATTTAGGTGAAAAAAATCGTTGACACCTCTTGTGATTTTATTTAAAGTCCCAGGTCCTGGAGTCAGATGATTATCTGAGCATCTCAGCTTTCATTAAAAAAAAAAAAGTTTGCAAATGTGACCTGAGTGCACCCTGAAAGCTCAAAACTCCAGCAGACAAATAAAAAAAAAACACACCCATATGTGTTGTTTTAAAAATAAATCTTATTTTTTTCAACCAATCACATGGGTGTTCTGCTGGACTCCTGATTGTTTAATGTTTTGGGTTGGCAATATTGTGTAATCCTTCCCCCAGAGATTGAAACAATGTAGGAGGGGCCAGGAGAATCTGAAAGTGAAACTAGAGTGAAACTAACAAATAGTTAAACTGATGGGAGCAACTAAAGGTTCTTACATGGTGAAAGAAAATGTGGATTTGAAAAATCCTTTCATTTGGCAGTAATCGAAGACGTTATTCACAGAGGTAGGACATTTTGTAAGAGTATTTTTAGGCTAGCTGGGCCACGCTAAAAATGAGACTGTAACTTTGTAAGATTTTAGGCCCCAGTCCTACAATTGGATGTACATAGAGGGAATCTTGCAGCTGCGTTGAGCCCTGTTGAAATCAATGGAGGCCCGCAAGAAGTGCAGGGCTCTCTGGGGCGAGATAGTTGCAGGACTGGGGCCTGGTTTGGCTTGCACAATCTGTTTAACGCTTTATGTGCTGATCGTTGTTATCATGTGTGTAAGCGCAGGGCCCAGTGCACCTCAGTCAGGTGGAAGAGCAATTCAAATGTAATTTATTTTCCCTTGTTTTTCATTATAGAAAAAAAGTATTTAATAAACTGGGCTTTTGTTTCCAGAAACTAAAGCCTGCCTTAAAGCTGAGCAAGGCTGAAGTGGGACTTGTCAGCTTGGATTTATTTTTGCCCAGCTGTTTGAGCAGAAAAGTTTCTGGGGTGACTGCAAAAAAAAGCTCGGGGGGGGGGGGAAATGGTAAATGGGGGTGGAGGGGCAGAGGGGGGTGGGTTTGGGCTTGCAAAACCAGCAGCAGTCTGGAACCAGGGCTTTTTTTATTGGACCCACAGAAGCTCCGTGGGGGTTCACGGAAAAGGCTCCTGTTTATGGGCCCATCTCTAGCTTTTAATGAAAGCAAACATGCTTTTTTGGTGCTGTCTATAGTGTAGAACAGAGCGCGTGGAGAAGAGAGGGAGTTGGATTGTAAATGGTGGGGCAAGGACCATCTTCTTGTTCTGTTTGTATAGCGCTGGCACAAGGGGCTCCTGGCCTGTGCGTGGGGATTGTAAACGCTACCTGCGGCACTAGAAATGCTAATACCTCAGCAGCAATCCGATCAATGGATTAAACCCAGGGTGTGAGTCTCCTCTTAGACTGGTTCCAGTGGCTGTACCCGGCTTTACACTGGGTGAGAGCAAAGCAAGAATGGCTCTGGCTTGCAGCACTGATGGAACTGGGATCTTGAGCTGTGCAATCGCCTTGGACTTTGGAGTGTAAGGAAAAGGCTGCACCCTAAGTCCTGAGCAGCCTGGGGGGCAGGGTTTGGGGTGCAAGGGCCCGATCCTGCAGATGCCCCACGGCTGGGCGCGCAGGGGTCCAGCCCCAAGTTTTGCTGGTACCCTGGGGGGGGGGGGCTGCCCCCCTCCCTGCTGCCCCCGGCGAGAGGCGGCTGCCTGCGGGCCGTCCTAGAGCGGGGCAGGGGCTGCGGCGGGATTGGCCGGCCGGGCGGGCGGACTCAGGCTGCGCCCACCCCAGTGCCACTGAGCGCAGAGCCAGGGCGGAGCAGGCTGCGGCGGCCGGAGCTGGGGGGCAGTGCAGAGGTAGGGCCCGGGCGGCGGCCGGCCGGGGCGGGGAGCGCACGGGGTAGCCTCCCCCGCTCCCCGCATGTTTACTTGGGGCTGGGCAGCTGGAGCCGGGAGCGCCCAGGGGCCGCGTGGGGGGCCTGGCACTGCTCTGCCCCCCCCCCCCGGGCACGGCCCCGATCCGAGCGCGCCGGACTCCTCAAGCCGGGCTGCCCCCAAACTCCTGCCCGACCCCCTGAGACCTGCACTTACCCCTGATCCGAGCGTGCTCCTGCCTACCCCACGTACCCCGACCCCTAACGGGACCCCCACCCAGCCCTAGAGACCTGCACTTCCCCCAATCCAGGCATGCGCCTTCCTCCCACCTCTCACCCCATACACGCTCCTACTCTCATGCACCCCCAAGAAGTGCAGTTACCCCTAACTCCCCACCCTCCCTGCACTTCTCCTTACCCCGACCTTCAGCCCCCCCCACATCCTCCTCCTCCCCATGCCAGGCTACTGCCAATGCCTGCCCCATTGCACCCCACTGACCCCTAGCCCCCCACTCTAGACACCCTCCTACCCCCATGTATCCCACCCACCCCTCTTACTCCTAGCCAATCTAGACTGCCCTCATTCCCACACTTACCCTTACCCCCACGGACCCCTAACATCCATACCTCTTCACCCCCCCCCACTTCCCCCAACCCCTGCCTCATACACATGCCTACTTCCACCCCCTCCCTCATTCCCACTCACCCAGACACCCCACTTCTAGCCTCCACAGTACCGACATACCCCAGACCCCCTTGTTTAGCTCCCTTTCACCTCTGCTAAACCCAGCGGCCAACTTCTTCCCTTATCCTCGTCTGCAGAAGGGGATACTGAGGCACAGAGAGACTAAGTGGATTGCCATAGTGTCACAGTGGGACAGCTGTGAATAGAACCCAGGAGTCCTGACTCCCAGTCCTTGTAGTACAGGGGTGGGCAAACTATGGCCCGGGGGCTGCATCCAGCCCTCCAGATGTTTTAATCCAGCCCTCGAGCTCCCGCCGGGGAGTGGGGTTTGGGGCTTGCCCTGCTCCAGCACTCCAGCTGGTGAGTGGGATTGGGGGCCAGTCCCACAAGCAGCTCTAGCATCCTCTTGTCCCTAGCGCTAACTGCCTCCCGCCACAGATACCATGGCAGCTCCTCCTGGGCACGGTGGCACAATGCTGCCTTCCAAAGCTCCCAGGGTACTTGCTGTCATGAGGAACGATCCCAGGTGGGGATTCTGGCTGCTTCCCCGTGTTGGTGGCACCATGTCTAGCAAGTTAAGCCGCTGACGTCAGGCAGAGCTTTGGTAGGGACGTGCCTGTGTGTGGATGTGGTGCTGTGGCTTTGGAATGAATCTTGACTGGGGAAGCTTTGAAAGCCCAAGCCAACGCTCCCCTTACACATACAGGTCTAGATTCAGCCCTGCTGCATACAGCTGCTTCATTGGAGATGGTGGAGTCATGCCAGGGGGAAATTTGGCCAGTACATTTGATGACAAAGTCTATTCACAGCTGTTCAGGATGGCCATTTTATCCCTTTCCCCTGTGCATCCTCTCTCCTTCCTCACAGGGCCCCGATACCCCAGCAGATGGACATCATGTTGCCTGAGGGAGACTCTAAAAGGACAGGGGAGAAGGTCAGAGGCCAGGATCCCGGGGAGCATCCTTCAGTCACACTCTTCCGAGAGTACCTGAGGCTCAAGACAGTCCAGCCCGAGCCCAACTATGGTAAGGAGGCTGGTTCCGTTTCTTTTACCAGGACAAGCTGCTGAGGCAGCATGAGCACTGGGGGAGGGTTACGCCGCCAGCCAGCAAGGGAGATGGCCAGACAACTGGCTCGCTGCTGCGACGGCCAGTGGCAACGTTCTTGCCTCACATGCTGGGCACAAAGCTCTCAGCACCCTTCTGGAGCGTCGCTGGGCTCTTGTTCCCAGCTGCTCTCCTGCAGAAGACGGGACAAGGGTGCCACCCTGTATCGTCTGACGAGGAATCCACGATCATCTGGTAGAACCACTTAGTTCTTAAAACCATCCCCTCCCTGCAAAGACACCTGCTCGTGGGTGGAAGCGAGTTGGTGGCTGTGAATCCAGAGGAGTCCATGTCACCCAAACCACCCCTACCATTGGCTCTGCTTGGCCTCCTCGCAACTGGCCAAAGGTGGAGTTGGGCCATGGGGGCTGAAGTGTCCTGCCTCGCCAGCTCAGGGCTCAGGCCCGTGCTCAGTGCAATGTGCGGGAAGCTGGATAGCATTGCTGCTGCCTGTGCTGGGTCCACCTGGTGCAAAGCCTGAGACCTCCATCGCTGATGGCATGTGAATGCTGAAAATATTAAGTGTTGGGGGAGGGGGTGAAAACCCACTTCATCAAAGAACCAAAATTACCAGCCAGATGTTCAAGCTTAAAAAGAAGACAGCAGTCAAAATGGAGTGGGCGGGGCATTGGGGAAGGGGTGGGAGTGGGCGGGGCAATTCACATTGAAATTGTATGCTAATCTCTCCGACACTGGTGGAAAGTTCCCTGAACCTTGGCAAATGAGCGGCTCCCTGGAGGCAGAAAGAGTCCTAGTGAGACTTGTTAGTGATCGTGCAACCCAGCCAAGAGGCCTCACAGCTCATGCTGGCCTCTAGAATGGGAAACTCCCTGGTAATGTGAAATGGGGACTGAAATTCCAGCCTGTGGAACAGCCTTCCTTGAACAGCGCCTTCTGCTGCCCCTGGGATTTGGGAACCTCCTTGCAGGAGCTGCTACACCACCTGTCTCACCCACAGCTGGGATGATGCTTAGACTGATTCTCTACTGCATCACACCTTGTCATTCATGCCTGGGCAAAGTGGATGGAAAATGTGGCCAGATCAGACCCCTCCACCCCCCACTCACTCACACTGGTCTGTCTGCCTAAGAGGCACGTGGCTGCTCTTTGGGCTCAGCTACTGCACAAAGTCCACATTTCGGAGCTCTCTTCCACATGGGGCCACATCTCCCCCTTGTTCCAAACGTTAATCAGTCACAGAGTAGATGGATTTGAATCTTGGGTCCAACAACAGCATCTGCCCAGTCCGTGAGCCAACAGAGTTAAGACAGATGATCTTTTTATAATGTGGTTTCCCCCTGTTGGAGTTGGCTAGCCAAACCCAGTTGAAGCTATTTTAGCTGGTGCTGTATTAATCCTCATATTGGATGGACTGGGAGCTTTAGTTTCATATCGAGTGAAATACAGTTCTCATTAAACCAGCATGTAACATGGCTGTGGGTTAGTAACTGAGTGTGTGTGTGTGTGTGTGTGTGTGTGTGATTGTGCATGCATGTGTCAGAGGAGATGCCTTCCAAGGGTCTGATCCAAAGCTCATTGAAGTATTATTTACCCCTTCTCGTAACACAAGAATTAGGGGTCACAAATGAAATTAAGAGGCAGCAGGTTTGAAACAAACAAAAGGAAGTATCTCGTCACACAACTCACAGTTAAGCTGTGGAACTCTTTGCCAGAGGATGCTGGGAAGGCCAAGACTATAACAGGGTTCAAAAAAGAACTCCCCTTGCTGTACTGAGGGTCTAGTGAAGACACAGGCCTGACCTGCGCTAGAAAATCAGGTCGGCTTAACTACGCCGCGCAGGGATGTGAAAAATCCACACCCTGGAATGGTGTTGTGTAGCCGACCAAACCCCCATTGTAAACAGTGCTAGGTCCACAGAAGAATACTTCTGTTGACTTCCCTATCGCCTCCTGGGGAGGTGGATTACCTTTGCTGATGGGAGAACCACTTCCGTTGGCGCAGGTGGTGTCAGCTAAAGGAGCAGAGGGGGCATATGGGGCGAAGGGGAGAAGCAGCAGGGATTAGGGGCCTGACAAAATCCTGAGAACCTGGGGGGCTAAAGTCTATTAAATATGTTCAACGTCTCTTTAAAGCCTTTGCTCTATTATTTGTAAGTCCTCCTCCTAACTGCTTTCCTAGTGGCAGATTATGATTGTGCTGCAGCTGCAGCAGCACCTGAGGCCCCAGCCAGGGATCAGGAACTTCTTGTGCTAGGCGCTTTACAGAGTGGAAAGCTGAGCCTTGCCGTGTTATGTGGCAGATCTCTGAGCCGTGGCAGAGGCTGTATGAGTAGATTGTTGATGGTAGGCCTGCTAATACATCCATTCTTGGGGCTTAGTACTGCAATCGTGTTCCGTTACTGACAGCGCTGTGCTGGGAGTTGTGTGCTTGGCTGTATAGACCGGGCACTTGCCTATCGACCGCATAGACTGCGTGCCATATTATTCACCAGGTTGGAGCCTGGGCATGACGACCTTTGTGCAGTCTGCGCTTCTGACGTTCTTGCAGCACTGCTGCTCCAAAGGGTTCCCCCTTGTGGCAAGGGGCCTCTGGAGATGAGACGGGAGGGGCTAGAGTGTGGAGACAGCCCCTTCCTAGTGCAGGATGGGGATTCCCGGATGGGAGAGATGCAACAGGTGCAAGGAAACAGCAAGGGGATTCCAGCTGAATGTCTGTAACTTTCCTGCTTTCTCCCTCTCTCAGATGTGGCTGTGCGGTTCCTGGAGCGGATTGCAGCTGAGCTTGGCCTGGGGTGTCAGAAAGTGGAGGTAGGAAAAGTGAACCCACCCACTCCTCTGCCCCCACGGTGAAATTCATTCCCGATCTGTCCGAGCCTGAAACCACCAGGGGGTGTCTGGGGTGCCCTCCGCTAGGCATCCTCTGTACAGCACAGCTCCAGTCACGGTGCTTCCGCCAGTACTGCCAGGTGGCAGATGTTTCCGCACCAGGTCCCGCCTCAGAGACACTCCCCTTTACCATGTGTCTGGGCTCGTTCGCCTCAACGAGCGCTTTTGTATCTGCTTTTGCTGCATGAGTTAGAAACGTAATGCATCCCATTCACTGGGGAGCCGTCTTCCTGCCAGAGAGGTCTGGGTTGCTCACCTTACCCCTTTCCAATGCTAAAGTGGCACTGACAGTGCTATAGCCTGGGATCCTCCGGGAGGATCCCAGCAAACCAGGGAATGATTGAGTAAATTGTTCAGCGGTTCCCATCTAAAAAGAATTGGTGGGTCTCAGCCAAGTTCTCAGTGGACGTGTCCTCATTACCAAATTCAGCCTTGCAATGAGCACTCCTTGGTACCCCTGTGGGCACTGCCAGGGTGGACGTCCCTTGCCCTTGGCGGTCCTTCCAGATCTGGGCTGAAGGCCATTGGCAGCAGCATGGAGCTGGCCTGCACTGCTTGTGCCAGACTCATTCTTTGGGTAACCAAAGGACTCCTGTCTGCAGATGCCGGTCTTTCAGTTGCAATTAATCCCCGTAAAGACGGCTAGAGCGACCTGAGCATGTCGCATTGGAATCCATCCCACCTGCACCCATGGAAGAGTCACCTGGTCATTAGTGTCCTCCGGCGTGGAGTGAATACATGGGTCACCACCAGTAGCGTAGCTAGGGAGAGAGTGTCCGCTCCCCCACTGAGCACAAGTGGCGCCTTGTCAATTTCTTGGCGCCTTTTTACTCACCCGGGGGAGCGATTAAAAAAAAAAAAGGCGCCACCTGCTGCAGCACTTTTATTTTACTCACCCGACAGCGCTCCGGGTCTTCGGTGGCGGGACCTTCACTCTCTCCAGGTCTTCGGCGGCATTTCGGCAGCGGGACCTTCAGTGCCACGGAAGACACCCGGAGCGAGTGAAGGGCCCGCCACCGAAGACCCAGAGCACCCAGTGGGTGAGTAAAAGCACCGCAGTGGGTGGTGCCTTTTTTTTTTATTGCTCCCCCTGTTCCCTCCACCTGGCTACGCCACTGGTCACCACCAGGAGCTAAACCTCAGCCTTGTTGGGTAGAGCGAAGCGTAGGTCCGTCCTAGATACACCAGGACAGAGTCTGACCTCAATTACCCCAGTGCAAGTCTGGAGATGGTGGAGTCGCTCCATATTTCCACTGGTGAGACCAGCAGTTGGCCCTTTATCTGCTCCGTGGTGCACTCCATGTGCTTTGTCCCAACCTGCACTGTCCAGTGTAGACATAAAACAGTATCGATATTAATAATTAGACCCGTGAGTCCTCCCGCCAGCACACCCTCTGGCCCCTACTCCAGAGATTCACTGTGCTGCATTGGCAAGTACCTGTAGGACTGGGAAGAGGAGCCCTCCCATGCGTGGCACTCTAGCTGGCTCTAGGGGGAGCTCTGGGCAAGGAGAGGCTACCCTCTCTGACCCTTGATTCTTGATCCTTGCATTGGGAGTCCAGGACAGGCCAGGGTGCTGTTTGTTTGCCCTCCGTTCATAGCAGCAGAGACCCTGCGAAATGTGACGATGCGAGCGGTTGTTTCCATTGGTGTACAAATCCCTTGCTGTCGGTAATCCCCTGCAGACGTGGCCAGCCCATTAATCTGCTATTACAGGTTCTCGGTCTATTTTTGAGTCGATCCATCCCGACTGTATGTGCTGTAATTAGACTGGGACTTAGCAAGGTCACATTCCTCCGAGGAGGCCTGGGATGACATGACTTTCTCTGTGACTTGTCCCAGCTTGTCGGCGCAGGAATCCCGACCGGCAGAAACTTGGGTTAGGAAAAACGTGGGGAAGTTCCCTGAAGACAGGATCTCGGTTGTGTGTGTGTTGGCTAGATCCCCAGAGCCATTCAGAGATGCAGAGCGTGCCTGGATTTCAATAGTTTTAGTGATTGCTGAGCCCATATTCTTTCAAGGCCTCCTGCCACTGGCATTTGCTGTTGAATTTTTTTACTGAGATTCCATAGCCCTCATCAGTTTTGTCTAGTGTTCTCTGGGGTGGCCCAGATCAGTGTTTAAGGACCCTTGCTTGGGGTTTTGGATGGTTCCGGGGGTACAGAGCGTTCCCTGCTTGTTCACCAGCTCCTGTGGTAACACGCTACCCTTCTCTAGCGCTTCTCATTCCAGGCACAGCAATCCAGGGTGTTGCTGTCCAGTGACTCTTCAGTGAAATGAAATGGGGGGTCTTGGTGCAGTTCCTAGTGGACCAAGAACCCAGGAGCTCCTTGCTTTTGGGTCACCCTTTTGGGGTTCAGCTTATCTGCAGCTTCTGGCATCCTTGCTCAGGTTGAGGGTTTGCCTCCCTGACCTCTGCAGCTATGAGTCCCACACGCTGACCCTGCCCAGTGGGAAGAAGTGTTTCCTTTTGATTGGGTGCCCGTTTATCAGCCATTAATCAAGTGACTCCGCTGTGTTCTCTCGATCCAGGGCAGCTCGGAAAGGAGGAAGAAATCCCCTTCCGGGTCTTCAAGCTCCCAGCTGCATCATTTGGATATGGCTTGGGAGCCCTCCGTAGTTGAGATGTCTTTATGGGAGGCGGTTGCGTCCTGCCTGGGATCTCTCGATCCAGTTGCTCGGAGGGCCCCATCGCCATCCGAGTGCCTCGCAGTTACCGATGGATTTATTCCTTGCAGCACCCCTCTGAGGCAGGGAGTTGTAATCCCAATAGCACAGATGGGGAGCTGAGGCACTGGGGAGATGCAGCAACTTGACCAAGGTCACTCAGGAGTCTGTGGCAGAGCTGGGAATAGAGCCCAGGTCTCCTGGTTCCCAGTCCAGTGCCCTGTCTGTGAGACCCTCCTTCCTCCCTCCTAGAAGGGAGAGGAGTCTCTTGTCCTTTGAAATCTGCTCCCTCCCAGGCGAAACAACCCCTCCCTTTGCAACATGTTGTATGCGAACCCCGCTGCCCCTCCCCTTCCTCCCCACCCAGGGGCTGCTCCGTCAGCTCCTTCTGTCTCCCAGCTTCCCTGACCCACAGCAGGGTGGAGCATGCCCTTCCGCTGTAACAGACTCCCTTTTGCTTCGCAGGTGTGCCCGGGCCGGGTTGTCACCATCATGACCTGGCAGGGCACGGACCCGCAGCTCCGCTCCATCCTGCTGAACTCGCACACAGATGTCGTGCCGGTATTTGAGGTGAGGGGCTGTGTGTGTGTGGGGAGGGGCTCACAGCTGGGATTTGGCTGCTGCCCATGGGTGGGCAGGGGGCGGTTATTTGTCCAGAGGGGAAATGGGAGTGTCCCTCTGCAGAGTGTTTCTCAGCAGCTCAGGAGGATGCCCAGGGGCACTGCTGGGCCGGAGGGAGACCTGGGCCGTCTCTGCTGAGGACCTGCGGCGTGTCAATGCCATCTGCACCCTTTGTTAATGCAAACACAGCGCCACCTACAGTAGAATGCGGGGAACTGTGAGCCTTTGTCAGGTTTCAGAGTAGCAGCTGTGTTAGTCTGTATCCGCAAAAAGAACAGGAGTACTTGTGGCACCTTAGAGACTAACAAATTTATTAGAGCATAAGCTTTCGTGGACTACAGCCCACTTCTTCGTCAGGATTGCTGTTGCAGGCAGTGGGGTCTGCCCAGGGAAAACGCCTTCCGCTTCCATTTGGGGCTGCCCCTTCCCTCACCCTCGCTGTGTGCTAATTTTCAAGCTGAGAGACTGGTTTGATCCAAGGCCCCATTTAGCCCTTCGCCTCTCTGCTGCGATGGAAAAAGATGCTCACTGGGATAGTGCTGCCTTTGGAGCCAGTCACCTTATTATTTTAAAATTGTCTCCATTGTGCACGGGACTCCCTCGTTTGCTTCTTGCACTGCGGCTATCAAGTTCTGATGCTTGCCCCTTGATCAGAACCCTGGCTTGACTGGATGTATTCTCCAGGAGGGATCTCTGGCGCTCACCATCCACCACCACAAACTTCAGTTGCTACCTTTTATTATTTTGGGGGTTACTTACTATGAAGTCCTGTTTTCCTATGGGCTGCATTAGGCTCTCACTGTACTCGATTAGACGTGCACCTGCTCTTTGTAATGGGTGTGTTGGAGTCCAATTTGTCCTGAGAAGCCCCACTGCGGGAGGCCCCGCTATTTTGTTGAAATTGCACAGGGCATTTCCTGTTAACATGGTTGCATGCGTGGGGGTTGGTCTTGTCCATTATTGCTTTCCTATCCCTTCAGATCTGGACAGAGGCGTGTTGGCAGCAGTGCGTCGGAGAAGCTTGTCCTGCAGCTGCCCATACTGTGCCTGTCTTGCCCTTCGGTCTCCAGCACTGTCAGGCTGGCATTAAATCACACTCCCATCCCTTTTGCCCCCTCCCACATCATCTACCTCCTAATGGCTGAGGTGCCACCTAGCACATCAGCCCTGTTTGATGCTTCATCCCTCCAAACCAGGCCTCTCTCCATCTCCCAAACAGGGTGCTGTCCCTTTCTTTTATGGGGATGGGGATCAGGTGCGGGGAGATCAGCTTCCTGTCCTGCCCCTCTCCTCCATGGAAAAGTCAGGACGCCATGCTGGGAGCCAGCCGGACTGTGCTCATGCCCTCCAGCAGCGCCTGCTCCCCATGGGGAACCCTTTTGTGACACTCAGTGCTGGTTTCTTCCCTGCAGGAGCACTGGACCCACGACCCTTTCGAAGCCTTTAAGGACTCTCAGGGTAACATCTACGCCCGCGGGGCCCAGGATATGAAGTGTGTCTCCATCCAGTGAGTGCAGCCGGCCTCCTCCATTCTCTGTCTTGTCTTAGTTCTCCATTGCCTCTCTGGGGCAATCGAATGGAGCTGAACGTCCCCCTCTGCACACAGCTCCATCCCTCTTGACTCATGCTCGCTATGAACCCTCGGGCCAGATCCTGATCTTGGTTACACTGGCATAAATCTGGAGGAACTCCCCTGAGCTCAGTGGGCAGGTGTTCTGGAATTGTCCCATGCTGGGCGTCTTGCCCCTGGCTGTGCAGCTGCTGGTCACAGCTGGAAACGGGTGACTGGGCTAGGTAGGCTGGGCCGGTCTGGCAATCCCTGCCAATAGCTGCGTGATGCAGTAGACATTGGAGATCCTGAAAGCTCAGCAGATGCCTCTTATTGTTGAGGTCTTTATATATTGTCCCAGCTTGTATCTGCCTGGACATATAACTAGCACAGGGCTGGGGGGCTCTGCTCCCTGCATTGGCTGACTGGAGTGGCCAAAGCTCCGTGACACCTGCCCCCCATTCCTGGACACCCAATATGTTACCTGCTCCACACTTAGGTCCCTTAATCTTTGGCTGATATCAGGTGCGGGAAAACCAGGGGGTGCTGGTGCTGGCTGCAATCTAAGGGTGCAGCTCCGTCCATGCATCTTACGCCTGGCCTGGAGCACTGCCTGAGCTCAAGGTTCTTGCAGGTACCTGGCACATCCAGCATCCTGACCAGTCTCTCCCTGTTCAGGTACATCGAGGCCATTCGGAGGCTGAAGGCCGAGGGGAAGCGCTTCCCCCGAACAATTCACATGACATTCATGCCCGGTAAGTGACTGGCCGCTCTTCATGGCCAGCTGGTTGCGAGCAGCGGCACCGGAGGCAGCAAACAGGGCGGCTAACAGGGGAGTTTGAGAGGGAGTTCTCATTGGAGGAGAAGAGCCTGCAGGGGCTGGGTGCTGGGAGGGACGCCGAGCCCTGAGTTGGGGGCGGGGCTTGGCTGATTAGGGGGCCCATAAAAGCGGCCGCCCAGCCAGGCAGCGGCACCGGAGGCAGCAAACAGGGCGGCCAACAGGGGAGTTTGAGAGGGAGTTCTCATTGGAGGAGAAGAGGCCTGCAGGGGCTGGGTGCTGGGAGGGACGCCGAGCCCTGAGTTGGGGGCGGGGCTTGGCTGATTAGGGGGCCCATAAAAGCGGCCGCCCAGCCAGGCAGCGGCACAGCTGCGAGCAGCGGCACCGGAGGCAGCAAACAGGGCGGCTAACAGGGGAGTTTGAGAGGGAGATAAAGGGGGAGGTAGGAGGGTGCGGCGTGTTGTGTGCTCAGCGTCCCCAGTGCTGTGGGCAGAGACTGCAGCAGCCATGAGCCAGGCAGCAGCAGACAGAATGCAGATGGCTGCATGTGGAAGCTGTGGTATGTATATGGTCATAGCAGGGGAGCTGGAACAAAGGTATGTATGTATGAAGTGTCGCGTCATAGTGTTACTGGAGGAAAAGATTAAGGGGCTGGAGATGCAGGTAGATACCCTGGTGGAGTTTAGGTGGGGGTTTGAGCAGCTGATGGAGGACAGGCAAGGCGGGGCTGAAGGGGAATGCTCTAGGGTGCAGGAGGAGGTAGAAGTAGACGACCGTGAGAGGGGAATGGAAGGGGGAGAACAAGGGAATTGGAAGTATGTGACTGTGAGAAGCAGGCCAAGGAAAAGGAGGGCTAGTGAGGGGGGAATAGAACTCAGGAACAGGTTTGGGTGTTTGGACAACGAGGTGGAGGGGTAGCAGGTGGTGACGGAAGGTGGGAGGGTGAGGAAGAAGAGAAGAGCGGCTAGTCCATTAGAGAGAGGGGAGGTGTTGATGGAGACAGCGCAAGACCTGGGCCCCCAGAGGATAGAGGAAGGCACAAGGGGGAGCACAAGAGAAGATAGGAACAGACATAGGTCAGGACTAGAGGGATCAGAGACTAGATTACTAGATCGCACTGTTGCCAAGAGACGACAGGTATATGTTATTGGAGACTCTTTACTGAGGAGATTGGACAGGCCTGTGACCAGGGCGGACCCAGAGAACAGAAGGGTGTGCTGTCTCCCTGGCGCAAAGATTCGCGATGTGGACCTGCAGTTAAAAAGGATCCTAAAAGGAGCAGGTAAGAACCCCTTGATAATCCTTCATGTAGGAACGAATGATACGGCTAGGTTCTCGTTAGAGAGAATCAAGGGAGATTATGCAAGGCTGGGGAAGATGCTCAAGGAGATAGAGGCTCAGATTATCTTTAGTGGGATACTGCCTGTTCCAAGGGAAGGGCAGCAAAGGGCTGATAGGATTGTGAGGATAAATAGTTGGCTAAGGGAGTGGTGCTATAAGGAGGGCTTTGGGATGTATGGCCACTGGGAGGCTTTCGGGGACAGACAGCTGTTCTCGCGGGATGGACTTCACCTGAGTAGGGAGGGAAATAGACTTCTGGGAGGGAGGCTGGCTCATCTTATCAAAAGAGCTTTAAACTAGGAAGTTTGGGGAGACGGTTGGGAGATGTACAGTTAATCTCCACACCAGATTCCAACATTGAAATGGTGAGTGAGATAAGAGGAGATATGGCCGGGGAGATGAGATTGGACATAAGAAGGATAGGGGGGAAGGACACAGAGAGGCCTGTAACATATAGTGTTACTAATGGGAGACAGGCTAAACGACATACATTAGGGTGCTTATACACCAATGCGAGAAGCCTAGGTAATAAAATGGAGGAATTGGAGCTCTTGGTCCGAGAATTGCAACCGGATATCGTAGGAATAACTGAAACGTGGTGGAATGGCAGTCACGACTGGAATACAGGTATGGAGGGGTATGTGCTGTTTAGGAAAGACCGGAACACAGGTAAAGGTGGCGGGGTGGCATTGTATGTCAATAGTGAGATAAGCTATAAAAAAATAATAGTTGATGGAATAGATAACACGGAATCCGTCTGGGCGATACTTACACTGGGTAAAAGGACTACTAGAGCCTCCCTGGGGATAGTGCTTGGGGTGTGCTATAGACCGCCGGGATCAACCCAGGATATGGATAAAGAACTATTCAATGTGTTTAGAGAAGTAAATACTAATAGGGACTGTGTAATTATGGGGGACTTTAACTTCCCAGATATAGATTGGGGAACAAACGCTAGTAGCAGAATATGGACCCTGGACTTCAGAAAAGCAGACTTTGACTCCCTCAGGGAACAGATGGGCAGGATCCCCTGGGAGAATAACATGAAGGGCAAAGGGGTCCAGGAGAGCTGGCTGTATTTTAAAGAATCCTTATTGAGGTTGCAGGAACAAACCATCCCGATGTGTAGAAAGAATAGTAAATATGGCAGGCGACCAGCTTGGCTAAACAGTGAAATCCTTGCTGATCTTAAACGCAAAAAAGAGGCTTATAAGAAGTGGAAGATTGGACAAATGACCAGGGAGGAGTATAAAAATATTGCTCAGGCGTGCAGGAGTGAAATCAGGAAGGCCAAATCACACTTGGAGTTGCAGTTAGCAAGAGATGTTAAGAGTAACAAGAAGGGTTTCTTCAGGTATGTTAGCAACAAGAAGAAAATCAAGGAAAGTGTGGGCCCCTTACTGAATGAGGGAGGCAACCTAGTGACCGAGGATGTGGAAAAAGCTAATGTACTCAATGATTTTTTTGCCTCTGTCTTCACGCACAAGGTCAGCTCCCAGATTGCTGCACTGGGCAGTACAGCATGGGGAGAAGGTGACCAGCCCTCTGTGGAGAAAGAAGTGGTTCGGGACTATTTAGAAAAACTGGACATGCACAAGTCCATGGGGCCGGATGCGCTGCATCCGAGGGTGCTAAAGGAGTTGGCGGGTGAGATTGCAGAGCCATTAGCCATTATTTTTGAAAACTCATGGCGATCGGGGGAGGTCCCAGATGACTGGAAAAAGGCTAATGTAGTGCCCATCTTTAAAAAAGGGAAGAAGGAGGATCCGGGGAACTACAGGCCAGTCAGCCTCACCTCAGTCCCTGGAAAAATTATGGAGCAGGTCCTCAAGGAATCAATTATGAAACATTTAGAGGAAAGGAAAGTGATCAGGAACAGTCAGCATGGATTCACGAAGGGGAAGTCGTGCCTGACTAACCTAATTGCCTTCTATGATGAGATAACTGGCTCTGTGGATGAGGGGAAAGCAGTGGATGTGTTATTTCTTGACTTTAGCAAAGCTTTTGATACTGTCTCCCACAGTATTCTTGCCACCAAGTTAAAGAAGTATGGGCTGGATGAATGGACTGTAAGGTGGATAGAAAGCTGGCTAGATCGTCGGGCTCAACGGGTAGTGATCAATGGCTCCATGTCTAGTTGGCAGCCGGTTTCAAGTGGAGTGCCCCAAGGGTCGGTCCTGGGGCCGGTTTTGTTTAATATCTTTTTTAATGATCTGGAGGATGGTGTGGACTGCACTCTCAGCAAGTTTGCAGATGACACTAAACTAGGAGGCGTGGTAGATACACTAGAGGGTAGGGATCGGATACAGAGGGACCTAGACAAATTAGAGGATTGGGCAGAAAAAAACCTGATGAGGTTCAACAAGGACAAGTGCAGAGTCCTGCACTTAGGACGGAAGAATCCCATGCACTGCTACAGACTAGGGACCGAATGGCTAGGTAGCAGTTCTGCTGAAAAGGACCTAGGGGTCACAGTGGACGAGAAGCTGGATATGAGTCAACAGTGTGCTCTTGTTGCCAAGAAGGCTAACGGCATTTTGGGCTGTATAAGTAGGGGCATTGCCAGCAGATCGAGGAACGTGATCGTTCCCCTTTATTCGACATTGGTGAGGCCTCATCTGGAATACTGTGTCCAGTTTTGGGCCCCACACTACAAGAAGGATGTGGAAAAATTGGAAAGAGTCCAGCGGAGGGCAACAAAAATGATTAGGGGTCTGGAGCATATGACTTATGAGGAGAGGCTGAGAGAACTGGGATTGTTTAGTCTCCAGAAGAGAAGAATGAGGGGGGATTTGATAGCAGCCTTCAACTACCTGAAGGGGGGTTCCAAAGAGGATGGAGCTCGGCTGTTCTCAGTGGTGGCAGATGACAGAACAAGGAGCAATGGTCTCAAGTTGCGGTGGGGGAAGTCCAGGTTGGATATCAGGAAAAACTATTTCACTAGGAGGGTGGTGAAACACTGGAATGCGTTACCTAGGGAGGTGGTGGAGTCTCCTTCCTTGGAGGTTTTTAAGGCCCGGCTTGACAAAGCCCTGGCTGGGATGATTTAGCTGGGAATTGGTCCTGCTTTGAGCAGGGGGTTGGACTAGATGACCTCTTGAGGTCCCTTCCAACTCTGATATTCTATGATTCTATGATTCTATGATTAGCAATAATAGGGCTCAGATGTTCCTAGATGTGCTTGCTGATCATTTCCTTCATCAAGTGGTAGCCGAACCGACGAGGGGGGAGGCCATTTTAGATTTGATTTTGGTGACTAGTGAGGACCTCGTTGAGGAAGTGGTAGTAGGGGACAACTTGGGCTCCAGCGATCATGAGCTAATCCGCTTTAAACTAAACGGAAGGAGTAACAGAATTAAATCAAAGACTAGGGTTTATAATTTTAAAAAGGCCAATTTTAACAAACTAAGGGGAATGGTAAGGGAAATGGATTGGGCAAACGTATTAATGAATCTTAAGGCAGATAAAGCCTGGGATTACTTTAAGTTTAAGATGCATGAGTTTTCAGAGGCCTGTATCCCGAAAAAGGGAAAAAGATTACTAAGCAAGAGATTTAGACCGAGCTGGATGAGCGACCGACTCAAAGGGGCGATTAGGAAGAAACAGAAAGCATACAAAGAGTGGAAGAGGGGAGGGATCAGTAAGGAAACTTACCTTAGTGAAGTCAGAGAATGTAGAGATAGAGTGAGAAAGGCCAAAAGCCGTGTAGAGTTGGACCTAGCGAGGGGAATTAAAAGCAATAGTAAGAGGTTTTACAGCCACATAAATAGGAAGAAATCAAAGAAGGAAGAAGTAGGACCGCTGAAGACTATAGCCGGAGATGAGATTAAAGATAATCTAGGCATGGCGCAATATCTCAACGAATATTTTGCATCGGTGTTTAATGAGGCCAATGAAGGTATTAGGGATACTAGCACCGTGGCAGAGGGGCAAACAGAATGGGGGATTACCGTATCCGAGGTAGAAACAAAGCTCGAACGCCTTAATGGGGCTAAGTCGGGAGGACTGGATGATCTTCATCCGAGAATATTGAAGGAATTGGCGCGAGAAATAGCAGGCCCATTAGCGATAATATTTAATGAATCTGTAAACTCGGGGGTTGTTCCGTTAGACTGGAGAATAGCTAATGTGGTTCCTATTTTTAAGAAAGGGAAAAAAAGTGATCCGGGTAACTATAGGCCTGTTAGTTTAACATCTGTAGTGTGCAAGGTGCTGGAGAAAATTCTGAAAGAGAAACTAGTTGAGGACCTTGAGGTTAATGGCAAGTGCGATAATTTACAACATGGTTTTACGAAGGGCAGATCGTGCCAAACGAATCTGATCTCCTTCTTCGAGAAAGTAACGGACTTATTAGATAAGGGAAATGCGGTGGACCTAATATACCTGGATTTCAGTAAAGCGTTTGATACTGTACCCCATGAGGAATTATTGGTTAAGCTGGAAAAGATGGGGATCGATATGAAAATCCAGAGGTGGATAAGGAATTGGTTAATGGGCAGAATGCAGCGGGTCGTATTGAAGGGTGAACTGTCAGGTTGGAGGGAGGTTACCAGTGGAGTTCCTCAGGGTTCGGTTTTGGGCCCCATTTTATTTAATCTATTTATAACTGACCTCGGAATCGATTGCAGGAGTGGACTGATAAAGTTTGCGGATGATACGAAGGTGGGAGGCGTTGCCAATTCGGAGGAGGATAGGGATATTCTGCAGGGAGACTTGAATGAGCTTGTGAATTGGAGTATCAGAAATAGGATGAAATTTAATAGTGAAAAGTGTAAGGTGATGCATTTAGGGATGACTAACAACAATTTTAGTTACAAGCTGGGGACGCATTGGTTAGAGGTAACGGAAGAGGAGAAGGACCTAGGGGTTCTTGTAGACCGAAGGATGACTATGAGTAGACAATGTGACGTGGCGGTGAAAAAAGCCAATGCGGTCTTGGGATGCATTAGGCGAGGTATATCTAGTAGGGATAAGGAGGTGCTGCTTCCGTTGTACAAGGCGCTGGTGAGACCTCATTTGGAGTACTGTGTGCAGTTCTGGTCTCCCATGTTTAAAAAAGATGAACTCAAATTGGAACGGGTGCAGAGAAGGGCCACTAGGATGATCAGAGGAATGGAAAACCTGTCGTATGAAAGGAGACTAGAGGAGCTCGGGCTGTTTAGTCTGACAAAACGAAGGCTGAGGGGGGATATGATTGCTCTCTTTAAATATATCAGAGGGATAAATACCAGGGAGGGAGAGGAATTATTCCAGCTTAGTACTAATGTGGACACGAGAACGAATGGATATAAACTGGCAGTGGGGAAGTTTAGGCTTGAAATTAGACGAAGGTTTCTGACCGTCAGAGGGGTGAAATATTGGAACGGCCTTCCAAGGGAAACGGTGGGGGCGAGGGACCTGTCTGGTTTTAAGATTAAATTAGATAAGTTTATGGAGGGAATGGTTTAATGGTAAAACATAATTGGTGGGGAATACCGAGCAATAGCAGGTAAATAGTATAATGACTAACAAGGGTCAGGCTGGAGACTCTTGCCTACATGCTCGGGGTCTTACTGATCACCATATTTGGGGTCGGGAAGGAATTTTCCTCCAAGGTAGATTGGCTGAGGCCCTGGAGGTTTTTCGCCTTCCTCCGCAGCATGGGGCAGGGATCGCTAGCAGGAGGGTTCTCTGAAAATTGAAGTCACCAAGACACAGGATTTGGGACTTCATCAGCAGAGTCAAGGGAAGAGTAGGGACGGTATTGTGGCCTGCAGCATGCAGGGGGTCAGACCAGATGATCATAATGGTCCCTTCTGACCTTAAAGTCTATGAGTCTAAAGTCTATGAGTTTGGCTGGAAGGGGTGAGAAGGTGGGGCTAGAGATGGGAGCTGCCCCGCCTCTTCCTTAGCTTTGGGACTCCCCTGACCAGTGCGTTCCTGGGAGTGAAACACATGGAGAAACCAAGCGCATCAAGCCTTGAGCATGTTCATGGGTGGGAGTAAAGCATGTTGAGCTCCTGGCCTGGAAAGCACTGTCCAGGTCCAGGCCCTGACATGTCCTCCTCACTCACTGTTCAGCCCTGCTCCACAGACTTTCTTGCATTTAAGGCAGGCTGGAGTGGGTGACTCTGTGCCAGGCTCTAGGCTCTCATGGGGAGCTTTGGCAAGGCAGCGTGAGAACGCTGCGGAAGGAGGTGGAGAAGAGCAGGGAACTGTTACTTGCGGTAGGTTGGAGAGATTGCAGACCCCAGTTCAGTCCCACTGATGCCTGCTGCGTTTGGCAAAGCACTGATGGTGGCCCTTCCTCCCACTGCTCCAGCATTACCCTCACCCCCGCTTTCTAAACTCTCGCCATGAGCTGAGTAGTTCCCATGAGATGGCAGACAGCTGGGGCCTGGAAATGCCAGCATTGGGGAAAACAGCTACTTTCCCCCGCCTTGCATCAGTCGCAAGCTGGCTGCTGTGGGATTTGGACTGGCCAGAAGCTGCCACTGATCCTGGTCTGCCATGGGGTGCTCTGGCTGTGCCACTAGCTGGGGTGAAAGGGAGGCTTGGCTCAGCCGTGGGGCCCAGCAGAACTTGGCGGCCACTAACTCTGTGCCCTTCCCCTGAGCACAGACGAAGAGATCGGGGGCTTCAAGGGCATGCAGCTGTTTGTGAAGCGGCCCGAGTTCCAGGCTCTCAACATTGGCTTCGCCCTGGATGAAGGTGCGACTCCCTGGGTGTGATGGCGGAGGAGCCAGTGGGAGTGCTCTGTGCGAGGGGAGGGCGGGCAGGGAGGGACTAAGCTGTGCCTTGGCGGCCGGCCCCTCTGCAGAGATGAGCTTGGCCCCCTGGCCATTAGGCGGTAGATGGGCTGAGATGCATGAAGGGTTGGTGGTGGGGATAAAGGCGGCGTCCTGCGTAGGCATGTTCCCTCAGCCCAGGGCCCAGCCTCGCACCCTGTCTTGGCAGGTACTTGTCTCATGGGTGAAGGATGTTGAGTGGCTGGGTCCTCTGCACTCATGGTGACTGATTGGGGCAGGGCTGGGGATCTGGAGATTTCCCCCCAGGCCCTAAATGGCAGCCAGCAGCTCCCCTGTTGCATTGCCACGGCAGCAGCTGGCAGTGGCTGCCTGGCTCCCACTCCGCCACAGCGACCTGTCTTCTCTTTCCCTCCCCCAGGCCTGGCCAACCCGACGGACACCTTCACTGTGTTCTACGGGGAGAAGTGCGTCTGGTGTGAGTAGGGTCCAGGGCATGTCCCCTTGTTTTGTTTCTGTCTAGCTGTGCGTTTCTAACATACCCATCATTGTGGTGTCTGGGTGCCAGGCTCACCCACTCTCTCCCCTCTCTTCTAACACGTCTCCCCCTCTCGGCACTTGCAGGGATTAAAATCAAATGCGAGGGGAACCCAGGCCATGGATCCCAGTTCGTTGAGAACACCGCTGCTGAGAAGTTGGTAAGAGAGGGCGCCCTCTTCTGGGGGGTGAGGGGCTTGCAGTGCCACCCACCCTGGCTTCACCCACCTGCCCTCTCGGCAGGAAGGGCAAGTGAGTGTGACAGAGAGTGAATTGCAGTCCTCTTGCACCAAGGGAGAGACCATCAGCTTCTCTCTAACAAGGAATGGTGTAGAGTTCCCGGGTGCAGGGGAGATCCCTGCCATTCCAATCCCAGCCTCTGCCAGCAGGGGGCACTATGAGGAGTGGGGCAGGAGCACTGGCTTTGGGGGGAGCTCCTGGCTACGTCAGCCCCAGCCTCTCTGTCAGAGCGCCCCTTGTGGCTCCTGTGTGGGGGCTGGTTGGTTTGTTTCTGGGCAGCCCTGGGTGAAGGGCAGAGCTGCTTGTCCTGATGGTGCAGGCATCTGGGAGAGCCGGGATGTAGCTATAATACGCTGGTCAGGACACTGACACCCCCTGTTCCCACCACAGAACAGAGTGATCACCTCCCTCCTGCAGTTCAGAGAGAGTGAGAAGCAGAGGTAAGAGGCAGCGCCGCATGAAACCTGTGGCTCGTTTGGTCTGCAGGGAGAAGGTGGACGTCCTAGCTCCAGAGGATGGGTTAGGGACACACACACAGGCCTGGGACTCAGGACTCCTGGGTTCTGTCCTCAGCTCTGCCATGGACTCCCTCTGTGTCCTGGGGCGAGTCATATCACTGCTCTGTGCCTCAGTTTTCCCATCTGGGAAATGGCTGTGATTATCCTGACGTGCCTCCTGGAGTGGGCGGGGCGTGAGGGTTCATACACTGATCTCAGTAGGGGGCTTTAAGATCCGGGCAGAGGACACAGGGAGCGTTATTGTGAGAGCAGGATCCAGGGCCTGGCTCCACGTGGCAGAGAGCGTGTCCGTCCCAGCGATCCACGCGTGTCCTGGCACTGTGTGTCAGTGCACGTGGATGTCACATTGATGGCCCCAGCCCAGGCGAGGCATATCTCTGGACCTAGCTCTGCCCTCCCCTTGGTCTGGGTGCAGAGTCCTTTCCCAGGGGAGTAGTTGGGGCTGAAAGGCTCCGACAGACACAGATCACAGACGCTGGGTTTTACCCCCCCCCCCCCTGCAGATTGAAGTGTGACGAGCACCTCACCACGGGCGACGTCACCTCCCTCAACATGACCATGCTGAGCGGGGGCGTCTCCTTCAATGTGGTGCCCTTGGAGCTGTCCGCCGGCTTCGACATCCGCATCCCGCCCACTGTCAACTTGCAGGTACGGTGCCCGCTATGGCAGGGGTCCCGTTCCCCCAGGGAGGGGGTGGGGTGCACATTCCCCCAGGTTTGGGGGAGATCTTGATCTGTCAGCCATCGCCACAGCAGTGCCCGCCAGAAGTCTAGATCTGACGCTGACTCGCTGCTAACGTCCCACAATGCATTGCATAGTTTCTGCAGTGCCTCTGGGGCAAAGCAGCAGCACAAAGGATTCTGGGAGGCATCAGAGAGGCAGAACAAGGGCTGATGGCGTGGACCTGAGAGAGAACCCCCCCTCACTCACGCCCCCCTGTTGGTTTGCCCCCTCTCCTGCAGGCATTTGAGGAGCAGCTCACAGCCTGGTGCCGGGCAGCTGGAGAGGGTGTCACCTACAAGTTCTACCAGGTATGGCATGGAACTGAGGAGCTGGGCTTGGAACCACCCCTTGAAATCTGCTTCGGTGTGTGTAACTTGGCTGGGCACCTCCATGCCCTCACCCTCCCTGTGCAGCCCATCCCAGATGGACCCCCACCTTCCTGCCCCACGCTGCCCCCGAGCCTCTTGGCCTCCCACCCCCCTTGCTCTGCCGCCACCCCAGCCTCCTCCCTCCATCCCCCACCAGGAAGATTTAACACTCTCCCCTCTTTCCTTTGGTGTAGAAATATATGGATCAGACAGTGACCTGCATCGAGGAGTCTGACCCGTGGTGGAAGGCATTCAGTGGGGCCTGCAGAGACATGTGAGTGTGACTCTCATGCAGAAAAGGACCTGGGGATTACAGTGGATGAAAAGCTGGATATGAATCAGCAGTGTGCCCTTGTTGCCAAGAAGGCCAATGGCATATTGGGCTGTATTGGTAGGTGCATTGCCAGCAGATCAAGGGAAGTGATTATTCCCCTCTATTCGGCACTGGTGAGGCCACACCTGGAGTATTGTGTCCAGGTTAGGGCCCCCCACTACAGAAAGGTTGTGGACAAATTGGAGAGAGTCCAGCAGAGGGCAACGAAAATGATCAGGGGGCCGGGGCCCATGACTTACGAGGAGAGGCTGAGGGAACTGGGGTTATTTAGTCTGCAGAAGAGAAGAGTGAGGGATTTGATAGCAGCCTTCAACTACCTGAAGGGGGGTTCCAAAGAGGATGGAGCTCGGCTGTTCTCAGTGGTAGCAGATGACAGAACAAGGAGCAATGGTCTCAAGTTGCAGTGGGGGAGGTCTAGGTTGGATATTAGGAAACACTATTTCACTAGGAGGGTGGTGAAGCACTGGAATGGGTTACCTAGGGAGGTGGTGGAATCTCCTTCCCTAGAGGTTTTTAAGGCCTGGCTTGACAAAGCCCTGGCTGGGATGATTTAGTTGGGGATTGGTCCTGCTTTGAGCAGGGGGTTGGACTAGATGACCTCCTGAGGTCTCTTCCAACCCTAATCTTCTGTGGTTCTATGACAAATGGCTATCCCCCCAGCCACGCTGCTGGCACAGTGCCGGCAGGCTGGGCTCATCTAGGGGCTTGGAAGCTCTGCAAAAGTGGATGCCTCTCAGCCAGGCCTGGGGTGCAGGGGCAAGCTAAACATGGTCCTCCCCAGCTCTGCCGCATGGGGTTGCCCTCTGTCCCTGCCTCCCCATCAGGCCCTGGCTCCCCGTGGCGGGGGAGAGAATAGCTGCACTGGGAGTGTGGCTCACCCGGGCTCTGTCTCTGTTGACAGGCACATTACGCTGAAGTGTGAGATCTTCCCGGCCGGCACAGACAGCCGCTTTATCCGAGCGGTGAGTGCTGGCGCCTCCCCCCGGTCTGCCTCCTTTCCTGCCCACTGCCCGTCCTGCAGGTTCTGGCTGGGTCTCCCTGGTTCTCCCATCCTCTCCTCCGGCCTCTTCCCCACCCCCTTTTTCTTTCTCTTGCTCTCTATCTTAATTTAATTGGTCTCTGACTCTGCTCCGTTATCTAGTGGGGATGGCCTTGGCCTGAGAGTCAGGACTCGTGGGTTCTATTCCTGCCCCTGCCACCGATTCCCTAGAGCAGGTTACGCCCCCTGCCTCAGTTTCCCCACCTGTAAAATGGGAACTGACCTGCTGTCAGGAAGTGCTTTGAGAGTCTCTGGCTAGCGCTGCTCTGTAAATGTTCTGTATTATTATCCTTCCCATTGGTTAACTGTATTACAGTAGTGCCTTGTGCCTGGCCCGCTACAAACATTGTTTCTTCTTAAGGAAACAGCGTCCTTGGAGCTTCAGCTAGGTCGGTCTCAGATATATGGGGGTGGGGGTATTGAGGCAGTGGGGCTGGGAAGGAGCCCAGGGTGGTTGAGGGGAAGCTGTTTTCCCAGCAGTGAGAATGTGGGGTCTGGGTGGTGCCAACCTGGTAAAAGAGAAGATCGCTGCCCACCTCTGCCCTGCCGCATAGGAGCCCCCCTGCTGGAATGAGCCAGACCTCCCACTGCAGACTCTGGCACGGCCCCCCGCAGTTCAGGCCAGCATGGGACAAGGGCCAGTGCCAGTGAAGGGTGGGAATGCAGTAATGCCGGGGCTGGCCAGGAGGGGGCACCACACAGGGTTGAATGTCAGTGGGGGGCGGGGAATACACAGCTTGATCTCCTGTTTGCAGGTGGCTCAGTCCAGCCCCACCCCCTCATTGGTTCCCCACTCCTTGGACCCCATATAGTTTGATACAGCTGCTAGGCTCTGTGTGGAGGCAGTGACTTCCCCTTTCACTGCTTTGCAGGCTGGTCACCCGGCCCTCGGCTTCTCCCCCATGAACCACACCCCGGTACTGCTGCACGACCACAACGAGTACCTCAACGAGCGAGTCTTTCTGCGGGGCATTGAGATCTACACCTGCCTCCTCTCCTCCTTGGCCAGCGTCCCCCCTCTGCCGGCGGAGGGCTGAGGGGCACAGCAGGAGGTGGGGGATACTAAAGTGAGAGACAGGGAGTGAAAATTCATGGGGGCAGTGGGCAATGGACATACAGGGGCTCGGGTAAGAAGCAGCTGCCTGGGGATGGGCAGGACTCCAGGATTCCTTGGTGGCAGCACCATGTGCAGAACTACCCAGCTGTGCCAGCCCAGAGGGGCAGGTGCCTGTTGTGTCCGGGGGAAGGGGAAGCTTGTGTCCCTGCCTGTGCTCCAGGTCCCCTGAGCCCATCCATGGAGCCTATGGAATTACACCCGGTGTCCAGCTTTCCAGCCCATGGCTCTGCAAGCTGAGGGAGGGGGGCTGCACCCGGGGGCACGACATGCTGGGCTTTCTCCCATTGCTTGCACTGGGGGGTGGGGAATACACCTCGAATGCCCCATGCCCCTGCCAGGCATTTACCTCTTCACCACATTGCAGCAGTAATGCAAGCCCTCCCCTCCCAACGGGGTAGGCCTGGGTCCTGGGGTCTATATGGGGTGGGGGGAGGGTTGCAGCTGTCCATTCCAACCCCTCCAAGGCCCCAGAGCCCCTCTCCCTGCTGCTCTTAGCCCCAGATCTCTGCAGAGCCACCCCCAGCCTCCAGGGATGGGCCAGGGCCATGGGGCACCCTCTGGGCAGCCTGCCCCTCCCTTGGGCCCCCTTGGCTCTCCCTGCTCCCAGGGCTAAGCATCACCACTTGCCCCAGGCAGAGCAGAGATCTGGAAGCGGGTGTAGCTGTGGGTGGGTGCAGGCATTGCAAGCAGGATGACCTAGCGGATAAGGCACTGGACTGGGGCTCAGGAGACCCGGGTTCCACTTCTGGCTCTAGCCCAGACTCCCTATGAGACCTTGGGTGAGTCAGCTGAACAATGTGTGCCTCCCTTCCCCGGATGATCATCCCCCCAGGCTCCTGGTGCGCTGCTCTCGGAGCCTTGGCTGGGCGATGCTTTGTACCTGCCGCCTACTGTCATTAAACCACCGGGGGCGGGGAGGTGGCAGGAAAGCAGCTGGGATGGCACCTCCTCCTGAGTGCCCCAGACTGTCACTGCCCAGCAAAGAGGGTTTGGGGCTAAAGCCAATTGCTGCGAAAGCTCCAGGCAGGAATCAGCTCTGAGCTGGCAGTGGCGAGTCTGGCTCAGCAGGGGTGGGTGTTTCCCAGCCATACTAGGGCTAGCAGCAGGGCTGTGGGGGGAGGGGGTGCCCAAGTCCCCTGTCTGTGTGACCATGCTATGAATTTTCATTCCCTGGGGCAGGAAAGCAGCTGGGATGGCACTTCCTCCCGAGTGCCCCAGACTGTCACTGCCCAGCAAAGAGGGTTTAATTGCTGTCTTAATGAATCACTACATTGGTGAATGCAAATCAGAGCACAGTGCCTGGATAGGCTGCTGCACGTGGCAGCCTAGAGTCCCAGGCCGGAGGACTGGCCCCATCTCAGGGGGTGGAGAAATATCTTCTAGCACATCAGAAAGCCTCAATGGGGACTCGCGTTCCAGATCCCCATTCCCCAGCTCTCTGGCCTTGGCCCCATCACCCAGGCGGGAGCTTGCTGCGGTCAGGGGCCGGTGGCTACCAACAGGGGGTCGATGCTCAAGGACAATGTGCCGCCCTCACCCGCCTACCTGCAGCACCCCATTGCCCCTTTGTGAGCCAGTCATGGAGCGAGAGAAACCCTGATGTGCCAGGCCTCTGCCTGGTGGATGACTGGGCATAGGGAGGTTGGCATCCTGTTGGGGGATGGGACAGATTGCAAGGGGCAGGCTGCCAGCCTAAGACCCAGTGGGTAGGGTGGGCTGATGCTGAGCAGCTCCTTTGCTGGATCTGAGGAAAGTGGTGGGCCTGCAGAGGTCGTTCCTCATCTGTGTGTGGGGGGTCTGCCTACCCAAGCTCCCCCACCCCAGCGTTAACGCCAGTTTGGGCTGGGGGATCAGGTCTGGTTCTTTGCTGACCTTGTGCCAAAGCTGCCAGCTGTCGGTGTGTCTCTCCATGGTGCTTGTGATTTTACTAATTAAAGCCGTTTGATTGGAAAGAACAGCCAAGGGTGTGGTAACTCCTGGACTGGCCTCTCCCTGTCTGTCTGTCTGTCTGATCTTGAAATCCACGCCCCAATGCGCTCTCTCCCCATTACATCAGCCTCCCAGCTGGTTGCTCTGGGGTCAACTTCATGCCTTGTTGCACCATAAGAATTGCTACAACTGGGGACGTCATTGGGTCAGTGTCTTCCCCCACTGCCCTGCACTGTCCCGTTCTGAGATCATGTCTTTTCCATTGCTCCGTGCTGGGTACTTTGGAGGCTCCAGCTCTGCAGTGCTCTACCCAAGGCTACGGATTTCTTCCTGACCCCTTTGTGTCCTGGAGCTTAAGCATGAAATCCTCCTAGTGTATCTGGATGTGCCATTCTGACAAGTACCAGACCCTTTGCTGACACTTCCTGAGATGCATGAGCCTCAAGTTAGGCACCTAAATCCCCAGGGCAGTGTAGCAAGCAGGTTATTTAGGTGCCTAAATACAGCTGGAGGGAGAGAACATGAAACACCCAAATTTGGGGATTTGGCTGTGTAGAAATGAGGGCCTGAGCACACCAAGTCGTTAGCTGAGCAGCCCGTGGGCAGCAAGACTAGACCTCTCAGCTTTGGACCCCCAAGCCCAGCCTGCTGCTCCCTGAGCTAGAGGAGAAATGATGTGGCATTGCCAGCTTCAGAGCTTTTACACTTGCCATACGAAGTGTCTACACCTTGCCTGGGTGTCTGTGTCCTGTAGAGGGCAGCAGTGCAGCCCAGGGCAGTAACACAGCACTAGCCCCAAGCTGCTGGATCAGTCTGTATTCCAGGCTGACACCCCTCCTCCCCAACTTGGCAGGTTTCCCCTGGACTAAAGCTCCGGAATGGGTGCTGCAAGAGCAACCATTCGCAGAATACTACTTCTCCTATATCTTCGTATGTAGGGGCTTTATTATTGTTCCTGGAGCTCCGGCCTACACGGCCCCATTAGCCAGCTCAGCCCATGGGCCGACTGTGCTGGTGGGGTTGTGCCACCAGCTGGTGCTGAGCCACCGGCCCTTCGGCCTGGGGTGTGGAGTTCCTGAAATAGGGACAGCGGAGGGGACTGAGATTGGAAATGGTGCGCCAGACCCTTCCCTGCAGGAGAGTCTCTGAGCAGGTGGAGTGCCCCGTTGTGTCTAACAGCTCTGCACCCTGTGCCTTCTGGGAGCAGCAGAGCCAGGGCCCGTGGCCTGAAGGATGCACTAGGGCTGAAGAGCCAGAGCAGGGAGAGCTGGATTCACTCCTGCAGTGCCAGCCACCTGGCCTAAGTCATGGCTGCAGACTCTGGGCAGCTGGCAATGCTGTGTAAGGCACAGGGAGAACAGGATGTTTTCTGCCCACCGGGTCTGAACTCCCCTGGGGAGCTGAGTACTTTGGGCATCTAGGGAGCCTCGTGCTGTCAGCAGCCTCTTGCGGGGTCTGCCTGCCTTTTGGAAAATGCCACACTCAGCGTGCCAAACGAGGGCATCTCCTGGCTGGCAGAGGAAACATGACACTCGATCTGTCTGTAACCAAGGCTCCTTTTCCATTTCCTCCCTACAGCTTTGGAGGTGGGTCAATGCAGAGAGTAGGCGCCTGGTGGGCTGGGATGCCATGCCAGGCACAGGGAACAGCAAGGAAGAGGCACAAAGCTAGAACCAGGCAGGAAAGGATGGGGGCAGTGATGCTGGCATAGTGCAGGGAAGCCGGCATAGTCAGAGGATCTGAGCTGTAGCCCCTGCCCCAACATCATGGTGGAAGTGTTGCCAGGCCGTGCCCCTGCCAGACCCCTTTCTGTACCCTGTATCAATGGGGCAGAGGGATGGAGGGTAGGGGGCAAAATGCTCAGGGCAAGCAAATAATGACGTTTGCCTGTCTCTCGCCAACTGGGATCCAGCCTCGGCTCACCGTGGGCTGGAGCATTCAGCACTCATTTAATGGAGCCCTTGCCTTAAATAGTGCCAGGCCACGGAGAGTGGGTGAGCACCTGGGAATGAGATGAAGGGACAGGCGGTGGTAAGTGAATTATTAGCCTGGTAGGCAACAACCAATCCCATGGCAGCTGACCAGCCGTTAGTGAAAGGCCTCACTGGTTCCAGGGGAGTGACACAGCCACAGACCAGCTGGGGAAGTTTGTCAGCAGATTCCAGCCTCTGCTGCCAGGCTGTGAACTGCAGCTGGCTGGTGAGACATGAGCAAGTCACCCTGGCACGCTGGGCTGAAAAGTCAGAACAGCACTTGGCCATCAGGGGCATGGGTAGGAGAAAGCCAGCGGGTTAGATGTGAGGGGAGCAGAACACCACAGCAGCCGTGCTTAGAGGCTCCAGCCGAGCTCAGGCCCTATTGTGCTAGGTGCTGTACAGACTCATGGTGAGACATAAGCACTGCCCTAAAGCACTTGCTCTCTAAAGAGACGAGGGTGGCAGAGCAAACAGAAGCCCAGAGAGGGGGAGATAAGTTCACATGGCAGGTCAGCGTCAGAGCCCAGGTCATCTGAGTCCCAATCTACTGTCCTATCCACTAGGCCACACTGCCTCTCATGGAGCCCCCCTCTCCCCCCCGCCACAGTGTGGTTGTGAGCCAGCACCTTACCTGTGGTATGAATCCCCATGGAGCTCAGCTAGCTCACCTCAGCCGGGTGCAGTGTGGGAAGTGGGAGCAAGCACATGGTGAGACTTGCTCCTGCTCTTGCTCCTAGCTCACCTTCTGAACACATGGTGGTCACTAATATAGAGTTAGACAGTCAGAGGGGCCTTAGTTTTCCCCAAAGGAAAGAGAAGGTTCATCCAAGGAGTCTCCGGCCTGGCCGATCTCTTCCAGAGGACAGGTGATTGTGTCAGCACCGTGCTCATCTGCCAGTGGCTGCTGCTCTCCAAATCGAAAGCTGCCCCATGCAGCCTGAATGACAGTGCTCCAGCTGCTGTCTGCACCCAATTCCCTTCGCAATTGGTCACGCCAGTATTTGTCTAGTAGCATCCTGCTATTCCATGCAACTGTAGAGCATTCCCAGGCTCGAGCATGGGGCCCACAACTCCTCCAATGCACTGGATTGGAATCAAATGCCTCATGGCTCCCTTTGACGGCCCAAAAGCACCACTAGGTAGTACTCAGGCCTTATCCTCCTGGTGACCTTTGCGTTTGCGGTGATAGCCTAATGATTACATTTATGTGGGCCACCCTTTGGCCTGGTGTACACCTAAAAATTAGCTCAACTTGGCTACGTGGTTCAGGTGAAAAATTTCCTGCCCTGTGCATCACAGCCCAACCCAACACCCAGCAAAGCCACTGCTAGGTCACCAGACAAATTCCTCCATTGCTCTAGCTACTACTGCTATTAATTGTGTGGATGCCAAAACCCCCTTCTGTCGACATAGGCAGCAACTACATTACAGGGCTACAGCTATGTGGCTGTAGCATAACCATGGCCTTTGGCAAGCGTTTCCTTGGGTGGTGTCCTCCTGCCACCTCACACACTTACACACCAAGCTAAGGTCATATGAGGGGCAAGGCTGCTGCCTTGCCCGGTGCCCATCCCATCACTCCATAGCTGCTCATGCCAGGATATGAAACTAATGGGCTTGTGTACGATGCCTTCCCCAACCCACCTGCCCTCATCCAAGCACTCCCCAGCCCTCATCCAAAGCCCAGGATCATGGCTAAGCTGGAGCGTGTCCTAAAGCTCAGATTTCAGAGTAGCAGCCGTGTTAGTCTGTATCTGAAAAAAGAACAGGAGTACTTGTGGCACCTTAGAGACTAACAAATTTATTTGAGCATAAGCTTTCATGGGCTACAGCCCACTTCTTCGGATGCAAAGCTCAGAGGGGTTCAGGGTCAAGGCCCCTCCTGGGAATATTCCCTGCCACCAGCTGTCTCCCTCTGGAAGCTATTAGTTCAGGTGCTTTCTCCAAGGGGAGCTGGCCCAGGACTGGCACTTAGAGAGAGGCATCTCTCAGCTACCCGGGCTCAAATCAGTCAGGGATTTATAGGTCAAGCCCCACACACAACAGCTGGACCGGCTTCTGAGGCGCTTGTGGTGTCAGGCAAGACTATCCACTAGGTGGCGCCATATATCCAGAAATGCTCGCCCCCCCCCCACCACCACCACTCTCCAAGCTGGCAGCTCTAGGGGCCTGGGTGACAGAGGTGCAAGGAGCCTCCAAGGCTGGGGCCTTGGGTCCTGATCAGGGCCGGCTCCAGGCACCAGCCCAGCAAGCAAGTGCTTGGGGCGGCCAAGGGGAAGGGGCAGCACGTCGGGCTGTTTGGCGGCAATTCGGCGGCAGGTCCCTCTCGGAGGGAAGCACCTGCCACCGAATTACCGCCGAAGAAGAAAGCGCCGCGGTGGAGCTGCCGTTGGAGTGCCGCTGATCACGATTGCGATTGCGGCTTTTTTTTTTTTTTCCCCCCACCGCTTGGGGCAGCAAAAACCCTGGAGCCAGTCCTGGTCCTGATGTGTCTTATTGCACAGTTACTCATCAGTAAGCGCCACTGCTCCAGATGCGAGAGGCGCACATAGCTCTGGCCCCACTCCTGGCTGCTGGCTTTGCTGCTTGTATGTGCTATCAGTCCCCAGACTCAGCTGTATATGCCCCTTCGGCCCGTGGGGGACAAGGTTCTTATGGCCCGAGGGAAGTGTCTTACGATGAGCCAAGGGATTTTTGCACTTTACAGGCCGCTTTGTTCTAAAGCTCAGCTAGATCTAATTGCACCTGCTGAGTGACTGGCCCGAACACACACAATGGCAGGGCCATCCGGGGAAGGGCTGGAGTGGGGGTGGAAATAGCTCAGCTATTGAATGCTTCCAGCACTGGGACTGTCTCTGTGCACTGCAGAATGAGGAGACTCTTCCTAGCTGGCTTTCGCTGCTCCAGATAATGGCTGCAAATAAATTTGCCTGTTGTTCTCCCTGAAGCACCTCACAGGAGGAAGGCTGGCCCCAGGGAAGTTAATGTGAGTTTTGTCATTGCCATTCATGGAGCCAGGATTTGCCCTCTCCACCCCAAAGCAGACAGGTTATTTAAAAGTGTTTGGGGAACAATGATCCAGCTCTGGGGTGTTCACAAACTCCTTGCTCTGTGATTGGTCAGCCAAGTTCCGCAGCATTGTTTCTGCTGCCCGAGTGGCTGGGTGAGACTTCTTTTAAAGAGGCAGCGAGTTAGCAGGGAAAGACAGTCCAAGTGTAAGCGCCCTGGGGAATGGTCCCGCTATTGTGGGGAACTTTCCTAGCTTCTGCACTACCCTGGTGAAGTGGGCTACCGAAAGGATCTGAGTCCTCGCTCCCACTTCCTTTACCCAGAGGCCTCCCTGCCCTTGAGGGCTTCCCTTCCACTCTCCTGTCTGGCAGAGTCCTCGTAAGCCCAACAAGGCTGGACCCAAGATTCCTGGGGGTCTCAACCCCCAACCCTGCTGTGGTCACCCAGGACGGGCTAGGGTGTTCCCACTCCGGGGTACTCTCTTTGCACTGGGCACCTCCCTGACCCACTGATCATTTCATACAATTTAAAGCAAATACAAGTTGTTTAACAATTAATTTAAAAAAAGAATAAGGGAAAATGGGAACGGTTAAAGGAAAACACATCACCCTGCTCTGTGGCAGGGAACATCACAAACAGTGTCTCTGGAACCTCAGGGCAGTTCACAGTCTGTTCCTTGTAGGTCCCAGGCCTTCTTCTCAGGCCCTGGCTGTGCTGCAGAGACGCCGTGGGTTGGACACTTGCTCTGGCAGTGGCCACACGCTCTCAGGCTCTAGGTGACAGAACCCTTTTTCCCAGCGTTGCCCCCGCCCTGACAGGGTTATGATCCCCCTCCAAGTCTGGCTTGCAGAGCCTCTTGGCTGAGGCATCTCCCTGTGCTGGGCCTGCTGCCCAGTGTCCCCCTCCTCTCCTCAGCTGCTCACCGCACCCAGCTCCGGACTGCTCCAGCCCCAGCCCCAGCTCCACACTGCCTCAGCACAGCTGCTGCTGCTGCTGCTCTGCCTTCAGCTCCCTGGGCTGCTTCTCTGGCCCCTCTGGCTCTGGTTGCTGCAGCTCTGCCTCCAGGACAGGTCTGCTCTGTGGGCTGCTTCTGTGACTCTGCTCCCAGCTCTGACCTGCTTCCTGGCTGCTTGTCTGGCCCCTCTGGCTCTGATTGCTGCAGGTCTGCTCTCTCTGGGCTGTGCTCTGGCTTTTGGGCTGCAGTTCTGCTTCCAGCAACTTAGCTCGGGCCCCTGCTCTCTCCTTAGCTCGGCCCCACTCTGTCTGACTCAGGTCATACCAGTTCACACGGAGGACCCTCCTGACTCCCTGATTAGCCTGCCCGTCCTGTCAATTAGGCTGATCTGGAGCATTGGCCTCTCCCCATTGGTCCCGGGGACTGTCAGTCTCAGGCTCCTGATTTCCCATCAACCCTTCCCATTTTAGTGCTGGGAGCTAGCCAACCAAAACACCCCCACTGAATGTTAGTAAGGGGGCAACAGTCCCCTTACACAAGCAGTACGGTGGAGGAGTTGGCTGGCCGGGACAGGACAGGGGTCCAAACCCATCCATTTCAGAGGAAGAAGGAAGATACCCTGAAGTGGGCGGTTATGGACTAGCTGATCGGGATGGGAAAGCTCCTTCCTGACCCTCTCCAAGATGAGGGTGGTCTCTGAAGCATGAGAGTTTCTCACCCTTCCAAATTCCTGGGCAGTCTGTTTCTTAGCAATCTGTATGTATGTGTCCATAGGCACCTATACAAAGATGAGCCATGGCCCAGGCATTAGCAAGAGCAAATCCAGCTGGCAAAAAGCCTGGGCACAGTAGGGCACATATCTGAGCAAAGCAAGGCAGTGTGTGGGCCCAATCCTGGGGAGAAAGCTGCTTTACTAGTCCCCCATTACACGTGCATGCAAATGTCCCAGAGCAGCCCCTGGCTCTGTTGCCCTGCTGTCTGCGATCCACTCAACACACAGCTGCCGGTGGAGTCGCTCGCAGGGCACGGTTGAAATTGAAATCAGGTGAGATGAGAAGGGTAATGTACAGAGGCTGAACTCCCCTTCCCTTCTCCCAGGACAGGGGGTCTTTGCCGGGCCCCCAGACCGTGCCCCTGAATAGAAGCCGATGGCTGAGGAAGTTGGACTGACAGGCCCACAAGGAGCAATTTCCTAGTGCCAGTTAGGAGTCAGGTTAGACACAGAGGTTGCCACCTTGGATCACTGAGTGAGGCTGCCAATGAGGGTGGAGTGGAGAGGGCTTGAACAGTGAAGAAGAGGTCAGGATTTGCTATTGTGCATTTCAGGTGGCAGGAGAACAGCCAGCTGGAGACACTGGAGATACGGCAAGGGGAGAGGGGAGGAGCAGTCTGGGAGCCAGCACCATAGAGGTGGTAGCTGTGGGCACAGATGAGGTCACATGAGGCGGGGAGAGAGGGGGCTGAGGTTAGAGCCTTGAGGAAGGCTAATGGGAGAGGGGAGTAGTGGGAGATGGAGAAGGATAAGGAGTAGGCAGTGGGTATCGGCAGTACAGGGTGGGGAAATCAGGGCCCGGGGCACAAGTACCTGACTCTGAAGGCGCTGATGTAGGAGGTCTGGGGAGGGTCTCTTCAGTCCTGGCAGGAGACGACAGCTCCCTCTCATTAGTAAGGAGAATGAGAAGGTGTCCCCTTTCCCTGGGGCAGGGACAGCAGCCTCTCCATGTGATGGTAACCAGGAGGTAGAGGGAGATTCCCCCTAAGCCCCATCCCTATGTTTCTGAGACCCATGCTCAGACCCCCATGTAGGGGAAGAGGATTGGCCTTCAATGGAGGGGTCTTTGCCCCCCCCTCCATCACTAGCAGACCCTTCCTGGAGGGTTTCAGCAGTGCGATGGATGGACAGGCCAGCCACGGGTCCGGTCCTGTCCTCCCCTCTTGCTGGGCAGGGCAGGGTGGAGTGGCTGCATGCCATGGAGTGTCAGTCCCCTGAGGAGGAGGATGCTGTGATGTTGCTCTAGTCCATGTGGAGTGGGTGGGACAGGTTTTGCCCCCCTCCGCTTCCTGGGGGTGGTGGTTTGGGAGGTGGGCTGGGGAAGAGTTCTCCAGAGACTGGGTGACCTCAGACTTGGAGAACTGCAGCTGCCCTATTGGGGACTTCACTGGCTCTCCTAGTTTGCTAAACCCCAGCGAGCAGCGCTGTCACTTCCCTGGCATTCCTCACACCCTGCCAGCTGGTCCTCAGGATGTTTGTGCACAGAAGCTGATCAATCAGCTGAGCCCCTCTTCCTGCCTCATTTATTCCATGATGTCTCAGCTCACCAGTTGACTTCACCAGGGTTGTGACAGTGATGTCACTAGTGTTGGGTGATGATACCATGGCATTAATCTGGGGCCTGGAGGAACAGGCCAGTTAGAGCAGCTGATGGCGCACTAATCTCTGACCCATCAGCAATGCTAGGCATACCAGAGTGTGCTGAGCCCTTGGAAAAGCAAAGAGTGGTGGACACACGCTAGCCCAAATAAGTATTGGGGTGTGGCCCTTTAAACTGATGGAATGCTGGGAAATGTAGTCCAAAGGAATGCTGGGAATTGTAGCCTGGGGTCAGGTGACTAAGGGCAGGTGTGTGAGGGGCTGTATAAAAGGCAAGCCCTGTGGTCAGTTGGAAAGCATTCAGGGTAAGATGCGGGGAAAGGCTCTAGAGTGGCTAGGCTGGAAAATAGTGAGGTAGGGCTGATGGAAAGGGGCTTGGGACAGGGTGTAGATAGACCGCAAGGAGGGGTGAAGTGAGAAAGAAGAGCCCTGCACACTGGGGCCTCAGATAACACCTGCACCTTATTCAGGAGGCTCAGATGGGTGCTCCCAGTGTCATTGGGATGGAACCTTGTTGAACCTTTTGTTACCGCTGGGAGACAGGTCCTGCTCCAGCATTTTTGCCGCCCCAAGTGGCGGAAAAAAAGAAGCAGCCGTGATCGGTGGCACTTTGGCGACAATTTGGCAGCAGGTCCTTTCCTCCCAGAGGGACTGAGGGACCCGCCGCCGAAGAGCTGGACATGCCGCCCCTTTCCATTGGCCGCCCCAAGCACCTGCTTACTGCACTGGTGATTGGAGCTGGCCCTGCTGGGAGGGGAAGGAAGTGTTTGAGATTCGTTCTGTTGGGCTGAACCCCAACCCACCCAGGAGACTGCAGGCCACTAGCTGGCTTAAGGGGAAACTGAGGCAACGATGCTGAGAGGTAAGAGTCTGTCTCACTGGGGAAGGGAAGACAGGAAAACGCTGATTAGAGATTGGGGTGAGGTTTGAGAATTAGGTCTAAACGTGGGCAGACTTTAGTCCTGGAGTCTGACTACTCTAAAGTCTGCACCAATTGTCCCCTTGGACTCATCTCTAGTTTTGAGGAGAAATTACATTTGGGTGAAACAAAAAAGTGTCATTCTTCTGTCTGCTCTAATTCCTCTATCTGCTAATATAGATGCAAATAAACCAGCAAGCTGGTCCCTTGAATCATGTCTGCTGACCTTGATCTTGGATGTCCCACAACTGCTATTGGTTAACCTCTCATGTGTTGTACCCCTCTCTCATCCTTGTACGCTCTCCGTGTTGAGATGGATTCTGGAGCTGCAGCCGTTTTCTCCCCAATTCTCTGTGTTGGGGCTGTGCAGGTGAGTGGTGTGTGCATAATCCCACTTTGTGGGAGAAAATGGTGGCTTCTCCGTCCATCTCCAATGGAGACTCTTTCCAGCCCTAGGGGAAGAACCGATAGTGGTTTCAGCACCTGACATGAGAAGGCTCTGACTCCTATTTCTATGGCCAGCTCCTATGGCACTTGGGTAGAGCCAGCCGCTGAGTGGAGGAAGTGGCTCATGAATTGCGCACTTGTGCGATGTAGACAGAGCTGAGTGCCGTGCGGATTATCTGAGGGGCCCATAGAAACGGCTGCCTTTCTAGACCAGGAGAGCGAAGGAGTAGGATCTGCTGGAGCAGAGAGAGGGTAGGGTTTCCAGCCGGCTGCCGGATGAGTTACAAAAACCACAGGTCCCTGTTTCTGGAGTTACTAGTTAAATAAACGCCTGTCTTAGAGATGGGGCTAATTAGCTGGGAGCAGCCCAGAGGAGGAAAACTGTTCTTCAGTTCAAAGGACACTTACCAAAAATAACAGTTTAGCAGCTGGAAAGTTAGCAGCCCTCCAAGCTAAAACTAATGCAAACCTTCCCATGCTGAGATGGCAACACGCCTAACTAATAGCATCACACCCATTCTGGGGGATTCCAGACGGAGCCAATCACGGTCTGCTTTCAAAGGTGAGGTACTACTGGCCTTTTGAAAGAGGAGCAGGGGCCTAACTGACCAATCTGAGGGAAGGGGGCAGGAGGTAGAGAAAGGGAGCCAGAGGCCAGGTAACAGTGGAGAAAATGGGACCGAATTCAACAGTGCTGTAGGAAAGGATTAATGGGCTCTCTCTTGCTAAGTGGCCGGGCCTGGAGAACTGATCTCAGTGATGTTACGTAATGCTTGTAACTGAGTATCTGGCTAGCTGGTGAGTGAATGAAGCCGTGTCCCGTCTGATGGGGAGCTGCCTTCCTCACATCCCTGCAAGATCTGGGCCTGCCCCTTGGTGGCCTGATGCTGCGGAGTGTTAGCACAATGCCACTGGCACCAGCCAGTGCCCTAGATCTCCTTGGAGCTGAGACTGTGGTCTGCTGAGCAGATGCTGGCAATTAGCACACCCTTCTCTCTCTCTCCCCACCCCACTCCAATTTCTTGGAGACCGGATCTTGGCATAGTAGGAAATGAAGAGTGCTGGTGGAGCAAAGGAGAGCGAGAGAGCAAGCAGAGCCGTTTACTAAACTGATGCCTAAGGCCATCATAATCCATTCTGGTCAATTTCACAGTCATAGGATTTTAAAAATAGTTAATTTCATGATTTCCGATATTTAAATCTGAAATTTCATGGTGTGTAGGGGTTCTGACCCAAAAAAGGGTTGCAGGGGGGTCGCAAGTTTATTGTAGTGGGGGGTCATGGCATTGCCACCCTTACTTTTGCGCTGCTGCTGATGGTGGCAGTGCCTTCAGAGCGGGGCGGCCGGAGAGTGCCGGCTGCTGCCAAGAGCAGCATGGAAGTAAGGGTGGCATGGTATGGTATTGCCAACCTTATTTCTGCGCTGCTGGTGGCAGGGCGCTGCCTTCACAGCTGAGTACCTGGCTAGCAGCCGCCGTTCTCTGGCCACCCAGCTCTGAAGGCAGCACAGAAGTAAGGGTGGCAATACTGCAATAATCTACCCCCCAGCCCTGCAATCTCATTTTGGGTCAGGACCCCCAGTTTGAGAAACTCTGGTCTCCCCCATGAAATCTATATAGTATAGGGTAAAAGTAAACAAAAGACCAGATTTCACAGTCCGTATGTGTTTTTCACATCTGTGAATTTGGCTTCTGTTGAAATTTCCAAACAGACCTCTGTTATCTTCTCCCCCTACCTCCCTAGCCTTACCCACCTTTCTCCTCCCATCCTATAGGTCACGAGCAAAATCCTTGGTGCATGAAACTCTGCACCTTCCCCGTTTCATTGAAAAAACCCTGAAACTGCTTCAATGCAAAAAACTCTTCATTTTGGCCAAGGTGCCCTTTTTTGTGGAAAAAGTAGATGAAGCTGTTTCATCCAGATTCACTGAGATGCTAGGCCTACATCTGAAATACAGTGTTGGCTTACACAGCTGCATGGGGCTGGCTGGCTGGCAGCCCTGGGTGGAAACACTTGCTCTTACAAGCACGCTTGTTGCCTCACAAATGGTTGTTGTAACATAGCTGCGTTGCAGCCCCCGTGCTGTGTTGTCACAGTCTGGTGTGGCCACCGCGTGATGACATTGCACCGAACCACCAGACTTCTGAACACACTGAAACTGGGCATAACCCCACCCCACTGAAATCAGCAGGAACCAAGAAAATACAAACCCAATGGACTTGCTGTGAAGAGAGGAGACTTGGGTTCAGCTGGAATCATGTGGACTCTTCTGCCTGCCAGCTAGTGGATAGATCATTGCTGAAATGGAGTTTTCCCACTTGCTGGCTTGACTTGGCCTGCTACAGCAGAGCCTTGAACTAGCAGCCTCTTAGTCTGTAGGCAACTGCCCCACCTCTGGAGCCAAAGGGGACCTTTGGAACCAGCCTAAGCTTATCTCAGCCAGGAACTATTCTGGGCGGATTTTGCCCAGACCTAGTTTCTTATGCCAAGCAGCTGAATGGTCAGATGGCTTAAGGACAGTAGAGGGGCAAACCCACGAAGGCAGGTTGCAATAAGTGGCTGGGGTAGTGACTTACAGAGATGCCTGGGTCTGAGCAAGGGTGAGACCCTCTGAATTACTGTCTGTTCACAGCTGCATGGGCAAAGCTGGAGTGTCCCCCTGTCTGCAGGCTAACTGTACACTTGCGACACAACTGGAATTTGCCACAGCGTGACAGGCTAACAGCGCATCTGATTAACACCCAACGACCCGCGCAAGACGCACTCTGCCCAATATAACACGCTAGCCATCAGAGCCCTGTGGCCATGTTTGCAGGTGCTGCGGGTCAGGATTGGGGGGCATTGGCAGAGCTGTGTGGGAGCCCAGAGCTGGGATAGCAGGGGGTCCTGCACACCAGGTAATGAGATGGTTTGGCAGAGCGGTGGGCACTGGGACGCTGCACAGCACCTGATGCCCTGTTCTGACTAGTGCTAGTAGAGGCTCCATTTTAGGAGCCTCAAAAATCTTTCACCCAAAACTTTTATCCTCAGATATTTATTCCGTTTAAACTGTTTGCCGGACCTGCCCCCCAACCCCTGTCAAAAAGACTGGGGGTGGTCTGGCAGTCATGCTGGCCAGGCCCAAATCCAAGCCAAACACCTAGACAGCTCTCTCACGGTGAAGCTCTGAGCTGAAGGATGCGGGGTGGATGAAATCAGACGTTTGATGCTGAGCAGATTCTTTGTGTTGGCAGCAGTCTCTTGGTGAACTACTGCTGCTGGCCCAGGACACCATGGAAAAGCAGGGTTCCCAGGGAAGGTGTCCAGGGGACACTGGCTGCTCTGAGATAGAGGGGTCATGCTCCTAGGGGTGTCTGGAAAGACCGGGGAGCATCCCAAAGGGGAGCTGCCTCTGTGTAGGGCGGTTGGGGAATAACCAGGGCGTGCGCTGGGGTTGGCGGGATAGGAGCTGGAGATTAATAGGTGGGAGTGAGAGGGGGGTATTGTACCCCCTTATGCTCAGCCTTCACCTTGTCCTCTCTGGAGCCTGAGGTCCCAGCTATCCCCAGAGTGCAAGTCCCCCCCCACTTTCCTAAGTGGTTCCCCCTGGCCTGGTGTCTCGCTCAAGCACTGCGGCGGGCTGGAAGGCCCAAGCCCTGACCTGGGCCAGCGATACCCATGGAGTGGAAAATTCACTGCTGGCAGCTGCTTCTCCCTTTCATCTCCTCTCCGGAGGAGCCCTGGAGAGCAATGAAAGTGGATGCGGCCGAGGAAGAGCTGACCTGCGGCGTGCGTGTCTGCAAAGGGGTCCCAGGCGAATTCAGGGGGAGTGGAGCCGGCTCCTCTCTCCAGATCGCTGACCTGTGACTTTGGGCTCTGCTGGTAGGTGAGGAATGTTAATGGAAGGCCTGGGGCCTGTGTCAGTGGAGGCCTCCGCTCCTGGCAGGAGTTGAGACCCACTGGACCGACTCCCTCTGCAACCTGAGTCAGCCCATTTCTCTGTCTGATCCAGGACAGCGGGAGTGAGTGACTCCTCTCCCTGGAGAACGGAGCCCTGCTTTCCTGGCTCAGCTCTCCTGCCTCCTCAGGGTGGAGGGGCAACTGCTGCCCACTCTCTGTATGCCCCATGCAACCCAATCCAGAGCCCCAGCCGCCTCCACCTCAGTGCTAGGGTCCCACACATCTCTGCCAATGCAACCCAATCGAGGGGTGCAGCTCTCCGCACAGCCTCTGTCTGCAAACCCCCTCCTGTCCTGCAGCTGCCCCCCGTTCTCTGCCTTGGGTCTTTCGGCCAGACTGTCGATACGACTGAGGTGTGGCAGTTCTGAGACAGGCGTGCTATAAGGAGCATTCACCCTACCATACCTAGGACGGCAGGCTAAAGAAAGCTGGCTAGCAAATTAACCCATTATGCCACCAAGCCTAGCTACTGCATAATCAGAGTCCTCTCCCTCCTTGGCCCTCTCCCTGTGTCTTGTCCTTAACTTGTTAGTGCTTCCGGGCAGGGCCTGTCTTCTTTGTATTTGTTTGTACAGCACCTGGCACAATGGGGCTCAGCCCTGAACAGGAGTTCTTAGCACTGCCAGAATGCAAATGGTTGGTCCCCATGGGTGCAGGAGACACTGAGTGGGATAAATGGGGGCAGAGGGTTAGCAAGGGCAGAATGGAATGATCCTGGGTTTGGTTTGGCAGATGTCAGCAATGCCACGGTATGCGCTGCATATGTCATCCTTAGGGGGGTGCAGGGCCTGGGACAACTTGGGGGCCCTGCTCTGCATCTAGCCTGGTGCTGGGCCACTTGCTGCTGCTGGCAGTTGCCAGCACCTACCATGGGGCTATTGTTGGCCATAGCACCACAGCTGCTGAGGGCTCTGGCTGGGGCAGTGGACTCGCTGCACCAAAACGTGGGCAGCCAAGCCGGGCACTGTCTCTGCTAACTGCCAACAAGATGGTGGGTCCCTGTGGAAGTGACGGATTTGTCTTTCAGCAGTAGTGCTGGAACATTTTTAATAGGGGTGCTGAAAACCAGCCCCCTTACCCCTTCCCCCTAGAGCTGAGGCTGGGAGCAGAGCTCCATGTGTGCGGAGCTGGCAGCTGGGACCCCGGGGGTGCTGTTGGACCCCCCACACCTACAGGGCCGGCCCACAACATTTTGGTACCTGAGGCGGGGCACTCAAACGATGCCTCCATCCCCCCTCGCTTGGGCCAAAACTTTGAAAGGTCTCAATTCTGCCTTCTTCCTGTTCTATTCCTCTCATGGTACTGCTCTGCCACTTACCCAAATAAAGGAGAACTAACAACTTAAAATGCCTTGTTCAAAAATTTTAAGTAATACTTAACTTTCAATTGCCTGAACAGCAAATGTAACTTTTCTTGTATGCATAGTAAACAATGGCATTTTTATCTGTTTGAATAATCAAAGTGGTGCTTTCTGTGCCTTCTTGGTTGCAAAGATTTGAACTGCTTCCTGAAGGTCCATGGTCTGGGCCAGCTCATGCGCTATTGAGATGGTTGCAAGGCCGACCAGCCTCTCCTGTGTCATTGTGGAGTGTAGATGCGTTATTAACTTCAGCTTGGAGAAGCTGCGTTCTCCACTGGCAACTGTTACAGGAAGTGTTAGAAGTATGTGCAGAGCAACAAAAGCATTTGGAAAGAGGGTGGTCATCTTATTTGTGCACATATATTCCAGAACAGCCTTTGGAGTTGATCCTGCTGAAAGGTATCTTGAAAGGGCTTTCAGTTCATCACCTAAATCACTCACATCCATATCGCACATGTCATCATGTGGCAAAACTGTCTCTAGTGCCCTGCATTGCTGGTGTAGGTCTTCTTCAGGTATAGTGAGGAGTTTTGGAATATCATACAACATCCCAAATATACTGCTGTGTTCCTTGAGCTGCATGAAATGTTCTTCAACTGACTGTATTGCACAATCTAGCACCTGGTTAAAGAATTCAACTTTGAATTGTTGTTTGGGGTCTCTTATGGGATTATCCCGTACCTTGTAATCAAAATGTCGTCTTCTTCGGTGACTTTGTATTCTTGAATGGGTGGGAAAATAGCTTCAGTGTGAAGTTCCTCTGCCAACTTCTGTGCACTCTTCAGAATGTTTTGAAATCCCTCATCTGACCAGTAAGACTGTAGGTATGACTTTGCTTTGTCCAGTTGTTCCATTGCTCCAGATATATCAAGGTCAACACCTTGGAGTCTCTTGCTTACAACATTTATTTCAAACAGTATGTCATTTCACAACACTAAGCCACACAGAAATTTGAAGTTATGTATGTTTCTGCTGATTCCATTTCCCTCTGCCACTGTTCTCCCACGAACAGTTCCTGTTATAGCATTATCCTCCATAATGGCAACTATGGCATCATCTATCTTCCCAATTTGGTGTTTGATAGGCTTTATCGCCTCCACTCAACTTTCCCATCGTGTGGCACTCAGTGGTTTCAGTGTCAGAGAGGATGTTCCCAGATGTTGCTTCAAAATTTGCCATTGATGAGTTGATGCAGAGAAAAATACATAGATGCTTTGAATTACATTAAAAAATTCAGCAGCCTCACTAGAAGCTGATGCTGCATCACTGACCACCAAGTTCAATGAATGAGAACTGCATGGGACAAAAAAAGCTCGAGAGTTTAACTCTCGGGTCCATGGCTGCACTCCTCTGTTCTTTCCTCTCATGTTGGCACCATTATCGTAGCCCTGACCTCATGTCAGCTATTGCAATTCCTGTATCTTCCAGCTTTTTAAGAAGCACATTTATCATACCAGCTCCTGTAGTATATCAATGTCAATAAATTCTAGAAAATGCTCTCTGACAGTCACCATTGCAGGGACATTTTCACTAGGTTCTGTTGTTGTTACAAAACGCACCTTTAAAGTCATTTATTCCGTCTGGCTGATGTCGGGTGTGCAGTCCAGTATAACAGAATAGTATCTTGCTTACTTCAGATCTGCCACAATCTTCTGTTTGACTTTTGTTGCCAATTTTGAATTGTTTTTCCAAGGTAGTGGTGTACATTTCTTGGGTGGTGACTCTTCTTAGAAGCTTCTAGAGTATCAAACTCAGCCATCAGCGCCACAATTTTAAGGAAGTTTCCATTGTTTGGCACATACAGCTGATCTGAAGTGCCACGCAGTACGAGGTTTTGGGTAGCAAGCATTCTCACAATGGCAATGAGAACATTTTCAGAACATTTTGCCCGTAAAGAAACTCTGATGCAATCTTCTCTTGATGCTGATCATCTATGGTGGCCTTTAACCTTAATCTCATCTCAAGCTCTTTCCACCTATGGAATACTCTCTGGTGATTTGCTGCCTTCTCACAGCATGCCAGATTTTTCCAGTCCTTTGTTCCCGTAGAACCCAGTGTTGCTGGAACATTAGACTAGAAGAGTTTGCAACAAAAACAGGTATGCAGCATTCTGGGTTTTTGAGTATATAAGCCATGGCCTCTCCACTCTGTCACTATTGGGGATTTCACACCAGTAATGTGTTGGATGGAAACTTCTATTTTCATTGTCTTTGGGGAACATGAAGTTTTTCACTTGTTGTGGCCCATGCAGCACGAGGAAGTCCCTCAGGCTACTGCTCAAGTGGGTCCACAGTCCTGGATCATCTAGACTTAAGGAACTAAACTCAGCAGCAGCTGTTTCTTGCGCCTCCACCACACTCTTCTTCAGGAATGTGCATGGTTCTATCCATTTGAGATGGAGATATGGATGCTGCAGTAGCTGCCGGGTCACCTGCACTCTGACTAACTGGAAGATCAGGCATCTCCTCACCACTCACATCCTCACTGGGGCCGGAAGGCTCACTGTGAACATTTGTGTCTATGTATCTCAGGAGAGCTCCTTCCTGCTTAGATAGAAAAGCTTCCTTTGCTTGCTTTCTTTTTTCTGAATGCTGCCCCAGAGGGGCATTTTCTTCTTTCACTCATGACTGTTGTTCAGTGCCAGCTATATTGGCTCTGTCAAGGTTCCTTCCCCTCTCTGAACTCTAGGGTACAGATGTGGGGACCTGCATGAGAACCTCTAAGCTTAACTACCAGCTTAGATGTGGTTTTGCTGCCACCACCCAAATTATTTGAGTCATTTGGGAAACTCTGTCTACCTCCCCCCCAGAATATCTCCCTCCCAAGTACTATAACCCTTCCCTGGGTAGCCTTGAGAGACTTTTTCACCAATTTCCTGGTGAACACCGATCCAAACCCTTGGATCTTAAAACAAGGAGAAATTAACCATTCCCCCTTCTTTCCCCCCACCAATTCCTGGTGAGTCCACATCCACCCCCCTTGGATCTTAAAACATTGATTTCTCAATCAGGTTCTTAAAAAGAAGGCTTTTAATTAAAGAAAGAAAGGTAAAAATCATCTCTGTAAAATCAGGAAGGAAAATAACTTTACAGGGTAATCAGATTCAAAGAGCCCAGAGGAACCCCCTCTAGCCTTAGGTTCAAAGTTACAGCAAACAGAGGTAAACCCTCTAGCAAAAGGAACATTTACAATTTGAGAAAACAAAGATAAACTAACATGCCTTGCCTGGCTGTTACTTACTTACAAGTTTGAAATATGAGAAACTTGTTCAGAAAGATTTGGAGAGCATGTATTGATGTCCGGTCCCTCTTAGTCCCAAGAGCAAAAAACCCCCAAAACAAAGAGCACAAACAAATGCCTTCCCCCCTCAAGATTTGAAAGTATCTTGTCCCTCTATTGATCCTTTGGGTCAGGTGTCAGCCAGGTTACCTGAGCTTCTTAACCCTTTACAGGTAAAAGGATTTTGGTGTCTCTGGCCAGGAGGGATTTTATAGTATTGTACATGGGAGGGTTGTTACCCTTCCCTTTATAGTTATGACAGGCTCTCAACACTCAATTGAAGGGGTCAAATAAGCAGGCTGGTAGCAGGGCCTGAGTGAGGGCCCTCATATCATATCATATATCATATCATTAAGACTCATATATATCAGCATCTTAAGGCCCTAACTGGCTCCTACTACTTCAGTTGACTGCCTGTTCTCCTCAAGTGGGTTCAGGGAAGCAGCAGGAGACAGGAAGCTCTCTGAGTAGCTGGTGTTAATCAGTCTAGGCTCCTGGGGGTGCTAGAGAGGTACATAAGAGGCTCCTCCTCCTCTTTCTCCCTGCAGCTACTGCTGCTTTCTGTTATTCCCTCTCACCTTTTCTCCTGCCTTCCTGTTATGTCTCTTGTGCCCTCCTTCCTCCAGCACAGCACTCCACCATCTCTGTGCATCTAGAGCAGAGAGAATACATATGCACCAGCAGCAGACACAATTTTCTACACTCTGGGTCCTAGTGGTGCCCCCCCCCACAGTCTGGCACCTGAGGCGGCCACCTCAGTTCGCCTCAGGGTAAGGCCAGCCCTGCGTGACTCAGTCTTCTGGGACTGACCGCACTGGCCAATCACACTGGCCCATGGGGCCCCCCAAAGCACGGGGCCCAGAGCGGTTGCCCTGATTCGCCCTACCCAGGGGACGGCTCTGCCTGCATCGCAAGGGAGGCCATGCCTGAGCCCTGAGCAGGCAGAGTACTAAACGCATGGGGAAGTCAGCGGCCTTGAACATTGCTGACGCATGGACCATGGCTGAAGGCTGACCTCATGGTGCAAGCTGGAAGGAGCCCTGCAGTCCAGAAGAACCAGCCTGGGTCCCAGAACAACCCCTGACGTGCCCGGCCCCTCATAGATCAGGTAGGGCTGCTGTGCCCGGGCCTGGGCGTATGAAGGGACTGGAAGCATGGCAGGCTCATGCCCGTATGTGTGACTCTGCTTTGTGGGCCTGCTGCAGCCCTGCTCTGGGCTGACCCATGTCTATGCTGTAACCTTCCCTTCTGGAGGCTCCTTGCCCCACCCACGCAGCCTGTGCTGCCTGCCCCATTTCCCAAACAGTAGGGCCCAGGCAGCCCCCCCCCCCCCCCCACGCCCTGTGCTCAGACAATAGCAGCAATGTGTGCTGCCTAATGACAGCATCTGACTCCAATTATCGCTCGCTTGGATTTGCATTTCTGTTTAATTGAGGAAGTGAGAGGAATCCTTTCATCTGCTAATGTGGGTTTAATTAGCCTGTAATTGCTTGGCTGCCCAGGCTCCTTGGGGGCTCAATGAAGCCATCACCTCCTCTCTCTGCTCCCCCCCTTCAACTCCTTTGTCTTGGGGCATAAACCACGTGGACAGCAGTGACTCACTGCAGGTGGGAGGGCCCCACAGCAGAGGCACTTTCCACTCACTGCTAATACTGGGCCTTAAGGGTTGGGGAGGCTGGAGCATAAGAGGCTGCTGGGTTGCAGCTCGGGTTCTGCTGAAGGGGAAGAAGCTGTGGTGAATCAGGCCCAAGGCCCCTAGTCTCTTGTATAGTCTCCTGGAACCGTGCAAAGTGAACGTCAGATGGTTTGGATCTGGTGCAACTCCACACAAGCTTTACACAGGTGCGAATGGCTGCAAGGGGTGCAAAGTAGTGAAGACTCAGATGCTATGTGTAAAGACGGGTGCCTCGCCTCCAATGTGACTAGGAGGAGCTGGGTACATGGGGAGGGAACGGCCAGCTCTGGAACAAATGGGCAGTGTTGATTTCTAATGTTTTGTTGAGCGGTCAAGGGTTGGCTGGGCTGCCAACTGCCTTGGGGGAAAGCCCACAACCACATTGTCTGCAGTAGCTGGGAGATTGTGGGTACCCTGGCCCCACTCTGTGGCTGCTTGGTGCCCATGCAGCTGCCCTCGGGTGTCAGGCAGTAGCTAAAACAGCCCTGCCTTTAACCAAGAGGAAATGAGCCAGGAATGCACAATGTCTCTGCAGCCAGCTCCACTTGGAAATCCCTCAGCGGTAAAGAAAGCGGCATCGGAGGGGCCAGGGAAATCTTGTTTGCTTTTGCATTAAACTTAGAAGGGCCTTTACTTAAGGCAGGGTGGTGTGACATTGACTAGGATTCTCATCAGGTTCTCGCTGCAGCCTTTGTGTGTCAAGTGCTACTGCTTGGCAGCTGCTTCTCCTGCCGCTGGAGTGAAAAAAGCCAGTGAAGGAGAAGAAATGATGGGAGCATATGAAAAGGGGGAACTGGGAGAGGGAAGGATGGGTAGGAAGAGCAACAGGAAGAATGGGGGCTCTGACTTTGAACCTAACTATTCACTGGGAAGCATGTGGGGCACCAGCACTTGGAGAGGAGAAAGTGAAGTGAACTGTACTTAATGGCTCAGTAGATGTTGTATTTACTGAGCACTGATAGCATGTGCATGGAGCTGTACGCAGCTCTGAGAGAAGCACAGTCCCTGCCTCTAAGAACTAGCCGTCTCAGCTAGCCACACTGCAGGCCTACTATCATCTTCAGCAGGTGAAGTGTTCAGTAATTGCTCTGGGCTCCTGGTGTTTGAAAAAGATCCTCTTTACTCAGCCGGCTGGGGGAGAAGCAGCTCTGAGATGACCAATGTGAGGAAATAGATGAAGGAAAGGACAGGCTCTGGGGGTGTTGTCATGGAACTGGTGGGATGTGCATGAGAAGCATTACTCCATGGGGTAACTACGCTCCTGACTAACCTATGATGAGCTGGAGTACAGGCCGGCATGTAGGGTTGGCTCTCTGAACCACATTTGCTTGGAGGGTGTGATGGGAGAGACCCAGCAGTTGCTCTGAGCATTGGGGCTAACCCCTTCATGTCCTTGCTATGGGATCCTGCTGGAATAGGTGTGCCGTTATCTGAGCAATAAAGAATGGTCGGCCCCATTGCCCAGGGTCAGACAGCCAGACCTTGCTTATCTACTAGAGCAGCCAGAGGGCCGGGCCCCAGGTCCTGTCCAGACACCTTCGCTCTCCTCTCTGATCTCTCCCTATTCTCTCTACTCTCTCAGAATCTTATCAAACGCTCCATAAAAACTTCAAGGGGAACTGTATCTGAGCATGCAGCATCTGGTGCTCCTGCTGGCTTCCCTCTTTGGCCTTATCTGCCAGCTGCTCCTGTGATCCGGCTGGAAGGAGCCCAGGTCTATGGGGGAGAGATCAGCAGCCAGGACTCCCTCACTGGCGGGATGACTCAAAGGTTCCTGGTGTGTGCCTGTCTCCTCGGAGCCTCTCCTCTTACCCTCTGCCTTAAACTGGAGTTGGATCTCCACTGGACAGGCACTGCATGGAGAGCGGCAGCACATCTGTCACCGCACTGCATCCCTCGCTTCCCAGCCAGCATGCCCCATTCCCTCCTCTGCCCAGGTGTGAGAGGGCAGCTCAGTCTCTAGGTCCCTTAATGTGTTCTCTGAGACGCCACCAGGTATCACTGGCTGATATGTCGATACCTGTTTGTTTTGCACAGGGATGTCCACCCCTGCCACAGCCTCTAGCTGCCTTCAGTGGAAGGAATAAAAGGCCCCTCTGAACTTTCGGCAGCAATAATCATCAGTCATCACTACCATCCGCCCACGTGACCGTCACCCATCACTTGTGCTCTGTTCATGAGCCAAACTCTAGCGTGGAGAGAGCAGCTTTGTAGCTGAGCAGTAGTCGCCTAGAGTAACAAATGCCTGTATCCCAACCCCACCGAGTTCTCTGGGGAAGCTTTGCACCATCTCTGCTTCCAGCTCCCACTTCTCCATATTTCTTAGTGTGCAAATGATGCACCAAACTAATGGTTTCTGTATATTGTAGTAGGGACAAAATGCTGACCAGTCTCTGTGGGGTGGGTCTAGGGGAGCAGTGATCGAGTGGCTCTGCAGAACCATGGAACACCCAGTCCTGCCCTGGGGAGTTTATCATTGAAATAGACGAGATGACAAAGGGTGGGAAGGGAAGTGTCTGAAGTCACACAATGGGCTGGGGGAGAGCAGGGAATAGAACGCAGGTCTACTGCCTCCCAACGCTCCATCTACCCATGCCCCGGGATGATGCTAGCAGTATTGTGCTGCTAGAAGTGTCTCTGTCCTGCACATGTTCCATCTCTCTACATGCCCTGTGTGGCCTTAAGGAGCGCTGTCCCTCACACCTGGGCATGCTCCGTCTCCCAATGCATCTGCATTGCTCGTGGGCTAGAGCTGGGACTTCTGCTTGTATTACCCCTCTTCCAGGCACGTGTTCACTCAGACCCTTGTGAGTCTGGGGCAGGAAGCAGCAGCCCTGAGCCACCAACAAGCACATGTTGCTCCTTCTGATTGGGAGCGTGGGAATGTGGGAGCCACAGCGGGCTTGCATATTGGGTCAGCAATGCTGCCAGCGCTCCCCTTCCTGTCTTATCGGCCCTGAGGTTGCTGGATGGAAAACTGGTGCTGCAGCAGGGTTGCGCCGGCATGTGAAATCTGGTAAGACATGTTCACACGACCTGCCACTGCATCCTTGGCTTAGTCTCTATCTCCTACCCAGCATGCACGCAGTCATGCTGTCCCCAGCCATGTCAGTCTCAGTTGTGCTGGCTTCTCCATTCTGTCCTTCTCGGTCGTGCCTTGTGGGCCTTGTTCTCCCCTGATCTCTTCCCTCACTTCCTCTCTTCCATGGACAGAGGGAAATTCTGCGTAGAGATCAGCTGTGGGAGATCTAGCAATAGGACCTAGTACCATGCAGCCCATTTGAGGCTTACCCACTCTCCCGCCTAGCCCCTCTCTCGTGCCCTCATCTCTGGTGTCCCGGCTCCAAGCGCTAGTGTCCATTCTAATGCTGACATTTCCCTGTGAAGGCTGGGTGCTTTTCAGACACGCGTGCAATAGCAGGGCTGACTGTTGCAGTGTTTGTGCAGGACACACATCTGTCATCTGTGTACAATGGGGAGGAAGTGTCACTAAGGACTATAGAGAGCTGGGGTCAGGGCTCTAGTGGAGACTCGTGGGGTGACCTAGCCAACTGGCTTCATCTCTCTGGGCCTCAGTTCCCAGCCTCTAGAAAGGGGATAATAACTGAGGCTGGTCAAAACCTTCCCATCAATCTTTTTTTTTTTTTTTTCTCTTCCACAAAATAGCTTTTTGACAAAACAAACATTTTCTAGGAGAGACATTTTCTGCAAAACTTTTGGATTGTTTGGTTGGAAAACGGACTCAATTGAAACTGTTCCAAACTTTCCCTAGGGGGAACACCCCTTCCCAACCAGCTCCCCCACCTCCTCTATCCTGACACTTTAGATCTCTGGGGCAGGGACTCTTACTATGTGTTTGTACAGCACCTAGCACAGTGGGGCCTCAGAGCACTCCAGTATGTAATTGCACATAAATCAGAGGCACAGGTGTGACCTGGGTTATTTGAAAATAGGACCACAAGTGTCTCTCTCTCCTGAACATTACCGAGTTGCCTCTTTCCCAAAAGTCTTTTCCCACCTTCACCCTTTCGGAAAAGGCATGTCCTCCAAAGCCAGGGTCCTTCTGCCATAGCTTCACTTTATGCCTCTGATTGCTCTCTTAAACAGCCTTCCCTTTGCACCCAGCAGTAACCCCCATGCCCTCAACTTCCTAGCTGCCCTCCTGTCCACCTGTGCCACCAGTTCTTTGATTCTCCTTCCTGCGATGCAGTATATCAAAATCTCTGCCCAGACCTCCAGCTGGGACGTCTCACCAGCCATTGTACAGCACTGACGATCCTGTCCTGATCTCTGTTAACATGTCCTGGGGCCTAGTTTGCTTTGCTTACTGCTGCCAGAGCAGATAGAAGAAGAGAGAGCCATGTGCCCAAATTTAATTTCAGCACATACCAATCAGGGGATTGGTAACAATGGTGAGTTTCTTAAGCTAGGGTGGGACAGGGGTAGGGTGACCAGATATCCTGATTTTATAGGGACAGTCCCGATTTTTGGGTCTTTTTCTTATACATATAGGTTTCTATTACTTCCCACCCCCTGTCCCCATTTTTCACATTTGCTGTCTGGTCACCCTAGTCAGGAGTGACCAAAATTCACTGCTACAATGGCTATTTGGCCTGCATCAAGTAACATGTACTTTGAGGTCAGCAGATGAGGCTATAGAAGAGACAAGTAGGTACCTTAGGAACCTTAATCTGAGCCTCTTGAGCCCCATGTGAGTTCTAGTTGACAGATGAGGAAATTGGGGCAGACACAACTTGCCAAAGTTTTCACTGCAAATCAATCGCAAAGCTGAGACTAGAACTCGCAGGTCCCAGTCTTGAGCTCTAGAGACTAGCCACTCCCAGAAGAGACCACTTGGCCATCTCAGCCGAGTCTACAAGCAGGAGTCCTTCTAGCAAACACCACCATCAATGGTGGGAGGCATTAGCATCTGTATAGATAGAGGTGCCCAGGGGTTGAATGGCACAGGGAACACCCAGGATGGAGCTTGGCCATGCGTCAGCGTACGGCAAGCTGGCACTGCTCTTTCCATGCTAGTCTCTTCTGTAGAGCCCATCAGTCAGGCCCAAAGCACTAACTTCTCATTTAAAAAACTGCTGTAAAGTGTGTATGGAAATCAAAAATCAAGGGGCAGCCAGCGGATTCTGCAAGGATGTGGCCCCTTATAGCTGGGAATCCTGAGCTCTGCCCTGTTTTGCCTGGAGTTGGGCTGAGCGGCTGGGGCAGTGAGAGGCTAGGTGCTGCTCTGGCAGGCTGGTAGCGTGATCTGAAGAGTGAGCTGCGTGGGAAATGGATTTCCTGGCCCATGAGAATTTTCAAGATTTCCAAAATTTTCCCATCCTGAACTGGGACCAAAAAATCAAAATCTCAGATTTTCACAAACCCAAAAACTTCAGCCAGGTCCTCAGACTGTTGGATGTGACCTTTGGAATGTTTTGACTTTTTTTGGTCAAGAGCTCTATTTTGGGGTCAAACCAATTTTGTGTTGGAACTGTAAGTTTATTTATAGTAAAACCCAGTCATGTGCCATTCCCTTTCCTTTTTGAAAAGGGGAAGTAAACCAAAACACAGACCCTTGCCCAGTTTCAACAAATCTACATTTGCCAACACAGTTTTGTCCGAACAAATTCCTGAAGAGCTCTAGCGTGAAGCCCAAGTCTGCCGCATAGGCCAGAATAAGCCCTGGAGACGAGTGATTTTTGAGGCAGTTCCTTCAGCTCCCCAGTGTTGGGAATAAGGCCTCAGAGCTGCTCTTGTCCAGGCTTCGGGCAGTGTACAAGTACAGCTCAGCGACAGCAGGGCCGCCTGGTTGACCACTCGGCCTGGTTGGCCGAGGAAGCCTGTTCTTAAACCCAAGAGCACCAGCTGATCTCTGGCTGCTCAATGCCTATGCCCCAGCTGTGATCGCTCCTGTGCCTGGCTTGTCCCCAGGCCTGCTTCTATACGGACCTGCTGGCTCTGACTTCTGCCTTTGGTTCCTGATGCCCAGCGCCTGCTCCAACCACTGGGCCTGACTGCCCCATCCCAGTTCAGTGTACCCAGCAAACTGGCTCTGCAGGAGTGGCTGTCGTGAGATGGGACTGGAGCTCGCTTGGAGCACTTGGGAGCAGAGTGCAGCTTAGCATAGGCCTGCAGGGGAAGACAAAGTAAAGACGCAGGAGTCATGGTCAGGAGGAGCAAGAGCCAAAGTAATCTGAAGGTGTGTCAGGGTGACCCATCCCCTCCAGGCAGAGAACAGCAAGTCACCCACTCAAACCTATTCAGTGCATAGCTGGAATGCAGATGTGAAGTAGCTAGTCCTAGGGGAGAGCTAAGAGGAGACCAACTCCTGGTGCGAACCAAACGGTCATCCAGCTGCTCCAACCAAGAGCAGGAGCAGAGCAGGTCCCTGTCTCCATCACTATGGGATGGAGACTGCCTGGGGCATTGATCATTCACGCACAAGAGGAACAGACCATCAGCTGGCACAGTGCCTCCCCCTGTGTGGCACTGCCCAGCTAATAGCCTGGGTTGGTGCCCGTCTTTTAGAAACACCTGTCATCGACCGCTGCTGGAGCCGACATGGCAGATGAGCCAGGCTATTGGCAGGAGAAGGAGGTCAGGTCCTACATGGCACTGGTCTGCAGTGATGCAGAACATCCTATACTATCTCCACCTCTTAATTCTTTGTCAACTGACCTGTTAGTTCACATGATGGTGACAGAGCCCCCCCACTCAGCCTGGGGTCCCATTGTGTTAGGCGCGGTACAGATGCACCGCAGGGGACAGTCCCTGCCCTGAAGGACTTACTGTTTAAATCCATGAAAGATGGGAGGTGAAACAGGCATAGGGAGGGGACATGATTTGCCCAGGGCCAGCTGGCAGTGCTGGGACTAAGACCCATATCTTCTGAGTCCTAGTTCAGGGCTCTAACGCGTAGGCCATGCTGCCTCCCCACTTCTGAAGTGTAAGGGAACCATTCCTCCCACTCAGCCCTTCTCTCCAGCCCCAGTAGCAGTGCAGGCAGATGGCGTGATGGCAGGGCACTGCCTGGCTGGGCGCCAGCCTCCGGGGGAAAGAGCACCATTATTGTTCAAGTTATTCCAAGCTGATATGACCTATTTGGCAGAGAGCTCCCTCCACCAACACCCATGAAGTCCTGTTTCCCATTAAACCCCACATGGCCAGAGAGTTACTGGCCTACACAGGACAATCGGTCCGTGCTCTGCACCTGAGCGAGCAAATGGAGCTGCCAAGAGCTTGTGTCTCTCCATCACCTGCTGCAGTTGTGGGCTGAACCTGGAGCCTGTGAGAAACCTGTGCTCCCATCCTAACTGGCCAGCCCCTGGCTGCTTCTGCTGCCCCTCTGCTTGTCCTGACTTGGAGATAGTGTCCATCAGACACAATCCACATTTGATAGAGGCACTTCTTGCTGAAGTCACTTGCCCCAAGCTATAGGAGGAGTTTGCAGCAGAACTCTGCAATTCCTGGCTCCCAGTCTTGTGTTTGGACCGCTAGGCCATTTTGCCTGCCTCTCAGTCACAGGAGATGAGACACGTGCACTTCCCCTTTAGAACGATACTGTTTCCAAAGGTCCGGCCAGCAACTGGAGAAGGTCAAAAGCTGGAGAGGTCTGGTTTGGCAAAGACACCAAAAAAGCCACGCGGTCTATATGTGGCATGCCAGGCTCGTTGGGTGCCTAGCATTGGGCTGGGACTGGAAATGTCACAGGAACACATCTCCCCTGCTATATGCTTGCATGGTGTTTTCTGGCCAGCGCCCAGAAGTGCAGAGTTAGGGAGAAGTGAATTAGTCTGGCAGTAAAGACTTCCTTTTGGCTCTGAATTGGAACCAAACCATTAGGGACATTCCAAAACTCCAGATAAAGGCTCCTCCTCACTCTTTCGCCCACTTTAGTTCCTGGCCAGGACCAGAAGCTGAAGGGCTGGAAGGTTGAGGGCCTGTTCCTGTGAGGTTTTTGTGTCTCTGGCCCCCAGCTTCAGGTTTATACTGAGAACTGGAAGCCAATGGGCCCTTGGAACTCCCTGAGGGTCTCTCCTCTCTCACAGAGAGATGGTCAAAACCAAAAAGTGAGGTTATAAATTGCTGTATCCACATGTCTCCTGCATGGCCAGGCAAGGTTTTACCCAAATCTTGGGTGAGGATCTGGGCCAAACCACAGATAGGGATTCCACTCTCTGGAGTGTTAAACATAATTCATCCTCAGTCACTTTCTGTTCTGTTCAGATTTGCATGCCGCATCCATCCTCATGGTATCTGATCACCTCAGGCTAATTATCTCCTGTCCCACTGATGGGGAAACAAGCACAGATTAACTGACTTGCCCACAGTCACACAAGTCATTAGCAAAGCTGGGTACCTAATCCAGTGCCATGCCTTACCCGCTAGACGACACTGTCTCTTTACATATGTCTGAGGGAGAAAAGCTGAGCAGCCAAAAATGGTGGTAGTCCTATAGTGACAGCAATCTTTAGAATGGGCCAGCTTGCTCCTGTTGCATCCTCCCACCCATCTTCTGTCCCCTGACCCCACTGAACTCAACCTGAGCCTGACAAGTCTGGGCTGGGCAGAGTTTACAGCACAATGTGAGGAAATTTGCATTGCTACATCCTCCTCCTCCTCCTCCTGCAGTGGGCATGGCCTGGAATGCAGCCATCTCAGAGCACAGGCCTTGCTGGGGCACCGCAGCTTGGATCTGATCTTCTTTGGGGCCACTTACCTTCCATTTGGGCAGCTATTGCAGATTAACAGCAACTACTTGCACGGATCTCTGTTCCTGTCACTCGTATGGAACCCCCTGGCACCAGGGCCATATTCTGCCAGCTAGAACTCCCTCCCTGTTCTGAGAGCTGCACGAGAGGTCGCTATCTGGGGGAGAAGGGGGGTTTTGGTGCCTTGGACTCCAGGACACACAGTGGCTGCTGGGATCATGACTTACAATGTACACTTGGCCCACATGTTTCAAACTTGGCCATCAAAAGCAAGACAACTCAACCCAAGTGTCCTGACTTAGCTGGGCATCCTCACTGATGCTGATGGGAACTGTGGGCTTACGGCACCTCTGAGCATCCGGCCTGTTTTGGTTCAGTGGCCCTATATAGACACAGGCACCTATGACTGCGCCGCACACACTCCCCTACTTGCAGGGAGCGAAAAGAAAGCTCGTTCCCAGTGGGTGCTGACGTTGGGAGGACTCTGTGCTTGCGGCCGCCCAAGCAAGGAAGAGGAGGACATGAGGCTGCATCTCTGTGGTTCAGGTAGCCTGCCGCTCTTTGACGGTGTCTGCGTAGGTGGCATTCTAATAAGAAACAGCCAAGTGGAGATGCATGTTGGATGGGCAGGTTCACTGGCGATTCTCTGCATCATATATACCCCCTTGATGCCATCATGTATACCCCTTTGCTCACCCAAAGCACTTCTTGCAGTGGTGCCGTGTATGAAAACTGGCTGCTCGTTGTGCTCGCTCGCTTTATTTGCAGTGCTACTGAGCATCAGGGCAAAATCCAAGTGGTTTTTATTAGCGTGCATCTGGGAGTTGGGTGGTGCATTGCCAAAAAGAGGACTCTCTTCCTTTCAAAGCACATAGCAATAGAAGCCGGTTTAGGACCCCTTGTCCTCCTCTAGTGTCCAGCCTCACCTTCCTCCACATCTGTGTTGTTCGTCTCTTCCTTTCTCCGAACACATGTTTTCTCTTAGCTCTCCAGTGATTGGAATTGCTTCCAGACCTGTTAATCTCTGTCAAAATATTAGTATCCTGAAGCTGGAGGTTCCCTCTCATTTAATCATCAGAGACATTCTCCCTCTGAGAGGTAGTGTCTCGAAACCAGCAACAGCTGGGAGCCCCAGCAGGAATGGCCCTGTCCCCCAGTGTAGCTTCCCCCTCTGCCCAGCCCTCTGCCGCGTCACTCTTGAGCTGAATTTCAGGCATGTGTGAAATTCTTGTTCCCTCCTGCCTCCCAGGGAGTGAAGAACCCACAGGACTCAAGCCACTGGTCAGTGGTGGGAGAGACCACAGAATTTCTGAGCTAAGGGCACATAGGGCTGATGCTGGGTCCCTTTCATCGTCACCGAACCCCAGTTCATCCACTATGCCTGCTTGCTGGGATGTCTAAGGTGGTAGCAGGTATGGTGGATGAACTGAGGTTCAGTGGTGGTGAGAGGAGGTCAATTCCCATGCCCTGGGGTGCAGTGGAAAGATCTAGAGCCCTTACGCGCTGGGTGCCCCTCTCCATTGTTCTATGGGCAGGGCTGCAGGGACTTTGCCCTCAGTGTGCTGTCTGGAGCCCTCCCTCCATTGCTCGCAGGACGTGTGGCCCAGTGGAAGGGCAGCAAGGGGGCTGTCTGGCACTGCTCCCCACGTCCCTCTGTTAGTCAGCCAACAGGATTCCTGGCTGTGATCAGCCGCCACGCTTCAGGATTGTTCTTCAAGGTGTGTCTGGCCCCACTGGTACTCTTGTGTCACAATTCCTTTGAAACTGTTTGACCTGGGCCACCCTAATGTCTGAGGGGTCACGTACACTAGGCCTGCGTGGACCACTTGTCACTGCTTGTGGCAGTTCATAGCCCCCTTATGTGCCTGAGTACCCCTGGACCAGGCAGCCCTTTCTACTCTTCCCTCTCTGAGGAATTCTGCCTCCCTCTCTAGCTTGTGCAGTGCTTTAAGGAGCACCCTGCTGAGCTGGGACATGCCAGCCGAAGAGATGAGGGTCTTGCTCGATATGCTGCAGGTAGCTTGGTTTGGATGTAGACGGAGGCTGGCCAACCCCAGTGGCCTATGGAATTCTCTCCACCTAGACTATAGCAGAGCAGTTCTGGTGGCAGCTGCAGCACAGCACAGATCTGTCTACGGCTTCTATGGAGGGCTTTATCCAGAGGCTCTGCCTTCTTCCACTCTGCAGGATTCCACACTAAGTGCTGCTTCGGCCAGTATCCTCACGATCCACCAGTCGGACCATGCTATGGGCCCAAGCTTTGAAGCTGTCTAATCTGCAGCTCTGGGCTAAAGTGATCTGGTTTTAAAGCGCCTGGGCGAATGCCCTTGTCAGACAAGGACTTCCTGACCCAGGACAAGAGAAGGTTGGAGTGGGGCAGGGCAGGTCGGGGACAGAGACAAAGCAGGGGTGAGAGAGACTTGCCCAGCGCCTAAAGAGAAGTTGTCTCCAGAGGGAATTCTGTTTACATAAACATTTGATTGTTTATAATCTGTAGAAGCCTAATCTTAACCCCATGGGAGCATCCACACTGCAGAGCCGCCAGCAGGTTTGGCTTTCCTGGGTAAATGCTCCAATGAAGACATACCCATGAGGATGGGTTGCTCATGATGAATGCAGGGCTGGGCATACTGGGTTGTTGCTGAGTGGTGGGCTGTCAGAATTCATTTAAAGCAGTGTGAAGTTGTTTTGAATTAAACCCTGTAGGGAAGAAGGAATTAAGTGGATTTTGCAGACAGAGAGTAACAAAAAATTAACTACAACGCTTGGCTGCTCCATCCCTGTCAGTCATTTTAACCCAAATAATTTAGTACAACATCCTGACAACACTCCATAGCGGGCTCTCCTTGGATCAGTGCTTCTGGCTGCCACCCTTTGAGCAACTGCTATGTTGTATTACACACTTGATTAGGAATGCTAGAGGATGCAGAGCCTCCTGCCTTGCTCTCAAGGGTTTTTTGGCTGGAGAGCAGTGGTGGATCTCCTCTGAGAGATTTGTACGAGCCCACCTGGGATCTGTCACCTTGGATCCTTCAGCTGGTATGATGGATAATCCTGCATTGGCCAGGTGCTTTGTGTTCCTGCTGGTTCCTCCTAAAAGGAGGTCCCTCCCATAACCCAGCCTCTCCCTGCCCTCTAACAATTCTGAGGCTCTCACTGGATATAGGTCTTCTAAAGAACATTCCCACCCTCTCAATAGAGAATCATAAGGGAACAAATGGGGGGGGGGGGGGTCATTGGTGGAAACTGGAGAAGCCTCCTAGCAGATGTTTTCTCTCTATTCTAGCGTGTGATGTGGTGTCAGGCTTTAATGAGATGGGAATTAGATAACCCCCTTTCCAGTTGCACTATTCTTCCTTGTCTTTTTGAACTACTCTTTACTGTGGATGAACATTCTGTGGACATTTAGGAAGACCGTGCCTATTGGGCTGCCATGGGCAACCCTGGAATATTCATCTGTTGAACTGTCCAGAGATGTCCTAATGTTCCATTGCTCCTGGGAGACGGAGAATGATCCCTAGTCTTTGCTCAGCCTGCATGATAGAGCAGAGTTTTCCAACAGAGCATATTGACTGTTGATGTTGAGACTGAAGGGGAAACAATTGAAGTTAGTAGAGGATGCTGCCTTGCAATATATAGAGGTGCAAATGAGATCAGGGAAAATAGAACCTTGCTTGTTCCTAATTGTATTATCCCTATATCCCACTGGGATCACTTTACACAGTATCATTTTTTACTTTAACAGCAAGTGACAAATAATGAATGATGTAAGCAGAGGGTGTTAACCCCTCTGAGGATGGATCTTGCCATCGCTCCTGTGCGCTGTGATGGTGTTCGTAGAAGAGCCGGTGTTGCGGGTGGAGAGTGGGCTAAAGGGCCCAGATCACCAGGACTTTGTCTTGCTATGGGTGGAGTCTTCAGGACCCTCTCTGGGACTCTGCAACCTGTAACCTGCCTAACTGCAGGCCGCCTGTTTGTTCAAGTGAATATACAGTTGGTAAAAGGTAATTGGACTTCCCATGACGTGGAAGTCCTCTGCCAGGATCGGCTCCGTCTCTGCCCCCCTCACTTGCCCTATTGACACACCGCCCGTGGCCAGGATGCTGCACCTTTAGTTCAGTCTCTGTGGCCCATTCAGGCCACCATTTCTTGGGTGAGGCTACAACCAAAGGACAAGCTAGGTCCAGGTGGTGAAGGTGGACCTACCTACCATCTACCTACCAAGAGCCAGGCTGTTTGTTAACCCGTTCCCCAGATGTTCCTGACCAGCCCTCGCTGCTGGTTGGCCACAAGCAATCCGGGCAGGATTTGAAGCAGTGACTTGGAGGGGAAATGCTCCATAGCCCCACGCCCAGTCCCCTGAACCATCTGCTCCCACAACACCCCTCCAGATGCTGGGCTCCCCAGCTGCGACGGTAGCGGCAGGTACTGGTGAGTATCGGAGGGAGAGGAGGGGAGGGAAGGTCGAGGCAGGCAGCTGAGCAATCCATCCTGGCAGTGTCAGGGAATGCACGGCTGGCTTTTCTCTCAAGTGCTTTGGGAGGTGCCCGATGGGCCCTGGCTGCATTCAGTGGGTGGGGGTTTGCATGGCCGTGCTCTTCTCCTCCCACGAATCGCTCCCACCTTGGGCTGGCGCAGGGGAAACATTCTCCAGAAAGCCAGCTCTCCCGTCACTGGGGATGAATAGAAGCAGGCCCCAGCCTCCTCCCTGTTGCACTCCTGGGCCCACGGTGAGGTTTGTTGTGTTGAGGGCAAGAATCTCTGCCTATGTCTGTGCGGGCTGGGCTGCCGGAGAAGGGCAGGAGCAGTGGGATCCTTTTTTCCCAAGAGTTTCTGCGTCTCTTCGGGCAGTGCAGGCGCCAGCAAGGGACTTGTGCCTTAATCCAGTGAGGAAACAGCCCTGGACTGTCGTCATCTCACCACTGGCAGCGCTCCGGGCATGGTCAGAGCAGGCTCCGCAGCACCATCCCACTCAGTCCTGGAGGTTTTGCTCAGGAGGTCTTCCCTTGGGCGGTGCTGCTCCCTCCACCCTGAAGGACTCTATTCATTAGGCTTCTGCTTGGAGGTGCAACACGAGGTGCAAACAATGAAGCAGCTTGGCTTCCTGCAGGGACTGCAGCAATCACGTAACCCCGTAGGAGAGAGGAAAACTGGCCAAGTGGGAGACCTGGATTCAAATCCCTGTTCTGACACGGATGGCATGTGATCCTGGGCAAGGCACTTAGGGTACGTCTACACTGCATTTAAGCACTTGTGGCTTTCCCGGGGCAGCTGACTCGGGCTCGTAGGGCTATCAATCTGCAGTGCGGACATCCGGGCTCAGTCTGGCGCCTGGAATCTGGGACCATTCTCCCTCATGGGGTCCCAGAACCTGCGCTCCAGCCTGTGCTTGGTCGTCTGCACTGCAATTGTATAGTTCCGCAACCCTAGCCTGGGCCAGATCTGGGTGTTCCATTGCTGTGTAGACATACCCTTAGGGTAATTCCAAGGGTGGGTTCACATAAGCTCCACTTGAGCTAGTACCTAGAAATAGCTGTGTGGCCACAGCAGCTCAGGCTAGCTAGCTCCTCTCCCGACTTCTCCTGCAGCAGCTGGCCTCGCGTGTCTCTCCCACCTCACATCACCTGGTTCCGACAATCCTCCAGCCATCACCTGAATTAATGGCCTATGCATGTCACCTGATCCTGTAGTGCTGAACACCTCCCTTCATGGAAGGAGATGCTCCAAGTATGAACTTCCATGAAATACCACCTGGACTGCTGGCCCTTGCATCACCACAAGCCCTTGATGGCTAGGCAGAGTTTGAGTTAAATCTATGCCTGCCATTACCTTCCTGTCCCTGAGAGAGCCCGTGGCTCTGGAAAGAGCCCTCCTTGGTCTATTGGGATCTCTGTTTTCCTTCACCAAGATGCCATGTCTTAGACATCCAGTGGCCCGGAGATGTGGAAGAAAAACCAAGGCTAATGAGCGGACATTCTCTCTCTCTCTCTCTCCCCTCCCCCCAGCTCCTTTCAAGTTCTGTTCAAATTACTGGCCCCCATCTCCATTGAAATAACTGTCCTGGCAGCAGGATCAGAGGGAATTTTCACTCCCTCCATGCAGCTGTGGTTCTGGGATAGATTACAAAAGCAATATTAGGAAATGCAAGAGGAGGAGCAGCCCTTCCTAGGACAATCCACCCGGGGCCTGCTTGCTGCCAGGGGGCCCGGCACGCCATCCGTCAGCGCTCTCCCAGGGCTGCGTAAGCCAGCCATGAACCCCGTGCTCCTGGCTTTTATTTTAATTAGGGCTGCTGAAACCCTATAGGGAGGGGAAGGGGTGGGGGCGGTCTAGTATTAATGAGCCTTTTATGAATTCAGCGGCCTCTCCTGTCCTGGAGAGCCTCCTCCTGGAGAAGGTGAAGGGTCAAAGAAGCCTTGAGTGTTTCAGGGAAAGGGAAGCTTTCTGTTTTTCTCTTTGACCTCGTTGGCTGGAAGCTTTTAATTACGGCCGTCCCTTCCCCAGTGGTCGGACATCTGGCAGGCCAGGAGAGTGAAGATTGGCCACCTATGGTGGCAGCGCGGGTGATGCCCTCCAGTGATGGAGGGAATGTGAATAGGAGAGAGGGAGATGCACCGATGAACTTGTGGAAAGGAACTGAGAGAGAAACAGAACCACCAATGGCCCAGTCCTGCAAACACCACCCTAATGGGCCTCTCAGAATGGTTCTGTTTCTAGTCCTGCAAGCTCTGTGGGGAAGAGACTACCCAGTTTTATTTTTTTAAGGCCAGAAGGGGACCATTAGATCATCTAGTCTGACATAGGCCATAGATTTCACCCAGTTACTCCTGTATCGAGCCCAATAACTTATATTGGACCAAAGCATGTCTTCTGAAATGGCATCCAGTCTTGATGTTGCACATTTGTGTGCCTATAATGCATAGCACAGTGAGGCCATCCTCTCCGACGAAGGCCTCTTGCTGCTAATGCTATATAAATAATAGAGGATCCAGTTTACAACGTCCCTTTGCTCTGTTGTCCTTCGGAGAAATCTTGTCTGAAGCAGAACAATTGAGAAGTTCCAGTTTGGTTCCAAATTCAGATCCAAATGCCACAGGCCCCCCTGTGACTTTAATCGTCTGATAGAAAGTGGCTATCTCTGCATCCATCTGACTTTTAGTTTTTAATGTTAATTGTCCTTAACTCCTAGCTGGGAGCTCCCATAGGTCCTAACCTCAGTCTGGGGTGAACCAACCCCATTAACGTGACCTCCCAGGTTCTGGGATCAGGGGGCTGAAACGTGGCAATGTGCATTGCTCAGGTTGCAGTCCTGCCCTGTGAGCTGGGCTGTAGCAGGTGAGGGGGAGGATGGCCTAGTGAACACTGCCCCGGTAAGTCTGATGGGTGGGCGGGAGAGTGAATGTTGTCTGAGGTCACACTGAGGGCAGGGGAGAGGTAGAGGCAGCTCCTAGCCGCAGGCAACTCTCTTGGGTGCTCATGTCCTTTGGATTTCGCCCATGTAGTGGATTGGTTGAGGAGCCCTGTATTCCTGCTATGCACCAAGTGACCCATGGCTAGCCCTGCTGGAGAGGGGAAGGGACACCATGCTGACTGGAGGGGCTGGTGAGAGACAAGGAATGACGGTGACCAAACTAAATGCAGGGGAGGGTGGAGGGCCCTGAATCTGGACAGGATGGAATTGTACCTAACCTGCGGGTCTGACAGACCACGGATGGGCTCCAGCTAGGAGCCAGTGCTCTGGGTCAGAGCGCTGTTGTGCAGGGGGTGCCCTGGCATGGCTAGTGCCACTCGCCCGTAGAGCTGGCAGGAACTGGAGTTTCCTTTGGACAGGAAATTCTGCTGGTTTGGAATGTAGTCTCATTCAGGCTCAGGCTGGCCCATCTCAGCAGTCAGCGTCCAGCATCGAGGTGCAGCAGCCACTACCCAACGGCAGAGCCGAAATACCCGACTCGTCACATGTCAGATGCAGCTCAGTGCGGGGGACAGCAGTGACGGCACTCTGTGACCGAGCACTGTCAGGCTTTCCTGGATGCCGCCGTCCCCGCTTCAGCTCATGGCTACTCTATGGCCGCATTGCTCTTTGGGGCAGGGCCTGGCTCCTCAGTCTGGGTTTGTACAGCGCCTGGCACTGTGACGGCCTGGAGCTCTTGGATGCTACCAATATACGGGTGATGATTAAGAATCAGACCTTTCTCATGAGAGCACAATATTTGCTTTTTCATTTTCATTAACCCTCGCTCGTGACTGGGCCCCAGTCTGTTTTCCTGTCCTCGTTCTCAACCCTTGCCCTTGGTTACCCGTCCCTAGATCCTTTGTCTGCCAGCCTTGCTATCTTGGCTTGGTCCCTACCTTGCTCCTTTCCCTCTAGGCCTCTCTTCCCCCTGCTGCTCCTGAGGTAACCCAGACCCGCTCCTGACCTTCCTATGCTTCAGTAGAAATATACATTAGGGTGAGGCTCAGGTCTGCTGCCCGAGGAGGCATCAATTCCTCCCTCACCTCAGCCCAGCCTGGATTTGATCCTGCTGGCTGCATGTGATTCAAGACAGACAGCAAGCGGAGCGGGTGCCCACTTGGAGACTAGTTGCTCCCAAGGCTTGTTTGTGTGCTTACCTCCAGGGGAGATGCATTAGCCTTGGCTGAGGTTGCTTGCCTCTAGCATTAGCCCTATAAGTAAAGGCTTGGGTGCTTTCCTGATGGCAGTTTAACATTTATGTTGGGGTGCTCTCAGCCCTTTCCCCTGAGATGTAGCTTTGCACCCCCAGCTGAGCTGGGCGAAGGGCCGCAGCTCCCATCAGAAGCTGCATTTCCTGGATTGGCAGGTTGCTCAGCAGTCTTCTCTTTGTAAATCCCCCTGCTGCAAGCCCACATAAAGCCCAGTGTGGCTCAGCCAGACTCGGAGCCTGCAACATGCGGCGAGGAGAAAGCTGACACTGACGCCCTCCCAGCCAGCATGGGCTGTCCTTCCTGCTGGCTCAGGCTTGGCCAGTATCTGAGACAAGGCTGTGGGGAGCTGGCAGGGAGAAGGGGATCCTGAAACGGCTGCTGGGCCCATTGTCCCCGAATTCAGGCAGGAAGGGAGGAGTGGTGAGTCCCAAGCTAGGACTGGGCTTAGGCTGTGCCCAGTGCCAGTACTAACAATCAGTGCAGCGAGTCTGGCAGTTCTCAGATCAGTCCCTGGCAAGCATTGTCCAAATCATTTGGATGAGACTCCGCCTTGGTGGTAGAGGGGAGTCAATGACTAAGCAATGTGGAGCATGAATTGCCCCTCTCCTCCCAGAAGGTGCTTTCCCCAGGCCAGAGCTTGAGGGCCTAGTCTAGGAGCCCAAGATCGTATGAAGATGATGAAGGAATTCGGCTCCACCCCAGGAGAGGCTGGAGGCCTATTAATGGGAGTCACGAGAGTGAGTGAACGTGGACAATGGATGATTCCCTCACGCCATGGCTGTGGGGATAACTGAGGGTCACTTGGACAGTTGGCTGGGGTGGTGGAGGGAGTACAGAGGCTGGCTTAATATGCAGATTCCTTCCCCATATTGCTGGGGAAACAGGCTCTTTTGTAACCTTACTACAATGTCCCAGTGATCCAGGCTTGTGGGCCACCCTGCCAGGTAATTCTGAGTCACCAGATGCACGTGGCAGGAGCAATTGGGCTCACTGGGAGATTAAATGGGGGGGCTAGCTGAGCAGGAAGAATGGGGGCAACGCGAATGACGCTGATCTGAGCCATGCTGTTGAGGCGGCTCTCAGTGCTGGAGGAAGAAGGTGGAGGAGCAAAGAGGGTAAACTAAGGCTCCCATGTATTGTCATTTCGTGTGTAGGTGCCCTGCAGTGGGTGGAGCCCAGCCGGCGGACATGGGTTCTGGATTCAATCTCTCCTGCATTTCCACTCAGGCCACCACTGCACACGCTCAGGTTGGCTGCTTGTTGGCCTGAGGACGCAGATGCAGTTGGGTTATGGGGCCAGGAGGGAAAGCTACTCCGAACAGCTCTGGGCCTGCTGTGGTCTCCTGTTGGTCTCCCAGAGGCCAACCGCGCCACTCCACTGCCCCACCCCCGTAAGTCTGGGGTTGAACATTCAGCACTATGCTGTTTGATGCGGTTGGCTGGGAGAAGCAGCTCGGTGGTCAGCTGAATTCTGGTTCCACGGCAACACTGGCTCATGTTTCCCAGACGACTGAAGATGCCCAGTCCCCAGCAGCAACTGGGAAGTACAAGAGCTTTGGAAACTTGGAGACGCTTGAAGTCTAGAGCTTCACTGGGGATGAGCTGTTGGGGTTGGACTCTGGATGGCAGTCAGACAGTTCTTGTGTGGGTGCTGCATAGCCTGTGTGCAAACTCCCTGGGCGGTCTGGTCGGGGGAGTGTGATCCATGGATGGGGGAAGGTGATGGGTTTGTTTGACTTTTCCTAGCTCTAGAGTCTCTCCTGCAATCTCCTGTCAGGATCAGCATTCTGGCTGGGCCTGTGTTTTGTAAATATCTTTTATTTCAAATTATATTCACCATGTTATGGCTGCAAAAGTTCTGTAAACATGTTTTGTTTGCTCTTTCTCTGAGAGGCTTTTCAGCAGTAGAATTTAATACTTTGTTTTAAAACAGCTGTGCAGGTGAAGATCCACCCTGTATGTTTTTGTTTGTTTGTTTAGTCCCTACATCTTAACAATAAAGCTAATAATTTAATTTGGAGAAAGCTGTTAGGGATAATAAATAGCTTCTGATTGCCTGATCCAATGTGAAAACATGGCTAACGCTGTCTCTTAAATGCCCTCCATATACAAAATGTAACTACACCTCTACCCCGATATAACACAACCTCATATAACATGAATTCGGATATAACGCGGTAAGACAGCGCTCTGGATGGCTGGGCTACACCACCGTTGGCTAAGAGAAAGACAACGGCGCTGCTTGGCATCACAGTTCAGCTAACAACTCCCAGTGCACAAGCCAAGCGCCCGCCCCCCGCTCCGCCCCCCGCAGTGTGCGATCAGAGGCGCGGGCAGGTACAGGATGCACCAGCCAGCCTGAGACGGCTGGGAGTGGAGTCCTCTAGGTAACAGCCCATCAGCCCCCCGCGGCAAGGCGCTGGCACACGTGAGCGAACCCGTCTCAACCTGCACAGAGCTCGTTATTTTGCCACCACGTTGGACACGCTTCCAGAGTGGCCACCCGCAGGGCCAGCCTCACCTGGCTCCCGCATCTACCAGCGATCTGGGGTGGCAGCGGCAGGGCACAGCAGAAGGGCACAATGGGAGAGACGTGGGAGCTGCCGGCGCAGCGCCCCGCCTGACCCGCATCCTGCCCCACAGGGCCCAGCTCCCCATCGAGGAGTCAGGCCACACTGTTCCTGCTGTCTACATAGCAAAGGCTGTGGCCAGACGGCGCGGCCCTCAGTAGGGAGGCAGGAACGAGGAGCCACCTTACCCAGCAGGGAGGGGAGAGAGGACAGAGACTGAGCCCTTGCGTGTGGGGATTGCCAGGGCTGGGAAAACAGGACTTTGCTGCAATCTCGCTCTAGGCAGGGAACAGGGAACAGCCCGGGGGTAGCAGCTGTGTAACTCAGACCTGCTGTGGTCACAGATGCCGCCATGCTGGCCCCTCAGCCTAGGGTAGGGGTTGTAAGAGCTCTGACAGCTAGCTGGGGACCAGAGAGCTGGGGATCGGTGTCTGTCAATCGAAGGCCAAAGCAAGTTCGATATAACGCGGTTTCACCTATAATGCGGTAAGATTTTTTGGCTCCCGAGGACCGCGTTATATTGGGGTAGAGGTATATTAAATCACAAAGTAGGAAGCAGTCGTATTGTCAGCCTGATGGGATGCATGAAGGCAGAAAGACTGGAAGATCTGAGCTAGAGCCAGAGTAGAGAGATGGCAGGTGACTCTTTTTAGGTAGTTTGTTTGCTCAGAGTGTGCACCCATGTTAAAGAAATGACTCCTCCCTCTGATCCTTTCATCCGTAAAACTGCATAACTCAGCTCAAAAGAGCCCAGACTTTCCCTTGCTGTCCCGTGTCTCTGGCTTCAGCTCTGATCCTCCAGTCCTGACTCAGCCTATATTGTCATGTTGCGTTTCTTGTAGGCGTTATCGTTAACCGGGCAGCCCCAGGGATGAGAGAAATGCCCAGTTCAGCTGTTTGAGGGTTTTCTTTAATAGCACCCATCACTGGAGCCTTATAGAGATTGGGAAATATTTGCAGGGTCTGGGTTTTAAGGTGATAAAGGCTTGTATGATTAATGTCTGGTGAGCACTGTATTGAAAGGGAGGCAGAGACTCATAGATTAAAGCCAGAAGGGACCATTAGATCATCTGCTCTGACCTCATTTATCAGGAAGATAAATTTCCACATCTGCTGAGCAAGGGAAAATTGACCAACTCCTTCAACAGAGATGGGGTGGCTGGGTGGATATGGGAGCAGTGCTGTGAAATCCCACTGGCTATATTGCCCTGCTCCTTCTCCTAGCTACCCTACTAGTTAGAGCCACATCTACACTATGGGCATGACAGTGGCACGGTTACGGCACTGCAGCTGTAATGCGGTAGCAGAGGTGTTTCCCGCAGTGATGGAAGAGGTTTTCCCATTGCTGTAGTTGCTCTGCCTCTCCAAACCGCAGGAGCTAGCGTGACAAAAGAAGCCCTCCATCCAGCTAGCTGCGTCTACGGCAGGGGTACGCAAGGGCACTCAGTACAGAGCTAGGCGGGTGGATCTCATTTTTAAGTATACACTGGGCCTTGTTCTCACCTCTTCATGGCCTTTCATCCCAACCTGAAGATCACTCTTACTCTGCAGCTCCCCCCATCCTAATTTCTGGTGGGCAGTGGGCTGTCTGTGAAGTGACATGCAAAAGGCAGCATCTATGCAAGCATCTAGCCAGAGGGGAGAGGCCAGGTCTAACGACATGCTGTAATGCACAAGTAAGCCTCGGGGGGCCATGTGTGTCTCTGATTAGATCAGTGGGGCCGCCTCTTGCTGGCAAATAGTAACAGGATTGTTCAGGGAATTGGTCTGCAGAAGCTCTGCTGTATATTCAGTGAGGCAGGGCCTGAGGTTTCCTTTCTGCTTCTTCGCACCCTGAGCTGGTGCCACCCTCTTCTCAGGTTGATTGTGAGCCCTCAATGCCAGGTTGCTGAACTGCAGCAAGACATTGTCAGCTGTTACTCCTCTGATCAGCCGCTCTCGGAGTCACTGCTTTGAAATAGGCCATCCTGGCACGGCGCCTTCGGCTGGCTGAGTTGGTCACACCATGAGGAGCGATGGGATTCGGGGACTGTCCTGTCAATGGTTACCCGAAGCCTGGGAAAAATCTTCTCTGATGCTCTGGGCTCCTCTCTCCACTATCCCCAGCTGCCTTTGTCTCCCTGTTAGAACTCAGTTCCTTATCTGGCCCCCGCATCGCACCTCACATCTTTATTGTATCTAACCTCCCTGTAAGGCAGAGCAGTGCAATTATCCCCTTGCGCAGATGGGGAACACAGGGAGGTGAAGTGACTTGCTCAAGGTCACCTAGGAAGTTGGTGGGGGAAACAGGGATTTGAACTTGGGTCTCCTAGGCTACTGCCCTAACCACTAGCCCATCCTTCCCCATCCAGCTAACTTTAAGGCCTCCTAATATAAAATGGGGTTTAATTGTTCCATGGCCTCACCACCACCTTGTTAATGCAATCAGCCTGCCCAGGGAACTAATCCGAAGGCCACGCCTTAATGGTGCAACAGCAGCTTGGGGCTCCATTCCTCCATAAGGCAGGACAAAAGAGTGACACAGCTCGCGTTGTATTTTCAGGCAGGAGGGGAGCCTGGGTACGTCCGTGGCATGGGGAGGAGAGGAGCTCGGTGGAGGAGGGGGTTGTTCTGTGCCTCCTGGTCGAGATGAGCCGTGGTGTGGGTGGAGTGACTATAAAGGGGGTGTTTTGGGCAGACCGCTAAGCCACTGTGGCAGGGCAGTGTGGAGGAGGAGGGTTTAGCGTAACCCGTCGGCCTGAGGACAGCGTCTCTGAACAGCCGAGAAGTGAGCGTTGCTCCAGGGACCCACTGTTGTTCTCAGTGCCAAGCGAGGCGGCCTGCTGAGTTCCACCGGGGTCCCTCCATTCTGGCTGCTGACCCCCTGTTAAAGTGGGGTGGAGAATGGGCAATTGGAGAGCGGCTTGTTTTCTTTGCTCGTGGCAAAGGGATTACATCATGTGGCTGGTTGCCATGGCAATGCTAATATTCTTTCCTCCTTCTGGAGTTGCCCAAAGGTGGAGTGAAATGAGCCTCATTAACTTCAGGGGGTGCCAGCTTCTGCAGCGACCTCTCTCCTCCTGCTGCCTGGCTTAGGCCTCGGGATCTTTGGGCTCAGAAAAGAGAAGCGCGATCTATAAACTCACACCAGCACAGGACCCAGCCTGCATGGGGCCAGCGTGGTGCCAGAGGCCGAGCATCTCCCGATTCTGACTCCATGGGCAAGTCCTCTCTGCCTCACTTTCCCAAGGACCTAATACACAGCTTCATCAGCTTGGGGAAGTGCCCAGAATGTGCCAGGCACTTTCCAAGCACAGAGCCTGCTGTAGGCTGGCCCTGCAGAGTGAATGGAACAGGCTGCCAAGAATCATTCAGGCGAAGGATGGGAGAACAGGGATGCTGGGAGATATTGTCCATCAGTGTCTGCAAAGTGCTCCTGAAGGTGTGTGTGTGGGGGTCCTATTTAGTGTGAAGACCGTGCTGTACAGTGGCTCCCACCCTTTGAGTCTGAGCTGTCTTTGCCAGGGTGCTGTACCGTCTGGGGTCAGGGCTATAGCAATGGTCTCTGTGCTAGAGAGCTGATCTCTGTGCTGCTGCAGCGTGATTCATCTGCCTTGGCTTTGCTTCACTGGGGGCGTGAAATGAAAGTGAAAACACGGCTCCCTTTGGAGGTTAGTGGGGGGGGGGGGCGTGGGGAGTAGCTGGAATCCCCTCCCCACGATACATCAGTCACAACGGAGTCCACTCTGGCGGCTGAGTTGTGGGGAACTCCGTGCTGCCCTTTGACTTCCTGGGACCCTGAGGTCAAAGATGGAGAAGGTCAGTGCTTTTAATCATGAGGGTGTTAGCATTTGTCAAAGGCTCCTTCTCTTTTGCCTCCAGTCGGTATCTAGCCTTGTGAGCCAGTGGCCGGCTGCCCACCCTACAGGCCCCCAAAAGAGCCCTACAAGGATTGTGGCCTGTCAGAACTTGTCTAGGACAAAGACCCTTTCCCCTAGGAGCTCTGTGGGGATTGGGCATCTCCTCTCTGCTCCTGGCCCTGGGATCTAGCCCCAGCTATGATCATTCCACTTGCTCCAAAGCCCCTGCAAGAGGCTGGCTCTCCAACAGTGGGCAGTTCCCCCATTTCTCTGGCACTGGCCCGTTAGGTAATCCTGGAAGGGGAGAAACATCTGAACTTTGGAGGGGTGGGCTTGCCGTGCCTCCAAGGCCAAGGACTGTGTGTGAGCCCAAATCTGTCCTGTGTAACTGTGCCACAGGGCAGCTGGCATCACTGTGGGGCCAGCTGGGGAAGCCCCTCTGAACATGACCATCCTCAATGCTAACGGCCCTGGTATGTGGCTTACCAGGAGCATGCGGTAAAGGAGACCATGGAGAACACAGGCCCTGAGTGCATTCATCCCACTAGGGGAACAGGCTCCAGCGTTTTTGCCGCCCCAAGCCACAGAAAAAAATAAAAGAAAGCCGCGATCGGCGGCACTTCAGCGGCAGCTCTACTGCCGCCGCTTCGTTCTTCGGCGGCAATTTGGCATCAGGACCTTCCCTCTGAGAGGAAGAGAGGGACCTGCTGCTGAATTGCCGCCGAAGAGCCATACATGCCGCCCCTCTCCGTTGGCCGCCCCAAGCACCTGCTTGCTGCGTTGGTGCCTGGAGCCGGCCCTGGGAACAGGGCTTTGATTGTTTGATGGCTTCCATCATGGCTTCGCCCGATGTTGGCCTGACACAGGGGACCCCACAGCAGAGCTGGAGCTGGGGGCAGAGGGAAGCCCCAGTGATCTCTCCAGGCTGAGCCTGGGGATGGCTGGTGTGGGCTGGGCGGGGGACTGCAGCCTGAAGACTGCTGGCACTCTTTCCTGGCAGCTGCTGAGGATGTGTCTGATCTTGTGGTCTGTGGTTGTCCAGCCTTGCAACAGAGGAGAGCATGCGCTCCTAAATGTCCTGCAGTCATGGAGCCAAGGCACGCAGCTGAGAGCTGGCTGCCGTGACTGCCTACGGTCTTGAGCACCAGCATGCGTTCCAGCGAGGGCGTTCTTCTTGCCATCCCATGCCCTAGGCAGGGGCAGTTTGAGGCCCCAGCCCTGGGGACAGCGCTTCCTTGCACAGAATCAGAGAAAGGCGGGGCTGGAAGGGACCTCGAGAGCAGCGCCAAGGAAATCTAGACCAGTCCTGGCAGGTGTTTGTCCAAACTGTTCTGAAAACCCTCCAGTGATGGGGATTTCACAGCCTCCCTTGGACGCCTGTTCCAGAGCTGAACTATTTTTATAGTTAGACAGTTTTTCCTAATATCGAACCTAACTCCCTTGCTGCAGATTAAGCCCATTACTCCTTGTCCCACCTTCAGTGGACACAAAAAACAGCAGATCATCATCCTCTTTGTAACAGCCCTTAATATATTTGCAGACTGTGATTGTGTCCCCCCTCAGCCGTCTGTTCTCTAGACTAAACATGCCCAGTTTGGCATTGCACAGTCCAAGTCTTCCAGCTTTCCCCTGCTGAGGCCTATCCACTGTTGTCAAAATACCCCGGGGAAGCCAGGTCAGTATTTCAGGACTCAGTCATGCCCCAGTGCAAACATTCGGGGGACTCCAAGCTCTGCCTGCTGCCTGGGGGTGTTTGGGCCCTGGGAGCGGGCTGCAGCCAGGTTCTCTTTATGACCTAATTGCTAATTTGTAATGAATCTGGTTCTAATAATGCGGTGGTGTTTATAGAATACACCGTAACTAAGGGGCTCATTAAATTGGAATGGGATGGGGGCTTGAGAGCTGTCGGCTAGAGCTTTGCTGGTGTTATTGCTCAGCTTGCTTTCCCAGACAGCTAGAGGAGGTGAGTGAAATGAAACTGCACCTAGGAGAGGAAGGATGGTTTTGTGGTTGGGGGCCCCTGGCTGGGACTTAGCAGACTTTGGTTCAATTCCCTCCTCTGCCACAGACTTCCTGTATGATGCTAGGCACGTCACTTGATGGCTCTGTGCCTCAGTTTCCCCATCTGTAGAATGGGGATAATACTCTGTCCATTTAGACTGTCAGGTTTTCTGGGTTATGACTGTTTGTACCGTGCCTGGTGCGACCGAGCCCTGATCTCAGCTGTGGCCTCTCAGTGCTACTGTAACGCAAATATAAGCGAGGGGGCTGCCTCTGGCTTCCAGGGGGTTAATTTGCATAACTTCTCCCACAATGCTCTGGGATGAGTGTTTTCCTTTTTTTGTTCTGATGCGGGATTAATACAATCAGCTGTTTGGAATAAGCCACTGCAGCCCCTCCTTAGGCTAATGCCTCTGAGAGAGTGAGAGCCAAGGAGCTACTGGGCGGGGAGCCGATGGCAGAAAACTGGCTGAGGCTGGCTCTCGAGTGGCCAATGGGGGCGGGGTGGGGGCAGGATTCCTGGCAGCACTGCCAACCCAGACAAGGTCATCTCCATTATGCCAGCTGCAAGGGCTGGCGGTGCACAAAGCAAATGCCAGGTTGCGGGAAGGGGGATTATGTGGGAGTCTGGGGGCCTGGCAGAGACTGAGATGAGGCTCCATTTCTGCTGCTGCCTTAATGAAAAGTGGTTGTGGGAAGGAGTTTAGGAGACTGGCCAGGGATAAATGTTTAAGTCAGGATGGAAAAGACAGAAGTGGGTGAGGACATGGAAAGGGGAGCCTGAGGAATCAAAGAGGGACAGATGTAGCAGGGAACAGGGACTGTCTCTCTGCTGTGGATTCGTACAGCACCTAGCACTCCAGCCTGGATCCCTAGTTGGGGTTCCCAGTGCTACTATATGGGATGCTGGAAGGCCAGTGCAATCAGTATGAGGGCCCAGGGCCTGTGTTAAGTAAGCTGTGCTGTCCTCTTGCATGGGAGGTTGATGGGGTTAGGCTGGGCAGACTCCATAGATCTGGGTCACCTGTGCTCTCCCAGCTGAGCTCCTTGGAAGGAAAGGCAGGAAGCTACATCTGCCATGCCCTTGCTTGAACCTGTAGCTGGCAGCGTTAAGGAGGTGCTGTAGGAGCAGGGAGGGGAGGCAGATGAATTTTGGTGAGCCACCCACTGCTGCGGAAGCCCCCACCACCTGCAGAAAAAACAGGGCACCCTGTATACACAGGCCAGCCAGAAAAGGAGCCATACAGAGGCTTAAGTGGAGTAAGAGGCTGATCTTTCACCGCTGAGAGCTGAGTCTTGCCCTACTTGAGATCATATGTGAGAGGAGGGCTCTGATCTCATGCACGTCCCTGCCTCCCAGTGGAGGCTTGACACATGCCAAACCCCAGGATGCAGAAGGAGCCAGAACTGGCTGTGTCTGCTTAGGAGAGAGCCAGGGCTGGGACAGCTGGGGTTCCAGGGCAGGAGGGAGGGGCACTGGCAGGGACATGGAGGGGGATGTCAGTGCTGGAATGTGGGGGGTGTAACTGCAGGGCTGAGGGGCAGCCCCAGGCTGAAATGTGGGGGGCCCAGGGCTGGAATGTGGGGGGTACTGCAGGGCCATGGGGGGGCCCAGGGCTGGAATGTGGGGTGTGTGTGTTGCTGCAGGGCCATGGAGGGGGGGCAGGACTGAAGTAGCAAGGAGTGCAAGTCAGGATGGAGCATGTGCGGGAGAGTGGGCTGCAGTTCTAGGGGGAGTGTGTGTGGTGGGGGGGAGGCTTCAGGTCAGGACTGGAGCATCCTCAGGGTTGGGACAGAGCCTGGTGCATAGCTGGCACTCGCTAGCCAGTCTGCCAGCTTGCTACACTCCTGTGCACCTGAGAGTTGTCCTTCCTCTGTCTCTAGGAAGCGTGTGATTGCCCAGAACCTCTGTTCCAACCTGACCCTCCCAGGCACGGGGTGGGGACACACCTGGCCAGTTCTGGGCCAGGGGGCTGTGTGTCTTTTCCCAACAGGATCCTGGCCCGTTCGGAAGGCGCCGTGGCCCCTTGTCCTTGCTGGCCTGGTCAGCTTCGCCCCAGCATTGCCAGCTGATGGGTCAGTGATCTCTGGCAGGGGCCCTCTGGGGTGCAATGGGAGTGGGGATCCTCAGGACCCTGTGAACAGAACCAGCCTCCCCATGATGGGAGAGTGACAGGACCGTAAAGGGGGGCAGAATGGAGGGTACCCCTGGGGTGTGTGTGGCAGGGTCTGTTGCTCACCCCCCACCAGCACAGCAGGATGTGCTGCACCCTCTATGCACCTCTGGCCATTGGTAGCCATTGTGGGCGGGGCACCTCTGTCGGCCTTGTGTTGGTTCAGTGAGCTGCTGGACTCTGCACCTGGGCTGTGAATGCAAGCGAAGGCTGGGGGAGGAGAGATGTGGGGGTGCCCTGGGCAATCCAGGGGTCTCTGCCGTGTGGTGGTGATAGGGAGTCCGATACCTTTGGTGCGGTGAGGGAACCACTGGCAGCCCGGGGGGTGGGGGGAGAGGAGCTGTGCAATGTGATGCCCTGAAGGAGCCTTGAGCTTGGGGGAGGCAGGAATAAGGGGGTGGGTTCTATGGGGATAGGAGTCTGTGCAGGGTGATGCCTGGGGGGCAGGAATAACAGGGTGGCACAGGGAGGGGGTCTGTGCAGTGTGATGCCCTGGGGAGGGAGGGTAGGAATAAGGGGATGGCACAGGGAGGGGGTCTGTGCACTGTGTAAGGGGGTACCATGTGGGGCCTGTGAGCATGACGCTCTGGGGGCAGGAATAAGGGGTGCCATGGGGGGCGTCTGTGCAGTGTGATGACACGAGGAGCTTGTGCGAGCTCAGGACGTGGCTGGGCAGGGGGACCAGGGGTTCAGTGCAGTACACGAGGCTCTGCTCTGTTGGAGGGGGCAATACCATGAGCACAGTCCCCTGTCCCCATGCCATGTCCCCAGGGCTTGCCAAGGGCCGTCCAGGCCTCGGTAACCCTGACCCAACAGCGGTTTCTCATCCAGGTCTGACTCTGCTCCAGAAACACCCAGCCCTGAGCTGCACTTCATGGCTGGGGAGCAGCCGGTGCCAGAGCCTGCGAGGATGAAGTGTGGCTCTGCTCTGGGTCACGGACACCAAGGATGGCTTGACCAGCCAAGAGCAGGGAGTGAGCCCAAATGGGCTGGAAGGTGAAACCTTCACCACTGCAGTGTCCAGCCCGTAGAAGCCATCCCGGCCAGGGCAGCATGGTAGGGCTCTCAGCATAAGGGATGCACGAAGTGGGGCGTACACTGGGCACTAGAGTTGGCAGGAATTCTCTGCTGCCAGTTCCAGGGAAACCACAGCAGAGCTGAGCTCCGTGCTCCTTACGTGCTGTTCAGCAAGCCCGGCCCTTGGAGCCCTGTCACACTTCCTTGCCCAGAGTCCCATAGGGAGTCTGGGAGTGTCAGCAGCTGCTTCTTGGCAGGAGGCTGCAGGCCAGGTCTTGGCATCTCCATAGAGGAGGATCTGCTTTGCTGCCAAGGCTGCGTGTGCTGGCCCAGGGGTCTGAGGCAGTGTTTTCCGCAGGAATTGAAATGCGGGGGGAGGGGAGGTGTTCGAATTTACGGGGGAGGGAGGAGGAAGGGCCAATGAGGGGTGAGACTGTGGGGGTGAAGGTGGGCTGTGAAGGTATGGCACCATAGTAAAAACTGAAAAATGTTTCATTTTATTAGATTTAAATAAATGTTTTAAAATCATCGCACAAATTAAAGTTGGCTACTCAAGCCTTCCATGAAGCACAACATCTATATCTGTCTTTGTTTCTTGTTATAATTTTGCACAACTCTGTTAATGAAACTTCTTGAATGCAGTGCATTCATCTTTGGTGGCTTCTCGCATGTCCGGTACTTCCATTCCTTCAATTGATATGCTCATTAGTTCATTCACATGATCAGGCAGAAGGCGACTTTTTTCAGAACACAAAATTCTATTAAACGATGAAAAAGAACGCTCAACTGTAGCTGGTGTGACTGGGAGTAGAAAGAGATGAATTCCTACTTCTTTCATCCCAGGAAACATAGCACAAAGATCGGGTCAAGCCACTAGTGATGATAAAAAAGAAGTTGAAGTCAAATCTTCATTCATTCGTCGTATGATATTCCACTCTGTGTTCAAATTCTCTATTCTGTCCTGAGCACATGGCAGCCCCATTGCTGGTAGTGCCTCACTCCACTCAACTGTTGGTGTTTTAAAGCTACGTAGAAGTTGAGTAGACTCTAGAAGTCACTGTTGTAGATTTTTAAGAATCAAGTCAGTGTACTTTTTCAGTTGTCTTAAACATTTGTTGTCCTCTTCATTTAAGGAGTCAGTATAAATGCCTTTATTAGTCAACTTCTGAACTGAAGTTTTTGCTTCTTCCAGTAATTTTTCAATTGATAGCTCTCTGATTGATCCAAGGGTAGCTTCTCTTCCTGGACAAAGATCTACTACTGTTGGAGCAGATGCCTGGATGGCATTGTTTAATAACCCAAGTGGTTTCAACAGTAGACTTACGAGAGAGAGAATTGCAATAGTCTTCTCTGAACATAGTAGCAAAAGTAATCCACCAGCCTCACTACTTAGATCCATCCCATCTTGGTAGATACTTTCCAAAGCCAGTAATAACGGCTGGAGTAATTTTAAGACAACAGCCAAGGATCGCTCATGAAAAAGCCAGAGGGTTTTCCCAGGTTGGACGAATTTGAACTTCAGTCCCAGTGTATCTTCTATATTTTCCAAGATATTTAGTCTTTTTGGACTCTTGCTGAAAAAAGAATATAATGAAGACATTAAATTTGTTGCTTTTTTAATGTCTTTTGAAGAGTCTGCAGCTCATACTAGTGCTAGTTGGAGTAGATGGCCTCTGCAGTGTGTATAGAGAGATTAGGGTTACCCTTTTCTCTGAGCAAAGCTTGTACTCCACCATGTCTTCCAGAGAAGTTTGCAGCTCCATCAAATGTTCAAGCAGCCATCTGTTTGGAGTCCAATTGACAAGCATTTAACTCTTCTACGATGTGGGTTGTCACAGATGCAGCCAATGTGTTTTCTGTAACTTGAACATCTAGAAATGCATCTACTGGCCTACCACTGACATCAAGATAACGTACACAATGACTTAATACTTGATGCCCATTTGCATTGGTGCATTCATCAGCCATGTATGCAAATTTTTTGAATGTGGTGAGAGTTCTTCACTTTTTCAACTGTTGAGTCTTTCACTGTTGCACCACATGCTTCTAGCCAGTCAGTTGAGTTTCTTGCAGAAAGTGAGCATTTGCTGGTCTCGTTCAGAACCAGTGTTCAACTTCAGGATGAACAAGTGACAATGCACTTAACACTGGCCTCCAGTTTGTAGTGTGTGGTATCTCTTGCTTAAGTAGAAAGTATGATGCCACAGCCATGTGTGTTCACATGAACTGTCTTGTGTCTCCAGCATTCTTAACAGATTCATGAACACTCACCGGTGTTGTCCTTGGTCAGTGGAGACTCAGAGTTCAGAGGTGCTTTCACATGAGTTCACCTCCCAGGTGGGGGGCAAGAAGGCACCTTGCTTGTTCCTCCAGCTGCTCACTGTTTGCTCTGGCCACGGTTTGTTGTTCCACCGTTCACTCCATTGCTCTGTTGCCAATGGTCCTACGCTGTCACCTTCTGCTGCCACCTGCCACTGTGACCTCTGCAAGTTGGTCTCTTGAGGTTCTACCCAGCTCTCAGTGGTTTCAGCTGAGCTCTCAATGGGGGAACCTCGCTGCTAGTGCAGACTGGGCCATCTCTTCCACAGAAACACTGTCTCACAGCAGGTCTAAGCACTTAGACCTGATTATCAGTGATTTCAACTGTAGTGGTTACTTAACAAAACAAAAGACTATCTATGGAGCCTAATTAGCTCTGTCTTTAAACAATGGAGAGGGGCAGGTCAAATAGTATTTGTGACTCAGGCAGACCATTAAGCAAAACACCTGTCCCCAACCTCTCTCTTGATGTCCTCAATCAGCACAGGCTAAGTACATTCTACTGCCCTTTACTCATCCAATAAGAATAACAACATTTCATTACCTCCTTGTACAAGGGTTTGCCGGGGCTCGACCCTCTCCGGGGCAGCGGGGAGCCACACCGGCTCACTACCCACCGTTGAGCTTGGGGAATTCGTCCGGCCGTGGGGTCTCCCTCGGCAGCCCTTGCTGTAACCAGAAGAAACACGGTAAGCCCGGCCCTGGCTCAGGGCGGGGCAACAATGCTAAGTCAGGGCTCTGGCCCTCAGTCAGGGCTGAGCAAATAGCGGTACAAACCGTAGCTAGCCCAGGCCCTAGGTCAGGGCGGAGCAGCAAACACTGAGTCAGGGGCTCAGGCCCTCAGTCAGGGCTGAGCAACAACAATAGGTCCCAGCCTTCTCAGGCCAGGGAGAGGGGGAGTCTGCCACCCACAAGTTGGGTGGCAGGGGGGACGCAGGCCCTCCCACTCCACTGCGTCCCAGCCTGGGGCCCTAGCAGCGGCAGAAGACCCCCTGCTGTCAGTGGGGATCCTGGCCGCAACACACCGACATAGGCTCTGGCAGTGCTGCAGCCAGACTGGGGTCGGCTGCCCCTGGGCTAGGGTTACCATACGTCCGGATTTCCCCGGACATGTCCTCCTTTTGTGTGCTAAAAATAGCGTCCGGGGGGAATTTGTAAAGCACTCACAATGTCCGGGATTAGCAGAGAGTGGCTGGGAGGGCTGCAGGGAAGTCCCGGGCTGGACTCAGGAGCAGCTGTAGAGGAGCCGGATCCGCCCTGCATTCTGAGCCAGCAGCTGCCTTGCAGCCCAGTCCAGCAACACTGTGCAGGGCCAGACCGGGTTTTGTTGTGCAGGGCCAGGGACCAGGTTTTGTTGTGCTGGAGAGCTCAGCCACGTGTCCGGCTCGGCTGCACAGAGCCCAACACTCTGTTCTGAGCAGCAGGGTAAGGAGGTCAGGGGGCAGGAAGGTTCTGGAGGTGGAGGTCAAGAAACGGGGGGGGCTTTTTGGGGGGAGTGGAGAAAGTTTTGGGCAGTCAGGGTACAGGTAGGGGGTAGGGTCCTGGGGGGCAGTTGGGGGGGGTCTTAGGAGGGGGCAGTTAGGGGACAAGGAGCGGGGGGGGGGTAGGGGGCTGGGAGTTCTGGGGGGGAGCTGTCAGGGGGCAGGAGTGAAGAGAGGGATCGGAGCTGTCAGGGGACAGGGAGCAGAGGGGTTTAGATGGGTTGGGAGTTCTGGGGGGGGGCTGTCAGTGGGTGGGGAGTGGTTGGATGGGGCGTGGGAGTCCCAGGGGTCTGTCTGGGGGTGGGGGTGTGGATAAAGGTTGGGGCAGTCAGGGGACAAGAGGCAGGGAGGCTTAGATAGTCCTGGGGGGCAGTTAGGGGCAGGGGTCCCAGGAGGGGGTAGTCAGGGGACAAGGAACGGGGGGAGGGTTGGGAGGTCGGGGGGGGCGGGAAGTGGGAGGGGCAGGGGCGGGGCTAGGGCGGGGCTCCTCCCGTCCTCTTTTTTGCTCGCTGAAATATGGTAACCCTACCCTGGGCTACTTCCACACTCCCCCTCGGGGCCTACCTGGGTCCTGGTGTTGGCCTCTGGGGGATCCAGGACCATGGGTTCTTTGGGGCAGGGGTTGATCGGCAGGCCCGGCAACTCCTCTGGGTAACGAGCGCAGGGCAGGTCCGGCAGCTCCTCCGGATAGCGGGCGCAGGGCAGGCCCGGCAAGTCTGGGCAGCCACCTTGGGCCGTGGGGGTTTCCCAGTCGCGGACTGGGCAAGAGACGTCTGGTCTCTCCGGCGGCTGGGTCTTTTCTGAGCTCTGAGGGCGAGCCTTTATATTTCCGGGTCGCTGCCTGACCCTCTGAGGGGCGGGCTCAGAGCTCCCTAGCTCCGCCCACTCCGGCCTCCGGACGGGCTCTTCCCCCTCCAGGGCGGCGGGGAGCCACACCAACTCACTACACTCCTGCAGTCAAGTGATTTGTAACCTAACCCCAGCCAAAATCTATCACTTGGGCAACACAGCTCTGTTTGCTGGATACCTAGGTAGATTAGGTGTGAATGTAAATACAATCTGGTCCTGCAGCCTTTCCCCCCAGGCCCCAGCTCATCACTAGCTGTCAGGGAGAGCTCAGTTAGACTTTGCTTACAAATCATCATTTGAAATGATTAGGTTGGCCAACATCACCGAAATAAATGCACTGACATTGTCATAAAAAACAGCTGTATAAGGAAGCTAGTCTATGTTCATACTTCCCAAATGTATTATACTTTTTCAGATACACATATTTTATCATACACTTTATATGCTTTTAAAGTGTGTATCTTAATGTTTCAATTTCAATTCAAATTTCCAAATAATCACTACATTGGCAACACTGCATGTAATATTTCACAAAACTTGGGGGGAGGGTTTGGGGAAATTCAGGGGGGGTGTACGGAAATCCCTGGTCTGAGGGCTCCCCTCTTCCAGCCCTGTTGAAAGGAGGGGCTGATTTGAATGTGTGTCTGTGAGGTCTCTGTGCTGTGGTTTGGCAGGGCGAGTACAGACACAGCCAGGCAGCAGGGACTAGTTAACTTGCCCCGAGCTTTCGGCAAGCGATCAGGGTGAGATGGGGGTGGAGAGGGAAAGAAGAGAGAAAGGGGAAAATGGAGGGGCAGAGAAAAGAGACCAGGAAAGGGAAGACTGGGTGGTGAGGAGATGAAGAGAGGTGGGTGAGAAATGGGTATAGGAGAGGGAGTGAAAAAGGTGTGTGTGTGTGTGGGGGGGGGAGACTGCACAAAGAGAAAGAACTAGAGAGAGAGAGGAAAGATGGAGAAAGAACGAGGAAAGAAGAGAGATCAGGACATCATGAGGAAGAAGAGAGGAGAGGAAAACGGAGCAGATGAGCGAGGGGGGAAAAGGCCCTGAGGGTTATCTCATGTATTCCGCTGCCAGGGTTTGCGAGGCCCTTTGCAGACTGAGCTCCAAAAGCAGCCACTTCTGGGGTGGAACATATAATAATCTACTGCAACATGACCCAGAAGGTTAGGACAGGAAGTGATCTTCTCCCATTGAAACTACTGGGAGAATTCTTTGAGGTGGGCTCAATGTGGTGGTTGCTTGAGTTGGAATTGGGGCTAGGACCTGGGGAGGAGTGTGTGTGTGTGTGGAGTGGGGGAGCGGGATTGGCTGGATAAATGCCAAGGAATCTTCGATGATCACAAGTGCTCTGGCCTTTGGGCTCATATCTCTGAAGAGAGGTGGTGCGGGGGGAGAGGAAGGGGATGGGTCAGAGAAGGAGTAGAGAAGGGGGAAGAGACTGGGACAAAAATGCAGGCTCTGCCCCTCACCAGTTTTTCTGTTCAGCTCTGGTGAAGAGATGCGAAATGCTGGGAGGGGAGATGGAACAGAGAAATGAGGCCATTGTGCCTGCAGTGTTGGCCCATTGTATGAGCTTTTACCTCGGACCGTAGCTTGGAGGCGGGGGGGGGGGGGTCTCTCTCTCTCTCTGGAGGGTGTTAGGCACCGAAACAGAGGGGTGGACATCAGCTCCCCCCAAATCGTCATTCCCTGGAGAGAGAGCAGGTGGTGGCATAGCAGAACCATGTGGCCATCCCCCCAGCCTACGCAGGGATCTCTTTTGATTGGCTGACTGAGTGTGCTAGGAAGCAGCCTGGGGTCCTGGCCCTGTGGAGCTGGCCCTGCCGGCTCCCCTGGTGCATGGTGTCCGTCGCACTGGGGGAAGCTGCCCATTGTGCTGTGGGTAAATTGCACTGCTATGGAGGAAATCCAGGCAGCGGGATGTAAAAGCAGCACCCTTGGGCCACGCTCTCTCTGCTGCAGTCCCAGCGGGCAGGCCGGGCACGGAGCATGTGCCAAATCCCTTGGCTTCCCCTGGGGGGAGAGGCTATGAAGTGAAGCGTCCTTTGGCACCGAGGTGCTGCAAGGAGTGAGACTACCCCTAGCCACCAAGGAGACTGCTTTCCCCTCCTTGGCAGCTCTGTCTTGCCAGCTGCATCAGGAGATCTGTCCAGAGGGCTGTGCTGTGCAGAGTACAGAGGAGGCTGATCTGCCGGCTTTGCCTGTTCTCTCCCTCCAGGACTGGTGGCGACGTGGGGCCATCTCCCCACGGGCAGTACTGGAAGCCCCACTGCTTGCGGACATGTCGAACTCGGCTGCGTAATGGACTGTGGAGAACACTTAGGCACTGGCCAAAGAGGATGGACTTTGATGCCCTAATAGGTCTCATCCACCTCTAACTTCCCCACTGCTCTGCCCAGCCTGAAGGCAAGGCCTCTGCCTTTTGCATCTTCCCAGACTCCTCCCCTGGGCTTCTGAGACAAGCCCTGAACTAATTGGATTCAATTAGCACCCCCTCCTATACTCCCCCGCGGTAACTGATTGCATGCAGCCCTCCTTCGCTCCCTCTGCCAGCTCTGCCAGCTGGTGAAAGTGCTTCCCTGCTCTTCCAGTCCTGAAAGGATGCAGATGAGAGCTGGGATCCCAGCAGCCCTGGCACCGCATGGTGGGGAATGAATCCTGGATGAGTGGGCAGGTAGTTGGACTGCCAAAGGGGCCCTGGACAGGTTTCAGGGGGCGGGGCTCTGAGGTTTGGGTTGTGTCTAATTCAAATGAAAACCATTATAGTAACGCTTTGCCCCAGAGCACCTGCCATCTCAGGGCCTCTTAGCCCTTTACTGATGTTAATGAACTAGACTTGAGGCTGGTATTATTGATCCCACTTTCATGAGTGAGGAAACTGAGGCACAGAGGTGACGGAGGCCTCACAAAGAGTCAGGAGCAGAACTGAGGATAAATCCCAGAAGTCCCAATCCCCTGCCTTCACCACATGGATAATTTTAAAACAGGGGTGAACAAACCCAGCACTTCTGTATCTCAGAAACCCTTTCCAAGGTGAGATCTCAGGGATGTTCCAGATCTCATCTCATCTCCTCCATACTGCTTAGAGCATTCCCAACTCAGTGACTGGGGAATGCCCAGAACAGACGGGAGGGAAAGGGACACCAATGCCGCTATGCCAGTATAGCACCCGGTGTAGACATTCATTCAGTTTAGGAAAGGCCTTTTTCAGTACAGTTTCAGCCATTTCCCAAGCCATACAAGCTATAGCAGAAAGAGGCCACTTATACTAGAATGAGACAGTACACAGGGCCGTCCATAGGCATACGCAGCATATGCGGCTGCGTAGAGCACCTGAAAATTTGGGGCACCACCGGGACCAAAGGCGCCAACTTCTCATCTTGCTAGGGGGTGCTCGAGCTCCCGGCTCCACTCCAGGCCCTGTCCCCACTCCACCCCTTCCTCCAAACCCCCTCCCTGCCTCTTCCGGCCCCTGCTCCACCCACACCCTGCCTCTTCCCTGCCTCCTCCCCCGAGCACACCCCGTCCCCACTCCTCCCTCTCCCTCCCGGAGCTTGAATGCCATGAATCAGCTGTTCATGGCGCTCTGGCAGTGCTGAGAAGGAGGGGGAGGAGTTGGTAAGTGCGGGGCCGCCAGGTGCGCAAGACGTGCGTGGGGAGGGGGAAGAAGGGGGGAACTTGGCGCCGGTGGGTGCTCTGCACCCACTAAATTTTCCCCATGGGTGCTTTAGCCCCAGAGCACCCACCCACGGAGTCCACGCCTATGACCGGGACAGCAGGTAAGAGCGGGTTGGCTCCTGCACACCCAGCGCCCGCTGCAGTCTCCTTACTAGGCAGAAGGCAAGGGCTGTATTCACAGGGGCACCAGTTGTGCCAGCGTAGGGGCACCAATTTAATAATACTGCGTAGGGCCCCATAAATCCTCAGGACGGCCCTTAGGTTATACCTGTATAACTGTAAACTATCAATGCTGTAGTAGTGCCTCTGTAGTTCAGACACTTCCGTCCCTGTAGTAAATCCACCTCTCCGAGAGGCGGTAACTAGGTCGACAGAAGAATTCTTCCTGCAGCCTAGTGGTGTCTACATCTGGTCTTAAGTCAGTTTAATTGCATCGCACGGTGTGACATTTTTCACAGCGTTAAGCAAACTTTGTAGTGTAGACCAGCCTTGTAGGACCATTCCTAGGGCCACTTCACATCCCTCTGGCAAGGTGAAGGTGCCTTAAAGTGGGCAAGAATTACAGTGACACTCATTGAAAGTGGCCTCAGTGTAAAATGAGAATGAGCCCTGTAGTGTGTTACCTCCATGCTGCACTGGGACAAGGGACTGCCAAGCTGCAGAGCACTGGGGGCTTGAACTCCTGAACAGATGGCTTAATTTTCCAAGGGTACATGCATTCCACTGCCTCCCTGAAGTCAGCATCTCTAATGATCGGGCCATGTTTATCCTGGTGCCCAGCTTGGGCTGCAGGTATCTGATGTTAAAAGCTTACGTTTGACTCCCTTATAGAGTGGGACCATGTATGCTACCTGCCCATCCTTACCAAGGAATTCAAGGATATACCCCCAATTATAAATCATTTTCAAAATGCTTCAGATCTGAATTCCTAGTTAGCACATCAGAGCTGATGAAAACAGGAAGGAAATTTAAACTTTCCTTTACTTTCCCTGGCAATGCTGTTTGTTTACTATTTGCACTTCACCAGGTTGGAGGTTGGAACTAAGCTGGTCAGTTTCATATTCTGTTTTGAATCAGTTTCACTTTGGATTTCTCCTACACTAGCACAAGACTGCGGCTGTGTTCGGTTTTATAGCCTTGCTGGGGACGTTTTTGATATAGGAAGAATATATTCAATGTCATGGGGGAGAGAAACATCCTCAAATATGAAATCTTTTCTTTTCATAGTAAGGTTTGAAAATATCTGCATACTCAAAGCCTGCAAGAAACTAGCTGACTCAGTCATCTACTGGTTTGTTTCATTTACTGCTGAGCGATTTATGTAGAGGAAAGGCTGACTGTTTGGAGGGATGGACATATGGATGCTGGAATAGAAGCGAGGGATTATTTGAGAGATGAGGTGGCCAAATGGTGGAATGTTGATAAAGAGAAGGGGATTTAAGGAGTGGGTAATTTATAGTGCTTGGGGAGAAAGGCAGTGTTGCTAGCTGTTAGGTTTTTATGCGAGTCTTGTTGTATGTAGTGTTTTTTCTTAGAGTTTCAGATCCTGGAGTCATGGGGTTACGAGAGAGTCTCAGTTTTCATCTAAATAAAAAAAAGTAAGTTTCTAGCCCTTGGCTGTGGAGCAAAGCTTGAAAATGTGATCTGTGTGCGCCTGGAAGGCAAAGAAAAAGACCCCAACTTCTTTGTAGTTCTTGTGATTTTTAACTCAATCTCGTAATGTTGCTCATGATTTTTGAACACTTGGGGTTGGCAGCGGTGGAAATGTAACAACTTGACCACAGTATGTATGTCGTATCCGGATCCCACGGCCCTTCACCTGCCTTGTTCTTTGGATCTCTCTGTTTGTAAAATGCCTCCTTAGCACATTGACTTCAGCTGGAGCGGTGAGTTGTCAGCTCCTGTGAAAACCACCTGGGCCCCACGTATCTCGTATTGGGCACTCCAAAATGGAGGTGTCCCCAGCCGCCAGAGACTCCTTTGGAAAATGGTGGCTCTAGTCACTTGCACAAGATGATGCTGCGAGCATGGAAAGACTGTACTTTACAACTAAGAGTCAATGGCAAAGCTGGGCTAGTTGAAGGGTGGTTCAGTGGTTAGGGCCCTAGCCTGCCACTTGGAAAACCCACAATCAATTCCCTGCTCTGCCACAGATGTCCTGGGTGACCTCAGGTAAGTCACTTAGTCTCTCTGTGACTCAGTTTCCCAGTTGTAAAATGGAGATAACAGCCCTGCCCTGCCTCACAGGGCCCAAGGCCATAAAGAATGTGAGGTGTTCAGAGACTGCAGTGAGGGGGGCCATATTAAATACCTTAGACAGAACCTTTCCCATTTCTTTAATACCGGCATGGTGCCGCCCCCTGATCGAGTGGGATATCCACCTGTTGCTAGGATGGGGGCGGTACAAAAGCTAACCCAGACAGACAGGCTAGCGGACTGAGCAGCATTAGATATTTACTTTTTGTCCCTTAATATAGTGCTTGGAGCTGAATTAGCAGCCCGGGAGTGATTCACAAGTCAGGGACAGCATGGGCGTTGGCAATAAAACCTGCCTCCTGCAAGTCACTAGATCCCTGTCCTGGAGGCACCCGTTCTAGGCATGAGTGGGTAGGTCAGGCCTTGGGATCCTTTCAGCCTCTTGGCAGCCATGATCAGCACAGGATAAGCTTCCAGGGGGAAATCGGCTGACACCCCCCACCCCACACCGACTCATTCTTTTTGCCCTGCTGTCTACTTCCTTTTAAAGGAAGAAATGTGTCTTCTTGGGCCTGCGGGAGGGAAGGCAGGCTGCTGCCGGGTTGCGGGTTGGCTGATGGGCCAATACTGGAGGAGATTAGGGAAGAAATCTGCCTTTCATTTTATTCCCCTCCATGCCAAGGACCAAATCCATCTCTGGTGTAACTGTGCAGGATTCAGTGGCATTCCAGCAGTGACTGACTAACCCCGCTGCCTCTGCCAGCTCGGTAGGGGAGAGCACACAGAAGCCGCAGAGAATTCAATCCCAGTGAGCTGCAGCTGCTGGGGAAGTCCTTGGCAAGGCGGGTCTCCCCCATCTCTTGCTCTGTGGCAGTCAGTCTCCTTGCAAGGAGCTGGGTGGAGCCCTGCCTGTATAAAACTTCCCAGTAGACTCCTTGGAGCCAGCTGCTTGTGGCAGGCGGGCTGGGGAGAGGCGGGGTGGGGAAGGCTGCGTGAGCACATATTGGCCAGCTGGGATCTTCGCAGCTGTCTCTCCCTGGAAGGCGTTGCAGTGGGGAGGTTGGAAAGGAATCCCATTGAGTTAAAGGCCAGGGGAGCCTCGAAAGGAAGAGCGGAGCAGCAAGTGAGCATGGAGCAGAGCTGCCTCTCCCAGCTCCTGGCAACCTGGTGGCTCTTTTGGAATCTTGTGGCCAGCTGCCAAGGGACCAAGGGGAGCGTGCCCAGACTCCGCCTGTCTTATAAAGGTAATTTGCAGGGGTGGTGTAGGTATGATGGTTCCAGGATATTAGAGAGTAGGGTGACCGGATGTCCCGATTTTATAGGGACAGTCCTGATTTTGGGGGCTTTTTCTTATATAGGCGCCTATTGCCCCCCACCCCCGTCTCGATTTTTTACTCTTGCTGTCTGGTCACCCTATTAGAGAGACAAGGTGGGGCAGGCACTGTCTTCCCCCGACCCGAAGAAGAGCGCTCTGTAAGCTCGACAGCTTGTCTCTCTCACCAGGAGAAGTTGGTCCAATATGAGATATTACCTTCCCCCGCCTTGTCTCTCTTGCAAAGGTAATAATGCTTATGGAGCTGTATTGCTGGGAGCTGCTGCACGTTCTCTCTCTGGGGATGGTGTTGAGGATTTAAACCTGAAAGCCGCACTGGGCTGCCCCCGGCTCTTCTCCCACTTTTGACTTGGCACTTGCTGGCTTCATGTGCTTATGCCTGGGTCTGAACAAGTGTTGGGGCATGCGTTGACCTGATCGGAGCGATCTCCAGTGTGTTGGGGACAGGGAGGAGGTATTGGTGGATAGGGAGGGGTGATTTCTGGCGCCTGCTGGATGTGGGGATGGGTTTGTATGCAGAGAGGTGATCATGAACAACTGGGCAGGTGTGAGGTGGTGTGGGTGCGAGCAAGGGTATACATTTCACTGTGGTGTCCCCGGGCTCTCATAACTCCTTCTCAGCTCAATTACACTGAGATCTGCGGGCAGAGTGGGAGTGCTGGCAATTAACTCCTTCACTCCTCCTTCTGGGTGTACACTGGATGCCTGACAAATTAGCCCCCATGACCCTGTGGCTGTACCGATATGTGCACTGCATGTGTGTATTCAAACTCTCGGTGCCCCATGGAACTGCAGAGCATTCTGCGTGAGTGTGACACATGGCACTTACAGCGGGGGTGAGTGTGTGTGTGTGTGTGTTGGGGAGTGTTAAGATTTATAAATGACAGATTTCAGAGTAGCAGCCGTGTTAGTCTGTATCCGCAAAAAGAACAGGAGTACTTGTGGCACCTTAGAGACTAACAAATTTATTAGAGCATAAGCTTTCGTGGGCTGTAGCCCACGAAAGCTTATGCTCTAATAAGATTTATAAATGGTCTGCCCCATTTGCCCTCACTGCCCCCTGGTAGTCTGCTGCCCCTCGTGTGGTTGGAATGGGAAAAAGAAGGGAGTTCCTGCAATGACTTGAGGGGTGGTTGCGCCCCCCCCCCACATGCTAGGAAATGTCATTCTCTCATTTCGTAGCAGCGGGCAGTGGCTCAAACAGGGAGGGTAGTGGCCCCACCTGCCCCCAGGCACTGCCAGGCTTTGCTTGTTCCCAGACTGCACAGGGATCTATCTCAATGGCTAACCTAGCAGCCATAGGCCAACCGAGATTGTAGCAGTCTGCGGGGAGAGTGTCTGCTACCCTGCACGTCTGTGTTACCTGTGAGACTCCCTCTCTCTGCCCTGCTGGGATGGAATGGTGCCGGGCCAGGATTAATGCCTAAATGAAGGGATCCTGCTTAGAAACGATCCCCCAACCTGGCTAACATGAGCGCCACCAGCCTTGGTCCCTCCTCCTTCTTCATCCCCTGGGTGAGACTATGTGTGTGATGGGTCCCTGGGGGACCCACAATGCAGTGATCAGTTTGCAAGACTGCATACAGCTGCAGCTAACAGGACAGTGGGTAGCTGGAGGGTTTGGGGCTGTTCCTGTCCTGCGTGGGTGAGGGAACACCTTGAAATTCAGAGCAGGTGCTTAGCGTAAAAGGGGAGGTGGTGGCTTTCAGGGCATGTTTGCACTGCATACAGCACTTGTAGATACTCCAGCTAGCTTTGATCCAGCTTGCTCCAGTAACAATAGCAGTGAAGCTGTGGCCATTGACTATGTACCCAGTGTCTTGGGCTGGGCTAGCCCCTGCAGCCGCCTGTGCTGGAGCGGCTTCTCCGCTATTGTTACTCAAGCTAGCTTTGATCTCAATTAAAGTTAGCTGGGCTATATCTCCATGTGCTGCAATCTTGCCTCCCATTGAAGTGTAGGCACATACCCTCTCTGCCCTGGCTGCAGCCAGCACCCCCTTGTGACCAGTGTCTGGTACTGTAGCCAGAGCAGCCTGGTTCTCAGCATTCTGCCTGGAGAAGGCTCTTTCCAACGCACGCGCTGTGTGCTGGCAGGCTTTGCCCCACTCCAGAAGGAGCAGGAGGACTGTTGCTTCCTAGACTGGCAGGTGCCTCCTGAGAGCGAGTGACCTTCCTGGAGCTCCGTGCCCCAGCGCTGGATCTGCGTGAGAATGGCATGCAAGGTTTGTTGTTAGCCAGCATTACCCTGTATCGCCCGATGCTTCCCTGGGATGTGCAGCGGCTTGATTTGCATCCCTTGTGCCCCTGCAACACTGTGAAACTGCCACGGGTGGGCTCTCTCCGGCCATCAGAGGCACTTCTTCCTTTTGCTGGGGCTGGAAACGCCTCAAGAACAGCCTTTGCCATGGAGTTTTGCCACCTTGTTTTGATTGGAGCTAGGAGCTGGACAGAGGCAAAACAGCTGGGGTTGGAGTTGCAGCTGGAGGGTCAGGCTGGCTTTTATTTTTCCCCTTTTCTGGGCCTGCTCCTAGTAAGTCAAACTCCCATTGACTCTGGTATGAGCAGGCACAGGCTTGGAGTTGTGGGCACTTGGGTGCATATGGTACCACCGAAGAGGCACTGTCTGTTGCACAGCAGTTATGCGTCAGGCTCAGATTGGGGACTTTGGTTGGGGACTGTAGATCAAATTGCATTAGATGGGATATTTCTGAAGAGTTTCTGACCAGCCAATATAGTCCCTCCCTCCTTGCCTCCCAGCCCTCAAAAAGACGTTGGGGGGTGGGATTGGGGAAAGTCCAGCTGGGAGAGTGGTGGAAACATGAAACAGAAGAGCTGGCTCGAGTCTAGGGCTCTTGAGGGTTTGCTGCACACTGCTCCAGAGGACAGATGTCAGGGTGGCTGAGACCCAAGCCGCTGTGGATCTGGTGGCTAACAGCGCACAGAGCTGGGGAAAGTGACCCTGCTGTTTACAGCGACTTGCTTCCTTGTAGATCTGGACTTGGCGGGGAGGCTGACTCGGCCTTTGGCTCAGAGCTCCTCTGGCCAGGGCAGAATGTCAAGGCTCTCTCTCCTTAGGTGGCCACTTGCACAGATGTGAGCTACAGGCATAAGAAGGAGAGGTTCCCCTAAAAACCATGAATGGCTCAGTTTGTGGGAGGAGGGGAGGGCAGGATTTGGGTCTGCTCGGGGTGGCTTCCTTGCTCCGCTCCTCTGAATCCCAGTGGCAGTAAAGTACTAAGCTTTACTTACTCCAGATACTGGGCCATGCATACCTGGTCTGGGGAGGTGGAGACCAGAATAACCCTACTCTGAACCTAGTCCCATGCCTGCTACTTGCTTGGGGAGGGAAATGGAGCACATGGAGACCCCTGTTCTGGGAAGCTGTCCTACTGGGACTCAAAGAACTGAGGGTACTGAACTGGTTCCTGCTGTTTGAGCAGGGGACATTGTTACCGTGCACATGGCAGCTGCCATGCTGGGACAGACCCATGTCCTGGCTGGCCAATGCCTGGGTCTTGTGCAGTACTGTCCCATGGGAGGACAGATCTTCCTGAGCCCAGCTGTTGAACAGCGCATGTCCTTAAGCCTGAGAAATGAGAGCAGTGTGTCCTAGTGGATGGAGCACTGAATTCTGTTCCTGGCTCTATCACTGGCCTGCTGGGTGACTTTGGATAAGTCACATGCCTGCCCTGTGCCTCAGTTTCCCCATCTGTAAAATGGGGATAATAAGTCTGACCTCCTTTGTGAAGTGCTGAGAGATCTGCTGATGAAAAGTGCTAGATGAGAGCTAGGGATTATAATTGTATCTGAGCAACTTTATTTGCTGGGTAATATTTTCAAAAAGTGCCTGAGAACTTGAGTCATTTTGAAAATGAGACCTATGCACCTAAGCTTAGTCACTTAGGTGCTCTTGAAAATTATACTCATTTCTTAGGCATAGGAGCATCTTCTCCTTTACTGCAACTCAATAAGTTCCTGCAGCTGTGAGTTCCACAAGTTAACTATGTTGCATTTAAAAACAATCTTTTTCTCCCTCCCCCTTTAAATGTACTACCTTTGAAATGTATCTAGTTACTAATTAACATTACCTTTGAAATGTATCCCTAATTAACCTTTCTGTACTGGTAGCACTGGGGACCCCGGTGTTATATGAATGTCCCTGCCCCAGAGAACTTGCAGTCTTAAAGACAAGCCTTCTGGCGCTGAAGGGGGAGCTATGATAGAAGGATGTAGGCAATTCTTAGCCATTCAGGAACAGCGATCTCAGCTCCCCACCTGCCAAATGATTATCCGCTGGCAGCTTTCTCTGTGCATTAAGGCAGAGGGGAGTTTCCAGGTGGGCCTTGAAGTTGGTGGCTTTCAGGATTTTTGCCTGGGAGCTTTTCCCACACAGAAGGGTAGGTGGGAGTAATGGGCTGGCTTTCTCTGTGCTGCCTTCGTCATTACTTTATGAGGAGTTCTGCGTGGGGAAATCTGCCAGGGCGACCGTGAGAATCTCCTGCTTAAAAAATAAACTCCAGCGCGGAACGATTAGCTGTTTAAAAATAGACTACAAGGGAAAGGAAGCCGGGAGGGCTAGAGATGAGAGGGAGGCTGCAGCGGCGTACAAGGCGGAGGTGAGGCTGTTTTGGCCTCACTGCTTTGAAGGAAGGCAAATCAAACAGCCCCTTTAGCGTGTGGAATGTGACACATCGCGGTTCGTGCAGCACTGGCTGTTAAAACCACAGTGGATCACGTCTTGCTGTGGGGTCCTGCCCAGACCTCCCTGCTGTTCAGCACTGTAGGGGTGCACCCCAGGGGTCCTGCCACCCCCATTTGCCACCCTGGCTGGGGGTGTTTCTGCTTCCACATAGAGATGGTAGGTGGCCCCAGAGCTCTGGGGTGGGGTCTGGTTATTTTCCAGGGGAAGGCTGCCATGCGTGGGTACATGCAGCAGGGTGGAGGTGAACGGGGCTGTCAGCCAGCTGGAGGCACAGCAGGTTCATGTCAGGGATAGGGCAGGGGAGGCTCTGGGAGGAAGTGCCCAGCACTGTGTGGGGGGGATGCTGGCTGGTAGCTACAAAGGGCAGGAAGAGTTTGAGCCCCTCCTTTCTAGGGGCAGTTGAATTCTCGCCTACTTGGCTGTGAACATGTCAGGCCAGTTTCAACCCTAGTGTAACTGCTGAAGTCAGGGGAGTTACCCCAGGGCTGGAGCTGGCCCATGCGCCATGAGGCTGAACACGTGCCACATTGCTTCCCCATCCCCCAGCGGCTAATCCAGCCGCTCACCTGTGAGCCAGCCAAATAGTTCCTGAACTTCAGTGTATAGTCAGGCCTTCCTGCTGCAGGGAGTTCCCACCGTATCTCCTGCTTCCAGCAGGGAGCTGTACCATTGTACAGGATGGACACACGGACACTGCTGGGCATGCTGGCCCCTCGCTGCGTGGTTCCCAGTTCTCAACCACTCAACTGGGGTCGAACTGTTGGTTACACCTGTTGGCTTTAATGAGCCTGCACTGGTGTGAGTGGGAGAGGAATGTGGCTCTGGGGAATGAGGAGGCTGCAAGATAGCACCCTGCCTCTCTCTCTGGAGTGGGGTTCATGGGACTCGTGTAGGGATAGACGGGTGTGAACCTCTGAATGAGGGGCTCCGGTCCCAGAGCCGATGGCCTGTTCCCAAGCACGTAGCAGATCGTCTGAGCTCAGTTTCTCTGGCTGCAGCTGTTTGGACTGTCTCTCTCAGCCTCCTGCCAGGTTCTTTGGCTCTTTTGCGCCTTGTGCCATGGGCTGCTTCAAGGACAAAGATCCAGGCAGCCAAAGCACAGGCCAGCGCACCCAGCGTCGGTGCTGTCGAGAATCCCGCCCCAGAGCAGCCGTCCTGATAAATGCACCCAGGGATGGAGCTGGCCTGAGCCAGTTAGAAGATCCACTGGGAGAGGACGAAGTGTGAGCCCAGTGAGAGGAGAACCATCAGAACTCGGCACCACTGCCCACTAGGGGTGGACTGAGCGCAGCACCTGTGTGGAGGGGGACCTGATCTGGATTTCCATGTCCTACTGGAAAGGACTCTGTGTAGGGAGAAAACCTGAGCTGGAATCCTGTGCCCACCTGGAGTGGACTCTGGATACATCCCGTAAGAGGAGGGGAAGAACCTGGACTGGATTCCTGTGATCACTTGGAAAGGAATGTGGCTCCTGGCCCTTCCCACCAGCCTGTGGTTGCTAGCACAATGATGTATCCCCGTGATTTATGTGTACAACATGCTGTGGCTCATTAGTCAGAAACAGACCCACAGAAAACAAACTGTCCTTGATTTGATGTAGGGTGACCAGACAGCAAGTGTGAAAAATCGGGAAAGGGGGTGGAGGGTAATAGGAGTCTATATAAGAAAAAGCCCCCAAGATCGGGACTGTCCCTATAAAATCGGGACATCTGGTCACCCTATTTTGATGCCTCCAAAGACTGGGAACCTCCCGCTTGGTAAGGACCCCAGCAGGGCAGCTCCCAGAGCCCGGCACCTCCTGGAGTGGGAGAGTGCTGCAGAAATGTGCAGGGGAGTTTGGAAGCGTGTCGCACTGGAAATGCCAAGGGCGGTATCCCTGTGCTTTGTAATTACAAGCAGCAACAGCCCCATGTTGCTAGGAAGAGAGCGGCTCCCACGGAGCACAAATGCTCTCTGGCCTGGGGGGAGAACCTCTCGCCCTGACCCACGGCTGACCCAGCGCAGCTGGCAGCCCTGAAAAAGAAGGAGACTCTTGGGCAGGGTGGAAGGAACCAGCCATGTTCCAAAGGGATCACCATATTTTCCCAATGGCATATGAGCAGGTTGGCTCCAGCACTATCCCCACTTCCTCACCCACCCTGGCAGGAAATACTGGAGCAGGTTTGGAGCCCTGCGATTATTGGTGCTTTTGACGCCTTCCCCCTTTCCTCCCGCCTGGGGACGTGCTCGGAGCTTTCCCGCAGCTCTCCGCAGGGAGCCGTTGGTTGTAAAACAGGGTGGCTGTTGCTGTCGCCAACTGTGCATATGCATGTTGTATTGTGCCCGCTTGTCCCCTGGCTGGTTGAAGCATGGCCTCCTGTTGTGCTTTGCTCACTGGCAACCCCTGCTGGAGAGGGCAGAGCGGATCAGCTGCAGCCCTGCTCTGTCACAGCTCTCAGTGGCTAAACAGCCCCTCAACTCCCAGTCTATTGTGTGGGCCATATTGCCTCCTCCCCATGGCTGCAGTGACCCCTGCTGGCAAGCATTACCAACGGCAGGTCCTCTCCATTGCTGAACTCGGCTAATCCACCAATCTGGTCCACTTGGGTCTAAAACAGATCCAATGGGATTTATTTCCCCTTTCTTCCCCATGTTCCCCGCCCCCTCTCTTTTCCCAGCTGCCCTAGTACGTTGCTCAGCCCCTGAATCTCTTTGGTTTGCAATGATGACGTTAGAGAATCCAGAAGTGAATCGGAACATCTCTAGTACTGCAGTGAGGGGCGAGACTTGCTGTTTACCATCTGGTTTTTCTAGGCACTTTCAAATCCCCACCCTGACGTAGATTGCTCTGCAAATAGCCTTGCCTAGTCATGGCCCTGCCAAAGGGCGCTCTTCATTGCCTCAGCTACGCAAGCTGCTCCGTCACCACGTTTGTCCATTGGAACAGCCGATCGCTGGCTGATCCGAGACTGGACCAGCCTAGCCAGGATTAATCTCTGCAGCTGAGCTGTGATTTTTGAGAAGCACTAATTAATGGGGCTTTCTAGTTCCCCTGGGGAAGTGGGTCAATATCATTCATGTTACCCTGGAGGAGCTGCCATGCAGAGAGGGGAGGTGACTTGCCTGGAGTCCCACAGCAAGTCTGGCAGAGACTCTGGAGGAGAACCCAGGAGTCCTGAGTCCCAGTGCCTGGCTGGACACGTTTTCTGTAGTTCAAGGAAACTCCCATCAGGGCTGCTCTCCTGCTATTCAGGGAAGCAGCATAACTCCAGTGGCTGGCAATACGGGGAATATAGTCTCTTCTGTGGCTAGCTGGGAGTTTCCTGCTAGGAGGCTGTGATTGGCTGAAACAGGGAACCGGAGTAGCCTTTTCGAAGAACAGGGCCCGTTGTGCAACAATCAGAGGTGATGCCAAAGCCTGCTGGAGTGCCTGGAGCCAGAATCGAGCTGGCTGGAGGGAGAGAAGGAAGCTGCCCCAGCCCTTGGTGCTGTGGGAGCAGTTAGTTCTCCCTGAGGCATGGGCTGCATGGAACAAAGCATTCACTGCACCTTCTCACTCCTCCTGCAGTGTCCTTCCTAGGGGGTGTGCCCAGTGCCAGGGCACCTCCAGCTGTGTGGTTGGGAAGGTCCTGGTCTTCCCCACCTTCTCAAGGTGCCCCTGCCTGTTTACAGAGGATTCATAGGGCTGGCTGGGTGCCGAGCCGCTGCTTCCTCTGAAGAGAGAGAGGCTGCTGTCTCAGTGCGAAAGATGGCTGAGATTCTCAGAGCTCATGGATCCGTGCACCCCACTGAAATTAACAGGAGCTGGGCAGCATTGAAAATTTCAGCCTATGCTTCCCCCCTCTGTGCCACCAGCCTTTATAGCGAGAGGCAGCATGGGCCTCTTGCCACTCGCTGTGTAATCCTGGGTCTGAGACTGTATGGCCTAGAGGAGCCGGCCCTGGCCTGGGCATCAGGAGAGCTTGAGTTTTAGTCCAGGGTTGGTTAGTGACAAACTCTGCCCTGGTGCGAGCCATTTCTCCTCCCATCCTTTATCTGTTTTAGGCTCTTAGTGGCCCTCTAGGTGCTACTATAATTAATAATGTAGGATGTTGCCTCCATTTCGCCACCAGTGAAGTGGGGATAGCAATGCTTCCCCGTGTGGGCATGAGCTTGACTTAGTTAACAGCTGGAAAGCACTCGAAATGTATAAGGCCAGCTCCTCAGCTGGAGTAAATTGGAGATTTATGCCATAAAATGCTACACGGTGACACTGCTCTAGTTCCAACCTGTGCGCCCTGTCGTCCTGCAATGATTCAGCCAAAAACTAGGACCCGGTCCTGTGTTTCCTGCTTCGACCTCCCCAGGGAAAACTCCCATCAGTCCATGGGAGTTGAATCTGAGTATGGGCTGCAGGCTCGGGCATGTAGTTATGAGGTGGTGAAGTCAGGGAATTCCAAGGGAAAGGCACTGTAGTAATGAAAACTGCGCGTATGCATTACTGTAGAGGGTTGAATTACATGGGGATCCCAATGCTCTGCTTGTATCATGCCAGCAGAGAATTGGCCAGTCAGGGCAGAGATCTGGCTAGGAGAAAGGGGTTGGCACCTAGGCACTCACTGATGTCAAAATTGCTCTCTGGAGGGGGCAGACTGACGAAGTACATGGCTTACAGGGCACTGTATCCCAGTACCTTAATACTGCGTCACTCCTATAGAAAGCAGCAGAGTCCTGTGGCACCTTATAGACTAATAGATGTATTGGAGCATAAGCTTTCGTGGGTGAATACCCACTTCGTCAGATGCATGCGGCTTCGTGCTCTAAAAGCAAAGAGAGGGAGCTGGGTAAGGCACAGGCCTGGGAGGCAGAGGACCTGGCTACTCTTCTGGCTCGGTTGCTAACTGGTCATATGACTCTGAGCAAACACGTCAACTTCATGTGCCTCTGTTTCCCCATCTGTGTCGATACGGCCCTGTCACATGGGGTGGGGATGGAGCTTAATCATGAATATTGTTAAAAGTGCTTTGAGATCCTCCAATGGAAGGCGCGAGAGACCAGCCAGGCATTAGCATTTGCTCTGCCATTCCTCTCCTCCCCAGCAGGGCTTTGATGTTCATTTAAAGTGCAGTCCTGGGTTGCCATGCTCAGTGTCTCCTGGAGACTACAGAGCACATGTGTTCAGTTTAAATTTAACGAGATACCTTTATTTCCCCCAGCCCCTTGGCTCCGCCCTTCACCCTGGGATCTGAAAGTCAAGCTGGGTTCATTTCTTCCCCTGCAACATCCCCAGTAATAAAAGCTCTTTAGACTAAATGCTGCTTCAGTGACACCCGTGTGACATCTGTTGTCTTGGGTGGGTTTTGCACAGTACCCAAACCTCTTGCTGATGCACAAGCTGGACGAGGCTCCGGCTATGGCAGGCTAACAGGTGTAAGTGTGTCTCATCGCTGAGCCCGGCAGCTCTGCCTCCGCGTTGGGAGTCCGACTGCTGACATGCTGGTTTTCACTCAAGTCCCTTTCCAGGGCAGAGCCCGCCAGAGGACCAAGAAAGGGGAGGAAGGTTTCCCCACCCTTGTCATGGAGGTGGGGATGCTTTGGTGCCAACCCCTCTCCCTTCCACCAGTGGAAGCCAGGAACGACTCCAGGGAAAGGTGTGGGGGGTGGGGGGGGGGGAGGAGGGGAGCAGGGAATGAGGCACTGCAGAGCCAGGTTCATGAGAAGAAGATTGCATTGCTCTGTGTGGGTGGGTGTGGGTGTGTGATCTTGAGCCGCTGTAGCCCTGCGGTGCGTGGGGATCACAGAATCACATGGCCTGTTGGTGTTCCCAAGGGCTGGGTTTTGTCTGGGGGCGTCTTTGATGAGTGACTATTCCCAAAGGTGAAATGGTTGAGAGAGGAGCTCCAGGGGAGGACCAGAGAGACGGGGGTGGGGGTGGAGAGATGCTCAAGCTGCATCACGTGGGCTCCAAACCTATGCCCCACTTCCCTGCAGTTTCCCATCCATCCCTCCAGCAGCAGCCTGCTCTGTCCTGCTCACAGCCCTGCTGTTAGACAAAACAGAAGCTGGGTCAGGAGAGCTGGGCTCCTGTCACTTCTCCAAATACTGCGCAGACTAAATAACGGGGGGAGGGCTGGAAGAGGGGGGAGCATGGCAGGAGGCAAGGTGGACGCCTGGAGAAGCTGTTTGGGTTGGCTCCGCACTGTGGGATCTCTCTGCTAGCAGCACCAGGCAGTGCAGTTATGGGGTTGAGGGAAGGGCCCTTGACACAGAGTCCTGGTTCTTCCCCGTGGCTTGGTAAGTGGGGGCAGTAAAGAGGGGAGGGTTAAGGGAATTAACTCTGGAGGTCTTCTCTGTCCCAGTGGGATCTGAACAGCCCTGCAAATCAGTGGGGCAGAAATTCACTGTGCAGCCAGTATGGTACTGCTACTTCTCCCATCCCCCCTCCCCCCTGTGCATACTATAGGTGCATACTTTACACCCCCATCCCACCCCCTCCCCCTAATTGCCACCCATTAATGTATCTCTCCCATCTTCCCAGCTGGCAGTACATTGTTCTGCTCCGTCCTCTCCTAGGTGCAGCGGGAAGTGAAGTACAGCAGCGTCATGCCTCCTCTCCCCTGACAAGGTGGTTTGAGGGTGCAGCGGGGGAGCATGCCCAAATTATGAAGAGGGGCCTGAATCAGAACTCCTGAGCTATGTTTGGGGACGATTGGCTCCAAATCCAAATGTTGGGCTTGGGTCTAACTCTAGATGGCATCTCCAGCAACACAGCTCCCCAGCAAGCCTCTGCCGCAACCCAGCACTGCCTACCCCCAGAGTGAGGTCTTTGTGCGATGGATCACACTGCATCTCACCTCCTGCAGCATGACCCCCTCTAGACCTTGGGCACGATTATTATGATGGAGATGGACTGATACCCTTTGGGTATGGCACCTTTCGAGTTGGACCTAATCCACAGAGTCCAAGATTCCAGCTAGAGTCTGGGGTATGGAGGGTGGTAGGTCTGAGGTATCCCCGCCGTGAGAGTGAGCGTTCCTGGGTGGATCCTCCCACTATGGGTCACGAGAGGAGCTTGGTTGTAGCTGATCATGCCGAGGGGAAATCCATGGCTCTCCTGGGTGTTGGGGAGAAGCCCAGACTCTCTGCTGGGGCCCTTGGTCTCAGGCAGGGAGCAGGCCCCTCTCCCTTCACCCCACCCCTTTGCTCATCGCAGACACACTGGAGGATTAATGCAAATATTAAAGCTCCCAGCCTGGAGGAATTTGCCTGGGGAAAGTTTTCTGAAACAATAAAAGAGCGAGGGGCCTTGCCAATGTTATTCTGAGATGGGAAAATATTATTGCTGTTTAATAACAGAAAAACACCACGGCCCCTTCCAGGGGGCTGAAGAACCATGAGACCTCTGAGGTCAGGTCCATAGTGGGGGAGGGCTTGGAAGAGCAGCCAGGTATGATGGTGTGGTGGGGCACAGCAGCAAGGCGAGTTGGGTAGCTGGGAGAACCTTGAGCGGTGTTTGGCAGCTGGTTAGCCAGTGACCCCACATGTAAGGCCCAGTCCTGCCTCTGTTGAATTCAATGGTAGTTTTGCTGCACCAGGTGCCCAGCATGGATGTGACTTTGGGGCTGGATTTTCCCTGGGGGAATGGCTCGGTATCTAAGAGTGTGTAGGAGAGCGCGTGCAGCCCATGGCTCTGCCCATTGGGCATCGCTGTTGATGCTGCACCTCCAGCCAGTGGCTGGACAGTAGGATCCACGCCCCTGTCCCAGGTGGCAGCATGGCTTGCTGTATGCGTGCATCCTGTTGATTTGCACAGCCGAGTCCCTGCCCTGGGAATCTCCTGGCCTGCCAGGAGCTGTGCCAGTCTCTGTGGCTCTTTGAAGGCCTGGCAGCAACCACGGGGAGGGAAATCCTGTTGGGCTGAGGAAATTGCAGGGCTATAACTGTGCCCTTTGCAGCAAATGGAAAAGCAAATCTAAGCTGGGAGTCTAGCACTGCTTTGAGATTCAGCACGATGTTGGGGGAGCCTGCAGCTGTTCATCCCTGCCCCTACCAGCAGGTGGTGCTGTGCCAAAGAGGACGCAAAGACCTCTGCTCTGGTGGCGTTAGGTTTGAGGTACCTGCAGAACTCCGCGATGGGTGCAGAAGAGGAGTCCGGTGCAGTTTGTTGGCTGGGCTATCTGTAGTCAACAGAGCCGGCGCCTAGCTCTGGAGACTCTAGGGCAGTTCGCTTTCCCTACCCAGGCTGTATCCCTGGAAGAGAGCACGCCCGTCTGAACGCTCTGTGAGAATGTCCTTGGGAGGCTCAGCAGCCTGGGGGGTCCAGGGAGCATCTTGGGAGGAGGAGGAGGCGGCGTGGGTGGTGTAGAGAAGAAGGGGCCCATGTGCGATCAGACGGGACAAGCAGAAGGACTCAAGCGGTCATTGTGAGAAGGGGAAGGACGCTGGTTTGGAAGGGAGCAGAGTGTTATGTTTTCCATGCACAACACAGCAGCCGTCTGCCAGACTTTCAGCTTGAAGCACTACTATTCCGTACAGCAGTACTAAAACTAGGACTCCATGCCACCAAGTGCTGTACAAACCCATCCCTGGCCCAGAGAGCTCACAGCCTAAATAGGGAGAAGAAAGAGAAACAACTTACCAGCAGGCTTTTAGAATGATACCTCGCAAGGCATACTTTGTACAAAACACATCCTAATTACATGACAGCGGTGAATATTGGGGTGCCAGGGTGTCACAGATGGTTTTGGAAATCTGGACACCCTTTGCTCTGGGAGTTGTAAAGTCAATTTATTTTCCCATTTTTGCCTCTCTCACACCACTTCTCTTCTCCATCTCCCCTCTTCCTCGCTCCTCGCTTTCCTCCTCCTGCAGCTTTGTCCATGCTAAAAGCTGTGGCCAAAAGCTCTGAGTTGGAGCCCGCTGACCTTGCAACACCTTGCATCTGCGCACAACAGCCAGCTTAACTGGGTGCAATGGGGTCTGGGCTGTGGTCTTCAGTTGAGCCACAGTGGTTTCCCCACCCAATGAGGATGGGAAGTCACAAGCATTGCTGTGGCACTGGGGTACCTGGTTGTCCTAACCCCATCCTGCCACGCTCGTTAGCATGAGATCCAGCAGCCCCGTCTGAGCTCTATGGAGTAAGCGCTGCAGGTGTCCGAGAGAACAGCCTTGCAAGGGCCTCAGTGCATGCACACATTCCAACGACTCTGTTGGAAGCAATGCAGCTTTGTGGGCACCTTGGACCATCTCAAGGACAAGGTAGCCAGCCAGCCAGTGCACTCACTGCTGTGGCCTCCTGGGTTGGTGTCAACACACTCTCCATTCTAATCTCTTCCAGTTCCTGCTGCCACTTCCCCTCTCTCCACGGGACCCATCTCTTTTGGCCTTTCCTCTTTCTTTCCAGCTGTCTCCTTGCTGCCCTGCCTCCCACCTGCCCTTGTTGGAGGGATGTGGGTTGTGGTCCCTGGACGGGGTGTCTGGCTGGGTTATAAATGGCTCTGTGTCTCTCTCAGGATCGGGTGACTTTGCCCCCCTTGGCGGAGCCAAGCCGGCTTCTCCTGAGAAATAATTACACAGCCCAGTGCAAATAAGCAAAGAGTCAACTGGAAATAAATGACACAGCTAAAGAAAACAAGCCAGGGGGAACGCTGAGCTCTGCAAATAAACCTCATCAAAGGGAGAAGGGGGAGATTAAGAGGGGCTGAAAGGGGCAGGGCTGAATGAGAAGAGAATGAGGGGAGGAGGGGGAGCTGGAGACTCTACTTATGCTGGGGCTTGACTGTTGTCAGGCCTGTGAGGGACATGTGGTGACCCTCAGCTGTTCCCTGGCCCCCTCCCCTCAGAGTGCTCTAGCATGGAGGCATACCATGGCCTCTGATGGGACATATTGTGCAGTAACCCCTCAAACATCTGCCAGTCCTCCAGAGCCAGCACTGAGTCCTGCGCTAGTGTGCTAAGGGCTGGGGTGTCACCCCCTTGGCTCTGACCCCGGGGAGAGTCTGTTGCAGTCTGTGTGGGCAGGACAGGGCCGTAACCCACGTTGGGCTGTCAGGCTATGGTGATCCCATTGATGTGTAGCGTGTTTGAATGGCGGTCTCCCCGTTATATTCTAATCATGGTCTGACAGGCGTGGGCAGAGGGTCGCCCTGCCTTATAGGGTCTGGCAACGACGCATGAAATATCAGCCCTTTTACTGGAATTAAAACATGGAGGCTATAAAACCCGTTCCAGATATGCGGCAGAGAGGGGCCGTTAGCGGGGATGAGAGCCCAGCGGGGGCTCTTAGGGATTGGGAATGTTAATGGGAAGAGTTGGAGTGGGTGGAGGGAGATGGGGGAGGGCTGCTTGTTCTCCCCCCCACCCTGCTACCCAACCTGGAGGTGCTCATTCGCCAAGGGACGCAGCCAGTGTGGAGATTTGGGCATTGGGGTGGGTTTGGCAGGGGAGAGCTGGGGGACAGGGCTCCAGTCCACCACTCTCCAAAGCTTAGACTGCACCAGCAGTGGGAATGAACCCTCATGTGATCCCAGGGCAGCAGATGACTCCCTTGTTTCTCTGTAGTTGGCCACCGGAGGCGGAGGAGGTAGTTATGTCTGATCAAGATGCATGCACTGTTCCATCTCATTGGCTTCAGGGCTACGGCAGCGGGCTTTGATTGATGCCTGTGGCTCGCACCTGCCCAGTGACTTGGTGTGTTTTACAGTCCCTCTGATGGTGTGGCGGAGTACTGAATGGTTTTCCAGTCACGCCCCAGTGCTAACCACCCTTTTAAACACCTGGGGGCATTGCACATTATTTCCCCTTTTCCCTACAAACTATCCCGAGGCCCTTGTGTTGCAATGCTCCATTGATGGGCTGCAGAAGATCCATCTAAAAATAACACAAGGTGTGGTTGAGTTATAAGGACCTTTCAAAAGCAGCTGAAAGCCATAAAATTCCCTAACTTAAAACAGACAAAGCCAGGCTAAATCCCTCCAAATGGATTGGTTATAGACGAGCAGGCATTGCTCGTGGGCTAATATTCGTTACTCTTTCCCCCTCATGTGTCTTTAAGCACCTAACTCCCATTGGAATAGATAACTCTCAGAAGCAGGGCCAAGGAGCCCTGACCCAGCCATGTTCTAAACCTCCTGACAATGAGGATTAGAATGGAAGTTTTGTGTCAGCAACACAAACAACCGTACTGCTAGTAATTAACACCAAGCCGGGTTCCTTGATTCCAGCCCCTAGCGTCCCTCAGAGCCGAATGACTGGCAGCATGGGTCACTCCACATCATGAATAAGGCATGTGGAGCTGCATTCTCAAACCTCAGTGCGCTTGGTGTGTGTCGACAAGCAGAGCAACTGGGGCGTGTTGGTGGGTAGCTGTGCACAGAATTAGTTGCATGTGAGGCTGTTTAAGAGGAGTGAAAATATTCGTGGGTATCATTGCCCTGCCAGCGTGGGTATTTCTGCCCAAACAAGCCATCAGAATGGAGTGGTGCATCGGCCCCGATTCTGATCTCTGTTTCTCTGGAGCCACACCATTAGAACTCCACTGATTTCTTCCCGGTCTGCACCAGTGTGAACTGAGATCAGAATCTGGGCCCGGGTTGCTAATCAGAGCCCCAGTCTGCAGAATTAGGCCATGCAAATGGTAAATAATGAGACAGAGATATTAACCAAATGCACTCAAAGCTTTGAGGTCCCATCTGGTGAGGAAGTTCAGGCCAGTTTTGATTGTATTTTACCTACTTTGCCTGTCCTGGCTAGCACCATGTTCTCCCTTCTCTTTCCTTCCCCATCCTTGTTTGCTTTAATTGATGTCCTGGTTCACTCCTGATTCAGATCAGAGATCCTGCTACAGCAGGGAAAATAATCTCTCTGGGAAGTCATTGAACTTGGAGGTTGGGGTGGGAAAGGGCAGCCGCTCTCAGAATTGCACAAAACCACAACAGGGGAGAGGCAGAGCCACCTGGGGACTTCAGGGTAAGAGACTGTGGCACTGGATCTGGGCAGTAGTTGGGTGTAAGTTTAATATTCAGTTGGCAGAATCCTAATTTGTCAGGGCTGCTTGGAAAATAGATGTTGAATGCAGGAAACAACGGAGCTTTATCCTCCTGGGTTTCCTTGTGTCCATCTCAATGATCATTACTGTGAAAAATCCTAGTTTCTCCTCCTGATCCAATAGTTCCAGCTGCCCCAGGGGAAGCAGGTGACCAGGATCCCAAGCAAAGGCAGGGGAGGGGGCTGCCTCTGGCCCAGCATCCTCATCAGCCAGCATCAGTGGAACGGCCCCAGGACTTGATGACAAATTACCCCCATCTCCCCTCACCATGCTGGGAGCTTGCTGTCACTGCGGTGAATTATGGCCTCCCACGCTCGGGGCAGGGTCTCAGTTGTCCACTCCAGACTCATATTTTACCATCGCTGTGCAGTGGAACTAATGCTTTACAGGGCTGCCGTGAACCTGGTTGGTGCTCACTGCACACGGAGACCCCAAATTACCACATTTCTCCCCTGCCGGCCTCTGCCCACTAAGGCTGTGACTGCACTAGGCTTTCATGCTGAACATTTCTCTCCTGGTGCTTTGGTTGGGAAGTAGCAGCAGCGGGGGGAGGCCCTAGTGTAGACAGAAAGCCGGTAGTTTAACCACCTTGCTGTCCCGCCCTCCTTACAGTAAGCTTAGCTGATATGGTGGTTACAATGCCTCCTGTACCCTGTCTACACTAGTGCTCTGCTCCCACTGCTGGGAGCAGCAGTGGGCCCTGCATTGTCACCCTCTTCCTGAAGCCAGAAGGGGTCATGGGAGGGTCGCTCTGAGCCCCCCTTCCACCCAGCAAGTGGTGAAGTGTTTGATCCAAGAGAGGAGGTGCTTGGCTTTGCTAAGGGAGGACAGCGGGGTGCAGGACCAGACGTAAGTCCGTCAGTGCTTTGAGATCCCATGGCAAACGCCATGCAAGGCTGGGGGCACGGGGAAAGAGCCTTGAGCTGTCCTGATTCAGCTGCGTTTTTCTCACCTCTACAAGGTGCCAGTCCCACACGCACTCACCATTATCCTGAAGGGTTTCCTCTCCTCTGAGGGTACGTCTATACCCAGCCGCTAGTTCGGCGGCTGGCAATCAAACTTCTGGGTTTGACTTATCGCATCTTGTCTGGACGTGATAAGTCGAACCCGGAAGTTGTCGCCGTCGACTGCGGTACTCCAGCTCGGCGAGAGGAGTACCGCGGAGTCGACGGGGGAGCCTGCCTGCCGCGTGTGGACCGAGGTAAGTTCGAACTAAGGTACTTCGAACTTCAGCTACGTTATTCACGTAGCTGAAGTTGCGTACCTTAGTTCGATTTGGGGGTTTAGTGTAGACCAAGCCTGAGTCACTGGGAGCCATAGGACAGACCCCACCACTGTCACCCTGGAACCTGAGAAATGGTGGCCTCTCCATGGGTACGTGTTATGGGATGGGGCATCCAGCTGACAGCCCTGCTGGGCATGCATCATTTTTTATTATGGCTGAGAACAGCCAAGCTCGCTTCAGGGACAACTAGCTCAGGTCCTGGATGCAAACGGGCCAGTTTATCGATCCACCTCCCTCTCTAAGGCACCCTGCCCACGCCTGCACACCTTACACAAAGGAGCCATTCACGCTTCCCTTTGACATCAGAGTGGGGGGGGGGGGGAGGGAGGGGATTAACGAGCTGGAGGTGGATTTGGTGAAGTCCTGGTTTCACAGTCCTTCTCCACTCCCCTCTCCTCTATCCAGGAGGATTTTCAGTGGCTGAGCGCCCTGAGAAGGGTGTGTGTGTGTGTATCAGTTACACCGCTGGGGATAAAGGGCTTAATGGTCAGTTTATACAGAATTATTGCTGCAGGGGACAGCAAAGTTAAACAAGAAGGAACCATCTTTAAGGAGCTGCCGATGCCTGGAGAACTCTGAAACTCTCCTCTTTGGAGGCACTTCTGCTGGGAAAGCTGGTATTTTCACTCCTGTTCTTCCCTCTTCATTGCCCAGAAACGGGATCTTTGTCTCTTTAGGGTTAACCTGCTCCTGCTGCTTATTCCCCAGACCAATGTCATTATCCACTGCTGGTGACAAAACACCTTGTTGCTGTGGAGACGTCACAGCTGGAGGTTGCTCCAGTTGCTCAATGAGCTTCTGAGGAGCAAAGCTCACATAGGTTAGAGATGAAGAAATCCTGTCTTATGGCCTCAGCTGATGGAGTCATGTGATTAGAGAGACTCATTTTAAAATTAAGGTAAGCTCCTTGCCTCCAGTTATGGAGAGAAGCTTGCAAATGCCAACCTTAAATGCTCAAACACCAGAAGGCAAATGAAAAGTCTCACTGCTTCATTCCAGGTAAAATTCACCCCTATGCTGATTGTCTAAACAATGCATATGCATCTCTTTAATTCCCCAAATGGGTGTAAGTGATGCCTAGGCCTTAGGGGGAATTTCATCCGCAGTGGACAGGCTATGCAGAGAAGGAGGCAGGGCATAAAGTGAATGAGGCAAGGTCCTGTGGCTCATGGCCTTATCTTTGTACTTGCTATTGCCACAGGGTAAATGTGGAGCACATCTGAAATTACCTTAATTTGAACATATATGGGCCCTCAAGGGCTATGCTCGGTGACTCAGGGTTGTGTAGTGAATGTGCCTGTCAATAGCTGCCTCATTCACTACACTGTCTGTGAGGTTGTGTAGTTGAAGACTTTATTGGAATGCATACATACAAAGGGACAAAGCTAAGGTTGCATACAGACAACCTGAATTCTGGCATTTCTTGACTTTTTGCATGATTCACTTTGCAACTTTAATGTTCTTTTAAAACAGCTGTCACATGGAATTTAGATTGGACTGGATAGCAGCAGAGGTCAGGTTAGCTTTAGTCCTTATCCAGAACTAGCGCTGGCTATGTGGGAAGAGAAAAATCAAGCAGAGATTTGGGTGCAGCTGGGTCTCAGGTTTATGGGGACCTTTAGTTGATGCCTTTAGGCGTGGTATTAAGAGACAGAATTGGGGATTTGCTGAACAGGTCTAAGTTGGCTGGAGGCCTCCAGAGAACTGACGTGCCACTGCCAATGGCTGTAACTCCCCCAGAAAAATCCTCTACTGATAACTTGGTTCTCAGTCATGGATCCTCCCCAACTCCCCCGTCAGCTGGTGGTGAACTAGTGTGAATGGGACTGAATCATTGCCAGCATAGTCACAGAGAATGTGGGGGAGCCTGGATGGGCTCTTCTGAACCTCTCTCTGCTCCGCTTGTTCCAAAGTCCTGCGTGGGAACTCGGGGAGACCTTTTGTTGGGCGTTATGACTTTGGAGACTCTTAATGTGAAGTTCTTCCCCAGACAGAACAATCCTGCTGGCTCCCTTCCCAAGCTGCTGGTGCAGGAAGGTGGCCTGTTGCTGCTCCAGTGTGTCCTGAGCTGACCGGGAATAACTGAGAATCAAGGAGAGAGAGGCTGGAAACCAGCACCTCGGTCTCCTGAGCCCAGGGCCTGGTGCCAAGATGCTGCTCTCTCAGTTTATCTAATTGTAGATATACGCACGGCTCAGCGGAGACAGGCCTCCAATAACAGTCTCCCTGCCCCCGCCCCGAGCTGGAGAGTGCCAGCTGAGATTCTGTGAAGGTCACTCGGCGTCACAATCTGCACCCCTTTCTTCACCCCTGCCCCCCGTTGAGAGCAGGTGTGCCACTGTTACACGTGCTCTTCAGCTGCCAGGACCTGTCCCTCCAATCCCCTGCCTGCAGTGGGTGGCAGAAAAATGACAGGAAAACTCCAGGGAGCAGGACATGATCTGCCCCAGGCAGTATCAGTGTGGCATAGTGGTGACGCCAACTCAGCTTTCCATTGACGTGCTACATGTCAGTCTTGCCCTGCCTTCTCTGACTCCTCTACTCAACCTCTCCCTGCTCTCTCCAGCTCCTCTTCCCCCTTCATTCTTCCAGCTCCCACCTCTGCTTCTTATCCATCATTCCTTCCCATATCCCCATATCCCATATGCCCCATATCCCAGAGGATGGAGTGTACAGAGACTGTAAGCCACGTATTCACAGTGAGTTTGCCCAGTCCGTGGAACACCCCATCATACCAAACGCAGCCTGTTCCCCTTCCTGTGTCCTGGAGGGAATAAGGACTAGCGGAGGACTGGAAAATCGCCATCTGACTGTGGATTCCCTCGGGGTGCTGCCAGCTTGCTGTGAAGCCACTGGGCCAAAGGAGCAGAATGAGAAGGAGGGCGGGGTTAGGAGAAGACCTTCAAGTCTCCCGGGAGCACCCCTGCTCCATTCCTTCTGTGCTTCAGGTTCCAGCGTAGGTTCTTGTGGACGGCTGGGGTTGTTACATAGCAATATGTGTCCACGGCGTTCTGAATGCTCTCTAGCCGGCGTCCCAATTGCCGTACTTCTTGGTACAGGAAATGCCTGGTCAACTAGGATCCTTAATGGGAAGCTGGCTAGGTCTGTCTTTGGCAAGTGGCTCGTTTGTGGCAAACCTCAAGTCTCTGTCTTTCCTTCCGCAGTCCGAATTCCCGGTGCACCACAGGCTCCAGATGCCTAATCTCTAGGATGCTGGTTTCTTCACTCAGTATGCAAAAGGAATGCACTGGGGAGCCCATGCAAGGCAGCACAGAACAGAGCAGGGCCTTCTGCCTCCACTCCATCCCCCAGCTGCTCCAACACAGGGACAAGAACGCCCCATCAGGATTGCGCTGAGCTCTAGCTGGGAACAGGAGCATTCGCTTTTATTGTGCTGTAGTTTTGCATGAGCGAGGTTCTGTTCAGTGAATGTGTCTGAATATACACAGGGAGGTTTATCTATCTAATCTGTCTTTAAACTGGAGCCTAGGCATGTCTCATCCAATCCCCAACTAGTATGTTAGTTACTTCCTTTGACTGGCACACACGTGATAGTGCCACGGCAACAGAAGATGCCTGTGTGTCTAAGGAGGTGGCAGATCCTGGGAGGTGTTATCCTGACCTGGAGGGCGAGGGACTGAGGAGTAGGGCAATTCCTCCCGGGAGGAGTCAGGGCTGGGGGCACATTCCTAGGGCATGCCAGTGCTCTCGGTCACTAGGGGGTGCTGCAAGGGGCGGGATTTATGGCCCTGGTAAGGTTAATACGTAAGTGTGCACAGGACAGATGCCCTGCATGTGTAGCTCTGAGTTGTGTGTGTAGGGTTGTGTGTGAATTGTATCTTCTTGCCTGATGTATGGGAGCAGTGTGGGGCTGGCAGCAGTGGGCATGTGGGTTTATACCGAGTAGGCAATTCCTTTCTCCATTCCCCCCGCCCCAGGCAGCCCATTACCCCTTTTTTGGTGCATTGTCGTCTTCTCCCCTTCACAATGGTCTCCTCACACTCCTGGCCTGCAGAGCCTCTTCCCAGCAGCCCCTGGGGTTGTCCTGTGCTCTGGGCTGTCTGCAGAGGGAAGTTTAATTGCTGACGCACTGACAGACTCTTTATAGGACATTTATCTTCAGGGCTTTTATCAGCAGTAAATTTCCCTCCTGTCCTCACTCCCGGTTGACGATGGCTCCGTCCAGCTCCTGCCGCTAAGTGCGGTGAGCGCTCCCAGCTGCATCGAGGGCCTGGTGCTCTGGGCTGGACGTGAAACTAACAAAGGGTCAACCTCAAAGGGTCGGGAGAACCCCCAAGGGCAGGGCCTTATGCGAAGCTCTCAGGGCTGCAAACACAGGCTGGCCATGCCTTTGACATGGCCTTCTGCTGCTCCCAGTCCTGGCAGGAGTTGGACCCAAATGGCTCAAGTGTAGCTGGAGTTTTGGGGTCAAGCCTCAGAACAATTCTCACTTGATCCAACTCGGTTCGCCTCTCCCAGTCAGGGATGCCCTGGCAAGAGAAAGCATCTCCAGCTGCAGTGCAGCAATAGCCAACGACAGCAGCCTAAAGGGACCTTAAAATGGACAGAAACAGCCCTGGAAATAGGGTAGAGCTGGGGTGAGGGGTCTACACTAGCCTTCTCCCAGCCTCCAGCACAGGTGGCAAATTGGGGGCATGCCAAGGTATGGCCTGAGTGCATTACACTACGGCTGTTCTCTACTGTTTAGGGCACACAGTGGGCTGGGGGAAACAGAGAGTACGTTAGAGCAACCCTGAGGCTGTCGTACTTTGTTATAATGGAGCTTCCCAGGGGGTAAGTGAGCTGGGCATGATTGTGCTGGTTTTGCAGACATATTAGAGTTGGGGATCTGCGCTGTGTCCCCCCATCTCCACCCCTCATGTGCTGTGACATCACTAGTAGATTCTCCTTGTTCTTTGCCTTCAGATCTTTTGGCTGCTAACCGCTCAAAGCTGTTCCTCGGCCACCGGGGCTTCCCAGATTTCCGCTCCCTGTATCTGGATGAATACCGCGACCGGCTCTTTGTCGGGGGAAAAGATGCACTCTACTCTCTGTGGCTGGATCAGCCCAGCATGGATGCCAAGGAGGTAACACCTAATTTCTCCACACCTGTGTGGGTGAGCAGGGCGGCGCCATTCCACACAGCGCACATAATGCACGTGACACAGGGCTGGGCTGGCGTGGACGGGCCAGGTGTGGTGGCCAAAGACTGGGTCAGGGATCGGGACTGAGGTGCACCAGCAGAGCTGTGGGGTGGCTAGAACTGGAATAAGAGGGGGCATGCAGGTCAGGAGCAGTGGCAGGGATCTTCCAGGAGCACTGGACCTTGGGCAGAGCTCATTAAAGAGGGGCCGGAAACATTACACCCAATGGAATTTGGGTGCATGTATGGGAAGGCATGCAGCCTGCAGGGGTTAGCCTGCAACGAACTGTAATGAGCAGCATGGAAGGACAGGCCTTGCGGCCACACTGCTGGCAATCAATGGAACCCTTAGGATGAATCAGCCCATTCGATGACTGGGCCAAAGGTAAAACCAGTGCAAGTGGGGATGGAAAACAAGAAAGTGGGGACATTGGGGCAGGCAATTCTGAAATGCCATGGCGAGATCCTGGCCCCAGTGAAGCCAATAGAAGCTTTGCCCTTGACTTCAGTGGGCCCAGGATTGCACCCCACCAGTCTTTCAGTCTGCCTTGGAGGCACAGCAGGGTGGTGGCTGGTGGCCCTGCTTTGTGCCTGGGTTTCGATGGATATCCAGGGGGTCTCCTGCCCACATGGGCATCCCCTGCCTCCTGTCACTGTTCTCATTGGTTTAGGTTGGGTCTAGTAGTGTTTAGGGCTGTGGTTTTCCAAAGCGCTCAGCCTTGGCCTAGCTTGGCTTCCGTCAGACTCCATGGTAAAACTCCCTGACGTCAATGTGAGCAGAGGTAGGTCACTTTGGGAAACCCACCCTCAATGCACAGTGATGTGCCAGTTCTTCCCTGACTCTCCCTTTGCTGCCGAGTGCGTGCCCTGCCTCCCATGCTGCAGATTTCCCTATGCTGGGGGTCCCCGAATTCCAGTCTCTGAAATTCCCCAGACTTTACAGCGTGGGCTCATTGCTTTTAATGCGCGATGGATCCCTCTCCCACATGGCTCTGTGGCGCTGCTTCCCTTGATGCTCTGTCCCTACTGAGCTTTGACTGGCGTGTTGGGTTAGATCTCCACAGAGCCCGCTGAGTGTAAGCTGGATCAAAGGGTCTCAGCTGTTCTCCCAGGTTCCCCCCCAGAGGGGAACGGGGGGCTTGTGACCCAGCCCAACCCCATCTCCTCCCCTGGAGCAGATCCTTGGACCATAACCAAAATGTATGCCTCCCCCCTCTGTCCCTGAACCCCCTCTTGAAGACCTGCTGACAGGAGTGTGGTGAGGCCTATCAGCCAGCATGCTCTCCTACACATGGGGGGACTGGAGGAAACCTCCCCATCAGTCAGCGTATGAGTTCCCTTCCCCACTCCTGTAAGAAACAGAGCAAGAGGGAGGGTTCCCAAGGGAAGTCAGTGTAATTGGATCTCATTTCCTCCTCTTCCTGTGAGCCCGGGGCCTGACACACATTGAATTATGAGCCATAGGCGTCTGCCATTGGCAACCCAGCTACGTCCACTGTTTTCAACCATGTTATGAGAATAAATAAATAGCCGCTACCTTATCGTGGTGACTCCCCCACAGCTAAGTGGGCTGAAGGCATTTTTGGACGGAAGCAGGATTGTTTTAACAGCCCAGGGGCCGTGGTCTCTGCTAATAGACATAAAATAATGTCGTTAACTGAGACTCCTGCTCCCACCCTCCCTGTGCCCCACCGGGCTCTCACCTCATGAGTTCTGATCTGTCCCTCTCTCAGCCGATGAGTAGATGAAGTCCTTATTTATTGCCTTGTGTATCTTTATCTCCACTGTAGGGGGACTTATTGCATTCTCCTTTTCGTGCGTATGGCTCTGCACTTCCAGGCCAGGCATGGAGGCTAATGTGACACACTGCAGAGAGACAGGCTGTTCCAGCCCTTTTAGAAGCCAGTTTCACAAGAGAGACTGTTCTCATGAGATTTCCAGCTCCCGTCTGCAGACTGAAGAGTTCTGGATGGCTGGGGTAGTGGGTGGATAATCAGCTGAGCCTTTGGGTGTATGATCCGAATCGAACCCTTCCCTAGGGATGGAAGAGAGCTGGTGCCCACTTGGGAAGTTTGGCTCCCAATTGGATCCACATATGAACTGCCCCGGAGTCCAGGGATGTTTTGGGGGTTCTGTTACAGCTCGCTCTAGGGAGAGATCTGAACTGGGTAGCTGAGGTCCAGGTTTGGGTCTGAACTTCTCTGCAGCCATCAAGAGGTCAAACAAGCCTGGCGTTATGATCAGTGCTGGCGTACTCCTCTGTCTACAGAGCGCTGATGCAACCAGTAACTCATCAGGCATAACTTAGCCAATTCTCCTCTGGCTCCTAGGGGCACAGAAGGAGGCCAATGTGAGGGCGGAACCCCCAGAACCTGACTTTTGGGACATGGGGATGGGTAGTGCCATCCTCGTAGGTACAGACTTAGTCTGTAAATGGAGCAGTATGCTGGGGCAGGGAGATCAGTGAGTAAGCATGGAGCGAATCCCTCCTTCGCCCCAGGGAAAGATGATGCACATGAGTAAGAGATGGAGCCTGTTGATGGGACAGTCTGATCAGAAGCCCAGGAGGGCATGGAGACAGAGACCCACCAGTGCAGCACTTGTTAGTGTCATCTTCAGGCTGGTGTCCATTTGTGATGCAGCCTGACCATCCGAGGCTGGGGTTGCCAGGCCCTTGTCCAGAGGCTAAGCACATGCCTGGTCCACAGAGTGCCTGGTCATTGCTGATCCAGGTATCAGGATCCTCCAGGTCCTTCCAAACCTGGTCTCCTCCAAATCAGTGCCAGGGAATGACACCGCAGGCAGGTAGCGGGGAAGGAGAGGCAGCGCTTTGCATTTCAGTGACTCAGATAGGCAGTTTGAAGGGGAGAAGTTGGTGGCAGCAATGCAATCGCAGGGAGGAACCCCACCCCTGCCAGGTGCAGTGCACGTTCCTGCAAGGAGACCCGGGCATCTGGATTCCCTGCTAGGCAGGGCTAACTCCCCTCTACTGTGCTCGAGCTCATCTGCCACATAGAATTACATGGCAGGTCATCAGGCCAGTCTGGACACCCCTGTCCACTCCTGAGGGCTGCATCTGAATCCCTGAGCCCACAGGAAACGGCAGGGTGGGGAGGGAAGATGGCTCAGACTAGAGACTGCAGAGCAATCCAGGCCCATAGCCCCACATTGAAAGGTGTTGGGTCTTGGCCTGGTAACTGGGCTCCCATTCCCACTTCCCCCTCGGGCGTGTGGGGTTCTCCTAATCCAACAGCTCTCTTTGCCTGTCCTATAGCAGGGCTGTTAGCACAGGGGATTCCTGCCTGAGGACAGTGACCGCAGCAGCTTGGAAACCCTGTCAGGCCAAGCTGAGAGCTGGAGCGGCCCCCACAGCCTTGCCTCGGTGACTGTGTGCAGCAGAGAAGGGAAATTCAGTGTCTCTGTAATGACACAGAGAAAAGGTCAAGGGTTGCCCTCTATCTGAGCGGTGGAGGCACCCACGAGGGTGCCAGCAGGGGGAAGATGCGTCTGCCTCACCCATCAGGCACCCACCTCGTCACACACACATGCTCTCTCTCTGACTCACCAGTACGCGCACATCACTACACACACAGACCCTGCAAGGAAAGACATGCCCCCCCACTCTGACACGCTCCCACCACGCACAAAGCCTCCGTTCGGACGCGTCCAGCCCTTTGCCACAAACACAGGGTTCTGATGCAAACACACAGTCGCAGGCACTCAGAGCAGATGCGGGATTCATACGGTCACGCCTCACCTCAAGATGCTCCTGCTTCACACCTGGGCCCCGCTCACCCACACACCGCAAACCCGTATGTCAGAGACACACACGGACACTTTTCTGAGGCTCAGACAGGCTCTTTCTGGGGTGCAGTATGGCACAGCGGTTAGCAGTGAGACTGGGGAGCTAGGACTCCTGGGTTCTATGCCCAGATCTGTCACTGACTTGCTGTGGGGCTTGGCACATGTGTAAAACAGGGGCAGCAGTGCCCTACTTTGGATAACAAGCACGGTGTAAATGGAGACTGCTGTTGTTATTACAGCACTGAATTGTGCTACTGAAGCTCCAAGCCAGGCTAGTATTCCAGGTGGTTTAATTATCCCTTAGCACTCTGGGGGCAGGGGACTAAACTGGGTCTTGAAAAATCTGGCTCTGTTCCCAGCTCTGCCACTGTTCTGCTGGGGGACCTGGGACGAGTCACAGCCCCACCTCGCACCTCAGTTTCCCCACATGTAGACTGGGGAGTAATGAAACTGACTCATCTTTGTAAATCAGTCTTTCAATCTTTTGAGCCCAAGAGATGAAACACATCATGTAAGGGGCTTTCTAAGCGACTTAGCCCTCTCGGTTCAGCTGGTGTCTTTGCTCGCTGTAATTTTGGCTTTATTTGGACAAATAGCAAAAGATAAACCGCGCTGTATGTCTCTAGCTCTAGAGCTGTGGCTGTGAGGGGGTGAGACCACCCCTGGGGGGTCGGGAAGATCAGCAGGGACTCTCATCTAAAAAAATGAATATGTTTCTCATTTATCCAGATTCCTGTGCCAAGCAGCATCAGTGAGGTCACTGTAAGACAAACTTTCAAAGCCCTCGGTGGCTAGGATAACTATCTGCTAGGGTTACAGACAAAGGGTGGAAGAATGATTCTAGTTATGCCAGTGTAAATCTGGGATCCTTCCACTAAAGCCAAGCTTACACTTGTGGAAGTGAAAGTAAATTCTGATCAAAAATTGGGGAAGGGGGGCTGGGACCGCAAAGTTAGAATAGCAGCGGGGGTTGCAGGTCAGGATTGGGGTGCACTGGGGAGGGAACTCTGCCCACTCACTGCCCACTCCTTAATGTTTACGAGCAGTGAGACTCTTCCATCGGCTGTCAGGGAAGATTAAGCTGTGAAGAGCTTTTGTTTCCTAATACACTGCCCCAATCCAGAAATCAAAGCCATCTGGAGGAGGCCAAATGCCCTGGGGTCCTAACATCCCTGATTCTTTTAGGCCGATTGCTTGGAGGAAGTGGATTCCTAAGGGGTTCTGCCCCCAAAATCTTCCCCTCGTCCCAGTTCCCTCCGTCCCCCCTTGCTTGTGTCCCCAGAGTGACTTGGCCTCAGGTTCCTGTCTTCTGTTTCAGATTTACTGGCCACCTCTCCCTGGGCAGAAGGAGGAGTGTTTTCAGAAGGGGAAGGACCCAACGGTAAGTCACCCTGTTCCTCCTAAAATCTCCTGATGGGGTTGATCTGGATTTCACCTCGGCTCTGTTGACTTCTTTTTCCATGCACTTCTAGCTGTCAAAGAAGGCGATAAAGGGGTTGTTTATGTCTCTCTCTCTTGGCCCCCTTCTCCCATAACACTCCCTCCCATTTCCAGGGATGGAGCTGTCCTGTTCTGGGCCCTTTTCCTGCATCCTTGACTTACCAGCTGTCAAGGCCTATATGCTGAGTGAGCCCCAGCAGATCTCAGCTCCTGCTTGGCCCCTTCTCTAACTGACTCTGCCTGGTCACTAAACAATGATCGGACCGCCCTAGCAGGATTCACCTCACCCCTTGTGTGTTATAGCCCTTCTCGTCCTTTCTGAGCGGCTGCGGCTTCGGGGGCGGAGTCACTGTGTTATGTGCCTGACTGCAGACTGTAACAAGCAGTTGACAACTAGGCCTTGTCTTGGGTTTGTGCAGTTGAAGAGGCAGTGTTTGTTTCTATATTCGGGGATGTGGTTCCCCTTCCCATAGGTAGGGGACATGGCTGGGGGATAGTGCATAGAACCTGGATGGTGTAGTCACAGCTCACCGCGTGTGACCTCAGACAAGTCGCTTTGCCTTTCTGTGCTCACATTGAGGTTCTTATATGATCCCTCTCACTGTCACATCTGGGCTCTTCACCAACATTAATGGATTGATCCTCACAAAGCCCCTTCGAGGCGGGGAAAGATTATTCTCCCCATGTTATAGATGGGGAAATGGAGGCACAGAGAGACTAAGTGACTAGCTCAGGGTCACACAAGGAGCCAGGAACTGAACTCAGATCTCCTCAATCCCAGTCTAGGGCTTTAACTACAGAACTGGCAGCAGAACAGTTTGGAACTGTATACGTGGAAAGCAGTTTGCTTAGTGAATGCAGAGTAGAAGCCAGTCTTTGGATGTGTCTACACTGCGGTCGGGAGATCTGATTGCAGCCTGCGTAGATATACCTGAGCTGGCTTTGAGCTTACACATGCTGCAGTCACATTTCCTGACTACAGTGTGGGCACACCGTTTGAACTGGTAGCTTTCCACACCTTCCATACACGCACGCAGACTGCAAATACCATAGCATGAGCTGGGGCATTCTCTGCTGCGGGTAGTTTTGGTGTCTCCCCATCAGAACAGCTGTGCATGAGATGGTGAGTGGTCTTGGCTGGGGAGATGGGGGTGGGGTGTAGTATACTGAACCAGCACAGGGAGCGGACTAAATCTCCTCTCACCCGCTGGCCCTGGGGCGTGATGTGCATTGCATGCTTAAATCTTGATCCAAAGCCCATTGAGGTCAATAGGAGCCTTTCCATTGGCTTCAGTGGCCTTTGGCTCCTGGCCAGAAGGAGCAGTACATGGTCCTTAGTGAGCAACAAGGAGCTGGTGGGCAAGGCTGAATTATTTGCTGGAGGGTGTTTGACAGATTTCAGTTCCCTGACTCTTCCCCCTGCTCCTTACAAATGGTTATTTTAAAACCACGATTTGAGACCATGGAGGGAGCGAGGGGGCAGGAGAACCCCTTGTTGATAGTCCATCCCAAAGTTAATTGCTCCCAGGAGTGGCTGTCACTCAGTTTGGCCTCCACATGTTTATTTTGCAAGCTTTCACCAGCGGATCCAGGCCCTGGGGCGCCCTTTCTCCATTCCCCTAGCCCTTGCTATTTGAGAGACTTTTACCGAGGAAAAATAAACAGCAGAGAGGCTGAGAAACCAACAGTTGGACCACAAAGAGGTTGGCTCAGCATCTGTGTACTCAGCAGAACAGGGAGATCGGGGCTCCTGCCATCTTGGAATGGAGCATGTGGCTGTTAGTTCTGACATTGGCTTCATGGAATTCACCAGCCACTAGCAGCTCCAGATAAGCCAGGCTCATCCGATCTGACTGCTGCTTGTACTGATGGAGTTAAAAATACTTCCATCTTCCCAGTGATGATCATGCTGGGAGTGGATGAGTCAGGTGTTTTGTGTTAAAAATATCAGCATTGCCTTGGATTTGTCGTTTGTGTGGGGTTAACTCTTTCCACTAGCTTCACAGGCAGGCACATCAAAGGCCTGCTACTGCTCCCCTCTTGCGTTTGCCCAGGATTTACACGTGTTTATCCATTTCCCCTGTATTCCCTACTCACCAATCCACAGTTCATGTTTTCTTTTCACTGCTGCAGTTTCCTTATAGTTTTGTTCTTCTCATCAGCTTCTGGCTGCTTTTCTCCCTGTTCGGCAGGGGTTCTGGGGCTGAAACAGAACCCAGTCTAGTCTGGGGTCTGCTGCTGGTAACAAGAAGATGCGAGGCTCTGAAAGGCTGGAGGGTCGGTTCTGAGAATCCCTCAGAGTTTCAGATCCATATCCAAATGATCTGAGGTCTCCCTTCTCTTTCCTTCACCAACCCCATCCTTCTCCTCCCAAAGGCTAATCCTTCAACCATTTTGCCCTTGTTTTGATTAACCAATACCCTCCCCCTAGCAAGCATGCATTCCAACAGAGAGAGGGGCAACCACAACGGAACCCCAGAACTAGTATGTTATGAAGATACAAGCTGGTTCAGATGAGATTGAAGGATTTCAGCCAAAGTGGCAGTCCCTTATGGGTTTGGGAATGGGCTACTTACCCACATGTAATAAATAGAAGGTTCTGATTGGTTCAGCTGGAGATTAGAACTGAGGTCTCAGCTGGTTCTTGTGTTTTAGAAACTGGCCTACCCATCTCCAGTTGATACACTGTGTGGGCTGTTTTCCTATTGAATAGTGTTCCCAAGCTATTGTCCAGTAGGAATATTGATTTCCAGGTTGTGTTTCTTCATGCTCACAGACTGAATGGGTTCAGAGATGGGTGCATCTTTGTACAAGTTGTTGGATTGTGATACCTTTATTTCCTAAGTTAAAAAACAACTATAGGCCAGATCCTCAGCTGATGTAAATCAGCATATCTCTATTGAACTTGTCAGAGCCGTATGACCATTCCCTTCAGCTGAAGACTGATCAAAGCCTCTTCCAGTGGGTTAGTGCAACAGAAATTCACCAATCAGAACAGGCTAAGGAATGGCAATCAGCCATTAAGAATGAGGAGGATGTGTCAATACATGGTAACCAAGCAGTTAGATATGTGGCTGGGGAATCCTGGTTCCAGTGACATAAATAGGAGTTTTGCCAATGACTTTGATGTGGGTCGGGATCTCACCTGTAGAGTCTCATTCCCTGGACTGCTATGCATCATTGCTTTCTTGCCATCATTTTCTTGATGCTCGTTGATTTGTCTGTCCAGAGGTCTCTAAGCATCCTGAGGACAGAGAAATACAAGCAGGGGACTGTTGGGAGTTACTTACCAGCCAAGTTAGGGTCTTTCTCTCCGGCCCATTGGGTAGCAAGGAAGAGAGGCCTCAAAAACAGGGACGGCGGGAGCAGAACAAGTGACTTTTGTTCTAAATGCTGCTGCTGTTGAGTTTCCACGTCTGCCAGTAGAGCCCTCTTGCCTGAGAGGAGCACGTCGCTCACGCCGACGCAAGGCGAGCAGCTGCAGAGGGCCTCTCTCCAAACGCCGTAATTCAGCCGAAAGAAAACAGAAATTCATCACAGCCGACAGGTTTAGACTGAGTCCTTAGAACGCCTTCTGCACCCGGCAAAGCACTCGGCGGCGCATGCCGCGGGGCTGAGGTGAGAGCTCCAGAGGCAGCCTGCTTTCTTTAAGTGAACATAAACAGTTGTAGGAAAGATCCCAGCCTTTAAGTCTGAGGGCCTCTATTTATCCACAGGGTGATCAAACTTCCCCACAAGGCCCCTCAGCCTGAAGGGGGCCAGCCGCAGAGCTGGGAGAGGAGCCTTCATAGCCCGTTTGCCCCATGGCTCCTCTGTCAATTTTGATGGTGGCTCCTGTGAAGTGGACCCCTCCCTGCTAGGAACTGGACTGACCCCACCAACCCATTCCACACAGCTCGCTGAAAAGCCTTCAGATGGGAAGAGGGATCTAGAGGTACAAAGGGTCCACATGCTATTACCCAACCCATCTCCCAGGTTGAGAGGAACATAGACTGGTCTCCTACGATTGCTGAATAACGCAGAATCACAGGAGCTGAATGTATCGCACGGCACCACCTCCACTGAAGGGTGGAAAAGCTGAGGTTTCCAGCATGGGAGTCAGGTGTCCAGCTGTGCTCACAAACATGGGAAAGCAATGCAGCTAAATAGCTGGCATTTGTGATAGCCTGGCCCTAGCACTGGGTCTCAAAGCTTTACAAACCGTGGGGCTGGAGACCTGAAACTCCCAGGCTTAGCCCAGTCTGGATTTGGCCCTATATCAGTATTCTGGTAGGAATCACTTGACTCACCATTGACGCGACTGGCATCCATAGTGCTTTATTCAGTGAGAATTTAAGGCTCGAAGCAGAGATACAGATGGAAACGGACTGTCAGCATTCTTCCAAATTGTATTCTGTTCCTTTAGCAATAAGGAAGTGTCTCTGTCTATTTCCCCAGGACATGCAGGTAGATTTTCTCTCTCTTAAACAAGGTTACTGGAGATGACTTCTTATTTCAGGAAAATATTTTGAATTTCTTTTTAGAAGAATAACCTTTGGTACCTCGCTTCCAGGAGCTAATTCGAACGGAAGCTGTTTTGTCACCAACCCAGCCCCGCTGTCCCAAGGAAATGGCTCACCATGCATAAAACTGATGGCTGAAGGAAATATAATCCCATCCTATTCCTTTTCACTGCATCTGTGATGGCTGCTATCTTGGCTGATATACTAGCGACTGAACTGGGGACCTTGGGAGCTAAAAAGCATAAGCTGCTATAGGTTGAGCTAAAGAGCCCATGCCTTGCAGTTGTGGGCTGTAACAGCTCACATCCTCTGTGGAGTGGCAAAGAGGGGGACTTGTAACATGCTCACCAGTGGGCTACCTGTCCTTCATATAAATATTTCAGGGCTAATCGGGCTGGGCTCACAAACAGAGATGCTGACGGGGCTGCCTCTCCTTTCACTTCCACCCAAGTAAGCTGGGACTGGACGCCAGAATGGCACTGGTGAAGCTGAGCGGAGAACCAGTCTCATTATGGCCTAACTCAGAAATCTGTGCGAGTGTTTGCATTGACTCCAGTGGGCTAGGTTAACACAGCGCCGCTGAACATTTCGGCTCCAGAATGAGGGGTGCAGTATGTGAAGCTGGAGAAAGAGACTGGGAAGGATGACTGATCTCTGCCGTGTAAAGCAGCATAGCTGGTTCCTCCTGTGCCGCGCCGGATGGATAGAGTCTTGGAGCCCGGCAGAGGATGCTCGGACAGTCTCTCTGGTCTCTCCATGCTTATCAGCCAGGAGATCGCTGCTCCGGAAAAGGGAGCAATTAATCCAGGGCAGTCTTGAAAGGCCATTTATCATCCTGCCCCACGTAACTAGCCAGCCTCCCCTTTAAATGACTAATTCATCCAGAAGACTGCTGTGCGTGTCCGTCTGTCTGTCTCCTTCACTTCCTGCCATTGTTCCCCCATTCCCCTTGTCCAGAAAGCAGGAGGAAATGCTGTGCCGACGAAGTCGTGTGTCTGCATCAGGTGGATGGCACCGCCCTTCAGCAGAGGATAAATGGTACTTTCCAGGCAGTGGCCTGAGAATTTCCTCCCTGAATTTTCAGATCATTCAGCGAGGACAGACAGGTGGATGGAGAACGAGCTGGAAAACTTACCATGATGCTTTTCAGTCTGTAGCAAAGGGCTTGGCCTCACAGAGGTATGAACTGACCAGCCAGAGCATGCTACAGAGCTTGCTGTTATGGAGTAGGGGGAAGTCTGTTCCCCTCCTTTCATGCTCTTGGCTATTATGCTAGGCTCTGCATTATTCTCTAGTGTAACAGGGTTGCCTACTCCTTTAAGGGCCAGGGGACCTGCCAGCCCTGTTGGATCATCAGACCCAGCTGGGAAGGGGGTCAGGTGATCCCCATAAAATGGCTGAGAAAGCTATAGGAAGCCAGTAGGTTCCTGTGGTGCAGGGAAGGGGAGAGGCCTCTGGGTCCCTGTAGCCTGCTTGGCTTGGGAGTGATTTGTTTCGAGAATAAAGGAAGGAAGGGCTTGGGAGGCTCTGGGAGACTCAGGCTTTCCTGGGCTGGGGAGATAGGCCAGTAGCATGCACCTGCCTACACAGGTCATCCCTCACAGTAAAGCCCATGTGCTGCTATGGAAAATGGTGTCCTGGGGTCATGTGCTGCAGCCATCCCAACAGAGTGGGACGTGTTGCAGGGTGAGTTGCCCAGTCAGTGATCTCTGCATCACCCCGACTCCACAGCACCAGGCGGAGACCCATCCCTGTTCACTACCCCTCCCCGGTAATGAAGCTAGGGAGCAATCCAGCATCACTGATGCCGGAAGGGGGGCACTCAGGCTAAGAACCCAGGGGTGTCCTGAAATGCGGCAGGGGGTATCATGGGATACCTTACCAATAGAGCTGATTTTTGACATGCAGGGACCAGATCTTCAGCCTGGCCAGCTTGGGACAGCTCCTGGACTTGTGCTGATTTACACCAGCTGAGCATTGGGTCCACAATCCTGGAGCCTGTACCACCCTCCCAGGCCAGCTGCCCTGGGCATACAGACCCAGGAGCCAGGCTCTTACTCCTGGGTACTGCTGAGCAAGAATGCTGGATTTAGGCCTGTCTCCCTGGGCCCGCCAGCAGAATGTACTGTCTGCTGCTCCGCTGGGCTAATACAGGAAGCCCCCGCACAAAGCAATAAGAAGACCTCACTTCCTGGCCTGAGATACTACAATGGGCTGGGGGATGACATGAACTCTCTGCAGGGGAAGGAGTCACTTGGACTGGAGTGGCGGGGAATGGGATACGTGCCAAGCAGCCAGGAAGGGGACGAGCGCCAATACAGGAACCTGCCTCTCCAAGCAATGACAGTGCAGTGGCATGGGGATCACGTGACCGCATGATGGGGCGCCTAGGGAAGGAATCATTTGACTTGAGGAGCTGGTGCAGGCATGTGCCCCCTGGGAGTTATATTGTTCTATTAGGCAGGAGCAGGGACCTTGAACCATCTCACTCCCTGCAGTGTGGCAGTAGAACTGTCCTCCTAGCTTCACATCTGTGAGTGAGCACGTATTGCTTCCTGCTCTTGTGCCCAAGAACAAGGGACTGGGTTTATGCCGCCTGCCCTGCCCCAGCCGAGGGGGAGCAGCTGGGAAATCCCAGTGTGATGGGAGCTTTCCAAGAGCTGTTAGGATGATTGTGGGGGAGCAGGGAGGAGCTTGGAGCTGTTCTGTTTCATTACTGTAATGCACTGGGACTCATTTGGTTCTTTCCCTTGCTCTGTAGAAACAAAGGGCAAGTGCACAGCTGCAGAAAGCAGCGCCAATATCTTGCGCTGTCAACTCACCGGCCAGCTGTTTCCCAAATAGGGCTGGTTGGAAAGTTTTCACTGAGACTGACTGGCTTCCATGAAATGAGAGAGACTCTTGCTCTATAAGCTGGGGGGTTGTGTGGGAGACCCAGCTTCAAGTCCCTGATTTGGGGTGATGTGGGATGAAGAACTCTGCCCTGAATCAGCAGAGCAGGGAGTTGAACCTGGGTCTGCCACATCTCAGGCCAAGGGCCACGAAACTGCATTGTCGTCCCCTGGTCTGCTCTGTTCACAAGCAGCGTGTCAGCGCACATGCTCACCTGAGGGTCATGTGGCAGTGCCCATGCAGTATTGCCACCTCCACGTGTTCAAAACTCAGAGTCAGCCCCCACAATATCATGCAATTGCCTTAAAAAGCATGAGATGTTTTTAGATTACTACATGTTGGGTGCTTTTTCATATTCTTCTGATTCTTCAGTCGGTATGGGTCACGTTTTCTCTGCAACCAGGAGGGCTAGAAACTGACTCTGCTTGTTGAATATTAACCCCATGACTCCAGGAACTGGGGGCTTTAAGAAAAACATCGAATAGGGCAAGATGCCCAAGTGTAGCTTATAGGTATAGCTGTTTGCTAGGGAAGGCATAGGTACAAGTTAAGGCAGTAATGCAATGAGACTGCAAGCCTCAAAGCTTGAAAGACAATAGTTTAGCTAAACCAATCAAGGCCTTAAAAGCCGTAGTATAAGCAGCTAACCAACAGTAACCCTAGATCATAAGATATCACAAGACAGAACACTGTAATGACTAAACTGCTGACAGGTAGCCACAAGATACTAGTCTAGAGCTGCTTGTGGTATCTTAAATTAGGAACATCAACAGATGTCTGACCACAAGAATGTCATGGTAACTAGTTGATGCTTATGCTAATAAGCTTGAGGTAAATGGGCTAGGAACCTATGGCAGAAGGGCACCCAGCATTCATAGGGTAAGGAAATAGATAAGGAAAAGGGGCTGGTACCCCTACTTGAATATGCATTAGGCATTGTAGAAGCTGTAACCTGGCCTGCGTGCCTTGGGAGATGCTAGGAGGACGACAACCATTGGTGATGGTGACAAGGAAGATGCTGCTGCTGAGGAGGAAGATAATGCCTAATATGTCAGGTTGTTCTCAGGGGCTGATGTGAGTCTCTGGATGCTCGGACGCTCATTCTGCATTCTTTCTAGCTACCTTGCTGGCTTGGAGTGTTTGTAACTTGGCTAACTGTGGTAATAAAACTATTACAAATACAGAAGGTTTTTCCTGAGTGTGTGTGTTGCAAGCATGCACGTCGGGGTTCCCAGCTTAACAGGGATTCTGACCTTGGGACGAGAACCTGCCAAACCTCAGAGTGTCCACCGGATATTCTTCAGTAATCAACATAAGGAACCCGCAATCAGCCGATCAGGCAACCCAATAAAATCACACGAGTTGGCTACACGGTGTGGGATAGGATGTGGACTAGACAAGCTTATTAAGGTGGTGACTTACGAGGTGTTTATTAATGATCCATTGCAAAGGAAACTGCTGCACCATCACGCACAGTCAGAGGAACATTACGCTGTTTGGCAAAGAGGAAGGAGTTGCTGAGTCCTTCCCACGCACTGACAGATCCGCTTGATCAAACAGCGCCTCATTCCCCACTGTCTCTCTTCCAGACTGAATGTGCCAACTACGTCCGAGCACTTCACCCCTTCAACCGCACCCACCTGCTGGCCTGTGGGACAGGAGCCTTCCACCCTGTCTGCGCCTTCATTGACGTGGGACATCGTGGCGAGGTAAGGCAGCGCCCCGGGACAGCCAGCATTAGTCCTGCAGAGAGAATCCTGTGGGAGCCTCTGTGATGAGAGCTGGTGCCAGACCTTGACACTGACCACTGGCAAAGAGTGTAGGGAAATCCCAGCACTTAGAGCAGCTGCCCTGGGATTATTGGTGCCGCGTGGCCATGGCAGGAATGTGAGAAGGGCCTTGACTGGAGAATGTTCAGATCTACATGAGAGCTGAGGCCCATCTCTTGGCCTGATCCAGCCTGTGCAATGTCCTGGGAAGGGCCGAAGTGGGGATATGTTCGACTGGGCCATGAGGCTGATTCCAGGTGCGATGCCAGATTCCCCTCCAACCCCAAGTCCGGCCTAACTCCCTTTCCCATTGGGCTTCTTCTCTTTATGCTTCATGGAGGCACAGGCCCCTCAGCACTAGGTACAATGGCAGGGGAGAGAAATTCATAGATTCATAGATTCATAGATTATAGGACTGGAAGGGACCTCGAGAGGTCATCGAGTCCAGTCCCCTGCCCGCATGGCAGGACCAAATACTGTCTAGACCATCCCTGATAGACATTTATCTAACCTACTCTTAAATATCTCCAGAGACGGAGATTCCACAACCTCCCTAGGCAATTTGTTCCAGTGTTTAACCACCCTGCCAGTTAGGAACTTTTTCCTAATGTCCAACCTAGACCTCCCTTGCTGCAGTTTAAACCCATTGTTTCTGGTTCTATCCTTAGAGGCTAAGGTGAACAAGTTCTTTCCCTCCTCCTTATGACACCCTTTTAGATACCTGAAAACTGCTATCATGTCCCCTCTCAGTCTTCTCTTCTCCAAACTAAACAAACCCAGTTCTTTCAGCCTTCCTTCATTAGGTCATGTTCTCAAGACCTTTAATCATTCTTGTTGCTCTTCTTTGGACCCTTTCCAATTTCTCCACATCTTTTTTAAAATGCGGCGCCCAGAACTGGACACAATACTCCAGCTGAGGCCTAACCAGAGCAGAGTAGAGCGGAAGAATGACTTCTCGTGTCTTGCTCACAACACACCTGTTAAATGGGGAAGAAGCAGATTGAAAAGGAGCCAGGAATGGGAAGGAAGGAGGAGAAGACAATCCTGAACTGGGGGGAAGCGGGGGAGTGGAGAGTGAGGAAGAGGCAGATGGCTAAAATGGAGCATGAATGGGTGAGCCCTGCAAGGGAGTCGGTGCGTGATACCTGTCCTGCATGGAGCAAACCACCTGCCTGCCAGGGGATGCAGATGCCACCTGCCCTGCTTGTAGCAAACCACCTGGACAGCAGAGGGATGAGCAGATGGCATATGGCCACTCTGCACTGTGGAGGGAATCCGTGCACGGCACAGCACTCCACACGATGCCAGCCTCGTGCCCAGCAAGGGGAGCCATGCAAACAACCCACCACCCGCCCCAGGGAAGACCCAGGAACCTCTGCTGCCCCATGCAGAGTGAGCAGCACATCTCCCTTCCCCACCTCTGATCACGGCTGAATTGCCACATGGATCCACCCACCTTGCTCCCACCCCCTCGCCCTGGCCAGCTGTCTGCATGGCATTTCTTTCCATGCCCAGGACCCCTGCTCTTAATCAGCATGGCCTCCCTATGACCCCCATCTTCCCCATAGGCTTTGAGCCTCTTTTATTGAGTGTGGAGGAGAAAGAGCCCTTTCAGCATAGCCATCTATGGTCTAGAGCTTGGGATGGTCCTGTCCCCGCGTCCCCTCCCGCACAGTCACACCAGGCAGCAGGACACAATTGGGGCCCTGTTCCTGGTGCTGCAGAACCCCTGCGGCCATTCGGCAGGGCCTCAGCATGGCCCTGCTCTGTGGTGTGGCTGAGCTTGGGTGGGGGCATGGAGCCACGGCTGCCTCGCGGAGATCCAGGCTGCATGAAGAGGCTGCTTTGTGCCACCAAGTCAGGGGAGAGGCAGACAGCAGATGCCAAAAGCTGCACAGCATGTCAGCTGTGCAAGGCCGATGGGGTGGGGACAGATCTGCAAGCCTCCCCATTTGCACCAGCCGGGTTATTAAAACTCTCTGTGACCTGGGCTGGAAATCAAAGCTTTCCATACATCAGTGTGCCATAGTCAGGGACCCAGGGAGAGAGGTAAATAGGACTCTGGACACCTGAGGTCAGATCCAGACACTCAGCTGGTGTCAATTGGCAGAGTTCCATAGCAGAGCTGGATGCCAGCTGGGGATCTGTCCCTCCGCGTGTGAGCTATTTCAGTCTCCCATGCCCCCAGTGCCAGAGGGCTCAGGGCACGGAGCTGGGCGCACGGCAGGAGGATTTTGTTCTAAAGCAGTAGTTCTCAAACTGTGGGTTGGGACCCCATTTTAATGAGGTCGCCAGGGCTGGCGTTAGACTTGCTGGGGCCCAGGGCCCAAGCCCAAGCCCCACCACCCTGTGCCAAAGCCCGAGGACTTCAGCTCTGGGTGGCGGGGCTCAGGGTTACAGGCCCCTGGCCTGGGGCTGAAGGCCTTGGGCTGTGGCTTTGGCCCCCCCCCCCACCTGGGGTGGTGGGGCTTGGGCTTGGGCTCTGCCCCCTCTGCCCAGGGCAGGCTCAGGCTTCAGTCCCCCTTCCTGGGGTCATGTAGTAATTTTTGTTGTCAGAAAGGGGTCATGGTGCAATGAAGTTAGAGAACCTCTGTTCTAAAGGACCGTGGTTTTCTTTTGGTGGAGTTTTCTCTGCATTTATTCTAGACCGATTCTCCCGCTGAGTTGAAGCTGTGCCTTTCCTGTGGCTCTTCCTCACATTTCACTGAAAATGACTAAACTCTAAGGAGGAGAGCCAGAAAGACTTCAGATGCAGAGCCTCCCCCCCCCCTCCTCCGTGAAGTGTTGTGGGGAGGAGCACCCCCAGATTCTGGCATATAGTGCTGTCAGATGCCAGCATCCTCTGATGCCATGCAGGGATGTTGGGAGATGTAGAATGCCCAGGCTGCAAGGGCCAAGACCGCTCCTCCAGCTGCCCAGAACTAGACCCATAGGGCCAAATTCAGAGCAGTCATAGTAAATCTGTGCTGGTGGCACACACACCTTATCCCATCCCATCCAGTGTGTATCTTACTCCCACGTAGACAAGCTGCAGGCTCCTAGCCACTGACCACCATGTTATAAGCAACCCCTAGGCATCGCTTCTGGACTGCAGCCGAGATCTCTGACCCAGCTTGTGTTCTAGGCAGCCTGGTGGCATCTCTGTCTCGCCTCACCCTGTATCGTGTGTCCTTCCTCTTCCCAGCACGTGTTCAGCTTGGATCCCATGAGCGTGCAGAATGGGCGGGGCAAGTGTCCGCATGAGCCCAACAGGGCCTTTGCAAGCACCTTCACTGGTAAGTGTCCTGCTGGGTCAGCAAAAGACTCGACCCTCCACAACTGACCATTGCTTAGGGTTGAGCTTCCCTGATAGGAACCCTCGTAACCCTGAGATCTCAGGTCCCTGCTGCTAACGCACAGACTGGAGAGAAATTATTACGGAAGATCATCAGCTGCAGCGGTATTAGGGACAGTGGGGTTCGACAGCTGCCAGTCTGGATGAGACATGGCACTCTTGGTCAGCACAGCTGGGCCTGGAGTAATTTATAACCAGTTAGAAATCTACTTCGGGATTCTTCCCTGGCTAGAGCCAGCTTCTGAAATACACGTTTCCAGTGGCTCCACCTAGAGTCCATTCCAGGTGGGCACAGAAATCCAGATCAGGGTCTTTTTCCTCTCAGGGACTCTAACCTGGGACAGGCCATAGACTTTCCACCGCATATAGATAGCCCAATCCCTTTGCAAGGTTGCTGCCCTCCTTTTCCAAGATGGGTTTGCAGTCCACAAGGCCGTGCTGTAGGGTTTTATTTTCTCTGTGGGGCTGTTTTCCCAGGAGGGGAGCTGTACACAGGCCTCACCGCAGACTTCCTGGGCCGGGACTCGGTGATCTTCCGCAGCATGGGGTCCCGCTCATCTCTACGCACCGAGATGGATCAGCGCCTGCTGAATGGTAAAAGCACATTCTCTGACTTTGCCTGGGGGTGGGGGGCAGGGGCACTTCGGCAAAACCCCTAGAGCCTGAAGTCACAGCTAATTGGTATTAAATGGAGCAAATTGCAGCCACCTTCCTCTTTAATACAACCCCTAGATGCCACCCACCCCACCAGGCAGTGCTCACTGTAGGTCCGTGCAGAAGGCCACAGTATGCATGATTAGGCTGTGGGGGCATTGGTCTGGGAGATGGTGAATAGGAAGGGAGGGTGTGGCTTGGACAGTGGTGAATGGGAGGGGAGGCATGGCAGGAGGCTGCCCAATGGTGAATTGAGGAGGGCAGAACTGACCCATGGTACAATGGCCTGCTAAGATGTGGCCCATATTATGGCAAGTTTGAGAACTCCTATCTGACAGGACTGGCTGTGGGCTTCCTGCTTGCTTCTGCAGCCAGGATATGGAGGTCTACAGGCAGCGGTGCTCGCAGCGGAGTCTCTCCCAGGGCCTGCACAATTTGGAACGGTGCTGGGCTGGATGCTGCCCTTCGTGTTTCTTCCATGTATGCTCTAGCTCTGCTCTGGGCTCTCTCTCACGCAGACCCAAAGTTTGTGGCCGCCTACTTGATCCCAGACAATGACGACCGGGACAATGACAAGGTCTATTTCTTCTTCACGGAGAAGGCGGTGGAGTCGGATGGCAAAGGCCGCGCCATATTCAGCCGCGTTGGGCGAATCTGTGTGGTGAGGTCATGGGCGAGGGATGTGTGCTGACATTGGAGTGACTGTTCTGATGAGTTTTGGGTGGTGGGACCCCCCAGTAGCATTACTGGGTCTTCAGGGGTTAATGGGGGGGCTATGGGGGAATCTCCTCACTCCTATTTGCCCCTATCCTCCTGTAAATAGCTTTGTTCTGAAAACAAATGTTGGGTAAAGTTTCAAAGGTGCCCAATGGGCCAGTCAGAAATTTTCCGGTAAAATGTTTTTCAGTGGAAAATGGGGATTTTGACGTGATGTGATTTTTTCACAGTCTGCTTTCCATGGAAAACCATTTTTCATCAAACTCAACCCTCCAAAGCCAAAATATTTCACTTCAGAAATGCTGCCATGGTCCCTCATGGGAGTTGTAATTCAAGTCCCTTGTGTCCCCATTCTCCTCTATGGACCAGGTGTCTCAGCCAGACTTCATTTCCCATGATTCCCTGCTCCCCCCCCAACAGGCATGATCATGATGCATCTTGGGAGATGTTGTCTTATTAGGGAACCTGGCCCCTTGAAGAGAATGGAAGGATAAGGCATCTGAACTACAACTCCCATGAGGCATCACAGTGACATTTCAGAATCAAAATGCTTTCATTTACAGCCAAAATATTTCAGGGGTTTGGTTGGTTGGTTGTTTTTTTGCTGAAAATTTGAAATTTTCCACAGAAAAAGGTCCCCATTTGCTAACTACCTCAGCCACAAAGCAGCAGTGTCTGGAGCACTAGGGTCTGGTTCTGGGCTGCACTTCAGCAGGCTTCAGCCCCTGGGGAGGGTTTGTGACCCCTTTGCACCTTCTGGGTTTTAGACTGCTCCTGAGGCTGAAACAGCCCACATCATAAGCGTGAGCAGCTTTTGGTCATTCTAACCTATGGCTGCCCATCCTAGACTGCCCTTGAGCTATATGTAATCCTGAATGTCTATAGGACTCCATGTTCTGGAGGGGGACAATGTAGGCAGCCCTACACTGGGCCTGGGCTGGGGGAACGCTCCCCTGGTATTAGCAAAATGCTTGGTGCAGACATTTCTGGGTAGATTTGCAAGAGAGCTCAGCTCCCATAACTGTCAGGGCTTTGCCTGGTCCAGCCTCTAAAGTCCAAAGAGCTGGAGTTCACACCACTTCCTGCAGGAGCTGGCTAGATCTCACCACTGAGAAATTTCTTAATGAGAGAAACCAGAATCCTCTCTCCATGGCCCTCATTAGCCTTGAACCTGAACAGCCCTGTGAGGCATGGCTATTATCCCCATTTTACAGATGAGCAACCGAGGCCTAGAGATGAAGTGACTTGCCTAAGGTTGCACGGGAAGTCTGTAGCAGAGCTGGGAACTGAACCCAGGTCTCCTAAATCCCTAACCACCAAAGTGACAGGGCTTGAGCAGCTGATCCAAAGCCCATGGCACCTCCTCCTTGATTTCAATGGACTTTGGCGCTGGCTCTTCCAGACTTAGCTGTGAAATAAAAGCTGCTTTCTCCTTCCGTTTGGATTTCAGGAGTGAGACAACCAAAGTCACCTGTAGTGTTTTCTAAGCACTTCAGTCAAGGCCTCACACTCCATGTCGCCTGGTGGTTGAGTGTCACGTAAATCTCTCAAGGCTGCGAATGATTCTTTTCCAGCCAAGGCTAGGAGAATTCTGCTTCGTGACTCTCTTTAATGTGGTTGGCACAAAAATCCCACTGAAGCCTTTGACGAGAAACATGAGGATTGAAGCTGACATTTCAAGTGGAATCTCTCCAGTTTCCCGGCCATTTCTACTTCCCTTTTTCTTTTGTTCTTTATAAATCAGAGACCCTGAGCCTCTTCCTGGCCACCATCTTGCTTCACGGTGATCTCATCCTTCACACCAACCATGATTTTGTCTCACAGATTTCAATTAATTCATCATGCCTCAAATTTAAACTACAATGACTTTAATTGGGTTGGAACAGCAACAGCAAGCATGGTGAAGGGCCAGATTCTGACATTCCCACTAAGGAATGCCTTACTTGACGAGTTCAATAGGACTGTGTGAATAGGTAGGTCCTGGGTGGCACCATATGGCCCGAGTTGGTGCAGTGAGAATGTCCCTGTTAACTGCAACTAGCCAGAGCCATCCGTGAGGTCATTCTCCACCTATAGCAGCTTGTTTTCCCTGGTGGCTCATCTGTGCTGGTTCTGAATCCCACTCCATCTCAGGTAGCCTGCGTGTTAGAGCTGTGGGCCACTTCGGCACTCTCTTGGACTCTGCCTGGAGTGGACTCCAGACCTGGAGGGCACAGTGAGCCCACACGCCATTGTGACAATTTGGAAAGTTCCACTCACTGCTCTGTGGCATGAAGTCCTGCTCTTCTTTTGATGGACTGTGGCGATTGGTGCAAAAGATTTTGGGTCATCTCTGAGGAGGTCTGGTCACGAGTGGCTGAGAATTAGAGTTGGTTGAGAACTTTCAGACAAACGTGTTTGTTGTTTTTGGAAAATGTCGATTCCTTGAAGCTGTTCACGAGAATCTGCTTTGAAGAGAAACTCCTGATTCAATTTTTTTGTAATTGTTGAAATGTCCCGTTTTTGACCATTTCTAAATGAGAAATTTTATCTTCTGATTTGAAACAACTTTGCATATTGAAATTTTTGTTAATTTATACTAAAAAAAAGTTTAAAGCATTTTAAGAAGGTTGAATTTGAAATGAAATGATCAAAATGAAACATTTTGATTGACCCGCTGTCCTGATCTGAAATTCTTTTTGGATTATCAGTTCATGAAAATTTATGAGATTGTGACCTTTTGTCCTCTTTCAGGACAGGAAACAATTTTGAAGTTTATTCATATTGTGATCCTATGCTCAGTAGAGCTGGTTAGCAATGGTTTTCCCATCCTGTGAGAGTTTGAGATTTTGAGTCTCTTTTTTATACTCGTCTCTTGTTTTGCCTGGTGGCTCAGCTGTGCTGGTTCTGAGTCCCACTCCATCTCAGGTAGCCTGCGTGTCAGAGGTGTGGGCCACTTCCATGTGAGGATTTGCAGATTCCAGCCTGGGTCACAGTTTGCTTAGTCCCTAGGGAATGCAGCTTGTGTTCAGAAAGTGGCAACATTTCACCTCTTGACCTCTCTCTGCCGTCCAGAAATGGTGACTGTTCACAAATTTAACCCTGGTGAAAATCTTCAATTTTCATGGTAAGACTTTTCCCAGCAATCTTTGTTGTGGGGGGAGGGGGAAAGGAACAGATTTCTTCCTTGATGGGGGATTAGGATATTTTGGGAGCTGTGTGAAAACTTCCAAGTGGACATTATGGTTTACTTCTTCTGTTGCTGGTGGTGGGAATTGTGCACAGTCCTGCTCTGGATTTGGCAGAAGGAAATAAAAGCTAGAAGATCAGGCGCTTCCAGCCAGGGCCTTCCTACTTGCATATGCAGGGATGAATGCATGTTCCATCTCAGTGGAGGTCCCGTCCCTGAATGCATATTAGCTGTGCGATAGGCTGAGCTGTAACACACATGGAGCATGACCGTGGTCTCCCTCCCGGCCCTCCATATGGATCATTGAAGTTCAACTGTCCCTCCCCCACCCCACTTCTGGAATCGCAGCGTGCTGTTTGGATAGGCTTGCTCGAGTGGTTCAGGGTAAGGAAGATGTCAAGCCATACAGCTCTCTACCCCATGAGGCTGCCCACCTGTTGCATTCACAGCTGTGGTGACATAGCAAAATTAACATATAGATGGATGCATTTCACTGCTACGTGTCAATGGGCCTCGTGGCCACTGGCCTTCATGCAACACCAGGGATGAAGATGGGCCAAACCTGGAAGCACTTATCCAAACTCCGGTAGATGGATCTGGATTCAAGCCACCAAGACTTTACCAACGGAGTTTCACAAAACTAAACCCATCCTTGGCTTTGCCAGTCCCTACTGGTAAGTGCTTCTCAGTCCCAGAGACCATTAGCTGAGCTGCCGTCTCCCTGCACTATCCACATACTTGTTTTGGGGTCCGCTCTGTGGGCTGTGATTAGTCTTGTATCCTACCGTGATCAGTGTCAGAAGCACCTTGTTGAAGAGAAGCTGGAATTTCTGAGCTCTCTGCCCTCACTGGCCCCGGAGGGATGAAATCTGCCCTGCCCTTCCTTTCCAACCCGTTGGAAGTCTGTTAGTAATCAGGGGCCGGAGTGGAGTGTGGGCTCTGAGGAAGGCACCGTGATGGAATTGCTACAACACCTGGAAGGCGGTGGCTCAATTCCTGGCCCTGTCATTCACAAGCACAAGTTAGCAGGCCCCAGAGATCCCGGGGAGGCAAAGAGAAACATCTGTCGGCCGGCAGCATCAGCAGCTGCTTTGGAAGAGCTGTGGACAGCGTGAACTGGAGGAGAGGATGGCAGCTCTCCATCCAAACAGAGCAACGCTGTCGGGTGCGAATTCTCTGCTCCTGCTCTAACCCCAGAAATAAACCCTGAGACACAGGAACAAAGAGGTTATTTATTGGACTGATCAATCCCTGCATGGAGTGGGATTCTTTGTTTGGGCAAGAGGCTGGAGTGGGCACAAGAACTGACTGACTAAGATGCCTTGGACACATGAAAAATACACATGCACGTGTGCAAAAGGTCATCTGCACTGGCTAACAAATTGGCCTAGTGGGTTAGTGCACTGACCTTGCCCTGCAGACCTAGGGCTCAGTGCTGAGCTAACATTCAGTGCAGCTGAGTAAATGTGGGTAAAGTAAATGTGTCTCTGAGCTACGTCTCAGCCTCCTCCAGTGCTAGGGCAGAACTGGCTCCTGACACAAGTTAGAGGTGCCCCACAGCTGCTCTAACTTATGTCGCTAGACAGACAGTGGATTGTTCCTATCTTAGGTCCTTACAGAACTCCTATTACCATAGTATCTACAACTGGCTACCCCATCTTGGGCCACGAGGGATTCCTGTACTACAGGGGACTCTCCAGCTACCCTCTGAGTGCAGCTTCGAGGCCCCTTTGTATAGCTGGAGTGTCACAAAGAGGATTTAGCTTGGGCCGAGGATTTGACCTTTTGACGTAAACCCAGTTGAGATCACTGGTGACCTTATTTGGTGGCCAATTCTCAGTTTTTACAGTCATTAGATTGGTTGTGCACAGGACAGGCCTGGGGTCAGACTTCCAGGAGGTAAGATTTGCTGGGCAGGACTGAGAGGCATCAGCAGAGCAGTGTGAGAGCCCAGCACTGGAATAGCAGGGGGCGGCAGGTCAGGCTGGAGAGGCATTGGCAGAGCTGTGGGGTGGAGCCAGGGCTGGAATAGCAGGGGGGCTGCAGGGCAGGATTAAAGTGCACTGACAGAATGGTATAGGGTCTTAGGCCAGAATAGCCAGGGCCGGCAGGTAAGGATTGGGGTGTGGGTTCAGTTTGCCAAGTGCTGTGTGACAGGTTCAGAGTTGCTGTGTTAGTGTATCAGCAAAAAGAACAGGAGTACTTGTGGCAACTTAGAGCCTAACAAATTTATTTGAGCATAAGCTTTCATGGGCTAAAACCCACTTCATCGGATTCATGCAGTGGAAAATACAGTAGGAAGATATATATACACATCACCCAGAGTCAGGATTACTAGCCCTGCACTTACATAAACCCCATATGCCCCCGACATACAAAGCTCACCCCTCTGCATGTGCCCAGTGGCAGCATGCGGTCTTGGACAGGGAGCCGGCCCGAGGGATGGCTTGATAGGGGATCCCAGAAACAATCTCAGGGTGCTGCATCAGAGGCCACATGCTGTGCTTGGTGAGGGGAATGTCCATCGGCACAGACCAACGGATAAACTCAGGCCAGGCTGGGATTCATGAGGGGCAAGAAGTCGGAGCAGGGCCTAGAACCTGTATTTTCCACTTCCACACACCAGCCCTTTCCTTAAGCAGCAGGCACTTCCCTTCTAACTCGGCCAAGCAGGCTGGGCAGAGGTGGTTTAATGAATGCCTGGTTCCCTAACAGGGAAAGATCAGAACTCTGGCTGAATGCAAGTTCTGCGCAATGCCCCATTGATGTTCATTTCCCTTTGCATTGGGTATGTTTATAACCATTAATGGAAAGACTCCAGGGAGGGCCAGATTCTGATCTTAACTCTACTTGTGTCAATCCAGAGCTGCTCCATTAAGTAACTCTGGATTTACACCTGTTACCCATAATCTGCTTCTGTTCCTTTCTAGGGAATAGGAAGCTTCTTCCATTGGTGCTGTATCCCCGGTATGTCTCAGCCAAGTGGAGGGGCTATGGAAAGCTTTGGCCTGGAAAAGGAGAAAGGATGGTGTGGGGGTTAAAACGCCAGACTGGGAATTGGCCCATATGGGATCAGTTCCCAGATCTGCCACTGACTCACTGTGTGATCTTGGGCAAGTCACTTAGGGTCACATTTTTCTGTCAAACTACATGTTGCTCCATTTCTGGGACCCTGACTTCAGAAGTATGCAGCCAAAGTGATCATTGATTTTGGGTGCTCCATGGATCTCAGCTTGGTCCTCCTTTCCCCCAGGTGTAACGATGCGGTTCTGGCAGCACCCAACTGAGAGTGCCAATTCAGGGGAAATTGCTCAAACAAGGCAGTTACAGCCCTAGGCTGGGGTTTTTCCACCTCTAAGGCAAACCAAACCAGCCAGACAGTGAAGACTTTGGTCTTACCCCACTGGCTAATCACAAGTCACACAAGCAATTCCCTTAGACACTCCAGTTTCCCAGTATCACCACCAGTGCCACTCGATATGGGGACAATGGTTATGAAAACCAATACCCCAGTAAAAGAAAAAAGGTTCTCCTGATCCCATAGGACCAAGCCCCAGACCCAGGTCAATATACAAATCAGATCTTGCCCACAAATCACGCTGTTGCCAATCCTTTAGAATCTAAAATCTAAAGGTTTATTTATAAAAGGAAAAAGATACAGATGAGAGTTAGAATTGGTTAAATGGAATCAATCACATAGAGTAATGGCAAAGTTCTTGGTTCAGGCTTGTAATAGTGATAGAATAAACTGCGGGTTCAAATCAAGTCTCTGGAACATCCCCAGCTGGGATGGGTCATTCAGTCCTTTGTTTAGAGCTTCAGTTTGTAGCAAAGTCCCTCCAGAGGTAAGAAGGAGGATTGAAGACCAGATGGAGGAGAGGCATCAGCCTTTTATAGTCCTTTCCAGGTGTAAGAACACCTCTTTGTCCTTACTGTGGAAAATTACAGCAAAATGGAGTCTGGAGTCACATGGGCCAGTCCCTGCATACTTTGCTGAGTTGCAAGGCATATCTGCCCTCTCTCAATGGGTCAGTTGTATAGCTGATGGTCCTTAATGGGCCATCAAGCAGGCTAGGCAGAGCTAACGCCAACTTGTCTGGGATGTCTCCCAGAAGCATAGCATAAGTTTGAAATACAGACAGTTTAGAGCCAATATTTATAACTTCAACTACAAAATTGATACACACATATAGACAGCATAATTATAACCAGTAAACCATAACCTTGTCTTAGACACCCCATTTGACCCCCTTTATACAAGATTTGGTGCCACTACAGGACTTTGGTTGCAACTATGTTCTATATGGTCCCCAAATTAGATCAATAACGTCACATCAGGCAATAGTGGTCTCTTTGGGCCCTGATTATAGTCACTTGACTGATCTGGGGTGGGGGGTCGTTGCTGGGGGTGGAACAGTGTTTCCCTGGCCTGGCATGCAATAATCCCATCTGAGCTGAAGGTCAAGCAGTATCCTCCATCTCCCATTGTCTCCTGTCAAGGTACCATGACCTTGTCCCCTCTGGAGAAACTAGCTTTGTGGCTGCTCATGTGGCTCAAACCTCCTAAACTCATTGTCTCTAAGTTAACCTTTTATCAGGCTGCTTCCAGGTGTGTGCAGTGACGTCCCTTCTCCTTCCAGAATGATGCAGGAGGCCAGCGGGTGCTGGTCAACAAATGGAGCACCTTCAACAAAGCCCGTCTGGTGTGCTCCGTCCCAGGGCCGGATGGGATAGACACCTATTTTGATGAACTGGGTAAGAGGAGCAACTGCTTGGATGCTCTCCGGCTGTGGGGCTCTGGGATCGGGGCCGTCTGATACGTGTGTGGCCAGAGGACTGCTCACTTGGCCACTTGGCAGGGGTGGGTGGAAGGAGAAAGCCCTGAATGTTCAGCCTGTGCTAGAAGTTGGGCGCAAGTGCTCTGCTGAATGGGGATGGGCTGCTGACCTGAGGCCTCTGGGGACAAGAATGGGATCCAGCTGTTTGTCTCTGGGATGCTGTGGAGTCCAGAGATGCTCTCCAGCTTGGCCTTGGCCTCTTTGGGAGAATCTTGGTGGGGGGCTTGCCTCACTCTGTCCCACCCATCCAACCCTCAGCAGGTGGAGATGCGGGGGGAAGAATTATTGATTGGAACTGGCTGGGGAATAGGCTGCTGTATCCCTTGGGACACAACTCTTGACAAGCCAGCAAGATGCTGAAAGCATCAAGGAGTAGATGGGTGGGGTGTGGGGTGCTGTGGAAGTGGGTAGTTTGATATACAGGGTGACCAGCCTTCTCTTCCATAGAGGACATCTTCTTACTGAGGACCAAAGATGGGAAGAGCCCTGAGATCTATGCCCTCTTCAGCACCATCAGGTAACAACTCACAGCTTCTCTCACTTTCTATAATGAACAAAAGGCCTTCTTCTGTCACTCGAAAATTAACATCAGCCATTCCAACACCACCAATCCCCACCCCTTTTCCCCATGCTGCTCAGTATTATTATTGTTTATTATTTACATTGTGGTAGGGTCAAGAGGATCCCAGCCCAGTAGGCTAGGCGCTGAACAGAGTGGCAAAAGAAAGTCCCAGCTCCAAAATGCATATAATCTAAGTGAGAAGAGATAGTTTGTCTAGTAACTATGCAATGGTAGAAGAGGTCACCTGCATAAGAATGATGAATAATGCAAATGCACTGGGTTGGTTTTGGTGTAAATATGTATGAATAGCCGTAGCTCTTGGAGGTCCTACAGATAGATATGTTGTAGTTATGGAACGATAGTAGATACCAAATAGGGTCCTTGGTGCAATGTCTGCATAATCTGAGACTCAAAATGGACAGTGCTGCGCAGATCCATGTACAACAGGCTTCAAGAGGGTGATTTATGTAATTTGGAGCAAGACAGATTCAGTTAAAATATTAATACTTGATGTTTCAAAGCAAATCTTTCAGTCTTTTAAAGCAGTCTTTCTGTAACCTGAAAATGGCAATACCATGCCTCTTGGTCGCTAGGTCTTGGGGTCAGAGATAAGGTTGTTACTGGGATGTCTAATGTGAACATTCCCATGCCTGGATTTGGGTTTGTATAAAGGCACTTGATTTCTTTAGCTCGTTACTTTAATTGACCTTTTCCAGCCTTTGTAATAGCTAGGATTCACTTATTTTAACCTGTAACATTCATGATATTTATTGTTTTGAATGTTTATACTTTTTATGGTGGCTGCCTTAGTTTGAATTCAGCACATTGTCTTCCGGGGATTTATACTGTGATCTGATCACAGTCCCATCTCATTGGGCGGGTTGTTGCCCGTGGATTTGCAGTTCGCTTTTGGATTTGGTGTCTGGTTTGGTAATTTTATCCCTCCTCAATACACCCATCTCTTGCACAGGTCCCCAGCACTGTTAATAGGAAGGGTTTGCTAGCCCTGTGTGTGTGTGGCTAACAATGGATCCTCACCCTGGACCTATTCCTCTCATTTCAGCAACGTCTTCCAAGGCTTTGCCATCTGTGTGTACCACATGGCAGACATCTGGGAAGTTTTCAATGGGCCCTTTGCCCATAAGGATGGCCCGGATCACCAGTGGGCAGCGTATGAGGGCAAGGTGCCCTACCCCAGGCCAGGAGTTGTAAGTGGTTCACACCCTGGTTTTTGAAGGTGTCTGGAGAAGACTCATAAAATGATCCATTATTAACCCCATCTCACTTCACCCTCTGCAAGGGGTGGTGTATTTGCCTTGGCACGAACTTCCCAGCAGTTTTTCCTCCTGGGTCTTTCAGGAATCATCATCAGAATCCGTTTCGGGAGGTGGAACCTACTTTGGGATTTAATTGAGGCAAATGAACTATTCCCAGGCAGAGCAGTGTCTACGACAGGGGAGCGCAAACTTTTTGGCCTGAGGGTTGCATCAGGTTTCATAAATTGTATGGAGGGCCGGTTAGGGGAGGGGGTTGTGGCCCAGCCCCCACCTCCTATCTGCCCTCCTTCCCCCGGACTCCTGCCCCATCCAACTCCCCTGTTCCCTGTCCTCTGACTGCCCCTGGACCCCCACCGCCCCATCCTACCCCTCCTCTCATTCATGACGGCCCCCCAGGGACCCTTGCCCCATTCAACCACCCCTTCTCCCTGTCCCTGACTGCCCCCTGTTGCCTCATTCAACCCCCACCCTTCCTGACTGCCCCTTCCCGGGACACCTGCCCCCATTCAACCCCGTTTCCCCCCGATCACCATCCACACCCCTGCCTCCTGACCACCACCCCAAACTCCCCTGCCCTCTATCCAACCCCCCCTGCTCCCTGCCCCCTTACCGTGCTGCCTGGAGCACCGCTGGCTGCAGCGCTACAGCCGCACCACCTGGCTGGAGCCGGGCCATGCCGCCGCCACCTTGTAGCACAGAGCACCGGGTCAGGCCGGGCCCTGCAGCTGCGCTGCCCCAGGAGCTCACAGCCCAGAGCATTGCGCCGGTGGCGGAGCGAGTGAGCTGAGGCTGCGGGGGAGGGAGGACAGCAGGGGAGGGGCCAGGGGCTAGCCTCCCAGGCCAGGAGCTCAGGGGCCGGATGTGGCCCGTGGACCATAGTTTGCCCACCCCTGGTCTATGACATGTTTTCCCATTCAGTATAACAACCCTTCCTGGGGTCTCACCCCCCACACCGAGCTGGCCTGTGTCTGAGGTTGGACGGGGAGGAGGAGATAACACAGGGGAGCTAATGGGAATGAGCCTTCCACCTTGGCTGTTAACAGGATGGATCTGAGCTTGAGAAGGACGTAGAAACCCAGACAGCATCATGGAGTAGAGATTCCCAAGGTCATTGTTAAGGCTGAGCAGGTGGCTCACAAGTGCTGGGCTGGGGAGGCTGTAGGTGGGTGTCTCCTAGTGTCATGGCACAGGAGTGCAGAGCAGGAATGTCAGGCTGAAATGCTGTCTCTTTTGCCTCGTGCCAGTGTCCCAGTAAAACCACCAACCAGCCCAGCCGGCAGTACGGCTCCACCAAGAACTACCCCGACGAGGTCCTGCACTTCGCCCGTGCTCACCCCCTTATGTATAGACCCGTGTACCCATTGCACCGTCGGCCCATGCTGGTGAAGACCAACCTGCAGCACCGGCTGCGGCAGATCGTGGTGGACCGGGTGGACGCTGAGGATGGGCAGTATGATGTCATGTTTCTCGGGACAGGTGAGCTGGCGCCCACAGGAGAACCCCCAGGGCCTCAGCAAGGCCAGCCATTTCCTGCTAGATCTCCCTTTGGTCCCTTCCCTGGATCTCCACTTCTGGGCCATCCTCCCTGGTCAATTCAGCTGCAGCTCACAGCAGGTCTTTCAAAATACCATGTTGATTATGGTGCCGTCAGTCTGTCTACACCAGGCCTGCCAACATTGCTAACCGCAGTGGGGCTGAACATTCACTAGCTGTTGGGTATCTGGGTAGAATAGACCAGCTGTCCCAGTTACAGGGTTAGCTGCATCTTTGACCCCTCTTCAGTCTTTCCCAAGTGCTCCCTTTCCAGTGACAGGCCCTATGCCCCCACTTCTCTCAGGCTGGAACCTCATGATCCCCCCACTCTCATTCTGGACCCTCCAACATCAGCACCCTTGCTGACCAACCTTGGTGTCTCTGCAGGTCCAGCTGTCTTTGACACTCGTAATAGCTCTCCCTAAGGGAACTGTGACCAATTGGTGGATGCAGTGACTCTAAGAACCTTCTTCCAAACTTTTATTTATCGATCCATAGGAACATAGCATTCCCAAAGAAAAGGGTTAAAACAACAGAAGGCTTACATGCATACATCTGACTTAACCTTAGCATTTCTCTCAATGCTTGGCCAGGCTAGGGTTGCCAAGTTTGGTTGGATGGATTCCTGAAGGTTTAATCACATGACACAATTTTTAATTAAAGATCAATCTTTTAAGTCCTGGAGACTCCAGGACAATACTGGAGGGTTGGCAACCATAGGCCAGGCCCAGCTGCTCCCAGACACTCACTGCTTCGGGGGGCTGGTTTTCAGTCTGCTTCCCTGCAAATGCTGCCTCTGTTCCCTGCCTCCCCTGAGCTTCAAGGAAGGTGTTCCTTTAATACCGGGCAGGCCCCTGCTGTATTGATATTGATCTGAAAGACCTAAAGAATTAAAGGTGTTTATAAACTCTGTCATTGTCCAACATTAAAGCAGTAATAGGCGGGTTTGGGATTTATAGGAGAAAGGGGCTGTAGCCGTGCCTACTATGATTGTTTGTGTGAGTCATTGTCCAGCTGGCTGGGAGGGACCCCTTCCAACATCCTAGCAGGGAAAACCAGTGATCGCCTTCTGGTGAGTCCAGGCCCTGACATTCGTGGTGCAGGACAGTTCTCTGGTGCTTGGCCCTGGATGCAAACTGATGGTGAAGAGCTTAGCCTTGTATGCAGGTTGTGTACAAAACAACAGGCGTGTCACAGCAGGAATTGTCTCCATCTGCCCCCACTGCCAGTGATGGCCAGGATGCCAAGGTGAAGGGCTTTTGTCAATGCTCTTGCTCTATTACCATCCAGATGCCGGCTCAGTACTGAAGGTCATAGCCCTTCAGAAAGGAAACTTCGCCGCAGCTGAAGAAGTCATTCTGGAGGAGCTGCAGGTTTTTAAGGTGCGATAAATGGCACATATGTGTGAATGATAGTGGTGTGCAGGCGTTTGTGCGTGTGTGTCTGAGTGTGTCACATATAGGAGTGTGTCTGCAATCAATGACACACACATAGTATGCATGTACAATCCATGCAAACTACGTTACCACTTGTGCTGACACGTGTGTGTGACAGTTTCATATGTGGCACCTGCTGCATGAGTAAGCCTGTGTGTGCGACTGTTGTATGTGCGGGGTGTGGCATAGTGCCTTCCGTTTGGGTAAGTGTGTGCGCACATGAGCTGTGTGTGTGACCGTCTCCAGTGCAGGCCATGGGCTGGGATCTCCTCTTACGCTGGCATAGATAAACGAACTCCGTGCTGGGCCAGTGAGGAAAGTGAGAGGAGAATCCAGTCTGATCTGGGTGGGCTTCTGGGGGAAAGGTGTGGGTCCATTCTTCTGGGAAGCTTTAGTTCTTGCTTGTGTGTGAGCCCTCGGGAAGCAGTAAATGCTATACATGATGATGGGGTGGTGCGGGGTGAGCAGGAAGCTGAATAAACCTATAAGGATTGAAGATGCCACAGACAGAATGTGGAGTTTTTGAAGGCGGGGGCGGGTCGTTTCTGTGCCATGTCCTAGCTGAGGGCTGTCTCTTCCTCCTCCAGGCTCCCACACCCATTACCGCCATGGAAATCTCTGTCAAACGAGTGAGTAGTGGCTTCTCGGTGGGACAAATGCAGGGCAGAACCCAGCCTGGCTAGCACGCACACTCGACATAGATGGACACAAAGGGGCTGCGCAGGGAGCAGAGAGACGCTGGGGGCAGATGTGGGTGTGTGTACCAGTATTTAAACTCCAGGAAACCATAACAGCGTCCGGCTTGGACTAGACCGAGCAGGAAGCATCAATGCATGAAGATTGGCAGATGCCTCATGGTTGTGGCTGCAGCAGTTCTGGGGACCACAGTGTGAGAAGCACAGTGTTAAGCTATCCTGTCTATCGCAGCAGCCAGGGCAGGATGTCTCCACACAATGGGGCTTCCGTCAGATGCCTTGGAAGACCATTCCCCAGCTTAATGGAATCTCTCTTGATATTCATCCTAAAATGTTGGTTGCCCCTCTTGCCACTTCCCTTCTAGTCCCGCCCTCTTTACCCACCCAGTGGAAATTCCTCTCCTTTGGGAGTGTTTATTTCTACCTGGAAACGAACTCTGGAGTTGATGAGCAGGGAGCATCATCCAGCCATGTGTTCTTTGATGGATCTGCCTGGCTGGTTACTAGCCTCCATACACAGCCCTGTTGATACGTTTCCATCCTGCCCTGCCCCCCCGCTGCTCCAGTCCTGCACCCCCATCCCAGAACTACACCAATGCACTTCCCTCCTTCTCTACAGCTTCCAGCCTCTGGCTCCCCATGCAGCTCTGCCAATGCCCTTGCAGCACCCCCCTAGTCTAGGCCTTGCTTGTGGTGCCTCAGTCTTTGTCTGTAATAACAAACCTTTCTGATCCGGTCCTGAACCCAAAGCAAGCAGAACAGCGCCAGTCTCCAGAGACTAGGCTTATATGGCCCCAGGCAGGCTTTGAACCCTGGCTCCTGCTGGGGAGGGGAGAGTGCCCCAACCCCACTGCTTTGCCCAGCCCCTATTTGCCATGGGATCATCCTGGAGATCTGGGCTCTAGGCAGAGCCCCCCTACTGTTTACCAGCCTGTTCCCATTTACTCCCACAGCAAATGCTCTACGTGGGCTCCCGTGTGGGGGTGGCCCAGGTGAAGCTGCACCAGTGCGAGACCTACGGCACAGCCTGTGCCGAGTGCTGCCTGGCCCGGGACCCATACTGTGCCTGGGACGGCATCTCCTGCACCAGGTACCAAGCGTCAAGCAAGCGCCGGTTCCGCCGCCAGGACATCCGGACCGGGAACCCTATGCACCAGTGTCTGGATCAGAACCTGACCGGTAAGGTGACCCGTGTGCTCCGCCTGTGTCCCAGCCCACGTGTGGCTGAGAGGGGCCAGCTTCCCACTCAGCATCCCAGTGGCTGGGTGCAGATAGGCCTAGAGGGGCCAGCCGGTGGCTAGGCATCCAGGACTCTCCTGCCCACACAGATAGTCCACTGCCTGGGCTGTCCTCCCATGTAGCTGGGATCCTGAGCAGAACAGCACCTTCCTCCAGGTGGTGTTTTTGCCCCAGCGAGCTTTCCATGTGTGCTGAGCAGGGAGGTCACTCATGCAGCCCCCAGCCCAGCTCAGACATGCTGCACCCACATCCCAGTCAGAGGCACTGAGCGTGGGCTCTGCGGTCACAAATGAGGATTCTCTTAACCAGCTGTCCCTGTGATGTCATGCCACATGGTGATGAGAGACAAGCCACCCCAGCCCACAGAGCAAATCCAGCCAAACGTGCCCTGCCAGCACTGCATGGGGTTATCGGGGTCTCTCCAGATGCTCTGGGCCCAAGGCCAGAGGACCTCACCTGAGCGGAGTCAGGGCTGTCCCCTAGGGGTTGGGGTGGGTGGTGGCTGGCACTGGCTGCCCGCTCCATGGGGTGCACCACATCCCTCGGGCACTGAGCCAACGTCTGTGTTTCAACAGTGGATGATTTCGACAGCGCCGAGGAGAAGGTGGTGTATGGGACGGAGCACAACAGCACCTTCCTGGAGTGCGTCCCCAAGTCGCCCCAGGCCACCATGCAGTGGTTCCTTCAGAGACCCCATGACGAGCGAAGGGATGAGGTGAGGCGTCCTTCCCCCCCATACCTCCCCCTCCCAGTCTGCCTCCTGTGCTGGAGCACCGCGCCCCCATGCCCAGCATGGTGCCCCTTACCCATTGCCAAAAGCTTCCAGTCCAATGAGCAGAGTCTCCCTGCCCCTCTTCTTGGCCTCCCAGTCGATGAGCTGCCTCTTGCCCGGGGCTCCATGTGCCAGCAGCTGTTGTCTGCCTTCCGCGTTCTCTTACAGTCCGTGCTCGGGGCCGGGAGGCGCTGGAGCGTTGTTTGAGCAGGTTTCTACCATTCTCTACACGCTGAGCAGCTACTTGCTGTCTGACGAGGCAGCCTGCAGGGGCCTCCTCAGTGAATGTTAGATGAGCTCTGGGCCTGGGGCAGGACTCGGCTGATGTTGTGAGAGCAGGTAGAAGATGGCCCCATCAGCAGTGGATTGCAGGGGGTAGGAAGGAGCAGCCGTGCCCAAGGAAAGCAGATGCAGGCAGAGATGCAGGAAAGCTGGTTCCCTCGGCAGGGTAGCCCCATGGAGCTGGCACTGGGGAGCCGACATGGGCGGCAGGTATAATAGGCTGCCGTGGGACGCTGGGCTCGGGCTGCTCCGGCCAGGGCTCGGATCAGTCAGCCAGCTGGGGCTGCTCCGGCCAGGGCTCGGATCGGTCAGCCAGCTGGGGCTGCTCCGGCCAGGGCTCGGATCGGTCAGCCAGCTGGGGCTGCTCCGCCGGGGCTGGCCTGGAGCTCCTCTGGCAGTGGGGGAGGGGAGGCTCAGGGTTCCAGCTGGCCAGGGGCTTCTTGGACCACGGGATGGGAGGTGGGGGGCTCAGGGCACCAGCTGCGAGGGGCGGGGCCTCGTGCGGAAGGGACGGAGCCGTGGGGCTAGCCTTCCCGAAGGGGGGGGTCCACTGTTCTCTGGGGACTCTCTCGACAAGCCACCCCAAGCAGGGTTTTCTGGCTCCGATTGCCTCCACTGGTGACAATGGCCGGGATATTTTGCAGGCACCCTTTGCTCTGTGTGAGGAGGTGCACACAGCCCCCGGGGCCAGATCATCCTGGGGCTGCCCCGCTGACACATTTGGCCCCTGCTGTCTGATGATCAGCCGCGTCTGGTTCGCTCCAGGCCAGCCGAGGCTCTCGCTCTGCTTCCCCACTGACTTGCATCCCTGAGTTCTTCCCACGTGCGCTCCCTCTCCGCTCCCACCACCTGCCTAGCTCTCCTGCTGGACGTTCCTGAAAGACACTCACCAAGGAGGCGGGATCTCTCTGCCCCAGCTCCCGCTGCAGCTGGCCAGCCAGTGGAAACCTGCCAGCACTGCTGTAATGGAGGAGGGAAGGGTGGCAGGCTGCTTAGAGTGCAAGGCTGGGGGGAATGTCTGGAAGCCATAGAAGCCATCAGATTCCCTTTGACTGGGGCAGGGCGCCAGGGGACCTGTGGTCAGAGCCGGCATGGCGGGAAATGGGATATGGGATCATGAAGGCCAGGAGTTGGAGCTGGCGAGGTGGGATATGGGATCACGTGGCTCGGTGGTCAGAGCCGGCATAGCGGGAAGTAGGATATGGGATTACGTGGCTTGGTGGTCAGAGCCAGCGAGGTGGGAGGTAGGATATGGGATTACGTGGCTCGGTGGTCAGAGCCGGCATCGCGGGAGGTAGGATATGGGATTACAGGGCTTGGTGGGAGGTAGGATATGGGATCACGTGGCTCGGAGGTCAGAGCCGGCATAGCGGGAAGTAGGATATGGGATTACGTGGCTTGGTGGTCAGAGCCAGCGAGGTGGGAGGTAGGATATGGGATTACGTGGCTCGGTGGTCAGAGACAGCGAGGTGGGAGGTAGGATATGGGATTACGTGGCTCGGTGGTCAGAGCTGGCATCGCGGGAGGTAGGATATGGGATTACAGGGCTTGGTGGGAGGTAGGATATGGGATCACGTGGCTTGGCGGTCAGAGCCGGCATGGCGGGAGGTAGGATATGGGATTATGTGGCTTGGTGCGAGGTAGGATATGAGATCACGTGGCTCGGAGGTCAGAGCCGGCATAGCGGGAAGTAGGATATGGGATTACGTGGCTTGGTGGTCAGAGCCAGCGAGGTGGGAGGTAGGATATGGGATTACGTGGCTCGGTGGTCAGAGACAGTGAGGTCAGAGGTAGGATATGGGATCATGTGGCTCGGAGGTCAGAGCCGGCATGGCAGGAGGTAGGATATGGGATTATGTGGCTTGGTGGGAGGTAGGATGTGGGATCAAGTGGCTCGGTGTTCGGAGCTGGCATTGCGGGAGGTATGATATAGGATCACGTGGCTTCATGGTCAGAGCCAGCCCAGCAGTCCCTATGTTCCCACGTTTGATTGCCATGTGGTTGCTTGCAGGTGAAGACGGACGAGCGGATCCTGAAGACGGAGCAGGGGCTGCTGTTCCGGAGGCTGTATCGCCCGGACGCCGGCACCTATTACTGCAAGAGCCTGGAGCATGGCTTCGCCCAGACCGTCACCAAGGTCACGCTGGAGGTGATCGAGAGCCAGCAGTTGGAGCACATCTTCCAGCGGGATCACGAGGACGAGTCCCCTCGCCCACCCTGCCTGGTGCCGGAGCCCCGCCTGCCACCGGGGCACAGGGCCTGGTTCAAGGACATCATGCACCTGATCGGCTACGCCAACCTGCACCAGGTGGAGGAGTACTGTGAGCGGGTGTGGTGCGGTGACCGGCAGCGCCGCAAGGCCAAGCCCCCCAAGAGCAAAAACGCACTTAGCGGCATGGATGCCGGCAAGAAAGGGAGGGCCAAGCTGCACGAGAGGAACCGGATGCCCAGGCAGGCCGTGGCCACATAGAGACCGAAGGGAGGGGGGCGTACATGAGGGGGGAGATGGGAGAGAGGAGGGACCATCCTGGAACAAACCCCTCCCTGAAAGGGACAATCCACCCAGCTAGGAACAGTGTCCATGCTGCCCTAACAATAGGACCTGCCAAGCCAGGAGCTGTCTCGCCACATGGCTGAGTCTGGAGACATTCACCGTTGGAGGCACGGGGTAACTCTTGATTCCAGCACTGGAGACGGCTCGGGGAGCTCCCCCGTCCCACCGGAGCATCCATTTCCCATCCCATCCCAGCATTTCTCCTAGTTGGGGATGTCTTGTTTCCGGCCAGGCTGCAGGTGCCTTGAACGATCACAGTGGGGCTCTCCACAACCCTCAGTGCAGCCCCGGAAGGGCGTGATGTTCCGTAGGAGCCTGGCAGCTTGAGGGGTGATGGAGAGGCTGGTAAGCAGGAGCTGGCTACGTCCCTGATGGGAGAGAAGGAAAAGACCACCACACCTGCAGCACTGGGATGTCTTGGTGGATTCGGTGTGGAGCTGGGATAGCCAGCTTGAGTGCCCCGGAGAGAAGAGCTAATTCCTATACACCCAGCTGGGCCCACAACCAGCTGTTCAGTAGGATACCATCTGCCTCCTCTGGCCATCTCCCACGGCACTGTGGGAGTCAGAGGAGGAGGAGTGAGTCTCATCAGAGCTTCGGCCTAGTTATGGACAGAACTGTCACCAGGGTGGAATTGAACGTTATTTGCCTCCCACAGGAACCCTGCTGTCTCCTCCCACCCTGGCACGGGGCAGCAGTCACAAAGGGGGCCCAGCTAGTCACTTTACATGTGGCCTCAGTCAGGCTCTGTCAGGAATGCCCTTGGTTACAGAACACACCTCAACATTCACCTGGCCATGGACTCCCCCTACTGCTTGGTGTCACGGCAACGTTCACCCAGCTGCTCCCCCGCCCGCCCAGCATCGTGGCAACGTTCACCCGGCTGCGGACTCCCCCGCCCGCTCGGCGTTGTGGCAGGGTTTACCTGTCCACGAATTCCCCCGCCCGCTCGGCGTCGTGGCAGGGTTCACCTGTCCACGAATTCCCCCGCCCGCTCGGCGTCGTGGCAGGGTTCACCTATCTGCAGACTCCCCCGCCCGCTCGGCGTCATGGCAGGGTTTACCCATTCGAGGAACGCTGCAGCATTCACCCACCTACAGCACATTAAGGAATGAGGGTGTCTTCACTGAGCCAGTGACCTAGAGCTGAAAGGCTCCGTCTCTCCCTGCAGATCCCCGAACTAGGCGATCCCCTCTGCAGACCCGTTATCCACTGACTGCTGGTGAAATCCATCAGTTTTCTGAACAAATAAACCAGCCCATTGCTGTGGAAGTGCAGACGGGGAGTCACTTGCCTCTTTGTGTCCATTGAGTGGGGTTGGCTGTGGTGCTGAACGTTGTCTTGGTGAGCGATGCCTGAAATTAATGTTTGCTTCCAAAATGTAGTTCCAGCTGTGAAACTGAAGCTGGTGGAGTTTTTCCAACTCCTGCTAGAGCAATGCATATTTCCAGTGACTAGGCAGCAAAAGTCTAAGTGTCAGGATTTGATCCTCTTATGTATTTATTGATTTATTAGGGGCTTTCCCCCCAGGAGTAGTCCTTTAGAGCTCTCTGTAGTCTCCTCCCAAATCAGACTGCTTGACCTCAAACCCATCACAGATACAGCCTCAAAGAGAGAGAGTGCCAGCGTAATGGCTGATCAGTATTGTAACGATCTGGCTAGTACAGATCACTAGCTGCCTTTTGCTAGCTGGGAATCATAGGATCAGATCTCTGATGCAGCTGGGAATCCACTCAACCTGACCTGGCCACTTCAAGAGACTACCAGGAAGCCAGTTGTAGCAACCTGATTTTCCGCTTGGCCCTGGTGCCAGTTAGAGCAACCTAGGGGATGCTCCGATTTACACCCTCTGACAACCCTTTCAGAGGGACTGTCGGCCAGCCAAGAATAGCCAGAGTGCAGTAGCGCTTCAGCCACATGCCTACACTGGGGAGGTGTGGCATAAGAACTGGCTATGCTGGCTTTACACCACCTGTGAACGCTCCTTTGCCAGGCCAGACACAATAGGTATGAGAACAGAAGAGACTCTGTCTTGAATTATATGTCATAGGCCCTATATAGCTGAGTGCTAATGGAGATTCGCCAAGAGCGCAATGGCAGGGGAGTCTAAAGCATGAAAACTCTGTTCCCAAAGCCAAGCTGTGCTGCAGCGGGATAGCAGTGCAGCCCTGCCATGACATGAGTTTGTGGCTGCGCTGAGAACTGAGTCATCAGAGGAAATGCACTCTTGCCCTGTTTTCTAAGGCCAGGTCATGCATCCTTCCTGCCAGCACCTAGGACCTTCCTCGATGGGCGCTGGTAGGGGAGTCACTGGTGTATGCACTGCCCAGGGTGCCTGAGCAAGGAAGGGCATCCTGATCTGGCCTGGGGCATCCATTGGCCTGCCCCATTGCCCAGAACAGCCGTGTAGTGGAGCGTTGCTCATTCTCTGCTAGGCCGTGCACCAACCACCTCCCCCATACCCTTGGCTTCTGGGTTATTGTGCCCTCCTTGGGGTCCCTCCAGGGGGTGGGGCTCTATGTTAGCTTGCCCTGGCTGGGCAGCTGTGGGGAAGGGAAGCCTTTATGCTATCTAGCTGAATGGCGTTGTCTGCCTCTCCTGTCCCAAGGCTAACGCTCTCCAACCATGCAGAGAGGCTGCGCTCTAGCCCTGCTTTGAGGGCTTCCATAAGTGTAAACTATTTGCTTTACCCAAGATGACCTGGGAGAGTGGGAGTGGGGAAAAAGCCAAGTGCTGGTGCTGGTCAGACTGGTTCCTGGTTAAACACAGCAAGCCAGCTGCCAGGTGGGTCTGATTTACACGTTATAAAGCACCAGTGCCACAGAGGAAAATGTGAGCAGCTGGGGTGGAGGATGGGCAATGCAAGTTCCACGGAGTGAGGGCTGGATTCTCCTGTCTGTTACACCAAGCTAGCCCTGCTGCGCTGTAGGGGTTGGACTCTAGCACTGGGAGTCCTAGTGCCCACTCTGCCACTGACTCATTGCGTGACCTCAGGGGAGTCATTCCTGGAACCGCTCTGGGCCTCAGTTTCCCCATCTGTAAAATGAGACTGACCTACCACCCCAGACGATTGCTGGGCTGGATTCCTTCAGGTGCTTAGACATACTGGGGTGGAAGGGTGGGAAAACCCTATACAAACACAACCAAAAGGAGAACCCTGCCCCAGAAAGCTTCCAATCAAAGTCAAGTGCATGTAAAACCAACCAATCAGCAGCACCAATTCTCAGCTATATATAGGCTAACTCCCCCTCCCCCCCATTACCATAATCCCACCCAGGGGCGGGGATTATTTTATAAATAGCTTCTCCTCCATTATGGCTGGAGGGACAGGCCGGTTGTGATGGGGAAGGCAGCCTTGGCCCAGGTAAGCCCACCCAAAGGAAGGGAGTTGGGAGCAGACAAGAAGGGTGTTGACCAGTCGGGGAGCAGGTATGCTTCTGCCATTGACCTTGCACTCCCCAGCCTCGAAGGCAAGGGGAAGGAAAAGGGGGTAAGGAAACCAGGTGAAACCTTTATCTAGGGAAATGCAAGCCTTCTCGTCCCCTAAGTGTAAAATGTATTAGTAGTATAATTAATCTAGGCACATAACAGCTGTCACTGTGGCCCTTTGGACTTAGATGGTAACAGACCCCTGCCATTGAGCTAAGGGAGACTCTCTGTTAGCAGTGTGGGGCCTCATTCTGTCCAGGGCCGGCTCCAGGATTTTTGCCGCCCAAAGCAAAAACAATTTTGGTCACCCCCCCATGCCCCATTCTTTAATTACCCCACCCCCAGTCCCACCTCAACTCCGCCCCTTCCCCAAATCCCCAGCCCTGCCTCCTCCTCCCCCCAGACTCTCAAGCCTAGGAGGGAGGGAGGGGGAGAAACGGCGCCCGCGCCGCGGCCACTTGGAGTCTCCCCCGCCCTCCCAGGTTTGAGAGCCTGGGAGGGAGGGGGAGACCCCGAGCCGCCGCGGGCGCGAAACAGCTGATTCGCGCGCCGCTGCTCCCCTCCCTCCCAGCAGCAGCGGAGGTGAGCTAGGGCGGCTGGGGCACATTTTTAGGGGCGGCATTCTGGCGCCGGCCATGCCGCCCCTAAAAATGTGCCGCCCCAAGCACCAGCTTGTTTTGCTGGTGCCTAGAGCCGGCCCTGATTCTGTCCCCCAGAGGGCACCTGGTGACTGAACTGGTTTTCAGTCAGGCTCAGAAATCTGCAGGGACTCAGGCATTCCCTACAGCAGTGGTCCCCGAACTGTAGGGCATGTCCCCCTAGGGGGCATGAAGGAATGTCCAGGGTGGGTGCGGCAGGTCTCAAGCCAGCCCCCACGGGGAGGGAGCGTCCCCCCCAGCTCCGCTCCCGGCCATTAGCCCCACTCCTGGCTGCATCGCGGCTGCTGGCCTCTCTCAGCCCCCAGCTGTGGTTCCGCTCCTGATCCCAGTCCCCCCTTCCCCCCACCCCCAGCTGTGATGCTGCTCCCGGACCAGGTGTGTGTGGGGGGTACAGACACATTTCATTACTGTTCCCACAGCGAGGGCTGGAGGATAGATCTTGCCCATTGTCTCCTACTCAACCCGTTTCCCGAGAGCTGTGATGTCCATAGCTGGCCTGTGGGTGCAGCTCAGGATGGGAAGTGGCCGGGGAGGGTGTGGGCACCAGTCCCGTAGCTTCCCCTTTCCTGTTTGTTAGCTCCTTCCCTCCCCTGCACCTGCACCTGAACACAAGGAGAGAAACTGACCCCGCTCCTGCTCCTCATGAGTGAAATCCTAACTGCAACTGCTGCCACTTCCTGCCTCACATGCCAACCTCCTGGAATGCCTCCCAAGGGCTCCATATGCCATGTATAGCTGACCTTTGGAACTCACTGCTACAGGAGGTCATCAGAGTCAAGGGGTGGCATTTCCAAAGGGCCCGGGCGATTCATACTTACTGATAACACTTGGAGCTGTGCAATTTAAGCTGAGAAGCATGATCAATGTTTATGCTTCCGGGCAGAGGAAAGGCTAGGAAAGGGTGCCACCCATGGCAGGGTGCATTGCAAAGAGAGTGCTCTCATGTGCCTTCCCCTGGTGCACTGGAAGAGCCAGAGTGCAGGACTGCAGGGCAATTCCTGGCATCCCCATCAAAGGATGTAGCTTTCAGGTGACTTTCAGCAGCGTGAGGCCACTGTCTGATCACTGGGACCCAGCTCCCCCGTGTTCCATATCTGAGCTGATGCTGCAGCTTCCTCCAGCTCAACTAGGCAGAAAATTCCACTGTGAGTTTCGTTAGCAGGGACAGGCTGCAGGGCTGGGAGCCAGAACCAGAGGAAATCTGACTCCCACTGTCCATCTCTCCTGACCTGTCCCATGTGATATCCCCCCTGCCACCTTCGCTCTCCTTTCTCATTCTTTCTTCTAGGCTTACCATATTTAAGGTTTTAAAAAAGAGGACACTCCACGGGGCCCTGGCCCCGCCCCTTCCCCCAAAGTCCCCGCCCCAACTCCGGCCCTTCCCCAAAGTCCCTGCCCCAACTCCGCCCCCTCCCCTGAGCGCCCCGTATTCCCCCTCCTCCCTCCCAGCCACGTGAACAGCTGCCCGAGTGCTACTGGCTTTACGGTTTGTCAGGCAGCCCCCAGACCTCCAGACCCGCTGCGCTCCTGGCCGGGCGCTTCCCCGGCGCAGCCGGAGCCCGGGAGGGGAAGCGCCCGGCCGGGGGCGCAGGTCTGGGGGCTGCCCGGCAAACCGTGAAGCCGGTAGCGCTCGGGCAGCTCGGCTCTTCAGCTGCACAGAGCTGAGGCGTCTGGGGGGAGCAGCAGCAGCCACCACCGCAGCAGGGGATCCGCCTGCAGCTTGCAGCCTGGTAAGCAGGGGACGGGCACGGGTGCCGGCATTTTCCCAGACATGTTCGGCTTTTTGGCAATTCCCCCCCCGGATGGGGATTTGAGGACCAAAAAGCCGGACATGTCTGGGAAAATCCAGACATATGGTAACCCTATTTCTGCCAACTCACCCTTCTCCTCCCTCCTCGCCCATTCCCCAGCTGCTGCTTGTATGTATCCGTGCTGCACAATATTGTGTTGTGTGTGACGAGCTCCAATTGGTGGCCTCCAGCTTCCCATTAGAGCATCAGCTGAAATGCCCGGTCGCAAATTCCCCGGGGGTCTGCCATGATGCTGAAGTTGTGTCAAAATCTCCTCCTGGCACTGTCTCGTCTCTGCGGCTGGGACCCTACAAGGAGAATGCGCACTCTGGCTTCACGTTAGCCCTTGAGCTCCCCCTTAGAAATGGCTCCCACCCCTCGCTCCCTTCCAGGCAGAGTTGCTGAGACTGGGCCATGCCTTGCTGTTGGTTTCACCTCCTGCCTGGCCCTTGTGCCCTGAGTCAGATGGACTGGCAGGGAAATATGGTCCCTGCTTGCAGATCGCTGCACATCAGAATGCCCCTGGGGCATCCTGAAGGTGCCAGATGTGCTTACATGCACCCGCCCAACCGCGACGCGGCTGCTGCCCCGAGCTGGTGGCTGCCGAGCTGATAGGACAGTGAGGGAACCCTCAGCTCCAGGTGGGGGTGAGGAGCTGTTACTCCCTCTGCTCAGGGGATAGCTCCTAGCACTGCCAGGCAGGGGAGAGGCCCAGGGCCCACTGCCATTCACGCTCCAGCTGGCCACGGTGCACTGGAATGAGGCAGGGTTTCTGTGGGCCGTTCGGCATTGCATTCTTGGACACTAGGCCTGACACCCCAAAGGGAGGCTGATCCAGGTCTGTGTCTGTATTTTACAGCCAGGAGCAGCTCCGAGCCCACTGTCTCCCAGATGTTTCCTGCACCCCTTGCATACAGATACGCTACCCACTTGGGGTCAGCCCCCCGGTCCATATTCCAGCCCTGCAGGGGGTGCGGGTGGGTGGGCTTGGCTGCGGAATGTGCCCATGCTGGTTTTGGAAGCAAAGGCGCCCATGAGTGCTGTCACTAGCAGATCAGAGGGAGGCAGAGAGGCTGGGCAAAGGGGCAGTGGTTAAAACTTTCCCAAGCTCGTGGCTATAGAGGAGGAATCAGAGCCAGGGCAGGGCTGAGCAGAGAGAAGCTGAAGGGGGAGATGGGAGGGAAATTCAACACATTTCCTCTGCTCGCCTGCATGTCACCCTCTGCCCCAGACGAGGACTGGGCTGTCCAAGGGAACCTCCGGAATAGAGGTGCCCATGGCAATTCAATGGGCTCTGGGGGCTCAGCGGTTTGTGGGGGCTCAGCAGCCTGCGGTGCCCTGTCCCAGCCCTAGGCCAGGTAGTAATTCCCAGCCTGGAAGCCGTGACCCCCATGAAAGCCCTGGTCAGTTAGCTGGCGTCACCAATCTTCTCCCCCTCACATTCCTCTGGTTGACTGCCGCAGCTTTGCTCAGGCCTCGTCCGTGGAGCCAGGACCCGCTGCAAAGGATTCTGGGGGATTGGTCACCCCGTGTCTGAATGCAGCAAGGTGAGGGAGGCCAGCCCCCGTTCCCTTGCTCAGGGACTTGTTGGCAAAGCAGGCATTGAGAGCTTTGCAGCTTACTGGCCCCGGCAGTTGGCCGCCCAGTTCCACCCCAGGAAGCCAGGTGAGGTGCGGCTGCCTGGAGCTGTTTCTCCAGCCCCCAGGCAGAGGGGAAATCAGTTCTGTGGCAGCCAGCAGCAGCTCCTTTTCCACAGGGCCAGCATGATCTCACTCCCTGAGTAATCTCCCCAAGGCGGATAAGGATCTCACTCCTTCCTGCAGCCCCTGACCCCACACAATAGTGTGAACCACAGGCCCTGCTGGGAAGGGCTTTGTTAAGAGAGGGAGAGGAAAGGAATCACATGCCAAAGTCTGGGCTGGGCTGAGCCTAAACCAACCAGGGGCTGGCGATAAACCCCAGCCAGTCGGGGTGGGCGTCTGCAAGCCGCTGCCTCGCAGGGCAGCACAATGGGGAATTGTTCCCTGTTTGCTGAGGTTTCCTCGCCCCAGGATGCAGGAGGATCCTTCTAAGGCTGGAACAAAACTGCACGTGCAGCGCCGGGAGGGGTGGTTCTTCTTTGGCAGCTGTTCTTTCATGTTTGTCGGGGAGAGAGGAAGTGATCATTGGCCTGGGGTGGCCTGGCGCACAGACCAAAGCCTCATTCTCCCCTGGGTAATGCTAAACAACCGATCTTTGCCATATCGCCTCCCTCAAAATGTACAAAGCCTCTGCTGTGTGCTGCTCCGGGGGTGGAGAGCTAGCTCAACTAGCTAAGCAGGGATTCCCTTTGTTCCAGGGGGTCCCTGGGTGGCAGGGAGCCAACGTAGCAGTCCATCTGAGGATGCCTTGGTCTAGGCGGCAGGGCTGGGTTGCCTCTGTGCTCTGGCTATGGTCGGCTGCTGCAATGGTGCCTTGGGGGCCGTGGCTGTAGTGTTCACGTTTATAATGGGGGACCGGATCAGACGAGATCTCAGCTGGTGCTAGCCTCTCAGTCCAGCCACCCCTGCCTCCCCATCCCAAGCTGTGCTCGGCACCGGTGGAGGCAGCTCAGTGGTCGGTCCATAGAGCAGCATCCTCCACTCCGATGTGGGGGCCCAAGAAGTGACTCTCTGGACTGGGTTCAAGGAGGAATCCCAACGTCTCCAAGGTTCACGACTTTTTAGACCTTGGGCTCTGCTTCTGAGCCATCTTACAAAGAGAAGCCTCAACTAGGCAGTTTGATCTGGCCTTCCCGAAAGATCCAGGCGGTTCCAGCCCACTCATACTGCAGTGTTAGCTCTTTGGGGTCTGCAGATGTTCTGGGCCAATGGCTCTCCCCAGTTACAGCTGCTGACACTGGTGGAGTTGCAGAGGTGTAACAGAGGGCAGGACTTGGTCTGTGATGGCCATGGATCGCAGGGCTAAGTCCATGCCCACTGCATCACATGGCAGTCATGTTGTTTTCATCTCATCCTTTCCAAGTGTGCATGTCCCACTCCAAGCAGAGGGCCAGTCTGGTCACCTCTTTGCCAGAGAAATGCTGACGCTTGGAGAAGGATCCGGGAAGAACAACAACAACAACAAAATCAGGGATATTGAATGGACTGATTTACAAGGAAAGGTGGGAGTGAAATACGTGTCGCTTGGCTAAGAGTTGACTACAGGGGGGGGGGGGGGGAAATGATGCCAGTCTACAAATGTTTGATGGGTGTAAACAACAAGGAGGGAAAAAAGTTATTTAAGGTGGGTCCAGGGCATAACTGGGACCAATGGAGAAAAACAAAACCCAGTCTGAACCCCTCAGGCACTAGAGGGTTACTATCACATTACTATCTGGTGGCGTCTAAGCAAGGGAGCAATTTCTTCACCAAGCAAGAATGCTATTGCAGAGCCTACCTGCTACACAGGAACGGACTCGCTGACAACGCTCCCTGTTGTCAGGTCACGGAAAATTTCTTCTGAAAGAGGGAGAATAAGGGGGAATGCTTCAGCCCCTTCTCAAAGGCCTTCGGAGGCAGTGGGATGACACCCAATGGTGTCATTGGGCATTGGATCGGGCCCTACGTCTTCTCTTGGAGCTTCAGTGGGTTTTTCTGGCATTGCAATCTATGATTCTCTCTTTTGTGACACTAGGAGGAAATTGCGGTAGATGCTCAGAACACAGTACCCCCCACGGGGATGTATTGGGCTGGGGTGCAGTCTCTCTAGGGAAGGGCTGACCACCCCCTTGCTTGGAACATTTCAAATTAGGCTCAAAGTACTACTCATATCACAGAGTTTAAAGCCAGAAGGGGCCACTAGATCCTCTGGTCCAAATTCTCAACCCAAATGAAACATTAATTTGATGTCAATCAAAATATTTCACCTGACCCAAAACTAAACTTTTTCATTTTGCCAAAAAAAATCCAATTTGTTTTTTGTTTGTATGAGGTCGGCCCAAAATTATGACTTTTTTTTTTTCATTTTGGCCACAAAACCGAAAAACTAGGCCCATGAACAACACTATCTAAAGGGCTTTACCAGGTGTTATTTCCATGGGGCAAAGCAAACACAACCAAGGAGCTCCTGGCAATCTCCCTGCTAATAAAGCGAGCACCAGGAAAACATGGGGAAAATGCCACCCAGGGGCTTGTTTGCTTGAGCTTTAATTAAGCTGAGTGAGGCTAATGCAGCCTAGGGGGGAAGTTAGAGGAAAGAATTGCTGGTGTCTATCTGACTGCCTAGCCCTGCCTGCCAGGGGATCTGCCCACAGCAAGCTACATCCCTCCTTTAGCAGCTAAACCTCCCTCCCTCCCAGTGTTGTGTGGTGTTGGGGAAGCACTAGGGAGTGCAGTGCAGGGAGGAATGAGGGGTTTCTGGGTGCCCAGAGGCAGAGCCAGACTGGGTCCTGCCTTCCCACTCTACCCCTCTTCCCTCTGCTGCTAAGGCCTGAGCTCAGTGAACTGGGGATCAGGCCCCAACTCCCAGCACCTCCTGCAGTGGGAACCCAGCAGAGCAGGGAGGGTCCACGGTGCTGCTCCAGTACTGGGCACCGCTGGGAGCTGAGTGGGGGCCCTCCAGCCTAGCAGGGAGTCTCCTTTCGCCCAAGCAGAAGCAGCAGCCCGTGGCTTTAGAGCGGATGGGTCTGAGCCCCTGTGTCCTTGGAACGCTGGCAGAGAGAGAAGGGAGTGAGCGAGAGAGAGGCCCCTGCTAGAGCAGCAGCCAGGGCAGCATGAGCCTGTCGGGATTAGCTTGGTTCCCATTCCCAGCAAAGCTGGTGAATGGCCATCTCCAGCCAAGGCCTGGTTGTGTTGAGTAGCCCAGCCTGCTCCACACAGCCGTGGGATGGTTTCATTCCAGTGGGTGTGACTCACCTGGCAGCCAGCAGCTTAAGGGATACTTTCCCCCCAGCTTATTCATTGGCCAGCTCAGGACAACACCGAGGAATGCAGCATCTTAGCCCCCTGTCATGGCCGCTGTCAGGGTTCCCTCCCTACTCGACCCACATGAAAGACCCCCTAAGCTTATTTCTACCAGGTTAAAAACTTCCCCAAGGCACAAATTCTTCCTTGTCCTTGGACGGTATTGCTGCCACTACCAAGTGAGTTAGACAAAGATTCAGGAAAAGGACCACTTAGAGTTCCTGTTTCCCCAAAATATCCCCCCAAGACCCTTCACCCCCTTTCCTGGGGAGGCTTGAGAATAATATACCAACCAAATAGGTAAACAAGGTGAGCACAGACCAGACCCTTGGGTTTTTGGGACACTAAAACCAATCCAGTTCTTAAAAGCAGAACTTTATTATAAAGAAAAAAAAGTAAAAGAAGCACCTCTGTAAAATCAGGATGGAAGGTAATTTTACAGGGTAATAAGATTTAAACACAGAGGATTCCCCTCTAGGCAAAACTTCAAAGTTACAAGAAAAAAAAAAAACAGGAATAAACCTCCCTCTTAGCATAGGGAAAATTCACAAGCTAAACAAAAGATAATCTAACACATTTCCTTGTTATTACTTACAATTTTTGTAATCTTGGATGCTTATTTCAGGTAGGGTTTTAGGAGATGGTTTTTCCTGCCCTGGTCCCTCTCTGTCCCCGAGAGAACAACAAAGAGAGCACAAAACAAAACCTCCTCCCCCCACAGATTTGAAAGTATCTTCTCCCCTTATTGGTCCTTTTGGTCAGGTGTCAACCAGGTTATTTGAGCTCCTTAACCCCTTGCAGGTAAAGGAGGGATTTTATGCTCCCTTTAGCTGTATGTTTATGACAGCCGCAATCCTGCAGTCAGAGCTGTACAGGTGGACTCGTGCACCCACAATAACAACAATGGTCTTGGATGCAGCCCCCACACTTTCTGTATTCCTGCTTCCTGGGCCCCATGGCTGGGACTGAAGGCCTCTGGAAAGTACACTAGGCATGAGCAGGGAGCATTCCTAGCCTGGTTAGCAGGAGGGAGGTGTGAGGGGGGTGGGGGTAGCCAGGGGTGCTGAGCATGGCCCATGCAATGAAAACACCTCTGGACACACTGGTTTGATGGGCTGTCCCTGGAGAGGAAGGGGAGGGCTTTCTCTTCCAGCTGCTACCAGTGAACTTACCAAGTGGGATTCCTCCAGATGGCCCAGATCTTCGCTTGCTGGTCCTGGCTTATTAGCAAGGGGCTGAAGGGGAGGGCAGTGGAGTGCTCCCCCCACATGCTAATGTAATAAACAGACAATTTATCATTGTGACAGCTCCTGTCCTAACAGAGCCCTTGGGTTTCTGAGCACTGTGAGTAGTACACAGGAAAGGCTTGTGGGTGGGTTTCCCACAGCATAAGAAGCAAGTTGGAAAGAACATAGGCTGTACTATACTAGAGCGCTGTATGAGTGGCCAATGCCAGCTGCTACAGGAGGTGCAAATCCCCCATTATGCCTCTGATTGTGTGGGATTAGGTTGTGGGGAGTGCATTTGCTTCCTGACCCCAGCTGATCATCAGCGTGTGCCCCGAAGCATGAGGATGGCTAGCAAAGGGTAGTGCTCCTGTGTTTACTGCTGGGGTTACCAATGTGTTGCCTTCCTGAGAAAGACTTCAAATCACTCAGAGATTCCCTCCCCCCTTTGGTGATGGTGATAATTTAGCAGCATGTAAAGAAAGGTGTGTGTGAGGGAGATCGGCATGGGGAACAGGAGAATATGCAAAAGCCATGCAGAAATCCTAATGGTTTCTCCCTTCTCTGGCTGTCTGGGGAGGACTTTCTTGCAACAAGCTGAGCAGGCCTATCTGTGTGAAGGAGCAGGGTGGAATAGTGGTAAGCTAGAGCCACCGTACATGGCAGTGCTATGATGTATTCATTAATGCACTAGCTTTTCTCTCCCTAGACCTGGGTAAGGCCGTTAGTGGCATGAGTTCAATGGGCTGGGCTGAGTCCACAGCAGCGTTTTTTCCATATCACAGAACCATGGGCAGTTTCTCCTTAAGAGAAGCCTGGGACTAGGATAGCTGGGGGACTACAGGTTGGGATGGAGGGGCATTGGCAGAGCTGTGTGTGGAGCCCAGGATTGGAATAGCAGGGGGCTGCAGGCTGGCATTGAAAGCACTAGCAGAGTTGGCATGCATGCAATCTTCCCTAGCTTGCACTCCCCTGATCCGCCACTGCCAGCACTTTCAGACTTGCATGAAACTGATTGAAATTGACTTATCCTAGAGCCACAGTGAAAACACAGCCTGAAGAAACCAGGAGCCACAGGGTTTGCCAGCAACGTTAGCCCTGTAACCAGAGACACTGGGCATAGCAGGAGGCAGCTCTCTGAGCTAGTCTGGTCACAGAATGGGACTCTCCAGGTGCTGCCTGCCTGCTGCATTGGCTCCTGTGCCGAGCTGTTGCCCACCTTTGAGCACAACTCTTGTAAAGCTCCCCCTAGCTTTTGGCTTCTCAGTCACTCCAGAGTCTCCTCTGGGTTTGTCTCGAGCAACCACTCGAGTGCAAGACTTGCTGTCCTGCCAGCAGCTGCTATTCCCACAGCAGGCTTCTTCCAGCTTACTTTGAAAGAGAAATCCTTTTCAACTATTAGCTCCAAGGTCTGTGCTGGTGATGGGCTACTTCTGCAAGGAGAGTGAAAAGGCCATTTCCCCAAGATGTGCAATAAACGCGCGGGCCTGACCTTTGTCCTAGTTGTACAACGCTTGTGTTCACAGTCCCCTAGTGTTGTACGATGGGTGTGCTCAGGGTCCCCGGTTTTGTACAACAAGTGTGCTCAGGGTCCCCTGGTGTTGTATGGCCGGTGTGCTCAGGGCTTTAGGGGGTTGATAGCAATAGCAGGCCTTTAAATTGTCCCTGTGGTGATGGTGCCATCGTGTGGTCGTTTGAAAGATGGATGCTTTCTTACAACACCCTCCGTCTCTGTCCTTTCGTCGGCTCCCTTGCCAATACTCCCTAGGTCAGATGCTCCTCTCGTGGCCTGGGCAGCGATGAGCGTCCCCTGGCTTTAACTGCCTGCCCAGGTTCCAGTTCTCAGCCCCACTCTGCCCGGCGGAGATCAGGGTGCAATTTTCAGAAGAGCCGGTCTCCCATTCAGGTAAAGGGAGGGGGCGTTTGGATGGCAAATTGGCAAGCGCCGTGCCCATCACTGGGGAGGCTCTGGCCGTCAGCGCCGCGGTGGGAGCTGCTGGGCACCGCGCCCTGAAGCCTGCGCTTTCCCAGGGCCCGATTTTCAGAAGCTAGGTGCGGGGCGGGCGCAAGGCAAGGGGCGAGCGCGCAGCGCGGCGGGACATCGGGCTCTTGAGGGGCAGGACAGGGGCAGGCTGGCCCCTGGCTGGACTCGGGAACCCACACGATGGGCTGGTGGGGGAGAGAGGCGGGGTGACCCCGGCTTTTTCCGCGCCTCCCGGTAGGGGACCCGCCGCTGGCGCCATGTGCCCGGAGATGGGGGCCTGGCGAAGCCCCTACACCCCCGAGACTTATCTCACGCTGCCGTCGGCCTGACAGCCGCGGCCGGGACTTATCTCCCGCCCCTTCCTCTCTTTGGACGCCTGCGCTATGGGTCGCGCCGCGATGACGTATGGGGCTGGGGGCGTGGCCGGAGGCGGATGGGCTTGTGGGGCCCGAACGTCCGGGCAGCGGAGGGGGGAGGGGCCGGACATGGCGCTGGCTGAGGCCCGGCCCGGGGGACGATGAATAAGGGCTGGCTGGAGCTGGAGAGCGACCCCGGTGAGGCGGGGGAGGGCAGGACTATGGGGGAAAGCGAGGGGGGGTTGTGGGGGAGCACAGGGGTTGTGGGGGGAGGGCCATGGGGATCCCTAGGGGAGGGGGAGGGGGGCTCATGGGGCTAGACAAGGGGAGGGACTGGGTAAGGCAGGGTGTGTGGGATGAGCAACTTTCCCCAAAACGGGATAGGAGCCAGTGAGACAGTTAAAGAAAAGGGCTAAAGCCCCGATTGCCTGGGCCCCTCTCTGGTTAATCCCTTGATATTGGCCTCCCAGCCTCAGTTTTTAGGCTGGTGATGTCCCTGGGCATCGCTGATAGACTCCTACGTGCACACAATAACAGCTCTCGGGGGTGTCCAGAAAATAGCTCCTAGCCAAGGCTGAGAGATGGGCTCTCAGAAATGGAGGGTAGCATGGGACCAGTATTCAAAACAGCAGGAGTGTACTGAAAGAGTCATTTTAACTCACCGTTGATCCAGACATCTTTAGATGGCTCAGGACCGTAGGTGTATGAGTGAACTATCAGGCTGTGAACACCGAGGGGATTCCCTGCTGTTCTGTGTTGTGATAAAATTATACTCGTCCTGGGCAATTATATGTATCCATACCAGCACTTAGGTCAGCGTAACTTATGTCACTCGGGGGTGAATTGTTCACACCCCTGAGCGACAAAAGTTATGCCAACGTAAGTGGCAGTGCAGACGTGGTCTAAGTTAGGGTATCCTTTCAATTCATCATCATCATCATGTATCGCATCAGCTGCATGATTACTTTGCTGTGACTCAACACTATTCCTCCTCCCCACCATTGATTCTTGGTTTCTTGGGAGGATGGAGAGGGAACTTGGGGTCTTCAGGCTATTTGCTTTGAGTTACGTGCCCTGTACTGGTAGCTTCCTTTCAGAACTTCTAATCTAAAAAGCCCCTACCCCTGGATCAACCAGGATGGTAGGCCAGTTCTCTTCGATGGATGCTGAAGTAACTGCTGAATGCATGAAGTGAAATGAAAGTGATTTTAGAGGTTGCAGATAAATCAGAAGCAAAACTTGTGAAGTCAAAACTAGCCTCATCTGCCTACATTGATCCCTAGCATTGTACTACATGTTCTTGAAGAACAGCCTGGGAAACATAAGATATCCAGCGTTGTGGCACCCTCAAAAGGTGGTCAGACTAGATGATTTGGTGGTCTCCTATGGCCGTAAATTCTATGCGTCCGTCTACACTGCAGCTGGGAGGTGTAATTTGGATCAAGCTAGTGTGCTAAAAACTGCTGTGTGGCTGCGGCAGCACTGGTGGCGGCTTGGGCTAGCTGCCTAAATACAATCCATTCAAGGTTTTAGGTATGTACTCGACTGGCTAGCCCGTGTGTGTATGTCTAGCTGAGCTGGGAGTTACCCTGCCTAGCTGCAGTGTTTACATACACTTAGAGTCTATGAGGAGAAAGGCCCCCCAATGCGCTCCAGGGCTTGCATTCCTCAGGGCTGAGTTACAGAAACTGGGGGATTCTTAGCTCAGTTTTGCTCTTATAGCTCTGTCTGCAGCCCTGAGCGCTGTTTATATATAGACCAAAACCCTCTAAGTCTTGGCTCCTGTCCTGTCCTGTCCTGTTGTTGGACAGAGACATGCAAATATTGCCCTGCAAATAAACCTGAGGCTGTGGTATTAAGTGCATCTTTTATATGATGTGCTCTGATGACTGTTGTTGTAATTGATATACCATAACTTTTATCTCTGTGGTTTCAAGGAGAGAATCCTTTTATTAGGCTAGGACATCGCATTTATGTATAGACTTCAATTCTATTACTTCTTGGTCCTTGAATCGTTCTTCTCTGAACTCTTTCCAGTACATAGTAGTCCATGAATGGTCTCTCTGATGTCATATACAGAACCACCTCCCTACATCTACTTGATCTTCCCCCTGCTTAAACACCTGAGGTTCATGTTAGCCTTCTTAGCTACAGCATCACACTGGCAATTCATGTTTGTTTGGCTGTTTATCACAGTCTTGGTGTCATTGCATTCCAGGATAGTGTCTCTCATCTTGTACATGTGGGAAACAAGTTTTCTACCAGCTGGACCTAGCTTATGGTACTCACTTCCACAAGAGAGAAGAATGAAGACATGTTTCACAGCTCTCAGATCTAAATGGCAAACTAATTTCTTTGATCTAGCTTTCCTGTAATAAGTTATTCTTCTACTTTCATACAAACATAAATAAATAAAATATCCTTTAAACAAATTAAGCTCCTCCTCCTACTGATGGGAAGAAAGCAAGATGATTTCTCTTTTTAAATGCTTGGGAGGCTCCTACTATGATGGACTTATATCACTTCCTAGACAGTTTGGTGGCAGTAGTGGGTCAATCATAGAATATTAGGGTTGGGAGAGACCTCAGGAGGTCATCTAGTCCAATCCGCTGCTCAGAGCAGGACCAACACCAACTAAATCATCCCAGTCAGGGCTTTGTCAAGCTGGACCTTAAAAACATCTAAGGATGGAGATTCCACTACCTCCCTAGGTAACCCATTCCAGTGCTTCCTATTAGTGTTTCCTAGTATCCATCCTAGACCTCCCCCACTGCAACTTGAGACCATTGCTTCTTGTTCTGCCATCTGCCACCACTGAAAACAGCTGAGCTCTATCCTCTTTGGAACCCCCCTTCAGGTAGTTGAAAGCAGCTATCAAATCCCCCCTCACTCTTCTCTTTTGCAGACTAAATAACCCCAGTTCCCTCAGCCTCTCCTCGTAAGTCATGTGCCCCAGCCCCCTAATCATTTTTGTTTCAGCAGTCATTTTCGTCAATACCTTGAACGTGTAGGTATCCTCTCCACCACCAGGGCTGAGCAGGAAGATCAGGTTGGGAAGAAGGTCTCCTAAAAATGTTAAACCCAAAATATTTAAAAAAATCTCTATTCAGGCAGCATGAGCCAGGAAACCACTCGGATAAGAACTATGGGGCAATGTCCAGGTCAGGAGCAAATCTTGTTGTGGTGCATTATTTTTAATCACAATTCCAAACTTATAGTTTCCTTCAAAATTTGCCATGGGAGCCCTACAGCACTAGTCAGAGGTAAGGGGCAGAAGATTTTCTGTCTGCCTTTCGTGTAGCAGCATGAACTTCACAGCCAGAAGTAATCTCGCTGTTTTGTTCCTCTTCAGGTCTCTTCACCCTGTTAGTAGAGGATTTTGGTGAGTACGAGAGCTTTTCTGCAAGATGGGTTTCATCTGTGACATGTGCTCTGGCTCCCTTCTGCTGGTCTCGTCGCACTGATTCCTGCTCTCTCTTTTTTTAGGAGTTAAAGGGGTGCAGGTTGAGGAGATCTATGATCTACAAAGCAAATGCCAGGGGTAAGTTACTCACTCAGCAGCACGACTTGCTGAAGTAGATTTCATCAAGCAAAAATTTCTCAGGGCATGTCTACGCAGAGTAGTAACACGGAGTACGGGGGTGTGATTTCTAAAGGCACTAATATGTTGGTATTAATTGGTTTTGTAGACCCTACTGCGCACTAAAAGTTCCCTATTTCACATTAATGCAGTGCTGTTCAGTATGAAGTTAACATGTACTAGAGAGCTTTTAGTTCGCACCAGCATGGTCTACAGCAGGGGTCTCAAACACGTGGCCCGGGGGGTTGTTTTCTGCGGCCCACGAGTTCCTCATGCCCCCACCCCCCAGCATTTACCTAGAGCGGCTCCAGCCCGACGTGCACCGGGGGAAGGATAGGCAGCCTGCCTGCCCTGCCCCCTGCCGCTCCGGGAAGCGGCCGGAATGTGGGGAAGGGGGGGCACAGGGCTCTGTGTGTTGCTCTTGCTTCAGGCAGTGCCCCCAGCAGCTCCCATTGGCCGCAGTTCCCTGTTCCATTAAATCACAAAGATTACAGACTTGGGTGCTCTCTGAGATGCCTGGTTTGAATATCAGACTAGAATAATCAGCTGGAGTGTGGGGAACAAGGACAGCTGTGGCACTTCCCAGTAGGATGGGGGTTGGCTTTAATGCCTCTCCTTTTTTTCTCCCCACAAATTGTGGTTTAAACTGAAAACGCCTCTGGCGCTTGACTGACTGAAGCGGCACAGTTCATGTTGATGGAAACCCTTCTAAACTGGTCAGTTGCTAACTCCACCCCCATTGCATTTCTTTCCCTGACAGCCCCGTGTACGGGTTCATCTTCCTCTTCAAATGGATCGAAGAGCGCCGGTCTCGCCGGAAGGTATCCACCCTGGTGGACGAGACATCGGTGATTGACGATGACATCGTCAATAATATGTTCTTTGCTCATCAGGTAGGTTGGCTGGGAGTGGAGGGCGAGGCGTGTCTCTCCGGACGCCGCTGTGGGAGAGTGGGCAGTGAGGACTCTTTCATGCGTTGGTATAATCTGTAGCTACCTAAAATGTGGAAGACTTGGGAAGGAATGGTCAATAGGTATAGAGTAGTTACCCCGATTGGTCGAAAGCATGGTTCTGGGGGGATTGTACACTTAGCCTATTCGCTGATCATGAGTCCTTGTCCCAGCTTGGGTTTGGCTTTTATATTTGTCACCCAGGTGTATTTTGGGACATAATGAAGGCTGCAGCTATCTGAGGGGCAGTTGGAAATGGGGACCGAACAACAGAGATTGGGAGATTTGGGAGTCCTGGACAGTGGGGATATGTGAAACTAACACTTTCCCTGGATCACTCCTTAACACATGGCTGGTAGGAAAGGCCAGAGGATTTGCTTGGGATCTAGCATTTCTTTGGAGCCCAGAGTGCTGTGCTGAGTGCACAAAGCGTGCAGCCTGCTCTGGAGAAAGGGATCAGGATTTTAGCCAGCATTGTGATCTTGCAGAGCATCGACTGATGTGTTTGGTATAGTCCCATGCTGGAGGTGAATCAGGGGGGTTTCACAGCATTTTGGGAGAAGGACGCTTAAATGAGTGCAACTCCAGCCCTCAAATGTTCTGGAACTGCATTCTCCCATGGTGCCATGTTTTCTGTAAGCTTTATTAAATGGCTGTATGTCTAGCTTCTTCCCTTGTCTGCTCCTGGACCTTGCAGCAGGCTGGAAGGGTTGAGGGAATCCAAGTCAGCTGTTACCACAGAGGTTCAGTCAATCTGCACGAGGCCTGGCATTTGCCTTTGCCTTGAACAGCTGCTCACAGGGGTATGGTGTGATTGACCTGGGGACACTGACCGGGAAGGGGTTGTGTTGGTCAATTTAGTGCTCCAGGCAGCTTTTGTGCTATTTTTCGGCACCAGTTACTGCAGGGTGCTGAGTAACTCCCAGGTGGTGATGCTGAAGTATCATCCTCTTTCTGTTGTTTAACTTGGTCTGTTTGCCCTTTAGCTGATTCCCAATTCCTGTGCCACCCATGCCTTGTTGAGTGTCCTCCTGAACTGCAGCAATGTGGACCTGGGGCCGACGCTGAGTCGCATGAAGGATTTCACCAAGGGGTTCAGCCCAGAGGTATGGGGTGGCCTGTGGCGGTGGGGCTTTGGGGGAGCATCTGAGGGATGCATCTTGCTGTGGGGACCCTGCTCCTTTCCTGTGAGGTTTTTGTAAAGGGATTGCTCCTTAGGTAGTCATGCCCTCACCCAAGCTTCTGGTCTCATTCCTCCCCCTTTGTTCTTACGTTCTTCCTAATCCTTTCTCCTTACTTCCCCCTTAGTCTATCTCCTTTGCTCTTGCCTAGCTCTGTGCTGTCCCCTAGGTCTGGAATATTCTCCATACCCTCTAGCCAAGCACCCACCTCTTCAAGTACTTCCTCCTTCCTTCCCCACAGTAATGCTCTTGACTTCCTCCTCTGGAACTGGTACTATGTCTTTACCTTGGGTTTGTCTCTCCAGGTCTTGATCCATTCTTGTAAAGCCCTGTGTAAATCTGTTAATGAGATGCCCACAGATGAGGGAGGCGTTTCCAGAGACCTGGATTAGAGGTGCTCAGTTGAGGGATTCCAGCTATCGCGTCCCTCCACCTCAGGGGTTTTTATAATCTCCCTTTGCTTTTTGCAGAGTAAAGGTTATGCCATTGGGAATGCTCCGGAGCTGGCCAAGGCCCATAACAGCCATGCCAGGTGAGTGTGGGTGTCCCCAGCAGCTCTGCTCCCTGGGGGAAGGGCGGTTGCTGCTGCTGCATTGACCTCTCGGATGTATTGCCTTTGCAGGCCAGAGCCTCGGCACCTGCCCGAAAAGCAGAATGGAATCAGTGCTGTGCGGACCATGGAGGCTTTTCACTTCGTCAGTTACGTTCCCATCAAGGGACGGCTCTTCGAGCTTGACGGGCTGAAGGTCTATCCCATCGACCATGGTAAGGAGCCCCAGCACCCACAGCCACAGGGATGTCTAGCAAAGACTCGCCTGTGTGTGACCCCAGGACATGACACTTGCTGTGTATGTTTCCTTGACGTTGCTGGAGCACATACAGTGACCACTTGCATCACACCTGACATCTCATTAGGCTCATTGAATTGACCTTCCTGATGGGCATCTCCCTCTGGCACTGGGCCCAGTCCTATTCAACATATTCCTCAATGATCTGGAAAAAGGGGTAAACAGTAAAGTAGCAAAATTTGCAGATGCTACAAAACTACTCAAGATAATTAAGTCCAAAGCAGACTGTGAAAAGTTACAAAGGGATTCCACAAAACTGGGTGACTGGGCAACAAAATGGCAGATAAAAGTCAATGTTGATAAATGCAAAGTAATGCACATTGGAAAACATAATCCCAACTATACATATAAAACGATAGGGTCTAAATTAGCTGTTACCACTCGAGAGATCTTGGAGTCATTGTGGATAGTTCTCTGAAAACATCCACTCAATGTGCAACAACAGTCAAAAAAGCGAACCGAAGGTTGGGAATCATTAAGAAAGGAATAGATAATAAGATGAAAAAATATCATATTGCATGTATATAAATCCATGGTGTGTCCACATCTTGAATACTGCGTGCAGATGTGGTCGCCCCATCTCCAAAAAGATATATTGGAAAAAAGTTCAGAAAAGGGCAACAAAAATGATTAGGAGTATGGAACAGTGTGAGGAGAGATTAATAAGACTGGGACTTTTCAGCTTGGAAAAGAGATGACTGGGGGGGGATACAATAGAGGTCTATAAAATCATGACTGGTGTGGAGAAAGTAAATAAGTAAATTACTCCTCCTTGTAACACAAGAACTAGGGGTTACCAAATGAAATTAATAGGCAGCAGGTTTAAAACAAACAAAAGGAAGTATTTCTTCACACAGCGCACAGTTGTGAAGATGATGATGTGAAGGCCAAGACTATAACAGGGTTCAAAAAAGAACTAGATAAGTTCATGGAGGATAGGTCCATCAAAGGCTATTAGCCAGGATGGGTAGGGATAGTGTCCCTTGCCTCTGTTTGCCAGAAGCTGGGAATAAGCAACAGGGGCTGGATCACATGATGATTATCTGTTCTGGTCATTCCCTCTGGGGCACCTGGCATTGGCCACTGTCAGAAGACAGGATACTGGGCTAGATAGACCTTTGGTCTGACTCAGTATGGATGTTCTTATGTTGTGAAGATCTAAATCTGTTTCCTTTCGATGGGTCAAGCTTTGGGCTTTTTGACTCCAGACTTGTTCCCATCCAGGAAATTGTAACTACCTCTGCACTCTTCAGCTAGAGCAAGGTTACAAGGGAGGGAATCTCCTGGCAGAAGGACTGGTGTGCAATCTATCCTGTGAATGGCAAGCATGCTCTAAGTGTCTCTTGTTGCATCTCTGGTTCACCAGCACAAATCCCAGCCCCAACTGTTGTTGGAGGGCAGAGCAGGAGATGATGTGCTGTATATAGCCGTATGCAGTACACACCAGAATTGAGCCCGTTGCATAGACTGGGTAAAGTGAGCCCAAGGCAGGATTGATATCGTCTTAGAGACGGAAGTGGGTCCCCATCCCTGGCGTGACTTGCTGATGGAACTGACTATTCAGAAGATGCTGCTCATCTATGTGGATTGCTGGACCCAAGCGGCCTAGGGATCTTGGCCTGCTTTACTAACTTGCTTTCTCTTGTTTTCCCAGGGCCTTGGGCTGAGGATGAAGAGTGGACAGACAAAGCCAGGAGGGTGATCATGGAGCGAATTGGCCTGGCCACAGCAGGGTAAATGCCCAGATGAGCTCAGGGGGGTGGGCTTTCCCTCGACACACCTCGGTGTTTGCTTTACAGCATGACAGCTCAGGGGTGCATTTTAGCAAATAGCAAACTTTTCAGACCTGGATTACTGGGCCCCACATAGAGGGGAGAGGGTTACTCCGTGCTATAGGAGCGTGAGACGCTTCACACGTGTGTAGGCCATGAGTTCTATTAACTTTTTTTGTCTCTTCTGCAATCTGACTAGTTGTCTGAAGAGGCAGGGAAATGTTCTCTCATTGCAACATGATGTTTCTCCGAATAGCTATGCAGCCAATCAGAATGCAGGAGAAGGGATGGTAACAGTGGATCTTCACTTGCACAGATCCCTAGTCATAGCAACATTGGAGACCAGTTAGGTGGCTTTTGCTTGACCCTGTTGTTGTTGAATTGAGCCTCTTAGGAAGTCTGCAGAGGGGCTCAGCTGTGATCTCAGAGCACCCACAAATGCTGCAGCGTGAGGGCCCAAACGTCTGTGTAACTTATGCTCTCGGTTACTCAGAACGTGGTTTAGCAGCCACTGGGTTTCCACTTGTGGGAATGTCCTGGCAGGCTCATCGTCCCTGACTGCTGTAGGACAGACAATGATTGTCTGATGTGGTGTCAGAGCACTTCCTTGTGAATGAGGGACCCCTGAAGTGAATATTCTGACGCCCATCTTGGGAACAAGAAACCACTATTCTCCCAGAAGTGTCTGTGGCAAGAATGAATGGAGGCTGGCCTTCCCTCCATTACCATCTGCCTTAGGAGAGGCCTCTGGGCTAATGAAGGAGTGCCCTGGCTGCTGTGTGGCTCAGGAGGTGGGACCAAGTAACCCAAACCTCACAAGTGGGTGTGCTGTGCTACCATGCAGCATGAGTGCTTTCCATTCTTCCCAATGGGCTGCTGCTTGGATGAATTGTTATGGCTTTGTAACTACCTACCTCGGGCCTTACGTGATCCTGCCCAGGGTAGTGTCTGACACCTCCCAGCGCCTCGGGGCGGAGGGAAGGGGGTCCCCACTTTCAGGAGGGGAACCGCAATAGTATGGAGAGGTGAAGTGACTTGGCTTAAGGTGATACTAGAAATCCATAGCAGAGGCAGGCAATGAACCTTACTCCCAAGTGTAAGAATGTCCCTTCCCTCCTACTCACGACTTCTGTGACCCAAACTGTGGTGGTCAAAGTTTGGTAGGGTTTTGTCCTCCGTACAAGGTGAGTTTTGATTGCCCCGCAGCTGGCCTCTGAAAGTAACAACCCCAGGTTCCCACCCCTGCAGTGGAGTGAGGATGTACCTGCAGGGGCCATGTTGTGAAGCACAGATGAGGCAACCTGTGACTTATCTGACTTGAAATCATCAATTTGTTCCCAAATACTCAATGACAACATACAGCCCTGCCAATTGGCTAAGGAATCTCCTACCCAGCTAGCCACACAGTTGGAGCCCTGCTCGGCCAGTTGGGTTCCTTGTGCCCCTGTTTATAGGGGAGCCCAAATGGAGGAAGGTCTGCAGCATGTGGCATAAAAGTCACGTAATGTGCATGACCGTGTGTCTTCTTACACTGAGACTAAGTTAACCGCACGCTGTTTTTCTGGGTGCTGTGAAGCTGTTTTATTGCCTCATGGAATGCTGTGTTGACCATGAGTATATTGGTTTAACCTGCATTGCTGCCTGGGACCTGCTGTTGCGTTCTGGTGGCATCCAAACACCCATTAGTGGTTTGTTGGGGCAGCTCCTTCCTCTGGCTGAGCCGAGGCTAACGAGCTGGGTGTGGTTTGCCTCAGGGAGCCGTACCATGACATCCGTTTCAACCTCATGGCGGTGGTGCCCGACCGGAGGATGAAATACGAATCTAAGCTGCACATCCTGAAGATGAACAGGCAGACTGTATTGGAGGCCCTGCAGCAGGTAGGAATGGGTGAGCTAGCTGAACGAATGAGCTGGGTTTACCATCAGCCTGTAATTTCTGGCTTCTCCAGGCACTGCCAGGCCCTGCTTTCTCTCTCACTCCAGCCTGTGGGGAGCTTGGCTCCTAGGACATGTGGGAGGAGCACCTTCCGTCGCCCTTTGCCTGTGGTTGGTACCATGCTCTATGCCTCCATCCTGTAGCTGAGCTCAGTGTAGTCTCATGTGGCTGCTTTCCCTGCATAGGCTTTCAGTTCCATGCCCTGCATTTCCCAGGCTTTGCTCTATTGACCATTTAGCCCAGTGGTCAATCACTTCTAACCCGGTGGCATTCCAGCAGGGCAAGCAACCAGCTGATTCTACTTCCTTTCCTGGCTGCACGCGGGTGCTGGGAAGTTGGCTCAGCAGTGTGGGTTCATCTGCTTCCCTCCCATAGCCCTGTGACTTGCGTGACTGGTTATGAGAAGCATCCGGTTCAACAGTCAGGTGCAGATTGTCTTTTGCTTTCAAGCTTATCCGGGTAACTCAGCCGGAGCTGATTCAGACCCAAAAGTCCCAGGAGTCTCAGCTGGCCGAGGAGTCCAAGCCGGCCAGCAGCAAGGCGTGTCTGGCACTGGAGACGAGCAGAGCACAGCTGGCCCCGGAGAGTTCACACCCAGGTATGGGACTCACTCTGCCGGGATGATAGTCCTGGGGCAAAGGCACCCAGCTGTGGCTTGATAACTTGACTCTGGAGTCCTGGGTCCCTCCATGGAATCGGGTGGAGCAGTGCTGGCTTGGCCTTGATTGTTCTGCTCCCAAATACAGCTGTGCATGGTGTCCCAGGGCCTCGGGGCATGGATTTACTCTGGTCTATACCCCCCATTTGCTGGCCTGTGCCCTGCCGCTGGTAGGGATGCAGTTACAGAATTTGAGAAAGGCAGAACTTACGCCATGCTTATTATTGCTCTTGGCAGTGTATTGGGCTGGAGAGGGGCACAAAAGTTCAACTGCTGTTGTGGGGCAGGAAAGAGGTTAAGTAGAGCATCTAGAATCAAAGGAGCTTGAGTCCATCGAGAAAAGCTTCTCTTTGATGTAGGGTGTGTGTGTTACAGAGAGCACTGAGGACTCTACTGGCCAGGGCCACCCTGCCTCCACACAGAGCCTGCCCAACAAATCCAAACCGGTAACAAAGCCATCTGGTAGCTGCATCAACGGTGCTCCCGCAAACCCCAATCCCATTGTGCAGAGACTCCCAGCCTTCTTGGATAACCACAACTACGCCAAGTCGCCCATGCAGGTACGTGAGGCCTGGCCTTTCTTCCCATTGGGGGCTGCAGGCCGGAGAAAGCCAGTGTTCTAGGCTGTGCCTCTTAAGCCTCATAAATGAAGTTTTGGGGAAACTTTCTACCCCTCTGGATCCAGCAACTGACTCCACCAGAGTGCGAGGTCAGGTCCCACAGAGCCCCAGGTTTGGCTGGAGGTTTGTAGCACTTCCACAGCTCCTTATGAACGAATACAGGCAAAGCCAGGTTATATACGCCAGAGAGAACAAGACACAAATGGAGTCGGGCACGCTCTGTTTCCACTGATCTGTTAAAAGGTATCTCTCCTGCTGTCCCCTCTGGGGATGCATTGCTGGGTTTTTAGCCTGTTCTAGATTTACATGACCAGATAAACCATGCTCTAGGCACATTTGTTTCACTTAGTTTCTGTGGGGAAATAGAGGCCAAAGCACTGAGCCCTGGGATTTTTGTTCCTGAGCTTTGATGGGTTCAGTTCTATGTTGAGATCATGTTTGGCTGGACCTAGAAGTGCCCCAGGGCGAATCTGGTCAGCGTGTATGTGCGTGTGCCCAGGATTGAATCTCTGAATCCCTTCCCCGAGAAAGGGGCTACCCCTGGGCTGCGGTTAGGGATGTGGCGCAGCCAGCCTCAGGCCTGCGTTGAAGTGTCTTTGCCCCATTTCCAAGGAGGGCTGACTGCATGTGGTCCCCTGCCCAGGATGGGCCTTTCAGGCAGTGAGTGGGTGTGTTTTGCAGGAAGAGGAGGACCTTGCAGCGGGAGTGGGCCGTAGCCGGGTTCCGGTCCGCCAGCACCAGCACTACTCCGATGATGAGGATGACTATGACGAGGAGGAGGAGGAGGAAGTTTGTAACACTGCCCCTGCCATCAGGTAATGGATGGAGCTGAGATCTCAGGCTGCTGGGAGCATAAGGCCTTGCTTTTGCTTAAGCAGAGTGTGCCCCCAGCAGGGGGCGAGCTTTTCCCCCCAGACCCTTGAGTTCCCTAGTGTAGACGAGTGAGGCGGAGGATGCCCAAGGGAAGTGTTTTACCAGGTAGGTGAGCAGTCGCTCCAGCCAACCGAGATCCCCTGTGTTGGCTGGGTGCGAAGGCAGCCCTGGCAGATGGAGTGCTTGTGGGGCGGGGCGGGGCGTGTGTGTCCGTGTCCTTGTCTGTGTCCGTGTCCGTGTCCCCGTCCTGAGCACAGACTGGCTGGCGAAAGAGGCCCTGCTGGATATTCATCCAGCCGTGGTCAGTTGATCTCTTCAACTAGTCTGTGCTTAAGCCACACCTTGCTGGGGCTTATCTCCAAGTGTGCCTCCCTGAGTCGGCTCATACCAGCTCCTACAGCGTGCTGCGCTCCTGGGGGACTGTGGCGGGGGAGGGAAAGCGAAAGAGGACCAGAGGAGCGTGGCGGGGTGGGAACTAGCGCTCTTACTTGGATCTTGGTGGTGGTAAAGGAGGCTAGTGCTGTGCTTGAATGATGATCAGTTTTAGGAATGTGTAGGGGAAGGATGATCTTGTGGTTTAAACACAAGACTGAGAGGCAGGGGACGCTATCATTGTGGCCTGAGGCAAATAGTTTACGTACAAATTTTCAAGGCTCAATTAATTTTGGGTGCCCAACTTGAGGCACATAAGCCCTGGTTCCCCACTGCCCTTCATCTTGAACAGTCACTTACCCCAATGCCCAGTGGGTGTGAAATGCTCCCATTCTGAATCAGGACCCCGGAGCTTGTCTATCAGGCCTGGGAGTCCCCACAGCTCCCATTGATGTCAGTGACAAGTGCAGGTGTCCAGCCCCTCTGAGAACTGAGGTGACAAGGTGAGCACTCGGAATTAGTGGATGGCTTTGAAATCTTTGCGTTTGGCCCCATCCATGCAATCCGGATGGTGGCTTTGAAAGGTGTCGGGAGGCTAAATCCATGAGTTTGTGGAGGGCTTTGAGATCCTCGGAGGGAAGGGAGCAGAGAATTGTGAAGTGTTGTTTGCATGGTGGAAATGGCTTATGGTGAGTTCCAAACCGGTGACGCTGTAAATGAGATGAAATGACATTGTGATTGGCCCATTGCATTGCGGTTCAGTGATGCCTCCCTGGAGAGGGAAAGTGAAAAAACAGACTCTGGCCTTGTCTACGCTTAAAATAGCGCTTCAGTGTAGACACTACCTGACGGGAGGGGTTCTCTCATCAACCTAACGCTGGCTACACTGGGGGTTAGTTGGTTTAACTGCGTCGCCCAGGATGTGGATTTTTCACATCGGTAGACCAACCTAATTTCCTAGTATAGACCAGGCCTTCTGTGTGTGAGTCCACACTGCCACTGTCATTATTTCTAGAGCGCTGGGTGCTGAGTAGGTCCCTACCCTGAGCTGCTAACACTCCTGTTCTCACGTCGGACGTGCTAGAGCATGAAGGCTGAGCTGATCAGTCTGTGCCTTTGGGAAGCCCTCGGCTCTGCGGGGCAAAGCACTGACTGACCTTTCCAGTCATGTGAGCTGTTCCCCATTTCCTCAGCTTGCCATGTTCCATTGGGCCAGGCTCGGAGTGATCTGAACTCCTGGAGGTGCTTCAAGCATTGCTTCTGTATTCTGTGTCCTAGCTAATTGCTTGTGAGTGCTAGGGACTGTAACATGTCAGCCTTCCCCAGCTGTTGGGGTGCCAGACCTGGTGCCGCCTGCAGCTTCCCTCCCCATACGTGCTGTCGCCTGTGCTTGATCTCCTGTTCTGTGTCCTTGGGCAGGTATAAGAGGAAGGGGCAGGGGAAGCAGGAGCTCGTGGCCGGGGCAGCAGACAGCCAGCTCTCCATCCTCCAGCCCAACACCATCAACGTTTTGGCGGAGAAGCTCAAGGAGTCCCAGAAGGACCTTTCCATCCCCCTCTCCATCAAGACCGGGAGTGGGGGCGCCACCGTAGCCGTGGTTGCCCATTCACAGCCCTCCCCCACGCCCAGCAACGAGAGCACGGACACTGCCTCGGAGATCGGCAGCGCCTTCAACTCCCCGCTGCGCTCCCCCATCCGCTCGGCTAACCCTACCCGGCCCTCCAGCCCCGTCACCTCCCACATCTCCAAGGTGCTCTTTGGGGAGGAGGACAGCCTGCTGCGTGTGGACTGCATGCGGTACAACCGGGCCGTGAGGGACCTGGGGCCTATCATCAGCACCGGCCTGCTGTGCCTCACTGAGGAAGGGGTGTTCTGCCCTCTTGCCATCACAGGTAGGTGATGGGGAAGGACCAGTCATTCTGGGTGGGAGATGGGGGACCCAGGGCTCTCCCAAGGCAGTAGGCTGAAGGGAAAGACCTCGGTTCTGCCATGGGTGAGAGGGTGGGATGCTGGGCCCTGAGACGACCAGGGAAGGGATGGAATGTTGCTTCTATCTGGATGCCAAGGTGGGGGGCAGCATGTCCATTGGCGCAGGGAGCAGGTGTTAGCACATGGCCACGGTACCTAACTCTTTCTTTCCTGGTGTGCCCAGACGATGGGAAAAGCTCCCCTCTCTCCAGCAAGCAAAGAGAAGAGGCCCAATCTGCTGTCAGAATGGATGAGAAGGAGGCAAGTGAGCCAAGTGACAGCAAAGAGAAGGTTGCTCTCTGCAGGCCCAGCGATCACCCTTGCGGGGAGAAGTATTCTCCCAAAGTGAGTGTCCTGTCGTTCTTCCCTGAGCGAGGCGGCAGATCCACAGAGCCAGGGTCCTGCTTTAGCGGCTGGGGGCACAGCCTCTCTGCCAGAGGCCTCAGGAGCTGGTTTCCATGGGCAGGTAGCAAGTGCAGTCATTGGATTAACCATTGGGTGCCAGGAGTCAGGTTTCTTTACAACCTGCTCCTTGCAGTTTGGTCTCTGTGGAAGCTCCTGCTTGTAGCCTGCCCGTGCTTTAACCCCAATCTCTGTCCACCAGCCTTGCCACCTTTATTCCCTTAAATTGTAGGGAATTTGGTACTGGTGAAAGGTGCTGGCCTGCGACCCATGGCCGCTGAGCCCGTTTATTTCCCGAGCTAGCAGCACTAGCACAGCTACCCCACCCTGCCCTCCTGAGGTGCTGCTGTCCGTCTCTGGGAATGGGAGGGCAGGCCGGGCTTTGCCACTCGCTTTGTCACAGGGACACGTGTCCACTAGGAACTGGGCCGAGTCCACCATCTCGTTTTATACAGTGCCCCAAATGGCTGATGGCTGCTTACTGCCCCTCCTAGAGGAGAAAAGCTGTGTGTGCTGGTGCCAGTGCCTTGAGCCATCCTGGCATCTGTGCTGTGCTCTTGCTCATCAGGCCCTGACATGCTGGGACTTTCCATGCGAGATCCACCACGCTGGCTCCCTGGGCTCTTGGCAGTCCCAAACTCTATTGCAGTTAAATGGAACTTCATCAGTCCCTTAGAACTGCTTCTAATGCTGCTGTCCAGCAAAGCCTTGTGGCTTGTGAGAGAAGCCCTGTCCCTCTGTTAGTTGTAACACAGGGCTTGATATCGGCACGCCTTGCTGTGCCAACAGCCCCCAAGCCTGCATTTCCCACTGCTTGGGGCAACGTGACTTAGAGCTGCTTGGCTGGTGCACCAGTTGTACTGATCTAGGAAGGCTGCTGGGCTCAGGCATTACGGGGGGGTGGGGGGGGGTCTTCCCTGCACCCTCTCCCTGGCACTGAGCTGCAGAAGGGACAGGGTGGGTCATGTTCTCTCTGCTGGGCTCTTCCAGGAGCTGCTGGCGCTGCTGAAGTGCGTGGAAGCTGAGATTGTGAACTATGAGGCCTGCCTGAAGGAGGAGGTGGAGAAGAGGAAAAAATTCAAGGTGCGCTGGCTGATTGCTTATTTGGATCCCTTAGGAGGCTAAACCAAGCTATAGCCCCAGGGGACATGCCCTTCGCACTGGGCATACAGGGAGAGACTTCTTTAGGTAAGGCCTGGGGAGAGGAAGGAATGGTCTCTGCCAGCCCTCTCCTTCCATCTAGGAAGGCTTCCTGTCCTGAGATGACAAAGCCTGGTCAGGACAAACAAACTGCAGCATTAAAAATTTTGGAACGCTGAGTGAGCAGCGCAGCTGAACTGAGGCAGAAACCTGCAGGAGAAGTGCTGGGCTTGCCTGGCTGCGTAGCAGAATTCCTCCACTCTCCCCACTCAGTTAGTTCTGATCTGTACTGCACTTCCCTGAGGGCACATGGCTTACTGTGTAGGTCTGCAAAACAGAACTGGGGCAAATCTTTCCTTGCCTGACAATCCACTTTAGATACCCTTTGCCCTTGGATCTGGCCACCTTAACAGTGTTTTTCCCTGATCCCTCCTGTCTGAGCGCATCAATACAGGCAGCAGCCCGGAGCTGGGTTTGGGGTGTTGCTTTCAGATCCATTGTGGACTTAGTTTAGAACCCAAACCAGCCAAGAGGTGACCCCAGGCTCCTGTCTCTAGGGATCGGATCACATTCTGGGCTCTGTTTGATGACTGCCCCGGGAAGTAGCTATTCACCTTGAGTTTTCTCTTCCTCCACCTCTTTGCAGATTGATGACCAGAGAAGAACCCACAACTATGATGAATTCATCTGCACCTTTATCTCCATGCTGGCTCAGGAAGGTGAGGCTGGCTGCTTCCTTGCAATGCAAGTGTGGGGAGGCTTGGAGCTGCTTGGTTTCATAACCCCTTGGAATCGGCATGCCCACTTGCCTGTCTGAAGACAGGGAGTTGCTGAGGGCTTGCCCTGTTGTTGCACTTCACTGGAGCTCATCAGCTGTTTCTGCGGGGGATCCTAGCACACTGCTGCCACATTGAAAGGTCCACTCGAGACGCTCTACTCAAGACTAACTCATGGTCTCTTGCCGGTAGAGAGGCCCTGAGCAGGGGAGCAAGCATGGGGGCTGACATTCCTACACCTCCCTGGAAATCATGGGCTTTTTGCTCTGGGATCTGAGGACTTTCTGTCCTAGAATGAACTGGGAAGCCAGTGTCTCCAGCTTAGAAAAAGGGTCACGGTTAAGCTGCTGGTATGGGAATCCTAAAACTGGGCTGGGGCGGTTAGGTAGAAGGTTAGATGAACTCACTAGGGACAATGTGGTGTCAGGTGTCTACGTTCCACCCTGGAAGGTGGCTGAGAGACTTGTTCTTCTGAGCTAGTTCTCCGGTTTTTCTGCTCTCTCTTGCAGGAATGCTGGCCAGCCTCGTGGAGCAGAACATCTCTGTCCGCAGACGCCAAGGAGTCAGCATTGGGCGTCTCCACAAGCAGAGGAAGCCGGATCGCCGGAAACGCTCCCGTCCATATAAAGCCAAGCGCCAGTAGTGGCATCCTTGTGGTCAAGATGGGGAGCGGAACCATGTGCCCACATTGCTCATGCTAGCTGGTGCTTGTATCTACAAGCACTTGGATGGACCAGTTGCCCTGTGCCCAGGGGAGATGGACCCAACAAGGACTGGGTCCTTTCCGCTCATGTCCTCAGTGGTGTTGGAGCCCACCCTGTTTCAAATGGAATTTGGATTTTATCAGCCACAGCCTGGGCACCCTGTGGAGTCTGGGAATGGGCACTCCCTGCAGCAGTGAAGAGCAAGTTCTAGTGTCAGTGCTACAGAGACACTTGGATCTACTAGACAAGTGTGTCCCAGGTTGCTCTGCATACTCCATGGCATTCTAGCCCAGGACTGATGGAAATCAGCAATCTGCTGAGGGAAAGGCAGCTGGAGTCAGTATGATGATGCTGGTGGGTGTCTGTGCTGGCCCCAGCTGGCTATGGCTCCTGGTTTCCAGTATCCAGGCCTTCAGCTCCACACTGTTCTGGGACATTGATATCAATTTTCTATTTCACAACTGTTTATTTTGTGGTTCTGACCGATGCTGGCAACATTGGTCGTCCCTGAGCACAGCTGGCTCCCTGATGGCCTGTTCTGGGCCATCTCTGGGCTGCAGTGACATGCCTCTGAGCTGCTGCTGTCTTTGTGTTAGTCATGGTGGGCTGCTCACCTCTGAGCGTGCCTTGGGGGGTTAGCACTGTGTGTTGCTCTGTCGGTGGACCATCACCTGGTGTGTGGTAGGATTTCTCATGCTTACCCACTGTCCCTTCTCTTGCTGGGTTGGCTTGGCCCACCCACACTTCTTTGGTCATGGATTCCAGATGCAGTGGAGATCACTGCTGGAGCTAGTTAGTTGGTGCAGCACTCAGCCTAAGTGACTTCATGGCAGGGCAACCGCTGGAGGAAGCTCTAGTTCTTGAGATGGTGTCATTCCATGCTGAGATTAGGCCCTTGCTGCACCATGCTTCAGCCCCAGGGGGAAGGGTTGCAGAGGCAGCATTTGTTTAATGGCCTTCCACTAACTTCAGTGCCTAACTCAAAACAAACAGCTGGTCAGGAAACCTTAGTGAAACACAGCAAACCCCTCCCCCCCTTCCATGGTGTTTCTTCTCAGGCAGGAACATCGGGCCTTTGAATGGCTGATCCCTGCAAATAGTTTTAAAAAGGAGGCTGGGGTGAAGCGTGAGCTCTGCCCCAATCACCGGAGTGAAGAATTGCTACTCTGCCTATTTCCATCATGTAGGTAAATTAAACAAACCCCAGTGCACTGCAGCTGAGGCAAGGTGGAAGCACCAGAAGGAGCTAGTGTCCACAGCTGCTCTCCCTTCTGCCCAAGGCTGGAGTCTGGCTCATGCCTGCCTGGGTGAGAGTTTTTCCACAGAGGGGGCTGGGTTACCTTTTTATACTGTCACAGCCTGACAGGTAGGCAGTCCTATCCCCACAGTGACCCTGTGAGCACTGCTGAAAGGGAGTTTCTCCTCTCCAGTAGCAGCATTCAGGCTTGTCTCTCGAAGGAAACACAGGGGCTTGAGTACCTCCCCTTGCAGGAGGTGGGGGCTAGCTGCCAGGCCAGCCAAAGCTGTTAATGGCATTTCAAGGGAAGGGTGGTGGTGCAGGTGAAAGCAGACCTGCCTCAGGGAAGAACTAGATTTACCAACTATCCCAGTTTCTACAGAGCTTGACTGTCGACTGAAACCACTACTAGTCCCTGTTGAGGGTGAGAGCCCTCGGTCTCTGGCTTTGTCTAACACCATATGCTGTAAATAGCAGCCCTGTTGGAAAGAATAAAGCTGTCCTATAGCACATGGCTGTTTTGGGAAGGGATGGTTAACAGAGGCTGGGGAGTGCAGGCTGGGTACCTAGAACAGTGCGATAGAAATATAAAGCAGTCAGTGCAACTGGTAGAATATCAGCAGACACACAATAATTGCACCTGGCCTAAGCTGCTCTAGTCAGTTACCAGCTCCTGCAGTGGGAACCATGCTGGTCTCTGCATTTCTTGGCCCTTGACTTGAGCTGCTGCCTAGTTTAAACACTAGTAGGAGGAGAGGGGGGCACCTGCTTAGAAGAAACAAGCACAATATTGGTAAAATAGAACAGCTTCTTTATTTATGACAACTAAACAAGAGCTCTGAGAGGCAGGGGCAGCCAGAGCAGGGTTTAATTACAAGCCTGTTCTAGCCCTAGTTGACGGCACTAACCAAGCAGTGCATACAAATACACAGTACAACTGTGCCTTGGTGCGCAGACCCCTTGCTGCTATGGCTTCCTAGAAGTCTAGCGCACAGATCAGGGCTACGCCCCGTTTGATCCAGTGCCTCTGGAGTTTACTGCTGGGGATCTCCACCGCAATCACATAATTGGTAGAATGACCTGTTGTTGACAATGTCCCTGTAATGGAAACAGGTAAAGCTGTATTAGAACATGAACCCAGGGCTGGTAAGTTTCTATACATGGAAAAAAAATCTCATCCCTCTCACCCCCTGCTGTGACTCATGGACAAGTGGGGGCTCCTCTAGCATCAAAGTTACTGTAGGAGCATCCTGTTCTTGTACTATTCTGCCTACAGTGGGTCTCGAGCCAGTCATTTAGTAATGTTTCTGCAGATGAGATGGGAACGTGCTGTCCTGTATTGGTTTTTATACAGCACTCATCACTGTGCTAGTTAAGCATCCTCTAGGAGTGTATTAAGCACGTTCCCATCTCATCTGCAGAAACATTACTAAATGACTGGCTCGAGACCCACTGTAGGCAGAATAGTACAAGAACAGGATGCTCCTACAGTAACTTTGATGCTAGAGGAGCCCCCACTTGTCCATGAGTCACAGCAGGGGGTGAGAGGGAGCACATACTGGTTCTCCTCTCCTCTCCTGAGGGCTGAGCGGGAGAAGTGTAGGCAGTGGCGTGTCGTGTCTTGCCTTGGAAGGCTTTTTAAAATGTATTAAAACACAGCACCAGGTATATTTATTAGGGAAGATACGGGCAAAGAAATGCATCTTGAGGGCTGGGATGGGCCGTGGTCAATGGATAAGGTTCTGCTTGATAAGAAAATACTCCTGCTTGTTCTGTTAGCATCACGCCAATAAGTTCTGCCTGCATATTCTGGAGCATATATAATAAAGCAGCCCAACCAAGGCTGTTATTACATATCTAAGAAATTGGGTCGCCCTGTCATCCATGCATATCCTGCCATTTATGTCAATGGGGCCAGCAGGAACCAGGTCTATCGTTCACATGAGAGCTGTAATATAGTGTCATCTTGCCAGGATCGTTGAGCATGAACACTAGCCCTGCATTGAAGGAGAAAGAGCCTATACCTAACTGTCAGTTGCTGCTTTATCTCACTAGGTGCTAGTGCAGTTCCCTTATTTGGGTGAGAGTTTTTCCACACCGGGGGCCGGGTTACCTTTTAATACTGTCACAGCCTGACCCTGTGAGCACTGCTGAAAGGGGGTTTCTCCTCTCCAGTAGCAGCGTTCAGGTTTGTCGCTCGAAGGAAACACAGGGGCTTGAGTACCTCCCCTTGCAGGAGGTGGGGGCTAGCTGCCAGGCCAGCCTTTGCTTTGGGAGCCCTCTCTGGCCTCCTTACCTGCTCGAGTGAGCGTCTTGTAGATTGGGCACAGGTAGAAGCCCGTGGTTGGAGGTTTGCGGTTGGGAACAGGGATGAGCCAGATCACTGCCATCTCTGTGTAAAGCTCCTTGGGGCGTGACTCTGCTAGCTGAAAGGAGAGGGGATCCCAGCGAGCGCCTTCCAGAAACAGGCCATGAATATAACAACCCTGGATGGGACGCTGGGCCAGCTCGTTCACTGACTCTCTCATCACCTAACGGCCCGAGGAAGAGCAGAATGTCACAAGAGGCCCCCCACTAAGCATCAGGACAGTGATCAACTCCTAACTGAGCGCACACACCCTCCACCCCACCCCACCGCCAGCTAGCACCAGGAACTAGTGTAAACTTCCTGCTCCTAACAGCTGTGCTGCTTCCCAGGAGGGGCTGTGTTCCAGCCAGTCAGTCCCATTCATAAAAGGCTCTGAAAATGGTGGCCATAAACAGCCTCAGGGGACGCCTGACTTTCAGGCTCCAGCTTGAGATTTTCAGGAATACTGAGCATGCACAACTCTCACCACAGTCAATGGAAGCTGGGGTAGTTGGCAGCTCTGAAACCAGGCCCTGCAGTGGAGGGGGTGTGAAAATGTGGGTGCACATACATATAAATGCCACAGTGGGGCACTGCTTGCTCTCAGCAGGTGGTGGCTAAAACGCCTAAGTCAGGCTTTTGGGCCCGTGTGCTGAGGCTTTTTGGAGGAGTGTGTTTGGGATTTGTCCCTGGGCTCTTCCAACAAGGCAAGATGGGACGGACAAGCATTCTTCCTCCCCCACCGCTGGAGTCCTAACTTCCAAAAGTCAGTTAAATGTAGTGTAGCCTGAGTGGTATGCGAAGGGCAGTCTACAGTTAGCACTCCAGGCTAGGTGATGCACACAGCTGTAGTGCTCCGTGGCTGACCTGTTAGGCAGTGGTGTCAAAGGGATGTGGGTCTCTACTCTCCTTGAGTTTGGTTCCTACTGCTGGAGAGCCAGCCAGTGCCGATTCAGCGTAACTCCCCCAGGACACTGACCTGAAAGTCAAACGCAATGGTATCGATGGAGACGATTGATTTCCTGGCAAAGTTCTGCAGCGTCCCTGTGAGAAAGGCTTGGGGGAAGAAGAAGCCACTGATCCAGAACACAGGCGGGATCCCCTTAGTGATCCATCGTTGCAGGAAGTCAATCCGCTGCAGCAGGTCATTAACCCAGGAGGCCAAGGGCTTCAGGGATGGGTACGCCTGCAGGAGACCAAGAAGGGAGAGCTTTGTGCTGTCCTGAATCCTCATACTAGTTCAGTCACCAGTAATAGGCTGCACCTGCTGCTTGTATTCTGCAGCCAACCAACCCACAAGAGGCTAGTGGGGAAGGGGTGTCTTGAAAAAGGCCCTGTTTCCTGTCCAGACCAGCGCCTGTAGGGGTAGGGAAGGGATTGCTTCAAAAAAGCTAGGAGGTGGGCCTTTGTGCCAGGGTCTAGGCTGTGCACACTATTAACCCCCCCCCCCCCCCAATCTGGATGCTTTCTGCTTCTCACAGGGTGCAGTGTTTCCGTTTCCATTTCCATTTGGAGTAGACAGATTTGCATATTCACTGTATAGTTCTTAGGAAACAACCACACAGTGATTATGCAAATCCCTGCCCTCCAGCTAGTGCCCACCAGTCAATCAGAGTGCAGAGACTCACATAGTTTTGGGCTGAGAAATAACTGTACAGTGATTTTATGCAAATAAGACTCCCACAACCTGTCCCAGCTGGGAATTACATATCTGAGTAACTGCCACTGTGCATGGATATTTAGGGAGCATCCCTGCCCTCTGATAGGCTTAGCCAATTCCAAGCAGGTATAATAAGTAATGCCAAGGTGCTGAAGAATGGGCATGTGTCAAGGTTCTCGGTGATTTGGGTTCTTTCCATAGGGAACCACAAGATAAAAGAGTCCTGCTGCTTTTCAAAACATGGCAGACCATTTGCCTTTGACAAGGTCCCTCACCAAAGGCTCTTAAGCAAAGTAAGCAGTCATGGGATAAGAGAGAAGGTCCTCTCGTGGATTAGTAACTGGTTAAGTGATAGGAAATGGTAAATTTTCAGAATTGAGAGAGGTAAATAGTGCTGTCCCCTGTAGGGGTCTGTACTGGGACCAGTACTACTCAACATATTCATGAATGATCTGGAAAAAGGGGTAAACAGTGAGGTGACAAAATTTGCAGATGATACAAAACTACTCAAGATAGTTAAGGCCCAAGCAGACTGTGAAGAGCTACAAAGGGATCCCACAAAACTATGTGACTAGGCAACAAAACGGAAGATGAAATTCAATGTTGATAAATGCAAAGTAATGCACATTGGACAACATAATCCCAACTATACATAAAAAATGATGGGGTCTAAATGAGCTGTTACCATTCAAAAAAGAGATCTTGGAGTCATTGTGGATAGTTCTCTGAAAACATCCACTCAATGTGCAGCAGCAGTCAAAAAAGTGAACCGAATGTTGGGAATCATTAATAAAGGGATAGATAATAAGACAGAAAATATCATATTGCCCTATATAAATCAATGGTACGCCCACATCTTGACTACTGCGTGCAGATGTGGTAACCCCATCTCAAAAACATATTGGAACTGGAAAAGGTTCAAAAAAGGGGAACAAAAATGATTAGGGGTATGGAACAGCTTCTGTGAGGAGAGATAAGCTTGGGACTTTTCAGCTTGGAAAAGAGACAACTAAGCGGGGGATATGATTGAGGTCTATAAAAGCATGACTGGTGTGGAGAAAGTAAATAAGGAAGTGTATTTACTCCTTTTCTTAACATAAGAACTAGGGGCCACCAAATGAAATTAATAGGCAGCAGGTTTAAAACAAACAAAAGGAAATATTTCTTCACACAACACACAGTAAACCTGTGGAACTCTTTGCCAGTGGATGTTGTGAAGGCCAAAACTATAGCAAAGTTCAAAAAAGAACTAGATGAGTTCATGGAGGATAGGTCCATCAATGGCTATTAGCCAGGATGGGCAAGGATGGTGTCCCTAGCCTCTGTTTGCCAGAAGCTGGGAATGAGCGACAGGGGATGGATCACTTAATGATTACCTGTTCTGGTCATTCCCGCAGGGGCACCTGGCATTATCCACTGTCGGAAGGATACTGAGCTAGATGGACCTTTGGTCTGGCCCGGTATGGCCGTTCTTATATTCTTAAGAGGTAAATGTGGGATTTAGTAGAGAAATAGCTGCAAATGCCTAAGCTGGACTAAGGCCTGGTCTACACTATGAGTTTAGGTCGAATTTAGCAGCGTTAAATCGAATTAAGCCTGGACACGTCCACACGACGAAGCCCTTTTTTTCGACTTAAAGGGCCCTTTAAACTGGTTTCTTTACTCCACCTCCAACGAGGGGACTAGTGCTAAAATCGGCCTTTGCAGGTTGGATTTGGGGTAATGTGGATGGAATTCGACGTTATTGGCCTCCGGGAGCTATCCCACAGTGCTTCATTCTGACCACTAGGGACAGCACTCCCAACACAGATGCACTGACCAGGTAGACAGGAAAAGCATCCGAAGAAGTGAGGTTTTTACTCACGAAAGCTTATGCCCAAATAAATCTGTTAGTCTTTAAGGTGCCACCAGACTCCTTGTTGTTTTAGGAAAAGCCCGCAAACTTTTGAATTTCATTTCCTGTTTGCCCAGCGTGGAGAGCACAGGTGACCACGCAGAGCTCATCACCACCGATAACCATAATGGAGTCCCAGGATCGCAAAAGAGCTCCAGCATGGACAGAATGGGAGGTACGGGATCTGCTCGCCATATGGGGAGACGAATCAGTACTAGCTGAACTCCGTAGCAGTAAACGAAATGGCAAAATATTAGAAAAAGTCTCAAAGGCCATGAAGGACAGAGGCCATAACAGGGACGCACAGCAGTGTCACGTGAAAATTAAGGAGCTAAGACAAGCCTACCACAAAGCCAGAGAGGCAAACGGAAGGTCCGGGGCAGAGCCACGAACATGCCGCTTCTACGCGGAGCTGCATGCCATGCTAGGGGATGCAGCCACCACTACCCCAACCGTGTGCTTTGACTCCATCAATGGAGAATCACGCAACAGGAAGCGGGTTCGGGGTACGAGGAAGATGATGATGAAGACAATGAAGATAGCTCACAGCAAGGAAGCGGAGAAACCGGTTTCCCCAACAGCCAGGATATGTTTATCACCCTGGACCTGGAACCAGTAACCCCCGAACTCACCCAAGGCATGCTCCCAGACCCTGAGGGCACATAAGGGACCTCTGGTGAGTGTACCTTTGTAAATAATACACATGGTTTAAAAGCAAGCGTGTTTAATGATTAATGATTAATTTGCCCTGGCAATCGTGGCCAGTACAGCTACTGGAAAAGTCTGTTAACGTCTATGGGGATGGAGCGGAAATCCTCCAGGGATATCTCCAGAAAGCTCCCCTTCACGTACTCCCAAAGCCTTTGCAAAAGGTTTCTGGGGAGGACTGCCTTATCCCGTCCGCCATGGTAGGACACTTTACCACGCCAGGCCAGCAGCACGTAGTCTGGAATCATTGCATAACAAAGCATGGCAGCGTATGGTCCCGGTGTTTGCTGGCATGCAGACAACATCCATTCCTTATCTCCCTTTGTTATCCTCAGGAGAGTGATATCATTCACGGTCACCTGGTTGAAATGCAGTGATTTTATTAAGGGGACATTCAGAGGTGCCCATTCCTGCTCGGCTGAACAGAAATGTTTCCCGCTGTTAGCCATGCGGTGGGGGGAGGGGTGAAGTGATCATCCCAGAGAATTGGGTGTGTGTGTGTGTTGGGGGGGTGTAGTTGGGTTTTTGCTTTATGTTAACCCGGAAACTGCAGCTCCTCCTTTTACATTGCAAACCCATTTTAAATGGCCAACCCAATGGGTGCTTGGTATGGGAAATGAGGGCGCTACTGTTTGAAACCATTCCCACATGTTAAGAAGGTTAAAAAAGTCAAAAGACTGTGGCTTACCATGGCTGCCTGCAAGCCGAAATCTGTTGCCTGGCACTGCGTGAGTGATTTCTCACACCGAACTGGCAGGCCCTCAATATAAGAGGAAAAATGCGACCTTGTAACAAAAGCACATGTGCTGTGTAATGTGAACAGCAAAATTTAACGTGAAAGAGTGTACCCATTGTTCTCTAAAATGTGTCTTTTTTAACCACCTCTTCCTTCTCCTCCACCAGCTGCAAATGTTTCTCCTTCACAGAGGCTAGTGAAGATTAGAAGGAGAAAATGGCGGACTCGGGATGATATGTTCTCGGAGCTCCAGATGTCCTCCCACACTGACAGAGCACAGCAGAATGCGTGGAGGCAGTCAATGTCAGACTGCAAAAAAGCACAATATGAACGAGAGGAGAGGTGGCGGGCTGAATCGCGGGCTGAAGAGAGCAAGTGGCGGGCTGAAGAGGATAGGTGGCATCAGCTTGCTGACGGAAGGCAAGAGTCTATGCTCCGGCTGCTGGAGCATCAAACTGATATGCTCCAGCGTATGGTTGAGCTGCAGGAAAGGCAGCAGGAGCAGAGACCGCCACTACAGCCCCTGTGTAACCAACAGCCCTTCTCCCCAAGTTCCATAGCCTCCTCACCCAGACGCCCAAGAACGCGGTGGGGGGGGGGGCCTCCGGCCATCCAGTCACTCCACCCCAGATGATTGCCTGAGCATCAGAAGGCTGGCCTTCAATAAGTGTTAAAGTTTTAAAGTTTTAAACTGCAGTGTGTCCTTTTCCTTCCCTCCTCCCCCACCCCTCCCGGGCTACCTTGACAGTTATCCCCCTAGTTGTGTGATGAATTAATAAAGAATGCATGAATGAGAAGTAAGAATGACTTTATTGCCTCTGCAAGCGGTGCTCGAACGGGGGAGGGGAGGGTGGTTAGTTTACAGGGAAGTAGAGTGAACCGGGGGTGGGGGGGGCGGAGGGTTCATCAAGGAGAAACAAACATAAATTTCACACCGTAGCCTGGCCAGTCACAAAACTCATTTTCAAAGCTTCTCTGATGCGCACCGCGCCCTGCTGTACTCTTCTAACCGCCCTGGTGTCTGGTTGCGTGTAATCAGCGGCCAGGCAATTTGCCTCAACCTCCCAGCCTGCCATAAATGTCTCCCCCTTACTCTCACAGATATTGTGGAGCACACAGCAAGCAGCAATAACAATTGGAATATTGGCTATCCGAGTCAGTAAACTGCGCCAGCGCGCTTTTAAACATCCAAATGCACATTCCACCACCATTCGGCACTTGCTCAGTCTATAGTTGAACAGGTCCTGACTACTGTCCCGGCTGCCTGTGTACGGCTTCATGAGCCATGGCATTAAGGGGTAGGCTGGGTCCCCAGGATAACGATAGGCATTTCAACATCCCCAACGGTTATTTTCTGGTCCGGGAAGAAAGTCTCCTCCTCCAGCTTTTGAAACAGACCAGAGTTCCTGAAGACGCGAGCATCATGTACCTTTCCCCGCCATCCTACGTTGATGTTAGTGAAACGTCCCTGGTGATCCACCAGGGCTTGCAGCAGCATTGAAAAGTACCCCTTGCAGTTTATGTACTCGGTGGCTTGGTGTTCCAGTGACAAGATAGGGATATGGATTCCATCTATCGCCCCACCACAGTTTGGGAATCCCATTGCAACAAAGCCATCCACTATGACCTGCATGTTTCCCAGAGTCACTACCCTTGATATCAGCAGGTCTTTGAGTGCGTTGGCTACTTGGATCACAGCAGCCCCCACAGTAGATTTGCCCACTCCAAATTGATTCCTGACTGATCAGTAGCTGTCTGGCGTTGCAAGCTTCCACAGGGCTATCGCCACTCGCTTCTCAACTGTGAGGGCTGCTCTCATCCTGGTATTCTGGTGCTTCAGGGCAGGGGACAGCAAGTCACAAAGTTCCATGAAAGTGCCCTTACGCATGCAAAAGTTTCGCAGCCACCGGGAATCGTCCCACGCCTGCAACACGATGTGGTCCCACCAGTCTGTACTTGTTTCCCGGGCCCAGAATCGGCGTTCCACACCATGAACCTGGCCCAGTAACACCATGATTTGCACATTGCTGGGGCCTGTACTTTGTGAGAGGTCTATGTCCATGTCAATTTCCTCATCACTCTCGTCACCGTGCTGCAATCGCCTCCTCGCCTGGTTTTGCTTTGGCATGTTCTGGCTCTGCATATACTCCATGACAATGCGCGTGGTGTTCATAGTGCTCATAATTGCCGCGGTGATCTGAGCGGGCTCCATGATCCCAGTGCTATGGCGTCTGGGCTGAAAAAAGGCGCGAAACTATTGTCTGACGGAGGGAGGGAGGGAAGGGCGAGTGACGACATGGCTTACAGGTACAGGGAATTAAAATCAACAAAGGTGGCTGTGCATCAGGGGGAAACACAAACAACTGTCACACAGAATGGCCCCCCCAAAGATTGAACTCAAAACCCTGGGTTTAGCAGGCTGTTGATTTCACGGAGGGAGGGGGAAGCAAATGAATACAGAACAAATCTGGTCCATCTATTTTTTACATCTTAAGCTGGCAGCAGATGGTGCAGCATGACTGATAGCCATCGGCATCTTCTGGGTGCTTGGCAGAAGATGCTGTACTACGACTGCTAGCCATCATCGTCAAGACGGTTCAATAGGACTGCCGGCAGGACTGAGTCTCCAGGAGACAAAACATGTCTGCCCAGGTGCCTCTGATTGAACTCACTGAGGAATATGACGATGACGGATATCAATCGTAATACACCATCTACTGCCAAAAGGCAAGGAGCTGCTGCTGTGTAGCAATGCAGCCCCATGTCTGCCAGCACCCAGATAGCCGATGATGGCTACCAGTCATACTGCACCATCTACTGCCAAAAGGCAATTAACTGCTGCTGTGTAGCAATGCAGTACCACGTCTGCTGGCACCCAGATGACATATGGTGACAGTGAGCTGAGCGGGCTCCATGCTTGCCGTGGTATGTTGTCTGCACAGGTAACCCAGATAAAAAGGCGCAAATCGATTGTCTGCCATTGCTCTGACGGAGGGGGAGGGGCCTGACGACATGTACCCAGAACCCCCGGCGACACTGTTTTTGCATCATCAGGCATTGGGATCTCAACCCAGAATTCCAATGGGCGGCGGAGACTGCGGGAACTGTGGGATAGCTACCCACAGTGCAACGCTCCGGAAGTCGACGCTAGCCTCGGTACTGTGGACACGGTCCGCCGACTTAATGCACTTAGAGCATTTTATGTGGGGACACACACAATCGACGTATAAAACCGATTTCTATAAAACCGGCTTCTATAAATTCGACCTAATTTCGTAGTGTAGACATACCCTAAGAGGGCGGTAAGACTTGCAAACCTATTTGTAAAGCTCTGCTTGTGCACCTCAATCTTGACCTGCAACATGCCTGCATTTTCAGCCCAAAGTATGCATGTCATACTGTGGGATGTTTTTTTTGGTGTGGATCAGAGCCCACTGAAGACTAGCATAAGACCCACTAATTCATTTCAGTATGTAACAGGATCAGGATCAGAACCCTTCTAATGGGGAAGTTCTAGTTTCATTGACCCCTGGGCCAGCTCTTAAGTCTCCTTTGTTCAAGTCCTGAGCTGCTTCACCACGAAGGAAGGACCATGCAGGTGATGTTCAAAACCCGATGAGCCAATGCTCCTGAACAGGCAAATGGATGCGTACCTTGGCATTCCAGAGCTCTGGAACGATATTGTTGAACAGGCTGTTGGCCATGAGCTCCAACTGGGATGACATCACCACCAGGCCCTTGAGAGCTTTCAGCAAATCCTGCAGTGTCTGTGCAATTACTTCCAGCAGCCGATTGTACCTGAGCAACAAAGAGTAAGATAGGAGTTCTGGGGAAGGAGCAGAGCAATCCAAGACCGTGATTTATGAACACTGGCTGAGGTCTTCCAATGCTGAGGAATGAGACCATCACCATCAATGCGTAAAAACAACACCCTTCTGATGTGCTGCGTGACTTTAGTCCTACTGGAATGTGGCCTTCTGGCCTGCAGCCCCAACCCAGAGAGACTTTTGAAGAGCATGGAAAATGTCTCTAAACTCTGACCCTACTAGAATGCTCAGCTAACAATGGGAACTTGTAGTAAGTTCTCTCCGATAAATGACACCTCTTGTCTACGTGGTTCTTTTATGTCTTTGAACCTTCAAACTTCAACTGCAGGATGAATTCCACTGAATAACCTGGAGTTCCTGTATTGAAAAGACACTCGATCCCTGCAGGACAGGTGGGATTTTAAGGCTGTAGACCCTATCTGTTGTCACTAAGGCAACATCTGAACCTAATCAACATGGAACTCCAGTCTCACCACATGTGGTGCAAAAGGCACTTGGTACCTTCCACAAGGACCATCTGAAAAGGGGCTAAGTTGCTGCTTTCCCCTCTCCAGGAATGGCTGCTCTGAGAGCCTGCGTAGCCATATCCTTTCCCACTGGGGGCAGAAGCTCACATGCCAGTTCCCCTAGTGGTTCTGTAGAGGAGGTGTGTACCTGCAGACTGGAAGGCTGGGTGTGAGTAAGAGCTTTACCTGATCACCTCCTGCACCAGCACTGTGTTCATGGACTCCTCGTACAGCACCGGGTATTTCAGCATCACCTCCTGCACGTTAATGGGGTCAGGGACCTTCTTCAAGATGTCCTTTGATGTCTCCTCTACAAGCTAGAAAGCAGATGGAACAAGGCATGAGAAGCTGCTCTGGAAATGGCTTCTGGGTAGAGAACTTCAGAGGCCTTCTTAACTTGTCAGCAGAAGGAATGAGTCTGACCAAGGTCAAAGGGGAAATGAATCGCTTCTGTTCCCTGGGGCCAGACTTACACATGGGTTTAGCAGTAACTTTGCTGCTGGTTATTTCCTCCAAAAAATGCTCCCTGAGGCGGGAATTCTTGAGTTGCAAAGTAAAGGCCTCTCCCTGACACTCTCTAAAGGTCATCCTTGAGGGGACTCCTTGAGGAGCTCAATGGACAGGTTTGCTGGGGAAATTAAGGCAAAGTATTTGCGGTGATAGACCACATGCAAAGGAAAGGATGGCTGCCAAGAGTGGCTTGAGACACTGAGCAACTTGAGATGGAGGAAATATCTTTTATTGGACCAGCTTCTGTTGGTGAGAGAGACAAGTTTTCAAGATACACAGAGCTCTTCTTCAGGTCTAGAGCTAGGTACTGTGACAAAGTTCTGTCCTTGACTCCATGGGTCCTGCATTTCCTGACGGATTTTGCTAGCCTCAGAGGCTCACTGTGACCCTCCACATAGCCCTTCTCTCTCTAGAGGCAAGGGTCACAGTCTACTGAGCCATTTTCACCATAAGCCATCAAGGGAGGTGAGGAGAAGCAACCCTCCCTCGCACAGTCTCTGTTGTCTCCCAGTATCAGTGATTAATCAGGGAGGGGAGGGGGGAGCCCAGGCCCGCCCTCTACTCCGGGCTCCAGCCCAGGGACCCTAAAATTAGCAGCTATGGAAGCTGACTTTTTGGAAATAGGACGTGTACAATTCCCTGGGCCACTTCCCCACAGCAGCCCCCACTCAATATCTTCTTCACAATTACCTCAGGGCCTCCTTCCTTGCACCTGATATAGATTTGTACTGCTCTGTTTCTCCAACAGCACAGCTCCCTCCTATAGCTCCTGACACCCGCATCTCACTGACTAACTGGGAGGCTTTTAACTAGTTCCAGCCGGTCCTTGATTGGCTTCAGGTATCCCAATCAACCTAGTTATCTCCACTGCCTTCTAGAAGGATCTTAATTTGCCCCAGGTGGCTTGATTAACCTGGAGCAACTGCCATTTGGTTACCACGGTACCAGGAATTTGTTTAGCCTGGGGCTAACATACCTGTTCCTCATTACTTTACTGTAGCCATCTGGCCTTGCCCCATCACATTACATACATACCTTTGAGGATCTGGGCCTATGTATTTAGCGCCTTTTATTATGTTGTTCTCTCATCCACCAGGAGGTGGCACAGACTCATCCAGCTGAATTGATATCACAGCTGTGTGTAGGAGAGGACATTTTCTTGTTGAAATACAGTGCACTAACCCCACTGGAAGCCCTAACTCAAAATCAGCTGTTACACGACTACCCAGCTTCCTGCCAGATCTTTTAGGGAATCTCATTCCCAATAAGGGTGTAATGGGAAGGGAACTACATTCCATCCCTATAATCAACACTTCCCACCATCCCAGAGCTGCTTTCGCTCCACGTGCACAATGCCTACATGATCCCAGAATAGGAAAGCCTCCCCCATGTCTTTAGGAATGGTAGGCAACAAAGCTTTAGCCGTGCTCAGCAATGCTAAACAACTGTTCCAGTCAGGATGTGAAGAACACTATCCTGTGGAAACTACCAAGGGAGTTACACATCCCCAGACCAGGACACAAAGGCTAATAATGCCCCTGTGCAAAATGCCGTGTGGTTTTTAATGAGCAGAAGGGGTCAGGCCACTATTTTATAGTTTCTGAATGCTACCTCCAGTTGCAGAGCACCCTACCTTCAGTCCTGAGTCAGGGAGAAGAGTGCCAGCTACTGACTCACTAATAGCACGTCTTGTAGCTCCTGGGTTTTCCTTGTGGAGCAGGAGCGAAGGACCTTCCCTCTAAGGACTGACTAGACCTGATCCTCCTTGCCTTGTAAAATCTAGCTAGAGGGAATATGGCTGTAGTAGGCAGCAGTAACCAGTGGAGGGCGGGCTTTACCTTTCTCTGTCCCACATAGCAATTCAAACCACAGAGCAGTATATGTTACACTGAGCGCATGGCAAGCCCAGCGACCCTGGCTACACACCTCCTCCCTGCCGCGGCCTCCTGAGGTGGACGTCTTTGGCTGCAGCTGAATGATGGCCCCGAGCAGGGCAAAGGTCTCGTTCTGAGCAAAGGTGATGTTGGCATTGTCATGTAAGCTGAATATCTCCGGGCTGTCATTGAGTGGCAGACTCTTGATGTATTGGATGTATCCCTAGAGTGAAATCAGCCACAAGATTTGAGGTGAGGAGTGTGCATTGGGAGGGAGGAGGGAGAAACAGCATGGCTATATTCTGATGGTTATTGGCCCAGCAGAGTTTGAAAGAGGAGAGGAATATGACACATGCCTTTGGACTTCCTGGCTTTTATACAGCCCCGTATCTTTCATGGTGATGCACCAATAGAATGTTGTCAGACGTGGCTAGTTTGGGATGCCCTAGCACCAGAAAGGGGATGGGAGAGGAGTCAGAGAATGGTAACAAGAGTGATGAAGGGCTGACCTGGGAGGGAAGCTGAGGAGAATACCGTATGTGGGGTGGAGCTCGGCTCTGCACTAAAGGAGAAGGGATGTGAGCGCAGCGATCTGGAGAAGCAGCACATACCTCACCCACCTTGTCTCTTTAATGAGTGTATCTTTTATTGGACCAACTTCTGTTGGGGAGAGAGACCAGCTTTCGAGCCATGCAGAGCTCTGTCTCTCTCCCCAAAAGAAGTGGATCCAATAAAGATATTACTTAACTCACCTTGTCTCTCTAATATCCTGGGACTGACACAGCTACACCACCACTGCGTACACTCATCAAGATAGACAAGCAAGTGTCAAAAGCTGTAGGCTAATTCTGGTAAGGGTTCCACTCTGTGTCCACTTCGGGTGGTATTAGATAATAATCTATGCTCAAACTACATATTATAAGAGCAGTGATGAGCTCCCAAAATCCTAATAACTGGTTCCCTACCGGGTTCTCAGCGGCACTTCGGTGACAGTGGGGTGTGTGTGTGTGCCTTCACTTGCTCTGGGTTTTCGGCGGCGGGTCCTTCAGTGCCGCCGAAGACCCAGTAGGAAACCGCCCGGTGAGTAAAAGCCCCACGTGCCTGTCCCCCGCATCTGACCCCAACCCACATCCTGCCCCCGACTGCCCCCCCTCAGAACCCGCAACCCATCAACCCCCCCCCACTCCTTGTCCCCTGACCGCCACCTCCTGAGACCCCCACCCTTAACTGCTCCCCAGGACCCTACCCCCTACCCAACTCGTCCCACTCCCTGTCCCCTGACTGCCCCGACCCCATCCACCACCATCCCGACAGACCCCTGGAACTCCCACGCCTACCCAAGCCCCCCATTCCCCGTCCCCTGACTGCCCCCCCAGAACCTCCGCCCCCTCCAACTGCTCCCTGCCCCTTATCCAACCCCTCCTCCCAACCCCGGCCCAGCCCCCTTACCATGCTGCTCAGGGCAGCGTGTATGGATGCCACGCGGCCCGCTGGAGCTCGCAGCCCCACCCCCTTACCATGCCGCTCAAATTGGCAGGAGGCACCCTGATGCTCTGCGAGAGGGGGGAAGGCGGGGGAGGGACCAGGGGAGCCTCCCCAGCCGAGAGTTCAGGCAGGCTGGACAGGACGGTCCCGCGGGCCACATAGTTTACCCACCCCTTTAACAACCAGTTCTAAACCGGCTTCTAAATTTAACAACCGGTTCACGCGAACCGGTGTGAACCGGCTCCAGCTCACCACTGTATAAGGGTAGAGTCTTACTTTGGGGATTCTGACAATAGTTACAAGCTACTGCAGAATCACTCATGTCGCTTCTATTGCCACCAGAAGTCCTCAGTAGAAAGTCTTCTATTGTGCAGCTGGACATACTTATACAACATTATTATTTGTATTGTGGTAGTGCCTAGGAGCCCAATGTGCTAGGGGCTGTACAAACACAGACAAAGACAGCCCTGCCTCACAGAGCTTACAATCTACGTTGATTCTCTTGCTGTGAGATGCAGGTACAGAGTCAGATAAAAGCGGATTTGCAGGCTTTTATTACCTTGTACTTTTTGCTAATTCACTTGGACAATATCACATTCTTCTAGAAGATGATCTCACATTTGGAGTCTCCAGGTTCTATTTAGCTTTCTGCTCTGTGCCTGTGAGGCTAGGAGAACATGTGGGTTTACGAGCTGAGTACTTACATTAAGATCATAGCTGGTGCTGATCTGTCTGTAGATCCCTGACTCGGAATAAGCAAAATCCTCAGTTAGAACTTCCGGCTTGTAGAAATCTTCTAATATATTCATGATGCATCGCCTGTCCCAATCATCTGTCACTCGGCCTCCATAATTGATCTCGCCAGCTGTATACTTCAGAACCTGCAAAGGAAAATGTTACCTTAGAAGCAACATCCTACCCCAAAAAACTCGTTGCAAATGTTAAGCTGGGACATGAACTTGAATCTCACAAGAAAGGAAGTGAAGGATGACTTGGTAAATCTTTGGGAAAGTCTATTTTGTTGCATGGTCTGTTATAAATTTCTAGTCCATAGCATGAGGGAAATTACTGCTGGGAACAAGCCTGCAATGGTAGGAATATAGACTACTACATGCAATATCTTTAAATTTGTATGGTTTTTGGAATTGTGGGTGGTAGGGCAATCATTTCAGGGGGCACTCCAGTCCTCTGGTCTCCATGGCGAACATAGGGGCCCACCAGAAGCCCAGGGATGGCAAAGAATGGAGCTGGCCCATGCAATGGGAGTTATGACATTCCATGCAGGTTCCGCAGGGCAAATAAGGGCTTGTATATTTTGCTGCTGCTGGATTTGTGTGAGACTGCAAACAATTCCATGCAACTTTCCACAACAGTCAGAGGGGCTGAAACTGAACACACAGGCAGATCGAGCTTCTGAAATCCTAGTTCTCTAACCAACGTCTCCTAGGTTGTCTCCAGACACCTTCAATGATGCCCCCCTTGTTATCACACACTATACTGCTTCCATGGAGTTTCCCAGCTGTGTAGAGTTCCCACACTCACAACAGAGTACATGCAGCCTCCTTATGCACCAGCAACCTCTCCAGCGCCCATTCAGAGGTAAGGCAGACCAGCTCTCCATTCCCACCTTGTACGGGATGTTTGCATATTCGTCCAAGAACATCTTTAGCTGGCTGATGCAGATGCGGAGGTCTCCATCCGTGAACTCGTATGGGATATTGAACCCCAGTGGCCCAAACTTCCGCCGCTCCAGGGCATTACCATGGAACAGGCAAAGTGACAGCAGCAATGCCTTAAACTCGGAGATCTACAGGACATGGGGACAATAAGAGGAGCAAGTGTTATTTGACCAGTGGTTGGCTCTCTCTTTTTGGATGAGATATGTATGCTCTTAGGCACATCAGCAGGTGGAAAGCTGGAAAGCTAAAGTGCCCAACCTGCTGATTTCAGAAGGCTGACAAGGAGCCCAGCCCAAAGGTATGGAATATTGGCTCTGGCTATGCCATTTGGGAAAGTCATGGGCCAACATTTTCAAACATGAGTGTCTAAAGTTATGATTCTAAATATGGATATGAGGGTGAATTGTAGACATCCCAGTCTGAAAAGGTAGGCCACAATATTTCCAAAAGGCCCCAGAGTTCCTGCTGTTTGAAATATGTGACAGAACCCATATTGCTGAGGTGCCATGCCAGGAGACGGACACTCAGCCCATAAGGCTGTACAAAACCAGTGTGCTCCTCAATGATCTAATGGCAGCAGGAAGAATGCCAAGTGGTCCAGGCAGAGAGCTGGGGGAAAGGACGTGGTTCTTACCTTGGAGCAGGAGTTCAGGAAGTCATCACTCAGGCTAATGTAGGACTTCAGCAGATTGGCCTTGACCCCTCGGGGGGGCTCAATGGTCATCTTGGAGCCATTCTGGAGGATGGACACTGGGAACTGGTTACTGGGTAAACTGGTGAGCCAAAGGCGAAAGTCACGGTGCACCTAGACAATTAAAGGGATTGTAAGTGCGCTGAGGTTAAGTTTAAGATACCTGTTTACTAAGGAAGTTTAGTGGAAGCCTTCTTAACTGGAGGTCCTCCTCCCTCACTACCAGGCAATGCTCTTCCCAACTCAGATGGAACAAACCTCTCCAGAGGGATCCATTTCTCCTGAGATTCCCTGTGCTCAGAACCACTGAAAACTCTTTCAGCAGAGATGCCCCGCTCAACTACCCAGCCGCATGAAAGGCTTTTCTGTTGACGAGCAGACCTATCCCAGTTAGATATCAAGATGTGTGGCACATTGTTATCGCCCAAAGTTCTAATACAATGCAATAAGCTGCCTTCCAGATTTTAAAATGGGTTTTTATTAATAAAGTAGGGTAATCCATCAGCTAGAAAAATTCTATTGCTGTCACATGGTGGGCATATCTCTGGTGGTCATCACCAGGGTGGAAGTAGCTGCTGGAAATGGTGCAGTTTTTCTGTATCACGTGTGAGCAGTTTGAGGGCAAAGAGCAGAAACACTCAGACACAGTCAGTCATCAAAGATAATATGGCAGTTTAGGAGATAGCTACATCTCTGCCTGTTGATGGCTTCACAAGTTAGGACTACTACTTTGAATTCATGACATGGACAGACCTGACCTAACTAGAGAGTTAATGAAGAACCAAGCAGTGGGTGAATGAAGTAGTCCCTGCTCAGTATCACTAGCAAGATTCGAAGGTAGGTAACTGCAGTCCAACCCAAATGCAGCTTTTTCAGTGAGCAGCCTATGGCTCACTGGTATCTGTACTAGACTGTGGTAAGAAGCAAGCATTTCTGGATAAGGTGGGTGCAAGCTGTTTGCTCAGAAGAACAAAACAAGTGAGAAACTGCCACCAATAATGGCCTCTGTCAGGCAGCTCCTGGAACATGCGATTTATCAGTCACACATACATTGGATTGGGGATAGATAGCACAGGACATCTTGTTCCTAAAATGACGGTGCCACCACCTGCTCCAGAAGTCATCCTCATCTTTGTGCAACGTGGCTTTGAGAGTACCCGTGCAACAAGGAGCTGCAAATGCCACAGGAAGACTTGGTGTGCTCCGATGTATGCTACAGTGAGTGATGAGAGTAGCAACAGAGTATTGAATGCATTGGATACAGATTCTGTGGGGGAGTAGAAATGTTTCAACTATCTGCCGATTACTGTGGCTACTTTTGTGAGTAAATATAACTCGAGGGGGTGTTGCATTAGACATTCAGTAGCTCATAGTTAGATGTAGGGTTATATAAGAATGTATGGTTATATTTTGTTATTCAGATGATATATTTATACAAGACATTCTACAGTCCTTCTACTAGGAGTCATTTCTGTTATATAAGTAGTTTACATGTATTGCTGCATTCAATAAGTAGATAATTACAGTTGTAACATGTGTGCTTTAAACTGGTCTCCGGTTGAGCAAAAATATGTCTTATATTAGGAGGTAGGTGTCTTCTTATCTGCATAGCTTCCTAAAAATCGCAGACAGAATTTTTTTTCTCAAATCAGTCCACTCTACAACAATGGCAAATATTTTGATGCATTACATGGTGGAAACAAGCTCATATTGTCATAACCAATGGCACAAAAGTACGGGAAAATGCATAAAATCACTGGAGCTAAATATTTCCCAAACTTTCCCAAACTGTACTATTTTGAGTACATAGTTGCATTATCAATTAAGCTTCCTGCTCATTTTGCTCAAAATTAAGCTATGTTTCTATGAGTTATGGTCCTTTCTGTGATTTTATGATTCTTTTCATATTGGATGCCTGATAACATTTAAACATTACGGGATATAGAAAAACTGCTTCCAGCACCTACAGCCCCCTTAGTGATGACCACAGGATATGTGCCTAACGTGGTAACAATTACATTTTTCTAGCTGCTGGGTTTCCCCTTAGTGCCCAAAATGGGTCCAGGCTTGTAGACTAAACAGATCCACTGGAGGCTTTTCCACTGGACATGGGCCTCCTGCTATTGTGCTCCTTGTAGTGTTGTAAGCTACTACCCACTCTCTAGCCAACCCAGGCAGCTCTTTGTCATTGGAGAGGCTCTCTGAAGAGAGAAGAAAGCTCTAGAGTGACAAGGACTGGCCATCATTCCTCCATCAGGTCAGTAACATCTGTAATTTCCTTAAGAGGGTTGGTGTAAGATAGAAGCTTCAAGGCTGGAAACGTCAGCCAGTGATTATGACAGTAAAGGGGTGATGGCTTCAAGCACAAGGCAAATGAGTGACCAGGACACCAGTGCAATGTTCCATCAATGGGATGGATACAGCGGGTGGAACTGGGAAGGTGATAACGGAGGGAAGGTACTTAACTGGACTGGCGGAGGAGGAGCAATTATAGTGCCATCGAAGTGATGTCCCTGAGTTGATATATGAAAAGGTAAGTGTTAAGAATTGTTAACATTGGGCTGGAGGAGGAGGTGTGCACAGGGCAGCAGTGCATCATGGGACTGGTGAGCACATCCTACCAAATAGGCAACTAACCCTGCCCACACTGAATGGGTGTGGGAAAAAAGATCACAGGATAAGATAGTCTCCTTCCTGGTCCAGAGGAAGCTGGGTAAAGCTGTGGAATAAAACACCAGGCTGAAATTCAAGGAGAATATCCATGTGTGTGTTTGTGTAACCTTGTCAGGATTGATGCTCTCTATGAGTCTCTCCAGCGAAGGCATCCAGCTTGGGGCTAAGTGGCAGTTCTGGAAGAAGACCCACTTCCCACGTTCCATAGCACTTCGCATCATAGCCTCGGCTCGGGGACCCTAAGGAAGAAAACCAAAATTCCCCAACTTTACCATACCTACTGTATGGTAGGTATGTTTTGTATTGTTTGTTAGAATGACTGCATATGACATCAATGCTCAAAGACATTCAAACCATTTAAGCTACTTTTCCACTCAAATGTTGGTCTGATGCCCGCATAAACCAAATGGCAAAATTCCAACCAAACCAGTGTCTCAGAAAAGCATCTTAACAATATAAGAGGGACACAGGCCACAGTTAAGTCTATGCCTGAAGTTAGTTTTGCTTTCCACGTGCTTTTATAATGAAGGTTTAAAAAAAAAAATCTGCTCCAAAAGAGAATCGGAGAGAGAAGCTACAAACGTCCAACTAGAGGCATTTCTAAGCCATTGAAGAAATGTGAGTGAATGTTGCTGCTGAATGAATCTCTCAAGCCACTAGGAACCTCTGCGACTGGCTGGGACCAAAGGGGGCGTTTTCAGAATGGTGAGCTAGGATTTGGTTTTCCTAGAGTAAACCCTTGTGTACTGAGATGACTATATTGCTCAGAATGAATGAAGTGGAACCAGTGAATTACCTGACCCTGGCCCAGGGAAATAGCTGACAGCTTCTTGGAGAACTTCGTTTCTTCAGCAAATTTGTAAAGATCAGCAGCTGGGTCTGTCCCAGGTGAGAGCACGAATATCAGAGGCGTAGTAGAGGTGGACTCTTTGAACACTGCAGTGAGATCTGAAGTCTGAAAGACAGGAAGGCTTCTCGCTCAGAGTAATATCTGATGACCTGCGCTGGTGAGGGCAAGCAAAGGGAGAAGGCATTCTCTCAGGTCCAACGGCCTTGCCTCTGCCCCTACGTTCACTGTCATGTCTGTCCTCAGGAATCACAGTTAGCCCGATGAGTGGAAATAAGCTGTTCTAGAGACAGGTCTTCGACCCAGATAATGCTTCAGGAGGCCGAGTGCAGAGGCCTTCACTTCCTCCTTTTTTAACTTATTTGCCACTGTATCCCTGGGAGCCTGATCCAAAGCTCAAGGAATCCAAAGGGAGTCTCTCCATTGATTGTGGTGGGTTTTGGATCAGAGCGTTGGTCCCCTTCCATTCCTTAATTATCCATTCTAACTCCTTCCTCCTTTCCCTGCATCAGTCACTCTCACTCACCCTGTGGGCAATGTCTTCCACCACCATATGCTCCAGGAGCCATTGATCTCCTCCTCCTGTTGCCTCCAGTGAATCACTGCTTGGTACCACCACTGAAGCCCCTTTGAAAATCCAGCCCCTTTTATATGGATTTAGGTGCCTAACTCTGGGCAGCCATATTTGAAGATTGTGGCCCGATGTGTAACTGGTTTAAAATGGTGCATTTGGCAGGCAGACAGCTACCCACACACTTCTGCCCAGACACGTCTCTTTTACCCTAATCAAATGGAAGCCATTGGCTGACAAATGGGAATTCCTGCATTCTCTTTACAGAATGCTCTCGAAAGGGTGGTTTGAACTGCTCGATGTTAAAACTAGCAAGCAGACGATATGTAATGACTGCTTCTTAGTCTGCTACCCCTGGCTCTGCCAGGGCTTTGACACTGGGGGCCCAATTTGTAAATATGGGGATACTTCTCATAAGATGTTAAAATCCCACCTTTGGTTGCTGACTGGCATCAGGTGCATAAACCAGCTACTAAGACCTGCTGTACATCGGAAAGGTGTCCTGGTATAACTAGGGCAGTTAGGGGTATGATTGTTTACAGATCTAGGCTATGTCTACACTTCTGGCAGCCGATAGCGTACAGGTACTACACGTGCGGCTGCACATTGCAGTGAAACCCTCCAGCAGAGGGGAGGCAGAGGAGAAAGGCTCCAGCAGTAGGACACTACACTGCTAACAATAGCAATGTAGATGGGGAAGGTGTTGCTTGGGTGCGTAGAAAGCTATATAGAGTACAGACCCTAATAGTTCAGGCGTGTAAGGCACTTACTCTCCTCGCCTAAGCTGGGCCTCACCGCCTAGACTGCTATCTATGTGTTAGCTGGGTACGCAGTGTCTCTACTCTATGCACAGCCATAATGGTAGACGTACCTTAAGTTAGATCAGCACGACCCATAGTATGGATGCAGCTATATTGGTATGAAGAAGCCTTGTAGCTGTATAGGTTATTTCCCTTCCTATATGAGAACAGCTATAGTATAAAGCAACTTCATAATGGTATAAATGCAACCACACTAGGGAGGTCATTATCCTGGTGTAGTTAAAGCACTACAGCTTTCTAGTGTAGACAAGACTGTACATGCCTAAATGCTGCTTTGCACTTCCAAGTGATCTATTACGGATGCTGCATTGGAAAACTCTGCTCTGCACAATGTTGATGATGACGATGCTGCTTTGCATTCCTATGGCATCTTTCACCCACCTCTCCCACATGGCTTTCAAAAGGCTGGCAAGTACCTACCTTTTCCAGATGGGGAAACTGAGGCACACATCGTTCCAGTGATGTGCTCAAGTTCTCAGAGCAAAGTGGAGAACGGAATCTAAGCCTTCTGCCTTCCTAACCTCCACTGTAACCTCCAGCCATGCCTCCTCTCTTCCTTTGATCCTACTGGGTCAAGGGTGGGCAAACTATGGCCTGCGGGTTGGATCCGGCCCGCGAGCCATTTTAAGCCAGCCCCCAGGGTGCAGGGTCGGGGCTGCACCACATGGCTCAGCCCCACTCCGGCCGGAGCGCTGGGTCGGGGGCTGCACCACGTGGCTCGACCCCACTCCAGCCGGGGCGCTGTGACAGGGGCTGCACCACGTGGCTTGGCCCCACTCCGGCCGGGGCGCTAGCTCAGGCCCGCACCACGCGGTTTGGCCAGGACGCTGGGTCTGGGGCCGCACCCCTGAGCCTCTCCCCATGCCCCACCCTCTGCTCCAGCCCTGATCCCCCTCCCACTCTCTAAACCCCTCAATCCCAGCCCGGAGCACCCTCCTACACCCCAAACCTCTCATCCCCAGCCCCACCTCAGAGCCCAAACCCCCTCCCGCATCCGAACCCCAATTTTGTGAGCATTCATGTCCCTCCATACAATTTCTATTCTCCGATGTGGCCCTCGGGCCAAAAGGTTTGCCCACCCCTGTACTGGGTAGTTTTCAGTGTATGGTTATTAGTTCCAGATTAAGAGTAATTCTGAGGTTAAAGGGCAGTGGGTGGATCCATCACCACCCAATACTCAGTGAGTACAGACAGTGTGGCTGGTGGATAGAGCACTGGACTGGGACTCAGGAGGCCTGGATTCTATGCGTGGCTCTGCCACTGGCCTGTTGGCCTTGGCCAAGTCACCTCACTGCTCAATGCCTCAGTTTACCCATCTGCAAAATGGAGATAATGATACTGACCTGCTTTACAAAGGGTTTTGAGATCTATTGATGAAAAGTGCTGTATAAGAGCTAGGCATTATTTAAACAAGGGATGTTGTAAAGTATCCATTTACAGCTAAATCAGCATCTGCCGCTAGCCTGGCTGGGGTGATCAAGGGCAGCGCGCAGTCGGTTTGCATCATTCCCATCCATTCTCAATGGAAATGCCTTCTGCCATGGCATTATCTTGGGCAGTTACCTGCGGTTCGATAAAGCGCTGGTCCAGATTCATGGCCACAAAATCCTGCATGGCATTGGTGACCTTATCCCCTCGCAGGCAGCGTAGAGGCAGCAGCTTCTGGAAGGAGTCCAGCGTGCTGTCCCACTTCCCAGGCAGGGGCTCTCTGCAAGAGAATCACATGCTGACTTTGGGTTACTCTCTGGGGATGGAACAGATGCCAAATACATCAGCCCAAGGAAAACAAGTCTCCTAAAACCAAGTGAATATGCACCAGGATTTTCTGAGGTCATGTGTGGTCAGTGCCTGGATTTTAGTGATTCTTTTTCCTGGCAATATGGCTGTATTATTGTGGGAGAAGGGTCTGTACTGCCTACCATGCAGAGACAGAATTCAGATCCACAGTTAAGGGGTGAAGGACTCACCTGTGCGGCTCAGTACTGTCAAAAATTGCACGGAACTCCTGGATATTGTCAATAAAATCATCCGCAAAGCTGGAGAAACTCTTCAGGTTGGTTAAGGCCAAGATGTCACCCCACGCTCTCTCATACAGCCACTCAGGAGCTGGGTTCTCTCTCATCGTTTTAATGGCACCTCCAGACAGGAGGTAACGCCATTCGTCCTGTGGACCACACAGCACACATTTACAGCCAGCCTGTTCGGCCTTGAAGATCTCAGCGTCATACTGTGGGACACAGTCACTACTGCGTGTGGCCTTGCTGGGGCATGAAGAACAGTATGAACCAAAGGAGGTGAACCAAAGTAGGCCTGCCCTTGGCAGAATAGCAACACACCACATATTAACTAACCAAGCAAGCACATTCCTGGCGTGAGAGGACATTTTGTTTGAATGAGCAGGTACAAGATACAGGATAGTAATGACACATGGAAAGTAATATGTAACTTGTTCATATCAATGTATAAAAGGAGAAGGCACAGGAGGGGCATCTTTGTATCAGTGTAGGGGACAGCATCCTGTTATGCTGACTGAGCCTTTACCTTGTGACAGGCATACATGTGTTAGTGTCCCTGTGACCTGCAGCACAGGGCGCAAGTACCGTGCTTTGCTGACAATAAACCTGGCTGATCGCCTTTGCCACCGAACCAAGCCTGGTATTCATAAAGAAAAATCACATCGAGGTCTGCTGAATCAGCAAGCTGCACTCTTTGCTGCTGCCGCCAAGTACCACAGGAGCCCCCAAAACCAGCAGCAATAGCAACATCCCACAGCACTAACACTATGTTAAAGAAACAAAGTCTAACAGTAACTTAATGCTGTGTTTCCCTGCCTTACTGTTCCAATCTAACAGATGCATGTGGTAAGTGACAGATCTGACTATACAGTCACAGGATCAGATCATTAGATTTCCTCAACAGTGCTCTGTCAATGCACCTCAATCCTCATCTCTCTAGGATTTGAGAAAGTCTACTACATTCCCTAGAGACCCTACAAAAGGATCGGCAAATGGGTGGTTAATTCCCTGCGACAGAGTCCTGTTTTATGAGCAGATGAGGTGGTTTGGGATCTGATTGCGGCACAAGGGGGTCCACTGTAACATTCACTCAGCAGCAATGCCTAAAGCAGAAAGCTAATTAACAAGGCAAGAAAAGGAAGGACACTGACATCTAACCTGGAAAGAAAGCCGCAAGTCCTATTTTGAGGAGTCCAGTGGCACCTTAAAGACTAACAGATTTATTTGGGCATAAGCTTTCACCCAAATAAATCTGTTAGTCTTTAAGACTCCTCGTTGTTTTTGTGGATACAGACTAACGTGGCTACCCATCTGATACTTAGTCTTATTTTGATTAGCCCATTTTCTGTAAAATCCCTTCTCTTTAGCCAGATTCATCTTGATCTTTCTGGAAGCAAAACTCTGTACGAAAGCCCAACCCTTGCATAACCCTGGTTATTTAAGCGTGGTAAGACACTCTACCATCTGCCAATCCTCTTGTGAAGCACTGAAAAGCTGTTTTAATGGGACAGATAGCAGATCATCCATGATGAGCCAGAATCGATCACCCTGAATTCCCTTCATTTTTGTCACAGCCAAATACTGGAGAAAGGTGTGTGTTGTAGACTAAATTACCTAGAAGAGACCCCTGGAGATTGAACTCCTGTTTTGATGTATGAACATTTGGAAGATTCAGAACATCAACCTAACAGATGACCAGGATGAGTAACTCTTCCCTTATGAATAGAAACTTGGACAGATAATCCAAATCATCAGACCCTGGTGGAGAACCATCTGTACAGACAAAATACGCTGGCTCCCAGTTTCAAGAGTAGGAGCAGTCTGGACTTTGGCTGTCCCAGGATATCCTCTCATTTAAACAGATGAGGGAGTTTGTTGTTTACTCACCATGTTGATTTTCCCTTCATTCATCATGATCCGGACACACAGCAGAAAGGCAAACATGAGCTTGTGCTTCTCAAAGAGACTGCGGCACACATTGCTGTAGAGACTGAAGGTGAGGTACTTGTTTATGTTCACTATCCGCTTCTTCAGGGTGTCTGAAAAGAACCAGGCACAGAACAGCAATGCTGAGAGTGGAGGAGAAAGGACCCACACTTGGTACTGACATGGCCCTTTGCCAGCTGGGCTCTGGGTATGTGCTCACATCCCTCTTAGCCCCTTCCTGCTGTCAATCTCAGCTTTCTTCAGATCTGGCTCAGGGAAGTTTGCTCCTTCACAAGGAGTGGGGTATCCAAACCTGAAGGCACTGACTCAGGCAAACACTGATAAGACCCTCCTGATGTGGCCCATTATAAATATACTTACGATATTACTGTTAATTGCAGGTGCATAGAATATTGCTGTGGTATGTTAATGAACTACGCCCCCTGTTTACATCTTGGCACATGCATCTGGCCAGGATATCTGTGCTCTTCCTGGGATGTCAGCAAAGTGGCAGTGGCTGAGGGAGATGAATTTACCCTTGCATCAGTTTCAAGGTTACTGTGTGCTGCCAGTATTTTAAATGCCCTGATCCATGAAATTCAGTATTTCTAATTAACAGCAGCAGTCTGACCAGAAATTAAACATCTTTGCATGGGACTGGCCTGGTGGCCCAGAGGCAGGGAAAAATGCTGTCAGAGAGTGGATCAGAGCTCCTCTGAGCTTTGTCTCGCTCCTCAGAAAGTCATGCTGATGATTTCATGTTGATGGATATTGGAATGAGAGAACTGGTAGATGTTAGGCTCTGAGAGGCACTCGAAGGGCTTAATAAAGTTTACTGCAAGGAAAAAGCAATCCCCAAATGAAGGAGCAGAGACACTCACTGGTAAGGACAAGCTCTTTATCCCTGTTTTGTACCAGGTAATAATTTGGGCCTTCAGAAGAGAACCATTGGAGGAGAAAGATGCTCCCAGCCAGAGAAAATTCTCTCATGCTGGCAATGCCAAGCTAGCTGATGTAGGATGCCTCCATGTCTCATCTTGAATTACAGCTGTGTGTGTCTCAAAAAAGAAGGAACATTCAAGCTTGCCGGCAATGAGACCACATTCAAGCAGCTCTGACAGTAAACAACTAGGGCCAGACTTAGATCTGGCATAAACAGGTTTAGTGGAGTTGCAGCAACTCCACTAAACCTGCCTATGCCAGATCTAAGGCTAGGTCTACACTACCCGCCTGAATCGGCGGGTAGAAATCGACCTCTCGGGGATCGATTTATCGCGTCCCGTTGGGACGCGACAATCGATCCCCGAATCGACGCTCTTACTCCACCAGCGGAGGTGGGAGTAAGCGCCATCGACAGAAAGCCGCAGAAGTCGATTTTGCCACCGTCCTCACAGCGGGGTAAATCGGCTGCGATACGTCGAATTCAGCTACGCTATTCACGTAGCTGAATTTGCGTATCTTAAATCGACTCCCCCCTGTAGTGTAGATGTACCCTCTGTCTCACACTTGCACTAGGGCTGAATTTGCCCCCAGGTGTTGAGCAAAGTAGTGCAATGATCACGTTTTCACAGCAAGCACCCTAACCCTTCAGAGGTACCTGCTCTCTCGGAGTTTGTGATTCCGGACAAGAAGATGTTAAGAAACCACTCGAGCGAATACTGATACATGGGGTCAACGTTGGACAGGTCAGAGACGCAGAAGTAAAGGATCTGAGTGCGGACAGCTACAGGCACGTACTCCAGACGAGTGATGTCGATGTCTTTTTCTGTCTGCTCGGCTATCTTCACTTTGGCCTGTGGGACCATTCAGAGGATCACAGCTGCACATTTCATGTTTCTGTAAAGGATTAAACTGACCAGGGTTGGGTGTCTGTGCCTGTGAATCAGTCACTTACCTGGATTTCCCCTGCTTTTAGCTTGGATGCCTCCAGCACTTTGATAAGCTCCAAGTCATCGACAGGATTTCCTTCGGAGGAGCTTAGCCGGTAGAGGATCTGATCCTCTATCTCCTTCAGCTCTTGTCGCATCTTGGCGTTGCTAATGATCAGCTGGTTCTTGGCCTCTTCTAAGTCCGGTCGCTCCTCAGCTACCACTTGTCCCAGCAACTGGTCTTCCAAGCCACTGTAACAAAACCCTTGGATGTTATCGCTGGGATGTCGGAGCATACCCCCAAGTTTCACCTTACTTAAAAACTACTTGCTTACACAATCAGACAAAAATACAAAAGTGTCACAGCACACTATTACTGAAAAATTGCTACGTTCTCCTTGTTACCATATAATTATAAAATAATTTCAGTGTATAGTATATAGAGCAGTACAAACAAGTCATTGTATGAAATTTTAGGTTTCAGAGTAACAGCCGTGTTAGTCTGTATCCGCAAAAAGAAGAACAGGAGTACTTGTGGCACCTTAGAGACTAACAAATTTATTAGAGCATAAGCTTTCGTGGACTACAGCCCACTTCTTCGGATGCATATAGAATGGCATATGCATAGAATGGAAATCCATCAACCTCATGAAAAAAGCCATTCTATATGCATCCGAAGAAGTGGGCTGTAGTCCACGAAAGCTTATGCTCTAATAAATTTGTTAGTCTCTAAGGTGCCACAAGTACTCCTGTTCTTCTTTTTATGAAATTTTAGTTTGTACTGACTTTGCTAGTGCTTTTTATGTAGCCTGTTGTAAAACTAGGCCAATATCTAGATGAGTTGATGTACCCCCTGGAAGACCTCTGCGTACACATGGTTGAGAACCACTGAACTAAATGTCCCATCTCCTCTGGAGCCACATGGTGCAACTATCTATGGTACGTACATGGCCCCCATCACTATAATCCCCGAGTACCTCACAAAACCCCAGTGTGGCAGAGAAAGGCTATTATCTTCATGAGCCACAGAGGAACTAAGGGCTTGTCTCCACTTTGCACAGCAATCGATCCACCAGGGGTCGATTTAGTGGGTCTAGTGAAGACCCGCTAAATCGATCACCAATCGCTCTCCCGTCGACTCCGGTATGCCACTGGAATGAGAAGCATAAGGTAAATCAACGGGAGAGTTTATCCCATCAACCCACCATGGTGTAGACACTGCAATAGGTTGACCTAAGGTACGTCAACTCCAGCTATGTTATTCACGTAGCTGAAGTTGCGTATCTTAGGTCAACTTAGCCCTGTAGTGTAGACCTGCCCCTAAGTCACTTGCCCAAGGTCAGGAAGTCTGTGGCAGGGCAGGAAATTGAACCCAGATCTCCAGAATTTCAGGCTCGCACCCTCAGCACAGGAGCATCCTTACTCACTCCATGTTGAGTTTGCTTTCAATAGCTCAGGAGCAGGAGAATGGCCAATATTTGCAACTGTTCAGTGGCTACTGATACAAAGGGGTGACCAGTTACCTGGGTGAGAGGGTGAAGTTAATCAGCGTGAGCTTGGTGGAAATCTCTGGCGTGTAGTGGGGATTGGGCAGATTGGTGGTGATGTACATCTTGAAGTCCTCATGGTATGGAATAACTGTATCGCCTAGCTTCAATACCGTGCTGCCTTGCTGTTTATAAGTCTGTAAAAAGAGGGACACGGACAACACAAGTCGGAATTTCTACATTTAAAAAACATAGATGTGTTGAGAGCCTGCCAAAGAGAGAGTTCCATTATTAATCTGGCTCCATTGCAGGCTGGCTAGATAAAGATTTTCAAAGCTATTTAGGAGATTTAGAGGCACAATTTCCATTAATTTGTACTGAGCATCTAAATTCTTTGCATCCAAAATCTCAACCTTACTAGACACATCTTCACTAAGGGAGGACAAAGCCGTTCTTTATGCCAGTGCTGGAGAGCCCACTCCACCCCAGCTCCAGGCCAGCCAGCCTTCCTGCTCATCTCGTCAGACAAACAGCAGGGAAGAACCTGTTTCAGCAAGACGGGCTCGAGAGCCGGATCCAGTTCCTCCCCTACGTTCTCCAGCAGGAACGGCTTCCCGAAGCGAATGGAGTTCTCCAAGCTGCGCAGAAAGTCCCGGTCGCTCAGCTTAGCCACCTCCAAACCATTCTCCTTCTCCTGAAGGACAAGATGGTGAGAGGGGAGTCTAGAGTGTAGGGATGGGCAAAGCAGGGGAGCCAAACTGCTTATGCACTTTAGGGCATGTCTACACTTACGGCAGAGTGATCAATCCACGGGGGGTTGATTTATCATGTCTAGTAAAGATGCGATAAATCGACCACTGAGTGCTCTCCCGTCGACTCTCCACAGCGCGAGAAGACGGGGGAGCGACAGCAGTCAACCTACTGCAGTGAAGACACCGCAGTAAGTAGCTCTAAGTACTTCGACTTCAGCTACGCTATTTTCATAGCTGAAGTTGAGTAACTTAGACCGACTTAGCTCACCCCCCATGTGTAGACCAGGCCTAAACAAATAACTGTGCTACTGCAACATTAAGATTGCAAATACAAAAAAAAAAAAAAAAGGAAGTACAAAGGCTTAATCTGTGTTACCTATCAGGACCTTGTAGCAAATGCCTACTAACTGCAATGTGGCCAAGGTAATATGGGTATGTTTTGCATTTCCTGACTTCCTACTTTCATAGCTGCAACTTTAGTGGAATCCCTTGCCCTTCAGTGCTTAAGGGCTCAAAGATCTGCCTCTGACTAGCCTGCAAGGCAGGAGCAGTCAGGTGGGACTACAGAAGCATCCAGGGAGTAGAGAAGCAGCAGCAGCAGTAAGGAAAGTTGCTAAATCCCCTCCCCCCCAACTCCACCACTTTAAAGCACCGGGGCTCTCTCTGGAAACACTCCGCATGTACAGCAGTCTGGAGGCAGACCATATAGAACAAACTGCGTCCCAGCAGGCGAACACAAGACATGGTGAGTGGTTTGGTTCTAATAATAATACCTAGCTCTTATATACTTTTCATCAGTAGATCTTAAAGCACTTTACACAAGAGGCAGTATCATTATTTCCACTTTACAGATGGGGGAAACTGAGGCACAGAGCGGTTAAAGTGAGTTGCTCAAAGACACCCAACAGGCCAGGTCTCCTGCATCCCGGTCCAGTACATTAGTCACTAGGCCACACTGCCTCTCAAAGCCCGCAAGGGAGACTTCCTCTCTCCTCCCTGAGCTATCCTGCCACAGTTATGGTCAGGAAACGGTCTCAGGCTGGAGCCCCCTTGGTATAAAACAACCGGAGTGCTCAGTGAGGGCCCTGGACTCTTCTCCCACCTTAGTGAAAGTAGCCTGAATCTGTGGACTTTTAAGGCAAACTGCGAAGCCCATCTATTCTGCCTGACTCTGGGGTGGATGAGGCTTTGCAGTGGTGGGCTGGATTTTTTCCTTGTCCCTTTCCTATGAAAATCCCATCCTCAAGGGATTTAAGGCCTCTCTACACACAGCTCCAAACAGAGTCTATTGTAAAAGGAAGGAAAGGAAGAGAGAGGGAGGGAAAAAAATAGAAGGAACCATTGGGAATCTTCTGACCCTGAGGCTAGAACAATGGAAGGATCCCAGCAAACTTGGCTACCACTTGTCAAGAGTGGTAGAAGCCCTTACCAAGTTCTTGATCCATTTGTTGGCTTGTCCCTGGGGGTCTATGAAGTGAGTCCAGCGCTGTGAAAACTGTGTTATTACTCCATTCTCCACAGACAGGGTATCATTAGGCAAGCCGGCAATCTGATCACAGCCGAAAAAGCACATCAGATGTCTAACAGCAACTGTGTCTTACAACATAGGCATTCTTTCCTGCCACAGTTCAGTGTTTGATAAATTGCAGAGCTATCCATCTCGCAGCACATTAACGTCTGATACACACATCTGAGTAACTCACATAGATCTTATACACTCTGGAATCAGAACCTGGCCAACTACAACCACACTTAAACACCGTTGCAGCTAGCAAGGTTCTAACAGTGCTTCTCTGACCAGGGAGGACAGTAATTCTTCTCTTGAGAAATGTGCTATCCAAACCATTTTTAGGCTAGATTCCCCAAGCATGGTTCTAACACATCACTCTCACCAAAAAGCCCTCTCCTCACAATCAGGGAAGCTGCGTTAGAGTCTTGCTAGCACTAGCAGTGTTTAAACAGGATCTGGTCTTGCTTTTGTGGAGGGAACCATGCCATGACACAGAGCTGTGTTACAGACGTGCAGAGACCAGGGCCAGGTCCTCCACCACAATAAAGTTCCTTTACACTGCTCAAAACAGCTCTAAAATCACCATAACCAGCCTCTTGAGGATTCCCATTGTGAAGGGGCATCTTTGGGTGATGTAGAGCATGAGGTGGGGAGCCAAGGAGAAGGGACATGGCCTATACATCCCTATGTCACTATCTTGTCAACGAGAACAGCTTCTTGATGGCATGGGCATTTAGTGTAGAATGGCCCTCCTGCTGCTCTGATATGTGCCAGGAGCTAGCCTGGCAGCTGGCTGATGCCAAGATTAAATGTGGCTTAAAGTCACTTTTGCACTGGCCTTGCTGCGAACAGCTCAGGATTTGGGTCCAGGGCTTTAGCTTTATTCCATAATATGTGGTTACATGGCTTGGTCTCCTCCACAGAGTCAAAGCTGTTTGAACGTGGCCAGGGCACTACAATGTTATAACACAGGGAAATCTGTAGCATAGGTGGGAATCCATATGGTTCTAGACAGGCAACCCATTACACGGTGCAGCTAATTCACAGGCCAAGACTGGGATGATTCTTCCTTTCATTATACTAGATCTGCCTGGGGAGAGGAACCTCTTCCAGATATTTGCTATCAGTACAAGCAGTCAGACAGTATGGTGTTAGTTACTGCTGTGCTGTTCTTATCAGTGCCCTACATAACTGGCCTTTGGCTGCTCCTGCTGGATCACTTGCTGGGATGCTCCTGTGCTTTTGGTAGCTGTACAGGTTGCTCCTTTCTGGGATCTCTCCCTTGGTCACTTGTGCCAGGGAACTGGCTGCTCCTGCTATCCAAACTCTTTGCGTTGTCCCTGGCATTGTCCTTTGGTTTTCATTGCACAGAATGGATTAGCATCATGCAACACATCAGTTTGCATTAATGCTCTTGTCTACCACATACCTGCCATGATCTGATTTTCACTGGGTCTCCCAGAGTGCTTATCAAGTTTGGCTCCCTGGTGTGCGGGACATCGTGTTCCTCCAGTTTCTTTAGCCAGTCCTCACATAGTGCTGTGCGGTATTGGCCCTGCCAAGGGAAGCAACGCTCCATCAGCTAGACACTAGTGTGAACTATGCATTGGGGTGATTTGCTTTTAAAATCAACTCTCTGACTGCTGTTCATGTTCAAATCCAGCTCCATGGCTCAGCCTAACCTCTTTAACAGACCAGGGGGAAACTTGAGGTCCATTTGCCTGGTTGCTGCACGCGTGTTCCATGGCACAGCCTCTACAGGCTTTAGACTTGCTGGTGACATCCTTCACCTCTTTAAGGGCCAGACCTTCTTCCCCCTTTAAGGGCCAGAAATCTTCCCTCTTTAAGGGCCAAACATAGAGAATATGGTTTTGGGAACCCCACAGGCAGTCCGATTACTAGCTGAATTGGATAACTGTAGTGAGCCTGACAGTTCTTGGGCACCAGACCGAGTTCTGTGCTGTAACACTAGCACAATCTCTTCAACTTCAATGCAACTGCCTTGGCATCATTGAGAGCTGAATTTGTCCCAGTGATCTGCTTTTCCTTTCAGCTTTTGGAAGCTGATCTACCAACAAAGAAGAGAGGCTGAATTCTAGACCCTGGGATTAAGAGAGGTGGAAAGCTGTACTCAGCTCCTTCAAAGAAAGAGCTACAGTTATCTGCTTACTGTGAAAGGGCCCAGGTATGCCACGAAGCCAGCTGAAATCAGCACATCTCCTGCGATATTGTTGATCATATAATCCAGGTTCTGGACTGTGTCCTGCCAGCGCACCTTCTCATCTGCCAGGCCATTAATTAACTGGAATAACCACACACACCAGATCACCAGCCAGCTTTCTCATAGCACAACCCCATTCCTATGGCCCACATCCCTATGAGGGGTGCCTTAGCTGTGCCACAGCTCCAATGACTCTTTTAAACTATGATCAGCCACAATGGCCCCCCAGGCACTGCATGTTGCCAGGGCTTAGTGACGCTCTTGTCATGCTCCTGGCCTATCTCAGGCACACCCTCCACACTGGGGCTGGGACGGGAATGGGGGAAGACAGCTTTGTCACCCAGGGATTCTCCCACACCAGAGCAATCGGCAGCTGGGTGTTTAAACCAGCTTCCTAACTCCTTTGTGTTGTCACAGCTGGGGCCAGGATCTGGTCCAGTGGGTCTATCCTGTTACTGGTATGAGCTGTGTGGCAGAAAATGCCATTAGAAGCAGCATGTAGAGATGAGACTTTTATTGTTAGCCCCATGAGCCCCCAAGCAGCATGTCTCATTACTAGTAAGGAATATGCCAAAAGCGTGTTTGCCATGGAATTGATGTCGGAATTTGGCTCCATCCTTCACCTTGTCAGCCCGGCCCAGCCTCTGCTCACACAGCTCACACTTCAGCTCCAGTTCCTCCTTCTTGGCGATGCAGCTCCTGTACTTGGCCTGCAGGGTGGCAATACCATCCTCCACTTCTCTCAGGCGGTCCTTGGCTTCATCAAGGATCTTCTGAGTGACCTGCAGGTCCTCTTCTGCCTCCCGCAAGGCTTGCTGTGAAAAGAGAAGATGCATTGGAACTCCAGATCAGACTTCCACCACCAAGGGAGAGGGCTTAGAGCTGGACTATATTCATGAGAAACTACCTAGGCTATTCATGCTATGCAGTCAGAATTCAGCATCCCCACCCCTGAATGCTACTGCTTTCCCATCTCCAAGGTACCGTGGGCCTTGGCTTATCCAACCCATAGCTTAATTCATCACTGCCTTGGCCAAGCTACTTGGGCTAATAGGGTGTTTAACATTAAGAACCTACTTTAGTGTTTATGCACCCAAATAAACAGCCTGAGGTTCAAAGATGCTGAGCATTCCCAGGTGTCTCTGAAACCACTGGGGGACAGAGCTGGGGGCCCAATATCTTTCAGGGTCAGGTCTATCAAGATTAACCACTGGCTGCTAGGAACCTGATTTGCTGTTAGTAGTAGCAGCCACAGATGTGAGTTAAGCACTGTTATTTACTGTTATTCCCCCCCCACACACACAAATCCTGACTCTGCAGAGAAAACAGACTATACACAATGGTGACAAATGGACGTTTGGGGAGCTCTAACCAGGAAACACAGCACCAAGACCTCTCCAAGTGCAATAAGGTGCTTGAAAATGATAGTGTTCCACAGGAACTAAAATAATAATAATACAACGGTAGCACTTTCCATGTTCAAAACACTACACAAATATCAACTAATCACTCCTCAAACTCCCCTAGAGACAGGTGAGTATTATTGCCCCTTGCTATATAGGGAAACTGAAGCAGATACATGGTGACTTGCCCAAGCTCACAAAAGAATTGCTGTCTGAGCCAGGATTAGAATGAAAGTTTAACCCCCTAGAACACAATTGTCTCTAAACCACAAACTTACATTTTACCTTCTGTACAAAAAATCTAGTGACAAATACGGCATCTAAACTTTCCCCCGCATCACACAAGGGCCCTGTGCCCTTACCCCCTTCTAGAGTGCATGTGCTGAGGAGGGGAAGGTAGGCCCTCTGTGGGCACAGAGCAATGTCTGCCTCGCCACCAAACACTTAATCATAAAATGCAATAGTTTAAACCCACATCAACTCTTTACCCCTGAAAAAAGCCACCAGCTGGTTCTTACAGCTAGAGGGAGACATGGGCCAGCTCCTCAGCTGCTGTAAATCAGAGCTATGCAGAGCTACACCAGCTGAGGATCTAGCTTAGACACTCTTGGATCATTGCTTGACAACCTCCAAAGGGGTGGAACTTGGGATGGGGGGGGGCAAAGTTTCTGGAGTAACCTTGCAAACTCTCTAGCTGGCCTAGGAGTGTAATTATTTTGACAAGCAAATGAAAGATCGCTGGTGTTCTTCGCTGCCATCACAGGAGGATGGAGGAGTAGATTTGTGCGGCGATGCGATGATTTTATAACTTTTTTTCAATTCCCATCCAACTACCTGCTCAGTCTCCAGATGGCTACTGCAGCCCACAAGCCAAGTAGTAAAGCAGGATTCAGTGGGTGTAAATCAGCACTGCTCTGACTTCAGTGGAGCCATGTTGATTGACACCCAGCTGAGGAGCTGGCCCGGGTTGCATTCCCCTTCCTCCCTGCCCCCTACCCCCAGTAGAGAGCATTAAGTTAAAATACAAGTGGGATATGGGGAGCTCCTCTAAATACAGTTTGCACTGGTCAAAGTATTAGTTTTGGGGATGTTTGGGATAAGGGATTTTGCTGGGATTGCTATATTCCTCCAGAGGGCCTGTTCTGGGCTAACATTTCATACCTGGTTCCCTGCGCTTGGGCTCAGACTCTTTGTTCTGTTCATTTTTAAATACTCTCTGGTCTCTCCCACGTGGCTGGCAGTTTTCACTACTCCCACCAGGAAGGGCTGTAAGTCCCATTCACTTTAATGGAAAAGGCACACCCCTGAGCAATGCAGATTTACTGACCTAAATGCTGGTGTAGACAGCGCTATGTGGATCAGAGGACTTCTCCTGTCAACACAGCTACCGGCCTCTCAGGGATGTGGAGTACCTCCACCCATCAGCATATGTAGCATCTTCACTACACTCTACAGCAGCACAGCTGCAGGGGTACAGCACTGTAAATGTAGGCAAGCCCTTATTCCAGGCTCACCAGGTGCCATGTACCCCAGTGTGTCACACACAAGCAATGCTCTTACCCGCTTTGGTTCCACTCCTTTGGCCACAAAGTGGTATTTGTGCATGGCACGCACCCACTGGCAGATGGAGGTGCAGGCTTTGGACACTTTGGCTATGGCTGCTGGTTGAAACTCCTCGTTGTCAATATACGGCTGGATGGCTTTAATTACTGAATCTGCAATATTGTCCTGAAAGGAATGATGGGGGGGCGGTGAGAGATGGTGAGCAAAGGGCTGAGAGCATTAGGGGGCCAGTGGGAGATCTCGCAGTGAGAGAGTGAAGGGCTTAGAGTGCTATGAGCATGACAGTGTGAAATCCCATGCTGCTGTTGTGTGAAACAGTCTGTGTGCTGCCCCTCTTTCCATGCTGGTGCCCTTCCCTCACTTATTATTTGGATGAAGGTGAATCAGTCTCTGTTTATTCATTCCCTCTGGTAGTCTTTGTGGCTGCAGAAAAATAATCTTGTGATTAAGCAGGTTTTTGTAGAACAGGAAAATCTGGCTAAAATATTGTGTTTCTCTTTATCTTTGTGTTATCCTAGTCCCGGTCACAAGCCCTGTAAGTGAATGTCTTTCCTTGCTATGTCGGGTACTAAATGCAGGCCAGTTCAAACAGGGCTGCAAGCATCTCCCGTATCCTCAGACACAGTCCTCACTGACCTTTCTTCAGCCTCTAACTCCCTCATTCCTGCCAGACCACAGCAAGTGCTACAGTTATCCTCCCACTAGGAGAGGGAACACATGGACTTCTATTATGTCACTGCTGCTGATTGAACCAGCTAACCAGAAACCTGGGGGTAGTGAGCAGATAATCATCCTCTTGCTAGACCCCAAGAAAGCTATGGAATCTCAGCTCTACTCGCTATGTAGTGAGAGGTCCAAGATTGCTTGTGAGCCCAGACTTCCCAAGCACTGCAGCCACTGGGTTCTGGGCTGGACAGTTATGCTTACAAAATAAATTGTTGCAGCACAGAGGCATGATGGCTCCTTGTTCATCTCTGTAGCGGGGTGGTCCCCTGCTCCTGTCCTGAAGGGCTAAAAAAAAACAGCCCTGGGAGAGGGCTGTGGCAGGGGAAAAGCTGGACTGAGTGGGGAAGCAGCCACAGCCTGGCCTCGCCCCAATCAGGCACAGCTGGCCATATAAAAGGCTGTGAGCCAGGCACACAGGTAGTCCCTCTCTAGTGGTAGAGAGGGGAGGACTTGGCTGTCTGGGAACTGAAAGGTACTGGAGTAGAGCAGTGCTGGGGAATAGGGCAAGGGAGCTGGGGAACTCCTGCTTGGAAAGCCCCCATGCTGCAGGCCTTGTCTAAGGCTAAATAGGTACTGGGGGTGCAGCCTGGGGGTAGGCAGAGGCAGCAGGTTCAAACCCCCCTTGCTGATGATTAGTGGTTTATAGACTGCAGTCTGCCCCAGTGTGCTGGGGCTAGATGAGGACTGGCAGTGAACACTGAGGCAAGGTGGGGATAGAGGGTGGGGATTCCCCTGGGAGGGGAGCCCAGGGAGTAGGGGTACTGCCAGGAGGCAGCACCCAAGCTAAAGGGGCACTGGGGTCTGGGAGGGACATAGGGGCCAGCAACAAGCAGGACATTGGCCTGCAGAGGGTGCCCCAAAGGCTGGACAAGCTAATTCCCTGGATGACCTGCAGGAGGTGCTGCAGGGTGAGTCCTGCATTGCTACAATCTCCTTGTGCAAGACTAGGGAACCACCTTTTTAAAACTGCAGTTGTGTGCGCTCCAACGCTGCTCCTAAGCAAGGCAAGGAGAGAATCAGAAGGGGGACATTTATTATGTCTTTAATAATTTCTTGTTGCCCAAGGTGATCAAACAACAAAACCATGCAAGAACCACTGATTATCTAGCAAAAGTGAATCCCCACCCTAGGCCATGTACCCTAGCATCCCCTTCACACTCCTTAAAATGTACTGCCCTTAATGGCTTCTGGGCTGAAAGTTGGCTCCAATTATCTGTTTCTGGCATAATACCATCACCCATAACATCAGCTCATTACCTGTAGGCCTAGCACATCCCCTCTCACTTTTGGGGCACTCAAGGGTGGACAGATCCTTGAGTTCCAATTACATGACCATTCCTCTGCCATTACTTACCTTATCAAATTTAAATAGGCTTTCCAGGAACTTCCCTGGGTCCTGAAGAAGGCCCTTGCCCGGCTCCCAGTAGTCATCCACCTTAGAGCCTGGCTTGTCTCCAGCTACTTTCTTGGGCTTGATTCCTTTCATAATACAGACAGCTTCAATCACCATCTTCACCCCAAGGGGAGGTCTCTGCATAGCTCGCACCTAGAAAAAATAAGTGTCCCTGTAAGACGGGGAGTTGGTCAACACAGCCCTTAACCTGATTTTCTGCACTGCATATTGGCAACTATTGCATGCCAAAAATAGATGGTGCTGATGCCCCATAAGGACTGAGCAATTAAGCACTAAGAGCTTTAACTCTGTCTCCTTGTGTGTAGGCCTAAAAAGGTGGTCTCTGTTTATATGGTCCCTGTGTTTGAAGAAGGGTCTTCTTCGCCGGGGTGGTGAGGGTCCCTTCATGGCACCAATGTGGAGATGTAACTCCTTCCCTTAGCACTAAGGAACACCAGTTTGCCCAGCCCAGCTTTTGACACAGGAAGGGGACTGAATCCTGTATTATTGTCATATACTATCCAAAGTGGAATTTCTTACCACAACCTTCCATACAGTGCATGTAGAGGGGTGGAGAAACTTGCCCAAGGCCACAGAGTCAGTCAGTGGCACAGCCAGGAACCACATCCAGGGAAACACCAAGTTTCAGATTGCCAGACACCATTTCCCCCATGATGGTGAACTTTACAATGTCCCTTTAAATCTGGGTTTGCTGATTCTCAAAAGTGTAAGAGTTGATTGTCTCTATTCGGCAGGATTCTCTGTATCACTGCTATAGCCATTCCCCCAACTCAGGATCTCTCACACATGTGCTGACTTGTGTTTAACATACAAGCAGATTTTATGCCATGCATACTGGTCATTCATACACTCTGTAAAATAGCGATGTGAGGCACATGATATTATTAGCTAGTGATCTCAGTGGTGTGTGGGGTGGGATATAATCTAACTACTGCCTATACCTAATCAGAACCTTAGCATGCATGTTATGATTTCTTACCCCTATGTAATTATCCCTCCTTTTTATTCAGGCTACACAGTCTGTCTTACGGGGTTTGGGGTTTCTGCTTTGTCATTCTTTCAGTGCTAAGGCCATGAGCAAAATTATTACTGAATACAATGATTGGTAAAGCATCTCACCTGAACCAGCAGGTGTGGCTTCTGATCCAGGAAAGGGGGTCGGGGACTCTCATGGCTACAGGTGAAATCAGCATGATTGATGAGGAAAGACTCATTTAAGTGAGGCCTTCAAGTGCTGGTAGATTTAAGTAGGAACAATAGTGCTGGTGAGTATTACCAGGAGCCTGTCCTTGATCCTTTGGGATGGGTATCTCTCCACTTTCCTTAGGGCTGAATATGCTACTGCGTGGTAGCTACATGATCTGCCTTCATTAGAAAACCCCTGGATCCCACACAGACCTGGTGTGTTCAGATGGGTTCAGCCAATAGGCCTGAGACAATGGGCAGTGAGGGTGCGTTCACTGCTTGACTCCCTGGGTTTTCCTATTGATCTCTTGCTGCCCTGGGGGTTGGTTTGCTGGAAGGTGTGCCCTGAACTCAGGGCTTTGTCTTCAGAGCTGGAGAAGAGACTGATTGGAGTCCTCGCTGGAGCCAGAGAGTGCTGCACAGGGTAGATCTGGTGGCTGCTGAGCAGAGCTGTGGGAGTGTTGTGCCTCCATGGGAGGACAACAGAAATACACCATGTCGTTTTTTTTTTTTTTTCAGCATTAACTACTCTTGCCATGTTCACCCGGAGACGCTCCAGGGGCTTCTTACTGGACACGGTCAACAGAGGGGCAGAGTTCGTGGAGACCCTGAAGACTGTCTACCCCATGGCTGATGCCCTTCACGAGAAGGACTTTGACTGGCTCTTTGACTGTCCCAAGACGGAGCAGTTCCTTGAGTGGTTCTGTAACACAGTGGGGGAGGAAAATGTACTGAGTCCTGGGGAAGTGGAAGCCTATCAGACCCTGCTCAGTTCAGGGAAGCCTATTCTGGAAGGTGAAGCCCTAGAGCAGGTGCTGCAAACCTGCCGCCAATGCCCGCAGCTGAAGGGTGCCATGTCAGAGGATGAGGCTCTGCCCCTAGAGGCACTGGAGCGAGAGGCACAGGCATTGCATAGCCATAGAGCCTGCCAGCTGCGACGGCGCAACAAGCTCCAGATCCGTGCAGCTAGCCTGAAGCAGGAGCTGTGCCACTTGGCAGACAAGGAAAGGAAGGTGGGCCGGGTGCTGAGGAAGGCCCAGCTGGACTTAGAAATGGAGAACTCTCAAACCAACAGTGTTCTGAGCCAGGTCTGCAAGGCAGCAAACCAGCTGGCGGAGTGGTACAGGGAAGCTGGGAATGGGAGGCTTCTGGTGTTGATGTCTGACGCAGATCTGGGCCACTACATGGAGCTGGAGGAGCTGGCCACAAGAGCTTTAGTGGCATTCATCCAGAAGGCACTGCCAGGCACCACCCAGGTTCCAGATGCTGAGGGGGCAGGCTTACAGGGAGTGAAGAGACAGGGAAGCTCCCAAGCAAAGCCGGATACTCAGGCCCCAGCAGGGTTAGCTCAGACTGTGCTGCCAGAGAACATTGGGAGTCTCAATGAGTGTGAGGCGGATCCCAAAGTGGGTGTAGAGACCCAGGAGGAACTGGTCAGGGAGACAGTGGCAGGGGTCCCCCAGAAATCCTTGCCAGAAGAGGACAACCGCTCCAAAGCGGAGGCTGCGGGTGTGGAAGCCCTATATGGTCAGGACAGCTGCCAGGAAAGGATGAAGGGACTAGCAGAAGCTGCCCACATAATGCTATTGGAGAGCATGGGGGGTCCTGAAGCCAAGCTCTTAGAGAGCCTAGGCAGCTACCAGGAGGAGCTGGATCGCATGGCACTGGCTTACATCTGCAGCCAGAAAGAGCTAATCACCACCTCAGCAGAAGTTGACGGTATCTGGGCTGGACTGCAGTGGGCAGAGAGGGCCATGAAGAGCAGCAAAGAGAACAAGGTAGGGGTCTTCTCCTCTCTTCCTGCTCCTGTCCTCCACCTTTCCAGTAGCAGTGGCACCTGGGCTGTGGGAAAGCCTCTGATTTACGTGTGGGTAGGAGCCAGTATATATTACAAGGGGAGATAAAGCTCCACCCAGGGCTGCTTCTGCAGAGTTCAGGAAGACCTTTCATATCTGTGAGTGCATGTCTCTTGGTTGTGCTCTGCTTTGCAGATGGTGGAGGATGAGCTCAGCCTTCACATAGCCACCTTCCAGGAGCAGCTGTGTGCCCTCCAAAGTGACATAGACCAGACCCAAACCCAACACCTTGTGCCCCTCCTTCAGGCCACTGCTCACCTCCTTCACTTGCCTGTCCTGCGTGCAGAGCTCGATGGGGAAGCAGTTCACCTTGGGTATACCACCTTGAAGCAGGAAGAGGTTGCGGGGCAGCTGATGGCCCAGCATAGCCGCTTGGAGCTGCTGGGGTTGCAACTGAAGCTGGAGAAGAAGGAGCAGCAGCAGGTGGGGACCTGTCTGGAAAAGATGTTAGCTGCCCTGCAGGAAGCCAGTGCCAATCTACAAGGGCGGCTTGCCTGCTTTGAGGATTCCAGCCTGTATATCAAGATCTGTCCACGCACTCTGATAGATCCCAGTGATGTCACCACCATACGGTAAAAATGGCTTTGCCTTGGAGTTGGGGAGGAGGCGTGATGCCCGTCAGTGGGGGAGTAAGTCATAAATTATTAGAGACCTAGAGATGCTGCCATATGAAGAAATCTTTAGAAAAGAGAAGAAGAGGGGAGTATGATGGATCCAAAAGAATGAATAGTCTAGAAAAGGCAAATCTATTGCTTCCTTTTCCCCTCTCATAATACAAAGCGAAGGGCCAGAAACTGGGTAGATAAGCTTCTTGTTTGACTTACCAGTCTTACAAAATGAAATTGTTCCTCTGCCAGGTTTGCATCAAAAATAGTCTCTAGCGCCAATGATGCAGACATTTCAGCCAGATAGATGCAAAGCTGTGGGCATAGGGAGGAGCATGGACCTTCCACACCCATCTCCTTCCCTATGCGTCAACAAGGGCATATGTTCAGCCATGCTCCAGCCAGTGGGTACTACAGCTATTTGGAACCCCTTTGCTGACACAAACTTCCTCTGTGGGCAGATAACCTGGTAATGGACAGTTGAAGTCTATGAAACACCTGGTGAGGACTACTGTTAGTGACAAGACAATGGAGTGGATGGACCATGGTTCCGATCCAGTCTGGCAATCCCTAGGTGTGTGCCTGATTCGCTTTTGTGGGCATTGAGAGATCGCACGTCCCCATTGAGATGAATGGGAGCAGCTCCGAGTGAGCTGCTCCATCTTCTCGGTCTAGAGGTTCAGGCAGACCCTACTGCATCTGGGCACTCTCCTATTCACAACCATTAGAGCTAGTCACACTCTCTTTAAATGAAGGCTTAAATTCTGCAAAATCTGATGGGCTCCCAGAGATGTGGGGGTGCTAGCTCCATCCAGTCCCTAAGGGAATCATTGCTCCTTAGCTCTGGCTGTTGCCTTCACTCTGTGTTGTCTTTTTCCCCCTCTCTCAGGCTCTGGGAGATGCTGGAGAAGCAGGGCCAGGAGAAGCAACTCTTCCGCACCTACGAGACGTTGGCAAGCCGTGGCTCGCGCCTGCGCCAGGAGCAGAGGATGCTGGAGGTGCAGCTTGCAGTATCCCCAGCCCAGCTCCCCATGCTGGAGTCTGATGATGAGATGCTCTATAAGATGATGTATAGTGACTCCAATCAACTACTGCTGAATGCCCAGGTGTGCAAGGACCCCCAACCCCTGGGGTGGTGTCATCACTTGCTTTTCTTCTCCACATGGTCTCTCTGGAGGCCTTCTAAAATCATGTGACCTTGCCAGCCAATCAGCAGTCATGGGTCATGTTGCAGAGATATCTGTATTTTGCTTGCAGCAGCCCCTTTGGATTATAGGGGATCCCGATAGGCTGGTGTGGAGCTGCTTTCTCCTTCAGCTCCATGATTCATTAATGTGATGGCAGGACGATTTTCCTTTCCTACACTTCCACAACACGGTTGTTTGGATTTTTCCCTGTTCCCTGCAGGAGCTGGCTGAGCCTATGGAGCAACTCTGTGCCATGCAGGCCAAACTCTATCAGATGCTGATGGACCTCCTGAGTGACCTGAAGGCCAAACGGAAATCCCTGCAGACCCACTTCCAGCGGACGGAGCGCAATCTCTATGTGCACTTCTTCCATGATGCCAACCGGCTGAGGGAGGTGGTGCAGCAGCTGGAGACACAGGCCTTAGCCTTCTCCTAGGGCTCAGCAATGGAACAACTCCACCCAGCACCCAAGGGAACAGGTTGAGGAGATTTTTGCTGCCTGTTCTGGAAGTGTTTGCCCCAAAGGGTGGAGAATCGCAGAGATCCTTGTATACTGATAAGTTACATATTACTTTGTCCTGTCCTCCTCCTCACAGTAAAAAGATCAAATCCCCACCATGAGGCTTGTACCTGGGGTTGACACTGGGGTGGAAACCTGCCCCTACCATGTATAAAATCTGTGTCACTGAGGGTGGGTGGGTTTCTCATGGTGCACAGGCCACTGTGAAGAGAAGTTAATGCTCTTCCATGATTCATAGTGGGAAACCTCACAGAACTCTGCATTATGCCCACGGAGGCTGAGGGGTAAGAAGGGGAGTGCACTGCGTGGGCAGACCAGGGGAGGGGTGAGTGCCTGGACTCTACGCTCCTCATCCAGTGCGGTGGGCTAGAGCTGGCTGGAAGGATGGTGTGAGTGGGGCAGCAGTGGAGCAGTGAACAGGTAAAAAATAAAGGCATGTTTCATGGTATTTTTCCGAATGAGATATTGATTCATAATCATGGGGCAGGGTATGTGTGCATCTGTCTCTGTCCTTCCTGGTTCCATCTGTCTCCTCTCCCCTGCTGCTCCAAACCTAACCCTGTGAAGGAAAAGGGGAGCTTGTTTCCCAAGGCCATCTGCTAAAGACCTCCTTCCTGTACTGCTCCAGAGCTGAAATGTGTGGCTTAGCTCAGAGCTTTTTTGACGGTGGGCTTGCTTGGCACTGCTCACCTACTGAAATCAGGAACGGACCTCCTTTCTCCGTGGTTAACTCTAAAGCAAAGACACTTATTGAATTCCATTAAACTACGCTAATTATGCATCTACACTGAAGTCCTCTCTGGCCAGAGAAGAGAGAGAGCTCCTGTAGCAGCAGTGCAAGCTACATTAAGCTGCCCTGCCATTAAACCTCCAAACCTGATCTAACCAGCCTATTATACCATGATGGTGTGGACAGTTGGCATCTGCTCACAATAACACATCATCCCTGGTGTCCTATAGCCAGCCTAAAAATACTGAAGGCAGACCAGCTAGCTGCATGTGCTGGCTAGGAGTGAGAGGACTGTGACTAAAGCTGTTATTTAATAGTCTGCATCTAGATTGTGCAAGTGATTGGACTGTTTAAGAGCCAGTTCTCCCTGCTGAGATAAGACCACTTGGATGTGTACAGGTAGCCAAACCTATATGGCTGTTCATCCCTTGCCTTAGGGGGTCAGGGGCTGCTGCTTGTCATGATGGTTAGAGATATCAGGGATGGACAAAATAATACTTAGTCCTGCCATGAGTACAGGGCACTGGACTAGATGACCTCTCGAGGTCCCTTCCAAAGTCCTATGATTCTATGTGGATGCTGGTCCAGTTCCTAATGTCATTAGTTCACTTAAATTCATTTCGCAAAGCCACTAAAATGCTTTCAGCTGGTAGCCAACTCTTTGATTACTGTTTGCCTGGGCAGGTTTTGAAACGGTGACTTCAATGTGACTGCTCCAAATCCCATTGTTAAGGCCCTACCAAATTCACGGCCCTGAAAAATGCGTCACGGACTGTGAAATCTGGTCTCTTCCCGCCCCCGTGAAATCTGGTCTGTTGTCTGCTTTTACCCTATACTATACAGATTTAATGGGGGAGACCAGCGTTTCTCAAATTGGGGGTCCTGACCCAAAAGAGTTTTGGGGGGGGGGGTTGTGGTATTGCCACCCTTACTTCTGCGCTGCCTTAAGAGCTGGGTGGCTGGAGAGCAGAGTAGCAGCACAGAAGTAAGGGTGGAAATATTTTTCCATACCACTCTTACTTCTGCGCTGCGGCCTTCAGAGCTGGGTGGCCAGAGAGTGGCAGCTGCTGACTGAGGGCCCAGCTCTGTAGAAGGATGGGCAATACCATACCAGGGCAACCTTACTTCTGTGCTGCTGCTGGTGGCAGCTCTGCCTTCAGAGCTGAGCTCCTGGCCAGCAGCCTCCACTCTTTGGCCAGCAGCAGTGCAGAAGTAAGGGTAGCAGTACCGCAACCCCTCCTACAATAATCTTGTGACCCGCCAACAACTCCTTTTTGGGTCAGGACCCCTACAATTACAACACTGTGACACTTCAGATTTAAATAGTTGAAGTCATTAAATTTATGATTTTTAAAATCCTACCACAGTGAAATTGACCAAAATGGACTGTAAATTTGGTAGGGCCCTACCCATTGTTGTTATTCTCCTGGCTCATCTTGTCTAATGATATGGATTCACGTTAGTAAACATTACTGTGAAGCTGCTTGGCGTCTCAGCACGGTAAGGCTCTACAAAAATGTACTTTAAGATTTTTAAAGGACCAGGAATCCTGAATGCTAGAACCCAGTCATGGCTTCAGAAAGGAGATTGCAGATTTGTGCATAGGTATGGATTCTCCTGCTAGTGTCCTTTACAGCTATGATGCAGCCTTGCTCCATAACACAGTGCCTAGGGGCACTCGTTGACACAGTGATTCAGAGAGGGCTGCACAAGAAAGACATACTCACGAAAAGCATTAATTCCCTCCACCTTCTATTACCTCCGTTACATCATTTTTGTTAAGATTTCTTAGGCTGGCTAGAGCAGCGTCCAGTGCAGGGAGAGCTTCTGCCAGGTCCTTCTGGGCATCGTCTGCAATGGCCTGGGCTGTCTGAGCTTTCACTTTGGCTTTCATCTCTTCGGCCTGCACGGCATTTCGAGTCTCCTCTGCCACAGCTGTGTCCACCTGCAGTGCCAGACACAGACTCAGAACAAGGGCACTATTTTCCAAAGGCCTGAACTGATGCACCTGCGCTGCTTGGCTCAGGGCCTTGTTTTCATTGACAACATCCAGTGTTTCCAACTTGTGTGTGTGTGTGTGAGAGAGAGAGAGAGATTGATGCCTGATGAAATCTGCACAGGGTACAAGATGAATTCTCCTACTCGAGCATCACAGACTCATAGTGGGATCTGAACGTCGGCATGGAAGTCTATTCTAGTTTGTGCATTGCTGCTAGCAGTACAGATTTTTCAGCTGACATTTATGTCACTGCTCTGTTGATGGATGAGCTGGAAGAGCCTCCAGCTCCCTCTCCCATAGTTGCTGCATTCGCTCTGCGGGCATAAACTGCAGTAAATGCTTATTTTTGGCAGTACAGTGAGCAGACATGAATTGGGACACACCTAAGTGACAGCTCTGAGTAACAAGCTTCTTTTTTAAGTCACTTTTCTGACTGTACCTAGGCTTTTTAACAGCTTCAGTCTTGCATGGTTTAAAAAAACACTTGGGAAGTCCAAGAGGGGAAATGCAATGGAAACAGGGCCTTTCTTATGAGTGGATCAATTAAAGGAAGAGGTGTGGGGACAATAAATAGATTGAAAATGATTGTCCCACAGGGCCACTATAGAGCTAGGCTTGTTTGCAAACTTGAGCAGCTTATTACATGTGATCAGGCTGATTTACCATATCTTGCTGGGTATAGCCTTAGGCAAAATGGGACATAGCCACTTGAGGAGCACCTGTCTCTCTCAAAGAAAGGGAGAGCCACAATTACAGAACTCAGCATCAATACTGGCCCTCCAGCAGAGGACAACCATGAATTTCAAGGCTTCTAACTGTAAAGTGCCTGGCTCAGCATTGTTTTTACATATGGTCAAGGTTAAAAACACTTTATATGCTCTGTACCAAGCACTTGGGAATGCACTGATAGAATGCTCAAAGGGCTGACTGTGCCTGACAATACACATTCAAATAATAAAGGATGTTTTTAAAAGGAACAGAAAGAATCCTGCTAATGGTATTAGATCATTACTAGATGGAAATGGGAGAATTATCAATAATAATGCAGAAAAGGCAGAAGTGTTCAATCAATATTTCTATCTGTATTTGGGGAAAAACAGATGATGCAGTCTCATCATATGGCGATAACACTCTTTCCATTCCACTAGACGCTCTGGAGGATATTAAACAGAACCTACTAAAGATAGACATTTTTAAATCAGTAGGTCCAGATAACTTGTATCCAAGAATTTTAAAAGAGCTGACTGAGGAGCTCGCTGGACCATTAATGGTGATTTTCAGTAAGTCTTGGAGCACTGAGGGATTTCCAGAAGACTAGAAGAAAGCGAATATTGTGCCAATTTTTAAAATGGATAAACAGGATAACTCGGGTAATTATATGCCTGTGAGCCTGACATTGATTCCAAGCAAAATAATTAAGTGGCTGATACAGGACTCAATTAACAAAGAACTAAAGGAGGGAAATATAATTAATGCAAATTAACAGGGGTTTATGGAAAATAGATCCTGTCAAATTAACTATCTTTTTTGGATGAGATTAGAAGTTTGGTTGAGAAAAGTAACAGTATTGATGTAATATACTTAGACTTCTGTAAGGTGTTTGACTTGGTACTGCATGACATTTTGATTAAAAAACTAGAATGATACAAAATTAATACGGCACACATTAAATGGATTAAAAACTGGCTAACTGATAGGTCTCAAAATGTAACTGTAAATGGGGAACAGGCAGTGACAGGTCTGTTTCTAATGGAGTCCCACAGGGATCAATTCTTGGCCCTACGTTGTTTAACTTCTTTATCAATGACCTGGAAGAAAACGTAATATCATAGTGATAAATATGCAGATGACACAAAAATTGGGAAAGTATTAAATAGTGAAGAGGACAGGTCACTGATCCAGAGAGATCTAGATTGCTTGGATACAAATAAACAAATATGCATTTTAATACAGCTAAATGTATACATCTAGGAACAAAAACGGTAGGCCATATTTACAGGATGGCAGATTCTATCGTGGGAAGCAGTGACTGAAAAAGATTTGGGGGTTGTGGTGGATAATCAGCTGAACATGAGCTCCCTGTATGATGCTGTAGTCAAAGGAGTTAATGCCATTCTGGGATGTATAAATAGGGGAATCTCGAGTAGGAGTAGAGAGGTTATTTTACCTCGTATTTGGCACTGGCGTGACTGCTGCTGAAATATTGTATCAGTTCTGGTGCCCACAATTCAAGAAGGCTGCTGATAAATTGGAGAGGGTTCAGAGAAGAGCCACAAGAATGATTAAAGGATTAGAAAACCTGCCTTATAGCAATAGACTCCAGGAGCTCAATCTATTTATCTTAACAAAGAGAATGTTAAGGGGTGACTCGATCACAGTCTGTAAGTACATATATGGGGAACAAATATTTAAAAATGGGCTCTTCCATCTAGCAGAGAACGGTCTAACGTGATCCAATGGCTGGAAGTTGAAGCTAGACAAACTCAGACTGGAAATAATGTGTACATTTTTAATGGTGAGTAATTAATCACTGAAACAATTTACCAAAGGTTGTGGCAATTTTGAAATGAATGCAGGATGTTTTTCTAAAAGCTCTGCTCTAAGAATTATTGTGGGTAAGTTCTCTGGCCTATGTGATATAGAAGTTCAGACTACATGATCACAATAGTCCCTTCTGGCCTTAGAATCTATGACTCCATACAGTAGGTTCTTTTGCACAGTTTCCCATGTCAATTACACCATGTTACAGGGAGTGGGGAGAGAGAAAGGAGAAGAATCTGTTTTTGAAGTGTAAAATACCCCACTTAACTTCGCCTGTGTCTTCTGCACCATTTGCTGGGGGAAAGGCTGTGTCTCTATATAAGCATCCTGTACCTTTATTTGTTCCATGGTTGCCAGTGTGTCTTTGGCTGCCTCTGCCAGAAGGGGACGTGCTGATTCTAGCTCTTCCTGCATCTTTGCTACATCTTCTGCTGTTCGCAGTAGCTAGAGGAAGCGAGAGCAATTCAGTCCCTTAGGTACACTGTTCAGTGAATGCCAAGGTAATACGATGCCATAGCTTTTGAGAAGGTGAAGTGAAGGTCAGGAATACTGCCCCCAGGGATGGAATTGGCTGCATGGTGTCTGACAATGAGGGGGTGCTTGCAGGGGGCTCGCGAATGCCCTTTTTAATTAACAATCTTATTGTGAAATAACTTCATAGTATCTGACCGATGGGTCACGTTTTCAGCTCTAGGCACCTAGTGCTGCCTGCAAAATGGGTGCGGTCCTGCTGCACATATTCGCATCTGTGTGGCACTATGAACATTTGTGTGAGCAACTGTCTGTTGCGCAGGTACACAACTTATGTGAAAAGGCCCTTATGAAAATTTGGGAAAACACATCTTGCAAGCAGTATTGCTCTCGGGAGCAGTAGCAATGAGCTGAAGCTGTGGTGGGGGATGTTTCTAGTCCAAATGCTGATCCTATTTTCAAGCCTACAGGACAAGCGTGTGCTCGTGAAAGCTCAGAGTCTGCTCCAGGACTGTACAAAAGTTTATACACACAGTGGTGGGGTGGGAGGACACAGGGCTAGATACTAGCTACCCCAAACAGCTCCACAGGGAGTGAATGGGAAAGGAAAGCCCCTTTTATGTTCTTCTCTTGTCCTTTCCACACAAAGTAAGCATAGCCAGAATGGATGTGCTTGCACTCCACATGAGCAAGATAAGGGCACCCACAGTGCTAAACACCATGGCCAGGAGAGAACATACCACGTGTTAGCAAAGGTTTAGTAGTTGCCACAACTACATGCAGTCCTCCCAGCAACAGCGGAGGCTGCTTTCCTCTCTAGGCAGAATAGCACATGGGCAGTAGCTGTCAGAGGCACACGGCCATGACCCCAGTAATATGGCTCGGGGTTCTCAAAAGGCACATTTGTGTCCCACAGTCATTCAAGTTCTGTTTTCAGTCCAGGTAATTCAGAACCAACTCTAAGCCTTAACACACACCCTTGTATGCATCCTAGATGGGTCACTGGCAGATAGTATTGAACCCAGGGGCCTCTGGGTCTAAAAACATGAGCCCCTACTACCTGTGCTGAAGAACCAGCTTAGTGGCTGTAGCAGGTTCATATAACCTCTATGGGGACTAGTCACTAGAGGAGAGGGGGAAAGTCCCACGCTATATTAGCATGAGCTAGATGTAGATGTTTTCTCTCATTGCATAACTATGAGTAAACAGCAGTGTGGCAGCTTGCGGGGTGGGGGATATCACTGCAGGATCTTTAGCTGTAAAGAGTACACCAATTAAATAGATGATGGGAGCCCAAAGCTCCCCTGATTCTGAGGAACCAACCTTGTCCAAGCCACTCTTCATCCTCTTCTTCGCTGTGTTCAGCTCCTGTTTCTTTTTCCCGATCAGGGCTGTGAAAATGCCAAGGAGCTCCAGGTAGCTCTTGGGAGTGACATAATTGTGTCTGGCCAACTCCGCCAGGTACACTTTGCACTTCACTGCTACGCTCTGGTGGATCGCTACACACACCTGAATCTACAAGGAGCAGGGAAAGACGACCAATCTATTAGAAGTGTCCTACAGGGTACATGCACCAGCAAAATTGAAGTAAGTCGCACGAGACTTAGAGAGGAGCACAAAAGTAACCAAACTACTATTTCCTTACATACAATTGGGCTATAATGAGAGAGAAAGGCCAAGCAGTCCCATCTGAAGGCCACGATAGCACAGAAGTATAAGAAAAGGAAAGGAGATGACCATCTCCAACTGTAACAAAGTTAGTTCCTGATTTCACTCAGACCACCAGAAAATATTTCTCCATGACAAGGTAAATGAGGCCTTTTTACATGCGTCCTGCATCGCTTGCATCTAACAATCATCCAGCACAAATACATGTTGAATACACAGGACACCTGCCTTATATTTTAAGGATGTCACTTACCATTCCATCTATAACTTCAGAGGTGGCTTCAAGGTCTGGGATCTCTTGCAAAAAGGAAGATGCAACGCACTGCAGGGCTTCTGCAGGCCACTCATTAAACCAGTCAATAGTACAGCAGTTCACTAGAGAGGGGAACTGTCTCAGCCGTGCACGGAAGACCTCTCCAATAGGGCTAGGCAGCAAGGATTGGGTTGAGGGGGACAGAATGGAGAACAGCACATTATGATAGGTTCCAAAGAGCTGGGTGAAATACCGAGTCTCACTTAAATGCATACTAGATACCTACAGCGTAAGGAGGAGGTGATGCAGTTAGCAAGGGAGTCTATTACAGGATGAATCGTGAGGGGAGAAAGGAAGTAGGAGTGAGATCACCCCATACAGTGCTCTACGGTTACTACCGACCCCTTGGCAGGAATGGCTATAGAGATAGGTATCTCTTTGGAAGGTTTATGGTGTGTATTTGGGGAAATCCACCTCCTTTGATTGTCAGAGGGCTACTGAAGTATAACAGTACAGGAATATTCAGCCTATAAGATGGTATCTGAGAAGTAAAACTGATGTTAAGTCTACCTGGAGCAAGTTATTGTAGCCCCAATCCTGCTATCCTTACCATGTGGCACAGTATCTTACTCCTCAAGTAGCCCCATTGAAATCAATGGATAAAGTACTACTTATGTGAGTAGGTGTGGTGGAACTGAGCCACAAATGCATTAGTGTGTTATTTGGAGACATTATTACCCTGAACAAAAGGGTTAATTGTGCACGAGTGGAGAGGAGGCCTTGTGCTTAGTCTAGGCAGCTCTATGGTCCCCAACATCATTTCATGATTTGACCCATAGGCTGGGAGGGCTCATACCTCATGCAAAGGACCATATGGATATTACTGCGAACTAGTCCTGTGTATGCTGCCATCAGGTTGGCCTTGGTGGGCTGCTGCCCTAGGTCCTGAACGATGGGCTTCATAGTAGTCATGATCTGATCTTGCTCATCCGGGGCATACAGATTGGGAATGTCTCCGGAGTTCAACACATTGTTGATATCCTCCAGGAAAGATTCGCTTTTAATCTAGATGGAAAAATAAAAATAGTGTCCCTGGTAATAACAGAGCTGGTTCTCCAGACATCATATAAATCACACCCCGAAATATCTCAGCTTTCATGATAGGAGATCCCTTGTAAAGCTGGCTGGCTTCCAGCGAAGTGTGCTACGATGCATGGCATGTATCAACATTTATAGCAGGTATCAACATTTACAACAGAATGTTCAACCATTTCCTGAGGATGTAGAACCATCTGGCAGAGCTCACAATCCATGGTAAAATTCTGAAATATGACCTTGGAACCAGGAGGAACTAGTGCTGTTTTTTCAGCCGTTCCACTCTGATAACACTCTGGTACCTGTGAGTCCGTGAATAGAAAGGTAATGGGCAGTCTCTGCAGGCCAGCCTTCAGCATGATTTTCTTGACATCTTCTCGCCACTCTGCCATCCCATAGTTTTTGGAAAGTTCAATCTGGAAACATTCATAATCGGCCCTAGAGGGGAGAGAGATTCAAAGTAAAAATCATGCTCTAAACAGGACTCCGCTTCTTTCATAAGAGACTCCAACCATTCCAGGATTTTTTGTATGTCAAATGGAACATATTGCATGTGTTTTCTTATACCTCCTAATGATGAGCATGTTGCTATCCTTATGCACATTTCACTAGGAGCGCGGTACTGTAATGCAATCAGAGATAAACGAAAGGGAGGTTTGGAATAAAATCTGCATTTACCCTGCAAGAGGATTAGTCCATTCCCCTTAGAACAGAGGTGGGCAAACATTTTGCCCTGAAGGCCACATCTGGGTATGGAAATTGTATGGCAGGCCATGAATGCTCAAAAAATTGGGGGTTGGGGTGCCGGGGGGGTGAGGGCTCCGGCTGGGGGTGCAGGCTCTGGGGTGGGGCTGGGCATGAGGGATTGGGGGTGCAGGAGAGTGCTCTGGGCTGGGACTGAGGGGTTTTGAGGGCAGGAGGGGGATCAGGGCTGGGGCAGGGGGCTGGAGCATGGGAGGGGGTCAGGGGTGCAGGCTCTGGGGGACACTTACCTCAAGCAGCTCCCAGAAGCAGCAGCATGTCCCCCCTCTGGCTTCTATACGGAGGTGTGGCCCCGTCTGCAGGCCCCACCCCTGCAGTTCCCATTGGCTGTGGTTCCCAGCCAACGGGAGCTGCAGGGGCAGCCATTAGGGCGGGGGCAGCATGTGGAGCCCCCTAGCTGCCCCTATGCGTAGGAGCTGGAGGGGGGACATGCTGCTGCTTCTGGGAGCCACACGGAGTGGGGCAAGTCCCTGATCCCACTCCCCAGCAGGAGCTTGAGGGCTGGATTAAAACGTCTAGAGGGCTGGATGTGGCCCCTGGGACATAGTTTGCCCACCCCTGCCTTAGAAACACCAACCTGTGTATTTTTGTTGAGCTGTTATCTATATTCATCAGTCCCCAGGACCCTTTCTCCCCAAGTTTACACCTCTCTGCTCTCAAGATCCATACCTCCCAGTCCCTGGCTCTGAAGGACAGCTTGGTATTGCTTTCATAGCCTGCCAACACCACGCCTTACTAAGGGGTCACTATTTTGTACTATACTATTTTGTAACTCATGCCATTGCCTTCCTGCTGTCCAGAGCTCCTGCTGGTATGGGAGAGAGACCAGGAATTGAACCTGTGTGTTTCATACTGTTGTGTAGAGCACAACACTAGGCCACTGGGCTGGGCTGGGCTGGATTGGTCTTTGGTGTTTTTCTCATGGGACAGAATGGGAGATGTTGAGAGCTAGCACTACCATAGCGGCTATGGTATTAATTAACAGACTCTGAGATTCATAGAAAGGCAGCCCTGGCACAGCTGCTCGGTGCTAGCTGAACAGAAGTCTTTTTTCTTACATGTGAGATGCCAGCCTGGTGAGAGACTCCCTTCCGCTTCCTCCAACGCCCAGGAGGAGAGCATTCCCCAATGCCTGGCGCAGGATCCGGCTGATCCGGCAGATGTGCTGCATAGCATCCATAAAGAGCACCAGCTTCATCTTGGTGGTGTTGATCTGATTGTACTCCTCCATGTACTCCTCAATCACACGCATAAGCTGCAGGCAAATAGAGACAGGTAAGAACAACAACATGGCAAGCGCAGCAGCTTCCCAAAGGCAATCCAAGGGAAAGACCAGTCCCTCATGGCAGAAATGATCCTTGAGAACCACACGTAGGTGGAAATAACGTACACCTGAAGTGGTGCTCACTTCAAGAAGGGGCCACCAGCACTACATCTGATCATCTCCTGCTGACTAGGCCATGAAGTGATCTATTAGAGGCCACGTGGGTCTCATTTTCTGGACTCAAGATGGAAAGAGTAGCTGCTGAAAAAGAGAAATAAACCAGACAAAGACCCACCTGAATCCACCCCTTCAGAAAAGAGGAAATACTACATTGAGTTTAACCTCCCTAGCCAAAACGTCTCACCCACATGATTATTTAAACAGTATCTTGTGCCAATTCCATCAGGGTCTTCTTCAACTGTGTTGCCCAGAGGTTAATGCAATGGACCAGGGGTTAATATTTTATGGGTTCTACTCTCAGTTCTGCCATGGATTCACAGTGGGAACTTGGGCAAGTAACTTAATCTCTTGGGCCCGGATTGAAATCAATGGAAATTAGAAGTCTAAATACTTTTGTGGATCTGGGCCTCACTGTGTATTTTGTCCATCCATAAAATGGGCATGGGTACATTTACCTACCAGAGAGGATGTTGTGAGGCTGAATTAATTAATGAATGTATTTCATTTAGCAATCATGAGATGAGAGGTGATGATATTATTATTTATTTCCGGTAGTGAGTGCAAACTACATTGCTCATCATTAAAATCTTTGGTTTCAGAGTAGCAGCCGTGTTAGTCTGTATCCGCAAAAAGAAGAACAGGAGTACTTGTGGCACCTTAGAGACTAACAAATTTATTAGAGCATAAGTTTTCGTGGACTACAGCCCACTTCTTCGGATGCATATAGAATGGAACATATAATGAGGAGATATATATACACACATACAGAGAGCATAAACAGGTGGGAGTTGTCTTACCAACTCTGACAGGCCAATTAATTAAGAGAAAAAAAAAAACTTTTGAAGTGATAATCAAGCTAGCCCAGTACAGACAGTTAAGAAGTGTGAGAATACTTACAAGGGGAGATAGATTCAATGTTTGTAATGGCTCAGCCATTCCCAGTCCTTATTCAAACCGGAGTTGATTGTGTCTAGTTTGCATATCAATTCTAGCTCTGCAGTCTCTCTTTGGAGTCTGTTTTTGAAGTTTTTCTGTTGTAATATAGCCACCCGCAGGTCTGTCACTGAATGACCAGACAGGTTAAAGTGTTCTCCCACTGGTTTTTGAGTATTTTGATTCCTGATGTCAGATTTGTGTCCATTAATTCTTTTGCGTAGAGACTGTCCGGTTTGGCCAATGTACATGGCAGAGGGGCATTGCTGGCACATGATGGCATATATCACATTGGTAGATGTGCAGGTGAACGAGCCCCTGATGGTATGGCTGATGTGATTAGGTCCTATGATGATGTCACTTGAATAGATATGTGGACAGAGTTGGCATCGGGGTTTGTTACAAGGATAGGTTCCTGGGTTAGTGGTTTTGTTCAGTGATGTGTGGTTGCTGGTGAGTATTTGCTTTAGGTTGGGGGGTTGTCTGTAAGCGAGGACAGGTCTGTCTCCCAAGATCTGTGAGAGTAAAGGATCATCTTTCAGGATAGGTTGTAGATCTCTGATGATGCGCTGGAGAGGTTTTAGTTGGGGGCTGAAGGTGACAGCTAGTGGTGTTCTGTTATTTTCTTTGTTGGGCCTGTCTTGTAGGAGGTGACTTCTGGGTACTCGTCTGGCTCTGTCAATCTGTTTTTTCACTTCAGCAGGTGGGTATTGTAGTTTTAAGAATGCTTGATAGAGATCATGTAGGTGCTTGTCTCTATCCGAGGGATTGGAGCAAATGCGGTTATATCTTAGAGCTTGGCTGTAGACAATGGATCGTGTGGTGTGTACTGGATGGAAGCTGGAGGCATGTAGGTAAGTGTAGCGGTCAGTAGGTTTCCGGTATAGGGTGGTATTTATGTGACCATCGCTTATTAGCACAGTAGTGTCCAGGAAATGGACCGCTTGTGTGGATTGATCTAGGCTGAGGTTGATGGTGGGATGGAAATTATTGAAATCATGGTGAAATTCCTCAAGGGCTTCTTTTCCATGGGTCCAGATGATGAAGATGTCATCAATGTAGCGCAAGTAGAGTAGGGGCGTTAGGGGACGAGAGCTAAGGAAGCGTTGTTCTAAGTCAGCCATAAAAATGTTGGCATATTGTGGGGCCATGCGGGTACCCATAGCAGTGCCGCTGACTTGAAGGTATATATTGTCCCCAAATGTGAAATAGTTGTGGGTGAGGACAAAATCACAAAGTTCAGCCACCAGGTTAGCTGTGACATTATCAGGGACAGTCTCTACGCAAAAGAATTAATGGACACAAATCTGAAATCAGGAATCAAAATACTCAAAAACCAGTGGGAGAACACTTTAACCTGTCTGGTCATTCAGTGACAGACCTGCGGGTGGCTATATTACAACAGAAAAACTTCAAAAACAGACTCCAAAGAGAGACTGCTGAGCTAGAATTGATATGCAAACTAGACACAATCAACTCCGGTTTGAATAAGGACTGGGAATGGCTGAGCCATTACAAACATTGAATCTATCTCCCCTTGTAAGTATTCTCACACTTCTTAACTGTCTGTACTGGGCTAGCTTGATTATCACTTCAAAAGTTTTTTTTCTCTTAATTAATTGGCCTCTCAGAGTTGGTAAGACAACTCCCACCTGTTTATGCTCTCTGTATGTGTGTATATATATATCTCCTCAATATATGTTCCATTCTATATGCATCCGAAGAAGTGGGCTGTAGTCCACGAAAGCTTATGCTCTAATAAATTTGTTAGTCTCTAAGGTGCCACAAGTACTCCTGTTCTTCTTTTTATTAAAATCTTTATAATTTTACCTTTTGCTTATTAACATTACCACAGTAGTACTATTCTCTCCCAACAGGGAATCCTGCAGTAATGATAATTACTTGTAAAGGTCAATTGTAAAGATCTTACTGGCTAGCATTGTCCTATTGAACATAAGGCTGGGATTCCTCCTAGTCAATTCCATCCTCCAGTTCTGAGTGTTGCACTCAGGTTAGGAGGATTGGCACAGAAGGTTGCCTATTGCTCTTTGCAGGATCATTATTACCTGCCCAAACACCAGAAGATGTAGGGGAATTCGGAAAGACATCACTTCCTAGTTCAATTTCATTCAGGTCCTCATATTGTGTCCATCATTCATTTAGAGCCTAGCCTGACTCTGTAGAGCATTACATGATTGGCACTGGGTATGGGATCATATCCTAACCACCTCAACATAGCCCGGCAATGTTAACTCTGGGTAGGTGACACATTCTAAACACTCAGCTAGAGAAAACCCACAGCTTGTATCAGCTATGCCTTCTTAGTGTTCAATAGGAGTGAATACAAGGAAAAGAAAGTAATAAAAATGGGTAGGAATCAAAAGCATCCTACCTTTTCCTGGTCATCAATTAGTTCATATATTTTGACATCAGCACCAGGCATCATGAAATCCCCAAAGAGAACTGGCTGGTAGGGGATAACCTCCTCAAAGGTGGTGTCCCACTCTGCCATCATGCTCTTCATCAGATCATCAAACCAGTTGCGGTCCTCATCATTAACCAGGCGGTCGCGGAACACACGGCAACTCTCATGATACCAGAGCCTGAGCAGGTGCAGTTTGTCCTGGCAGAGAATCCCAGTGAGATATGTCCATTAGGCTACGAGTCCCTCCTGCAGGATTGCTAGGTTACCTCCAGAACATGTGGTCATTTCTAACTCTCAGAAAAAGAAGAATTTGGAAGGACACCACTAAACCCCTTTCTTAGCAGCATTCCATGCTAAAGCATGTGCTCTACAGAGGAGTTAATTAACACTGCAATAAATATCTGTGCTATTCTTCCCCAGGCTGGGGTAACTTTAAAATCAATCCGTCATCTCTTATTAAATTTTAATTCTTCCTTTATTACTATTTTCAAAGGTCCGAGATTAAGACCGGAAAGACCCATTATGATAATCTAACCTGCCTTGCAGAATACAGGCCAAAGAACTTCTGCCAGCAATTCCTGTACTAAGTCCATATCTTGCTACAGCATATTGTTTAGAAGGACATCCACTCTTGATTTAAAGACTTCAAGTGGTGGAGAACCCACAATATCCCTAGGTAAACTGTCTTTTCCCCCAAGGGAAACTGACCCAAGACAGCATCCTGGGTGTTGGAACTCCTCCAGCAGCATCCATTCCAGTTTACACGTGATTTCATATTTATAGTTGTGCAAAAAGACACAACAAATAGGGTATTTCTGTGCATTTATTACACTTGGGTAGTGTCAAAATGCACAAGTCTGAATAACCTGGGAAGTGCAACAAGTCCCTAGTAATAACGCAAGGCCTCGGGCAGCTTCTTGCCTTTTCTATGTCCATTTTGAACCTTGACCTGTGTACAGTGAGATCTGGAATTCTCCAGGCAGTACAGAATCATGTGAGATAAAATGGTGGGAGGACTCACCTCGATTTTGCAGGCTTCAGCCATGAGCATCCCCTGGAAAACTTTGGAGAGGTCCCTCAGATTAAAGGTATAGTGTGACTTTGCTGGAGTAGGCAAAAGTTGGGACGTGATGGTTGAATACACACGAATGGTGGCATCGACAAGGGGCTCATTCAAGTGCTCGACTCCAGGGGCTCCAGCTGCAGAAACAGAAGGCAGCAGCATTTTAGGGGTGTGAAGGACTGACAGAATTCAAGCACAATAGGCAGGCAGACTGACACTGATGCCACCATTGCTATTGTTCAGTAACACTCATTGTGGACCTTGCCATCTCCTCAGCTTGCCATACTTGTTGAATCTGCAGCCAACAGGCTCAGTGTTGACCAATACTCAAGGGGAGACTCTTCACCAGTCATAGCCAGACTTTGTCCAACTAGTCCACACACGTGAGCTCAGTAGCAAAGTATCAATACTGTCCTACCAAGGAGGCAACCCTGACCTACTAAGCAGCAGCTGCAGTAAAAAGGTCACACTCAGAAGCATCTGTAGAGACTGAACATGTACAAAAAAGTATCTTATGTGTGGGCGTAGATTAAAGAAAAGAGAGTAGAAAGTAATGGGGGATGTCACTAATAAGGGAATAGGGGGGTGCCTAATGAGCACTATGCCATCTTGGGTTTCTGGGATACATTTGTCATACATCAAACTCAATTAACGTGGGGTCCTCAAGGAAAGATTTCCTTTGAGGGTGGTGAATGGCAGGATTAAAAGCATGCCAGTTATCAAAACATTTTTTATCCTAATCCAGTTTCTTATAAAAAATACCTTTGTAACAGCCCTGTCACACCCTATAATCATGCCCACTTTTTACGATGCTGACTAAGATCCCACCAAACATGGCCAAATTCACTACTTGTACCTTTGACTCACACCCACAGACCTTGCTATGGCCCCAAGCTCATACCTAGGAGCCAACATCTCCTGTCGTTGCTTAGAATCCCTACATGGGTGCCCAGAAATCTCTGCTCTGGCCCTTGGTTACAGGTTGATGTTCATATTCCTTTCCAGTGTTTACACTCAGATGCTCAGCTCTGTGGATGTGACCTCAAATTCACACCTTGGTCCCAAACTACCCAGCTCAGGCCCATGGATGGGAATAAAAGGCAACCAGAAACGGACAAATGATGATGAGACTATGACACAAAATGAAATCAATTCTAAGTGACTTGTTCTATCCTGAAAATCTTTTCCCTGGGTGGCTACAGCACCTTTGCAGACTCCAGTACTCACTGCTCAGCTGTTCACAGGCTACAGCTGTTGGAGAATAAAAGAAACCCCTGCTTCTTCTACAAAGTCTGAAGCCAACTGCAGAGATCATGCAACACATCTTGCCCAGTCATCTGGGCAAATGTCCGAGTCTACTGAAGGATTCGGGTAACTCATATTGTAGAATCCTTCTCAGCACTCCGTGAGCCCTGTCCTGTTCACAATGTATGGTTTGTGTTCAGCCACTTTTACTTACGGACTGGATCTCTGAAACTTCTTTCTCCAAGGAGTCCAGCTAGAAAATCAAGGAAGAAAAACAAAGATTGTTTTCTATTGGCAAAGATAGATAATATCCACAGCACTTGGTCCAACACACAGAAAATCCCTTTTAAGAGGACTAGGCTATGTCAGATTTTATGTACACTTTTCAGGGTCAGATTCTCTATGGTGGTAAATTGGCACATCTCCACTGAACATGATGAAAATATGCCAATTTACCCCGCTGCTCGGAGTCAAATGATAGTTTCTCAGAAACACTTTCCATTCCAGATTCCAGCATTTCTTAATCCCCTCATTAGCTTAATTCTTAACCAAGGGGGGATGTAGATGGGCAGAGACTTGCGAAGTGAAGAGGAAAAGCCTTGTGTTCTCAGAACTTACCCATCCAGCTGCCAAGAATGGTGGAGAAGATTTTCTTCTTGCTGCTGTCCTCCATCTCCGTAAAGGAAAGATAGTTGAAATGACGGGTGAGGCGTGCCGTGATGGCATTCCTTCCTCCGCCTGGGGGGCCCATGGCACAGACGAAGTTAATATCCACCAGGTTCTTAAAGATACCTGGGAAATAATCCAGAGGAGAGTAATGGTGTAGCTGCATGCCAAGCGTAAACCAGAAATGTTTTCTATGAATCCTACGTCTCACTCACTATGTATACCCACTGGAGGCTGGTTACCTCCACATTAGCCTAATTAGTCAGCATGAGAATGTAGAGAATGTTCCTTAGAGAATGTAAACAGTGTTAGGCAAAGAACCTGGATCATACCAATCTGTTTCCTGTCGTACCAGCCCTGGTGGTCCATCCACTGCCGAAGCAGCTCAATGGGTGGCTGAGCACCATAGGTCTCCAGTGCCGGCATATTTAGGTCATCAATGAAAAATATGAAGTACTTGCCAAGAGGAGGACCAAACACCCCCTTTCTCCTGCAAGGATGTAGAAAGTATGTGAGAATGGGGATGGCTGAAGGGAGTACAACCCAACACTTCCATCACCAGAGCACTCCTGACACAACCCAGTCCAAAGGACCCACTGCATAAGCAGCCTATGGATTCACCCCCGCTTCTCTGGATCTGTATTCCATCCCCGCTCTCTCCCAAAAAGGCACAACACCGTGTTCAGGTGAAGTCCTCTGGTTACTTCAGAATTCTGTCTCAAGTTACAGCTGTGCAATCCCAATGAAGCCCGTATAGTTGCAGTGGTGTAAGACTGACCAGAATTTGGTCCCATCAGTCTGTTTGCCCCCCTTGATGAATGCATGTGTGACCCATTAATGACAATGGGAGTCACCTGCATATCTCAAGTAGCAAAATATACCCCTAAATGTTATGTTGTCAGTCAGGAGAACTTGAAGTGAATCAGAGAGAATGTCTTACAGTCTGTCTCATCTTACGCGGGGGTTCCATTCCGAGGTTAGTGTGTAAAGCGAAAACCGCGTACAGCCAAAATTCCATTGAGTTCAATGGCGGGCAAAATCGCCCGCACTACAGGTATAGTATTACAATTATTTTTCTCTTTTTGTTTTTTGTTTTTGCCGACTGTGTAAAGTTGAAATCGCGCATGTTACATGCGCGTAAGATGCGACAGACCTGTATATGTGTTTCACACGATTGATCACTGGATGCATCAAACCAGATTGTGAATGGTGAAGGGTGAAGCAAGCCTCTTTGGGGTTAAGAATGAATGCTGCTAGCCCAAGCTGGATGATTCTTGGCATGCAATGGCTAACGTTTCCTCCCCTCACCAGTTTCCTTGAAGATCCAGTACCTGGATTTCGGGAATGATCGCTGCTAGTTAGGCCAAATTTTGTAGAATTTAATGGATAACAAGGAATTGTGCAACATCAACAGATTCTCACTACTGTCTTTTATTGGCCATTGCATCCAATGTTTCTAGCCCTCCCTGATCCAGAGTTAGGATTGAAGTGCCCTTTATTTCCCTCAGCCAGAGTTACATTTGGACTGTGTCCTTTCAGTGCTCAGGATGGAACCGAAGGACAAAGGTATTAACAGAGAGGTATATCAATACAGGAGTGCTGCCTTTGCTAGCGCAAGAGTTTTGCCTTTTATCCAGTTTGCTGTCAATGAGGTCCTGGGTTTGATTGGCTGAGGTGCGAGCAGAAAATGTTAGAAAGTGGGTGATGTATTCTAGAGGCAAGTTCTTCAAAAGCTTGTCTGAAATCGTGAGAGTCTTCCCAGTGCCAGTTGGACCAACACAGAGAACCTGCAGTGAGAAAAAGGAAAGGTAGTCATCATTGCAGTGTAAACCCGGGCAGATAGAATAACCATTTGTCAACTGGTTTGCTTTGACTGGCTCAGTGGGGACGACACAGACTCCTACCAAAACCAGTCAAGGACAAAAAGTTTACTCTCTTCGTTAGGGAGGCAGATTAGGATAACAGATCTCTCTCACAATGAAAAGAACTGAACTGGAGAAGTAGGGGAGGGAGCCCTAGAGAGTGGGGAAATCTTGGGTAGTGATTGGTCGACCTGTTAGAGCAAGTGAGGCTGAATCTGGCATCTGCACTGCCTCGGTCTATCTATGTAAAGTTGGCATCAGCTCAGTTGCTGAGGGAAAGGAATAATGATGCTTGTAAGCCAAGTACCATGTCCAACTACAGGAATGAATGTCTGCAGCAGGGGGAGAATTTAACTATATTAAGTATTTCTAAGGCACCTATCACCATATAGAAAATGGGACCACAGCCAAAGAGACAAAGGTTATATCCAAAAGCAAAGGCAAGGTCAAGACACATACTGGTTTTCGATTGGTGAGCAGCATTTCCAGCAGGTGGGCCATCTGGACAGTATTCATTGTGGGGATTATAATGTCACAGAAGCTTGTGTCAGGAACTATGGTGAACTGTGCAGTGTAATCCATCCAATTCACCCAGCCCACCTGAAAGACAGAGTTGTTACTGGAAGAAGCAACTGCCTCTAAAATGGTGATAATAAGAGTCAGCACTTATACTGTGCTTTTCCTCTTCAAAGCTCTTTGTATAGATTAGGAATGGATTTCTTAGGTGACCTGATTCCCGGGCCCTTGCTCTCCTCTCTACAACATCTCTCTATATATTATTGTCCCCCAAAGCAGCTGACACTTTTACTATGGACTAAGGGCAGCCTGAGGGTTAGAGATTGTTGCCCCCAAAGTAACTCACTCTTGAATTCTTTCCGAAAAATTGGTTCAAATGTTGACAGAACATTTGAGATAGCTGCAAGAACAGACAGTACCATTAGACAGAGACCTAAACCATAAGGGGGAAATAGATCTGATTGAAAAGGAGGAAGACTGTTTCATTGGAAACCTTTCTCTGTTTGTTGCAGACTCCATTCCTGTGTTCACCTGAAATGTATGGGGCAGAGAGGCTGGATGTGTGCATGACATGAATTACCATCCCACTTGAAAAAAGCCAGAGGCCAAAACCTACTAACTCAGGGCCAGTCCAAAGATTAGGGAATGGGTCCACCAGTGAGGCTCAGAGAATCCTCCTCCAGATTCCATTTCTGAGGTCTTTCCCCAGTGCAAACACACCTCTACCCTGATATAAGGCGACCCAATATAACATGAATTCGGATATAATGCGGTAAAGCAGTGCTCTGGGGGGGCGGGGCTGTGTATTCCGGCGGATCAAAGCAAGTTCGATATAACGCGGTTTCACCTATAACGCAGAAAGATTTTTTGGCTCCCGAGAACAGCGTTATATCGGGGTAGAGGTGTAGCTCCAATGCTGCCTCTGCCACTGCTCAGAGAACCAGAGAAATGCAGGGCTGGAAGGGACCTCAAGAAGTCATCAAGTCCAGCCCCCTGAGCCGTGGCTGTACCAAGTCAACCTTGACCCTCCCAGACAGGTGTTTGTCCAACTTGTTTTTAAAAGCTTCCAATCATGGAGACTCCATGACCTCCCTTTGGAAGTCTATTCCAGAGCTTACCTATCCTTATAATTAGAAAGGTTTTCCAAATATCTAACCTAACTCACCCTTGCTGCAGATTAAGTCCATTACTTCTTGTCCTACCTTCAGTGGATATGGAGAAAAATTGATCACCATCCTCAACATACTGGAAGACTATTATCAGGTCTCAGTCTTCTTTTATCAAGACTAAACATGCCCAGTTTTTTTAAACTTTCCTCATAGATCAAATTTTCTAAACCTTTTGTTGCTTTCCTCTGGACTCTCTTCAATTTGTCCACATCCTTACTAAATTGTGGTGCCCAGAATTGGACACAGTACTCCAGCTGGAGCCTCAGCAGTGCCGATTAGAGCAGGACAGTTACCTCCTGTGTCTTACATACAACTCTCCTGTTAAATTCCAAAATAATATTAGCCTTTTTTGCAGCTGCATCACATTGAGGACTCATATTCAGTTTGCTCATGGCTATCCCAAGCACCAGCACCATGCAATTGACACGAATCTTCTTATTTTTACTTCTCTCTCCCTCCCTTCCAGCCTTCTGAATAACAGCAGTGAAATTGACCAGACTTTGGACATTTCCCAACCAGGGGAAAGCCCTGCAGCAACTGTCTGCAGTTCCTACTTCACAATCACAAGGGCAAGAAACCTTTTTTTAAGCACAACGTTCAATTTCTCTTTAGACATCTCCACCCAGTATGGCAAGGCTCCTGCTCACCCCTGGTGAGTAGAGTTTACTGTGTGTGCAATACCTTAGCCTTAGCTGCTGGTCCCTCCCTTCTATTCTTTAGTTTGATGAATTGCTCAGCTTTTTAATCCACAAGTTAGAGGTGGGTAAAGTCTTTACCTCCTTGACAACATCTTCATCTATATCTTCCTCAGGATTGCTAAGCCCAGCATCATCCAGTTTATAATCATAAACCAGCCCCACCTCTGGGAAAAGTAACTGGATCTGTGGGGAATAAAGAAGAGCATGAATGTCACACCTGGCTTTGGTCCAGATCAATTGACCAACAGGAACCAAGCTAATATGGAGAACATTACTTTTCAGCAATGAAATTCTGTTCAGTCCATATGGCTTATCTCTCTCTATCCTCTTTTCTAAAGGTTTTGATGCAGATGTTCTGATGAAGCTTGAAGTTTCCCCCCTGTAGATAATACCCCATGAGGGACCCTTACACAAGTCTTCTGGAAATTCAGGGAGTTCTGTTACCCCTGTTACCAGGTGCTACCATCATGAGCTAATATTACCTTTACATCCACTTACCTGTTCACTTGCCATCTTCTCTCTCAACCACATGCTGAAGGCCACGCGGCTTTGGGCATCTCCAGTTGCACCCACACTCCAGATCAAGGAGAACATGAACCAGGGTTCAATCAGTTCTCCAAGTCGGTCAGCCTTCTCACGGGGAACCTTCCTAATTCCCTGAACATCCAATAAGCAGCACAAATTTAATCCTCACACACAGTTCAATTGGATTGGGGGTTAAATATATGCACCTCAATGAAAATCTTGATGCCTCCATTTAGTTTATTTACTGCTTCTCTGAATGATTCTTAGATGAGTCCATTCATTACAGACTGTGAGCCAAATTCTGCTCTCAGTTACATTGGTGTAAATCTGGAGAAGCTCCATTGTTACTCTGGATTTTTGTTACTGTCAATGAGAGCAGAATTTGGCCTGTGGATTTTAATGCCTGTCTCCTTCAATATCAATACAAAGAAACTACCATCCCGGATGTATTCCTAAATATAAATGTGCATCCTATTTCATCCAGCACTATAATTGTGGAGCTACTGTTGTAGTTAGCAGATTATCCTCTTGCTTTATAGTATAATCCTCTATTGTGTACAGAGCTAGAGTTATCCTTCTCTGGTGTACTGCAGATAATCCTCAATATAACCATGCATTCAGCATGAGTCAGGGCAATGCTGTATGTAGATGAGCTTCAGAGTAACTGACCAAGCTCCCTCCAGCACTATGCATAGAACACATTGTTTCCCTGTAACTTCCATCCTGTAATGTGCACAGGTGGTAGCTCTGGTGTTCCTCCTACACTCTGCAGTTTAACCCTCTAGTGCCATGAGCAGCGATAGCAACAAATGGATGATACAAAAATTCCTACCTCAATGGGAATGAAAGGTTCAAAGAAGCACTCCAGTAGTTTGAGAAGGCTCATCGTCAGGTTACTGTCTGTTGAGGCAATTATCTCTTTCACTGAACTCCGGACAAAGCTGATGGACTCCTGCAAGGATCAGGCAGACACAGCTCAGCTCCTGTGTCATCTTCCTTTCAAGAGTTTATTTACCTCCTAGGGCTTCAGTTTTCCCTTTTCTCACTGCATGTTACATTTATCAGGGAGGTCACAGCTGAAAATTCTGCTATTTCAAGCTGTGCCCCAAATACCGTTCGCTTCAGCCAGAGAATGGAGGCCGAGGAGAGAGTCTGAGTAAACCTCTTCTATTTAATACTGAATAGATTATAATACAGTAACAGTCCTGGTCTTTTTGCCATCATTGTTGATAAATAGCTTTTAAAATATTTCCGACAGTGCTCTGTTGTTCTCCATCAAAATGATGGAAATAGCAAGGCTCAGTTTTACAATTCAGAGCTACATCCCTCTGTGGAATAACTCCACAGAAGGAAACAGAGTTACCGCAGGAAAGAATTTGGCGTGCTGATTATAAAAAACGACACAGTCCTTCGGGCCAGTATGAAGAAGTCACATCTATATGGATTAGTGAGTACATAAGTTATTAAGACCAGTGGATTCACTCTGGGTACTGGTAGCATTTAATCATTTAGCCATTTAATCTTAGATGTGGCTAAAATCTTAGATCTTTAGAAGGACCGACTACTCTAAAACTAACCCAACAGGTTCTGAGCAACTGGCATCCTAAAGCCAGGTCTGTCAAACAGACTGGGAGAGATCTGGAACATGACAGGAGCTCACCTCTAAAAATCTGCTGAAGAGGGATGCTAACTGCTCTGAGAAAGGCTTCATGATGTCTGGAATTTTCCTCAGCCAGCACCAAGTGAAGGGCTTGAGCCCCAAGAGGCTGGGCTCCAGGTAAACCATGCCGCACCGGGATACTGTGGCGGGGGAGGCAACAGCCAGGTCCTGTACTTCAAACATCATGGTCATCATCTGAAAACCATGGATGGAAAACAAGGATCTGTCAGCATAGCTCAGCCTTAGGAAAGAAAGGCTCCTAGGATCTTTCACCATGGCTCAATGATAAGATCACCTATTCGGCTCAAAGGAATCGGCTCTAATAATGCAGTTCTCTGCCACTGGTGTTGGTAGGGAAGCAGGTAATGCCGCAGGGGAGTAAAGCGAATGCTGGGGCTCCCTGGGATTTTCACCTCAGTTGACTCAGACTCAAGCTGGGATTGTCAAAGAAGCAAAAGAAGTTAGAATTCCCAACACCCCTTGAATGTCAGTAGCATTTTGCTTAGCCCTCCTTTGAAAATCTGAGGCTCAGTGCCTGCCTGCAGAGGTACGGCGCATATACTGTAGTCAAACAGAAAGAACCAAATGTAGCTTGTCAGCTCTTTAGAGCAGGGACTGCCTTGTTCTCTGTCTGTACTGCACCTAGCACACTGGGGTCCTGGTTCATGATGAGGGCTCTTAGCTATTACTGCTATACAGATGGTAATCTCTGCAGGAATCCATCCTGTACATAACGTTAACTGGAAATGCAAAGGCAATTCTGCACCTTAGAGCGAGCAAACAGAGGAGAGAACAGCTAGAGAGGAGAGAGAAACAGGACAGCAAGAGGAGAGAGGTTAGTCACCTCTGTTAGCTTAATGATTTCTCCAGAGCTAAGACACAGCTTCTTATTATCATCCAGCACGGTGTTCATATTCTCAATCCAGACCGCATCGACTGGCCCATCAAACACATACCATTTCTTATTTGTGTCACTGGCGATTGCTCCCACCCGAATGAGTGATGAAAGAATCCCATCCGTCCTGTAACATGGGAGGAAAGAGGCAAGAGAAGCTGTAACAGTTGCTTTCTTTATATCTATCTCCACGTGAAATTCTGACCCTGTTGAAATCAATAGCAAAATTTCCACCAACTTCCCTGGAGTGGGATTTCACTCTGGGTTCATATACTGTGTATCTGAGTGCCTCGCAAGTTTATTAAAGTGAGCAGATAAAGATATCTCCCTCCTTCCCCAGTAAATCTCTAGAATCTGCGCATCTTTTTAGCATAACCTTTTTAGAAAACCTACCCCACTTTGTGAGTGAAGACACCGATTCCTGTTGCTCCTATATACATAGCACAACATGGACACTAATAATGCATCCATACAATGCCAGTGGTGCTGCTGGTGCTGAGTGGGATAGTGGAGGAGAGAGTGATGGATGTTGACGTCTGGGATTTAATCTTTATGTGAATGTTTACAATGCAATTGCTGCTCAGACCCTCAATTTCACTCCCATTATTAAATAATTATTGTTATTTATATAGCACCACAGATGTTCATGGCCATTGTTACCGAGATCAAAAGAAAACAGACTAGTCTGAAGCCCAGCTGATTAAAAGAGATAGATTTATGTCTCTAAATGTGCTTTATATAGAGACTGTATTTTTTGTCACGCTGATGTGTCTATGTGCTGCCCTTGGGCAGGAACCACATCATAAATAAGCTGTCAAGCTTAACTGGAATATACTATAGAAACATCCTTCAATAAAGATTCACTGGAGCCCAGAGCTAGTGAGCTTCAGGGTACAGTATGAGAAATTGATTTGCTTTCGCTTTTCTCAGAGGTTTTTTTTTTATTGGTTTTCATAGTTTTCTGGAACATACGTTCTTTAACTTTGTTCCTAAGCATCTGGCTGGTTTGACAGGAAGCGTTACAATAATGCAAGTGGATCTTACATTATAGCATGCGGATCTCTATCAATCCACCAAGCCCTTCTGAGCCAGCCTCAGAGAGGAACATTTAAAAGCCCAGCTAGTGATAAGTGGGCTGTCGAGAAGGGAGATGAGTCTCTCTCAATAAGGAGTCTGCAGAATGAGGATGGAGAACCTCTGAAATAATAAGTACGGGGGAGATATTCAAGCACAAAGATAGGCTCCTAATTGCCAATGGCAGGCAATGAGAGTTGGGAACCTAACTTCTCTTTGACTATCTTCCCTTAGTTACAGAAGGCCATCAGCACAAGCCAGATTTACACCCCACAAAAGGCATTCTTCACTCTTTCCTCTAAAGCAAGTAAAGCTCTTTAAGGTTCTGTATCCTAGAGAGTTCATAGACCTAGATGGACGACAAGAAGCCCTAGACCAGATGAGAAGGAGGAGGATGGGTTTTGTCCTTTACCATTCATGCGTTAGCAAGTCAAACTCTCCATAAAGCTGACCCATAGTGATGGATTTCGGATTCAGTATAAAGTAGTTGACTGCTTCATAATTCCCACCACTGACCGAAGGCTGACCTTTCAGAGAGGTCATTGCAGCTGCCAGAACTCTGTAACACTGCAGAGACAGAAGGGAAGGGAATTAAATATTATGGCTTCTATGACAGCAATCAGAGGGGAAGTAAAATCACAGGGACATGATTCCGAAAACAGTGAGGAAGGAGGAGATGTAATGAAGGACTTTCTGCAAGTGTCTGGAAGTAGCCTGGGAAATGGATCTGTAAGAAAGAGACTGATCACAGAAAAGAAGGGAAGGAACTTAAATCACCAATACTAGCGGCTGGTGAAATATCTGGAGACCCTACATGATAGTAGTTGAAGCTGGCCAGCCTCAAAACCATCCTCAAACTTCTGCATGGGACTCTGAAGTTTAGGACACCGCTAGTAAGCCTCAGAGACTGATTGCAAAGCCCAGAAGAGCAGGTTGCTAATATACTTCACCACTGCTACAAATCCATATTTTCATCTGTATTTCAAGTCAGAACAAAAATCTCTCGCTCCCATAGCTGCTATGCACAGAGACTTGGAAATGCTACAGCATTAGTGTTTTGTGCAAGATTTAACACTCTTCTATGATTCCCCATTCCACTCCCATCTAGCTATTCATATACATGCAATGGCTCACTGTACCCAATGCAGTGTCTCAATCACCTTTACCTTTGTTTTCCCCGAGCCTGCTGGCCCCACCAGCATGAGGCCATGGCGCACCACAGTGGTTTCATACAGCTGGATGCACTTTGTCACAAAACCTGAGAAGGAAAAAGATTCTGAATGTGGATCTTGTAATCTGTTTCACTTGCCAGCAAATCCGAGGGCTGCACGCTCCAACTGGCAGAGCAACGGACTTGTTCCCCACATCTCATAAGCCAGTGTGGTTTTATTGGCCTGTAATGACCCTGGCTCCAGTCCAGCAAAGCACTCGCCTATGTGCTGAACTTTAAGCAAAAAGCAGTCCCACTGAAGACAATGAGACTAGTCCTATCCTTAAAGTTAAGCAGGTGCCACAAAGTTAAGTAGGTTCAGGGTCCCATAGGTAGTGATGCATATAGTTGGTTCTTTTGGCCAAACAGTTATTGGCCACAATCATCAGAGCAGTGATACTCAGACCTCAGTGGTTCAGGAGCCAAATTAGCGATCAGCATTACCCAAAAGAGCTACTGTAATGTGAATTCAGTGTTTCATTTACTCTTTTATCTATCTATCTATCTATATGTACACACACATAATGTGTGTGCATATATATATATTATTTTTACAGCAAAATGACTGACCAAGTATTATTATTTTATCAACTACAATTGGTTCATAACAGCAAAAGCCTCCTGATTGCTTAATAATTAAATCACACAGTGTTTTAATATCATGTATTGCAAAGAGCCGCAGGAGACACATTAAAAAGCCACTTGTGGCTCGGGAACCTCCGTCTTAGTATCACTGCATTAGAGTAATTCAGCCTTTATCAATCACCCAGTGCCTTAATATCTATATTGTATTTCAATAGCTCATCAAGGAGTGATGCATCCAATAACAACAACAGATGACACCAAATTCTGTATTGGATCCCTGCATTTCACTGTTCAGCACTGTCCCTGAGTAGCATGGAACTGAATAAAAGGTATCATCTTCAGTATTAAATAAATGGCAAAACAATGGAAAACAATTGTTTTAAGCTCTTTACTGTTCCTTTATAATGTATAAAGATTTTCTCAAATATGTGTTTTGGTTGTTTTAAACTTTAAACTTTGCATTGGAAATATCAGGTCCTGACTTATTCCATTTTTCTGGAGGCCTCTGACAAGTTTTGGAGACATTGAAAAATGACACCATAGCTGGAGACTGAAATCCAAGGTGCAGGTCTCCCAGTGTAAGAGTCAACATCCCTCACACAGTCACCTAGAGCAGTGGTCTCCAAACTTTTTTGATCGTGCATCCCTATCAGTAAAAAATTTTTTGAGCACGCACCCCCTGCCACGCCGGCTCTACCTTTTCTGCCGAAGCAACAAAAAAAAAAAAAGCCACTCGGACTCCCGCCTGAACTGACAAAGCAACAACAACAACAACAAAAAGTGCTCCTCCTGCTGCGCACCCCCAAGGATCCTCTTGTGCACCCCCTGGGGTGCACGCACCCCACTTTGGAGACCACTGACTAGGGGACAGGAGGGCTGCCACTTGGGCTTTAACCTCCAACTGTGATATCACTCTCCAAGTCCTCCAAACATTGCTTCAGACCCCTGTGAAAGAGAGGGAAGTCAGGGCCTGATATTTCTGCTGTACCAAGCAGTAAAACACTAGGAAAAAAGTTGATGCAGCTATTTTCACATGCCATAGAGAAGGCAGCACATGCACACACACTTTAGTTCACTTTGCCATTCACCTTTAAGAGCTTTTCCACTTACCTTCAACATCCTTCAGGTTGTCTTTGATGCAGGATTTGTGGATTGCTTCTTCTAGGATGCCATATTCAATAGGCTCATCTTTGATCTTGGGAAACAAGTCAGAGACAATACCATTGAACAGCTTGAGGTCATCCTGGAGGAACTTGGGTACATTAACATCCCGGATGGCCCTAAGGCAGATCAGCTCCTGCAAAGAATTAAGGACCAATAGTTAAATGAACTCTGCTCCCCTTCTTGCTTCCTTCTGCAAGATGCCCGTCACATCCATCATCCTCAGCCTGGTTTGCCAGGGTCTTCACTTCAGGAGTCATGTCTATTTTATTCTTTGCTTTTTCTCAGGTTGCACCTCTGTGAGCCCTTTAAAATTCTATCTCCCTGAAATTCTTATTGACTGCAGTGACACCTGCTGGTGAATATAGAACAATGTGTGTGGAACCATAATGGATGAAACTAGAGTGTACTTGCTTCATTCATGGTAGGATTCTCTCTCTTTAAGTTGCCAGCAGCTGAGATCACAGTTTTCACAGCTCTCATTCCAAAGTCATAATGGTCCTGTAGCAGGCATAGAGGAAATGACTAAATTAGACAGCGCATCATCCTTGAACAATGAACCTGCCAATCTCAATCTATTGGGTGGGGAAGGGAGTATTTCCTTGGAACAGCAGCCCTCCCACCCACATCAGTTTGCTAGGTAAGCTAGAAAAGTCATCTCCTTTAACAGCAAGTATTATGCCCCAGGATCATTATCCTGGGTGAGGAGGTGGAGGGTAACTGGATGAAGAGAGATATTAAAAGGAACTGCTGTTGGGCCCAAGTGTCATGCAAGAGCAGCTCTGCACATTCGTGTAAAGTAAATGAAACTACAGCATGAGGGATAGCTGGGCCACAATTGGATGCAAATCAGCATTAAAGAAGAACGAGATGGATGAAGGAGGGCCACAGATGTGGTTGTGAAAGTGGAAAAGGCTCGAGGGCCTGTGGAACATTAAACTACTATGGAGTCTTGAATTAAGAGAGACACTCCAATACTCCAGGCCCTTCCCATTTTAGAAAAAGCTATACATCAAGAAGTCACAGACCTGGCTGCTGAGCTGTTCTGATGACAGTTTGAATGTAGTGGTGATCTTCTTTGCTAGGACTTTGGCTTCATTGAACCCAAAGGAGTAGAGAGAAATCTCTGCAATCATGGAGTAATCTGGAACCATCATAGCCACAGGTCGGAAGAGAGCCTGGAATACACAAATCCATTAGGACGGGATGAAGACACTACTTTATTCCCTGCTCCCTCCTCCAGCAGGTCTAGACCTGTGTGAATTCTACTCCTAGGCTGCAGCAGGAGCTTTAGAACATAAGAACACAAAAGCAGCCATACTGGATCAGACCAAAGGTCCATCTAGCCCAGTATCCTGTGCCCCAGCAGGAATGAACAGAACAGGCAATCATCAAGTGATCCATCCCCTTTCACCCATTCCCAGCTTCTGTCAAACAGAGGCTAGGGACGCCATTGATGGACCTATCCTCTACGAACTTATCTAGTTCTCTTTTGAACCCTCCTCTGTGGGATCTGTCTCAGTCTCAGTGTTTATTTACAGATGTATTTTTTGATATCAAAATGATACTAGAATCCTACCAAAAGCATCTTCTCTTATCTCTTGTGGCATGGGCCTGCCCAGATCACCAACCACCCTGCTACACTGACTGGCAGAAGCACACTGTTGTCCATTTCTTACAATACTGGATATATTGTTCTCTAAGGTTCAGAATCACACCTCAGTTCATGCTGGCTAAGCTGGAGTGGCACAAAAAAGCCACACAAGGTCCCCTTTTCTGGGAGGTCTGCTGGAGATCAGTGCTATTCACATAGGACACAATGGTGGTAGAGGAGAAGGCAAAGCCTGGACAGCCAGAGAACAGACTGATTCAGTCCATCTCCCCAGCAGCCTCCCCAGGTGGGCAACCACAATGGATAGCTGCCCTGTCCCAGTTAAAATCTTGAAGGAGGGCAGCAGCTGTAACACCTTCTGCCCTCTCTTTGGGTGAATCTCTGGTGGGTCACTAGGTGGGAGAGGGAGGAGCAATTTACAGTTTCAGTGACTCTGGCCTCAGACTTTGCACAATCCACAGTTTCACTATTAACAGTGTAAATACCAAGGTGGAGTTCCATACTGAAAAGGTACAGCATAAAAATGGCATTATGGAGATGCAGGTTTAGTGTCTCTCATTAACACATTGTTATAACTGACTAATTTTTAACTATCTGTGCCACAAGCTCACCGGGACCCACTAGCCAGGCCAGGTCACACTCAGCTCAGGTGCAAGCAACAAGAAAACCTGTTTGCTTCCTTCACAGTCATTATGAAGTTTGTAAAGTTAAGGGCCTGTTTTCTAAAGAAGGTAGTGATTTTAGGTGCCTCCATTTCTGGGAGCCCAACTTAACATGCCTGATTGGATTTTCATCGGGCACTCAGAACACTGAGGAAATCAGGCCCTCTCCAGCTGAGGCCCCAAAATCGCTTGGCTCTTTGGAGAGGGAGATCTGGATGTTTCGAACTACATTTTATTTTTCTTATTGCATCCACTCTGTGCTGAGTATTTTTCCAGCCATTTCCCCAGCAGGGCAGAGACCAGCCTCAGCGAGCATCTCAGCTTTCATGCTTGCTAAAGGGGTTGGGAGATGGAGCTGTGGGATTGGCTATGCCAGGGCTACTGCAATGCACGTGGCCTCCTGTACACCCTGGCAGAGTACTGGTCCATCCGGAAATAATGTGAACACTCATGCTTAGGTGGTGCAATTTCACTGGAGGTAGCAAGGAGTCTCCACAACACCTGGGAAATCGGTGTGCCTGTGGAAAAGGCACTGTAGCCACAAGACATTGTAATCATGAGCTGTGTCATTCTTTTAAATCCCCTCTAAAGACACAACCAAGAAGTCAGTAAACTGTTCCTGAAACTGAGGCCTTGGCTACACTTACCCGGTAGTTCGGCGGCGAGCGATCGAACTTCTGGGTTCGACTTATCGCGTCTAGTCTGGACGCGATAAGTCGAACCCGGAAGTGCTCGCCGTCGACTGCGGTACTCCAGCTCGGCGAGAGGAGTACCGCGGAGTCGACGGGGGAGCCTGCCTGCCGAATGTGGACCAAGGTAAGTTCGAACTAAGGTACTTCGAACTTCAGCTACGTTATTCACGTAGCTGAAGTTCCGTACCTTAGTTCGAATTAGGGGGTTAGTGTAGACCTGGCCTGAGTCTTCCATGCTGGGCTGCTGTTAAATCCCCAAGTCAGCCCACTCTAAGATGCCTCTTTACTATATGGAACAGCAGCCACAGGCTTCCCTTATTAAATGTTAGGTCTCTCAATCCCTTAAATATTTGTCTGTTCAACTCCTGTGACTTGCCATAATCCTAAGTGGGCAGCTATATCCCCCTGCCATCTCTATGCGAGGGTGAGATACAACATATATTCATTTTTCAGTAATGATCTGGATAGTTTAGGTCCTTATTTTGCCCCCATCTCCATAGTATCATAGTAATCTTTAATGTATTTACCCTCTCAACATCCCTGTGAGACCGGACAGAGCAATTATCCCCATCTTACAGATGGGGAACTGAGGCACTGAGACACTAAATGACTTGCCCAAGGTCACACAGAAAGTCTGTGGCAGAGCAGGGAATTGGACCCAAGTCAGACTAGCAGACCACAGAACTATCCTTCCTCTCTGTGCTAGTGCAGTGATAGTGTTTACTGACCTTTAAGTTATCTGGTAATTCAGTGCGTCCAGCATATCCAGGGTTCATGGTGATGAAGATTGCACAGGATGGGACCAGTGGGATCTCAGTTCCTTCAAACATGAAGCGGTCCACCTAGAAAACCAATACAAGGCCATGCCCAATAAACAAAGGCAGGGACTCTAGAATTAAATAAGCAGATGACAGGATCTTCCTTTGTACCAGAAAAACAACCACTTTCCCCTCTATATTGAAATTAGCTACTAGGGACAGGTATGGGTCACCTCACTGGTATGAATGACTAGCTCTGGCTCCCATACAGAAACCCAGTCTTATGAGCAGTATTTCTCCTCCTTTTATGAAGAGCCTGGCTCTTAGACAGAAGATTTACTGATCACTTACAATATTTCTTTTGCTCATGAAGAGGCTTCCAACCCCCAGCTATAAACAGACAGACGCCTTCACATTTATTCTGTCTGTGAATTGGGGACAGAATTAATTTGTGGCATGAGGCAAGAAAAAGCCTGAAATCCCTTTTAAGAGAGAGGGGACAGTTTCAGATGGTGGATAAAGCAGCAGAATTCATTGCAAGCAAGTTTCTACTAAGCCAATGTCAAGCAGCTTCGGATCTTAACCTTTATCAATCCTCCCAGGAGCAGCACAGTGGTTGGCTGTTAGAATTACTGACTGCTGAATCTCCATATGGGATCAAGAACTCAGAGGTGTGTGTGTGTGTGTGTGTGTGGGGAGGGTCGCTTTGGAAATATCTGGGGGCTGGATAACACACTGTGAATTCCTCCAATCACTTATGAGCAACTGTAGCGGGGTGGTCCCCCGCTCCTGCCTGAAAGGGCTTAAAACAGCCCTGGGAGAGGGCTGTGGCAGGGGAAAAGCTGGGCTGATTGGGGAAGTGGCCACAGCTGGGCCACGCCCCAATCAGACCACAGCCGGCCCTATAAAAAGGCTTTCTGCCAGGAGCACAGAGAGACTCCCTCTAGCTTCTGAGAGGCAGGGACCTGGCTGCAAGGACCTGAGTAGATCAGGGCTAGGGAAAGGCAGAGGAGCTGGGGAGGCTCCAGCCTGCGGCCTAGCATAAGGCCAACAGGTACCACGGGTTGCAGAGGGCAGCCCCGGGGTAGGCAAAGGCAGCAGGTCCAAACCCAACCTTGCCTATGATGAGTGGCTTTTACACTGCAGTCTGCCCCAGGGAGCGGGAGCTAGATGAGGACTGGCAGTAGCCCAGACTGAGGCAAGGTGGGGATAGTGGGTGGGGGTTCCCAAGGGAGGGGACACCCTGAGACTGAGGGGTGTATGGCCAGGGGGCAGCACCCCAGATAACGGGGCACCGGGTTTGGAAGGGACACGGGGACCAAGCAGAAGGGGGACACCAGCCTGCAGAGGGCACTCTGGAGGCTGGATCAAGAGCTAATTCCCAGGACACCAGCAGGGGTGAGTCCCGCACGTTTACAGCAACTATGTTGGCTTTTTCCTTGTCACAACAGTACATCTTACTTCTTGCATTGCAGTGGAGGCCATCAGGAATGGTAGCACAGTCTCATCTGTGTCATTAAGTTCCACATTGGCTCTAAGATTAGAACCAAATATAGGACAGAGAAGTAAAGGATAATGTCTGGATTGCCCTTCTCTATCTTTGAAGACTCACCCTTTGCTGCTGGGCCTTCTGAATGGTTGTGATCTGTTGAGCCACTACGGACAACACCTCAACGTCAATGCGGTTAAACTCATCAAAGCAAGCCCACGCGCCGGAGCTGAGAAGGGAAGGGAAAACCAGAGAAGTGTCAGGAACACATAGATAGGGAGAAATTCTAGCAGTTCAACCAGCCCTAAGTATCAGTTCTGTGTGGGGGTGGCCATGTGAGAGAGAGGCAGGAAACGAATCCAACAGTCCTCAGCATTGCTGCTAGGATACTACACCATGGTTACCTGGGGAGGTAACCATATGGGCAGCCTGATACAAACACAGCATATTACAGGCCTGCTATTGAAAGGGACATCAATTCAGCCTTTCATTTTGTACCCATAATGTGGGTGCAGCTGACATAATTTAGACATCTAAGATGCCTGCATTGCATTCCAGGAAGAGACGTCTGTGCATGAGAGAGGTGCTCTCATCATTAGGGATGTTCAAAAAAGGACATAAAACTACTTGCAAACAAAGGTCTGGCAAGGGATATTGGAATGCATTGGCTGCATGTGTGCAATGCACAATTGGACCAGCTCTGTCTGTTATGCAGAGAACAGGGGGCCAATTCTATAAGGATTCCTTGGGAACCACAACAGGCTCTTCTGGCTACTCAGTCACGGCTATGGTCAGCAGGTTCTCTCCTCTGGAGATTTAAAAGGTCTGAGGACTGACCCTAGCCGGACATGTAAGATAGTATGCAAAGGGTCAAAGACGTACATTTGAGCTGGTAGCATTTGTAGACAGCCCCAAATGAAAATGGTGTAAAGCATTTTATTTTTGCTTGGCAAGAATCCAACTGTTCCTTTTACTGGCACAACAATGCCTCTATCTTTCCTTCCAACAGGTATAAGGCTAGCATCCTGCGGCCATTCCATCACTCATTAGTTTGGGAACTGCAAAGTTCCTAGATGATTAAAACGATGCAGAAAGGCTTTCTTCATTCCCCCTTAACGCTATGCCACTTTTCCTTATGGCTATCGCTCCAAGGCCCTCATCCAGACTGCCAGCACCTCCCCCCTCCCACCCACTTGTAAGGCACAGGTGGCATTTTTATTTTTCACTTTTTGCACCTGGCTAGTCCCTTCAGGAATTTTCCCATAGCCATGAAGTCAAGCTGGTCGGAACAGTTGAACACTACTGTCTGTATGGCTAGAGCTTTCCCCAGATCTTTAGTTGTTTCAGTTTTGCCTGTTCCAGCAGGTCCTGCAGGTGCTCCTCCAAATTTTAGATGCAGAGCTCCAGTAAGTGTCAAGTAGCACCTACAGCAATGAAGAAACCAGTGATCATTAGATGTGTTCCTACTTGGGCTTAAGAACTGTAGATCCCATTTCATTATTTAGGGTGATCTGCTCTATCTATCTGCCTGGCATGATCACTGAAAATCCATCTCATATTATTCAGAGAGCTTTACTTACATATTCAGCAAAGTGTACAGGGATTTAGCTAAGCGGTTTCTGTTAACATTAATGGAAGTTGCATGGCTAACCCCTTGTACAATTTGATGGAAATTCACGGTCTGTCTGTCTGTAAGGAGTATGATTACTATAAGAGAGCTAAGTATTATTATTATCGTTACTAGGAAACACACATACTCCATGGTACTGGTTTATCTGTCCAAGGATGTGTAATCACTAAGAATAGAATGAGCCCTTTGTTATTCAGATGGATTTTTTTATATGTCTCAGAGCAGTTCACTAAGAATCATGCCATAGCATAAATCTTTAACTGGTTGGTGGAAGCGTGGATCATTAGGAATTCTGTAGGTCCAACATCAGTAAGGGCCCAATCTACCTCATCTCAAGTAACACCTGGCTATACAAACAGTCCCAAGGCTACTTGTGTAATTAAGTGCTGCTCAGCAGGAGTAAGGCTGGCAGAGGAAGATCCTGGATTTAACTCAGAATGAGATCTGTTCACCCAAAACTACACAGATGCTTAGTTATTATTCTCTGAATAATCTCTGTACCTGTCAGTGAGGGGTGTGATGACCAGGCGTCCACTGTTTCCCAAATATTCATAGCCATAGATGAATTCAGCATTCACTGCTCGGATGTACAGATCATTCCTTGTCCAGTAGTATCTAACGGTGAGTGAAAATGGAATCTCAAAGACAAAGAAGTACTGGCATAGGTACAATAATAGCAAGAGCTAAAAGAGACACTGTTTGTGGCTGATAAAATTTACTGCACTCCAGGCTCTAGGAGTCATGCGCTACCTCAGCACTGGGTCAGAGATAATAAGTAACACTGGTCTACAATTTTTGAGAAGTCGTCTGCTTCAGAGATAAAATGTGCTATTTATTATGTATTTTGATGTGCTGAATTCAAATATGACAATTAAAACAACTGATTGGCTACTGTTTCTAAGATATTTAAGTTTTTACATTTTATGTCTATGTATATTGTGTAGATAGTAGAGTTTTAATCATAAATTGTAAACCTAGGTCTTTTCATGTGTTTATGGTTGCTTTACATGATAATATTTCACCTGTCCTGTTTATGTAACACTTTAAAAATCAGCAAAAGGGTTATATAAATAAAATTTATTATGAAACAAAAGGCAAAAAACTATTATGTACATAGTTTAGTCCTATTCAGTGTCTACTCAGCGCTTCTTGGCTTGTCTCTTGTATTCATTAAATGGAGCATCACTTGTCACTGTCCAGCAATAGTCTGCAAGCATTGATGGGCTCCATTTGCCCTGATAGCATTTCTCCATTGTTGCGATGTCCTGGTGAAATCGCTCGCCGTGCTCGTCGCTCACTGCTCTGCAGTTCGGTGGAAAAAAATCTAGATGAGAGTGCAAAAAATGTATCTTTAGTGACATGTTGCAACCAAGGCTTTTGTATGCCTTAAGGAGGTTTTCCACCAACAACCTGTAGTTGTCTGCCTTGTTGTTTCCGAGAAAATTGATTGCCACTAACTGGAAAGCTTTCCATGCCGTCTTTTCCTTGCCACGCAGTGCATGGTCAAATGCATCATCTCGAAGAAGTTCACGAATCTGAGGACCAACAAAGACACCTTCCTTTATCTTAGCTTCACTTAACCTTGGAAATTTTCCACGGAGGTACTTGAAAGCTGCTTGTGTTTTGTCAATGGCCTTGACAAAGTTCTTCATCAGACCCAGCCTGATGTGTAAGGGTGGTAACAAAATCTTCCTTGATTCAACAAGTGGTGGATGCTGAACACTTTTCCTCCCAGGCTCCAATGACTGTCGGAGTGGCCAATCTTTCTTGATGTAGTGGGAATCTCTTGCACGACTATCCCATTCGCAGAGAAAACAGCAGTACTTTGTGTATCCAGTCTGCAGACCAAGCAAGAGAGCAACAACCTTCAAATCGCCACAAAGCTGCTACTGATGTTGGTCCTAGTTTATGCACCTCAAAGGTTGTTTCATGTTGTCATAGGTTTCCTTCATATGGACTGCATGACCAACTGGAATTGATGGCAAAACATTGCCATTATGCAGTAAAACAGCTTTAAGACTCGTCTTCGATGAATCAATGAACAGTCTCCACTCATCTGGATCGTGAACGATGTTGAGGGCTGCCATCACACCATCGATGTTGTTGCAGGCTACAAGATCACCTTCCATGAAGAAGAATGGGACAAGATCCTTTTGACGGCCACGGAACATGGAAACCTAACATCACCTGCCAGGAGATTCCACTGCTGTAGTCTGGAGCCCAACAGCTCTGCCTTACTCTTGGGTAGTTCCAAATCCCTGACAAGGTCATTCAGTTCACCTTGTGTTATGAGGTGTGGATCAGAAGAGGAGGATGGGAGAAAATGTAGGTCCTGTGACATTGATGGTTCAGGACCATAAGTTTCATCCTCTTCCTCTTCCTCGACTGACTCAAGTGAGAATGATTCTCGTGCATCAGGAACCGGCAGTCCTTCTCCGTGGGGTACTGGGCGTATAGCTGATGGAATGTTTGGATAATGCACAGTCCACTTTTTCTTCTTTGACACACCTTTCCCAACTGGAGGCACCATGCAGAAGTAACAATTGCTGGTATGATCTGTTGGCTCTCTCCAAATCATTGGCACTGCAAAAAGCATAGATTTCCTTTTCCTGTTCAACCACTGGCCAAGATTTGTTGCACAAGTGTTGCAGCATATGTGTGGGGCCCACCTCTTGTCCTGATCTCCAATTTTGCAGCCAAAACAAAGGTGATAGGCTTTCTTAACCATAGTGGTTATACTGTGCTTTTGTGGTGCAAAAGTCACTTCACCACAAACATAGCCGAAGTTATCTGCACTGTTCACACAAGTACGAGGCATCTCTGCTCACTTTGGCTAAACAGAAATGTGTCCCTTTGCAAAATCAAACACTGCCAAATAAGAGAGCACGACACTGTATGATTTCTAGAGCTGATAAAGGGCAATTTGTTCAGCAGAGTGATGTAAGCTTCGCTATGATTGCATCATCCATGACTTCTAGGATAACATGATGCAATTAATATCATGTATGATGCAATACCAGCTTCAGATTGCATCATTCATTGTTTTGCCTAAAAAGCAAGTACTGTCCAAACCCAGTCATAGATTTATTCATAGATCCAGTCCAAGATGTATTTTAGTCATTTCTGGTTTAAATTGAGATCCCTTCCCTTTATAACTCACTTATCCTCCGCCATTCCCAAGTCAAGGGTCGTATATACTGACCCAATAGCATATCTTGAAAACTAGAGCCAATCAACAATTTTAAGCATCATTTTCATTCTCAGTGACCCAGAATTAGTAAAGTTTGACTACATTTATTTCAGAAGCATTTTGGCTGTAGAGCAGTGTAATTGCTTTAGGAATGCAGTGGTGTTGGCTGGAAAGACAATCCTGACTTCTCCGGGTGCCAGGAAACAATTGTAAGCAGGAGGTACTGTGCAAGGGGAATGTCTACAATCCTCACTGGTTAGGACATCTGATAACATTGTCAAGAATCATGCCTCCCCACTGGGCATGGGCAGGCCTTTAGAATGTTGCGGCACAGTCTAATCCATGTATCACATGCAAAGAGAAAGTGCCCCAGAGCCTGGGTCTGTCTTAACGTAGCCTGACAGAGGCAGGCATGGGTTACAGATGCGCAATCGTGATGGTGTAACTGACTATGATATACTCCTAAGACAGTCAATCCACTTGGCTCTAAGATTAGTCTTAAATAGACACACTATGCAAACACACTTGATTTCCCTTCAAGTTACTGATGCTGCCGATAGGTAATGATAATTGATGGTGGCCAGCGAATCCAGACCAGGTTTGATGGCTGTTTCCCTTACCTGAGCTGAGAGATCCACTCAAAATCATTCTCATTCATCACATTCTCCTCAATCAGCTTAGCAGCGACATCCTTGGCATGGACTTCAATCACAATGAGAGCTGATAACACTGTTCGCTGCATCCTCGACAGCTTTCCTCGAACAAGGGCTACCAGATCACTTAGCTGTGCAAGGAAAGGGAAGCTAGTCAGAACCGGCTCTGAATTGCATTCTGACTTCTATTCTCTAACCAACCAGGTATTAAACCAACAGTTCTCAAACTGTGGGTTGGGACCCCAAAGTAGGTCGCGACCCCATTTTAATGGGGTTGCCAGGGCTGGCTTAGAATTGCTGGGGCATGGTGCCAAAGTCCGAGCCCCACCACCCGGGGCCAAAGCTGAAGCCCAAGGGCTTCAGCCCTGGACACTGGGGCTCAGATTACAGACCCCCTGCTTAGGACTTAAGCCCTTGGACTTTGGCTTTGGCCCCCCCACCTGGGGGGGGCGGAGCTTGGGTGGGCTCCATTTTGTTGTCAGAAGAGGGTTGCGATGCAATGAAGTTTGAGAACCCCTTTACTGAACGATGGCCAAAGGAGGAGAGGAAGGACGGCCCAGTAGATAGGGCACTAATTTGGACCAGGGGAGACCCAGGTTCAATTCCCTCCTATGCCAAAGACTTCCTTTATGACACTGGGCAAGCCACTCAGTCTCTCTCTGCCTCAGTTCTCATCTGTACTATGGGATAATAGCATTCCCCTGCCTCTAAGTGGTATTGTGAGAATAAATACATTGAAGATTGCAAGGCATTCAGATGATGGGAGGTATCACCATTCATACAAGATATTGAACTGTGACTCAAGGCAGGGTGTATATGCACTGATGAAATACCCCATTGTTACATAGGAGCACACCTCCAGAAGGACAGTATTCCATAGTGCCATGCTAGAGCATGACCAAGTTATGGGAGCATAGTTCTAATAAGGTCATATGCTAAATGAGGTATGTGCAGGTTAAGAAAACAATGGCAGAACTCTTAGCGATCTCATGTTACTGCATTCACTATTTTTCCCACTATCTTTGGAGTTCAATTCTTTCACATACTAATGTAACATGCTGTTGAAAACAATTGACCTAACTTTGGAAAATTTCTCTAGGTCAGGGGTCTCAAACACATGGCCCATGAAGTTATTTGCTGCGGCCCACCAAGCTCCCCATCCCACCGCCCCAGAGTTATTTCCTGTGGCCATTAAGCTCCCCTCATCCGCCATCTCCCCACGCCCCTAGCGCGCCGTGTCCCCACTCCTCTGCTTACCTCCCGGTGCTTCCCGCCACCAAACAGCGCTTTCCAGGAGGGAGAGGGAGGAGCGGGGAGCTGTGTGATCAGGGGAGGAGGCAGAGAAGAGGCGGGGCAGGGGCGGGGATTTGGGGAAGGAGTTGGAATAGGGGCAGGGAAGGGGTGGAGTTGGGGTGGGGACTTTGGGGAAGGGGTTGGAATGGGGGCGGGGAAGGGGTGGGAAGAGGTGGGGCAGGGGTGGGGCCTCATGGAAGGGATGGAGTGGGGGCGGGACTGGGGGCAGAGCAGGGGGCTTTTGTATCTTTATATGAAAAGGTGTCAGTGATGCGGCCCTCAGGCCAATGTACTAGTCCTCATGTGGCCCTCGTGGTGATTTGAGTTTGAGATTCCCTGCTCTAGATGCAGCTGCATCAGTATCTCAGGTTATGGCTGTTGACTGATTTGAAGTCAGGACTGTATTACATGTACAAGGTGATAAAAGACCAGGTCTCTGTGTGGAGAAATTTAAACCTAGTCTGCACTTATTCATCTTTCCTACCTGAGCGCTCAGCTGTGGAAACAGCCTGGTGGACAAATCCCCAGCCTCCAGGGCCTCAGATACTTCCTTTGTCCAGTAAGTTTGACAGCCAGCGATGGTTACCTGCCCAGGCCATTGCAAGACCCATGAACTACGTGGTGTCTTTAAAAAAGACATACATTATATTGGTAATAAGTACTATGAATATCTTTTCTTTCATGATCCCTTGTCTCATGCCCCATGCCTGGAACCTAACCAATTCCATGTCAGATATAACAATTTTTACTTAGTTGTCTACCCTATTTTCTCCAGTTGCTATGAAAAAGCTTCCCCAAGATGCTGGGCATCCAGACAATGGATGCTTCGGTGCCTTCTTTGCAACAGATCATTTGGCTATGCAAGATGTGGAGAACTGCCAAAGGCAGGTGAAGACTCGGATTCCATGGGAACCAGCAGAACAAGCTTCCACTCCTACAGCGAATTCTGGTTTATTGGAGCATCAGATTCCAAGAGTATAATAATGCCTGAGATTTCTGATGCCCCATCTTTTTTTACCTTCCTTTCTCCCAACCACCAACTAAAGTGTGATCTCGATTGTCTACCTGCGTCCATAGAAACATATGGCTGAGAATCAGCCCTGGTGTACATCCATTGGCCTCTGGAATTAATCTGGCCCTATGCTACTACTACCATCTCTTTGCACTACATGATCGACCCAAGTGCTGGAGGAGAAGATAAAAGAGGGAGCCCTATCCCAAGGAGGGAGCAGAACAGAGCGAGGAGTAGAAATGGAATCATATAGCAGGGTCAAAGGCTACACTATAAAAAATGTAGGGTGTAAGAAAAACAATTCTGCTGGCTGTCATCGATGACCATGTTCTCTTGAGCCAAATCATGCCAAATGCCACTTGTTGAACTCCACCTGTATTTGCGGGTGAAGAGTGGAAGAACAGTGTGGGGTGTAAGACTCTCACATGTGGATAAACCCTGATCGATCTTTCAATATTGTCCCGCACGCTGGCCTTCATAGATTTCTCGACTTCCAGCAGCCAGTTCTCCACATTGCCAGTGGGATAAATGGGGAAAAACAGCTTCACCTCCTCCCCTTCTGCAGAGTACATGTGTGTGATCTGTAGGTCCTCCTGGAAGAGCAGCTAATGGGGGAATCACAGCATGAAATTAGTGGAGAGTTTCCCTTCTATCCATGCCTTCTTATCAACATAGGTCAAGACACAAGGAATTGAGACATTGTTTCAATATGAATATGTGTAATATTTTTGTCCTACTGACAGTAAAACAGCTGTACCTCCAGGTCTACAGCAAAAATAATCACACAGGACCAGATTGTCTGCTGGTGCAAAGCTTTGTAGGTCCATTCAAGTCAATAGAGCTACATTGATTTAGGCTATTTATAGATCTGCCCACAATTTGGTTGTGGTTACTGATAATAAATGTACTACACATGTGCAAAATCAACATGTCTCTCTATAAAGTGAAAGAGAATTATATGACAACATGGGGCCCAACTTCATCCCTGGTATAACTTGAATGAAGTGAAGCAAGTTACATGGGGGATGAATTCGTCTCATTGCATGGCTAGGAAAGAACGGTTACTTACCTTCTGTAACTGTTGTTCTTCGAGATGTGTTGTTCACGTCCATTACACATTAGGTGTATGCGCGCCGCGTGCACAGACGTCGGAAACTTTTTCCCTTAGCGGCTCCCGTCGGGCCGGCAGGGCCCCCTCCTTCCCGCCAGAGCGGCGCCCCGCTCCAGGGTATATATATCCCTGCCGACCCGACCCCTCCGGTTCCTTCTTGCCGGAGACTCCGACAGAGGGGAAGGAGGGTGGGAAGTGTAATGGACGTGAACAACACATCTCGAAGAACAACAGTTACAGAAGGTAAGTAACCGTTCTTTCTTCTTCGAGTGATTGTTCACGTCCATTACACATTAGGTGATTCCCAAGCTTACCATTGGAGGTAGGTAGGAGTCAAGGTACAACTGACTGTAGCACAGCCCGACCGACCATCGCGTCCTCTCTGGTCTGATGATGGATCGCGTAGTGGGCTGTGAACGTATGAACAGACGACCAGGTGGCCGCCTTACAGATCTCCTGGATAGGGACCTGCGCCAAGAAGGCCGTTGAGGACGCTTGGGCCCTAGTCGATTGGGCCCGGATCTCCGGGGCCGGAACATTGGCGAGCTCATAACAGGTGCGTATACAATGCACAATCCATGCCGACAAGCGCTGTGTCGAGATAGGCAAGCCTTTCATACGTTCCGCAATAGCAATGAACAGCTGAGGTGTTCTGCAGAACGACCTGGTCCGTTCCAGGTAGAATGCCAACGCCCTTCGGACATCCAGGGTATGTAGGCTGCGGTGGTAAGGGTCCGTATGGGGTTTAGGAAAGAACACCGGTAGGCAAATGTCCTGCCCCATGTGAAACTGCGATACCACCTTTGGAAGGAATTTGGGGTGCGGCCTCAGTTGCACCTTATCCTTATGGAACACTGTATAGGGTGGTTCCGAAGTGAGGGCCCTCAATTCTGATACCCTTCTGGCCGACGTGATGGCCACAAGAAACGCCACCTTCCAGGAGAGGTGCGTGAGGGAGCAAGTGGCTAGGGGCTCAAAGGGGGGACTCATGAGTCTTGTTAGGACTAGGTTCAGACTCCACGCCGGGACAGGCGGGCGCGAGTAGGGAAACACCCTTTCCAGCCCCTTGAGGAATTGGGCCACTGTGGGGTTGGAGAACACTGACACTCCCAACTCTCCCGGATGGAAAGCCGAAATGGCGGCTAAGTGCACTCTAATTGAGGCGGGCGCAAGCCCTTGATTCTTGAGGTGCAGTAGGTAGTCCAAGATCGACGGAACTGAGGCTTGTAAAGGCTGTATGCGTTGAGGCTCACACCAGTGGGAGAACCTTTTCCATTTTGCCAGGTAGGTCGCTCTTGTAGAGGGCTTCCTACTATTAAGGAGGATTTGTTGAACTTGGTGAGAGCACCTGTGTTCTGCATCATTCAGCCAGAGAGATACCATGCCGTGAGATGTAGCGAAGACAGGTTCGGGTGGAGTAGGCGACCTTTGTCTTGCGTGACTAGGTCGCGATGGAGGGGGAGGGTGATTGGATCGGCTATGGACAGTTCCAGCAGGGACGTGAACCAATGCTGGCGTGGCCAGGCCGGGGCGATAAGTATGATCGTCGCCCTGTCCCTGCGGGTCTTGAGGAGAACCTTGTGTATGAGTGGGAACGGAGGGAAGGCATATCTCAGACTCCCTCCCCATGGGATCATGAAGGCATCTGCTAATGATCCCCGGCTGAGGTTCTGGAACGAGCAGAACTGAGGGCATTGACTGTTGTCCCTGGTGGCGAATAGATCCACCCGGGGAAAGCCCCACCTCCGGAAGATCGAATGCAGGACGTCTCGCCTCAACGTCCATTCGTGCATTCGGTAGGATCGGCTGAGGCGGTCCGCTAAGCCGTTTTGAATCTCCGGAAGATAGGTCGCGATGAGGTGTATCGCATGGGCTATACAGAAGTCCCATAATTGGAGTGCCTCGCGACAGAGGGGAGAAGACCGGGACCCGCCCTGCTTGTTTATATAGAACATGGCGGTAGTGTTGTCCGTCAGGACTGCCACGCTGTGACCTTTTATGGTGGCGCGGAAGGTCTGACAGGCGAGGCGAACCGCTCTTAGCTCCTTCAGATTGATGTGAAGCAGCTTGTCTTCTCTGGACCACAGTCCTTGGGTCCGCAGTTCCCCCAGGTGCGCCCCCCCAACCCAGGTCCGATGCATCTGTTACCAACGTCAGAGTGGGCTGTGGGGCAGCGAAGGGGATCCCTTCGCATACCTGTTGGTGATCGAGCCACCAGCGTAGCGAGCTCAGCACCTGGTTTGGGATCGTGACTACTTGATCCAATGGGTCTCTGTTGGGGCGATGCGTGCGGGCGAACCACAACTGTAAAGGCCGGAGCCTCAGGCGAGCATGTCTGACCACGTGTGTGCAAGCTGCCATATGCCCCAGAAGCTGCATGCAACACCTTGCCGTTGTCGTGGGGAATTTTTGGACCGAGCTTACGGCTCTCTGAATTGACATGAACCGTGCCTCTGGTAGGCTTGCCTGTGCGGCTACCGAGTCCAGGGTCGCACCTATGAAGTCCAGTCTCTGTGTGGGGACTAACGTGGACTTGGGCACATTGACCCGGAGGCCGAGCTCGTCGAACGTCTGCAAGGCCAGCGTCACGTGAGAACGGACCTCGGCCACCGACCTGCCCGCGAGAAGCCAATCGTCCAGGTACGGGAACACACGCATCCTTCTTTTTCGAAGGAAGGCTGCTACCATGGACATGCACTTCGTAAACACTCGTGGTGCTGACGCCAGGCCGAAGGGCAGGACCGTAAATTGGAAATGGCGCTGGTTGACAACGAAGCGCAGAAACCGTCTGTGGGCCGGATTGATTGCGATGTGAAAATAGGCATCTTTCATATCGAGGGCAGCATACCAATCCCCCGGATCCAGGGATGGGATAATAGTTCCAAGGGAGACCATACGGAAGCGCGCTTTGATCAGAAACTTGTTTAGATCGCGCCGGTCCAAAATAGGACGGAGGCCCCCTTTCGCCTTGGGGATCAGGAAGTATCTGGAATAGAATCCTTTTCCCCTTAGGTCTAGTGGGACCTCTTCTACTGCTCCTGCAGCGAGAAGGGTCTGTACCTCCTGTATGAGGAGTTGCTCGTGAGAAGGGTCCCTGAAGAGGGACGGGGAGGGGGCGAGGAAAACTGGAGGGTATAGCCCGCCTTCACTGTGCGCAGGACCCAGCGGTCCGATGTTATGCGCAACCAGGCCCGGTAGAAATGGGACAGGCGGTCCTTGAAACCCAGAGGAGGATCCGGTATAGGAAGTGGTACGCTGTCCTCGGGCGTAGCTTCAAAACCCTGGTTTATTCCCTGGCTGCAGCTTGCCCTGGCCGTGACTCTGGCCTTGGTTAGGCGTATTGTTACGTCTCCGCCTGTTATCCCTGCCTCGATGGCGGTAAGGCTCGTGCTGGGGGCGAGGGTGGTATTGCCTCTGCGGTGGCTGGGGTTTAAAGGGCTTACGCTGCGTTACCGGGGTGTGCATACCCAACGACTTAAGGGTCGCACGCGAGTCCTTAAGGCTATGCAGCCTGGCGTCCGTTTGGTCGGAGAACAAGCCCGAACCTTCACACGGGAGGTCCTGCAGTGTGGTTTGCACCTCTGGTGGAAGACCTGAAGCCTGTAACCACGCCGAACGCCTCATCACGACTCCTGACGCGATTGTTCTAGCCGCAGCATCGGCTGAGTCGAGGGAGGCCTGCAATGAGGTCTTGGCCACCGCCATCCCCTTGTCCACCAGGGCCGTGAACTCCTGATGCGCGTCAGGTGGGAGGGAGTCCTTAAACTTGGCGACTGAAGCCCAAGAGTTAAAATTGTGCCTGTTCAGAATCGCCTGCTGATTGGCGATCCTCAGTTGAAGGCCCCCAGAGGAATAGACTTTCCTCCCGAACAAGTCCAGTCGCTTAGCTTCCTTGCCCTTGGGGGCCGGAGCTTGCTGGCCATGACGCTCTCTCTTGTTGACTGCCGAGACCACTAGCGAACAAGGGGAGGGGTGTAAAAAGAGGAAGTCGAACCCTCTAGATGGGGCGAAGTATTTCCTCTCCACGCCTCTTACAGTCGGTGCACTGGAGGCCGGCGTCTGCCACACCGTCTTATAGTTGGACTGTACTGTCCGTATGATAGGGAGAGCGACTCTGGAGGGGCCCTCTGGGCTCAGGATATCGACCATGGGGTCTTCCTGTTCTATGGTCTCCTCCGCTTGCAAGCCCAGATTGAGGGCTACCCTGCGAAGCAGGTCTTGGTGTGCCCGATGGTCAATCGGGGGAGGGCCGGACACTATGGTGCCCGCTACTGCCTCATCTGGCGAGGAGGAAGAGGTCGGAGCCTTCTGCCCCTCCTCAGTGACCTGCAACCCGGCATCGACTAGTTGCTCCTCGGGGGCCTGACCCGCCGTGTGGGACTGGGACAGTACCGTACTCGGTGCCGAGTCCACTCCTTCCCACTCCGGAGGTCTAGAGACCGTTGCCTCCTTATGCGATGGCGGGCGGTGCCGTGGGGAGCGGGATCGGTACCCCGGTGGCCCGGATCTCGAGGCCCTCGATGGGGGCCCTTGCTGGTGGTAGGCCCAGGGTGTCCAGAATGGCCATTGGCTCGGCTGGCCCCATTGGGAATGGCCATAGTCCCTGCTGGCCTGCGACCTATGGCCATATCCGCCGTACCAGTCCGAGTCAGTCCCCGAGATCACGGACGGTGACCTGGAAGGCCACGGCGGAGCCGTAGGATGGTGCCGGTCCGGGTTTGGGGAGTAGCGCCTCCGCGACCAGGATCTGGAATAGTGTCTCGCCGATCTGGACCTGGAACGGTACCGGCGGTCGCGGGACCGGGAACGGCTACGGCTGGTCGGCCTCGGGTAACGTACCGCCGACATTTCGCGGTTCCGACTCGTGTTGTGTTGCTGAGTCGGTGCCGACCGCTTGTTGAAGCCCGACTGCTGCGGTGCTTCCTGCGCTGAGGGTAACCGGGAGTCCACCTTCGGCGGAGCGTCCTCAGCGCGTGCCGGGGCCTCGACGGACAATGCGATGAGGTCCTTAGCTGCCTCAAACGTGTCCGGAATGGAGGGCTGTTCCAAGAGCTCCTCCAGCCCTTCATCTTCACTCGACGCGCCCATCCCGGGGCTCGACGGGCCTTTCGGCGCCGGAGCCACTACCGGGGTCTGTGCCGGGGCCGTACCGGCCTTAGGGGCACTCGAGGTCTTCACCGGTGCCGCCCTCTTGTGCGGGGAGCGTCCTCGGGCCTTAGGTTGGCCCTTCGCTTTTGCCGGCGAAGACGACCAGCGTCGTATATGATCCCGTTGGGTCGGTGCCGTGGGCTTCATTTGACCCGCCGGCGCCGGTTCCCGCACCGATGCCGGGGCGCTCCGCACGGAGGCAGACGGTGCCGCCGAAGTGGAGGGCTGTAATGCCCTCTCCATGAGCAGCTGCTTAAGGCGAAAGTCTCTTTCTTTCTTGGTTCTGGGCTTAAAGGCCTTGCAGAGCTTGCAGCGCTCTTTCTGGTGAGCCTCCCCCAGGCAACGGAGACACGAGGCGTGGGGGTCGCTCAATGGCATAGGCCTGCGGCACGTGGCACAAGCCTTGAAGCCTTGGGCATGCGGCATGCCCCGCCGCCCAGGGCCGGTGCCGGGGTTGAACAAACAACCACAGCAGGAACTTTAAGTACCCTAATGAGCTGTTAACTACTGCTCAACACTACTACAAACTAACTGATAACTGCTAGATAACACTAATGACTATTACTAAGGGACACTCTCAGACGAGAGACAGAGATGTTCCAACGCCGCCACGGACGGTAAGAAGGAACTGGAGGGGTCGGGTTGGCAGGGATATATATACCCTGGAGCGGGGCGCCGCTCTGGCGGGAAGGAGGGGGCCCTGCCGGCCCGACGGGAGCCGCTAAGGGAAAAAGTTTCCAACGTCCGTGCACGCGGCGCGCGTACACCTAATGTGTAATGGACGTGAACAATCACTCGAAGAAGAATCAGTAATCCCTTTTTACTCTCAATTCTGTTCTTCCATTGTCCCCAGGGTTAGAGTTCCTTGTTTTAAGAATAAAAGTGTAAGGACCCGATGCAAAGCTCAAAGAAGTCAATGGAAGTCTGTCTAATGACTCCAGGAGGCTTTGCATCAGACCCCCAACTAAGCTTCCTTTCCACTTATTCCCAGGCTAGTGACAATCAGATGTATTTTTAGTGCTGGTGTGAGATGTGGGATTGACAGTCCTGGAATTTGAAGTCTTCTACTACAGTGGTTCGCAACCAGAGCCACATGTACCCCTGGGGGTACTCAAAGGTCTTCCAGTGGTACATCAACTTATCTAGATATTTGCCTAATTTTACAACACGCTACATAAAAAGCTCTAGTGAAATCAGTACAAACTAAAATTTCATACATAATGATTTGTCTATACTGCTCTGTATACTATACACTGAAATGTGAGTACAATATTTATATTCCAACTGATTTATTTTATAATTATATGGTAAAAATGAGAAAGTCAGCAATTTTTCAGTAATAGAGTGCTGTGTGTTTTTATGTCTGATTTTGTAAGTTTTTAAGTGAGGTGAAACTTGAGGTACACAAGACAAATCAGACACTTGAAAGGGGTACAGTATTCTGGAAAGGTTGAGAGCCACTGTTCTAGAAATAATAAAACACCAAACTTCCCCCATATGACCGGGCTAGTGAGCTTCAACCCTGAAGGACCAAGGGGGGTAATTCAACTTCTGTGGCCCATTCAGTTCTTGGCATCTCCTGAGACTATCAACAAGGTGACCAGCTGTGGTGGTGATGGTGTGGATACATCTCCACTGAGAATGTTGATGTGTTTTAATGATAATCACGACTGAGGAAAAAGTGTAGAATTTAGAACTACCTGCCACCTTAATGCAGTTTAGGAGAGAACAAAGCCAGTTCAACTCTTCTCTTTCACATGGAGATGTAGAGGCTATTTGAAAGAATCCAGGTGCTGTCTTCACAAGGCAGCGAGCCTGTGTCTGCCCCATCTCCTCCCCTTACCGCAATGCTTGAGAATTGCTCTAAATTTCCATAATACATGACTTCTAACATCAAGACATGCCTGCTAGTCCCAGAGGAAATAGCTTGCTTTACCTACCCGTGCAATATTCTCAAAGCACTTGCGGAGGTGAGGCTGTACAGCAGTGGGGTTCTTTGTCTGAGACAGTATCTCCAGCAGCTCATCATCCGAAAGGAAGTAGAACCTGAAAACAGAGACAGAGCTAGCAGCTCATTTTGGTCTATGCGCTGCGGTTTTGTGCTCAGTCCTGGCAGTCCTGGGCAACAGTCCTGAGATTTTGGTGAGAGCAATTGCGGTGGTCTTCAAGATATCCTGCTGGTCAGCATGCATTATTTGCATTGGTGCAGAAGAGCAGTGACCATAGTCCAGTTAAATGAGAGTCTCTCTCTGCCACAAAAGGGCCTGACTCTCTGATGTCCTTCCCCTGGAGCAGTCATTTATACCAGTGTAGAGTGGGTGTAAAAGGACAGTTTTTTACTCCCATTTTGTACTGCAATAAACACTAGTCTAGGTGTAGGTCTAAAAAGAGTAAGGCCCAAAGTATTTAATTTCCCCTCATTTCACTTCATCCCCCCTTCCTCATGCTGATGTTTAAAGGTGCAGGCGTGTGGTGATGCTACTAAACTACCCCCACCTCAACCCTGGGCCATGGTATGTTGTCACTTCCACACAGTCTGCCCTATTTTTTCCTCCATCAAATCTCTGGGTTGAAAGAAGCAGCCTCTTTGAGACATGCAAACTCATGAGAATTCCATGAGATTGTGCTTTGGATGAGAAAGAATGATGCACTTGTTCCCAGGAGCCATAATCAGAGTGATTCTCTGACTTCACACCTAAGAATGGCCTTCAGTCTTGGGATTACCTGGGGAAAACTCCTCTCTTGGTCTCTAGGTATTCACTCAGCCCCTTCTGCACAAGGTCAAGTAGCTGATTACATTTCCGAAGGCTCTCCAGCAGCCTGGGATCGGGACACAGGGAAATCACCTGGAAAGGACATGAACATCAAAAAAAAGCATCCGTATACTAAGTCCTAGTTAGATAACCATATTGGAAGCAAGTTGGCTACAGAGAGATATTATTGCTGGGCTCAGAGTGGCTCATTCATAGGAGCTTTTTCACATGGCTGTATAGAGACACAAGCTTTGTGGGCCAGGAGAAGCAGTTACATTCAGAGATAAGACAAATCTACATTTTTTGGAGTTGTCCAGATACCAAACAGTGATGATCAACATTCAACACTGAATACAAACAATGACAGTCTCTGTGGAGGAAAGGACTGGGCAGCAGGAGAGTGCAGAATGGTAGTACCAGCATCAGTGGAATGGGGCTGAGGAGGTAGAGTGTGGGGTGAGGGAAGGGAGCCAGGTGGTGCGTGGAAGTGAAAGTGGGAATCAGGCACCAGGAGGTGGGTGGTGGGAGGGAGCCAGGTCATGCTGCAAAAGCACCTGACAGAATTAGCCTACGGAACAAGTCACGAGATGCCCTATTTGTAAGGACCCAAAGCAAATTAAAGGCTGTGGCTCTGCTGTAGAGGAATGTGGGGGAAACAACAGACTTTGCATCCCACTGCATACCGTGGGGCAGATCTCAGGTGCAGGTCTCTGCAGCTCACCCTTGATGGGGAGGTAGAAATGTGGGCAAGTTACTGAAGTGCCAGATCTGTGGCGAGTGGCTCAGCACACAGTTTAGAAACACCCCTGGTCTCTGGAATGTAAACAGCATTTTAAAAGAAGAATCTTAGCAAGCTCCCCTGACCAAGGGTACTATTCAAGCAGTGCCATACCTGCACATGGTGCTTTTACAGACAAGTACAGAAAAGGGGGCCAAATGTAGCTTTAGAATAAGTGTGCACAATGGTAGGTAAGTCACTATCGCTGCATCTGTTTCCATCAGGACTGAATTTGGCCCATGGTCCCTACCTTGAGAAGTCTGCAATCTAAGCAAGTGAACAAAGAATGCAACATGAAAAAAAGGATTCAATTGTAATTCATACTCAAGCAGCTAAGATAGTAATACCCAGGCAAAGATGTGTGCATGCAGTATACAAGTGTGCACATGCAAACATATACACACACATGCCATGTGAGCACCCACAGCCTTACCTCTCTGTTCTCATTAGCATTCTTCATGATCTTCCTCCAGGTCCTATCCATGGTTTGGTAGCGTTTGCTTTCTACTGGCAGCTGTCTATTGATGTCCTCCGAGCTAAAGATGGGCTCCAGGTATAGCCAGGAGCGCTGGCATGTTAGCCACTCCTCTAGGACATCCTGGTGGGAAGTCATGTAATCAGGTCAAGATGCCTACTTCAATAAGTTCAGTTCCTAAAACAGTTCCTCTCTACATGATCTGGGCTCAGATTGGAGATAAGAGAGGTGATCTTCTCCTAAAACACCACCTACAATACTAAAGTCCACCCAGAGCAGCTGGTTGTCTCTACTAAAATAATTTCCTATTATTTCATCGCTAACTACATTGACATTTAAATTCTCATGAATAGGCATCAGAGTCAACATCCACTGGGATGAATGGGAGTGGTTCACATCTATACATAGACCCTATCCTTCTCCCGTTGAAGTAAACATTAAAATAGCCACAGACTTAAGGGTGCAGCATTAAGCTGCTAGAGCTATTCCTCTCTTTGCTTGTAGACAACAGGACAACATCAGGTCACATTAAGGGCTTGTCTACACAGTGGGGTAATGTGCCCTATGGGGTGTGATTTCTAGAGCACACTAACGTCTTGTGCATTAATTGGTCTGTGCAGACCTTGCTGGTGTGCACTAAAGATTCCATAGTGCGCTTTAACAAAGTGCTGTTTCAAACAGTACTACGTTAAGGAACACCAGGGAACCTTTACTGCATTCCAGCAGAGGCTACATGGACAATTAATGTGCAACACAGAGCACTTTAGAAATCAAATCCCCATGGGGTGCATTGCTGTTCCAGAAAGCCTAGCCCTAAGGTGGTTATCTTTGCAACAGGAAGTGCAAAGTTTTTACTATGTTTTAAGATGAAAGCTTAAATTCTGCAGAATCGGATGTGGCTGCCAGAGAAGTGCTGGCACACAGTTCCCGCCAATACCAGCTCAATCTGACCTTGTTCATAGAGTGCTCAATGAAAACTTCAATTAAGAACATTTCAAATAAAATATTTGGATAAATTCCAAACATTTAAAATAAGAAAACACACAGGAAATACTGCCTGAAAGGGATTCAGAACATGGTGTTCAAGAACCAGCTAAGACATGGAAATAATATCTCATTGTTCAATGTTCATTTACTTGATGTTTCAAGTTCCATAGAATCCTGCAAAGCTTTGTAGAGTGTCCCCTAGGATGTGACACGCTTTCAGCTGATGGCAATATATACCGAAGGCTGCGTCCACATAGAGATTTTCTTAAACTCTCCTTGTGCTTCTCTGGCACTAATACAGCCCCTCCAACTCTAGCAATAGTGCACCTGCTACTGTGGACCGGATACTGCTCGTTTTATTACTGTGTCAGCCAACCCTGATCAGATCAGCTGTCAACGACACGTGATAAGAATCCCTGAATCTGACCCACAGCAGTGCTCCCGCCATCGCTAGCACCGTTGGAGCTGCACCGGGGTTGGGGAGAGAACATGCTCAATGCAGCCTCAGGGGCTAACAGAGGGACAAAAATTACAAAGAACTGGTTAAACATGGATGCAGTCAAACTCTGTTTTTTCCTCAGCTGTGTGGCAGGAAAAAAATGCCATCTTATATCGAGGTTAAAGAACCACATATTATCCCAGGCAGATTCTTAAATTAAAACATGGTCCTGTCCATACAGGCAAGAATAAGTCATGTTATAACATGATTTAGTCACAACCATGTTTGTCGGCCACAATTAAACATGGGTTATTTTTAGTTTAGACAGGGCCTGTTTACTGCCTCTTCACTGGATCACCCCACACTGCTAATCTCTCAAACAAAGCCAGTCTTCAGGCAGATGGCAGCCTTCAGGAAGAAGCTCCTAAGTGTTATGTGACTTGGGTTTTAACACAAGATCACAGAGGCTAAGAAACTTCACCCTGGAGTCTTCCAGAGCATTGAGCTGAACACAATGGAACATATGCTAACCAATGTATTCAGTATGGAAAAATCAGTTGGGTCTGTAATAACCATTTGTTCATCCTAACTAAATCCTCCATGTATATAAGAGGAGGAGCAAGTGAATGCAACCTGATGACTTGCTGAGAGTGTGAATACATCAAGAGCAGCAGTGCCAGCCACACCCTGACAGAAGCTACCACAGGTATAAAGAGCAAGGGTCATTTCCTTACAACCCCTTTGGAGGGAATCTGCAGAAGAGCCAACACTGGCTGAACTCTGCTCCCATTGGTAGAGTTAAAACAAGACTGAGCACTTTTGACTTGCTCACAGTGATTAGCACTGTATGCCATGCATAACCCCATGGAAATCAATGAGACTTCATGGCGCAAGGCACTGCTTAGTGTGAGCAAGTCTGGCACAGGCTGGCCCATTGTTTTTTCCATAGCTCCCTTAACTCAGTATTTTGAGTGGCACAGTTTGGGCCTGTAGGCCCGATCCAGCTCCCACGGAAATCACTGGCCAAACTCCCATTAACTTCTGTGATGCAGATAAAGCATTATATGAGCAGCTGGACAAAGGAGCTACTTAGAGACAGGAGGGCCCCAATCTTTAATGTAAAAAAAATGTAGCAAAGTGTTTTAGCCAGGTTAAAAACAGAAAAACACAGCACAGGGGGCTGATCTTCAGAAGTGCTGAGCACTCAAACTTCACTGGCAGCTGCAAGTGCTCCTGATCTCTCAGGTTCACTTTACTCGCTGCTCTTCATATTGCATGGGCAGACAGGTGTATAATTAAGAGTCTTTTCTATAAAGACAGGCAGAAGAGAGGTTTCTGTGAGCACTCACAAAGCTATACATAAAATAAATGTGTAGATGAAGTTGAAACCCACTAAATATGAGATTGTAAAGTTATTTAAGGGATTTGGATACCCAATTCCAATTAAAATGACTAGGAATTCAGTAGCCAAATCTCTTAGGCTGAGATTTTCAAAGCTGCCTAAGGGTATGTCTATATTACGAAATTAGGTCGATTTTATAGAAGTCGATTTTTAGAAATCGATTTTATACAGTTGATTGTGTATGTCCACACTAAGCGCATTAAGTCGGCGGAGTGCGTCCTCACTTCTGTGGCTAGCATCGACTTACAGAGTGGTGCACTGTGGGTAGTTATCCCACAGTTCCCGCAGTCTCCGCCTGTTGGAATTCTGGGTTAAACTCCCAATGCCTAATGGGGCAAAAACATTGTCACGGGTGGTTTTGGGTACATGTCATCAGTCACCCCTTCCTCCGTGAAAGCAACGGCAGACAATGGTTTCGCACCAGACACCAGGCGATTAGAAGAGCACAGCAAGGCGTGCTTCGGTGAGACAGTTGTGTGTGTTTCTCCTTGATGCAAACCCGCCCCCTTTGTTGATTTTAATTCCCTGTAAGCCAACCACCCTTCCCCTTTGAAATAAAGTAACTATTGTTTTGAAACCATGCATTCTTTCTTTATTAATTAAAAAAAAAAAAAGAGAGATAACGGACCATGTAGCCCAGGTGGGGTGAGGGAGGAGGGAAGGACAAGGCCACATTGCTTATTGTAGCCACACTAAAAATCAAACTGTTTGAATGACAGCCTTCTGTTGCTTGGGCCATCCTCTGCAGTGGAGTGGCTGGGTGCCCAGAGCCTCCCCCCAACATTCTTGGGTGTCTGGGTGAGGAGGCTATAGATCAGGGGTAGGCAACCTATGGCACGCGAGCCAAAGGCGGCACGCTAGCTGATTTTCAGTGGCACTCACACTGCCTGGGTCCAGGCCAGCGGTCCGGGGGGTTCTGCATTTTAATTTAATTTTAAATGAAGCTTCTTAAACATTTTAAAAACCTTATTTACTTTACATACAACAATAGTTTAGTTATATATTATAGACTTATAGAAAGAGACCTTCTAAAAATGTTAACATGTATTACTGGCACGCGGAACCTTAAATAAGAGTGAATAAATGAAGACTCGGCACACCACTTCTGAAAGGTTGCCGACCCCTGCTATAGATCATGGGGAGGAGGGTAGACGGTTATACAGTGGATGCAGTGGGGGTCTGTGCTCTTGTTGGCTTTCCTGCAGCTCCAACAGATGTTTCATCATGTCCGTTTGCTCCCCCAACAGATACTTCATCATGTCCGTTTGCTCCCCCATTAGCCTCAGCCTCGTGTCCTGCCTCCACTCTTCGCGCTCACTTAATTCTTTCCCGTTCTCTGCCACTGAATTCCTCCATGCATTAAGCTGTGCCCTATCAGTGCGGGAGGACTGCATGTGCTCAGAAAACATGTCATCACAAGTACGTTTTTTCGCCTTCTAATCTGTGATAACCTCAGGGACAGAGATGATAGGGGGAGAGTAGAAACATTCTACGCTCTACAATTCGGGGGGGAATGCATAGTCACCTGAGCTGCTGAGTTTGCTACGCTGACCAAACAGGAAATGAAATTCAAAAGTTCCCGGGGATTTTCCTGTGTACCTGGCTAGTGCATCGGAGTTCAAAGTGCTGTCCAGAGTGGTCACAATGGAGCACTCTGGGATAGCTCCAGGAGGCCAATACCATTGATTTGTGCCCGCACTACCCCAAATTCGACCCAGCAAAGTCGATTTTAGTGCTACTCCCCTTGCCAGGGAGGAGTACAGAAGTCGATTTTAAGAGCTCTTTAGGTCGACGGAACAGGAACAGGGTTGGTTGTGTGGATGCATTCATTTTTAAATCGACCTAACGCAGCTAAATTCAACCTAACCCCATAGTGTAGACCAGGCCTAAGTGTTAAAGGAGGATTTCCCCTTTTGGCTTTGGTTGTGATCCCATCAATAAAGAATTCTTTTAAAATTCCCATGGATGCTGGGTAGAATCCCACAGTAATTCTCATGGAATTTGCCATGTATTTTTAATGCACAGATGGTCTTTAAATAGTCTAAAGCAACCCCAATAAGTATAGTCCATACTGTGACGCTGGCAGACAAGGCTTTAGGCCTCAGCTGAGCACTGAAAAATTCATCCTTGGAAACCAGTGCAACTCACGTGTGTGTTAGTATGGTTAAGATGGGTATTGGATATATAACGATGGGTTTAGACTTTACAAAATGCTTGGAAGTTGCTACATGTATTAATCCTACTTATAATGTCTGTATTCCATGCTATAAGGTAACACTTAAGTATTTGCTATAGAGCTGTGAAATGTTTGTTCTGAACTATCTAACTCACCAAATAAGAAACTTTACCTAGTGCTAAATCCCTATGAAAGGTATTACCTCTTGCCCATCAAGAAGGGCTATCAAAACTAAATGGGCCATTGTGGAACGTCAAAATACAAAGACTTTGCTAAATCACCCTTGCACAGGCTACATGCAAAAGAACTAATCCCATCAGCCTGAATTCTGGAAGAAGGAAATAAAGATAGCTGATGTGAAAATTTTTCATCTCTTTGTTGTTTGGACTCTCACAGGGCTGGAGCTAGGAAACAGAAGCAGAGATCTCCAGAGTCAACCTGGATTAGCCTCAAAAGACATTCATGCTGACAGATTGCTACAACTCTGTCATTTTTTAAAACCCTAGACAGTAACGCATTTCTGTATGTGTTTGCCATCTTTAACCTGTAAATAACTCTCTCATTTATTTTTTCTAGTTAAGAATTCCTTGGTTAGTTTACTATAAGATTGGCTACAGACATTGTCTTTGGTGTGAGATCTGAGGTACAAATTGACCTGGGGTAAGTGACTGGTCTCTTGGGACTGGAAGTAACCTGAATTTTATGTGATCTTTGGTGTATGGCAACCAACTATCATAAATCCTATCTTGACACCCAGACAAGATGCCTGGAATGCCCAAGGGGACTGTCAGTGACTCTATGGTAAGACTTTATAGTGCGTCAGAAGTTCACACTTGTTACTGGGTTGATAAACTCTAATGATAGAACATACAATCTGTTTGGGGTGTCTGCCCTGCTTTTTGACAGTCTGCTCTGAGATTAGCATTTTCAGTTGTGAAACACTCCAGCCAATGTGACAAATACATCTCATAATAACTAAGCTGATCAACCCTTAGAGCCACTCAATTCTATAAGGCCATCTCCCTCACCCTCAGGACTTTAGAGACTGTTTTTGCTACATCAGAGAAAGGAGAAATACGTGGAGAAGTTTCGCTATCCTGGCAGAAATATCAGTGCAGTCACTCTGTGGAACTCTGTACCTTTAGTGACAGGAATAAATGGCAAAAAAAAAGAACAGCAGCCAGGGACAAACACACACACAGTGTCACAGCCAAAACACACACTAACACACAACATATATATAAATATAGCCAGATTACCACATCACCTGCTTCCATAGGGTCAAGGGTGCCTTTGTATGTCCTTCTTAGCCAAGTAAAGCAGATTTGACAACCCCTTGCCCAATCACACATGGGCAGGTAAGCTCCCATAAGTAAAATGAAATAATTATAAACAACAGACAACAATGCTGTTACTTCTAGAATTTATAAAACACTCTATAAACATTAGCTAATTAGCATTTTTTTCCTGCTCCCATCTACAACTAACATCAATTAGAGCATTCTCTTCTACCCTGGAATGAGCAAAGTACTTAAGAATGTGCCTAACTTTACGCATGTATGTAGACTATTAAAGTCCAATGGAACTATTCATATGCTAATAAAAGTTAAGCATGTGCTTTAAGTGCTTTGCAGGATCAGGACAAGAATGCATAGCACCTTGCAGAATCAAGCCCTTAACATGCAGTTTGACTATGGTAGGGCCTGAATATCACTAGGCGAAGTGATAACTACTATGCAAGTCAATAGAACTATTCACGGCGAGAGGAACTACACCTCGGGTAGAATCTTCCGCCCATTGAAGGCAATGGGAATGCTGCCATTGACTGCAATAGGCCCAGGATTTCAACCCTGCTATTTGTGGGATCAGGCCCCTGGTTTGTTCCATTTACTAAAGCAGAAGAATTATGAGAGCCCCTCTGACTCCCTGAGCACAGATGTGCTGTGAATATCTACTTATCACCAAGCTCCTTAGTTGCAACTGGAGGGAGGGATAGCTGAATGGTTTGAGCATTAGCTTGCTAAGCCCAGGGTTGTGAGTTCAATCCTTGAGGGGGCCATTTAGGAAACTAGGGTAAAAATCTGTCTGGGGATTGGCCCTGCTTTGAGCAGGGGGTTGGACTAGATGACCTCCTGAGGTCCCTTCCAACCATAGTATTCTATGAACTGCATATTCTTTCTATTCAAACAGAGTCAAAAAGCTCCAATCCCTCCCTTGGCAGCAGGTGGAAAATTGGTACCTGTGTCATCTTCAGCTTGGTTTCCCAGGTGTTCATCCTGTCTTCAAAGGGTTTCTTGTACGGTGAGAAGGACATGCTTTGAGTCATGACAATATGATCATCTAGGAGCTGCGAAGCTTCGTCAGGGCTCTTCAGAATGAAGGTTTCTGTCCCTTTATAGGGCATTATATTAAACAGGATGGAGACCCATTCGCTCTCCATCTTATCAAGTGCCTGGGAAATGAGGAGAAACAATTTAACCTTAGGTCTCAATACATGGACATGGCATAATGCTTTCCTCCACTTACACGTAAATACCATCATTTGAAAACTAGGTGAATGTTAGTTCCTGTGAAAGGTGCTGGTTTCCACACTGGAAACTATAGCCATCTATTTAATCACAGAACATTCAGCAACAGCACAAATTTCCTCGGTCCCATCCAAAGAGCCTCAACCCTATCCTGAAGGACCACCTTCAAGGAAGAGAAAGTAACTTCATTTCCATGCCCACTGATGCCATGGCACCTCCACTGAGTCTGGTAGTAGAGCGCCATTAGAGACAGCGGTAATGGTGGCTTTTGCAGTATGGATATCTGCCCACTGGGAAGTGAACTGAGCTCACAAACCCATTTCACAAAACAAAAAGCTGCCAGATGATAGTGACTTTCAGTCCTGACCATCTTAGGCCCTATTTGAACTTGTGACGTGAAGGTGAACGACTATATCTATATAACCAACGACTCCACTGAGCCATCCAGTCCTCTCCCCTGTTTCCAAACACACACTGTATGATGGCTGATTCACCATACCAATGTCTAATCTCCCTGACACAGATACAGAGGATTTGTCCAGTCATGCGAGGACACCAACATTCTAAACTGCATTCTGCTTTTCTCTGGGATTTCTGTAACACTCAGAGTGAATTTTAATGCTCATGAAAGCATGGAGTTGTCATAAGGAAAGCTTCCATCTAGAGACAACTTTGGGGCATGAACTATGACACTGAAAGGAAACCCTCATTAGATGCTCTCCTCACATTCTCAATGGAGAACTCCTTGCCCGCTATCTCAGCTATTTTGGCAATGCTGTCAATGTGGTCCAGCAGCTTCATCTCCAGACAGCGAGAAAATGTCAGATTGGCCTTGGGCTTAACATTGATGTTGATCTCCTTGGAAAGCATCTCCCAGTGCCGGTTCCGCATGCCAGGATTGCGCAGGCCCTGAATCAGGGGGATATATGGTCTGAATTCTTCAATCCTGCCCCGGATTTCCACAGCTACATCCTGGCATGCTTAAAGGAGCAGGAAAAAAACAAACCAAAAAAGATAACATCAGCAACAATGAGATGATGGGTGGAGGATGCTGCTTCATATAGAGCTGGATTCTGGACAGTGCAGGTGAGCGGTGCTATGCTTTCCAACACAATGCAAAAAGCGAACGGCAGGACAGGGAGCATTGGGGAACCCAAGCTTGCATTAATGAGGATGCTGCCTCATAGCAGGAATAAGGCCCAAAAGGGAGGAGCATAGTCAAATGCCATATTTGCATATTGGAAACAACACGTAAGCCCACATCTCCTCAGACACACCTATTCACTGCTCACAGCCTGCACTTTTCTAGCACCTTTAGAGTAAGGCAGTGAGCATGCCAGGGCCATGAAATTTAGTAGTACTTCCACCTAGTATGTCAATTACATCTAGGAATTAACTTTAATTGCAGCCAAGTGTGGTCTCTGGTTGCACTTGCACTGGAAGTGCAACAACCTTGCACTCCCTGCTATGTGTCACACAAGGACTGGCAGACTCATGCAGCGGCGGCTCTATGTTTTTTGCTGCCCCAAGCACGGCAGTCAGGCAGCCTTCGGTGGCACACCTGTGAGCGGTCCGCGGTCAAAGGGTTTGGCGGCATTTCTGCAGGTGATCTGCCGGTCCTGCGGCTTCAGCGTACCCGCCGCTGAATTGCCGCCGAAACCGCGGGACCGGCAGACCTCCCGTAGGCACGCCGCCTAAGGCCGCCTTACTGACGCCCTTACGGCGACTGGCAGGCCGCCCCCCGTGGCTTGCCGCCCCAGGCACGCACTTGCTGCGCTGGTGCCTGGAGCCACCCCTGGACTCAGGGCCTTTGTGGATATTGAACTACATCCTGGAGGAGCAGTGGAATGAAAAGATCAAAAGCAGGTATTCTTATTGCTTCTACTTATCATGAATCACATCCACTCACAACCTCCTCCACTGGGGATGATTCACTGCATTGTTCAGGAGAGAGCTCAAGTTAAAAAGGATAAATTAAAATCTCCCACTGCAGAATATATTTCACTCTAACCCAACTGGAAGATGGTTTTAGAACTACTTCAGAAGACTGGTGGATGCATCTTTGGGAATCCTGGATTGGGACATGGGGAAGTTTACCTACAAATTTAAATCTCTTTTCATATTTTGGGGGGTGGGGGCATTTACTTGAAATATTTTTAGGCAAATCTGCAAAGCTGCATGTGACCACCCAAGCTCACTTCACACAGACCACATATGGGATAACCTGCTGAATCACAGGAGTGAGGTCTTCATGACAATCCTCATAGCTTTGTGTGCTGGGGTGCACAAACCAACCTCTCCCAGTTACCTGGTACATCCTTGAACTGCTTCACACACTTGTGCATGGTCTTAAAGGATTCATTGACATTCTTCTCTAGCTGTTCAGCATCAATTGCAGAGAGGGGGTCATTCATCCAGCTCTCAGACCAGCGTATCCAGTCTGATGCTGTGGTCCAGAGATCCCAGTATGGCTGGAATTCCTTAACCATCCTGGACAGCTTATCATACTTTGTGAAGAAAAAAAAGTATTAATGAACAATGGGCATATTTTCCTCTAACAGTGACTTATATTTTACAGAACCATGTGACCCTGGCAAAAAGGCACAATCCCACCTGGAACTCCTGAGTAAGCAAGGAGAATGCACATGGTCCAATATCCTTTAAGATGATTTATTAGGCTCCCCTCTGCACTGCTAGCCAGAGCATTCAGGCAGGCACAGGGTCATAGCGTCACTTCCAGCTTGCTCCCTCTCAGGGGACTTGCAACCCTGGGGATGCTTGGAGGGGGAAGACCCTGTGCTCTCCCAAGGCACAACCTAGCCCTTACTAATCAGTCATGAAACAATACAAAATTGTGGATAGAAACAGGACATACACAGAAAAACAAAGGCCAAACTCAACCTTACATTCATAGGCACAGTTCCATTTAACTCTAATCCAAGTTAAAACCATGACTTAATTTATTCCTATGACATTTAGTGCCAACTTCTCAAAGGAGGGTGCATCAAGCATGCTGGCCAAAATGCATACATTCGAGTTGCACCTGCAGAAGCCCATATCCGTGCATGCAAACACTTAATCTGATGTGCAGTTAGCTGATTTTCATTTGCAAATGCTCTATCACATCAGTAATATGAGATTTTTTGTGGATGCAATGACCCATACACATTTTGAGGACGTACCTGTTAAGGACCCTAGTTGTAACTGTGGATGTAACCGTAAAGAAAAAAAATCACACTAAGCTATTGAAAGTTAAGATACAGAAAATTATTAGAGAAAATAATTCTACTCAATAGCCGTAAAGGAAAGAGACAGAAAATGTGCATGGGCATTTATGAGTAGCTAGAGCCACTAATGTTTGTGCCTAAAGTTATTTCCTTAAGACAACACTCTGCCTTCCAAATTCACAAAACACTTTCCTGTATGTGACTATAAAACACTAGTGACATAAGTAATTACAGCCACTCATGCCCATATTCTGTGCAGTAACTCTCCAACAGTAATGAATGTAACTAATTGCTATTTCATGAGCTTTCCCATCTTTATGATCCAGGAGCCAAGCCTCCCATACACCTGGCTACCACTACCCCATGAACTCTTGATCTAGGAGCATGGATAGGTTGAGCTCTGCCACAGAAGTGGCAATTAAATATCCTATGAACTTGCTCACCCTTCCATGTCTTCTTGGACCAGCTCTTCCACAGCATAGAAGAGATGAGCAGAGAGCACTGGAATGGAGTAACCATCAGAATGGATTGCTGGCCCTCTCTAGTTAACATAAGAACTGATGGATAAGCCAAAATGATAGAGAAGGAAAGAAATTATTTAAGCTCACAATTGGGATGTTATTACCTAGGGGATTTATTTTTTTTTGCATTGGAGTAGCACTCAAAGGCCCCAGTCAGGACCAAGGGTCTGTTGTTTGCAGAGGCTAACACAACAGAACCCATGATCTGACACTTACATTAGTAACTGGCAATCCAAATATCCGCTCCCTATTGTTGTAAAGCAGCGCCATCTGCTGAGACTCCTTCAACTGCTTCTTGACCCTTCTCGCTTCATTTGCTATCTCATGTGCTCGTGTAATGTCCATATGGACAGAAAATCCAGCCACGACCAGCTGGAAAAGAAAAGGCAGTATGTGGAACTCAGGCTGAAAACGCTGAATGCTGCTTTCTAGAATCTCAGCTTCACTGCTCACTCTTTGTTGCTCTTCAGCATGCAGAGAATCGGACAGCTCTCACTAAAGCCCTTTTTAAATTTCACATTCTCTCTCCCCTATTCTAATTCCAGCTCTCTTCAGGCCACGGAGAAGGTGGTAAGGAGGCAATGATAAGCCCTGATCAAGATCAGCTGACAGAAAGAACAAATGTGGGTGCTGGCTGCCTCTTCCTCTTGCAATTGATTGCCACCCACTCATCAGTCCATGTTCAAATTTATCTATTCTGAGCTGTACCGCTAGCAACGTGGAACCACAGAAATGAAAATGAAAGATCTACTAGGTCATTTTTTCCACCCCAAAAAATTGTTTCCTATATTATATTCTCCAGGGTCTTGTCCAATCTTTTTTGTTTTTTAATAAACTAAAAAGTGTCAGGGGCTTCTATCACTTCCTTTTGTAGACTATTCCACAGCCAACCAGTCTTCACTTTTAGGAAATTCTTTGCTTAATTTCAACCCAAATCCCCCTAGTGATACCCATTGGAGAGAGTCTTTGAAATCAGTTGGCACATTGATTAGAGCTGGTCCAAAATGGGGAGTTTTTCCTATGGATAATTTCAAGTTTTTGGTGAAAAATCAAATCTGAAATATTTGATTTTGAAACACTGCCACTGCATCTCTTGGGAGTTGCTGTTCAGGTGCCTCAGTCTCATTCTCCTATCTAGTCTGGACATGGAACCCAGCCTACAGCTCCTATGATGCACTATGGTCTTCCCTGTTGGTGAGGAGAGGTGGTGCATCCTGGGAGATGAAGTCTAGCTGGGGAGCTCAGCCCATAGCAGCTCCTCGAGGCACCGGGGCAGCATTTCAGAACAAAAATATTTCTGTTTTCGAGCATTCAGTTTCTCCAAGAAAAATAAAAGTTTTCCATGGAATTCAAATAATTTCTCATCCAAAAGCAGTTTTTAGAAAAAAAAATTTAACTGGCCCTACCATTGATCTTAGAATTGCAAATGCTCCTGAATATACCCCAGCTAGCCGACAGCAATGATTTCAAGTCTTTGTGATTAGGGCTGGCTTAAGACAGCCTCCCCTAGTGCTAGATTATTAGTACCTGCAGACCATCCAGGCGTTCCAGAAAGTTGTTCTGATCCATGAGCTGAATTTTGCGGAACCTCTCTTCATCTTCTAAGTGCTGCTGCCGAATCATCTCCGTCTGCGTGGCGATTTTCAGAGGCCAGTTGCTCGCAGCCCACCTGAGCTCAGATGGAATGAGAATACAAAAAAGATGAGAAGCAGCAACCTGAGGCCTATTATTGGAATGATGATGAGCGTAACAATTAGATAACCCAATCAAACTGATGAAGGAGGCTGACCAGCAACAGAAACGTGCATGGTTTCAAAGCATATTTTTTGGTACTTTGTTATTTGATATGCAGTGTCTGCATCTAAACTGTTCAGGAACAAAAGGCTCAGGAAAGGGAGAGGAATTTGTAAAAAAAAAAGAGAAATCCGGTGTATTAGTAAAAGATGAGTGGATTACATCTGAAGAAGTGAGGTTTTTACCCACGAAAGCTTATGCCCAAATAAATCTGTTAGTCTTTAAGGTGCCACCAGACTGCTTGTTGTTTTGTCTCTCTTACAATTTTTCTGCACGGTACCTAGCAAGTGGTGGCCCCAATCTTGGTTGAGGCCTCTTGGTGCTACTGCAATAGAAATAATAAAATAAAACAAAAAATAAAAATAAGCTGGCAGATAAGGTCTTTTATTTGTTAAAGAGGTCCATTACTACAAGTTTGCCTCATGTCCAGGCCAGGAGACAGTGTGAACCTGCACACCTCTACAGACTCAATTTCTGAATCAGGTGTTCAATGCACATCTAGCCTGAACTGCCACATAAAAATATCTGAAGCACCTGGTATACAAATCAAACCCTGAAGCATTAAGAATGGTAATAGCTGCAAAATAGGCTGCTTTGACAGTAAGAGAAATGCTCACTTGTCATTGAAATCATCTTGGGTAAGGTTGTAAAGGAATTCCTCCATAACCTCATAATCTTCCATGACCTTAATTATGAGTTCCTACACAGGGAGACAGAGAGAAAAGTAGACATTCTCCAAATTACACGTATTGAACATGTTGCTTATTGGGATTGTCTGGCAGGATACACACTGCATTTGCATGACCCAACCTTACCCCAACACAGAGGACTTCTATACCACAAAAGCAGTGGGTCTGAGTCTCTAAACACTTATGGTGTGAGTGATCCTCAGATTACATATATGAAAGGGAGTGTGACCCAGTGGGTAGGACACTGGATTAGGAATTGGGAAACCCAGCTCTATTCCAGATTTTGCCACTGGCCTCCTGAGTGACCCTGGGCAAGTCACTTTACTGCTCAGTGCCTAGTTTCCCTGTTTATAAAATTGGGATGATACATCCCTCCTTTGTAAAGTGCTTTGAGATCTACAGATGTAAAGCTCTGTCTAATAACTCGGTGGTATTACTGCCAAATTAATTATAATATTAATATACCATACCAGTACAACGTAGGAGTAACTTCACTGAAGTCCCTGGAGCTACACCTGTTTATAACTGGTATGAAAGGAAAATCATGGCAATATTTTTATGGTTTGAAAGTCTGTAATTAATTTTCAGAAGACAGAAAAAGTCAAGATCCAATATCTGTGCAGAAGTATTGAATGGCTAACCAAGAAGTAGAAGGGATATACAGCATACATTAAGGACAACATTTTCAATTGCCTTTGAAAGTTTCCCCTGCATAGACATTTGCGTGCACATAACCTGCTTGAGCACATACCAGTCTGGTAGCTAGGGATCTGACCGCCCAATTTGCATAGACACACTGGTTTTATACACACATGCCCAGTTGCATAAATGACATTGGGGTTAAATTTCATATGTCAGCTGAAAATCTGGATTTAAGGGGTTCAGTAGCTACAAAGCTTGTGAACACCACACAACCTCTCAAAGCTTCATAACAGCCTGGATCAGCGGCAAGGTTTCCCAAGCAACAAAACAGGTAATTGGACTGACTGGCCAGATCTCATTTCTTCAAACATGGATTAATTTAAGGAGCTGAACCAGCTTTCGCAATGACCCTATTGTTCCAGGAAGATTCAGAGCTGGATAATAAAATGTCAAAGCAGTGGGAGATCTACCTCCAAGACTCTATCCACTCTATTCCCAAGTGTTTATCCCCTGGCTCTACTGGGCACCCCCTTTTGATCAGAAAAGCATGCCTTACTTCCTGCGCTTTCAGCTGCTCAGGGACTCCCTTCATCCACTCCCGCAACTCAGCCAGCTCCTCAATGCTGTTTGGTTTCTCATACATTTTCCGGCTGATGGCTTTGAACGCTTCACAGATCTGCAGGAGGACACAGAGAATGTGTAAATGCACACACTGAATAGAGGAGCAGCTGCAGCCTTCTCTAATGGGTTACAGGGTTTCATTCCTATGGGGTCACACTACCTTTAATCAGCGGACTACAACAGAGGCTTAAGACCTGGTTTTCAGAGGAGCACTCACAATTCCCATTAGAGTTAATGGCAATTGTGTGTGTGGAGCACCTCTGAAAATCAGGCCACCAATCTCTCATATGCCAGACTCCAGTATAAGTCAAAAAGCTGGCTGTGATCCACCGTAAGGGTGGTCTAAAGCTACAAATATACAGTACTATTCTAGTTCTTCCTGTTAGTAGCCCTTCATCACCTGCCTCACACATGTAACTGTCTATATATTCTAGTTAACCTCATCAGCTTCCTGCAGGAACTTCCAACTGGCAGTGAGGCAGATAATTTTAAATCCATGAACATAACTATTTAGGAGATGGTAGAGAGCCACTAATATTTCCATGCCAATAGGTGTAGCTTTCTTGCACAGAATTTGTTACGAATGCAGGCACACTTTGATTTAACTGGCTCTTCACATCTCCCTTCTAGCCTTTTTCAATTGGCTTCTGCCACTAGTCCTACCTAACCATTCCAATGCGAGTTGGAAAACTTCCTCATTAGAGTGACCTCAATTGCTATCATTTGGCCACTCTCCAATCCCAAATTCTCTGCAGTGGTGCTTCCTGAAATAGGGGGACAGATGCAAGACAAAACAGAGAAGTGTAAAACTTACATTTTCCACCTGTAGGTGTAGGTTCTTAGCCAGTAGGTCCAACATGGAGGTGGCTAGGGCTTTGCGTTTTTTGGACAGATTTTGCTTGACACCTTCAATGCTGACATAGAAAGGACCGATGATGATGGAGCTTGGCAGAGTGTTGTCCAGCATCTCCTTTTCAGACAAGTGCAGGTTTACTATATTTCTCACATCCTGGGCAGAGGGGCATTGGGCTTGGTACTCTCTACAACCAGAAATATAATCAAAGACAAGCCAACACATATCATACAGCGCATGAGAACACTCATCCCTACATGCCATATATACACATTCACATAGATGTCATTAGACCTTTGTCCAAAAGTTCAGGAGATGAAATGAATGACAGTTGCATTTATTATTAAAAACCCACAGATTTCTCTGAATTTACATATTTTAGAACCATAGAGTGAGATGCATTCCCTGCCTCTGAGAGCTTACAATTTCTAAGATAGAGATGACACCCCACAATAACCCAATTGATAACTGTTCAAGGAAAAGAGAATGGGTTTTAAAGCTCAATTTAAAGACTGGCGAGGACAGGAGGCCTGAAAATAAGAAGGTGAAAGTAAATGAGGCAAAAGGATGACTGAGGTGTGGATGGGGGTTTTAGCAGTGGGAACAGGCAGGTTGAAACAAAGGGAAATGCTACTTCCTACACCATGACATCAGCCTGAAAAGGCAGAGTTGCAGGAGGACAAACAGGCTAACTAGATTGTCAAAAAGGGTGAGTAATTTTCTGACCAATAAGATCAGAAGGGAATTTGACTGTTGTCAGGGGCAGACAGGAATGCCCACTGCTACCAACAATATACAGCATTCCACCAGTAACTATTTTGCCTTCCTCTGAAAGCATCAGTTATTGGCCACTATTGGAGGCTGGATTTGATGCACCAGTGTTCTGATTTGGTATGGCTAATCCCTTAGAATCATAGACTATCAGGTTTGGAAGGGACCTCAGGAAGTCATCTAGTCCAAACACCTGCTCAAAACAGGACCAATCTCCAACTAAATCATCCCAGCCAGGGCTTTGTCAAGCTGACCTTAAAAACCTCTAAGGAAGGAGATTCCACCACCTCCCTAGGTAACCCATTCCAGTGCTTCACCACCCTCCTAGTGAAAAAGTTTTTCCTAATATCCAACCTAAACTTTCCCCACTGCAACTTGAGACCATTGCTCCGTGTTCTGTCATCTGCTAGTGCTACCAATGAGAACAGTCTAGATCCATCCTCTTTGGAACCCGCTTTCAGGTAGTTGAAAGTAGCTATCAAATCCCCACTCATTCTTCTCTTCTGCAGACTAAATAATCCCAGTTCCCTCAGTCTCGCCTCATAAATCGCGTGCTCCAGCCCCCTAATCATTTTTGTTGCCCTTTGGCTGGACTCTTTCCAATTTTTTCACATCCTTCTTGTAGTGTGGGGCCCAAAACTGGACACAGTACTCCAGATGAGGCCTCATCAATGTCGAATAGAGGGGAATGTTCACGTCCCTTGATCTGCTGGCAATGCTCCTATTTATACAGCCCAAAATGCCATTAGTCTTCTTGGCAACAAGGGCACACTATTGGGATTCTTCCATCCTACGTGCAGGACTCGGCACTTGTCCTTGTTGAACCTCATCAGTTTTCTTTTGGCCCAATCCTCTAATTTGTCTAGGTCCCTCTGTATCCTATCCCTACCCTCCAGCGTATCAACCACTCCTCCCAGTTTAGTGTCATCTTCAAACTTGCTGAGGGTGCAACCCACGCCATCCTCCAGATCATTAATGAAGATATTGAACAAAACCAGCCCCAGAACACTCTTGGAGCACTCTGCTTGATACCAGCTGCCAACTAGACATGGAGCCGTTGATCACTACCCGTTGAGCCCGATGATCTAGCCAGCTTTCTATCCACCTTATAGTCCATTCATCCAGCCCATACTTCTTTAACTTGCTGGCAACAATACTGTGGGAGACCATATCAAAAGCTTTTCTAAACTCAAGGAATAACACATCCACTGCTTTCCCCTCATCCACAGTGCCAGTTATCTCATCATAGAAGACAATTAGGTTAGTCAGGCATGACTTGCCCTTGGTGAATCCATGCTGACTATTCCTGATCACCTTTCCTCTCCTCCAAGTGCTTCAGAATTGATTCCTTGAGGATTTGCGCCATGATTTTTTCAGAGACTGAGATGAGGCTGACTGACCTGTAGTTATCTTCCTTCTTCCCTTTTTTAAAGATGGGCACTACATTAGCCTTTTTCCAGTCATCTGGGACTTCCCCCAATCGCCATGAGTTTTCAAAAATAATGGCCAATGGCTCTGCAATCATATTCGCCAACTCCTTTAGCACCCTCAGATGCAGTGCATCTGGCCCCATGGACTTGTGTTCATCCAGCTTTTCTTTCTCCACAGAGGGCTGGTCACCTCCTCCCCATGCTGTGCTGCTCAGTGCAGTAGTCTGGGAGCTGACCTTATTCGTGAAGACAGAGGCAAAAAAAGCATTGAGTACATTAGCTTTTTCCACATCCTCTGTCACTAGGTTGCCTCCCCCATTCAGTAAGGAGCCCACACTTTCCCTGCCCTTCTTCTTGTTGCTAACATACCTGTAGACACCCTTCTTGTTACTCTTAACATCCCTTGCTAGCTGCAACTCCAATTGTGATTTGGCCTTCCTGATTTCACTCCTGCATGCCTGAGCAATACTTTTATACTCCTCCCTGGTCATTTGTCCAAGTTTCCACTTCTTGTAAGCTTCTTTTTTTTGTGTTTAAGATCAGCAAGGATTTCACTGTTAAGCCAAGCTGATTAACCTACCATATTTACTATTCTTTCTACACATCGGGATGGTTTGTTCCTGCAACCTCAATAAGGATTGTTTAAAATACAGCCAGCTCTCCTGGACTCCTTTCCCCTTCATGTTATTCTCCCAGGGGATCCTGCCCATCAGTTCCCTGAGGGAGTCAAAGTCTGCTTTTCTGAAGTCCAGGGTCCATATTCTGCTGCTCTCCTTTCTTCCTTTTGTCAGGATCCTGAGCTCAACCATCTCATGATCACTGCCTCCCAGGTTCCCATCCACTTTTGCTTCCCCTACTAATTCTTTCCTGTTTGTGAGCAGCAGGTCAAGGAAAGCTCTGCCCCTAGTTGGTTCCTCCAGCACTTGCACCAGGAAATTGTCCCCTACATTTTCCAAAAACTTCCTGGATTGTCTGTGCACCGCTGTATTGCTCTCCCAGCAGATATCAGGGTGATTGAAGTCCCTCATGAGAACCAGGGCGTTCGATCTAGTAACTTCTGTTAGTTGCCTGAAGAAAGCCTCGTCCACCTCATCCCCCTGGTCTGGTTGTCTATAGCAAACTCCCACCACAACATCACCCTTGTTGCTCACGCTTCTAAACTTAATCCAGAGACTCTCAGGTTTTTCTGCAGTTTCATATTGGAGCTCTGAGCAGTCATACTGCTCTCTTACATATAATGAAACTCCTCCACCTTTTCTGCCCTGCCTATCCATCCATGATAGTACTCCAGTCATGTGAGTTATCCCAACAAGTCTCTGTTATTCCAATCACATCATAATTCCTTGACTGTGCCAAGACTTCCAGTTCTCCCTGCTTGTTTCCTAGGCTTCTTGCATTTGTGTGTAGGCACTTAAGATAACTTGCTGATTGTCCTGCTTTCTTAGTATGAGGCAGGAGTCTTCCCATCTTGTGCTCTCCTGCTTGTGCTTCCTCCTGGTATCCCAATTCCCCTCTTACCTCAGGGCTTTGGTCTCTTTCCCCCGGTGAACCTAGTTTAAAGCCCTCCTCACTAGGTTAGCCAGCCTGCTTGCGAAGATGCTCTTCCCTCTCTTCATTAGGTGGAGCCCGTCTCTGCTTAGCAATCCTTCTTCTTGGAACACCACCCCATGGTCAAAAAATCCAAAGCCTTCTCTCCGACACCACATGCGTAGCCATTCGTTGATTTCCGTGATTTGATGATCTCTATCTGGGTCTTTTCCTTCCACAGGGAGGATGGACGAGAACACCACTTGCACCTCAAACTCCTTTATCCTTCTTCCCAGAGCCACGTAGTCTGCAGTGATCTGCTCAAGGTCATTCTTGGCAGTCACGTTGGTGCCCACATGAAGAAGCAGGAAGGGGTAGCAATCCGAGGGCTTGATGAGTCTCAGCAGTTTCTCTGTCACGTCGTGAATCCTAGCTCCTTGCAAGCAGCACACTTCTCTGTTTTCCCGGTCGGGAAGGCAGATAGATGACTCAGTCCCTCTTAGGAGGGAGTCCCTGACCACCACCACCTGCCGCCTTCTCTGGGGAGTGGTGGTCGTGGAACCCACATCCCTAGGACAGTGCATCTCATGCCTTCCAATCAGTGAAGTCTCCTTCTGCTCACTCCTTGTACCTGTTCACTGAAGTGCATGCAACACACTTTTGCGAGCACAGAACAGCGAATACATACACACACACTTAAGCAAGGATACATGAGATGGGGATGTACTGTAGTAATAAGTTTCTAAGGACATGTAAGTCAGGTCTGTGGTGTCGCCTCTTGATGTTACTTACTTTAGAAAGGAATTGATGTCATTATTATTCAGCTCTAACTGGTTCTCATACTGCTTGGCGTAGGCTTGGAGGGGGATCACTGCCTTGCAGATGGCAGATCGGATAGTGTTGCGCAGTTCTTCCACAGGGGGCTCGTGCAGGCCGACTGACTCCAGAAGTGGTGTGCCTCTAATAAACATGTTCTCCAGCACATACTGGAAGAGTGCAAAAGGAAAGGTCACTCAAAACAAGCAGGGATCATCCTGCCGCTTCCCGGTCTCCAGCAGGGGAACAGGTTTTACAGCGTGAAGAACTCACATTCTCCACAATGTATTGCTCTGTAAGATGGGTCATACAATCATCATCAGGAGGGAAGGTACCTCTAGAAGGTTATGTAGTCCACCCTTCTCCATTGCATCAGGAATTACTTCATTCATCCAACCCCAGCCCCAATAAAAAGATAAATATAGAGGAAAGATGGGAGGATCTTGGAAGACAAATATCTTTCTCAACAGCGAGATAAGGATATACTCCAAAGGGACTTTCCCTAACAGGTCTGAGGCCACTAGTCTACATGCTATTGCCATTCATGATTCCACCCTCATCAGCTGCCATACATTCTGGGTCTCTAGTCTATGTTATATTGCCACTTAGTCTCTGTCATATTAATATTTCCCCAGAGTAACGCACCGTCTCCAGTTGTGGTATGGTGTGAGTCGCCAGGATTCCCTTGTCGAACAGAGAAATGAGGGAGGTCTCGAAGTTCTCCAGAGGTGTGCTGAAGTGAACCCCACTGTTATCCAGAATCAGATCCACCACGAAGAGAGGATTCTTTCGTGGCCTGCAAAGGGAGGAGATGGGGTGTTACATGGCTGTTTGCAGAAAGAATGGCACCCACAACACTGCTATTGTGCTGTTTGTTTAAATCCCAACAGTGTAATTGACCAGCCATATGGCCTTATTCACTTCCCCAGGCTCTAAAATGGAACTAGTAGTGGTCACCTTCCTCCCTGGGGTGTTGAGAGAATTCATTAGCTAACATTAGTAAAGTGCATTGAAAATACTGAACCAGATCCTGGCCTCCAATAAGGCCTGCACTAACAGGACAGCTGGGGATTCGCCCAGCTCAATGCCTTCCTCCCCTGGCTCCAGGATTTGTGCTGGAGAGATGTCAAGAGAGAGGGATGGAATGAGTTGCTCTTCATCATAAGCATCACCATGAAACCCCAACCCAAATGCAAAGTGTCACTGTAAAAATCTATGGTAATTACAAATACAAAGAGATGGATATTCTTCTCTGCTCCCCTGTTCTCCCCCAAGCCTAATCTCCCATCTCTCCCCTCCTTACTTGTAAGGGCTGTTGATGAGGTCCCCTCCCCATTCCATATCCTCCGAGCAATTCAGGACATTGCCGCAAGCATCCAGCAAAAGCTGAGTGAAGCTGACCAGGGAGTCCTGGACCAGGAAGCGCACAGAGTCTTGCAAGTTGAACTTGATGAGCTCCATCAGCTTATGTAGCTTGGACATCTGGTATACACCCCAGTTGGACTGATACAGATTGTACCACCCTTTACCAATCTCCCTCAGACTGCTCTTTACTGCTATCTTGAGAGTATTGATCCAGGTGTCCTTGAGAAACATCTGAACCTAGAACAAAGAAACATGCAGTGAAGAATTTATCTTCAGAGGACTGATGGGAAAACAATAGGGCGACTATTGACCACTGGCAGGAACCACTAGTGCCCAGTCCAATACCAATCTGCTGTGAAACAAGTCCTGTCATCTCTGATCCATTTTGGTTGACCAATAACCCTCATATTTATGGATACATACCCAACATATTATATATCTAGTTCCTTAACAAAGGGTCATGAAAAGGCCTGCTTTCTGCTGTTGAGAAAACATTAGAGCTGTGCTTCTCCATTTCACCTAAGCTTCTGCTTTTTTATCCCTGTTGTTACAAATTAGACCAGAGTGGACCATTATGATCATCTTTTAGTCTGACATCTTCCATAACACAGGTCACAGAACTTCCCTGAAATACGTCTTCTTTGATCTAGGGTATGTCTTTTAGAGAAACATCCGGAGATGGAGAATCCACTACACCTTACCAAGGACAGAGTCCCTGCAGCTTGTAAGTATGGCTTACATTCTGTTTTCCAATATGTATGACTTTACATTTGGCCATCTTAAAATACATTGTTTGCTTGTGCCCAGTTTACCAAGTAATCCAGATTGCTCTGGATCAGTCCTCTTCATTATTTACCGCTCTCCTAGTCAGGGCCGGCTCCAGGGTTTTTACCACCCCAAGCAGGCCCCCCACAAAAAAGCCATGATCGCGATCTGCGGTGGCAATTCGGCAGGAGGTTCTTCACTCCCGAGCCCGAGTGAGGGACCCTCTGCCGAATTGCCCCCGAATAGCTGGACGTGCCGCCCCCCTCCGGAGTGGCCGCCCCAAGCACCTGCTTGTTAAGCTGGTGCCTGGAGCCGGCCCTGCTCCTAGTTTCCAATTTACTATTCCCCATAGTTTTCTACAGAACAGTATCAGAAACTGTATTTCAGAGGGGTTCCCCATAAAACTCTCTGTAAAATATGACTGAGAAATGAGGGATGCACATTTGTCTTCTTTTGGAACTGAAGAAAGTGATAGGAAGGTGCTAACTGAAGGGCAGCAGACTCCTGCAATGCTTTGATTCATTAAAATGCTACTAAGAGTCAAACTTGTTATATGGACTTCTGCTATTTGTGTGTAGAAATCAAATTTCAATAGTGCAAAGGGAGACAGCATTTTCTCATTGATAGAGTACAGGACTGAGGGTCAGGAGGGTTGGGGTCTTTATACAGTAACCCCTCACTTAACGTTGTAGTTATGTTCCTGAAAAATGCAACTTTAAGTGAAACGATGTTAAACATCCAATTTTCCCATAAGATTTAATGTAAATGCGGGGGGTTAAGTTCCAAGGAAATTTTTGGGGGGCAGACAAAAGGCATTATATACTGTACAGTACTGTACTGTACTATGCTTGGGAAGTGCTCCTGGTTTACCCCACACAGGCACAGCCAGCTGCAGGCAAGGACATTAGGAAGCACCTTCGCAGCAGCAGAGGCAGCTTCCCCAGAGAAGAACAGGTGCCGACTTTGCCAGGAATGCTCCAGGCCCGCCTCTTCCTGTCCCCGCTCCACTCCAGGTCCACCTCTTCCCACCCCCACTCCACCTCCTCTCCGGAGCACGCCGCATCTCCGCTCCTTCCCTCCCGCCCCTGAAAGTCCGAAGTGCCACCAAACAGCTGTTTAGAGGTGCTTAGGACTTTCGGGGGGGGGAGGGAAGGAGCGAAGACGCGGCGCTTCCCCGCTCCTCCCCCTCCTTCCCAGCGCTATGCGCTTAGGACTTTCTGGGAGGGAGGGGGAGGAGTGGAGACACGGCTCTTCCCCGCTCCTCCCCCTTCCTCCCAGCTGTTTGGCGGTGGGGGAAGCGCTGGGAGGGAGGGGGAGGAGATGGAGAAGAGGAACTTGTGCAATGCTCCCTTGTAAAGTTGCTGCTCTTCCACAGAATCTTACAAGCAGTAGACAGAGCAGGCCTCCAAACGACGTTATAAGGGAGCATTGCACAACTTTAAACGAGCATGTTCCCTAATTGAGCAGCAACATAACTTTGAAACAACGTTAAGCAGTAGGACGTTGAGGGTACGTCTACACTTACCTCCGGGTCCGGCGGCAGGCAATCGATGTTCTGGGATCGATTTATCGTGTCTGGTCTAGACGCGATAAATCGATCCCGGAAGTGCTCGCCGTCGACGCCGGTACTCCAGCTTGGCGAGAGGAGTATGCGGCATCGACGGGGGAGCCTCCCTGCCGCGTCTGGACCCGCGGTAAGTTCAGACTAAGGTACTTCGAATTCAGCTACGTTATTAACGTAGCTGAATTTGCGTACCTTAGTCCGAAGTGGGGGGTTAGTGTGGACCAGGCCTAAGTGAGGAGTCACTGTAAACACTCTGCCTATTAAAATGAAACACTCTTTTCCGGGCTGGTTCATATCCCAGATTGGGTGGCCTTGGGCAAGTCTCTCAACTTCTCTCTGCCTCAGTTTCCCATGAGGATAAAGCAGCCTCGTACATTGTATGAAAGTCTTCTGACGAAAGATATGAGAGATTTATAAGGTTTTATTGTTTTACTCTATGGCTGTTAGTAACTAAAGCTTTTTCACTAAATTGTGTGAAAAAAATCTAACAAAACTAATAAGAACTCAGAAAAATTCTGTTTTTTCATTATCCCTGTGGTTAAAGAAGTGAGGGGATCTTAAGAAAAATCAGTATTTTTAGTGGAATCAAAGCTCTGGTTCCTTATAACAATAAGGGGAGAAGGAACAACAATTTGGAAATCTACAATGCAGATTTTGCCCCATGTTTTTTAGAAAAGCTTTGTCCAGTTGCCATAAATCAATTATACAATTGCTAAGATCTGTCTGGTTTGGTCTGGTTGGGATATGCTAAGAGCCCTGTTGATTGTTCTGTATCTCCCCTCCCCTTAAGCGAATGTTCCCTCCCTGCCCTTCCTTACCTGGGTGAAGGTCTGCGTCTGGATCTGTTCAAACTCCTCTAGCCGGCCATACTTAGACAAGGTTGAATGAAACAGAGACATGGCTGCAGCTTTGTTGCACTCATCCCGCACCTGCGATAAGGCAAGGATGACTTCTGGCCTGGTCAGGAGCGAGACAAAAATAAAAGATGCCCGTTGCTCATCAAATGGATAGTCTGGGATCTTGACCAGCCCTGCCAGCAAAAGAGAGTGTGTCATTTTAAGAGGAAGAGCATTTGCAATCCCTTTTTAAGTTGGGACCAACATATAGCTTGATCCCATAACACTTTACTCATGTGAGTAGTCCTTACATACATAAGCAGTCCCAGCAGACACCAAGTGTTCTGCCTATTTGAAGCTGGATGAAAGGGCTGGTGTTGGCACCAAAGGTTCCACTTCCCCACTTTAGGGGACTTCATAACTAAGAAACATCTGCCCTGTCCGTGCACAGAAACGGAGCCCTGACCCCAGGACAGTTCTGATGTTCTGACTCATAGGTCCTCCATCATGAGGTTCTTTTTGTTATGGCAGGAATGGCCCAGGGGTGGGGGCCATGTCCCACAATGGGACTGCACAGAGGCTGCCACAAAGAAAAAATCAAGATTCTGAACATGAATGAAAATGAGAGGCCTCCTTGCTCCCAAACATGGCCTTGAAACCTCCACTGTTTGCCCCCAGCATTCCAGCCACTGTTAATAAAGCTGGACTGTCCATGGAATGCCTCAGCTTGTGCAATCTCACTCAAAGTGCCAAGGACAAATTCTGTTCCCAGATATGCATATACAGTTTCCAAGGATCATTCATAACCTAACCCACTAATGTAAAGCAGTTCTCCATGCATGCATCTAATTTGGCTGTCTGCTGGTCCCCCAGAATAACTGGCAAACATACCACCTTGTACATCCTCTTGCATTATAAACCTGTGTGTCTGAAAGTCTCCCACAATAATGAAGAAATCATTTCACAGAAGGATCCTTGCAACCCAACTGGAGCACAACTTTCTTCACCAGATCCCATACCTCTTTCTGGCACCTTCTCCTCCTCTTTCTCTGGCAGGGTGACATATGAAAACGTCTGGGGCTTGGATGTGATGACTCCATCAAAGATAATCTTGTTCATGGTGCGTTCATAGTCTAGGCTCACCTCCTTTTCCAGGCATTGCAGACAGTTCAACACACTGATGACAATTATAAAATGAATAAACAGTGACCACTCAGATCTGCACCAATCCTCAAAGCCTTATCCCCAATTTATTTCTCCTGGGTTCACTTACACTTAGGGTATGTCTACACTACGGGATTAATCCGAATTTATATAATTCAAATTTGGAAAACAGGTTGTATAAATTCGAATGTATGCAACCACACTAAGCACATTAATTCAGCGGTGTGCGTCCATGTACCGGGGCTAGCGTCGATTTCCGGAGCGTTGCACTGTGGGTAGCTATCCCATAGCTATCCCATAGTTCCCGCAGTCTCCTCCGCCCATTGGAATTCTGGGTTGAGATCGCAATGCCTGATAGGGCTAAAAACATTGTCGCGGGTGGTTCTGGGTATATCCTCCCCCCTCTCCAGGAAGCAACGGCAGACAACCGTTTCACGCCTTTTTCCTGGGTGAACAGTGCAAACGCCATACCACGGCAAGCATGGAGCCCGCTCAGCTCAAGAGAGCAGTCATGAACATTGTAAATACCTCACGCCTCATCGTGCAGTTTATGCTGAACAAGAACCTGGAAAACCAGGCGGCGAGGAGCAGGCTACGGCAGCGCGGCGAGGAGAGTGATGAGGATATGGACATGGAATTCTATCGAACCGCGGTACCTGGTGCTTTGGAGATCATGCTGTTAATGGGACAGGTTATAGCCGTGGAACGCCGATTCTGGGCCCGGGAAACAAGTGCAGACTGGTGGGACCGCATAGTGTTGCAGGTGTGGGACGATTCCCAGTGGCTGCGAAACTTTTGCATGCGTAAGGGCACTTTCTTGGAACTTTGTGACTTGCTTTCCCCTGCCCTGAAGTGCCAGAATACCAAGATGAGAGCAGACCTCACAGCTGAGAAGCGAGTGGCGATAGCCCTGTGGAAGCTTGCAACGCCAGACAGCTACCGGTCAGTCGGGAATCAATTTGGAGTGGGCAAATCTACTGTGGGGGCTGCTGTGATGCAAGTAGCCAAAGCAATCACTGAGGTGCTGCTACGAAAGGTAGTGACTCTGGGAGATGTGCAGGTCATAGTGGATGGCTTTGCTGCAATGGGATTCCCTAACTGTGGTGGGGCGACAGATGGAACCCACATCCCTATCTTGGCACCGGAGCACCAGGGTATCCAGTACATAAACCGCAAGGGGTACTTTTCAATGGTGCAGCAAGCACTTGTGGATCACAAGGGACGTTTCACCAACATCAACGTGGGCTGGCCGGGAAGGGTTCATGATGCTCGCGTCTTCAGGAACACTACTCTGTTTAAAGGGCTGCAGCAAGGGACTTACTTCCCGGACCAGAAAATAACCGTTGGGGATGTTGAAATGCCAATAGTTATTCTTGGGGACCCAGCCTACCCCTTAATGCCATGGCTCATGAAGCCATACACAGGCAGCCTGGACAGGAGTCAGGAGCTGTTTAACTACAGGCTGAGCAAGTGCAGAATGGTGGTACAATGTGCATTTGGCCGTTTAAAAGGTCGCTGGAGATCGCTACTGACTCGCTCTGACCTCAGCCAAAGAAATCTCCCCATTGTTATTTCTGCTTGCTGTGTGCTCCACAATCTCTGTGAAAGTAAGGGGGAGACCTTTATGGCAGGGTGGGAGGCTGAGGCAAATCGCCTGGCTGCTGATTATGCGCAGCCAGACACCAGGGCGATTAGAAGAGCACACCAGGAAGCTCTGTGCATCAGAGAGGCTTTGAAAACCAGTTTCATGACTGGCCAGGCTACAGTGTGAAATTTCTGTTTGTTTCTCCTTCATGAAAACCCGCCCCCTTTATTGACTCATTCATTCTCTGTAAGGAACCCACCCTCCCCGTTCCCCCAGCTTTCTTTCAAAGGAAATAAAGTCACTATCGTTTAAAAATCATGTATTCTTTATTAACTGATTATAAACATAGGGAGAGAACCAACAAGGTAATCTGGGTGAGGTTTGGGAGGAGGATAGGAGGGAAGTAAAAGGCCACTGAACAAATTCAATGTAATGACAGCCTTTCGGTTGGGCTGTCCACTGGGGTGGAGTGGGAAGGTGCACGGAGCCTCCCCCCCTGCGTTCTTACACGTCTGTGTGAGGAGGATATGAAACATGGTGAGGGGGGCGGGAGGTTATACAGCAGCTGCAGCGGCACTCTGTCATCCTGCTGCCGTTCCTGAAGCTCCACCAGACGCCGGAGCATGTCCGTTTGCTCATGCAGCAGCCCCAGCGTTGCAGCCTGCCACCTCTCATCTCGAGTGTCCCTCAGGACCTCGCGTTCACTGGCATCTTTCCTAAATTTAGATACAGTATCCTTCCACTCATTCAAATGAGCTCTTTCATTGCGGGTGCATTCCATTATTTCAGTGAACATGTTCTCTCGTGTCCTCTTTCTACGCCGCCTTATCAGAGATAGCCTTCGGGACGGAGGAGGGAGGCTTGAAAAATTTGCAGCTGCTGGAGGGAGGGTTGAAAAAAAGGAGAGAAGTTTTTAAAATGATACATTTTACAGAACAATGCTTATACTCTTTCTTGGTGAAAAACACTATTCACATTACATAGCACATATAATTTCAGTACAAGGTCGCAATTTCCATCTTAATATTGAGTGCCTGTGGCTTTGGTGTTAGAGATCACAGACGCAGGTCCGGGCAATAGAATTCAGCTTGCATGCAGCCATGGTAAGCCATTGTCTTTCGGCTTCTGTGCCCTCCTTTCCCACATACCAAGCAAAGCCCGTTGACTGCTGCGGTTTTCCTGTTAACATTCAGCAGCAGAAAACAAACTAACCCCACCCCGATCCAATTCTCTGGGATGATCGCTTTATGCCTCCCCCCACCGCGTGGCAGGTATCAGGGACGATCCCTGCAGAAACCAAACTAACCCCCCCCCCTCCCGCCATGAATTCTCTGGGATGATCGCTGTACTCCTCCCCCCACCGCGTGGCTGGTATCAGGGAAGATCCCTGCTAGCCAAACGCGAAAAGCTCAGGGCCAATTCCCCCCCGCCCCCGCGCTTGGCTAACTGCAGGAAAGGATTTCTTTTCAGCCACAGGCAAACAGCCCAGTCACCTCTGCCCCCTTAATTAAGTTCCCGTATTTCAACCAGGTTACCATGAGCGATATCACTCTCCTGAGGATTACACAGCAAGATGAAGAACGGATGTTGCTTGAATGCCAGCAAACACCGGGACCATACGCTGCCAGGCTTTGTCAGGCAATGATACCAGATTACTTGCTGCAAGCATGGCGTGGTCAAGTGTCCTACCATGGAGGACGGAATAAGGCTGCACCGCCCAGAAACCTTGTGGCAAGGCTTTTGGAGTACCTCCAGGAGAGCTTCATGGAGGATTTCCGCTCCATCCCCAGACACGTTAACAAACTTTTCCAGTAGCTGTACTGGCCACGAATGCATCCCAAGTCCTCAGGGCAAAGTAATCATTAAAAAACGCTTGCTTTTAAACCATGTTTTAGATTTTAAAAGGTAAACTCACCTGAGGTCCCTTCCATGGGGTCATGGTCTTGGATACTGGCTTGGGAGGGTTGGGAGGGTACTTCAGTCAGGCTGAGAAAAAGATCCTGGCTGTTGGGGAGAACGGAGTGCTGGGTGCTCTCTGCAAGCTCGTCCTCCTCCTCCTCCTCCTCCTCTTCCCCATCCGCAGAATCCTCAGGTGTAGCTGATGAGACTATCCCTGACCCGGAATCCACGGTCACAGGTTGGGTAGTGGTGGCGGCCCCCCCTAGAATTGCATGCAGCTCGGCGTAGAAGCGGCATGTCTGCGGCTCTGACCCGGAGCGACCGTTTGCCTCCTTTGTTTTTTGATAGGCTTGTCTGAGCTCCTTGACTTTCACGCGGCACTGATCTGAGTCCCTATTGTGGCCTCTCTCCATCATGCCCTTGGAGATTTTTTCAAAAGTTTTTGCATTTCGTCTTTTAGAACAAAGTTCTGCTAGCACTGAATCCTCTCTCCATATAGCGATCAGATCCAGTACCTCCCGTACAGTCCATGCTGGTGCTCTTTTTCGATTATCAGCCTGCATGGTTACCTGTGCTGATGAGCTATCTGTGGTCACCTGTGCTCTCCACGCTGGGCAAACAGGAAATGAAATTCAAATGTTTCCGGGATTTTTCCTGTCTACCTGGCCAGTGCATCCGAGTTCAGATTGCTGTCCAGAATGGTCACAATGGTGCACTGTGGGATAGCTCCCGGAGGCCAATACCATCGCATTGCGACCACACTAACCCTAATTCGAAATGCTAAAATCGATTTTGGCGCTACTCTGCTCGTCGGGGTGGAGTACAGAAATCGATTTAAAGAGCCCTTTATTTTGAATTAAATGGCGTCGTTGTGTGGACGGGTGCAGGGTTAATTCGAATTAAGGCTGCTAAATCCGAATTAAAGTCGTAGTGTAGACCAGGCCTTAGCTTGCTCACTAAAAATATCTGAATTACATTAGCAGAGCTATGGAGGTCCCAGGAACAGAACAGCAGATGATGCTGCAGGTTTGAGGTTCATTGGCAGAGTGTGGGGCCACAGGACAAAATAGTGACGTTGCAAAGGTGTCCCACCCAGCTGGGTGGTATGTGAGTGTGAGAGAGGGCCAGATTTGACCAGAACTAGCACTCCTTTCTCTCTCCTCCTTGCCCTCCAGTTGTTAAGCTGTCTCCGTACCAGTCTGTTCTGCTTGCACTGGTTGCAGCAAAGTGAAACTGACTAGCAGCTGATTAGGATCATCATATCTGAATCGCTGCTACAGAACAAAGTGGAAGGGAAATAAGATTTGGACAGAGGGATGTGAGAAGAAAAGTATTACAAAGGGGGAAGAAAAACAACCTAAGGGTTGGAGAAAGCTGTGTGTGAATGCTAGGAATGCTTGAGGTATATGTGCCGTCTTCCCAAATGCCCCTCTGAATATTTACGGAAAGTATAAAATTTGTGATTTTCCTGATCATGAACTCCAGCTGCCATTATCCTATTATGTTATTGTCTTTCACTTCAAGCAGAGTACTTCTCTCTGGCTACATCTCTGTTCATAAACAGAGACCTTACTCTCCAGTCAAGGCTGCTAGACCACACAGCTCTTCACACCTCCACGTTTCTGAAGGGGGTCAATGCAGTTGTTCATTCCAAGGGACTGAAGGCAATACCACCACTGATAGATGATGATTCAGCAAGACCAGGGACTCTAAAACTTTTCCCTAGCCTAGGCTGTATCTCAGCAGAGAAACTGTCTCATTTCTAACCAGGTTACTCCTTTCCTTTTCTATTTGATTACACAAGATCTCTATGCATATTTTCTTTTAATTTGACGATCAGCCACAAAGGCAGCTGGCACCAGACAACTGGACAGCTCTCTGATGACCACCAGGAAGCGCTCTGCAGAGAGCTGGTGGTCCATAGCCTAATGTAGGGACCATTGACAATCTGTGCTCTGGAAGCTGTTTCCAGTGCCTGTAACTGAAAATGTGCAGCTCCTATGAAAGTTTCCATCTCTCGGCATTATCCTACTGTGACATTCTGTACCCAAAGCAACACCCTGGCACTCCCATATTCACCAGTGTTATATAATTGCAACAAATCTTGTACAAAATATGTCATGTGAGGTGTTAATGGAAAAGTTATGGTTTGCTGAATATGATGATCCTATTTGTATGCAAGTATCATTTTTGTATCTGAAGTTAGAAATATTGACTTTATACCAGTATTTCAAATGTGTTTGCTCCTGGTTAACACCCACAAGGTAGTTTACATCCAGTCTTGCCAGCACATTGTGGATAAACCATTCAAGGTGATGGCCCATCAAGAAATACAATAGGCCATAAAAGAAGCTTACTCCCACCTGATGAACTTCTCTGTGAATGTTCTAGCCAGAATATAGGTAATGGCTCCTGCCATGACTCATTGAAGTATGCAAGGGCATGTGACCAGCTCATGTGACACAGGACTCCATCTTGTGCCTATACTTTTCCACTAACTGTGCTGGGGGCTTTGTTTGGGACAATGAAGTTCCCGCCACAAGGCAGAAACTATAAAAGGGGGAAGTGACATCATCACTTGGCCTCACTCCCCCCACAACTCAACACCTGGAACCTTAGGAACAAGGACTGAACTGAGGATGTGGTCCCAGGCTGAGGGATTTCTGGCCTGTGTATGGAAGATTGGTGGACTGTTTGTACCATCAGGGTGAGACACTTCTTGATTCAAATCCTATCTAGTGTATAGAACTTAGATTGCAATTTTATTTTATTTCTTAGGTAGCCAACTTTGACCTGTATACTATTCCTTAGATTTTTAAGTGATTATCTCTTTCTGTAGTTAATAAATTTGTTTTATATTTTTTTACCTAAAATGGTGTGTTGTTTGAAGTCCAAAGGGAAATCTGCTCAAGAACAGGGGCTGGTGCAATGTCCTCTCCACATTGAAGGAGGCGCATACGGGGTAATAAACGTACACTGGTCAGGCTTCTGACCAGGGCAAAACAGTACAGCTCTGGGGTCCTAGGCTGGGGAACTGTGGGGAACTGGCTGGAGCCTCTCTATTATTGGTTCATGGGTGGCTGGTAAAAGCACTCATGTAACACAGTTGGGTGTGTCCCTGCCTGTGAATGTTTGTGTGAGGGCAGATCTGGAGGGATCTGCAGCTTGTGTGAGAGCAGCACAGTGTGAGAGGGAGCCCAGGTTGGTAAGACAAAGGTACCCCAGCGATACCCTAGTTCCAGGTTGCACCCCAGGGAAGTCATTCATACTATGCAGACATCCAGTACAGTACACTGAAAGCACAGCCATGATCTGAGTCTTTCAATGAGCCTCTTCTAGCCTCCAGGGAAGAATCAATCGGATACTCACCGTATCTCCTTTCTCAGGTGTGAAGTGCTCATTGCCAGCTGCTTCATTCTACCTAGGCTCTTCTCATCAATGCTCCTCAGCCCATCCACGGGCATGCAGTCCACATACAGATTGTACCGCAAGAGCGCCTGTGTTTCCTTACGCAGGGTATTGGCAGAAACCACTCGCTGGGCAAATACATGGGGGTCTTCCGCAAGAAACAGCAGACGGACTCGTGGCACCCAGTACTGACATGGCATAAGAGAGGCTCTCCCTGGGAGGAAAGAAGGGAAGACATAAATAACACACACTGGGGTCCACAGTGAATGCAGAAATCAGATTCCCTATTTATTGTAACCAATAGATTGAATATACAATCAAAGTCAGGCTGATGGGGTGGTGGCAGTACAAGAGGCTGCCAAATGAGGGATCAGAGTTCAGGTCTCGGTTGGCAGGGGATTGCAGTGCTGAAATGGCAGCATCCTTAACCCCTGCAAATGGTGAGTACTTCGAATATCCCCAAATTACCCACATTACCCCCGAATGGCATTGGTTCCAGAAAGAATCATGTCCAGCCCTCCAATGGTGGGGAAGGAGAGGGAAAAGTATTATCACAATGCAGGGACCTGGTGGTGGAAAAGGAAGCAAACAGGGGTAAATGAACGTCTCCCATCTCCTAATGAACCCTAGTCAGAACACACCTTCTGGAGATACTCCTCCATTTAGAATAGGCCTCCCTTCTTCATCCCGTACCATTCCCCTCTTGTTTGTCTTATGTACCAAGTACAGTTTTGTCTCCTTGTCGTAATCCAGGACGCCAACGCTGACCCACTTATAGATCAACTCGTGGCTTTTGGGATCCTCTGATGAAAGATATAATCATTACAATTCACAAAAGTAAAATGCCTGCAAGCTGCATGGAAACATTTTTTAAAACACCATTATAGAGGCTAAAATGATATGTAAACCACAAATAAAAAACAAACAAACAGTAAGACAACAACAAAAAAATCATGGCTAAACAGAGTAAATGAGGCAGTTAGAGACAAAAAGACATCTTTTAAACATTGGAAGTCAAATCCTACTGAGGAAAATCGAAAGGAACATAAACTCTGGCACGTCAAGGATAAATATATAATTAAGCAAGACAAAAAAGAATTTGAAGAGCAACTAGCAAAAGGCACAAAAACTAACACCAATTTTTTTTAAATACATCAAAAGCAGGAAGCCTGCCAAGCAATCAGTGCTAAAGGATCACTCAAGGAAGACAAGACCACTGAGGAGAAGCCAAATAACTTCTTTGTATCTGTATTCAATGCAGAAGATGTGAGGGAAATTCCCACATCCGAGCCATTCTTTTTAGGTGACAAATCTGAGGAACTGTCCCAGACTAAGGTGTCAATAGAGGAGGTTTTGGCACAAATTGATAAATTAAATAGTAATAAGTTGCCAGGACCAGATGGGATGCATCCAAGAATTCTGAAGGAACTTAAAAGTTGAAATTGCAGAACTACTAGCTGTGATACATACCTACCGCACCAGCCTCCGATTGGAGGATAGCTAATATAATGCTGATTTAAAAAAAAAAAAAGAAGCTCCAGAGGGGATCCTGGCAATTACAGGCCTGTAAGACTAACTTCAGTACCAGGCAAATTGGTTGAAATTATAGTAAAGAACAAAATTATCAGAAGCACAGATGAACACGATGTGTTGGGGAAGAGTCAACATGGTTTTTGTAAAGGGAAATCATGCCTCCCCAATCTATTAGAATTCTTTGAGGGAGTCAACATACAGGTGGAAAAGAGTGTTCAGTATGATCAGTGGATACTGTGTATTTGGACTTTCAGAAAGCATTTGGCAAGGTCCCTCACCAAAGGCTCTTAAGCAAAGTAAGCTGTCATGGGATAAGAGGGAAGGTTCTCTCATGGATCAGTTACTGGTTAAAAGGCAGGAAACAAAGGGTAGGAATAAATGGTCAGTTTTCACAGTGGAGAGAGATAAATACCAGGACCCACAACGATATGTACTGGGACCAGTGCTTGTCAAAGTATTAATAAATGATCTGGAAGAGGGGTTAACTGAGGTTGCAAAGTTTGCAGATGATACAAAATCACTCAACAGCTAAAGTCCAAAGTTGACAGAGAGGACTTACAAAGGGATCTCATAAAACTGGGCAACTGGGCAACAAAATGGTGGATGAAATTCAGCATTGATAAATACAAAGTAATGCACATTGGAAAACATAATCTCAACTATACATGCAAAATGATGAGGTCTAAATGAGATGTAACCAGCAGAAAGAGAGCTTGGAGTCATTGTGGATTGGATAGTTCTCTGAAAAACACCTGCGCAATGTGCAGCGGCAATTAAAAAAACTAATGGAATGTTAGGAACTATTAGGAAAGGGATAGATAACAAGACAGAAAATATCACAATGCCACTATATAAAGCCACAGTACACACACATCTTGAATACTGTGTGCAGTTCTGGTTGCCCCATCTCAAAAAGGATATATTGGAATTGGAAGCAGCATAGTGAATGGAAACAAAAATGATTAGGGGTATGGAACAGCTTCCATGTGAGGAGAGATTAAAAAGACTGGGATTGTTCAACTTAGAAAAGAGATGACTAAGAGGGGATATGATAGAGGCCTATCAAATCATGAATGGTGAGGAGAAAGTGAAAAAGAAGTGTTATTTATCCGTTCACATAATACAAGATAACCATGTGAACCATCCGTTCACATAACACAAGATAAACACATAACCATGGGTCACCCAAGGAAGTACTTTTTCATACAACGCACAGTCAACCTGCGGAGCTCATTGTCAGGGAATGTTGGGATGGCCAAAAGTATAAGTGGGTTCAAAAAATAATTAGATAAGGTCATGGCGGATAGGTCCATCAAGGCTATTAGCCAATATAGTCAGGGATACAGCCCCTTGCTCTGGGTGTCCTAAATCTCTGAGTGCTAGGAGCTGGGACTGGATGATGGGAGATGGATTACTCTATAAATTGCCCTGTTTTGTTCATTCCTTCTCAAGCATTTGTCACTGGCCAATCGAACACAAGATCCTCGGCTAGTTGGACCATTGGTCTGACCCATTATGACCGTTCTTAGGCTCTTATGTTCTAAAAAGGGTTTAGTTGATTCTCAGGTATTTCCCAATCAAAATAACTGGGCTGAAGTTGCTCCTCTTCACTGTCATATGTCCCGTAAGGTCAACCTCAGTTGCTCTGAGCTGAAGATTTCTTTAAAAAATAAATAAATACATAAAATAAAGTGCCCAGCACAACAATGCAGAATAGTCATGCATGCAATTGCTTCCTGACATTTGCTCCATGTGTTCTTCCCACCGTTTAAGTTCTGGAACAACAGGACTGGATAACACACGCAGTGGCTCCGATTTTCAGAAGACCCTCAACTTGGCCTCCAGTTTTGCACCAACAGGTAAACACGGACATGTTTCATAGTATTTAGACTTCTAACTTATTGATTTGCAGGTCTGATCAGGGAATAAACATTTAAGTACTATGAAATTAGCCTGCAATTATTTCCAGGCACAGAAATGTGGTTGCAAAATCAGAAGCTATTTCTAAAAACAAGATCCAATGAATGCGTGGCAGATCTGAGAGCAGAACTCAGTTCTCCTGACTCCTAGTCCCCTCCTCTAACCACTAGAGCCTGTTACCCGAGTACTCACTCTCATTTAATCATCTCTGTGTTCCATTCATCAGCATTATATTCATCTAAGTTGGAAAGTTCCATTCCAAATGCTAACCATTCTATTGCAACGATCCTGTAAGTGTCATTAGCCCAATGTCACTGTGTAGAGCACCCAAACTATAGCTCAGTCATGCTTTACCATGTCCCAGTTGATCATCTGTAGGTAAAAGTGCTTTTCCGGGAACTGGTTTTCTGTCTTGAGATCCTGGCTCCAACCCCAGCAAGAGCCACTCTTCTGGAGTCCGGCAGTCATACTCTTCATCATCAAATATCTACATAGGCAAGACATTGTAAGCAATGGAAATGAATCCCTGCTTGGGGAAGAAGATAACAACATGGCATAGAAATTTATGAGAGGAAAAGAAACACGCACTCCCTGAATTTTATATAACGGGGGAAACAGCAAAGGTGCAGAAACTGCATAATGTGTTGCCTTATGAAGGACTTATTTCCAAAGGTGGCATCTAGACTAGTTCCTCTTTTCTAGATAGTAGAGATGGGGAGGAGACTCTCAACTGGAGAAGTCCCAGCAACCAATGCTGCCGACAGTTGCATTCAGAAGGAAATCTGAATTTGTGTAAGAATGGTATTAAAGAAGCCTAAACAACTGTCTTTGGAACAGTCCTGCGAGATGCTGAGCACCTTCAAGTCCCATTGACTGTAATGAAAGTTGTGGGCACTCATTAACGTACAGGGGGTGCTCAGCACCGTGCAAGATTGAACCCTATGGATCCCAGTCCCCATGGCTTCTATTCTAAAATATTCACCTGCTCATCTCTGTTTCTTACTAAATCATGTGCCCTGCTCTTTTCAGTGAGTCCCGAGAGCGTCAGTAGTAATGCACATGACAGTTCTGAAGCTGCTCGCTTACCTGCAGTGGGAGGTAGATGGGAAAGAGAGGATCTCTCTTTTGCTCAATGGCTGGCATATTGTCAGGGTCTTGGTGCCTGGGCATCAGCTGATTGGAATCTATCCCCTTTTTGGCTAAGAGCTGAGCAATATCTAGTTTGAGATATAGCCGTCTTCTCCTAGTTAGGCGTCAATGAGATTTGAATGGTTATTCTTAATGAAGTTATATGAATTGTCATTATTCAATTTTCTTTCAGTCTGCTACAGGGAAGAACATCTGTGCTAATAACTACAGGTTCAATACGGCACCAATGCAGTAACAATTGGACACTACCCAGAAGGCAAAACAGACCGATGGAACTTTTAATACTTACTGAACACCACACTGTAGGTGGGATTTTCTAAAGCGCTCAGGGTTGGCCTAACTGCACCCACTGACTTCAATGGGAGTTTTACCATTGACCCCAATGGGAGCCGGGTTAGGCCAAGGCTGAGAACTTTGAAAATTCCTTCCTAAGACATTTATTCTAGGGGATCATTCCTGCATTGTCAGAGGTGGGCTGGGTGATCTCAGAGGTCTTTCCCATCTCCAACATCTACAAAGCACAATAAGCTTAAGTCATTCTGTCAACATGTGATCCTCTCTCTAGGCAGCCTAAGTCAACAGCGTTGTGCAGGTGGCAAGGGGTAAGGCTAAACCCTACAATAAAACACTGTCCCTCTTGAAACATTATCTACATAGCACTTCCGCATCTTCAGAGCGAAATTCAATATCCAGTACTTGTGTGGCTATTCGATGTATACAACAGCTATCACATTGTCCCCCTTCTTGAGGTTACCTCTCTATCTCAATCTTCCGAGGGCACTGTCCTGGCAATCCCTGAAAGGGAAGCTGCACCTTTGGCTTAAACGCTTGCAGTGGGAAGTCTGACTTGGCCAGGATCTCAGTGGTTGGTCCAATCACTTGTTTGTCCAGGTAAGATTCAATGTTCTCGGGAGTCTCAAATGTTGTGACTGACATCAAACAAAAAACAAGCAAAGTCCTAAGTTCATAAAACAACGTATCTATGTTCACATGCACATTCAGACGGAAAAACTACACCACCCCTTAGGGTGCACATGTGGGCAATCTGCAAGAGGCAGAGCAACCGTACTACACGAGTGAGTGGAGGAGTCAAGCAGACCCTGAGTCAGGTTGTCCTGATGAGTGGAAGCCAACCTTGTTTTCTCCCTAGCTTTCTTTGTTTGTGTGCTTATACATGTTACTGTGTTTATATAATACCAAAACAACACTATGGGCTCAGTGACAGCAATAATGGGCATTAAGAATTACTATAAAGTATGTGGACTGCAGATAGGGCTTTAGACTGGGACTCAGGAGACCTGGGCAAAATCCTTAATCTACCCAGTACTTCAGCTCCCCATTCGTAGAATGGAGAAGATACCCTCACGATAACCCTGTAGGAAAGTAAGATTCATTAATAACTGAGGTGCTCAGATACTATGGTGACAAGAGGCATATAAATCTAGACTGAGAGCAAGTCAGATAACCAGTAAATTCTGAAGGGCTTACTCATGTTTTATTCAGGCAAACCTCAAAAGGAGTCAGTCATTCAGTTCTCACTCAGGCAAAATTTCCATTCACTTCAACTGGAATTTGTCTGATTAAGGCCTGAATACAAACTGACTAACAATCTCAGGACTTTGGCCTATTGTCTTCAGTGGGAAGTGTGCTCTAACAACAAGTAAAGATCTCCAAGGCTTTGGCTCAAAGAAAATCATCATCTTAGATAACCTATAAATAAAACATAAATGTTTAGATGACTAAGTATACCATCATTAGCTGCAAATAAAAGAATTGCAAGAAGCTGGGAATTTGATGTTTTACCTGAAATAAGTAATTGGCTGCAAGATATAAAGAGCATCATCTCCTTGGAGAGAGCCTAACACAGAGCTAAAAATAAGATAAAGGACTTTGAGGGAGTGTGGGATCTTTTCATCTCTTGCTTGAGAAACTTTCATACTGGTTAAGGAAAAACTTTGGATTTGGAGCCTTAAATTGGACACCTGGATGTGATTAAGGGTATGTCTACACTACGGGATTAATCCAAATTTATATAATTCGAATTTGGGAAACAGATTGTATAAAGTCGAATGTATGCGGCCACACTAAGCACATTAATTCGGCGGTGTGCGTCCAAGTACCGGGGCTAGCGTCGATTTCTGGAGCGTTGCACTGTGGGTAGCTATCCCATAGCTATCCCATAGTTCCCGCAGTCTCCCGCGCCCATTGGAATTCTGGGTTGAGATCCCAGTGCCTGATGGGACAAAAAACATTGTCGCAGGTAGTTCTGGGTACAGCCTCACCCCTCCCTCCCTCCATGCATGAAAACAACGGACGGCAGACAACCATTTTGCGCCTTTTTTCCTGGGTGAACACTGCAAACTCCATACCACAGTAAGCATGGAGCCCGCTCAGCTCAAGACAGCAGTCATGAACATTGTAAACACTTCGCGCGTTCTCGTGCAGTTTATGCTGAGCCAGGACCAGAAAAACGAGGCGAGGAGGCAGCGGCGGCGGCAGCGCAGCGACAAGTGTGATGAGGACATGGACACGGACACGGACACAGAATTCTGTCAAACCGCGGGCCCCGGTGCTTTGGAGATCATGTTGTTAATGGGGCAGGTTCTATCCATGGAACGCCGATTCTGGGCAAGGGAAACAAGTACAGACTGGTGGGACCGCATAGTGTTGCAGGTGTGGGATGATTCCCAGTGGCTGCGGAACTTTCGCATGCGTAAGGGCACTTTCATGGAACTTTGTGACTTGCTGTCCCCTGCCCTGAAATGCCAGAATACCAAGATGAGAGCAGCCCTCACAGTTGAGAAGCGCGTGGCGATAGCCCTGTGGAAGCTTGCAATGCCAGACAGCTACCGGTCAGTTGGGAATCAATTTGGAGTGGGCAAATCTACTGTGGGGGCTGCTGTGATGCAAGTAGCCAAAGCAATCACTGAGGTGCTGCTACAAAAGGTAGTGACTCTGGGAAATGTGCAGGCCATAGTGGATGGCTTTGCTGCAATGGGATTCCCTAACTGTGGTGGGGCGATAGATGGAACCCATATCCCTATCTTGGCACCGGAGCACCAGGGTACCCAGTACATAAACCGCAAGGGGTACTTTTCAATGGTGCTGCAAGCACTTGTGGATCACAAGGGACGTTTCACCAACATCAACGTGGGCTGGCCGGGAAGGGTTCATGACGCTCGCGTCTTCAGGAACACTACTCTGTTTAAAGGGCTGCAGCAAGGGACTTACTTTCCGGACCAGAAAATATTGTTGGGGATGTTGAAATGCCAATAGTTATTCTTGGGGACCCAGCCTACCCCTTAATGCCATGGCTCATGAAGCCATACACAGGCAGCCTGGACAGGAGTCAGGAGCTGTTCAACTACAGGCTGAGCAAGTGCAGAATGGTGGTAGAATGTGCATTTGGCCGTTTAAAAGGTCGCTGGCGATCGTTATTGACTCGCTCAGACCTCAGCCAAACCAATCTCCCCATTGTTATTTCTGCTTGCTGCATGCTCCACAATCTCTGTGAAAGTAAGGCGGAGACCTTTATGGCAGGGTGGGAGGCTGAGGCAAATCGCCTGGCTGCTGATTACGCGCAGCCAGACACCAGGGCGATTAGAAGAGCACACCAGGAAGCGCTGTGCATCAGAGAAGCTTTGAAAACCAGTTTCATGACTGGCCAGGCTACAGTGTGAAATATCTGTTTGTTTCTCCTTCATGAAAACCCGCTCCCTTTATTGACTCATTCTCTGTAAGGAACCCACCCTCCCCCTTCCCCCAGCTTTCTTTCAAAGGAAATAAAGTCACTATCGTTTAAAAATCATTTATTCTTTATTAATAGATTATAAAAAGAGGGAGGGAACCCGGGTGGGGTTTGGGAGGAGGATCGGTGGGAAGGAAAAGGCCACTAAAAAAAGGTTAAAAAAATGACAGCCTTTTGCTTGGGCTGTCCACTGGGGTGGAATGGGAAGGTGTACGGAGCCTCCCCGCCGCGTTCTTACACGGCTGGGTGAGGAGGATATGGAACATGGGGAGGGGGGAGGGGGGAGGGGGGTTATACAGGGGCTGTAGCGGCACTTTGCTTTCCTGCAGCCGTTCCTGAAGCTCCACCAGACGCCGGAGCATGTCTGTTTGCTCACGCAGCAGCCCCAGCATTGCATCCTGTCTCCTCTGATCTTCCTGCCGCCACCTCTCATCTCGAGTGTCTCTCCTCTCCTCACGTTGGTCCCTCATGTCCTCACGTTGGTCCCTCATGTCCTCACGTTCACTGGCTTCTTTCCTATACTTTGAAACCGTGTCCTTCCACTCATTCAGATGAGCTCTGTCACTGCGGGTGGATTCCATGATTTCTGCAAACATCTCGTCTCGCATCTTCTTTTTCCGACGCCTTATCTGTGATAGCCTTCGGGACGGAGGAGGGAGGCTTGAAGAATTTGCAGCTGCTGTAGGGAGGGGAAAAAAGAGAGAATTTTTTAAAAAGATACATTTTGCAGAACAATGCTTATACTCTTTCACGGTGACCAACACTATTCACATTACATAGCACATGTGATTTCTGTGCAAGGTCGCATTTTGCCTCTTAATACTGAGTGCCTGTGGCTTTGCTGCTAGAGATCACAGGTCCGGGCAACAGAATTCGGCTTGCATGCGGCCATGGTAAGCCATTGTCTTTCGGCTTCTGCGCCCTCCTTTCCCACATACCAAGCAAAGCCCGTTGACTGCTGCGGTTTTCCTGTTAACATTCAGCAGCAGCAGAAAACAAACTAACCAACCCCCACATCCAATTCTCCGGATGATTGCTTTATCCCTCCCCCCACCGCGTGGCTGGTATGAGGGAAGATACCTGCAGGAACCAAACTAACCCCCCGCTCTCCCCCCGCCACGAATTCTCTGGGATGATCGCTGTACTCCTCCCCCCACCGCGTGGCTGGTAACAGGGAAGATCCCTGCTAGCCAAACGCGAAAAGCTCTGGGCCAATTTCCCCCCCTGCGCTTGGCTAACTGCAGGGAAGGATTTCTTTTCAGCCACAGGCAAACAGCCCAGTAGGAACGGCCACCTCTGTCCCCTTAATTAAGTTCCCGTATTTCAACCAGGTTACCATGAGCGATATCACTCTCCTGAGGATTACACAGCAAGATAAAGAACGGATGTTGCTTGAATGCCAGCAAACACCGGGACCATACGCTGCCAGGCTTTATCAGGCAATGATACCAGATTACTTGCTGCAAGCATGGCGTGGTCAAGTGTCCTACCATGGAGGATGTAATAAGGCTGCACTGCCCAGAAACCTTGTGGCAAGGCTTTTGGGGTACCTCCAGGAGAGCTTCATGGAGATGTCCCTGGAGGATTTCCGCTCCATCCCCAGACACGTTAACAGACTTTTCCAGTAGCTGAACTGGCCGCGAATGCATCCCAAGTCCTCAGGGCAAAGTAATCATTAAAAACCGCTTGCTTTTAAAACAAGTTTTATATTTTAAAAGGTAAATTCACCTGAGGTCCCTTCCATGGGGTCATGGTCTTGGATACTGGCTTGGGAGGGTTGGGAGGGTACTTCAGTCAGGCTGAGAAAAAGATCCTGGCTGTTGGGGAGAACGGAGTGCTGGGTGCTCTCTGCAAGCTCGTCCTCCTCCTCCTCTTCCCCATCCGCAAAATCCTCAGGTGTAGCTGATGAGACTATCCCCGACCTGGAATCCACGGTCACAGGTGGGGTAGTGGTGGCGGCCCCCCCTAGAATTGCATGCAGCTCGGCGTAGAAGCAGCATGTCCGCGGCTCTGACCCAGAGCGACCGTTTGCCTCCTTTGTTTTTTGATAGGCTTGTCTGAGCTCCTTGACTTTCACGCGGCACTGATCTGAGTCCCTATTGTGACCTCTCTCCATCATGCCCTTGGAGATTTTTTCAAAAGTTTTGGCATTTCGTCTTTTAGAACAAAGTTCTGCTAGCACTGAATCCTCTCCCCATATAGTGATCAGAACCAGTACCTCCCGTACGGTCCATGCTGGTGCTCTTTTTCAATTATCGGACTGCATGGCTACCTGTGCTGATGAGCTATCTGTGGTCACCTGTGCTCTCCACGCTGGGCAAACAGGAAATGAAATTCAAATATTCCTGGGGTTTTTCCTGTCTACCTGGCCAGTGCATCCGAGTTCAGATTGCTGTCCAGAGCGGTCACAATGGTGCACTGTGGGATAGCTCCCGGAGGCCAATACCATCGCATTGCGGCCACACTAACCCTAATTCGAAATGCTAAAATCGATTTTGGCGCTACTCTGCTCGTCGGGGTGGAGTACAGAAATCGATTTAAAGAGCCCTTTATTTCGAATTAAATGGCGTCGTTGTGTGGACGGGTGCAGGGTTAATTCGAATTAAGGCTGCTAAATCCGAATTAAAGTCGTAGTGTAGACCAGGCCTAAGGTTGTTAATGACTTTGGACCCAATCCTGCAACTTGCTCTGTGTACTTGGATCTTGGTGCCCATATAGAGCCCTACAGACATTAAAGCAATTATGCAGAGCAGTTTGCAGGATCGGGGCCTTTGAAACCAATTCTGTGAGGCACTGAGCACCTGCAGCTTTCACTGAAAGCAAAATGCTGATGTCAATAATATTTCAGTATCAGAATCCTTGTAATACAAAAATACCAATCTAACATTCGCTTTTTATAAAAATAACATTTAGACTAATGGAGATCAATCCTAAACAGACGGCTCTATATATTTAATCTCCTTTTTATTCCTATAATTAATCAAATATTGTACAGAATCATGAATTGTCCATATCAATGTACAGGTTTATGATTTTCTTGAAGATTTGCTTTTACTGAAGAGTCAATAAAAGCACAGATGTTTGAACAGAATATCTTTAACCCTGCATAAATGTTGATTTGGTTTCTTCACAGAACTGCCCTGGTTTATATCTACTGTCAGTAAATGCTATTATTCCCATGGTGGCATTCCACTTCATTGAAATCTATGAAGCTATTCATTGCAGCACTTTGTGCATTATCAATTATTTATGTCAATACGTAATGTGTCATCAGCATTTATACTTACAGCCTGATTTTTTCCCCATTAAATAAGTAGAGTATCATAAATAAAGATCCGTCTCCATTTGTTAGGGATGAGTTGGTCTTATCAAGATTCACTTGTGGATGAAGTCATTTCCTCTTACTCAGGACAATAAATAGCACATCTAAAGCACAGTAAGGTGGTATATGGTTTCTATCTCTCCCCAGCCTACAATCCAAATAACCAGACTGCATCCTGTGGGTCTGCCAGGCTCTGGGGAAGGGAAAGATCCTTTCCTCTCATAGCCAGTCTCTATGGTCATACTCCAGCCTCCAGGACATGTGCACCATTTGCATGTGGGAAAGGAGTGGCAGATCCCTTTTTCCAATACACAAAGCTCCACTGCAGAGTGAGTGACAGCAAAAATCCAGAACATGCAAAATGGGGTAGGGAGGGAAGATGGGGAGAGGGTGTACATTTCCTGCTTGGCCAACTCCGGCACCCCCCTCAGCAGTAATGGACACATTCCACTGCTGTTGGTAACCTCTGTACCTATGGAGTGGAGGTTGTGCTCCAGATTCAAGCATAATGGACCTGTGAAGGACAGAGTGCTCAGAGTGACATTAATCTTGTTATTCTTCTCAGGGTACCCCATAGGTCTAGCTACAAGAGCCGCCTCCTAAGATTAGATATGGACTCAAATGCTCTGTGGGCATCACAGGGGTAAATTGCTTTTTGCTCATGAAGGAGATCATTCTACTGACCTGGGAGTTCACTTCACTCCACCATTCCCAAGTGATTCCATCACCTTGGGATCATCCCTGGCTTTGAGAACAGAATCACAGGAGTATTTCCAGTGTTCTTCTAGCCTAAAGTAATCAGCTGAAGCACTAATTTCCCAGCATGCTTACTGCTACCAACATTAACCCTTTAAGGCCCCATTTCCCAGCATGCCTACAGGCAGCGGCATTATTCTTTTCAGTGCGTTTACCTTTTGGCGTGTGCTGCTCACGATCAGCCTGTCTCAGTAAATCCTTGTACACACTGGGACCAGCGCACACATCCTGCAAATCCAGCACATAAGAATATCACCAGGGCGAGTCAGAGATAAGAGAGAGGGGCCACAGAAAGTAACAGAGAGAGAGGGTAGTAAGGGGATCCATAGAGAGTGTCATATAGGGAGAGGAAGAAAGAACCTTCAGTGAGGGCTTGAAGCACCGGAGTTAGAGAGGACATGCTGAAACATAGAGTGCCATGGATACTGTAAGAGGCAAAGGGAGTATCTCCAGAAAGGGATAGGGCGCATAGCACCACAAACACAGAGGCAGGGGATTGCTAAGAGAATGCAGCCTGAAAACAACCAGAGATCTCTAGAGAGAGGGCTAAAGAACAAGGAAGCCAGTTGGGCTATGCTTATTTACACCAACTGAAGATCCAGCCTCATACATTTACTAGCGCATGGAGTTCTGTGCCCTGCCCACAATAACATGATAATAAACGTAACACTGTGACTGCATTGAGGGCCAGACCCCCCAGTAATTCAAGGAAATCATGATTTGTGATAGACAAAGCATTGCTGCTTTACCCCAGAAAAGTCAAATCCTATGAGGGCTCTGACTTAGGGGAACAGCTGCAGAATGGGAGACAGGATGCAGGACCCTGGCATTGTTGCCTGATCCCTGCCTTACTCTGAGCAGATTGGGTGAAGAGATGGACCAAGGGAGGAGCAGAGGGGGAAAAACTATGGGCAAGAAAAGAGGACAAGAAAGCCAAGGAGTTCTGTGATTGGTAGGTGTCATTCTAAGCTGCCGTCCTATTTTCTGCATGAGAAAGCCTTGCAGATTATCTGCTTTTCACATGGATCCTTAGATCTAGGATGATCTGTGGATCTCCAATAGAAAAGATGAAGAAAGAGGAGGCTCTTTGCACTTACCCCCAAGAAAGCTGTGGCTCCTGGATAGAGCACATCAGAGTAAAATCCCTTTTGTTTAATCATTGGGTATTTCCTGTTGGTCCCCCTGTAGATGCTTTCCATTGGGCTTAAACTGGCTCCTGGGCTGGGGTCCAAGACCTGAGCCTGGCTGTTGGAATGAGGAGAATAGGGGCTCCTCCCCAGCGAGTCTGTCAATTCTTTCTTTGTCTTATCCATCCCCTCCACCAGTCAGAGGAAAGGTGCTGTGAAGCAATCCTAGGCCGTACGGAAAGAAAACCAATTGATACCGTTAACACTGTGTCTCCACCGCTTGTAAAATACCTCTCAGCGTTTTTTTACATTGCTGGTTCGCTAAGTAGATGAGTGGGTAACGAGATGCACTTGACCGCTTGCCATGACTGATCCCACACTTTACTTTTATGGCCTGGTGGCCATCTGTCTCACCCAGCTGATTGGATGGTTCACTAACCCTGGGCAAAAGGGGGACCGTCATTATTCCACACAGGTTTTGGAGGAGAAAGCTCAACAGCCGATGTTTGAAAAGCTGCTTTCCTGAAACAGCAGGGACTTCCCAGCATCCAAGAGACTGCCAGCAGAACTGGAGCAATCCAGGCCCACACTGAAACTATCACATGAGCCCCTATGAGCTATAGGCCCCATCAGGTATGTAGGGGCTTTACCAAATCCCTTAAAGGTAACAGTCCCCTCCAAACCTAACTTGATTCTAGTAAACTTAAACCCAGATACCCCACCCAGCTAGTCCCAGATATAAGTTCTGACTCCGTCTCAGACAATTAAAGCAGAGGTGTCTAAGCGAGGCCTGTTGAATATTAAAATATAGCCAGAAGCTCCCCGCTCCCTTTTACTGCAGGGGATTTCTTTTATTTTATTTTTTTGCTGGTGATCTCAACTCACAATTTCTATTCCTCCATTAGGGGAGAGACAAGTACAGGCAGATATTACCGATGTGTGCATTTATTTTTGATACAAAAAATCTTTACATAACTGCAGATGCTAATGAAGTGCAGCCTTCAGACTCGTGGCAAGATGCTAATGTAAAACCAAGGGCTGCAATATTCAGCCCTGAAGTAAGGGCTTATCTAAATACAAAAATGTTACTGCTCTAACTAAACTGGACTAGTTAAAGCAGTACAGCTCCCCTAGTGTTGATGCAGTTATACAGGTATAAATATGTTTATCCTGTTATAACTTATTACCATAAATGTATGGGAATTCTACATAATACCTCTGAAGGCTATTTCTGGGGTGGTGCAGCTTAGTGCACCAGTCCTTGCTCACAGCTGGGCCTAAAGTCTAGACCAGGGCTGGGCAAACTTTTTGGCCCGAGGGCCACATCTGGGAATAGAAATTGTATGGCGGGCCATGAATGCTCACAAAATTGGAGTTGGGGTGTAGGAGGGGGTGAGGGCTCTGGTTCGGGGTGCAGGCTCTGGGGTGGGGCCAGAAATGAGGAGTTCAGGGGGTGGGAGGGGGCTCCAGGCTGGGGCAGGGGGTGGGGTGCAGGAAGGGGTGCAGGCTCTGGCTGGGTATGTGGGCTCTGGGGTGGGGCTGGGGATGAGGAGTTTGGGGTGCAGGAGGGTGCTCTGGGCTGGGATCAAGGGGTTTGGAGGGCGGGAGGGGGGAATCAGGGCTGGGGCGTGAGAAGAGGCTCAGGGGTGCAGGCTCTGAGTGGCACTTACCTCAAGCAGCTCCTGGACGCAGTGGCATGTCCCTTCTCTGGCTCTTAGAGGCGCAGCCAGGCGGCTCTGCACATTGCCCCGTCTGCAGGCACCACCCTTGCAGCTCCCATTGGAGCGCCAGAGGGAGCCATTGGAGTGCTGAGGAGCTTGAGCGGGGCCATGCCGCAGCTTCTGGGAGCCACATGGCGCGGCCCCCGACCCTGCATCCCGGCTGGAACTCCAGAGCAGGGCCATGCCGCGGCTTCCAGGAGCTGCATGGTGTGGCCCCTGACCCTGTGCCCCGGCTGGAGCTCCAGAGAAGGGCAAGCCCCAGATCCTGTTCCCCACCGGGAGCTCACGGGCCGGCTTAAAACGGCTCGCAGGCCGGATCCGGCCCACGGGCCATAGTTTGCCCTCCCCGGTCTAGTCGTAAGTGAAGAATAGCCCATATTCTTCCCATGGGTTGTTTAGTCTGGAGAAGAGAAGATGGAGCAGGGACATAACAGTTTTCAAGTACATAAAAAGTTGTTACAAGGAGGAGGAAGAAAAATTGTTCTCTTTAACTTTTGAGGATAGGACGAGAAGCAATGGGCTTAAATTGCAGCAAGGGCAGTTTAGTTTCGATAATAGGAAAAACTTCCTAATTGTCAGGGTGGTTAAGCACTGGAATAAATTGCCTATGGAGGTTGTGGAATCTCCGTCACTGGAGATTTTTAAGAGCAGGTTAGACAAAACACCTGTCGGGGATGGTCTAGATAATATTTAATCCTGTGAGTGCAGGAGACTGGATTAGATGACCTCTCAAGATCCATTCCAGTCCTATGATTCTGTGATTCTATGATTTACAGAGATGCCTGTTCTGCATCCCAGGAAAGACCTGTAGCTCTGTCTGATTTAATCCTGGGGGATAAAATGTTTGCCCAACAATCTGCTGGTTGAGAGTTTTCTGACTTGCCACAAAAAGAAGAACAGGAGTACTTGTGGCACCTTAGAGACTAACAAATTTATTTGTTAATAAATATATTTATTTATTTATTAAAGAGACTAAATTTAAATTTGTTAGTCTCTAAGGTGCCACAAGTACTCCTGTTCTTCTTTTTGCGGATACAGACTAACACGGCTGCTACTCTGAAACCTGACTTGCCACAGTGGATCTTCATTAAAAAGGTCTTGTCAAGGCTTATAGTCTAAAACTAGTGCTGTTGCTGTTTTTGGTTTCTCTGTCACTCAGAGGTGACAACACATACATTGCCTATTGAGACCCTCTGCTCTGTTCTTGAATGCAGGTAGTGAAGTGAAATTTACAAAACATCCTATCTGCTCTATTCAGAGAGTATGAATTTTGTAAATTTCAACTAGCTGCCTGCCTACAAGAATGAATCAGGCACACACAGAAAGGAAAGCATTACATACACACCTAAGATGGCAGGGAATAACTGCACACAGGTTTGTTATTGTAGTGTTCAAATCAGTGAACAATTTTGAGTGAATTTTTTTTTAAAATCAACCGATAAAATTAAGATTACCATGATGTGAATAAATGAGTGAAGTGGGGAGACTTTGGAGGAAGGATCAATAACACCTCAACCCAGAAAACCCGAATACTTTCTCCTCCCAGCCTCTCTTTTGTTTGGCATCTGGGACTCATACCCTGAAGAATGGATTTTCCATGGAGGGATTTTGTTTTTTATTAGTTATTTTATGCTCTGGCCATATCTATTTTAGCAGCACAGCAGGATTGATTGGTATCAGCTGAGATCCAAGGACTCCTGATGAATTACTGCTGGACTCTTATGCCTGGTGCACCAATACTGCAGAACAGAGTAATGCAAAATGACCTTGCTGAGGCTTTCTTGAGATAACAGCTCTGTGGGAAGCCTAGGTGGCACAGCAAGTTACCACACTAGCCTTTCACCTCTGAAGACCTGAGTTCAAAGCCTGTGTAATACAAAAGTGAGCATGGAACTCTCATCCTAGACTATGTTAGTGAACATCACAACCCCTTCCTTCCCCACACACACGTTAGCATGATTGGCAGTTTCTGCCCAGGACTGAAACTGCATAAGCTGCTGCAGGTCAGGGCTGAGTTCCATTGACAGCTGTGTGGAGGAAGTGTGCATCACACTTACCCACAGTGGGCCTGATTCTCCACTGCTTTACACCTTGTGTAGTCATTTACACCTCCAGAATGTCCTTTATGATCACTAAATTTATTCACCAATTAAAATAAACCCCTATTCAGCATCCTGTTCAAAAAGACCCATCTGCCAGGCCCTCACAGATACACAAGAGAAGATGATAATGTATATGCCTGGCTAATGTAACATTGACACACTGTCCAAAATCAGATCTTGAAAAATTTTCCAGCCACCTACTGGACAAAGAATTAAAATGATTAGCCCGAGTTTGATACAGGTAATAGAGAATGGGTGCACTAGCAAATCCAGAGGAAATCCCAGTCCCCTGTAACCCGAGGTGCTTGGGATTTCTACAGAGTGCTCTTCCTGGATCCTGCTTGGGGGTTACATATTTCATATCAGCCTCTAGCTAGTAGATATTTGATAAATCAGATGCTCACTCCACAGTCTGTCTCTTCTCTCGCATCCACAGCCTCTGGGCTGGTTTAAATGGAAGAGGTTCTCAGATACTCTACCTCTCTCTCAGCCTCCTAATTGAGGCAAATGAGAGGCAGGGGGTCGAAAGGTATACTCTACCTCCCTCAACCTCTGCTTTTTGGATCCTCTTCCTCAAGAGTTGCCTCTGCTGTTTCTCACAGCTATCAAACGCAGCTGCAATGTGAAACTGACATTATTCTGGACCACTTCCTTGCTTCCAAAAGAGTTCTGAATGCCATCAATGAAACTGACCCATGTCTTGTTAATTTAATTCTACTGCTGCTGTATCTTAGGCAATGAAGCCATCTCTATGCAGACTCAGCAGGTTACACTCACTTCATATTTAGAAGAAGATTTTATTTGGCACCACAAGGGCTGGAAAACTTTTCTTCGAGAAGATTTTCAAATGCACAAATGGGAGTTAAACACAAGATTCTCATTGAAAGTCAAAATCTCCTGAAAGCAACACTTATTCAAAAGTTGAGGATACAGCCTCCATACACATGTGCACACATACAACACACACTTCCCAGACATTTGCCAAAGAAAGTTTCCGCACACAACACTGGCAAATGGACAACTGGCTTTGTCAAGTCCTAAACCATTTAACTACAATAAGCATTTTAACACATCTTTCCAGTAGTTCACTACTCATCATCCAGCCAAACAAAGCCACATATCATTTCACACCTGGAAACTTTGTGTGTGTCGATATATCTATATCTATATATCTGTGCGTGTGTGTGCATATATATGTGCATGTGTGTATGTATGTATGGATCTATCTATATCTCTCTGTGTGTGTGTGTGTGTGTGTGTATGTATATAGAATCATAGAAGATTAGGGTTGGAAGAGACCTCAGGAGGTCATCTAGTCCAAACCCCTGCTCAAAGCAGGATCAACACCAACTAAATCATCCCAGCCAGAGCTTTGTCAAGCCGGGCCTTAGATACCTCTAAGGATGGAGATTCCACCACCTCCCTAGGTAACCCATTCCAGTGCTTCACCACCCTCCTAGTGAAATAGTGTTTCTTAATATCCAACCTAGACCTCCCCCACTGCAACTTGAGACCATTGCTCCTTGTTCTGTCATCTGCTACCACTGAGAACAGCCAAGGTTCATCCTCTTTGGAACCCCCCTTCAGGTAGCTGAAGGCTGCTATCAAATCCCCCCTCACTCGTCTCTTCTGCAGACTAAACAAACCCAGTTCCCTCAGCCTCTCCTCGTAAGTCATGTGCCCCAGGCCCCTGATCATTTTTGTTGCCCTCTGGTGGACTCTCTCCAATTTGTCCACATCCTTTCTGTAGTTGGGGCCCAAAACTAGACGCAATACACACCAGATGTAGCCTCACCAATGCCGAATAGAAAGGAATAATCACTTCCCTCCATCTGCTGGCAATGCTCCTACCAATGCAGCCCAATATGCCGCTAGCCTTCTTGGCAACAAGGGCACACTGCTGACTCATAACCAGCTTCTCATCCACTGTAATCCCCAGGTCCTTTTCTGCAGAACTGCTGCTTAGCCAATCGGTTCCCAACCTGTAGTGGTTCATGGGATTCTTCCGTCCTAAGTGCAGGAGTCTGCACTTGTCCTTGTTGAACCTCATCAGATTTTTTTGGCCCAATCCCAATTTGTCTAGGTCACTCTGGACCCTATCCCTACCCTCCAGTGTATCTACCTCTCCCCACAGCTTAGTGTCATCCGCAAACTTGCTGAGAGTGCAATCTATCCCATTGTTCAGATCATTAATAAAGATGTTGAACAAAACCAGCCCCAGGGCCAACCCCTGGGGCACTCCGCTTGATACCGGCTGCCAACTAGACATCGAGTCGTTGATCATTACCCATTGAGCCCAAAAATCTAGCCAGCTTTCTATCCACCTTCTAGTCCATTCATCCAATCCATACTTTTTTAACTTGCTGGCAAGAATACTGTGGGAGATCGTATCAAAAGCTTTGCTAAAGTCGCTTTCCCCATATCCACAGAGCCAGTTATCTCATAGTAGAAGGCAATCAGGTTGGCCAGCATGACTTGCCCTTCATAAATCCATGTTGACTGTTCCTGATCATCTTCCTCTCCTCCAAGTGCTTCAAAATGGTTTCCTTGAGGACCTGCTCCATGATTTTTCCAGGGACTGAGGTGAGGCTGACTGGTCTGTAGTTCCCTGGGTTCTCCTTCTTCCCATTTTTAAAGATAGGCACTATATTTGCCTTTTTCCAATCATCCAGGATCTCCCCCGATTACCAAGATTTTTCAAAGATAATGGCCAATGGCTCTGCAATCACATCAGCCAATTTCCTCAGCACCCTCAGATGCATTAGATCTGAACCTATGAACTTGTGCATGTCCAGCTTTTCTAAACAGTCCTTAACCTGTTCTTTCACCACTGAGGGCTGCTCACCTCTTCCCCATACTGTATTGCCCAGGACAGCAGTGTGAGAGCTGACCTTGTCTGCGAAGACGGAGGCAAAAAAAAAAAAAAAAAGCATTGAGTACTTCAGCTTTTCCCACATCATCTGTCACTAGGTTGCCTCCCCCATTCATTAAGGGTTCCACACTTTCTCTGATCTTTTTCTTGTTGCTAACATACCTGTAGAAACCCTTCTTGTTACCCTTCACATCCCTTGCTAGCTGCAACTCCAGTTGTGTTTTGGCCTTCTTGATTACACCCCTGCATGCAATATTTTTATACTCCTCCCTAGTTATATGACCAAGTTTCCACTCCTTTTAAGCTTCCTTTTTGTGTTTAAGCTCACCAAAGATTTCACTGTTAAGCCAAGTTGGTCGCCTGCCATATTTGCTATTCTTTCTGCACATCGAGATGGTTTGTTCCTGCACCCTCAATAAAGCTTCTTTAAAATAAAGCCAGCTTTCCTGGACTCCTTTTCCCCTCATATTAGCCTTCCAAGGGACCCTGCCCATTAGTTTCCTATGGGAGTCAAAGTCTTCTTTTCTGAAGTCCAGGGTCCGTATTTTGCTACTCTCCTTTCTTCCTTTTCTGAGGACCCTGAACTCAACCATCCCATGGTCACTGCTGCCCAGGTTGCCTCACACTTCTACTTCCCGTACCAATTCTTCCCTGTTTGTAAGCAACAGGTCAAGAGGAGAATGGCCCCTGGAGGTTCCTCCATAGTTGCACCAGGAAGTGGTCCTCAATACTCTCCAAAAACTATCTATATATCTATATCTGTGTGTGCATGTGTATCTATATCTATATGTGTGTGTATCTGTGGGTGTGTATATCTCTCTCTCTATGTGTGTGCGTGTATATGTCTATATCTTGTGTGTATATATATATATATCTCTGTGTGTGTTACATATCTATATGTGTGTGTATATCTCCATATACCTTTATCTGTGTGTGTGCGCATGTATATCCGTGTGTGTGTGTATCTTTCTATGTGTGTGTATCTATATCTGTATATATGTGCGTGTGTGTGTATCTTTCTATATGTGCGTGTGTGTGTGTATCTATCTATATCTGTGTATCTACATATATCTATATCTGTGTGTATATCTATGTGAATGTATCTATCTATATCTCTATTTATACCTGTGTGTGTATCTATCTATATCTATGTGTGTGTATCTATCTATCTATATATGTGTGTGTGTGTGTATATAGATATAGATTTGTTTGTGTGTATATATATTTGTTACATATCTATATCTATCTATATCTATCTATAGATATATATCTGTGTGTGTGTGTGTACGTATCTATCTAGATCTATGTATATGTGTATGTATCTAAGTCTGTGTGTGTATACTATTATATATATATATATCTGTGTACATATATTTGTTACATATCTATATCTATCTATATCTGTATCTGTGTGTGTGTGTGTGTGTGTGTATCTCTCTATACCTGTATATATGTGTGCGTGTCTATCTATATATATCTATATCCGTGTGTGTATATCTATCTATATCTATGTGTGTGTGATTTATCTATATGTGTGTGTATATATATATATGTATATATTATATTTATGTGTGTATGTGTATATATATATATATATATATATATGTGTGTGTGTGTGTGTGTATATATGTATATATATATATATACACACACACACACACATATATATAAAAATTAGGACTGTCAAGTGATTAAAAAAATTCATTGTGATTAATCACGCTATTAAACAATAGAATACAATATACACACACACTTTCATATATCTATATATCTATAAAGTGGTTAAATGGAACTATGCAAAATGAGATCATATTATAATGGAACTGCTGACACAACATTAGATACAGTGTGTATGGCAGGATAGCAAAACTATAATTACAATTTCTCAGTAAATCCAGTTTTTACATATCCAAGAAGTCAAACTCCCACACATTTTTCTCTGAGTGGTATGAGCTTTTGATCTCTTGCCTCCTCTTCGATTCTTTGATCCATGGTTTCAATCAAACCAACTAAGAAAATCATCATAAAAAAAAAAGAGGTCCAAAAACGCTTCAGTGGTTGTAACAGACAAAGAAAAGTACTTTTAAAAAATCAATCCCAACAACAAAAAGTTAAAAGGGCAAAATCAGAAAGAAAGAAAAGAAAGAAAGATAGATGAATACTAGTTTTCTACCTTTCTCAAAACAATCTGTATATGCATTCCTAATGCCCCAGTCACCACAGTTTCTAGACAATAAATACATGGGAATTGTTTCATGCCTTAATATAAGCCATAAAACATGAGTTCAATATAGTGATGAGCAACCTACATATGCCTTTAAACTTCAATCTACTTGAATCTTGTCCTTTCCAAAAACAGAGTTAAAAATAGTTTCAAGTACTATACCATTCTCTAGCCCCCTGACAGTGGTGTTGGTTTTACAATCCCATTTTTCTGGTTTTTTTTAAAATGTATTTTCCCTCTCTGTTGCTAAAGAAAAGACCCACACAAACAACAAAGGACATTGACTACCCAGGGGAAACAGTGAAACTGACTATAAACATAGTGTTGCCAAAATTCACAAAGAAATCAGACAAAGAATAGGGGAAACAGTTGGCTAATTTTCTTTAGTTATACCAGCCTTGGGTGTTCCTTGTAACAAAAGCTGTTAAAGTGTTCAGACAGTGCCACTGATAGTACTATTTTCATTCATAAAGTGCAATCCCTTCACTCCATCGCCTAGATGTTTATTAATACCGCAAAACCAATTAAAATACAATACTAAGTATTAAGGATCTGATCTTTGACTTCAACAAGCATTTGATTGGGCCCTAACACATCATAATACATGCGACATCAAGAATACAAAAAAAAGGGTCAAATTGCCATCATTACCAAAAGGGGAAGGGGGCCTCATGAGGGCGCAGAGATTAGTAAAAACACCCTCCTCTGAAAATGAATGTTTCTAGTGGCTGTTTGAATGTGGAGAGGGATGCAGGGCTGGCTCCAAGCACCAGCTTGTCAAGCAGGTGCTTGGGGCGGCCACTCGGGAGAGGGGCGGCATGTCCAGCTATTCGGCGGCAATTCGACGGATGGTCCCTCACTCTGCCTCGGAGTGAAGGACCACCCGCCGAATTGCTGCCGCAGATCGCAATCGCGATCGCGGCTTTTCTTTTTTTTTTTTTTTTGGCTGCTTGGGGCAGCCAAAACTCTGGAGCCGGCCCTGGACGGATGGACATGTGGGGGGTGGGCAGATAGGAGTCCTCTAGAAGTATCCAGGAATGATGGGGTTGAGGATTCAACTCCCACATCTAGTGGCATCCAGGGGAAGTGTGGTTCTGATTCCTACAGTTAGCAGCATCTGGGTGTGGGCTGGCTCTGAGTCCCACACTTGGCCAAAAAGCAACAAGAAGTTGTGAAAGAATTTCAACCCTTTTCAGCAATGACAAATAATTCATCGACATTTTTAAACTCTGACCCGCTTCCTCCAACCCTAAAGGCCACCTCAGCTACACCTAGGCCCACGGGGTGGGCATGCAACCCCTATCGTGGGTAGGGCCATCTCCAGGCACCAGCTTGGCAAGCAGGTGCTTGGGGCGGCCACTCCGGAGAGGGGCGGCAGGTCCTGCTATTCGGGGGCAATTCGGAGGACGGTCCCTCACTCCCGCTCTGAGCGAAGGACCTCCCGCCAAACTGCCGCTGCAGATCGCAATCGCGGCTTTTTTTTTTTTTTTTTGGCTGCTTGGGACGGCCAAAACCCTGGAGCCGGCCCTGATCGTGGGATGCCCCAACTCCTTCTGCGGGCCACAGCGACGACTTGCCAGAAGGCCATGGGCAGCAAAATGGGGCAGACCATGGCTCCCGTCACCTGTACAGCAGAACATGGCCCCACACAGACAGCCACCCTCCTGGTCTACCTGGACCAAGGTGGTGCTGTGGGTACGGCTGCCAACCCTCCAGGATTGTCCCAGAGTCTTCAGGAATTAAAAGATTATGTCATGTGATGAACCCTCCACTAATACTGCCAATCAAAGTTGGCAACCCTAGCTGTGGGGCAGGGCAGCACGCCCCCTTTGAGGGGCATGAACAGCGCCCATAGCAATTCCCAGGAAGGGTCTCATGCCTAGGTCTGGGGTGCCCCCTATGGGGGGCAGGAGCATTGCATGCTGGGACCTCAAACAGGCCGTGTTAAGGCGGTGCCCCCCACCCCCGGGCTGAACCATGGGCTGTTCTCCGGGCCTCCCCACCCTAGGGTGACCAGACAGCAAGTGTGAAAAATCGGGACAGGGGTGGGGGTAAAAGGAGCCCATATAAAAAAAGCCCCAAATATCGGGACTGTCCCTATAAAATCGGGACATCTGGTCACCCTACCCCACCCCCCGACTCTTAGGCCAGCCGGGGCAGAGCAGAGAATACGCACCAGCCTGCCCAGCTTCCCCCTCCCGTGCTGTGGAATGGCCTCGTCGTCAAGCATCGGACGCCTGAGCCTGTTGCTAGGGGACAAAACCATTCCAGCAGGAAGGGGGGGGGTTCAACTCTCCCCCCACCCCGCCTGTGAAATATTAACAGCCCTAAATTCAGTGGTTCGTTCCTACAAGGGCTACTTCTGCTCCCATAGGTCAGGCTTCCCCCCGTTTGTATGGCGTTTGAACGTGCATTGCGCCCTCCAGCCTTTAGTGAATTTGGTTGCGTCCACGCAGAGCCTGAAGGGGAAGGGGAGAGTGGAAGACGAGGAGAGTGGGACGGAGCTGCATGCTAGAACGTCCCATGCCAAACCGGAAGTTGGCCTCTCTTGCCGCTAAGGAGGCTACTCGGTGGTCAGTGCAGCAGCCTACTGGTTTGGAAGGCAGGAAAGGGTATTTAGTGCACCCAGCAGCTGTAGTGCCTAGGACTTGGGTTAAGGGAATTCCACAGCCACTGCTTTTATAGCTTCCCCTCGAGGCTACTTCTGGGCCATCCCCTTGTGGCTGGCACTGAACTGGCATGCTGGAGATGTGGGTTCCAGTCCTTGTGATGGCAAAAGGTGACCCTCAGAATGGTGTTAATGCATGACCCCCTGCTTGGTTTCTCTTGTTAGACTGTAAGCTAGGTGGGGCAGGGGCTGTCTCTCACTAGGAGTTTGTGCAGTGCCTAGCACAATGGGGCTTGCTTATACTGGAGCCTCTGACTGGGAGCTACTGTAACACAAGTAATGAAGAAAAGCTGTTATTGATTCAGGTCACATTATTGCCCATTCTGTGCCTCAGGCCAGTGCTATTTTGAGGGTGGGAGAGAATCTACACTAGGTTGCAGAGTAGGGAGGGTAAGAAATCTTTAAATAAGCAAACACTAGATGCCTTTCTAAAAACTATGCCCTTGCTCAGCCACAAGTTATGGGTTTGATGCAGGAATTGCTGGGTGAAATTTTCTAACCTGTGTTCCGGTAGCACTAGATAATCATAATGGCTCCTTCTGGGCTTAAAATCTAGGAAGGAAGAAACACCCTGGAGGCAGGTTGATTTTTTTTTTTTTTTAAACTTGATCAGGGGATTTGGAAATTTAGTATAAAGCTCACTGTAATGGAGTCATGGGCAAAGAGCAGCTGAAGCAGCTAAGGTGTGTGATTGATTAATTTATCTCAGGGTTGTGCCCTTTATTGTATAGAATCCCTCTCCTCCTTCAATTTATATTACCTCTGTAACAGGTTCATCTCTGCAATACAATTGTGTAGGCTTTAAACAGGTATAAGTTTTACAACTGTAATGCATGGAACATGCCAGCCATTATGATTTATGCTGTAATAGTGTCCAAAGGCTCCAAGGAGGATCAGAGCCCCAGTGTGCTAGGAGCTGTACCCACTCATAGGGGAGAGAGATAGCTCAGTGGTTTGAGTGTTGGCCTGTTAAACCCAGGGTTGTGAGCTCACTCCTTGAGGGGGCCATTTAGGGATCGGGGGGAAAAAATTGTCTGGGGATTGGCCCTGCTTTGAGCAGGAGGTTGAACTAGATGACCTCCTGAGGTCCCTTCCAATCCTGATATTCTATGATAGACAGATATGGCTACTTGCACTTGAAAATGGGTGGAAAGGGATATAACATGTAAACAAGTTATTAGGATGAAAATTGCTAATGGTTTTGTTCATTCCAGGGATTTTTGGAGTGGTTAGTGTGGGGGTAGATAGAAGGGAAATGGGATGAAGGGAAGGGAATGATGGAAGAATAGAGAGGAACATGCAGGAAGAAAGATATGAGGTTGGATCAAAGTGCATAGCATAGAGGAGATGATGTGTAGGTGGCTGGAGGCAGAAGGTCTGAATGTTGCTCCTGGTGCTAGAGCCTTCCACTATACTGTAGCAGAAATGCCTTCATCCCCACACACCCATTAGTTTTGGCCACATGGGCAGTTGATGCTGCTGGCATGTGCAACTTGCTACCATGCAATTCAGCTGCTTAGAGACTTGTACCTGGAATTTAAGTGACAGGTGCCATAATACACAGCTGCAGCAATGGCTAGAAGGAGTGCTATATGCAGACTGCACTAGTGTGGACACAAATTCTGCTGGAAACATCTAACCTCGCAACGGTTCAGACGTTTTTGGCTCTTGGGGACAGGGGCTTCTATTAGAGCACTGGGGCAGAGAATCTGGCCTCATGGGGGCAGCAGAGCTCACACAATGAACGCAGGATTCCATAGCTGTCACAAGCATTAAGAAGGTGCGGGTGAGCCGGGCTCTGTACAAAGCCAGCACGTACTGAGCGGTTAAATCAGTGAGGGAAGCGTTGGTGCATTCCGAAAACTTGCAAGCAAGAAAATGTCATGGTTAGGCAGAGACAAGGTGGGGGACGTAATATCTTCTGTCCTTTTTGAGCTACACAAGAGTTCTTCCAAGAGAAGCTGGTCCAATAAAAGATATTATCTTACCCACCTTGTCTCTGGACTATCCGGGGCCCAACACTGCTACAACTGCACTGCAAACAGGGTTAGGCTGAGTGAAATGGGAGCTGCGGAGGGTGGTCCCAGAGGCAAGAGGCATAGCAGCCTTTTCCTGCTCACAGGCTCCCTTCCAGCACCACACCTCTCACACAGCAGCTTGATAATCAACTCCCCAGAAGCAGAAGGGTCACCAAAGCTGATGCACCCAGAGCTCAGCTGTTCCATACCCCCACCAAAGCAGCAGCTGTTGAGGAAAGTCCCAGCTATGTGTGCCCGCTGGTTACCCCAGGCCTTGTGCCTTATTAGAAAGGGGGCACAGTGGCTAGTGTTGATTGTATTTGATATAATTATATATCCCTTCTACATTGCCCAGTAGTTGGAGCTCAGATCTTACTGAAAGGTGGAGAGAGGCTGGGGAGATAAACCCTGGTTGAGTATTCCCAATGGAGAGCCCAGGTGATCTAGCTTTGGCCTCAGCAACAGGAGAAAGTGAATGCACAGCAGGTTGGCACTGCCCCTGTGGTTCAGCTCATCTCCCTTCACCAGGCATTTCAAGAGTTGATATGAAATGCTTCAGTGAGTCAGAAGATGAAAGCCCAGCTGGTTAAACTTTTAGGCTTTCAAGAAGCTATCGAGCCATAACAGAGACCAGACCAGAGGGGTGCGTGATACACCATGCACAAAGTCTGTGTGTATTGACTGCTCCTATTTCCCACTCTCCTTTGAAAGAGGCAAAGCCTGATGCCCCAAGGGGAGATACACCCCGGGAACGATTGCTTGCCACAGTCTTTAACGGCTGCCCAGTTTCCCAAGGATGCTGTTTTGGTGCAGGATGGCTGAACCAGAGGAGGGTTAGGTCTAGATGGGTGCATAAGAGTCACACAAAGCTTGGGTGGTTGGCAGCTGATAGTAGCCATCGCAATGGCTATTGATGTATCTATGCACTATCGTTCTCACATCATCCCACTGCGGCTGGGATCTCTGATGTGAGCATGAAACAGCAGCTCCAGCTGGGCTCAGTAGGGAGTGTTAGCATAGCATTTCCTACAGCAGTTCTTTCTCCTGCTCCCTCTCCGTCTGAGGCTTGGGTCTGATGATATTTAGACAGGATGCTGCATTGTTCTTAAGATCATAGACAAGTGTTGAGGAGAACCTTACCTTGGGCTTGCTGGATGCCTAGGCTGGGAAGTCAGCACCCTTTTACTCCCCTCTACAGGCCACCTATATTACTAAACCTCCACATGGGAGCAATGCCAGTGGACTCGGTGCAAATACAGTCTTAGCTCTGTCCCAATACAGCCTATGCAGAGGAGGCAGGGAAGCAATCTATGCCAGCGAAAGGACTGGAGCAGATTATTGCCCACAGAGCAAAGCGGGGGGGAAAACAGGAAGCAGACCGACTCGGTCACACCTACGCACTGCCCCTGACTCAGGCTGATTGCATAGCTACAGCCCTGTGAGTGACCTCATTGGCTCCAATGAGATGATATTCAGGCTAAGGGTGCAAGCATGAGATAGGGTATCAGAATCCACCCCCACGGCCTGTAACAGAGCTAAGATTTCTGCAATAGCCTGGAACCTTAGAGTCCTGTTTGAATAACATCAAGCTAGTTTTAATAGGATGTCAGCATTTGAACCCAAGTCTTGGAGGAGAAATGCATAAAACAAGCATACAAATTTCAACCGTAAGTGGATACTACTCACCTCCAGCATATAAAGGGCTTGATTCTCATCCATTAAGTGTAAAATCTAGGGGCCTCAATTCCACACTGACTTCTATTCTCGGCAGAGGCGCATTAGGCCCATACGTCTCGCTCACAGTAGAAGGACACTGACGTAATGGATATTTCTGAAAGCCATCACCACTCAAAGCGATTCCTGAAACTGCCAGTGAATTTTAACAATGCCCTTCCTAAAAATGTAAAATAAAGTTACAATATAAAAACGTCCAACTCCCATGGACTTTAAAGACAAGGTGGGATATGAAGAGCTGGATTTTCTGCTGCTTTGTGTCATCCTAGGGAAAGTGGGCGTAGAACACTCTCCGATATAGTAGTTTTTACACACACACACACACACACACACACACACTCTCTCTCTCTCTCTCTCTGCAGAGGGTGTAAATGACTATGTGAGGCTCTAGATTGCCATCTCTATGCCTAGATGTGTTCCCACACACAAGCCACGGCATTAATCTAGAGTAAACACCACATGTTCATTTAACACCCTAACAATACATCATATCTTAAATCATATCTTAAAATACAGTATCACCAGGAAGAGTCATCTAGAAATGGTGAGAGTCAAGGCTATGTCAATTTTGACTTTGTATGAGTCACACACACCCCTCCCCCAATGAAGACCCCTTTAGGTTCTTGTTTGAATTTGGGAAGGAAATAATAGTCCATATTCCCTTTTATGTTCCAGCTGCTTTCAACTGCTCTGAGGATACAAAGCAGCCATAAACCAGCCAGTTAAAATTAGTTGATGGGTCTTTTGTTTTGCTGGAGCAGTATCCAGCAGCCAGAATGCAGTGGTGAGCCTACCCATTTTGTATTGTCCCTTGTAAAATAAATCAATGGAATGAATCCTCCTCTTTAAACTACAGTTTCCAATGCAACCTTCATGCTGAAACTGCAATCATAATGAAATTGTGAAGATGGGCTTGTTAACTAAACAGAGCGGAGACCTTACCCCAATCTCTACCACAATGCCACAGACAGTGAACAGGACAGGTCGTCACACCTAGATCAGTTCTTTCGGATAATAGACCAAGCAAACTAGAAGAGTCAGGTTTTCAGACCTCCCCAAGGTGGCTGCAGCTGGGAACAGACATCTGCTGAGGTCCACATTGCAAACCGAATTGAGAAGGGTTAGAGGCAAGGAGAAATTCAATGGTAATTGGGCACCTCGAAAGTCCCAGCATAAAAGGACAAAATGGACATATTTTATGCAGTCCCAGATGATGCACAGAGAAGTCACTGCACCTAAAAAAAAGAAAGGGGAATTAGAATTCTAGAGTCCCATAGAAACTGTCCTCCAGACAGTTCTCCACTTTCTTGAAACTATTCGTGCTTCCAGTCACCAGTGATCATTAAACAAAAGGCCAACTGCAATACCCTTACTCACACTGAGTAGTGCTCACCGTCTGTGGCATTATTCATGAGGTTAGGTACAATGCAGATCAGAGTCACACAATCTGGCTTGCAGTGGAATCAAATGCCCCCAGTCTCTGCTGGAAAGAATATGGCCAACAAGGTTGCATTTTCTGGCACTGCCCACAATTCCAAGAAGGTCCATGCTTATTCCCACGTCAGCCTGCAGAATACGATGCACATGAAGATTTTTTTCTTCTAGGAAATGCCATCCATACCCTTTAAAATACTGAATGACATCTTAACAGTAGCTGCTAGGGAAATGTATTGCCTTATTGGGACTCAAGCAGTCCTATAATTCAAATGTGGCTACCTAAATGCAAGGGACCAGATCCTCCCCTGGTTTAAATCAGCACATCTTCTTTGAGTTGGATGGAACTACACCCATCTACACCAGCTGAAGATCTGGCCCAAGATACAGAACAGACCAGCATTCAAATCAGACACACCCAGGACCAGTTCAGAGCGGAGCCTTAACAGAGCTACTATTCACCACTACAGAGACACAGCTTTGACCTTGAACTGTAGAAACATCCCAACATTCCAGGGGAATATGACATAGCCATGCCAACATCTGAATTGTTGACTCATGTAGCATGATGCCACTCTAGGTTCTATATATAGATTGGACCCTGTCACCCAAGTGTCTTCCTGCTACTTTTTCATCACTTGATTTATTGCACCAACTACCAGCTTGGCTTTCTATTATAAGCCATGCTGGATCGTCAATATCCCTATTTCCCCACATCATTTATCTGCATATTTGGAATTCCTTCCTGCTTACTCAGGAGTGAATCTTCTGGTGAGCTTTCCTTTGAAACACTCGCACAAATGATAGGAGAATATTCGAGGGAAGCATGCAATAAATGGAATTTTGTACAACATTCTGTCTGGCTATTGTACAAACGAGGCTTATTGTAACTGTGTTTACAATATGAAATGGAAAGGAATAAACATGAATTTGGAGCAGGGACTGTCAGATGTGTTTGTGTGCATGCATGCACAGCACCTGACAGTGCAGCCCCAGTGTGCAACCATATTACAAACAAACAAATCCTTTTTGTCCCTCCTCCCCCCATTATACAGCTGCATGCAGCAGCGGTCACTGGTTCACAAGAATGTGGGGAATGCCTGTCAAAGGCCATCCTTCCTGGAGCTCTGGAGAGAATACATCAGGGAGGTAGATGAAGGATTCAGTGGACACCAGACTCTGGTTGCTGTTGTGTTAGAGTTGTGACAAGTTTATGTAATGCGCACCCATTCTGCGTAGTGCTCTGTCCCCCTCTAGTGATGGCTGAGACAAAATTATGGACTCAGCTCAGGCAGTAGAGATTCATTCTAAGATGTAGAAGTCACAGGTTCGCTCCCCACTGTCTGTGACCCTCACTGAAGCGCAGCATTACAAGTAGCCCATATGGGGTTTTGAAGCTGCGGGACTTCAGAAGCTCAAGATGAGCTTTCCTAGCCGGGGGGAGCGTGTAACGCACACCCAGTGGATGCAAGCTTGTTTGTTTCAACGCGAGGAATAGCACAGGACCCAAGATTTGAAGTAAACCCTAGCCATGGGCTTGCAGGAAGTGCACCTTATAGGAAAGGAATGGGAAATCAAGTCAAATAATTATAAATTCCTACCATATATCATCATCATGCTGGTTTCTGGATCACCCCTTCCCCCTCCATGTGTTGATGCTACAGTCCCCACTTCAGCAGCTGCCAGGTCCTCTTAGAGAGCTGACATTTCCATTCCTGACATTTTCCACGGCTCCATCTCAGAATTAATGGCCGGATATTAACAGCAATGGGGCTGTTTATCATAATTAGTCTCATGAAGCTACTAAGCATTCAGCTATTTTTCATCAGTGCTGAGTTAATAAACTGCAAAATCCCAGGAACGAGACGGACAATTTATTTACTGATTGATTGATTTGTCTGTCACATTTTGTCTTTAAAGTTTGCCAAGCCAAGCAGAGCTCCTTGGAGAGGACAGCAAGGCAATCTGAACTCAGGCAAACATGCTGCCACCAAGAAGCCCTGGTGCCAGCTGATATATTGAGGAGACATTTGTTATGCCGACATCTTCTGTAACACATACACCCCACCCACCCACACTCAAGCTAAAGTAAGTGACAAGTCACAATTAGCTGTCGAAGCATTTCAGGCCAGCCTCAGCAGCCACCAGACAGTGCAAGGAAAGGAAACTCAATCCCATTTCCCAGCTCTGGTGAGTTTGGGCACCATTTCCCCCAAAGGGAGATAGCCCAGGAGCTGTACTTTCCACGGTTTGTCATTTGACCATGTGTTCTGGGTGATGCTTGTGCAATGCTAAAGAGGGATACCACAGCTAACTTGGGATATATGCCTAGGAGCAAGCATAAGCTGTGCTCCTCTGTACCCCTATCTGGCAATCTAGCTAGGAGTCCTGTGACGTATCATGCCACTGTCTGCTTTTCTCTCACCCAAAGTTCCAGAGTCCCATATTATCCACAGGTGGCAACAGGGTGGAGGGGAGAGAGAATGGCTAGGTCTGCTAAATTAGCAAGATCAGACTCTTGCCCCTCAGGACTAGTAAGCTCTCCCCACTGGCTTTTGGGTCCATTATCAGCACTTTGCCTCACAAGAGCAAGGTGACTGTCACCCTAAAGAAGCAGTGGTTAGACCCTTCACGTCTAATGAAGTCAATGGAGACTTTTATTGGAGTAAGTGGGAATGGAATTGGAGCATCCTTGAGAAAACATCCTTTAACACCCTCCATTTCCTGTCCTGTTTCCTTTCTGAGGAGAAGGGTACCAAGATCGTGCTGGCAAGTCAGGTCCAAGGACAACCTGATTCCTCTAGTTTCCTGGGTGTGCATTAGTGGCTTTAGACTTGGGGCATGACGACTGCACTTTATTCTGTGGAGATGATCAAGCCAAGCTATGGACAGAGGTCAAGTCTCCATGCTATTTTAGTAGCTCTTTCATCAGCCTCTGGCATGAATCACCATGTAGCCTGTGGGATCAGACAGGCTTGCTTTAAAGAAGATGGCTCCATTCATTCCTTTCTCCTTATCTCCCAGCTTTCCAATAATGGCATGTGTAGAATTACACATTCAGACAGTCCATATGTTTTGTTCTAAGTGAACCACCCAGACCACGTCCCAATAGAATGGCTCGTTCATTATAAGAACTTAAGCGTCCCTTCTGTCCGCACAGAGTGCATTTCAGAACTCCAGTACTTACTGCACCATGCAACTTTCCTCCACCCAGCATCTGAGTCCAGACCTGCACCAGCCCCTTCTATTCCTGACCTGATCTCCCCTGCCACAGGCAGTAAGTCTAATGTCCCTTAATTCCTCACATGTACACCCTTTAGTACTCCAGGCCTGAGTTTCCACCCAGCTCCACAAATGCACCTCAGTCCTGATCTTGGGCATCACTTACAGTTCCAGTCCTGGGCTCCCTGTCAGAAAATATGGTGCAGTGGGTAGGGGACTAGCCAAGGATTCCCTGCTCTGCCACAGACTTCTTGCGTGACCATGGGCAAGTCACAGTCTGTGCATTTCCCCTCATCTGTACAATGGAGCTAATAGCACTGCCCTGCCCCCGGGGAGTGCTGTGAGGATAAATACATTAAGGACCAAGGCACTCCAACACTATGGTGAGGGGGCCCATATAAGTACCTTAGATAGGTAGATACAGCTCTGACAATGCACCTCAGTTCTAACCTGCAACCTAGTCAAGGAGATGATCAAGAACTTTCCATCCCAAATGTCAAACATTTGTGTTTGAATAGCATGTTCTTCTGCCAATGTGACACTAGTAATTAAAGCCAGATGGGGACTTGCTTATAGTCTGACACTGGGCCCACATTCTGATGGGTGACATTTTTTAAACAAGAGGCCAACCACCAGCAGGAAGATCAGAAAAGCCAAGTGCAATTAAAAAAAACCAACCAACCAAAAAAACCATAACCCTTAATTTCCAGATACACCGCCCAGCATATTCTAGGTGAGAACCAAATGCTTCCGACTGCAGTGTTTGGCAGAATGAGCACAGCGCATAATCTGTGCTCCAAGCCAGTGTGGCTGAACCCGAGATTTCCCTTGATACAGCATCACAATGCACAATGATTTGGTGTCATCACCTGCAAGGATCATAAGGAAAACCACAGAACCAAATCCTCGCTCACCTGAGAAAACCTATTGACACAAATGGAATATTGGCATAAGCAAGGAGTACTTGTGAGAGTATGTGTTTCACTTCATTCTGTACAAAGGAACAGTGACCTAATGCTTGTCGAAAGAGTTAAGGATGGAATACAGAGTAATATACAAATGGCTGAAATATTCTTTTTTAAAGCAAAAATAATACTGAGAAGAGATTTCTACAAGGCCTATTGATAAGAGCAGTTAAGGGAACACATGAAAATGAAAAAACATGTTACTCAGTCTAATTCTGGATGATGTAGGATGTTAGGAATTAGATACATATAGGGCCAGATTCTGATCTCCTTATTCATGTTGGGTAGTGCTTTACTCTACCCGCAGCTATCCACTGCAAAAGGACTAATGTGACATAAGAGCTTGTCTACAAGGAACATTATTGTGTGGCAAGCTAGCTCCCTGTAGATTCACACCCTAGCTTGCTGTGCATCCTGTCCTGAGTAGATAAATCATAAAAGGCCACTTTGCATGGGGAGGCAGATCAATATTTGGCCCTCAGTGTATCACTGCAATGGTATTTGAAGAGTTACGGAGAACTGGGAAGGCCCAAGAAGATTAGAGAAGAGTGAATGCAGTATCCATAAACAGACTAGGCAAAAAGGGGTAGTTACTGTTTGGCAAATCTGACTCCTGCCCCCAGTATTTGGTCTGGTTTCTTCCTAAGAAGGAAATCTATAACCTTCCAGAAGGTAACACACAACCATACATGATAAGCAAGAGTTTATAAAGCATGAGTCTTGCAAGACCTGCGATTGCCTTTTATTGGCTAGAACTACACAAGGAAGGAGTGAAGTGAAAACAGAAGTCACCATATACTTGTATTAGCATAACACATGCTAATGTCTCACCAAATCTTACTCTCACAGGACTGGTCTTACATGGCATGGAGCACCCTCAGCTCCTACTGAAGGTTGCGGCAGCCAAGGGTGCTCAGCACCTCACAGGAGCAGGCTCAGAGGAAATGCAAGTCAATGTGGATGCAAACATTGGCACTTTAATTGGAAAGCAGCTGAAGGAACAGAAAGTGGCAATGCCAGTCCAACTGGGGAGGGGCAGTGGAGGTGAATAGCTTGGTACCACTGGATTTGGGGCTCAGTCCCATCTTATTTAGCATCTTCACTATAGGTCTGGAAGAAAAACTGCAAGTTAATGAAATTCACTCAGCTGGCAAGGGGTGTAACGGGGGGCAAACAGAGTCTCCCTATGGGCCTGCTCCAAAGCCCATCAAACCGGGCACTACTTATTACACTAAACAAGATCATCTCACTGTCACCTTGTGCTCTCCTGTCACGGATTCACTCACCACTGCAGCACCTCCTGCTGGCTGTCATAGGAAGTAGCTCTGTTAGACAGTGTGCCCTCTTCCTGCTTCACCCATCATTGTCACTGCCTGCAGACCCACCTCAGTCCAAATACTGCAGCATCCTCTGCCTGACTTGACCCTCTGGTCATGTCACTGTTTGTGTTTTCCTCCTTGGGAGGGGGGGGGGCGGGGGCTCTCAGTTCTAGAATCTAGCCACTTCCCCAGTGGTGAGGGGGGACGGACCCCAGACCCACCCACTACTCCAGGTCCCAGCCCAGGGACCCTGTAGTTAGCAGCCTCCCACTGCCTCGCCTTAACTACTCCACCAGTTCTGCTTCAAATTCCCAGGCCACTTCCCCATGGCCCCAGCACCTTCTTCACCCTCTTCCCAGGGCCTCAAGCTTGGAAGTCTCAGGAGCCAGCCAGGAACTCTCTAGCTTCCCCAGTCCCTGCTAGCAGCTGCCCTGTCTGAGGCGCTACCCTCCTGCAGTCCTCTATGAACCCAGTCCTCTCCCTTGAGCTTCCTGCAGTAACTGACCTAATCTGCCCTGCAGCTCCCATTTATATGGACCTGCTGGGTCCTGATTCACTGTTCCTCACAGCTCCTCTCCTATTGGCTGCTTCCCACGCAGCCTCCCCAGGGCTCTATTAACCCCTTCTCTGCCAGTGTGGGATGGATGCCCCATCACATCTCCCCCATCTCTTTGGTGGATCTACTTGTTCTCTTTCATCTTAGACTAAGATTGTGAACTATTTGGGGCAGGGTCTGTCTTCTCAGGGGTTGTATTTTATATTTTAGAGCTGACCAGAGGACGACAATTCGCAGCAACTTTCTACATGGGAACAAAACCATTCAAACATTTTCACAAAGTGAAATTCTGCTAAAATGTTCAGTTATAGGACTGAAAATCTGACCTTTCTGATTTGGGTCTCTCTCCTCTAGAAATTACCCTCACCTTGATACATTTTGTGGAGTCATATTGTTTTCAACAAAATGAGCCATTTTCGCACACACCACACACATATGTAGCCACTGAAATTGTAATACAGACAAACATCAGTGACAATCTGCAAACAGAAGTGAGAGCTTAGCCCATCTAATAAATTAGGCACAATTTAGGCAACACTAATAAAGAGACTATTGCAGGTAACACACTGAGGAAAGCAAGATCCACAAATTCTAAAGCTCTCTCCAATTCAGTCTCTCTGTAAGCCCCCACTTCTTCACTGTGTCCTTATTCTCCCAAAAAGAAGAACAGGAGGACTTGTGGCACCTTAGAGACTAACAAATTTATTAGAGCATTTGTTAGTCTCTAAGGTGCCACAAGTCCTCCTGTTCTTCTTTTTGCGGATACAGACTAACACGGCTGCTACTCTGAAACCTTATTCTCCCAGCTATCCGCATTCCCATCCCTTAGAAAGAATGCCACAGTATGCTGTGGGAATAGTCCCTAACAGTATATAGCCAAATCAGCACTCACAGTCATAACCCCAAGTGCCCGGAAACCTCCGATTTCCCAGGAGAGCTGCTATGCAGTAGCCTCCATGTTATACCACTTGGCACTATGCAGCCACGTGCAAAGCGTGGTAATGACCACTGCTCACCCATCCAGCACCACAAAACCCATTGAAATCAGCCTGCTAAGCAGGAGCCAGTGACTTTGGAGTAAAGGAAAGAGACAACGCAGCAAAGAAGAGAAAGAACCCTTCTGCCTGGAAGACAGAATAAAAATCATCCATGAAAAGACAGCTAGAAAGTGTCATAGCCGAGCCATAGTTACAAGCTTACATTGGAGCCATCCTGCATTTCCATCTTTGGGAGCATTGCAAATGGTCTTCAAACTGAGGAGTTCAGGAACTTAAAATCACAATCACCCCTTTAGGGGGAGGAAGTCTGATTGACACAGAGGACTTGTGCTGCCACTGGCGCTCATGCTTACATCCCACCCCCCCTTCTCCAAAAGCAGGCAGCTGAGAAATCCATGCTTTGCCAAGGGCAATAGACCATATCCAGCGCCTGCCTCTCCCTGTCCTGCAATGCCCCTCCCAGCCCCACAGATCTCCGGTTGTGGCCTGTAAAGGAGTCAAGGGGGGGCATGCCCTGGAAGCACAATTGCACCCTCCCAAATACCGGGGGAGGGGGAGGGTTCTGCCCTATTTTCCTCTTCTCCACACTGAAGAGGGGTGTGTGTGCAAGGCTTATGGCTTTCTTGATCGCTCTACGTTATGCAGCGGTCTCTTAACAGGACACAGAGTTGGCCATCCCTAGCCAGCGTCACTATAGTAACGTTACACTGAACTGTTTGGGGCCATTCAAGATGACTGTTGTAGTACTATCTCCTTCATGAATAATGGATCCACCTCCATCTCCCCCCCAACCCCTTTTCTTTTTGATCCAATTTCATCCTATGTGTATTTGGAATGTTTATTTGCATCTCTTGGGGTAGGGCCAAAATATCAGATTCCCTGCTCAGTTTCCTCCCCATTACAGAAATAAGCTATGAGAGAAAGGGTACTGGGAAAATCCCAGGGGGTAATTAGCAGGGATGCATGCTGGCATTAGTAGTTTTTGTGCCTTTGTTTTCACAGGCTATTGCTTCTAGGAGTCACCACAGACTTAAGCTCTGCTCTTGTTTGCTGGATGGCAAAGCGCAGCCACACAATGAGATTGCACATGATTGTGGCCCCAGCATTGGGCGCTCTGCAGCAAAATGAAACCCACAAAAAACAAACACACAGCTTCATAGATTTTAACGCCCGAAGGGAACACGAGGACCATTTCCTTGGACCTCCTGTACAACACAGACCAGAGAATTTCACTCAATAAGTCCCTTGAAATATTCAGCTTTGTTCAACTTTACCCACACACCACTATTTTCAGCTTTTTTCTGGTTCCCAAAACACCAAGCCCTAACACTTAGATAGTCCACCAGGTTGTCCATGCTTTTCCTGGGGCTATGCTGTGCCCTTTGAACAGGGCTTGTGGGACATTGTCAGCTCATGTTATTGCACCATGGTACAAGATAGAACCCAGTTACTGCTTTCTAAAGGTATGTCTAATTTACAGCTCAGGTGGATGTACATGTCCAAGCAGTGTGGACACAGTTTGGGCTAGCCATGTGAGAACATATGTAGGACCACAGAGGGGGTTGCTCTTGGGCAGCTAGCCAAAGCCACTGTCTGTGCTGTCACGGCCACATGGCTATTTTTGGCACACTAGCTAGTCCGGAGCTAGTGCATGTCTGTCTAGCTGAGCTGGGAATTACACCTCCCAGCTGCAATGTAGAAGTATCCAAAGCTGAACAGGCTGCAGAGGACTTATGGGCATGAAGCCTTGCCGGAGCCAATAGAATAAGCAGATGAGGCTTCTATGTCTGCGAGGCCCCATTCTGATGTACACTGTTGAATGGCCATGGAGTTCAGTGGAGTCACTCCAGTGTCAGTTAGAGGAGGGTCAGACCTAGACACCATTACGTGGGGAAGGAATGGGCTTTTTTTAGTCATGTTTCCAACTGTCAAGCTCACTTCAAAAGGGCTGCCATCCCCAGTCTCCAGTCCACCCCGAGCTGCCTCACTGCACCTTCTCAACCTTCCTTTTTCATGGTTTCCAGAAGCAGCTGGTGTTGGCCGATGGGTCAACAGGGACGGGGAGGATTTCAGCAGCTGTTTTAGCCCAAAGGTCAAAGCAGGTAGCATGAAAGAGAGGGTTAAAAGCTTGCCTTCCTGTGAATGAAAGACTAGCAGAGAAGGGTGCGTTGAGTGGGATCAGACAGAGCAATAGTTCTAACAGACAAAGGGGGGAAAAATAGGGTCCTCAATAAAGACCCCAATGCAAGAGGCCCTTGAAAAGCCACAGATACAAAGCCCGTTGCCCAGGAAACTAATGATGCCCTCTTATTATTGTTGGCAACAGGAAATCGCAACAAGTACCGTAATCCAGGCCCTGCTGCTGCCACTGTCTTTTCCTCTTGATTCAAGGCACGGAGAAGAAAGATGAGGCTTTTATTGTTCTGCTGCCTCATGGGGCATCACTGTGCCCTTGGGATCTGCAGAGATTCCAGACCCGGTGCTGGTTAATTTGGATGATCAGGCTGCCATGGCAACCAAACAGGCCCAGACTCCTGAAGGTTAGAGGCAAACCCAGCTTCTCCCAATAAGAAGCAACGTGAGGCCAAGGCACATACATTTCACTTGTATGCTTGTGCCCATTACACGTGCCTATGTGCTTGCATGCACACAATTACCCACAGAGACTCATTGTAAGGGACTGGGGCATAGGCAGTCTGGTCTAGCAGTCACAGCGGGGCTGAGGTCTGCCCACCAGGGATGGGAGGATTGCAGGTCCAGGTCCCATAAACAAGAGTCAGGGTCAGAGACCAGAGGCAGTATCAGGCTAGAATTAAGAGGCAGGAATCTGGGTCAGAGTCAGGCCGGAGTCAGGGTCCGGAAATCAGGAGACAAGGCAAAGTCTGGCACTGCAGCAGGCTGAGGACTCTGCGTGGTTACTTAGACAATTTCCTGGGGCAACTCCTGGAGTTAGCTAGGGACACTTGGCCAATCAGAGGGTCACAGGGTACTATCATTTTAGGTCTCATGGGTGGTATGTCCTATGGCACCTATTCTCCACAGTGCTCTCAGGTTATGCTTCCAATGGCATTGTGTGACTATTAACTGCCCTAGGCTCTGCAGACCTGGGTTCTTGTCCCTGGGTCCTTAAACTCACAAACATGTGCATATCCACAAACACACACATCCATGCAGATGCTGACATGTGTATCCACTCATGGGCATACATATATATACACACACATGTAGACAACATCTGAGGATAGCACAAGATGCAATAGGCTTAAATTGAAGCAAGGGAGGTTTAGATTGGACATTAGGAAAAACCTCCTAACTGTCAGGGTGGTTAAGCACTGGAATAAATTGCCCAGGGAGGTTATAGGATCTCCCTAATTGGAGATTTTTAAGAGCAGGTTAGACAAACACCTGTCAGGGATGGTCTAGATAATACTTATTCCTGCCATGAGTACAGGGGACTGGAATAGACTAGATGACCTCTTGAGGTCCCTTCCAGTCCTATGATTAAGATGTTAGATCATGGGACCCAGTCTGGGACATGCGAAAGTACACAGCATAACATGCACAAGTTGCAATCCCATGTTGTGTCTCACAGCAGGGTATCATTGCCTAGATAAAGCATAAAACAGATTGGATTTGATAATACAATCATGTTATAAACACATTACATAGCTAGGAAATGATAATGCATGTTAAGATGCCTTGGCCATACTGTGATAAATATATAGGGATAATAGAAGATAGCAAGATGACATAGCAATGTAGAAGAGCTATGACAAATTGGCAAAGATAATTTAGTGAAAGCTCCAGTTATTTTGTATTCTGGCCATTTGAAATACTGCTTTCTGCAAAATTTGGTAAATTGGCCATTTTCACAATTAACAGGAATATTCACAATATTAAGCTGCTTACAGGATCAAATCAAATGTATATTGTAGACTTAAAAGTGACCTAGCATTTTGAAATTAAATTTAAAAGCCAGTTCTTCCTTCATGTACCTGTAAAGACACAATCAAGATCATAGTCTTGCACTTCCTTTGTTACAGCTGATAGCATCTCTGACACCTAAAGTAGTATAAGGAATGCAGATCCTTTCTATTTTAATTATTAAATACCATATTATAGGCAGGGCTGCAAGCACCACCTATTACACTGCTCTACAGCCAAAATGCTTCTGAAATAAATGTAGTCAAACTTTACTAATTCTGGGTCACTGAGAACGAAAATGATGCTTAAAATTGTTGATTGGCTCTAGTTTTCAAGATATGCTATTGGGTCAGTATATACGACCCTTGACTTGGGAAAGGCGGAGGATAAGTGAGTTATAAAGGGAAGGGATCTCAATTTAAACCAGAAATGACTAAAATACATCTTTGACTGGATCTATGAATAAATCTATGACTGGGTTTGGACAGTACTTGCTTTTTAGGCAAAACAATGAATGATGCAATCTGAAGCTGGTATTGCATCATACATGATATGAATTGCATCATGTTATTCTTAGAAGTCATGGATGATGCAATCATAACGAAGCTTACATCACTCTGCTGAACAAATTGCCCTATATCAGCTCTAGAAATCATACAGTGTCGTGCTCTCTTATTTGGCAGTGTTTGATTTTGCAAAGGGACACATTTCTGTTTAGCCAAAGTGAGCAGAGATGCCTCGTACTTGTGTGAACAGTGCAGATAACTTCAGCTATGTGTGTGGTGAAGTGACTTTTGCATCACAAAAGCACAGTATAACCACCATGGTTAAGAAAGCCTATCACCTTTATTTTGGCTGCAAAATTGGAGATCAGGACAAGAGGTGGGCCCCACACATATGCTGCAACACTTGTGCAACAAATCTTCACCAGTGGTTGAACAGGAAAAGGAAATCTATGCCTTTTGCAGTGCCAATGATTTGGAGAGAGCCAACAGATCATACCAGCAATTGTTACTTCTGCATGGTGCCTCCAGTTGGGAAAGGTGTGTCAAAGAAGAAAAAGTGGACTGTGCATTATCCAAACATTCCATCAGCTATATGCCCAGTACCCCACGGAGAAGGACTGCCGGTTCCTGATGCACCAGAATCATTCTCACTTGAGTCAGATGAGGAAGAGGAAGAGGATGAAACTTCTGGTCCTGAACCATCAATGTCACAGGACCCACATTTTCTCCCATCCTCCTCCTCTGAACCATACCTCATAACACAAGGTGAACTGAATGACCTTGTCAGGGATTTGGAACTACTCAAGAGTAAGGCAGAGCTGTTGGGCTCCAGACTACAGCAGTGGAATCTCCTGGCAGGTGATGTTAGGGTTTCCATGTTCCGTGACCGTCAAAAGGATCTTGTCCCATTCTTCTTCATGGAAGGTGATCTTGTAGCCTGCAACAACATCGATGGTGTGATGGCAGCCCTCAACATTGTTCACGATCCAGATGAATGGAGACTGTTCATTGATTCATTGAAACGAGTCTTAAAGCTGTTTTACTGCATAATGGCAATGTTTTGCCATCAATTCCACTTGGTCATGCAGTCCATATGAAGGAAACCTATGACAACATGAAACAACTTTTGAGGTGCATAAACTATGACCAACATCAGTGGCAGCTTTGTGGCGATTTGAAGGTTGTTGGTCTCTTGCTTGGTCTGCAGACTGGATACACAAAGTACTGCTGTTTTCTCTGCGAATGGGATAGTCATGCAAGAGATTCCCACTACATCAAGAAAGATTGGCCACTCCAACAGTCATTGGAGCCTGGGAGGAAAAGTGTTCAGCATCCACCACTTGTTGAATCAAGGAAGATTTTGTTACCACCCTTACACATCAAGCTGGGTCTGATGAAGAACTTTGTCAAGGCCATTGACAAAACACAAGCAGCTTTCAAGTACCTCCGTGGAAAATTTCCAAGGTTAAGTGAAGCTAAGATAAAGGAAGGTGTCTTTGTTGGTCCTCAGATTCGTGAACTTCTTCGAGATGATGCATTTGACCATGCACTGCATGGCAAGGAAAAGACGGCATGGAAAGCCTTCCAGTTAGTGGCAATCAATTTTCTCGGAAACAACAAGGCAGACAACTACAGGTTGTTGGTGGAAAACCACCTTAAGGCATACAAAAGCCTTGGTTGCAACATGTCACTAAAGATACATTTTTTGCACTCTCATCTAGATTTTTTTCCACCGAACTGCAGAGCAGTGAGCGACGAGCACGGCGAGCGATTTCACCAGGACATCGCAACAATGGAGAAATGCTATCAGGGCAAATGGAGCCCATCAATGCTTGCAGACTATTGCTGGACAGTGACAAGTGATGCTCCATTTAATGAATACAAGAGACAAGCCAAGAAGCACTGAGTAGACACTGAATAGGACTAAACTATGTACATAATAGTTTTTTGCCTTTTGTTTCATAATAAATTTTATTTATATAACCCTTTTGCTGATTTTTAAAGTGTTACATAAACAGGACAGGTGAAATATTATCATGTAAAGCAACCATAAACACATGAAAAGACCTAGGTTTACAATTTATGATTAAAACTCTACTATCTACACAATATACATAGACATAAAATGTAAAAACTTAAATATCTTAGAAACAGTAGCCAATCAGTTGTTTTAATTGTCATATTTGAATTCAGCACATCAAAATACATAATAAATAGCACATTTTATCTCTGAAGCAGACGACTTCTCAAAAATTGTAGACCAGTGTTATTAAGGTTGCCGTACACCTCCCATTATAAGCTCCTCTTTTCAGTTGCTTATAACTCTGCCAAGCTTTAATTGTCTGGGCTGACATTTTCCATGGAGGGTGTCTGCCTCAAGCTAATTTTTTTCTCTGTGTAAAAAAACATCCAAAACGGTTCAGCCATTTCTGAGAACAAGGCTAGAGGAAAAAATATGGTTTTGCCCATGTTAAATTCTGGCAGGCTTTTCTTTGAAAAGTTCTAGCATCCCCATACTTTGGAACAATGACTTGAAATTTAACAGGGGGTTGGGCCTTTGGGTCTGGGATGTGTCTTTTGCCATCCCAGTGAAAATCAGCCCACATTTGGCCACGTTGTAAGCCTTTGAAAAATTGCAGGTTGCACATGCAAAGTAGAGACTTCTTGGATTTTGACAGCTAGTTTCCCCAAAATTTCAGCCCAGGGCTAAGCAGGCCTTTCTCTGGAAATGCTGATCTGGGCTGTTGTGCTCCAGGACCAGGTGCCAGAAAAGAGAGCAGGGAGTCCATCTCTCCTGTGCATTCAGTGACACTCCTTCTAAGCCCAGGCAGAGTGGAGGAGGAAGTCATTTGAATCAGATGCAGAGGAGACATGAGCCAGACCAGCAGACAGGAGTAGGGACAAGGAAAGGGAAGTGAGAGACTGGGACTGGAAGCTGGTGGGGGATGGGGCGGAGACTGGGACCAAGTCCATCCTTTCTCTTCTTGCAATCCACTGCCTCATTCACTACATACCTTCCTGCTTCTGCAACAAAATGAGGCAGGGCCTCCTACATACAACAGCCTGCTTCACTATGTAACTTTGATTCATTTCCAGAGCAGGTCCATTCTATTCACGGAATAAAGCTGGGGTCCTGTGGCAAAAAGAAATAGTATGTGATAATTAGAGACAGTCTCATAATGCACCCTCCTCCCCCAATAGGGGGCTGAAATAAGGTTTTGCAAGGAGCCTTAATTTTGGCATTTCCTAACTTTCACTGCCTGGTTTTGCAACTTCACTGTTCTTTTGACAGTGTGTTGGAGAGACATTCTTCATCCAGCAGGTTCCAAATAGACTTTAGAGACTTGGTAAATTTTACCTTCATTTACACCTGCACATAGGATGACCAGATAGTGATTGTAAACAATTGGGACACTTTTTGGGGCGGGAGGGGGGGGGGAAGAAGGGGAAAATATAGTTGCGTATATAAGACAAAGCCCCTAATATCAGGCTATCTGGTCACCCTACCTGCACAGTACCACTGAAATCAGTCAGTAGCACAGGTGTATTGAGCCACAGTTTGGCATTGTGTGGATGGATCACTCACTCACCATGAAATGCACCCCCTCTGGGGATGAAGGTGGGAAATGCAGCTGCCATTCAGCTTCACCAACATCAAACAGCTGTTTGGACATTTTTAGGACAGGGAGTGAAGGGAACTGCATCTGCTTGGAATTGCAGGGGAATTTAGAGAGGCCAAATGTAGTTACCCAGACTGGAATTTGGCCTTGTCACCAGGGCTAAAACCTCCACTTAAAATCAACAGTGTGCTAAGCCCCTTACAGAGAAATGATGTCTACCCTGAAGAAGTTACAATTCAGCAACACAACTTGCCAACAAGGGAGGGAATTGCAAAGGGTGATCAATCACATTGCGTCAAGTATCAGAGGGGTAGCCGTGTTAGTCTGAATCTGTAAAAAGCAACAGAGGGTCCTGTGGCACCTTTGAGACTAACAGAAGTACTGGGAGCATAAGCTTTCATGGGTAAGAACCTCACTTCTTCAGATGCAAGTCACTTCTTGCATCTGAAGAAGTGAGGTTCTTACCCACGAAAGCTTATGCTCCCAGTACTTCTGTTAGTCTCAAAGGTGCCACAGGACCCTCTGTTGCCAATCACATTGCGTTCATCTAACAGGGAAGTTAGGCCGGTGCCTTGCTAGTTCCACGAGCATGCATGAGTGCACGTTTGTATGCAGAATATTTAGCGGGGGCCTGCTCCACACAGCCCATTGAAATCTATAGGAGTATTTCCATTGATATCAGTTTGGCCTGAAGTTGCAATTGGGGGAGGAGTCTATGGCAAAGCCGATCCAAACTACAATTGCAAATAGAAGCCAGATCAAACTTGACAGATTCAGTTTGTCTGAGCCCAGAACCAGCTGAGCCTTTGTGGTATAGACTCAGTCACGCTGAGTGCTGGGGATCAGTCAAGACCAAAACACCAGAGTAAAGCTCAGCTGGGTGGATAGCAGCAGTGAACAGAAGGGGCATGTGTAGCTCATCCCCTGCATTTTCTCTGTCCCACAGCCATATGCCTTGTATTACCCAGGCTTAAACTGATCCCCTCACACTTCAATCCACAGCTGGTTCCCTACCCAAGAAGTTATTAACCTCCTCAGCTCAGCCCAGCCCCTTACTCCAAGGAATAATTGTCACTAGCTCAGTGACCACTGCTAAGGAGTCCCTGGAAGGCAGATTTGGCTTTTTGTTTGGGCAAGTGCTTTTCTGATTCATCAGGGGGTCTGTGCTCTGTGTGTGTGTGTGTTAAAATCAAAGGGACTGAAAAGGTCTCAGCTCCCAAAGTGCTGATGCAAGATGTCAGGCAGAAAAAACCTCCAGGGTGGACAGACGACCACTTGAGAAAGCCAGACATAAGGGGCAAGTCTGTATTCCACCAGCCAGTATTGAGAGAGTGCCCCAGCTCCTCCAAGCACCCGCCCTCTCCTCCCACTTCTCTCCAGCTTTTCCCCTTCACTGAGCACAACTTCCAAGTCCCAGCTGGGGAGGTCACAGCCCCTAATCTGCTTTTCTGCAGATAAGACCCAGCCTGGTGTCAGGAAGGGCTGGGAGGCACAGTGGAGGGTGGGAATAGATTAGAGGGACTCAGGAATGCCCAACGGAGGAGGGGGGGGGAAAGAGGGTGCAGGGGCTAGATCAATGAGGAAGTAAAGGGCAGGAGCAGAGCTGATGCCACATGCAGGTGGTGAGAGTGGAGGCTAGGAAGAAGCATATGTTGTATGAGGGGGTTGGCAGGGAGGGATCAGGTGCTGTATAATGGGAGGCGGGGGGAGTTGACATGACCTGTTAAAGCTTCATTCCCATGCTCTAACCGTGTGTGTGTGTGTGTGTGTGTGTGTGTGTGTGTAACGGGAACATCCCATGTTGGGATCCCCATACTGGCTGAGTCAGCCTCTCTCTCCTTACCTGCCCTGCTGGAAATACCCCACGCCAGTGCCAAGCCAGAGCCTGCTCCAACCCTGCCCACCCTCCCTCTGCTCTCCTCCAACCCTTCTGTCTCCGATTGAAATAAATTGCCTTGGATTCCTGTAACTCAGGCAGAAAACCCAGGCCCCGTGCTGATAAAAACAACCGGCCTGGCCAGCATTGCCATGGCAACCGGCACTTTCTCTCCCCCCCTTCCCGGTTCCCTTTGTTCGGCTGTGGACCCAGACTTTTGTGCCCAGTCATAATGGGGCCAGACTCTCCGGATGCTTAAGGGGTGAGGTGAGAGGAATTTCATTCAGCGGCAGCTTGAGTGGCCAGTCTCCTTCCGTGAGGTCAGAGTGAGGAATGTTATTGACCAGGGCCCCATGCAGGGAAGACAGCACTGAAGAAAACACTTTAGGGAGAAGAAAAGAAATTCCACTCTCTGCCCCCCCCCCACCCGAAATACAAACCCATCGGAAAAAAGCCTTTTGTTTGTTACCATCTCTCTTTTTCTGCAACTCCCACCACAGCTGCTCTTACCGGACACAACAAAACCCACCAGACCCACCTCATGCTCTCCCCAGCCCCGAGCTGCTTTCCCTCGGCATAGGGCTTTGCCTTTCTGTTGCACCTTCACCAGACAAAACTCAGTGTGTCACAAACATTAGGCTCCTGACAGCTGCCAAGCCCTGGCGATGCCAATGAGCGCCATGGGTAACTCAACCCCTGCAACTCCCTCCAGGTGACCCAGTTTAGCTCCCTAAAACTGAAGCTCCCCCCCCTCTCCAAATTAGCAGATGTTTGAAGCCTTTTGCTTAAGTGACTTGCCCAACAAATCAGTGGCAGGACCAGGAATCTCAAGGCCAGGGTCATCAAAGGAGCCTCAGAAAGAGGCACCCAATCCCTTAATGGGAATTGGCCTCTAAATCCCTTAGGCTCCCTAACTGACAGGCAGGATTTTACAGACATAACTAGGGATCCTGAAACATTTAAACAGCCTCATTTTTAATAACTATTGAGCACTCCCCCTCACCCCCCGAGAGTCATACACTAACCAGTCTGACTCGGGTCAGCGAGCACTCAGAGCCTGGGTCCTAGGACCCTGCTAGTGGATTGTTAAGGAACAAGAGGGAGACACAAAAGGCAGTTCCAATGGGGAATATGTACTGAGGGCTTTAAAGGCACAAGAAAAATTGTCCGCTGGTTTAACCCAACACTTAGACCCTGCCACTCTGCCTGTACCAATATCATGGTATCAGTCAGGATTGTAGTTCTAGGACTACCCTCTACCTTCTAGCTGTCTCAATCTTTCCCCAAGCTACACTCCCCCCGCCAAACTGTATCCTAATGAGATGCACGCTAGCCACTTGCAAGAGAATATCTATATTGCCCTTGTACATGCACTTTCCATATTGCAGCTGGTGCATGAGGTTGTAAACAAGACTGTGCACTCTGCACATCACGGTCCTTTCATAGCAATACAATCAGTTCTCTCCTCCATAAACCCCCGCCCTCACCACGAGAGCATAAAACCATTGAAAGTACAACCCTACCACCTGAAAAGCTCAAGAGAGCTGGATGATTAATAAAGGGTGCTGTGGCTGCAAGCTAGGTCCCTGGTCAGGTACCCAAGACAAAAGGTTTTTATTCAGCTGTCACCCTCTTCAGGCAGGGCACCACTTGCAGCAATCTTTCCTGTTACAGGCACAGCATAAACACAGAGATGTTAGATAAAAATATAAAATACTCTTGCTGCAAGGTCAGCATAACACTACTTTTAGTCTTAGAATTCAGAACATACATTAACCAAGAGCAGAAAGAGACAAAGCAGGCTGCTCCCTAAGGAAGGGAGGCATAATTCACCCCACCTTGTTTAGGCTGGTGCTTCCCAGCCTGATTCTGATCTCACACTTCCCTAAAGAGCCCCCTAACCTGCAGCCAGGACCAGAAAATCCCCACACATGCACTTCATGTGATAATTTGCAATTCCAACAGTCCTCAGTACACCACACCCATCATCATTGCTTTTCATATATAATGAAGTAAGTGGTGGGTTACTTTTCTGGGTCGTACCGAAGCATGTAAGGGCACCCATAACATGTCTAGTTTTTGCAGCATGTTCACAGCTATGGCCATTTGTCTGAGTGTGTTTTGGTTGATGCTGGTCCAGGTGCCTCAGCACTCTGCTGTTCATTGAAACCTTCCCTTCGCCTTCACGTATGTTGTGCAAAATGCAGCAGGCGGATTTGATAATCATTAGCTACCGAGTAGACGTTGAAAGTAAGATGCAGATCTGCTGTCTCCCAAATGCACACTCCACCGCCACCCTGCCTCTGTCACTTTCCAGGTTTGGGTGGTCAGGAGAAGATTGCTAGCCATGGCAGGAGTGCATATACAGGGTCTCCAAGAACCAGAATGGGGATATAAAATCCCTCAATGTCCATGCTGGTCAGTAGGTGCAGAGGTCCCATTTTCCTGCTCACAAGAAGTCCAGTGTGTTATGCTGGTAACATCACACACTTTGCCTGCTTCTCCCACACATACATTCACAAACTTTCCTTGGTGACACACTCAGGCCAGCATCGCAGTTGGCTAGTACCCTTTTCTGTCAATGCATTCCAGGGCTTGCTGGTGAGAGTGTGGGAGCAGAACACAGAATGGGCACACGGGCTCTCTTAGCACTTCCTCACAGTTTGGATACCCCAGATGAGTCAATCCATAACTAATCTGGGATATTGGATGCCTTGAACATCTGTCCCTGCAAGCCACAGTGCATGACCTTACACAAATCTCTACTACAGCAGCGCCCCTCATTTCCTTACTCAGCTCCTTACTCACTGATATTTACCCAGGATAGCCTGCTTCCACAAGATCTGAGGTATTTATATGGCCCTCATCACTCTATTGTCTGCATGCCTCAATCTTTAATACCCATTTTCCACATGGGAAACAGAGGCACTACGAGTGACTTGACCAAGGTCACACAGACAGTCAGTGGCAGAAGAGAACTCAGTTCTCCTTCTAAGCCCCAGGCTAGTGCCCTAACCCATGGGCCATCCTTCCTCTTTACCATGGGAAAGAATGCCAAGGGGAGGTCTTATCCTCAGGATCTGGTGTTGCAGTGTCAGGGCAAGATTATCACAGCAATACAGAAGAGTCTCCTTCCTCGCTCTGAAGTTCTGTACCTACTGCTGCTCCATCTGTTTGGTCAGAGAATGCCCCCTAAGTGGCGCTTCAACCACTCAGTTATCTACCAATACAGCACCCATCCACCCACCCATTCATCCAGGCAAGCAGCAGTGGGCGTGATGACCATCGCTTCCTGATCTCTCAACTGCTCAGCTCAGCCTTTGGCTCTCTGAAGGCATGATCACAGCCATTTAGATGTCTCATGACTGCTTTCCAAAAGCTCCCACAGAAAAAATTAGCAAGAACATTGGCCTCACTTGTGAGGAGGAGGACTAGGAAATGGTGCCATCAGCAAGGGACTTATGGAAGTTCCACTGCCTCATCCACTGACTCACAGGGCTCCTGGAAAGCCTAGTGAATTCTATAAGCCTTTCCTTGAAGGAGCCATGCCAGGAACTGTGGGTTAAATACTCTAGTGCCACACCACCGTGGCACCCTCAGTGTAGATGTAGGGTAGTGTAGTAGGAAGTGAGCCTGAGATATAAGCCCTTGTATTAGAGACCTAGTATGAAGCCTGAGCTAAAGTAGTGGGCAAGCTTTGCTGATATAAAGCAAAGTTAGCAAAAGTTAGGCAGTGAGCAAACGTCAGGCTCTGCATGCTTGCAAGTTTACAGAATCTAGCAAGAACAGGACTGATATTGCAGAAACACACATTCCTAAGAAGTGCTAGGCACAGAGTACTCATGCAAACACATACCAGAGTGGTACCATAACATTCCAATATTAAGGATGGTACGAGAATATTTCCCAAAGGATAACAGGAACATCCTGACCTTATCTTTTAGGAAGGGTCAGGATAACCGTGTAATGAATAGAAATGTTTTAATTGAACCAACATGTGCAAGGAGATGGGTAACAACTAGCCACGTCAGGGGCAATAACTAACTATGTCAGGGGGCAGTACTTGTAACTTGTTTGTATTAGGGTATAAAGAGGTATCTCAGAGAGTGTTTTGGTCCAGCCGGGGGGAATGGAAAGTCCCACCACTGACTGAGCTGCGTCCATTGTCACGGGCACACATGTCTTAGTATCCTCGTAGAGTCTGCCAGGTGCTATTACTGTGCTTTGTCGACAAGGCCAGGTGCCTTCGTACCTTAACGGGTCTTGTGGTCATTGGGCAGTTTGCTTGAGGTCTGCTGTGCCAGCTGTCTCCGCAAAGCTGCAGCAGCACACAGGGACAACACACAAATGCAGCCAAATATCTAACCACAGGTAGAACTGCACCTGCTCCGCACCCACAACATCCTAGCCAGCGTGGACCCACTGTACCACTGTTTAGACAAAGCCTCTACAAGTCCATCTTCCAGTCCCCAATCCACCTCTTCATGGCCTTTAAACCAATCCATACAAGTACAGCATTCCAGCTCAGCCCTGATCACCAGTATGCACGGAGCTTGTGTCATTCCTACATCTCTTAATTCTAAATCTCCCCTTTCTCTTTAGTTTAGGGCACTCTGCAAAGTGCCAGGTGATCTGTGCAACGTAACTGCACTGAGTATCTCTACATTGCACATCCCTTCTTCGTGGGAGTGCTTGCTTTTCACTGGCTACTGAGTGCATCCTGTTCCTGAAAATAGTACCAGGTGGGCAGGCAGTGTTAGATCTACTGCTGCTAACATCTTGTCAAGGTGCTTCAGATTTGACTTGTCTGATGAAGTCGCAGGAACACAGAAAGCACATGTTTATATTCTTTCCTAAAACCTCCAGTGCAGCAGGAAACCCAGAGTGATTTCTCTCCCACCTTCCCCTGAACTAACACAGCCTAGGTAGCGCCAGCTTAGGTGTTGCTTCTGTTTGCACCAAGTCCCTCTGAGACTCTTAAAAAAAAAAAAAAAAAAAGAAAGAAAGAAAGAAAGAAAGAAAGAAAGAAAGAAAGAAAGATGTGACATATTATAGGGCTCTCTTTATAGCCACCTCCTCCTCACAAGTGAACTGCTCAGAATGCTACAGAGGAGGAAGACCGTAGTCAGGGAGACCAATAAATAGAATGCTGCATTGATATCATAGCCAATCCATGGATACCTAGAACTTCAGAGTGTCACCATGATGCATACCACAGCTACTGGGAATTTCATGACCCGTTGCGACAGGGTCTTGGTCCCCTGACTCTGAAATACAGCCTCTTTTCGCTTGAACTAAAGGAAGTGTCTCCTTAGCTCTTAGTCATATAGGGTTAATGATATTCTGATGAGTAGTTCTGATCCCACCCAGCAGAGGGCAGAAAAAATACTATCCAGTTTGTTACAATATTAATAAAACTGAACAAAGATAGATCAGCCGAGATAAAAAATGTATCCTTTTGTGCACCTAAAACTCCCACTGAATTCAGTGAGAGTTTTGGGAGGTGAAAGGAGTGCAGGACCGGATTCTGTGTTGCCTAAATAACAGCTTAAGAGGGATGTAAGGGTATAAACACAGCCAGTGCCAATTTGTTTTTAAAACCTGAGGAAAATTTGTGGGAAGTCTTTTGCAGTATCAATCATGCTTTAATGCTAACCATTCTGCATAGCCAACCAGCCAGCACTTCGTATGCACATCGGTCAAAGGCTCCTACATGGGAATATTTGACTGGGATCATTTTTCTGAGAGAGAGAGAGAGAGAGAGGATTTGCCTGGAGATACTTTAAATAAAATCCAGTATCTTAAACTTTCAGATCAATATAAAAAAATTCATCAGATGATCCTCAATTGTCAACTGCTTTGTTATTTAGGCCTGGTCTACACTACGGGTTTAGGTCGACTTTAGCAGCGTTAAATCGAATTAAGCCTGGACACGTCCACACGACGAAGCCCTTTCTTTCGACTTAAAGGGTCCTTTAAACCGGTTTCTTTACACCACCTCCGACGAGGGGATTAGCGATAAAACCGGCCTTTGTGGGTCGGAATTGGGGTAGTGTGGACGGAATTCGACGTTATTGGCCTCCGGGAGCTATCCCACAGTGCTTCATTGTGACCGCTCTGGACAGCACTCTCAACTCAGATGCACTGACCAGGTAGACAGGAAAAGACCCGCGAATGTTTGAATTTCATTTCCTGTTTGCTCAGCGTGGAGAGCACAGGTGACCACGCAGAGCTCATCAGCACAGGTAACCGTGATGGAGTCCCAGGATCGCAAAAGAGCTCCAGCATGGACCGAACGGGAGGTACGGGATCTGCTCGCCATATGGGGAGATGAAGCAGTGATAGCTGAACTCCGTAGCAGTAAAAGAAATGGCAAAGTATTAGAAAAGATCTCCAAGGCCATGAAGGACCGAGACCATAACAGGGACACACAGCAGTGCCGCGTGAAAATTAAGGAGCTACGGCAAGCTTACCACAAAGCCAGAGAAGCAAACGGAAGGTCCGGGGCAGAGCCGCAAACTTGCCGCTACTACGCGGAGCTGCATGCGATCCTAGGGGGTGCAGCCACCACTACCCCAACCGTGTGCTATGACTCTCTCACTGGAGAAACACACAGGGAAGACGGTTCAGGGAACGAGGAAGATGAGGATGGAGGTACTGTAGGTAGCTCACAGCAGCAAGGAAGCGGAGAAACCGGTTTCCCCAACAGCCAGGATATGTTTGTGACCCTGGACCTGGAACCAGTAACCCCCGAACTCACCCAAGACCCTCAGGGCACACAGGAGACCTCTGGTGAGTGTACCTTTGTAAATATTTGTAAACATTACACATGGTTTAAAAGCAAGCGTGTTTAATGATTAATTTGCCCTGGCAATCGCGGCCAGTACATCTACTGGAAAAGTCTGTTAACGTGTATGGGGATGGAGCGGAAATCCTCCAGGGACATCTCCAGAAAGCTCTCCTTTATGTACTCCCAAAGCGTTTGCAAAAGGTGTCTGGGGAGGGCTGCCTTATCCCGTCCGCCATGGTAGGACACTTTACCATGCCAGGCCAGTAGCACGTAGTCTGGAATCATTGCATAACAAAGCATGGCAGCGTATGGTACCGGTGTTTGCTGGCATGCAGACAATATCCATTCCTTATCTCTCTTTGTTATCCTCAGGAGAGTGATATCATTCACAGTCACCTGGTTGAAATGGGGTGATTTTATTAAGGGGACATTCAGAGGCGCCCATTCCTGCTCTTCTGAACAGAAATGTTCCCCGCTGTTAACCACGCGGTGGAGGGGAGGGGTGAAGTGATCATCCCAGAGAATCGTGTGTGTGTGTGTGTGTGGGATGGTTTACTTGTTTGTGCCGCATGTTAACCGGGAAACCGCAGCCCCTCCTTTTACATTGAAAACCCATTTTAAATGGACAACCCAATTCATCCTTGATATGGGAAATGCGCTGCTGTTTGAAACCTTTCCCGCATGTTAAGAAGGTTAAAAAAGCCAAAACACTGTGGCCTACCATGGCTGCCTGCAAGCCGAAATATGCAACCTTGTAATGAAAGAGTGTACCCATTGTTCTCTAAAATGTGTCTTTTTTAACCACCTCTCCCTTCTCCTCCACCAGCTGCAAATGTTTCTCCTTCGCAGAGGCTAGTGAACATTAGAAAGAGAAAACGTAGGACGAGGGACGATATGTTCACGGAGCTGCAGATGTCCTCCCACGCTGATATAGCACAGCAGAATGCGTGGAGGCAGTCAATGTCGGACATGAGAAAAGCACAATATGAACGAGAGGAGAGGTGGCGGGCTGAATGGCGGGATGAAAAGAGCAAGTGGCGGGCTGAAGACGATAGGTGGCGTCAGCTTGCAGACAGACGGCAAGAGTCAATGCTCCGTCTGCTGGAGCATCAAACTGATATGCTCGAGCGTATGGTTGAGCTGCAGGAAAGGCAGCAGGAGCAGAGACCGCCGCTACAGCCCCTGTGTACCCAACAGCCCTCCTCCCCAAGTTCCATAGCCTCCTCACCCAGATGCCCAAGAACACGGTGGGGGGGCCTCCGGCCACCCAGTCACTCCACCCCAGATGATCGCCCAAGCATCAGAAGGCTGGCCTTCAATAAGACTTAAAGTTTTAAAATGCAGTGTGTCTTTTTCCATCCCTCCTCCCCCACCCATCCCAGGCTACCTTGGCAATTATCCCCCTACTTCTGTGAGGAACTAATAAAGAATGCATGAATGTGAAAAAACAATGACTTTATTGCCTCTGCAAGCGGTGCTCGAATTGGGGAGGGGGTGAGGTGGGGTGGTTGGTTTACAGGGAAGTAGAGTGAACCGGGTCGGGGGGGGGGGTTGGAGGGTTCATCAAGGAGAAACAAACAGAAGTTTCACACAGTAGCCTGGCCAGTCACAAAACTCGTTTTCAAAGCTTCGCTGATGCGCACCGCGCCCTGCTGTGCTCCTCTAACCGCCCTGGTGTCTGGCTGCGCGTAATCAGCGGCCAGGCGAGTTGCCTCAACCTCCCACCCCGCCATAAAGGTCTCCCCCTTACTCTCACAGATATTGTGGAGCGCACAGCAAGCAGCAATAACAATGGGGATATTCTTTTCGCTGAGGTCTGAGCGAGTCAGTAAGCTGCGCCAGCGCGCTTTTAAACATCCAAATGCACATTCCACCACCATTCGGCACTTGCTCAGCCTGTAGTTGAACAGGTCCTGACTCCTGTCCAGGCTGCCTGTGTACGGCTTCATGAGCCATGGCATTAAGGGGTAGGCTGGGTCCCCAAGGATCACGATAGACATTTCAACATCCCCAACGGTTACTTTCTGGTCCGGGAAGAAAGTCCCTTCCTCCAGCTTTCGAAACAGAGCAGAGTTCCTGAAGACGCGAGCATCATGTACCTTTCCCGGCCATCCCACGTTGATGTTGGTGAAACGTCCCTTGTGATCCACCAGGCCTTGCAGCAGCATTGAAAAGTACCCCTTGCGGTTTACGTAGTCGGTGGCTTGGTGCTCCGGTGACAAGATAGGGATATGGGTTCCGTCTATGGCCCCGCCACAGTTTGGGAATCCCATTTCAGCAAAACCATCCACTATTGACTGCACGTTGCCCAGAGTCACTACCCTTGATATCACCAGGTCTTTCATTGCCCTGGCAAATTGGATCACAGCAGCCCCCACCGTAGATTTGCCCACTCCAAATTGATTCCCGACTGACCGGTAGCTGTCTGGCGTTGCAAGCTTCCACAGGGCTATCGCCACTCGCTTCTCAACTGTGAGGGCTGCTCTCATCTTGGTATCCTGGCGTTTCAGGGCAGGGGAAAGCAAGTCACAAAGTTCCATGAAAGTGCCCTTACGCATGCGAAAGTTTCGCAGCCACTGGGAATCGTCCCATACCTGCAGCACGATGCGATCCCACCAGTCTGTGCTTGTTTCCCGGGCCCAGAATCGGCGTTCCACGGCATGAACCTGCCCCAGTGACACCATGATTTCCACATTGCTGGGGCCTGTGCCTTGTGAGAGGTCTATGTCCATGTCAATTTCCTCATCACTCTCTTCGCCGCGCTGCAATCGCCTCCTCGGGTGGTCCGGGTTTCGCCTTGGCATGTCCTGGCTCTGCATATACTCCAGGACAATGCGCGTGGTGTTCATAGTGCTCATAATTGCCGCGGTGATCTGAGCGGGCTCCATGATCCCAGTGCTAGCTATGGCGCCTGGTCAGAAAAAAGGCACGAAAGTAGTATCTGATGGACCAGGAGAAGGAGGGAGGGCGGGAGGGAGGGAGGGCCGAGTGACGACATGGCGTACAGGTACAGGAACAGGGAATTAAAATCAAGAAAGGTGGCTGTGCATCAGGGAGAAACACAAACAACTGTCACACAGAATGGTCCCCTCAAAGATTAAACTGAAAACCCTGGGCTTAGCAGGCCGTTGATTTCACAGAGGAAGGGGAAGCAAATGAATACAGAACAAATCTATTTTTTACATCTTAAGCTGGCAGCCGACGGTGCAGCATGAGTGATAGCCTCTCCAGTATGATGATGACGGATACCAGTCATAATATACCATCGTCTGCCAAAAGGCAAGGGGCTGCTGCTGTGTAGCAATGCAGCCCCACGTCTGCCAGCCCCACATCCGCCAGCACCCAGCATCGCCCTCGGCCTCTTCTGGGTACTTAGCAGACAATACTGGGCAATTGGCAGAAAATAGTATACTACGATTGGTAGCCATCATCATCGAAACAGTAGCATGTCTGCCCAGGTGGCCATGATTGACAGCCACTCCAGTACGACGACGATGGGTACCAATCATAATATACCATCGCCTACCAAAGGGCAAGGGGCTGGTGCAATGCAGCCCTACGGCTGCCAGCCCCACAGCTATCACTCATGCTACACCGTCTACCGCCAAAAGGCAGTTAGCAGCTGCTGCTGTGTAGCAATGCAGTCCCACGTCTGCCGGCACCCAAAGGACATATGGTGACGGTGAGCTCAGCTGAGCTGAGCGGGCTCCATGCTTGCCGTGGTATGTTGTCTGCACAGGTAACCCAGGTAAAAAGGCGCGAATCTATTGTCTGCCGTTGCTGTGACGGGGAGGGGAGGGGCCTGACAACATGTACCCAGAACCGCCCGCGACACTGTTTTTGCATCATCCGGGCATTGGGATCTCAACCCAGAATTCCAAGGGGCGGTGGAGACTGCGGGAACTGTGGGATAGCTGTGGGATAGCTACCCATAGTGCAATGCTCCGGAAGTCGACGCTAGCCTCGTACTGTGGACGCGGTCCGCCGACTAGAGCACCTAGAGCATTTTATGTGGGGACACACACAATCGGCTGTATACAACCGATTTCAATAAAACCGGCTTCTATAAATTCGAACTAATTTCGTAGTGTAGACATACCCTCATCATTGTTCTTCAAGTCTCCTTCTCATTCTCCCACCAGATAAGTGGAAGAGCATTATGTATAAGAACATAAGAACGGCTATATTCAGACCAATTGTCCATCTAGCTTAGTATCCTGTCTTCTGACAGTGGCCAATGCCAGGTGCTTCAGAGGGAATGAACAGAACAGGCAATCATCAAGTGATCCATCCCATCGTCTACTCCCAGCTTCTGGCAAACAGAGGCTAGAGACTCTCAGACCATGGGGTTCCATCTCTGACCATCCAGGCTAATAGCCATTGATGGACCTATATATTTCCAACCCAACAGACAATTAAGCTGTTTCATTTGGGTTCTATAAACTTCTTCATTTCCTGCCCAAACCTGTAGTGTAGAGCTGTTTGCTGTTAGCGCAGCAGCTGTATTACACCCTCAAAAGTGCCAGCATTTCACTAATGGATGGAACAATTTATAAATGCTTCGGATCTATGAACATAAGATCATTAACATTATTAATGATTTTGAGTTGCCTCACCACAACTAAGCAGCCTTGGAAGTTCCTGGACTTGCTTTTCTGACTGAACAAAGAAAAATTTAGAGAAGATCAAACAAATGAAAAATATATTGAGACAAAACCGTAAATGATGTCAACTTTCCAGCAAATTACACACTGCGTTTGTAGCCTACAATGTTATTTATTGCTGTTTGATCCCATAGGCTTGTATAATGCATCCTCTGAATTGTACATTTTATTAGGCTGCAATTTTACCTTGGAGGTTTATATTGACTCCAGGTTTGCTATTATGGTTTATAATGGCAGCAAATTCTTTAATTTTTTTAAAAAGAATGGCCACATACTATAGACTGCATATTGTTTAGCATCTCTCTAACCACCCATCAGGCACTGTTCAATGGCTTCAGACAAATCTCATTATTTTGACTGCATATTTCCATAGTGTCAAAATCAACATCTGATGATACAGACTGTTGCCATAAACATTTATTGCAATACTCTGTGCCTCCTCAGTCTTTAATTTCAGTGGTTTTACGTTGATCAGAATTGAGTGGCAGCTCATTTGGATCATTACTGTTGTATACAGACAGCACATGCAAGAAAGCACCTAAGCTCTAGGTAGGCCGGGGCACCAGTCTTTGCTTGTTAAGAGTGTTTTACGACATAATCTTCTGGCTTGGGAAGATGAATGGCTTTTCCAAGCCTGAGCTAGCACTGCATGCTACACAAAGAGTATACAGCGTGTCTATATTTGTGTATTTATACCATGCTGGATGAGTATGTTTATTTCAGTGGTTTTGATTTATAAAGACATATATCCCTCCCAGCCCCTCTGAGCAAATTCACAGCTTAAGAACACCATCAATTTAGCAGCCATGTGCTGGCTGCAAGAGCCAGCAATTAAACATTACCCTAAACCAGCAGCACTAATGCTTCAACAACAGGCACTCTCCTAACCAAGAGTCCTCAGTCTCAGGGCCAAGAAAACCGATGGGCCTTGCACAGAGGCTGAAAGTCGGCAGATTCAGGTGCTGTTGGAGCAACAGCGGAAGTGAATTATTAGAGATGGTCGGAAAGTTTGACAGAACAGTTTTCCGTTAAAAAAAAAAAAAGTGGTTTTATCCAAAATGAGACGTTTCATGGGAACATGCCAGTATCAATGACATTTTTGGTGGGAAAATACTGAAATCATTCATTTGGACTCTCTCGTTTCACTAGGGTTACAAATGTTTTGTTTCAGCTCTAGTGTTCGGATTCATCTCATCATTTCTAAAATATTTTATTGTAAGTAAAAAAAATGAAGCAAAATGATAGAATGAAACCATTCAATGGTCCCAAATTTACGTCAGAACTTTCGTTTAATGAGAAATCTCAAAATTTTGACTTATTGTTCTGATTTGGAATGTAAAAAGAATTTGAAGTGTTGGAATTTCCCATGGAATGGAAATTCTGGTTTCCAACCAGAGCTAATTATTTTTTTGTATTGCAGTAGTGCCAACAAAGCAGGCTCCTCGTGCCAAGTGCTGCACAAACATGTAGTTTCTATCCCAAAAGGATTTATAACCTAAGTAGATCAGGTGATTTGCCCAAGGTCACACAGGAACAGAGTGACCAGATAGCAAGTGTGAAAAATCGGGACGGGGTGGGAGGTAATAGGAGCCTATATAAGAAAAAGCTCCAAATATCGGGACTATCCCTATAAAATCAGGACATCTGGTCACCCTACACAGGAAGTCTGTGGCAGAGGAGGGAATTGACAGCACATCTCCCGAGTCCCAACCAATCCAGTTTCTTTCCCAAAGGCAATCTGTCTTCTCTGAATTCTAGGGCTCACTGATAACATCTCCAATCCAGCCAAGTTCAAGTCTAATTAGCAATGAAGAGGCAGTGGCATGGACTCCAGTACATACTAGCCACATGAACACATATCCAGGCTGCCCAGTGGCCTTGTACTGGGGCAGCTATCCCATGCCACGACACCTACACTACTACTGTTACCCACACTAACTAGATTAAAATGGACCTCAGCTTTGACAAACCTTCACAATGGAGAGACTGGAAGCAGTATTTTGCAAGACTTTTAATTGCTACAAAGCGCTGCCAGGAAACTGGAGATATTCGGGTATCTTCTTTAATTTTTACTATAGGGAAGCAGGCAGAACATATCTTTAAATCCTTTGGCTTTACTGAAGCCAGTCAAAAAGGACTATGAAAGGGTTCTGGCTGTGTTTGATGCTTTCTTTATACCTCAGAGGAATGTGGGTTATGACAGAGTATGTTTTCACCAGAGAATTCAAGAACGAGGAGAAAATGTTGAATGTTTTATAATAGTTCGACATGCATTGGCTGAAAGCTGTGATTTTGGAACTGCAAGATATGAAAATATCAGAGACAGGCTGGTTATTGGTTTAACAGATGAAAATCTTTTACAGCAGCTCCAATTAAAGACAGATTTAACCCTACACACAGCTATATGGATAGCAGAGCTGTCTGAACTAGTCAAAACAGAACAAAAAGCAGGCGCAACTTGAAAAAACTGAAGCTAGCTCAGGAGTGGTAAACAGCATGAAGGCTAAAAGTAATCATCATAAGACCCCTGAAATAAAAAGTGACAAATTTCAGGCAAAAACCAAAGCCTTTCAGCCTACATGCACAAGGTGTGGAAAATGTCACAGACCAACAGATATATGTTTCACCAAAGGCACAAGGTATAGTATATTCACAAAATATAGGTATTTTCCAGATATTTATCTGCAATATGAGTCAACCCCCAACTGCTATAATGTGGCAATCAAGAGCCATTGTTTCTGGCACCTATCACATGACTGAGAGAGCCTGCCTGGAGAGTGAAATTGTACATTCATGGCAAGACTATTGACTGTGATGTCAGCTTCTGAGTCAACTTTACAGTCATCTCAGAAGGGACTTAATCACCTTCAACCCCTCTGTAATGGGGCGGGACTCACCACTTCAGCGCCTCCTACTGGTTGTCCTGGGAATTAACTCTCATTTTGCCAGAGCGCCCTCGTCTAGTGGTGTCTCGCCTGTCATCACTCTTGCCTCCACCTCTAGGATCCACGTCGCTCCCCATCCTCTTCTGAGGACCCGACAGTCCTCAGTCCAGCCACTTGCCTTGGTTGCAAACTGCAGTCTCTGGTCTAGCCACTCGCCTCAGTGGGAAAATGCAGTTCATGCACCGGCCACTCTCCTCAGTGGCAATTGGGGGGGAGGAGAAAGGACGGGGGGGACCCAGGCCCAACCGGTAGAATCATAGACTCATAGAATATCAGGGTTGGAAGGGACCTCAGGAGGTCATCTAGTCCAACCCCCTGCTCAAAGCAGGACCAATCCCCAACTAAATCATCCCAGTCAGGGCTTCGTCAAGCCTGGCCTTAAAAACCTCTAAGGAAGGAGATTCTACCACCTCCCTAGGTAACCCATTCCAGTGCTTCATCACCCTCCTAGTAAAAAAGTTTTTCCTAATATCCAACCTAAACCTGCCCCACTGCAACTTGAGACCATTACTCCTTGTTCGGTCATCTGGTACCAATGAGAACAGTCTAGATCCATCCTCCTTGGAACCCCCTTTCAGGTAGTTGAAAGCAGCTATCAAATCCCCCCTCATTCTTCTCTTCTGCAGACTAAACAATCCCAGTTCCTTCAGCCTCTCCTTATAAGTCATGTGCTCCAGCCCCCTAATCTTTTTTGTTGCCCTCCGCTGGACTCTTTCCAATTTTTCCACATTTCTTGTAGTGTGGGCCCCAAAACTGGACACAGTACTCCAGATGAGGCCTCACCAATGTCGAATAGAGGGGAATGATCACATCCCTCTATCTGCTGGCAGTGCTCCTACTTATACAGCCCAAAATGTCGTTAGCTTCTTGGCAACAAGGGTATACTTGGCAACAAGGGCACACATATCCAGCTTCTCGTCCGCTGTAACCCCTAGGTCCTTTTGTGCAGAACTGCTACCTAGCCATTCAGTCCCTAGTCTGTAGCAGTGCATGGGATTCTTCCGTCCTAAGTGCAGGACTCTGCACTTGTCCTTGTTGAACCTCATCAGATTTCTTTTGGCCCAATCCTCTAATTTGTCTAGGTCCCGCTGTATCCTATCCCTACTCTCCAGCGTATCTACCTCTCCTCCCAGTTTAGTGTCATCTGCAAACTTGCTGACAGGTGCAGTCCACGCCATCCTCCAGATCATTAATGAAGATATTGAACAAAACCGGCCCCAGGACCGACCCTGGGGGAACTCTGCTTGATACTGGCTGCCAGCTAGACATGGAGCCATTGATCATACCCATTGAGCCCGACGATCTAGCCAGCTTTCTATCCACCTTATAGTCCATTCATCCAGCCCATACTTCTTTAACTTGCCAGCAAGAATACTGTGGTAGACCGTATCAAAAGCTTTGCTAAAGTCAAGGAATAACACATCCACTGCTTTCCCTTTATCCACAGAGCCAGTTATCTCATCATAGCTTTAATCCTTCTTCTGCCACCCTCCCAGTGTTGAAGTCACTTGAAGTCACTCTGACTAGCTCTGGAGGTATTCTCAACTGCATGGGCCAGTACATCACAGAAACAATTTAAAAGACAAAAGTTTGCACTCAGAGTGTAGGTGATCAAAGGATCACAGACCAAAAACCTTCTCAGCCGCAGGCTGGCAGCCAGGATGGGCCTAATGAGAAAGGTGGAAGAACTTGATAGACTATTTGGTGATATTGGACTTGTGAGAGGAGATCCAGTACAAATAACCTTAAGAGACAGTGCTGAACCAGATAGTGTACATGCATCTAGCAGGATTTCTATCCCATTACGTCATAATGTAGAACCTGAGTTAGAGCATGGAATGGATTGGCACAATCAAGAAAATCTGAGCCAACAGCATGGAGTGCTGCAATGGTACCAGGTATAAAGAAAATTGGAAAACAAATCTTGTGGCTCTTAAAAGTCTCAATGAAGCAGTTGTGACAGAAAGATATATCCTCCCAACACTGGATGACTTCCTTCCAAAGATTAAAGGAGTTATGGTATTCTTTAAGCTGGATGCCTCAAGCTGAATCTGGCAAGAAAATGCTAAACTGACTACATTTATCACACCTTTGGGGATATTTTGCTTTCAAAGAAAACCTTTTGGGATTATCAGCGCACCTGAAATTTTCAAAGAAACCTGGCAAAACTATTATTGGACATAAATGGAGTTGTAGTTTTCATTAACAATATTTTATATATGGATCTTTGATGGAAAAACATAACAAAACCCTCAACAAAGTCCTAAGCATAATCAGTCAGTCTGGACTGAAGCTAAACAAGGAAAAGTGCATTTTCCACCTACCCCAAAGCGAGTTTTTGGGACAGACAATAAATAAAGATGGAATCAGTTCTAACCCTGAGGAAGTAAAAGCAATTCAAGAATTGAGTGCACCTTTCTACAATGACAAGAACACTAAATGAACTGTTAAAATCCAACATATCTTGGGTGTGGGGGCCAAATCAAGACATTGCCTTCAAAAAGGTACAAGAAATTATCTCAACTGTTCCAGTTCTCAAGTATTATTATGTGAACAAATCCACAATGGTCAGCGTGGATGACAGCTGCTATGGCCTAGGTGGTGTTTTATTGCAACTACATGGATCCGAGTGGAAGCGTTTTGCTCTTGCACACTCACAGCAGCTGGAAAATGATATGCACTGATTGCAATGGAGTGCCTGGCAAGCATATGGGCATGTGAGAACTTGTACAGATATCAGTGTAAATGAATCCAATCCATCCAGATAACATACCATAAACCTCTTGCAACTTTCATCAGCGGAAAAGACCTGGATCAAGCACTGCTGAGATGCCAGCGTCTATTGATAACGTTAATACAATTTAACCAAATTGCTAAATATGTTTCTGGGGAAATTCTTTTAGTAGCGGATGCTCTGTCACAGAGTGCAGTACCGCACTCAAGCTGACTGTGAGCCTGAAGATGATGTAAAGGTGTACATGGATATATACAGACCAGTATGAGAAAAGAGACGACAACAGCTACAAAAAGCAAAAACCTTAACAGATATACAACTTCAGGAAGCTCTAAGCTCCATTAGGGCTGGCTGGCCAACTACTTTTCAGTGTGAGGACAATTAATGAGTCAAATGGGCTTCTGATTAAAGGGAATTGAATTGTTATTCCAAATGAAATGAGAGGAGGAATCCTTGAACCTCATCTATGAAGGACATCAAGGATTAACTAAATGCCATGAATGGGCCAACCAGTCAGTGTGGTGAACAGTGCGGAACTAACAGACCAACACAACACAAAGAACCTTTAAAAACAACACCTCTGCCAGACAGACCTTGGAAGAAATTGGCTGCAGATTTATGCAACGTCAGAGGACATCATTATCTGGTCGTCATGGACTATTTTTCTAGGTATATAGAAATAATGTAGTTGAAAGACATAACATGTCACAGTGTTATCGAGAAACTGAAGTGCACTTTTGCTCACTTCTGTATTCCAGAAGAACTAGTGATGGACAGCGGGCCACAATTCACTGCAGCAGAATTTAAGTCATTCTGAACAAAATCTGATTTTGATCGTATTACTAGCAGCCCACATTACCCACAAGTGAATGGAGAGACAGAGAGCTGTACAGACAGCCAAGAAAATCCTACAACAGGAAGAGTCATTCCTTGCTTTTCTGAGCTTCAGAACAACCCCAAGAGCAGCTACTGTATCTAGCCCGCCCAGCACAACTCCTGACGGGAAGACAATTCAGAGCTACTGTCCCAAAGTGGGGATTGATTCTTTTCCAAAAGTGGCCAGACACGAAGAGAGTAGCTAAATTGGATAAAAAGGGAAGAACAACTTAGGAACGCGTTTACAGCAGATGTCACTCAGTGGTTTTCCATCTTCCCAGACTACTGTACCCCTTTCAGAAGTCTGATTTGTCTGGTGTACTCCTGAGTTTCACCTCATTTAAAAACTACTTGCTTACAAAATCAGCCATAAAAATACAGAAATATCACAGCACATTACTGAAAAATTGCTTACTTTCTCATTTGTACTATATAATTATAAAATAAATTGATTGGAATTCGGGCTATCGATTAATCAGAGTGAACTCACATGATTAACTCAAAAAAATTAACTGCGATTAAAAAAATTAATTGCGATTAATCACACTGTTAAACAATAGAATACAAATTGAAATTTATTATATATTTTTGGATGTTTTTCTACATTTTCAAATATATTGATTTCTATTACAATACAGAATACAAAGTGTACAGTGCTCACTTTATATTATTATTTTTCTTACAAATATTTGCACTGTAAAAATGATAAAAGAAATGGTATTTTTCTATTCCCCTCATACAAGTACTGTAGTGCAATCTCTTTATCGTGAAAGTGTAACTTACAAACTGCACTCAAAAACAAAAAGTCCACTCAGTCCGACTTCTTGTTCAGCCAATTGCTAAGACAAACAAGTTTGTTTACATTTATGGGCGATACTGCTGACTGTTTCTTATTTAGAATGTCACCTGAAAGTGAGAATAGGTGTTTGCATGGCACTTTTTTAGCCAGCGTTGCAAGGTATTTACATGCCATATATGTTAAACATTCATATGCCCCTTCATGCTTCGGCCACCATTCCAGAGGACATGCTTCCATGCTGATGATGCTCATTAAAAAAAGAGTGCGTAAATTAAATTTGTGACTGAACTCCTTGGGGGAGAATTGTATGTCTCCTTTTCTGTTTTACCTGCATTCTGCCACATATTTCATGTTATAGCAGTCTTGGATGATGACCCAGCACATGTTCGTTTTAAGAACACGTTCACAGCAGATTTGACAAAACGCAAAGAAGGTACCAATGTGAGATTTCTAAGGATAGATACAGCACTCAAATCAAGGTTTAAGAATCTGAATTGCCTTCCAAAATCTGGGAGGGACGAGGTGTGGAGCATGCTTTCAGAAGTCTTAAAAGAGCAACACTCCAATGCGGAACCTGAACCACCAAAAAAGAAAATCAATCTTCTGCTGGGGCATATGACTCCAATGATGAAAATGAACATGCGTCGGTCTGCTCTGTTTTGGATCGTTATCAAGCAGAACCCATCATCAGCATGGACACATATATTCTGGAATGGTGGTTGAAGCATGAAGGGACATATGAATCTTTAGCGCATCTGGTACGTAAATATCTTGCGATGCCGGCTACAACAGTGCCATGCGAACGCCTGTTCTCACTTTCAGGTGACATTGTAAACAAGACGTGGGCAGCATTATCTCCTGCAAATTGTAACCAAACTACTTTGTCTTAGCGATTGGCTGAACAAGAAGTAGGACTGAGTAGAGATGTAGGTTCTAAAGTTTTACATTGTTTTATTTTTGAATGCAGTTTTTTTGTACATAATTCTACATTTGTAAATTCAACTTTCATTATAAAGAGCTTGCACTACAGTACTTGTATTAGGTGAATTGAAATATACTATTTCTTTTGTTTTTTACAATGCAAATATTTGTAATAAAAATAAATATAAAGTGAGCACTGTACACTGTGTATTCTGTGTTGTAACTGAAATCAATATATTTGAAAATGTAGAAAACATCCAAAATATTTAAATAAATGGTATTCTATTATTGTTTAATTGTGCAATTAATCATGATTAATTTTTTTAATCGCTTGAAAGCCCTAATTGGAATATAAATATTGCACTTACATTTCGGTATATAGACCAGTAGAAACAAGTCATTGTTTGTCTGAAATGTTAGTTTGTACTGACTTCACTAGTGCTTTTTATGTTGCCTGTTGTAAAACTAGACAAGTATTTAGATGAGTTGATGTACCCCCTAGAAGACCTCTGTGCCGGGTTGAGAACCACTGAGTTGGAGAGCTGCTAGGTCTAGAACCTGGTGACTGTGTTCATGTCAAACCAGATGGAAAAAAAAAATAGACAAATGTCATAAAGAAAAAGAATTCAGGGCCCACATCATGACATCTACAGTTTATTCTTCAAAAAGAATAATCAACAGAGAAAACTCACAGATAGCAGATGCAAAACAAGAAGATGACTCCTCAAAGTATCACAACTGGGATGTAGGCGCTCTCACCTAGTAGTCAGGTCAGATACCCGGAGGTCAGAGTCCAAGGCAGGCCAGAGGGCAGACCAAGAACCAGGCATCGGGAGGCGGGCAGGGTCAGATTACCAAGAAATCGGGGTCAGGCACCAGGTTACAGATAGCAATTGAATAGCAAAGTGAAGAATGAACCAGGGTCAGAAGCTGGAGTCTGGGGTCTATCACAAGCAAGGTCTGGAGTAAAAACAGTCAGACAGTCTACACTGTTGCTCAAACAGGTCTCCTTCCTGGCTTAAATACTTGGATCGGCCAATCAGTGGACTGACAGGGGCCACCACTCAGGCTCTGCTGGGTGGTACTTCCTGCCAAGCTTAGCTTCACAGAGTTCTCCCATCTACACCCAGTCAAAGTCTCCTAAAGCAGGGCAGAGGCATCAGCAACTAAAAGCCCCATAGTCCCAGGTTCTAAACCTGCAGGTTCTTACACAAGAATTCCACACTGACTATAGCTAGTCACTTTAACTAATAGAAAGGCAGATGCCTAGATTGTGTAATTAAAAAAAACCAGCACAATTCAGAGACACTGAACTTCAACTATAACAGACTAGTGTATATTTTGCAAATGGTAGGAATGTAGTATTCAAAAGGGGGAGATGTAATGGAATGCTAACAGTAGTATACTGTTCAGCCACTACTAGGTGGCCCTGTATATACCACACTTTCCTTAAGCTAACATCAGCCACAGGGCAATTAAAGGGTTTTTTACTGAACATATCGGGTATGTATTTTGCTTGGAAGCAAGCTCTGTAGCCAGTCCATAACTGGCATGGGTGCATGACACCCAGAGCCAGTATTAAGAATTGGGGCCTCAACATGCTAGGTGTGGGTCGAACATGTGGTTCCTGCGTGAGAGACTCACCAGCTAAACACAGCAAAGAAAAGATACCCCAGGCAGAGGACAGGGATAAACTGGAGAGAGTGAGATTGGGGAGCCACTGAACTGTGGCGCTTATCAGAGCTAGGCGCTCTGGTGAAAGCTCAGCGGACAAGGGTAAGACCGCTGATGGGCGGGGGTGCTGAGTGGTTCTTGCTCCCATGAGTCTCCGCTAGTCCCACCACAATGAATCAACTCCCATTAGCCTGGGTTGAGGCATAAAACAATCTGCTATGGAGCAATCAGCTCCTAGAGACCGAAGCGGAGCCTGACCCCTAGGAGGGCCGGGGAGAGAGGTGCACAAGGCAGTTGGAGAAAGCAGATTGATTGAGAGCAGAGACAGCAGGACAAGACGGGCCATCCACTAGCAGAACCCCAGAATCTGATCTTGCCTGGGGAAGTCAGAGCTGCTGGAACTGCAGCAGGACAAAGTCTCAAACCCACTCTAATTCTTGGCATAGGCCTGGGAAGGAAAGTGAGGAGAAGGCTGGGGGAATTCGGGGGTTTTGCTTGCATAAAATTAAATTCACAGCTCAGTTGTCGACACAAAAGGTGGGGGCACCCTGGGGGAGGCATGGAGCTGGGGAGCACAGGTCTTTAGCCTTCTGCTCACATTGGCAGGGGAAGGCAGATTCATTTGCTGGCCTGATTGGACTGATGAGATTTCCATATTCTTCATTAAGGGGCTGCCAGCGAGCGTGGCTGGCCTGCCATTTCCCATTACTCACAGCCTATCCATTATGCAAAAGGAGAAGGGGAGAGGGGAGAGACAGCAGCCCAGATAGCAGCTGTAATGATCCTGTCAGCATCTGCGCCGCACTCTGTGGAGATGGGAGTGAGAACCGCTAATGCACAGGGAGGTTGTGGCGTTAGATCTTAGCATGAGCCACCTGCCTGCTCCTCACCTCGCTGCAGCCTCATATGCCATGAGAATTACAATGCCCAGCCAAGCTTTGCTTTGATGCACAGAGTGGTGTTTGCAGCAGTTGGACTCCTGGTCTCAAGGCATTCAAAAAAATGCAGCTTGCTCTGGGGTGGGAGCAGGGCCGGCGCTTCCACTAGGCGACCCTAGGTGGTCGCCTAGGGCGGCAGGATTTGGGGGGCAGCATTTTGCCACCCTTGGCGGAAATTCGGCGGCGGGGGGTCCTTCCGCTCTGGGTCTTTGGCGGAAATTCAGCGGAAGGTCCTTCACTCGCTCCGGGACCCGCCGCCGAAGTGCCCTGAAGACGCGGAGCGGAAGGATCCCCGCCGCTGAATGCTCAGAGGAGGAGCGCTGCCGCCTAGGGCGGCAAAAACCCTGGCGCCGCTCCTGGGTGAGAGCCAGTAACCACCAGACACAATAGGGGAAATTACAGCCCAAAAGACTATGGTAATTCCCCATATGAGATGTGTCATAGGGTTTTTAGTGACCACAGAGCACAGAGAGCACCCCAGTTTTTAAAGTCCTCCTCTGAAAGATCCCCAGAAAGTAAACTCAGATCTCAACTTCTCTATCTCGGCAGGAGGAAGTACTGAATGGACTATGCTGGGATGTGCCTGCTTTTTCTCCAAGCGCCCCTTAGGAATTAGGCTTTGCTACATCTGCCTCCCACCACTGCATTCCCAAGTGCAGCCGCCTCACAGAGCATAACCTTAGTGCTCAGCCTCATTATGTTTTGCTCATCTCTAGCTCCTTTCCTTATCTGAGGAACTCTGCAGACAAACTGCTACTAAATATACTTGCTCCCCCTCTTGGGCGGTGCAGGAGCATTGTTAGCCTCATTTTATAGGTGGGGAAACTGAGGCACGGCAGGATGGTGTGGCTTTCCCAAGGTTATCCAGAAAATCAGTGGCAGTGCTAGGAAACAGAACGCCAGGCCCCTGCTCTAACTACTAGACATATCAGCTCACCTCAGGATCTTTGAGATGTTGCCATTATCCCAAAAGCAGGTGGCCCCCATGCCATCCTTCTGCATTTCACCAAAAATACCCACAGTTCTCCTCTGTCAGCGAGAGCACAAAATGAGGACTTTCCATTCCACCACTTGACCTTACTATAGAAAATGTTACCAGTGCTATATTAAGGAAATAGAGCCCAGTGCTACTCCATTGTTTTTCCTGCCATGTTTGGCTAGACTGAGAACTCACTACTGCCCTGTATTAGCCTCCAATGTGGTCCATCGACTACGCTCCCACGGCTTATAGCTTTCCTTTCCTTCTGGGCTTTGTCCTGGCTCCTCCACTCTGACCCTCTGAGTCAGCACTGAGCCAATGCCCCAGCATGGATTTAAGGAACAGTATAATATAGACAAGATGCAAAACCAAGATCTGGACCATTTGTGGTTGGTCAGTCTCCCAAGACACTTGTCCAAGGTTACTGCCTTTGTCAAATCCCATCTTGGGTAATTTATTCTACTGTCCTTAAACATCCTCCGCAGTATCAACTTTAAATAGCTGCTGCCCTCCACCCCAGAGATGCCACATTTCAGGGGTGAATGAAGTGAACCCAGTTTATTAGCTACTTCTGCATCCTTTTGAATGAAGTCTAAGAGATGATCAGCCAAGGCCAGATTCTGACACCCTTTCTCGTGTTGGGTGGTATCTTACCCCACTGATTTCAATGTATTAGTTATCATTTGTATTATCATAGTGCTGAGGAGAACCAGTCCTGGACCAGGACCCCAATGTGCTAGTTGCTGTACAGACCCAGAACAAAAAGACAGCCCCTGACTCAGAGAGCTAACAACAGGACTAGCTGCTGAGTAGGATCCTATTCAACATGAGCAAGGGCATCAGAATTTAGTCCTGTTTTATCAGAGCTTCCGCAGTACCACCCCCTCCCTTCAACTCTCCTGCACCCTGGGCCTATCTCCCTATGGCTTCTCTATCCCTCCAGTTTGGAGGGGATGTGAGAAACCTTTCCCACCAAGTTTCTCCCTCCAATTAATCATGCTTCCAGAGGCACTAACAAGTTCTCACCCACCTCCCAGGTTCACAAAGAGACACCGGACTGCAGGTGCTCCAGCCAGCAAGGTGTAGTGAAAAATACACTAACTCTGCACCTGTGTCAAACTCACGCAGCCTTGGGGACTGAGATGCAAGGGATCGAATGTCACCCACAGCGCAGTAACATTCCTTGCTGGCTTTGCCCAGCGCCTGCCACCCAGACGCCTGCTTAAGAGACCTGCCTCCCAGCACTTCCTGATCTACATTTGATGCTTGGTACCGGTACAGAAGTGTAAATCCAGAGGTGACATAGTACTGGGAATGTGCACAGCCAGGTGTTTCTCTGGTCCCGGGACAGGCAGGCTCCACTCCCTGGGTGGTTTCTCCATAGCAGAGAGCCAAGGAATGTAGCCCAGATCCTTCCCTGCATCTTAATCTCATTAGGTGGGTCAAGGGAGAGAATAAAAGGAAAAAAACAGCCCTCCTCTGATTGTTAAGGAATGAGACACAAGAGCAGGTTAGCATGATCTCTCCCACTGCCGGGGTAATCCATCAGCAGGTGGCACTGACAGAAGTGTGTGTGTGTGGGGGGGGGTCATGCCAAGATTCTCACACAGCTGCTTCTGTTGTCACTAGAGAGAGGGGACATCACAATACCCCTTAGATCCTAATGGGCAGCGCAGGGGTGTGGGTGAGGCCACCACGAAACAAGGGTGCTGCCAATATCTGAACCAAGAGGCTTCCCCCTCCGCCTGTGATTAAACCCCCAGAGCAGGGAGAAGAAAGGAACTGGGATCGGTCTGTCTGTGTAACCCATGTTAACCCACTGTGGAGCATTGGCTCACTCTGGTGTGTGCACCATGTAAAGAACTTTATGAGCTGTTTGCAACCTGGCCCTTTAGCTGATGCACTAAGGGCTTGTGCTTTCAGGTCCATAGGAACTGGGTTCAGTCCCGCAGGTTATCCTAGGAGGGGTGTTGTTACATAACTGAGATTGCCTTTTCCCAAACCAGCAAACACATTTAGATTAAGTGTAGTTGCTGGAAGGGTTGGGACTTCACTCCAGAAAAATCTCCCGAGTGTATTTTAGCACAGCAGAGCACATAGCTGGGGTCATTCAAAATGGGGGTGTGAACAGCATGGCTCTGATTCTCTTTTCACACTGATGTAAATCTGGGGTGACTCTATTGAAGTCAATGGTGTTATACAGCTGTAAACCCAGTGTGCATGAGAGCTGGATCAGGCCTTGTCCATTCATGACAAGCGTGGTACTGGGGACTGTGACTTTAAGGCCTGGACTTCCCAGAAGGAGAGCCTGGGCGGGATGCTGCAGACACACCTGTTGCTATGCCCAGCCAGCTGGAATGAATGGATCAGTCACAGAATAGAGCAGAGCTCTTTCAAGCCCATAAGTACTGAGTGATAACTGAACACCACCACCAGTATCTCAGTTATAGGAACCTTGTATTTCCAGCTGGTTTGTAACTCTTCCTTTCTGTGCTTTGTCAAGCTTTCCTACTGCCAGTGCCGTAAGGCAGGGATCAAGTCATTCATCTGCATTAAGAAGGGCCCAGAGCATTTTGGGATGCTGCAAAAATAATCATAATAAAAAAAGGTGTTTAAATGCCTGCCTTGTGACGCAGCCTGATCCAATCCAGAGGCAGACGTTTGCTCCTCAGAGACGTTTCTCCAGGTCCCAGATGTAACTGATCTCTGGCAGGGATGTGTGAGTAGCCTCCTGAGAGATGGTTAATTCCATCAGAGACACAACTCTCCATTCACTTTAACCTCACTGCATCTCCCCTCCCAGCATATGAAGAAATGCACGTCAGTGGAAAAGCACCATCACCGAATTATCTAAAGTTCTCCATACCTACCCTCTCATGGGTCCACGTAAGGAGCTGTCCCTCTTGGAAGAGCTGCATATACAAGTGACTAGTCATCTCCCTGTGCCAAGGATGGTTGGGAACCAGTTCAGCCAAAATAACCACTGACACAAGCTTGAACTGGATAAATCTGAGGTAAGCTGGTGGAAAGACTTAGCAGGAAAGAACACAACTGTAGGCAGCAAGGTCTTTTCTTCAAGGCATAGAGTGTCTGTAACAAGAAATCAAAATGAGTTGGGAGGAGAGAGCTCTTCCCTATGAGCCTTCCCCAAAATATTCTCATGGCTCCCTCTCAAACAGCAGCCACTCCTAGAACCCTTACCCCTGAGCACTTGTGCCAGAGAAGAGACTGCTGATATGAACTTAACCCCTTGTTCCTTGGTGATGAGGTAGCTAAAAACATAAATGCTCTTGCTGGAAGGTTGCAACAAAACAGTATTTTTATTCTTAGAATCCAGAATAACAACACACAGTAACCAAAAAGAGAGAGAGAGACAAAACAGGCTGTTCCCTAAGGCACAACTCACCCCACCTTGTTTTAGGTGGGCTTTTTCCAGTCTGACTCCTGCTCCCCTACAGAGCCCCTTAGCCTGCAAGCAGAACCAGGACACACCCACCCCCATCCCCGACACACTTAAAGTGATAGCTTGAAATTCCAGGACAGTCCTTAAACACCACAACATTCCATTAACCCAGGCAAGACCAAGCTGTGTTTTTATAACACAGCTCTCCAGTGCAGTCAATTTGCCAGTGCTCATAGGCCCTATATATGTGCACCAGAGGGGGAATCTTTCTGCTCTCCCAGTTCTTGTGCTTTTGACTCTGCCTCTTGCACCCCCAAAAACTGTCTGAGAACTTCTCTACACTCCCAAGCAGCACTGGTTTAACTAAAGGCATGATGTTGCACTGATTTGGGACAACTTTGTGTGTAGACCAGGCCTCTGGCCATGTCTAAAACACAAAATCAACCACAACCTGGCTACAACACAACTAAATTACTGCTCTGCCTTACAGTGTAGCTGGAACGTGACTGTGCCTCCAACAACTATCGCATGCTTCAAAGACACGATCTGGTTCCATCTACACTACAAGATGGAACTGTTTCAGGAGAAGGGGGAACCATGCCATGCCAGATCTCCTCCACACAGTTGATTCTTGCAGTGGAAACAGGACCTAATGCAAACCTGAACCATAGAACTTCAGCCATAAGAATGCATCTGTTCCAAATGCCAGAGAAGAAGCTTTATGTAGCCAGAGACCCAGGAAAGGTTGAGCTCTCAGCAAACAGGTGCATCATTCTGTCAACATGGTAGGAAGGAGGGAGGTGGCCAGACCAGCTTTCAAGAATGGATGAGCACCTGAAATCAGCTGTTGTAGTGGAAAAAACAGGATGCTCAGCTTCTGTAGAGGTTGGCTTGCAAAGGCACATCATCTTCCAGTGGAATCCTTTTTGGGAACACAATGGGGCTGGGAGGTGAGGAGAGGCATTGGACTAGAATTTGTTATGGCTAATGTCAAGGGAATCAGGCTCAGATGGAGATGGAACTGTTCAGTGGTTTTGGACTCAGCAGCACCAATGTGACTTATTGTGTTTGTTCAGCCAAGATGAAATTCACCGCTCCCGCACAATACTTGAGTACTGGGGCTTTGCTCAGGACTCTGAGGGGGGCACAGCCTCTGTTGCTGCCACCCCATATCCCCTATGTGGGAGGCTCAGGCCACTGGCTCCATGTAGCAGAGCATCCTGGGTCCCTTCCCCATCCCTATGTCTCTGCTCCAGGTGAGTTTAGATTTGCCCTTTGTTTGGGACGAGCATCCACCCTGGCCTCCTTGGTGCCAGGGGCGGCTCTAGGCACCAGCAAAGCAAGCACATGCTTGGGGCAGCCCATTTGCAGAGGCGGCAGGGATCCAGCATGGGAGCTGAGAACCAACAGGGGGCCCTGGGAGCTGTAGTTCCTTGGTTAGCTCCCTGCCTATAGAGCCAGCCCTGGAGCAGGGAAAGAACTACATTTCCCAGCATTCCCCTGGCCACTACCAACAGGAAAGAGGGGGAAGGAGTGAGGAAGCTGAGACCTCATGCTGCAGCCTGCTTTGAATGGAGAGCTGCACTGTGAGGAGGGATTCCATGTTTTAACATTCAAAAAATAGGACACTCCACGGGGAGGGAGGGTAGCCCCACCCACACTCCACGGGGAGGGAGGGTAGCCCCACCCTGCCCCCATCCACTCCCTCCGACTGCCCCCCACAGAAATCCAAACCCATCCAACCCCCCTGCTCCCTGTCCCCTGATCACCCCCACCCGGGACCCCTGCCCCAACGGCCCCTCAGGACCCCACCCCCTATCTAAGCCCCACTGGTCCTTGTCCCCTGATTGTCCCCTCCTGAGACCCCCCTAACTTCCCCACTAGGACCCCACCCCCTACCTGTCCCCTGACAAACCCCTGGGACTCCCATGCCTATTCAACTGCTGTCTGTCCCCTGACTTCCCCTCCCCGAACCCTTGACCCATCTAACCCCCCCTTCTCCCTGTCCCTTGACTGCCCCCCCGGAACCCCCTTCCCCTTCTCCAACCCCCCAACCCCCTTACCGTGCCACTCAGACCAGCGTGTCTGGCTTCGCGCAGCGCCAGACACGCTGCTGCATACATGCTGCCGTGCTCCCCTGCAGAGCCACAGCCCCACCCCAGCACCTGCCTTCCAGATTTGAACACCTCAAAATTCAGGAGTGCTCAAGCTCAGTTTGGGCAGCTGTTACTTCATTTCTCCCAAATCAAATATACTGATCCACTGTAACTTGCTGTAGAAAAAGTAGGATAAAATTGAGCAAGAAATGCTTCCCATTGGTTATTAGGACTGGAATTGCTATTTTCAACAGCCATTGCCTTTTGTTTGTTTGTTTGTTTGTTTAAAAGGAAGACCGTGATACTGCATTGGCAAATTCCCCATAGAAAGAAAGAGTGGAACAAAAGAATAATAAAGGCACCTCAACTTTTCCTCATTTATGGAGGACAGTCTTATAATATGCATCTAGATATCCTCCAATCACACAAGCTGAAAATTGTTCCACTTTACTGCAGTTCTGTAACCATATGGGAACCAATCCTGTCTGTGTTCTGTGCACACCCAAAATTCCTGCTGAATGACCCGCCCTGGGAGTGAGTTACCAGTGACCCAGGGCTGTGGTGGAAGGAGGGTGCATGGCGGCGGGGGGGGAGAGCCCAGGGCTGGGGTGGCAGGAGGTGTGTGTGGGGGGGCAATGGTGGGGGGGTAGGGGAAGCCCAGGGCTGGGGCAGCAGGGGGACGTGGGGGTGGAGAGCCCAGGGTTGGGGCGGCATGGGGATGCGGCGAGGAGCCCAGGGCTGGGACGGGGGGCAGCCAACATTTTTTTGCTTTGGGGCGGCAAAAAACCTAGAGCCGGCCCTGCTTGGTGCAGCCAGTCAGCGCGCTGCTTCCCTGCACAGACCTGCTGGATCCCCAACCACCTCTGCAGCCTTCCGTAACCAGATGAATTTCACCCCCAGTGCCTCCCCCTACCCCAGCTCAGCTGTTCTTTGCAAGGAGAAGGGGCGGTACATGGTGGGGGGGTGGATTGTAGCTAGAACCGCTTTGTCAGAGAGGAGTCTTTTCCTAAGGTAAAAGCCCAGGCAGGTGGCTTGTGGAGCAAAAGAGCAGCCAGGCAGGAACCAGGCGTTGGGAAATAGGTAGCCAGGACTCAGACGTCCCAACAGAAGACCTCCCCAAGATTATAAACCGGGGAGCATAGATGCCAGCTGAGCTAGAAGCTGGCCCCAGGAGGGGAGGAGACAGAAGCTATTTCTAGGGCAGGGGCAGCAGCAGGGCAGGTATTGATTGGCCTCTAATCAGAACAGAGGTGGTCCTGAGGTCAGGGCATTATTGACTGAAGCTGAGCTTCTGCCTCCACTGCCACCGATCATGATTCACAGGCTACTCCAGTGTGAGCCGGGGGTGTCTAGTTTAGCCCTGCAGTGGAGTTGAGCTCAGCACAGGGATGGAGCAATGGGGAGCCCTGGCATCCACCTGATTGCCAGCTCCCACTGGCGCCTCCAGCAATTAGGGATAAGCCAAGGCATAGGAATGCCCCCGCTCTGCCTCCTGCACAAGACGAGCCTGCAGGGGGTGATCTGGAGTGAGCTGTCCTGACTTATGCCTGCTGGGATTCCCCCAACAACTGGGGTACCCCAGGGGCTGGGGTGGGGGGATGGCTTACGACAGCTGCAAGGCTCCATGTGGCACAGATGGATCGAGCACCATAGCTCTGAATTTCAGGGCTTTGTGTTTCCGTCCCCAGCTCTACAGGGGCACTAAGCCAAGGGTTTGGGGTTGGTTCTTTTTTTGCCTTGACTTGTTGTAGCCTTAAAGCGTGGCAGTGACAGGCAGGGGTCCCGGAGCAGGGAGATGCTCCCAGAGATGCCAGTCACGCCTGACCTCGGCTGTCACTGGAAGGCAATTATCTGGCTGCTGAGAGATAGCGGCCTGCCAACGTAACAATCCAATGCCCCCCCGTTCCCACCCCCTCCTTTTCCCTTCGCCCTTGCAGGACTGTCACTGCCACATCTGCGCAAGGAGCAGTAACTTTCCATCGGTCTGAGCCTGCAGACAAGTCACCCCCCGGGGAGGCTGATGTGTGCACCGGCACTAGAGCACAGATTATGGATGGAGCTTTGCGAGGCTCTTGCCTCATCTCGCTCTGATTCATCGCCGGGGTAATGGGGAGAGAGCTGCAGAATGCTGATGAATAAATGGCAGTCGCGCCTGGCTTATTCATCTCCTCGCTGGCTCGGAGCGATATTTCAAGGGATAATTTCTGAGCCTCTCTCTTTAGAGGGAGCGTTAGCAATGCTGAGCTAGGCTGTTACCAGCAAGGGCCGTGCTCTGTGCCGCACTGGGGTTGAGCACTAGAATGGCATTAGTGGTGGAAGGGGCACTAAACACATGGAGATGGGGCTCAATGAAAGTTGCACATATTAAAAATATCGGCCGAATCCTGCTGTCAGTTCCAGCGTCATAAATGTAGGGACTCCGTTGACAGCTGTAGAGTCGCTCCAGGTACACACAGGTGTGGAGAGCAGAATCTAGCACATGCTCTGCGTTTCCCTCAGGCTTACTCTCCAGCTTTCTTCCATCATCTCTCTCTCTCTGGCCCTTTCTCTTTGCTGCTCTCTGTTCATCACCGCCAGAGCAAATTCACTGAGCCACACTCCTAGAGAGGCTCTGAAAGCTCCTTCCAGACACTTTGTAACTCGGCCTGGACCCTGTAAAGATCTTGGCTTCCACTTTCAATCAGGGCGGCTTTTCCCTCCAGACCCTTCCCCACGCAGAACCTTTCTATAGGGCTGACACTGCATGCGACCCTGTCCTCTCCAGGGGACGGGACGGTGCATGTGAAGTGGGCATGCATGACAATCTGAAAGGGATACACAGAGTGTGCTACCGGAGTCTGCTGTTTATGTCATTCAATAGACCTGGGAGGCAGGTAGAAACCCTTACCCCATTTTACAGATGGGGCAGCTGACACAGAGCGATTAAAGCCCAGGTCCTCAACTCAAGGGAAGTTAGGGGCTTGAATACCTTCGAGGCCCTGCGTAAGTAACTTTCCCCACTTCATTATTGCTGTAGTGCTTAAAGGCCTCAGCTGAGATCAAGAGCCGGGATACATGCACATAGAGACAACTGTTCCCTGCTCCAAAGTGCTTGCGCACCCAGTAACAAAACAGAAAAAGGGTGAGGGGGAAACTGAGGTACAGAGAGGGGGAAGTGATTTGCCCAATAGCACCTAGTGAGTCAGTGGCAGGGCTGGGTCTGGAATCCAGGTCTCCTGAGACCCAGTCGAGTGCTCCATCCCCTGGACCACACATGGAGCCCTTTCCTAGTGCTTAAAGACCCAACCTGGCACTAAATGAAGGCTTTATGTCACATTCAGACTTGGTCCTATTGTGCTCGGTCCCCCTCCCATTCAGCATATTCCCCACCCCTGCTCCCTCTAAGCTGTGCCTCCATTCTGGGAGGGGAGAGCCCTGAGTCCTCTGCACAAGGATGTGCCCTGTGGCTGCACTGGCATAACGCAAAGCTGCTCCTGCGTCTCCCAGCTGCTGCAGTAGGGCTGACACAGATGAGCGGAGGCACTGAAGATACCCATTAGCATGGGTCATCAACAGCGAGGCAGCAAGGGCCTGAGAGCACTGCCACCCTGGGTCCAGCTCACAGCAGCATGATGCACTGAGACTCTATCGTCCTCCACCCCTGTAAGGTAAACTGAGCCCCACCTCTGCTCCCCAAGTCCGGCAGGGTGAGGTGACCCACAAGCCCTGCTATCACAGGCTGTTTATGCCCAAAATAAATTGTGGGGTGCCCAAACCTGCCTGAATTGCCGCTCCCCGTGATCTGAATGGGGGCAGCAGCAGAGTTTCTGTATTAGCTGCTCCTTTCTTTCCAGTTTGTCCCTCCCCTACCCCATGCGCCCTCCCCATTACTGGATTAACACAAAGGCTCACTGTGGTCAGCCTGTGACATTTGCTGGATGTTTCCTAGTAGATAAGGGGGGAGCATGTGATATTCCCCTGATCTGACATTTCCAGCAGTGCACAGTGACAGGCTCCTGGATGGAAAGTACGTGTCTCTGTCGTGAAGCGAGCTGAGCAGATTCCAGCAGTTCAGGCTCAGAGACGGAACTGGCAGCTTTCACTCTGAAGCCACGAGTTAAACTGGGGCTGCAGAACCCATGCCAGGTGGGCCCAGAAATCCCAGACAGATTCTTCTTCTCTTCCTATGAGCCTTTAACTGGAGTCCAGTCCAGCTGGGCCCAAAAAGCCAGTTCACTCCCAACTGGGTGTGGACCGAGCCAGCATGATCTGTTGGCGTGTGCCTGTCTGGCCTCTGTCCATGCTGTGAGACCTGCTGTGTTTGACATCTGGTTCTCTCCCGAGCCGCTGTGAAAAATGGTCCTTCCTCAGGTGATGATGGGGGTAGCCACATTGAATGCTTGTTCCCCAGACGTCTGGTCAGTCCCTGTTATTTATGTGCTTCATACCGTACAAGACAAACCAAACAGACTGCCCTGATGAGTTCCCAGACACATAAGAGAAGGGGCGCTTGGAAGACCCAGCTTGAGGGATCAACAGTGCTTCCTTACAGCAGTGGTGGGTGAACGTGTCTGCCCCGTCTACATGGGTAGGAGAACCATTTGCAACACCAGCTTGTGGGAATACCAAACCAGACATGGTCAACCGTGGTTAATGTGCAGCCCGACCTGGGGCATGAGGATTAGGAAGCTTGGCTGAGGTATCTGGCTGGGGAGTACATGGAATCTGGAATGTGCCAAGTTGGGGGGGGGAGGCTGTGAAGAGGGGGTTGAAGTTAGCAAGAGAGCCTAGTGGCTAGGCCACTGATCTGAACCAGGAGAGGCTGAGTCTCTGGCCGGTTCCTTGGTGGGTGAGGTTAAGAATGATGAAGCTGTGTGTGCATTTGTGGGGAGCCTGGAGCCCAGGAAAGATCTTGAACTGTTGCCTAACTCAGTAGAAAAACTAGAAAGTTTTAATTTCTAGCAAACCCACCCATTCCTGCACAAGGTGAACCCATAGCAGGGTTCCCAAGGAAGAAGGTATGGGGCAACTGAGGCAGCATGTTCCCTTCTTCTACTCTACAGGAGGAGGGCAAGACCCACACCTGGAGCCTCAGGGTGTAACAGTGACCTAGTGTAACCCACTGGGCAGTGTGTAGGTGTCTCCCTCTGAGCCTTTCCCCACCTCATCACACACAGCAGCAGGCCATAGCCACATGGCAGCCAACACCAGGGATTGGAGCTCAGAGGCTACAGGTTGAACCTCCAGAGCTCAGAGGCTACAGGTTGAACTAAAGAGCCAGGCCGTGGTCTGTAAGAGATTCAGGACCAGATCCTCAAAGGTACTGAGCTAGGAGTTAGGCATCTAAATATCTTTGAGGACCTGGGCCTCCCATCTTCTGTGGATTAGGCACAGAGGGATACACTCACTGGTGGATTAGACCAGGTCACTGGGAAGAAGCCTGTTTCATTCAAAAAACCCTACTCGTCGGTAGCACCTGGGTCTTTTGGGGCTCAAAGCTACAGAAAAGGGGTTGACTGCTAGCAAGTCCCACAATTCTTTAAAAAACTCTAAACCAAAAGAAATAAATACGGCTGCACTGTCCCCCCTGCAAAAGCCAGCAGCCCACTGACACAGCAATTTGAACAGAGGGCTAGCTCCCAGCCAGCCATGGCAGAGCCAGCCGGCCTGTCCCAGAGACAGGTGCAGCGCCTGTCTGTGCCACATTCAGAACTATCAGCCAGCACAAACCTGCCTGCAGGAGGCTGATCAGTCTTTGATTAGGGTCAGAGTGCAGAGGCCTCATCTGGTTCTGGGGTATTGAGGCCTGGGGCTCCGGACTGGACCCTGCTCTCTGTTAGTGGCACATTATTCTGGGCGTATGGGGAGGCAAGGGTTAAGAGCCCCGTTTACCACGCAGACATCATTAGATGCACATTAGCCAGTCATTGTTGCACCAACAGTGGTAGGCGTTGAGTACCTTTCCCTTTGGCCGCGTTCCAGCCCAACGGAGGAAGCTGCTGAGAAAATGCAATTATAGCAAACAACAGCCAAGCGTGAGAGCGCCGCAATCCACACCTGGCACTAATTAACTTAATTAGCCCTTAATGAGCTACACTGGTCTGAAGGCCTATTTTTACTTAATTATCCCCTAATGCGCTTGGCAGAAGCGGGGGCCCTGATGGATGGAGTGGCTGTGGCTGGCTTCCTCCTGCCCGTCAGGAGGCTCCGTCATCCCTGCATCTCTAACAAGCGAGTCTGGTTGCAAGGGGAGAGAGGGGGAGGACTGATCTGGGCCACGTGAGAGCCTCAGATCCCTGTCGCTGCCAAGAGAGGGTCAGGGTCAGCTGGCTCAGGGATTCGCCCAGTGCCAGGCTGATCCATGTCTACCCCTCCCCTCTTCTGTCCCCCACCCAAGTGGGAGTGAGAAGCAGTTAACAGCAGTGCTGGGACTGGGACCAGAGAGTGCTGCAAAGTGACAAAGATGGGGAAGCCAGTGCAGCAGGAGGGAACCAGCCCAAGACAGCGAGTTACTTGGAGATATGAACACGCAGAGAGAGTGAAAGCAGCTCCAACCTGCAATCCACACGAGGCCTCTTCCCATGGTTGGCAAAAGGCATCCGAACACTCAGCTCTCAGGACCTAGGATTTTAAGTGGTTACAGGTGTGACGCTGGCAGACCAGGTGCCAGCTCACTCTGGGCCTCACTGAACACTGACAAATGCAGAGCTGGAAACCAGTCTGGTTCACCTGTGGGTTAGTATAGTTAAAACAGATACTAATGTTATCAGAATGTGTTTCGTGTTTAGACTTTATGGAATGCTTGTAGGATGCTGCGTGTATTAATCCTCCTTGTAACATCTGTAGCCCATATTAGAAAGTAATATTTAAATGTCGGCTCTGTATAGGGTGACCAGACAGCAAATGTGAAAAATCAGGACAGGGGGTGGGGGCTGATAGGCGTCTATATAAGAAAAAGACCCCCAATTCGGGACTGTCTCTATAAAATCGGGACATCTGGTCACCCTAGCTCTGTAGCTCTAACAATGTTTGCTAACACTGTAAATCCCCCACGTTCAGAGGCGAACCATTACCAATTGTTCACCACAAGAGGTGTCATCTCCTGCCCATCGGGACGGGCTAAGGAAACCAAATGGGCCATTGTGGAACAAAGACTTCGTTGATTGCTTCCCCCACAGCCCTGAAGAGGGGACGGGCCCAAGCTGTCATATCCCATCATAGCTTGAACGCTGGGGGAAGGGAATAAAAATGCCTATGAAGGAGAATTTATTATTTCCATGTTGCTTTGACTCTGGTGGCGGTGGGGGGGGGGATTTCTAAGCATAAGTAAGGAATCCCCAACTGTTTAGCTTGGGTTAGCCCTAAAAGACATATAAGTTTGCTTATTATTGAAGTTTCTACTAACATTTGGAATTTAATACTGCAACTCATTTCTGTGTGTTACCTGCTTTAATCATGTAAAAAACTCTCATTTCTTCTTCCTAGTTAATAAACCTTTAGTTAGTTTGTTACAGGGTTTGCTACAGTCTTTGGTGAGAGATTTAGGTGCAATTGACCTGGGGTAAGTGACTGGGCCTTTGGGACTGGGAGTAACCTGAATATTGTTGTGATTTTTCATGTACTGCCTGGGTGGCAAGACAGATCGGAATGCCTGCCTGGATTGCCTGAATTCCCCTTTTTGTGGGTAGCACTGCTCACATCCATCTCCCTTCTTTTGGGGGGAGGTAGAGGAATTCTGCTTGAGTCTCTTCCCTATCTCCACTCACCCCTTCTGGGTGACACTCCATTTGGATGGAAGCACCCAACCAATTTCCCTCCATTCAGTGGGATTGTTTGAGTCCCCCTTCCCTGTAAGGGTGGTGCTGTCCTAATCACCCTATGACACATTCAAATGACACTGCCGGAGTCAAAAGGCAAAGCCACCCACCCCTACCACTTCATCTCTGCTAGAAGGGCCGGCGTTAGCACTTGCTATGGTGCCCATCACCACAGTATTTAAGAGCTGACCTGCACAATGAGGTCCCTAATGGATGTCACAGAGCTTCCTGCTCTTCTCCCTGCCCTGCGACAGGTATCCCAGTTTGCTACTGGTAATTATTATTATTATTTGAAAATCTCATTCTGATTAGGTTGTGAAAGCTTCTTTCAAGGATCCCAGTGGGGATCCGCCTCTGGATTCATCTCCTCTCCTCTGGAAGCTCGTTCTACAGTTGAATCCCCTCCACCGGGGATGCTTTATCTCCAGCTCTCACATGCTGCCACCTGGGCACTGTAAGCTGCATTGTACCATGTAAGCGCAGATGTCGTGGTGGGTCATGGACAGAGCTGGGACCTGGCTGTTAATGGCTTTGAAGAGCAGGACCAGGCAATGAAATGACTAGAGCACAGTGGTGATGTGCTTGCAGCACCCGCCCCTTTGAGGTGCTAGACGGCCATATTCTGCACAAGCTGAAGCTGTCCATTGGTTCCATGTTCAGCCCCAGGTACCAGAGTGTAGTCTGAAGGGGCCAAACGAATGGACCACTCGCTGTGGCCAGAGCCTCCTCCGAGAGCAAAGGTGAAACTTCCTTAGAAAGCAGAAGGCAGTCATTGACCACCGATTGTACATGACCATCTAGGCTCAGCGATGAATCAAGGAAGACCCACGGCTCCTCCTAGCTTTTAAGAGTGAGATGCAGATTGGGGCTTGGCTGGAGGGAGCCAACCATACTGTGCTCCTTCTTCACAGCATTTCCCCCTTCCAGCCAGCTTCCCCTTGATCAGTTGCAGCCAGCTGTGTCTCATCCCGGTGCTGGTCTTTTGTAAGCACTGCAACATCTTTGTGATGGAAAATGAGGGCTCATCTAGACAGAGTTGGTGCAATGCACTAGCCTGCCACACACTCTCTGGTTGTGTTGACCCTACTATCACTTACTAAAAGTTCCTCAGTGTGCTTCTATTACCTCAACCTGCCCTAGAGAACTTCTAGTGTGCAGCAGCTGGGCCCACATGGCCAGCAAGCACCCGACAGGCCAGCGCGCTGTAGATTTACGCCCCAGCTTGTCACACACTAACTGTCCATCTAGACAAGCCCTCAGAGCTTGAGATGGGCAGCAGAGTGCCATCAGCATATTGTGGGCAGCAGAGCCTGTGCCATCTCATGCTCTTGCTGAGGAAATGTTGAAGAGATGGGGAGTCAGGATGGCTCCCTGAGGGACCCCCAAGGGAGGGCTCATGAGGACAAGGAGGAGCTGCCCAGCCATGACTATCTTCTGGATCCTGTTGAAGAGGCATGACTGGGACCTGTTTAGTGTTGCACTGTCTCCAGGCAGGCCACGGAGGTGGCTCTGCAGCTCCCTGTAGTCGGCTGTGTTGAAATCTGCAGAGAGATCGAGTCAGACTATCCTAGAGACATAGCCTATAGGCCTTGCCATGAGGAAGTCAGCTTCATGGTTCCTGGCCTGTCCCCATGCTTTACCCTGACCTGAAGCCCAACTACAAAATGCAAATGTCAACTGTGGTTGGTGCTTGCTTGGCTATAACTCCTTCCTCAGTGATTTTGCCCAGGGATGGGAAGTTGGAGAATGAACGGAGTTTGACAAAGTCTCTGGCATTTAGAGTCGCATCCTTGAACTTTGGGGAGACTACAGCAGTTTTCAAGGAGGTCGGCAGGTATGCTGCTGGCTAGTGATAATTCCCATTCTCCAATGGCTCTGACCAGGGAAGAGGGGGAATCTGTTCTGCAGGGGGAGCCTAATATTTCTCAGGGCTTCTTGAGCATCCATGTGCATGATGGTGCCAGGCTCCACTGGGGGGTGATGGAGGCAGGTGGTTACCAAGATCTGGTCCAGGTGAGAGTTTCCTGCCAGTGTGAGAGCCGCATCTATTTGGTCCATCATTGCAGCCAAGTAGGATGTGCTCTTGTGCTTGGATCTGATGTTTGGGTTGCGCAATCTGGGTGGATTAGCCAATTCACTCTGCGGAATAGCTCCGGCGCTGGGATTTTGCTGTGGTGATGGCAGAGGAACAGAACGGTCTTTTGATTCCCTTGCTGTGATGCTCTATATTTGTGAGATGTCTTAGTGGATGGAATCAGATCAGGGATTTGTACCATCTACCTTCTCATCTTTTCCCTTTGTGCTTCATCTGCTGGAGTTTGTTAGTGAACTGTGCTAATCTCCTTGGTCAGTATCTGGGGGCCAGGGCATGGATAGTTGAAGCTATCAGGTGACTGTACTATTCTAACAACTCATTGGCTCCTGGGTTTTGTATTTGGGTTCTTTGCTTTTGAGCTGTGTTGTTTGATTGTGGTTTTAATAGGCAGCAGGTTTTAAAAAAACAAAAGGAAATATTTCTTCGCACAACGCACAGTCAACTTGTGGAACTCCTTGGAAAGGATGTTGTGAAGGCCAACACTATAACAAGGTTCAAAAAAAGAACTAGATAAATTCATGGAGGATATCAATGGCTATTAGCCAGGATGGGCAGGGATGGTGTCTCTAGCCTTTGCCAGAAGCTGGGAATGGGCGACAGGGGATGGATGATTACCTGTTCTGTTCATTCCCTCTGAAGCACCTGGCATTGGCCACTGTGGGAAGACAGGATACTGGGCTAGATGGACCTTTGATCTGACTCAGTATGGCTAGGGTTACCAGATAGCAGCTGTGAAAAAATGGGACAGGGGGTGAGGGGTAATAGGCGCCTATATAAGAAAAAGTCCCAAAAAATGGGATTGTCCCTTTAAAAACCGGACATCTGGTCACCCTTAGTATGGGCGTTCTTATGTTGGTAACGTGGTATTGTTGCTGTTCACTAAGTGGATGACTGGAACTCATATCATCAGGTTTCTGGAGCAAAATCTCCTGGAAAGTGTGAAGTTCACGTTTCCTGAATATTTGAGGTTAAAATTCCTTTTCCGTGAACATGAGTGCTGGGAAAAGTCAGTCACACCAATCTGCAGAGAGTGAATACACAGGGTGTAGGGGGGAGAATTTGTGTATTTCTATTCTGGTTGTTAATACCCACATGCCATCTTGAATTCCTAACAACAGGGAATCCATCTTGGCTGCTTTTCTTTCCCCTCCTTAGGTATTGTTTCCCACCCTTTTTGCTGAAAGGCGGCAAACTGGGTAACCATGTGACATGATCTGCCCAGTAACAGCAGGGCATGTAGGGCTAGCATGTCTGAGGGAGGGTGCTGCCCATTTGAATGGCAGAGTGCTGGATCACAGCAGTTTGTTCTACTCAGGTGTGTAAGCCAGACCACCGCGCTCTTGGGTTGTGGGAGGGTTTAACACACTTGCATGCAAGGGTGAGCTGCTAGCTGCCACCCTCTCATCAGGATTTTACTTGCAACTACGACGCCGCAGGGAAGAAGAAAGAAGAATCATCAGCATTAAGCAGAGTTACCACCTACCTGTTGCCTGAGGTCCACTTCTCACCTTGCTGAGTCACCTGGTCGGTTCTGGACCCGATCTGCGTCATGAGGTCAGGAGGTTCCGGACACAAGCTGCAAGAAATGGTAGAGACCTTTTAAGTCCTCCATATCCCTTACCTGGGACCCATCTTGGGAAGGGAGTAAACCCTTTTTGGTCACAGTCAGTACAGTTATAGTGTCACCTTTACCTGCTTACCTGTTTTGGGAGTCCTTTATAGCAAACTCTGTTTACTTACCTTGTTTCTAATAAACATACCTGAGCTTTACTCCTGCACTCCCTTGTTGGTTTTTATTTTGGGTAATCTTAAACCCCGATGATAGATGCGGGTAGGGAGACTAATCTTTTGACTGGTTTCTGGCCATTCTAAAACCAGTCAACAAGGGGGTGAACATTGCTAAACCAAACTCAACTCGAAACGGGACCAACCACGCAGAATTTGCCAGTTCTGGACATTATATCATAAAGCCACACTTTTTTCAGCCATGTGCCAAAGCAGCAAATATCAAACAAGACTTTATTTAGCCATCATGGTGCTAGAAAAGTCCCATAGATCTCATCTACACTCCAGCCACCTTCTTCTTTCAGGTTGACACACCCCAAAGCTGTGAAAATCACATGCCTTTTAGTTCACAATGTGGTGTGCAGATCGAACCTGGCAGAATGGATAGAGATGGACTGGCAGGAAGCCACCCCAGTCGTGATCACTTGGAGATGAAGAACGCAAACCTCCAGGTGTTCATCTGATCCCCCTCCCTGCAGGGGCCCCTCCCAGCCACTTCCATTTCTCCCACAAAGCTCGGAACCCTATGTTCAGCGTGAGGGGCATGTCTGTCTTCATGAGGGTCACTGTTCACCAACTCCGGGGTCTTCAAGTGAGCTAGAAAGTCATCCGCCTCTCTCCCCTAAGTCAACAGTTGGGTGATAGGAGAGGGATCGTACCTTTCCCATTGCAATGGCTCTGCACTAAGCCACATGGCTGGCTAGCACCCCTAAGGTATAACTCAGGAAATATGTTTCCTAGCAGCAGCATGCTAGGAATTCTGAGGCATCACTTCCCTAAGCAATAAAATGACCTCAGCCCACTGAGCAATGGGTACTGATGTTGCTAAAAGCAGAGTTCAAATGGTAAGGCCGGTTTGCATCTATACAACACTCCAGCAAACTTCTGTTCTGCTCCATCCAACATAGGGATCCATTCAAAAACTGTTTGCAGCTCCAAAAGCTTGTAGGAGCAGCACATAGGCATTCAAACACGGTTAAGTCTGCAGCATCCAGAGAGTGAGGCTCTGGGAGAAAGATAGGTTGTTTTGCTTTCCTCTCCTATTTCCACTCTCTCCCAGTCAATACTAATTAGCCTGATCCCATTTGTTCTCTGAAGCCATTCTGAGCCGCCTCGAAATGATAAATACTAAATGCTCCGACCAAGCGTCTCAAAGAACAGCCAGACTAAGTGAGATTTCTAAAGTTGGTACCAACATAATTGGTTCCCAACCTCCTGGTCTGCTTGTCTGCAACAAGATCAAGCTGGCTCCGGGGCAGACGTGAGATTCCCTTTGCTGCACAACACTGCGCTAGCCTCTGCACTGAAGGGGAGTTTTTGACAATGCCGTTAGGAACGTGAAAAGCGGGGTGTGTGTGTGTGTGTGTGCAGTAAGCGATGACAATCTCTCTGGAAAAGGATGAACTGTGACTTCAGTTAACACCTTGGCTCTCTCCCTGCCAGGAGACCATAGCCGGGGCACTTGACAAAGACCCAGAAGACTTGGGTTCTGTTCCTGGCTCTGCCACTGACTAGCTGTGTGATCCTGGGCCCCTCTCTTTCCTTTCCTCCCCTTTTTCTATTTCGACCATAAACTGTTTGAAGCAGGGACTGTCTCTCACTGGGTGTCTGTATGAGGCCCTGATCCTCATCTCTGGGCACTACTGTAGTACAAATGATAATCTGAACCTAGCTGCAAATCCGAACCTTAACATCTAGCTAGCTGATCAGTGCCCAGACCCTTTCTGTAAGCACTTGCACTTCCATCCAGTAGCGAGTGTGGTTAGATGTTTGGCTGTGTGTGTGGTCATCTGTGTGCTGCCCCAGCCCTGCTCAGACAGCTGGCATGGCAGACCTTGAGCAAACCACCCAATGACCACAAGATCCATTAAGGGACAAAGGCATCCAGCCAAGTTTATTGTTGACAAAGCACGCTACTAGTATTCCACGGACTCTACCTGACCGCTAATACATGTATGCCTGTAACCAGGGCTGGCTCCAGGCACCAGAGGAGGAAGCACATGCCTGGGGCAGCACATGCTAAGGGGTGGCATTCTGTCCATTCTTGGGGCGGCAGTCCGAGTGGCTTTTTTTTTTTGCTTTGGCAGTTCAGGCAGCTTTTCTTTTTTTTTTTTTACTTGGGGTGGCAAAAATGGTAGAGCCAGCCCTGCCTGTAACAATGGATGCAGCTCAGTCAGTAGCAGAACTTTCTACTGCTTTCAAGGCTGGCCAAAGATACTTCCTCTGAGATACATTTTTATACCCCGACACAAACAAGTTAGTACTGCCCCTTTGACATAGTTAGTTACTATCCCCTGACGTCGCTAGTTATCACCCACCATTTTGTACATGTTGATTCAATCAAAACATCTCTATTATGTACTGTCCTTCTGACCTTACCTTTTAGAAGTGGTCAGTGTGTTCCTGTTATCCTTGGGGAATGTTTTATACCATCCTTGATATCGGGATGTTCTGGTACCATTTAATATCGGGATGTGTTTGCATGAACACTCTGTGACTAGCACTTCTTAGGAATGTGTATTTCTGCAATATCAGCCCTGTTCTTGTCAAATTCTGTGAGCAAGCCCTGCCTCATACCTGGCCTCTGATAGAAGGGCTTAGGTCTCAGGCTCTCTTCCTGTTACAGCGAGTAGCCTCCAGTGTCCCCTCCAATCCCCCTTCCCATCTCCCTGCAGTACAGTGTTCTCTGGACTCAGGGGGGCCAGACATCCCCCTCCCTTACCTCTGCTTTGTATCCCTGTGACAACACTGAAGTTACATTAGTGTAAAGCCGGCAGACTCAGACCCATGTTCCCTAGTTCAGAGCACTGGAATCTCCATCAGAGACTCCGGCCTTTGTCTCATCTGCAGGTTTCACCTTCCCCTGGAAGTGTTAACCCAGGTGTGGTCTGCACCAATCACCCACCCCTCATGTTACAACACCGATGTAGGCTGTTGTGTTTGAGCAGGACAGCCAGAGTCACCCTCACCCTGGCATGCAAAGCACTGGAGCCTCCAGTGAATGAAAGGTTAAAGCCAGCAAGGAGGAGGACCAATGGTACTTTAATTCATCTTTCATCAGCGGCTTGTCATTGGCATTATGTGGCAAGGTGAGTCCATTGCTCTGTGGGTAGGACGCCTGGTGCTCTGGGGGTGACCATCAGGGGATAATTAGCCAAGGCAGGGAGGATCTGGGCGGAAGTGTTGATTTTTAGGCTAATGCCCACTTCCCTCCCCGCCCCCTCCTGCCAATTACATGAAAAAACAACCGGGAGTTAATTTTTTACAAACTTATAGCCTGAAGCTGCTGAAAGGACTCTGTGAGATTCCACCAGCCCAGCCTTTCCGAGCCCTCTTGCCCTGGCCCACCTCTCACACAGTGCCAGCGAATAAGGAGCGGGGTGTTGAGGGAGCTCTTGTTCACAAAAGGGCAGAGGAAAAGCCTGGTGGAGAGCTGTGGATCCAACCACAAACAGGAGCAGAGCACCAGGGCTCTAGAAGCAGGAAGAGAGAGAGAAAGAGAAAGGGAAAGGGAGAGAGAAAAGCAGTAAAGAGATGGAGGTAAAGGAAGGAGATTCTCCCCTAGGCAAGGGCAAAATGCTACCTCCTTGTCTTAAGCTGTCAAGAGCCAGCTGTGAGGAGTCCCTCCACTGCCATGAATTCCTGTGATGGTTCCCAGGGGCCTTGAGTTTTCATATTTGGAAACATGGAATGACGGAAGGAGACTTACCCTGGGCCAGAGCCCCCACTGGTGGAAATCTGCACAGATCAATTTGGAGTCAATAGGGTTCTGCTGGCTGAAAATAGCTGAGGAACTGGCCCAGTAATGTGCTGTCTGGTACATTTGGAACATGCATCAAAGGATCTGGATGGAGGAGTCAGGGGATGGAGATGGGGAGTCTTTCCCCTCTAGCTCAATTTTAAGAGAAAGTCTTTGCCATTTACCTTTTACCACAATACAAAGACCAGGGGTCACCCGATGAAATTAATAGCCAGCAGGTTTAATACAAACAAGAGAAAGTGCTTCTGCACATAGTGTGCAATTAACCCATGGAACTCATTGTCAGGGGATGTTGTGAAGGCCAAAAGTATAACTGGATTCAAAAAAGAATTAGGTAAGTTCATGGAAGATAGATCCATCATTAGCCAAGATGATCAGGGATTCTTGGGGGGACCCCAAACCTCTGGCAGACATAATAGGGAGTCCAGTGATTAAATGGGCCATGGGCCTGCTCATTTCTAGAGGTGGTACATCCAGTCAGGGTAGGGCACATCTGTGGGGCAGTGTGAATGAGACATGTGGTGAGGATAATACGCCAAGGTCTATCCCCACTTATGCATCCATTAACATTTTATTTGCTTTTTAATCTATTTTTATTAGGAGGAGCCACACAGGTTTTAAAATCAAATAAGAAATTAACCAATTTTTAATGCATTCCTGGTTAGGGCTCTGCTTCCACTGGCTAGAACAAACCAATCCCCCAGCCTCCAAACCCTTAATGGGTTTGTGAAGATTAGGAAAAGAGGTTGGGGTTAGTTAACATGTGCCAGTTAGCCCTAACCTAGCCAGGACCTTTTCCCTCATGTAAACACAGGTTAATACCTTCTACCTCGATTTAGCTGGTCACACTTGACCCTAGGCCACTTATTTTGACGTCTAAATGATCACTTTTGAAGATCTGATCCATGTAAGGATATAAGCGCTGGTTGAGCAAGGGCTCTTAAGCATATGCATAAATGTAAGCACATGAGCAGTCTGAGACGCTCCAATGGGATGATTCAGAGATCCAAGTGCCTAAGTATATTGCTGAATCAGGGTCATAAATGTAGAGTTCCTCAGATACAGTCTAAATATGCTGTAATCACATACGCATATTTAAATTTCATGCCCTGAAAAACTGGATTTGGTCAGAGTTAAAATGACTCTGTTGATCTAGATTTCTTATCTGCACTTAAAGGGGAACGTATTGATTGAAATACGTACAGAAGAGGAAGTGGTCCCAAACGTCTGAGAAAGGTGCTTGTTGCATTTTTAGAAAGTATTTTTAGAAATCAAGGACGTTGAGTGAAACTGAAAGGAGGCAAATTCAAAACTGCTGAAAGGAACCCCCCCTTCACCCAATGCACTGCTCAGCTCACAGAGAGATGGCAGGAGAGACTGGCAGGTGAGATGAACTGCTGTTATAGGTTTGGTGCAGAGGTGGATTGGGATAGGACTGAACAGACTGGCTGGTCTAGGTCCCACACTCTAAACCACTCCTGGGAAATACACGGTCATTTTATGGGCTCTGCCTACTGTGTCACTCTGGGTCATGTTTAACTTTCATCTCCCTCTGCTATGGAGCCTTACAGGAGCAGGCTGAGATGCATGGCTTTGAATCCTGTAAGAGTAGGGAGTAAACTTCCCTGCTGCGTGCACTCCCCCTGAAGCTTTGGTATGGGCCATTGTCAGAGACAGGATGCTGGCCCAGTATGGCAGCTCTTATGTTCTTAAGTTAAGCACGGATGGGACTATGTTCTCAGGTCCCACTCCATATGCATCTCATGACAAGTCACTGCACACCTACGCTCCACTGTCTTCTCACTGGATCACTCAGTCACTGACCACCTTCATTGTTTCCCTGCTGACCCCCTTACATATTCCAGCACCCCAAGGAATCCTCCAACCACTGCTGCTGTGGCCTGATGCCACTTTCTATCCGCTTTCCATCTTCTTTACAGGGGATTCTGTGACCCTCCTGCATATGACTCACTGTACTGGCCATTGCGGATTATTAATCTGCAGCCACAGCTAGATGCCCAACTCTATTAGAAACCTCAGAAGCTTTGAGCCACGCTGCTAAAAAGCCAGGGTGCATCAGGCAGGAGCAAATCTTCCAAAGGGGAGGGTGAGGGAAAGAAAAAAAAACACCTTCCAGAGAGCTTGCTGAGAGAAAGCCCTGCAAGAGGAACATTCTTCAAAGGGGATTTTACAGGCAGTTTTTGTGGCTGGGGGAAAAAGAATGCAGCCTTTTGCATCTTGAAAGCAGAAAACTGTCCAGAGACCTTCACAGTTCAGTGTTCTGTTGATAAATATCCCGGAGCGAGTGTCTGACAGACCTGCATCTGTGCTAAGCAAATACCAGGAGCTTATTAGCAGAATGAATGCTTTTCTATCGCTTTTTTCCAGTGCAAAGTGTTTTGGCTAAACTAAGCTAATCATTTACCAGCATTTGTGTCTCTTTCACATGCCCGAAGATCCTCTGTAACTTTTAAGGGTAGATGTGGGGGAGGATGAAACGAGATGTCATTTAAAGATGGCCTGGGAGAATGACAACCTGCTTCCGGAAACTTGCCCAACTCTGTGATCACTGCTCATATGTTGGGGATCAGCAGGGAATAGCCAGAGGTTCTGGCACAAACCAAGTGATTTTATCCATATCTAGCTAGCTAGCTATTCCCCTATCACCATCATCTATCTATCTATGCATCCCCATTATCATTATCCACCATCTATATATCTATCCCCCAATTATCATCATAAACAAATCTGATCCCCATCATCATCTATCCATCTCTCATCATCATCCGTCCATGTACCAGTTGCCACATCATTCGATCTCTCTCTGTGCTGTACTGCAGCAGCTTAGAGACACAGAAGTTGCCTGGAATCAAGTTTAACGCGATGCCGTGAGATGCAGCATGTGTGCAAATTAAACAAACACACACACACACACACTAACAGCAAAGTCCCTGGTGCACTAACTGCTGTCAACTCCAAGAGCAAACACGCAGCAGCAAGATTTTCACAGAGAGCAAGGCAGGCAGTCAGTAGGACCTGGAACCATTAGCATTTCTTATGGCTGGTGATTTGTTGCAGAGGAGTGGATGGAAAAAGAGGCCCTGTGAAATCATCTGTCACCAGGAGCTTCTTGAGCTAAAGTAGTGCAGACTCCAAGTGAAAGTCTGGCCCAGGGGGAGTTTTGCCATTGTCTTCAATGGGACAAGGATCTCACCTTTGCTAATGAGGTGCATAGTGATCCGCTTAGCTCAACACCTCTGAGCTGCCTGGGTATGCACCTTAGCCAGGGCTGATCCTGCAAACCCTTATTCACAGGAGTGGAGACTTCATTGGCCCTACAGTTCCCAAATCCTGTCCCAGCATGCACTGGGTTCAGTCTCACATTCAGTTGTACCAAAGTCCTGGCCAGAGATAGGGAATGGATCTTCCCCGGACACGGTCATTCCTGGGAATCTTTTATATAGTAATGAGAAATTATACCGTGTCCCCTGGCAGGGGAAGCTATGGTGAGACAGAAAGGCGAGCAGAGAAACAGGCATATGGACAGAAGAAAAACAGGGGAGCAAGATCATAAGGGCTGTGGGACAGGGACCGGCTTTGCACTTTGTATCTCTACAACACCTAGCACAACGGGGTCCTGGCCCACGACTTGGGATCCTGGGGGCTACGATAATACAAATACCAAATACTAATAATGAATAGGAATGAGAGTATGGGAAGGAGAGAGGGATTAAAGAATGGGGGGAGATGGGGAAGAGCAGGGCTAGGGTCTGTATCTTAGCTGCATTCAGGACAAAAAAGCTTCTTACTGGTTTGCTAGAGCTTGACGAATTACACAGAGATCAAGTGAGTGAAATGGAGAAGCTAAAATGTAGAAAGGGCAGCTCGGTGGTTGCTGGGGGGTCAGATCGGACTGTCTCGGGATCTCTGTAATTCCAGGTGAGCATGCAGAGCTCTCTGTGGCTCTGGCAGTGACAGCACACCCACACACGATGATTTTGTCTGATCTTTGCAAAGTGGCTGCCTACAGCTCGTCACCTGAATCCGCCTGTTGGTACCTAACTAAGCAGACTGATTCTCAGATGTGCAGCAGCCACTTGACTTTCAATGGGACGTAAGCTTCTAAGGGCAGGTTTTCACTACGGGGGGGGGTCGATTTAAGATACGCAAATTCAGCTACGCGAATAGCATAGCTGAATTCGACCTATCGGAGCCGACTTACCCTGCTGTGAGGACGGCGGCAAAATTGACCTCCGAGGCTCCGCATCGATGGCGCTCACTCCCACCTCCGCTGGTGGAGTAAGAGCGTCGATTCGGGGATCGATTGTCGCGTCCCGATGAGACGCGATAATTCGATCCCCGAGAGATCGATTTCTACCCGCCGATTCAGGCGGGTAGTGTAGACCTAGCCTAAATCACTTAGGTGCTGTTGGCATCCACATAGGAAAATGTCAATCCTTTTGCTTAATTCTCCTGCCATGAAGGGCCTAATCCAAGATCCACTGAAGTCAAGGGCTATGTATCAGGCCCTGAGAGCATGGGATAAACCTGGAGTAACTCCCCTGACATCAGTGGAGTTACACCAGTTTCCCACAGGCATAAATGAGAAGAGAACCAGGCCCCTTGCACCCCCATCCCCTCCCCCAACTGTGCACTGCTCCCAAATTAACTTAACAACAGTGCTTGAGAAGTTACAACACTTGGAACATGGGAGAGGGAGGACATGGGAAAGAGAGAGGAGGAGAGAGAGAAAGAGAGATGAGGAAGAAGCAGGGACTGGTGGTCCAGGGGACTACAGAGCCATTTGTTCCCAACTGGCACTTTGCAATCCAGCTGAGGTCAATACTGACCAAGAGTCATTGCCTGGTTGCTAGGTGGCCTATGGATTATAGCAGCCCTGAACTATCTGAATCATTTATTTACTGAAATTTCTCTCTATTTCTGTTCCTGATTGTGCTTATTATTCAAAGTTATTCATTCGTTCCTTTGCACAATGCCCTCAGGAAAGCAATTCAGTAAGTCCACAACTTTAAGCCTGTGCAATGGGACTTAAGCATGTGCTTAAGTGCTTTCCTGAATGAGAATACCATCCTTACAGGTGGGCAACCCAGGCGACCGCCCAGGGTGCCAGTGGGCAAGGGGGCACCGTGTGTCAGCACAGAGGTGCATGCTGTTGGTTTAGTTTCAGAAACTGCTCCTGGCTGGCAGGGAAGCGCCGGGGTACAGATTTCTCCCTGCTTCCAGCGGAACAACATTGGGGGGGGCATGAGTGGTGATGCCAAGATACTGCTCCCCCCAGCATTTCTTCACGCCCACCTAGGGGCCTCTGAGGGGTGGAACAAGGAGCAACACCAAGTGCTCCATGCATCCAGGCCACATTCCACTCTTGGGTTGTGCTGTGAGGCATCAGGAGCTACTGCTCACCTGCCTGCCCATTACTCAGTCCAGGTGGGAAAGGTGACCTGGATGAAGGGAGCCCTGACATTGTTCCTCACTCCCCCCCTCACAGGCCCCAAGGGGGGCGTGGAGGAGCAGCATTGGAGGGACTGAGCAAGCAGCAATGCTAGCTGCTCCCTGCATCCAAGTCAGTTTCCCCATGTGCGTGAAGGAGGGGATGCAAGGGTTAGGGGTGAAGGGGGCACAGTGCAGGGGCTAGGGGGCCAGGAGGAGGGCAGGGGTTAGGAGTGCGGGTGTGTGTGTGCAGGGATTAGAGGCAAAGGGAGTTGGGAAGCCTGGGGAGCCCATGGGTAATGGGGGGCACTGTGCCCATGGAGGCCAGGGGCATTGAAGTACAAGTTTGCCCAGGGCTGGCCCTGTCTAGGGGAACGGCTTGTGAGCAGTTGGCCGAGTACAATCATTGCACCGTGTGGGTGGTTTCAGAGCTCATGTGGTGTTGTTTCTATTCTCTAGCTGGACAATTTATATAACTAACCAACAGAGCATGAATTGCAAATTGCAAATATTTCAGTTGACTCTATAATCTGAAATTTGCCTCTGGGAACATTCAAACATTCCCATTTTCCCTTTTTGTGCACTCAAACATTTGTGGAAAGCTACTTAGAAGGGCTGTGAATGTAGATCCATAGTCCCAAAGGCCAGAAGGGACCGCTGTGATCTTGTAGTCTGACCTCCTGTATAACACAGGCCAGAGAATTTCATGCAGTGGAGAGAATTGCCACATAAGTGAATGTTATTCAGTCTAGTAGCACAGTTGAAGTAAAGTGTGTCTTTCAGAAAGGCATCAAATCTCAAGTGAAAGACTCCAAGGGATGATGAATTTACCATTCCCCTTGGCAGAGCTGAAATCTCCATTTCAGTCTGAATGAGTAATCCCAGAAGGTTTTCCCCCACGGTCGCTCTGTTCTGCCAGTGGACTGGTGCCAGCCTGATAATTGGCACCAATTGGCACCTTTTGGGCAGAGCTGGCAGGGAAGCCAAAAGCAGAATGGGCCATGGAGACAGAACTCCCCTCTCCCAAACCAAGAAGAGAAGAAAGAAAATGCAGGAGGAAGGACAGATGGGGGAGAATGAAAGGGAAAAGTGAGTAAAAAAGAGAGAGCCAGATGGGAAACATAAGGAAGGAAAGAGTGGGACAATAACTTTGGAGAGGGGAAAAGAACGAAATTAACAGAGAGAGGGGAGAAGACAGAGAATACAAATATTGGCGCAGGAGTTGAAGAGCGATCTGCTTTTCTGACATATTTCCTTTCACTATTGAACATTTAAGTCAATCGCCTTTTGTCTTGCACCTGGCGACGAGGGAAAGCAGGGGATAAGTTGGAGCTGAACTGTCGAGTTAATACACCCCCACTGCACACACACCGAATTTCCCAAGCTGCAGCCCCGGAGCTAGAGCGCTTTTGATCCTGCCGTCCCAGACGCCCTTAGCTGGTGTGTGAGCTGAAGGTATTATTAGGATGGTTTAGTTCATGGGTTCCGGCTCTCTGAGGTTTCCATGGCAACCCATCCAATTCAGCCCCCGTTCTGTTTAGCTACAGCAACTCTCCTGAGGTTCCTCGAGAAAATGTGTTTGTCAAAACAATTTGATTTCTCTCACTTTGGGCCCTGCTTAGCGACAGCCTGAGTTAAAGATGCAGGAGATGGTTTTATGTCGCTGCCTTGTAAAATCCACATTGATCCTGGATCCATTTTGCCAGTCCTTGGCTGCCAGCACCACACAAAACAATGAAATTGCTGGCCTCCTGGAGGGAGATTCTAAAGAGCAAAGGGTCAAATCCATCCTCGAGGCAACTTCGCCGCAGTCCACAGCCACAGTGAATTTGGCCCCAGATCTTTTTGAGTTAATGTGTGTGATTGCTTGGCTGCTGCATGTAGATGTATGCGTGTGGGGGTCTGTGTGTGTGTGCATGGATGTGTCTGGTGATATGAATGCTTGGGATGTGTAGTGGTGCAGGGGTTCTTGTGTGTTTGTCTGGAAGCCTGGGTGCACATATTATATGTGCACAGGTTTTGGCATGCGTGCAATCACATGGAGAATTGCACATGTATCCAGGCGCACGAGGGTGCATATAGGCCTGTCCATGTGCATGCACGTGTTTAGACCTCTGTATGCATGTGTGAATGTGTCTGTGAATGTGTGCACATGATTGCACGTCTGTGTGTGCAAGTCTGAGAGCAGGGCGGAGTGTGTGTAGATCGGCACTCGTGCAGGTCTATGCCTGTTTGCGAGGGCTTCATGTGTGGGTCTATCCGTGTGTGTGTGTTTGTAGGGCTATGAACATGGGACTGTGAGCGTGCACGCCCATGTCTCTGCGAGTAGATCTGAGAGCCTGTAGGGAGTGTGGGTGTGCACACACAGGTCTGAGAGCATGTGTAGTTCTCTGCAGGGGCCTTTCTGGGGGACAGACTCTGCCAAGTCAGCATAGACATAAGCTCAGTTTGACCTGACATTTGAAGGGCAATCATGCTTAGCCATTGAAAAAAATCTCTCACCCTGTTGAAACCCCAACCCGCCCATCACTGAAATATTTTCATATTTGCTAGCAGGTTCCTGCTAGTAAGAGCTTTTAAATTAAGCAAAATTATTTAGGCAAAGAAGCTGGTAAATCTCAGAACTCACAGCAACTGCCACAGTCATTACCATGGGATGCGCGGAGCCCTGTGGAATGAGCCCTCTCCGTTCCCCCTGAGCTGAGAAGCTGTGGGCAGGGGCAGGGAGGCTGACAGAAGCACACCCCTGGAGTTTGTTTCACGGAGATGGGGAGATGACCTCACTCACATTGGAAGTGGGAAGAGTTAGTTGGGCAGGGGTACACGGATAGCACCTAGTCCATCATTGGTGCCACTCAGAGGCCAATAACAACAATGATCCACTACAAAGCCTGTGGCCTGAGATTTTTGTGGGGTCAGGGATAGCAGGTTGGGTGGGAAATGTATCTCTTTGGTCCCTTCTGACCTTAAAGTCTGTGAGTCTATGAGCTACATTGCCAGTCTTTTCTCCCTTCCTTGGAAGAGGATGTCAAACAATCTCCAGGGAAACCACCACACGAGCTAGCCAGCAGGAGATGCTGCTGATCTGCTCTTGGATCGCCTCGTGGGCAGTGCATTTGTTCGTTCTTCTCAAATGCACAGGGGTTTCTCATACGAGGGACCCTTGTGCTGCTTCAGAACTGGCTCCAGGCACATGGACCCACAGGCAATGGACATAACTGCCATTAGTAACAGACAGCTACCCGTTGGGAAGGACTGACCTTCCTCTTCCCCGCAGTGGCAGGTGAATAACCCTGTGGGATACCTTCACCAAATGCTAATGAACGTCCCCTCTCAGTGCCCCAAGAAAAGGTGTACACCTACACCTACACACGCACACAAACACACACACACACAAGGCTCCTGCCCATTGATTTAGTAGGGTTCAACTATTTTGGCTCTCTTGTGCTCAGCCTTTAGCCAGATGTCTGATCAAATTCATACACTGTGACAAGCTGAGACTCGTTTGTGAATGGCACTATATAATGGATCTAGCTGGGCACCCAGCTGTGTATGACAGTGGAGAGTTCTGGGAACACCACCATCCGCAAGTGTGAGGAAGGGGTAGAATGCCCATGTTGTGTAGCTACTGACTTAACAACTGCTTCAGTATGACATCCTGGCTGAGGCGAATGAATGGGAGACAGCGCCCCAGTGCTAGTTAGCATGACAGATACGGCAATTTCCTGACCAACCTTTATTGAATTAAGATGAAGTATTTTGGGAATTCACTGTATTAAAAATACAATCCCCAAATAATTGGTAAATATATGAATGTCAGATCTCTAGGGCAGAACCCTGACTAACGTGAACCCTCGGAAGTGTTATGAGCTTCAAAGGATGATTTGAACCAATGTGATCATTAAGTGGATTTCCCAGGAAACCTCTAGGGGAAGGTGTATGCGGAGGTAACTCCTTTGGTTATGCGAATACCCAGCCTTTTGAGACTACACCCTGAACCCACTGTCTCCAAATTATCTATTCCCAGATCAAAGACCCAGGCTGTATAAAGGAGCATGAGCATGCTTGTTCTGAGCTGACAGCTGTTAGGAACGTGTGACCACAGAAGAATGTGAGGTGCTCAGATACCACAGAGATGGAAGCCAGAGAAGCACCTTGGAGTTTGAAGAACTGTTCACCTGCCAGGGCCCTCAGTGTAGTTGGGGTGATCACCGATAAACTTATCAGTTGTGTAGGTCCCTTTATTGTTTTTAATGTTTTTTTTTGTAATGCTTTTACCTTGAGAATAAATGTGCTTGCTTAGAAAGAGCTGGGTGGTAACTTATCACTGTGGGCAATGATGCTGGTGATAGCCTCCGAGGAATGAAGGCAAAGCAAGCCTGCTGAGCCAGTCTGTCTTTTGCTGGGGAATTCACAGCATTGGCAGGGAACTGTGCAAACAGGGAATATCCTGGACAGGAGGAAGAGAGGTGTAGGTCTCTGCCCAAGAGAGGTAATGGCTGGGGAGCCGGAAACGTGACAGTGGGGCTCTTCCTGGATTGTGGAGGGGAAATACAGGTGCAGTTGCCCTGAACTGTGACTATGACTGCTGTCATAGATCCTGATCCCATGAGGCTCTTCTCAGCCTTGATACTTGAGTTCAGGGAGGCATTGCATGAGGCCATAGGAGATACAGCAGGTCCCAAAAATAGCAATTTAAAATGACAACACAGAGGCATGAGTCAATCTATACTTGATCTGGTATCCAATTAAGATCATCAGTATAACACCTGGGCAAATCCTGAAGTGGTGCAAAGCAGCACAGTTCCTTAGAAGTCAATAGAGCTATGCCGATGTACATCTGCTGAAGATGGAAGAGGAAGGATGATCCAGTGGTGAACATCTTAGCCTGGGTGACCTGGCTTCAATATCTTACAAACGTTTTGTGTGACTGTGGACAAATCACTTAGCCACTCTGTGACTCAGTTTCCCATCTGTACAATAGGGATAACAATACTTCCCTACCTCACCGAGGGGTTGTGAGAATAAAGACATTAAATGTTGTGAGGTGTTCAGATACCATGGCATGGGCGCTAGATAAGTACTTTGGATAGATCTACCCCAAAGCTGACAGTATCACCTTGAGTTAGCTGGTCTGCTGCAGGTTTTAATTATTACTTTATTAAAACCAATGGGTTGCTCACATGATCACACTAAAATATGTTTGTTTTGTAGCTCTGTATAAATCCACCCAGTTATTAAGTGGTTCTTTATATGTTAAAGAACTAGAGAGCTGACTGCTAGTATCCACTGTGTAAACTAGAGATGGTCCAGAATCAAATCCCCCACAGCTCAACTACCTGAATTTTGAACCTAAACATCATTGTTTCCTGCTGTCTCTATAAACCCTGCATCCAAACCCATCTGGATCCTACCTTGGTAGCTTGGACCAATTTTTAGCATAAAAGCATGTTATCTTCCGTACCAATTATGGGAGCGGACGAGAGAGCTAAGAATGATCTATGCCAGGTTCTTCATAATTGATAAAGCGAGGAAGGCATTATTAAAGGGCAGTAGAGCAAGCAGAGAGATGTAAATGAAACAGAGAGGCAAGGGAGAGAAGATTTTTGTTGCATTGATTAAATTAGGGGTGGGTGGGAGTGAGCAGCTGTTAACAGCTGTCAGACAAAAGAGAAATACAGTAAATATCATCAGCTATATGAACAGAGTAGACACTAAGGAGAAAGAGGATTTCTGTGGTGATCCAGGGAAGTGTAACTGGGAAAAATGTGATGAAATCCAGCAAAAGAAAAATGCAACTGAATATGAGGGAAAGCTCCAGACAGTGAGCTCTGTAAGGATGCAAAACCATCTCTCATTGGAAGTGGTGAACGCCCCATTGCTTGCGTCATTTCAAAGTAGACTGGGAAAAGCAGTGGAGAATACAAAGTAGGTCTGCATTGGCGGGGATGGACAAGATGAGCTAGCTTCTGGGATTCTGGTACTCTATGTTCCACTGGCCTAGAAGGTGATGGAACCATGGCCCAAGCAGTAGAGGGTCTCAGCAACCACAGACAAATTTCGGAAGAGACTTAAAGTCCCACAGAAGATGGGCATGTTGCTTTTGACAGCATGGTGGCCTAGACAAGTCCCCCATTTGGGGTTTATGTGCTGGATTCTTATGTTCTGGGGCTACTTACAGTTACATAAGTAACTTCTGGAGGAACAAACCTGGGTCAAAAGAAATTCCTTCCTCCCAAGCTGACCTGGAAGTTTGGTGGTGAGGGGAGCAGCCCAAGATGAAGGTTGAGCTCAATCCCTTACTCCCTTAAGCCAGTGGGAGCTGGAGGCACTAGGCAGTCAAATACTCAGGCTCCTCAATGGGGAGATGGCCTCTCACTTTTTTGTCAAATGAGCCCTCCCCAGCTAAGTCATGAATGGTGATAAAGGGCTATGGAGGGAGCAGAGTCCCCAGAGGCACCCAGCTTTCTGAGGCCCTACCTGCCCTTAGCATGAAATGCTCGTGTCTATGCAGCTCCGCTCCCTGAAACCACCAGTCCCTGGCCACACAATCACCGCCCTCAGGCCTGCACAGGCCTCACTCTCTCTGTAGAGGCTAGTGTAACCCCTTTGGGGTTTAGAGAGCATGGCCCCTTTAAATCTTTTTCCTAGGGGAGAGTGGGAGAGTGAGGAAAAAAGGAGGGAAACTCCAGGGGGTGACTCTGAAGCTGAGAGGGAGAGAGAGCGGCAGCCCGCAGAGGCCCTCACAAAGTGAAGCAGCAGAGAACCTGCCTGGAGCCTGCGAAGGACAGGGCGGCTGATTGGGGACACCCCAGAACAGGAGCCAGGAGGAGCACTGTGCCAGGGAGAAATCGCCCAAGAAGGACAGGCTGGAACTCGACCCAGTATCACTGCTGCCCAGAGCTGCATGGGGCTGTGAGTACTGGGGCTTCTGACTCTGCATTGGGAACAAGGAGGGAGGCTGCTAGATAGTTAAGTGGGGAGGGGATCGCTCTGTGTGGCTTTGCAGAGAGCGGCAGAAGAGGGCACTGGAGGGGTTTGTTGGGGGAAAGTTCACTGGCGCCGAAGACGACCAGGAGCACCCAAGACTCACCACTGGACTGGAACTTTGCTCAGGACTCCTGAACTCTGTGTGCAGACACATTGCTCAATGTCTGTCCTTCCAGACTGTGCTACCACTGGGCCTGTGGGGCCTTGGTTTGAATGCAACCCTGTTTTACTGCTCCCCCTATATTTCCCTTGTTGTTTTTCTCCTCTCATCCCTCTGTAAATAAATATCTCCCTTTCTTATATCCATTGTACTTTTCCTGTGAGTGGGTGTGTTCACTCTGGGGGGTTTGGAACAGGTGCCCCTGGGGTGGAAGGGATTTTTCCTGCTGCATTCCTGTGCGCACCATCTCTGGGCCAGAGCTGCCTGCAGAGCAGACTCCATCTTGGCCACGAGGGCGCTAAAGTTACACTAGTGATTAGGTATCCACCAACGCCCTAGTCCATGAAGCGCCCCCTCTGCAGCATCCAGCCCTTAGCCACTGCACACTCACGGAAATTACTAAATAAGCTGTAACCAAAGGAGCAGTGCACACACCAGCCTGTTTGGTTCAGCTAAGGCTCAGCTCCAAGATAACATCACAGCACTGAAATATATTTAGAGTGAACACAATCCTGAGCTTATTATCAAAGGCTAAGCTTTAAGAAGTCATAAGGATGACAGACTCAACAGGTGACATATACAACAAAAATATAACTCTCTTTTTAGAAACTAAACTGAACTTAGGCTTTGGGAATGAGATAAATTTATGGAGGCAAAAGTTTAGACTTTCTCAGCACTCTCCACCAAACCCTGGCTGAGATCCCGTTTTCACAAATGTAAACATGCTGTCCATTTACTTCCTCTGTGCAGGATAAAGGGGTATCTTTTTGCCTTCCCCTTATATTCACCTAAGTCATTGTCTGTCCCAGAGACAGGACAACCCCCTGTGGTTCACTCTTCAGTGTCTTGCCTATCTGTTGATTTACTGTCTCCCAATTGAGTTCCCATGCAAACGGTGCTTCCGTTATTTTGGCTTACTATGCTTAATCTACACAGCCGACAGAGAGAGAGAGGTGATTCAACATCCTTTGTCTGACCCAAAACCTGTTTGTCAGTGCTGCCTTGGACACAGACTTTAAACGATATTTTCAGTACCTATACACAGCTCCTTATGCTGTAGCTGTATATACATTGCACAATGATCTGAATGACCAGCGTGATCCTGGCTTTCATTTAAGCTCTTACATGACATTCTTTATGGATAAATAGGAAAGCAGTGTGCTAGGTGTAGTGAGGCTGGCAGGCCTGTTAGGAGTCGCTGTTCCAGAACAGGGAACCCTTTGCCAGCTGGCACAGATGGGCCTCTGTTTCACAAACTCTCCTCAAAGGCCAGGTCTACACTACAGCATTAGTTCAACACAAGGCACCTTACGATGACCTAACTATAAGTGTCTACACTAAAATTTCGCTCCTTCCAATGTAACTGTCCCACTATACCAACATAATAATTCCACCTCCATGAGAGGCGTCGAGTCAACGTCGACAGAGTTAGGTCGACACAGTGTCTGTAGACACTGCATTGGTTACATTGACTGTTAGTGGCTTTCAGAAGCCATCCCGCAATGCCTCACACTGACAGTACAGTCAGTACTAGTGCTCCTGGTGAGGACGCTCACCGCTGATACAAGGAGCGGAGCATGGACATGTGAGCGATTTAAGTACTCCGTTGGCTGTATGCCGACCTAACTTAGGTTGACATAATTTTGTAGCCTAGACGTGCCTTAAGTTGACTGAGGGGAAGTAAGGGTCTCCGACTCAGGGGAGAAGTGGAATAAAGGCTGATATTGTATCATTGATATGCTGGGGCACTCAGCAGGCATACAGGAGGGTTGCACGGAAATCAGTCCCCAGCCGGGATGCTCACTGAATCAATCAGACGGAATCTCTCCTAGTTGCTACCATGCAGCTACCCTTGCTACATCCTCAAGGGTGCGGCATATTTCTCTCTCCATATCGTGCCAGCTCAGCTGGCCAGGTGGTTAGAACCATGACTCAGCACTCCCCCCTCCCCCCGGCCTTTCTATTTCCTTCTCTGCTCCTTTTCAGGGGCTCTCCTCCCCAATGGGATTCTGTCCAGCTTCTATGCAAAGAGAGTGAGGAGTTCATTGGGCACCTGCCCGCCCAAGGCCTGGGCCAGAGAAACCCCAAAGGACAGCCAGCTGGCAGGCCATTCTGAGATGGTAAGTGCCAAGGGGCAGCTGCCTGTGAATGAAGTAAAAGGGGGAGACCAGGTTCAAGAGAAGGGATGGGACAGCTGCTCCAGTGATGCATTTATTGCTTAGCACCAGTATAGGGAGCGGAGAGAGGCATTGCAGGGTCAGCCTGCCTGTCTCTCTGGAGGAAAAGGATGCAGGGGTGTGTGGGGACAGAGCATGTGTGGGGTAGGTAGGTCAATGATCATGCCTGTCATGTACGATTATTGATACCGTTCCTTGATGTAAATATTTTCCAAATTAAAAGAATAGGAAGAGGGAAGCAGGTAGTGTCTATATTTCCCAGCACATCCAACCGCTCCCCAGATGGACATCTCTGTAAATTATAGATCAAACTCTTCACGCTTTCCATCAGATGTGGAGCAGCAAAGACCGTGATCTGGTTGCAAATGGAACTTCTCTGACCCCGGATTTCAGGAGGGAAGGACAGAATGAGAGCCAGGAACCAGAGCACAATGAAAACACCACTCTCTAATGGCACACTAGCCAAACAGCAGCAGCTCAGGAGGAAATCAAGGGGGAGGGGAAGGAGAGAGGTCACCAGGTGCCTTTAATGAATACCTGAGACTCTGTATTAAAGGTGAAGCTCTACCATATTTGTTCAAGCCATCCTGGCCGGCTGGAGGTCTCCCTAAAACTAATTAAACACAACACAAATAAGTTCCCTGACCCAGCATACACAGGGTTCCCAGTAAGAAGTGGGGTGGATTCTTCCGTGGCAGCATCCAGTTTTTCTAAAATCCTGATCAGGAACTGAGAAAGGAACCTTCAGGGAATATTACATCAGGTAGAGGAGCAATGAAGACCCAAGCATGGATGCAGACAGGCCTTTATCCCAAACTCTGGAGATGGGCGGAAGGGTTCATTTAGGCTGCAGGATAAGGGCAGCAGTGCTATTCAGTGGCAGCCAAACATCTAACAGTGCTGATAAGTTGACAATGCTGGGGGTATCCACTGGGATTGTTTCCAGAAGCACACTGGGACCATCCTTTTATGAAGAACTAATGCAGGGAATCCCAAATAAAATCACTTTCAAGCATGGACTAAGGTCAAAGCAGGAAGCAAGTTAGAGCTGGTTGAAAATTGCCCAGCTATGGTTTTTCAACAAAACGGAAATTTTTACAAAAAAAAAAAAGGTCCAATTTTGTTGAAAATTGTGGGGGCATTTGTGAAAAAAAGAAATCAACCCCACCCAAAACATGAAGAGTTTTGGTTGCTGAAAGGCAAGTAGAGACGGGCTTGAGCCGCAAAGATCAGGTCGGATCAAAACTTCCCCAAAATTCGGGGGCATCTGGACCCCAAGTTTATTATAGCAACAGAGGCCAGCTACAGAGTTTTACTCTGGCTCTGAGTCGGGATGGTCCCAAAGTTTTGGGGGTCTTCACACTAGGGATGTCAGGGCAGGGCCATCTCTAGTCAGTTTTAGGAGTGAGTCTATTCTACTGCTCCCCTAAGGTAAGGTAGTCAATCTGTTGCCCCAAAGCTGTCTTGGTTTACACAAGCATGTAACTTAATGGCCTTTACCATAATTGACATGGCAATGAAGTGCCCTCTAGCTCCCCTTAATGGGGGTTCATTGTACTTCGTCTCTGGGTCTGGTCTCAGTGGAAAGGAGGATTTGGGTGTGGGTGGGGGTGGTGTACAAATGTAAAATACAGTGTTTAAGTTATCCCCATTTTTCTAAAGTTTGAGTTTTGAGTGAGGCTTCCCTAAAGTTGGGTCTGGCTTTGAAATCAGGCTTTTCGATTAGGCCCATGGCAAAGCTGACCAAGCTATATATTTCAAATCCCGCAGCAAAACCAAATGATCTCTTTGCTCAGGGCATTTGGAACTGGGGTTCAACTTCCGGCCCATGCCTAGTATGTTTGTGTATCTTATTTTGTATTACAGTAGCACCCGAGGCCCCAGCTAAGCTCTTGAGCCCCTGGTGCTAGGTGCTGTAATACACAATGAGAGACAGTCCTTACAAAGATTTTACAATCTAATGAGACAAAACAGACAAGGATAGGAGGGGAAACAGGGGCACAGAAAAGGGAAATGACTTGGCCTCAGCTACACAGCAGAGCCAGGAGTAAAACCCAAGTTACCTGGCTCTTACTCTGGTGCTTTTCACATTATACCATGCTGCCTAGCTAAGCATTTCCATTTCAGCTGCACCATCACTGAAGTATGCAAGTGTAAGCAAAGTCTGAATGAGCTCTCCCCTGACATCTAGTGGTGAGTTGTGGAAAATGACTTCAGGAGCTGATCTCGTTTGCATGGGCACACCCACCCTGCCTAGGTGCTCAGCATGATGCGATTGCTTGCCCAAATGGTCACTTTTGGCTGGTGTGGGGTCCCCAGTGTCCTTGTTATTGGGGCAGGAGTAATAAAGGGTTGTTATGCTTGTTATGTGACTCAAGGGTAGCAGAACTGTACTTGGCATGTTCCGATTGAGGGACTCACCCTCAACTACACAGCACTTGCTAGGCAGGGGACATGGGTTCCAAAGCCAGGTAAGTGGAGAGAGATGGTGGGGGACAGGTACTTGTAACTGGTGTGTGGGCCTTGCATAGGGGCCCCCCACACCATTTGACCCTGCCTCTCTCCACTGTGTAATAACAGAGCTAATTTACACTCAATTGAGAGTCTTGTTACATGTTGCAGAGCTGAAATCACTTATACCTAGGTCTAAGTATTAGACCTGCTTTGATAGAGTGTCTCTCATACCAGAGACTGGCCATTGTCCACTAATGGTGAAGCTTCCCCACTAACAACTGAAATCAGTAAGAGCGATGTTAAGTGTGGAGCCTTGAAGACATCTTGGTGATCAGCAGGGCGGCTGGTGGAAAGGTGTGGTGAGCAGCCAGCAGGGCAGCTGATGGAGAGGCGTGGCAAGTGGCCAGCAGGACGGCTGGTGGAGAGGTGTGGCAAGCGGCCAGCAGGACGGCTGGCCGAGAGTGCCGGAGCAGAGCCCCACAGAGAATGGCGGCAAATGAGTACCTGAGCAGTGGAGCGAGTATGGTGCCTCCCTACCCCTTCCCCTCTCCACCCAGGGTGGGAGGTGAAATCTGCAGATGCACTTCTGAACTCTGGGTTTGCACTGTCCAAGGACACCAACTGTGAGTGGGGTTCAGAGAAGGGATGGGCACATTAAAAGGACTTTTGGGTTACTGGACTTAAGAACCTGAGGGGAAAAGGACACTGCCCAACTTACTTGGTGGTGGGTCTTTTGCTCATGGTTTATGTTTATATACCGTTTGCAGTGTTTCCCCAAATTAATGCTGCATTATTTCCCTCCTTTTATTAAATTTTTTTTTTGCTACACTCAGACTCTGTGCTTGCAAGAGGGGAAGTATTGCCTCCTAGAGGCACCCGGGGGGTGGTGTGTAATTGGTCACTGGGTGGGGGCTCGAGCTGGTTTGTGTTGTATTGTTGAAAAGGAACCCCTAGATACTGAACCCGGCTCTTGTTGCTGCCAACTCTGACTGGCAGAAGGGTTACACAAGTGTCAAGTACAAGACTGAGTCATACATGGTCCATTGAAGGCCACCAAAGCTATAACACATCACGTCTGCTGCATGTTCCTCTGTTACTTCCCGGAAAGCTGCATTGTTTGATTTGCTTCCAAGACAGAGCTTGGTTCACCCAGGGCGGGAGTCCAACTCTGTGTTTCTCAGCCCTTACCTGCAAATTCCTTGCATCTCTCCTGCCTGCCAACATTGTGCTGACAGTTTCAGAGTTTGTTTTCCACTGCCTCCCCTGGGTCCCTTTACTGTTCATTATTTCCCAGAGCAGATTTATTAAATGGTACAGTGCAGTATATTACTTTTCCCTGTGTTTTGTCCCCAGCCTTATTACCTTCAATTGCTTCTCATTTCATTGCTTTGGTAGGATTATGTCCTGGTCTTAATGCTATTTTAATAGAGTTTTTGCCTCTAATTTCCTTGTCATTAAGTTATTGCTGTCTACAGCTCATCAAAACAGTGTCATTTCCCACTCGGTCATAAAATTCCTTTTGAAATTATTCGAGAAGGTAAGGAGATAGGAAAAATATCTGACTGGTGGCTCCATTCAAGAGCAGCATCGTGTCTGAATCAGACAGTGACTCAGACGCAAGGCTCTTGGCCACCGTACCTTCCTGGGTTTCATGCAGGCCAAACAGCATGAGGGCACATTAAGTCAAGATGCGGGGGGGAGAGGAGGATTTATAAATTCAGGCCTTTCATTGTTATCTAACCCTTCCCTCTCCTCGCCGGACAGTCTCCTATGGGATTTGTTTCTCCTAAGCAGTTTGGGCTAGAGTACAACTGACTATACATCCACACAGGGGGACTGTGTCTAAGGGTACATCGAGACTTCAAGCTGGGGGATGTCATTCCCAGCTGGAGGGGACGTATGGATGCTAAAAACAGAGCGTTGCCATGGGGGTGTGAGCAGCCGAGGGGCTAGCCACCTCACACACGGCCCTGTCTGAGACACTAGGGACATACTCAGGGTAGCTAGGCCCTCCCACGGCAGAGGCCATCATGGCTACCCTCTGTTTTTAGTGGAGATCTTAGTGCGGGTACATCTCCTTGAGCTGGGAATTATACCCCCAGTGCAAAGTACAGACATACCCTAAAGCCACCCACTTATACAGGCTCCCAGACCTTACATCTGGCTGCATATCTTCATATGTGGATGCAGCACACTTGCAGGGGAGTGGGAGTGGGGGTGGGAAATGGGCAACAGCCTAGTGGCAGGCCAGTGCAGCTGAGCTAGTGCACAGAATACAGGTCAGGAGCAAATTATTCCCCTTCGTCCAGCCTGACTGTGGAGGAATTGGGGCCTGGGAGGTGGGGTGTCTCTGGACCACAGCACCTCCTGGGCCTGGTCCTGGAATGGTGCTGCTTTACCCCATTCCTTCTCCTCCTACACTCACTTTGACTGAAAGTTGGGTACTGTTTGCTTCTCACGCTATGCAGTTTGCCTTGGTCACATGGTATTGTCTCTGCTCCTCTATTGGGCATCTGAAAGATTTTAAGCCAGAGAACAGTGAATGGCTAGAAGTGAGCTGGTGGTACAAATCATCCTTTGTGCTAATAGTGGAGGGACGTTCAGAATTCCCAGTGCCTGTGGCATGGGGAGGGATGGGCCAGGATATACATGGACCTGGATTCTCAGAACAGGGAGTCTGGGGGCTTGGTGTGTCTTTTGCTCTTTGTGATGAAGCCAGCCAAACACAGTTAGGTCCCAAATAACCTTATTTACTCACTAGACTGGGCCAGGGATAGCTCCATCCTGCTGCTTTGGCTGGTTTCTAGCAGCTGCTAAAGCAGTTAGAGAGTTCACACACTACACAAAGGGGCACAATCCTATTCTTGTACATTACAGTGCCCATCTTAAGAGACCTGAAAGTGGTCAGTGAACGGCTGTTCTGCGTTTTCTGACAGTCAAGCCCTAGTTTTAAGGTAGTACCAGAGGCCCCCAAAGTCACACTCCTCAGTTTGGAAAATGTTGGCCAGGGCATCCCCATGAATCGCCCCTCTACCCCAGGGTGGGGTACAGACACATTTCTGGCATCTGTGATTATAAAACAGGGAGGGAATGTATACGATGTCCTGCCTCCCTTGAGGAGCCAGATGAAGGCTTGGGCAGAAGGAAGCCCAGTTGTAATTGGGTAAGGAAAAGCCTGCTTCAGCCCATGCAAAGCCAAGGGCTAGATTGTGGCTCACTTCAGCCAGGGAAGAGGAAAACACCCCTCGTTCTCCTCTCTACTCCAACCCGCTGCCTAGAATGGCACTCCTGATTCATTTCTCCCCAGCACAGAGCTCCGGTGGGTGAGAAGGAAAGATGTAACCCCCCCACCATCTGGCTCAGCCCTTCAGCTGCACTCCCTCCCCTAGCCAGGAGAAGACTAAACCCACCCTTGCTAACTCCTGGATGGGACAGAGATGGACTCACCCTAGGTGGTGTCATAGCAATGAACTGCTTGGATTCAATCTCATAGCCCCACGGCTTTATCTCACTTTCCTAATTGCCGGTATCGACTGATAAAATGTGGGTTGTTGATTGAAAACTATGGAGAAGTCTAGTCTGCCTGCAGTTTCACTAATAGAAAAGCTCCCTGTGTAGCTAAGCAGCTCTTCCAAGGGGTCATCTATTACCCCTTCTTTACTCTTACCCCTCCAAGCAGTTCAATTAATTTAAAGGTTAGATCCCTCCCACACCCCCACCCCGCACACCCTTCATGGTGCTAACAAAAGCCATTAGCATCTCCAGCTTCAATTAGTGCTTTCTTCCAACTGAGCTGCTATTTCCTCTACTCTGGCAATTCTGCTCCCCAGCAAAGATCAGTTCCTGATGGGGAAGACAAGAGGAACCCTGAAGGGATGCCACGGCCCTAGCCCAGGACTGAAAGCATCCAGCTACTCACTAGCAATACAGAGACATCCTCAAGGAAATCTAGAGGCTCTCAGCTCTATTTGCAGTGTCATGCCAATTTCACGGAGTGCATGGGACTCGCTCACTAGCTTTGGCTTCCTGGCGTGCGGTGCAGGTGCATGCACATGTAAGGGAGCAGGGCAGAGAATGTAGAGATAAGGAGGCCTTAGATTAACTCATATGGAATATACAGGTGTTTAAACACAGCTCTGCTGGGGGAGGGTAGGAAACTGCAACGCCACCTGTGATCAGCACATGCCTTTGTTACCATTGCTGCCCCACTGTCTGTTCCGGGGCCCTGATGTGAAAACTTGGTGGCTCAGTCCATTTCTTGGCAGCGGGAACTGACGTCACAGAAAACAGTTGGCCCCACTGAAATCAGGGTTTCACCAACAGAGGGGCTCTCTCAGGTCAGGGTTTGGAGCAATGATTGCTGTGTTCCTGCCCATGTCGGTGGCTCGATAGTGGATTTCAGTCTCCTGGGTTCCTATCAGACAATCCATAGCAGTCCGTGTGTTAAGGGGGGAAGGCACAAAGAGGAAAGTAGGGAGCTGAAGTGTTCCATATGCTATAGAAAAGTGTGCGAGGAATGGGGAAAGGGCAATTGCTTCGCTCACTCATTGCACACGCTGCAGGGCTTTCTGCCACACTCTGGGAAGTAGCAGGCCATGGGGCAATTTCCCTCTTATTTTTTTTTAAAAGAAAAAGAAATTCCATATTCAGATATTTGCAAGCGAGCAGGAGAAAGCATGGGACGGCACATCTGTGCCATCAGTGAGACAAAAACCTCATCCTCTTTTCATGCACTCTTTATAATAGAAGGAAGCAGAGCCCTAAGCTAAACACACGTGTGGAACCAGTATGGCACAATTAAGAGATCCTTGTGCAAAACACAGTGTGCACGTGCCCTGTACAGATTTTAATCCCTTACACTGTAACTGACAAATTATTAGCAACTTTCATGAGAACATCTAAAGACACATCTGAGACCCATGGACAACCCAAATACTTACTTTCAAGTCTTTACCATATACCTCTGGTGTTCAAGAGCTGATGAAATTGTTCTCTTGAATGCCCCTGTCTGCATGCAGTTAAGGGTACGAACAATTACATGAACAAGAATATTTCCCATTCGTTATTCCAGAGTATTAAAAGTTCCATTTAAGCATCTAGGGAGCAGAAACAATGCTATGTGACTAGGGTGACCAATCACATTCCATGAAGATCAAGCAGACATTGAAGGAAACAACCTGTAGGCTTAAGTTTGTTTGTGCAAGCTGTTTGCTTGCAGATAAAAAGCACATTGACAAAAAAATCGGGATTGGCCCATGAAAAATGCACAAACTGAAAAAAGTGTTCTGTTCATTGGATAACTTATCCCTAACAAATCATTCAACTACAGCAGAACCTCAGAGTTATGAACACCAGAGTTACGAACTGACCAGTCAGCCACACACCTCATTTGGAACCAGAAATACACAATGAGGCAGCAGCAGAGACAAAAAAAAAAAAAAAAGGCAAATACAGTGCAGTGCTGTGTTAAATGTAACCTAATAAACACCCGAAAGCATCATTTTCTTCTGTATAGTAAAGTTTCAAAGCTGTATGAAGTCACTGTTCAGTTGTAAAACTTTTGAAAGAACCACCATAATGGTTTATTCAGAGTTACAGAGTTACAAACAACTTCCATTCCCAAGGTGTTCGTAACTCTGCGTCTGACGAAGTGGGTATTCACCCACGAAAGCTGATGCTCCAATACTTCTGTTAGTCTATAAGGTGCCACAGGAATGTCGTTTTTTCCTGAGGCTCTACTGTAACTCTACTGAGCAAGCTGGAACAGGGAACTTGGGACACTAAGTTTAGAACAAAAGACATTGACTAGAGAACCCAGCTGTTGATTTGTGCCATCTATTGCAGCAGGCTAGAGCTGACAGCTTTGTTGAGTATTTGCTAAAGAGAACCTTCTTTATGTTGATAGACATTTGTGTGCATAAGATTTATGCATTTAACAGGTTTAGATGCTATTAGGAAACCTGGAGATCATTTCTCTGATTGCTCTGGCTGATGAAATTGTATTTATGCCTTTCTTGGGTATTAAAGGATTTTTCCGGATGCATGGAAACCGCAGTTTGGTCTCATTAAAGGTAGGCTTTGAAGAGATTTATCCTTATCCGGAATTTGTTTAATTCACTCTATTCTCCTAATGACATAAATCAAAAGTATGAGGCCTTTTATTAACATGTTAAGTGTGTCAAGTGTTTAAATTAGGTTTTAGAAGAGAGGAACAGGATGGGAAAGTCTTTTGGGGTTATGGTCAAAGAGGAGCAAGAGTATGATGAACAGTCCTTGGGGATGGAGACAAAGGTACAGGCTCTGTGCTGGATGGTAAAGGTGTCCTTGCTCTGGGGCAATTGTACCTGTTGTCACAGCAGTATTACTCAACTTCTGTGTTCTCAGAAAACTATGTGGAAAAATTACAAGCTGTCACTTTAAATTTTAGGGGGTTCCCCCCTCCTGCTTGCAGGCTAGGGGACCCCACAGAGAAGCATGTGATCTAGTAGCAGTTAATCTGGGAAGCCCCAGCTTGGAACAAGATGGGGTGAATTGTGCCTCGCTCTGCCTTAGGGAGCAGCCTGCTTTGTCTCTCTCTGTTTTTGATAACTGTGTGTTATTGTTATGGAATCTAAGAATAAAAGCAGCATTATTCTGCAGCCTTGCAGCAAAAGTATTTTATGTTTTTAATTTAACTTCTCTGTATGCATGCTGTTAAACGTAACTGCCGGTCTCAGCAAACCAGAACTCTTTGCAACATAGTAACAAGACTAAGAGGAAGCCACAACCCTTGCACCATGTTGAACTGTTAGTCAGATGGCATCAGAAACCCCTACCAATACTGCTCATCATGGGAAATTGATGCAGCAGGAGCCCTCTCCTCATTCCTGCAGTTGAAGCTTGTTCAGCAATGCTTAACCTCGTGATATTTAGTTCTTTCTTTAAATCCTCAGCTCCTGGAGTCATGGAGTTTGGGAAGAATCCTGCTTTCATTTAAAAAAGTAAGTCAATTTCTAGCCCTCCTGGTTGTGGAGACAAATGGGAAAGCATGACACCCCCTACAGGCTCAAATGAAAGAGGACATAATAAATGAACCCTGTTTTGTTTTAACCTCATGATATCTGAATGCTACTTTTTTTGTAGACTGGAAGCGGGGAGTATGTCCTCTGATAACCAAGAACTTCCAGTTACTAATTTGAAACCCTAAATATTAAAGTTTAACATCCTAATTTCCCCCCAGGATTATGCACACAACTGGGTCACTCCAATAGCAGGCAGAGCCATAAATCCAGCAGGTTGTTCAGACAAGCCCTGAGGGATTCCCCCCTGTAGTGAGCTCAGCAGCCTCCCATGCACCTCTTTGTAGCTAGGGGTGCCTGTATGGGGTCTGCTAACTATTCCTCCCCTCTTCAGGGCTCTCCCATTACATTCACATCAAACCAGTTATCTCACAAGATCAGGCTTTTATTCCTTTTCCATTTCCCCCAAACTGGAAACACCACAACAGTTACCCTGCTGGTGGAGTTCAGTCCTCGGGGGCACCTCATCTGCAGCTTACCTCCTGCCTCGGGTGTTCTCAAAACCCTCCTCCTCTGCAGCTGCCTCTTCACTGCAGCTTCCTGCTGCTCTGAGAGTGGAATCACCTGATCCAGCCCAGCTGTGGCTCCTTCACCGTGATTGTTGGCTGACCCTCCAACACATAAAGGGCAAGTCACTCTCTTCCACCCTCAAAACAACATCTCCTCCAGGGAACCCAAGCAGATGGTTCACTTGTAGGGAGGAGAGATAATCTGCTAGATCCTCAGCTGGTGCAAATATGCATAGTTCTTTTGCCTTCAGTGAAGCTATGCTAGGATCTAGCTCCACATTCCTGGAGAGTCTAGTGGGGCTGGATTCACAGAAAGCTTGTACTGCCTGAGTAGGAGGAATAAGGACTTCCGGCTTCTGTACAAAGGCCCTCTCTCCCCCTCCACATTCATGGCGGCCAGGTGAAATGTTGCCCATAGCCCCTCAGTATCACCCCCTTAGCCTGCATCATGTTTGTGCTGCCTAGTAACGGACGAGACCTGCTGAAATGCCACGAGGACTTACTCTCCAAAAGTTGTCTTCCCCGATCCCAATAGCAGATGCTGTGCTCTTTTGCTGCACCGCTGGGGACACCCAGAGGACAGCTGGGTGCACATTTTGCTGTGTGGTGCTGACAAGGGAGAAGGCAGATTTTAGCAGGCCGGAGCATCACAGTTGGTTTCACAGGAAGATGGAGTGTTCATGGCCACGGGACCTAATTACAATATTTAGCAAGCCTGGTGCTTTACATGGGAGCCACTCTGCTCTGCCTCCCTCCCTTCCTCAGATGTATAAATCACTGTACAATGCTTCACCCTGGTGCACTGTGACTGCTAGGGAATTTGGGCTGGAAATGGGACAGGAAGCCGAGACTGCAGTCCCTGCCGCAAGTACTTTGGTAGTAGAGCAACTGGTCCTAGTCCTGGCACAGTGTGCTCAACGGGGGAGGAGGACAGAAGCGGCTTGCAGTTCCACCATAGATGTGGATCGATAGCATGACTGTTTGCTCAGGCTGGGAGCCAGTACCAATCTGCTGCTGCTGTGTACCAGGTATTCTTGTCTCGATGCACAGCGAGCATTGAGGACACTGAGCAAAGCAGCAGCACAGGGACTGGTGAATGATAGGATCCCACAGTGTAGTTGTGGCCACGTTTCTCCCTGGTGAAAGTTCCCTTTGCTCCTTCTGTTTTGACTTCTATCTCCTGCTTATCATCATAGCATCTGAGCGCCTTCCCAGAAGATGAGCAGGTGTTTCACTGGTGCCGGGTTCTCAGCTCAGGGCAGCAAAGAGTCATTTTCAAATTCTTATGATTATTGTACTGTGGATGGAAAGCTGTGGAGTCCAGAGATGGTTCTTGCATTTAGATCAGAAGGTGGTAGAGGTTCAAGGACACCCTGATCCCTTCAGGAAGGGAGCCCCGCCACCAGCCAGCCACACAGAAAGCTGTGTGTTCAGCAGGGGTGGTCATACATTCTCCCTTGAAGCTTCTTTTAGAAGATAGAAAATGGGGGTTTTCAACTCAGGAAGAAATTGACAAAACATTGGCTTTCCTCAGAACTTTTTTGATTTTTTAATCTGAAAATCAAAGCCCCAAAAATGGAACAAGGGGGCGGTTGGCAGTTTTCAGCAGAAGGTTCTCTGGTTTTCCATTTTTCACCAAAATCTAGTTTTCCACTGGCACAAATATGGTAGGTTTTGCTGAAGTTTTCTGTACGTAGAGACATTTTCCCATCAGACCTAGTCTCCAGCTCTCAGTGGGCACGTAGCTTCCTTGTCCCTACTATGCTGCCTCTTCAGCTGTCACCTACCCTCTTCATCAGGGTCCTCCCCATTCCCCAGGGAATGTGCCACTCCACACAGCAAGATGCCCAGGCTGCCTGGTCCAAGCTGGGCCTTGGAAGGTAAAAATGCTGAAATGTTGTACAGGCTAATGAGCCTTGAATGGCATTGGCCTCCGCAGGAGCTTTGTATTATTTTTAATCTCTCGGTGCCTTTGTTTGAAATGGATACGGAGAGGAGAAAATAGAGATAAATTAGCCCCATTCTGCTCGGAGAATAAAGTGACCCTGAACAAAGCCGAGCCGAGGAAGCGAGCTATTGTTCCAGTGGCAATCACAACAGAAACGAGAGGAACAAATGCTAATTTCTCTTTTCCACAACGAGACACGGGAGCGGAAATGCTAATGGCGGCCACAGAGGGCCGGAGATAAAAGTCGGCGTTTGTGTGTGCGCGCACACGGACGAATTTGAGCTTGGAGATAAGCTGGCAAACAAGGTAATTAAAATAATTAAAATGCTAATCAAGGGGGGCATCAGGCTGAATGACAGACAGGCGTTGATGGGGTGGGGAGGTGGTGTGGCAGCGGTGGCTGTGGGGATAATGCAGTCACTCTATTGCTAAGAAATGTCAAAGCTTTTATCCTCGCCCCTGGGAAAACGGGAGAGAGACAGCGAGGGGGAGCTTGGGAGGGCATTCAACTCAGCAGGGTGAGGGGTATATTTAAATGTAATTTTCTTACAGCCAGGTACTTTGCGGAACCTGGTGACTGTGAAGACTCTAGTGAGCCCCCACTCAGGAAGGGCCGGGAAGATCCAGAGACATGCACACCAACTGGTAAGAAAAGAGACTTATCTTCAGGACAGTGTCCCATCAGGCTCCAGCCAGCACCAGAACAGGGGCCTCCCTGCCTTTGCCCACCTCATGACAGCTACTCCCAATCTGAGAGGAGGCCCTGTGGCCCAGGGCCCTGAAATTTGTAGTCCCAGCTGCCCTGCGGGGTCCACAAGGGCAACAGGACTGGCCCAGACTGTGTGGTTTGTGTCTATCTGCTCTCAGCCTCCACTCATAATGGGATCCCTTGATATTTCCTCACCAAGCCCAAGAGTGCCTGTGAAAAAATATACTACACATCTGCTTTGTCCTGAATGTCAGTCTTCTGCCCCGAATGCCATCCCTCTGCCCTGCCCCATGCACCATGCCTTTTCCAGAGCAGGCAGGAATGGGAGAGATGCATGAATCCAGCAGGTGCCATATACACATCACTCCCATGAGAAGGGATGAAGCAGCCAGCCAGAACACGGGCCGTGCAACCTGCACAGACTCAGTCATACCAGCTGTGCACTAGGGTTGGCCCCAGGAAGCTGGGAATGCTGCAGCCCCTCTTTGGGAGGAGACAGTGGCTTCCAAAAAGAGGCAGATGTTCCCTTGCCAGAGCCACTGAGGGCAGGGTCTGTTCTAGGCCTGTTGTCCTGGAGGGCCTCTTTTCAGAAGCAGGGATCTCTGCCCCACCTCCTGTCCCTCTGACTCTCACCCTGCACTCTCCACTGCCCCTCATCTTACAGGAGCCTCCTGTATTCCCCTCCTTCCTCCCCCTGTCCACACTCACCCCCAACGCTCATCCCCACTCCCTGCCTGGGGTCTGGGTCTCAGCGATGCCCACACTCATCGCCCCGCCCACTGTCCTTTGTCCTGATCTGTACCACAGGTAGGAAGGGAACGGTGAGTAGAAGTGGGGATGGCGCATAAGATGGATCCTTCCCTCTCTTTCTGATCTCATTCTCCTCCTCGTCTCACCTCCTCCCCCATCCCTTTCTCTTGGAAGTGGCGGAAATATGGCGCTCCGTGTTTGGAGAGAAGCTGGCTGAGCCTCTTTGTTTGCTAAAACAAGAATGGAGCGAGCACACGTTAGTGCTGGAGCGGTGGCGAGGACACTGGATTATACAGATAGCACTTGGAATCCAGCTGTGGCTGCCAGGTTAGCTTTAGCATTCACCGTGCCCGTCATGCCAGCTCCCTTTGCTAATCCAGCCAGCAAGTGAATTGGGAGCTCCCCCCTCACATACCCAGCACCATTAACTGATTCACTCCTGCCCCTCTACTACAGCACCCCATGCTGCCATGTTCTGCTGATCTTCCAATGCAAGAGAAGTAATACCAGAGAAGTAATATGATCCATTAAGCACAGGACCTGCAGAGGAATTTTGCCCAGTGTAGCAGCCATCTTACACCAAGGGTTCTCAAATTGGGGGTCGGGACCCCTCAGGGGGTCGCAAGGTTATTACATGGGGGTTGCGAGCTGTCAGCCTCCAACCCAAACTCCGCTTTTCCTCCAGCATTTATAATGATGTTAAATATATAAAAATGTGTTTAATTTAAAAGAGGGGGGTGCATTCAGAGGCTTGCTATGTGAAAGGGATCACCAGTACAAAAGTTTGAGAACCAGTGTATTACATAATAAGAGTGCACACAATTTGCTAACATACCAGAGACCCGTGGCCCATGCCTTTTGTCATGCTATCTGAGATCAAAATCCCATCTTAAATAGGAGGGGTTTATTAAAGAAAACAGCTATAACTACAAACAGTCTTCTGCACAGCTCAAGTGCCAGTGTTGTCAGCCTTGTTTACCAGAGGCTGTACCCTCTACAGCTCAGAGACATCTAGTGCTGAATTACATACTGCAAATAAACGCATCATTACACCTGAAGCAGTTTGTCTACAAGTGCATGTACATTTAGAGATGCATAATAAATGCACACCGATGTGTTTGCTTGTACTTATATATTCCTTGATTGAAAAGTGGAAATTGTTTATTGCTTGACTTTGCCAGTAATAAAACCCAGCAGTGCTGTCATCTCCCTGCTGTGCCAGAGACAGAATAACTACAGTAAAAAGCCTGAAAGTGCCAAGTGCAGAATTCTAGACAGGCCACCTCACTCAGAGCACTGCACTGAGTTACACAATGCCTACTGAAGAGGCTTTCTAACCTAGTTACGTGACCTCAACTGCAGTCTGGTTTGATCTGCCAGGGGGAAATTCCCTTTCTAGGAGTCTGGCATCCCTCAGTCTAGTCGCTAACACTGGATGATTTCTCCCAATCCTCTCTCCGTCTCTTATTAGCGCAAAGGGCTGCCGCCCATGGCCTTTCCACTGAAGTGATGGGGGCTCACGCTGTCTGAGTTGTGGCAGAACTGTCCACTGGTCTGGCTGGAGATGAGATCCAAGTTTGGTGGCTTTCTCCCAACTCTATTGTGGGCCAGACAGAAAACTTGGATCCAAATGCCCACAATGCTTTGGAGCGCTAGATCCCAGCTAAGTGCCTGTAGCCCAGACCTGCTCAGGATAAGGGAATTCCAGCTCAGCTTGTCTCCAGCTGCTTCCTCCTAGCTCCTGTCCCTTTATCCTGGTTCCCCAGGTCTAGTCCTCAGTAGATTGATCCTGCAGGTGACAATGGAATTTAGCACCCCCTTCACTCTCCCAACCAGTCCAGTACCACCTGTTCCTTCTCCTATCTGCAACAGGGGCTCATCTGGGAACCAAAGACCCAGTGTCCTTTGAGCTGTGAAGGAGTCCTGGGTAGAGCTGGTTGGAAAATGGATTTTCCATCCTGAAAAAAAAAAATTGAGATTTCTGCCTTTTCCATCCAAAACTGGGTCAAAATATTTTGCAAAAGGAAATTCTGAAATATTTTTGCTTTGATAAATTCAGAGTATTTCACTGGAGTTTTGACCCTTCCCCCATCTTTTAATATATAGTAAATGTCAAGGTGACAAGACATTTCAAAATGGAAAACAAACTTTTCATCCCAAAAATGTTGAAGTAGGATGTTTTGACAATTTGAAAAAAAGTGTTTTCCACTGGAATTTTTTTTTAATTAATCAAAAATCAATCCAATTGTGAAAAATTTTTATTTCATCCAAACAGTATTTTCCCAACAGAAAATTGCTTTGAATAACTTTTTCTGACCGATTCTAGGTGGGGACAGCTGGGCCCCACACAAGCAGAAGTGTTACCTATCTGGAAGTGAGGAGCAGGTGCTCGGATACCAGGGCGGTGGGCACTCAATCAGTACACAGATTAGACAGATAGTTTGAAATGGGCTTTCATTGATTAGCCACAGTGCTAGCCTACCACCTCTTTATCTCTGCTACTCAATGGTGCTATGTTCTTAGCCTGGGCCCATTGGCTCCATCAGATGGTCTAAATTTGTTACCTACATGGTACAGACTAATCTCACAGCCAAATGGTACCAAACAGTTGCTGGCTGGAAAGCTTGACAGGGGAGAAAGCTCAACTCCTGTGAATGAGTTCCCTTCGCAGATGGGAGCAGTGGGAAATTCAGGGCTTGCTCCAAAGTCTGGAGTCAACGGGAGCCTTCCCAGTGATTTCACCCAGTTTTGGATGAGGCCCGCAAATACGCATTCCTGAAACAGGTTTGTGACCGGGATCCCTGTGGCTGCAGAGGGGGTGGGAATGGGGCTGCTTTGCCCCTCAGAAAGTTGGGAGGACAGTGATCCAGGAGACAACATCCTTCTCTACAGCTTCCTTCACACAGAGCGTCACAGAGCAGTTGCCACAGAGCAGCAGAGTAGAGAGGTTTCACACACCTGGGTGTAGTGCCAAGGGATGGTGCGGCATTAAGAGGAAGAGGAAAGGGGAGGTGGCAGGGAAGATTGGCAAAGAGACAAGCAAGTGTACTCAGAGACTGGTTACACCTGAGGGGAAAGGTGACATCAGTGGAGCTACACCAATTAAAACCACCTGAGGATCTAGCCCTTATATTATTCTCTCTCCTCCCCGCCCCCCCCCCCCATCTCCCTTTAGACTAGAAACCTTTCCTCATACAGAAACCATCAGAGGACGGTGAAGGGATCCAAACTACCCCAGTGTTCTGGAGGGTTTGGATCCTCTCCTTTGGTTTCATCTCACAGAGATGGTGTCGAGGCACAATCTTTGAATCCAGATCTAAATTCCCATCGTTCCAGGGGGCTGGGATTTAATTCTCCAGATTTAGGCCCATTTGATTTAAAGCAAACTCACAACCTGCTGACCAGTGTCTGCCTCAGAGGAACAGCCCCCCTGGGAACCAGCACATTACCGGTCCTTAGACAGTGGGCCAGAGCAGGCGGGAAAAAAAGCAGAAACTTCCGCTGTGCCTGGATCTGACTTGGCCTCTCTCAGAGCAGGGAGCAAAGCAAATTCCAGAGCAGAAGGCTCTCCAGCAAGGCCTTGTTTCTGCCCCCAAATACTTGGCCCTGAAGACAACTAGCAACAGCGGCCAAGCTGACCCCAGCTCTTGCTGGAGGGGGAGGCATCTCTCAGGCCATCAAAACGGCAGCCACCAGCTTTATCAGGGATTTGAACTGCATCAGGAACCAGACACCAGTGCAGCTTTCGGAGAACAGGGGTCAGGGGACCTTGTGTGCCACGTACTCCAGTACGGGGAAGGCCCTGTGACTCACACCAGGGAGCTGGGGGTTGGAGGAAAGTCTTGCAGGTTGTCATAGGCGCAGGTGGCTCAGATGAGCAACCTGTGGCTTGATGGGGCCCCGTATCTAGACCCTGATCTCAAACCTGTTTAACCCACTCTGGAGCAAAACCCTCAGCTCTGCGGGATCCCACCTCTCTCCTTCATGCCAGGACACCAGAGGAGACAAGTGGCTGGCAAGTGCTATCTCCCGTTACCATGGCACCAGTGGGCCTGTGAAGGGAGGGAGGACGGGGGAGCCGCGATGGATGGTTTATAGGCTGCCTCAGGAAGATTCAAGGCAGACAAAAGTGTTGCAGGTTATGAAAGATTTACACAAGAGGGTATGCAGTCAGGCAGGGCTGCAGAGGCCTCTCCCCTCCCTACCCCTCCACAGACACACTGTCAAGGACTCAGGGGTTGCAGCTGAGGGAGCTGTATGCCCTCAGCTGTGCTCTCAGCATACAGCAGTGCTGGTGCTACTGGCTTTGGAGCACTTGCCCAGGGGGTAGGAAACAACCCCATGGCACAACAGTGGACCCTGATGAAAGCTGCTTAGTTGGCACGACGGTCTGCTGACATGTTGAATGGACCCAGCCTGCGTTACATCTGGAGCTAAACTGCCTTGCTGATCCACTGGCAGTGGAGATCTGGCTGGTCCTGGGCAGACCCAGCTTTGCACAGGCTCACAATACAGTTCACATGCCATCCCAGGCTCATGTGCCTTTGGAGACAGTCCAGCGTGTCAGGTGAGCGCAAGGACAAAACAGGAACATAGGGATTGCCAGAGTGGATCAGATCAGGGGTCCACCTAGCCCTTCCACAATAGCCAATCCCAGCTGCTTCAACGGGAAGATGCAAGAAACCCTGTATAGGCAAAATGGGATAACTGGCCCCCAAAGAAGAGTTCCCTCCAAACCCCCATTAGTAAGAGGCTGGTCTATGCCCTGAATCAGGAACTTGGTCTGTGAAGATCTAGTATTTGGAAATCTAGCTGGTGGCTTCTAAGCCACAGATTACAAAAGGAATCACATTTGCATGGGAGCTGATCAGGTGCCAAAATGTTGTGGGCCAGCCCTGAGGTGGGGAGCTCAAATGATGCCTCCATGCCCTCTCACTTGGGCCAAAACTTTGAAAGGTCTCAATTCTGCCTTCTTCCTATTCTACTCCTCTCATGGTACTGCTCTGCTACCTACCCCAATAAAGGAGAACTAATAACTTAAAATGTCTTGTTCAAATATTTTAAGTAACACTTACATTTGCTGTTCAGGTGTTTGAAAGTTAACTTTTTTGTCTGAATAATCAAAGTGGTGCTTTCTATGCCTTCTTGGTTGCAAAGATTTGAACTGCTTCCTGAAGGTCCACAGTCTGGGCCAGCTCATGCTCTATTGAGATGGTTGCAAGGCCGACCAGCTTCTCCTGTGTCATTGGAGCGTAGATGTGTTTTTATTAACTTCAGTTTGGAGAAGCTGCGTTCTCCACTGGCAACTGTTACAGGAAGTGTTAGAAGTATGCATAGAGCAACAAAAGCATTTGGAAAGAGGGTGGTCATCTTATTTGTGCACATATATTCCAGAACAGCCTTTGGAGTTGATCCTGCTGAAAGGTATCTTGAAAGGGCTTTCAGTTCATCACATAAATCACTCACATCAATATCGTGCATGTCATCATGTGTCACTGTCTCTAGTGCCCTGCATTGCTGGTGTAGGTCTTCAGGTATAGTGAGGAGTTTTGGAATATCATACAACATCCCAAATATACTGCTGTGTTCCTTGAGCTGCATGAAACGTTCAACTGACTGTATTGCACAATCTAGCACCTGGTTAAAGAATTCAACTTTGAGTTGTTGTTTGGGGTCTCTTGTGGGATTATCCCATGCCTCAATCAAAATGTTGTCTTCTTCGTGACTCTTGTATTCTTGAATGGGTGGGAAAATAGCTTCAGTGTGCAGTTCCTCTGCCAACTTCTGTGCACTCTTCAGAATGTTTTGAAATCCCTCATCTGACTGGTAAGACTGTAGGTATGACTTTGCTTTGTCAGTTGTTCCATTGCTCCAGATATATCAAAGTCAACACCTTGAAGTCTCTTGCTTACAACATTTATTTCAAGCAGTATGTCATGTCACAACACTAAGCCACACAGAAATTTGAAGTTATGTATGTTTCTGGTGATTCCATTTCCCTCTGCCACTGTTCTCCCATGAACAGTTCCTGTCATAGCATTAATTCCATAATGGCAACTATGGCATCATCTATCTTCCCATTTTGGTGTTTGATAGGCTTTATTGCCTCCACTCAACTTTCCCATCGTGTGGCACTCAGTGGTTTCAGTGTCAGAGAGGATGTTCCCAGATGTTGCTTCAAAATTTGCCATTGATGAGTTAATGCAGAGAAAAATACATAGATGCTTTGAATTACACTAAAAAATTCAGCAGCCTCACTAGACGCTGATGCTGCATCACTGACCACCAAGTTCAATGAATGAGAACTGCATGGGACAAAAAAAGCTCCAGGGTTTAACTCTCGGATCCATGTCTGCACTCCTCTGTTCTTTCCTCTCATGTTAGCACCATTATCTTAGCCCTGACCTCATGTCAGCTATTGCAATTCCTGTATCTTCCAGCTTTTTAAGAAGCACATTTGTCATACCAGCTCCTGTAATATCATCAATGTCAATAAATTTTAGAAAATGCTTTGACAGTCACCATTGCAGGGACATTTTCACTAGGTTCTGTTGTTGTTACAAAAGGCACCATTAAAGTCATTTGTTCCGTCTGGCTGATGTCAGGTGTTCAGTCCAGAATAACAGAGTAATATCTTGCTTACTTCAGATCTGCCACAATCTTCTGTTTGACTTTTGTTGCCAATTTTGAATTGTTTTTCCAAGTTAGTGGTGTGTGTACATTTCTTGGGTGGTGACTCTTCTTAGATGCTTCTCGAGTACAGTATCAAACTCAGCCATCAGCGCCACAATTTTAAGGAAGTTTCCATTGTTTGGCACATACAGCTGATCTGAAGTGCCATGCAGTACTAGGTTTTGGGTAGCAAGCATTCTCACAATGGCAATGAGCCTTTTCAGAACATTTTGCCCGTAAAGAGACTCTGATGCAATCTTCTCTTGATGCTGATCATCTATGGTGGCCTTTAACCTTAGTCTCATCTCAAGCTCTTTCCACCTATGGAATACTCTCTGGTGATTTGCTGCCTTCTCATGGCATGCCAGATTTCTAGCCAGATTTTTCCAGTCCTTTGTTCCTATAGAACCCAGTGTGGCTGGAACATTAGACTGGAAGAGTTTGCAACAAAAACAGTATGCAGCATTTTGAGTTTGAGTACATAAGCCATGGTCTCTCCACTTTGTCACCATTGGGGATTTCACATCAGTAATGTATTGGATGGAAACTTCTATTTTCATTGTTTTGGGGTACAGGAAGTTTTTCACTTACTGTGGCCCATGCAGTACAAGAAAGTCCCTCAGGCTACTGTTCAAGTAGGTCCACAGTCCTGGGTCATCTAGACTTAGGAACTAAACTCAGCAGCAGCTGTTTCTTGCACCTCCACCACACTCTTCTCTGACCTACACTTTTCTTCAGGAATGTGCATGGTTACATCCATTTGAGATGGAGATATGGATTCTGCAGTAATTGCCAGGTTACCTGCCCCTCTGCTTAACTGGAAGATCAGGCATCTACTCACCACTCACATCCTCACTGGGGCCGGAAGGCTCACCGTGAACATTTGTGTTTATGTATCTCAGGAGAGCTCCTTCCTGCTTAGATAAGAAAGCAAGCAAAGGAAGCTTTTCTTTCTGAATGCTGCCCCAGAGGGGTATTTTCTTCTTTCACTCATGACTGCTGTTCAGTGCCAGCTATAGTGGCTCTCAAACCTCAGTAGAAGGGGGCAAATAAGCAGGCTGGTAGCAGGGCCTGAGTGAGGGAAGATATCAGCGTCTTAAGGGCCTAACTGGCTCCTACTACTTCAGTCGACTGCCTGTTCTCCTCAAGTGGGATCAGGGAAGCAGCAGTAAACAGGAAGATCCCTGAGAAGCTGGTGTTAATCAGTCCAGGCTCCTGTGGGTGCTAGAGAGGTACATAAGAGGCTCCTCCTCGTCCTCTCTCACCCTGCAGCTCCCGTTGCTTTCTGTTATTCCTTCTCACCTTTTTTCCTGCCTGCCTTTGTCATGTCTTTTGTGCCCTCCTTCCTCCAGCACAGCACTCCACCCCCTCTGTGCATCTAAAGCAGAGAGAATACATATGCAACAGCAGCAGACAATTTTTTTTTAATACACACTCTGGGTCCTAATGGCACCCCGCCCCCCCAAATTTGGCACCTGAGGCAGCCACCTCAGTTTGCCTCATGGTAAGGCCAGACCTGGAGTTGATTGTGTTATGAGGGGGTTAACCATGCCAAATATCTACCCAGGTGCCTGCATTCATCTCCATGAACTACACCTTCCACCTGTGCTTTTCATCATTCTCCCCCCCCACCCAAGGAGTAATACAGCCACAGCCAGCTATGCCATCTTGTGCAGTGATCCCACCAGCAGGCTTGGGCTGAGTAGACCCTTGGACTGGATAGCTTCAAGAAACACTTAAGTATTGGGAAGAGGAGGGTGGCACTTTTGCCTCTGAGTCAATGCCCAGCGTGGGGCTAGGGGGTGCTGCATTGCTGGAGGTATTGTCATTCAGATGAGATATCAACCAAGGTCCTCCTGGCCACTTGTAAAAAGTGCCAGAAGACCTCTAATGGTGACAAGGATAAGGATATTAACCCTAGTGAATGGTCTAGATTCCAGCTTGGATAAATGCATCCTCCCTACTGAAGCATCCTTGTTGGATCTCAGGTAGAGGCAAAATTCTTCACTACCTGCCCTGGGCTTCCACACACTTAAATAACTGCTGTATTCCACCCCAGAGGTGGCTGCATTTTGGAGGTGGATGACTTGATCTGCATGTAAATGGTTTTTCAGTTTCAGTTTAGGAAGCACTGAAGGTTGAAGAGCACTGTATCTCCACGGAAGACCTTCCCATAAAGAATTATACAGATCATCTTAGGAGCAGAAGATATCACTTCTACAAAAGATGTTCAGAGTGTAGGATGTAGGCTCTTTCTGTGAATGGGACATTTACCACAAGCCTCTTATAGTTCTATAAAAAAAACTCTTCAGCCTTCAGGATCCCAAAGCTCTTCCTGGTTTGAGCCTTTAGAGCTCTTGTTTTCAAACTGTTCTCCAGAACCAGGAGGGCTAGACACCTCATTTGAATTTAAATGCAAGCAGAGATTCTCACATGACTTCAGGGGCTGGGACTTTAAGAACATCAGGGATTGAGACTTGATGCAGTTGAGAAAGTTAGGAAGAGCTCTGCTGTGAGATCATGAATCCAGTTCCCTTTTAACCAAATAAGGTCTCTGCCTGAGTGAACATGTGTGGCTGGTGTCAATCCAGAAGAACAGAGCACTCAGCCCTGTTCTACATTGCTAGTTTAGGTCAAATTTAACAGTGTTACATTGACTTAACCCTGCACCTGTCCACATGACTAAGCCATTTTTGTCAACCCGAAGGGCTCTTAAAAATCAATATCTGTACTCCTCCCCGACAAGGACAGCGCTGAAATCTACATCACCGGGTCGAATTTGGAGTAGTGTGGATGCAATTGGTATTCAACGGTATTGGCCTCCGGGAGATATCCCAGAGTGCTCCATTGTGTCTGCTCTGAACAGCACTTTCAGCTCTGATGCACTAGCCAGGTACACAGTAAAAGCCCCAGGAACTTTGGAATTTCATTTCCTGTTTGGCCAGCGTGGTGAGCTCATCAGCACAGGTGACCATGCAGTCCCAGAATCGCAAAAGAGCTCCAGCATGGACCGAACGGGATGTACTGGATCTGATTGCTGTTTGGGGAGACAAATCCATGCTATCAGAACTCAGTTCCAAAAGACGAAATGCCAAAATATTTGAAAAAAGCTCCAAGGGCATGATGGACAGAGGCTACAACAGGGACCTGCAGCAATGCCGCGTGAAAATTAAGGAGCTCAGGCAAGCCTACCAAAAAAACAAAGAGGCAAACGGCTGCTCCAGGTCAGAGCCCCAGACATACTGCTTCTATGATGAGCTGCATGCAATTCTGGGGGAGGGGAGCCCTACCACTACCCCACCCCTGTCTGTGGACACCTGCAAGGGGGGAGTCTCATGCAACAGGGATGAGGATTCTGGGGACAAGGAAGATGAAGATGAGGAGGTGGAGGAGGAGGAGGATAGCGCACAGCACACAAGCGGAGAAACCATTTCTTCCTGACAGCCAGGAGCTGTTTATCACCCTGGAGCCAATACCCTCCCAATCCAGGCTCACGGACCATGAAGCTGGAGAAGGCACCTCTGGTGGGTGAACCTTTGTAAATAGAATGCATGGTTTAAAAGCAAGCGTGTTTAATGATTAATTTGCCGTGAAGACTTGGGATGCCTTTGTGGCCAGTATAGTCCCTCCTTTTAAATGGCCAACCCAACGGGTGCTTGGTATGGGAAAGGAGGGCGCTGCTGTTTGAAACCATTCCCACATGTTATGAAGGTTGAAGAAGCCAAAAGACTGTGGCTTACCATGGCTGCCTGCAAGCCGAAATCTGTTACCCAGCCCTGCATGTGTGATCTCTCACACCAAACCAGCAGGCCCTTAATGTAAGAGGCAAAATGCGACCTTGTACCGAAAGCACATGTGCTATGTAATGTTAATAGCTTGGTTCACTATGAAAGAAAGAGTCTACCCATTGTTCTCTAAAATGTGTCTTTAAATACTACTTTCACTTTTTTTCCTCCCACAGCTGCAAATGTTTCAACACTCCCCCTATCATCTCCGTCCCAGCGGCTAGCACAGATAAGGTAAAAAACCCCACACTCACGATGAAATGTTCTCTGAGCTCATGCAGTCCCCCTGCACTGAAAGAGCTCAGCAGACTACATGGAGGCAAACAATGTCAGAGTCCAGGAAAGCAGAAAATGAACGTTAGGACCAGAGGGACGAGTGAGGTGAGAGGTGGCGGGAGCAAGATGAGAGGTGGCGGGATGCAATGCTGAGGCTATTGGGGGATCAAACTGATATGCTCTGGTGTCTGGTGGAGCTGTAGGAAAGGCAGCAGGAGCACAGACTGCTGCTGCTGCCCCTGTGTAACTACCCGCCCTCCTCCCCAAGTTCCATATCCTCCTCACCCAGATGCCCAAGAACATGGGGGAGGCTCCAGGAACCCAATCGCTCCACCCCAGAGGACTGCCCAAGCAACAGAAGGCTGGCATTCAATAAGTTTTGAAGTGCAGTGTGGCCTTGCCCTTCCCTCCTCCACCACTCCACCCGGTGCTTCCCTCCTCTCCCACCCCTCCCGGGCTACCTTGGCAGTTATCCCCCTATTTGTATGATGAATTAATAAAGAATGCATGATTTTGAAACAATAATGACTTTATTGCCTCTGCAAGAGGTGATTGAAGGGGGGAGGGCAGTTGGCTTACAGGGAAGTAGAGTGAACCACGGGGGCGGGTTTTCATCAAGGAGAAACAAACAGAACTGTCACACCATAGCCTGGCCAGTCATGAAACTGGTTTTCAAAGTCATGAAACTGGTTTTCTCTGATGCGCAGCGCGCCCTGCTGCGCTCTTCTAATCACTCTGGTGTCTGGCTGTGTGTAATTGGTTTCGCTGAGGTCTAACTAAGTCAGTTAACTGCACCAGTGCACTTTTAAATGTCTAAATGCACATTCTACCACCATTCTGCACTTGCTCAGCCTATAGTTGAACAGCTCCTTACTACTGTCCAGGGTGCCTGTGTATGGCTTCATAAGCTATGGCATTAAGGGGTAGGCTGGGTCCCCAAGGATAACTATAGGCATTTCAATGTCCTCAACAGTTATTTTCTGGTCTGGGAAGTAAGTCCCTTCCTGCAGCTGTTCAAACAGACCAGAGTTCCTGAAGATGTGAGCATCATGTACCTTTCCCGGCCATCCCATGTTGATGTCGGTGAAACGTCCCTTGTGATCCACCAGCGCTTGCAACACCATTGAAAAAGTACCCCTTGCAGTTTATGTACTAGCTGCCTTGGTGGTCCGGTCCCAAGATAGGGATGTGTTTCGTCTATCGCCCCACCACAGTTAGGGAATCCCATTGCAGCAAAGGCATCCACTATGACCTGCACATTTCCCAGAGTCACTATCCTTGATAGCAGCAGCTCAGTGATTGCGTTGGCTACTTGGATCACAGCAGCCCCCACAGTAGATTTTCCCACTCCAAACTGATTCCCAACTGACCGGTAGCTGTCTGGCGTTGCAAGCTTCCAGAGGGCTATCGCCACTCGCTTCTCAACTGTGAGGGCTGCTCTCATCTTGGTATTCTTGCACTTCAGGACAGGGAAAAGCAAGTCACAAAGTTCCATGAAAGTGCCCTTACACATGCGATAGTTTTGCAGCCACTGGGAATCATCCCAGACCTGCAACACTATGCAGTCCTACCAGCCTGTGCTTGTTTCCCGGGCCCAGAATTGGCGTTCCACGGCATGAACCTGCCCCATTACCACCATGATGTCCATATTGCCAGGGCCCGTGCTTTGCGATAAGTCTGTGTCCATATCATCACTATCGGGTTCATGCTGTTGTCGCCTCCTTGCCTGCTTTTGCTGGTTCTGGTTCTGCACATACTGCAGAATAATGCACGAGGTGTTTACAATGCTCACAACAGCAGTGGTGAGCTGAGTGGGCTCCCTGCTTGCCGTGGCATGGTGTCTGCAGGAGAGCAGAGTTACAGTGGAAGCTGTGGATGACGACAGATGCCACGAGAATAGATGTTTATAACGAACGACGAGAGGATCTGCAAGGTGGATTCATGGCACCAGGAGAGCAGAGTTGCAGCAGAAGCGGTGGTTGGATGACGACGGTTAGCAGTCCTACTGCACCATCTGCTGAAAGCAGTATGGCGTCTGCATGGAAAAAAGGCGTGAAACGATTGTCTGCCGTTGCTTTCATGGAGGGAGGGGCGACTGACGACATGTACCCAAAACCACCCGCGACAATGTTTTTGCCGCATCAGGCATTGGGAGCTCAACCCAGAATTCCAATGGGCAATAGAGACTGCGGGAACTGTGGGATAGCTACCCACAGTGCAAAGCTCCAAAAATCGATGCTAGCCACAGTACTGTGGACACACTCCGCCGACTTCATGCGCTTAGTCTGGACACTCACAATCGACTGTATAAAATCGCTTCCTAAAAATCGACTTCTATAAATTTGACCTAATTTTGTAGTGTAGACATATCCTCAGAGTTTATAATTGGGGGCCTTGCAGATGCTTAACTATAGCAGCAGGGACATGTGTTACTAGAAAGCCGTTTGGGGCAGCATTGCTGCTGGGTTATGCTGGTTTCTCAGTATGCAGAGGAAGAGAGAGTTCAGCCAGCTGTTTGAGGCTGCTAAACCTTGGAGGCTCTGGATGAGGCTTCATCTCAGCGGTCGTGGGGTCCAAATTAGGTCATTAGTGAAATGAGTTTGGTGGGTCTCATCCTATTCTCTAAGGGATACTAGTTCACATCTCCAATCCACCATGTAATACAGCACAGCTGGCAGTTTCTGCTCACAAGAGCCCCAGGACGGAAATATCTAGGGATGCTGAGGAGCATTGGCAGAGCTGCGCAGGGAGCCCAGTCTATTATTGTCAGGGGGTGCTGTGGGACCAGTCCGAGGTGCATTTGCAGAGTGTTAAGGGAAAACTTACAAAGCATCTGTCCCATGAACACCTGGCTCCAGCCAAAGCCACAAGTACATCACTTTCCAGAGCATGGCAAGCAGAAATCAGATGCCATCTGAAGCCTTGGCTTGGGTACAAAGTGCTGTTTTTGACACATTTGCTCCTGGAGCATGGGGAGCCAGTGATATCTTTTTATCTGATGCTGTTAAAAAACCTCAATCCATGTGTGAGGCACAGTGTGGACACAAGTCCTGAGCCACCCTGCAGCTCCCAGTCGGAACTTCCTGCTGTAAATGAGATGTAGCTGAAGCCAGGTCCCTGGCTCTTGGCTGCCTGCCCAGGAGTGGTCTAAAGCTCATTCAGCAGTTTGAGGCTTGCAGACAGCTATTTAACACAAAGAGCCAAGCTGTTATCTTTTCCCTTAGGGCTACCATCCCTTTCATTTCTCAAATGCCAAATTATAGTTTACATTTAATTTCAGTGCCATAGGGAGACTCATGTCAGGGGAGGGTAGCTTCATTTAAAATTAGCCACTTTAGATTAACAGTGATAGAGCCAAGAGAGCCATGGGGGAGGGATCACATGAGAAGAGCAATATCCTACACCACTTACTGCCTTTCCAACCCTAACAAGGGAGACCTCCTCCCCTGCATTCCCCGAGGCTCCGGAGGGGTTAATTCAGAGGTTCTCAAACTTATGTACTGGTGACTCCTTTCACATAGCAAACCTCTGAGTGCGACACCCCTCCTTATAAATTAAAAACACTTTTTTATAGATTTACCACTATTATAATTGCTGGAGAAAAGCGGGGTTTGGGGTGTAGGCTGACAGCTCATGACCCCCATGTAATAACCTCATGACCCCCTGAGGGGTCCCAACCCCCAGTTTGAGAACCCCTGGGTTAATTTAATTTTAGCACCCTGTGTCCATTCTCATGCATGTGCTATTTTGAGCATTTCAGTTTTCACAACATAGGCTCATCCCAGATTCTGGAACAAGCGCAAATGCTCAGTTCATGGAGTATGTACATAAGCTATATGTGACAAAGCTCCAAGCCTGTATTGGTGGGCCCCGCGCTTCCTGGCAGATTCAGTGGCCTCCGAAGCTCGCTAAGGCCCTCAATATGACCTCCCTTTCCCAGTATGGTGGCAAAGGTTACAGCTTATTGAGCTACTTTCATCACAGACCGGTATGGGAGGTGGGAAGGTGGAATACCCACAGTCTCTGTTGCTCCTTAGAGCTCCGTAGGCACCATTTGGTCTCCTGCCTGGACCAAAGTCTGTTTCCCCTTTCAAAGGGATCTCTGTAGATCATTTGGGGGTAAAGGGGGGTACCCAGGCCCACCCTCTACTCCAGGTTCCAGCCCAGGGACCCTAATGATAGCAGCTGTTAGCAGCCTCCCTCCTCCACTGACACTGCTATGATTCCCTGGGCCACTTCCCCATGGTCCCCTTTTTCAAGCTTCACCCTTACCTCAGGGTTCAGTAATACTTCCTCTCCTCCAGCTCCTTTCACCTAGACTCCTCTCAAGAGAGAGGACTGGAAAGGAGAGCTTTTAAAGCAGTATAAGAGGGACCTTAATTGGTTCCAGCTGTCTCCATTAGCCTAACAGCCTTAACTGGTTAAATTGGCATCAGGTGTCTTGATTGGCCTGGAGTAGCCCTTGTTTGGCTATCCAGGGAACAGGGACCTGCTCATTCTGAGGCTGATAAACCTGCCTTCCACTACCCTCTTATATCCTTCTGGCCTGAGTCCGTCACATATACTAAAGACAAAACCCCAGTAACCGTCTCCAGTTTGGGGGGACCCAATGGAGCCAGTCTCTAAGAAACAGATAAATTCATGGAGGTTAAGTCCATTAATGGCTATTAGCCAGGATGTGTAAGGAACGGTGTCCCTAGCCTCTGTTTGTCAGAGGGTGGAGATGGATGGCAGGAGAGAGATCACTTGATCATTACCTGTTAGGTTCACTCCCTCTGGGGCACCTGGCATTGGCCTCTGTCGGTAGACAGGATACTGGGCTGGATGGACCTTTGGTCTGACCCAGTATGGCCATTCTTATGTTCTTATGTTCTAACCTAAATGAACCCAAAGTTATGGAGACAGATATCAGTCAAGGAAGCCAGCAGAGTATCAGAAACCTGGAAATATCTCTGACTGGATGGGCTCAAGCATTTGGTCACAAGCTGAGGTGGTTCAAAAGTTTTAGGGGTTTTTTTAAGCAGAATTTTTTGACTGTTTCTTTAAACAATCAAACACAGCAAGCAGCAAATATTTGGCCACACACTTCTGAAACCCCAAACCATGTTCAGGTTTTGAAAGACTAATTTCAGCTTTTCAATTAAAAAAACCACAACAAATTTTGAAGGAAAGCAGACATTGTCTGTGATTTTTTTCTGCTTTTTAAAAACCCCTAGTTTTCGATCCAAAAAAAGTTTTGACAGAAAATATTTGTCTAACCCTTGTAATGAGCTTTAGTGCCTTTTAGCACAAGCTGATGCTGAGAACCAGTGATACCTTGTAAAGGTGACTTGAAAAGAAGTTTTTTCAAAATTGGGTTTGTGCCAAGATGCGGAAGGTTTTTAAATGTTTATTTTTCCTGCTTTTTTGTCCCTTATGAATATCAGGCAGTGGCAAGTCTGGTTTTCCCTGGCTTTGTAGGAGAACCTCTGGGAGGGCTCAGGGATGTAAGTATTAGCTGCAGCACTTTGAGGGTGCTGGTTTCTTAACGCCAATAACTTTTCTCTGGAATGTTCATTATGCATTGAAATTAAATGACAGTTAAAAAGAAAGGTTTAAACAATCTGAGTAACAGCCCCTTCAGCTCTCAGCTTTCACTGGTTTTGAACGCCTAGTGAAATAAGACCTGAATTTCTAAGGTTTAAAATAAAAAGCAGGAAATTATTTTTAAAAAATCTTGTAGACTTTCCTTATGTAGCATAAAGCAGCAAGAAAAGGCATAAGCCCAATTGTTTTCTTTGCGCATCACCACCCAAACTGACAAACCAGCTTTCATTTATTGCCAGGCCCCTCCAAAGCCACTTGCTGCTCATGTAGGAAGTTGGTGGCAAAGCCGGGAATTGAATGCAGGTCTCCCAAGCCCCAGACTAGCAGCCCAACCACTGATCAGTCTTCCTCTCAGCCACATCTCTTTCAAACATACCTCGGTGGTGACACCTCATGGAGAATAACCCCCCAGGGAAAGAAATGTTTAAAAATATCTGCCTCCCGCCCCCGAGGTTGTACCATCACCTTCTGCACGATGTGCCTGAGCTCCAGGCTTTTGAACAAGGTGGGCTGATGCACCTTCCCGCTTACACTGGATTAAATCTGTGGTCACACCACTGAAATCAATAGGTCAGCACAGCTGTGAACAAAGACTCTGGCCCCGTGGCTTTGTTTGATGCAGCCCTATGCACTTGCAGTGCCCAAACTGGTCACGCAGGGGATGGTTTACAGCTCACCATGGGATGGGGAGTCAATGGCCTGATGGAGCAGTTCCAAGCATACAGGTGTCCACACCTGAGACCCTCCCGACCATGGACACTGATTGGTTCCCCAATCAACCAAGCAGACTGGGACTGAACGGGCCATGGAGTCAGAACTCCCCTTCCTTCCCTGGAGGTGGTTCCTCCCTTCAGCGGTGAGGGTAATCAGTGGGAGTAAACGGGAGACTTATGCATGTTCCTCACTCCCAGCGTGGGTGAATGGGGAGGTGCAAGTCTACAGGCTTGCCAGTCTAGCACCTCCCAAACTGCAGGGCAAATGCAGCCTCCTGCCTCTCCAGCAGAGCTGGCCAAGGAGCTAGGCAAACCTGGGCTCTGTGTTCTGCATTGGCGCTCCATTTACTTCCACACCCCAGCCATTAATTCTCATGGACAACTCCAGGAGCTGCAGGGGACCCAGCTGTCTCAGAAACTCCTCCCCCCCACATCTAGTACCATGCCTGCCAGCGCTGCCAGCTGTAGATTCCTGCTCTCTGGAGTGGCAGGGCGTTCTCAGGTGAGTGCCCAGGCCCTTGCAATTTGTTCTCCCTTGTGGTCTGCAAACATAGGCCCATTGGCAGTCACTGCATGCACAAACCAGGCACACAAATTCATGCTTGTACACACACACGCACACACACACACAATTCACTTGGTGCTGAAAAGAAGCTTTCATAGAATCACAGAATATCAGGGTTGGAAGGGACCTCAGCAGGTCATCTAGTCCAACCCCCTGCTCAAAGCAGGACCAATCCCCAACTAAATCATCCCAGCTAGGGCTTTGTCAAGCTGGGCCTTAAAAACCTCTAAGGAAGGAGATTCTACCACCTCCCTAGGTAACTCATTCCAGTGCTTCACTACCCTCCTAGTGAAATAGTGTTTCCTAATATCCAACCTAGACCTCCGCCACTGCAACTTGAGACCATTACTCCTTGTTCTGTCATCTGGTACCACTGAGAACAGTCTAGATCCATCCTCTTTGGAACCCCCTTTCGGGTAGTTGAAAGCAGCTATCAAATCCGCCCTCATTCTTCTCTTCTGCAGACTAAACAATCCCAGTTCCCTCAGCCTCTCCTCATAAGTCATGTGCTCCAGCCCCCTAATCATTTTCGTTGCCCTCCGCTGGACTCTTTCCAATTTTTCCACATCCTTCTTGTAGCATGGAGCCCAAAACTGGACACAGTACTCCAGATGAGGCCTCACCAATGTCGAATAGAGGGGAATGATCACGTCCCTCGATCTGCTGGTAATGCCCTTACTTGTACAGCCCAAAATGCCGTTAGCTTCTTGGCAACAAGGGTATACTTGGCAACAAGGGCACAAATATCCAGCTTCTCGTCTGCTGTAACCCCTAGGTCCTTTTGTGCAGAACTGCTAACTAGCCATTCAGTCCCTAGTCTGTAGCAGTGCACGGGATTCTTCTGTCCTAAGTGCAGGACTCTGCACTTGTCCTTGTTGAACCTCATCAGATTTCTTTTGGCCCAATCCTCTAATTTGTCTAGGTCCCTCTGTGTCCTATCCCTACCCTCCAGCGTATCTACCACTCCTCCCAGTTTAGTGTCATCTGCAAACTTGCTGAGGGTGCAGTCCACGCCATCCTCCAGATCATTAATGAAGATATTGAATGAAACCGGCCCCAGGACCGACCCTTGCGGTACTCCGCTTGATACCAGCTGCCAACTAGACATGGAGCCATTGATCACTACCCGTTGAGCCCGACAATCTAGCCAGCTTTCTATCCACCTTATAGTCCATTCATCCAGCCCATACTTCTTTAACTTGTTGGCAAGAATACTGTGGTAGACCATATCAAAAGCTTTGCTAAAGTCAAGGAATAACACATCCACTGCTTTCCCCTCATCCACAGAGCCAGTTATCTCATCAGAGAAGGCAATTAGGTTAGTCACCCACCCAGGTTTCACCCACACAAAAGTTCAAAGTCAAGGAACTATGGAGTTGAGACCACATGGGCCATATTTCAACTCCATATACATTGAAACATCCACACCAACCCCTCCAGCATGCATCTCCTCTGACTCTGGCCTCTCCACCCACTCCTAGTCTCCTGGTTCAGCTGGTGTACAAGGGAAGCAGCCAGAGTTGTGATTGAGAGACAGATTGCTAAAACAAATTCTGTCCCATCCCTAAATAGTGAACCCTTTCCATGCTCCTGCTTGCCCTGCCCTTGGACTGCCCCCTTGACAAGTTGCCAGGCAGGGCTCATCCCCTGTATACACTCCTAGTGCATGGATCTATCAGGTTAAAAGCAGGTGGACAGGGTAGCAACTCCACTGATCTTATCACCAGCCTTCTGAAGACTGGAGAGTTGTAAGTTTCATCGGCTTACCCCAGCTGCTTGCCTCCCGGCTGTCAACACTTCCCAGAAGAAGGGCTCAGAGCCGTGCTCTCAGCCTTGATGCATTAAGATGTACACACCAGTCGGACGGTAGCTTGGTTTACACAGGACTTGGCCCTGCTGGTTGCTAGGCCAGAGCAATCCATCAGGTTCCAGAGATACAACGGGATTTGTCTTGGAAACACTCTGCTACCAAGGCGGCCAAATGCCTATTTAACAACAGAGATCATGTACATCTAGGGGGCCACCTGGGCTCTACTGAGCACTCTCATGTGGCCAGTAGTTGCCTTCACCTTGGATCTGGGAGCTCGGCCAGCTGAGACACCCAGGCCCAGAACGGGATGTGCCCAAGTAGAAACCACCCGAGTGGAATGGGGAATCATGCGGATCATGCGTGGGGCTGCAGCTCTGCATTACACGAGGATGGCTGCAGTAGGCTTAATGTTATGCAGCTGAACTAAGGGCCCGATTCTGCTCCTGTTGAAGTCAATAGCAAAACTCCCATTGACTTCCACCGGAACAGGACTGGGCCCTGGTCACCTCCTTAGTCTCCTAGCAAGTTGTCACTAGAGCTGGGCGAAACGTGCATTGGCAGGTCGACCAAGGCTATTCGTGAATCCAACATAAATTGGCCAATAGTTTCAGCCAAAAAAAAAGAGACTGGGGGGCTCAATTCACAAGAAAGGCACTAGAGGAGGACAACACTCACCGCAGTGGTGGGAGATCTACACGCAAATCCCCACTCTGCACAGTGACTTGACCTTGGTCTCTCTTGCCAGGTGAGAGCCTGACTCACAAGGTTCTAGGCTATGCTGGGACAGGGCTCGGTCTCTCCTGTTGTATAAATACTTGAATAGTCTTTGGGCCAGAAAAAGAGAGAGAGAAATAAAGTGGTTAGGGACTCAACTGCGGGGGGGGGGGGGAAGGATACCAGGTTTCCAGTCCCTGCTCCAATGACTTTTTGGGTCCTTACACATGATAGTCTCCTGACAGCTAGATCTACTAGCAGAAGAGTCTCCCAAGGCACGTGGAATGACAGGAAGCACACTGAAGTTAGTGGGAGTCATTCCATAGGCTTCGATTCAGGACCCTGACACCTTTTAGAAGGCGCCTGCCCAAAGCACTGGCAGATCTACTCTGGGGAACTGTGCTGCCTGGGCAGGGGGATGAGCTTGCTGCCCCATAGCTATGTCCATCCCCAGTCCCTGTGATGGTGCATGTTCCTGACAAGGACGCTTCCCTCTGCTATGGTCAATGTGACTGGAAGGCGACACCATGACGCATATGGAGAGAGGGCTGCTTTGCCTAGTGCGTGTCCCTCTCCCATAGGGCAGCAGAGAGGTTACGTGATTTATGAGCCTGCATTCCGAGAGCGTGCGGTAGGTGTGGAGATTAGCTGTCACCGACAGATGCAGTACATTAAGCATGTTTTCAGCAATCAGCTGTTATTTATTTTGACAAACAATAACTCATTAGGTGTAAATGAAATTTATCTCTGGGAAGCTTCAGTGAAAACGAGGCTTTTTGCTTCAGTGCAAAGAAGGGTTGTAAAAAAATCTCTATCTAGGAGTCTGAAAGATGCACTGGAGCAAGGTTATTTCAAGAAGGATGCCTTGGAATACTACCAGAGCTTGTAGAAATCAATGTTCTGTTAGGGCCAGGTTTTCAAGTGCTCAGCACTCACAATTGGGGGCAGAACTTCGCTCCCATGTGGCACATGGCCTCAACTGTGCGTAGTTATGGAGTTTTGGTCCTTAGTGTCCGAGATTCAGTTAGGTGCTATATCCCCAAACAAAGAGACTTAGGGAGGATGGTTGGGAGGGTTATTGGATACTGCTTTGCCAGAATCATTTTTAATTAACATTTTCCATCAATGCATTTAATGTAAAAGATCATTATAGTGCAGATGAGATACAGATGTTGAGTACAATTTTCTAAGAAATTTGGGAGTCTAAGTCCCATGGAAAGTCAATGCTACTGAACATGCTAAGCAGAACTGGTCAGAAAATGGAACTTCCATGAGAAATATTTGTATTCCCAAGCTTAGTTTCCATTTCAAATTGTAACGGAAAGTTGAAATATCAAAAAAATAATAATTCTGAGAAGTTCCAAATCAGACACATCCAAATGAAGACTGACATTTTCAATTTCAACAAAATTCAAGTTGTTGCTCTGAATCAACCTCTCAACTTAAAATGCACCCCTCCCCCACAGGGGCGGGATTTTTAAACAAATCAAACAAACCAAATGCAACCTGAAGACGCCACAGCATCTGTAGTGAAACAAAATGAAAAGCTGTCCTTATTTTGAATGTCAATTCAAAATAAAATCTTTGTTTTGAAGCTGTCTTTTGGCAGGAAAACTTTCCACACCAAAGATTTCCACCCACTCTACTGAGTCTCTTCAATCCTCTTGAAAAATCTGTCACAGCAATCAATATAGATCTATCAGTTGAACCCCAGGGAGTCTGGCGGGTTCCCTTTAAGAGGGTGCAGTTCCAACTAGGGTTGGGCTGTTGCCATCAAATTAACCTTTGTTTTTCTGGTACAACACTCTTGGATTTAAGAGTTCCTTGTGCATTGTTTCAAGTGTGACAGCTCGATTCGCCCAGCCATTGGTTCAGGGATTAAACATTGGAATTATCACATGAAACAAATGAATTAATATATACAGCTCAGGCTGGTGTCTTGAGATGTTCCTGGTATATATCCTCCAGCCATTAGAAGGACAGATAATTACACACACTTGAACAGGCTGGAATGGGGTCAGCAGGGAGCAGTGGTGCACAGACATGCATGCAGTAGAGCTGGGTCTAGCCAGTAGGTAGTAAAGGGAAGTCATTTCACCTTCCCCTACATCTGTTTCCCCTCCCACTCCAGCTCTGTCCTGTCTATTGAGCTGTGGGTGCTTTGGGACAGGGATAGCTTCTGACTATGTGTTTGTATTCTGCCTGGCCCAATGAGACTCCAATCTCAGTGAGAGTCTCTAGGTGCAATTACAATACATATAAATATTATTATTAAACACACACATATACAAATGTAACTAAAACTGTAGGCAAAGTATTTAAAGGGCATAATATTGGCAGTCATTAAAAAAGTATAATTATAGCCTTTCAATGACAAAGCAACAGCTCTTTAATAATAACCAGATACAAAGGGGGGGAAACATCAGCAAGAAACACACATTTATTTTCCCAACTCTCTGCTAAGACATATTCTAACCACAGCCTTTTATTAAGAATTTGTATTCTGTTGCTCTATGGTTTGTCTAGAGACAACACTATTAGCTTTTGCTTCCTCTTTCTGGGTGAGGACAAGTCAATCTTCTATCCCAAGAGCCAGCTAATCAGCCTTTAGCCTGCAAACCTGGATATCTAGCTCTATTCAAAATGGGATCTAGCCCCAGATTCCCTGGACCTGGGGAAACTTGGCCACAAAAGGTGGTTTTCAGACTCATTTTTGCAGTTGAGAATTTAGAACAGAAGATGAGTCTGCACCTGCATCCTCATTTGTTACCATAGTTCCATGCGGCCATGTAAACATTCTAGGGCTCACCATAGGTAGCCTCAGAATATATAGTTTTATTTAGATCCACTGCACACCAGATATCAGGCCTTAACTTTTCTTGGATACCAGCTCCAGCTCCAGATAGTAAAAACATCACATAGTTTGTTAGAAATAAACATCATCTGTGCATAGCAAGAGTGGCTTACCCTGTTGTAGGCAGCATTTGTACCTGTGCTGGGTGCGAGTTTTCTCTCCGTAATACAGTTAACACTGTGACAGCAGAAGAAGATGTGGAGCGCTCTTGAATCACCTCTGGAGTTCACAAACTCTTCAGGGGGAAGAGGGTGGAGTTTACATACTCTGCAGAGAGCCATGTGAGGAATGTATACATTGTGCAAAAGGAAGCTTGAAGAGTTTATAATCTCTGCGGGGAGAATCATGTAAAGTTTACCTGAACTAGAGAATTATCCTGAATCAACTACAACAGATGCAAATGCAGCCAGTATAGAGTATTAATGAATCAGAAAATATTAGAGATTATCATTGATTGCATAGTGCCCCATAATATGCTAGATGCATTACAGACATATAATAAAAGAGAAGTTTAACTGTATTTCTTTGGAAGGCCTTCATCATTAACTTTTGGAGCTGGAATCAGATCAAAATCCAAACTTCAACCAAATTCTGGAGCCCATTCCCAGAAATGCTCTAGATCTGGGGGTAGCTCTCCCTGCAATGTGTGTCTATACCTAGAGGGTAACTGACTTAGGCAAGTGTGTGGGGAGGTGATCAGAGCTGTGCGAATAATTAATATTTTGGTTTGCAGGCAGTTCTGAAAAAAAAATAGTTGAGTAGACCCAAAAGCAAAAACATTTGGACTTTTCAGCAGATCAAAAAGATGGACAATATTTTGTTTCGGGTCGAACAAAACATTTCAATCTCAGGCATCGTTCATTGTTTTCTAAATAAAACCGCAGGAAATGAAGGGCTAGGGTCACACAGGGACTTAGATGCCATTCACAAAACCAAGGGGGAAACCATAGTGCCTTCCCCATATGCTAGTGGGTAATGCATTCACCTGGGCTGTGAGAGATCCAGATTCAAATCTCCCATTCTAGAAGAGGGACTTTTCCTTATGTTTCATCCTGCAGTCAGTGGGTAGCTTGACCAACAGGCTGTTCAGACTCTCAACTCTGTATATATTGGTCCAAAGAGAATGACTCTACAAACTAGTGGGTAGGGCATTCACCAGCAGGGAGATACCCAGTGCCAGTCCCTCCATTGAACATTCTAAAAAAAACCCTCTTCGACTGAAACAATTCCCCCAAATCTACACCAAGTCACAAAATGTTTCCGTTGCCCCAATCTGCATTTTTTGGTGCAAAAAATTTTGCCTGAAAATTGTCACCCAGCTCTAGAAGATGCTGACATAGAGACAAGCTAGAGGAGGGAGCAGGAAGGCAGCTGGGGAGATGGGTGGAAGGGAGCACGGTTGGTATGGTTGAGTGAGGTTAGACTAGAAAAGGAATATAGAGAAAAGAAATAAAAGATCAACCTTGATGTCTCTGAGCAGCCAGGAAGAGCGTGAAATAATTACAGAAGTGCTGGGAAGGCAAATGGCTGCTTAACACCCATGCTCCCTCTGGATCTCAGATAAGGTTGTTTATTTCAGATGTTTTATAATGTCTCTAATCTCAGACAAATGAGCCTGACTGCTCCTCTTGTGTCTGTCTGAAAAGTTTGGCAGGTTGGACGTTAGAATCTGAAAGCTCCGATGGCAGAATAAAGCCAGCAGGATCAGGCCGGACCACTCGGGGATCAATGATGCGGGCTGCATCAGACGCTTTGACATTGATCAGTGAGCTCAAGGGAAGGATGCTGGACCCTTCTGCACCAGAGAGAGGAGCAGGCTGCTCAACCGCCTTCCTGACTCCAGGGCCACCCAGCCTACTGCCCTCCGAAACCCTGACATTGGAGCCGTTGGAGGCTGCTCCTGAAGAGGAAACTATCCTCCAGAGGGGGCAGGAGCCCACCGCTTCCCCACCAACAAAGAGTTGCCAACTCCCAATTTCATCACACGTCTCACAGTAACTGGTGTAGTTCTTAAAGCACCAGCTGCTGGAGTCATGTGGATTCATGAGACTCTCAGCTTTTTATTTTAAGTATGTTTCTAGCCTTTGTGATTGCAGAGAAAAGCATGACACTGTGACCCCAGTGTATCCTAAAGGATCCAAGGCCAGAAGGCCCATAAGAAGAACCCCAAATGTGTTATTTGTTTTTAAATCACATGATTTTTCAAGCCAACCTCATGATTTTGGAGCCCAACTCATGGCTTTTGAACATTTGGGGTTGACAATTCTAGGGAGCTACTGCAGCAGGTCAGTAGTGATGAAGGGTGACCTACCGTATCTCAGCCCTCCAGGCCAGTGCAGAGGAAGTTGGGGTACTACAAATGTAGCACCAGTGCTGGGCATTCTCCTGTGCTGTCGTTCATTTAGTAAAGAACAGAAATTGGCATGATTTTTTTCAAGTGTTCATTCTTGCTCCTCTTCCTCAGGTTCACCGTCGCTGTTCTGAACCCCCCGTGTTGCTGCCAGTCCATTGGGATTAATTGCTTTGTGATAGTGGGGGATGGGGGAGAAAATAGAAGGGTTTTTCCAATACCACATGTTCTAAGTAGATAATTATATGGTGTAACTGTGTGACTGAACAGAGTTGCTCTCATTTTTTCATTAGGCTAATGAAGTAAACACTTGATGATAATTAGCTAAAATTACTTTGGGGATAAAAGAAAACCTAGAGAAGTGAGCACAGCAAAATCTGTCAGGGACTGTCTTTTTGTCCAATGTCAGTACAGTGCCTAGCACAGTGGGGTTCTGGTCTATACCTAGGGACCATATGCACTCTGTAATGATCATAATAAATAAGGAGTGAATCGTGGTTAAGTTAGTAGCCAAGAATTGGGTTTGGGTCCCGGCTCTGCCACAGATGTCCTGTGTGGACACAGACAAGTCACATCATCTTTCTGACCTCAGCTCTTTATTTTACATATAGGGCTACTGAAGCTTCCTGTATTGCACCCTTTGTCGTCTTCTCTATTTTAATTTTGGTTGAGACCTCTATGTGCTACTGTACTGACAGTAATAATAAATGGTGATGTCTTATGCTTCATGTGGACTCATTCACCCAAAAGGATCCAGAACACTGTATGTCAAAGGTTCATTTCATTGGCTTCTGGCATACATCCCCTTCTAGAGTGGGACTTGATAGCCACTCTGCATTCACACCTTTTGGACTGAGTGGGTAGCCAGTATTTGGGGCCTTGCCGGGTTGTTTCTGTTAGGAGGTGGAATGGAAGATGCAAGTTGGGTATTTCTTTGGTGCAATCATGTTATTTACCAAAAAATGTGCACAAAGTCCTGTTTCCCTGAACACAGCAGAAACAAACAGCAGGCAATTCCCTTGCTCCCAATGTCAAAACCTGCCTTTCCAGCAAGTCTTGTGCCTCAAGGAGCAATGTCTCTCTGCTCTCTCGCAGCCATGTGTGTGGCTGCTTATCTCACTTTCTGGTAACTTTCTGGCTCTACATTAGCACTTTTGTCAGTAAAACTTTTGTTGGTCAGGGGTATAAAATAACTGACAAAAGTTTCACTCACAAAAGTGCCAGTGTGGACAGTGCTATGTCAGCGGGAGAGTGTCTCCTGCTGACATAGCTACCACCCCTCAGTCCACGTGGCTTAGCTTCTGATCAGTGTTGCCATATGGCCCATTGTCTTGGGCAGTGGCTTCCTCCTGTTTCCATCTATCACTCCATAAAGGGACATTTAATTGCTTCTTTCATTTAGATTGAATAAAGGATGGTTAGTGGCCCCATCAGCTTTAACCAGGTCCATGACTGATGGCAGCCATTAACACCTCCCAGCACAGCAGCATCCATTTGAAACTACAAGGTGAGCTGAAGGTAGGCAGGATGCAATTACTGTTATTGGTGTATGGCTGAAACAACCCTGCTTTTACAAAGATGCCCCTGGGATTTTAATGACCACAAACTGTCAGGGACTTGGATTTACATCTCCTCTGAAAGATCTTAGCTGACTTTGGCTGATGGTGTTTTTTCATGACAACTGAATTAACTACCCATAAAGAGGGTGGCTCATTCTTTGTTTACCGGGTTACCCATGAAGGCCCATTAGCAGTGCTGAAAGTTTGACCCATTTGGACACCACCAGAAATTTAGATCCTGCCCCAGAAGAATGCCAACTGTACATGAGTCTGCAGAGATGGAGGCTGGAGGACTGAGCTTAGCCAGGAGTCTTTTTCAGAGTTAATCACTTCTCTAAGGTAGGAAACAGGGCAAAAACAGCTGTCCACTCAATAGCTATCTGCTTGCTGGGAAAGAAACTGGTCTGAATTCTGAAGTCCTCTCTAAGTCCTTTGTCAAAACACCCATTGCCTGCACAAGGGCCAAGGACTTCAGGATGTGGCCCACTTTCTGTAGGTATGTGTGATGCTGCCCTCTGATGTTATGTGGACCAATGATCCGCTAGGTCACTCCAATCCTTGACACTGGGAGCCAGCCTTACCTTGCTCTGCTGTGAGAACCCCCACTCCTGGGCTGTTCATGCACAACCTCTGGCATGTAAGCTGCTCCCAGCTACTTGCAACCGAATGACACTAGCCAATATCTCTGGTCCCAGACACAACCCTAGGAATCTCCGTCTTGCAGTGTCCAGTTATGCCCGCTGGATGCTGCAAGCTTATATGAGTTCGTCAATTTAACAAAGAAATTGATATGTACCAGGTTTGTTATCCCAAGGGGAGCCTCTGACATACTTCAAACCAAACACACTGCTTCAGGTAGAGTAAACAAACAAATTTATTAACTGTGAAAGATAGATATTAAGTGATTATAAGTCAAAGAATAACAAGTCAGATTTGGTCAAATGAAATAAAAGCAAAACGCATTCTAAGCTGATCTTAACACTTTCAATGACCTTACAAACTTAGATGCTTCTCACCACAGGCTGGCTGGTTGCTCTTCAGCCAGGCTCTCCCTTTTGATCAGCGCTTCAGTTGCTTGGTGTGGTGTCTGTAGATGTAGGTGGAAGAGAGAGAAAGAGCATGGCAAATATTTCTCCCTTTTATCATGTTCTTTCTTCCCTCTTGGCTTCCCTCCCCCTTCAGAGTCAGGTGAGCATTACTTCATCGCAGTCTCAAACTGGCCAAAAGAAGGGGGGTGACTCACTCGAGAGTCCAACAGATCCTTTTGTTGCTGCCTAAGCCAGCGTCCTTTGTTCCTGTGAGGCTGGGCTGGGTTTGTCCCATACCTTCCCTGATGAGGTGTGAACTGCCTCTCTGCTCTTGGAGAGTTTTTGCCTGGGTTTATTTTAAGCCATGAGGATACATTTTCAGCTTCATAACTACATACATGAAATTATAACCTATAACATTACTACAACAATTACTATAACAACAATGCTCAGTGCATCATGAGCCTTCCAAAGACATTTCAACCTGACAAACTTTGCATTAGATACCACACAATCATTTTACAAGGAGGAACATGGGAGTGCTGGGTGTTCCCCCGAGGTACAGAGCATCACAGTATGTTTTAAAATCAGTCTTAAGATGAAAGAAACCAATAGGAAGAATCAAGTCATCAGGACTTGGGGAGAAGGCTCCGGAAGAAGGTAGCAGTTTAGTGCAAGAAGTGAGGCTGTGAGAGACCCGACATCTCTCTTCTGTAACAGCTGTAAATCTGTGTAAAAGCAAGCGCGAGCTGCTAATTTTACCCTTCTGTGCTACAAACCAGCTATTTTTAAACCAAGTAAGAACCAATCAATGGAGAAATTAGCCTCAACATGGGGAGAAAGGCAGGAACAGTGACAATGTGATGCAGAGATCCAAATGACGAGCGCCAAGGTGTCACTATGGATGGTTGGATGAATGTTCTGCAACACACTGGTGGCTTTCGCAGACCATGACTGTAAAATCATCATAGAAACCAGTGATCCAAAAGGCCCACCAGCTCGCCCACCCCCCATCCCATCCCCATTCCAGGCAAGACTGCGCCTATAATTTATTCTTCAGGCTTCAATGAATGTTTCTCAGAAAAGGTCAGATCAATGAAACAGCTGTCGGGTTTTTTTTAGAATGTCTTCTGCATTAAGATAAATAGAAAAACTGGGGCTGGTTTGCAGATCGGGTATATGATGCCCCTATGGGGTGTCCACTCAAATCCAGACCAGGACGAACGAGTGACCCAATTGGTTGCCCATGTGAAATGCATTTGGTGATGTTCATCAAGTTGTCACTGGGACAAATGCTGAGATTCTAAGCTCTTCAAGGCAATGGTGGTGACCTCCAGTGTGTGGGGTGCAATGCCTAGTACACTGTGGGTACAATGAGAAAAGAAATAATTGTAAGTGTCCACACAGCCCAGATACAGCTACCACAGCTGGCGTTAATAGGCCCCTTAGCAGTTATCTTAGCAGAGGGGTCAGGGACTGAATGGGCCATGGAAACCAAGCTGTACTCTCCCCCTGCAGATGGTTCCCCCTCCAGCTCAGGGATGAGGCATACTGGCCAGGCAGGAGAAGTTTGTACTTTCTATTCTGTGGATAAAGAGGGGAGTTCAGGCACACGGGGCTGCCATCTCAGCATCTTCCACCAGCAATGAATTCATACAAAGTCCCAACAATCCGTGGGTTCCCCGATCACTCCAGAGGGTCTGGACAGGACCTGGCAATGGAGCCCACTGCTGGGGGAAGCCCTTGAGAAACATCCCCCATCCACTTTTGTTACCAAATACAGACACATGGGGCCAAATATGCTGCTGTTGTAAATCAATGCAGTTCCATCCCCCTGGGGACAATTCCCCACTCGGGCCGGCATAAATCAGGAGTAACCTCACTGGAATCAATGCAGCTATAGCGGTGCAAAATTGGTGTAAATGAGTGGATTATCAGGGCTGGCAATGATTTGCACTGTATGTTGAGGAGAAGCTCACCCTTTATTTGATGCTAGTTTCAACTTTCTTGCCTGGTCTGACTTGCAGGTATGTCCCGTGGGGTTGGCCCCTGCTGCATCTGGCCTGGTAATAGAACAGCACGCATTATGAAATGTATCATAATGTGTTAAAGTTTGCTAAAGATAGAATAAACAGTTGGGCTGAAAATTAATAAAAACTGTGCGCCTAAATTAAAAACACACGAAAGGTGCGAGACAGGGATCCAGACACAGGGATTATGGCACTAAAGATATTGAAAGATGACTGTGCAGCTCCTTTTTGTCCCCCACCAGTGCTCAGCCAGAAAGCTATTAGCTGGATTAAAATTTCTACTAAAAACAAAAAATAATCACACACTAAAGTCTATACTTTAAGATAAGGTGAGAGATTGACTTCATTCCCCGCATGATTGGATAAATCAGTCCAGAAAATAGTAATAGGATCTGTCTGCACCAGTAGATGAAGAACCTAGAATTCACTCTTGCAGCTTGGAGCGTTGATAGGCCTGGGATGTTTTTCACCACCAGTCTGTCTATTCATAGTGTTGATATTACTCTAACACTTAAGGCCACCAGCTGAGATCAGGGGCCCCTCATGCTCAGCTCTGCACCATCCCAAATGTCAGAATCATCCTCTACATTTTTAGGGATAGAGCACTGAGATGCACAGAGATTACAGGATCTAATTTGATGGTGTCCAGTTTGCAAAATTAATTCCAGTTCTGCAGTTTCTCATTGGAGTCTGGTTTTGAAGTTTTTTTGTTGAAGAATTGCCACTTTTAAGTCTGTTATTGAGTGTCCAGGGAGACTGAAGTGCTCTCCGACTGGTTTTTGAATGTTATAATTCTTGATGTCTGATTTGTGTCCATTTATTCTTTTGCGTAGAGACTGTCCAGTTTGGCCAATATACATGGCCGAGGGGCATTGCTGGCACATGATGGCATATATCACATTGGTAGACGTGCACGTGAACGAGCCCCTGATGGTGTGGCTGATGTAGTTAGGTCCTATGATGGTGTCCCTTGAATAGATATGTGGACAGAGTTGGCAAACAAATTAGGCGTGAATAAAGACTGGGAGTGGATGGGTCACTACAAAAACTAATTTCCCCATACTAATTTCCCCCTACAGTTACTCACACCTTTGAAATGGGGCACCCTGTTTACATTGGCCTTATTACCTCTACAAAAGTGATTTTCCTCCCTTTGTACTCTACTGTAATAGCCACTTCCATTTTAATTGAATTGTGTCATTAGCACTGACCCCCCACTTGGTAAGGCAACTCCCATCTTTTCATGTATTTTTCATGTATATACCTGCCTGTTTTTTTCCACTCCATGCATCTGATGAAGTGGGTTTTAGCCCACGAAAGCTTATGCCCAAATAAATGTGTTAGTCTCTAACACAAGGACTTCTCATTGTTTTTGCTGATACAGACTAACACGGCTACCATGCTGAAACCACTCAAAAGGTGTTTCCCCAGGGAGACACAATACTTAGAGATACAAGTATGGAAGGTCTGGGCTAGACTCAACCTTTGGGCTCAGTGCTGTGCAAGGAGAGGGCATGTAACTGCATCCCCCACAGGGGGAGCCCCAGGAAGGAACTGATCCTCAGAGAGGCACAATCACTTCCCACTAGCTCCTTGTGTGTGTGTGTGGGGGGGGGTATTTTGCTACGGCCCTTGTCAAGACACAGTATGCCCCCATGCATACTGGCACAAGAGGAGAATCCGGAATCATGGCTTGGCCCGCTGCCTGCCCTTCCCCACCGATTTGTGCTTCTCCCTCACCGCACCCAGAGCCACAGTCAAAGGCGATCTAAGGCAGCCGGGGGTGGGTTCTTCCCTGCATAGCCACAATAGAGGTGGCCATAGGGAGACCACACCAGGATGTGGAGCCCAGCGACAGGGATACTTACATGAGCCATCATGGCAGAGCAGAGAACCCCTCCGGGACACACGGGATACAGATTAGACCTGATGGAGTATGGATTGCACTGTGGGAATATACAGGAAAGGAGAGGGGGATTGGGAGGAAGAGTGAAAACGCATTGGGGTTTGCAATGCAGAAACCCTTTGGGTCACAATTTGCTCCAGCTCCCACAATGCACTACAGAGATTTCTCACCCCTCAGGCTCTGTGCTGAAGCCAGCTAGTCCTCCAGCAGCTCTGTAATCCGTGCCCCAAAGAGTGCCTGGACTCAGCTCAGGGACTCTGCAAACACAGCTGTGTGGTTCCATTACACTTTGAAGTTGAGTGGTAGTTCCAAACAGATTAAACAGGCCGGATCCTCCTCTGGTGAAAATTGGAGCCACTGCACTTTCTTCACCATTCTGATACCCATTCACATCCGCCAAGGAGCTGGCCTAGAAATCCGGTATTATCTTTCTCCCTCCTGGAGTATTGCAGAGCTGTTTTCTACAAATAGAGAAGGACATTAATTAGATGGAAAGAGGGGGGGAAAACATACACGGGCCAGCTCCTCAGTTGGTGCAAAACACTGTAACTCTAGTGACTTGGCTGGAATCTACGTAGACTTACATCAGCTACAGGATCTGGCTCACAGTTTGGCTTGAACTGATGTGACTTGCATGTGTAATTGCTTTCTAAAAGGGGATTCTTGCTCCTCTCCCCGAGCTGCCTGCAGAGACTGCCAGTAGCTCCTGGAATTTCCAGAGCAAAAGGAAGGGGAGAGAAGGATGAATAAAATATTATCAGAACAGTTTTTATACAGCCCCATGAAGCCGCTACGCCGTGCTGCAAGCTTCATTTTTAAACAAGCTCAAATCAATTCCCTGAAAGGGAAGGCAAATGTGTCAGGCTTTTATGAGAAAGCACCAAAACAGAAAAGCCTTTCTCCCCCCCATCTAATCAGACTGGAGCTGGGTTAATTACCCAGCTCTGTCCTGATATAAGCGATGGAGATTTATTCAGTACAACTCTTCCTTTATTAATGAATTACAACCCAATTTTAATCGAAGGAAGGGTGAACAAAAAATCCCTTTGCCAACACGCTTCGTTGGCTGCTGCTGTCTTTCATTTCCATAACTTCAAAGTCATGCATTTTTTAAACCAGCCTATTTTTTTTGTCCAGTTTGACTATTTGATCAGCCAAATAGAGAGAGCAAGGGAGAGACAGAGAGACCCCGGTGTACCCCTCTGCATGTGCTCCAAGCTCTAGCAAAACGGAATGCCAGGGTGTGCTGATGTTACAGCTGTTGGCCCAGACTCCTCTTTCACTTGCATTGGTGCAACTACACTGATTTCAGTGAAGATGCATCATGAGAGCAGGATTTGTCCAGATTAGCTATGGTTCCCCTCTCCTAATCTGACCCTTCTCTAGGGCACAGGTGAGCAGAAGAATGAACACACCCACACCCACACGCTCCCCTACACACACAGAGTTCTCTCACCTCTCAGGTATATACATACACAAATCTCTGTGCACTCTTCCAGACACACACAGCCCTACACACACACACATTTATTCATACTTAGACACATAGATCTATTCATACACACAAACACATTTATACACTCTCAGGCATCCAAGTACGGCTGCATCTGCTAACCCCTCCCCCCCCCCCGATTTGAATTCAATTCTTTCTTGGTCTGACAAGCTAGAGACATGTCAAAGCACAAAAGTGACAGATTCCAGGTCCCTGGCAGAGGCAGGTATGATCTGGGCTTCCCATTGTCTTGGGGTTTCATCCCCTCTATACATCTGTCACTAGCACCCATTCCTGATCACTAGCAGGTTATTACATGGCAAGACCGCAACACCATCTCTCTCCCCTTGTCTCCTTTCTCCTCACAGCATTGTGATAGAAAAATCTGTCATGATTCTGGGTAATTTGAAGAAATCTCTCCTTGCACATCCTGGAACTGCGTGACTCCCCTCTCCTGGTATTTCCTCTGCTCTATGGCTGCACAGCTGCTTCTGTCTGGCTTTGCACTATACTTTGTGTTTGGCAAGAGTCTGCCTTAGCTTTGCGCATTTCATTGTAGCAAAATAGTCTGCCAGCATGATAGTTCTGTGCAGGGATCTGAAGCAATCTAGACTGTTTTCCAATACTCTGTGATTCATATAGGGGTGTTTTAAGTGTGAACCTAACATGTTGGGCATTGTGGGACACTGTTTGCACTGCTGGTGGAGAATTTAGAGACACACACATGTTGGCATATAGTCACACACATACACAAACACACCTGCACACTCCCAGAGACACCCATGCATCTGTACATCCACACCCACACATCCATCCATCCATATACCTATACTCTGTCTCACACACATACACACACACAGAGCTACACTTTCTCACATACTCACATGGCCACACAGCCACTCATACACAATGGTGCTGTCTCTCTCCCTCTGTCTCAAACTGCAGACTAAATGAGGAACATATGGGCTGATGTGATTAAAAACAAGTTAATTGCTCTGGATCCCAGCATCTCTTCCCTTCTCGCAGCCATTACAGCTCGGGGACAGGGCCACTTTCCTTGATGTCTATTTGCCTGAGTGAAATTCTCTCTGAGGTAGCTGGAAATCAGCTTCAGCATGGTTCAGCTGGGGCAATTTGCTGTTCTCTTGATGGGTGTGAAACAGGGGGCAGGGAGCAGGGGATTTCTGGCTAGCACTTCCATTGGATAGTAGCTGCTCCAGACAAGACTTCTCTAGCCTGCTCTTTCCTAGCTGCAGACATGGCACCATCACCTCTCATCACTTCCTCCCCTCCCCACCCTCACTGCTACTTGCTGCACCCACATTGACGGGTCCAGATTATGGCCACAAGGTGTTTTATGGAAGCCAGAGTTCTTGCTGTCAGTTGCTCACTCTGAGAGACTGGGGTGATGACGGCTGCGACCTATAAAGCCATTGCTGGAATGGCCTCATCTGATTTCCTGAGTGTCCAATGTTATGCACATTAGCCACGTCCTTTGATGTCCTCTGGCTCAGGCCTTCTTTGAGTCTGCAACACCAGACGACAGGCCCTCAGTGCAGCCGGCCTTCTGAGACATCCCCTTTCTTCTCGTGCCTTGATCTCTTGGTACTCTGAACTCCAGCACCTTTGTGGGCTCTAGGGTGACCAGACAGCAAGTGTGAAAAATCAGGACGGGGGAGAGGGGAAGGGGGTAATAGGAGCCTATATAAGAAAAAGCCCCCAAAATCAGGACTGTCCCTATAAAATTGGGACATCTGGTCACCCTAGTGGGCTCTCTTGAAACAACCCACAGGTGGCAGGTTCTCTAGAAGCCATCCTCTTCCAACTGCTTTCTGCCTAGCACTGCTATTTCTGAAGCACCCATCACCTTGGTATCTAAGGACCAGATCCCCAACTCCCATTGAAATCAATAGGAGATTGGCGCCTAAATACCTTTGAGGATCTGGGCTTAATTGCCCAAAATCTGAGTATTACAGTAGTCTCTACACAAGCTCAGAGCCCCATTGTGCCAGGCACTATACAGACGCATATGGGCAGGTCTACACTAACCCCCCAATTCAAACTAAGGTACACAACTTCAGCTACGTGAATAATGTAGCTGAAGTTCGAAGTACCTTAATTTGAACTTACCTCGGTCCAGACGCGGCAGGCAGGCTCCCCCGTCGACTTCGCGGTACTCCTCTCGCCGAGCTGGAGTACCGCAGTCGACGGCGAGCACTTCCGGGTTCGACTTATCTCGTCCAGACAAGACGCGATAAGTTGAACCCAGAAGTTCGATTTGCTTGCTGCCGAACTACCGGGTAGTGTAGACCTACCCATAGTGAGAGACAGTTCCTGCTCCAGCGAGCTCACAGTCTCCATAGGCAGACAAAGGAAGCATTATTATACTCATCCGACAGCCAGGGAACGGAGACTTAGATATATTGAGGATCTGGTTTACAAAGGTATTTCTGTGCCTAAGGCTGCACATAGGCACCTAGTGGCATTTACAAAAGCATTTAAGTGGTTAGACGCCTAACTCCATGTAACTGTGCAACTGCCTCCCAAATTCCACCTCTTGGCCTGGGGTGGTGCTGTGGCACCCTGCCTCAGTTTCCCCTCTTGGACTCCTCAGTAACTCAACCGGTCCATAGCACTAAAAGCCTTCCCCTTCTGCGGTCCAGTGTAGAACTTCTACCTACAAAACAGAACTCATGCTTCACCCCACTGGGCACAGCTCCACCTCCCTGAGGAGCTGTCTCCCTTTACCCTCCTATCTCCTCGAATCCAGAGCCGCCAGAGATGGGTTCAGTTCAGTCTCTCTCTGGGAAGCAGGAGCCTGGTCCTCAAGGCCCCAACCCCAGTTCAATGTCTTTCTTCCCTTTAGTCAGGAGTCTCCAATCCTCCTTCCCAGGGCTGCGTTCAGCTCCCTCACACCCTGCTGGAGCCAGGCTTGTTCCCTGCAGCTGCTTCCTCAAGCCAGCTGAAGTTTCCTAGGCTTCTGGCCTCCCAGTCCCTCCTGGCTGGAGTATTACCGGCTCGAGCTCCTTTTCAGTCCTGCACCCAAAGCCAGCCTAGCAAGGCAGAACTAATTGGACACGGCTGGCTGACCCAAGGCCCCTTGGTCCTTAAAGGAGCAGGTGGCCCTGTTACACTCCCACTGAAAGTCATTTAGGTGATTTTGTAAATCCCCTGGGCACCCAAATACTGTCACCCTGAGAGATTGCACCCAAGTTAGGAACACAGAATTTCTGAACTACAGTGCCCCGACCACACAACCATCCTCCCTCCCGGAGAAAGGTATCTCATGCCCTGTTTGCACACGTTGCACTGGTTTAACATAAACCAGGATAGTCAATGAGCTGGGATTCCAGGTCAGGGCCGACTCTTAAAGGAGAGTTTCATAGAGAAGCTTGGCTCATCATTTTCTGTATTCCCCATGCTATTGTAGGAATTATTAGTGTTCCTTCCTGATATTTGTGTTTGGAGAAGAGCTTTCTCTCCAGCCCCACCCCTCACTAGGGTTGCCAACCCTCCCAGTTTGGCTGGGAGTCTCCCAGAATTGGGCTCAATCTCCTGGAGGCTACTGAAGCTAATCCGGGAGATTTTAGGCCATTACAAATCTGGCGGCGCAGCGGGGCTAAGGCAGGCTCCCTACCTACCCTGGCTCCACACTGCTCCCAGAAGCGGCCAGCATGTCTGGCCCCTAGGCGGAGGCGCAACCAGTGGGTCTCTGTGCACTGCCCCCACCCCGAGCGCTGACTCTACATCTCCCGTTGGCCAGGAATAGGGAACCGCGGCCAATGGGAGCTGCGGGGGGCAGTACTTGCAGGCAAGGGCAGTGCGCAGAGCCACCTGGCCACCCTTACGCCTAGGAGCCGCTGCCGGACATGTCGCCGCTTCTCAGAGCCACCCGAGGTAAGCACAAAGCCAAAGCCTGCACCCCGCACCCCCTCCTGCACCCCAACCCCCTGCCCCAGCCCCCTCCCACACCCAAACTCCTTCCCAGAGCCTGCACCCCTCACCCCCTCCCGCACCCCAGCCCCCTACCCCAGCCTGGTGAAAGTGAGTGAGGGTGCTGGAGAGCGAGCGATGGAGGGATGGGGACTGGAGTGAGCAGGGGCGTGGCCTCAAAGGGCAGGGCCAGGACGGGGCAGGGGTGGGGCAATGGTGTTTGGGTTTGTGAGATTAGACAGTTGGCAACCCTACCTCCCATCCAGTCTCTCCTGTTGGATGATAATAGCAATTCTTTGCATTTCTACACCTCTCTACAAACATTAGCATATCAACTGTCTTAACACCCCTATGAGTGGGGAATTAGTATCCCCACTTTGTAGGGTGACAACATTCACCACAGTAAAATCAGGACACCACATGGGGCTGGCCTGAGCCACCTGGCATCACTGCTCACCTGAGCCCTCCTGGCCCCTGCACAGTGCTGTCCCAAGCCACCTGGCGTTGCTGCTCTCCCAAGCCCCACACAACTCGGGACTGGGGATGACCACCAGAGCCCCGCACCTCCTTGAACTAACTGCTCAAGCCCCACCACCTAGTGCCTCGTGTCACCACTGGCTTCCCCAAACATTCCTCCGTGTCTCCCAAGGGGGCACAACCCACTTTTTTGGCAAAACTGGACATTTTTTCCATTTGCTCTTGCCAACTGATCAGAGCAACTTGCAACTGGCAAGAGCAAACGGGACAAATGCCCAGTTTTGCCAAAAAAGTCAGGACATCCAGGACAGGGCTTAAAAAAGGGGACTGTCCTGGCCAAAATGGGGCGTATGGTCACCCTACCACTTTGCAACAGGGAAACAAGAAGCACAAGGCTAAATGTCTCCATGGCCTGAGCTAGACTCCGTTACATTCCCTTAGAGCTACCTACACACGCCCTCTCACTGTGCAAGGAATGTAATCTGCTGCAGCTTGCAAGGCAAAAGGAGGTGGATGTTGACCCAACTTGGGAGCTTTAACTTACATCTTTTACACCTTTCTTGCTCCACTTCTCTGTTTTGGCCCCTTAGTATATGAGTTATCCCAGGTAGGACTCCCCACTGAGCTTAGTCTCCGGAGCCAAATTCAGAGGTGGTAGGTGAGTAAGGGAGTGGTAAATTACATCCTGGAAGTAAGGGAGGTGGTAAATTATGCCAAAGGGAGCCTAAATGAGTACAGAGTGCATGTAAATGGTACCTTAATTGTTGCAGCACATAGGGGTCAGAAGAAGGCCTACATTATACAATCCAGATCCTCAGCTGGTGTCAATCGATGTAGGTTAGGGTTACCATACGTCCGGATTTTCCCGGACATGTCCGGCTTTTTGGGCCTCAAGTCCCCGTACGGGGGGAAAACCCAATAAGCCGGACATGTCCGGGAAAATAGGGAGGGAGGGACTGGCGGTGCTTGGCCGGGGGCTGGAGCCGGCGGTGCTCGGCCGGGGGTGCTCGGCCGGCAGTGTGGAGACGGGGGCTGGCGGTGCTCGGCCAGCGGTGCGGAGCCGGGGGCCGGGCCGGCGGTGCTCAGCTGAGTGGGGCGGTGCTCGGCCGGGGGCCGGGGCCGGCAGTGCGGGGCCTGGCCGGGGGCCCGGCGGTGTGGAACCGGGGCTGGGCGGTGCTTGGCCGGGGGCCGGCGGTGCGGAGCCGGGGCTGGCCGGTGCTTGGCTGGGGGTCGGCGGTGCCGGGCTGGGCGATGCTCGGCCCGGGGTCAGTGGTGCCGGGCCGGGCGATGCTCGGCCCAGGGCCGGGGGTTGGAGCCGGCGGTGCGGGGCCGGTGTCAGGGGCCAGCGGTGCGGGACCGGACGGTGCTCGGCCGGGGGCCGGCGGTGCGGAGCCGGGGCCGGGCGGTGCTCGGCCGGGGGATGGCGGTGCTGGGCCGGGCGATGCTCAGCCGGGGGTCGGTGGTACCAGGCCGGGTGATGCTCGGCCCGGGGTCGGGGGCCGGCGGTGCGGGGCCGGCGGTGCTCGGCCGGGGGCCGGCGCCCCAGGGCCCGAGCCAAGCCGGGCGGGAGATGCCGGGGCCAGAGCCTCTTGGCCTGGGCCGCGCCCTCCTGCCCCAGCTTGCCTGCTGCTTCAGGCTTCCCACGAATCAAATGTTCGCGGGAAGCAGGGGAGGGGGAGGGGCAGGGGTGGTGAAGCGTCCAGGGGAGGGGGCAGAGTTGGGGCGGGGCCGTGAAGGGGTGGGGCTGGGGCAGGTGGTGGGGAAGGGGCGGAGTGTCCTCTTTTTGGACCCTTAAAATATGGTAACCCTAATGTAGGTCTATGAACTTTCAATGCATGTTTAAGCTTCATTTGTTTTGACTAGAGATACGCTACCTGAGGATCTGGGTGGGGGACTCCATCTAGATGCAGGGCCTGATGCACCACTCTCTTCCACCAGTTTTTTACCAGTGTAAATTGACTGATGGCAGAGAAAATTCCCTGACAGTGCAGCATGAACCTGGCACAAGAGAGCGGAGATGCAGGCCCTTAGCCTTTCTGAGCCGGAGTGGCACTGTAGCTACTCACACCCATGCAAAGTGGGCATGCAACTCTGCCACCAGTGCAAGGGGTTGCGAATTCTGCAGGGAAGAGGAGGAGCCTGCAGGAGATCAATTGTCTCTGCTCCAGCAGATGGCGCTGTGGTTAATGGTGCGAGAAATGGGGAAGAAAATTAGAGGCCTAGAAAGCAAGAACTTGCAAGAACCCCAGGCTGAGAATCTGGAGCAGCAGTTGTGTGGAAGCCACTGGCTCCCAACACCTCCCCAGAAGATGTTAGAGGAAAGCTGGCTCTGGAGGGAGTGACTGAGAGAGTGGGCGTGGGTGGTGGTGGTGCCACAGCTGAATAAACACATACAACGCAATTAAGTGGAGTAAAGATGCTTTGATTAAAAGGCGAATCCAGGCTCATCTGTTTGTGTTTGAACTGCCTAATCTCCTTCTCCCATTGTGCACAAAATTAAGCGGCTGGGATTTGTGTGTCTAAACAGTGAGCTGTGAGTGGCAGGCTCACAGAACAATCCCAAGCAGCTCTGGCCAACTGGGCGGAATAATGTCCCATTCAAATGGAAATGCAGCACCCCTCGTGCACTGTTGCCGCCTTCCCCTGGGATGCAGCAGCCATCCTGGCTCTTGCAGGCAGGTGTTCCTGGACAGCTGCCCAGGCCAATGAGTAGTACCCCAGCCACCTAATAGCCTTCTCTGAGGAGGAAGCAGGATGCCTAGGGTGGCTGTTGCTTGGCATGTTGGGCAGGGAAAGAAGCAGCTGAATAATCTGGCGACCAGTCCCCATCACACTCAGACTGAGATGGCTTGGGCAGAGGGCTTCACACCCATCCTGCCCTCCTGAGCTCTCACCACGTGCCTCCTCAAAGGTTTCTTTTGGGGTGACTGAAAGTTGGTCTGTTCCCCCACTCTCCCATTTCGAATGGATGTTCAATGGGACTTCAAACCCTGGAGCTGGGAGAAGAGTACCAACAGATTGCCCCGAGTACTCAAACCTTCACGTGAACTTGGGGAAATGGAGGCAGAGGGAGGGGGCCTGCCCAAGGTCACATGAGAGGTCTTTGGCAGAGCCAGCATTGACTGTTACGCCAGCATCCTAGCAGCTGGGGCGCCTGTCTTTCCAAACAACAAAACCTGGCAGCCAAGGTTTATTTCTGCCAATGTTGGGGGAAAGTAATTTTTTGAAGGCGGTTCAAACGGCACATGCACCAACGACCTAATGATTACTGGGGTGATGCTCAGCCAATCATGGAGCAGAAACAATATCATGTGACCAAATCGCAACGAAGCAAAGTTTGGCTATCCAGGCGCTAATAACCAATATTTGTGAAATCATTAGCGGCGTAACAAGTAAATGCGAGGAAAGCACCATCTGCCTGTGGCTGCTCCATGGAGCAAAAAAAAAGGCAAAATGACTGAATACATGATACAGTTACAAATTCTTTGCTCCGCTCTCCCTTGCAGCAAAGGCACCGAGTTTCAGCTTTCCCTGGGGATGCTCCACCCCCACTTGGCCCCAAGGGTCCGCCCCACCCCCACCCCTTCCCCCAAGGCTCCGCCCTGCCACCTCTTCCCGCCCCTGCTCTGTCCCCTCCTCCAACTGAACAGTGGCGGGTGCGAGGTGCTGGGGGGAAGAGGGAGGAACTGATCGGCGGGGCCACTGAACATCTGATCAGCGACGAGTGGTGCTGGTGGGTGCTGAGCACCCACTATTTTTTTTCTGTGGGTGCTCCAGGGCTGGAGCAGCCACGGAGTCGGTGCCTATGAACACAGATATGGGGCAGGCTACAGACAGTTCCACTATAAACCTTCAGAAGATGCAGAGATGTCCATCACCATGGAAAGGTGCTCTCTATTCCAGAGGCTGAGGATGTGAGGCCGGAGGAGGAGAAAGAACAGCCAGACAACAGTTGTCCATGCCTCTTAAGAGTCTGCTCTCTGCTCTCATCCAACCAGCCCAAGGCCGAGGGATTAGCATGCTGACTCTTCCCCCTTCTTGTATGTTCTGCTCTTCATCCCAGGGAGCCAGTGAAGTAACTTGTTGGCCCTCAGGGCGAATGACTGATGTGGTGCAGAAGAAAGGACAGCATTCTTAACCCCTGGCTGGCAACCGAAACAGTCTGAGCCTGTCTCCTCCCAGCCCTGAGGTAACTTGGTTATCACTAGAGCAGGGGCAGGGCTGAAACTTTTCTGCTTTCTTCGGAAGAGGCAGAAGGGGCTTAGATAAAGGGGTTTCTCGGAGGAAGGTGGGAGCTGATGGGGATGGCGGAGGTGGAGACAGAGGCTGACAGGAGCCTGTAATATTAGTCACCAGCAGTTCCCATTGCACAGGAGCTGCTGGCAGCATGCACACAACAAATCTCCTGGCCTGTATTCAGCTGTGGCCTCCTACGGCAGTTGGAACTATGAACCCACATAGGTCTGCAGGGCTGTTCTGCGGGCTCACCCCATGAGCAGTGCTGCCTGATGCTGTTCAGTTCTGGTGATTCATGTGGCAGATGCATCCCATGTATCAGAGAGGTGGCCATGGCCCACTGGCCAGAAGGAACTAGGGGACCTTGCAGGGAACCCTAGGAGCAGAATTTGGTGCACTCACATAAATGGAGCAAGAGGTGAGTCTCTCTCTGTTATATATATATATATACACACACAGTCCATCTCTATATCTGTCTGTCTGTCCAGGATCTGACTGCATTTCTAATGCCCCCACCACCATGGCACTTGCAGTGCCAGCTCCCCATGGCACTTGCACACCCACAGGCAGAGGGCACACCCTCAGTGGCTAGTGGGGAGCCAGTCGCAGCTGGGGCCTGGTACATGGATTTCTTTCCTTCTCCCCGCAGCACTACCCCACGTCTCCCTGTAGCCCGGCGGGCTGTGTGCTTGTCCCTGACACACAGCACCCGGGGAGCGCTCTGCCTCCCAGCGCTACTCCCCAAGCTGTGGAAACTGCAGACATATGCTGCTTTTTCACACTGTGGAAACAACAAATGTTCCTGTCTGTGCTCAGTCCCGGCAGCCTCGGGAGGGACAGAAGGGGACCAGATTTCCTAGGCACCCGAGCAGGCCGAACACTCCCACGGAGGAGGGGGTGGGGAAGGCGCCATATCCTCATCAGCTGCACGGAGGATGTGGGGATGGGGATCCCTGTCCCACAGGCAACCGTCACTCCCTCCTCAGCCTGACCCTCTCGTCTCTGCTGTCTGTGCCCTGCCCGGTCACGTCAGTGCTGGTCCTGTCATCGGGCCCTGGCCTGCCATGTCTGCATTGTTCCACTATCCCGCAACGTGGAGAAGACCTCGCGCCGCTCTCCCAGCCCTCTTTCCAACTTGCAGGCCCAGGTCTTGTGCTGCTCCCTGATCCTGCACCATCACCCCGTCTGTCTGCCTCTCCCACTGTCAGGCCTCTACCCCACCCAGATCTCCCACCCCATCACCGCTCCCTACCCCGTCCCTCCAGCACTCCTGCCCCCATCATCCACCCCCCACCCCGTCCCAACAGCACCACCCAGCTCTCCTGCCCCCATCATCCGCCCTCTGCCCCATACCACCGGCACCGCCCAGCTCTCCTGCCCCCATCGTCCGCCCTCTGCCCCTCCCAGACCGCACCGCCCAGCTCTCCTGCCCCCAACGTCCGCCCTCTGCCCCATACCGCCCAGCTCTCCTGCCCCCATCGTCCGTCCCTCGTCCCATCCCTCCAGCATTGCCCAGCTCTCCTGCCCCCATCATCCACCCCGCTCCCCGTCCCGTCAGCACCGCCCAGCTCTCTTGCCCCAATCATCTGCCCCCCACCCCATCCCACCAGCACCGCCCAGCTCCCCTGCCCCCATCGTCTGCCCCTCGTCCCATCCCTCCAGCATTGCCCAGCTCTCCTGCCCCCATCGTTCACCCCCACCCCGTCCCGACAGCACCGCCCAGCTCCCCTGCCCCCATCGTCCGCCCCTCGTCCCATCCCTCCAGCACTGGCCAGCTCTCCTGCCCCCATCATCTGCCTCCTTCCCCATCCCGCCGGCACCGCCCAGCTCCCCTGCCCCCATCATCAGCCCCTCGCCCCGTCCCTCCAGCACTGCCCACCTCTCCTGCCCCCATTGTCTGTCCCCTGCCCTGTCCCACAGGTACTGCCTAGCTCTCCTGTCCCCCATCGTCCGCCCCTCACCCCGTCCCGCCAGCACCACCCAGCTCCCCTGTCCCCATCATCCGCCCCTCGTCCCGTCCCTCCAACACCACCCAGCTCCCCTGCCCCATCGTCAGCCCCTCGCCCCATCCCTCCAGCACCGCCCGGCTCTCCTGCCCCCATCGTCCACCCCCTGCCCTGTTCCACCGGCACCATCTGGCAGTGCCAGGTTTACAATGGTGCCAGTGGCACCATGGAGCTGGGCCCATGCTCATATGGGGCCCCAGCCTGCTCCTTTTGCACTGCGCCCTGAGACCTCACTGGCTCCCCCCACCCACCACTTGCTCCTCTCGGCCTGCCCATCCTCTCTGCCCCCTCGCCCCACCCCCTGCTCCTCTCCTCCCCTGGCCGGATCGTGATGCACCTCTGGCTCCAGGCAGTCTCTGCTTCCCACCACCTGTGGGGCCCCATCTGTCTCCCCGGAGCTGAGCCCCCTGGGACTGGTGCAGAAGCCTGGCCAGTCTCAGCCAGGTGGGGGTGGGGAGAACAGTGCGGGGGGCTTGGCTGGGCCCCTCCAGGCAAGTGCGTCTTGAGGGAGCCCGGCTAGGGCAGGCCCTGGCTGATCGCACCACTCCCGAGGGGCCAGAGCAATTCCCCACTCTGGGACCAGCCCTGGCTGCGCTGCTGGCTCAGCCCAGCAGACACAGTCACCTCCCAGCAGAGCAGGTGAGTGCACCTGGGAGGCAGGGCTTGGGGGAGTGGATCTGTGGGGTGTGGGGGATGGGCTGTGCGGGGGCGGGGAAAATGTGTGTTAGGGCACTAGGGCGTGAGTGTACTGGACAGTTGTGGTGGGGCTGTAGACAGGTGGGTGCTGGGCAGGGGTGGTGTTGTGCAGGGTGTTGAGCATTTGCAGGGTGGGGTGGGGGGAGCACTGGGCATAGTGGGTCCAGGGGGGCTCTGGCCATAGGGAGTCAGGGGGGGTGTTGGGTGGAGGGAGGCTGTGTGGTGTGGCATGGGCCCGCCCCCGAGGGGAAGGGGCATGTGGGCAGCACAGGGCCAGGTGGGCCACTATGCGTCTGGCAACTGATGGTTTGTAAATAGTGGCCTCACACTAGGCTGGGCGGAGCAGGGCCTCCCCTGCCATGCCCCATTGCCTCTGGCTGGCCCCTTGCTCTGGGGACTGACCTCCCCGCGCCATGCTCCATTGCCTCCATGGGGGCCCACAAATATGTTTGGTGCTGGGCCCACAAAAGATTAATCCGGCCCTGCCACCCAGCTCTCCTGCCCACATCGTCCACCCCCTGCCCCATCCTGCTGGTACCACCCAGCTCCCCTGCCCCATCGCCTACCCCTCACCCCGTCCCAACGGCACCCACCAAGCTCCCCTGCCCCCATCGCCTGCCTCTCACCCCGTCCTGTCAGCACCACCCAGTTCTCCTGCCCTCGTTGTCCATCTCCCCGCCCCGTCCTGCCAGCACCGCCCAGCTCTCCTGCCCTCATTGTCCGTGTTACGTCCCATCCCGCCGGTACCGCCCAACTCTCCTGCCACCATCATCTGCCCCCTGCCCCGTCCCGCCGGTACTGCCCAGCTCTCCTGTCCCCATCAGCCGCGCTACGCCCTATCCTGCCGGCACCGCTGAGCTCCCCTGCCCCCATTGTCCACCCCTTGCCCCATCCCACTACCACCGCCCAGCTCTCCTGCTCCTATCGTCCAGCACATCCTGCTGTCTGCCCCATACCACATTTTACCTCCCCTTTATCAGCTGTAAAGCCTGAGTGATCTCAGATTCCTTCTGCCAAACAAACACCCCAAACCTGTGAATCACGTGCTCTTTCTGATACAGGTGCTGGGGGAATGCCATCCAGGGTCAGACCTTCAGCTGACACAACTGGGCGTAGCTCCACTGTGGTCAATGTGGCTCTGTCATTTACACCAGACAACGAGCAGCAGAGGACGCGCAGCGGCAGGCCACACACCTCTCAGCCCCCTCCTCCCCGCAACGTGTTTCAACATTATTCTGGACGCAAGGAGGGGACAACCTCTTGGATCACAAATGGAGCCGCTCCCCAACTGTCCTCCAGATGTGGGAAATGAGGCATGGCACAGCTGAGTAACTTGACCACAGTCATACAATCAGTGACGAAGCCAGGTATAGAGCCCCAGCATCCTGGGTCCCATTTGTGTGTTTCACCCACTCTCCCTCTCTGTGGTAACCGGTGATGCCTCATGCCCCGATGGTGATGTCATATTATAAAGGCAAGGTATTCAAAAGTGGATATGCACTTGGGGAAACTGAGGCAGAAAGGGGCGTTCAGTAGCAGAGCAGGGGACTAGAACTTACGTCTCCTGAATCCAAGCCCAGTGCACTCTCTGTCTGCCCTGATGCTCAGAGAAGCAAATGGAAATCAATAGAAATCTCTCCACCGACTTCCAAGGGCTTTGGATCAGGCCCAGTATCATTTTGGAGGCTGACACCTATGGATGGAAAAATATGATTACCCCACCAGGAACAGCGAGGTTCCCTGCAGGTTGGACACGGGAGGAAACAGACTCAGGCCACGCCAGCCAAACAAATGACGACAGTGAGGAGACAAGAAAAACGTGTTGTGAGCTGCAGCGTTTCTGGTCTGATGGTTTTTAATGGGCTAAGCAGCAGCGGGAGTGCTTGGCTAACAGCTTGCACTGTGCGACACTGGAGAACAGAGATGGGCCTTGGGGGAGCCATTCATATCCACCCCTAAATATCATGTAAATGTGGCGTCGGAGATCAGCTGTGTCGGAGGAGCCCAAATGATGCGCCCGATGCCTCACAAAAGATGCAGGCTGGGAAGCAAAGCATGTGCAAATGAGAGGGGAGGGGGGAAGCTGCTGAATATTCATGAGCAGAGAGTTCCCTGATCAAAAGGTGCAATCCTGTTTTCTTTTATAATATATCTGGTTAATACGGACTTAATGAACGAATGAATAATAAATTAGTCCAATTTTGTTTTCTTTCTTCTCGGAATCATGGGCTCAAAGGGGGACTTTGGGCAAGTTTGATTGATAGCAGAGGCTTGCTGGGAAATCGGCTACCCACATGTTTATGAAATAGGAACCAAATAAATGGTGCAATTGTTTTAATCTTTGTGTGGCAGTGAATGCCAGCAAAAAGGAGGAGGAAGAGGAACTCTTTCTGATCTTCTTCCCGGGCCAATGTCTTTTCTGAAGGGGGAGGAGTGAAAGTGCTAGTCCCCGACACCTTTGCTTTAGATGGCAGAGCCAAGACATGCCCCCAGCACAATGTGGGCCGGATGGCTCCAGGGATGGGGAATGGCATACAGAGCCTCTCCCCTCTAAGACATGGACTGAGACTAGGCCAAGGTTAGGGTGACTGGAAGCTGGTGTCTGACAGCTGCTTTGGTTGCCCCTCTGTGAGCTGGGAGCTGGTGGGTCCATCATCTTCCTAGAGAACAGATGTCCATCAAAAAGCAGTGCCATCACAACTGCAGCCTTGGCGACTGGCTCAGCTGACCCTGACTGAATGGGAGAGAAGACTGAACAGCTTTTTACTCTCTAGAGCATGGAATTTAATTCGTGTGTCTCACAGCCCACTTGTGAGGCTCAAGCCAGTCATGTCTGTGAAGGACATGGCCTCGGAAGCAAGAGAAGCACATAGCACAGTCCTTTTATTGATTGTTATTAACAACATTGATGTGTAGATAAGTCAGAATGAATCCTTTCCCCCCATCATTTTTGCCTCTTTGGCCTGTTTCTGTGATATTTGTGAGCAGGTCACGATTATCTCAAATTTACTTCTTGTTGGGCATCACTGGACAGAATTCTTCATGAATCTTGTTCACTCACATTGTCAAACTGGAAGTCCAAGATTCAAGCCATGTCCTTTAGCTGTGAACGGTCACATAGAGCATATGGTGCTGTTTCTCTTTTCTGACTGGACGGATGAGAGATTTAGAACTGTAAATGCTCTAGGTTCACTCTGAGTGGGTGAGCTTAAAATTCACTCACCATGAACCTCCGTGCTAGTGAAATGTGATTGCACTTATGGAAACACAAAAAGGCATGCAGACATGTGACACTGCATGATGACATTGCATGATCTGGTACATACATGGCATCGTGATGTGAAAAGCAGATGCAGCAGCATCGTGTTGTGTCATGGCAATGTTGCGACTCCTGAAAAGCCTCTGTGTCAATTTACATCGGTTGGGCCTGGCAAAATCTCAGGATGGAGAACAGAAGAAGATGGGCCTAAACTAGAACCCATGAGCCAAACTATGAAGAGGAGGAAGCGATCTCTGGATAAGGAAGTAGCTAATGACTGCCCCAACTCTCTGCTTCACCCAGGGTACTTGGCACAGTTGAGAATTGGTCCGGAATCTCCACCCAATTACATCAGGTTTATGATGATGTAGTTTCATGGAAGCCAACCAACTAACACCAGTATAACCTCAGTGTAATGGAGTGGCAATTCAACCACTTCACCCTAGACACACAGCCCAAAAGAGGGCATTGGCGTAGAAGGTCTTTACGCTCAAGTGGGCTGCATCAGCAATCTCAGCAAGGCAAAGTGCTCCCTTCCTTCTCTACTTACCCCTAGAATTACCAGCTCTGATGCTCCCATCCCTCCACATCCACCAAGCCCACAGGCTGGTTCTAGTTCCATGGCTCTCAAAAGCTTTGGGTTCATTTGGCTCACCTGCTGACGTGAAGAGTCCTGCAGCATCACATGCAGAGATGAAGAGTGGTCTTGCTTGGCTTGTGCTGTTGAGATGTGCTCCACCTAGCTGAGCTGGAGGAATTCACACCCCATGTTAGGGACAATATGGACTGTTTGATACCTTCTTCGATGGGACAAGAGGCCTGAGTTGGGACCAGAACCAGGTCCCCAGCTCTAGGTCAGAGCAGCAAGGCCCCCATTGACCAGATTCTTATTGATTTAAATAGACTTTGGATCAGGCCCTTAGTGTAAGCCTAGGGTCTATAAATGCTAGGTCCCCTAGTGCCAGCGCTAACCCCAGCCCTGCAGTAGGGCTGAATTGTTTGTTATAAGACCCTCCACAATATCAGGAGTTCTGTGTGTTCCTTCCTGTCTGGTGGGGTTCCCATCAAAGGATGAGATGAAGGTCCAGTTTGTATGCGGCAAGATCTTCCTATCCACTCCCTGCTGTCTCCTCAGACCTTGTCATGGCTCCCAGACCTTGGCAAATGGAGAGTCACCATCTCAATTGGGTAGCCTGTGTGGGTCCCTCCCGGTAGGGCTGGGGGACATTTGTACATCAAAAAAGTTGCTAGAAATGACCCAGAATTGAAATTTTAATTGAGTCCAGGTTTGGTGGCCAAATGCTCACTTACCTAAAGTGGCTTGTTCCTGTCTTCCTGGGATCTTCCCCCTTAGCAGCATGCTGGCCGCACACCAGGGACTCGACCTTTCCGCCTCACCAGCTGATGATTTACCCCAGGATGAGGGGAAACACCCTCAGTTTCCCCAGCCACTTCCTCATTTCCTTCAGGGAAAAACCTCCCCCACATCTCTCAGCTGGGGCAAGATCTCTTCAGCCTCCTCTGGGAACAGCCATAGTATTCTGGAGTTTGGTGTGGAAGCTGCTAATCTCCAGGTTGTTTTCCACCCTGGTCTCTTTAAGAGAACTCCCAGCTAAGCCAAGTTTAGCTCCGCTCTAGCTGGCTTGGCCCAGGAAGAGCCGCTGCCTGTGATACTCAGGGTTCCTTGTTTGAGTCCTAGCTGCAGTTACAATATGAATCTAGCGAGGGGAGGGGGAACTCTGGTCAATGGTTATGCCCGTCCAAATGCCCAGCTAACAGAAACATTGTGCCCTGTGAATTAACCACTAACCTCCAAAGCTTCTTACCTAGGTAGATTTAACTCGCTGCAGGCTTTGTTGTTGCACCAGCACGAACATTCTTCTTGCATAATGTCCGAATGACTGACTGATCCATGTTGCTCCCAAGCTTTTTGTAGTGAAAGCCAGACCTGCCATGGCCAGTGCTTTTCTCAGCAGGCTACTCCCTGTGGGCCTTTCTTCTGAGAAACCCAACTAAGCTCCTGCTTTTTCTTTCCTGGTGCTGGGCTATGGGCTCAGTGTGTGGGGTGAGCTCATAGAGAACCAAGAGAGGGATTTGGGGTCTTAAGTGTCTAAAGTATCTTCTGCCTCCTTGAGTTCTCATATCATTTAGATTAGCCAAATTCAAATGCTTCCAGCTCTCTCACAAGGCTTAATTCTGAGCAACAGCGTTTCAATGTCCATACTATTAATTAATTAACTAATTAATTATTATTCCGAGTGTTAGTAGTACCCAAAGGCCCCAGGATCCAGGCCCACAATCTTAAAATATGTCTGACAATTTATTTAAGCTGACCAAGAGAAAGGGGTTGAAAAATAGCTTGATATTTCTGTGTTTCCCTTTGACCCTCTCCGGATTATCATTAAATGTTCATTAAGTTAAAGGCAGTGGAAGATAGTTTCCTGATAGTACATGAGCATGTTGCCTTGAAAAAAAGAATAGTAACCAAACTGGAAATATGGGCCTGGATCCTCAGCTGGTATATATCAGTGTGGCTTCATTGACACTATTCCAACTGGCAACAGCTACAGTAGGGAAATGTATATATTTTTTAAGTTTGTTCCACCCTGGAGCCTTAATGTTCTACCTGTGCTGTAGGAAGGGAATGTCTTATATACATGAACTCCATGTTATTCAGAGAAATTCACCCCAAAAGAACCAAAGCCCTTTTTTAAGAGGTGGAATTATAAAGCAACAGTTCTGTATACCTGGCATCTCTAGGTCCCTTGTAAATGGCATCTCTCCACACTGGAGTTTTGTTATAGCATCACTTTAAAGATTTTTCAGAAATATGAACACTTACAACCCACTGCTTCTTTTGTTACAAGGCATTGGAAGATCGGTCAAGGACAGAGGCAAACACATCCGTGAGGCAACTCCACTTAAGTCAATGGCGTTATTACAGAGATGAATTTGGCCCATTGTCTACACTCTCACCATATTTTTTTACACTGTGGATAGGGGGCTTTGGCTCCTTATGTGCTATCATCTTTGGCAAGATTGTCTGGCCAGCACCACAGCTTTCAGCTGTCCTCTGGCATATCCCAGTGTGCCAACAATAGACATCTCTGCTACTAAGCTTTTACAATTGGGCCGAATCTTCAGTCATTGGAAATCAGCATTGCTTTACTGGGGCTACGCCAGTTTACTCCAGCTAAGAATCTGGCCCCATACATTTGGGTTATTACAGAGGTGCTCTGATACAGAATAATAGTAGTCCTACTGTGAGAAAATTCAGAATGGAGAATAAGAAGCTGATTACCTCCTCTATCAACCATATGTCAACGGAAATACACATGGCTCATCTTCCCAAAAAGGGGATGCTCGCTAGGCTGACTAGATTCTGATCGCTTCATTCTGAAATTTCAGACAGGAACATTTATCGACTGCATCCACCGACCATGGTGTCCCCTAGTGACAGCAATGCTCTGTGCAAAGCAACTTCTGTGCCTTGGAAGTGTGACTTAGCTAGAAAAAGGGCATCTTGAAAATATACCAGGGAATGGGTGCACATTATTTACACATAGGAATGAGTGAAGGCTAACATGTAGGAATGGATGCTGATTGTTCACACATGGGAGTTGGGTGCAGGTTGTTAACACTACTTGTTGCACTATTAACTAGGCTAAGAGAATGGCGCTGTTTTGTGGATTACGCAATTATGTGGGCATGGAAATAGCTGCATAATTTACCTTCTTGCCAAGTTTCTACATAAAAAGTGCCCTCCTCCTGCTCCTGCGTTTCTCTGACCCATTTTGTCTTCACCCGTCCCACCTAACCCCATTGTGTGGTTTCCCCACACAGGGCAATTCAGTGGATTTCCTGCTCCTGCTCCAATGCTGTTGCCCTTTGAAAGGACAGCGCAGAAGGCAGTGAGGGAGATCCTTCCAGACTGAGGGCAGCGGCAAGGCCAAGAGAGGCTGCACCCACTGAGATCATGTATCAGAGGTGTAGGGCGTTCTCTGTTGAGGGAGGGACACTGCAGACTCTAAGAAGTTCTCCTTCCCCCAGGCCTTAGGAGCTCTGCAGGAAGGGAGACTGTGTGGCTGTCTGGAGGAAGACACAGGGGAAAGGAAAAGCAATCAGATATAGAAAAGGATACAGGGAAAAGCTTGCCGATGGATGCAGCTTCTGCCCAGAGCACCTAAGCCCCAAGGGGGCAAATTCCTGTTCCCATTGATAGCTGAATAATTACCAGCTGACCAGATAAGGCAGTGCAATAGTGCCACATAAATCAGGCTGCCTCACTGTTCATTAGCTCTAATGTGCCAGGGGCTAGTTTAAAGAGGATTTCACTCTGAATAGCAGTTCGGCCACAAGCGTGGAACTGGGCCAGATCAACACATGTCAGCCCCTGGGATAATGAGACAGGAAAGTAGCATTTCTCAGGAGGTCAGACGACCTCTGTCAGAGTTAGCTCCATTTGCCCTCTCATCACTGGTTTCTTTGGCCTAGCCCCGGCTCTATCAACATTGGCATCATTGGCTGGCACCAGAACTCTGCCTTGGCTCTATAAGCTTTGCCTTAGTCCTGGCACCTTTAGCTTGCCAATCCATGGCATTGATGGCTCTGCTGCCACAGTATGGCAGGCTCCATTAGCCCTGGCTCTTGTCTTTGTTAGCCACAGCCTCAAGTTAAAGATCGGGGGGAAAGAAGCATTTCAGGAACTCCAGCTCCTCTATGGCACTGTCCACAGCTCACTAGGGTGTTAATGAATGGGCAGTGACACAGTGGTGATGGAGACTGTGGCGACCGAGCCATCAGCATCAGTCTGCGCAACTAGAGCTGGGGGTTGGGGGGGGGGGGGAAGGTGAGAGCATTAGCTTTGTCTCCTGGAGAGAAGGCAATGACTTTAAGCCGGCACCTAACGGACCCAAGAACTAGATCAGAACTGGCCGCTGGGCCGAAGAAGTGCTGATGAACAGCGTCAGAGCCCCTATGGCCATGAAAACAGCAGAAGGGCTGGAGAAGGTGCCCTGAGGCTAGGCATGACAATGACGCTCCCATATGCCTAGTGCATCCCTTGCCTTTCAGCACATACCTGGCTCCCTCCTTCGAGGGAGGAGTCCCCCTGCTCTCTTAGTTACCTTTGCCTGCTGGGTTAGCATCCTCACCCTGTCAGCCTCTACCAGGACACGCTCCACAGGGCCCCAGAGCACAGGTTTGCAGCGGCTGTGTGATTCACCCCAAGGGCTCGTGGACAGCTCCCAGTTTCTCTTTCCTTCAAAGGCTCTACTGATTTGCAATGTTCCTGCGATTAGGGCATTTGAGAGGGATTGAGGATCAATGAATAGGGACTGCAGGCGTTACTCACCCCTCCCTAAAGTCTTGTGGTTTAGTTAGAAGGGGTGTGTCCTGGCTTCATTACCTATTGCTACTTCATTTTATACAGGGAGCCGAACCCCCGATCCAACCGCCCTTCAGCTGTTGGTGGCTGGGAGAGTGGAGTGTCAGGGGGTGGAATCAGTCCACACTGAGCCAGACACCCTGCCCCTTATTGAGTCCTTCGCACCAGATCACCACTCTGATTGGGCACCATTTTTATAGCCAGCTGTAAATGACCAGACTAGACACCTAGCAGGGGAGAATGACTTTACTGGGCATTACACCACTACAGTGAACACGCTCGGCCTCTACTTTCTCCCTGAGCCTGCCTCTTCCAGACCTCTCTGCCCAAGGAGCCTTAACAAGCCGCACCCAATGAGCCAGCAGGAACTGGTCAGCCCCTCCTTGCAGGGATCCAACGCTTGCTAATAAGGGGAGTCCGCAGAATAGCCATGACACCTTCTGTTGAAAGCCAACCCTATTTTTAAGGTACTTGTGCGGCCTCCATCATGGGAGTATCGGAGCCCCTCACGATCTCCATTGCCTTTATCCTCTCACACCCCTGTGCAGCATTAGCCTCCTTTTTAAGTGTGGGGAACCAAGGCACTGACAGACTAAGGGCCAGCTGCTCACAAGAATCTGATCAATTGATTTCAGTGAGCGCTAGGCACCAAAATACCTTTCTGGATCCGGCCAAAGTGATTTGCCCAAGGTCACGCAAGCAGTCTGTGGCCAAGTGGGGTATTGAACCCAGGTCCCCCAATTCAGTGTCCTAACCACAGGGATGTCATTCATCTCCATCCTAGACCCTGACTGGCCACAGCCCCTCTCTTTATAATGGCAGGGGAGAAAATCCAACCCCTCCCAATCCTTGGGCTGCCAGAGAATCAGCTGCCATCACTGCCATGTGGACACCTATCTATTTGCTTACTTGCTAATGGAGTCATGAGCAGTAGTAGCCATCCAGGCCTGTTCTCTGGGCCTGGCTGCCATCCGCACCCAGGGCTCATTCATTGCTCACAAGTTGGTCTGCGCCTGAGGCTCAGAGATCAAGGGAAAGGAACAAACCGGGGTTGTTCTGTCAGAGCTGGGAGGAGGGAATCTTCACCTACCAGGAAAGGGCCCTGCTGGCCAGGAGACAGGTGTTTGGTGCGGATGCTGCTGGCTGGACCTAGACAAGGAGGAGCTGCACACTGCACCACGCATGGTCTGGCCAGGTGTGTCCACACCCCATCCCCCCGACCCCCGGCTGCTTTGGTACCTCCATGAACTGGGTCCCAGGCCCTGAGGGGCAGGGACAGCTTGAATTTCACCTGCATCCATTTTCCAGCATGGAGATCTAATTGGGGACTCAGGATGGGGGGGCAGCTTCCCACCCCTGCTAAACCAGGAAGCAAATTACCTCCTTCCCCTTACCTCTCCCTCCACAAAAAGCTGGGGGGAGGTGACGAGCTTTCCCTACAGAGCCTTTTGACATCTGCCCCCAATTTCAGAGACTGCTGAGCTTTCAGTTAATGAGACCCTCTTCCCAACCCCCGCACTTTCTTCCCCAAGCCTGAGCAGGCCTGGCACTTCCAAATCAATCTAAGCAGGGTGCTGGGAGTGGGGAGTGGGGGTCGGATTCCAGGGCAAGCCCTCAGTTTTGTTCCCCTCCTGGCTGCCTTTGTCCTGGGCTCACTTTCCCCTTTTGTGCAGCCTTCCTCTCCCGCCCGGCCGCCCGGCGGGTTGCCACAGCGATGAGCAAGCACGTCCTAGCTTGCTTGGTTCCCAGCTCGCCCTCCCCTGCTGCAGAGGGACAGGAGTGCTGGGCTCCCAAGCACTGAAAGGGAGGGGATCTTCCAAGCCATCCCCCCCTTCCCCCGCCCCATTGCACGGCTCAGACACTCAGTCTTTTCTGAGGCCTGCTCTACACCTACATATTAGCTTGACCTGGCGATGCCTCTCGGGGCGGCAGCAGGGAAAAGGGATGGAGGCCAGGTGCAGCTCCCGCTCAGGAGCACCCCATTGGCTGGCCACGCAGGGGCTTTGTTCTTGGCAGGGAACGTCGCGCAGGCCGCGGCTCTGCAGTGGCAGCCCTCCACGAGCGCGCGGCAGGCTTAGAGCGGGTGAGCATGTGCGGAGTTAGGGGGGAGGCACTGCAGCCTGCTGATGTAAAGCAAAGAGAGGATAGCTGTGCACTAGGAGCCCCCCTTTCACTCCCCCCGCCCCTCTTCCCCTCAGCAGGGCAGGGGGGCGGTCGAGCGGAGGAAAGCAAAGCCAGAAGCAGCTCGCTATGGCAAGTGCAGCGGAGGCAGGTGCCATCTGGTCGCCCTCACCTCAGTGCCGAGCGGGAGAAGAGGACGAGGCTGGCTGGCTCAGGTAGGACCTGGGGTTTGCTGGCTTCCTCCAGTTGCCCCGGCTTGCAGTTGTCGCATCCTGAGGTAGATCCAGCGCAGGAGGCTGCGTGCATGGGGCGGGCGGGAGTAGGTAACAGCTTCCCTAAAGGGACTCTGAGTTTTTTGGGTTTCTCAAAGTCCTACTGGCCGAGCTATAAATAGAGACATTTGCAGAAAAAAAACCTCCCCCTTCCAGCTGCATTGAAACAGATTGGGAGATTTTCGGCAGGTGGGGGTGGAATGGGGCTGTTTGGCTAAAATATGAGTGTGCTAAGCATGGACTCTGAACAGCATTGGGGTTGGAAGTGAAAATAAAGGGGTGGGGGAGAGGAGCGGGGCTCGGAGGTGCCTTGGGAACCTTTAGCTAGACCAGTGGTTCTCAAACTTTTGTACTGGTGACCCCTTTCACATAGCAAGCCTCTGAGTGCGACCCCCCTTATATATTAAAAACACTTTTTTATATATTTAACACCATTATAAATGCTGGAGGCAAAACGGGGTTTGGAGTGGAGGCTGACAGCTCACGACCCCCCATGTAATAACCTTGTGATCCCCTGAGAGGTCCCGACCCGCAGTTTGAGAACCCCTGAGCTAGGGCATGTGTATGCAGAGCAGTGGGACTCAAACGCTCCGCTTGGAATGAAATATGGACAGCGTCTCGGAGCAGCCGGTGCTTGGCTGGAAGCTGTTGAGAGAACGTGCGGATGGATAGGATCAGAGGAAATGTTAGTGTAAAAACTAAGAGCAGCCACCAGATTTCTCTTCGGAGCTCCAGGAAAAGTTTATTTCCATTGTGTTCAGCTCACTGGTTTTGCTCTGACTCTAAGATGTCTTGGCAAAGGGGGACAACTTAAAACTTTACCTAGGTGTAGGGTGATCAGATAGCAAGTGTGAAAAATCTGGACACTTTTTTTTGGGAGGGGGGTTAGTTGCCATAAGACAAAGCCCCTAACAACAGGAAGGTGCCGATAATATGGGAACATGGTCACCCTACCCAGATGAGTGAGTGCTGCCTTAGTGCTTGGAGTACGGAGGCGCCCGGTCTTGGGGTGCGTCTGCTTCTGGATATTTGGGGTAAGGGAGAGAAGTGGGTTTCTTAAATCTTGGAGTGGGAGGGGGATAGAAGCAGCTGGGTGAAGGGAGGTTACTGCCTGGGTTTGTAGATTATGCTTCCCTTTGATTTCGTCTCCAGTTTCTCATCTTCCTAGAGCAGTCATCTGGAAACAGAATCCTAATTGCATTGTACTGAAAACTTAACTCCTCCTGCATTTCAGACCTGAAACACACATTCTCTCTCCCCCTCGTTCCTTCCACACTCATTCACAGTTCTTCTGATTGCTTTGTGCCCAGAAACCAGATTCTGATGTCGTTTACATCAGGGTGAATGTGGAGTAAACCCATCGATTTCAACAGAATCAACAGAAACATTCCAATTTTCATCCGTGCAACTGAGATCAGAATCTGACCTGGTGTTTTAAATATCCCATTTCCTCCTCCTCCTCAGTGTTCAGGCTTTTGATCTGTTATCTGCACCTTTGTGAATATTCCCTGATAGTCACATTCTTCTCTTTCTCCATCTTTGTGTTCACGTCTCTCTGTTTGTACGTGTGGGATACATAAATACATGAAGAAAACACATTGTCAGTGAAGAATATCTACACACACACACACTCTCTCTCTCTCTCTCTCTCTTTCCTTTATTGTAACATCTCTCCTAGCTCCACAACTAAAGAGCTGTCAGAGTTTACTTTAGTAATATTTCTTTTCACTAGGTTTATAACTCAGCTGTTAAAATCTACAGTTGGCTGAGATTTGATGCACGGAGTTCTAGCCTGAAATGTATCTGTTTGTTTTACAGGTGGGGAAAAATTGTGGCCGTTTTAAAGTTATATGAGTGTTTCTTAAACAAAGACAAAGTATTTGGTTTCCTCCACATTTCTGAGAACAGGGGGAAAAGCTGGATGGCTATAGCTCTGCAATCTGAACAGGGACTGGATTTGTAATAATAAATACAATAAAAGGAGCAGTAGTGTTGGGGTTTGTGCATGCGCGATCACAGCTTCCAGATCACAGATTGCGTTATTCAATCTGCATATCTAGATTAACACAGGGCTGAAGCGATACTATGCGCTGATACCACTGGTTAGTGATGTACGCAACACGCTCTAACATGAATACACCATTTAACTGGGTATATTTTATGTCTGGTGAGATCTGCATTTTCAATTACATTTCCCCCCCCCCCCCCAATATCTCCCATAATGGATCCAAGGTATATACGGGATCAATGATCCACCTTAAAAACAGTGCTAGGATTTTGCACTCATTAAAACTAGGGAAATAACACTGGTTTGTGTCAGACATAGCGCAGAGAAGCACCAGGCATACATCGCTTCCGCTGGCACTGCCAATGCCCCTCAATCCCGATCTGCAGCCCCCTCCTATTCCAGCCCTGAGCCCTGCCAATGCCCCTCAGTCCTGATTGCAGCTGCCCTGCTCTTCCAGACCTGAGCCCCACACAGTCCTGACAATGCCCCTCAGTCCTGACCTGCACCTCCCCCCCTTATTCTATTGCTGGGACAACCAGCCACACCAAACTTTGGCAAATGAATAAATAATCACTAGTGACAAGGCTGAGACTGTTCACCTCACTGTCACTCGTCCCGTAAACCCAGACTGAAAGCTAGACCTTTGGCATGTCAGTTCAGAAAAATTCAGGGATGGAGGGGAATTTGTATATAGGACATTATATGTGATTGCATTATATCCTGCAGTCAGGGGGAGGGGTCTGGATGCCATGTCCCATAGCAAATGACACCTCTGCTACTAAAATAAAAGGCCTTAGTGCATGGGGACTGTGCTAGCAGCTGTCCAGTCACTGACACAATGAGAACTTCTAGGGCAGTGGTTCGCAAACTTTTTTTTCGCAGACCACTTGAAAATTGATGATGGTGTCAGCGGACCACTTAATGGTCTTTCCAAATGTTGTTTGTACTGTTAGCTAACTATTATAAAGCACTTTGGATAAAAGCGCTATATAAAAAAAACCCTTAATAATAATTAACTTTTTTTGTTCTACAAATAAAAGCACACAATTCATATTTTAATATCACTAGTCTTACCTTTCTGATGAGATGGATGTGCCCTCTCTCCCCTGCCACGGCAGTCCCTGAGCTGGGACTGGGAAGAAGGGGGGTCTCTCCCCCACCACAGCAGCCACAGAGCTGAGGCTGGGAAGGAGGGCTGTCTCTCCCCAGCAGCCACAGCCCTGGAGCTGGGGAAAGTCACCTCTTTCTCTGGCCGCTGCAGCCCTGCAAGTCCCAAATTCCCCCCACCCCCTCTTCTCACCCCACTGCCCCCTCCCACCTACCTCCTATTCTCCCCAAAGCCACCACTTCACCTTACATGTGCGTCTCCTCCAGGATCCAGACACCTAATTAGTGGAGCCACATCTGTGTGGCTCCACTAATTAGGTGGGTGGCCCTTCATTCTCTTGTGTGCGGCCACCCAGGCGCGCACCTTAGAGGGAACTATCCGCGGACCACCTGAATGGAGCTCATGGACCACAATTTTAGGGATATTAAATTGCAGGATGGGGAATATAGGAAACAATGCTCCCTTCACAGAAATGACTAGTGAAGGGCTTCTAAAATTACAGATGACAGAGATGGAAAAGACCTGTCCATGCCAAGGAATTAGTACAGGATCAATCCCACCCTGTACATTCTCAATCAGTACTTGATTCAGTATTGTTTTTTATGACCCAAGCACTGGGGGTCCCTCCCCCGCCTTCCCTTGGGCTCCCTGGCTGGGCTCCCATGAAGGCATTAGGAAGTTTGTGAGTATTATTCAGAGATCCTTTGGAGGTCACAGTGAAATCCTGAGGCTGCCACCCTGCCATTGATTCACCCGGTGCATGGCACAAGGGTGTCCCATCAATGTGTTGTCAGACTGACCACCATGTGTGTTGTAACATCAAGGCCCAAAAGAGTCAATGGGCAGAGAGTTTGCCAGACTCCAGCATTCTCCTCTGTTGGGTGGGGGGATAAGTCATTACTGTAGATCCGGACTAATCCTGAAGGGGTCCAGCTGTGGACTCCCACTGAAGTCAACAAAATTGCCACGTGCATAAACAGGATTAGCCCCACCATCACTATATACCATATAAGATATCTCCTGGGCATGTGATTTTGTGACTCTGTGCCGGGTCCACAACTGGAGCTCCAGGTCCTGGGCCCACAGAAGTCATGGCTAAGATGCTCTTGGGTCACAGGGGAAAGGGGCTTTGAGCCTATATTTGTTCAGTGCAGCTGGACGGTTGGATGTTCAACTACCCAAGCTGCTGGTGCAAGTCTGAGTTTGGGGGCAGGAAAAATGTGGGTGTTGAATTTGGGGGCAAGGAAACCAAAGCCTAGGTGAGTATAGGCTAGATTGTAGCTAGCGTAAACCAGAGTAGCTTATTGACTTCCATGGAGCTACGCCGATTTATACCAGCTGGATACATGGCCCATACTCATTAGCCAGCGAAGCAAGGAAAACTTCCACTTTATCTCCAGAATGGGATTTCTAGAACAGAGGGGCAGCTCCTCAAAGCAGCTTTAGCCTAAGCTGTATGTATGCTTTTAACCATTTCTTCATAAAATCAGTCTTAAGTGTGTCATCTTAGTTTTGTCTCTGCTCTCGAGGGTCCTTTTTCATGGTCCATGGCTTTGCCATCTTTCTGTTTACTCTGTCTGCTTAAGGGCTCCTACTGAGACACAGGGCTGGATGCTTGGGGATGGTACTGCTTCTCTTACAAGCCTGATAGGTAGGAGATCAAGCTGCTGACTTCAGAACTGGAGCCAGATCCCCAATGCCCCAAGGAGTGTTCGGACCTGGGGTCAGCTCTCCTGTGGGATACACCCTTCCGTCAGTGTGCATGGCTAACTCCCATTGACACTAATGAGAGCTGTACAGGTACAGAGAGGGGAGAAGATATCAGTCCACCCCACCCCACCCCTAGCGCTCCTGTTGACTCCCGTGTCAGACTGGGATCCTCTCAATAGAATACAGCAGAACAGGGACTGCAGTGTACTGGAGAGATGCGGGAGGCATTCTGCTAAAATTCCAATCCTAGTCCTGAACTGCTATTGTCCTCCATGAACCCCAGGCCCTTCGCAGCTCTGAGGAGTCTGATTTTCTGCATATCCATGAGAGTGCTGGCTCCAGAGGCACTGCTCCTAATGGAGAAGCATAGCTGGCCTTCTCACCTGCCACCCTCAGAAAATGCAATTCCAAAGCCACTGAAGTCAAAGGACAGGCTCCTATTGGCTTTGGATCAGGCCTATAGAGGGTAAGCCATGCATCCCCCAAAGCATTTGCCTTTCAGTATAACAGGTGCTAGTTCTGCCTGTCCACTGCTGGTCTCTCTTTTTCTTTTTGTTCCTCTTTGTCTTTTGTGTCTGTGTCTCTTTCACTTTTCAGCCCCTGCCTTTTTCACTCCTTGTCTTGTTGCCAAATTTTTCAGACCCTCTCTCTCTCTCTCTCTCTCTCTCTGTTGCTCCCTGTTCTTCTCTCTCTCTCGTGAACAGTCTGTCTTTCTTTCTAACCTACTTCTTTGTTTCAGCTGAAAAATTGCTTCCCTTTTAAAGTTCAGCCTGATAGTTGCCCTGGCAAATCAATCCTCTAGAGAACAATCCTGCAAAGGTTAGCGCAGGAACCAATGACAAACCTCCTCTTTCCCTCCAGTCTGAATTCCTTACCCAGGAGTAACAGTGGGCTCTTCCCAATAAATACCTGTCCCTTTCCAGGGATGGCAGAAGCCAGTGGAGAGAAGACGTCGTTTAGATTTACGGGTCACAGATGCAGCAGTTTAGAAGCACCCGTAAGAGCTATTTGGCTTAGCAAAGATGCAGCATGAACGAAGTGCACAGGTACATTTCTGTACATGTTTTTAGTGTGCATCTGTGGTACAGTCATGTGTGTTGCTGTGGTTATATCAGTGTTTCAATGTGCTGCAGTCAGAGTTGTACTGGTGTTTCAGTGTGTGTTTAGCTATTCATCTCTCTCTTTGGTAGTTTTTTTTTGCAGGATATGCTGTGTGTTCGTACTGCTCTGTCAGTGTGTGTGCGCGCGCGCATCTCAGTACGATTGTATCAGTGTCTTGGAGTGTTTGCACTGAGGTCTCAATGTGTATTTATTCTTTCCATGTGCTTGTTTTGCTGGCTCAGTGCATTAGTACTGATTTTAAGGCGTGTTTGGGTGCAGTGTCTCCGTGCGGCTGTTGAAGTGTCTCAGTCTCTTGGTGGTTTGGGTTGCAGCGTCCACCTGTTTGTAGCAGCGTCTGGGTGTCTTGGAATGTCTGGTTGCCACATCTTGGTTTCTCAGCATGGCTGCCGCCGCCTCTCGGGGTGTTCGGTTGCAATGTCTCAATGCGTTTGATTGCAGTGGCTTGGTATGTCTGTGGCAGTGTTTGGTTGCAGCCTCTCAGTGTGTTTGTTGCAGTGGTTCTGTGTCTCAGTGTGTCTGCTGCAGTGTCTTAATGCATCTCTGGGTGTTTGATTGTGGTGGCTCAATGGTTCAGTGTGGTTGGTTGCAGTGGCGTGGCATGGTTGGCTGCAGCGGCTTGGCATGTATTTATCAATGTTTTGGCGCGCTGGTGGCTTGGTGGGTTGATGTGTATTGCGGTCTATCTCCATGTCCAGGTTTGTGTGTGTCTGTACGTGTTTGGTTTTGTATGTGTGTCTTTGACACTGGTGGTGTGTGTTCAGGAGGAATCCACAGTGAACTTTGGTGGAGAGATGTGTGGCCTCTGTCTTTGCTTTGGATGTCTTCTCAGGAGCCTTTCAGACTAAAACACATCCGCAGCTAAAGGAAGAAAATGTATTGCATGAACTGATCAGTACTTTCTGTGTCTGTATCACAGGATGAATTTAGGATGCATGTTCTTATCGTTTTTAAGGAACTGCTTTTGGGGCCAAAACCTGTTGACTTTGGACAAGCCGGTGGGATGCAACCCCACTGAATTTTGAGAGCAGAATCTGGCCCTTTGGCTATAATTGGAGAAGGGAATGAGTACGTTTGTCATTATCTTTCATGTGTTAAGGGGGTTTGATCTGGAATTTCAATAAGTATTGTGAATTTATTGCCATCACAACGAGACAGAGCTTGCTAGCATTACAGCTAGGTCAGTAGCCTGGGTGGAAAGGGTGATCCCCAGCCTTGTCTGTCTCAGATGTCCTCTGTAGAGCTAGCCATACCCATCCCTGAAGGGCAGAAGAAGCTGCTGTATGTCCCCATTGAGGGTCTTCAGTAACTATGCTAGCTTCTCCCCTGACACAGAACCTGGGAGAAAACCACATCCAGTATATGAGGGTACCAATAGATCAGGATCTGCTTGGGTCAGATTTTACTAGAGATGGCTCTCAGGCTAGAAATAGGTATGTTCTAGCTAGATAATGAAGTGAGTGTGGGTGCTGGACTATACCTGCTGCGAGGAGCCTTCTATAAGACATTGTTTCATTGGCTGAGGCAGTTAATACCTGGTGTCTTCCTCCTTTGGTCAAGGTCTTTCTGTCTCTCTCTCTTTTACACTCATGGATGGCTCTGAAAGAAATAAAATAAGGAAAATTAAAGGAGAACTGATCAAGGAGTGTACAGAGCTCAGAATTCCCAGTGGCCACATTCCTTCTTCAGAGCATTGTGTGTAGATTAGATTACATTAGAGAGAGAGAGGAGAAGTGTGCGTGGGTTTATGTGAGTATGTTTGTGTGTATGTATATATGAACATATGAGTGTGGGCATACTTATATGTATCAGTGTGTGTGTGTATGGATAGATAACTAGATACAGATATATGTGCAAACACATACAAGTTTTTGGTTGCTTCTGGTGGCTTCACAGGTTTTAAAATCAAACTAAATAAATATAGGCTGTAGTCAGGTAGAGGACAAGTTGGGCGATGAACAGAGCCCCAAGAGACTGAAGCTCCATTTCATCAAGCGAACACAAAGGGAATGGACTGAGAAAGCTGTGAACTATCAATAGAGAGATTGTGAATAGAAACAGAGTAGTATCAGTGCTTAGAACCAGAGTAATTGATACTCTACACATTCAGATAGACAGGCAGAGAGAAAGAAATGATGATGGGGATTGCATGGCTGGATAGATGGATTAAAGCCAAGAAACTGATTGCACTCCCAGCAATTTGTTGCAACTGTGCCAGTCGGAATAAGAATATGGCATTCAAGCGGACATCCCCAGTGGTATCCAGTAACCGATGCCCCTTTCCCAGCCTTCTCCTCCCTTTTCTCCTTCTCCATAAAGAGCTCCTGCCAAATCCTGCTATAGGAGATATCATGCTGTGTTCTTTATTGTGCTGTAACTTCAGTACCAGGGTGGACGCTGCAGTGAGTTCGAGCAGGGACTGGGAACTGGCGTTTTGGCAAGAAGGTTTGTTTGGATGGGGTTTATATTTTCTGTTTAGCAAAGCTCTGGGTTACTGTTATTTTCACTTGTCTTGTGACCTAGCCCCATTATCATTGGCAATAGTTGGTAGAGTAATTGCTCTGGCCTTAAAGTCTAATCAGTGCTAAGCCCATGTAGACAACAATGGATGATGATGATAATTATGATTATTGTGCTCAAAGGTCCCAATTGAGATCCAACATAGCTAGGGACAATCCCTTAGCAGGTGGGTTCACATCTAAAGACACAAACAGATGGAGAGTGGGGGATGCAGATAGACTATGCAAGCTGATGAACCTGGTGGAGAATTGGCCCAGCTTTTTTAGTTACATGGATTGTGGGGGAGGGGGAAAGAGGATGGTTTTGGTTTTGTTTGGGGTGGGGGGGATTTTTGGAATTTGGGAGGAAGGGAGCAGAGGAAGGAAAGAAGGGGGAGAGGAAAAAAGCACAGCTTGTCCCCCGCCTAGCAGACTGGCTTCCTCAGGCATGATGGCTGAGATGAACCATGAAGGGGGATCTGAAGGAGGACAAGGGAATGGTGATTTGCTCAGGGAGTTTTCTCCAGGCATAATGGGCAGTATAGGAAAGGGCACGGAGGTGACAAAGGGAGCAGCTGACTGGTGGGCACTGGAGCCTGGGGGTGCTCACAAAGGCATGTGGTACCTTAATTGTGTCTGGCATTCTGCCTGCATCTCTGCTACTTACCAATCCCCCCACACACACCAGGGACCGACCCAATCCACCCCACATCAGCATCCCAGTGTATTCACTGCCACTCCTGGACGCTGCCCACTTGGCTACATGCCTCTCCTGGCTGGCGGTGCTGGAGGAGATCATCTCCAGTCATGCCACTCGCTGCCTGCATGGGCAGGATTTGCTCCTCTCTCTTTATTTCTCAAACCATTCCTGACCCACTAGTGGGCTAAGATGTATGTGTGAGAGGATGGGGGAGGCAGCAATTATCCATGGAACCAGTCACTACCCTGGTTGCCCAGAACGCACCATCACAAGCTGCAGACTACCTTGTCTGTGCAAATTTCATCCACTGGAGAGCCGTTTCCCTCCTAGTCTCCAAGACCTTCCACAGACTAACCTTGTCTCTTCCTACTATTCAGCCTCTTCCATACACTTCTCTCTGTGCAAGTTCTCGGTCTTTCCAGCAGTTCAATCTCCAATGCTGCCCCCAACATCTGAAAGGCCTATGTGATCTCCTTCACCTCCTCTCCCAAGGCTCAATCACTCCACTGGCCTATGACAGCTTAATCCATCATCTAATAAAACACTCAGATCCTTCTCCTTGAGCTCTCACTTTCCCTCTGCTCAGTCACTCTCCCTGAAACAAGACCTTCAACCCTGCCCTGCCCTAGCTATAGTCACCCCTTGTAACACATGCATAGTGGGCCCTACACACACGCCGTGCTGTTTCCACCTATGGATTGCAATCCCCCCTTATGCTTTGGCACCAAGAGTGATCCAGCACCAGTTCCTGTACTGAGGTCCTTCCCTCACACCCCCTGCCCAGGGTGGCTCTCAGACCGAACCCATCTCCCAGCAGTAGCCCCCCATGCCCACACCTAGCCCGGAGAGAGTGGAAAGCAGCGCAGAGTTGACCCAGGTTACCTCACACAGGACTCCCACCTAGGACTTTGTGTCCTTCTGGTATCTATTCTCACTTCCATTCCTCTACCTGGAACAGGCTCCCAGACTACGATTCTCAGTTATTTCCCCAGCACATGGGTTTCAAGAGACAGGTGAGAGCCTCATGACTCCCTAGAGTCACCACAGCCTACGTGAGTCCCCTTAGCTATTGCTATCCAAGTCCATTTCTTCTACATCTCTGACCCTGGACTTATGGATCTTGCAGATGCTACTGTGTCAGGAGGTTCGGTTAAAGGCCCTGTAAAGCACATGTGCCTCAGGGGCTCTCCATGGAGGATTCAATACAAATAGATAACAGCCCTGGTGTGAATAACACCCATGGATTTCACCATCCCTTGTTTGTTCATTAAAAGCCTCTCCCTATGCAAACCCAAGCCCAGTGAAGGATGGGCCAAAACTGGAACCGTTTGTCCAAGTGCTTTTTTCCTCACTCTGGACTAGTGGGACCCACCTCGGAACAACTAAGGGTTTTGTTTTCCAAAACACGACCAACCACATTCAGCAATACCCAAGACCATCTCTGCTTTTGCCTGCCTCTAAGACACAAACTCTCCCTAACCTCCATGATACTGTGCCATAACTTTCCTGGAGACACTCCCTAGCGTCTCCATCTCACTCACATGGCTCAAGAGTAAGTCACAGATCTGCACATGTTTTCCTAGATCCCTTTTTTTCTATGGCCATTTATTTCAGCATCCCTCTTTCTCCATTCGACCCCTTCACACTAAGAGAAGGCATCCATGAACTGGAATGCCTGCTGCGACACTGGCCTTGGCCTCAGCAGATCTGGGTTGTAACCCTTGCTCTGCCATAGACTCCCTGCCTCTGTGATCTCAGGCAAGTCATTTCACCTCTCCATTCCCTTCCTGCAAAATTGAGATAATAATCTACCTGGTCTGTTTGTACTGTAAGCTCTTTGGGGCAGAGACTTTCCCTCCCCAGGGGGTGTGCAGCACCCAGTGGAGCCCTCATTTTGGTTGGGTCCTCTAATGCTACCATAAAACAAATTAATAATAATAATGAAAACTGAGGAAATTCCCGGACCAGGCACCTTTCCCATCCCCTCTGAAGGAAACAGCAGGAGATGCCCTGTATGGGCAGAGGGAACCTTAACAAGGATATCTGATGCCTTGTCAGAAGGGGACGGCATTTTCCAATGAGGTTCTCTCTGTCTCTGTAGCCTTATTCTGCCTGGCTTTGCAGTCCTCCTCCCTGGTGCTGCTGTCCTTTGGCTGATTACAGCATCATGTCCCTGCATATTCATTTTCCTTTCATTGCTCCTAGTCTGTTTATTGTGCAGTGACTCTGGGAACCTGAGGTGACCCTAGACATGGAGAATAGAAGATGGACTGAGAGGCAATAAAGGTTTTATTGCTATGAGTTTAAGATGACTGTCCTCCTCACGAACAGGGGAGGGATTCAGATAAATGGCAGCTAGATCCGGAAAATAAATAAATAAATAAAACAGTTGCAAAATCACAATTTTCCCCTAAGCCCTACCTATCCAGACTCCTTGACCAGCCCAATCACAAAATGGACACTTCTTCCTAATCCCTATCTCTATGAATAAACGTAGGGCTGGACAGAACCTCAAGAGATCATCTAGTTGATCCCTTTCCATTCCCAGTTTCTTCCTCCCTTTCTTCTCCTCAACACCTTCACATGTACATCGACTCCATCTTCCCCTCCCAGCCTTTCCACACACACATTTGGGCCAAAGTTTCCAAAATTGTCCATCAATTTTGGGGGGCCCAACTGGAGCTGTATGGGATATCACACTGATGTAGAGCCGTAGGTGCTCAGCTCCCTGATAATCAGACCCCAGATGTGTCAGATTAGGCACCCAAAAAACAGGCCCCCCTAAATTAATGGACATGTCGAAAATGTTGGCCTTAGTTACTCACTGATTCTTTGCTGTTTCTCCAGCTCCAGAGCCATTAGAACCCCTGTGATACTCCAAGGATCCTGACCCAATCCACCCCACTCATGTGTGGTAGGGTCAGGAGTATTCTATGCTGTTCTTCTTCAACAAGAAACTATAGAAGTCTTAAACCACATACACACACATGTAATGGACGATGGGGGCACACTGTATGTACAGACATCATGGTCATCAATGGGGATCAAACTCAAACCTACCACATGAGCTGAGAGCGACTAGCAGGCTACTAAATTCGGTGGTGCCAGCACTTAGAGAGAGACGGGATTACACATACTATGCCAATGAATTACACAAACGTGCACCCCACACACACAGCATCATGCATGTTGTTTACATGGCCCGTGTTCCGTCTAAGATTTTGTTACATTCTCTTCACTTTTCGTCCTTCCCTCCCCCCCCACCTCTGACTGCTTTCCCCCTTGTAAGTGCATTAGTCACTATGGAAACAATGATGTCATTGATGGGGTGGGGTTTAGCAATGTCCACAACTGCAGAATAAAGTCAGCGTTTAATGGCTGGCAATACACAGCAGGGCTTGTGAAATGGATGGCTGCTGTTTATGTGATGGTTATTACAGACATTTATGCAGTAGAAGATTTTATCGTAGAGCAATTTCCCTTTCTCCTTTATGTCCTTTTCCTCCACTGCTCTTTATCCCATTCAGGTTCCCTCAGCATCTGCTCAGATGAAATTCAACATTCTTGTTTCTCTCCTCTTTGGCCCTAAATAGTATGTGGCCGCTATGGTTTGGATGCGCCCACAAACTCCACATGTTTCTCTATGTCCTTGGTATCTGTGCCTAGCAGACTACGCACAACTATTGCAATAGCCAGGAACTCAGAAGTTCTACTCCTGCTGTTGGCATTAGACTTGCTATGTAGTCACTTTGCTTCTCTGTGTTGCATCTTCCCCATTTGTTTTATTTATTTGGGTTATAGGGACCCTTAAAGGCCCCAACGAGATCAGGTCCCTATTATAGACTCCTAGAAATATACAGCTGGAAGGGACCTTGAGAAGTTATCAAGTCCAGCCTCCTATGCTGAGGCAGGACCAAATATACCTAGACCACCCTGCAGGGGGCCTTGTCCAACCTGTTCTAAAAAACTTCCAGTGATGGGAATTCCACAACCTCCCTTGGAAGTCTGTTCTATAGTTAGAAAGTTTTTCCTAATATCTAACTTAAATCTCCCTTGCTGCAGATTAAGCCCATTGCTTCTCATAATATCTTCAGTGAACATGGAGAACAATTGATTACCACCTCTATATAACAGCGATTAACATATTTGCACATTATGCTAGGTAAGAAGAGTTCCTGTCCCAAAGAGAATAAAATCTAACCAGACAACGGAAATATTATCATCCTCATGTTACAGATGGGAAAGTGAGGCATAGACAGATTAAGTGACAGGCACATGGTTACAGGAGGAATCCGTGGCAGTCTTAACCACAAGACCCTTGTTCCTCTCTAGACAGGGGATAATCAGTGACGTTCTTTGCCACCCCTTGCAGAGGTGTTGTGAGAATGAATGTTTCTGAAGTGTTTTGGAAGACACTGTAACATTAGAGCACACCTTCTTTATACCATCAACTGTATTGTGTCTCATTTTTAATTATTAGATTTATTTGTTCCATTTGACCTGTCCAAAACTAATAGAAAAATTATACAGTGGAAGGACTGCAGGGTATGATCTGGGAGTCCTGTGCTCCCCACCAGAGAGACACTGAATCATGCTTCTTTGGTGCCCTGACTCCCCTATACTGTGAATGGCAGTAGCTGTAATACAAAATAAACTAGCACTGGACCCTCTTCTCCCTCCTCCTCAATCTTCCTCCATTTGCTGCTGCAAACTCTTTGCTAAGCTAAGTGATGGCCTGATTGCTTCTGAGCTTTCCACCTGTTTGATCAGCATTTCTGCCAACATTTCATTCCTCTGAGCCCTGAACGAATCCCATTCTTTCCTCCCTGCTCTCTGGGCTGCTCATTTTACCAGACAATGCCAGTTGATTTTTCACTTCTGCACAACAGCATCTCAGAATGCATCTTGACTATGGGGCTCAATAGCACATAAAGTTCATCTCCTTGCTGTTTCCTGCATAGATCGATCCTCTTCGCTTCAGTACCTGGGCCTGAATGGAAGACTTTTAACAAAGCAACCTCCCCTTCCCTTTCAGCCTTGTGTTAAACTCATTCATTCACCTGAACAAGGAGAATTGCCTCACCCCACTTCCCTTTCCACTGGAGCCATGCTGCTCTTCAAATAGCCTTACCTTCTCCCATTTGCTAATTTAATCCCTCTCCCTCCCCTCCCCCTCAGCTTCTTCTGTCCACTCTGCCACTTTCCTTTCTGTTGTTATATTTCTCATCCTAGCTTAAGGGCAAGGCAAATTCAAACAGGGTGGGGTTTGCCAGTTCTGATCCTGTTATGCTGACACCGATTTAACAGCAATGTCATCACATCAGGATGATGATCCAGTTGAGACTGGGATAGCATAGTCAGAGACAATATAGGGACAGTCACATGAAGATGTGGAAGGAATTTCTCCTTGGATTCTCATCAGTCATAAGCTCTTCTGGGATGGCATGTGACCCACACATTGACATATTAGAACTATTAAATTCAGATCCCCGATGCTCAGATTCAGTGTAGTAAATCTGAACAGGACCGGGGTGTATTTTTTCCCCCATCTGAGCCATTCACCACAACTAGATTAACACGAGTTGTTTGTAACAAACAGTATCTGATGAATTTCACCTTTTCCTGTTCACCAAAAGAGTATGAAATTCTCAAATTTATTTGTAGAGTTGGCTGGGAAATTTCAATCAAATTGAAATTCTGATGAAAATGTTTGACCCTCTTGCTATTTGAAATTACGCACTCATTTCTTCAGCTAGTAATTCTCGGTCTGTAGATTGTTTGCAGACAGTTCATTGTGAATATTCAAGAATCACAGTTCTTACTGTGTTGGTTAGCTATATAAGACACATGGCTTTCTTTCTATTCCCCAGTTGGATAAATTGTGTAACTATCAGAATCAACAATGGTGCAAAATTCGAAAGCCGAGTACAAAAATTCACAACTCACAATTCACTCCAGGCAAATGGACAAGGCTCTGAGCTTCAAATCCCCTTTCCATGAGCATTCATGATAATAATGCTCAGTGTCCAGAATATTCATGGAAAAACAAACAAAAGAGGGGCCATGAACGCAGCCTACATGAATTAACTAAAGATGAGAATAAAGACTGGTGGGAATTTTGTGCAGTAGTCACCCAGTTTTTCACCCAACCATCTCTGCCTTGGCCTCACCTGCCCATTACTTGTTTCTCTCTCATTTGGCCTCTCACAGGCCCTAACTACCTACATAGGTAGTGCAATTTATGTTGAGTGAAGAAGGTAAAGTCAATAGAGTGACTTTGTAGTATATGTCTCTACTTTGCCTCTCTCTGCTACCTTCACTCCTCTTTATCAGTATACAATAGAAACCTTCTCATAAAAGCTGTAAAACCCTAGCATGTTGTATATTATCCTTGAGTTGCTATTATACTGGAGAGAAAGAGGAGGATGGACAGATTACCTGGGCCTTTATTTTTCTGTTGTGTGCAAAGGAAGCCCTTAGTGAGCTTGCTCATGGGAGAGGTGTTGCTGGAGAGAGGCGTCTGAATGCTCTTTTCTTTCCCTCCCAGTAACCAAACTTGTCAGCTCACAAGCCGCTCCTGAAATCCTCTCCTGGCTCCCCAGGGTGTTTTAATGTCCTTCACACAGCCAGGCCGTCCTGTAAGCACATTCATTCTTCATATTCACAGGACATTTAAAAAAAAAAAGAGGGTTTGAGGCCCTTTGAAGGCTGATTCTATAGGGTGAACGCTCTCCTCTTCATTTCAAAAGGGCAGCTTTGCTGGAAGCGGTGCCCTGGTCACCATGTGGGGTGGCCTTCTGTACCAGGCAGTCTCTTGAAAAGAATACAGGAAATATCATTTCTCAGTTCTTTTCAGTACCATTGTAGAGTCAAATTTCCTTAATGCTGGATAATAGAATGTGTCCAGGTTCAGGTGACATCTCCTGCACTCTTCCCTCCCCCGACTTTGCCTATGGCCATCCCCAAACAGGGGATATTGCCTCACCTCATCCTTGTGTCCAGAGCATCAGGTGGTGTTTCCTCACCCCCATCTTTGTCTAGCCCCCCTGCTGTAAGGCTGGTCTCCTCCCACCATGAAGATGTTTGCTCATCCCACCCCAATGATCAAAGTGGTGTCCGGATCCTGTTTGACTCTTCACTGGACCTAGATGCCCAGAGAGTAGCAATGGGGGGGGGGGGATATCTTCTGCTACCTTTGGGCAAATGATTATGCCCATTCCATGCCAGTACAGGCACAGTGACAACAATTCACTGCCTCCAGACTAGGCTACTGCATCTCAGGCGAAGGCTTACCCAGTGCAGATAGAAGATGGTACAGCAAGTGCCGCGTGAGGTTCTAAGTACAGCTAAGCCACGTGATCACATCCCAGAAGCTCCCTGCACTCTGCTCTGTGTCCCAGTGGAGTTCCTTGTCTGGTTCGGGTTCCTCATCCATGTGTCAAAGCCCCAAATGGTGACAGCTTCTCTCTCCACTCCCCGCTGTACCTGCCGTCTCAGCCAGGAGGTACTAGCTGGTGAAGTGCAGCTCTCATCTCAGGACAGTCAAGTGCAGGGTGGTCTCAGGGAAGGGCCCAGGGCTCTAGCTAAAACTGCAGGAGATCCCGCTGAGCCCAGATGCTGCAAGATGCACCTGCGTATGCTAGCAGTTCCTCAAACAACTGTCATAAGGCATCTTGGGCAGACAGAATAAGCCCCTGTCAATCTAAGAAGCTGGGCTAGAGAGTGAATGGAGGAGAGCTCGGACTTCTAGGGGTCACTTCAATTCTGTAGGGCACCAATACTCCAATGAGGAATGTTACAGAAATGCCTATTCACTCATAAAATAAAGTTCCTCCCCCAATTTCTGGGTTGATTCTCCCCAGATGACATTGCATCACCTGGTTTCTGTTCCATTCACCCTAAGTGACAACTGATCCTCATCCAATCCCCATATTGACAAGTGCTCTGTATGTCCAGTCCCTCTCAATGACCATCTCCTAAATTGGGTCCATTCCCTATGGAGCATAGGCACTCCTCATGCAGGCACATGTGGTGGTCAATGTATGCACTCAGCAGAAACTCCCACCCAGCCATGATCCTTAGCCACCTGTTTACCTCTGAGAGAGAACGTTGGCTGAGACACTGAGGTTGTATCAAACTCCTTTTGTGAAGCGCCATGTGCACCCTCCACCAGAAGGGAGCTAGGCAGAAAACCCTCGAAAGCATGCACCAACCTTAATTGGGCATTGCAGTGTCACGTCTGGGTTTAGCCTAAGGTCCTGCAGATCTTCTGGCCCACAGTTGAGACAGCTCCTCACTGGCATGTGGCAATGAAGACAGCAATAACGTGCAATTTAGAGGCAGTTCAGTGATGTTCATCTACTCTCCATATGCTGTGATGTGCAGAAAGCACATCATGCCAAGGCATGGTATATCCAGCTCTGGCTCCCAGTGCACATCCAGAGACAGGCGCACCTTGTTGTGACCAATGGAACCTTAGATAGAAACCCTGTTGTCACTCTCTCTAGTCTCCTTCAGATCACAGTGCATTCTGAGTGCCTGCTTCCAGAATTTCTGGTGTGGGAACTGAATGCGACTTTGAATAGTTAAGCCCACTGAGGGATATGTCTCAATTTTCAGTGCTAGGTCTAAGCCCTAAATTAATCTCTCCCAAATTTCCCATCTCTCCTCCACCCCTCTGGCACTATTTGTAGCCAGATAATAGATGAGACTTAAGGACTGTCCTTTACTCCGGAAGTGACAGTCTTCAGACCACTGCAGTGATGAGTTGGTGAATGAATATTCCCAGTGGCATATGTCCCCATCTCCCCGAGGTCCCTGAATTAAGAGCAGGCCTTTGGGATTCTCAATGGGAACATGCTGAAATTACCTGTGGGACATGACTACAGCAGTTCCTCTATTTGAGGGGTTGGAGAGGGAATGCGACCCTATGGCTACCATCTCATTAGCCATTTTGTATTTAACTAGTAGGCAATTTATTAATTAAACAATCGCTACCTAGCACTTCACATTGTAAAAGCACGGCTCAGGCACCTAATTAAATAAACTGTAATTAACTAACAAAACTTAATGGTGCTCCCATTTTATCCTCATCTTTGCCTGTACTCAGTGTGTATGAATTGCAGCATTTAGGTGCAGGGACTTGGGGACACAGAGTCATCTCACTTAAAGGCACCAAGGTAAACTTGGATTTGGGTCTTTTCTCCCTAGCGTGTACTGACACATAGCAGTAGTGCTTTGTGTCTGTGGATCTGAATGCAGATTCCCCTGCACTTAGTGTGTCCTTGGTGCTGGCTACTGCTAATTTGGAAGCTGTCTCTTCAGACCCTATTTTGTTTGATCATTTCACTGCAGATAGCTGTATCTTGGCCTTTTTCACGTCATCCCCAAGCATCTGATCACTCCTGCCTGTACTGGCTCAGGAGACATACCAGGCCCCTATGACTCCGGTGTCAAAGTCACAGGAGCTAGCTGCTTGGTTGCTATGGCGACAGCACATTTTGGGCGGGCAGCCTCATTGAGGTCGGTGGTTGTCATTTCACTGAGCGAGCTGGATAACTGTAGAGGCACGTCCATGCCTCTGCCCTACCTGGGTGGGGCGGGGTGGCCGCACATGATGGGAGCATGTTCCTGGGAGGAACACGCCTATGGGATCACTGAGATACAGGGCCGCTGTTATGGACTAGGAGATAGGCAGTCTGGCCTAGTGGTCAGAGCAGGAGTCAGGTCTAGAGGGCAGAGCAGGCGTCCAGGTTGGGGAATGAAGCTAAGGATCAGTACCAGAGTCAACTGCCAGTTACCAGAGCCAGGGGGCAAGCCAGAGTCAGAACCAGGAAATCAGAGCTGAGAGTCAGAGCCCGAGGTGAGATGCCAAATGCCAGACCAAGGGTCAAGCCGGAGTCAGGGTCAGAAGTCAGGGTCGGAGCCAGGACTGGTCACTGGGGACTGGAGGCAAGGTGCAGGGATCAAGCATAGAGCATGGTGGGAACAGGAGGTAAGGCAGGAGCCAGGAGCAGAGCAGGAATCAGGAACAGGGTTAGGTGCAGGAGGCAGACACAAGCAGGGTCCAATGCAGCCACAACAGGAAATCACCTTGTTGCTCAGACAAACTTCCTGTGCCTCCTTCTGGCTTAAATAGCTTAGCTGGACCAATCAGTGGAGCCAGGTGATCCTACAATCAGGGTTCCCGTGGGTGAAGCCTTGGCTGGGGCTATAGTCCTAGTAGCTTCTCAGCCCACCAGTGGTATGTCTACACAGCAAAGACAAACCCATGGCTGGCCTGTGCCAGCTGACTTGGGCTGTGGGGCTGTTTCATTGCTGTGTAGACTTCCTGGACCATCCCACTCCACCAGATCCTAGAGCCAGGGCCCCAGCCCCAAGACCAGAAGTCTACACAGCAATGAAACAGCCCCGCAGCCTGAGTCCAAGTTGGCTGGCATGGGCCAGCTGCAGGTTTGTCTTTGCTGTGTAGACATAACCTAGGTTTCAGTAGACATTGGGTGGAGGTCAGAATGCAGTGGCTGTCTGGGGACTCCCAGGCCTGGATTCGAGACCCGGCACATCACAGCGATGTGCAAAATCCAGCTTTGACCACACCCACAGCTGGTATGGTTCAGGCTCATCTATGGCTGCCTATTTGTACTTAAGATGGGGGAACTGATCTGCTTCGTCCTTTATCCCAAAGCCCTTCTCAGTACAAGCCCTACAGATTCCTGCTACGGTTCGTTCCTGTGCTGGCCAAGCCCAGGTGAGAGTGACTGTAACCTGCCAACTGGTTTCTGCAGTGCCTGCCCTGACTGCAGGAGGGCTTCTGATGGAAACCAGCTTTTAGGAGGTTCACACAGCTACTGGCCATTCCCCAATGCGGGCTATGTGCACTCCATTATCCTGGATGCCCCAGCTGGTGTGTTTTGCTTCTTTCCATCCAGGAGGCTTTCTGCTTCCATTTCTTTCACATTATTTTCCCCTTCGCTACCTCTCCCTATTTGTGAAGGAAGCTGTTTGAGCTGCAGAATATCCGCCCCAATCCAGGGCCAGCCTTTACCTAGCTGGGCTGTTCATGCAGAGACAGCAGGGTAGGTGGACTTGCGGTGATGTGGCCCTAACCATGTCAGGATTGACAGCATCTATGTCTCCATTCCTGGGAGCAAAAGGATGATTGTAAAAGGCTACAGGTAGCTCAGGGTGTGTGTGTTGCATTTCAAAGGGCATGAGCAGTGGTGGAACGTGGATACAGATCAAACAGCAAAAGGACAATTCTGGAGCTAAACAACCCCCCCCACCACCCCTATGCTGCCAGGATGGTTAAACCCTGGGCTTGCAGAGTATTCCTCATCTGCAGAAAGCTGCCTGTCAAATGAGGGGGAAAGATAAGTGTCACAGTGCCCTCCTGGGGCTGGCTCTGACACAACAGGTGCACCTGCCTCAATTTCCCCTTGGTCTAGCTATAAAAGGAGCCCAGTCTCTCTCACTGTCTGATACAAAGTCCCACATTTGGGCATAATTTGTTGACGGACATGTGCAATAGTCCATAGAGCCTCATGGCAAAATGGTTCTCCCATCTCCCACGGTAAAACACAGAAAGGTACAACGAGGTTCCATGCCCCTCTCTGGATCACTCAGTTCCCAGTTCCTTTCTGCCCTGGTGCCAGGGCCCATTCTCCAGGCCATGCACCTGAGAGCGGCCAGTCTCACGACTCTTCTACCCAACAGTCCATGGGCTCAGCCCTTGTTAGCTTCCTGCCACTGGCTCTCTAGCTAAGGGAAGTTGGCAGGCTAGCTCCTCTGTTGGTCTGCTAATTCCTCCCTATCCCCAGGTTGGGCTTGCAGAGCTTTCCTCTCTCTGCAGCTTCCCTATCTCTCCCAGGCAGCTCTCACCTGCTGATCTCTCCATCTAGGGCCCAGGTGCCCTCTTTTAAGTGCAACTGAGGTCAGCTGGCCAGATGCACTAGTCTCTTCCATCTTAAACGGCCAGTGTCAGTGAGACTTTGAATTCAAATTCATCTGGACTTCATGGATGGACTACATGGGGTGGGGGGGGAGAACTACTGCACTCAGCCCTTCCACCTTATTATATGTATTGCGGTAGTGCATGGAGGCCTCATTCAAGATAAGGCCCCATCATGCCAGGCGCTATACAAACACACAAGATGACGCAGTTCCTGCCCTGAAGACCCTATGATCTCATCTGAACCGTAACATCCTTTGACTGTTTTCTACACATTCATTATTCAAGACAGCTTCCAAGTTCTCTCATTCGGGCAACTCCAGCAGAGGCTAGTGATGTGTAGAATGACTGGCAAAGGGTGCAAGCAATCTGCATCAATCTACAGTAGCATGTAAAGATCTCACACACAGTATCTGTTCCTCTGACCTGAGCATCCACTGGACAACCAGCCTCAAGTAGACAGTATTGGTAACTAGATTACAGAGCTTGGCTTTTATGGAATGACTGCTTACTCTAGCTCTGAGTGGGGTGTCCTAATGAAGTATCTTAGTATTATTTTTATATTACCAGGACCCCGTTGTGCCAGGTGCTGTACAAACACATATCAAGAAGCTGGTACCTGCCCCCAAAGAGCTTACAACTTCTACCCTAAGTTATCTACTGTAATTTGGGTTTAGTAATTTTCCCCAGTACAACACAAGCAAGAGCACTTTAGTGGCCTACAGTTTTCTATTCCTGGTTGTAATAATAAAATAAATAATAATAAATAATAATATTAATAATAATCAATATATACTCCAAACAGCGTTGTACCCAGCATGGATCGTATACACAGAAGTCTTGTGTCTTAACCAAAATACCATTTTATCTGCATTAATTTCATTCCCCCCTCCCCCCCCAGTTTCATCCAGATAAACAAGGTTTCAGAGTCCTTTGCATTTCCATCCCAGGCTCCATCTCAAAGCCCTTCACAGGCTGAGTGAATGGAGCCTGAGGCCCGTACAGTATTGTCCCCACTATACAAATGAGCAAACGGAGGAACAAAAAGGTCAGGTGACTCAGCCAAGAGGCCAGTGACAGAGCTGGGAACAGATCCTAGACTTTCTGATAGCCAGTCCAAAGCGCGAACCTCTAGACCGTCCTCAAACCCACTGCTCTTAGGATATGTAGCCATCCAATGGCGGGGCGGGACGGGGAGGGGGGGGAATGGCTGAGAAACCAGTTGAGGACTCATCTGGCAAGAATATTTCTCTGGTGTTCCCTGTCTTTCACTAGTGCTTTTTGTTTGTTTGTTTCTCCTCTGCCACTTTCTAGTGACTTGAAGCTCGTAAAACATGGAGCTTAAGCCATCATGGGGGGGGAGGGGCGCTAATCGTCCAAGTAAATAGAGTGAGGAGCAGAATTGGTTCAAGCCCCATGTGGCCAACATGTGGAACTGTCATCTCCCAGCTGGGAGCTGTCACTGTCTGGACCCTGTCAAACGCAGCTCACTTCAAGGCACTCTTCTCTCTCTGGAGGTTAAAACAGTGGGCGTATCAAACCAGCTGAACTTGCTGGAGGGCTACTCAGACAAAGCTGAAGGTAAAGCAAAGGGCCCAGAGGTTAAGGTCCTGCTGCCGAGAGAAGTGCTAAGCCAAAGACGTTATTAAAAAGGCAATTGTGCAGCAGGCTGACTCCTGGAATACCTGTGAAATCAAAGTAGAGCCAAGAACGGCTGAGTCCGAGATGCGTGTGATAAGGAAACAGCCTCATCTTTTGATGGAGGACTGGAAAGAGTGTTAATTCCGAAGCTAGTGGTTAAGATTCAAAGCTAACCAGTGCATTGAGAAGGCTTATTGCATTACCAGGAGAAGACCAAACACGGCGAATGCTCTCCTGCTCCCTTGGGTCTGAACATCTCACAAGCAAACAGGTCTTTTACTTTCTTCGTTTTGCCCGTGCATTCAGGGCCAGTGAATGGCGTCAGACTGAACACACAGACTCCTTTCCCCACAGAACAGATACGTCCCAGGTAGCAGCAATATCCACCAGTCCCAAGCAGCAGCTTCCCCCATGACCCCTCACCAACATGGCCCAACCTTGCCCAGGACATGGAGGTAGGAGGGAGCTCGAGGCCACTAGAGAACCCCTGCCCCAGTGAGAACAATGCTGAGCGCTGTATGTCTAGCCACTTCATTGCAGTGCCTTCCTGGGAGCTGAGCTCTCCTGGAAATCTGGCCATCAACATCCATGGCCCCTCCAGCTCTTTGACTCTGTCTAAGCTGCCAAGAGGGTGCTGATTATGGCACTGGATTTTGTCATAGGTACAATTAAATGGTGATGGTTTTATTTACAGTGCTCGATTGCTGATTTCTGCCACCATTTTACAGTTAGCTAGTGCTGGCTGTGACCCTCCTGCACCTGGGTCCTATTATGGTAGTTTATGTAGCTCATAGCAGCAGCACAGATAGTGGAATTATCAGTTTTCCTCTCTAGCAAAGTGCATTGGCTGGCCTTAATACAATTAATTAGAGCTTAATCAAGTTCTGATAGCTGGGCACAGATCACAGCGATTTCAGCCTATGCATCAAGATTTATTAAGAGGTTAAAGTAAATGAGGAATAGAAAGGAAGAGAAACGGTCCATCAGTAATAACACAGGAGCGCGTCTGAAATCGAAGATGAGCTTCAGCCGTGAAATGCAAATTTCTCCCACGGGTTTGGATCCAGTGTTGTTCTTTTGATGCAGAAGGCCTTGAGCTGCTAAGACTGGATCTGAATCCCAATATCCTAAAGTCCGAGGGCCTTTGGGTCTGGTGTGCTGGTTAAGGTTCATCTCTGTTTAAAATACAGCTGTTTCCCTGATTGATTAGCTCTTACTGCTGTTTAGATGGGTCACATCTGTATATGATGCTTTACGAGCCATGGGATATACAATACCAAACAATCTCCCTCCCCCAAGCAGCTTACAGTCTAAAATAGCAGGCAGGGAGGGCACCATGAGCAGGCACTGCTGCTGGCAGGCTGCGTGGAGGGGGTAACCTTGTTTTAAGTGGGAGGGGGATGGCAGGCACTTGGTCTCCATCAGTGGGGTAGCATGGAAGATGGCCTGGAATCAGGAGTGTGAGAAGGAGCCAAAGGGAACAAGCAGGGGGAAAGCTCGGGAAGGGGTGCAGGAGAGGACGGTCAGGGTATAGGGACAAGCACAGTTAAGAAGGAGTATGAGCGTGAGAAGTTTGTGGTCGGTGCAGAAGGCGTGTGGAGAAATCACAGAGGGGGGCATGCTTAACAACCTACAATAAGGACTAGTTCCACTCTGGCAGGGAGACAGGGTCTCCTGATCTCCCCGTCTTACAATCCAGGCACCTGTGCTAGAAGCTGGCAATTCCCCACTCCGAGGCTGACATCCTTTACCCCTTATCTGCGCAATAAACAAAAGATAAGTCTCTCTCTTGCCAGATTCTCACTTAAATCTGTCACTGGCAGAGAGGTTCCACTGCTATTACACATGTAGCTTTAGCAATAATCTAATCTCTTACAGCTATGACCATCAATAATATCCAAACTTTAGCCACTAACACACACATGCCCAAGAGGATTATGGTAATGGGGCTAGACTCTTAAGCTAGTTAGATACAGATATTTAGGACCAAATTTTACCCACCCATGGAGACACCTGGACAGGGGAAGATGAGGGAAGGAGACTAACAAGCAGTCCAGAGGACTTAATGAGAGCCAATCAAATCCTGGGGGTTTGAGCAGGTGATCTCCCAACCCTATGTTCTGTGGGGAAGGGACTGTTCTTCTGTGCTGCTGCCCTGCCCCACCACTCCTCCCCTCCAATCACAGGATACCTGTAGGAACCATGCTGCCAGTGCTGATGGGGATCGAGGCATGGAGCATTAATGAACATGAGGCTCTTCACTTGGATCCTCACTCAGCAGGGGAGTGGGAATCAACTCCTGCCTTTCCCACCCCAGCCCTGCACCCCCAAGCTTTGCAAGGCTTCCCTGCATTCTGAGAAAGGAGGGGTGATGCTGTGGAGTTGGCAGTCCACGTATGCCCCATTTGATGTCCCACCTAGGGGAGTCCTCGCAGACACAAAAGGGACACTCAGGGACATAGGCCCTGTCCACATGGAGGACACTCTTCCCAGTGTAACTTCATTGGCACCAGCCCCTAACATCGACTGGTTCACTGGCATAAAGCAGGGCTTACCCCATTCTGGTTCCTGGGGTGTGTTGCTGGATTAAGGTGCACCACAGCAAGCCCCAATTTACAGCATGCTGCTGTCTACATTAGCGGATTGCACCAGTGTGAATTTCTTCCACACAGACATGGCCTGAGTCTTTTCCTTGCCCCGAGTTGCCACCTCCCATCCCTGAGTAGGGCCCGTGGCCTCTCCCCGTGGTCTGTGCTGCTGTCTCTCAGTTGCCCTCCCGTTCATTTGGCTCGCTGCCTTGCGATGGCTCCGACTGGATACTTCAGGTTTCATGGCTAGAACCTTTCCAGCTTCCTTCACCTGAAGTTTTAAAGCACGAACGGTTCAGTAACCTTTTTTGCCTGAGGTAGGCACCTCATCTCTGCCTTCTGCGACTGCACAGCAAGGAGTGGAACTGAGCCAGGTGCATGAGCAGGGCCACAGGCGAGTGGAATGGATTTAAGAGGGTAAGATCTTAATGATGGAAGCATTAAAGGAAGGGAGAAAACAGACCCACCAAGTCATCCCACACAGCGCTACAAGAATGATTCTGGCTTCCCACACTTCCCAGGGAGATTATTCCACTGTATCTTACCATTGGGAAGTTTTCCTTGCTACTGAGTCTTAATTTCATCCCATTACTCCTAGTAATAACCTTCTGCACCATACTAACATCACCTCCCTCCTTGGCTTTTCTATCCTTCAGATAGTTGTATTCTCCCTCTCACTTGAGTCATCACTTAGTCACACTTTACCTATTTAGCCCTTTGACTCTTCCCCAGTAAATCAGCCTCTTCAGCTGTCTGATCACCTGCATTGCTCTTCTCTGAACTCTCAAGATCTTTCTGGTAATGCGATGCCTAAAACTGAGTTTCACGTTGCAGCTGTGGATGAAGCAAAGACAGAAAGAACACCCGCAAATCCTGGTGTCCTAGGCGACCGCCTAGGTCGCCTAAATGGAAGCGCCGGCCCTGAGCAGAGAGGGCCTGGTACCTCCAGCTTGGCCCAAAATGGTATTGGCAGTTTGGGCAGCTACATCACACTGCAAATTCCTGTCTCAGTCACTATCCTCTTTCGCTCCTAGGTCATTATTGTGTCCCGGGACTGTCTCTGGAATGAGAGTAGGTGCGTTTCTGATTATTCTTTCACAGCTGTAACAGGAACATAGGATTTGTCAGGGCCATGGCCTGCGTGATTCTAGCAGTGGCCAGTTGATTCAGATCAAGAACCCCCTGGTGGACCGTTATAGAATAACTTTCCCATACAGGAAGTTTCTTGCTAACCTCCATCAGTTAGAGATTGGCTTATGCCTTCTGAAGCGTGACCGATGATCGCCCTTCTTTAAAAAAATAAAGAGTTCTCCCACTTCTTGTACTGGTGGATCCTCTCTTCCATGTAAATGGCTAAACCTTATTTGAATCTTGCAAAGCTCTTGGCCTCAGTGATTACTTGTAGCAACGTTAGCATGTTTTCCCAAGCTGAAGCTCAGTTGAGTATTTTCTCACCATGTTTCTAATCTCTCCTGGCTCCTGTGTTTTATTTTTCTATCCTCACTGGTGTTTGCAACTCCTCCCAAATTAGCATCATCTGGGAATTTCATTAGCGCGCTGCTTAATCCCTCTTCCGGATCATTAATGAAGATGTTAAATAAGACCAGCCCCTCCCGCCGATCCCTGCGGTCCCCCCACTAGACACTTCTCCACTAAACAGAAGCTGCCGTTTATCATTAGCCTGTGTTTACGGTCTTTTAACTGGTTTTCAGTCCACACGGCAGTGTTCAGCTCCAAGCCAATTTGAATTAATTTTTCCAATTAAGGTTTTGTGAGACATCTTCTGTGAGATCTGCGGTTGATTAGAAGCAGGAGGATGGGGATTAGCAGGAGGTATGTGATGCTAGCACAAGAGTTTATGAGTGTTGTTGCAGGAGACCCATTAGCATGTCGTAGTAACAGGGCTCGTAGTCACGAGCAGCAGCATTGCTCAGTGACCCCGAGTGTTTAGTGAGCTTCAGCTCTGCAGCAAACCAAAGCTAGATACAGTCAAGTTCAGATCACTGAATGCATGTTTCTCACAATGAGGTGCCTTCCGGGAAGGGGGGGAGATGTCAATGGCTTTCTCTAGGTCAAGGCAATTTAACACACCTGGAGTGACACCCTGACCCCCAAACCAAAAGGGTTTTGTCATATCAAGCGCTCTCCACTAAGAACTTGCCAGAAACCAACTCATTTCACACCAGTCATTAGCTGGTGATAACTTCCGGTTCCTACTTCACCTCATTTGGATTTGATCCAGTGAGCTTTGGAAGCCCATACTGTTAAAGGCATCACACACAAGCCATGCAAGTTATGGCTCTCTCAATCTCATGTTAGCCAGGCAAGGGGAATGGCCAATGCTTAATTTGTAATGAAAGAGGTGCCGGTCTCATGCAATTAGGGGCCAGGGCTGAAGGAATTTTTTTACATTCATAACTGAAGCAGCGAGCCCAGAGGTGCTGGGGCTATGAACTGCTAAGCCTAGAGATACTGGGGCTCAGCCCTGGCAAGCCCTGGCACAAATTAGCCACTGAGAACAGTGCAACAAAGGAGCAGAGGACTTTTATCCTTTCCAGCTCCACGCAGGGGAGGGAGCAGCTGTATTTGAGGGAACTGAATTGGCAGGTTCTCTCTCAGGTTTGATATGAGTGGCTAGTCAATGGAAGGCCTCTGGGTTTGAACACTGTCTGCAGATTTCTTGAGGCAGGGACATGTGGCCATGGGAAGTTCTTGGGGAGGGGAAGTCTGGTCCCAAGAACTGAAGGATGAGCTGGGCCATATGGCTTATATGCTTGTGCTTCACACTAGGTTTGGCAGGTTTAGCTACTGCTGCCGGGCTCATCGCATAGAATAGAACATGCTGCAAACTTCGCGGCACAATAGGTGGTTCAGCAGGTGGCAGTAATATATACGCCTACTCCCCAAGCCCATAGGTAAAAAGCAGGATTATTCTATTCTGTCTTTGGCTGCCCTTCCAATGAGTGCCATCTGTAGCTAGGGAAACATTTCTCTCCTCATCAGACGCAGCCTTCGCTACAGGACACACGTCTTGTACTCTTCTGTGCAGTTAATTTACTGATTGAAGGATGTGTGAAGCAGAACAGGCAGCAGGAAGGGCTGAATAGTGATGGTTATTCACCGGGGAAGGAGGAGGAGCATGGTGGAGGGGTAGGAAGGAGCAGGGGACTAGATGTCAGAACTGTTGGATCCATATGAGCTGGTGGAGCCAACCACTTGGCCATGGAGCAACAGCAAGAAGTCTTGCTATTTTCTCCCCACACCTCTGAGATCTAAGGTGCTGAGGTTATGACACAAGCACAAGGGTTTTATGCAAATAGAAGAAGCCCAGGGTTACCAGCCACTGCTCCTTCACAGATGGCTGAGGAGCTGCTAGGGTCATCTCTAACTCGGGGCCTGGTTCACTGCTCTGGAGCTGACTGGGCCTCCAGTCTCCCATGCTGCTTCATTATTCTCACCCTGTGCACCTGTCAGAGCGCCAGGCAGGGAATTAACCCCCTGGTATCCAGACGGGGCCTAACCACTCTGCAAAACAGTTTATTCCTGGCTCCCTCAGGATCCTGCTACTGTCAAAGTAAAAAATAACACACTCATTAACTTCAAGGGTGTTGGATGGGGCCTAGGTGACATTGGCCAAGTCACCTCTCTGTGCCTCAGTTTCCCTACCTGTTACATGGAAAAACAATACCTACCCCATAGTGGTCTCCTGAAACTACACCAAAGTTTCTCAGATCCTTGGGTAGAGGGGGCTGCAGGAGCTCAAACAACTGTTATTCTTTAAAAAATGAAAATGAAATGAAGAAAAAGAAAGCTGAGGCGAAGGAGCCGGGGGAAAAAGTTAATCACAGGCCAGCTCCTCATCTGGTGCAAATCAGTGGCGCTCCACGGAAATTAATGAAGCGATGCTAATCTACCCCACCGGCAGAGGACCTTGCCGGTACTGTAAGGGTGTTCCATCAGGCTGGGGAAGCAGAGAGAGTCCTGTTGTTCTGGAATATTTAATCTACCCCTGAACAAAGCGCTGGAGAACACACTGCTGGCTGGTGAGCTGGATTAATAAGACTTAGCCATCTAGGATTCTATTTCCATTGTGTCTGAAAGCATCAGCGCAGCGTTCTGCTCTCTAAGGACTAGGGGTGGGAACTGGCGCTTGGCCTCTCAGTTCCAGGCGTGTGGAGCTGGGTTGCTGCCAGTATTCTCTCCAGCCGTACAAAGGGAATGTTTTTGAGAACAGGCCGGTGCCCCACAAGGACCCATTAGCCCCAAGCCCAGCTTTCTGGCTGGTAGGACTGAGAAGCAGCAATGGGGGTTTTGAATACATTTGGCCTTGGAGTGTCTGTTTGTTGCATGGCTCAGCCCCAAAAAAGTGCAGTGTCTCTCTCAGCTGGTATATTGATCATCCTGGAGAGCTTTATGATTATGACTCACCCTGGCCTTTCAGCCCATTGTTATTTAAATTATTTCACATTAGGAGGCAAACAATGGAAGGGGAGTGTCAGAGAAAGCATTGATTCATCTGTCACATGGGCTCCGTGCCTGTTCTCTGTCCACCTGTCAGCCTCACTGCAATATCTATCTGTCTGGTTTATCCAGCCATCAGAAAGACTCCTGCTTTATCTGGACAGCGGTACATGGTCCAGCTCTGGGTCCCATGTGCTGCTTGCTGGACCCATTAATCAGCCAGACAGCTCCATCATCATCACACAGACATCAGCTAGCTCCATGCCCGGTGCCATCTAAGCACTGCGCCTGTGCCCCTCTCTACCATCATAACCCGCTACTCAGCCTCTACCCCCGTCCCCAGCACAGCACACCGGCTCTTTAGCCCTATCCCCATTTGCAGCGCACTCCAGCTCCTGCTCACGGCGAGCACATCTCCCTTTCCCCCCGCTTCATCTTTTGGTTGTAGCATGTGCATTTTATTCGGGGAGAGAGGGAGACTGTGCTGCGTAAAAACCAGGGAACTGTTGCTGGTTGGCACAACTCACCCGTTGAAGAGAGAGAGAGAGAGAGTATATATATATTTACAGCCCTACATAAATAACAGTAACAAATAAAAGGGATGCATCTTCCACCTTCCCTAAAAGGCAGTGTCTGCAGCAAAAGCTTTGGGTGCATTATACAGTTCCAACACTTTAAGGGGTCACTAAAACTCAGGTCTGAGGCTGAAGTGTCATCTGGTCACTGCTACAGCTTGGTCAAGCTTAAGTCTGCTCTGAATACTTCCCCCAGGCTTTTTTTTGAGGGGGGGGGAATTTGAGCCCAGATCCAAACTCAGATCGGGGAGCAGCCTGAGAATTTTGCAACCTGCGTTTATTCTGGTTCTTCTGCTACACCCACCACCATGGTGAATGCCCCTGAACATAGAGACCAACCCCTCTAGCCTTGAGCCTCCCGCTAGTTGAAACAACAACCAAAGCATCCCTTCCTTTATTACAAACCTTGGGATCCTTCTCCCCACCCTTGGGATCCTTCTCCCCACCCCCAAATGAAAACGACTGTCGATCTTTGACTTTCGTTGGAGCCCTGTCACCCCCTGCTGGAGTCACTTTAAGCAGGATGGGTTTTTTCCTAATGGCAGCATTAAATATTAATATTTCACCACACCTGCATTTCTAATCCATGCTGTACAGTGTGACTAGCACTGTGTGCAATCAGTGGCACAATGTGTGCCCTGCAGTAATGAGACCAGGGCTGACAAGGCCAGCACTAGGGTCTGACACGGAGAGATACAAGGGCCTGCACAGTGTAGATAAAAGGAGGCTTGCCAGTTCCCATACACTCATCGCCCTTTCTCCTGTGCCATCCCAGATGCCACTTCCATCAGGGAGCCACCAACTCATATGCCAGTCCTGCCCTGAGTGCCAGCCTAATTGATGGCACTTGGCTTCCACCCGGCCTCCTTGCTGGCTCTGCTGCTGCGGCTGGCACATAGAAAGGGACTGGGCAAAATGAGCTTTGGTGCTTCCACTTGTATGAAGTGGCTAGTGGGGGTTTGCAGCTACCCTCTGCTGGGTGGAATCTGAATGTCTCCTTCCCAGGCACAGAGCCAAAAGCCCCCTTTGCCACCTGAGCTCAAAGAGACTTGCTGGTAGCAGTATAGGCCCTGACACACACTTGAGCAGTTCTGTTTCTGACCAATAGGGGGCAACCGGGCACAAACCCACCAGCCAGTTGAGTGAGAAGAGATGCCTGGAACAAGCTGGCTTGGAACCAGCTGCTACACACCATGGTGGCACTGCTCTGGAGCTAGTAACTTGGTCAGCTTCTATCTAACAGCTAGAGCTATTTTTTTTTTAGGAGCACAAAACATCAGAAGTATGAACCAAGTTTACCAGGTGCACAGGATGTCTGACTGAGCCTGGACCAATAGCTCTGAGGGGTGTGAACTTCCCCATCTAGCTCAGTGAGGGGTTCGCTCAGACACCCAGTGATGATCAGTGACATGTCAGTCTATTATTTATTACAAAGAGCTCCATGTAAGCTTGAAAGCTTGTCTCTCTCGCCAGCAGAGGCTAGTCTGATACAAGATATTACCTCCCACACCTTGTCTCTCGAATATCTTGGGACTGACCCGGCTACACCTCCCCGGCATATTTCATTCATGTCAGAAAGGAGAGGGAGGGTCCCAGATCTGCAGATTTTACTGTGAAGGGTGTCTTCATGTGGTACCAAAAGTGGGTGGCATTTGGGAAATGCGCCAGCACTTCCCCACCAAGGGAGTCCTGCAGAACCCATGGGCACATTCAGACCCCTCTGAGTGGGACCCAAGAGCCTAAGGAGCCAGGGGAGCTCAGGGAGCTACACAATTTACTGTGGGCAGTGTCACTTTAGCAACTTTGGGTGGAGATTATTTTATGGGTGGAGCTCAGAAGAGTCCCTCCTCCCTTTTTTGCCCTGTCTCCAGTCTGACCCAAGGACAGGAGTTATGGGCTAGACAGGATCAAATAACTGTGGATACGTCTACATTGCAGTCAAAGACCCGTGGCACCAAGTCTCAGAGCCTGGGTTGATTGACTTGGGCTCGGGCCATGACGCTATAAATAGCAGCGTAGACATTTCCAGACGGGTTGGTGCTGGAAAGGCTGCTCCGAGACCCCCTACAAAGCTGATGCGCACAGCCAGTCAGAGCAAATCTCTTAAGCATCTCCCCATTCACTGGGGCCACTACTCCAAAAGCAGCCAGCCGGTTATCCAGCCAGAGATCCACACTGCCCTGCCCTGTCTCCCCCTACCCTGGAAGGATCTGCATCTAACACACAGCAGCAAGTATATACAACTTGCTACCCTCTTAGCTGCTGTCTTAGTGCCTAGAAAAACTCCTCCCTGCCTAAGAAAAGGCTTAAAACTGGTACAGGTAGGGACCTTGGTGCCATAGATGGCAATGGAAAGATGGGCTTGTGGTTCAAGTAGCAGCACAGGAAAGGAGGTCTCTGGGCTTCTATTCCTGTTTCTGCTACTGACTCATTGTACCAGCTTGGGCAAGTCATTTAATCTTTGTTGCCTTCTCTGTGAAGTGGTGATTGTGACATGGACCATCTCACAGGGGGCATGGGGCTTAATTCCAGGGGTCATAGCATGCTTTGAAATCCTGGTGTTGAAGGAGACAGGAGAGGGCAACATGATGTTATTACATCTCTATACATGATGGTGTCATATTGAAGCCAGTGCCCGAGGACAGGATCACATTAAAACTCTGCACCATGGGACATTTTCCTTATTTTGGTCTTCTACCTACTGAAAAGACAGCCTGGATTCATCAACAGATCCAAGCAACTTACAAGGAAATCTGGAGCTAAGTTTTTGCTAACATGGTCCCATTTGAGGTTTTACATTGAAAAGAGAGGTGGGCCAGGGAGGGAGGGAGGGGTTGGATTGCACCGTGACTGGGCTGGGCAGAGTTTCTGTTTTGTAATAAGTGTTTTCCATTGAAAGACGGCCAGTTTTGAAAGTGATTTTTGTTCTGCAATATCAATTTTTGCAAGACTAGCAATGGTGTCAACATTTTTCATGAAGAATTTTGTACCTTCCCCCCCACCCCAATATTTTTAAATACTTTTTGTTTAATGATAACCAGGTTGTCAGGGTATGAAAAGTTTTGTAACCATTTTCCAGCACATTTTGGATTTGAAAATGAATGAAAAAAATCTTTGAAAAACAGGTTGGTTTTGAACATTTAGAACTGAAAATGTCTTTGAAATTGCAAGAGAAAATTGGGTTTTGATCAGCTCTATTGACAAGTCAAGTTCTGCAGAACCCAAGCCAGGGCTGGTTCAGATCTTGGATCTGTTGTTATCTGAACCACAAAGGTCCAGTACATTTCTCATGGGGGAGCTCCAGATAAAAAGCTCTACTGCTGGCCCAATCTACCTCTCTAATGTACTTATATCATCCCCATTATAGTGTCAGCACTTAAGACAGTGAGGGCCTATATTATCTCCATTTTACAGATGGGGAAACCGAGGCAGCGAGACTTGCCCAAGGACCCACATGGAGTCTTTGGCAGGCCAGAGAGACCTGGGTTTAATTCCCAAGTTCAGGCTATCACCCTGACCAGTGATGAGTGACCTCCAGATCATTTTCCCCCTCTCTGGGGGTTCTGGTGACACAGGCAGCAAATGGTTTTGCGGCATCACTCCCAAATCTCTCTTCTCCCTCCACCCCAACTTTACCATCCTCAAGGCATTTGTACAACTGCAGGCACAGAAGAGCACAGCCTGCAAAGGGATGCGAAGGGAGCAGGGCAAGAAGGGCTCAAAAGAGGAAGCAGGGAGGAGTCTGGAGGGGAGAAGGAGAAGGAGAAGAGAAGGAAGGGGGCGTGAAAAGGTGCAAGCAGACAGGAGAGGATCTTTCTTTCCCCTTCTCCTTGGCACCCATATTTCCTTTCAAACAGCAGATGTCCAGCCGCCAATCTAAGATACCCTGCTCCAGTTCTCAGCTCAGAGCTCTTGGCAAGTCATCATCCCCCTTCCTAATTCTCTCCCATCTCCAATCCCCCCATCTCGGGCTGCATGAGAGACACACCTCAGCAGTCCCCCTCTCTGACTAGGTGTTTAAACAGAGCAATAGCCAAGGGCCAGATCCATCAGGGATTGGGGGGTGGGGATCTTTCCCTTGACTTCAAAGGGCTTTGGATCAGAGCTTGATCAATAGGATTGTCCCCTTTCCTCCCCCCCCCCCCCCCCAATGTGCCCACGCTGGAGCTTTCTGCATGGTACTCTGAGCAGAACAGCCACCAGGGGGGAGGGGTGTTCAGATCCCTGAGCCCCAGTGCTGACTGCAACCCACACTCTGCCAAAGAAACAACAAAAAGGCTCCCTGAATTGAGGACCGCAGCAGCTCCTGCTCCCCTTTCAGGACAGCACAGCAGGCCTGGGACACAAGATGATTAACTTTTCCTAATGAGTTTTCTCCATTAGCATTTTCGATTCCGAGAGCCAGTGAGAGAGGTTTGCCAGATTTCATCTCCCAGGCAAAGGGGAAGCAGGCGGATGGTGTGGAGAACAAAGAGACTCCAATGCCATAGGAAGGAGAAATAGCTCTTCACCACCTGGTTCTTTCTAAAGGTGCAGCTAGACTGCAACAAAACACCCGCAGCTGGCCCGAGTCAGCTGCCTGAGCCCCGTAACCCAAGCCCCAGGGGCCCATAAAATGGCAGTGTAGACCTTTGGGCTAGGGCTGGAGCCCAGGCTCTGAGATCCTGCAAGGGGGGAGGGCCCAGAGCCCGGGCACCAGCCCGAATGTCTATACTGTAATTTTACAGCCCTGCAGCCAAAGACCTGCCAGCCCGCGGTCAACTGACCTGGTCTAGCCACACGTGTTTTACTGCAGTGTAGACATAAGTATGGCACCCATTACTGTGGGATCACGGAGGTTGCACATGGCTGTGTTGCTGGTATTACAGTAGCACCTAAAGGTGCCCTGGTGCTCGGTGCTATAAGAGAGGGTAAGAAGCCCCTGTCCCAAAAAGATGACAGTCTAAGCAGACAAGGCAGAATTATCATCCCCGTTTTACAGAAGGGGACCAGAGAGGCTGAGAGATTAAATCAGTCTGTGGTCAAGCTGGAATTGAAGCCAGACCTCCAGGTGCACAAGACCTTCCTTCCTCGCTCTCTATGGCATAGCACCTTTCATCCCACTGCGGACCCAGTTCTGACACACACACACACACACCCCACTCCCACAAGCATCCCCATTGGCCTCAATGGGATTATTTGCCTCAGTAGGGGTAAGAGAACCAGACCCCGTATGATCCTAGCACCACTGAAATATAGCTGCTTCTCGGCTTGGAGGTGGCAGCTAGAGACGGGGGTCCTACCATTGGGAGAGGGGACCATTTTGGCTCAAAGCACAAAGACAGGCCCCTGTGGTGGCTATTTAGCATCCATGCAGAGCAGATGAGCTGGGTTTTGAAGGACCTTGTCCTAGGAGCCTGTATGGAGCTCAGTAACGAGCGGCTGCATTTGTATGCAGCACAAGAGAGGCAAGGAGCCAGCCAGAGAGAGCAGAGGGGTGCCGTGCACCGGTCATGGGGAGGCTGCTGGCATTTCTCAGATGCCTTTGCAAAGAACTGAGCACAGGTGTCTCGGATTCAGAGCGCTGCTCAGTCAGCCCTGGTTTCATTAGGAGTGGTTCTTCTAGCTAGCGCCCTGGAGCTCTCGGGCAACACTGACGCATTCGAAAGACAAATAGTCTTTAATTAAAGGAAGGCATCAGCAGCTTGCTTCTACCTATGGAGTCTCTGTGCTCAGCTCTTGTGCCTTTGTCAGCGGGCTGGTGGGGGGGGAGATTCCTGCAGGAAACAAAGGCTCAGATCAGGAAGGGGCTACAAAAGGGTTTGAGTTTGGGGGAGTGATATTCTGAGACTACCCGTGTTCTGTTCATCCCCTCTGTGGCACCTGGCATCAGCCACTGTCAGAAGCCAGGATACTGGGCTAGATGGACCTTTGGTCTGACCCAGTATGGCCGTTCATATGTACCCCTTGGATGACTTAAGCACTGAGCTCTCATTAATTGTAATCTGATTGGCCAATTCACTTTACTAGGAAAAGAACCAGCTATATTACATTATTAAATACAGACCCTCCCTCTTGCCCCCAAGAAAAAAAAATCCTTGTTTTGGATGAAGGCTGCATGGTTAATTTCACACAATATCAGGAAACTGCAAAAGTTAAGGCTCTGACGGCAGTGCTAATTTGGCCACATTGTACATTGGGGATGTTCTGTGGTATCCCTTTAACAGCATAGTCAATAAGATACTAAGCTAGACACGTAACCAGGAAAAACAGAATAGACAATAGCGCCCATGTGTAACACAGCGGAGTTAACGGCACTGTTGGAATCTTAATGTTTGCATTTCTTGGGCCAGATTCTCAGCTGGTGTAGGTCAGCATAGTGGGGACTGTCTGCGACCTCAGTGGAGTCACACAAACGTACACCAAGTAAGGATCTGGCCTCTTAGCTTTTTGTGATCTTAACAGTCTCCAAGCAATCTGTTGGCATTTTATTATCTTATTCCTCAAAAGGAAAAAAATTGGGGCAAGAACTGTATTGTATGGGTGTACCGCACCTAGTGCAACGGGGTGCTTTTCCCCCGGTGGTGACACCTAGATACTACTGCAATACAAAGAAGGTAAGTGTTATTTGGCTTGCAGCACTTAAAACTCTTTTCTCCAGAGCCAGAGCTGTGAGGCTTATAGGCTCTGGCCTAATACATAGTGGACGTGTATGTTCCAGAGACACACAGTGCATCTGTGTCCCCTAATTAAGTGTGCACAACACGTCTAGACTTCTGGCCTGATTTGCAGAAGTCCTGAAAACTAGCACACCCTATTTAAGTCAATAGCAGCTACTGAGCAACTTTCACGTAATCGGTCCGTCCATCCACCCCCGTTTACCTGACCAGGAAGGATGGCTCAGTGGTTGGGATGCTGGCTGCAACTCAGGAGATCCCTGGGTCCATTCCCTGCTTTGGCACACACTTCCTGTGTGACCACAAGCACAGCACATAAGTCCCACAGCTTCAAGAGGTATTTGGGCACCTGACTCCTATCGATTTCAGTGGGAGTTAGGCACCTAAACACCTTTGAGGATCTGGTCCTTATGGTGGGACTATTTGGAGTGAGCCTCCCAGATCAGGTTGACCGACTCCGGCTAGCAGGGCTTGTGCTAGTGCTCTAAAAGAATAGCTGTATAGACAGTGCTTTGAAGTCATGGCTTGGGCTCTGAAGTCCAGAAAGGGAGGTGGATTTCAGAGGCCGAGCCATGACTTCAGAGCACTGTCTATACAGCTGTTCTCTTTGAGCACTGGTGTGAGCCCGTCTAGCCCAAATCTGTCAGCAGGCTGAGAAGCTCTCTCCAAAATGCTGTGTAGATGGTGCTTAATTTGTGCCAGGGCTGAGCCCCGGCACCTCTGGGCTTGGCAATTCATAGCCCCGGCACCTCTGGGCTTGCTGCATCAGCTATGAAGGTAAAAAAATTGCTTGAGACCCAGCACCTCTTTCATTGCAAATTAAGCTGTGTATGTAGACATACCCTAAATCTCTCTGCACATCAGTTTCCCATCCGTGAAACAGCACTTCCCTACCTCCAAAAGGACTGTGAGGAGAAATAGGTTAAGGATTTTGAGGTGGTCTAGTAAAGGAAGTTAAATATGTATCTAAAAAGAGAGATATTTATCATGAAATTGGGGGGGGACACCAAAAAACCCTCAGATCCTGAGCATTTTACCTTTACTTTCAATTTTGTAAAAAACCTCAAAACCAACCTGCAAACTGTTGTGAGGTTTTAACTCACAATTAGACCCAATGGGTAAAATCGAAGATTGGTCTTTTCTTTTTAAAGCAAAATCTCTGAATTTTTTTAAAATTTGAAACTTCCTTTCAGCGATCGACTTTTGCCCCATGAACAAATTTTTACATTTTGCAGGTTTTCCTGAGAAAAACCACTTTTCATGAAATTGTCACAAAATGGTGGCATGTTAGGGGCTAAGACATGGCAAGTGCGTTTGAGAGAGCGGGTGAAAAAAAGAAATCTGAGTTTCCCTGCAAACCCTAACAACTGTTGTATTTTCATTAGCTAAACATACGGTGGTGCCATGACTCAGGAGTTAAGTAACTGCTATAAATACAGCTAGCATTGCCACATGCTAAAGGGAGATAGGGAGTAGAGGAAGATGGGCAAAATGCCCCCAACCTGTCTCAAAAGTGATGCCAAGGCAGCTGTGCCAGTCTGATAGGCCCACAATTGTAGCTGGATTATCTGATTTCATGCAGAGAAAAGCTCCAGGATTTTGAGGTCATTATCAGACTTGCTTCCCTGACTCCTCATTTACACACACGTACAAAGATGAGCAGCATGTAATTTATTTTAAATTTGATTAATTTAAGGGCTTCTGAGAAAGAGACCATCTAAAGGCAGACGTAGCGTAGGCAGGTGTTACAGAAACTTCCCACGCATAGCTATGCTAATGCACCTTGTTCTTGAGGCTCCAGCACCTCCTGCTGAGCAAAGCAACTGCCAGTCAGGCCAGATTCTGTTGTGGGTTTGTAATGCAGATAATCATCCACTGAGATTCAGTGTGAGACCCCATAACTCTTTCTGCTTCTGTCCTAGAACTGGTTTCACCTCAGGTCTATAGAGCTTAAGATACATCCACAGTGCCACCAAACACCTATATGGAATTACTTTTAAACCTGTCTCCATCATGTACATGTGAGGGGCTACAGAGGGCAGAGATCCCAATTCTACTTCAAGAAGAGTCATAGACCTCTGACCAGGGGAGTAACCACAACCCATGGTTAGGGTGGGTATTTCCCTAGACATGCCTTTGCTTCACTCTGAGGGCCACACAAATGATTATGTTTCCCAGCATCATTCCTAGGGGAGTTGTCTGCAGACAAAGTCTCTCTAAAGGGATGATAACTAACTCACCTTTGGCTGCACTCTTGCTCCCAGAGGCGCCATTTCCAAAGATGGACATCTGTCTGGGACAGAATCCACAGGACAGCACAAAAACAAGTCTCTTCTTGAATGCTCCACGAATGCATGACATGAATCCAAAGTCTGTTATATCCCAGCCATTAAGTGCTGTCGACAGAGGACACGTAGTCACAGTGATTTGCACCAGCTGTGGATCTGGCCCATTCAGTCCCTTCCATGCATGCTAGTTAGAAACTTGGAGCTAACCCAGGGAAGGATTAGAACAGCAAGTTTTAAAGCATGGAATCTCCATTGCGAATACAGAAGAAATACAAGCTACCGGGTCCTGTACATTGGTTATAAAATAGGAGCAAGATCCTGTTAGCCAGCCTTCCGGGGCTGAATCCTCCAAGGTAGAGCTCATCAGCTTGGGGTGGAAATCCTTGCTTAGGATTCATGGAGACCTGGGTGAAGATCTCTAGAAAACCTGATGAAAGTCCTGTTGAAGGAAACTGATAGTTGGTTAGTCTTGGGGTCTGATAGAACCTTTGAAAAACGGCAGGGTGTCCTATGAAGCTTTTAGGAACATTGGAGCACCACCAGTTTTTCCCAAGACTCATATCCCCAAAGTACTGCCTGTTTATAACCTTCCTTCTAAGAATAAGAAATGTCTCAGACCAACAGAACAGCTGGTCAAACAGGGTAACTAAGACAATCACTGCAGTTCTTGTTATAAACTATTGTTATGCACCTCTACACAGAGCTCTGTTTGCTTGGAAAAGCTGTGACATAGATGAGAGTGACTAGGATAATTAAAGAGGATATGAACAAAGAGGTTTGAGGTGGCGGATGGTCTAGTGGTTAGGGCACTAAGTCTGGGACTACCTCAGTCTCCCTGTGTTGACTTGGGCAAGTTACTTAGGGTACATCCATAGTGCCAAAGAAGGTGTACTCTTGAGTTAGTCAACTTGCATTAGCTAACATGAGTTAAAATAGCAGTGGAGACCCACCAACTCAAATTCAACCACAGGCTCCAACTGGAGCTACAAAGCCAAGTTGCTGTGTCTTCACTGCTATTTTAACCCAAGTTAAGAATCTATCTTTTTTGCCATGTAGACATACCGTATTCTCTCTCACCCAGATCCTCATAGCTATTGAGGTGCCTTATTGCCACGGAAGTCTAATACCCTCTAACTACCTTTGAGGATCTTGGCTTGTAATATGGAGAGAATTGCACTTCCCTGCCTCATGGAAATGTCCTGAGGCTAAATACATTACAAGTCATGAGGCACTCAGATGCCATGGTAACAGGGGCCATCTAAGTACCTACAGACATAACAGATTGACATGGAAAAGGTTGGCTCACTCTCAGAGGAAATTCCCCAGTGATTAAATGTATTAGGTCTTGTCAACATGGGGTAAGTCGACCAGTGTAGCTATAGCAGAATAGATTTTCTAGTATAATTCCTCCTTGTGGGCACTTGATTCTGGAGTCCTGTCACTTCAGACTAGAGAGTCCCCATGGGGAGTTGGAACATCTATAGCAGAATAGTTATGTTGCTATAGCTATGCTAGTCATTTTCCCTGTCTAGACATGCCCTTAGACTGTGGAGTAATCATTCAGGGAAACAGGCAGATGCTCCCGTTACTTGCTGGACAATGCACATCCTGATGGAACCATCCTGTATTGCCCATGGGAATAGGCAATGTGACCAAATAGGTCATCTCTTTGGATTCTCAGATATGTGGTCCAGCAGAGATCACCTATTTTAGGCCCCAGTTCTGCAAAGAGATAGGAACAGTCCCATTCGGAGGAACTGGGCCATTTTGCTGGCCAGGGTGGAAAATGCTTTCAGTCCCACTTCCAAGCACTCCCTCCTCCCCCAGCAGCCAGCCATCAGAGCAAAGACAGGCCAGCCAATCACAGTGGAACTAACAAAGCCAAGCAGCGCAGTAGTACGGCGCCCTCTGGGAGTTGGCACCCAGGGGCACCGCCTTTGCTCGCCTCTAGAGCCAACCTTGCCCATTAGTTTCAAAGTTAAGCTCATGCATAAAAGTCTTCATAGGACTGGGGCTAAGGCCAATCAAAAGTAATGGAAGCAGCATAAGAAATATGGGGTTATATTCCCAACACTCACAATAGGACATGGTGACATGCTTCTGGAGTTCATTTTCTCCTCCACTTTTCTCTTTTTATAATCCTTTCTTCCAAACTGGACAATAAGTTAAACTGTTTCCTACCAATTTTGCATTTTTGAAAAATTGCAATTCCTCCCCTTCTACCCCACCTCACCCCCAGTTACACACTCAAATTAACCTGGCTACTGTATTTGGTTTGGCTACTTATTTGTCTAACACCCCACCACCACCAATGGTCATAACTGTGGATTAGGAGTCAGGAGACTTGGGTTCTGCTCCCAATTTTGTCTACAGCCTTGGGCAAATCATAGGATTTCTATGCCTCAGTTTACACCTCTTCCTAATTATTCTTTATGAAAAGGTAACTGTTTATGGCAGGAGAGAAAGTATGAAGAGTCTGCTGCCAGACAATCCCAAACCAGCTAATGTGGTGGGTAGTGTTATCTAGTGGATAGAGCACTGGGCTGGCACTCAGGAGTCCTGGATTCTGGACCTAGCTCTACCAGTGGCCTGCTGGGTGAACTTGAACCAGTCACTTCACCTCCCCGTGACTCAGTTTCCCCAGGTATAATAAAGGGATAATGATTCTGACCTCCTTTGAAAAGCGCTTTGAGATCTACAGAGGACAAGTGCTAGATAAGACCTCGGTATGGTTCCTGCTAGGATTTGGGAGCTCCTTTGCATTCGCATCACCCCGCAGTGCAACAAGTAGCTTTCCAGCCATATTAGTGCTTAATGTTTGCGCAGTCCTCAGCTGTAGAAGTATTTCTCCCCCACCAATTGGCCTGTGTATCAGACCTCCTCCCCTTAACTCTATGGCAGATGGGGACTTGTGATAGGCCTTAATGTATTTTTAGAAATGGTTTCACTTAGGTCACACAGGGGCCTGAACATCTTTGGGCCAGGGCATGAGTGACACACAGGGACCCCTAGAGGGAAAGCATGGTAGGAGAGCAATGTATTAATGATTGTTTTATTACATAGTCACAGCTGGGAGGAATGAGCCCTGGGCAGCAGCCCTGGTCTTGAAAGCTCATATGTTGTATTAAGAGTTGCCAGGTAGGGTAGGACATTGGTTTCCTGGGGCACTATCTAGGAAGGCATTCTGGGAGCTCTGTCTGGGACAGAAGCCTGGAAGTGGACTGAGCAGACCTTTGTGAGTAAAGGAGCAGAGGCATGAGGGTTGCTGCAAGATTTAAGGGGTTGCTTAGCAGAGAGCCTTGGAGGAGTTGGGCTCCAGCGGGGAGCAGAGCAAATGCAGTGTTGCCAATTCTTGCAATGCTTTGAGTTTCTTAAAGCCCCAGCTCCTGGAGTCATGAGACTACAGGAGATTTTCCGCTTTCATTTTTTTAAATTAAGGTAAGATTCAAGACCTCATGACTGCAGAGAAAAGCTGGGAAATGTGACCTCCTAATGGCTCAAAAAGAGCCTAACGTTTATCATTAAAAAAAAACCCTCACATGGTTTTTAAGCCATTCTTGATTTTGGGGCCTGACTGATGTTTTTTGTACAGTTGGGGTTGGTGATGCTGTGGATCTGTCTGGGAAGCTGGGGCAGCAGACTCAGCCAGAGCAGACTGAGCCAGGATTATCTGGTTGCAGTGGGGATCACATGAAGCGGCTGGGTCTGGGGGCAGGCTCACGGCTGTGATATATGCACAGCCATGGTCGCTGGGAAGGTGTGTTATTGGGCTGGGCTCCCTTTTGCTGGCTGGCTCTGTGGCAACAGAACAAAAGCAGTGTAGAGTGTTTGAATGAAGAGTGGCAGCCATTGTCTTGGGCTCATTTGTTTTTATGCCAACTCATTAATTTTAAAGAGCTAATTAGAATTCAATAGACCTTCTTCACCAGATTATGTTCCTTGTAAATTAGTGGATATTTGGAGCCTCCAGAAGAGTCCTGTTAAGATCTGTAGCCCTTGGAAATCCTGAGCCAGGACTGTGTCTTCTTCCTTCAATTCCCAGTTAATTCTCTAGCTTCCCTCCTCCACCCATCAATAAAGCCTCTAGAAGCCCAACAACTAGAAAATGCCATTTGACAAAGACACTCCCCAGGGCCAGGCTTCTCATATTACAGGTTATTAACAAAATCGGAGCAGTGAGAACACAGGGATGAAGAGGTCTGAGGCATACAGCTCCAATCCAAGGCAAGAACTGCCTGATATGAGCCAGAATTGGATGAGAGTTTGTACTGCCACCCAGATCGGGGTAGGTCTGGTGCTGATAGTGCTCAACACTCACCCATGTATCATCTCAGGTCTCACAAATCTTCTTGAAGGCTTAATTCTGAAAGATGGAGCTAGCCCCCTTTTTGATCCGATTGGCAATGCTTACGCGTTCATTTAGCTATCGGGCTCCCATTTACACAGCACTTTCTGAACTCCGAGCATTCCAGCACTGTCAGGACTTGATGTAAAAACCTGGCAAAGGTTCCTTTGGGGCCTCTTTTCATCACCTGTTCCCAATTCCTGGTCAGTAATCTGGAGGGGCTCTGGCCAGAATATTATAGCTCTGTTGGGTGAAAACAGATCATTGGGCCAGCCAAGAGAATGTTCTGCCCAATCAGAGATTTTCGTGGCCGAGAGCCACCCTCTAGGACATTGCTAACTCAAGAAGGAGCAACTCAAGTTGACATCATTCTAGGAGTAACACCATAGTATAGAGTATTGCTCTGTCACTTACGCAGCAATACCAGCCAAGTCTTGTTTTATGCAATTTTCCCTAATCAATGGCATTTCTAAATGCCATTAATTTAATCGCCTTTCAAAATTGACTAATCCTAGTGATTTCCCAAATCTGAGATCTACAGTAAAATGGAGAGATAATTAGAGCATACCACAACCAGATGTCTGAAACACTAACCCATAAAAACAACGAGGAAATGCATCTGAAGAAGTGGGTTTTTTTACCCACAAAAGCTTATGCCCAAATAAATCTGTTAGTCTTTAAGGTGCCACCGGACTCCTCGTTGGTTTTTTTGGATACAGACTTACACGGCTACCCCTCTAATACTAACCCATAAGCATTCCTCAAATCAGAAACAGCTCTAAATATATTCACTCACATGACATCGGCCATGCCGCCCTTATTTCAGTCTAGCCTCAAACTCCAAAATGAACTATTGCCCTTGGAAAAATGCATACTCTAGTCCCAGAAACATTACTACTTCTCCTTAGAAATTCTGGCTCAGGTGAGCAAAGACTGATGGTGCATTCACCTCTACATCACCAGGTTAGCACAAGATGAAAGTATATTTCTAGGACTCAGTGGGATACCTTAAGACAAGAACAGTTACCAAGGAATGATGCTGGCAGTTGTTATTTTATATAACCACAAAGAATTCCCTATAGCTACCTAAAGAAGGCTGTCCAGTTCCCAAGAGATGACATTTCCATCTTTTTGCTTCATAGAGAGGTTGTGGACTAATTCTCCAGCGAATACAATACCAATCCTGCTTCTATCCTTGGAGTCTATGAAACCATTCCCAGAGGCCAGGGAACAGACTAAATCCTATTACTCCCTGAAGAGACTGTTGCAGAGATTCCTGATGGTTACAGAATAAATCCTATTCTCTCTCTAAAGAGATTGCGAAGCGACTCCCTGGAGACAGTATATCCTATTGTTCCCTGTATTTAGTGTGACTGCATTCCCAGGGAATGCAGTGTATAGCTTATTGCTTTCTGGGAACAGCGTGGACTTATTCCCAAGAGTATGCATCTTTGTCAGAGAGACTGCAGGTTAATTCCTAAGCTGTACTGTTGCCCACACAGACTGTGAGCTAATTCACAGGCCTGGCCAACCACAATTTTAAGATGTGCAAGATGGTATAATTGTAGTTTCAGGTTCTCACACACACGGATAGTTAGAGAGAAAGGATGGTCTTGTGGTTAAGACTCTGGTCCAAGACTTTGAAAAGTGGAGATAATACTGTGTCTATTTGACTAAGCTCTTTGAGGCAGGATCGGTCCATTATGAATTTGTCCAGCACCTAGCACAATGAAACCCTGATCTTCGGTATGGCCTCTGGGTACCACCATAACACAAACACATAAAGGAAAATCCCAGTTCATAATTAGTCAAAAATGGTCATGACGCCATAGCAGTGGAAGAGGCCTATTAGGTTATGTGATGCATTTGTTTGCAGCCTGATAGGTTAGTGATGCTGAGGTCTGAAGTAATGTGAGCTAAGGAGATCACACATGCTAAAAATGTAACTCTGCAGGCTGCAACTGAGTTCAGGGAAAACATTGAGTCTTCTGCCAAGTCAGTTAGATGACCAGTGCTGAATAAATAGCCTTTTCTGCCCCTTTAACTTCCCTTCCCTTTTAGTGTACAAGTTTACAAGGACAAATTGCGCTAGAAGCTTTGATGAAAACACTAGCTCCAGCTATCAGCAGGCACCAGTTCAGTTGTGCCTCAAACTAGAGATGTACATCAGTCTTGCTTTTTCCCCTCCCTGTAATCTGTGGGCCCAGTTCAGAGGTGACCTGTAAGACACTGTGAATCAGACTCCTGTACATGCTGGTATTCTGATCCAAGGGCCTGATCCAAAGCCCACTAAAATTGGGTCTGTCAGTTTCAGTGGGTTTGGATCAGAGCCTTAGCCTCCCACAGGCCAACTTCCTGATGCGTGGGAGGAGTGCGACAGAGCCTAGGTTGTTGGGATGTACCTGCAAAGGAGCCAGAAGAAAGTGTAAAATGATGTTAGCTAAAGCAGGTGGTGGCCTTCTCCTCCCCTGCAGCTTTTCTGGCTACAGATGCTTCCTTCTGGCCCCTTGGCATGTGATCCTTGGTGCCACCACACTAGGCTAGATTGGCCAAGGTCAGGGCCAGATTCTGATCACACCCCAGCATCAGAGCTTCGGTGATGGTCCAGTTCTGCATCTCCTACTCACATAGAAGTGTACTTTATGCAAGACTCATGGGAGTAAGTCTTGAGAACTGTACCCCAAGCCACATTTTCAGTAATGGCCACTAACTGGGGAGGTGGTCTGGATTTTTTTGGGGTGCCCAGCTTAAGGTATCCACCCAGGGCCTGACTTTCAGAGTTGCTGAGCAGCTGTAGCTGCCACTGATTTCAAATGGCATTGCAGGTGCTCAGCACCTCTGAAAAACCAGCTCCAAGGTGCCTCAGGAACTGGGACACCCAAAACCAGGGTCCACTTTTGAGAATTTTGACCTAAATAATAGAGACTGAGGGGAATCCAGAGGGAGCTTAAGCTGGTAAAATCTACCTGTTGACTCCAGCTTAGACTCCTTGCTGATTTAGGCTTAGTTAAAATCACATCTGAATTTGGCCCTGCATCTGCCTAAGGCTAGACCGTGAACTCCTTAGTCACGTTGGTGAGCAACAAGTCTGGTTGAAGGGTTTTTGGAAGAATGTTTTTCCATTGGAAAAATCCCATTTTAATGGGAAAAGGACATTTTTTTCATTGCAAAATTCCAGCATGAAAGATTTCAGGGGGAATTTTCAATTTAATTTCTAAGTTGTGGGGAAATATCCACCTTCTCGTTTCTCTTCTCTTCCACCCCCAAGAAGAGTTGTGGGGAGGGGAATGAGTTTTAAAAACATCACTCTTTTAAAGATCACTTTCTCACTTAGAGAGTTAAAAATGGAAAGAGACTAATTGTTTTCCAATGAGAACAGCTTCAAAGTTAGTCATTCCCCCCACCCTCCAAAAGGAAATTAAAATTTTTCACACACAAAAAAGTAGAATGCAAACAAATCTCTGGGTTCCCCCACCCCATTAAAGAGATTCGTCCAGCAATTCGTCACACAAGTTGTCCCAGGGCTCTTACAAAATCTGACCCTGAATATTTATGCAAGAGCAATAAGCAAAGTGTACATGCAGGTGTGCAGCAAATGGGGCATTCCAGTCACAATACGCAGACTAAGGCAAGGAAATATATTGTGTCCACCAACCTCCATCCCCTTTGCTGCTTCACACGTCTCCCCTCTTCGTGCTCTCACTTATATTTTGCAAATGGCTCATGAAAGTTCCCCACGCCAAGCATTCAATGGCCTATTAAAACTAAATGAACATTAATAAAGGGCAGAAGGCAATTTTCCACGATGCTCAGGCAGCACTATGAATTACTTTAAAATATTAACATTTTTTCTCCCGATTCCCTTTACATATGCCACACAGATTAATCATTTGTTTACCAAGCCAGTAACTCTGAAATAAATACACTTCTGAAAGACTAACCCTTACCCTTTATTCCCCATTTGCAGGCAAAAACAAAATAAAAATTCTTAAAAAGCCATCGCACCTTTGATTTATTTTCAGTGCAAATGAGAAAACATTGGAGATCCTTGGGATTTAGAGAGACAGATTTGGCAGCCTTTCATATTTACTTGGACTGGAAGGTATAATTTGAATCTCTCTCTCCAAACACACACCCACACAGGATTATTAGTGTAATATAGAGAGAGACAGGGGCTCAAGCCTACACTCTGTTTGAAGTCCAAGAGGGTCTTGCTGCTGAGGTCGCCGAGAGCAGAAGCGGGTCTGTGGCATGTTTTTATAACTATGTTTAGGGCCTATAGGGGCTCTAGTAGGCACTGAGGTCCAGTGGATAAGACCCTGGCCTGGAGCGTGAAAAGCAGGGAGTCCTATTCCTAGCTCTGATGCAGCGTGACCTTGGGAAAGTCACTCCATTGCTCAGTTAAATATTTGTAAGTTTTTTGGGGCAAAACCTGTCCCTTACTATGTGTGTTTGTACACATAGTTCAATCTCAGCTGCAGTCTGTAGGTGCAACCATAATACAAACAATAAGGCACGCAGGGGTTAAAAACTCCTGCGGAATCTAGCAATCTTGCTGAAGAATGAGATTTTGTGGCAGCTAATTTAGAAGTGTTGGTTTTCAGCTAATGACATAGAATAATAGAATCAGTATTGCTGCTCCTTGTATTATTTAGTTTGACATTAATTCAGTTTATTTTTATCCTCACAACAAAGAACTGACTCTTTGGGGATCTGGGCATTTGAATAAGGGACAGTTGGGGACTTTTAACACCTAGAGAGTTTAACGCAAACATCCAGCTAATGTGATTTGTTTCAGAGAGCTCAGTAGTGAAATAGTCAACAGTATGGGCTGCTAAGCACAAACATACAGAGGGCAGTTAAGCACTCAACTCCCATTATAAATCAGTGAAGACTGCTGGCTGCCTAACTTCCCTCTGGAGGAGATTTTCAAAGTCACAAAGTTGACAATGAAGATGTCATCTTTAGGTTTCAGAATTAACATTCATTGATATGGATAGGGCAGTTTATATCTCTCAGGCCATTAGTTCAAGCTGGCTGCAAGCTTAGAAGACATCATTTCATCCATTCATGTCTTCAACTGTTTCTCCAAAGCAATAGCTGCTAAAAGCATAATTTTATTTTAAATGAAAGCTGAAATTCTGGAGCATAATTCTTCAGGCGGGGGGGATTCTACAGTAAATTGCACAGATTAGGCCCTGACTGTATTAGCTGGCTCTCATTAACATTGATCTGTATCATCTTACACTATTTCTCCCCACCCCATCCCACTCCTCTACATTTACACCTTTGTATGCATTTTGTCATTGCTGGGTCCTCTCTTTGCAGCTGTCTTCTAAACTTTGATACAAAAGAATTTCAAGATTCAGTGATCTGATTTGTAGGAAACAAGCCATGACCCAGCCAATGCACTGACCCAACTGGACACGCAACTAGAAATGTTAAGCTAGAGATATTTTCATGCTTAGAGAAATGCCCAGTTATTTCCATGCTTCTATTTAAGGCCTTGATCCTGCAGGCTCCATGGACAGACCCTTGCCTCCATGTAGAGTCCCATTGAAGTCAATGGGGCTTCATGCAGGTGCAGGGATCCACCCACACAGACCAGATTGCAGGGATGTGGCACCTAAGTGTGCAGGGATGTCTTTTGCAACTACATGCTACTGCATTATAACCAATGAGTGAACATGTGCTATCAAGTGTTAAGGGGAACTTTTTGGAGTCCTGAGTTGGCTACACCATGCCATTTATAACTACACCTGCATGGGCATCCAGACACTCACAGAAGGAACATGGGCTCATGGAAACTAGAAGCTTCAAGCTGTTCTACGTACTGCATGCTGAGACAACATGAGATTATTCTATACTTGTAAAACTCAATTGCAGGAGCAGATTTACCATTAAACAAACCATGCAGTGGCACATGCCCCCCCAAAACAGGGGGGCCCCCAAATGTGGCAGCGAAGCAGGGCTCAGGCAGGCAGGCTGCCTGCATGCCGTGGCCGGTGGCCCCACACCACCCCCAGAAGCAGTCGGCTGCTGGCACATCTCTACGCACCCCTGGCAGGGGGAGGCGGCTCCAGTCACTGCCCCCACCCCAGGCAGCGCACGGAGACCCACTGTCCCCCTCCCGACTAGGGGCATGCAGAGACATGCCAGCAGCAGTGCAGCGGGGCTAAGACGGCTCCCTGCCCACTTTGTCTCCCTCCCCCTGTGCCACGTCACTCCTGGAAGCGGTCAGCATGTCCCTGCGGCCCCTGGGGGGGGGGGGGGGGGGGAGGGTGTCTCCACGTGTTGCCCCCGTCCCGAGCGCTGACTCCGCAGCTCGCATTGGCCGGGAATTGCGGCCAATGGGAGCTGCGGGGGCGGCACCTGTTGGCAGCGGCACACGGAGACCCCCCTGGCCCCCCCTACCTAGGAGCCACTGCCGGGGGGAGGGGGGTGCTTTGGAAGCCACGCCGCCCAAGGTAAGTGCCGCCCTTCTGACCCCCTCCCACATCCCAACCCCCCGGCCAGCCTAGAGCCTGCACCTCGCACCCAAACTTCCTCCCAGAGCCCGCACCCCTCACCTTCTCCTGCATCCCAACCTCCTACCCCAATCAAGGTATCTCACTTTATTTTCATTTACTGGCTGGCATAATGGGATACAAGGAGCCAAACTCACTGATGGCATAAATGAGTGTCAGTCTATTGGCGTCAATTGCATTGCACCTGCAATTTGTCCCCATCCCTCTAGCCCTGCAGGGCTGACAGACACCTTCTTGAGTTTGGTAGGCTAGCATTTCACAGGCAGGGAGCAAAAGGGGTCCGTTTATTGGAGGGATTCAGAAGCCAAGAGAGGTCTTGTACAGCTTGGCAGTTCCGAACTACGTTATTTTCTTCCATGCAGACCCTGCATCTCAGCAGTTGTTCCATGCAACCCCTCAGAATGCGGCTACTCATCTCTGTTCACCTGGCTGCTCAGCCCGCAGAGAGAAACAAACCCACAAGGTACGGATCCTACTGCTTATCATTTTCCAAGACTACAAGACCAGCCCTCAGCTGGCGCTTATTGGCACAGCTCCAGAATCTGGCCCTTAGATTTTAAATGGCACAAAACCTAGTGTTTTCTCCTCCCTACGGGCTTTGGAGTCGGAAGGCAGAGTCCTAGCATTGTTTAAATTATTTAGCCCTTCCCTTTCAACATTGCTTGGGTTAATTTCAGAGTCATCAAGCCGAGCATCGAATGACACATACATTGAGGATAACTAGAATTGTGGGATCCCCAGAGCTTTCGGGGGGGGGGGGGAGGAGCCTTGATTCCTTCAGTCCCACTTTGCATCACTGACACCAAGAGCACCCTCTGGGAAGTATCACTCAGGTGAGAGCACAGAAATGTTCACAGAGCATAGCGATGGGAATGGTACAGACGGACAGACAGACACAACAACCCTAGTCACCACCACAGAGATATTCAAGCAACGCTGGTGTGTCTCAACACTGAGCTTTGGAAGAGGCAGCTTTTAAGGTATAAGTTCATGCTGCAAAAACATTTAGCTAAGGAAGCTTGGGCCAGATTTTTAAAGGTGTTTAGGTGCCTAACATGGGAGCTAGGCCCTATGTGGAATATTTTCAAACTTGGGTGTCACAGCTCGCACCAGTGTCAACAGCAGCTGCGGATGCTCAGCAACTCTGACAGTCAGGCTAGATCTACAATATGGGCTCTACAGCCGCACAGCTACAGTGCCACAGCTATGTGGCTGTAGCACAGCCACTTCCTGCATCAATGAAACAGGTTTTTCCATAGATATCGTTAATCCTTCTCCCCCCACCACCCAAGAGGCAGTAGGTAAGTCGACAGAAGAGTTCTTCCGTTAACCTAGCTGCGTCTACCTGAGGGGCATGGGCAACGGGTATAATGGGCCAGGGGAGGCCCTGCCCACACTCTGCCCCGAGGTCCTGCCCTCGCACCCCTCTCTCCCCAAAACTGGTGGGAGCTCAGCTCAGGCCAGCAGCCTGGGCTGGGACAGACAGGTCAGCCAGAGCTCCTCCGGCCACGGTGGGGGGAAGGGTGGGGCCTCAGGCAGAAGAGCTGGGGGGCTAGCTTTCCTGAAGGAGGGGTTCACACACCATCCATGCTGAGGGGTTAGGTCAATCTAACCATGGTGCTGAGGGCACAAAAATTTTCACTGCCCTGAGTGACATAAGTAGGTCAATCTAATTTTTAAGTGCAGACGAGGTCTTATTCAGACACCCAGATTTGAACATTTATTCCCATATAATTCCTTGAAAATCTATATAACACCTTAATGCCACTGGTGCCTACATATCAAAGTAAGCAAGGCCTTAAAAAAAACTCCAGTCTATGAAATTTTCTAGTACCCTCCTGGGGAAGGGAAGAGTAGGTTGAACCCGAGTTTAACAGGTGCTGTAAAGATCCAGCAAATGTGGAGTTAGGTTTGTGCATAGCAGATTTTAAAAAAACCAAAACCCCCATTTCTCTTGAGTGAAGTTCTCTTGTTAGTCATTTGGAACATCTGTGGAATAGCAATGTACCAAAGTTATCAGCTATTCTGTCGCGCTGTCTGATTTTGAAACCTTGGTGACAGTGGAAGCTAAAGAAATAAGAAATACATGGTTTTAATGAGGGCAGAGGTGATAGCACTTATAAGACTGCAGAAATCTCGATCTTCTTCCCAGCAAGAAAGGCTGTGTAATTAACATGCAACAGCAGCACTGGCACTTTCACGCTATTATGCGAAGAAACTAGATCCCAAGTATTTATACAGCCCTGTGGGTAGGCTGGGCCTGATTCTGAGCTAGGTGACAAGGTATAACAGCAGGAACAACTCCACTGATGTAAGCGCAGAGATGCCTGCATAGAAGTGCTGTGAGATCAGACTCAGGCCTGTTCTCAGGCCACCTTGAGTACTTCTCACCCACATGTTCTTAAAAATAACACGGTAACAATTGATCTTGGATATTACTGGGGAACCTAGGCTAATACAGTGAGGCTCATTGTCCCCCTCTAGTGGCTGGGTCACATATAACATGTTCATGTACTACTGCTACTCCTGTATTTGAGGCTGCAGAGGCATGTGCTTTTAGATCCAGAGGTCCTGGGTTCAGTCTCTGCAGGTGACCTAACCTGGGATGTCACTGCAAGTGGTACAAAGAGCCACACTGTGTTAGAATGCGTAACAGGGTGACTTTAAATGCTAGAGCCTTGAGAAAGGTTTAACATGGTGCATTCAAGAAAACAATTCACTTGATGTAAGTTGGGGATGGATAAACCACCAGTTTCCTTTTCCCTGGGGCTGGAGCAAATTGCAATCCTGCCTACTTCTCCTCCAATTCCACATTCTTTCCCCCCCCCCCCCCCCTGAGAAATTTGGAACAAAAAAAACTCTTCATTTGAAAATTTTCAATTGAAAAATATCAGTTTCCTCGCGGGAAGTTTAGAACCTACTTGAAACAAAATTTTCATTTCAAATTGACATTTCAGACAGAAACAAAAATTTGTCATTTCATCCTCAAGTGTTTCATTTCACTGTTTTCTTAAAAATCAACATTTCACCTTAAAATGACATTTTGTTTATGGAGTTTTTTTTAACGTTGCAAAACTGATGTAACAACATTTCAAAATGGAGATGAACATTTCTGCTTTGTTTTGAAATGTCAATTTAAAAATGAAATTTTGTGCTTCAGAATTTCCCATGGGAAAATGTTTGTGTCAGAACTGACATTTTGCTGCAAAACAGTTTAGTTTCAACAAAGTTGTGTTGTACTTTCTGCATGAAGAATTCTGACCAGCTCTAAACTATAATTTCACCCTGCTTTTTCAGGAGGCCTTTAACAAGCTGTTACCCCTTAGAAGCCACTTCTTGACCCAAACCAATCTCTACTAGGCAGTTTCTCTTCCCTTATCCTACTTAAGGAGTATAACCCTTTCACTGTGCACTCTGGCACTGGGTATAAAACCCCCATCACAACTCTTCCAATGCAGTTCCTGCCCTAGACATAGGCTTGGAATCTGCAAAACTCCAAGGACCAAGCAAATGACAGAGTGCTGTACCTACAGTAACACCATTGTGATCAATACCCATATAACTACCAGTTGTGCAGTGTACTCCAGTGTAGTAATAATGATCAAACATTTATGTAATGCCACAATAGGCTTTTCAATATTCCACTGGTTGACTGTTCAAACTATACAGGAAACACTTCACCCACCTCTGAAATGCATCCACCACTTGTGGATAAATATGACAGCAATAGGAATTAATAATACAGTCAGGTTTTGATGTCCTCTTCTCCTCTCTCCATTCTATTTTCCCTTCTGGTTTAAAGCCCCCTCCCCACCATTTTTCTCCTCGTACCACAGCTTGAGCTGCTTTTAGACATTGGTTTAGCCTTCAGTTATCATCTTTGTATTTTTTAGAACAATTACAAATCATGATTCACACAATTATTGAGCATGATTGTTTCAAAATATAGCCCAAATGGTAATTTTTAAGTGATTCATAAATGCACCTTTTCTCATAATGCCTCAAACAACAATCCCTTAATTGCCTATGCATATATTTTAAGTAATTTTAAAAATAGCCAAGAATTAACATAATGCATCATATACCACATTTGCAGCATCTTAAGCTACTCTGTATATTCCTTCCTCCCTATCTATTTGATTCTTTTCCCTTCTCCTATTTTGTCTATATGATGTCACTTGCGGCAAAATTGCCATTGACTTCAGTGGAATCAAGATTTCTCCCTTGTAAAGTTCTTTTGGGATAGGGACCTGTCTTACACATGAGAAGTGCCTAGCCGATATCAGGAACTAGCTACCTAATAATTATTGTATCAATAAGCAATTGAATCAAAACATAAAAATGTTTAAGAAACTAGCAACAAAATCAGACATCATGTTTCTTTTCATTTCATTAGACTAATCAATAGATTACATGAAGAAGAGGTGTGGTGTATTGTACTATCTGAGCCACAGAAAGTCTGTAGATGCTGATTGGTGTCCAGCCCTTGGAAAATTTTAATTTTTCATTAACAAGTTGAATCCTGAACATTTTTAGAGAAAACCCAAAATATTGTGATTTTGGAAATGCTGCTATGGGGGCTCCTGGGAGTTGTAGTTCAGGTGCCTAGCACTCCCTTTTATCTCTATAGGCTGGGATCCCTGATTGGACTACATCTACCATGATGCACCATGGTCTCCCTCCTTGGAGAGGGTAGCAACGTATTATGGGAGTCCCTGGCTATGGTACACCATGGGAGATGTAGTCAGGAGGGGAAAAAATCAGGACATTTTTTGATCAGTCCCAATATCTGTTAACTTCCACCCATAGGCAGCACTTGAAATTCTTTCTGAGCTGCAAACAGCAAATAGAGGGCAACATGGTCATACATATGGAGAGTCTGAGCCGCTCCTGCTCTGCATCTTTGGTAGCCATTTATACTTGTGCAAAGTGAATGCAAAACCTCCAGTTGAAATCACCGGGCAAGGACCCCAATCATCCAAAACAGAAATTGTTAATTACAACCTGTTCTCTTCTAATATAGCCAGCAAGTGAGATTTCCAGGAAAATTAGCTACCTGGAAATAGCCAGCAGCCATACTTTTTTGCGAGGGGGGGTAAATGGAAGACAATTTAGGTTGAAGTCCAAATTTCAAATCAGAATCATTTTGAAGTGACCTGTAACTCACACTGTTTGATGGATTTTTCCCCTCAAACTCTACAGAAACATTCTCTTCTGCCTGCAGAGTAAACTTGGCAATTTTCAAACCAAACCAGTTTTCCAAGCCAAAGTTATAATAGGGCTTTCTACTCAAAGTTGATTGCAACACTATGGAGTGACAACTGCACAATAAATACTTCTCTCTTCTATGGTGCTTTTTGTGCATAGATCTCTAATCGCTTTACAAATGAGGGCAAATATTTTAAATATTTAAATATTAAAATAAAATATTAAAATATTAAAATATTTAAATATTAAAATATCTCATTTTACAGATGAGGTATAGAAGGTAGGTCTCCTGACCCCCCATCAAGTGTCTTAGCCATTGGGCAACAAGCCAGCTGGTTTCATCAACCCTTTAATCTCTCAGTTTCATCAGCAGATCTCCATGCACAGTATATAACCTCAGTGTCAGGAGTGAATGATGTCAGGCACCAATTAGCTATAAGTTGTTACACTTCAGTAACCAGTCATTCCTGAGAGCATGGGACGGAAAGCACTGAGAGGCAACTCCTATGACCAGCAACCAGCCTGAGAAACTCAGCAAGGCACGGGGCAGATGCATGGGAGACTGGGGCAGTCAGCAATGCCACAACACAATCCATGCAGTGGCTTCAGAGCCGTTCCTTGGAGGCTACTGCAGCCTAAGAGGGGAAATAGTTTACGCAAGCCCCTCAGCTGGCATAGGACCAGAGACTCCACATAGTACAGGATCCCCCAGACCCATCTGTCCTCCAGCCACCACCCATCCCCTGCCATGCAAGATCCACTGCAGCACCAGGCTCCATGCTGAACTGCTCCCCGAAATTCTGCCCCTCCTCCATGCAAACTGCTTCCAATGCAAAGGGGCCTTTGCAGCTGTAGAGCAGGGTTTGCCCCTGAGTGCAGGGTGATTGTTCTTTAAAAGGATTTGGAATGACATTGCAGTCTATTTAAGAACAGGAAATGTAGCCAGCTGGAATGGCCCAGTGGTCCATCTAGGCTGGTGTCCTGTCAATGCCAGATGGTACAGAGTAAGGCAAAATGCTCCACTAAAGTAATTCATCTTGCAATGTTGTACCAGGATGGGAGGGGTCACTCGCTGACCCTAGGGTGACCAGATGTCCTGATTGTATAGGGACAGTCCTGATTTTTGGGTCTTTTTCTTATATAGGCTCCTATTACCCCCCACCCCCTGTCCTGATTTTTCACATTTGCTGTCTGGTCACCCTAGCTGACCCACTTTTGTCCTGGAGCCCAGGGATTGATACCTTCCTCTAACTAGAATCATGTGGATGCTAGTCTCTGCCTTGTAAGCATCAAATCCTGCCTTTTGAAACATAGGTTAGATCCTCAGCTAATGTAACTGGGTACTGGCGTCAATAGAGCTACACCAAAGTACAGCAGCTGAGGATCTGTCCATTAAAATGAGTTTCCATTTAGAAAAGTGACTGTTCAAACAGCATCACTGGGGTCCATGTTTATTGCCTCTCGCAGATTCATTTCATGATTGCAAAGATGGTTCTCCTGAGAGCAGAGCGCCAGGGTAGGCTGCTTTTGGCTCACACATCATCACCAGTAATGAGGTGTGAACAGGCCGAGCTCCACCCATGCAAACCCATTCTGGTGCTTTGAAGGCAAAATCTGACTGGCAAAATATTTAGCCTGAGCTAGAAGCAAGCCAGAAGAGCAGCAGCAACTGCAGCAGTGTCCAAGCTTAGGAGCAAACCAGATCGAGTTTCAGATTCCAGGTTACAGGCCAGATGCCTCAAGGGCTGAGTTTGAATGCTACAGGATTCCTTATTGCCCTTCCCTGGTGCATAACCCTCCCCTTCCAAGCTAGCCAGTGTTTCATACCCACTTTGCTCTGATGTAAATGACCACAAAAGATACAGGGCAGCAGAGGTCCAGACTTCCCATTGCTTCCAGACATGCCCTGCAGGAGCTCCAAAAGGCAAATGCAAAGTCTCCCAGGGCACAGCAGCTGTAACGCCTCTGTGCTTCTCCCTGGCTGGGTTCACTCTGCTGCAACACGAGAAGGGAGAGAGACGGTGACCCGGCCTCAGCTCACATAGCCACGCACTCTCTCTGTCCAGGCTGTGATTGTACCCGGCCCCTGTGAAGACGTCTCACGTAGAGAAGCGTCCGATTACTGATCAGTGGAGCCAATTGGCTAGGGAGTTACTGAGACCCAATAAGTAGAGCCGGGGGGTGGGGCCTGTAGGTTAGTGCTCTGGGCTGCCGGGTGCCTCGCTAGCTGGAAAACACAAATTAGTGCTAATCGCATCATGCTTTTTTTCTGCACCAGGCTGCCTTCCAGAGTGAGCCACACAGCAATCCAAATCTGTGGGTCATTTATAGGGGTTTTGTAAATTTCACTGACAGACAATACCTGAGGAAGGGTCCCCTCTCCCCAGTGAAACCAAGCCCAGAGTATATAGGAATAGGGTCATAGCCCTTTAACTAGCATGAGCTCTCCAGTGGTGATCACCCCATTCTACGTCTCACAGCCCAGCCAGGGCAGCAGTGTACATGCGGCTAGGCCTGGCGTGCTGCACATATTCAGTAACACAGTTTTCAGGATGCCTCCCCCCCCCCCCCCAATGCCTGTGTGGTTGCTTCATATTATGTTTATTGTGTACATAGGCATGTGCAGCCCATTTCATTAGGATGTGCACCCAGGGAGCCCTGCCCTAGCCCCACCCCCATTCACTCCCTCCTACTTCCCGCCCCCTGACTTCCCCCCTCAGAACCTCCAACCCCCCTGCTCCTTGTCCCCTGACTCCCCCCAAGGACCCTATCCCCTACCTGTCCCCTGACTGCCCCGACCCTTATCCACACCCCCACCCCCTGACAGGACCCCCAGAACTCCCGATCCATACACCCCCCCCCGCTCCCTGCCTCCCCCAACCCCTCTCCACACCCCTGCCTCCTGACAGCCCCCCCCAGAACTCCTGACTCATCCAACCCCCCCAGCTCCTTGTCCCCTGACCACCCCCTCCAGAGATCCCCCGCCCAATAACTCCCGCCCCCCAGGACCCTCCTTGCTCCCTGTCCCCTGATTGCCCTGACCCCTATCCACCTCCCGCCCCGAGAGACCCCGGGACTCCCATGCCCCATCCAACCCCCCCTGCTCCCTGACTGACCCCTCCAGAGACCCCCCGCCCCTAACCCCCCCCCCCGGATCTCACCCCCATCCAACCCCCCCCGTCCCCTGACTGCCCCCACCCGTTATCCAACCACCCTGGCCCCAGTCCCCTTACCATGAGATGAGGCTCCTAGCCTCCCCGTGGAGCCAAACACTGCCCCGCGGGAGCACGCAGCCCCGGCCCCCAGAGCACTGCGCGCACGGCGACATAGCTCCAGGGGAGGGGGGAAGGTGGGGGAGGGGCCGGTGGCTTGCTGCGCTCAGCTGGGTGCTCCGGCCCGGGAGCGCGGACCCCACGGCTTGCCGCATCGGGGAGTGGAGCCATTTGCCCACCCCTGCATTAGGGTGTGCCTGGGCACACCCGGCACACCCCGTGTGCACGCCTATAATTGTGTAAAGAGCAAAGGACACAACAGGATCATAGCTGGCCACCATCAGTGTCATAATGCAGGTGATTGCTTCTGTTTGGGCACAGGCCTGGCTAGCTGATGCAGGCTGGCATTGCCCGGGGCTAGAACTTGCAGCTGACTGCCACGTTCTCGGTGGTGCCTTGTTGGGCTCTTCCACTCTCCTGCCCATGGGCAGTAGATGATGCCATGATTACAGAGCTCTGTAAATTCCTGGGATCCTGCCACTCACCTGCTGGGCTCGCCCAGGCTGGATCTGGGACTAGAACTGCCCTGCAGCCCTTGCCACACACAAAGGCCCTGAGGTACGGCAGGATTCCTGGAACCCTGACTCCAGGAAAGGGCATGTCACAAAGAGGGAGATGAAGATATGGGTGTGTTGGGAAGGAGAGGAGCTGCCACACAGCTGGCATCAAATCAAAGGGGATATTCCTGAGGTCCTGCCTGCATAAATCTAGCTCCCCCATATCATGGCCCAGCTACAGCTGTCCCTTCAGGGTCAACTCCCAGCCATAGAGCGTTAGGGGGGTCTGTCAAATAATGTGATCTGGCTGAGAGTTCAGGGCTCCCTTGGGCTCTCCTCCCACAGCCCTGGGCTGATGATGCTTTGACATAAAAGTGGGGCTGTTTCCTGGCCTGGGATGTGCCCCAGGTTCCTCCCGCCCCTGCGTCCCACACTCCACTTCAGGCAGTTCAGCACTGTGTGGCCTCCCTATAAAAAGGAGAGCCTGAACGTGGCATGACAGTGACTCACCCTGGCTGCAGGCGACTTGTGCAGCCGCCGCCCTGGCCTTCAATTCCCACCGCTCACACCAGGGCAGAGTCTGGGCAGGGCAGCCCCAGGTCCCACCAGGGCAGGGGAGCACCCAAAGGTGCTGCTCCAGATTCCCCCTTCCAAGGCAGCAGTGAAGCAGGTGGGGAAGAGAGAGGAGGTTGGCTGCCCCAAATCCTTACCAGGCTGGATTTCCCACCAGCGAGGCTGGCCGAGGAAAGGCAGTGGCAGAGGGAAGTGGGGGCAGAATGGGCTCCCGCAGAGCCCCCATCCCTAGCTGCTGTGTTCGGGACGATGCCAGGAAGAGCGGGGTGAGCCAGACAGCACTTAGGAAAGGTAGAGGCAGCAGGTGGGGGCTGGGAGAAGAGGGTCAGACAGACAGTTTCAAAGCATTTCCATCTCTCAGGGACCAGCCCCAGGGCACAGCTCAGTACTTAGCATTCCTGGGCCAGGCACGTCTCCCACATCCGGGCTGTCCTTATTCATAACCCTTGAGAAGAGTTAGGGGATTTCAGATTCACAGCAGAGAACAGCTGTTCTATCTCCAGATTAGCCTCGCCCCCACCGCAGGGCATTGTGAGCCCTGAGCTGCCATAGGGCAGGGGGTGGGAATCCAGGCCTCAGTCTCCTCTCCCTCCTGTCCTGCTGCTAGAACGGGTGCCCAGAGAGCAAGTCTCCCCTTCCACTCCCAGATCAGCCAGTGACTTGGCTCCAGGTCCAGCCTTGCTGCCAGAGCGGGAGACCAAACCACCCCCTGGATTGCAGCTCAGCAGGACCCCAAGGCCAACTAGTCACACAGCCCCCAGCCCAAGCAGGTGATTCCCTCTCTCCCATCTGCACATGGGAGGGCCACATGCCACGGCTCTAGCGCACAGACATTGGAGCTAGGTGGCCAACTGCTTTTCAGTCCCAGTGCGATTTGCTAAGTGCCTGCAGGTTCTGGCAAAACAGTGCCAGGCACTATTCTGTGTGTGTAAAATGCCCGGGCTTCAGGCCCTTCAGATCCGAAGCCTGCACCTGAGCTGCTAACTCTTTGATGCCTCTTTGAAATGGACGTGGCTGTGAGAGGCGCCTCTCAAAAGAGAAGCTAGCGAGGCTGGGCTTTTCCCCCTCCCGCTCTTTTAGTAAAGATCTGTTTTTCCTGCTCCATTTCCATAGCGGGCTCCACAGAGAAGCAGAAAAACATTTTCTTTGCTAAACAGCAGCTTCTCTCTTTCAAGAACAGCCTCGGCCTGAGCTGGGTCATCATCTCCACAGACATCAAAGGCGCAGCCGGTTGGCTTGAAATGAGACTGCTGGCCCGCATCTTCAGGTTCCCGCAGCAGGCAGCGGCTTAGAGACAGGCTGCGTTAATTACAACAAAGTCACCACGCCGCTGAAGATAGAAAAGGCTCCTGTGTCAAAAACGACATCTTCCTCCTCAGCAGATCCATGGCCCATATGCATTAGGGTCAGAGCCGCTCAGTGCTAGCTGTAGAGCAGTGGTTCCCAAACTTTAACAGCCCGCGAACCCCTTTCTCTAAATTGTGAAATCTCATGAACCCCCTTCTAAAAATGAATATTTCCAGGGTTTTAAATTTAAATTTCCTCAGTGTGATGGATGCGCTTGCTTTGCTCTGTATAGCTCTTTGAAGTCCGGAACCTTTGGAGAAAGATAAAGTCTTAGGTCTGGTTCGGCATCAAGCCTGTTTCTGTATTTCGTTTTCAGATGTGCATACGAGGAAATCGCTTTCTCGCATAAGTATGTTGTTGAAAATGGTAACAAAACTGCAGCAGCTTTTTCTGCCAGAAGGGGGTACTCGTTTCTTAAACTCAGCCAAAAGTTGATCAATGACAGATTTCTGAAACTCCTTCTCAGTTCGTAATCACAGGAGATCTCAATCAATTTATCTTTTTCCTCAGTGTTCAATATCTGTGTTGAGAAAGTGGGATCATCAAAAGGGTTGCGAATCCAGTCATTATCGCCTGATATAGCTGGAAAGTAATCCCTGAATGTTGTGCAAAGTCCTTTTAGGTGTGCAGTTATATTGGTTTTAGTGCACTGATCCAACTGAAGTTTATGTTCTGCCAGGAAGTCATGAAGATTACTGAAACACTCAGTTTGATTGTTTTCCAAACAACTTTCCCAGAACTGCAACTTCTTTATCATGGATTCAACTTGGTCTTGCACATTGAAAACTGTTATATTGAGACCTTGAAGAGCTAAATTTAGGTCATTAATTCTTGAGAAAATATCTGCTAAATAAGCTAGGCTCTGGAGCCAGACATTATTTTCCATACAGCTGGCAAGGTGGAAAGGGGGGCTGTTGACAAAAAACCTAGGATTTCCGTTCTAAGCTCAAACAAGCGCACCAGGATTTTGCCCCGTGAGAGCCATCTAACTTCAGTATGGGTCAACAGACAAGCGTGTATACTACCCATTTCTTCACAAAATACGTGAAATATTCTGGAATTTGTTGACCGTGATTTTATAAAATTCACCATTTTCACTGCATTGTCCAGCACTTCCTTCAGTCCCTCAGGCATGTGTTTTGTTGCGAGGGCTTGTCTATGGATGCTGCAATGAGTCCAAGAGACTTTTGATGCAACCTTTTTTGTTCGAGCTACAAATCCAGTATACTTCCCCGTCATTGATGTGGGCCCATCAGTGCAAATGCCTAGGCAACCAGACCAATCTATTTCCTTTTCTTGAAAATATGCATTAGTCAGAGATATCTTCTCCAGTTGTACGTTCTTCCAGTGGTCGTCAAAACAACAAGTCTTCTTCAACCAGACCTTCATTCACATAATGTACAAACAGTAGCAAAATAGCTAGATTAGCTACATCAGTTGATTCATCCAACTGTATAGCATAATATGGACTATTTTTCACTCTCTGTACAATTGCGGTCTCTATGTTATTTGACATGTCATTAATTCTTCGTGACAACGTATTATTGGACAAAGGTACCATGTCAATCCTTTTTGCAGTCTTTTCTCCGAGCATGCAATGAACTATGTCTTTTATACATGGACCAATCAAACTCTCTGCTATGGTATGGGCTTCTGATGCTTTTGCTACTCGGTAGCTCACGCGGTATGATGCTTCAAGTGCATTTTCATTATCAGTACTTGCTTTGGATATAAAACTGGTAATGTCACTTTTCCTCTCAGCTAATTTTCGCTTGAAAAAAATCAACAGGCTTGTCGAGTTGTGCAGGATGCCTAGTTTCTAAATGGCGCCGAAGTAGAGAAGGTTTGAGGCTGCTGTTTGCTAGAACATCACCACAAATCACACACAGTGGTTTTGGACATTCTTGATCACCAATGAATGTAAAGCCATATTTTATATAATCATCATCATATTTTCTTTTCTTTGTAAGTGACTTTCCAGGACCATCATGATCATTAGACGTAGATTTTCCACAGTGTGGACTTGAGGAAACACTAGCTGATTCTTGTGTCTTTCCTTTTTCAGCCACTTATCCATTGAACTTGTGTACAAAAGTTCTAATAAAAACAACACAGAGAGACTGCTAACAACCAACAAACTAGAAAACGAGAAGATTCACTCAAGTCTCACTGAAGCAAAACAGCACTCCAGAGAGAATGACAATTACAGAGGCACCTTAACACTGCTACAATGGCTACAACGTGCTTCTGGCTGGTTTGGCTCCCAAACAGCTTTTCTTCCACCATGAGGTTTCTCCCTAGGAGGGTGTCCTGCGAGGGACAAATTAGCTTGGACCATCCCCCACGTACAGCATTGCTCCTGCTAACTCTGCCCTCCATGCCAACTTCCCCTGTCTGACAAAGACAGGAGTCCGAGCTGCCACCTGCAGGTCTGGGGGTCTCAACTGACACCCTGCCCACCACAGGGCTCAGGCTACTGGCCCTGCGCCAGGGCCTGGGCTGCTGGATCCACACTCCCTGGGGCTCCTCCTGCTGGACCCCATTGACCGCCCCAGTCAACTGAGCTCCACTGAGCTTCTGCTGCAGGTCCCGCTGACCTTGGGGCTCGGGCTGCTGGCACCAACTGCCCGGCCCCGCTCTCCCTGGGGCTCGGGGCTGCCAGCCCTGCCGGAGCGCTGGGGCTCAGAGCTGCTGGCTCCCCTGCTGATGGGGGGCAGGGCTTGGGCTGCCGGCCCCAACTGGCCGGCCCAGCTCTCAAGGGGCTCAGGGCTGCCAGCCCCGCTGGAGCGCTGGGGCTCGGGGCTGCCGGCTCCCCCGCTGACAGGGGCTCAGGTCAGGGCTGCCGGCCCCAACTGCCTGGCCCTGCTCTCCCTGGGGCTCAGGGCTGCCGGCTCCCCCGCTGATGGGGGCAGGGCTTGGGCTGCCGGCCCCAACTGCCCGGCCCCGCTATCCCTGGGGCTCGGGGCTGCCAGCCCTGCCGGAGCGCTGGGGCTCGGGGCTGCCGGCTCCCCTACTGACAGGGGCAGGGCTTGGTCTGCCAGCCCCAACTGCATGGCCCTGCTCTCTCTGGGGTTCGGGCTGCCGGCTCCCCCACTGACAGGGGCAGGGCTTGGGCTGCCAGCCCCAACTGCACGGCCCTGCTCTCCCTGGGGCTCTGGTTGTCTGCCCTGCAACCAGGTCCACCTGCTGCCTCCAATGCCAGGGTCCTCTGGCTGCCATTAATGAATTTTTTCTTGCGAACCCCCTGTAACATTCTGTGAACCCCCAGGAGTTCGCGAACCCCAGTTTGGGAACCACTGCTGTAGAGGGTACATCTCCCAGCCCAGGGAGACAGACTCACACTAGCAGGGCTCCAGCTAGTGTGCTAAAAATAGCACGGACGAGTCAGCTGGAGTTCTCAAGCCCACCAAGGCATCAGAGCGGGAGTTGCAGCCCAAGTCGCAGTGTCCACACCGCGATTTTTAGCACATTAGCTGGAGCCCAGCGGGCACAGGCTGGGAAGGTTGCTGCCAGCTGCATTCTAGATATGCCTACTCCTGTAGTCTTGTGGCGTGGCGTAGCTGAGAAGGGGCCAGCCAGCTGAGTTCTCTTCTGCCTCATGAATTATCAGCTAAATCCTGGCCTTGCTGCACCTTACACTTTGGGAGGACTCCACATCCAGATTCACTCCCAGCCTCGTTTAAATCCTTCCTGAAAACCAGCCTGTGCTCCAATTAAGTTGCTCAGGCTGGGGACCACCTGTGGCTACCAGGACCACTACAACTGCAACAGGATTCACAAAGCATCTGTCCCTGCAGTCACCCTATCTTCTTGCCCACCAGCATCTACCCACTGAATATTATCTAAGCCCTAGATTACTACGCCCAAGGGCAGGGACTGGCTCTGCATTATTTGTGCAATGGGGCCCTGATCCCTGGCTGGGCTAGTTAACGTTCTGCTGTAATCAGGGCTGGCTTTAGGCCGATTCCCCCAATTCCCCGGAATCAGGCCCCGCGCCCAGCCAGAGCACGGAAAGCCCATGGCCCCGCTCCCTGAGCTGGAGCGCCAAAGCCCCGCGACCCTGCTCCCCTGGCCGGAGCTCCAACCCCATTTTCTGCAAAGTCTTTCCTTGGAAAACTTTGATTTTCACCAACATTTTTCAATCTGCAATCAGGAAAATCAAAATGACCGGTTTTGTGACATGTCACCCCCAGCTGAAACATTTCCCTTTTTGAAAGCAAATCAGAAGATTTCATTTCAGGTCAATTTGACACTATGATGGGTCCCCCTGAGCTGCCACAGAGCCTCGGGGAGTTGTAATTCGGGTGCCCATGATGCATCATGGTCACGGCCATAGCAACAAAGAACGTGGCCCCCTCCGAACATATGTCCGGGCGGCGCCCCTTACAATGCAGAAACTGGAATGCGGTATTTATTTTATACAATATTCAGGGTTCATATTATGTATACATAGGCCTACAGTGTACATGTATTCCGTATTTACGCAAAGCGCTTCTTTCGAGCCTTGTTCTCCGCAAATTGGTTGATCAATGCATCATAGTCCAGAGATCTGGCAATCTTGTTTTCGATTGAGATAACTGCAAGCGCAGAAAGCCTGTCATCTGTCATGGTTGAGCGCAGGATATTCTTGATCAGTTTCATTCTGCTGAAGCTCCTTTCAGCACCAGCGACAGTAACTGGTGTGGTCAGAAGAATTCTGATGCAAATGCAAAGATTCGGATATATTTCCTGAAGGCTGTTCTTGTATATGTACGTTAAAAAATTGCTTGCCGTGACAAGTCCTCTCTCTTTCTCGATGACATAAATAAAACAATTCAATTCCAATATGAGTTCGTTGGCATCAATGTCTCCCATTTTTCTTTCAAAATTTTTGCTGTGATTCTCCAGCTCATTTTCTCTGTGACACTGCTTCAGGCTGTTAGTGTTGTACAGAAATCCAAACAACTTATACCACTCCACGAGTTGGTCAAATCGTGACGAAACAGAAGACATGGCCTGATCAGTGAGAACAAGAAAGAACTGCGATTTGAATTTTTCTTCGGCAGAAAGACGACTCAAATCATCAGCACATTCGTAATCAAACATTCTCTTCTTACGTCGCACCCTGGTTTCTGGAAACACCTGCTCAATACCCATATGCTCTGCTATTTCACGTGCATTTGTGACCACAGAGATATATCCTGTATTTCGATAGTCTTCCAAAAATTTCTTTGTAGCACCGACTTCTGCCTGCAGTACGTCAATTGACACATCTGGTGACTGAATTAATTTGCTGGTTTTATTGACGTGAAATAGTATATCGTACCACGTGTACACAGTCAGAACAAAAGGCCATGTAGTAACATGGTCTAAAAGCGCACCGGCTTTCGTTGCTGTATTGCCATCTTTCTTTTTGAGTGCATATTCTCGCAAAGATGACAAAGCATTGTACAATTCTTCAAGGTGATAATGCAATGGCTTCACAGCATCAATTCTCGACTCCCAACGAGTGTCCGATAACCCTTTAACAGATATTGGCATATGTTCTTGAAGTATATCCCAACATGAAGGTGAAGAAGAAAAGATAACGTATATTCTGTTAATCAGACCGAAAAAGTCAACGGCATATTTCGATGACGTTGCCGCATCTGAGATCACAAGATTCCAAGTGTGAGCTCCACATGGCACATACAAGGCATGGTCATTTATTTCTAGCATGCGGGCTTGAACTCCTTTATTCTTTCCTCTTATATTTGCGCCGTTATCATAAGCTTGGCCTCTCATGTCAGCAATGTCTATTCCTAAGTTGTTTGCCTTTTCAAGAAACGCTTCCAATAAACCCTCGCCAGTTGTATCATGAACATTAAGAAAACCAACAAACGCTTCACGAATATTGACACCATCTTCACCGTTGCATTCAACACAGCGTAACACCACAGACGTCTGTTCTTCATGTGACACGTCGGGAGTACAGTCCAAAATAACTGAATAATATTTTGCTTTTTTAAGCTGCGCTATGTTGGCCTCTTGAATGTTACTGGCAACAAGTTGAATCAGCTCGTTTTGGATCTGTGGACTGAGGTACTGAACATGTGTCTCTGCCTTCTTAATCCTCTGTAAAAGTTTGCTGAGGACAGTATCATACTTTGCAAGCAATTCAAACAGTCCCAAAAAGTTGCCATTCGAAGGATCGCCGAGCTTTTCATTACTTCCTCGAAATGCCAAGTTTCTTTCGGACAAGAAAATAACGACATCAACCATGCGTTTGACAACATTTCTCCAGAAATCTCTTTCTTTCAGAAAAGCCTGCAATTCGAGTTGGTCAATAGATGTATGGTTTACTATGCCTGACCGAAGGTCAAACCATTTCACCATACAGTCTTGATGACCTTTGCCTGTTTCATGCTGCTGAAGTCTTTTTGACAGTGCTTTCCAAGCAGATGTTCCACAACGTAGCGGTATGTCGCCAGTGCCAAATAATTTACAACAAAAACAAAAAATGGCATCTTTCTGAACTGAGTACATTAACCATGAACGTCTTATTTTCTCGCCATTTGCCATGGTTCGATAGAAATGAGTACTTCTGAACATTCGTCTTTCCTCGTTAAATGGAAATTTGTAACTTTCATTCTGCTGCAGTGGGCCACGTGCAACAATGTCACACACTTGCCTGTCCGATATTATAGACGGCCAATCTCCTGGATCATCAGTCAGTGGTTCAGATTCAGATACTTCTTTCCCGGCAGCAGCTGGAATATCTGTCACAGTTTGTTTGGTAGAACAACTGGCTTCACCTTCGACCTCACTTGAAGCACTTCTGGATACTTCTGCATACGATTCGTCGCTGCTAGCGCTGTCCGTTTCACGTGCCTGTACCTGTACGTTGGATTGCAGCGCAAAATACGTTGACAACTTTGGAATTTTCTCAAGTTCCTTCTCGGCATCTTTTGCTGCCTTTCATTTACTAGCTCCACTCTTATACGTTCTCTTAGACATCACAAAGCACGCTTCTGCGTTGGAAACGAATCATTTCAAACGATAAAAAAATTAAACAACTAAATTAATAACATTTATCCGCCAACCGCCATTATGAACGCAAATACACATTCTTTGAATGGGTCCAACTAAAATTCGAAACTGACCGACAGACAACTGATGTAGCCAATAGCATTATGATATATCATAACAACTTCACGGTTTTGTCAGTAAAACCGACATGGATTGTGCAATAGCGTCAATAAATATAAGGTATAACTAGGTAAGTGACTTTTTTTTTGCCACTTTTAGGGGCCCCTTCCTTGCGGGGCCCCCTGCGGTCGGAGAGTACGGAGGGCGCTCGCTACGCCTCTGATCATGGTTTCTCCTCTAGCTGAAGCACTGCATCATTAGAGACACTGCTGCATCATGGGAAATGTAGTCCAACTGGGGAACCCGGCACATAGAGGCTAACAGAGGCATTTGACATACAACTCCTATGAGGCAACCCAGTAGCTCAGACACAGTTCAATGTTGAACAGATCTGAAATGGAACATTTTGATTCAAGAATGTCAAAATGGTTTTGATTGAAAAAAAATTGATATTTTGACATTTCATCCCTATATTCAGGATGGAAACCAATGTCAAACTCTCAGAACTGGCCTCTGGGATAGCAATTCTGATTTTCTCTCAGCTTTAATAGACTGATGAATTGTAGATCTTGGTGGCAACAGACAGCTTTTGAAGGGGACAGTGGCGCAGGACAGATGGGAAAAGGCATCAGATAGATCCCATGAGATCCCTGGGTCACAGGCCAAACTTCTGTTCATTCTGTTGGGTGAGGGCAAGAAAGGTGGCAATCTAACCCAAAGAAATTACATACAGAAATCTGCATTGCCACAGCATGAGGCTTGCAGTTAAAAAAATCACAATCAGGAGATGCATATGTTAGTGTTTCAATGGCAGCATTAATTCAGGCACATTGCAGAGAGAACATCCTGTTTCCTAGTCCTGGTTCTTTGTTACCTGTGTAACTTAATTTAGTACTGTTCATGTCATAACGTGTAGGCAGTAAAAGCACCAAGGATCCAGCTTTTGGTAACCTTCCGCTTTCCTGTCTTTTTGTGTTATGAGCCACACAACCCTCAAGTTGCACTAATATAATTTTTGCATTGAACAGAAAACCATGAGGCTTGCTCCCTGATTTGCTGCTGTGTTCTAAATGAAAATACTTCTTTGGGTTTCCTTCCTTGACCATCCAACTCTCTTTGTTACTTCCAAGTGCAGTTCTGTTCTGAAAAGTAACTGAGTAAAAATAGCCGTTCCTTGCTCAGTAGATGTATATTCTGTCATATTTGAGCCCTGTAGCAATAATAATAATGTGTTGCTGCTTTTTTTACTCCCGTTACCCTGCAAAGCCAGCCCAGCTATAATGGAAGAGGGAGCTGGAATTTAGTGCATCATCCATAGAATTAGTTACAAAATTCTGGACAGTGACCCCTGTGCAAACCCATCAATGGTAATAGGGGTACATAGGTGTCGCCAAGGTCTGAAATTTGTTTACAGTGGGGTCACTGAGTGCAGAATGTGCGTCACTGGTGATTACTAGAGCTGGTCAGGAAGTGATTTTTTTTCTTGGGGAAGGGAGGAAAAAAACAAAAAATGGTTTTTCATTGTCAAATTTTTCTTTGAAGTTGTGTGTATTTTAATCAGAAACCTGAAAAACAAAAATGTTCAGTTTCCAGCCACTGAAAAATATTCTATTTCTGGCAATCCAAAACCAAAAACAATTTCAGTTTCTAATAGCTGGGGAAAAATCCTTGTTTTTTTGTTTTTCCACTTTGTTTTTTTATGAAGACCTGAACCTGTTTGATGCAAACAGGAGACAAAACACAATGTTTAGTCAAAAAGCTGTTTCCACCAAAAAAACCATTTTGACAGCTCTGGGACTGGTGCACAGAAAGGAAAGACCTGGCTTAGATCCAGCATGAACTTGTGTGTGGCACTGGCAGTTAGGGGAAAAAACAACTTCCAGGTAGGCGTGGCTAAAAGGAAGACTGCATGACATGGGGCCTTTGGGTGTAGAAAGCCATGCAGCTACATCACTACTTAGCATTGGCTCTCTAATTGGCCTATAATTATGTAGACAATACAAGCCCATTTATCCAGCCCCTTTAAATCAAACTCCCCTTTTCATCCAAATTTCAGTAAGATCACTCTGGATAATTATCCACTGGGTTGTGCTTTTGATATGCCTCCTCCCCACAAAAAAATTGGATAAATGAGGATTCAGTCTTATAAAATGGTCAGCAGATCCAGGACGTAGTATTGACTTTCTGTGATTCCACCTATCATTCCTTGCAACTGAGGTGCTACCCCAAGTTTCATATAGGGCCAGATCATTCTTTCATTGACTAGCAACAAACCTCAGAATTCCCCAGCTCTCCACTGATATACCGGTATATTTTAGCACATGTTTCTAACCTGGTGGTCCACAAAATTTGACCGTTACTTGGTCGGTGAGTGTCTGAAAATCACCCATCCTGTTCCTTAGCTCAAGTACAATTTAAAAAAGGCAAAAATATCATGTTTTGGAAGAAAGAAAAACATTTTTGTGAAAGCTGTTTGAAGCAGCTCAGAGGTTTGGAATACTAGAAATAGCTCCAGCAGAGTGCAGGTGAGATGGCCAAAGTAGAATGATACATGCAGGTGATCACATTGATGGCAGTCACTTCCAGACGAGGAGCTACCAGTAGCGAAAATCCCACAGTGAGTTAGAAAAGAGATTGTGTTGCAGATCTATGATGTGATCAAAGGACTGCTCTTTGCTGCTGAGCTATCATAACCAAATAATACAAACCTAGTCAAACTGTAGGGAAAAGCCCAAGGCATATTTTAAGCATTTTATCAAGAGACTAGCATGAATCAAAACCCGGTATCCAAATAGCCCTGAACTTTGTGGGGTTTGAAATCCCAGTCTGAATCTTGCAGCTCATCCTTATATGTGCCCTTAATTAAAGTCAAAAACTTTGATGGCAAATTAGCAGCCACATACGCTGATCAACTAAATGATCTCTGATGGCCTAACAAAATCTGTGGACTGACTGAATTAACTCTGATGGCCCAATCTCACCACTCACCTAGTTTCATATGTTCTTGAAATTAAACCTAAAGTATAAAGACACCAAAGCATTTTTTCTCCTGGTTTTCTACAGCTTCTTTCACAAGGAAAATCTGACAAGAGAAGGACAAGGACAAAGACCATGACACTGTAATATGGTTTAGTGTCCTGTTAATTTTTAAAGCTTTCTTTGTGCCCATCCCTCTGAGGACAAGCAAAGCTCACAGACAGTCGTTTCCTTGCATACACTGCTGGGGTGTGCCAACCAATTCGCTCTCTTTTCATTTCTCTGAGGGCCGTTCCTTAGTCTGTGATCTTGCCACTCAGGGAAAAGCCAAACTGGGCTGTGCTGTCACTAAATAACTTACAATGCAATTGTGAATGAGAGCTGGAGGAACATTTTTGGAACCACTCTAGTACTCACCAGCCACTTATTTTCTTAAAGAGGAAGCAAATGCTTTTCCTTAGCTGTCATTTCACCTCTTCTGCATTACCAACCCAGGTCATTCCTGGTTCCCCAAAGCCAGCAGTAGCACCTCTGCAACAGGATCTCAGGCAGAGTTGGTAATTGTAATCATTTGAATTTGGGATGAGGGTACTGCATAATAAATGGTCACCCAGCCTTATTTTCACTGCCTCCTTGTGCCCCACTGTGTAATACAAGCTGAGACCAATCCAGCATGCTGGAGCCAGCTGATGCTTGTCTGGGTAATTGGCTGATCTAAATGCTCTTGGGGGAAGCAACAAGGGGATAATTTGAAATGCAGCCTGGGCCCATCTCTTTAGTGCTGTGCACCTAATGGCTATCCTTGCCTGTCAGGTAGGTAGTGTTATCCCCGAGGCAAAGAGCAGTCAAGTGACTAGCCCAAGGCCACACAAGGAGTCAGTTGCAGAGAAGCTCCTGGTTCCCAGCCATGTGCTTACCCCACTAAGTCCCACTCGGCCCAAATTATTCTCTCTGTCCTGCCTTAGTGACAAAGTGCCATCAGGGCCCCGTATTCATATGTCCAAGGCCAGGGCATCTTTGGATGCCAATCTTACTGTTTCTGCATGGCTCAGGCTGGTAGTGGAAGCTTACCCGGCTGGGGCTAGCACTGTGCTTCCCCCCCATACACACACACACACTCTCACCTCCAAAGCCCTCTCCACACCAGCAAAGCTGAGATCCCCAATTCACCACCTGTGGGAGCTGTATTGTGGACAGGGCTCGGCCGCAGCACCAACCCATCAAGGACAAATGCAGAGTCCTGCACTTAGGACGTAAGAATCCCATGCACCGCTACAGACTAGGGACTGAATGGCTAGGTAGCAGTTCTGCAGAAAAGGACCTAGGGATTACAGTGGACGAGAAGCTGGATATGAGTCAACAGTGTGCCCTTGTTGCCAAGAAGGCTAATGGCATTTTGGGCTCTATAAGTAGGGGCATTGCCAGCAGATCGAGGGACGTGATCGTTCCCGTCTATTCGGCATTGGTGAGGCCTCATCTGGAGTACTGTGCCCAGTTTTGGGCCCCACACTACAAGAAGGATGTGGAAAAATTGGAAAGAGTCCAGCGGAGGGCAACAAAAATGATTAGGGGGCTGGAGCATGACTTATGAGGAGAGGCTGAGGGAACTGGGATTATTTAGTCTTCAGAAGAGAAGAATGAGGAGATATTTGTTAGCTGCTTTCAACTATCTGAAAGGGGGTTCCAAAGAGGATGGATCTAGACTGTTCTCAGTGGTACCAGATGACAGAACAAGGAGTAATGGTCTCAAGTTGTAGTGTGTGGGGGGGTTAGGTTGGATATTAGGAAAAACTTTTTCACTAGGAGGGTGGTGAGGCACTGGAATGGGTTACCTAGGGAGGTGGTGGAATCTCCTTCCTTAGATGTTTTTAAGGTCAGGCTTGACAAAGCCCTGGCTGGGATGATCTAGTTGGGGATTGGTCCTGCTTTGAGCAGGGGGTTGGACTAGATGACCTCCTGAGGTCCCTTCAAACCCTGATATTCTATGATTCTAACCCCACCCACACTCTGATTCCAATCTGCACTACAACATCTGCCATTGGTGGCACAGCAGGGGTGAGTTACAGGTCCATTTGGTCAGATAGAACCAGCCCTAGCACACAACCTGAGCAATTCTGCCAAGGCCCCATATCTCTGCTAGTCATGGAATGTGGGTTCTGGGATGGCTCTTGTTATTATACAGGCAGGGCACACCACTGAGGGCTGACTAGACCCCTCTACAGGCCTGGAATAACAGGAGAGAAACGTGTGACCCACTATTGCCATTTACGCTAACGAGAAGCCCAAGCTTGGTGCAGAGAGAAAGATGCCGATGCATGTGATTTTCATGCCATGGAGGCAGGAGAAATGCTTGAGAGGAGGCGTTTTTCCCTGCTCCGCTCCTCCCAATAGGCAACTCTGTAAGTATTCATCAAATGGCCTCTAACAGAGTAATAGATCCCAGATTTCATTCCACCCACGTACACCTTCTTAACAGAATATCTGTGTTTGTTCACTCTGTTGTCTGGCCTCCTGTCAAGATATCCTGCAGCCAGCCTGGAGCTGCTTCTAATGGGCTGCCAGGGGATTTGTTCTCTGACAGGAGTGTGTACCAGGTGCTGACAGCTTGCTGGAACGACTTGCTGTGCTCGCAGGATTGGAAATTGGTCTTTCATTCTCACCCTGTCAGAGCAGCTAGGTGGCGGACGATGAACCGTGATGCGCTCTTCTGTAGCTTTCTGTTGCCATGTGGGGCCAAGAGATTGTGTTGGGGCTGGCATGTCTGCTGAGCGGAGTTTGCATGGTACCCCAGGCCTTGCAGTGTAGTGTGGGCTGCAGCATTCAAAGATGAGCTGCAATTAACCTTCTGCTCCCCTCAACTTCAAATCAGGGATCTCCCGTAGCCGCAGCCAGTATTAGGACTATGCAATCAAGCACCACAGGGACCCACCAGCACAGCATCAGGATCAAGCTGAGTGTCTTAAGATGCAAATCTGTTTCTGTGTTTTCCATCATCCTTCCTTTGGGGAGCCATTTATCCTGGGGCCAAGCTAACATGAGCTCTGGTCTCCTTGAGCTTCTTCCACCAGCCAAGGCCTGAAGGAGCCTGAAAAAGCCAAATCAGTAGGTGTGAAGAAATGTTTGCACAGGTACATGGGAGCATGCAACAGGTTTGTGGCATGCTTGTGCTCAGGCATAGGAGAACAGATGCAGGTGTGTTACACTGTACAGAAGGCTAAGTGTGAGCACAGAGGCAGCTGTGTGGAAATGTGAGTGTGAGCACAGAGGCAGAGAGAGAGAATCTTTATAAATTAACACAGCATTCATGCTACAAACATTTCTTTTTCCTTTTCACACAGGGCAGGGAACGTGGCCTCTGCTCCATGAGTCACAGCCTAAGCTAGCGAGGAGGGAGGCAGCTTTAGCCTAGCTGTGAGTGAGCAGCTGCCTTCTGCCCTCATGACATGAGCCTGATTATACGTGAGCATTCTTCTCTAGAGTAAGGCAAAGTCCTGCCCCTCGGGGGTGGGTAGGATGTGTGCTGGCCATGCACTGGTACCTAGGGTTAGCATAATCCAGCAAGCAAAAAAGAGGACGGGAGGAGCCCTGCCCCTGTCCTGCCCTAGCCCTGCCCCTGCCACTCCCCCCCTCAGAACCCCCAACCCTCCCCCCGCTCCTTGTCCCCTGACTGCCCCCTCCTGGGACCCTGCCCCTAACTGCCCCCCAGGACTCCACCCCTTACCTAAGCCTCCCTGCCTCTTGTCCCCTGACTGCCCCCTCCTGAGACCCTCCCCCCATCCTAACTGGCCCCCTAGGACTCTACCCCCTACCTGTACCCTGACTGCCCCAACCCTTATCCACACCCCCACCCCCAGACAGACCCCTGGGACTCCCACGCCCCATCCAACCACTCTCCACCCCGACAGCCCCCTCAAAACTCCAGACCCATCTAAACCCCTCTGCTCCCTGTCCCCTGACTGCTCCAATCCCTCTCCCCACTCCTGCCCCCTGACAGCCCCCCCCGAACTCCCACACCCCCCCCACTCCTTGTCCCCTGACTACCCCTCCTGGGACCCCTGCTCCTAACTGCTCTCCAGAACCACACCCCCTACCTAAGCCTCCCTGTTCCTTGTCCCCTAACTGCCCCCTCCTAAGACTTCCCCCCAAATGCCCCCCAGGACCCTACCCCCTACCTGTACCCTGACTGCCCAAAACCTTATCCACACCCCCCCCAGAACCCTCCCCCCGAACTCCCGACCTCCCCCACCCGTCTCTTGACTGCCCCCTCCAAAACCTCCCTGCCCCTTCTCCTACCCCCTGCCCCCCTTTTTGTTGGCCTTCGCCTAATGTTTCGGTGAACTTGCTCAGGAACTGCATGAGCCGCTCCTCCGGCACGCTGGGCAGCAGTGGGGGAGGAGCTCCAGACTGCCGGAGCCGATCTGCAAATGCAGGGAGGGAGGGAGAGATCTCTGCTGCAGGGCGGAGGACGTGCTCTCTCTGGCTGTCGGAGCCCCATGTAAGTGGCACCATCCGGCCGGCTGCAGTTAGCCGCGCGTGCTCTGCATGGGGGGGAAGTCCGGACATTTACAAATTCCCCCCGGACGCTATTTTTAGCTTAAAAAGCCGGACATGTCCGGGGGAATCCGGACGAATGGTAACCCTACTGGTACCTGAGCCCTCATGCCAACACAGATTAGCCTGTGCAGAGCAGGAGGAAGCAGTGCAGAGCAAAGCAGACTTTGCAAAGGGGAAGGATACACCCCTGTTTAGCCAGGGCTGCAACACCTACCCTAGTTGACTGGGCATCTGGCCACACCCCCTAGCAGAATGGCCCCACCCCCCTCATGGCCATGGAACAAGCCAGCCTAGAAGCTTAGGCCCATGTCCCATTGCAACCCATTACTAAGCACTAGGCTGAGATCCTACCCTGTGGTACGTGTGGGGTGGAAGAGGCTCCCTATGCACTATTCTCCCCCATGCAGCCACATGCAGGTCAGGATTTGCCCCTTACTGGGACAAAAAATACCCTAGTTTTTTTTAACGCAATTGCTGGTGAAAACTGCATGCATGCGTATGAGTCCGCTTTGAATGCACAGGTACTGTGCTTGCACCCCAATGCGGGGCCTGGTGTGCGCCCAAATAGACGCATGTGTTTATAGTGGCTAGTTAAGGAAAACACCCAATCTGTAGTAACTGAGCCCACAATCAGGAGCACAACTGCAGAGGCTCAACTGAAATCAGGCCCTGACTGTGTGTGTATTCTGTCACCCTGCATCAGACACAGTGGCCCAGAGCGTCACAGCTCTCAGGCATGAGGGTGAATTCGTGGGCCGAGTGACATCTATGGCAAAACTCCCATTGCGTTGGGGAGGCCAGGATTTCGCCTGGGATTCCAAGCAGAGGATCTGATCCTCTGAGGATCTAGGGGGTTTATGCTGCTGACAGTCCCTGGGATGGGAGGATGCCCAGCACATGGCAGGATTGGGGCCAGTGTACTCAAGGTAGGCTAAAACAGGAGAGAAGGAAAGCAGCAGGAATGAGGGGCAGAGGAGAGCAGGATGGAGGGGAGTGGCGGGGAGGAGAGAGTGCAACGTTGCTCTGGGCATGCTGCAGATCAGGCAGGGCTGGGTGAACTGGCTAGGATGTAATGAGACCTGAATCTCACACCTTTGCCCTGAACCAAACCCCTGGGGACCAGACATTTCAGCTAACTCCCCCCAACACGCAAACCCCATTTCTGTGCACATAGATTCAGCCAGGGTTGGAACCAGGGCCAGCTCCAGGCACCAGCTGAGCAAGCTGGGGCTTGGGGCGGCAGCTTGTAGGAGGTGGCATTCTGCCCAATCCTAGGGCGGCACGGCCGCTTTTTGTTGTTGTTGTTGTTGTTGTTGTTCCGCTCCGGCCGCCCTGTAGGGGGCAGCGCTGTGGAGGACGGGAGCGCCCTGCAGCAAGCCCGGCAGGGCAGCCCGCGTCCTTCCCTCCCAGCCGACCGGAGTGGCGTGGAGCCCTCCCAGCAGGGGGCACGGCGGGAGGGGCCGCGTGGCAGCTCCCCGCTAAAGCCCTGGCCACCCCCCTTCTCTCTCTCCCCCCGCTCCCTCCCCCTCGCTAGGCAGGGCTCATCTGCAGGGCAGGGACTCCCCCTGTAACTGTGCTCCGGCCGCGCCGCAGGGTTTGTTTTTTTTTGCTTTGCTGTTCTGGCCACCGCGGTTTTTTTTTTTTTTTTGCTTGGGGTGGCCAGAAAGCCAGAGCCGGCCCTGGTTGGAACGGAGGTTGCAATCCCACCAGACAGGCTTACTGGAGCAGTGTCTGTGAATGACTCACCACCAACCAGTGCTAGAAACTGGACCGAGCAGACAGCTCTGCCAGCATTGCCAATCCCAGTCCTACACCAAAGAGAACCGGGCACGTTTAGATTGGTATCCAACAACCTCCGACCCTTCCAGCCTCACCATCCCCTGTGCCCCAGGCTAAGACCTGTCCAGCGTGCAGTGGCGTGAATGTAAAAGCTAGGATGGACACACTATGGACAATTCTCTAGTTGTTCCAAAATTCTGGGCAGGAGCCAGAAGCTGATGCCACAAGGGCATGACACTCATCACTACCAAACAATCTGGAGCGGAGATCTGAGCTCAGGGGCATATGGACAAGCACTCTGCCCCGGAGACCACCCGCTGCCCCCGGAACCAGTCCACCTTAGGTCCCTTCTGCTTGAGTCTCTCTCTCTCTCTTTGTTCCTTTCTTGAAATGTTTTTCTCTTTCCCCAGCATCCTCCACCCGCACAGACCCGACGAAGACCATCAAGACTCCTTTGCACATCGTGTTCAAGGGGGTGGCTCCCATCTTAGGCTGCCCCATGGTCACTTCTGCTGCCAGATGTGCTGTGAGAAGGTATTAGAGCAGCAACCTCCCCAAGGAAGAGAGAGGGAAGGAGGATTGCAGTAGGAGGACACACCTGATGGCATGCCACTCAGAGGCCTGTCTGCTGTCAGCAGAGGAGACGTGTTCTGTGTCCCACTGTCTTCTATGGCTTTTTATTCCTATGTGATTATACTGCTAATTTCATATAGGGATTGAAGCCGTGCAATACGCTGGGGCTGGCCACCAGAGAACATCGCCTGCTCCTGCGGACCTCGCCACTAAAGGGCCACCATCGCCAAAATGACAGTAACACTAGCAGCGACGCCCCAGCGCCGGGGATGTCAGTACAGGCTGGCCGCTTGAGAACATCCCCAGGGGCTCCGGTGGGCTTGTACAACCCATGCTGCAGCAGCTTCCCTGTTACTTGAACTGCCGTTGATCTAGGGAGCTCAGGTACATCTATGTGTGCTGCAGTCACACCCCTGATTGCAGTGCAGTCATCCCCATCTGGAAAAAGCAAGGCCTGTTCAACCCCAGCCCTGCTTCTAATGGTATCCCCATACCTGGCTTCTGCCAGCCCCGCAGAGTCCCTGACTTGGGTAAATGTTTCGAGCCAAACCACCCACTGGGGAATGCACCTGAGAAATGAACAGACTAGTGGCCACACCCAAAGGATACCACCACCAGGGGGTCGGAGAAGGGGGGTGACTGCAGTACACTGACAAACACTGGATCCTGCTCCCACTGATTTCAATGGCAGTAGATCAGGGCCTTGGCCAGCCTGGTAGGTGTCGGCACACGTGGGAAGGTTGTGAAACACTGTGTGGACACAGCTGGAGTGGCTCTGACCAGCTCAGGCAAGACAGTCCCAGCATGGGCCAGCAGAACTGGGCACCCCCAGCTCTGCCATGGACCTACTCTGTGAGTTTGGGCAAGTCACTTCACCCTGCATGCCATTTTTTCCCTTCCACCTCGTCTATTTAAATTGGAAGCTCTCTGGGGCTGGGATGGTCTGTTAAGGGGTGCTAGTTTGGATGATTGACACCTGAGTGCAAGCAACCACACTCCAAAGCCCTACCCTTTACCTCAACCCTGGGGCTGTGCTCCTCCATGTGCACCACTAGGTCTTCTGGGGGCACCTCCCATGGTCCTTTGTGCTGCAATAAACCAAGTCGGTGTAGAATTCTTTCCCAGTGAATGGTGGGAGAACTCCACTGCCCTTCTGGGCATATGGGGGGAATTGTGGGAAGGCACTGGAGGACTAATCTAACCTGCACTCTCACTGGAAAGAGGCAGATTGCCAGCTGGAGTAAAAGCAGAACCTGGGCTCTAACACACATCCCCAGCCAGGCCAATTAGCCTGGGTTGAAAGCACCACTACCCCCAGGGGAGAGGGTTTTATGTGTGGACAGAAGAGCAGGGTGATGGGTAACACCTGGGTTAACTCAGTAATGAAGACACACTGTACTTGTTACGTAAAGACAGTTGTACCTGCATCGTAGACAGGGCTTTAAAAAACAGAGTTCCAGCTAATCCAATGTTTCTAGGGCTCCAGAACAAAGGGAAAGAGATCCAGACTATGATGCCTGCACAGGATTACCTCTAAACACTGTTTTCCAAAGTTTCTCAAAAGGCTTCCGTGGCTCTTTAAAGGTCTGTGTAAAATCTGTCACAGTAGCGAAAATGGGTAAAATTACACAGCTTGTGGAAGAGATTAAAGGCGGACCCCTTCTGCTCACTTCATAAAGAAAGGACCCCATTAACACCTTGTGAAATATTAGCCATTAATCAGCTTCCACGCAGAATAAAACCATCAACATGTATCATTATCGGCTCCTTAATGAAGTGAGAATGGGAACGCTGGGGAGCTGGGATATTAATGTCTCCTAAGAGGCATGAGCAATGCCAAGGCCAGGAGCCAAGATTTTTAATTTACTGCCAAAAGCTTCCCCTGTTAATAATGTGGTTACTTATCCTGAACATTATCACTGTTTGGCCACAAGTGTTCCTTTTACAGAAGTGAGCTGGGCCCTCGGAAAGCATGTGGCCAGCTGCTGTGTCTGCCAATCCTCTCCCCCTTGGCCTCCTTACAGGCAGGAGGGGGCTGTACAGCCACTGAAATCTTCCCAGCAGTTGTACCTATTCCTACCCCTGCTTTGTTTCCCTTCTCACTTGCACTTCTGGACTTTCTTTATGGTTAGGAGTGTTCCTGGCTGCATACATATGCTGTATACACGTTTCCCTGGAGTTCCATAAAGGCACTATCCTCACGCCTCCACCTGCATCTCTCCCCTCAAAACCCACTTCCTCCAGATCCCAGGGAGGACAGGGTGAGGGGCTGTTCGATCTATTGCAGATGGCTAGTATCCGTTACCTTTTCTGTGCATAGAATGTATATATAATAATGTGTGTGTGTATGTGTATATCGATAGATACAGATATATTTTATTGTAAATTTCTCCCCCATTCTCTGTCACTTGTCTTACACTGTAAGCTCCTTGGGGCAGGGACCATGTCTTTTTATGTGTGTGTGTGTGTGTGGGGGGGGGGGGGGGAGATCATCAAAACCTGGGTGTTACTATAATAATAAAATCATCATAAATAATTATAAACACAGATTCCAGTCTTTGCAGTTGTCTGACTAGATTGAAGTGGCTCTAATATCACTCCAGGATTACGTAGGCAAAACCCAGCTATAAAAAACCCCTCCCCTCAGAGTTCATGGAGACAAATTCATTATACTGCCAAAACAGCAATGATGCCTTCAAGGCTCTGAAGGTCAATCCATCACACCTCTGAGATACCTCCAACCTCTCTTGAACTTGGTGAAGGTAATAACAGTATTTAGCAGTTACATCCCACTTTGTGGCTCAAGGCATGATGAAAACATTAACTAATCAATCTTCAGAAACAAACCTGTGAGGTAGGTCAGTACTATTCCCCTGTTACAAATCAGAAGCTGAGGCAGCAAGAGGTTAAATAACTTACCTCTGATCTTGTTACTGGTAGAGCCAGGATTAGAACTCAGGAGCCTGAGTCTCCTTTCCCATGCTGCTTTTCAGCACAGGGAATATTTATCTCCCAGGACAGCAGGGATGGCCCGATAGCTACACAAGTTGCAGTTAGGAAGAGATTCTGCTCTTAGTCACACTTGTGTAAATGCAGAGTAGCTCCTCTGAATTAAATAGAGCAAGCCAGATTATCATATCCACTAAGACCCCTTTACACTGTTCTGGCCTTAAGGTGGGTGTGGCCCCAGATTTAATGAAGATGAGAATCTAGCCCAATGACTCCACATTCATGCTGATGTGAGCAAGAGCAGGATCTGGGCTGGAGAGCAAGCTACCGCTGGAGTCTTCTGCTGCTGGTGAATGACTTTAGAGCCAGAGGGAGCTTTTTCCATCTTCTGCTCCCAGCTTTTATAATCTGAGTTATAACACAGATAGCTGCAGTTCTATGCTAAACACAGGAGGAAGAAATCACATCTCTTTCCAGTTCTATGGCAGCCAGGTTTGGAACCCAGGTGTGTGCACTACAGGGCAGCATGGTGAAGACGTGCAAGCCACTCACTGCGGTTAGCTCAGAGATGAAGCTTAGACTACACAGCTTGAAGAGTAAAAATGCTAATATAACCTCACTGTCCTTGACCAATGCCCCCCATCCTGCTTTTTCCTCATTAAAACAGAAGGGATGAGTTGAACAACGTGTAAGGGAAAGGAAGCCAAGTGAATGAAGATGTGAAATGTGCTTCAAACAGCTGCATGCTTTCATCAGACCTTTTATCAGCCTTCCCCCTCCACAAGATGAGCTCATTTTAATCATTAGTGAAACGCTCCTGTTTAAAAAAGCAGGGCCGATGTGAGTGGTATGGTGTGTTAACAGCAGCTCAGGGAGTTCCCTTGAGGAGTGAATGCCAGCCAAAGTTTTCAGAACTCGACTGCGAATGATCTCAGATCAGCATCTGCAAGGGCTCAAGCAATGCTTGGCAGTTAAAAAAGGCATCTTTTCCAGGGCTCTGAGTGCAAGGGTGGGAATATGGGGTTAGATTCTCAGCTGGTGTAAATGAGAATCATTCCATTGATGTCAGAGGAGCAGTGTCAATCTACACCAGATGAGAATCCGGCCTAGAATGTTTTTCCTTCCTGCTCTGAGGTTTGCCTCCCCGCTTTTTATTTTGCACAAATCCTCAAACATTTTTCTGTGCCTTTGACCACTCGCATGTTGCCATACGTTTCAGAGATCTCCTGTATAATACATCTGTTATGCTGCTAAATGTACTAGCTACATCCACGTAGAACATACATAGGCTGCTGAGCATTCCAAGCCCCTTCAGGTAGAAGGCACCTGGTCAACTGCAGAATGTACCAGGTACCTCCAGGCAGAAAGCACCTGCTGTGCTGCCAAATGGGGCCCGTAACTCATATACACTGGCTACAGTGCTGAACATTTCAGATGCAGCAGAGTAGGTGTGCTCCATCTGGATGTTAGACGTACCAGGCACAGCCTACCTTCCACTGCTGTCTATTAAATGATAATGGACAAGAACAGCAGAGCAGGTGCAGTAGAGTGCCAGCAACAAAATGGTTAAGGGCTAAATTTTTCACTCATTGTAGTTAACCCAACACGACTCCAGAGTGACTCCAGATTTACACTGGTTTAACAAAGAGCAGGATTAGGTGCTAAGTAACTAACATGGCTGTCCAACCAATTGTCCTCACCCCATAAACAAGCTCTTTGAACACATTCATTTTCCCTTTGCATTTATTCATGTTATTTTCACGGCAGTCATGCACAGGGACCCCAATCAGATGAGGGTCCCACTATGGTAGGCGCCACACACACAGGGAAATTCAAATGGCATTCTCCACTCCACTGAGAAACCTTCAAACACACACACTCCAGAACAAACTTTCCTCCACAGTCTGCACCCTGACGTATTCATGCCTCCAGTTTATCATATGTCATAGGTCTCTAGCACCTTCCAGCAGTGGGTTTCAAAGCACTTTGCAACCACCAGCAAATTTAGCCTCACAAAACCCCTGGGATGTCAGTAAAGATGGTCACCCCCATTTTATAGAAGAAATTGAGCCTCAGAATGTTAGTGATTTGCCCAAGGTTATATATGGGAGTGTTAGCAGAGCTGGGATAGGATCTAGCTTGTCTGGTTCCCAAATCTATGCCTGAATCACAAGATCACACATCAGAACATAAGATCTGCCAGACTGGATCAGACTCAAGATCCATATAGTCCAGGATCTTGTCTCTGATAGTTACCAGTGCCCAGATGCCTCAGAGGAAGGTGCAAGAAATCCCTCAGTAGACATGTAGATCCAATCCTAATCTCTATTGCATAGGGATTGACTTAAAACCAAAAAGCATGAAGTTTTATATGCCCTCCAAAAATATTATTAGCATTAGCTATTCTTGGATATTCTTGTTATTATAAATGTCTAGTCCCTCTTTGAATCTTGCTAAGCATGACTGTGCAATGATTTCACTGTTTATGGCATTAATAGGATGGTATACTTATGTTGCAAAGTTAGATCAGCCACACTGCACAGCTACATCCATCTGCAAACCCTTTGAATCAACTGTTTTAAATCAGGGCTGGAATTTCAAGTGAGCTCAGCTCCCATTTAGGCACCGCAGTAAGCGGCCAGATCTTCATAAGAGATGAAGACGTTGACTGCTGTGCCCCTTAGAAAGCCTGGCCTCAGGTGTCACGTTGGGAACTGAGCGGGTATGGCAAGGCAGGATCTGATTTTAATTTATGACAAAGCTGAAGTAGCTGGTGCTCCGCATTGTCCCAAAGGCTGGAGGGATCTGCTGTTTGACAGAGCAACAGCCCCAGCTGCTTTGCCCTTTGATCAGTGCAGCAATAGGGGTCAGGAGAGTTGAATTTACAGATTTTGTGGCCTTTTGTTCTATGGCGTTAGAGGAGTTAATCAGACCGACAGCGACTACTGACTTTATACAGTAAAAAGGTCAATGACTTAGGCTAGAGGCTGTATTGCTTTCTGACCGGTTTGGTGGTAATACTCTGAATGCATGTAACACACACACACACGAAATACCAACCATGGGGTGGAAATGTCACCACACCAGGGCAGAGAAGGTTACATAGTGGGGGAGAAGGTCTCACGTTCAGATGGTTTCTGCACTAGTGCATCTGAATCATGGTTCACACCGTTCTTCACCTAACATGGTGTTAATGCCACAGCTGGGGGTGTTTTCGCCATGTATCCAAGACCAAAGGTTAAACTGATGCCATGTGCTAATCTCCACTGAACTTGCAGTGCACTGGATTTAGGGCCCTATGGACTAGTCTAATATACCTTGTTAGCTTTGTATGTAATGAGAGTCACAACGGCAACCTAGAGCTTCAGGCTGGGTGTCAGATGTCCAACAACCCCACTTGCAACCAAAATGCAGTATGTTACTGGCTCTTCAGCAGGAAGGTGTTAATGCAGCCCCAATGCCCATAATGCTGGTGTTATCTTACCTTACTCTGATCCTAATTAACAGATTGAACATAGGCATGGTTACCCACCCATGTGCCTTACTAATGTAGCTTTTACAGCCATGATATTAGTGCCCTCGGCAGCTGTCCCTAATTTAAGCAGTCTGGATTTCTCCAGAACATTGGTACCCTCATTTTTCACCAATGCCTCTAATTAAAAACAGGAGTTCGCAGAGGTGCTCTCCTTATCTGTCTCTAGCCCTAATTAAAATAGCCTGGATGTCCATGACATTGGTGCCTGTTAAACCAGTCAGCAAAAGGTGATGTCCATTTTGGAACTTACTGAAGAATGTGTAGGAGTCATTGTTGCTCAGAAATGTCTCCACATCAAGACCTTCCTGAGCAGCCTTATCCACCAGCTCCTGGCTAGAGAAGGCACCAGCTGCCTCTGTTGGCCCATCTTGTCCATCAGTCCCACCACTGAGGAACAGGACTTCACATTTCCCAAGGTAGTAGCCAGCCCCAGTGGCCTTAGCGCGGTGTAACTCCAATGCCACCTGTAAGGCCAACTCCTGGTTCCTCCCACCCTTCCCATTTCCTTGAAGCTGGACAGTGGTCTCTCCACCAGCCAGCAGGCAAATCGATCTTTCAGACTCCAATCCTTGCAAAGCCTTCAAAGAATCCACAAGGTTCAAACCTGGGATCTCTAGCTCTGCTGCCAGCTTTAGAAGATGTCCTCTCACCTGGTCTCTTAGAGGACCTTCTCCAAGTCCAGCTGTGCTCAAGCAAACAAACTGAATCATCTGGCTGTAGAGTTTGGCTACTCTGCTGACCTCCCCACACACCCCTGCACTCAAAATCAGGGTCCAGTAGCCCAAATCCTCTGCTTGGCGTTTGGCCTCCTCTAAAGCTAAACTGTTTGAACCAATGACAACATTGTAGACGTGGGAATAGTCTTTCGGACCACTGGGATCTGAGACGGAGCTGGACAGCACTGTTTTCACAGATCTGGGCAAGGTGCTCATCAGATTGTATTTTGTCATTATCTGAAGGCAGCCTTGAGCACTGGGGGAACTGTAGACAGTGGGGCCACTCGCAATAATGTCCACTGGGTTGCCAATGACATCAGAGAGGATGAGGCTTAGCACCTAGAAGCAGAAAGGATGACAGATAAATGCAGCGCCTGCTGCAGAGACTCACTGACATGCAAGAGTAGGGTGACCAGACGCCTCGATTTTATCGGAACTGTCCTGATATTTGCTTGTTTGTCCCACGTCCCGACCAATGTTAGGTCGGGACACCGGACAAACAAGCAAATGCTCCGGAGCCCGGAAGTGCTTGTGCCCCCCCCAACTCCGCCCCCTCCTTCCCCCATTGGCTCCCTCCCCAAATCCCCGCCTCTTCCCCAGGCTCACCATTCCTCCTCCCTCCACAAGTGCTGGAGGGAGGCTCCGGAGACGCAGGGGGAGCGCAGGGCCGGGGTGAGTGAGAGTCCGGCCTGGCCCCGAGCGCAGGCAGGACTCAGTCAGGGGGTACTGGAGGGAGAGGAGGGGGGCAGCCTGTGGGGCCAGGCGGCGGCTGTTCTCTCCCCCCTGGGCAGCGGGACTCGGGAGCAGCCACTGCTGCAGCTCCCACTGCCGCTGGGAGAGGAAGCGGCCATGGCGCTCGGCGGCTGCGGCTCTGGCGCCCGGGCCTGCTGCAGGGACCCAGCAGCGCACACGCTGCACGTGCCCAGCCCCTGGCCAGTCGAGTCTGGGCTGGCTGCCCAGCTGGCGCAATCCCGCGGGCGGCCCCGGAGTGGGGGCAGCAGGCCCCAGCCCCCCTGTCCCGCTCGGGTCCCACAGGGGAACGAAGGGGGCTGGGCTGCCGATGCTTCCGCCCCAGGGCTGCCCACGGGATTGCACCAGCTGGGCATCCAGCCCAGACGCGACTGGCCAGGGGCTGGGCACAGCGTGCAAGCTGCTAGGTCCCCGCAACAGGCCCGGGCTCGGGGGGTTTGGGCCCAGGCGCCAGAGCCGCAGCCGCCGAGCTTGGCCATCGGCTGCTTCCTCCCCCCGCGGCAGTGGGAGCTGCAGCAGTGGCTGCTCCCGAGTCCCGCTGCCCAGGTGGGGAGAACAGCCGCTGCCTGGCCCTGCGGGCCACCCCCCTCCTCTCCCTCCAGGTACTGCCCGATTGAGTCCTGCCTGCGCTCGGGGCCAGGCTGGACTCTCACTCACCCCGGCCCCGCGCTCCCCCTGCATCTCTGGGGCCTCCCTCCAGCGCTTGTGTGTGTGTGGGGGGGGTGTTGGTTTATTTATTTATTTATTTAGCTCTGCCACTTTTTTTTTTTGCCCCCCCTGTGCCGTGCCATGCCCTGCCCTCCCCTCCCCCGCGTCCTGATATTTGACCTGGGTGATCTGGTCACCCTATGCAAGAGTGATCAGACCACGTTCTGCATTCAGTTACACTTGTGCAATCCAGCTGATCTCAATGGAGATGCATGGGTGCAAATGATGGCAAATGTGGCCCATTCTGTTTTAAGATAATAGTATAACATATGGAGATATACCTATCTCATAGAACTAAAAGGGACCCTGAAAGGTCATCAAGTCCAGCCCCCTCCCTTCACTAGCAGGACCAAGTACTGATTTTGCCCCAGATCCCTAAGTGGCCCCCTCAAGGATTGAACTCACAACCCTGGGTTTAGCAGGCCAATGCTCAAACCACTGAGCTATCCCTCCCCCGCAATAAGAGCTCTCAAGGCTCTAACCCATGGAATCAAAATGACATTTAATGTTGGACTATAATATAGGAAAGAGTAGCATGTTTTTAGGTGACTCTTCTCCGGCTCCTAACCTGGTATAGATTGAATTGGAGCTCCATTGATAAATACAGTGAGAAAGCCCAGAAGTAAAATACGAGGCCAGATCCTCTGCTAGTGTAAATCCATACAGCTCTGTGGATGACTGCATTTGCTGATTTACTTCAGCGGAGGCTCCAGCCCACTTACTCCAGCTAAGAGGGAGGGATAGGATAGGATATCTCCATTAATTTAATTTAAAAAATTTTTAAGAAGTGGCCCCATCAGATAATAGTGGTGGAGTAGTGAGGGAAAGGCTGCTGTTGAACAAATAATCAGTCTGAATTTCCTTCAGACCACAACGCTGATCTGTCCAGATTGTGGTGGGGAGTCAGCATTCTGCATGTGCACATTAACTGGGGGCTACAGTCATTAGCATGGCTAGTGCTCTCATTTCAATCTATGCACACATTCATTGGACAGTTTAAAGGGGACAAATTTGGCCCAAAATGTAGGTTTTGAAAAGATGAATGAAACCTAAATTAAATAGAAACATTTCCACTATTGTTCTGCTACAAACTGACAATGTTATTGTTTTTCTTAAAAAGAAGAAAGCTGGCCTGTACTGCTTTCAACCCAAATAATCATTGCAGCATTGTGCCAGAGAGCCAGAAAGTGACACTCACTAGAATGTAAAAGGAAACTGACCAGCCAATTTTCATTCCCTAAACCAAAAGAAATGCAGTGACCAGATTGAAAAAAACAAAAAACACAAACACAACTGTGTTAATAATCTCATGTGCTATTGAAAAAGATAAGTAATGATTTTTTTTGGTTTTTGTAAATATGGACCAAATCTTTGAATCCTATGGCTGATTCCTAACTGCATATTCAGGCAGCTAAATAGAAGCAGTGTGATTACCACAGATGCTGATTCCCACTGAATTCATTCGGAGCTGAAGTCATCTGAACCAGTCATTCTCAACCTTTCCAGACTACTGTACCCCTTTCAGGAGTCTGACTTTTGTTGCGTACCCCCAAGTTTCACCTCACTTAAAAGCTACTTGCTTACACAATCAGACATAAAAATATAAGTGTCACAGCACACTACTACTGAAAACTTACTGACTCTCCCATTTTTAATCATATTATTGGAATATGAATATTGTGCTTAGATTTCAGTGTATAGAATATGGAGCAGTACAAACAAGTCATGGTCTGTATGAAATTTTTATTTGTACTGATTTCACTAGTGCTTTTAATGTAGCCTGTTGTACAACTAGGCAAATATCTAGATGAGTTGATGTACCCATTGGAAGACCTCTGCATACCCCTGGTTGAGAACCACTGATCTAAACATCAGGTCATTTCTACTGAGGTCTGTTTTGACCATGACTTTTAATCTCATGGTGTTTCTTTAAAACTGCCTTAGAGCAGAAGCTATGGGCAAGTACGAAGTCTTCCACACTCACCTGTGCAGGATATGCAGCCCGGGCCAACCCTCCACCTTTCAACAAGGAAAGGGCCTTCCGGATGGTGTTGAGCTCCTGTATGGTAGCGCCTCTGGAAGCCAGAAGCTTGGTGACCTTCTCTTTCTCCTCCAAGAGGATTGGAGGAGTAGGAGCAGGCAGTAGGGCTGATCCACCTCCTATAATGCAGGAGAAACCGCAGTGAGTGAATGCACGTGTGTAGCAGGGTGGGAGGAACCCCCCAGCACTGAAATGCTGGCCTCTCACACATAAGGGGCTAAGCAAGGGCATCCTACAGCTGGAGTTTTCCTTCTTCTCTTCCCTCACCATTTTGTTGTAAGGGAATTTAGTGCTGGTGAAAGATGCCAGACTAATAGCCCTGGAGACTGATGTCTTCTGTTTCTCCACAGAGCAGGACTGGATCTCCATGGCAGTCAGTTACACTTGTGCTCAGTGAGCTCACTCACAACGGTGCCTGCATTTTACACCTACTTTGCCTGGCATAAATGAGAATGTGGGGTGCAAGGTGGGGCAGAAACAGGCCCAGGTGCTATTGTTCTCACTACACTTCCCTGCAAATGTGCCTCAAATCTGACTTCAGTGACTGCTAGTCTAAGAGAGGAGGGACTGCAGACTCCATGGCTCACTCAGTGTTTAGCTGCAGGGCAAAAGAGACACTTCTGGCTTCAGTATTTCACTGACCTCATTCATAATGAGCGGCATTTAAAAAAATATAGCAATGTCTAAACCTAAATACAGAACAGCACTACAGCAAAAAGCTTATTGAGAGAGAGGGGAAACAAAATGAGGCTGGATACTATGGTGATGGGTGCATTAGTGATCTGATCAATGGGAGTGGCGGAGCACAACTGACAGCATGATTGGGCCCTTGAAATGCAGTGAAAAAGGAGGGGGGGAAATAGATGGATAAAATAGAGGGTGAGTATGTATAGAAGTATATCAGAAAACTACCATAAAAGGGCAAAGCCTGCTCTGAGGTTTGAGAAAAAGCACCATCAATAAAATATGATGAACAAGAAAAACAAATGAAAGTGCCTGAGTTTCAGTCAATCAGTAGGGATCTGGCTGCGAGGCAGGAGCAGCCAGAGTGGGCTGTGTGGAGGTATGCATTGCATGCTTTGGGAACTGCTGCTGACAGCAAATCCTGGGATGGCCTAGGAGTCTCTTGAAGATATCAGTAGCCAAAGGACAAGAGGAAACTCAGGGGAATCCCCACCAGACATGATTCAAATCCAATTATATCCGTGTCTGGATAATCCTGCAAAATTCTCTCTGAACCATGGCAGAATAGACTGCAGCCAGCTGAGCTGAGCTAGGCAGCTGAGGATCTCGAGCTAGATCTCGCTCAGATGAGGAGCACAATCAAGAACCCCCCAAAATCCCTAAAGAGCAGCTCCAAGTGCATTTGTTTCTTTAACACTGAGCTGCACAACTGGAGACACCTACTCACAGGGGCATGTCTATAGTTGGATATCCACCCAATCAAATAAACGCCACAAGTGCACTGCCGCATTGCTTATGCGCCCAAAGCAGAGCACATCCCCTCAATGTGTGCCCCCCATCTGGGAATGGGGGAATAAGGCACTAAAAGGGGTAATTGCTCCTGGAGGAGTCTGCGGGTTTCAAATGCATGTGCTTAGGGGCTGATCCTACAAGGTGCAGAGCACCTCTTACTTGGCACTGAGTGACTCCTTTTGATTTCGGGAGAGGGGTGGCTGGGTGAGAATGCAGAGCACCTCAGCCATGCTATTTGGCCCCTGGCAGGATCAGTCCCTCAGTGACTCTGAGTCTCAGATGGGGCCTCATTTTTCCAACTTGGGTACCTAAGTTAGTCCTCCATTACAACCTGTGCATTGATGCCCAAGCACCTGCATTTCCTATACCTGCAGTTCTGAGCTCTGCTGTCCTAGCCCAGTGGCTCAACCTTTCCAGACTACTGTACCCCTTTCAGGAGTCTTATTTGTCTTGTGTACCCCAAAGTTTTACCTCACTTAAAAGGTGCTTGCTTATAAAATCAGACATAAAAATACAAAAAAGTGTCACAGCACACTAGTACTGAAAAATTGCAACTCTCATTTTTACCGTATAACTATAAAATAAATCAATTGGAATATAAATACTGTACTTACATTTCAGTGTATAGTATATAGAGCAGTATAAACAAGTCATTGTCTGCATGACATTTTAGTTTGTACTGACTTTGCTAATGCTTTTAACATAGCCTGTTGTAAAACTAGGCAAATATCCAGATGAATTGATGTACCCCTTGGAAGACCTCTGTGTACCCCTGGTTGAGAACCACTGCCCTAGCCTACGTGCCCAAATTTAAGCACGGGGCACCTCCCATTCTGAGGGAAGAAAGCATCTACATGGCTGTGTGATCAGATGACCCAGGAGAGTCTGTCTTTACAAATACAAACATGGAAATACAAGACACTGGTTACACTGACTTCATGGTGTCAACCCGATGTAACTCAGAGTAGACTTGGGCCCCAGGATCCAGACCTCCATACAGCTCAGGCAGCCTCTCCTCAGTGCTTCGCCTTGGGATGGGCTTATATTTGCAGAGCAGTGCTTTCTGATTGCCTGGCACCACCACCTGGCAACACGGTGCCTTGCTGCTTCAAACTGCATGTACTGTGGATTGATATTGCAGGCACGACAGCAGCGAACCACAGGGCAAGGCCTGTGGGCGGAGGGAGAGAAACAGCAACACAACTGGCTGGCCCCAATACTTGGTGTGTCAACACTCTAATGAATAATATAGCATCTCCCATCCCAGAACGCATTCGACTCTTCACACACAGCCCTGCTGGAATGCAGCCACCTCTTGCCTGGGAGGGCACAAAGCAACAGCTGGTGGAGGAGGGAGATTCTAGACCAAGGAATCAATAGTGAAATCCTTGTGACAAGTTCCTCTGAGAGGTGTGATTCGAGAGAAGTGTGTCTGCCCGGGGCCCAAGCTGCTGCCAACTCACGGCTGCTGCCAGAAGACCAGGTACTGAAATGTGAATGAAAGCAGTGAGCTGCCACCGGTGTGGGAGTCGCAATGGGAACAGCTTTGACCCACTTTACGCCTTTCCTCATCTTCTTTTGTAACAGGCAACTTGACCTAGTTTGCCAGGCATGATTCTGGATCTGTTTCCTGCATGCACGAGGAAAGGAAGAAGCCAGGATAGGGAAGAGATAAAGGGAGGAAAGATGGGGCAGAAGAAGGGAGGGCAACAACTGATGGCAGCAACAGGGTCCCACAAGAACTCACTCCCCGCTCCTGGGGTTCCAGACATTACCTGAGATCAGCACAAGGAGGAGGTCGTCAGCTGTCAGGCCTTCAGCTAGCTCCCGAATCATGCTGGCTGCCCTCAGAGCCTCTCTGTCAGGGAGGTTGTGCTTAGCTCCTTCTATGACCTGGATCCTGCTGTGAGGCTTCAGCAACATCTCCCTGCAGGGGTTAGAAAGATGATCAGGCCACTGAAACGTATACCTATCCAGAGCCCGCTTGGCAGCCCCACTCCCACAAGAGGGATTTGGGGGACAAGAGAGGGCCCTGTGACTGAGGTTTATCCAGGTTCCTTTGCTGATCCTGGTCTCTCCCCCATGGGGTCGGGTACACTATGGAGGCAGCACACACAGCCCCAAGGACAGATCTGATGGCCCACAAAGAGGGATGGAGACCAGTCAAGCTGAGCCATGAGTCTTGCACCCATGGTCAAGGGTTAAAGTTGGGAAAGGTGGAGAGGATCCAAGAGGGATTCAGCAGTGACCCGAAGGGGAAAATATATGGCAGGCAGACATTTCTGCAGGAGCCTGGGTCTTCGTATTTGCCTGTCCCCCACCCTTCTCTGCACCCTCCCACCAGAATATCCGGGCATTATCAGTCTTACTCCATTCCCGCCTGCTGCAGGCATGCCCGGATGCCATGGGGGACACTGACAACCCCCTGAATTAGGTGGTCCCCGAGGATCTCCTCTGCCTCGGCTGCCATTCCCAGCACAGCCTTCCCGAAGCCCACCAGATACAGGTTCCTCCTCACAGGGAAAACCCGGTCCCTCACGACCAGCCTGGGGCAGCCATCTGTTTTAAGCACCAGGGCCCTTCTCAGCATGGGGGCCGGCAGGACGACACCCACGGCGCTGCGGAAGAGGTGCAGCCCGTGCTCCCAGAGAGACATACTGCGCGGGTGAGATACTTGGCCCCGATAGGCTGGGATCATGCAGGCTCTATGGATGTTGGGCAGGGCCTTGAGAGCGGAGGTCATGTCTGGCCCACGCTGTCTCTTAGCAGTCAGTCAGCCAGCCAGCCATGTCCTGTAATGAGGGGAAGGAATAGTTAACTACTCAGCCAGCAAGAGGTGGGGCTTTCAATTGGAAAGTGGTGAGCTAGCAAGCTGTGAACCCAATACAGGACTCAGCCTTACTCGGGCAAAACTCCCATGGAAGCCAATGAGTGTGTGCCTGGAGTAGGAGCTAACTAAGAAGCTCTGGATTTGGCCCACAGTATGGAAATCTGGCTTCCCAGCACAGGTAAATCCACTATGCTACCCACATCTGCAGTGCACACCCTTCCCCAGCAGTCTGAGACAGCACCATAGCATTTGTATTTCCTTTATTTTCAGACTTCTGCCATTTGGGGGGTTAACAGTCAGACAACCTGATGGCTCCCAGCTCCCCTCATCCCCCTAATGTTCCCTACAACCCCATCAAACCCCTGCGAGGGCTGAACGTCTGCTGGCTAACTTCAGGTTCATTGTAGATTTCAAACACTGCCCGTTACTTTCACTCACTCATTTCTTAATGAGTTCCCAACATTTGCAGGCTGTTCTCTACCCTTCCGGGGGAAGATTCAGATAGACCATAGCCCCCAGCCCACCTTTTGGCTAAGGCAAAGCCCCTCATCACTGTGGTATCCCAAAGCTCATCTTAGATCATTCACTGTTACTCATTTCCTTCCTATAGTGTCTGATGGAGCCTATGGTAAAATAACAGGTTCAGCATCTTTGTGGCTGGTTGAACTCCTTGATGATGGTTATGTCAGAAGATGCCAGTCACGGGGGTTTTCACAATAAAAAGCAAATCAACTGAAGACAGAAAAATGCTCCAATTTCTTGGCTTTATTACTGGCTCATCATTCTTTAAAATCATGTTCAGACACCAGACAGGCTTGTATGCTTACAGAGCCCAATCCTGCACTCCGCCTCCAGGCAAAACTCCTGGCCAGTTCAGTGTAAAGACAGTAGCCTACTATAAACATTTGGGTCACATTCAATAACAGTCAAGTTGGGAGGGAAACTCCATCTCATCAGCACAGGGGTATTAAGCCCAGTAACTTGTATGCTTGACTAGAGCAGATCTTCCAGATAGCCAGTCTTGATTTGAAGACATCAGGAGATGGAGAATCCCACCACTTCCCTTGGTAGCTTGTTAACTCACTGTTACAAATGTGTGCCTGATTTTTAATATGAATTTTTCTGGCTTCTGCTTCCTACCATGGGTTCTTCTTGTGCCTTTCTCTGCTAGATTAAAGAGCTTTTTAATACCTGGTATTTTCTCCCTGGGAAGGCACTTCGACACCTCTGATAAACTGAACAGACTGATCTACTTAAACTGGCTTTTGTAGGCCTTACTGGAGCCCGAGGCATAACTAGCAGTATGAACCAAAGGCTATAAAACAAAGCAGGCCTGGCCTTGGCAGAATAGTAACACACCAGGTATCGGCTAACCAAGTAAGCACATTCCTGACCGGAGAGGATGGTACAAAAACACCGAGAATTCTCAAGTACCTACATAAACAAATTCCGAAGAGATTTTGCAGGCACACACCGAAACCCCAGTAAGATAAGGAGGGATGACGAGATAACAGAGGAGGATGTTTTGCTCGAATTAGCAGGTACAAGGTGTAAGGGTGGTAACTAACATCATCTGGAGTGATGTTTGTTTGTATCGAGGTATAAAAGGAGAAGTTATAGGAGGGGCAGCTTTATGTTGGCCAAGGGGACAGGATCCTGGTGTCCTGACTGAGCCTTTACTTTGTCACAGGCATACATGAATTAGTGACCCTGTGACCCGGTAGACAGGGCACAAGTACCGTGCTTTGCTGACAATAAACCTGGGCGAGTGCCTTCGCCACCGAACTGAGCCCAAGGTCTTTCTTTGCAAACATCAAGGTCTGCTGAATGAATATGCTGCACTGTCTGCTAGCATAGCTGACATCGGAGCTCCAAGAACAGCACTGAGCAGCTATGTGTCTCTGACAAACACCAGAGGGACACTGTAACGTCACTACACTGAGGAAGTTAGAGAGTATCCTGTTTCATGCATAACCTATGTAGATATATATATGCCCCCCCCATCTTCATAGGAGCTATGCACCTCATAGTCATTAATTAATGTAACCTCATAATATCCCCGTGAGGCAGGGAAGTGCTATTAACTCCATTTTACACATGGGAAACCGAGGCATGGAGTGACTAAGTGACTTGCCCAGGGTCAAAAGGGGAGTCTGTGACAAAGCTGAGAAATAAGCCCAGCTCTGCTGGGTGTGAGTCCGGCACCACAGCACCACACTTCCACCACCTCACCATGTGGACATCCCTACAGCGCAGTGAAAGTCCTAGAATGCAGCACTCTGGTACCGTCATTGCACTGTGGCAGTGGTCACATGGCAAGTTGTTGCATAGCACGCTGGCGCGCTGTAGAGTCACACCGTCACTTGCCATGGAAATAATGTGGTATGTGAACAAGTGCTCAGAAATAACAATGATCCACTAAACAGGGAACATAACAGGCAGAGTTCTTCAAGACAGCATCAGCCTGAATACACTCGAGGGCAGATCCCACAGAGGAAATGGCCACCCTATTTTGTGAGATGGTCTCCATTTAGGGGAAAAAAAACAAAACAAAACAAAAAAAAAGAGGACATTTTATCCCCCAACACAATAAAGAGTGGGGTGTGAGCAGCTGGAGGGAGAATTCACGGGTGGCCCAGATAAACAAAACCAGAGAACCCAGCCATGTCTCTGGCCAAATTCCCTTCATGCAGTTTAGCAATCAGTAAACACCAAACAATGGACGCATGGCAGCTCTTCTGTCTCAAGCAGGCCCTGTTCTGGGTTCCAGCTGGCAAAACTCTTGTCTCTGCTTCTCGTGAGAGTAGCTCAGCCTTTCGAGGATCTGAGCCCAGGCAGGCTTAGCGACGCTTGGCTGCCTCGACACACGGAGCCTCTCCCTGCTGGGAATTCACCCAGGAAAACCACACCACTGTCTGATTCAGAGCTGGGCCATCACTAGGACGAGAGGTGGTAAGGCTGAGGTACCCTGCTGGAGGCACTAAATGACTTGTACACCCTGTCACAGGGGATGGGGGTTAGAATTACCTTCCAGTTGCGTCTTCCTCCAGAGAATGCACAAGTGAATGCTCTTCCAGGAGAGCTCAAGAGTCCAGAGGTCTCTTTATCGAAACACTCCCACAAGGTAACAAAGGTTTAATAATTAAGAGAGTGAGGCCCTCCTAAAGCACCTCTGAGCTCAGATCAGTGCAGCGCCTCTTTCCACCACTGAGGAGCTCAAACCCAGAGCCCCCATTAAGAGCCTCCAAACCCACAGACTTTGATAGTCAAAGCAGCCTGTGCGTGCTGATCGAACCCCATGGTGGAACAAGGGCTTGAGAGAAATAACAAGGATTTGCTCAGTGCTGAGGGCAACAGCATTTCAAAGTGAAATAACAGGGGTGGAGGGAAGAGGGCCTAAAGGAGCTCCCTTGGTGGGTCACCCAGGAGGATGAGAATGCAATGGGAGCTTGCTTCCCCCTTTCCTTCCCTCCCACCCTGTTAATCTCTAAGATCTCACCTATGCCAGATGCTATAACCAGTTAAACAGCAGCCTTAGCACTGGTGAGACTCCTATCTCTGATCAACCCAGTATCATTGTGATGATTTCCGCTGTTTGAGCAGTAAAAGCTTTTTTGAAGGCAAAAGATCCAGCACAGGGCACCCAAGTCATGACAGCAGAACATTTAGCATCCTGTTGATTCAAAGGAAGGACCATAATTAACTACAGTAGAACCTCAGAGTTATGAACTGACCAGTCAACCAAACACCTCATTTGGAACTGGAAGTATGCAATCAGGCAGCAGCAGAGACCAAAGAAGTATTTCCTCTGAACAGCACTGAGGCTTTCTACCTCTGATCGCAATGACAGACAATGCAGACACAGAGCAATCTGCCTATGAGCACCTGTAATTACATTGCTAACATTGCTTGGTATACTATTTGTGGTATACTAGTGATGTAAATCTGTCTTCTGCACTTTGAACTCAGGTTATGTTTATGCAAGAAAGGACCTGACCCAAGGAGACCATTCATGTCAATGGGAGTCTTTCCAGTGCTTTCAACAGGGTTTGTTTTTTTTAAGCACAATCCATAATGGGCCAGATTCTGATCTCTTTTACATTGGTATAAACCCAGGGTAACTCCACTGATGTTAAGAGTTACTCCAAATTTACACTACCGTAACCAAGAGCAGAATTCAACACGGGCACAGTAGCATTGGGGTCTCGCTGCGTAACACCCTTTCCTATCAGCCCAAGTTAGTGGTTGCTACTAATGAGCTGATTGATCCACTTATTTTTTATTTATTGATACCAGCCACCAGCTATTAAATGTCATTGGACATCAGTTACAAGTCAGAGTAACAAGATTCAGAAGATATTCTTTGAAATCCTATTCATTTCACCAGGGCTTTAGAAACAAAGGCAGCAGAACTCCACTTAACTGTATGTCTATTTCAGAGTTAGCCCAGCATAAAAAGGGAGTTTAAATGCTGCCATTTAGGGCACCATCGGGAACTATGGGTCTGGAAATGACTTAGCTGCTTGAGCTAGCCAATGCCTAGCATAAGGGAAGTTATGCCATCGCACATCTGGTTTTTCTTCTCTCCACCTGCTGGTTGGGGAAATAAACCCACTCATCTGGGCTGATGGAGAGGATCTTGGAGAAGATGGTGATTTATACTAAAGATCATAGAGCCGAGAAGCGTGGTCCAAGTATACTAAAGATGTTATTCTTGCACCATTTTAAGAACGCTCCAATATTAATTTTTCTTGTGCCCTTTTTGTTTTTTTATTCTGCATTAGAGCCATGATAGCCTGAGTGGAAATGACCAAGTCACATTCCCGAGGCCCTGCCATGGCCCAGACCTTGCAGACTTCCTCAGTCCCCACTGCCTAGCACGGGGGTGGGCAAACTTTTTGACCCGAGGGCCACATCTGGGTGGGGAAATTGCATGCAGGGCAGGGGGTTGGGGTGCGGGAGGGAGTGCGTGGTGTGGGAGGGGTTGTGGTATGCGGGAAGGGGCTCAGGGCAAGGGGTTGGGGTGCAGGGGGGGTTCGGGGTGTGGGCTCCAACCCGGCGCCGCTTACCTCAAGCAGCTCTGGGGTGGCAGGAGCATGCAGCAGGGCTAAGGCAAGCTCCCTGCCCTCTTCCCCCTCCCTCTCTCCCCACCCCAGGGGCCGCAGGGACGTGGTGCTGGCCGCTTCCGGGAGTGGCGTGGGGCCAGGGCAGACAGGGAGCCTGCCTTAGCCCCATGGGGCTGGCAATCCCGCAGGCCAGCTTAAAAGCCCTGATGGGCCGGATCCAGCCCGCAGGCCATAGTTTGCCCTCCCCTGGCCTAGCAGAATGTTTGATTTGGTGTGCATCCTTTCAGAAAGTTGTCCAAGAGTCTACATTAAACTTTGGAGGAAAACAATCCTGAGAACTGCCTGTTCTGAGTGAGGATTGAAGGAGGATTGCAAGGGGTTTAGATTAATCCCCTTTAAATGAAAACTTCCTGAGCTTCCATTAATGAATGATGTCCCCAATCTGCATATTAATGTGCATAAGTTAACATTATAAGATCTAGCGCTCGCTCTTCATAAAGCTCCTCAATCTGCAGCTGCCCACCAGCTTCAAGTTCCATGATTAACTTTCTCAACACAAGACACCAAAAACCTCAGATCCCAACTTCCATCTTCTAGGGAGGGGACTTGGCGATGATAAACTACAGGCAAAAGACTGTTTCTCATTAACTTAGATAACAACTAGGAATTGAAATCAAACCAAACTCTGCAAGCAAAGAGACAGATTCAGGTGGATGGGTCCAGCAGTCAGGTATCAGGGTAAGAAGTGTAATCTAAGGGCAGGTCTATACTTAAAATGCATGATGCAGCCACATTGCGGTAGCATTTTAATGAAGACGCTGTAAGCCAGGGGCTCTCAACACAGGGTACACGTACCTCTGTGGGTATGCAGAGGTCTTCCAGGGGTACATCAACTCATCTAGATATTTGCCTAGTTTTACAAACAGGCTATATGAAAAGCACTAGCGAAGTCAGTACAAACTAAAATTTCATACAGACAATGACTTGTTTATACTGCTCTATATACTATACACTGAATTGTAAGTGCAATATTTATATTCCAATTGATTTATTTTATGATTATATGGTAAAAAGGCAGCAATTGTTCAGTAACAGCGTGCTGTGACACTTTTGTATTTTTATGTCTGATTTCATAAGCAAGTAGTTTTTAAGTGAGGTAAAACTTGGGGGTACACAAAACAAATCAGACTCCTGAAAGGGGTACAGTAGTCTGGAAAGGTTGAGAGCCAGTGCTCTAAGCTGATGAGAGAGAGAGAGAGAGAGAGAGAGACGCCCGTCAATTTAGTTAATCCACCTACGCAAGAGGCAGTATCTACATTGGCAGGAGAAGCTCTCATGCCAACATAGCGCTGTCTACACTGGCGCTTAGATCAGTATAACTACATTGCTCAGAGGTGTGAATAATCCACACCCCTGACTGACGTAGTTATACCGAAGTAATTTGGTAGTGTAGACCAGGGCTAAGTATTAGATAGCTAGGTAGACAGACAGTAATCTAAGTCTAAGGGAGTGTGAACTAGTGTAATTTACATCCTAGGAGACTGGACAAAGGTGTAAGAATGCGTAAATTAAAGTAGAGGATGGTCTAATTTTATTTAGAGCTTCCTACATACTCTTGCTACTCCCCTTTCTTCTTTGGTGCATAAAATACACTATCACACACCCTCCTCCCACTGAAGTCATGGATCATCAGGATACATTTCCTCCTTTTCCAGAACTACCATGGGTGTTCTGCCATAGGACAAGGAACTGTCTCAGTGTGGTCTACACTACAGAGTTAGGCTGACATAAGGCAGCTTACGTTGACCTAATTATGTCAGTGTATGCAATGTAACCAGGAAGATATAAGCCCTTGTAGTAGAGGCCTGGTATAAGGCAGGACCTGCTCACAGAATTTGGCAAGAACAGGGCTACTATTGCAGAAATACACATCCCTAAGAAATGCTAGTCACAGAGTGCTTATGCAAACACATCCCGATGTCAAGTGGTACCAAAACATCTAAATATCAAGGATGGTACAAAAACATTTCCCAAGGATAACAGGAACACACTCACCACTTCTAAAAAATAAGGTCAGAATAACAGTACAGGCAGTCCTCGGACTTACGACACAATTGGTTCCTTACAATTGTGTCATAAGTCATAAAGTCGGAACTCGGAACCGCAGTCTACTCCATTGTGGGACCAAGCATCATAAACTCAAAACCTATAGTCATAAGTCGAATCAGGGTGTCAAAGTAGAAGTGGCGCATTCATCGTAACTCGAATGTCGTAAAGTTGAGGACTGCCTGTACGTAATAAAAATGTTTTGATCAAACCAACATGTGCAAAATAATGGGCAATACCTAGCAACGTCAGGGGGCAGTAACTAACTATGTCAAAGGAGCAGTACTAACTTGGTTGTACTGAAGTATAAAAATGTATCTCAAAAGGAGTATCTTTAGCCAGCCTAGGGAGCAGTGGAAAGTCCCACCACTAACTGAGCTGCGTCCATTCTCACGAGCATACATATCTTAGTATCCTTGTCGAGTCTGCCAGGTGCTATTACCATGCTTTGTCGACAATAAACCTGGCTGGGTACCTTCATTGAAAACTGAGTCTATGAATTTATTGGGCAGTTTAATTAAGGTCTGCTATCTCTGCAGAGCTAAAACAGCACACTAAATAAACACACACACACAACCAGCATCTGACCACATGCACTACAGCCTTGCTCTCCCCAATGTAAGTGCCCTACTACACTAACATAATGCTTCACCTCCATGAGAGACATAGAGCTTATGTCAGCATAGTTAGGGTGACCCAGTGTCTGTGTAGACACTTCGGGTTACTTACATTGGCTGTCATTCTTTTCAATTTCACAGCTGGGTGCTTGAGCCAAAAAATTGACAAGAAAGCCCCACAGCTCAGGCTGTCACCACTGGGCGGTGGGGGGACTCTTGCTGGGATGGGGCCAGCTAGGAATCGGCACCTGGAGCTGAGAGGCCAAGCTCTCAGCCCAGGACCATCCCTACCAATTATGGTGCCCTACGCAGCCCGAACACCTGTCCCCCTCCGCCGAAGGTCTGGGCTGCGCTCAAGACCTGCAGGGTCAGGGAGGCAGGAGCTGTGGGGGGCCACTTTGAGGGGCCCCACAGGCCCAGGGTGGCCTGGGGGATTAGCGGGGGGCCTGGCACCAGCAGCAGGAAGCAGAACAACCCAGCCCGCTCCACTCCCCCCACTCCAGACATGTTGCTCAGGGAAGGGGGTTTGTGGGAAGGGGTCCGCCCCCCCCCCACCTACCGGCAAGGGGAAAGACCACCCCCTGCACTCACCGGCAGTGGGAAGCGGAACAACGCGGCTGGGAGCTAGCGGAGTGGAGTGCGCTGGGACCGGATTGCTCCGCTTTCCACCGCTGCCGGTGAGTGCGGGGTCGCTGGGGCAAGAGGCTGGGGGAGAGGGAGGTGGAATGGGGGCAGGCCAGGGGCAGAGCAAGGGGGAAGATTAAAGCAGGGCAACGGGAGTTGTCCCAGGCCCCACACCCCCCAAGGAACAGCCCTGCCCCTTGCAGTGGGCGCAGCCCGCGGGGGGGCCAGCCGGAGGATCAGGCTGGCCGCCACAGCTGGTGCTGCCGCGTATGCGGCACGCAGCTGCCTAGGGCACCATGAAATTTGTGGCAATTTGGTGCCCCAAATGTCACGATACCCTACCCAGCTGCACATTCTGCGTATGCCTAGGGAGGGCCCTGTCTCAGCCCCCTCACTGCCCCTCTGAAGTCAGAGGAAGCACTCCTGGTAAGGATGCGGTGTGCTGACAGGAGGGGCAATGCAGACATGAGCTATCACAGAATTACTAATATAGGTCAACTGAAGTTTGTAGTGTAGGCGTGATAAAGATTCGTTCTAAGTGACTTCCCAGTAAGCCTGCAGCACTGGTCCCAGTACAGACACCAGCACTACTGGGCCCAGTACTGGGGTCTATACTGGAACCGGTGTCCCCCGCACTGGTCCCTTGTTACGGGGGCCTGGAGGGCCAGGCAGCCTGAGCCTGTGGCTCCCAACACCCTGCTCGGCTGCAGCAGGGCCACCATCTGTAAGGCCGGGGCGGGGGAGACCCGCGTGGCAGGGGGTCCAACCGCAGGGCCCCAGGCTACTTCCTACCAGCGTCTGGGCGGAGCCCCGCTAGGCGACAGCGTCCCGGGCTTGGCCAATCAGGCGCCTCCGCGGCCGGGCAGAGCAGGACCCCCCGCACAGGGAGGTGAAAGCTGGCAGCGGCCGTGCGCGCACCGCAACAGAAGCGAGCAGGAAGCTCCACCCCATCCCCAGCCAGCGGAAGAGAGTCAGGCTCCCCCCTTGTCCCATCCCTCCAGGCTTGCCATTGGCTGCGGGCAAAAGGGGGCGGGGCTATCTGGGCCAGGACAGAGACTATGTTTAATCTCTCATGTGCTGGCTGGTAGCGGCTCTGCTTCATCAGACCCCTATGTCGCCGGTTCCAGGACCGATCCCAGTAAGATCCCACCATTGGTGGCAGTACAGACCCAGTACTGGTCCCACTACACCCCAGTAATGGTCCAAGTACAAACCCCAATAATGGTTCCAGTAGTGGTCCCAGGAAAACTCCAGCACTGGCCCCAGTAGAGTCCCCACTCCTAGTTCCAGTAAGTCCCCACTACTGGTTCCAGTATATACCCCAGTACTGGTCTCAGTACTGGTCCTAGTAAGACCCCCAGTACTTGTCCCACTACTGGAACCAGTATAGACCCTAATACTGCTCCCAGTAAAACCAGAACACTAGCCCTAGGACTGATCCCAATACAGACCCCAGTACTAGTCCCAAGTAGACACCCCAGAACTCATCCTAATACTTGTCCCAGTGAGACCATAGTACTGGTTCCTTTATAGACCCCATTACTGTTCCCAGTACTGATAGTAAGAGATCAGTACTGGTCCCAATAACACCATAGTACTGGTCCCAGAATATACCCCAGTACTGGTCCTAGTAAAACTCCATTACACTAATCCCCGTATAGATCCCAGCAGTGGTCCCAAGTACAGATCCCAGTACTGATCTCAGTACTGGTTCCAGTAAGACCATAGTACTGGTCCCATTATAGACCCCGTACATTTCCCAGTACTAGTCCCATTATAGAGCCTAGTACTGGTCCCAGTACAGACACCAGTACTGGTTGTAGTACTGGTCCCAGAAAGATCCCAGCACTGATCCCAGCAATACCCCCAATTACTTGTCACAATACTGGTCCCACTATGACTCCAGTACTGGTCCAAGTGTAAAGCCCTGTACTGTTCCGAGTACTGGTCCCAGTAAGACCCCAGTACTGGTTCTAGTACTGGTCCCAGTATACACCCTGGTAGTGGTACAGTACTAGTCACAGAACTGGTCCAAGTAAGATCCCAATACTAGTCCCAGTATACACTCCAGTTCTGGTCTCAGTACAGGTCCCAGTATAGACCCAGTGCCAATCCCAGTATAGTTGGTAGTACTGGTTGCAGTAAGACCCCAGTACTGTTCCCAGTATAGACCCTAGTACTGGTGCCAGTATAGACCTCACTACTTGTCCCAGTACTGGTCCCAGTATAGAACTCAGTGCTGGTCACAGGATGAGTTCTGAGGGTCTTACTGGGACTAGTAAAGTAACCAGTATTGGGGTTTTAGTGGGACAACTACTGATCTCTATACTAGGACCATAACTGGGACCAGTTGTAGGGCCTATACTGGGAACCATATTGGATCTTACTGGGACCAGTATGGGGACCATTACTGAGGTCTTACTAAGACCAATACTGGGGTCAATACTGGGACAATTACTATGACTAGTTCTGGGGTCTATACTTGGACCAGCGCTATGACCAATACTAGAGTCTTACAGGGACCAGTACTGGGGCCTATATTGGGACCAGTACTAGGGTCTATACAGGCACCCTCCAGGCACTTTAGTATCTGAGCGTGGCAGGGACTATAGTTTAATAGAATTAAAGCTGCACCTTTAAAATAAATTACAAAAATCATTAAGAGCCCTAGGCGGGTCTGTATGGGGTCCCCCAGTTGCTGTGAATAAAGGAGGTGGGTATAGAGTGCCTGGTGTGGGGCTGGACTCATTGAGGTTGGGGGTCTCAGATGTAGGACCAGATTCTCTTTTTGGCTAACCCAGCAGAAGAGGCACAGAGTGGGTGTATCTAAGGTGGCATATGTGGAAGGAAGGCACAGCGGCACCTCATAAGAGGACACTGATCCATTCATCCAGAGATGCCCCAACATGGTGAGGATTTCTCTGAGGAAATCAGGGTACTTTTGATTTCGGGGGCTCACACTGGACGACAAACCTGCCCCCATCCCTTTCCTGAGGAGACTATTCAGAGGACTACATGGCAAATCTCCTGGGGGTTTCAGCAGAAGTTGTCTCCTTCCTTGGTCTTCGTGGAAAGGGACAATAGACCTCAAAGGCTGGTGCAAATGGCGCAGGTTTGCTTTAGATATAGGCTGGATGGATTCATGCTCCCAGAAAGCCCTGTATTCCCCTCATGTTGAAGTGCCATTGCTGCTTCTGTCTCTCACGATGGAGTGGGCAAACAGCACCACACTCAGTTTCTAAATATTTTATTATAAGCATTAAAATAGTGACAAGGAAACTGGAGAGAGCCAGGTAAGTTTGAGCAGCTAATAAACTGCGCCTCGTTTCTTGAGGTCAGGCTGGAGAGCTCGTAAAACTAGGCTGTTTAGAAACGAAGAGTCTGAAGGGAACCCAGTGCAAAGTACGTAGTCCCGAGCAGCACGGTGCTCACAGCAGAGCTACAACTGCAGGCTATGCTGACAGGGAAGGTGGCTAATGCAAACTTTGGTTCTCTCCTCAGAATCAGCTTATAACAGGGGTAGGCAACCTTTCAGAAGCAGTGTGCCGAGTCTTCATTTATTTACTTTAATGTAAGGTTTCGCGTGCCGGTAATACATTTTAACGTTTTTGAGAAGATCTCTCTCTATAAGTCTATATATTATATAACTAAACTATTGTTGTATGTAAAGTAAACAAGGTTTTCAAAATATTTAAAAAGCTTAATTTAAAATTAAATTAAAATGATGATCTTACGCCACCAGCCTGCTCAGCTCGCTGCCAGCCTAGACCGGCAGCGGGCTGAGTGGGGCCTGACCTCTGAAGCCCCCCTCACTCCCAGAAGGGTGGGTGTGGGGGGCTTCTGAGGTCAGGGCAGAGGGCTGGGGGTGTGTGGAGGTGCAGGGCAGAAGGCTGGAGGTGTCGGGGGCTTCAGAGGTCAGGGCAGAGGGCTGGAGGAGTGGGGGGGTGCAGGGCAGAAGGCTGGGGGTGGGGTGGGTCAGGGCAGAGGGCTGGGTGTTGGGGGGGGAGGGCAGAAGGCTGGGGTGTGTGTGGAGGTGCAGGGCAGAAGGCTGGGTGTGGGGGAGGTTCAGGGCAGAGGGCTGGGGTGCTTGGCTCATGGGGGTGCTCCCAGCCCCCTGCCCTCTGCCCTGAGCGGCTCATGGCAGAGGGCTGGAAGGGATATGTCCTGTTCCACCCCCTGCCCCAAGGCCTGTCCCTACCTCTTCTCTGCCTCCTTTACCCAGGGCCGGCTTTAGCAAGGGGCTGCCGTGTGCCGACTGGAGCTCCGGCCGGGAGAGCAGGGCCGCAGGGCTTTTGCGGAGCAGCGAGCACGCTGCCACTCCTCCCTTTGCAAGGGCCAGCGCAGGGAAGGAGAGGCAGGAAAGCAGGCTGCACCACGGCTGGGGGAAGAAGCGGGGGAGGGTGGGAGCTTAGAAGCTGCAGGACAGAGCTTCTGCCTCCTGCCCCAGCAGTGGAGAGCGGTGGGCGGGGGGGCTGAGTGCGGCTGGGGGTCGGAACCGCGGCAGGCAGCCGCGTGCCATTCAAAATCGGCTCGTGTGCCGTGTTTGGCACGCGTGCCGTAGGTTGCCGACCCCTGGCTTATAACAAACCAATGAACCTTGGGGGAAAATGCTCCCCTCCCCAAGGCAAAGCCAAATAAAATATTCCTCAACCACGCATTGAATTTTTAAGGACCTAGAGCTGGTTTGGAGAGGCAAGCTTTGGGAGCCAAGAGCTACTTACATGAGCTGGCTCCATAGACAGCACAACTTTAGTTCCCCAAATGGACCAAGGCAGACACCAGTATAGTCCAAGTCTGAAGTATAACTTCACAGGCTGGTTCAGGGGAGGGATAGCTCAGTGGTTTGAGCATTGGCCTGCTAAACCCAGGGTTGTGAGTTCAATCCCTGAGAGGGCCATTTAGGGATCTGGGGAAAAAAATCAGTCTGGGGATTAGTCCTGCTTTGAGCAGGGAGTTGGAGTAGATGACCTCCTGAGGTCCCTTCCAACCCTGATAGTCTATGATTCTACACGTTGCTAGCCTGTCTCCCCAGGCCAGGAAGAGCTACCACCACACTGCCCTTCCTTCAAGCACAGTTCATTCTTCAAACAACTCACAAAGCAACACCCAACCCAAACAATTCCCCTGGCCAGAGCAGGATGTAGGGACCTGCAGAGAACCAGCCACAGAACTCAGCCTGCTTCCTACAGCTCCTCTTTCAGGCCTTTATAGGAATCACCTCACCCCTTCCCAGCTGCAGCTGCTAATCCCCTCTATCTGGCCCAGATAACTGTTCCGAAAGAGGCTCTGTCTCTGAACAGGGCTGGCTGGCCCCCGACCTGCTGTCCCTTACAGGGGCAGAGTACCCTCTGACAGATCGTAACAACTGTTTTGCTCTTCTCTCTCTGATCTTCCTTTTCCCTTGAAAAAGGGCATCACAATACCAGATTTATCCCTCCATTGACTCTGTAGAGCAAGGCCTGGGGTACATTTTCCTCTGCCTTTGGATTTGGCTAAAGGGTATTGAGAGAGCAAAGGAAGGGGGAAGGACAGGAGAGGGGAAGAATTTGAAGCTTCCCTGTTCCTTTATCCTTGAACAGATCCCTTGATCTACCCTTTGAAGTGTCACCCAGGGCCTGACCCAAAGCCCATGGGGCTCTCACTGTGGAAAACACTAAGTGAAGTTCTCCCTTTGTCCACGAGGTGGGGCCCTCCCACCACATTTTGCAAAGGTGAATTTCACATCTATATGCTGTCAAGATAATACCTGTAAGTGTAAACATGACCACAGTTCTTCAGAAACCTCCCCTGCTGCAAACAGTGACACTGCAAAAGATGTGCAGCTAGTTGAATCCCAACACAGGCACTAATAGCACAAGTATTAGCTAATTCAGAGCTCTCAGAGGCTAAATGCCAGGATATTTGCGGTGAAAACACAGGCCCTCTCCTTAATTTCTCAGAGCTGTGCCCTCAGGTGTCTGTCTCCATGTCTTCTTCCTTCATCGCTCTGCCATCTTGACCCCTCCACTCACACATTTGGCTCCATCACCTCTCCCCTGCCCCACGCTTCTGGCTCCATCCATCTCCTCAGTCCTCATGACTGCCCTGCTCTGATATAGGAATCCATGGGAATAGGTTTAATCTCTGGCAACAGGTCCCTCAGGCAACTCTGCACCGAACCCTGGCAAAGGGTTTATCCTCTGGAGCTTCCACAGAGAGGATTTCCCCCCAGGAACATCAGAAAACTATAGACAAAGGCCAAGAGAGCTCCTCCCACCCACCACTGGAATTAGCCAAGATCAAAAGAAGAGGGTACGAGTGGGACTTTGATGGAGTTAAAGAGAGGGAAAGACAAGGGAAGCTGATGGTAAAGGAGGGATTGGCTAGACAGGGCCCCAGTCCTGACACCCCTTTCCACCAGCTGGCCCTGATGGTTGAGTCCCACATGAAATGCTACTGCCATGCCAACCTGGGGAACAACTGCTCCTCATATCACTCCTTTCATTTCCCATTGTAGCCTGCCCTCATCGCAACAAAGGCCTTGTTCTACAAAAGCCGAAACTGTGCAGGTGGGTCTCCTGGACAGGTCTCTATTAGAACAATGGTGGCTGCAAAGAGGGGGATGAGGGAGCTGGAAATAAAGCATGGGAGCACCATGGGGCAAGGAGGACACATGGCCCATCAGCAGACTTACTGCTTTTGCTGGTTGGAATCTCCTAGTTTTGTCTACCCATTCTGGGGCGTTGGACTGGCTGCTAACTGCGAGTGCTAAAGGGCTCCAGAAGGCTATAGACCTCAAAGGGACGGTGATGCACACATATTCAGCTCCTCAAAGGCTGATTGATTTAAACGGGAATGAGGTGCCTAAATATCTGTGAGGAAGGATGTTGGCCACAGAGAATAGTGAGGGCAGCCCATCTGAGTGGCTACATTCCCTCCACAGTCAAACCTCTGTGGAAATTCAGAGACTGGGACAGGTTTATCCTTAGTGTGACTCCATCAGCTACTAAAGAACCACTTTAGGGAAGGTCTTGGGCCCACTCTTCAAGGAACACCCCGGAAGGGGAATCCATCCCTCAGAGGAGTAACTCTCCAGGGCATAAGACAAATGATGCTAGACAGACAGCAAAAGCAAGAGGCATTTTCCATGTACTGAACTGAACCGTGCAGGCACCATAGACACCAACAAAGCCCCTGAATGGTCATTGGGATCTAGTTCTGCGCTAAAGGGATGAGCTATTCATTCCACTGGAACGGTGAATGCCCCACTGGTTTGTCATTGGAGTGGATGGATCTCAAATTCACCCTTGACCTAGCCTGGCAAGGTTCTGCCAATATCTTCTGCATGCGGGAGAGGACTCTGCCTAGCCAGTGGAGTGAGTGGCTCAGATGGATGGGCCTTTTCTTTGCATTGAAGAAGCATTTTCTTTGCATTGGGCTGAGGAGGGCTGGGCAGGAGCGGGGTTTATGTTATGAGGCCTTCACTCTGGAAGGACAGCAATAGCACTGTTGTTCAGTGAATGGCTGGATGATTGGTGAGGCCTTTCCCCGCAGGAGCTGAGAATGGCTGGTGTGGCTTTTGCGAGAGTGATCACGCCTCTGGTTATTATCTCACCACTTAGGCGCCAAGCTAATGCTGCAGCAAGCGCAGTTAAAAATAGAACCGCAGGAAAAAGTTACAATTAAATAAAATTACCTTTAAACAGCTATTTCAAGGCAATACCGAAATAAAATGAGAGGCTGCATTAATGATTGTACAGAGATGCAGAGAAGTAGTGCTACAGAAGGGAAGAGAAATTATCTAGATGGTCTGAGGTTTGTTCATTCACCGTGGACTTCAGGTTTTCTGTGGGACATGTTCCTGAAATATAGGGAGAACCCAGGTGCCGGTGAACTTTAAAAGCTGTGGAGTCACAAAATATGCCAAGTGTAGCAGTTATGCTCAGGATGAGTGAGCCTGAGCTCACGGTATTGGCATAGAGAAAAGGCAGCTTGCTTTAGCTATGAAAGCTCCCAGCTTCAAAGCAGTAAAGGAGCTGGGGAAATTATAGTACTGTTAACTTTTTTTCAAAAGACAAAGGAAAGCTTGATAACTAATTTACAAATTTCTTTCAATCAAAAGGTTTCAGTAGCATAGTAGCTGGCTAGTTGATATACTGTCTATGGCTAACTTTCTGATCAGGAGGTTGTGGGTTCAATCCCTGACAGGGGCTGATATGGGCCAGGCCTCGAAAAGGTTTCTTTCCAATTCTACATTAATTTAATACATCTTCCCCAAAAGCAGGTACAAGGATGATGACAGAGGGGTCTGAGCAGGGCCTGGGATTGCACAGCTCGGTCTCTGCAAGGGTTGCATTGTCAGTAATGGTTATTCAATCCCGGGGGGGATTTTGTCAAATAAAAAATGTTCATAAATGAAATTTTAAAAAAGATTTCTTTAGAAAACAGAAAATGAAAATAAATGTGATAATCGTTTCTGCAGAAAAATCCAAAGAATTAAAAATGGCTCTATTTGGGAAAGTTGTGGACAAAATGCACTCAGTTTTTAAGCCAGCTCTACTGCTAACAGACTCCTTCCTCTCCGGCGGTGGTGGGGGAGCCAATAATTTCTGAGACAAGTTCCATCTCTGCTGTAATCAGAAGCTGAGTCTCCAAAGTGTGTAGCACAGTGACAACCATGAAGGTCCTAAGTGCCTGCAGCTTTGTTACAATAAAAGCAGATTGAAATTAATCAATCATATGATTGGAATGCCTAGTGCTGGCAATAAGGCCGAGTAAAGCAAGATATTTTCCTGCAGACTCCCTTGATTAAAAGTGGGGTGAATGGAGAAGTATGTCAGCCAATGTGATCCTCCACTGCAGTTACCCTGAGTGCCAGGAGAACCTCCTCTAGATCTATTAGAGATCCAGTAGTCTCTGGTTCTCTGGCAGAAAGTCTGCCCTGCCTGGTACAGTATTTGCTTTTCTAATAGCAGTAGTTTTGAAAGAGATAAGCCAGAAGTCTGAGATTCTGTGGGAAATCTCTCTCACAGTCACCAGGAAACAAGGTCTTCTTGTGTAATACAGCCAGGAAGGTGACACAAAGAGGACAGTGCTACAGACAGGCAGCAGGAGGCCAGGTCCATTTCAAATTCAGAACCCTACTTCAGAGGGAATTGGGGTTAGGGTGCATCTGCAGGAAGCACAGTGGGCTTTTGTCTCTTAGTTCCACACCCCCTTGCTGCTTTATATCAATCCTCTCATCTGTCCTTCATTCCAGATCCAAATTCTCCTCCACCCTACACAAACCTGCAGCTATCCCATATTCTTTTGTCCCCCTTACCAGTATCCACCTGAGACCCAAATTCCCCTCTGCTGCACATAGCCCTCTTATCCCTCATTACAGCTCTGAAGTTTCAATTGCCCTCAGCAGCCCCCGCTGCTATTATACTCTCAGTGCCAGGGAAAATGAACTCAATCTTCACTTTGCTGATTTTCTATAGTCTGTTTATTAGACAACCCCTTTGTGAACCCAGCAGTTCACACGGGCCTGTGGTGCCAAGTGTAAAATTAATATTGACTAAAAAATCTGGGCCCTTCTTTGTGGGCTTAGAGAAGCCGTCTCGAGTTAATGGGAATGCTATAGTGCTTCACGCCCACCCTCGCCTCTCTGAAACTGCCAAATATACTTGGCTCATTTGTAACAGCTGGCATTAACTCTTTGTGGGCCTTGGCTTTTCAGGGCTGGCAGGTGTCTCCTGCAGGTAGCTCCCTACTCTGGGCTGTTCTTGTGGTTGCTCTCAGGCAAGTGTCATTGGTGAAATCAGCCAGCAGGAGGTTCTAGTGTTTCAAGTAGCTGAGTTTCTCTCCCCCGGCTCCCCAGTCCCAGCCCATCACAATGCTCCTCACTCTGTAAAGATGTTGTTTTCCCAATGCAGGTGCCGGCTGACAGTTCTCCTCTCTTGACACCGGCAATGGCTGTGTGGGCTCCCTTCACTGTCTGTCAATGAGCTTCCCCCCAGACTTGGAGGAACTAGATCAAGGGGTGAGAGAGTAACTGAGTGTCTCTGGCTCGGTTCCAGCCTTCGTTTGTCTGCTGAGACTTCCAGCAATGGGTAGGGGAGCAATTAGCGCCAACTGCAGTCGCAGTTGTGACAGGGGCAGCTGTCTGCAGGGTGATGGACTGAGACCACACACTTCTTTCCTAAGGATCAGCAAATAGCCACCAGATGGTCACCTTAACCTCAGCTACATTCAAAACCAGGACCTACCAGGAGCGGTGAAATCCTTTGTATTCCATTTCCAGTGTCAAGCCATTCAGTCCCTCCTGCTTCTGCCATCCCAGCACAGACCCCAAGCGCCAGCGGGAACATTCACATCGAAACGCCAGCTCTCCCCAAAAAGGCTCTGACTTCCAGGCCCATTTTAAGATGCTGTCTTTTCACTGGGATGGGTTGCAGTTTTGCTAGTGCAATTCTCACTGCAGAGCTCTGTCTACAAGGTGAAGATGAGGGGCCTGATCCTCTGTTGCCCTGCACCTTGTGTAGTCATTCACACCAGGGCTGACTAGATGTAAAATGCTACCATGGTGATTTGAGCTAAGTGGCTACATGTGGTGCAGTGTAGTGGAGAATCAGATCCCTAAATGTTCAGCCCTCTTACACACACATGTTAAGGTCTGATTTCTCTTGGAGATGCTGAGCTACACTTTAGGATTGACATCTTACCAACTGCCTTAGGGCAGCAGTTTCCAAACTGTCTGTGGCCTACTTGATGATGCCAAGAGAGTGGGATGCGCAGACCGGGATACTCAAATAGCACAGCTCCTCCTCAGCCCAATCCTCCAAGCAGCCAACTGCAGGACAATCTACCCCAAGGTTGGGGGATGTTCACATGTGGCTGGGGGAGGGTGTGCACTTGACTTGATCCAATAGAGAGAGAGAGACTTTTTCCAAGGGTCAGAGATGTTGAGATCCAGGGTTTTTGTTCAGCTCCATGTTCACAGGAAGTCATGACTCAGTAATGAGGTAGTTCAGTGTTTCTCAGCTGGTGGGTCAGAGGGTTACAAAAGGTGCTTAGGGGTTGTAAGGCACTGAAAATGTTATTACAATCTAAAGCAGAGATTCTCAAACTGGGGGGTGGAGAGGAGAATGCATTGGGGGAGTTTGAGAAGCTTTAGGAAAAAAACGTACTGTGCACATTTTACCCACAGCGATGAATAACTACCAAAGCTGATTCCTCCAGATATATCAGGTCCTCATGTGGCACTGTGCATTCGACTCTAGATGGCGCTGTGCATTTTCACAGATTTGTTAAGCTTGCATAGCATTATACAAAGTCATGGCCATCAGTACGTGAATCTGCTACGATGCGGTGTGCTCATTTAATTGTAAGCACGGACTGCAATTGCAGTTTTGCTTTTGCTCTTATTACAATGGATCACTGGCTCATTCGTGCAACAGAAAAAAAAAAAACTTCAAGTGAAAAACAAAGAAGCCGAAACTGATTCAAGTGAAGTGTATTATACTGATATATGTACTTTGGAGGGAGGGGGCACATAAACTACTACAGACACAAAGAAGGGGGGGTGCGATCAAAGAAGTTTGAGAGCCACTGATCTAAAGCCCTTCAAAGTCAGGTTCTCGGAACACCCCCCCCGCCCCCCGATCTATTACATAGGTTTATCATTGTTATCCAGACTTTTTTATGCTTACTTTTATAGGCTAAGTAATAGAGCCGCAAAATTTTGTGACTTAGAATAAAAGGTCACCAGCCTGATACAGCGGAGGCCCACTCAGCTAGTTTCAGCAACATGCAGGGCACAGAAGCCTTGGAAGTAGCAGACCCTTCAGCTAAGGTTATCTATCGAATTCCAGGATAACCCTGTACTCAGTTGCCCATAACTCCTTGAAAAATTCTCCTCTGGGGTTTGGTCTCCAGTTCAGACGTGAGGCAGGAGCCCATTATGTTAATATCAGGGGCTCCCATGTGTCTGTCACAAAGTTTGTTGGAAACCTCACTGGGCAATCTCACAACTGGATGTTTTTCTACCAGATCTGGTCTAGGAATTATTTTCTGGGGCCTTTCTTTGACCTGTGCCATATAGGAGGTCAGCCTAGATGAACATTCAGGCCTTGGAATCCCTGATTTTATGAATTCCCAGCAGTAGTGAAAATGGTGAATTTACAGTGAACTTTTCATGCCCCTCTGGCCACTCTTCACCATTTCATGCAGCATCACTTGCCTCAGAGCTCACTCCTCATGCTGCAGAAGGATTTGGTGTGGTGATTTATCTTTTCCAGATAACCTTTTACACTCAGGAGAGGCTATGGAAAATGATGGGCGTTACAGAGTTTATTCCAATGACTGGGCTGGGGCCAGGTGTGCCTGCCCCTCCTCCTCACTGGGGGCACAGCACAGATCTCAAAGCACTTCACAAAGGCAGGCGAGCACTAGTGCTATTTTACAGCTGGGGTAACCAACGCAAAGAGCAATGATGTGCCTGACAAAGTAACAGAACAAGTGAGGGGCAAAGCCAGGAGCTGCACCCACAGCTCCTGAGAGATAAAACTGTTGGGTGGTGATTTTTTTGGTTTTAAAATAAAAGGACACATGGTACATGATGCTTCACCTGGAGATACTTGAAATAATTGGATCTGGGCAGACTGAAGGCCAATTGCAGTGGCATGAATGAACACCGAGGATATATGGAACTATAGAAAATTGCCAAAAGGACTCAATTTCCAGATTATACCAGCTATAAAAAATATGGCTCCCAGAACGCTGTCAAGAGGAAAGGTGAATGCTTTCCAAATGAGTGTTGCTGGATTAGAGCAAAACAGACACTAACGAAACAAAGCTCCTGTAGCGTGGTCAAAGACAGGTGTGCAGTACAGCTGTGCACTGCAGGTGTACGGATGTGTCTCATCTGCAAAGGGCCAAGCCTTATGAGCAACCTGGGAAGAATGTTTGTAGCTGTATAGCCACCTAGTAGAACACAGCATTTCTGTCCTTCCTCCAAAGCACTCAGCACTGGTCTAACTTTCCTCCCATGGAAGTCCATGGTAGAACTCTCAGAGCATGGTTAGGAGGCCCCTATAAAATAGGGTGACCTAGTGGACAGGGCACTAGATTAGGAGCCAGGAGACCTGCCTGACTCTCCCACAGCCTTTGCCCCCTCGTCTGCCTGTTCTGCCTACTGACGCCTTCCCTGAAAACTTTGGAATTGGGCGGATGTGATGTTCAAAAGTTACTGCGTTGGAGACAGAGAAACACTTTTGAGTTGAGCATAGGACCTTGCTTTGCTCAGACAATTAATTAAAAACCATGTTGTTTAAGAAATATGGGGGTGGGACAGAACAGATGTGGGGTCAGAATTGATGGCAGGATGGGAGGCAGAACTGATTGGGGGTTGGGGTAAAATTAATTGCTAGGCAGGGGGGTGGGCAGATGTGGGGGTGATAACAAACCTCCCCTCTCTCTCTCTCACTCACTCATACACACACACACACACACACACACACACACACACACTTTCAGACCAAGTTCATGTCTGGCTGGGCACATTCTAAATTTTTTTTAAAAGTGTGCAACCAACTCCCAAGTTCCTAATTTATCTTTGTCAGTTGTTTCCCCATAACAGTGTTTGCGTCCTACAGATGAAGGAATTGGAAATTTTGAGGAGACCCTGGTCCTGCAAACACTTATACATGGTGCTTAATTTTAAGCAAGTGGGTTAGGCTCAGATTCTTAAAGCGATGTAGGGGCCTAATTCCCATTGGTCTGAAGTCAAGTTAAGAGTTTGTAGGATATTGGGGCCTCAATTTGTGCCACTTGTACAGACACATGAATCAGATGCAATGGTGATGCTTAATCACCACACTGTCTTTACTCTTTGTGTAAAAGCCATAATGTCATAATACATTATAAGAGTTTGGAATTATTTTCATCTAAGCCTAGGTGGTTTGTATATTTAGACACAGTATATCTGCATTTTGCTAACTGACACTTATATAATTGTGGGTCACAGAATCTTAATGAAAAATGGTCACTGATTGTCATCATTATTAAGCTATTTGTCTAATCAGAAATGTGAGAGGTGTGCATTATTCAGTGAGTTGTTTAGGCCTGCAAAGCAGGTTGGAGTTTCTGAAATAACCACACAGTTAGGACTAAAAAGCAAAGTAGGGAAATGTGGTCTAGATGAAATTTCTATGAAGTGGGTGCACAATTGGTTGAATGACCATAATCAAAGAATAGTTATCAATGGTTCGCTGTCAAACTGGGAAGGCGTATCTAGTGGTCAATCCTGCAGGAGTCAATCCTGGGTCCGGTACTCTTTAGTAGTTTCATAAATGACTTGGATAATGGAGTGGAAAGTATGCTTTTAAAATTTGCAGATGACACCAAGCTGGGAGGCGTTGTGAGCCCTTTGGAGGGCAGGATTAGAATTCAAAACAACCTTGACAAATTGAGAACTGGTCTGAATTGAACAAGATGAACTTCAGTAAAGACAAGTGTAAAGTACTTCGCTTAGGAAGGAAAAATCAAATGCGCAACTACAAAATGGGGACTAACTGGCTACATGGCTGTGCCCTTGAAAAGAATCTGGGGGTTAGAGTGGATCAAACTGAATATGGATCAACAATGTGACGCAGTTGCAAAAAAGGCTACTATCATTCTGGGGCATATTAACAGGAGTGTCACATGTAAGACACGGGAGGTCATTGTCCTGCTCTGCTCGGCATTGGTGAGGCCTCAGATGGAGTGCTGGGTCCTGTTCTGGGCACCACACTTTAGAAAGATGTGGACAAATTGGAGACAGTCCAGAGAAGAACAACAAAAATGATCAAAGGTTTAGAAAACCTGATCTATGAGGACATGTAAAAAAACCTGGGCATGTTTAGTCCTGAGAAAAGAAGACTGAGGGGGGACCTGATAACAGTCTTCAAATATATTAAGGTCTGTTATAAAGAGGATTGTGATCCATTGTTCTCTGTGTCCACTGAATGTAGGACAAGAAGTAATGGGCTTAATCTGCAGCAAGGGAGAGTTAGGTTCGATATTAGGAAAAACTGTCTAACTATAAAGATAGTTCAGCTCTGGAACAGGTTTCCAGGGGAGGTTGTGGAATCCCTGTCACTGGAGGGTTTTAAGAACAGTTCAGACAAACACCTGTCAGGGCTGGTCTAGGTTAACTCAGTCCTGCCACAGCCCAGGGGGCTGGACTTGATGACTTCTCAAGGTCCCTTTGAGCCCTGCATTTCTGTGATTCTATGATGCTAGTGTTTTAAGCACCAGATTAGATTATGATGATTTCTAAAGATAGATTAAGTTTTTAAACAATTTTTTCATAATTGCATCACTGCAGGGCAGAGTGAGGTTTGGCTGGATGCTTTGACACATTTCCATACACCAACATAGTCAGATTTCTTTTAATCCTTCCTTTGAATCCTAAATCTTCTGGGATTCTAAGGTTTTGTTCTTTGGATAATTAAATGTTCCTGTGATACTTTTTAACCCTTACATTCCTGGCATGTGCTCTGAACCTTCAATCCAGAATAACACAGTTGGTTTCTGGAATAAAGATGACATGGCATTTAGGGTCCAGTCTTGCAAACACTTCTGCATGCGCTCACTTGACAGGACTACTCCAATCTGTAATATGAAGTGTAAACATCATTAAGTGAAGGTTGCTGTGTATGACCTCTGGTGTAGACTTGCTTCGGTTGTATCTGCACCGGTGGGTGGAGGAGCAGAGGCTACATGTTCTTCGGTTATATCTACACTGCAACAGAGAGCGAGCCACCCAGCCTGCGTAAACAGACTTGCGCTAGGGGTGCTCAAGCTAGCGCACTGAAAAGAGTGGGGTGGGTGTTGCTGTTGGGCTAGGTGCTCAGACCCGGAGCCAAACACTCAGGCTAGCTGCACAATGAAGAGACACCTAAAATTGCCTTAACTTTACATTTCCTTGCATTTGCGTTGTGTGTGTAGCAATGCTAAGTTCTTCAAAACAAAGATTTTTTTTGTATCAGTTACAAAGGGCAGAAGCCAAGCAGATTCGGTTTGCCTTGTGCGGAGGTAGGTAGCATTTCTTTTGCTCCCAGAACTAATACAGCTGGTTGCAAGCACAGGACCCCTGTAATAATAAACTTGCTTTCAAAGCTGTAGCTTTAATAAAATTCACTGGAATGCAACATTTATTCTCAATTTGTAGCAAGTAGTTTGAAAAACGTTCTTCACCTCCCGGACTCGCTCGTGATGTAGCTGGGAATGCTACAGGTTTTGTTAGCTGATGCAGCCTTTGCAATTTGCATCTATTCCCTGAAAGATTCAAGCCTAAGGAAAGAGGATGCTAATACAGGAGCCCGTGTTTGGATTGGTGAAGCAGATAATCCAAGATTAATTTCAGCTGACAAAAGAAATCTATTATTAAAGTGTCAAACTCTGGTGCAGCACTAGCAGCTCTGAGCGGGGCGGGAGATGCAACTCAGTGCCTTGTGTTCTTGTACGCACATGCTCTTCGGCTCTGCCTCTGTTTGTAATGCTTCTGTGAAAGGGGTGTGAATCAGTGTGAAAGCAGGACCCCTCTAACCACTTGGCTCTTGGGTAGGAGGGATCAGTAATCCTCTATGTGAACCTGAGTCAGCATCAGCTCTTAAACCCCGCGTTGGACTGATTAATAGGAGGGTTGTTATATAGGAACACAAAGGTGGAACATCTGTCTGTAGCCTTGGGTTGGTGATCTTTATGCAGATATGCAGGAGAGTCTGGAAGGAAACCCCTGGAGAGATTAAACATGCTGATCCCAAGTCACTATTGCCCTGCCTTCCCTTGTGTAGCCATTTAGACCAGCGCATAGTGAATGTGAAACACATCTGTAATATGAAGTGTAAACATCATCAAGTGAAGGTTGCTGTGCATGACCTGTGGTGTAGACTTGCTCCGGTTGTATCTGCATCGGTGCAGGGGATTGGTGAATTGGATGCCCTAGGCCTAGTTCAGATCTGGTGTGCATGCCCTTTGGCAATTTCTGGGACAAATTCAGGAATGGCAAAGAGCGTCCAGCTCCGATACTTTGATTGGGGCCAGGCCATATCATCTGATCTCAGTAGCATCCCAGCAACGTTACCTCTTCTGTGCTGGAGGGGACCCAGGTTACCTTCAACAGCTAGGTTCCTTTCTGTGTTTTAAACCCTGATAGAAAACTCCCCGGGAAGCCATCATTCTGATGGAGGGTGGAGGGGGAGGAATCAGCTGTCCTTATCACACTCACAAAGAGCTACTAACAACCTTATTCTCTTAAAGCTCTGAGCTTACTAACCACAGATGCAAAGTGCCTGTGATTTCCAGGAAATTTCTCAGCTTGATCTCTGTACCTTTTGCTTGGTGTGCCAGAGAACAGGACAGAGGGAGGTAAATACTAGCCCTGTGTCTAAACTTGGGGCATAACACAGAGCGCTTGTGTGATTGTTATTACAAAATAGTGTTGTGGAGCAGGTGGTACAGGATAATAGCCAGACTAGAACTACATAAAACAGACACACAGTACAATGGCCAAGAGAAGGGAAGCCACCTGGTCATGCTCTTGTCTTTTTCCACCAGCACTGAGCCCAAACTGACTGCTATCAGAGCCAGATATTTCCCATCCCTGGGCTTATCATAGACAGGGCCGGCTCTGGCTTTTTTGCCGCCCTAGGCAAAAAAGCCACCCGCCACCCCCACCGCCCCCCCGCCAGCATGGCAGGGGAGGGCGCCGAGCAATCCCTGACCGGCCGGAGCGCCGGGGGGAAGGCGGAGAGCCCCCGGCGGCCAGAGCGCCGGGAGGAGGGCGGAGAGCCCAGTCGGGGCTCTCCACTCTCCCCGGCGGCCAGAGCGCTGGGGGGAGGGCGGCGAGCCCGGCCGGGGCTCTCCGCTCTCTCCGGCGACCAGAGTGCCAAGGGGAGGGCGGAGAGCCCCTCGCGGCAGGAGCGCCGCGGGGAGGGCGGCGAGCCCAGTCGCGGCCCCGCTCTCGGGCCGGAGCGCCCCACCGCGCCGCCCCCCTCCAGGCGCCGCCCCAAGCACATGCTTGGTGGGCTGGTGCCTGGAGCCAGCCCTGATCATAGAATCATAGACTATCAGGGTTAGAGGGGACCTCAGGAGGTCATCTAGTCCAACCCCCTGCTCAAAGCAGGACCAATCGCTAGACAGATTTTTTGACCCAGATCCCTAAATGGCCTCCTCAAGGATTGAACTCATAACCCTGGGTTTAACAGGCCAATGCTCAAACCACCAAGCTATCCCCCGCTCCCCTACAGCTTTTAGCAAATGTATTGCTGGGCCGGCAGCCTTAGTATAGGTGCAGCACATGGGGACGCTCCCTCATATTTTCCCAGCCCCCCATCACGTCTCAACTTCATTCAGAAAGGGCTGAGGCCTCCATACCACATAGAGCCTTTCAGCCTTTTTGCTGAGATGGCTCAGGGGCTCCAGTTACCCATGCAGTGATTGTTCATTATGTGGACATCTGGCCACTGGGAACTGGACTTTCACCCCTCATCAAGCAGCAGCAGGGGGTAGTGAGTGACTTTCAGTTATTACAGCCCTGAGGCTGAGCTAAACTGAATCTTATCTAGTGTCCGGGGAGAAACAGCTTTTTGAACTCAAGCCTTAGCATGCAAACAGCTTTTCAACTCACCTTCAACTGCCAAACCCAAACAAACACGCACCTTTTAAAGTGACCTACCAATGAAAGATTAACCACCACAGCCCGATATAGATGCCCCATCCTTCCTGTGTTGCGCTTCAGTGTCACATTAGCTCAGCTCCCTGTCAAAACACGTTCTATTTTGCTGCTGTCAGCATAGTGGGCTTAACGTAGCTTAAGAAAACCATCTCACACTATTCTTTATACTTCATATATCATCTCCAACAAGCCAGATAGCAGAAAACAAGCTGCTACTGTGCAGATGATTATTGGTGATCATGTACGCAGGCAGGCCAGACAACAGAAGAATAATGTTTGATTTTTTTAAGATCCATTTTTAGCTGCGTGGAGAGGAGATGAATAATGACACTGGGGCAGGGGGTTGGGGCGTGAAATTTACAGAACTCATGTGAATTATGTAAACATGACACAGAATTTCAATGTCAAGGAGAGAATAATCGTGCTGGAAAAAGCACCATTCCAAGAAACAACTTTTAAATATTATTCACGTGTTATTAAAGACCTACAGAATCATTGACAAGTTATTTTCTTATGCAAGTATTGAAAGAGGGTCACAGACATAAAAGAGAAGACAGCAGAGGTGAGGTAGAATACTTTTGGAGGAACAGCATTGTTATTAAAGTTAGATCAATTATTTCTCTCTTTTATCAGTTCATCCCATTCGGGATCTTTCCTCAAAGAGCTCATCTGATAATCTAAAGGACGCAATAAGTCACTCCCCACTTCTTTTCATTTTATTCTGGCCAACCCTGTTTCTGTGGATTATATTTGTTTCCTGCAACCATAGTAATTTAATACAGTCAGTGGCTGCACTCACAGAATTCTAACCCGCTATCTTTGGTTAATTGCAGCAAACCAAGACATTCTCCAAATACTCATAGTAATTAAATAATGGGTGTCTGGGAGCATCATATTGTAGAACGAAATAGGACTTACAGCCATTTACAATTGGAGATGAAGGAGAGGGCCAGTCCCACCAGCATGGCATACCTGTCTGACAGCCCAGGACTAATTTATGACCCAAGTGGCAGGGGACATCTCAGATACATCCATGCCCTTATGTGAGATGTTCCTCAGGTAACCATGAGGCTGGCATCTGAAATTCTATCTAGGCACCAGGATTGACACACAAACAAAGAGCGGGTGCAGTTTTCTGTCCTTCTGAAAAAGGAGACAGCAGCAGAGGGACAGCGGAGTGAGTCTTCTGGTGCCCTGCTGCTCCCCCACCCACTGAATTATCCAGGTTACCTCTGAAGAGAAGGGGATCAGCTGTCTCTTGACCACTAAGATCCCAGGGCTCCTTAAAATTCAATCACAGCAGACATCTTCCCGCTTAGAGTCTACTCAGCCAGAAAGCAAACCTCCTCCCACCCCCGAGGACCTTGCCTGGCTTGAAGATCTGAACAGACAGTGCAGGGGCTGCCCAAGGAAATGCAAGGCCGGAGGAAGCCAGGCCAGTGAATGGGACTTAGTTTGGAAGTCAGTGGGCAGCCAAGGTCACCATCACAGAAGCAGCCCAGCTGAACTGAAGAAAACTACAAATCATAGATCATAGGGACGGCCAAATCCCAGCAATCAGTAGCATGGGGCTGTGGGGAGGAACCTGCTGGGGTTTTGAAAGAGGGAGAGGGCCTGTAAGTGAGGCCTCATGGAGTCACCCAGTTGGAAAGAGTAGAAGCTTAAACTGTTGCTGCAAGACTATCCCAGACTGGAGAGCCAGCAGTCTCAGAGGAGGGTCATCATGGCAGGCCCTGGAGGAGGGGCTGTCTCTGTGTGTAATGGGATAGAAGCTTGAAAAGGATCTTCTGTCCTTCGAGGGATTGTTACCTATACATCAGAGCATCTCTCCTGTGAATCTGTGGGACTGCCAGCGTGGCCTGCAGGGCAAGACAACTATGGAGAGGCCCGACTGAGAGGCGAGCACAGTATGCAGAGGGCTGTTAGGAGAATGCTTCCTGTCAGACTCCCTCACCACCCCTCCATGCTTAGGAATTCTTGTTTTCACAACCTCTATGCCTATGTTCCTTTGTCCTGTTCAACCTTTTGTTATTTCACATCCTTCCTCCTCCTTCCCCATCTCGGTAATCACCGCTGGACATTTGTCAGTGTCAGTGCCATGCCATTGATCACAGGCCCTCGTCACCCCGCCCCCGTCCACCTGTGACACCCCATACGTCACCTCCCTGTGAAAAGCTGGCATTGAAACTGTTAAACACCACATTACCCATTGTCTACCTACAGAATCCCACTGGGAGGCTGCTGCGCACACTTATCTCTGTGCAACCAGGCTCTGCCCTTGCCCTGGCTCTAAAGAAATGCTAATTTCCCCAGCAGAATTGCCAAGGGAAGTTGGATTCAATTCCATCTCCCATGGAGTACGTACCCTCTCTTTCGTCTTTCCTCTCTCTCACACCATGCCTACATCTCTCCAAGCAAAGCATGCCCAGCTCTGCCAATGAACCCAGCACTCCAAGAACATTTCTCCCCACTTTGAACCTCTGAGCTACCTTTCCTCTTCCCTACCAGGCCCGGTTACCTTTCAGCTCAACACAATGCTGACAATCCCTATGAGCCACTGATGTCAATACCAGGACTCGCATTGACTTCAGCTGGAGCAGGACTGACTCCCCCCTCATGCTTAAGAGTCTCTAACTGCTAGTAAAGGATTTTCCTCCTCCCAATAGCACAGGTAACCCGACCCTCCCAAGTCGCTCCAGATCGAGCAGTCTGTCTAATCTAACCTTGGCATTTACATGGTACCCAATCACTACAGAGTCTAGGCACAAGATGGAAAAGGCAACCAGTTTGTAAAGAAGTATTGTGTACTTCATTATGTGTGTGTAGTTCACTGTATACTTCATTATATGGACCAGATATGAATTAGTAACCCTAGCCCAAGGACCAGCCCTGAATGGTCTCCTAGACAAGGATGGATTGAATTTGGTTCCTAGTAGCCCATTCCATACCCATGGCCTCCCACAGAGCTTTGATGTAGAATCATAGAATCATAGAATATCAGGGTTGGAAGGGACCTCAGGAGGTCATCTAGTCCAACCCCCTGCTCAAAGCAGGACCAGTTCCCAACTAAATCATCCCAGCCAGGGCTTTGTCAAGCCTGACCTTAAAAACTTCTAAGGCAGGAGATTCCACCACCTCCCTAGGTAACCCATTCCAGTGCTTCACCACCCTCCTAGTGAAAAAGTTTTTCCTAATGTCCAACCTAAACCTCCGCAACTGCAACTTGAGACCATTACTCCTTGTTCTGTCATCAGGTACCACTGAGAACAGTCTAGATCCATCCTCTTTGGAACCCCCTTTCAGGTAGTTGAAAGCAGCTATCAAATCCCCCCTCATTCTTCTCTTCTGCAGACTAAACAATCCCAGTTCCCTCAGCCTCTCCTCATAAGTCATGTGCTCCAGCCCCTTAATCATTTTTGTTGCCCTCCGCTGGACTCTTTCCAATTTTTCCACATCCTTCTTGTAGTGTGGGGCCCAAAACTGGACACAGTACTCCAGATGAGGCCTCACCAATGTCGAACAGAGGGGAACGATCACGTCCCTCGATCTGCTGGCAATGCCCCTACTTATATAGCCCAGAATGCCGTTAGCCTTCTTGGCAACAAGGGCACACTTGACTCATATCCAGCTTCTCGTCCACTGTAACCCCTAGGTCCTTTCTGCAGAACTGCTTCCTAGCCATTCGGTCCCTAGTCTGTAACAGTGCATGGGATTCTTCCGTCCTAAGTGCAGGACTCTGCACTTGTCCTTGTTGAACCTCATCAGGCTTCTTTTGGCCCAATACTCTAATTTGTCTAGGTCCCTCTGTATCCTGTCCCTACCCTCTAGCGTATCTACCACTCCTCCCAGTTTAGTGTCATCTGCAAACTTGCTGAGAGTGCAGTCCACGCCATCCTCCAGATCATTAATTAAGCTATTGAACAAAACTGGCCCCAGGACCGACCCTTGGGGCACTCCACTTGAAACCGGCTGCCAACTAGACATGGAGCCGTTGATCACTACCCGTTGACCCCGACGATCTAGCCAGCTTTCTATCCACCTTATAGTCCATTCATCCAGCCCATACTTCTTTAACTTGCTGGCAAGAATACTGTGGGAGACTGTATCAAAAGCTTTGCTAAAGTCAAGGAATAACACATCCACTGCTTTCCCCTCATCCACAGACCCAGTTTTCTCCTCATAGAAGGCAACTAGGTTATTCAGGCATGACTTGCCCTTGGTGAATCCATGCTGACTGTTCCTGATCACTTTCCTCTCCTCTAAGTGCTTCAGAATTGATTCCTTGAGGACCCGCTCCATGCTTTTCCAGGGACTGAGGTGAGGCTGACTGGCCTGTAGTTTCCCGGATCCTCCTTCTTCCCTTTTTTAAAGATGGGCACTACATTAGCCTTTTTCCAGTCATCCGGGAACTCCCCCGATCGCCATGAGTTTTCAAAGATAATGGCCAATGGCTCTGCAATCACATCTGCCAACTCCTTTAGCACCCTCGGATGCAGCGCATCTGGCCCCATGGACTTGTGCTCGTCCAATTTTTCTAAATAGTCCCGAACCACTTCTTTCTCCACAGAGGGCTGGTCACCTTCTCCCCATACTGTGCTGCCCAGTGCAGCAGTCTGGGAGCTGACCTTGTTCGTGAAGACAGAGGCAAAAAAATCATTGAGTATATTAGCTTTTTCCACATTCTCTGTTACTAGGTTGCCTCCCTCATTCAGTAAGGGGCCCACACTTTCCTTGACTTTCTTCTTGTTGCTAACATACCTGAAGAAACCCTTCTTGTTACTCTTAACATCTCTTGCTAGCTGCAACGCCAAGTGTGATTTGGCCTTCCTGATTTCACTCCTGCATGCCTGAGCAATATTTTTATACTCCTCCCTGGTCATTTGTCCAATCTTCCACTTCTTGTAAGCTTCTTTTTTGCATTTAAGGTCAGCAAGGATTTCACTGTTAAGCCAAGCTGGTCGCCTGCCATATTTACTGTTCTTTCTACACATTGTGATGGTTTTTTCCTGCAACCTCAATAAGGATTCTTTAAAATACAGCCAGCTCTCCTGGACTCCTTTCCCCCTCATGTTATTCTCCCAGGGGATCCTGCCCATCAGTTCCCTGAGGGAGTCAAAGTCTGCTTTTCTGAAGTCCAGAGTCCGTATTCTGCTGCTCTCCTTTCTTCCTTGTGTCAGGATCCTGAACTCAACCATCTCGTGGTCATTGCTTCCCAGGTTCCCATTCACTTTTGCTTCCCCTACTAATTCTTCCCAGTTTGTGAGCAGCAGGTCTAGAACAGTTTTGCCCCTAGTTGGTTCCTCCAGCACTTGCACCAGGAAATTGTCCTCTACACTTTCCAAAAACTTCCTGGATTGTCTGTGCACCGCTGTATTACTCTCCCAACAGATCTCAGGGTGATTAAAGTCTCCCATGAGAACCAGGGCCTGCGATCTAGTAACTTCTGCTAGTTGCCGGAAGAAAGTCTCGTCCATCTCATCCCCCTGGTCTGGTGGTCTATAGCAGACTCCCACCACCACATCACCCTTGTTGCTCACACTTCTAAACTTAATCCAGAGACTCTCAGGTTTTTCTGCAGTTTCATACTGGAGCTCTGAGCAGTCATACTCCTCTCTTACGTACAATGCAACTCCCCAACCTTTTCTGCCCTGCCTGTCCTTCCTGAACAGTTTATATCCAACCATGACAGTACTCCAGTCATGTGAGTTATCCCACCAAGTCTCTGTTATTCCAATGACATCATAGTTCCTTGACTGTGCCAGGACTTAAAGTTCTCCCTGCTTGTTTCCCAGGCTTCTTGCATTTGTGTATAGGCACTTTAGATAACTCGCTGATTGTCCCACTTTCTCAGTCTGAAACAGGAGTCCTCCACTCTTGCACTCTCCTGCTCATGCTTCCTCCCGGTATCCCATTTCCCCACTTACCTCAGGGCTTTGGTCTCCTTCCCCCGGTGAACCTAGTTTAAAGCTCTCCTCACTAGGTTAGCCAGCCTCCTTGCGAAGATGTACGTATAGTCACATGGCACAGACTGCACAGCCAGCAGAGACAGAAGGAAGGGGGAGTTCAGCATCTCAGCTCTCCATAATTCAGCTGTGTCAGCATTGGGGTGACTGTCCATGTCGCAGAGCCACTTTCTGAAAAGCTGTCCAGCTGAGCAACGCATACCATGGAGGGAGAGCCAGATGCTGCAGGAAGAGAAAAAAATGTCACATTTCTATACCTACTGATTCCTACTTTTTATGGTCATTCCTGTCTCCACTGAGAGGGGAGGGGATATTGAGTCAGCCTGCGTACATCTGCAGAGACCTGTCACCACTGCTGTTGGTGCTACTTCCACAGAGCAGCCAGCAGAGGGTGCCCTAAGGCTATGTCTACACTGGTGACTCTCCTTGGTTGTGCCAAACAAAATCCTGTGGTCCACCCTGAAAGCCATACGGCGCATGTCACAGGGCAAGCGGATGCGGAGCCAGCTAGCTTGCCTAAGGGATGTAGGTAAGGGCTGAGGCTCGGCTCTGTACCCAGCCCGCTTTGCAGTGTGGATGTGGGTAAGCAGCAGGTACCATGTCTCAAGTTTCAATACCTCTCCTCTCCCATTCTCACAATGCATCGTACTCATTGCTTCCTGACCTGAATGAATAAAGTTCCCATTCCCCCAGCATGCAGTCATTGTCGTGTGCTGCACATCTCGCTAGATTTCTGCTGCAGGCTGCAAAATTTGCTACTACAGAGGACAATGGCAACAGCTCAGTGAGCAGCTAGCCAGCCCTAAGCGCATGCCCAGATTTTAGTAATATCTGGGTGGAGTACAGCAGCTGGCACAACTTCATGAGGAGCAGCAGGAACACGCACCTGTACTGGCAAATTTCCAGCAGGCTAGAGGAGTTGGACACTCAGGGTACTGACATTCAGTGCAGGGAGCGAATGCAACACCCAAAGTACCTGTATAGGAAGGCCTGAGCTTCCAACACCCAGTCTGAAAATGCACCTGCCACATGCCCTTTCTAGGAGAAATATGACTGTACAAGCCCCCCAATATGGAGCCTACCATCGCTCATGATGTGCTGCCGAACACTGCTGGGCTCACTGCCCGAAGGGACAGTGACAAGACTGCTGATGCAGCTGAGACCATCGAGGACACCCTTGAAGACCAGAAGGAAGTAATTCTGCAATTGCAGTCAGAGGACTAGGTTGCAGAAACCCTTGAGGAGGACCCTGAAGATTGACTGGAACCAAAACCCTGGCTGGTAAGTTAAAATGCCCCCTTCCCCAATACCTCCCTTTGTGTAGAGAAAAACTTCCACTTTCCAAATCAAGGGCATTTGAAGTTATGTCTGAGAGAGAGAGGTTTCTGGTGCATTTCTGGGTCCAAGGACTCTCAGTAAAGTTGCAGAACTTCTCTCTCCATTGGCCGGCAAGCAGTCACACAGGCAAGGCTCTGGGGAGTGGGCAGGATTGGTGGTGGTTCAGCTCTCTTTTTGGTTCCAGCTCTCTATCCTAGCTCAGGCTTTTGTCTATTTCCATTGTTATTTGTTCCCAATCCCGGAAGCTTATTTTAGAAAATTCCTCATGCAGCATGAACTCTAGATGATCCGTCAGGTTCCCCAGGAGTGCATCTACTAGGGCCACCTGGGTAGCTTACCACACCCCTCCATTCCTTGACACAGTGTGTGGTGACCATTCGCATAGAACTCTCCCTGGTCTAAATTGAGGGATCCCCACCACTGACCTGGAAAGCTGCATCTTTTTCCCCACTCAGCTACTTGCACAACAGGTATATCCTCAATAGGTTGTCCAGCCTTAAAGGAAAGTAACACTACTAACAAAGGCTGAGGACAAATTCGCCACCCCATTACCACCTAGCTACATGCTCAAGAGCTGAGTTTCTGAAAAATACTATTATAAGCATCTCGCTTCCTGTGTGTCTGGCCCTTCCTCATGGGCAGCAATGGTTTTCTGAAAACCAAGGTGCACAGTTACATTCCTTAAATGTTTGAAAGTATCAGAAGAGTAACAGAGAGTCCTGTGGCACCTTTAAGACTAACAGATGTATTGGAGCATAAGCTTTCGTGGGTGAATGCCCACTTCGTCAGATGCACCAGAAGAGTGGCCTTCTACTGCAAAGCAATGTTTTGTGCAGGGGAAGTCCTCAGGTTTTGCCAAGACACAGTATAATGTTCTCTTCTTCATGGGATTGGCAGGACCTTCTGCAGCAGACATGGAAATCCGCCCACCAAAGAGGCAGACAGAGAACCTCAGAGAAGGGAGAGGACAGACAAGGTCCATGGAGGACCTGCTTGCTGGGATGGAGTGGAGGAATCAGGAACAGTTTGAGTTCCTGAGGGCCAATGAGCAGCTGCTCTGCAGTGGGAGGAAAGGCTGATGGATTGCTTCCTAGATGAAGAGAGACGGCACAGGGAGCATGAGCTCATGGAGTGGTTAATAGGACTGGGTATCGGACAGAGAAGAGTATCCACCTGCTGCTGAGGCCCCATCCCGTCAGTCAGCTCCTCCTCATCTGCAGCACAGTGTACTACCACACCGGCAGCTCCATGCACAACCCTCTCCCCGCAACTGGCCAGGGCAACACTGGGCCTGCAGGTGTGATGAGCAATCTGGAGGTACCGATCCCAGCAACCCCTGTTGAGAACAGCTCCCCACTGGCCACCCTTGTGGCAGGCAAACTAAGATCACATGAGTGCCATCGATGTCCCAAGGGCAGTTTGGGAACCCTATCCTCTGAAAACCAGCTATTATTGCAGGAATGTTTCTTATGCCAACCATCTGTGGGTAAACCACACTGTTCATCGCCTCATAGAACCTCCACAACCGCTATCTCAATAGTGGTCTTTCCACCTCCAACAGTGTTTTGCCATGGACCTGTAATTGTCAGGGGTAGCCAGCTTCCACAGGGAAACAGTGACCCGCTTTTGTAGCCGTATAGCTTCCCTCCATCAAGTGTTCTGGCACTGGAGGGTTGGTGCAAGCTTCTCACATGGCTCCATGTAGGTCTGTTCCTCATGCAGAAGATCTGGAGCCATTGCTGGTCATTCCAAGTCTGCAGGATGGTGGGATCCTACCATCAGGGCCGGCGCAACCCATTAGGCAACCTAAGCGGTTGCTACAATTTGGGGGGCGGCGACCACGGCGGTATTTCGGCGGCAGGACCTTCCGCCACCCCTGTGGGGGGTGGCATTTCGGGGCGGGACCTTCCGCCACCTAGGGCAGCAGAAAAGCTGGCAGCGCTCCTGCCCACCATACCATGCTAGTTCTCCTGTACCAGAACCACCAATACACCAGTGGCAATAGCCGCATTCAACGTATCTGTCCACAGTGCCAAAAATGGATAGTAATCCTCCCTCAAGGCTTGCTATCTTTGACTTCTCTGAAAATGCTGCAAAAGGGTCAGCTGTCATCTTGCCAAGTACCTACTCCACCGCATAGACACTTGTCCCACAATACGGAGCAGAAACAGGATCAGCTCATCCACAACTTCGATCTAGTTTTGCAGGGATAGAAGTGACGGAGGCAGGGCCAGCTCTAGGCACCAGCAAAGCAAGCAGGTGTTTGGGGTGGCAAATTTGCAGGGGCACAAGAATCCAGCATGAGAGCTGAGAACCAACAGGGAGCCCTGGGAGCTGTAGTTCCTTGGTTAGCTCCCTGCCTTTGGAGCCAGCCCTGGAGCAGGGAAAGAACTACATTTCCCAGCATTCCCTCGGCCGCAATTAACAGGAAAGGGAGGGGGAAGGAGTGTAGAACTGAAACCTCATGCTGCAATGGTAGGAACAGAGCCAGCTCTAGGTTTTTTGCCGTCCCCCACCTCAGCCCTGGGCTCCCCCTGCACCTCTGTGTTGCCCCAGCCCTGGACTCTCCCCTGCCCACACCCCCTGCTGCCCCACCTCTGGCCCCCACCTGCACCCCCCTGCTGCCCCAGCCCTGGGTTCTTCCCCCTCCCCACATCTTCTGCCACCCCAGCCCTGGGCTCTTTCCCCCCCCCCCCCCGCACCTCCTGCCACCCCAGCCCTGGGCTCTTCCCCCAACCCGCATCTCCCACGAAAGCTTATGCCCCAAATAAATCTGTTAGTCTTTAAGGTGCCACCAGACTCCTTGTTGTATTGGCAAGTTTGTGAAGGCAGGGCACAAATACATTCAGCACAGTCAACCTGTGGAACTCTTTGCCAGGAGAAGAGTTATTTCAGCTAAAGGACAACAATGACACTAGAACAAACAGATATAGACTGGCTATGGATAAATTTATGCTGGAAATTGGAAGGTTCTAACCATCAGAGGAGTGAAGTTCTGGAACAGTCTTCCCATAGGAGGTGTGGGGGCAAGACACCTAATTACTTTTAAGATGGATCTTGACACAGTTTATGGACATTATCTGATGTGATTGCCTGTGCTAGCAGGGGTCTGGACTCAGCAACCCAAGAGGTCCTTTTCATCCCTGTGTTCAAGTCACATGGCCGTCACACGGCATCATAAGGAGTCAGAAGATGTGGCAATGCCAGCCAGTAAAGCCTGTTCTCTGGGGATAGAGGATGGAGAAGCAACCCTCCACTGCCTGCTGAATGCCAACAACAACATTTAGGGGACACACTGGCTGACTCCAGATAGTCTCCTCTGGATTTATCCTCCCAGCCCTCACATCACAAAGAATGTCTGGGCAGCTGCCCACATTTCTAGTGTCTGTCGAGTGAGTGGGCTCAGGGGACTGAACTCAACAGGAGACACTGGGAGGATGGAATCGGTGATTGATGGAGGTTAACAGATGGAGCATAACAGCAGATGGAGTACAGCCCTTGGGCTAGTGGGTCAAGGTAGCCTCTCCAGTGGGGAGCAAGGACCTGATCCAAAGCACGTTGAGTCTTTCTATTGACACAAAAGGGCTTTGGATAAGGCCTCAGGTGAGGTACCTGCTCTGACACAGAGTTGTGTCCAAACTCTCAGCTCGCTGGCAAACCCAATAAATAGCCCAACTTTGCAGAAAGTGAGGCATTTCTCTTGCTCCCATCACATTTTTTACACAAGAAGGAAAGGCCATGTGATGGAAGATGGATGGTCTTATGACAAAGACAGGCTAGAAGGCTGGACTCCTGTGATCTGTTCCTGACTCTGCTACTCACCCTCTGTATGACCTCCGCCAACCACGGCACCTCTGTGACTCAGTTTCCCCATACAGGCAAAAGGCGGATACTACTTCCCTTCCTCTCAGGGCCATTGAGGCTTAATTCATTCATGTGTGTCAAGCACTTTGGGATCCTCCAGTGCTAGAGAAGGGCATTTCTAAACACAGAAAGGAAAGCCTTCCACATAAAAAAGGCAAGCTTCCACCAGGGGAAAACTGCTGAACAGTCACAATATTGGAGGAGGTGGAAGAACAGAAGATTATAGCTACGTACAGAGAGGGAAGAGATACAGGTTTGTCCCACATGCATTTTCATACAGGGAGCAGAAAGACACAGCTTCAGCTCTACATGGCCGTGGGCCGCTGCTGGAGTGTCAGCATCCAGAATGCTACATCCTCATTCTCTCCCTGCACCAGCAACTTCCGCTCTCACTGCATTTTCCACCCAGCAGCATCCCCTTCAGAGAAATGTTCAGTTGCCAACATTTTATTTTCTGCCTTGCTCTTAGCCAAGCTTAGCCTGGATCCCAACCTGGTCAGCACCAAAAAGCAACAGCACAGGCAGTTTGCAAAAGACAGACCCCCAAAATACCAGTGCTGCCAAACAAACAGACCTGCTTAGTTTTCTTGCTAGCTAGTGATGGTCAGGGTACGCTGGTTCCTTTAATTACTTCTTTAATACAGCAAGGGGGAGAGGGAGGTGGGTGAACATGCATTCAGCAAACAAACCACACTGCACTGAGCATTTCCATTCCCTTTGCTAGAAAATCAATTTGAAATTTGGGGGTGGAGGTTTGGTTGGTTAGGGGGTGGGAAATACTGGATGAGCTGCTGCCCTTTGCAAAGAGAATATTTTGTGTGATTATAGGTGGTGAGGCGAGCATGTTGCTGCAAGGGAGAGGGAAGAGAAGAGAAATGGTATTTTTAAAAGCATTTATATACGGAGATGCGAGATTCATTATTGATAGCTCCATGCGTATCCAGCCCAGGGGAGCAGCCGTGCTCCTGCTGCATCTCAGGCACCTTGAAATATTCATGATGGTGGCGGGGCTTTTTCCTGTCCTTACTTCTTTTGTATATTTTTTTTTTATTGCACAGGATTCCAAGCCAGTGCTCCTGCCCAATAGGCTGAAAACAGCTGTCTGCCTTCCCCCGCTGCTGACAGCGGGCTGAGGAGATGTCTTCTGCCGGCAAATGAAGAAGTCAGAGAGCTTTCAACTCGGAGAATTAAAGCAGCCCCTTGTGGCCCGAGGAAAAACAAAACGCAAATGTAAGCCTGGCACGTTTCCTGGATATGTGTTTATTTGACAGTCCCGCATGGACTCCTTCACTAGGAAAGGGCTTTTTAGGGTTTTTTATACAAAGGAAAAGGAGAGGGAGGGGGAGCAACAAGAACCCAGACTCTTACTTTTTATTACAGCATTGAGGTACAGCTGTCCAAAGTGGGGCGGCCACTTGCGGTTAGCCTCAGCTGACAGCTCCTTCCTCAACTACTAGGGCAGTGGTTCTCAGACCCGTTTTAATGGGGTCGCCAGGGCTGGTGTTAGACTTACTGGAGCCCAGGGCCAAAGCCCAAGCCCTGCCACCCAGGGCCGAAGCCAAAGCCCAAAGGCTTCAGCCCTGGTGGCAGGGCTCAGGTTACAGGCCTCCCACCAGGGCGGCAGGACTCAGGCAGGCTCCAGCTTTAGTCCCCCATCGTCGGATCATGTAGTAATTTTTGTTGTCAGAAGGGGGTTGCGGTGCAATGAAGTTTGCCCCTTGCACTAGGGGTTCCTCTTTAGGTCCTGTCTACAATTCCAGTCATGCTGGGGCATAGCATGGTGCCCCAATAGTGTAACAACAGGGCTCTGCAGGAGGCAGCAGGTTCTACTGGGAACCGCACTAGACCCAGATCCAGGACAACTGGGTTCTTTTCCCAACTCTGCCAATAACCTCCCCTGTGAAATAGGCAAGTTGCTTCTCCTCTGTCCTTTTTTTCCCCCTCCAACTCTGTGTCTTGTCTACATAGAGTGTAAGTTCTTTGGGGCAAGAGCGGTCGCCTCCCGTGTCGTGTTTGTATAGCCCCTAGCACAATGGAGCCTCCATTGTGGTTGAGGCCACCATGCACTACCATGTCACTAACTGTAACAGGCTTTGCCTGTGTAGATTGTTGTAAAGTGGTTTGATGCTATGTTAAAGAAATGCTGGTGCAACTGGGAAAAGTCACCACTGTACAGCTTTGTCTAGGCTCACAGCACCTTCCCTTCCCATCGATGGAGCACCGTTTGGTACACTGACAAACCAAAATCTTGTTCTAATGTAGCTGGGTAGCACAATACACAATAGAATCTTTGCCTCCCCTCCCTTCCTGCAGTGATATGGAACCTCAAAAGATCTGGATGGCCAATTGCCCTGCAGATAGGCATTTGGCAAGAACAGAATGTCTCATGAGGTTTCCAGCGGTCCCACTACCAGCCCCAGTTGGGATACTGTGAGAACAGGGTCCCGCACTATGTTACTATTCTTGCTTCTGGTGTGGAATGGAAATCAGAACTGATAACAAGCATTGATCCAACCTTGTTTACAGTTCAGGCTGAGTTAGAGTCTAGACACGGACAGAACTTCTGCATGATTCATTCCACTCAGGACCCTGGGTTGCTGCATAAATTCTCAGGGGGCCTTCCCATCCCTTAGCATAAGGTGATCCATAGTATTTGTGCACCTTACCCTCCAGTGAGGTGAAAGCTGAAGTCATACCCTGGTTCTGAGGGCTGGTACAAGGCCTTTTGCACCACTTAAGGTTGCACTGTTAGGTCAACCAGCTGAGCAACCGTGCAGCAGTGCCTATGCGTAGAGCTGGTCTCCACAGCAGACTGTATGGGCCTGGTGTGGAAGGAAAATTTGGAGGCGAAAAAAATCAAGCCTGAGTGAAAAATCAAATAGCAGAAGAATCATACCTGTTCTATCATAGAATCATAGAATATTCAGATTGGAAGAGACCTCAGGAGGTCATCTAGTCCAATCCCCTGCTCAACGCAGGACCAACACCAACTAAATCATCCCAGTAAGGGCTTTGTCAAGCCGAGCCTTAAAAACCTCTAAGGATGGAGATTCCACCACCTCCCTAGGTAACCCATTCTAGTGCTTCACCACCCTCCTAGTGAAATAGTGTTTCCTAATATCCAACTTAGACCTCCTCCACTGCAACTTGAGACCATTGCTCCTTGTTCTGTCATCTGCCACTACTGAGAACAGTCTAGATCCATCCTCTTTGTAACCCCCCTTCAGGTAGTTGAAGGCTGCTATCAAATCCCCCCTCACTCTTCTCTTCTGCAAACTAAATAAGCCCAGTTCCGTCAGCCTCTCCTCGTAAGTCGTGTGTCCCAGCCCCCTAATGATTTTCGTTGCCCTCTGCTGGACTCTCTCCAATTTGTCCACATTCCTTCTGTAGTGGGGGGGGACCAAAACTGGATGCAATACTCCAGGTGTGGCCTCACCAGTGCCAAATAGAGGGGAATAATCACTTCCCTCGATCTGCTGGCAATGCTCCTACTAATACAGCCCAGTATGCTGTTAGCCTTCTTCTTGGCAACAAGGGCACACTGCTGACTCATATCCAGCTTCTCATCCACTGTAATCCCCAGATCCTTTTCTGCAGAACTGCTGCTTAGCCAGTCGGTCCCCAGCCTGTAGCGGTGCATGGGATTTTTTCTTCCTAAGTGCAGGACTCTGCACTTGTCCTTATTGAACCTCATCAGATTTCTTTTGGCCCAATCCTCCAATTTGTGTAGGTCACTCTGGACCCTATCCCTACCCTCCGCTTGATACCAGCTGCCAACTAGACATCGAGCCATTGATCACTACCCATTGAGCCCGACAATCTAACCAGCTTTCTATCCACCCTATAATCCATTCATCCAATCCATACTTCTTTAACTTGCTGGCAAGAATACTGTGGGAGACGGTATCAAAAACTTTGCTAAAGTCAAGATATATCATGTCCACCACTTTCCCCATATCCACAGAGCCAGTTATCTCATCATATAAGGCAATCAGGTTGGTCAGGTATGACTTGCCCTTGGTGAATCCATGTTGACTGTTCCTGATCACCTTCCTCTCCTCCAAGTGCTTCAAAATGGATTCCTTGAGGACGTGCTCCATGATTTTGCCGGGGACTGATGTTCCCGGGATTCTCTTTCTTCCTTTTTTAAAATATGGGCACTATATTTCCCTTTTTCCAATCGTCCAGGACCTCCCCCGATTGCCACGAATTTTCAAAGATAATGGCCAAGGGCTCTGCAATCACATCAGCTAACTCCCTCAGCACCCTTGGATGCATTAGATCTGGACCCATGGACTTGTGCATGTCCAGCTTTTCTAAATAGTTGTTAATCTGTTCTTTCACCACTGAGGGCTGCTCACCTCCTATACTGTGTTGCCCAGTGAAGCAGTCTGGGAGCTGACCTTATCTGTGAAGACTGAGGCAAAAAAAGCATTGAGTACTTCAGCTTTTTCCACATCCTGTGTCACTAGGTTGCCTCCCCCATTCAGTAAGGGTCCCACACTTTCCCTGACCTTCTTCTTGTATCTAACATACCTGTAGAAACGCTTCTTGTTACCCTTCGCATCCCTTGCTAGCTGCAACTCCAATTGTGCCTTGGCCTTCCTGATGGCAGCCCTGCATGCTCGAGCAATATTTTTATACTTCTCCCTAGTCATTTGTCCAAATTTCCGTTCCTTGTAAGCTTCCTTTTTGTGTTTAAGATCACTGAAGATTCCCTAAGGGAATCAAAGTCTGCTTTTCTGAAGTCCAGGGCCCGTATTTTGCTACTCTCCTTTCTTCCTTTTGTGAGGATCCTGAACTCAACCATCTCATGGTCACTGCTGCCTAGGTTGCCACCCACGTCTACTTCCCCTACCAATTCTTCCCTTTTTGTAAGCAGCAGGTCAAGAGGGGCACGGCCCGTAGTTGGTTCCTCTAGCACTTGTACCAGGAAGTTTTCCCCAACACTCTCCAAAAACTTCCTGGATTGTCTGTGCGTTGCTGTATTGCTCTCACAGCAGATGTCAGGGTGATTGAAGTCCCCCACTAGAACCAGGGCCTGTGATCTGGAAACTTCAGTTAGTTATCCAAAGAAAGCCTCGTCTACCTCATCCTTCTGATCCAGTGGTCTATAGCACACGCCCATCACCCCTATTGCTCTCGCCTCTAAACTTAACCCAAAGACTCTCAACAGGCTTTTCTCCAGTTTCATACTGGAGCTCTGAGCAAACATATTGCTTTCTTACATACAATGCAACTCCTCCACCTTTCTCCCGTACCTGTCCTTCTTGAACAGTTTATATCCATCCATGACAATGCTCCAGTCATGTGAACTGCCCCACCTATCATCTCCACAAAGTTCCTGTGTCCCCAGCTGGCAGAGTCCAGAACTAGAGTGAGAGACAGGGATCCCGAACTCTAATTCCAACTCTGCTAAAGAGGCCCAAATTGTAAAGAGTGTATGCATAAGAATGGCTATACTGGGTCAGACTAAAGGTCCATCTAGCCCCAGTATCCTGTCTTCTGACATTGGCCAATGCCATGTGTGTCAGAGGGAATGACAACACAGGCAATCACTGAGTGATCCATTTCCAGCTTCTGGCAATTAGAGACTAGGGACATCCAGAACATGGGGTTGCATCCCTGACCATCTTGGCTAACAGCCATTGATGGACCTGTCCCCCATTAACTTACCTAATTCTTTCTAAACCCAGTTATAGTTTTGGCCTTTATAACATCCCTGGCAATGAGTTCCACAGGTTGACTGTGCGTTGTGTGAGGAAATACTTCCTTTTGTTTGTTTTAAACCTGCTGTCTATTAATTTCATTGGGTGATCTCTGGTTCTTGTGTTATGTGAAGGGGGTAAATAACACTTTCTCCACACCAGTCATGATTTTATAGACCTCTATCATATCCCCTCTTAGTCATCTCTTTTCCAAGCTGAACAGTCCCGGTCATTTTAATCTCTCCTCATACAGAAGCTGTTCCATACCCTTAATCATTTTTGTTGCCCTGTTCTGTACCTTTTACAGTTCTAATATATCCTTTCTGAGTTGGGGTGACCAGAACTGCACACAGCACTCCAGGTGTGGGTGTATCATGGATTCATATAGTGGCATTATGATATTTTCTGTCTTATCTATGTACAAGACACTTGATGTGTGTATGTGCAAACTGGTGTGCTGGATCTGCAAAGCAGGGCACTACAACTCCCATCAGCCCCTTCCCCACTCTACATCTGGTTCCTATTGAGTAAGCAGGGACTGTTTCCCTTCAGCCCCCTCCCAATTCCCAGTCCTTGTGGTCAGCTATGGGGAAAGATCCTGAAACAGGAAGTGCCCAGGGCTCTGTTTGGGAGTGGGGGCCGTATGGCAGCAGGGAGCTGCAGAGAGGCCCCAGAACTATGGCCAAAGCTGCAGGTGGAACAGGCTGTGACTGCCGGACGTCACAGCTGGGTGCAGCTCTGGGTGGGATTTATGGGGAAGCAGCAGCGGCTGGGCTGGGAGCCAGTGCAAAGGGGCCCCAATGAGAAAGACTAACTGAGTCTGGCTTGGAAACCCACAAATGCTTATTTGCTTGAACAGAAACTGGACTGGAGAGAGCACCCCAGGCAGCAGGCCTGCAGAACCCTGACTCTCCATGGGTCTGTCCCAAGAACCCACACAGGAATGGCTATTGCTCACCTTGAACTGCAATGGTTTAAGCCGCTGTACCTAGCGTGTTTGTGACCTTTCCCTTTCCTGCCAGCCTCAATAAAACCTTGCCCTGAGCCATGTGTTTGAGTGGTTACTTGGACCCACCAGGGCTAGCGCCTACAAAGCCTAGCTGCTAAAGCACCTGTTGTGCTTGCCTCCAAGATGTAGTACACTGGGCATGCTACTGCCATCCTTGGGTCTGGGGTACAGAGTAACCCCAATAATTACCCTGGGATTTGTACATACAAATCCTTTTGTGGGCGTGAAGCCCAAACATGCACGTACACACCAGCTGCTTTGTGTGCGTAATTCTGATGCACACAAATGTGCATGCATGCTTGTATACACATTTTTTTAAAAAAACCTCTTCAATTTTTGCGTGACTGTAGCCAAGTCACTTAACCTCGTTGCTTTAAATTTCCCCCATCTATAAAAGAGGGGAACCATACCTCCCTCCCTGGAAGAGCCTTCGATAATGTTTCTAAACGAATGAACAGCGCTGCCTAAGCACTAGATATAACTATCCCTGAATGCAGGTTTCCTGCAGCTCAGCCCTCAAACACCTGAACTTGAATTTGCTTCACCACTTAGAACTGCCAGGCCTCATCAAGTCATTAGCACAATGACTCCCTGTCGGTATCTAATCAGGAGGACAGTAGAGAGATGTTGACCAGAGGCCTGCTTAGCGGCAGGAACTGCTACAGACACAGTCTGATGAAGTGATTCGGTGTTTTCAAGTGCTAATGCAAATGCCACTGCCACAGAGTCTGAATATACCCCTGAGCTAGAGCTAGAGTAAATCCAGGCTCTGGTTTGCTCCAGCCAGTTAAAACACTAAGGTCACCTACGGGACTAGCCAGGCGCATTTGGAAGTGAAGATACATAAGGCATGTCTTCACTGGCAACGTTAAAGCGCTGCCAGCCAGCACTTTAATGTGGCTTGTGTAGTCACAGCACAAGGCTGGGAGAGAGCGATCCCAGCACTCTAAAAAAACCACCTCCATGAGGGGCATAGCTCCCAGTACTGGGGCACTGTCTATACTGGCACGTTACAGTGCTGAAACTTGCACTGCTCAGCGGTGTGGTTTTTCACACCCTTGAGTGAGAAAGTTGCAGTGCTGTTAATGCCAGTGTAGACAAGCCCTAAGTGTGTCTCAGCAGTCAATGTGAGTGCTTAGGAGCAAAGCCAAAGTAGTTATCACCCTGCTTGAGGGGTTTATAACTCAGCCCTGTGAGTTCCCTACAGGGTGAATCTGAGCAGATACTGCAAGCCCTGAGGCACTTCCCCTCCCACCCACACCCACATTTCATTTGAATCAGTTATCAGCCATATTTGAGCTACCTTTTTAATCACTTAACTTGTGTTCTAACCAGATCTGCTCCTGAATCTCTGGCAGGCTCACCTTCTAGTGGGTTAAGGAAATACTACTGCTACTTCTGCAAGCTAGCAAGCAAGCATACATTATTAGTTTATTGAAACGGAAACCATACCGTTAGAGCCAAAGCTTGTCACTTCTATCCCTGTGCCTACAGGTACAGTAACTCCTCGCTTAACGTTGCAGTTATGTTCCTGAAAAATGTGACTTTAAACGAAACGATGTTAAGCTAATCCAATTTCCCCATAAGAATTAATGTAAATGGGGGGGGTTAGGTTCCAGGGAATTTTTTTTCACCAGACAAAAAACTATATATTATATAGATATACACACAGTATATGTTTTAAACAAACAATTTAATACTGTTTACAACTCTGATGATTGTGAAGCTTGGTTGAGGTGGTGAAGTTAGAGGGTGGGATATTTCCCAGGGAATACCTTACTCCTAAATGATGAACTAACACTCGGCTGAGCCCTCAAAGGTGTCACTGTTGTTAATGTAGCTTCTCACACAAGGCAGCACGAACACGAGGGGGAGACAGCATAGCAGACAGAGACAGACACACACCTTGTGGGTGGGAGAGAGAGAGAGATGCACGCTGCCCCTTTAAGTAAGCTGACCCACTCTTAAGTGCATTTCCTTTTTAAGTGGATCAGGAAGTTGAGACAGCAGCTGCTGCCCCAAGCTCTCTCTGTCTCTCTCCATCCGTGTCCCCTCCCTGCTCTATATGGAGAAGGGGTAAGCAGGGTGCAGGAGCAGGGGGGAGGGGGACACCCTGACATTAGCCCCCCCCTTCCCTCCCTGCACAGCAAGCAGGAGTCTCTGGGAGTAGCTCCAAGGCAGAGGGCAGGACATGGCAGTGTGGGGAGGGACAGCTGAACTGCCCGGCAATTGGTAGCCTTCTGGGCGGCTGCAGCACAGGGAACTTAGGTGGGCGGGGAGCAGATAGGGAGGCTGCCAGTCCACCCTGGTTACAAGCCTCCACCAGCTAGCTGCAACAGGCTGCTGTTCCTGCAAGCAGTGGACAAAGCTGGTGTCTGCCAAATGACGTTAGAAGGGAGCATTGCACAACTTTAAACGAGCATGTTCCCTAACTGATCAGCAATGTAACAATGAAACAACGTTAACCGGGACGACTTTAAGTGAGGAGTTACTGTACTCCGTTGGTGGTGGGTCTGTGATCAGTAGAGGACGAAACTGAACTGGCCTCACCAAGAAGAACAAATGCAGAAGATGCCTGTTCTTATGTCAGCCTTGGCTGTGCTAGTGTAACACCAACATACCCTGGTCATCAGCGGGCAGGAGCGAACCTGGGACCTCTGGACCTTAGTGCATAAGCCTGTACCGCTTGAGTTAAAAGCCAACTAGCTGTTAGCTAAAGCTGTAGAGCAAACTCATTAATCTCTCTCCAAGTGGTCTTGGTGCCACTAGATTGGACAGAACACCACACCCAGGAGATGTGGGTTACATACTTCCCTGAGCTGAGGAAGTGCATCCCGAGCTTCAGAGATTTCCCAGTTGAAATCCCAGATGAGCCCCCACTTCTAACATCGACAGACCCCAGTCATCGGCACGCAGGATTGAACCTGGGACCCCTGGAGCTTAATGCATGAGCCTCTACCACATGAGCTAAAAGCCAACTGGCTGTTAGTTAAGGCTGTAGAGCAAGCTCATTAATATCTATATCTCTCAGTCTCGGTGCCACTAGATGGGACAGAACACCTGTCATAACTATAAAGGGAAGGGTAACAGCTCTCCTGTGTACAGTACTATAAAATCCCTCCTGGCCAGAGACTCCAAAATCCTTTTCCCTGTAAAGGGTTAAGAAGCTCAGGTAACCTGGCTGACACCTGACCCAAAGGACCAATAAGGAGACAAGATACTTTCAAATCTTGGGGGGAGGCTTTTGTTTGTGCTCTTTGTTTGGGAGGTTGTTCACTCTTGGGACTGAGAGGGACCAGACATCAATCCAGGTTCTCCAAATCTTTCTGAACAAGTCTCTCATATTTCAAACTTGTAAGTAAACAGCCAGGCAAGGTGTGTTAGTTTATCTTTGTTTTCTCAACTTGTAAATGTACCTTTTGCTAGAGTGTTTATCTCTGTTTGCTGTACTTTGATCCTAAGGCTAGAGGGGGGTCCTCTGAGCTCTTTAAGTTTGATTACCCTGTAAAGTTATTTTTCCATTCTGATTTTACAGAGAGGATTTTTACCTTTTTCTTTAATTAAAAGCCTTCTTTTTAAGAACCTGATTGATTTTTCCTTGTTTTTAGATCCAAGGGGTTTGGATCTGTATTCACCAGGGAATTGGTGAAGGTCTCTCAAGGCTACCCAGGGAAGGGAATTAGCTTTGGGATGGTGGCAGCGGACCAGATCTAAGCTGGTAGTTAAGCTTAGAAGTTTTCATGCAGGCCCCCACATTTGTACCCTAAAGTTCAAAGTGGGGAAGCAGCCTTGACAACACCACACCCAGAAGGTGTGTGGGTTACACTAGTTACAACTATGGCATCACAGATTAGAAAGTCCAACTATCCAGACTGTGCAGAGGAAGGAAAATAAGGCAGTTTTGCTTCTCCTCCTCTCTCTCTCACTCACTTCCTCCTTCACCAAGCAAGGGCAAAACTAGCATGGAGCAACTTTGAGGCCTTGTCCCCACCCACACCCTCTCTCTCTCTCTCTGTACCATTTTAATGGCACTGGTATAGTTAAAGCTGCAACAACACCCTAGGGTTGATGCAGTTTTCTGATTGAAAGGTGCTTATACCAGGATAGCCGATTCCCAGAGAATGTAACTACGAGGTTAAGAAAAGCACAACCTTAACCAAAGTAGTTACACCCGGACAAAAGCTGTGTGACCAGGCCTGAGACACAGGGCTTTGCAGAAACAAACCCAATGCACAAAAACTCTGTACACTGTGAAGCAATATAAGTAACAAAGAATATTGGAATGCAGTGCAATCCCTGAATATGGATCTCATAGGAGATGTACGGAGTTGTCCGGCCATCTCCTGGCTGTATAGATGGAGCTATGTATACCACAGTTCACTTTTCCTGAGCAGTGTCTCTACACAACACAGGCTGAGGGGTCAGGAAGGAATTTCTCTGTGTACAGCAAAATAGGATTGGCTACATTCAGGAGCTGGACTAAGCTGGTGCTCAGAGATATAGCATCTTAACACTTCTCTGGCCACCCCCTCAGTTTGTGCAGATATTATGTTTTCATTTAGACTACATCTACACTATGAGCTAAGAGTGTGATTCCCAGCTCACACAGACATACTCACGCTAGCACTCATCAAGCTACTGTGAGAATGTGTACACGAAATCACACCCCTAGCCCACACCATAGACATAGCCTTAGAAAGATAACCTACTGGATGGGAACCAGTGAAGTGCTGGGTGAGCCCATCTGTGCTTATTGAAGCAACAGCAATAACCACGAAATTAATTTCACAGGGGTGTGAATTCTTAAGCATAAGTGTAAGTGTTGACACTGCTAGCTCTTTCACTGCCAGATACACTGCCAGGGATTTTAGGTGGCATTTGGAATTGTGGGTAGATCTAGAGGATTGAGCACTGGAGTAGGAAGCAGGAGCGCTGGATTCTATTCCCAGCTCTGCCCCAGGCAAGTCACTTCCCTGCTTTTTTGCCTCAGTTTCCCCATCTGTAAAATGGAAGTAATGATACTGCCCTCCTTGGTAAAGCACTTTGATATCTGCTGATGCAAAGCACCAGATGAGAGTCAGGTTCTTTCCTCCACAATCTGACCCTGGCTAGATGCATAATCAGGTTTTTACACCTTCCTCTGAAGCATCAAGCTTTAGCTAGTGCCAGAGATAGGATGCTAAACTAGATGAAGCAGCATTGTGATCCAGTGGATATAGTGTTCTTGGACTTTCAGAAAGCCTTTGACAAGGTCCCTCACCAAAAGCTCTTAAGCAAAGGAAGGAGTGATTGGATAAGAGGGAAGGTCCTCTCATGGATCAGTAATTGGTTAAAAGATTGGAAACAAAGGGTAGGAATAAATGGTCAGTTTTCACAGTGGGGAGAGCTTAATAACAGGGTCCCCCCAAGGATCGGTACTGGGACCAGTGCTGTTCCACGTATTCATAAATGGTCTGGAAAAAGGGGTAAACAGTCAGGTGGCAAAGTTTGCAAACAATACAAAATTACTCAAGATTGTAACTCTTCGCAGTCTGCTTTGAGTACTAAGGATCTCACAAAACTGGGTGACAGGGCAACAAAATGGCAAATGAAATTCAATGTTGATAAATGCAAAGTAATGTACATTGGAAAACATAATCAAGCTATACATACTCAATGATGGGGTCTAAACTAGCTGTTACCAGTCAAGAAAGAGATCTTGGAGTCACTGTGGATAGTTCTCAGAAAACATTCACTCAGTGTGCAGCAGCAGTCAAAAAAGCAAACAAAATGTTAGGAACCATTAGGAAAGGGATAGATAATGAATATCCAAAGCAAGCCAGGCACTTGGCTGTCTGCATGTCAAAGTTTTAAATCACCACAACATCCGGATGTCAACATAACTGCTTGTGTACAGAGCTGTTGTTCTTTCATCTCTTTTGTACGGGTGCGAAACATGGACACTATATAGGCGTCACATCAAGCAGCTCGAAGCATTTCACATGCGGTGCCTCTGCAACATCATGAAGATCCGCTGGCAAGACAAAGTGCCCAATCTCGAGGTCCTCGAGAGAGCCCAGATGACAAGCATCGTAATAATGATCATGAAGTCACAGCTACGTTGGACCGGTCATGTCAGCCGCATGGATGCCAACAGAATCCCCCGCCAGCTTCTGTATGGTGAGCTCTCCCAGGGCATCCGGCATATAGGTCGTCCATGGAAACGTTACAAGGACACCATCAAAGCCAATCTGCACTACAGCAGTATCAAACCTAGGGACCTTGAGGATGCCACCAGCGACAGAACACAGTGGCGTGCAAAAGTCAGAAATACCTGCATCGCCTTTGAGGAAGACCGCTGCCAGCGTCTACAAGAGGCATGCGAACGACGTCACAGAGCATCAGCAGCGCACAATCCACTGACTGCGAACTTCCCATGCACCATCTGCAGCAAAATGTGCACCTCTAGAATTGGCTTGTACAGTCACCAGAGGGCACATCATAAGACCAACAACTGATGATCTGCACAGATTTGTCATCATCGGATTCGATGGACTACCAAGAAGAAAGCATAATGCCACTATAAAAATACATGCTGCACCCACACCTTGAAAATGGTGTGCAGTTCTGGTCGCCCCACCTCAAAAGAGATATATTAGAACTGGAAAAAGTACAGAGAAGGGCAACAAAAATGATCATGGGTATGGAACAGCTTCCATATGAGGAAAGATTAAAAAGACTGGGAATGTTCAGCCTGGAAAAGAGACGACTGGGGAGGGAAATATGATAGAGGTCTACACCAGTCGTTCCCAAACTTGTTCCGCTGCTTGTGCAGGGAAAGCCCCTGGCAGGCCGGGCCGGTTTGTTTACCAGCCGCGTCCGCAGGTTCGGCCGATCACGGCTACCACTGGCTACGGTTCACTGCTCCAGGCCAATGGGAGCTGCTGGAAGCGGCAGCCAGTAGGTCCTTTGGCCCGCGCTGCTTCCAGCAGCTCCCATTGGCCTGGAGCAGCGAAACGCGGCCACTGGGAGCCGCGATCAGCTGAACCCTGCAGAAGCAGCAGGTAAACAAACCGGCCCGGCCCGCCAGGGGCTTTCCCTGCACAAGCAGCGGAACAAGTTTGGGAACGACTGGTCTACACAATCATGAATAGTGTGGAGAAAGTGAATAAGGAAATGTTATTTACGCCTTTACATAACACAAGAACTAGGGGTCACCCAATGAAATTAATAGGCAGCAGCTTTAAAATAGACATAAGGAAGTATTTCTTCACACAACACACAGTCAACCTGTGGAACTCTTTGCCAGGGGAGGTTGTGAAGACCAAAAGTATAACTGGGTTCAGAAAAGAATTAGATAAATTCATGGAGGACAGGCTCATCAATGGCTATTAGCCAAGATGGTCAGGGATGCAAACCCGTGCTCTGGGTGCCCCTAAACCTTCAACTGCCAGAAGCTGGGACTGGACAAATACAGATGGCTCACTCAATAATTGCCCTGTTCTGTTCACTTTCTCTGAAGCATCTGGTACCAGCCACTGTTGGAAGGCAGGATACTGTTCTAGATGGACCATTGGCCCGACCCAGTATGGCCATTCTTATGTTCTTATGCCAGTTCACTGCACCCCACATCACAAAGCCTACCATAGTCAGAGGCACAATTCACCATAGCAGGCAGGCATGCACCTCTCAGGGCAGGCCTTATGCAGTGGGTTATGCGAGTCAGGATGGAGCAGCGCTGAATGGAGAGAGCATTGCAGTTCAGTGACTAGAACAAGCATTGCCCTCTATTCTTGACTCTGCCATCAACCTTCTATGTGACCCAAAGCAAGGCATTTCATCTCCTTGTGTCTCCACTTCTCCTGCTGCCCTTTGACTATTTGGACTCTAAGGCTGTGTCTACACAGGGATTAAAAAAACCCATGGCTGACCTGGATCAGCTGACTCGGACTCACGAGGCTTGGGCTCGGGGGCTGAAAAATCACTGTGTAGATGCTTGGGCTGGACCCTGTGAGAGTGGAGGGTTCCAGAGCCTGACCCTGAACATCCACACAGTGATTTTTAGTTCTGCAGCCCAAGCCCCGCAAGCCCAAGTCAGCTGACTCAGACCAGCCACAGCCTGCCACAGGTCTTTTATCCCTGTGTGGACATACCCTCAGTTCTTCAGGAAAGAGACCTTCCCTGACTATGCGTGGGTACAGTGCCTAGCACGAAGGCCAAGATCTCACTTGGGCCTTTAGGCAGCAAAGAAATGCTAATAATAACAACACATTATCCTTGGCTCCAGCCTGTGGTGTTGATTTCCAAGATCAGCTCAAAATTAAAAATACATCCCTCTGATTTCTTTCCTCATCCCAATCCCACAGTAATCAGAGCGGAGCAGTGACACATGGGCCCAGCGCTGGGAGGGGGAACACTGAGCTGCTTGCTCAGGAACGTCTCTAGCTCAGCCAGACAATGGATGCAGTTCAAAAGCAAGAGCCTGCCCAGGATATCAGTCTCACTCTATAACCCAGCGCCGTCCCCGTAGGAACCAATTGCTATAGCAGTGAGACTGGAGGCAGCAGATAAGCCTCAGATGGCTGATAGACATCAGCTGCCCGGTTATCAAGGGAGTACAAAAATCAAATAGATTTTGATTTGCTAGTTGCAGCTTTTCATATATCCCAGGAAAAGAAAAGAGAGGTACAGGAGAGGGGAAAGGGGACAGAAGACCCTTTTCCAGGGTTTTATGACATCCAATCCTTTTGGTGACGATTTCGAGGTTAAACAGTTATTCTGGACATGCAGCTGCAGAGAACTACAACTAGTGGAGGCTTTTGTGGGTGAAACTGAAAGCAGTAGTGGTAGAAAGAGAAGGTGGATCACAGTCCTGCACTGCAAACTTTTCCTGGAGAAGGCAAGCGACAGCACAGCAGTGACTATAATTCCCGATACAATGGGTAGGCACAGAAACAAATTCTCAAACATCGGTAACATCACGCCATTGCTCGTGCAACCTGGCACAGACCCCAGAGTTCAGAGCGAGAGGATCACTCCTCCACTTTGTCATGCTGCAGTTATAATAAAGACAGACAGTGGTCTATGCGTGCTAAACCAGCTCTTCTCAGACTCAGCACCCATCTCAAACCAGACTGGTGAGTAGGACATTAGCTGGCCACCAGCTGCCTGGCTGTATAACACTTTGGCATTTTCGCAGAAGGCGATCACCTATGGACTGGCTCTGCAAATGTTACTCTGTTCATGAGCAGACTCCAGACCCAACCATAGAAGGAACCTGCCCACCTGGAATGGATGGTGGAGTTATGCAGCTCTTCTGTCAGGTGCTTTGGACAGTACAAAGGACTGTTCAGGTGGCACAACACTCTCTCTTTGGGTAGATGGTAGCAGTGTCCAGCCGCTACCCAGATGCATGGGAAGAAATCAAGAAAGCTCCCTGTACCCTTTGCTCCTCTGTATAGCCTCTGGCACACAGCAGCCCCCCCAAAAGGAAGGCCTTGCACACAGCAGTGCTGTCAAGAGACTGACTTTTATTTCCTGGCTAGACTCATGTGGCAGGGTCAGGGTTAGGAAAGTTGGCACCCCCGTCACAAGGCAGGGGTCAGTATCCATTGACTCCCCTAGATATTGAAGAAGTGCTCCCCTCCAGAGTGTCAGACACCCCAAAGGGGGCATGGTGATGGCTCTATGCGCCGGTTACACAGGGATAGCGTGCTGCATCTTGGGGGAGTGTAACCGTAGGGATGCAAAAAGCCACAAGTGGGATTCTGTTTCCATGAGGCAGAACATTTCCGGAATTCCCCTTGGCCAGTGCAGCACCATCCTCAGGTCAGGACACAGAAGACACAGTGGAGCCCCATGGCAGGGTCAGCTCTGCAGCACCCGCTTGTGGCCCACCATGGCATTACTCTGCCTGCCTCAGTTTCCCTCCAGGTCTTCCCACAATATCCCAGTTCCAAAACAAATAGTCAAAACTCTCTGCTGCTGGCAACCCTCCCTGAGATCTTCAATCACCCTTGTATCAGGGCTTTGTGCCAAAGCTTCTCTACACCTGGCAGCTCCTCACCACTGCTGCTTTGGTTTGAGACCGGGTCAATTCTGGTCCCAGTGGAGGACCATCTGTGGTAACAAACTTCAAGGTCTCCAGGGTACCCTTCCATCCCACTCACATGTAGAGCGATATCCCTTTGGACTTTCTCCCTGGAGGCCTAGGTCCTACCTGGGCTGCTGACACTCAGGGCTTCTTGCCCAGAATCCTTCCCTCACTCTGGTTCTCCATAGGCTGGATCCTTATTCCCAGAACCACCTGCCTCAGAACTGGCCTTTGCCCCGGCCTACCACCCTCTTGCTTCAGGGCCCATCACAAGGAACAATCATCCCTCTGCCACTCTCTCAAGTGAGTTCAGACAGCTCTTTGCAGGCATCCCATGACCCTTCCCAGCTTGGTCTAACAAACAGGGCCATCTGATCCCCAGCCCATCAGGACCAGCTGGGAGGGTAGCTGTTCATTACAGGTGAGGCTGGGCCCACCTTCCCTTAGAGCACCAACCAGCCTATGACAAACCCTAAATACAAATTTGGCTCAAGCAAGCCCCCACCCTAGACACCCTGGCTGAGAAGCACAGTGCTCCAGGGCAATAAAAATCAGTCCCCAGCCTCTGTGCTCTATGGGAGGATGAAAGTCTCAGGGAAAGAGAACATCAAGGTGGAGCAGAGAGAAACGATCCCATAGTTGGGACCCTCCTTCCAGATGTTATGGTATCCTCTCACACTGGCGATACCCCTCCTGGGAAGGAGACCCCAGTTATTAGGAAGAGACAGGTAATAGTAATGGGGGATTCAATTATTAGAAATATAGATAGTTGGGTTTCTAATAACTGGGAGAACCACATTGTGAATTGCGTGCTGGTTGCAAAGGTTGCGGATCTCTCGAGACATCTAGATAGACTCATATGCAGTGCTGGGGAGGAGCTGATTGTTGTGGTACATGTAGGTACCAATGACATAGGGGAAAAATGGGAGATCGGTCCTGGAGGCCAAATTTAGGCTGCTTCGTAAGAGATTTAAGTCCAGGACGTCCTTGATAACATTCTGTGAAATGCTTCCAGTTCCAGGTGCAGGGCAGGGCCAATTAGACAGGCAGGGTCTCAATGCGTGGATAAGATGATGGTATAGGGAGTAGGGGTTTAGGTTTATTAGGAACTGGGGAACCTTTGGAAAAGGAGGAGCCTGTACAGGAAGGATGGGCTCCACTAAATCAGAATGGAACCAGATGGCTGGCATGTAAAATTGAATGGGTCATAGAGGGTTTTTTTAACTAAGGGGTAAGGGAAAGCTGACAGGTGCAGAGGAGCACGCACTGCAGACAGACACGTCCCTGAGGGGAGGATTTATTGAAGGGGATACTCTATATCCTAGTAAAGAGGAGAGGATAGAAATTGATAAAGTACAGGTTGGAACTGAAGAGAAACTGTCAAACGAAAAAGAGTCCCATTCAATTACATCACATGAAAGCAGACAACTAAATATTGACAAATTTTATAAATGCTTGTATATAAATGCTAGAAGTCTAAATACTAAAATGGATAAACTTAAGTGCCTGGTATTAAATGAGGATATTGATATAATAGGCATCACAGAAACTTGGTGAAATAATGATAATCAATGGGACACAGTAATACCAGGGTACACAATATATAGGAATGATAGTAGTTTGCGCGGATGGAGGAGTGGCACTATATGTGAAAGAAAACATACAGTCAAATATAGTAAAAATCTTAAATGAATCAAACAGTACCATAGATTCGCCATGGATAGAAATTCCATGCTTGAATAATAGAGCATAGCAGTAGGAATATACTATTGACCACCTGACCAGGATGGTGATGGTGAAATGCTCAGGGAGATTGGAGAAACAAAAACAGAAAACCCAGTAATAATGGAAAATTTCAACTGTCCCCATATTGATTGGGAACATGTCACTTCAGGAGGGATGCTGAGCTAAAATCTCTAGACACTGTTAATGACTACCTCTTGGAGCAGCTAGTCCTAGAACCCCCAAGGGGAGAGGCAATTCTTGATTTAGTCCTAAGTAGTGCACAGGATCTGGTCTCAAGAGGTGAATATAGCTGAACCACTCAGTAATAGTCACCATAATGTAATTAAATTTAAATATTGTTACAAGGGGGGAAATACCAAAGACACCCACCACAGTATTATTTAACTTCAAAAAGGGGAACTAAAAAAAAATGAAGAAGCTACTTAAATGGAAATTAAAAGGAACATTCACAAGAGTGAAATGCCTGCAAGCTGCATGGAAACTTTTTTTAAAACACCATAATAGAGGCTCAAACTATATGTATACCCCAAAAAACAGCAAGAGGACCAAACAAACGCCACCCTGGCTAAACAGCAGAATAAAAGAGGAGGTTAGAGATAAAAAGGCATCCTTTAAAAACTGGAAGTCAAATCCCACTGAGGAAAATAAAAAGGAGCATAAACTCTGGCAAGTCAAGTGTAAAAATATAATTAGGCAGGCCAAAAAAGAATTTGAAGAGCAAATAGCAAAAGACAGAAAATCTAATAGGAAATTTTTTTTCTAAGTACACCAGAAGCAGGAAGCCTGCCAAACAATCAGTGGGGCCACTGGATAATCAAGGTACTAAGGGAGCACTCAAGGAAGACAAGGTCATTACAGAGAAGCTAAATGAATTCTTTGCATTGGTCTTCAATGCAGAGGATATGAGGGAGATTTATACACCTGAGACACTGTTTTTAGGTGACAAATCTGAGGAACTGTCTCAGATTGAGGTATCAATAGAGGAGGTTTTGGAACAGATTGATAAATAATAGAGTAATAAGGCACCATGATCAGATGGGATTCATTCAAGAGTTCTGAAGGAACTCAAATATGAAATTGCAGAACTACTAACGCTGGTATGTAACCTATCACTTAAATCGACCCCGATACCAGATGACTTGAGGGTAGCTAAGATTACACCAATTTTTTAAAAAGGCTCCAGAGGTGAACCTGTCAATTACAGGCCTGTAAGCCTAATTTCAGTACCAGGCAAACTGGTTGAAACTATAAAGAACAGAATTATCAGACACATAGATTAACACTATTTGTTGGGGAAGAGTCAACATGGCTTTTGTAAAAGGAAATCATGCCTCAACAATCTAATAGAATTCCTGAGGGGGTCAATAAGCATGTGGACAAGGGTAATCCAATTTACATATTGTAGTTGGACTTTCAGAAAGCATTTGACAAGGTCTCTCACTAAAAGCTCTTAAGCAAAGTAAGGAGTGATTGGATAAGAGGGAAGGTCCTCTCATGGATCAGTAACTGGTTAAAAGCTTGGAAACAAAGGGTAGGAATAAATAGTCAGTTTTCACAGTGGAGAGGTAAATAGCAGGGTCCCCCAAGGATCTATCCTGGGACAACTGCTGTACAACATATTCATAAATGATCTGGAAAAAGGGGGGAAACAGTCAGGCGGCAAAGTTTGCAGTTGATACAAAATTACCCAAGATAGTACTCAAAGCAGACTGCAAAGAGTTACAAAGGATCTCAGAATACTCCATATGAGGAGAGATTATAAATGCTTGGATTGTTCAGGTTGGAAAAGAGACAACTAAGGGGGGATATGATAGAGGACTACAAAATCATGACTGGTGTGGAAAAAGTAAATAAGGAAGTGTTATTTATCCCTTCACATAACACAAGAACCAGGAGTGACCCAAAGAAATTAATAGGCAGCAGGTTAAAAAGAAACAAAAGGAAGTATTTCTTAACACAGCACACAGTCAGCACATGGAATTCATTGCCAGGGGATGTTGTGAAGGCCAAAAGTATAAGTGCGTTTAAAAAAGAATTAGATAAGTTCAGAGAGGACAGGCCATCAATGGCTATTAGTCAAGATGGTCAGGGACACAACCCCATGCTCTGGGTGTCCCTAAATCTCTGACTGCTAAAAGCTGGAACAGGACAACAGGGGATGGATCACTCAATAAATTGCCCTGTTCTGTTCACTCCTTCTGAAACATCTGGTAGTGGCCACTGTCGGAAGACAGGATACTGGGCTAGATGGACCATTAGACTGATCCAGTATGGCCGTTCTTATGAAGAAAGAGGGGTTTCTGGAAGGAACTACATGGCATAGAAGGGCAGAGATCAGAAGATGGGGTCAGGGTGGGACATGCCAGGTAAAGTTCAGTGGGAGGCATGAGTGGCAAAACAGGGATATTGGACAGCAGGAGAGATTGTGCCTCAGGTTTTTGGGAGATTTAATTTAATAACAAGCTAAGGCTCAACATTAATATAAACCCCATCAGGTTTATGGCATGCCTGTAGACAGAGGCTTGCAAAGTGCTAAATAAAGATCTTGAGGTTATGTCCCAGCATCCTCTGAGTGTCAGTAAAACCTAAGATGGATTCTTTGGGAATGGTCTGAACTTTGATTGTTCTAAAGTCCTAGTCAAGAGCAGGGAGGGGATCTATCCAGGGCATTACAGGAGGGAATCATGGGTTGACCCTGAATCATGTTTCATCTTGAATAAGCCCTATACTGTATTTGTATGTGATTCACTTCTTGGCTCCATATGCATCTCTGTTGATTATTGTCACCACAGGAAAGTTTCTGGCATTTCAAAGAATAGAAACCTGCCCTTACTTATCAGGTAGGAAAATAAGAGGGAAGGGCCAGCATCAGTTACATATACGACAACTGATGTAAAACTCTCCCTCCCCCGTATAGAAGCTATACTTGGAATTCCTTTGGCCAAGTCATCAGGTTAAAAAATGGAAACAGGAGATGCTGTAGAGCAGTGGTCCCCAACACGGTGGCCGCGGGCGCCATGGCACCCACCGGGGCATCTATGTGTGCCCGCGTACTGGCCAGCGAACGAGCATCCGCCGAAATGCCGCCAACAAACAGCAGCATCCAGAGGCATCGCCGTGGCATTTCAGCGGGGACGCCTCTGGATGACGCTGCTTGTCGGCGGCATTTTGGTGGCGACGCCTATTGACGTTGCCGCTTCTCGGCGGCATTTCGGCAGATGGTCGTCCGCTGGTCACGGTCCGCGGTGGCTTGTTGTCTGGCGCCTGCCAGACGAGAAAGGTTGGGGACCACTGCTGTAAAGAATGACGCACGAATACTAGATGTAGGAATTTCCCAGTTAATCCAGTCCCAACCTCTCCCAGTAGGAGGCACTATAAAGAACGGGGTAAGAGCACTAGCTTTGCTAGACATGTCCAGCTACTCCAGTCCTACCCTTTCTTAGCAGGAGGCACTGTAGAGAGTGGGGCAGCAGTGCTGGCTGTGGAGGAACTCCCAGGTACTCTCAACATAAACTGACACAGGGTAGATGAAACTGAAATTGCCAGGATATACATCACCACCAATATAAGCCAGGTCTCGCATACACTCACTATGAAAATCAATATTGAGTTTGTTTTGATGTTGGGTGTATCTTGTACATATCTGGCCTTTGAAATAACTGATCTTTCCTGAGTCAGCTGATCAAGGCCTTGGCTAGCTTGTACAAATAAATCCGCTCTTTTCAGCTAGGCCCTGCTGCCTGGCATCCGCTCCGCTGTCACATTTTAAGCACTTTCTATTGAGAAAGTGCCATTTAAGAAGGAAAAAATATACTGTTAAGGCAGAGCGCTCTCTGCTGCTATTGCCTTTGGAAACAGAGGACTGGAGGCTGCTGTCCCAGAAGACTGAGCTTTCCTTATCTGAAACACTCTGTTAAAAGACTTAGGATCACTTATTAATTTAGTGAAAGCGCCTTCATTTTGATCCTTTGTCTGAGTTAATTGATTTGCTATCAATAACTTGCATTGATTAGGCCTCCGGACCTGGCAGCTGCTGAAGATGAAGAGGAAGAGAGAGAGACACACACACTCTTTGGAGCAGGCGTTCAAAGTCTGAGATGATTAAAAAAAGAAGACAGCACCAAAAGGATTGATAAAGAGGAGGGGCTTGTTCTTTTCCCACAGGAGGGGATGAAACCATGCATACTTAACCCTTTGGGTTCCTGAGAATGGGCATGTCCTCCACTAAGGCACTTGGATGGCCTAGGGGACAGTATTAGACGTATCCCACTGCGCCATCTTAACAAAAAATATTTACCCATTCCATAGTAAGATGCAGATGTGGGACTGAGTGCCAGTGAGGATGAGAGTACAGGGGTCACCCCAGCTACTTCAGAAACCAAGAGAGTTCAGCAGGTGATGGTCAGCATTGAAAACATGTTAAAGTAAGGTACTTGCAGCTATTCAAGCTCCAGTCCCTCCCAGCCGATGGTGTTCTCAGGCATGGTTTAGGGGGAATAGCGACACAGGAGTGCCCTACTGTTCCACTCTTATACTCTCCAGGAGGAGGCACTGTCGAGAATGATTTAAGAGCACAAGATGTAAGGGGAAATGCCAGTTGCACCTGCTCAGATTCTCCTTCCAGAAGGCATGGTGAGGAGGGCTGTAGGAGAGCTCCCAGCTGCTCTGTGCCCGGTGTCTACCCCGAAGGAGTCATTTCAGAGAATTAAGGTGTATTTACAGTGAGGAAGCTCACCCCACTGCATTCCCAGCTTCTTCCAGTAGGAGGTGCTGCAGTGAATGGGACAGATGCTCTGGCTAAGAGGGCACACTTAGCTAGTCTCAACCAGAGGCATTATAGGAAGTGGGGCAGGCATGACCGCTGTGGAGGAGCACCCAGCTATGCCAGTCTCAGCCCTCCCGGGAAGAATCACAACAGGGACATGCCAATCTGACTTTAGCTGAGGCAGGTTTTAAATCTGGAGTAATGCTTTTCAATATCAGACAAGGCCTGGAATTCACTATAAAGCTTAAATAAACTCAGCTAGCCACTGTAGAGCAAGACATTTAACTGACCTTTGAGACAGCAGGTTTGCGGAACAAGAACAAGCAAAGTGTACGAGCGCTCTACCTCTGTGCCTTGTAAGCAATCCTATGCATGCCAGCCTCCAGACCTCCCTCAACACCCACTACTGCAGCCCCTTTCCCAAGCCCTGCTAGTACTGCACGCCCTCTCGGGCCCTGCTTAGTCTGAGAAGCATAGTTCATTGTTATTATGTGAACTATGGTAACATCTAGGGACCCCAAGCGAGATGGGGTCCCACTAGGCACTGTACAGACAGAGGCAGACAGCTGCTGAAGAGCAAAATGTAGGTACTGTGCCCCAGGAATAACGAGGGGCAACTCTGCAGATATCCCAAGTAGATGTGCCAAGAGATCCAGCTACCTCTGCTATACAGCAAAGACTGCCACTCACGCTGGTAGTATAAGGGGCCTACCATCAATCAAATATAGGTCCCGACCCCTGACATCCTCAGGCACCACCCACGTTTCACCCCAAGACCTGCCCCCTCGGGGTACTACGTCTGGGGTCAAGATGGACACATGACTGGAAGCAAAAGGTGTCATGTGACCCCTCTAAGAACTCCTCCCACTGCCTTCTACCAATCAGGATGGGTTTCACCCCCTGTAGGACAGCCTGGAGAGTGGATTTGACCAATTAGGGGGAGTTGCAGGGTGGGGTAACCCGCTCAGAAGCGAGTTGTGTGACCCTTCTAAGAGCTCCCCCTACCACCCTCTACAAATCAGAGTGCAGCACTGCCCCCAGAAGTTACAGCACCGTGTGGAAGAGGCCATTTCATTCCAAGAATGTGTGTTTTAGAAATCGTGGAAACGCTGAGAGAAAAGATGGACTCCTTCACCACCCCTAAGAGATCTTCGGACTTTGTTTTAGCTCTCAGGGTCTTTGACCCCTGGAGGAAGTGCTACATCAGTGACAGTTCTGAGGAAGGAGAGGCCATGAGAAGCCCTTTGGCCCAGCCATTGATGGATATGCTGGAACCCAATCTTGAAACCCAAGCATTCATGAGGCAGATCGACGACCATGATGGCCTCTCATTATCCACCCCTGTGGAGGAAGGCGACCACGGCTCATGGGAGTCACCATGGACAAGGTGAATGGAAAAGATGTCACTCAGGTGAATGAACGATTAAGAAGTGACAGTCGAGGATGGGGTGTAATGGGGTTAGGAACCAACCCAGGGTTGCGTAAATCTAAAAACACGCAGTGGGGATCTTACACTGTTTCTTTTCTGAAAATCTCTCGACAGCTTGAAGATGCCTTTCTAGAGGCCTTTGAGAACTTGTACATAAGTAGTCCTGTGGGAGTAAATCTATCATGCATCAGCGGTTTTTGCACATAGATCTCAAGAGGAAAATCCAGAAAAGGACAAAATGGAAGAATGAACCAGCTCAGACTCCCTAATGGTAGGGGTCATGGAGTCCATTTTCACAGGCAGCTGTAAAAGGTCGTGTTAAACCAGGTGATTAATACAACTTATTTAAATTTGTCAATATGAATGTGTCCCCTCTATGGTTGTGTTAGTAAGAGATGGTACAGGTAACAGTCATGTCTATGCAGACAGCTCTGTTAAAGAAAATATATTAAACCGCAAGGAAACTGGGAGCTTTGGCGGGGTGAACCCTCTTTTTCAAGCAGCCAAAAAGCATAGTAAAACTTTAAATAGAAGACAGGTAAAAACTTGACTTTCAGACCAGGACACTTATGCTTTACACAAACCAGCTCTCATACATTTTAAAAGAAACAAGACCATTGTTTCAGATGTGGATGTGCAATGGCAGGCCACGTCCCCCACGCAGTTCTGGAGAAGGTGGGGAATCCAGCTGCACAGGAGGGATCGGGGATGATGTACATTAAAAGGAGGAAGAGAAAGAGAAATGCATCATACCCGCGACGCACGGGTCCCCCGAAACCCGTTAAAAGAAGGGCTTTGATGTGCAGGGCCGGCCATAAGGGAAAGTCCAAGAGGAAGCCTGGGCAAAAGAGGAGATACTCTCTACGTGGTAAAAGAGATATATTTTAATCAACATGGCTTTTGTTCACTGTGGGTCTGAAGATTGCACCAAATCCAAACTCGACTTGTTCCAAATAGCCCCTACCAGGGCCGGCTCTGGCTTTTTTGCCGCCCCAAGCAAAAAACGCCGGGCCAGCCAGAGCAGCAAAGGGGGGGGAGCGGGGAGGAGGAAAACAAACCTGCCCCTGGCCGGAGCGGCGGGGGGGGAGGAGAACAAACCGGCCAGCCAGAGTGACAGGGGGGAGGGGGGAAGAACAAACCGGCAGGCCGGAATAGCAAAGGTGGGGGGGGACAAACCGGCCGTCCGGAGCGGCGAAATGGGTAGGGGGCGGGAAACAAACCTGCCCTGGCCGGATCAGGGAAGCGGGGGGAAAACAAACTGGCCAGCTAGAGCGGTGAAGGAAAGAAAAAACAAAAACAAAATACCTGTGGGCGGCGGGAGTGTGGATGCAGGGGGACTCCCAGCCCTGCAGATCCCGGGCAGTGGAGTGCACACCCCGGCTAGCGGGGGGGAGAGAGAGAAGGGGGGCGGCCAGGGCTTCCTTAAGCTGGGCGCTTGCCAGGTGGCCCCTCCCGCCGCGCCTCCTGCCAGGAGGGCTCCGTGCCACTCCGGTCGGCAGGCAGGAAAGGACGCGGGCTCCCCTCCTCCACGCTGCCGCCCCCTACATGGCGGCGGGAACAGCAAACCAAAAAGAAAAAACCTGCAGGGGCGGCCAAAGCGGTGAAGTGCAAAAAAAAAAAAAAAAAAAAAGGATTAGATGGAATGCCACCCCTTGGAATCTGCCGCCCCAAGCACGAGCTTGCTCCGCTGGTGCCTGGAGCCGGCCCTGGCCCCTACGCAGACCAACATTGAGAAAAGCATCTACATTGAGGTGCCGCCTCTCTCGTCCATTACGGAGACTGCCCCCATCGACTGTTTTATAGCAGGAAATGGCATAGATTATATGGATTTAAACAACACGCTACTGTACCTATGTTGCAAGATTGTAAAAGGAGGTGGAACTGAACTCGCCGGGGACGCCGAGGTGGGCCTGGTGAATTACCCCGTGGCCTCTATTGTTAGCCAGTTGGATGTCAGGCTGGGAGACTGCCTTGTAAGCCAAAGCAACAACTATGACCCTTACAGGGCCTTTATAGAATCGGTGCTCAATTACAGCAACGACACCCTCGCCACGCAATTTTCCTCCAGCCTGCTTTATAAAGACACTGCCAGACAAAACAAATAAACAGAGCTGGATGGCAGGAATCTAGGGTTTGTGAGGCAGGCAAAGCTGACAGCCCTGAGCAGGATGATAGAGTTGTTGGGTCATCTACACAGCAACCTCTTTTTTTTTTTCAAGAAAAACTTTTGTTGAACAGTGTGGATGTGAAAATTAAACTGACATGCAGTAAAGACGCCGTCTGTTTAATGGGCAGTACAGTCGAAGGCTTTAAACTGCGCATTGGCTCAACGTCCCTTTTTGTGAAGAAAGTACGGGTGACCCCAGGTGTCTGTCTGGGGAATGTGGAGGCCCTGCTTACCGCTAATGCCAAATACCCCGTGGACTGTGTGGAAATGAAAGTGTTTAGCATTCCCACGGGCAGCAGGGTCAGTAACCAGGAGAACCTGTTCTTGGGATAGTTATCCAAAATGCTTGTCCTAGGGTTTGTGGATAATGATGCCTTTAGTGGAAGTTATGCTAAAAACCCCTTTCATTTTAAACATTACGATACTAATTTTGTGGCCTTGTATGTGGATGGTGAACAGATACCAACCAAGCCTCTTCAACCTTTGAGGCTGGATGCTGCGTGAGAGAATACATGAATCTGGTACAGATGGCTGTCAAACACATGAAAGATCGTTCTCTGTTAATCGACCATGAGTAGTTTGCACAGGGTTACACCTTACATAAGAACAGCCCTACTGGGTCAGACCAAAGATCCATCTAGCCTAGTATCCTGTCTTCCGACAGTGGCCAGTGCAAGGTGCCCCAGAGGGAATAAACAGAACAGGTAATCATCAAGTGATCCATCCCTGGTCGCTCATTCCCAGCTTCTGGCAAACAGAGGCTAGGGACACCATTCCTGCCCATCCTGACTAATAGCCATTGATGGACCTATCCTCCATGAATTCATCTGGTTCTTTTTTGAACCCTGTTATGGTCTTGGCCTTCACAACATTCTCTGGCAAGGAGTTCCACAGGTTGACTGTGCGTTGTGTAAAGAAATACTTCCTTTTATTTGTTTTAAACCTGCTTCCTATTAATTTCATTAGGTGACCCCTAGTTCTTGTTTTATGAGAAGTAGTAAACAACACTTCCTTATCTACTTTCTCTACACCAGTCATGATTTTATAGACCTCAATCATATCTCCCCTTAGTCGTCTCTTTTCCAAGCTGAAAAGTCCCAATCTTATTAATCTCTCCTCATACGGAAGCTGTTCTATACCGCTAATAATTTTTGTTGCCCTTTTCTGAACCTTTTCCAATTCCAATATCTTTTTTGAGATGGGGCGGCCATATCTGCACACAGTATTCAAGATCTGAGCGTACCATGGATTTATTTAGGGTATGTCTACACTACGAGAGTACTTCGATGTCACTTAAATCGAATATGTGGAATCGATATTACAAAGTCGAACGTGTGTTTCCACACTAAGGACAGTAATTCGACTGTGTGAGTCCACACTAACGGGGCAAGCATCGACATTGGAAGCGGTGCACTGTGGGCAGCTATCCCACAGTTCCCGCAGTCCCCGCTGCCCATTGGAATTCTGGGTCGAGCCCCTAATGCCTGCCGGGGGAAAAAATGTGTCGAGGGTGGTTTTGGGTAACTGTCGTCATCCAACCGTCACTCCCGCCCTCCCTCCCTGAAAGCGCCGGCGGGCAATCAGTTCGTGCACTTTTCTGCTAAGTGACAGCGTGGGCGCCACAGCACTGTGAGCATGGAGCCCGCTGCGACCATCGCTGCAGTTATGGCCGTTGTCAACACCTCGCACCTTATCAGCCACCTTTTCCAGAGGCAGATGGTGAGAAATCAGGCGAGGAGGCTACGGCAGCGCGATGAGGACATGAAGTCTGAGAGTGGCACAGACCTGTCACAAAGCACGGGACCCCGCGCCGTGGACATCATGGTGGTAATGGGTCATGTTGATGCCGTGGAACGGCGATTCTGGGCACGTGAAACAAGCACTGACTGGTGGGACCGCATAGTGCTGCAGGTCTGGGATGAATCCCAGTGGCTGAGAAACTTTCGCATGCGGAGGGGAACTTTCCTTGAACTTTGTGAGTTGCTGTCCCCTGCCCTGAAGCACAAGGACACCCGGATGCGAGCAGCCCTGACTGTCCAGAAGCGAGTGGCCATAGCCTTCTGGAAACTTGCCACGCCAGACAGCTACCGGTCAGTCGCGAACCACTTTGGCGTGGGCAAATCTACCGTGGGGGTTGTTGTGATGCAAGTAGCCAAGGCAATCGTTGATGTACTGCTGTCAAAGGTAGTGACCCTGGGAAATGTGGAGGTGATCATAGATGGCTTCGCAGCTATGGGATTCCCAAACTGCGGTGGGGCCATAGATGGAACTCACATCCCTATCTTGGGACCGGACCACCAGGCCAGCCAGTACATTAATCGAAAGGGCTACTTTTCCATGGTGCTGCAAGCACTGGTGGACCACAGGGGACGTTTTACCAACATCTACGTCGGATGGCCGGGCAAGGTTCATGACGCTCGTGTTTTCAGGAACTCTGGTCTGTTTAGACGGCTGCAGGAAGGTACTTACTTCCCGGACCACAAAATAACTGTTGGGGATGTGGAGATGCCTATAGTGATCCTCGGGGACCCAGCCTACCCGCTAATGCCATGGCTCATGAAGCCCTATACTGGTGCCCTGGACAGTGAAAAGGAACTCTTCAACTACCGTCTGAGCAAGTGCAGAATGGTGGTGGAGTGTGCTTTTGGACGTCTCAAGGGGAGATGGAGAAGCTTATTGACTCGCTCCGATCTCAGCGAAACCAATATCCCCATTGTTATTGCAGCTTGCTGTGTGCTCCACAATCTCTGTGAGAGCAAGGGGGAGACCTTTATGGCGGGGTGGGAGGTTGAGGCAAATTGCCTGGCTGCTGATTATGCCCAGCCAGACAGCCGTGCGATTAGAAGAGCCCAGCGGGACACGCTGTGCATCCGGGAGGCTTTGAAAGCTAGGTTCCTGAGTGAGCAGGGTAACCTGTGACAATTTTGTTGGTTTACAGAGAAGCTGAACCTGCCCCCGTTTCTTTACCCAGTGACTGTTCACAATCCTCTCCAGTTTCATACCCCGTTCACCCCCTTCCCCCCCCCTTCCAACACATGTTTAAAAATAAAATCACTGAAAATTTGTTAATGAACAACGTTTTATTTATTACTGTTTTCGCAGTAAAGTGTTGAAACTGGGACGCAGACTGTGGTGGGGAGCGGGTGTAGTGTACTCATGCAAAGGACACTTCTAAACTCGAGGAATGCCAGGCTCCTTCTTCTACAGTGGTCCGCACTGGCGGACTGATTGTTTGAACGGAGCCTGCCACACCACCTGTTCGGGACTCTGTGTGTGGGGGCTATGTGACTTTGTGGCAGGGGGAGGACGGTTACAGATTCCCTGCTGCGTGGCTCTGTGATCCAGGATAAGGACCGCTGCATAAGATCTGTAACCGCCCTCCCCCGCCACAAAGTCTCATGCCCCCGCCCCCACAGACAATGAAAACCACCTCCCAGACTGACCAGGGTGCCTAGTGACTGCACTGTGTGTGTGACCTGCTGCTGAACCTGCCCCCGTGTCTGTACCAACCACCTTTCCCCCCCTTAAAACAGACTGTCCTCTAAAAAAACATGATGGAAACAGCAATTAACAGAAACGTATTTTTTATTAGCAAATGGACAATGAAACTGGGATGGGGGCTTGGGTGATGGGGGAAGGAAAGGACTTATCAAATTTTGGGGAATGACAGCCTTCTGCCACTTGAGCAGTCTGCAGGGGTAGAGTGACAGTTTTCATGGGCTCTGCAGCCCCTCCTTCTTGGTACTTTCGGTGAGGGGGGTATGGGACTTTGTGGCGGGGGACGGTGGTTACAGATAGACTGCAGCGGGGCTCTGTCCTCCTGCCTCCGGTCCTGCAGAACATCCACAAGGCGCCGAAGCGTGTCCGTTTGCTCCCTCATTAGTCCAAGCAGTGTTTGAGTCGCCTGCTGGTCTTCCTGCCGCCACCTCTCCTCCCGTTCCATGTGTGATCGGTGCATTTGGGACAAGTTCTCCCTCCACTGACTCTGCAGTGTTGACTCGGCTCGGGAGCAGCCCATAAGTTCTGAGAACATGTCGTCCCGTGTCCTTTTCTGTCTACTCCTAATCTGCGACAGCCTCTGGGAGTCTGATGACAGGGTAGGTCGGGAGACAGCCACAGCTGTGGGATGGGAAAAAGGGAGTGAATTCCTCAGAAAGATAAATTTTTGGGTGAACAAAGAAAATAGTCTTTCTCTGTGAAAAAGACCATTCACAGCACCTATCACATGCGCACTCAGGACAAAGTCGAATTTTCGGCCTTCGCATTCAGTCCCTGGGGTCCTGCAGTGCAGATCACAGAATCGGAACAGCACAGCAGAATTTGGGTAGCGGGCTGACATGGTAAGCCGTAGACATGTGGCAGCTTAAAACTTTCATAATAGCACTGCCCTACTTTCACGTTCAAAGCAATGCTCCTAGCGTTGGCCAGTTCCTGCTGCCAGCAATCCAGCAAGCATTAACTCTGCCCCTGTCCCACCCCCTCGCGGCTGTCCCCGGGAAAGATCCCTCTATGCTGCCCCTCTCCTGCCTCCACCGCATGGCTGTAAACCGGCGGTTACAGTTCTGTAAAGGAACAGGGAAGCAGTCCCAATACTAACATTGCCCTAATTCAAAGCAGGTCACCATGAGCGACATCACTCTGATGCGTATTTCTGACAGCGAGAAAGAACGCATGCTTCGGGAAAGCCTCCAAAGACCAGGGCCGTATGCCGCCATGCTGTGCAAGGCAATGATCCCGGAGTACTTGATGGTAGCCTGGCGCGGAAACGTTTCCTACTACGGAGGACACAACAAGGAACCTCATGCAAAGGCTTTCCAATTACCTCCAGGAGAGCTTCATGGAGATGTCCCATGAGGATTTCTGCTCTATCCCCGGATATATTGACCGAATTTTACTGTAGCTGCACTGGCAAGGGCTAAACAGTACAGCGCCTAGGGCAAACCAATCAAGATTTACCGGACATTGTTAGATTTTTTTGCAGCAGTTGCACTGCCAAAGACTAGAAATTTAAGTGCCTAGGACAATCTAATCATGAAAAAGCCACAGTTAATATTTATATTCTTTTATAAATAAATGTTTACATGTTTAAACCACTTACCGGCTGATCCTTCCCCTGATTCTGGGTCCGGGTTAACGGCTGGGGACGGTTGGTAGGGGATCTCTGTGAGGGTGATGAAGAGATCCTGGCTGTCTGGGAAATCAGCGTTGTAAGCGCTGTCGACTGCCTCGTCCTCCTCATCTCCTTCCTCTTCTTCCCCGTCCACTACCATCTCAGAGGAAGCGGGCGTGGACAATATCCCATCCTCAGAGTCCACGGTCAGTGGTGGGGTAGTGGTGGCGGCCGCACCTAGGATGGAATGCAGTGCCTCGTAGAAACGGGATGTCTGGGGATGGGATCCGGAGCATCCGTTTGCCTCTTTGGTCTTCTGGTAGCCTTGTCTCAGCTCCTTGATTTTCACGCGGCACTGCGTTGCATCCCGGCTGTATCCTCTCTCTGTCATGGCTTTGGAGATCTTCTCGTAGATCTTTGCATTCCGTCTTTTGGATTGCAGCTCGGAAAGCACGGACTCATCGCCCCACACAGCGATCAGATCCAAGACTTCCCGATCAGTCCATGCCGGGGCCCTCTTTCTATTCTGAGATTGCATGGCCATCTCTGCTGGAGAGCTCTGCATCGTTGCCAGTGCTGCTGAGCTCGCCACGATGTCCAAACAGGAAATGAGATTCAAACTGCCCAGACAGGAAAAGGAATTCAAATTTTCCCGGGGCTTTTCCTGTGTGTCTGGTCAGAGCATCCGAGCTCGGACTGCTGTCCAGAGCGTCAACAGAGTGGTGCACTGTGGAATAGCTCCCGGAGCTATTAGCGTCGATTTCCATCCACACCTACCCTAATTCGACATGGCCATGTCGAATTTAGCGCTACTCCCCTCGTTGGGGAGGAGTACAGAAGTCGAATTTAGGAGACCTCTATGTCGAACTAAATAGCTTTGTTGTGTGGACGGGTGCAGAGTTAATTCGATTTAGCACTGCTAAATTCGACATAACCTGCTAGTGTAGACCAGGCCATAGAGGCCTTGTTTGCCTTTGACCAGCCTCCTGACCAGGAATGCGCTGATCACTATTCCCTAATTTAAACCAGGAACCTGAGAGCAGAAATACGTTTTGGGAAGGCTTTGACAGTCACCGTCAATATGATCGTGTATGGGTTTTTGACAACATCATAGAGATAAATCAGAGGAGAAACGTTCTGTTTGACTACATGTGAATATGGACACCATGCAGCTCTCACGTGTCTTATCAGCAGACCCTTACACAATAAAGAATTTCTTAGATGTGTTCCCCTGCGGTTGGCTCCCTGGCAGCAAGTTGTCCCAGGGACCCCTAGGTTTGGTGGTCAACACGCATCCACACAACCAACCAGGTGAACACTGGCTTGCCTTGTATCTGGCGGATCGGAACCGTGGAGAGTTTTTTGACTCATACAGGCATCCCCCTGAACAGTTTCCTAGAAGCATTATGAAATTTTTAAACAAAAATGCCACCGACATTGCATTTCACACTAGACAATTACAAGACCCTCCGCTCCGTCGCCTGCGGCTATCACTGTGTGTTTTTCTTACATCACTGTAGCAAGGGTTTATCTTTTAACCAGATTTTAAAATTTTATTCTAATGACTTAGTGCAAAACGACCGGATGGTGATTAATTTTGTAAAAAAATATTAAATGTAAATTCTCAGACATGCCTAGCCTTGCTCAACACATGTTTCAACAAACCCAGACGTGTATCTTGTAACAATTTTCATAGCCACGTTACCCAATAAAGCACCCCAGGTGAGGGGTTTAAATTTCACATCCAATTGATGTTTGGTGGGTTTTTGTTCTTTAAAAAAAAAAAAAAAAAAAAGACCAATTCAGAAAAAGTACATGTAGATACATTTAAAAAAAAAGTATAGAAATGTTTTATTTAAAGCAAAACATTACCAGTTTTAAATTATTATTATTATTTTTTAGAACATGAAAAACTACACACTGAGCCATTCGGGTCTTTTAGCCAATTTTCATTTTTTTAGATGGCAAAAAAGGGGTTAGTGTTTCTTGATCAACCCTGGTGTCGGCGGTCGAGGCCTTCAGGCATTCCAAAAGATCTCTGTTGGCCGCGTTGCCCATGACGGAAGATGGTACGTTCAGTTCCGATATGGCATTCATAAACACATCCCATCCTTTAGATACGTGTCCCTCTAGGAACAGAGCGCGTCTGAGTGATGGCCCTGGCTAAGTCGAGCATGTTAGAACTATTAACCACCGAGACCGAGCCTTTGTACACAAAAGCCCCTTTATCGTTCCATGAAGAGAGATTTTTATCCTGGCCCAGCTTATTTAGCAATACTAATGCATTTTTCTTATAACACTTATTCATGTTATCCAACACCTCCTGAGCAACAGAGTCTGAGGTCTTTGGTGTTTCTGGGGGTTTGGCAGTCACACTCTGTTCCTGTACTGGAAGAAACAGACTTATTTTCCTTTTATCTGCATCACTCTGCTTCACGTACATTAGGTACCTTTGAAGCAAGGCACTGTAAAGTTTAGCCTTTTCGTATTCGGCTAAGTTTGGGCTTTGAAGAACAGACTTCATTTCAGCATCCAATAAGTGAGTAGCGGTCGTTCTGATATTTATCTCCGCAGGAGGAGGAGCCCTTAATTGCTCCAACTGGTGACTGGGCACCAGGTACTCCATACTTGGAATGTTTCAAGATAGAACATGAGAAATAAATTTAACTTCACTTGCCAGGGACTTTGCACCAGCTCTGAGGATCATTTGCTTCTGACTTTCCCATGCTCACAGAATAAAAGGGACAACTGGCTAGCAAAGTTCCTGCAGATTCTCTGAATGAGAAATCACACATTATGTTCTTACTTGTACTAGTCCAACAACGTATCTGAAATTTTCTGACTCAGTTCCGTAGTGAGAAAACTTGGTCACTCTAATGATGAAGGCCACTTTCACCCCAAAGCCATGGCTCAATTCCAGCCGCCTTCAACTTTAATACAGAGGTATGGCCCAACGTTCTATCTGATCGGAACACGTGCACTGTAGAACTGCAAGGATGCATTTGGGTCTGTCGGCTGCATTTCTTGTACCACCCTAGCCTGATAAATGACTGAACACCCAAGAGCTTAGATACCAAACTGCTCAATGTCAAAGGAGTTTGGAAGACAAATGGAATCCAGTGCCACCCTTCTTAAATAAACACAAGCTTTACTTATACGCTTCTAGACTCTGAAATAGCTAGAACTCCATCCAACCCTGTAGCCCAAATATTCTACTGTGAACTCTTAGAGCAGGGACTGTCTTTTCATTATGTGTGTGTACAGCGCCTAGAACAATGGGGGACCTGATCCTTGATCAGCAGACCCTAGGCACTACTGCCATCCAAATTCATATTAGTAGTAAAACAACATGAGTGAGGTTTAGTGGTTAATGGAGTGTATTGGGAGACAGGAAATGTGTGTTCCATTCTTGGCTGTGGCACTGCCCAGTACCTCAGTTTCCCCATCTGTAAAATGGCACAGTCACACACAGGGAAGTTGTGAGAATTAATTAATATTTGTAAAGAGATTTGGGATTTGAGGAGGGGAGCTGTAACAGGGCAATCTGGGGCACAGGAAATGGGAGCAGGGACCAGCTGACTCCGCTGTAGAGCCCAGCCCAGTGGGCAGATTCTGGGAATCAGCAGATGCACCTGAATAGTACCTCATGACTGGCCCACAGATGGCCTACAGATGGACTGTAGAAAGGTGGGCCCAGCCCCGGGAAGGGGAGAATCCAGAGTGAAATATGCTGTATATGCTGCTGTAAGCAGAGCAGGAGGCTGCAGGCAAGTGGATCCTTCCCAAAGTTGGGGCAGGCCCTGCTCGGTAGCTGCCAGGGGGTCCCAGTCTTAACCCTTTGCCAGCTAGTTATTTGTGTTACTTTTGCACTTTTTTCTTTCTTTCTTTGTGGAGACAATAAATAGCCCTGAAGAGAGGGACAGAAAATCTGCTGGATGTGGCTGACTGTCCCCAACTGGTGATTAGGATTTTATTTCTATCAATAATAATGACTAATAAACTAGCACGCCTGTAGACTGGTGATCCTAATCACCAGTCTACAGGCGTGCTAGTTTATTAGTCATTATTATTGATAGAAATAAAATAAGTGTATAACTCTCCCACACACACATTCCAAGAAGCACCCACTGCCATATTGGTTTGATCATGCTAAAATGATTCTGTGCTTGTCCTGCCTCGTGTTTTAACTTTAATCTCTCCATCCTGTCTAACAGAGCCTGCAATGGAGAAATTGCTGAGTGCTTTGCACAGCCACTGATGCCCTTCACTGCATGCAACAGGGTGTTGTAAAGTAGGCACCCAGCATCTGTGATCTGGAGGGCTGGACAGGGCTAGCAGCAAAGATCAGACTGTAGAGAGAAAGCTGTATGTTCCATGGTACCTCGCATTTCAATTACTGCTTTATCTCCTGATCCCTGTGCAATTAACTCATGTCACCAAGTGCTGAAGGTGTCAAACCTACATGGAATGAGAACATGAAGCATTCTCCTTGCATGGGCACCATAAAGCTCATGGTTCTCTTGTGACATGTTCTTTAGATTTAAATAAACCTGTGATGCAGCAACACTTTCTCCCATTGCTTTTTGAACAGCGAACCACTTTCTGTGTAGTTTTGTCCATTCCTTGGGGTGGAGGGGAGGGCACTGCTTATGGTAATAGCCTCTAGACTTTGACCACAAAGAAGCCCTTAAAGCTTCAAAGCAAGGTGGCCACAGGGGATCATTCAAGGCCAGTCACAGACAAAACTTTTGTGTGAGCTCATCCAGCGCCCCTTTAACCTTTAAGACACCTTTAACTAGGAGGGGAATGATTGGTCTCAGAGATAGGGAACTAACTTGTGACCTGCGATCTGTCTCTTGTTTCTGCTTCTTGAGGTAGGAAAGGCAGGGACAGGGTTCTCTTTCGAGGGGAGGGGGAGCTGGGTAGAGCTGGGCAAATCTTTTCAGACAGATAGTTTATTCACCAAAAAACACAGTTTTGACCAACCCCAAGCTTCTTTGTTTGTGTCAGAGGAGGACTTTGAATCCACATCTCCTATCTCCCAGTTGAGTGCCTCAATCACTTTGGCTCAATGAATCTATAAAATAATACTCCAGGATTATCACTCTGTCACTTCGAAGCCTATGATGTCTGGGGGGTCAGTGTGAAGTGACGGAAGCAGCTATGTGCATGACTGAGAGCTCTTTTAGTTTAGAGCATCCCCAGGTTCAATCATCGCTGGAATTCATAATCTGTTACTTTCCAGTTTTTATGTTCTCAACCATTTTGACTTTATGAATTACACCCATTCAACAGCACAGGAGTTCAGCTACTAGAATCATAGAATCATAGAATATCAGAGTTGGAAGGGACCTCAAGAGGTCATCTAGTCCAACCCCCTGCTCAAAGCAGGACCAATTCCCAGCTAAATCATCCCAGCCAGGGCTTTGTCAAGCCGGGCCTTAAAAACCTCCAAGGAAGGAGACTCCACCACCTCCCTAGGTAACGCATTCCAGTGTTTCACCACCCTCCTAGTGAAATAGTTTTTCCTGATATCCAACCTGGACCTCCCCCACCGCAACTTGAGACCATTGCTCCTTGTTCTGTCCTCTGCCACCACTGAGAACAGCCGAGCTCCATCCTCTTTGGAACTCCCCTTCAGGTAGTTGAAGGCTGCTATCAAATCCCCCCTCATTCTTCTCTTCTGGAGACTAAACAATCCCAGTTCTCTCAGCCTCTCCTCATAAGTCATGTGCTCCAGACCCCTAATCATTTTTGTTGCCCTCCGCTGGACTCTTTCCAATTTTTCCACATCCTTCTTGTAGTGTGGGGCCCAAAACTGGACACAGTATTCCAGATGAGGCCTCACCAATGTCGAATAAAGGGGAACGATCACGTTCCTCGATCTGCTGGCAATGCCCCTACTTATACAGCCCAAAATGCCATTAGCCTTCTTGGCAACAAGAGCACACTGTTGACTCATATCCAGCTTCTCGTCCACTGTGACCCCTAGGTCCTTTTCAGCAGAACTGCTACCTAGCCATTCGGTCCCTAGTCTGTAGCAGTGCATGGGATTCTTCCGTCCTAAGTGCAGGACTCTGCACTTGTCCTTGTTGAACCTCATCAGGTTTTTTCTGCCCAATCCTCTAATTTGTCTAGGTCCCTCTGTATCCGATCCCTACCCTCTAGTGTATCTACCACGCCTCCTAGTTTAGTGTCATCTGCAAACTTGCTGAGAGTGCAGTCCACACCATCCTCCAGATCATTAATAAAGATATTAAACAAAACCGGCCCCAGGACCGACCCTTGGGGCACTCCACTTGAAACCGGCTGCCAACTAGACATGGAGCCATTGATCACTACCCGTTGAGCCCGACGATCTAGCCAGCTTTCTATCCACCTTACAGTCCATTCATCCAGCCCATACTTCTTTAACTTGGTGGCAAGAATACTGTGGGAGACAGTATCAAAAGCTTTGCTAAAGTCAAGAAATAACACATCCACTGCTTTCCCCTCATCCACAGAGCCAGTTATCTCATCATAGAAGGCAATTAGGTTAGTCAGGCACGACTTCCCCTTCGTGAATCCATGCTGACTGTTCCTGATCACTTTCCTTTCCTCTAAATGTTTCATAATTGATTCCTTGAGGACCTGCTCCATAATTTTTCCAGGGACTGAGGTGAGGCTGACTGGCCTGTAGTTCCCCGGATCCTCCTTCTTCCCTTTTTTAAAGATGGGCACTACATTAGCCTTTTTCCAGCCATCTGGGACCTCCCCCGATCGCCATGAGTTTTCAAAAATAATGGCTAATGGCTCTGCAATCTCACCCGCCAACTCCTTTAGCACCCTCGGATGCAGCGCATCCGGCCCCATGGACTTGTGCACGTCCAGTTTTTCTAAATAGTCCCGAACCACTTCTTTCTCCACAGAGGGCTGGTCACCTTCTCCCCATGCTGTACTGCCCAGTGCAGCAATCTGGGAGCTGACCTTGTGCGTGAAGACAGAGGCAAAAAAATCATTGAGTACATTAGCTTTTTCCACATCCTCGGTCACTAGGTTGCCTCCCTCATTCAGTAAGGGGCCCACACTTTCCTTGATTTTCTTCTTGTTGCTAACATACCTGAAGAAACCCTTCTTGTTACTCTTAACATCTCTTGCTAACTGCAACTCCAAGTGTGATTTGGCCTTCCTGATTTCACTCCTGCACGCCTGAGCAATATTTTTATACTCCTCCCTGGTCATTTGTCCAATCTTCCACTTCTTATAAGCCTCTTTTTTGCGTTTAAGATCAACAAGGATTTCACTGTTTAGCCAAGCTGGTCGCCTGCCATATTTACTATTCTTTCTACACATCGGGATGGTTTGTTCCTGCAATCTCAATAAGGATTCTTTAAAATACAGCCAGCTCTCCTGGACCCCTTTGCCCTTCATGTTATTCTCCCAGGGGATCCTGCCCATCTGTTCCCTGAGGGAGTCAAAGTCTGCTTTTCTGAAGTCTAGGGTCCATATTCTGCTGCTCTCCTTTCTTCCTTGTGTCAGGATCCTGAACTCGACCATCTCATGGTCACTGCCTCCCAGGTTCCCATCCACTTTTGCTTCCCCTACTAGTTCTTCCCTGTTTGTGAGCAGCAGGTCAAGAAAAGCTTTGCCCCTAGTTGGTTCCTCCAGCACTTGCACCAGGAAATTGTCCCCTACGCTTTCCAAAAATTTCCTGGATTGCCTGTGCACCGCTGTATTGCTCTCCCAGCAGATATCAGGGTGATTAAAGTCTCCCATGAGAACCAGGGCCTGCGATCTAGCAACTTCTGCTAGTTGCCAGAAGAAAGCCTCATCCACCTCATCCCCCTGGTCTGGTGGTCTATAGCAGACTCCAACCACGACATCACCCTTGTTGCTCCCACTTCTCAACTTTATCCAGAGACTCTCAGGTTTTTCTGCAGTATCATACCGGAGCTCTGAGCAGTCATACTCCTCTCTTACATACAACGCAACTCCCCCACCTTTTCTGCCCTGCCTGTCCTTCCTGAACAGTTTATATCCATCCATGACAGTACTCCAGTCATGTGAGTTATCCCACCAAGTCTCTGTTATTCCAATCACATCATAGTTCCCTGACTGTGCCAGAACTTCCAGTTCTCCCTGCTTGTTTCCCAGGCTTCTTGCATTTGTGTATAGGCACTTAAGATAACTCAATGATCGTCCCTCTTTCTCAGCATGAGACAGGAGTCCTCCCCTCTTGCACTCTCCTGCTTGTGCTTCCTCCCAGGATCCCATTTCCCCACTTACCTCAGGGCTTTGGTCTCCTCCTACTAGTATTTATACAAAGTAGAACAGCTTCAACAGGAGAGACTGAGAGTAACCCACCCCGGAGTAACTATAGCCTGGGGGATAGGATACTCAGGGGGAAAAGCTGAGTTCATATCCTTGCCCCAAAGTAGGGATTCAAACTGGAGCTTCTAACATCCTAGACAAATGCCCTAACGATTAGGCTAAAGGGAGACAGGTGGACACATGCTCTTTGCTACAAATTCCAAACATTTTCCTCTGATTTTTCAGAGTGCTGGTTGAACCAAACCCCCCACCACCCAATAATCAAAAACAAAAAAAAAACTCCAATGACTCGCCCAGCTTTACCCCCTGAGTGACTGACACCAATTTAATAATTGCTAATGTCCACTTCCCAGTGTCTTAATTACAAGCAGGTTTATTAGGGAAAAATGAGAGAAAATCCAAATAAAAGACTCCTAACACAGTATTGCCAACTCTCGCAATTTTAGTGCAAATCTCAGAATATCTGATGCTTTCATTAAAGCCCCAGCTCATAGAGTTTTGTAAGGGGGTGAGGATCTCAGCTTTCATTAAAAATCAAGAGTACCTTTCTAGCCTTGTGGTTGCTAAGAAAAGCTTGGAAATGTGACTCAAGTGTAACCCTTCAGCTCAAAAGCCAGAAGGAGAATAAAAAGACCCCAAATGTATTATTTTTGTAAAATGTCATGATTTTTAAGCAAATGTCATGATTTCAGGGGGCCTGACTCACTGTGTTTAGATGCTGGCAATACTGCCTACACATCAACAAACTTCAGCCTAATATTGCTAAAAGAAACCCAACCTCACGAAGCAGGTGAGATGCAGCTTTCCGTTACCGGTGTGGAATTCTACCTCAAGCATCGCTCAGCCTCTGTGGAGAAAATACTCTCGTAGCTGAGCACAGTAAAAATTAACCTTTTAATGCTTCTGAAACACACACACACACACAACAACCAGCTATTTACTCCAGTGAGGTGAAAACTGAAGATGGCATTCACAGAATCATAGAATATCAGGGTTGGAAGGGACCTCAGGAGGTCATCTAGTCCAACCCCCTGCTCAAAGCAGGACCAACACCAACTAAATCATCCCAGCCAGGGCTTTGTCAAGCCCGACCTTAAAAACCTCTCGGAAGGAGATTCCACCACCTCCCTAGGTAACCCATTCCAGTGCTTCACCACCCTCCTAGTGAAAAAGTTTTTCCTAATAGCCAACCTAAACCTCCCCCACTGCAATTTGAGACCATTACTCCTTGTTCTGTCATCTGGTACCACTGAGAACAGTCTAGATCCATCCTCTTTGGAACCCCCTTTCAGGTAGTTGAAAGCAGCTATCAAATCCCCCCTCGTTCTTCTCTTCTGCAGATTAAAGAATCCCAGTTCCCTCAGCCTCTCCCCATAAGTCATGTGCTCCAGCCCCCTAATCATTTTCGTTGCCCTCCGCTGGACTCTTTCCAATTTTTCCACATCCTTCTTGTAGTGTGGGGCCCAAAACTGGACACAGTACTCCAGATGAGGCCTCACCAATGTCGAATAGAGGGGAATGATCACGACCCTCGATCTGCTGGCAATGCCCCTACTTATACAGCCCAAAATGCCGTTAGCCTTTTTGGCAACAAGGGCACACTGTTGACTCACATCCAGCTTCTCGTCCACTGTAACCCCCAGGTCCTTTTCTGCAGAACTGCTGCCTAGCCATTCGGTTCCTAGTCTGTAGCAGTGCATGGGATTCTTCCATCCTAAGTGCAGGACTCTGCACTTGTCCTTGTTGAACCTCATCAGGTTTCTTTTGGCCCAATCCTCTAATTTGTCTAGGTCCCTGTAGAAGGGCTCGACCGAGGCTCATCCCTTCGCGGGGCTGTGGGTATCCCACCGCCTCGCAATAGTTCACTCTGGACCCAAGCCCTGGGTCAGGGCTGGCCAGTAAACAAACAGTCAGGAGCTCGGGCCCTTAAGCAGGGGCTGAGCCAATGGTTCAATATGAGCCTTGGCCCTAGGTCAGGGCGGGGCAGCAAACACACAGTCAGGAGCTCAGGCTTCTGAGCATCTGGTGCGAGGGGGAGACTGCCACCCGTGAGTTGGGTGGCAGCGGGGAGTCAGGCCCACCTGCTCCACTGCGTCCCAGCCCAGGGCAGAAGACTCGCTGCTGTGTCAGTGGGGATCCTGACCGCAACATACTGACATTGGTTCTGGCCCTGCTGCGGCCAGGCCAGGGTCGGCTGCCCCTGGGCTACTTCCGGACTCCCCTTCGTAAGGTACCTGGGTTTGGCTGGCATCCTCGGCGGTTTACAGCACCATCGGTTCCTCCAGGTAACTCGCGAAGGGTAGGCTTGGCTGCTCCTCAGGGTAGCTGGCGAGAGGTAGGTTCGGCTGCTCCTCGGGATAGCTGGCGAGGGGTAGGCTCGGCTGACTCGGCCAGTCCTCGGATCGGCCGCGGCCTGCCGGCGTTCCCCAACCCAGAGCTAGGCCACAGGCATCTGGCCTCTCCGGCGGCTGGCTTTCAAGTGAGCTTTGCAGCGGGGCTTTTCTACTTCCTGTCCTGCGCCGTGATCTCTGGGGGGCGGGCGCAGGACCCACTGGCTCCACCCACGTTGGTGCTAGGGGAGGCTGTATCCCACCGCCTCACTACAGTCCCTCTGTATCCTATCCCTACCCTCCAGCGTATCTACCACTCCTCCCAGTTTAGTGTCATCTATAAACTTGCTGAGAGTGCAGTCCACGCCATCCTCCAGATCATTAATGAAGATAGTGAACAAAACCGGCCCCAGGACCAACCCTTGCGGACTCCACTTGAAACCGGCTGCCAACTAGACATGGAGCCATTGATCACTACCCGTTGAGCCCGACGATCTAGCCAGTTTTCTATCCACCTTATAGTCCATTCATCCAGCCCATACTTCCTTAACTTGCCAGCAAGAATACTGTGGGAGACCGTATCAAAAGCTTTGCTAAAGTCAAGGAATAACACATCCACTGCTTTCCCCTCATCCACAGACCCAGTTATCTCCTTATAGAAGGCAATTAGGTTAGTCAGGCATGACTTGCCTTTGGTGAATCCATGCTGACTGTTCCTGATCACTTTCCTCTCCTCTAAGTGCTAAAGAATTGATTCCTTGAAGACCTGCTCCATGATTTTTCCAGGGACTGAGGTGAGGCTGACTGGCCTGTACTTCCCAGGATCCTCCTTCTTCCCTTTTTTAAAGATGGGCACTACATTAGCCTTTGTCCAGTCATCCGGGACCTCCCCCGATCGCCATGAGTTTTTAAAGATAATGGCCAATGGCTCTGCAATCACATCCGCCAACTCCTTTAGCACCCTCGGATGCAGTGCATCCGGCCCCACGGACTTGTGTTCATCCAGTTTTTCTAAATAGTCCCGAACCACTTCTTTCTCCACAGAGGGCTGGTCACCTCCTCCCCATGCTCTGCTGCCCAGTGCAGTAGTCTGGGAGCTGGCTTTGTTCATGAAGACAGAGGCAAAAAAAGCATTGAGTACATTAGCTTTTTCCACATCCTCTGTCACTAGGTTGCCTCCCTCATGCAGTAAGGGGCCCACACTTTCCTTGACTTTCTTTTTGTTGCTAACATACCTGAAGAAACCCTTCTTGTTACTCTTAACATCTCTTGCTAGCTGCAACTCCAAGTGTGATTTGGTCTTCCTGATTTCACTCCTGCATGCCTGAGCAATATATTTATACTCCTCCTTGGTCATTTGTCCAATCTTCCACTTCTTGTAAGCTTCTTTTTTGCTGGTTGCCTGCCATATTTACTATTCTTTCTACATATCGGGATTGTTTGTTCCTGCAACCTCAATAAGGATTCTTTAAAATACAGCCAGCTCTCCTGGACCCCTTTGCCCTTCATGTTATTCTCCCAGGGGATCCTGCCCATCTGTTCCCTGAGGAAGTCAAAGTCTGCTTTTCTGAAGTCCAGGGTCTGTATTCTGCTGCTCTCCTTTCTTCCTTGTGTCAGGATCCTGAACTCGACCATCTCATGGTCACTACCTCCCAGGTTCCCATCCACTTTTGCTTCCCCTACTAATTCTTCCCGATTTGTGAGCAGCAGGTCAGGAAGAGCTTTCAAAGGAACAGCTCAGCCATGCCTTTATAGAGTCTACATTATACAGGCTTGTTATTTACATCCAAGCTCTTTGGCATTTCTAATACTTCAAGAGTCATATTTTGCAGCTATAATGCAACTGAGGGACTACCATATAGATCTCAGTTATGAGATACCATAACAGCTGCAAAATGTTGTCCTCTCTCTACATCACATTCATAGCCGGGAAATACCTTTCTGTTGCTTGCTGGTACTGAGATTTTTCTTATAGCTAAAGAATCAACAAAAATAATGATGCGTTGCACATCTTGAGAACCTTGTGTTTAAGGAGTAAATAGCACTTTATATAAACATTAAGTAAGGTTAGCCTTGTAACACTTCTGTGAGTCAGAGACAGTTAGGGTTACCATATTTCAATACTGCAAAAAGAGAACACACCACGGGCCCCTGACCCCGCCCCAACTCCGCCCTTGACCCTGCCCCAACCCCACCCCTCCCCACCCCGGCCCCGGCCCAACTCCGCCCCTTCCCCAAAGTCCCCGCCCCAACTCTGCCCCTTCCCCTGAGCACCCCGCATTCCCCCTCCTCCCTCCCGCCTCCCGGCTGCTGCTGCACTGGGGAAGTTGCTTCGGCCCCCGCTGCGGTGGAGAGCAGCAGGAGCTGGGAAAGTTGGAGCCCGGGGAGGAGGCAGTCCCCTTACCATGCCTCCCTATTTTCCCGGACATGTCCGGTTTTTTGGAAATTCCTCCAGGACGGGGATTTGAGGACCAAAAAGCTGGACATGTCCGGGAAAATCTGGACGTATGGTAACCCTACCCCAGAGCTGCCTCCCGGCCGCCTGCCGGAACCCCCAGGCCTCACCTCAGAGCCGCTTCCTCCCGCCTGCCCGACTCCCCAGGTCTCACCCCAGAACCGCCTCCTGCCTGCCTGCCAGACCCCCCAGGCCTCACCCCAGAGCCACCCGCTCTCCACAAGGCCCATCCTCAGCCTTCTCCTGCCTCAGTGTCCCCTCTCCTGAGAGCCTGCCCTCCGCAGCCCCCCCCACTCTCCACAGCCCCTGCCTCAGAGCCCCCCACCCCCTCCCATAGCCCCCTACCCTCAGAATCCCCCCCACCTCAGAGTCCCCCACCCTTCACCTCCCTCAGGGGAGTCTCCACCCCACTCCCAGCCGGACCCGGTGAGGCTGCAGCAGCTCAGGCTGCGGGAGGTGCTGCAGCGCGGGCCCTTCCCAGGTGGGGGAGCTCGGGCTCCCGGGAGCCGCTGCCGCATGCTGAGAAACTTTCCCCTGCGCTGGGACCCGCCCCCGGGCAGCGGCTCCGCCAGTGGGGAGGCAGCTCTGGCTGCACGGATCGCAGGCGGCGGGGCTCCTTGCACAGCCGGGACGGAGGGGGGAGACTGAGGCTCTGCCAGAGCCACGGGGGATGCTCGGAGGAGGGAGAAGCGGCCGCGGGTATCCCGCACCAGCAGCTGGCTGCAGAGACGCCACCGCTCCTAGCCGTGGGGCACAGGGTTGCAGCAGCACTGGGGGGTTGCAATCCACAGGCTGAGCGAGCTGACACACCAAGAGGAGAGGAGGCAGTGGGTAGGGTTATCATACGTCCGTATTTTCCGGACATTTTTATATATTTAAAAAATCCTCCTGGACGGCAATTAACAACTAAAAAGCCGGACATGTCTGGGGAAATACGGACGTATGGTAACCCTAGAGACAGTGTTGTTTTCTCCAGGCTGCAGATGGGGAAAATGAGGCACAGGAAGATCAAGTGGCCTGCCCAAAGTCACACAGAAATTCTGTGGAAGAACTGGGAATTGAAATTCAAGCTTCTGGCTCCCACTACAGTAACTGAGGCCCTGAGCCTCAAATGGATTTAGGTCCCTAACTCCCATTGATTCCTAAATACTTCAAAATGGCCTTGAAACTCTACATCAGGTTTCCTTTCTCAACATTCTGATGCTGGGGATGGGAGTTGGGGATAGCAGTTGAATAGATTTACTCTGCCAGTGGAAAAAGGGACTGATATGTATGGCTGGCTGAGGTTCATTCCCACACATGGGACGTCATTTTTTCCCCACATACAAAGGACATTACTTCTCCCTGCAAATGGAAAAGACCAAGCTTTCATGATGCCAGTGTAAAAAAGGTCTTCTGCCCGAAATTGAGGCAGCTGCAGTTACCCTGTGGCTACATCAGTTTTAACACAGGTTTAGCTCATCCCCACATCCAGCCGCATGCTCCGGATCATACCATCTTTGATGAATGAACCTTTCCCTCAGTTGAGAAAATTCATGTCCCTCATATTCACATTAACACAGGAGCCTGAGGGCTGTTGTACGCCTAGGAAAGTTGCTTTGTGGCCTATGTTGTGTCTGATACAAGCCCAAAAAGCGCCAGAAGTGATGAGAAGTGCCATCTCCCGAGGAATAAGGAGGAGAAAGCATAACGGGGAATAAGGGCACTTACCAGCTTCAGGAGGCAGATGAAGCAAGCAGCAGCCATTTTAGGGCTGAAGCAGCTTCACTCTGCTAAATTTGAAGGGCCAGCCACAGAAGGGCATGCAGGGGAAAAAGGTCCTATAGAGAGCAAACTTGCAATGGTGCTCGTGGCAGAGGGGAGCAGTCACAAAGGAGGTGCTGTTTTGGTGTGTTGCATACTGGCATTGCCTCACAATCAGTGTTTCATTTGTGCCAGGGCTAAGCCGCAACACCTTCAGGTCTGGCAGGTCAGATATTAAAGTAAAAAAAATTGCTTGAGCATCTCTTTAATTACAAACAAAGCACTGCTCATGAAGCTGCACTAAAGGCTCAGTCCAACAGCCATTCTCCACACACAAGCCCCACTAATATCAAGCATCCCATCTAGACAAACAGCTCGAATTCAGAGGGTTTTAGCCTCACATGTTGCAGCACCAGCGTGACACCAGGATGAGGATGCTCCATTTTATATCACTGGGTGATACTGTAAAGACTTCATGTCTGGAGGCTGGATACAGTAACTAGATAAGTCTCACACACCTCTGGGGAAGCAAGACTAGGACACTGCTCTGTCACATCTAAAACATAGGCCTTTGACATTTGAGTTAAAGGAGATCTCTTTCAGCTGGGGTTAGTAGAAGGCCCCTTTCTAGACAGTAGAGGATGGTATGCTGCCTGGCTCTCCTGTAGAAATCACAATTTATTATGGTCATGGGATTTTGTCTGAAGCAAGGTCATATGGCTGTTTAACAGCTTTCAGCAACAAAACCCACTAATACACTAGGAGGGCAAGAGCATGAAACTACAGGATCTTACAGTGACAGGCAGCTTGCATTCAGCAACCCACGGATGTAATGCACATGACATGAGCGTGTTTTGGCTTGTGGGTTTTGCAGCCCAAGCAAACCCAGCACTCTCCTTGAAAGGACAGTTGCCAGAGCAATGAAATTCTCATTTTGCCATCATGTGGACCATGTGTGAAAGGGACTGGTCGTTACAACAACAACGGGATGCTGAGATTGTGTTATCGGTTGTCGAATACAGCATAGGACTCCAGAAGTGCTCTACTCCTCACCGAAAGATGCCTTCAACAAATGCACTGCTTTTGTTATTTCTTGTTCAGAGACATGAAAACAGATGAGCAACCTGAAGCCAGCCAGGCAGTTGGAAGGCATCACAGAGAGGGAGAAAGCAAGATGAATACCCATCTCCCCTGGTAGGGAGAGTCACAAGGAAATCCAGCACTGGATTCTCCTGGAAGCCCACAGAGAGCAGACTACAGCTACGTCCCATAAGCAGCACCTGCAAATGTATGTTTTCCAGATGCCACGCAGTGAGTTACTAGTTTTGCACCAGCTGAGACTTGAAAATGGAATCGCATCCTCAATCTTGGTAAATCTCCCAGTGGTGTGTGAAGGGAGGACTCGGTGCCAGCATCCTGACTGGTATGGCCGTCTGCAGCCAGTGACCTCTGCTCAGCTTCAGAAATCACAAGTCAGATACCATTAGCAGGGAAACTGATCAGCAGTCGGCCAGATGTTTAAAGAGACAGCCTAGCATGGCAACTCTCCCCCGGCTGGGGACGGTATCAAGGCTTCAGAGGAAACACAGCTGAATTTACTGCATTAGAAAACCAGATCCAGTTGCTTATCCCTTTTAATCCTATCTACCTATGTTACATTATAAGGTCCCTATTATCATTGCGTTTGAGTACCTCACACCCTTTAATGCAGTTATCCTTACAACACTCCTGTGAGCAAAGAAAGTGCTATAATTCCCATTTTACAGATGGGGAATTGAGGCACAGAGAGACTGGGGCAGGTCTACACTTACAATGCCTCACCGGTCCAGTTGCGCCGCTGTAGCGCTTCAGTGAAGACACTACTTTGCTGATGGGAGAGCTTTTCCCTTCGGTGTAGTTAATCCACTTCCACGGGCAGCGGCAGCTTTGTCAACGGGAGAAGCCCTCCCATCAACATGGAGCTGTCTACACCGGGGATTAGATCATTATAGCTATGTTGCTCAGGGGAATGGATTTTACACACCCCTGAGCAATGTTGTTATTCCAATGTAAATTGATAGTGTAGACCTGGCCTAAGAGACTAATGGGGGTTTCAAAAGTGCGTAGGTACCTATCTGCTGCTGTAGGCAGTTAATAGCATTAAAAATCTGGCCTTAAGGGACCTCAAGAACAGTTGACATTTTCCAGGCAAGCATCAGGAGGGGAAAGGATAGAAACTTTTTCTAGTTGCCCAAAGTTAGGGACCCAAACAGCCTTCGAAACAAACAGAGCACTCTGTAGCTTCCCTCCTCCTCACTGCTTCTCTTAGCCCTCCCTTTCGTATGTTAACATTCACCTTAACTACAGTAGGGACATGCATGAACCTCACAAACTTCCAGTTTTTTTCTTCAGTTTCTCCCCCAAAGGGTTCTGATTCTGTTTTATGTGTAACGGTGACTTTGGGCGAGGAGAGAGGCTAGCACCTTTCTCCATAGCTTCCAGAGGCAGTTGCTTTCAGAAACAAAATCCTAGTCCAGATGGACCACGGGGGCATTGTGACACAGCTGTAGAGCTGGGCAAACAACAGATTTTTGGGGTGCAATTGCTGAACCAAAAATATTTGTTTGAGTATAAACAAAACATTTTCTTTGACTCTCAGTGAAATGGTTCATTTTGATTTTGAGCTGTTTTAGTTTTTGTGAACTTTTAAAAATGAAATTGAACCAAATTTTAAAACTGTCATTTTGAGTCAAAATATCAAAACATTTTGTTTCAAAAATATCAATACACTCTTGTTTGATTTCCCCCCCCCCAAATAATTTGATGAATTTGACACAAGTTCACGATATATTTTGGTTGACCCAAATTTTTCAGTGGAAAAATGTTTTGGCTGAAAAGTTTGGCCCAGCTCTACCTATCAATGCTTCTATTCCAAATATTTCCAGCTGAAGGTACTATGGCTTTGAGGAAACAATTAATACTGGATTTAAATAACTCAGGGAGCTAAATTATCTTCCCCTTCCTCTACTGTGGAAACTGTACAGTTATTCCAGAAGCAGACAATTTTCCCTAAAAAAACCCTTATGATTTCTGTGCCCATGAAAATAAAGGACTAATAGTGTGAGTCAGAGACATGAACACTCCGGGATGTCACTCTGAGAACTTCCCACTCACAGCTGCTGAAGTACAAACTCCTGTCCCTATTCCAGTTCTGGACCCACATTTGTTCTCCCAATTCTGCCAGTGCACCGCCTGGGTGACTTACTAAACCTTCTGTTCCAATTCAGAGCCCACAGACCTCTGCTAACAACCTAGTGAATGATTAGATAGCTCCCACAGGTTTGGAGGGATGGTTTGGAAAACCTCCTTATAATGCCCTGGAAAGATTTCTTCCAAATTCTGGACCAGGACTCTGGAATAACAGAGAGGCTCCCAAAGAAATCCACCCGTAATTTTATGCAAGACCCAGCTTATTCTGGACCAACATGTTTAATCAGTTCTACCAAGTGAAGAGCCATCAGCCAGTCATCTTGATTCCAGGTTCCTAGTAATCTAGGACACAACCTCCCCTCCACCCATCACCTTCCTCAGATCCAGAGTTTTGTCCTAATCTCATCTTCTTTGATATAGCTATATTTTAGCAGCAAAGGCACCTTAAACTGTGGGGTTTCCCTCAAGCAACAGCCTGAGACAGACAAGCGGCTAGAAGAAGAATTTGATGTGGATAAGGTACACATCATACATTGAAACCTGTATCTCAAGGTTCACTTTACATGGCCAATGAAATCTCAGCCACCTTGGTTCTTTGCTCTGTATTAACTTACACTGCATTTTAAAAGAAGTCACCCCATATTTCTGGCCTCACTGTGCTGAAGCTGCCATGCTGAAGTACTCAGAATCAGTTTTCTTCCTGAACGTGAAAGCTGAGGCCCAGAACTAAAGCGCTTATGTCCTTATGAGACAGCTAGCTCTGCAGTACGTGTCCTCCTGTTACAACAGCCAAAGGACCTCAATGCGATCAGGCTTTTATGAAATGTTGAAGTCACCTGCTTGATGACCTCTGCATCAGCGTTAATGAGCCCCAAATCATCCCTGATCTAACTCCGCTGAGAGCCATGAAGTCATATCAAAGCTGAATGAGGCCCCATCTTCCTGCTTCCAGCATCATCATTTTCCTCTACCTCATCATAATGGGTAAATTTCCCCTCTTCAGCTAGAAGGAACCGGAGCAGGAATTCCATCACCATGCAGTGCAAGCGGCACTGAGTTTTATTCTCTATACATTCCTCTCAAAGGCATCACTTAGCTTAGGCCATGTCCTGTGTTTATCCACAGAACCAGTGCTCCAAGGAAGAAATATGATGAAGGTCTCTCCTGGTGCTGGCTTCTAACCTGATGACTGCTAGAGATGATTACAACAAGCAACTGGTAGGAACAGACAGTGATAGTGGTGGTGAGATTAAACAGAGAGGTGGGGAAAGGTGACTTCATAGTGTTAAAGATGAAAGGTGGGCTACAATTGCCAGAGGAACCATAAGCATGTGATGGGGCCTAAGTGGTTAATAGCATTGCCAAAAGCAATCACATTTTGTGTGAGTCTAGTGTGGGTGAAAGGTGCCAGCTGGACTGTGAAGTTCTCCGTTTATCCACACAACAGTACAACATGCTCCATCACTGCCTCTCTGCTCTCATAGAAGGAATCGACCCAACGGTGTATTATCATTTATACTCAATGTTTGTTTCCAGTTTTTACTGAAAAATGCCTGGATTTTACAAAAGCTATTCTTGGGGGTGGGGGGTGAGGGGAGGAGTTAATTGATTTTCACCTGAATTTTGGACCACTCAAGTACATGCAAATACTGATTAGATTAAGAAAATCCAATCCATTACATTAGGCAGATGTGTTTATGTTACTAATAAATTAGTCTAAGAGTAAATGGCAAGACGGTCTGTTAAAGCACAGCAATACAGTGGAAGATACATACACGTACTCATATGGGCATGCATGTGTATGAACTGTTAATGTACAATTCATGAAATAAACAGCAGCATTAAACTGCCTTTACTTTCCCTACTCTGACTTTTCTCTATGTGTTGCTTTTTTTCTGTCCTCCCATCCCCCAGTATTAACCCCAATATTTACCCAGAAAATTGTGAAGTTAATTTTTTGCACTGATTTTCACTCATTTTTGTAATAAACACTGATACATTCGCAGGAAGTTTTAAACAAAATGAAAACTGAAAACAAAGGGCCTAATAGATACTGCAATAGAGGTCCCAGCCAGAGTTGTGACGCCATCACACTAGATATCGTACACACGTGGCAAGATGCAATCCCTGCCCCAAAGACCTTGCAGTCTAAACACAGTGGAGGGATTATTCTTCCAATTTACAGATGGGGTACTGAGGCACAGAGAGATTAAGTGACTTGGACAGAGTCACACACCAAGTCTGTGGCAGAGTTGGGCATTACATCTAGTTCTTCTTAGTCTCAGCCCAGTCCCTTAAGCCACAGGCAACCTTTGCTCCGTGGCACATTCACAAGCCTCAACCTTTGAATTGAGCATGCCAACAAGGGAGCTAATTGTGCCAGTGGTGTATTTTCCGACATGTAGTCTGTGACGTCTACGATGAGGACCTTCTTCTTTTCTGCGTCTGTCACAACGATGTCAGGTCGCAGTCTGTTGTCTGTCCTGGGGATGGCGGAGTCGAGGGTGATCTTCCCCAGGGACGGCGGGATGGCTTTCATCAGCCTGTTCTGGATGGCATTGTGGTGGTGCCGCCAGGCTCTGGAGCGCTGTTTGCATCCACACAGGACGTGGGGCAGGGTCTCATTTGCATAGACGCACTTTCTGCAGCGCTTGTCCCGGTTGCCGTGGCGGATGGCTCCGTTGAGGGGAACACAGTTGAGTCAGGCTCTGTGGATGAACCACCAGTCGGCAAACCTGGTGAAGTTGCCCCCGGGGAGGAAGTGGTTGCTGGCGTCCTATACGGCACCCTCATGGACTCAGCAGGACGGGTCATGCAGAGGGTTCCCTTTGAACACCAAGATCTTCTTTAATATGAGTTTCCTTACAAATTTCTGGAAGAGGGTCACTGACAGATGCCCAAGGACAGATGGTCCCCAGGCAAAGCCATAAAGGAAAAAGAATACAAGAATCTATCTGTAAAACAAGTAAGTTAATTTTCCTTTAGAGCAGGAACTTCTCTTAACTAGCCACAGCTGAAAGCCCTTCTCTCCCACCCTGATAGCTCATGCAGTCCTCATTATTATGCCAGCCAGGATCACCTCCTGCCTTACCTGAGTAAAGAGGTTTAACCCCTTCCCTGCCCCACTATGGATAGTTTCTTTGCTGGGCTGATGGATGATGGTGACAGATTGGCCAATCACAAATCCTCTTTTCATTCTAAGCACTGTCTATTAAGTGAAGGTATAAATCCATCAACATGTCATAGATATCCCAGCAGCTTTTGCCATCATTTCTTCATCTGCCCCTCCAGCAGGATCTAGAGCAATCCAGCTGCCATGTGTACTGGGAGCTTTCAGCCGATCCTGCTCTTTGCCCTGTTTTCATCCCCTTTTTGAAATGATTAGACTCAGCATCACTGGGACTGGGACTGGTTCCCTCCCCTGGTACTGGATACCATCCCCATAGCCCCACACCTGTGCATGTGTTCTTGCTTTTCTTCCCCTTCCCCCTTTTTCTCCCCCCTCCCTTGTGCTTTTCATTTCCTTCCTCCAGAACTGTTTGCTGTGACTGTGGCTGCCTCCCTGCATACGTTCCCACTCCCCCAGTGGCAGCATAATATCGCTTTGATTGGGTATTTCTCCTTCCAGCACTAATCTCCTAACAGATGCTGCTGTCATGCTAGATGCTGTGTGGGGATCTCTTGTCTCTGTCTCTTTAAGCAGGCAGTTGGGCATGGAATGGATGCTCAGTCACTCAGCATGGCTGGATTTGTCTGAGTCCCAGTCAGCTCCCTGTTCCTGTCACCGAGATCTTGCCTTCTGAATCCAGCTTTCCATTGCTTTAACTTTCTGCGGCAGGTTTATCCGAGTCCCTGTCAGATCAATGGGTTTGGTCACAGAGATCTATGGGACTTTGTACCTTCTGGAGAGCTGGAGAGTCAGTGTCTGGAAGATGATTTGGAAGTACTAAACCCCAGTCCCATGACAATAATAGCAGAAGAGAGATCCAAAGACCACGAAGACTTAACTGCATAAAGCAGTAACAGAAGGAGAAAGAGTGTGTGTGCATTCCATGAGAGGACTAGGGAGTGGAGGGTGTATTTTTGTAGGTTTGGGCTGCCTGCCTACTGACCCCTTTAATAGTTGTTAGCTCTGTTTACAGGCTACAGCCACACCACCTTGGGCTATGATGTTACCAGACAGCATTAAGGAAGCAGGCTTTGGCCTGGTCAGTACTGGGATGGGAGACCTCTAGCCGAGTGGGGAGAAAGAGCTGCAGGTATGGGAATTCTGTAGGTGGCGCTCTTCCCTCACGGTTGAGCCAATGCCCCAGCATTGTGTTAAGGGGCCTGGTTCTGGCAGAGGGGATATCTTTCTGAAGGGACATAAATCCAAGTCTCTTACTACTTGTAGCCAGTAAATATTGCAGGGTTCTTTTGATAGGGGTGTTTGTTTTGGTGTCTTCCAGATCAACCCCCAGTTAAGGTAATTGCTTCCTATCCCCTGTTGATTTCTACTGAAGAAGCAAAGCTTCACCTTGTGTCCTGAGGAGAACTGGTTGTGCTGGGTTTCTGGCATGCCAAGGCTGGCATTCTCCCCCTATTTCTCACTCCGGGGCAAGTGAGTAACAGCACAAGAGAAGTCCTTCGGGCAGGTTCAGCAGTTCAATCCCTCACAGTACCTGGAAGCGTAATCCAGGAGAGGCCCACAAAAGGCTAAACACATCAGTGAGTTGAGTGCAGGGTGGAAGGTGCTGGAGTGACAGCTCTTCTGTTTGCCCCCAGGACAGGTACAGCATGGGCACTGACACAGCAATGCCATTCAGTCCTCAGCCCCTCTGTTCAGGCTCCTAGAAAGGGGGCTAATAGGTGCTAACCACTGCAATAACAGCCTCTGTACGAAGAGCTGGACTGAGCCATTGAGCCAGTTAATGGTCATGTCACAGACTCTGTTTTGATTTCTTTTTGCAAGGGAAATCCACCCATCCTTTGCTTCAGCAGCAAAGGCTCAGTAACATCTGAGTAGGAGAGCGAGCCATGTACCATAAGGTTCAGGAGGTAGCATACCCACAGCGCGGATGCAGAGGGCAGAGCCTCCCAGCAGGTAGCAGACAGGCATGTCTGCCAGAATCCATCCAACCTGCCTTTTTTTCTTTCTCTCTTTTTTTTTGCAGCTCCCCCTGCCATCCCCACCCTTCACGGGGCCTTTAGTTGAATAAATTAAGGAGGGGCTGTTGGAAACAGTATGAAAATAGGATGTTTTGATGCCTCCTCCCCCAGAAAGCTTAGACAGACTACACATTTCTGCAGTTTTGTGCATTTAGGAGGTTCTAAAACATGTTGAGAGGAAGGATAGTCTTGTGGTTTAAGTGACACAGGTGACAATGAGGGGGGTGCAATTCCCAGGTCTTCTACACACTTTCTGTGTGATGGTGAGTAAGTCATTTAGAATACACCTACACTGCCAGTGGAAGTGTGATTGTGTTAGCAAGACTAACTACGCGGGCACTGTAGTCACACCATCTTTTTCTCTGTCTCATTTACCCAGCTGTAAAAGGGGATGAAGATGCTGGTTGATTAGGACCATAACATTTTTGAAGCAGGGACTCTCTCCCTCTCTGTATGTATAGTGCCCCACACACCAGGGCCCTGATCTTGAGTGAGGCCTCCAGGAGCCACTGTTACTACTACTACTAGAAACACAAACAGTTGATGCAAGTCAGCAGGGTCGGCTCCAGGCACCAGCTGAGCAAGCTGGTGCTTGGGGCGGCAGATTGTTCGAGGCAGCATCGGCCGCCCTGTAGGAGGCGGCGGAGCGGAGAACCAGAGCGCCCTGCAGGACAGTCCTCTTCCTTCCCTCCCCACCAACCGGAGCGGAGCCCTCGCGGCAGGAGGCGGCGCAGCGGGAGGGGCCGCGTGGCAGCGCCCCTGCTGTAACCCTGGCCGCCCCCTTCTCTTTCTCTCCTGCCCGCTCTCTCCCCCTCCTCCCCGCCCCCAGCCGGTCCCCCTGCACCCGTGCTCCGGCCACGCCGCAGGTTTTTTTTTTGCTTTGCCATTTAGGACGCCCCGTTGCAGGAACCTGCATTGAATGCAGAAGAAACAGCTTTGATGAGAGCAGCTAGTAAACTTACAAGCCCCCCCACCTGAATGGCTGTAGACCCCTTGAGTGAAACTGCCCCAGAACCCTGAGTGCGCCAACAAAGGAGAAATCAAGGAAATGGGGGGGGGGGGAAAATTAGGGTTACCATATTTAAAAAATAAAAAAAGAGGACACTCCACGTGGCCCTGGCCCCACCCCTTTCCCACCCCCAGCCCTGCCCCAACCCCACCCCTTCCCCAAAGTCCCCGCCCTAACTCCGCCTCCTCCCCTGAGTGCCCTGCATTCCCCTTCCTCCCTCCCAGCCACGTGAAAAGGGCTGCCCGAGCGCTACTGGCTTCACGGTTTGCCGGGCAGCTCCCAGACCCTGTGCCCCCGGCCGGCGCTTCCCCAGCACAGCTGGAGCCCGGGAGGGGAAGCGCCCAGCTGGGGGCACAGGGTCTGGAGGCTGCCCGGCAAACTGTGAAGCCGGTAGCGCTCGGGCTTCGGTCAGCCCCCATGCCTCCGGACCCTGCGCCCCCGGCTGGGCACTTCCCCTCCCGGGCTCCAGCGGCTGCTGTGCTCCCTGAACTCCTGGGCTCTGTAAGCGCCGAGCTGCCCGAGCGCTACCAGCTTCAGGCAGCCCCCATGCCTGCGCCCCCGGAGCCCGGGAGGGGAAGTGCCCGGCCGGCGGCTCAGAGTCCGGAGGCAAGGGGGCTGCCTGAAGCCGGTAGCGCTCGGGCAGCTCGAAGAGTCAGGGGAGGAGCACAGCAGCCGGAGCCTGGGAGGGGAAGTGCCCAGCCAGCAGCTCAGGGTCTGGAAGCATGGGAGCTGCCCGAAGCCGGTAGCGCTCGGGCAGCTCGGCTTTAAACAGAGCAAAAGTGTCAAGGTAGGGAGCACAGCAGCCGCAGGAGGGGAAGTGCCCAGCCGGCGGTATTTTTCCCAGACATGTTCGGCTTTTTGGCAATTCCCCCCAGACGGGGGTTTGATTACCAAAAAGCCGGACATGTCCGGGAAAAAACGGACGTATGGTAACCCTAGGGGAAATCAGCCGGTACAGATTTTTTCCAGCACCTCAGTAGTAATGGGAAACTGAAAGTTATCAGAGGTGGGCCACATGTTGGCAAAGTCTTTATAACTTTCCAACCAGCTGCTTCCTGCAAAGCACTAAAGGACAGTCACTTACTTTCTTTGCTTTTATCTCTTTTTGCTGTTTCTCTCAGGGTCGTTTTTACCTCTGAAGAGTTTTCATGTCTGTTATTTACCACAATGTCTCCTTCCATCTCCCTCACCCCCTCCTTACTGTGTCTACCCAATACCTCTATTCATTTCTCCCTCTCCTAGTCTCTTTCCTTCCCCAACCTCTCATCTCTCCCTCCCTCCCTCCTTGTTTCCGCTGGTTCCTCCTAATCTCTCAGTTTGCAACCCATGGAGCACTTAGTATTTAGGTGTTGTAATGATAGATGTTTTGTTGCAGTATGCTATTCAGCCACTAGCTGTCTATATGCTGTATAGAGTTCCAGGTAGCCTGTAATCCCTGGTAAACAAAAGACACTAAGCTGGAACTAAAGCTATGTGCAAGGTTGTTTGCTTGTGGCTGTAGCTTGCTTTAATAAATGCCTTCTCTTTAAACCAGATTGTGATTCCATATATCCTGAGAAAATGATGAGAACTCAACAAATACCTAAAATAGACAAACAGATGGACTGACAGATAAGAGAGCAAGTAATCCTTCTGTACAGTTTGTAAAGCACTTTGGGCTATTTCTAGATGGATAAAGTAAAATATGTAAATACAAGTTAAATTAGTATATTATTCCCTAGCACTTTAAGCCAGAACTAAACTGTTTGGTTTGTATCTATCTGGATGTTATTCCTGTCTTTGAATGTGTCTGTATATCAGCCATACGATAGGTCCCAGATCCTGACTGGGATACTGTGCCCAATCATAATATAAATATTAAAGTATTAGGTGCAGTTGTTAGAAAGCCTGCAGTACCATCACAGTGGATGAGCTATTTTATACTGTACAACACTGCTTAAGTTGCCCCTTCATCATGGCTGCAACAAACCCCCATTTTCACAGTCCCTTTCTGCATTTTATCTGGTTACAGTCAGACATCAGAGAAGGGTGACAAGGCTGAGCCAGACAAGCGCAGCTAGAAAACAACAATAAATGATCCGTAGGCAGGGTCTGTCTTTTCTGGCACATTTTAATGTAATTGCAGCCAAGTAATGGTCACCCCATCGTGAAACCTTCAAATATGTTTCCACTACTGGTTTTCACCTGGCTAACAGTGAATTACAGATGAATGGAAGATGGCATTAGTAAGAGTGTCCCTTTTGAGTTCCCATTCTGCAGCCCTGGGTTCAAATCTGTCTTTGGTCACACGTGAAAACAACTCTGATTTGCAGCCCTGGGTTCAAATCTGTCTTTGGTCACACGTGAAAACAACTCTGATTTGCTCAATCTACTGTAGTCCAGACTGAGTGTTGGTTCATATCACAGAACCATTACACAATTGTCAGTCTCCTCCTAAGAGAAATCCAAGACTAAAAGAGCAAGGGTTGCTCTAGGTCAAAACTAAGGTGCATTGGCAGAGCTTTATGGGGTCCATGCTGGACCAGGGTGCTGGAGCCCAAGACTGGAGTGTCCTGGCAGAAGCTTGCAGAAGCACAAAGACTGGGATAGGAGGGGGTGTCCCAAGCCAGAACCAAGGCAGAGCTGGCTGAAGACCCCTGCTATTCCAGGCCTGAGATATAGCTGATCAGGCTTGAGGGGCCTTAACATAATGGTGTGGAAGTCCAGGTTTGGCAAAGCAGAATGCGCTGCAGGTGAGACTGAATTGCATTGGCACAGAAGAGTGAGGGAAGCTTGCACAATGCCTACTTGACCTTAGCAACTGCTGCTCATTCCTCCCGTTTGTGAACACTAATTCCACATGAAATATGAAAAACAGAGGGAAAGAGAGAGAGCGCTGCGTCCCCTGAACAATCCTCCCTCAGAAAAAAGGCAAGAGGTCAGCTGTGACTTCTTCAGCATTTTGCAAGCCCAAAAGCACGCAACAACAAATTACCGTCTCAAAAGCCGAGCAGGACATGCTGATCTATTGGCTAAAGCCAGCCTAATCCTGCTGATTACAGTATCCAGCCATGTTTTGCAAGAATTGGCTAATTAATAGATGTAAGGATTTCCACGACAGTAAGAGACAACCAGAGAATGCTGTAAAAGCCTCAGCAGTGGCTGCATGGCTTAGAGGATTGGAATACCAAATCTTTCAGCTATAGGGGTATTTAATTCAGCTCAGATCAGCATTATGATAAAGTTGCTGATAGATGCTCATTATGTGAAACTGATGGTCTCTATCCTGGTCCTGCTGGAAAGGTACCCAAAGACAAGGTGGGCCCTCCTGAGGCACCCTCCAACACTAGGTGCGGCCCAACAAGTGTGCCTGCCTCAGTTTTGTTTCAGTCTAGCCATAAAAAGAGCACAGTCTCTCACTGTTCAATACAAAAGCCCACCTCTGGCCATGGTTTATTTGTTTATCGATACAATAGTCCATAGGGTCCCCACAGTAATACCATGTCCTGCACTTCCCACTGTAAAACATATACAAGTCCTGCTATTTTCTATCTCCCTCTCCAAGGACATCACTTCTGGGTCACCCCATGAGTTCACAGCACCTTACTGCCCATGTTCCAGGGCCCCATTCTCCAGGCCAACCACCTGAGAGCAACCAGTCTCATGCCTCTTCTACACAAACACAATCCAATGATTCAGTTCTTTTCAGTCTCCTGCCACTGGCTCTCCAGCGAAGGGAGGTCGGCAGGCTAGCCCTTCCACTGGTCTCCTAGCCAATTCCTCCCTATCCCCAGATCGGACCGGCAGAGTTTCCCTCTCTCTGCAGTTTCCCTGTCTCTCCCAGGCAGCCCTCCCTGCCTCTTTTCTCAATTCTCCAGACTGTGCTCTTAGGCAGGTCTCCAGCCCACCCAGTCTCTTCCCCACTATGGTCCATGTGCCCTCTTTTAAGCCCAGTTGGAGTCAGCTGACCAGTCACAGGTGCATTGGCCTCTTCCATCTTAAAGAGCCAGTGTCACCCCAGGATATCCCCACATCATAGAACAGACAGTAAGCACAAATTTCCACACTTGCTGGCAATGAGGCCAGTAACATCAATAGACAGTGAATGTACTCCCCTCTCCCCTTTAAAAATGGCCTGCCCAGGTCAGGACTGAGGCACAGTGTTATGTGTGTAGGTGAAATAGGAGCTTATGGTGCTTTGGCATGTGCTGTACCTGTTCAGTGAATACAGAGAGGGCTTAAATCTCTACAGCTGTCAGTCTGGCATCTTTCCCAGCCACAACAATTCTGTAAAAATTCTTTAAATAGCTAGTGACACTGTTTTGCAAAAGGTCACCAGGAAGGAGGTTATACTAGGTGGTAGTCTAGATAATAGCTTATCCAACAACAGGAAGCCATGTGAATTTGCTAGGCATGCTAGCACATAACTAGCTCTAACTTGGAACCAAACTGTGCAACTGTGACTGCTCCCTGAGCAGCTGTGTGGGTTTGCACTTTGCTTTGGAAATAGTGATAAAATAGGCAAAGGTCACCCGATAGTTTCATCCGGATTTGCCTTAAGGAGAACTGAGATGGTAACATGTAAGGGAATCAGCAAGTCAGGAAACTTCAAGATATAGCAAGGAGGTCCGATCCATTCCAACTTGGCACAAAGCAACCAGTTCTAATTAGCCATGTGTGAGCCTCAGACAGTTTAGAAGTTTGGCTTGGATAAGGAGGTTTGGCTGCTTCTCTCAATCTGTTTGATCTGGAAGCTGGGCGAGAAATCTTGCGATATCAGACTCTCTCATGAGATCGCCATGTTTCCTGGTTTGGGCCAAGCGAGAAATGAAGTGTTTTCAGGGGTTACGTACAAGCATTTTAAAAAGCATCACTTTATGAGCCAGCAGTCTTATCAAAGTCAGCCCTCCCCACCCCAAACCTCCAAAAATCCCAAACATCATGGCAAGCCTTGGTCTGCCCAAACTCTCCTCTCAGGCAAAAGCCTGCACAGAGGCATGAGCCTTTGACTGCACCCTGAATATCAGTAACCTCAGAGTTTCATGGACCAATGATGGGAGGAAATACTGGAGTCGTGGATGCTCCACCTGTTGTACTTAAAGTACTGCACAGGATCTTTTCAGGGGGAATAAGACAAAACGTCACATTTATTAGTAATACATGTATTTCTTAACACTGTATCATATGCATATAATATATTACACTTACACTCACACACACACACAAACACACTCCGTCTTGTTGTTACCTATTAGTTGCTCCCCTTAACTTCACTGGCCAGGTGAGTTAGATGGGGGAGGGGGTGGAGCCGGGCTTCTGCCGATCCGGATCGATGCTCCCATGTTGACAAGACGAGACCTGGGGTCCTCTGCAAGACACCTCACTTTTATAGCAGCTTTCCTCTTATGCACATCTATACCAGATTCAAACTCTGTGTCTGTGTCCATTGGTCCTTTGTGCTGCTTTCTTTTGAGTGTTGTCCCAATGCTGCAAAGAGGGTGTTTCCAAAAGAAGGTGCTTGCTTCTAACCCCCGAGGCCGTTGGTATGTCTGCTTGTCTTTAATGAGCCCACTTGACACGTTTTATTGTCCTTGGGTCTGGCTCCCAGCCCCTCTCCAACAGTTGAGGCTGTCTGGAGGTGCTGCCTTCCATGCCTTGCTCATCCACACCTCATTCATTCAACAGGGCAATTGATTAACGGGGGGGGGGGGGGGGCGGAGAGCTATTGTTCTACTGCTAGCAAAAAGAAATTTTTCTTCTATCTTATTCTATCCTTAGGGGCTATAATATTATACCAAGGGCAATGCAAAGTTTCTAAATGAGGCTTTGATACAAAGTCCCATGAAAACAGAGGTCACACGTGGGTAGACCCACCACAAGGTTATATGAAGAGGCACAATGTAAAGTCATATGAAAATTATCAGAGATTTATCTACACACCCCAGAATGCCTTGCCAGCAGACCCACTAGGACAAGTGCCCTGGCTAATCTCAACTATCAGGGAGGCAAACTGGGTGAAAGATGGTCCTTTACAGCTTTACACACTAAATCCAATGCCTTGAATTGCCCTCAAAAGCTAATGCCATATACAGAGCACTGCACTACCAGAATCTCTTGAGAGGCCTTCAAAGATAGCCCCATCTGAAGCATACATGATGACAATCCCAACTTCAGGTCATAAAGGCCTGGGTAATTGTGGTGAGGGCTGCATTGCAGAGGAAAGGGGCAGTGTCCTTGCCAGGTACAGGTGGAAGAGGACATTCCTGCCCACCTGGTGAAGTCAAGGATCAAAAAGAACTAATAAATTAATATCCTTGCTAATAAAGCCCCTTGTAGGCTATATAGGGGGAACAATACCACACCCTCCAATGCTTCCCACATGGATTAGCATGCCCGAGGCTCTGTCTTGTCTGAAACGAGCTACAGTCGGCTTGGAAGAAGCTCCTATTATAGCCACACTTTGGGAAAGCAACAGACAGCACTGTCCAGGACCGAGTCAGTGGGATTTAGGCACCTGCACCTTTTAGGTACGTTTGTAAATTTTACTCCTATCAATTAAGTAGCAGCTCCACAGTTCATGCTGTGTAACCATCTCCTTCAACAGCCCTGCGTTCAGGTTAAACAGCAGAGGTGAGCCAGCCCTGGGCAACCTGCGAGAGAACTGTCGTGGCAGATGAGCCATTGCCAAATCCTGCCCAGCAGGAAGGAAAAGGAGAGCCACTGCAATGTGATTCCTTTCATCCCCACAGGTTCTGCAGGTAAGTCAACAACACCTTGTGGTCAATAGCATCAAAGCTTGCAGAGACCTCTCAGAGCTCTCTTTCGAGATTTTTAGTTTCCCTATGAAATAAACCCCCTTGAGGACATGCAAGTGTATACAACTGACCAAAGAGTTACCATCATTCCTTTTTAGTCTGGGTGTGTGCTTTTTGCAACACCAGAATCAATTCATTTTCATGCCCAGCTAGAACAGCACCCTTGTGGGGAAATCTCACACTAATGCTTCTATCTTTGATAACCACCTGGAACTTGGCAAGTTGTCTTCTACTGACACTGCACACACAGAGGGTCAGCCATGGACACCACCACTGGGTGTGTTGGAATGAAATTTACACTGAACTAACCAGGACAAACTAGATGCGTGTTCCCCTTCCCTTTGGAGTTTATCAGCATACATTTTGGGTAATTTGGAAGCAGAGTAGCTCTAGTCTCTGGTAAAATATCTGGTCCCAGTGATAAAGGCAAATCCAGCACAGAAGGATTCCTTTAAGGTTAAATATAATCAGCCAGGGCCAGGAGCTTTTAGAGGCTTAGCCACCCTTTTACTCTCCCCTAAAGTCCATGAGATCATCTGTAAGTCATCAGAAAAATTGTGTGAAAGCAGCAATGCCGGAGGCGGCTCAGTTTGAAAGTCAGACTAAGTGCATGCCACTGCAGTCAGAGACTCAGGTGGCAAGTCTGATAAAATGACAGGGTAGAATGACAACTTAAGAGGAATATGTGGGCGGCCAGGAATTAAACTCATCCCAGACACACAGACTCAGAGCTATGAGAAGAGGTTGGTGAAACAGCACGGAATTATCTAATTGTATTAGGAAGGAGAACAAGTTATCTAATTCCTGTGTTGTGCTGCCAAAGATCCAAATCAGAGCCCACAACATCTGAATTCTGGATATGTCAGAGGAAGAACAAAGTGGAAGACAAACTCTCTCTTTTTATTAGTGTATCCAGTGTCACAGGAGATTTTTGTGGCTATCACTACAAATAAATGCTGTGGAAGAAGAAAAAGAAGAGAAGTTTGATGCTACCTGCTTCCCACAAACTCCTGTACAGTCAGAAATACAGCAACACTCAGTGTTCAATTATCCCCAGTATCCAACAAGCACAAGGGACTGTCTTCCTCACAAGCATCAGTAGGTCCACAGAAGCATGGAGAGCTTACCATGGTGCTGCCAGACTTCTCTGTCCAGGATCTACTACAGAAGTAGTCAAAGAAGCACGGATGGCAGTCAAGGTCTCCACCTGTGATTCTGGCCCCTGCCCTTCCTGTGTTGAGAAAAAAAGAACACCTATGGACTAGTGATCCCGTCAATTTCTCCTTTGACAAGGGAACATTAACCCCAACCCTATAACATGCACCAGCCCAACCTGTGCTAAAGAAACTATCACTGAGTGCTAGAGACCTCACAAACATCCGCTCTGTCTCATTTGTAAGTGAATCAATCAAGCAGCATCAGATGCCCTTGATCACAAGATACGCCTCTCCCACACCCAAGAGGCTTCAGGTTTGATCATTCAGGAAATGCCTTGAAATGGCTCAGGTCCTTCTCTCACACCACACCCACAGGGGCATTATGGGTAGCTGTTCCCTCCACTCCAAACCTCTCCCCTGAGCCACAGTGGCCAAAAATAGCTACTTCCACCTGTGAGGAGCTAGAAGATTCTGCCACATCCTGTGAGCCACTGACCTGGCCGGTGATCCGTGCATTTGTGCCTTCCAGGCTTGATTGCAGCAGCTCATCACCAAGAAGGACAACACCTGCCCTGAACCAGCTCCAACTTGGTACGAAATGTGGCAAACATGTTCCATTTGTGCTACAGCTGTGTGGCCCCGTTCAAATGCCCCTTGCTGAAATCATCACTAATCAACCACTTGTTACCATGACCTCTGATCTAAGTTTCTCAGTGTGTTCTGGGTGACTGAGTTCAAATCACTTTGTGGCAATGCCCTGCACCAAGCACCTGGGGTTTTCCAACCTCACCTGGAACAGCTGTGACTGAAAATAAATTCTCTCCAATATCTAAGCCAAAGGTACCCCATTGTAACTTAAGCCAAGGACTCCTTGCCTTTGCTCTCCCATGTCCAATGAGAAGAATAATGCAGACACACATTTTAGTAACCAAACATCATTGCACGTTTGGCTCACACATTGCTTTTTTCAGTGCACAATAGGCAAAATGACCAGAAAGGAGTAAAGCATTTCTGGAGAGCAGGGATACTCTGGTAATGGGAGATGAGCTACATACAGTAGCACAGAGGTATCACTGGTCTCCAGGGAGCCAGCATGGAAAGCAGCTGTCAGAGGAAACAGCCTTCGTATGTTGGTAGTGGGGTGAAAGGGAGTGACACTGTGATAAGCATGGTGACAAACATGTAGAGACAAGTCCTGCAAGCCCAGTAACATTCACTGATCTGTCAGAAGTTAAAAGGAAACCCATTACCGCCCACCAATGGGAAGAAGGGCAAGTGGTCATCCCCAAGCTGTACTTATTCCTCTCACCATCACCATATCTGAACACTTCAGAAAGACTAATGGGGTCATTCACACAACACCTCTGATGTGGGCCAGTACAGTCAGCCTCAAATGCAAGCAAATGGTTTAATATGGCTAAATGTATACATCTAGGAACAATGAACATAGACATACTTACATGATGGGGGCCTCCAGCCTGGGAAGTGGTGACTCTGGAAAAGGTTGAGGTTATGGTGAATAATCAGCTGAACACGAGCTCCCAGTGACACGCTGTGGCCTAAAGGGCTAATGCAGTCCTGGGATGTATAAACAGGGGAATTTTGAGTAGGAGCTGAAAGATTATTTGGCACTGCTGGAATTCTGTGTTCAGTTCTGGTGTCTACAATTCAAGAAGGACATTGATAAATTGGAGAGGGTTCAGAGAAGAGCCATAAGAATGATCAAAGGATGAGAAAACCTACCATATACTGATAGACTCAAGGAGCTCAATCTATTTAGCTTAATAAAGAGAAGGTTAAGGGGTGACTTGATCACAGTGTATATGTATTTGCGTGGAGAACCAATATTTAATAATGGGCTCTTCGGTCTAGCAGAGAAATGTAAAGCATGATCCAGTGGCTGGAAGCTGAAGCTAGATACATTCAGACTGGAAATAAGGCATACATGTTTAACCGTGAGAGTAATTAACCATCAGAGGTTGTGGAAGATTCTCCATCACTGACAATTTTTAAATCAAGATTGAATTTAAAAAAAAAACAAACCAAGCAAAATGGATCTGTCCTAGGACTTATTTTTTGGCAGGTGTCTGGTCGGGGTTACACAGGCGGGCAGATTAGATGATCACAGTGGTCCCTTCTGGCCTTGGAATCAATTAATCTATTTTCGAGACAGAGAAATGAGGCACAGAGAGACTTCATGATTCACCCAGGGTAAGTCTGGGGTAGAGCTGAGACCAGAAGCTAGAAGTCTTGCATGCCAAACTAGTGTCTTAACCAAAAGACCACCCTTCATCCCCAATGACAGCAGTACTGCTCCTCCACAAATTGGTTGGTATGTGGCACTTTTGATGTGACAATGCCCCTTGCATCCATACATTCCTGTGGAGAGACTTCTATCATGTTTGCTCCAGCTATTCCCAGTGCACAGGCAGATGCAGCCAGGGCACACAGCACATAGGTCTTTGTAAGGCAATGTCAACACCTAGAATTGTATCCAGAAACTAGTGAATAGTCCTGGCCTTGGTGAAGTTGTTCTGTAGGCTCCATCCCATTAACACCAGCTGGCAGGCAGGCAAACACACCCTGCTCCTGATGCACCAGCAATACGTAAGGGATCTTCTAGGACAGTCCATCACAGAAGTAATACAATTGTGTGGGGTCACAATGGCATAGGTAATACCATCAGTGGAATTCTTTCAGAAATGTAGCACCTGTCTGCAGCCAGAGCAATGAACTTCACCCCCCGCCCTTGGACCTGTACGAGGAACATCTCCTCAGGGACACAAAGTCCAGCTGATGCTTTGTTTAGATTTAGTTTTCCCCACATGGAGAACAAGGGAGTGGGTGAAACAAGGCTTTGTGATAAGGACTGGGCTCACTGGCAGCAGCACCTAGATGTTAGGTTACGGGGTCTCCACTTGCCCTGCCTCCAGTGTCTCACTGCCAGTTACTACCCCTGTGATGGTCCACATTTTGGTGGGTGACAACTTGGTCCTCTGGCCAGGTGACCAATTTAGGCCAGCCCCTCCTCAGGGTAACAGAGTCCCAAGGAATATACACTGGCTCCCATGCCCTCATGACTGAAAGGAGCTTCAGTCCATCTACTGACCCCTCTGGGTGGCGCGTCCCAGCTGCGATATTTTTAGAATCTCTACCCTCTCCTTATTCCTGAGGGGTAGAAGTAAGGGGTTTTGTTGTATCTGTAACAAGGGCAGATGGCAGGGGAGCCCAGGCCCTTCCACTCCAGTAGGCTCTGGCCCAGGGCCCTGTAAGAAGCAACAGTATCAAACAACCTAGAGGCTGCCTCCCTGGGCCACGTCCCATCCCCCCCCCCCCCTGCATATGTCTTAAAGTCTGATACAAGGTAGTAAGGGGGAGCAAAAAATAACTGAACTGCCAGCTCATTGAGGCTCTGCAGGCAGTCTTCCTCCCAGTGAAAGGCTTCTACAGCGCTCTTCTTCAGGAGCTGTGAGTGTAGGTCTCTCTTCCTCCCCTGTCTGTCCCCTTCTGAGCAGTCTGGCTCCCCCCTTTCAAGTTCCCCTTCCAGCCAGAGCAGGCTCTGCAGGTGTGGAGGGAGGGAGTTGGCTGGGCCTACAGCTGCTCCTTAACCCCTTCCATTCTAGGGTGGGGTTTATACAGCCCATGAGAGACTAACCACTAGTGCCATCAAAGCTGGGGAACGGCTCGTGTAAAATGAAGCCAACACAAAAGACCGCTGGTGAATTGAGCTCTAGCCAGTGATTGCACCATTGCACTATGATCGGTCAGGCATGTAGAAAAGGCATGTGATGGGCGATCGATGTTGGGTACCCCTTTAAAATGTTTTGTGCTTCAAATGCCACATGTTACTACAAAAATGATTGAACTCCTCTCTGGGTCTTACTCATCACTGAGTGCCTAGAAGAAGCTCTTCTGACTTCAAAGGAACTTAAGCACATGCTTTAGTGCTTTCCTGAATAAAGATGCTTTCCTGAATTGGGATCCAGCTCAGTACTGCATTTCCATGATGAACACCACATCTCCTCCGATACACCCACTATTTGGCCATATGCCTCCTCCTCTTTGGGCTGGTCCACACTAACCCCCCAGTTTGAACTAAGATATGCAACTTCAGCTAAGTCACGTGAATAACGTAGCTGAAGTCGAAGTACCTTAGTTCGAACTACAAGGTACTTACCGCGGGTCCACACGTGGCAGGCAGGCTCCCTCGTTGACTCTGCATACTCCTCTCGCGGAGCAGGAGTGCCAACGTCGACGGCGAGCACTTCCGGGATCGATTTATCACGTCTAGACAAGATGCGATAAATCGATCCCAGAAGATCGATTGCTTACCGCCGAACCCGGAGGTAAGTATAGACGTACCCTTTGTCATGCATTCTTCAGCGTAAGGACGTGGGAATGCAAAGGTGCTCCAGACTTACCATCGCCAGACCCCAGCATTCCTCCTTTCCATCTCGGAGTAGATTCAGCTCATGCTTGTGATGGTGCTGAGCAACGTTGCGCTCCCTGCTGTGCATCACATGCAGAACGGCAGAATTATTATTTATACTGCAATAGCACTTAGAGACTCCAGTTGGGCATCACAGCCCTACTGTGCTTGGTGCTATACACATACACAGCAAAAAGATGGTCCTCTCTCCAAAAAGCTGGCAGTCTAAGTGTATGATGAGGGAGAGAACAGATGGATACAACAGGTAAGGATCAAGGCCTTTAAGGAGAGAAATGTTCGAGAGGCAGACAGAGGAGATAGACAGGCAGAGTAAGAGAGACGGTGAAAGACAGAGCATTTCTTCAGTCTGAAACGTACCCTTAAAACACAGTGGAAACAATAAATCCAGAGATGCGAGTTTGTGTGCACACACACCAGACTCAGCAGGGTCCAAATCCATATTCATTTAATATGGCTGCAAATCCCATTAGCTGGACACTGCGGTGGAAATAATAAAATCACTGCACACAGGACACAGCTGACCAGCTCCTCCTGTGTCTGATGCAAATTGGAAATGCTCCCCTGCACTTTCTAGCATCTGCTTTTGTTTTGTTTTTTTTACCTTGTGGTTCCCTCCTCGTTCTATGGCTGATTAGGTCAAAGCAGCGATAATACCTCTCTCCTTCACACACACTGTACACCTGCCCCCCCTTGTCTCTGCCCCTTCTGCCACAAGCACCAATTTGTGTTGTGTTCTTCCCAGCAAAGTTTGGCATGGACCATGGCACAGTAAAGCAACAGAAATCAGCATGATTGGTATTAGTGAATGGCCAGCTCATTCCATACATGCTCCGCTGCCTAAAGCTTAAGAAGCCACACTGGGTGTCTAAAGAGAGCAGTGGATTTCTATTGGCTGAGTCTCTGGAGCCTGGAGCTCGTATCCAGCTGTTATCCCCAAGCCTTCCCTCCACCTCCATCTATGTGTGGGAGGGGAGGGGGACAGGTACTCCATGTTTCCTTCTTAAAGTAAACTATTTCCTTTAAAGTATAGAAAAGGATGGGAGCATCCGCCGCTGCCATCCCATAGGTCATTGTCATTTCTCCTGGTTACCCCTCCTGGGATGACCTTGGACAATTTCTCTGCCTTCTTGGTGTTTACTCCTTTCAGATTCTTGTGTCTAGTTGATGGTGCTAAATCAAAACCAGCTTGGGGGTAGGGGGATTCTTTAGCACTGTACTTACTTTGGTCCATTGCCCCTCACAATGCACTCCTTTTTCATATCACTTTCTTTCTTGGGAGGGGGGAATGCAGACCTGGGCTCTATTCCTGATGCTGCTGCTGTGACCACAGGCGAGTCACTCCCCCTCTGTATCTTGGTTTCTCCTCCAGCTGCCAGATGAAAAGAATGATACTTGCCCATCTCACAGCAGAGGTCACAAGGCTTAAAATCATTCATTCTGGCCGAGTGCTTTGAAACCCTTGGGTGAAAGGTTCTCGAACGTTGTGAAGTCTGGTTGCCTGGCCTCTTCCACATCTTCATCCTACATGCCTACCCACAGGGCTGATGCCAGGACACCCATCTATTGAGGCAGAAGCAGTGGAGATGAGATGAACGCTCACGCTGTGCCCGCATCCCTGTTTAAGGGGTGCCTGCCTCTTGGCTTGTGTTTACCTGCCTGAGTACAGTGTGGTAGACAACAGTGCTAGTTAGAGGCTTTCAAACATCTCAGGATTGGTGCCATGGAATAGACACGTTCATTCTCGGGCATTGGGGTCTGACCAAGGAAGGCAGCAAACATTTACAAGCACAGGTGTTACTAGCAGGTGTTTTTTGTTTTAGAGGAAGCTGCATTTTTGGCTGCTGCTGCCAGCCCATCTATATGCCACCTCTCCTCCTTCCACATCCTCCCCCTCCAGAGAGACTCACAGGCAAGCCTATTTAAAAAGCAAACACAGGCAATGAACACATCAGGTAATTAAAGGCAGATCAATTCAACTTAGCTTCTCCTGGGAAAGAAGCCCTTGGGAGAAGGAAGAATGAGGCAGTGGGAGACAAAGGCAGAGAGTGAGAGAGGTATGGAGAAGAGAGGCAGCAGAGCAGAGAAAGGGGCGTAGATAGAGGAGAGGGAAGGCAGCACCGCAGAGGGAGGAAAAATATAGGTGGAAGAGGGGCAGTGAGGAAAGCAGAACAGAGAGGATGAGAGAGATAATGTGGCAAAGAAAAAGGGTTGGGTTCAGGGACAAATAACATGGCTACGGGAAGGTAGGCACAACGCAGAGAGAAATGGCAAAGAGCAGAGGTAGAAGCAGGACAAACGAATGGGCCCAAATTATAGGAATACAAATAATAAACTATTGAACAGCAGATCAGCTGTCAGTCCCAGTGTTTAATAATCTAAGGTGTTAGTAGGAGTAGCCAAATTCAGCATTCCAGGCCCAAGCATTCCCAGATCATGAGTCAGACCTGCCCAAATGAAGAGATAGTACATCAAGGGATTTTTCTGCACCTTTATGGTGCACTCAGGTCATGTTTTCAAGCTTTCCTCCATGACCATACAGCCTAGAAACTCATTTTTCTTTAAATGAAAGCTGCAATTCTCAGGAAATCACGTAACTCCAAGAGCCGGGGGTTTAAGAAGAAACATCAAATGTCACAGTCACTTGTCCTAAAATCCAGAGCATTGAACACAGTGAACACAGTGAACAGCCTTTCAAGATGAGAGCTTTGTCTCAGCAACATCCCCACCGGCAAAGCAGGTTTCTACCACCAAGTTTCGCCCTGCCCCTCATGTCTCTGGTGGAAGGCAGTCCAACCAACTCTCACTCTAGTTCCAAGCCTGCTTTCTCCTGTGGCTCTGTGAGAATCTCCCCATATCCCAAAGGGGCTCTTCATATATCCCATGGATAGCACAGGTGGAGCCAACAACAGCGGGACAGTGTTGTGTCTTGCCCCTTGTTGGGCTAAGGTTTTCCCTTTTCATGTTACACTCTCAGAATTTCCTTTCCTGGACACTTTTTGTCCAAGGATGTCAAAGTGTCCCATGTACATTAATGAATACAGCCTCAGACTCTCCCTGTGATGAGGGCAAGGCTCATTAGACATATTTTATAGAGGAGAGGGAAGCAAGGAGTAAGAGAACCAAGATGTTAAGTGGTGAACCCAAGGCTACACATTGAGTCAGTGGCAGAACTGCTTAAAAAAAAAAAAAAAAAAAAAAAACCTCAGTCCCAGTGGCTCCTAGTTCCTCACTAACAGATAAACTGTGCTGCCTCTCTTCTGCTTTCATAATAAAATAATAATAATAATGCCTAGCTCTTATCTAGTATTTTTCACCACACCTTAAAGTACTTTTCAAAGGAAGTCAGCATCATTATTTTCATTTTACAGATGGGGAAACAAAGTCCCTTCAGGCTGCATTCACAGTCTGACAGATTTGTAAGAGCATGCTTTGAGTGTATGTCTGCAACTGCATTGTAAACCTGGATCTGTTGAACTTGTGAACTTGGTATTTTCAAGCCTGTGTTGAATGTCTGCACTGCACTGTAAACCTGGACTGGGGTCTCACAGGCATGCTAACATGTCCATACTGCACTACACAGACCTTCTGACTTGGGTCTGCGGCTTCAGCTGCATCCCCACTGCAAAATGATAGGGCATGGACCCAAGTGACAGTGGGACTTGAGTTCCGACCAACACTCCATCACGGTCCTATAACCTGGGTCCTGAATGTTTGGTGACTCAAGTCAGGCTGATTTGTGTGTGTGGAGGGAAGGGGGGTTTGGGTTCAATCCTGAGTCAGAGCCCAGGCTTTGTGTGCAGTGTAGACATACTTTGAGTCAATGCTCCAGCCTCCATTTATGCAGATGAGCCTGAGGTGACCAACCCGGAGCCAGCAGTGCCACCCCCAGCCCGACCTTCCCATAGGAGGCTGGTCTGGAGCTGAAAAGCCTGGCCTGCACTGATGCAAACCTCAAAGCCAACTTGCTAGGAAACTTTTTACCACTTTACCACTTTACCACTCTGCCTTGCCAGGAGAAGTGAGAGGCTGGCAGTGTCTCATGCCAATTCCACCCACTGGAGGAACCTGACCTGCCTATTCATTTAATTTTCCTTTTTCTCCCTCTCTCCTTTAACTTGGTCACCCCATCCACCCAGCTCCTGCTTTCCTGTCAGCTGTGATAAATAGGCACAGTCTACACACATGTTCTAACCAAACCGAGCTGGACCATTTCATGCCATGCTCCATACTTCCATGAGATGTCAGTGAAGGAATTGGGCACCATGGCAACAGTGACACTGTACCAGAAGCCCTTGCAGGTAGGTGCCATGGAAGTGAGACTGAGGGTATGCTCAGCAGCATCCCTTACCCTCCCCCCCACACACACACACAACCACTGATCTTATGTGGCCAGTACGCCCCATGGCTGAATCCAGCATGCTCCTCTACAGACACACAAATGTGGCTCAGTGCAATGTCTTAAAGAGCAGCCCACAGTAGGGCTGGCACCTCCAAGATGCAAAAAAAAAAAAAACCAATCCCTGGCTGCTCCCCAACAGAGACTCCTAGTTCTGACTACAGCTAATTAATTAGTAAAGTGTTTTAGAGAACCATTTTACATTCCACCACACACACACAAACACTGTATTTTATGTTATTTTATCCTTTTTCTTACTATATCCTAACATGGCGCCGCAGTCCAGACCACGGTGCTGTGAACCGTCCAGCGCTCCACGGCCTCCCAAGCGAAAAGCAAACCGGCAAACATGTCCTGAGAGGTCAACCTATTTCCGTTCCTCAAACTTCTCTTAAGAAATTCAATAATATTTTCAGAATGTTCCTTTGGGGCGCAAGTCAGAAACCCAGACTGGCTCTGGACAAAGTACGGCCCCCCATCTCTTGTGGGGACTTTGTTTTCCCAACCTGAACAATTAGCATATCTCCTTTCCGTGAAGCCAGAAATCTTTGTGGCTGTTAGATCTGACTGCACAGACCCCCACCGGGGTTCAAATTGAATAAGAACTGGTAGAACCTCTCCCCCTTTCAGGCACTGTAGGATTGAATTATTATATAATTGATGCCTCCAGAGGTCCCACAGCTGTGAGGCAAGCTTGATCAAACTTGCCTAGAAAGTTCTGCTTCCGTGTAGAGGTGGCCCTATGGAGAAATCATCACCTTAAAACTGTTGGCAAAACCTTGGTGTGGAGGGATTGACTGGAGAGAGAAATTACAACTGTGTTGCAGCTAATTGTAAATAGTAAAGTCAAACCATTTGTAGCTCTCCAGAAACAATTTGGGTTGCCCTGCTCTGGCACATGGAAATCTCTCCTCTGAAAGCATTTACTTAGGAATGTATTTGGATCAGATGCACTAGGAACTCCAGAAGTTTTATTGTTTGGAGGAAACTTCCTAGATTTACTCAGCCAGTGGTATCCTTTTACAATGTTCCGGCCCCAAAAAAATCTGCCACGACTGATAATTTGAGAGTTGCTTGGAATAGAGGTTTGGATGCACAACTCTCTTTGACCCGGTGGACCATGATTGGATCGAGTGTTAAAAAAGCAACTATAGACGCAGCTTATTCACCAAAGACACTTTTTCAAATATACTGGTCCCCACATAAGCTAATGGGAATGGGGCTCATAAATGCCAACCACTGCTAGAAATATAACTCCCTTGGTACTACGTTAGTTCATATGTTTTGGGGGTGCCCCTGTACCAAGAATTTGGTGGATCAAAGGATCGATTTGATATTAATGCTAAGTGGAAGCCCTTTCCCTTAAGTTTCATTCTTGGATATATTTCTGATACCCGGAAACTACCTGATAATAAGGTGGTCTGGTTCCAACATGAAGCTATGGTCACTAAAAAAATTAATCCTGCAAAAATGGAAAAGTCAATCCCCACCAAACACTGATGCCTGGCTCAGTGAGATGGCTGAACCTGCAGCTATTAAACGACTGGCATTCTGCGGAAAGAGAACACCCAAAGATTCAAAGCAACTTGGGCTGACTTTTTAGAGGTCTATGATTGAAGAAGTACCTGAAGATAGATATATCCCTTCCCTTCCCCTTCCTTTATCCTAAGCCTCTTTACTGCCTTTGTGTGTTATGTTGAATCTGGTATTTTGGTATATTTGTTGTATTAGAAAAAATAAAAATTATAAACATAATCCCCGTCACGGGGTGCTCTACTCACTGCTAGGATGGCAACTCCTCCTGGTCACTCTGGGAATAGTTGGCCAGGTAAACGCTCATTCCCACAGTTGCACTCTGTCGCTCTCTCTCTCTGTCTGCAGCCTCTTTCACTCCAAGAGCTGCTGCTGCTGCCTCTTCATGACTTGGCCCTCTGGCCCGGTCACTCAGCAGTTTCCTCTTCTGGGGTATAATCCTTCAAAGTCTCTGTCACTCCCACAGTGACCCAGCCAGTCTTCCAGTTCCCAGTCGTGAAGAGGGGAATCCGGGCCTGCCCTCTACTCTGGGTTCCAGCCCAGGTATCCAGCAACACACAACCATGGTCTGTTCAGTCCCCAATCTTGCTGCTTACTCCCTGAGCTGCTTCCTGCCCTACGTCCCACAGACTCTCTTCTCCACCATGTTCTCTTCAGGGTACTCCCTTTGCTCCCTGGGTCCTACTCTTTCCCCAGGGTTCCCTCCTTCCCTCTCTGCTAAACAGAGGGTCACCACAAACTTCCTCCTGCCAGCCTTTTCTGCTGCCAGCTGTCTGGGTTTTTAACAGCCCAGCCCACCTCTGCTCAGGTGAGCTTCCCTCTAATCAAGGCTTTCCATCCAGCCTGTATTTCCCTCCTTTGCTGCTTAATAGATTAACTGATCCATCTGACTCCATTAACCCTTTGGGGCCAAGTGTGGGGTGAACACCCCATTGCACACACACCCAAAAATTACAACCCCACACATTAAATCTTATAACAGACAAGGCTGTACAAAAACCAGCCAGTCCAGTTAAAAATGGGCCAGGTGGCAACCCTAGCCCACAGTCATGCATTGGAAGTGGGAGGAGCAGCCATGCCACTATCACTTGCCAAGGGACAAAACGAAGGGAACGTTAAAGCTAGCTGAGCTAGCAAAGCAGCAACAGTGGAGTGACAGGAGACAAAATGTCTGACCCAGGCCAGCTGGGACTGCTGCTTGGGCTGTGTGTGTGCACACATACATACACATACACACACAGACACACACACCCCTCACTAGTCCCTCTCAAACTTTGCCTGTATTCACTGAGTCCCTTCCACTAAAGTCACTATCCATTTCATTATGACCCCGCAAGGCATCTGTCAGCTTGCCTGGCTAACTCTTCATCCTCCCTTGGTCTGGGGCAGCCCTTTTGCTACTAAGCCTTGTAACAGACCAAGTCTCTACCCCATCCTCAGCAGAGCACAGAGACCCTGAGCATGTTCAAACTCCCCTTCTTCCTGGGGTTTGGCTCTCTGGGCAATTCAGAGACAATCCCACGACGTAAACGTCAGCCTGATTTCCTACCCTGAGCTTGGCTGGCCGTAGGGTTTCCATCCCTCTTCCAGCTCCCTCGTTTCCCACTGCACTTAAGTGCGAGGTGGAGTCAGCCTGCTGCACCCATCCAAGGAGTCAGCAGAACTTCAGCAACTTTAGGGAGAGCTTTAGCACTTGCTGGCAGGGTGGGTTAACAAGAGAGCCCTGAACCCATCGTTCAAAGGAAGTGTCCTTAACAAACATAGGTTCTCCCTTCCCCTTCACCTCATGTACTCACAGTGCTTGATCCAGCCGCCTGCTGACCTGCTCCTATTTACCCTGTAGTTTCAGGGCCTGACACGCCTCAGTGACACCAGTGAAAATCAGGAGCAGCTCCTTTGAAGTGGATCGAAGCCTAACACTAGTGTAACAGAGCAGAGAATCAAGCCCAAAGTCTGACTTCTGTCTCTGGTCTAAACTCCTCAACTCCATATTCTTTCTCAGCAGCAGACAGTCCCTTTAGTAGTACAGTGGCTCTCTGGCCAATCCCAGGGGAATGTGGCAGACGCTTCTCCCCCAATTAATTAGATAGGGGCAGATTCTCAGATGGTGTACACCACCATAACGCCACTGACTTTAAAGGAGTCAGCTGACATCATTTGAGATCTGTCTCTTCCTGCAGATTAGAGATTGGCCAACAGATCCACTGTTTTCCAGAACTGTGTATACCTGGATAGAGAGTTTTGGATTGGGACCATCTCTAACGTAGACTGTTGGGACAAGGAGTGGCCCTCTGCTCCTGTCTTCATGCACCAAGGGCTCTAACGCCGCCAATTTGTAAACACCAGCATGTGGTTTATTTGTGTTATCTCAACAACTACTGCCCCTTTTACAGTCCTGTGCAGCATCTTTGCTTACGCTGACATACAAACATCATTCCCCTTAGCCAGAGAGAAGAGAGGGAAGAGATCTCTTGATGCAGAGATCTCCCTTTACCCTGGCTTTGCTAGCCTCTCCATCCCACTCACTCCTCTCAATCACTCCCTCCTTCGACATCTTTCCTCTGCGCCGTTCTACTCTTCCAGTTTGTGAGCTAACTAGCTCCTTAGCTCTCCTCAGCACAGACCGATCTAGTAATTAGCCCCAGCTCCCCTCAAGCCAGCCCTTCTCTGGGGAAACCAATTGGACTTACAGTGGCTGGTTCAACTGCTGTTTCTCAGCACTACCACCCATGAATTGAGGGACCTCTATGTTTTCCTGGCTCTCTGTGTCAAGAGGGGCATTTTTCCCAACATTGGCAACCACAAGTGATCCAAAGCAATGAGTCATAACCCCCCTCCCCAAAATGAGACTGGCTTCAGATTTAACATAGTAAATGTGAGTTTTTATTTTTCCTTCTTGCTTTTGAGACTTTAGAATTCATGTTTTCAAGCTTTTCTCCGTTACCACAAGGGCTAGAAACATACTTTTTTTAATGAAAGCTGCGAATCCCATGATTACAGGACTGGAAGAGCTGGGGTTTTACACCCCATTTTTGAGATACAATTGTGAAGGTTGGTGACGCTGGAGATTCTTGGTTCCTTCCTGCACAGTGAGCTAGAACAGAACATCACTAGAGCTATGTCAATAACTGATTTTTTTTTTCAGCAAATCAAAAAAAAATTCAGATCAAACGAAATGTTTTCTTTAGATTTGGGGCTTTTAAAATTATTCACTATTTAAAAATAGGTGTTTTGAGTCAAAAAATGAAACGTTTTGTTTTGAGCATGTCAAAATGAAACACTGCAAATTCTTCAGAAGTCTCCCCTCCGCCGACGTGAACAACGTAGCAAAACCAACACGAAGGTTTAAGTGTCTCTGAATCTGCATTTTTCACCAAAAAAAAAGAAAAAAGAAAAAAAAAGTTCTGGCCAAAAGGTTTTGCTCAGTTCTAATTATAGGCACACTCCAAACATATGCCATCTCCAATGACCTTCTTAACCCTCTTCATTTTGATTAATCTGTCAGCCCCCAAAGAGGCCGATCCAACCCAGATCTCTCGACATCTGAGCCAACTACTGTGTGACAAAGTGTGTGAAAAAGACTTGCAGTATGTGTCACCACTCCGACAATGATGCTGTGTTTCATGAACTACACCTAAGGCGATTAAGAAGGGGCAGTAAAGATACGATTTAAAGGAGACTGATCTCACCTCCTGGGTTTATGTTCTGGCCTTTTATTTCCCTGCTTTTTTCTTCTTTGTTTCTTTCTTCCTAAATTCTTTAACTTTCTAAAAGTTCCAATTTATTTGTGCTCTAACTCCTTCCATCCCATGCCTTTTCTCTTGTACATTTCTCTCTCCTGTGATTCTGTTTTCTCCTGGGCTTCTTATTTATTTTTGTTTCTCTTCCTCTCCTGTTGGCTCTTTCCCTTTGGTTGTTTCCACTTAGCACTTTGAAATATATATATTCCTGCATTTTTTTTTTTCATGCCTTCACCTTACATTCCTTCTCCCCGCTCCATGTGCACACGATCCCCACCCTGTGCTCATGCATGGTCTACCTATTTGGGGATTTTAGCTTGCTGTCCACCACTGTAATATCTGAGCACCTTCCACATGAAAGCAATAGCAAAGTCCCTAAGAGATTGTATGGATTCTCTGGCATGGGACAGCAGGGGACTCTGTTTGGGGTAGGGTTTGGGTTTTGTTTTTAAATTGTGTTGATTTATTTATGTTGATTTGTTTCAGGGGTAATGGGTTTTTTTGTGGGTAGACAGGGTGTCGATGTTGTGAGCTCATGCTCTCCACTCCCTCAGCACATGTGCTTTCCCACACACACACACACACGCACACTCCCCTCTCTCTCTCTGCACCTATGCATTCTCTTTTTCCTTTCCCAGTCACTTTTCCTCTTCTCTCCACTTTCTGCCCAGGTCCCTCTTCTTCTTCCTCCTCATGATCTTTTGCCAGGCCCGTCTCTGACCCACTGCTCCCTAAAACCCTAGGGCCCCCTCTGCTCCCTGCATCCCCAGCTGCAAGATCCATCTCCTCTTTCCATCCAGGCAGGGATTCTCCTCTCCCACAGGGCTGGCTGTTCTCACGGAGACAGAAGAGAGCTATACAGCTGGGGTGGGGGAAACAGGAGGAGCAGTAGGGCAATGATGCTTGGCTGGCTCAACCTCTCTGAGGCAGACACAGGCAGCCCCCCTTGAACTCAACCCAGGAGCTATTCAGAAAAGAGGGGAAATAGGGCAAGTGGAGGGGTCTGATGCCAACTGCCTAACAGCTAGGGAGTGGGGTAGGCCAGGGACATCTCACAGGATTTAACCTAGCTCCTGTCTTGGCAAAAATACAGATATGTCTCATCTTACGCGGGGGTTCCGTTCCGCAGTTAGCGCGTAAAGCGAAAACCGTGTATAGCCAAAACCCCATTGAGTTCTATGGCGGGCAAAATCGTCCACACTACAGGTATAGTATTAAAACTGTTGTTTTTCTCTTTTTTTGTTGTTTTTTTTTTGTTTTTGCCAACCACGTAAAGTTGAAACCGCGCTTGTTAAATGCGCGTAAGATGCGACACACCTGTACCTCACACGCAGCTAGAGATTCCGCCTGAGTTAGCACTAGCTGCTTCCCTGTGTTACACCTCACAGCCAAGGTCTGAGGAAGGAGAGGGACAAGGCCCTGACTAATGGAGTACATATAATTTACCAAGCTTGTATTGGCTGGCTTGAGAAATCCCCGCTCTGCGAACGATTGCCCTTAATCCCCGAATGCCCCCTAGGTGCCCTAATGTCTTGGTTACCACCCTATTTTCCCTCTTGGGCCCCTGTAATAAATGAAAGGGGGGGTAGTGCCCTTTTATGAACACCCAGCCAGCCAGTTAGCTGTAAAATCCCTCTTGGTAGCTGTTCTCTGCTAGCTTTACGTGTAAACGGTTAACAAAGTTCCCCGAGTAAAGGAAAAGGAGTGGGCACCTGACCAAAAGAGCCAATGGGAGGGCTAGAACTTTTTAAAATGGGGAAAAAAACTTTCCCTTTGTGTGTGTGCTATGTTCCCTGAGCTGCAGGGACACGGAGCAGCAATGCTATAAGCAGAAATGCTGTGTAAGGTTTGAACCAGGTATGAAAAAGTATCTTCCATATCTAGAAGAAATAATTTGGATAGGGATCGTTTAGTTGGATCCTATCAGGTGTATTTCTTATTTTGGCTTGTGGATCTCCTCTGTGCTAACCCCTGATGCTTTTGTTTGCCTGTAATCTTTAAGCTGAACCCCCAAGAAAGCTTAATTTTTGTAATTGTTTCTTTTAAAATCTAGCAAAAAGCCTAAGTTCCAGATGGATTTTTTTTCCTTTTTGTTTTTAATAAAATTTACCTTTTTTAAGAACAGGATTGGATTTTTGGTGTCCTAAGAAATTTGTGCATGTTATTTGATTAGCTGGTAGCCACAGCTAATTTCCTTTGTTTTCTTTCTCAGCTCTTCCCTGGAGTGGGGGGGGGGGTGAAAGGGCTTGAGGGTACCCCACAGGGAGGAATTCCCAATTGTTCCTTCCTGGGTTCAAAGGAGGGTTTTTTGCATTTGGGTGGTGACAGCATTTACCAAGCCAAGGTCAGAGAAAAGCTATAACCTTGGGAGTGTAATACAAGCCTGGAGTGGCAAGTATTAATTTTTAGAATCCTTGCGGGGCCCCCACCTTCTGCACTCGGAGTGACAGAGTGGGGATTCAGCCTTGACAGGCCCTTACAGATGCCATGACAGGCTCTCTTGCGCCAAGAATACCCCTCCTTGGTGCCAGTTAGTTACAAAACATAGCACACATAATACATAGCTGAAGTCTGAAACATTGTCCATTTATCTTACCCAGTGTACATAGTCCTGAAAATCCAACAACCACTAGTGCACTGACATAGCACATACCACACATGGGTGTCCTCTACCACACACAAGCTCTTGGTCAGTCTTCTCCCATCTTTCTGCCAGGACAGCCTCCCAGCTGGAGGGCAACCCCACTGTTCCCAGCAGGAACAACCCCAGCTCCTCTGCAGGGAGCTCACCCTCTGCATTAGACCATCCATCACTCTCCATTCTGTTAAGCGTTTCCTGCTCTCCAGCATGGAGATGCCAGCAGGTAAAACCCTCAGCTGCTCCACTGACTTCAGCCCTCTCCAGCTCAGGCTCTCTGTCTTGGGAAAGCCAGCCAGCCATCTTCTCTTGCTATTCTTCAGCCTTTGCCAGGAACTTTCTACAGCAACCTCCTCGTTCTCCTTGCTCCTTTATAGCCACAGGTGCTTCCCAGTTCTCTTAATTGGACAAACTAGGAGCACCTGTACAGACACAGGGGTCCTGGACTTCCTTTATTTAAAGGGGCCAGCCAACCTGACACACACCATCCCTCTTTTTAACTTAATTGCCTCCTGGAGCCCTGCACTGTTGCAGCTAGGGCTGGTCAAAAATTTTCCATATTTTTTTACGTATAATGGGGTTTTTGACTAAAAAAAATATATATTTTTTTGCAAAAAGTGGCTATTTTCCACAGAAAATTCAATTTTTTCCCCAAAAAACCCAAACACCCCCAAACTGAAATATTTTGATTCAGATATCCACTGCCATGTCTCATGGGTGATATAGTTTTGTTGCCTCATGTCTCCATTCACCTCTATAGGCTGGGCTCCTGAACTGAATTACATTTCCCATGATGCAGTGTGTCCAGGGGACTCCCATATTGCATCACCACCCCTCACCAAGAGGGGAGACCGTGTTGCATCATGGGAGATGTCGTCTGTTCAGGGCATCCAACCTATAGAGGAGAATGGGTTCATGAGGCAACTGAACTACAACTCCCACAAGGCACAGTGGCAACATTTCCAAATCCAAATACTTTGGCTGTCAGGTGAAATATTTCAGTTGTTTATTATTTTGCTGAAAAAGTCAAAATTTTCCACAGAACCACCTTACCCCCACCACCATTTTCTGACCAGCTCTACATGCAACTCTCCCTCCCACAAAAGGGTCCTTCTGAAACCTGCCTTGGACTGTGACTTTGTTCAGTCTCTTTAGTTAAGCCTGGTCAGTGTATGGATGGGAGACCAACTAGAAGGAACACCCCCAAGTCCATGCTGAGGGGATTGTAGCTGTGACTAATCCTTCCAAGCACTGACCCAATAGGCCAGTGAGGTGTTTGGGGCACTTGCAGAGGTGAAAATAAGCTGGTACACCCTGGTACAGCATACTGGCAAGAGTCGGTGCGCCGTACTGAGGCGGATCAGCTTCCCCTGGTGGCAATTCAAAGGGCCTGGGGCTCCCAGCAGCGTCTGGAGCCCCGGGCCCTTTAAACTGCTGCTAGAGCCCTGCTGCCAGAGCCCCGGGGTAGCAGCGGCAGCCAGGGGCTCGGGCGGTGATTTAAAGGGCCCGGGGTGCCTGCCCCTGCCCTTAAAATAGCCACTAGAGCCCCGCCACTGCCTCCCCAGGGCTCCAGCAGCAGGGCTCCGGGGACGACTTAAAGGGCCCAGGGTGGTAGCGGCAGCCGGAGCTCCGGGCCCTTTAAATCGCCGCCCGAACCCCCGGCTGCCGCTGCTACCCCAGGGCTCCGGCAGCGCTGCTCAGGTGGCGATTTAAAGGACTCGGGGCTCCCACTGCCGCTACCCTCTGGGGCCCTTTAAATCGCCACGTGAGCCCCACTGCTGGAACCCTAGGGTAGCAGCCACGGGGCTCTGGCGGTGATTTAAAGGGCCAGGGGCTCCCGGCTGTCGCTACTGCAATGGAGCCCTGGGTCCTTTAAAGCTCTGCCAGAGGCTGGGGCCCCCTCTGATGATGATATAAAGGGCCAAGGGCTCCACTGCGGTAGCAGCAGCTGGAGCCCTGGGCCCTTTAAATCACCCCTGGGGGTCCCAGCCCCCTCTGCAGCTGATAGCTCCTGGTGTGATTTAAAGGGTCCGGGGCTCCCAGCTGCTGCTACCACAGTCCCAGCCCCGGGCCCTTTAAATCCTGATTTAAAGTACCCAGGGATTTAAAGGTCCCGCCTCTTCTGGTTGAGGCCCCGCCCCCTCCTAAGGACTCCGGAGTACCGGTAAGTCTTTTAAGTTACTTTCACCCCGGGCACTAGCCTGCTGTTTTGATGAGCTATGAAGCCAAGGTTCTGGCCACTTGGAGTCTTTAAAGATCTTTTCATAAGGAGATGTTTACCCTGGTGCTTGGTTAAATTCCCTAATGGGTGATTGCCTTCTGCCTCCTCCTGCTGTTTAAGTGGATACAACCTCATCCCTTTGTGACTCTGCACTGCCGCGTGGTATTGTGAGGAATAATTGACTCCTTCAAGGTATTGAGTACTCTCAACTCCCGGTCACATTGACCGGAATTCCAATTGCACAGCACATCTCAAGACCAGACCTATAAGGCCTGCTGCATTCGACTCCAGTGGCAGCTGTGCTTCAGCAGGGTTGTGCTCCAAAAATATGCTTTATAGCTGATGTATTGTATTGGCATAGGCCATTGTCATTCTCCACACAACCCCTTGCAGCTGGCATCCTGAACTCATGAAATATCTTCTTTAAGGAGATGCATGCACAGTGCAGCTAAAGATAAAAATAACAATAATTTTGCTAGATGAAACTTCATGTTAAACACTTAAAAAGCAATAAAAAGTCAATTTTCTTTCTTTCAATTATTTTGCTTATTCCATTTTAAAAAAAGTTTCCCTGTTATGATGACATATATTTTTCCCATCAGTAGCAACTGGCTTCATCATTATTCACCTGCCCCAACCCCTCCCCCCACCCCCCCGATCGCCTTGATCCCACTTCTTGCTAGCACACGAATGGCCATCACTGCATGGGGGCTGGGGTTCACGGCACGTACAAAAGAGGGAAACAGTGATAACTTGTGAACGTTCGCTGTCTCGCTCGGCACAGAAGCACCTTTTCAGAGAGAGAAAGATAAAGGCAGAAATTACTGCTGTAGCACAAAATATGCCAAGTTCATAAGAGCAGCATTTAACACTTAATCAAAATGGTTTGACAATGTAAAAATTAGGTTTTCGAATGTCATTAGTGTTTTATAATAGGTTCAATTTATATCGCTCCCATCCCTGCTTTTTCATCTGTGCTAATTGTTTTTATTCATTCCTTTCATTTTTTACACTGTTGTCTTGTTGGTTTTTAATTTTTAATTATCATGGGGTTTTTTTTTACCTTGCTAATTGGTCTTGGTTTCAAAAGGCTGGTTTTGTCATTCTGTTTTCTGCTAATGCCTATGAAGGCATTTGCAGGCAGGAGGCTCTCTACAATGCTAGCATGGGAACAGAGGCGCTCTCCAGTGCTAGCACTGGCATGGAAGCTCTCTCCAGTGCTAGCATGGGTGTGGAGGTTCTCTTCAGTGACAGTGTGGCATCCCTCTTTATATTAATATTCACAAGAAAGTCCTTTTATATGGGCATGCAGATTTCCTTCTGTATGGGCACTGCAGGTTCTCTTTAGTGTTGGCATGGAAATTGGAGCTCTTTTCTACTATTGGCACACAGACTGTCTTCTCTATTTGGAAGAACATGAAAGCTGTCTTCTACACTGGCATGAAGACTCACTTCTAGCTGAGTGCTCTTTTCTGTTACCCAATATGTATGCAGACATACCATTTTTTTACCTTTCCCTGTACAAGAAATTCCCTTTGCACTGATCACAGATCTGCAAGTTGTTATTTGCATGAAGATAGGCATTGGCTAATGTTGGCTATATGCCCTCTGCACTTACCAATAGAACTGGTTGATTTTTTTCCATTGAAAATTTTTTGGTTTGGGGTTTTTTGGCAGAAAACTGGTTTTGGGGTTTTTTTTTACAACATGGAAATTTGAGTAAAATTGCAATTTTTGTCAATTTCAGGGAAAAACCTTAATTGTTTTTAGCCAAAAACCATACTTTTGGTTTTCAAAATTTCTTGATGAAAACCTGAAAAATGTAGAAGAAAAATTTAGTCAAAAATATTTTCATCAAAACTTTTCTTGAATAAAAAGATAGTTTCCTAACTAGTTCTTGTTCTCAGCTCCTTTAATTGAGGAAACACCCTGGGCGCTCACCCATGTTGCATTTTGTTTGTAGCAGGAAGCCCAGACTTATGAACATGTGTTTGCCTGCACCCTATTTGGAACTCATTGCCAGGAGATGTTGTGAAGGCCAAATGTATATGTGCGCTCAAAAAAGAATTAGAGATGTTCCTGGAGGATAGGTCCATCAATGGCTAGTAGCCAAGATGGTCATGGACGCAACCCCATGCTCTGGGCTACCTAAACTTCTGACTGCCAGATGCTGGGAACGGAGGACAGAGGATGGATCACTTGATGATTGGCCTGTTCTGTTCATTCCCTTTGAAGCATTTGGCATTGGCCTCTGTGGGAAGACAGGATACTGGGCTAGATGGCCCTTTGGTCTGACCCAGTATGGCTGTTCTTATGATTATGTTCTTATCCTATTGCCAGCCGGAGTTAGTATCATAGAGGCAGAGGGGAATAAAAGTATTTATTGCTGTGAGTGTGGGTTCATGGATTTGTACTACACAGTGTTGGGTTTTCATGCTCTGAATATCTTGTGGACATTCTCTGGCCAGTTTCTGTAGTACGTTTTTTGATGGTGATGCTACATTTACCCTCCAGCACATGAAACTCCTCCCTCAGATGTTTTCAAGCTAATGTCTTGATGTCTACACCCATCAACCATGCCACCACCAACCTTTAAGCCATACAGCAGGCTTGGCAAACACAGAACAATCAGGATTGGTCTCCAAGCTTCTGCTACCCCATGAGAGACTAAATGATCTTATCTTGATCTTGTGTAGGTTTCTGAGAGGAAAGAGTTTGCACCCATGGGTGCCTCAGTCTCAGGAGTGCCTTATTAGGCCACTTACTGTAAGTGTGAGCTTGTGGTGGCTGCTTGAAAATGACCACCACTTTCTTCCATTCCTGTCAGCCTCTGATGATGGAGCTTCCACTCCCATCTTCACGGGAACCAATCCTCCACCCCTACCCCCTTGTACTGTTGTACATTTTTGGATGCATATGCAGAGCAGGAAGGTTAAAGTACTTCTGTATGTTGCACTGGTAAAACCACTACTGGAATACTGTGTCCAGTTCAGGTGCTCAGACTTCAAGAAGGGCTTTTTGATTTGGCAGATAAAGGCATAAGAAGATCCAACAGCTGGGAGCTGAAGTTGGACAGATTCAAGGCTCAAATATTTGTCAGTGTAATTAACCATTGGAAGAACTTACCAAAGGATGGCAAGGGGTGAATTCTTCATCATTTGAAATCTTTAACTCAAGAATGGATGCCTTTCTAGGAGATACACTAAAAGGTACTGGGATTGACTCAGGAATCGCTAAGTGAAGTGCTCAGATCTGTGTTATCCAGGAGGTAAGACTGGAAGATCAGAAGTCCCTTCTGGCCTTAAAATCTATGAATCTTCAGCTCCTCACTGGCTGCAGTGGAACCAGAAAGGGCTGCTAGAGAGGCGTGCAAACAGAATCCCTCCTTTCTTTCCTCCACTGGAGACAGAGAGTGTCATTTTCATCATTATTCACAACTTCTGGCTGCCCAAGGAGTCCTTGAATCAACATGTCTCACATGACAACCCGCAGGGCTTCCAAGCAAGCTGTGGGGCCTGCTATGCATGCCAGCTTTAATGGCATGGCCTCTAGTGGCATTTTTAATTCTTCCTCCCACTTTTGTTTCCCACCCTGGAGCCTCCACAGTCTCTCTTCCTTCTTCCGCCTCAAACACACCCACACTCGCTTGCGTTCTCTCTCTCTCTCTCTCTCTGCCTGCTTGTGGGCACTGCGTCCAAGTGATTTTCTCATCCTGCTTAGCCCTGAGATCACCCTGTAAATAACACACAGCAGCTCCCAAATTAAACCTTCAGTGGCTTGCAGCATGTTCATCCACAGAGTTCTACCTTGACAAACTGCCAGCTTGCTGACTGGCCCTGGGAGACCTCTCATTCGGTTTAATCTATTGCTGGCTCCAGGCAGCTTTCTGCTCTATGAAGGACAGGCCTGGCTTTGTCAAAGGTTCTCCAGAGCCTTAAATCAGGAACAATATGACCTGTATCTACGGGACGCCAAGAATCTGTACTGATGTCTGATAACAGGAAGGCCTTTTACTCACCCCTCTCTGTATTTAGCAGTATTCCCAGGCAGGTTTCTAAAATTACCAAACACAGTAATATGGGAGGTGTAATAACATGAAGTACAGAACCATGCACACTACAGCCCAAGTCAAGGCAGTAAGGGTGCTTTTTAAGCACTTTTGAGTGGAGCTAACGCCATGTATTCTGGAAGAAGCAGACGTCAGATCCCAAACTCAGCCTCTTCCTCCCTGACCCAGCGATGGGTCGGAATGACCCAGGAGCAGCAAGCTGATCACCTGCATGGGAGGGGATGGAGAAGTTCTGCCTTGAGTGCAGGGGACTGGACTAGATGATCCACGTCTAGTTGGCAGCCGGTTTCAAGTGGAGTGCCCCAAGGGTCAGTCCTGGGTCCGGTTTTGTTCAATATCTTCATTAATGATCTGGAGGATGGCGTGGACTGCACTCTCAGCAAGTTTGCAGATGACACTAAACTGAGAGGAGTGGTAGGTATGCTGGAGGGTAGGGATAAGATACAGAGGGGACCTAGACACATTAGAGGATTGGGCCAAAAGAAACCTGATGAGGTTCAACGGAGTCCTGCACTTAGGATGGAAGAATCCCATTCACTGTTACAACTAGGGACCGAATGGCTAGGCAGCAGTTCTGCAGAAAAGGACCTAGGGGTTACAGTGGACGAGAAGCTGGATATGAGTCAACAGTGTGCCCTTGTTGCCAAGAAGGTTAATGGCATTTTGGGCTGTATAAGTAGGTGCATTGCCAGCAGATCGAGCAATGTGATCATTCCCCTCTATTCGACATTGGTGAGGCCTCATCTGGAGTACTGTGTCCAGTTTTGGGCCCCACACTACAAGAAGGATGTGGAAAAATTGGAAAGAGTCCAGCGGAGGGCAACAAAAATGATTAGGGCTGGAGCACATGACTTATGAGGAGAGGCTGAAGGAACTGGGATTGTTTAGTCTGCAGAAGAGAAGAATGAGGGGGGATTTGATAGCTGATTTCAGCTACCTGAAAGGGGGTTCCAAAGAGGATGGATCTAGACTGTTCTCAGTGGTAGCAGATGACAGAACAAGGAGTAATGGTCTCAAGTTGCAGGGCGGGAAGTTTAGGTTGGATATTAGGAAAAACTTTTTCACTAGGAGGGTGGTGAAGCACTGGAATGGGTTACCTAGGGAGGTGGTGGAATCTCCTTCTTTAGAGGTTTTTAAGGTCAGGCTTGACAAAGCCCTGGCTGGGATGATTTAGTTGGGAATTGGTCCTGCTTTGAGCAGGGGGTTGGACTAGATGACCTCCTGAGGTCCCTTCCAACCCTGATATTCTATGATTCTATGATCTCTTGAGGTCCCTTCCAGTTCTATGATTCTAAGTACATCTCTCTCACCTTGCTCTAAAAGCACACTTGTTGGCCAGTCCGGGGGATAGTCAATGGTGATGCAAGATGCTGGTCCAGGTTGCTCTAATAAGGATGCCTTGCTGCCTTGGTGTTGAATGTCATGATTAGATTAGGAGCCCTGCCCCTGAGGTGGCATCACAGTGTGATATGAGTTTGTTTTCGGTGGGGAAGGGCATTCATGAGAGTTGTCTGTAAGAGAAGAAGAAGGAGGTCAAGGTATAGAAAACAGAGAGACACTTGTCTGTACTGATGGCTTTGCCTGTGGATTGATTCAATGGCTTGTGCCAGTTTGGAAGGAGCCATGACTGAGGAATGAGTCCAGAAGTTGGAGCTGTTACAGGCAATCAGCACCAGCGTCCATGTTTTTTAAGAGAGCCAATATGCATATCTGGAGCCATTATGGGACAGCAGGCTAAATATCCATTTGAAAAAATTATCCCATGAACAACTACAATATACCAGAGGAACTGCTGGGCTCAGATAAATACTAATTGAAAGCTAAAGTGGAAACCTGCAGCCATATCACTTTGTGTTGTGAACTTGTCAGATCTCATAAGCTAATTAGTATCAGGCCAGGCCAGTTCATGGAGGACAGACCTGAGGAAAAGGCAACATGCTGCAGGAAGTGGTGTCTGGTATTTAGGAAGGAGCACTCTACTCTCAGAGTCAGCTCCTGCATCAGTGCCATAGGAATGGGGCAGTTGTGGTTCTGGCGGTGCTGTCTTTCAAAAGAGATAACATGCTGACATCCTTAATTACAGTCACCACTAAGACCCCCCATATTTTCCTCATGACATGGGTGGTTTACGTTCCTTACCCTGGCTAAATTCCAATTTGATAATCAAATTCCCCTTCCCTGAAATACAAATACCCTTTCCCTGTCGTTTCAATGGAACACAATATTGTCTTTTTCCTGCCTCAAACTGTTGTGCAGTCTTGGTGGCTGTTTTTAAACAGCATCCACTTCTACCCCAGAAACTGATGCATTTTTTGTGGTCATAAATGGTTTGCAAAGCACCCGTGGATGCTTTGGGATGAAAGGCTCTATGCCTAATAAAAGAAATCATCACTACTGCTACCTATCTTTATTGTGACGGGGGATTACATGCTGCTTGCGAGGCAAGGTACTCGGCTGCTACTGTTACAAGAGCAGTAAAAAAACCCAGCTAGATACAGCAGATAGACTGGACAGAGATGTAAAACTCTGTAATGTACTTGAGACAATATGTCAATTGAATCCCTCCTCTGGTAGATTATTTTGGCTACCAAGGGATTTCCATATTTGTCCACTACCCACAAGGGCAACATACAGTCTGGAAAATGAAGAAAAGATTCAACTTAAAGTCTATCCATTTCAAATAAATAGTGATCCCTAATTCAGACCAAAATCTGCATGGGGCAAAAACTACACAGTCCCAGTGTTTGGCTGTGGAGATGGGCAACAGTTTTCAAGTCTTCAAAAATGTTTACATTTAGAAATTGAAAAAAAAAATATTGGGAAAATGTCAATTGGTTTTGGAAAACGTCCCAATTTTTTTAACCAACCATGGAACCGGCTGAAATTTTTTAGATATCAACATTTCTAATTTACAAAAATGGGGAATTTGTTAAAGAAAAATTAATGAAATTTCCTCCCTTTTTGACTAGCTCTGTGTGGTAAGGTCAAGCTAATGCGCCAGCCCCCTGAACCAGCACTGGTTCTTTGTAACCAGTAATGGTCGTACTCTTTTCTTCTGTCTTGGGTTCTGTGTCTGGTGAAGTCTCTCTCTATTGGAGGAGCAATATTTTCTCATTTGGGGAGAAGCAAGTGGGTCTTTCTAGCCAATAGCACAGCACTATGTTTCCTGTGTGGGGCCCCACAGGACTATGTTAACACGAACTAGGCACCTTTTAGTTCACACCAGCAGCATCCGAACAGAACAGATTGCAAAACGTTGGTGCACTGTGCAATTCACAGCCTGTAGTCTACACTGGGGTGCAGTGTAGACATAGCCAAAGAGACTTCATGGACACAGGTATTCATTATATAGATAGACATGCTTCTGGGCAAGTTGTATGTTCCTCTAGGGAGGATCCCTGGTTTCCTCCCCAGTTCAACCCTCTCTCTCTCCTTCAGAACCAATAGCACAATATCCAGCGGGGGGGATGCAGCATCATGATAGAATCCTCCTTCATTCTTTCCCAGGGCTGCATTTCCAGCCCCAGCAAACCCCAGAACCAAGAAATCACCCATAAGACTCAAAACTCTAAACTCTGAGCGAGCCCATGTTTAGTCTTTGCGCTTGAGTTCTGCTATCTGGACATCTGTGTTTTCTTCCCCACTGCAGTACCAGGGGTACTCTGGGGGAGCAGACATAGGGCAAGTGGAGAATTTCCACTGCTGGGAACTTGGGGGATCCAGAGCGAGTTATACTTCGGGTATGTCTACACTACGGGATTAATCCGAATTTATATAATTCGAATTTTGGAAACAGATTGTATAAAGTCGAATGTATGTGGCCACACTAAGCACATTAATTCGGCGGTGTGTGTCCATGTACCGGGGCTAGCGTCGATTTCTGGAGCGTTGCACTGTGGGTAGCTATCCCATAGCTATCCCATAGTTCCCGCAGTCTCCCCCGCCCATTGGAATTCTGGGTTGAGATCCCAGTGCCTGATGGGGCAAAAAACATTGTCGCAGGTGGTTCTGGGTACAGCCTCACCCCTCCCTCCATGAAATCAATGGCAGACAACCATTTCACGCCTTTTTTCCTGGGTGAACACTGCAGACTCCATACCACGGCAAGCATGGAGCCCGCTCAGCTCAAGACAGCAGTCATGAACATTGTAAACACCTTGCGCGTTCTCGTGCAGTTTATGCTGAGCCAGGACCAGAAAAACGAGGCGAGGAGGCGGCGGCGACGGCAGCACAGCGACAAGCATGATGAGGACATGGACATGGACATGGACATGGACACAGAATTCTCTCAAACCGCGGGCCCCGGTGCTTTGGAGATCATGTTGTTAATGGGGCAGGTTCTATCCGTGGAACGCCGATTCTGGGCCCGGGAAACAAGCACAGACTGGTGGGACCACATAGTGTTGCAGGTGTGGGACGATTCCCAGTGGCTGCGAAACTTTCGCATGCGTAAGGGCACTTTCATGGAACTTTGTGACTTGCTGTCTCCTGCCCTGAAGCACCAGAATACCAAGATGAGAGCAGCCCTCACAGTTGAGAAGCAAGTGGCGATAGCCCTGTGGAAGCTTGCAACGCCAGACAGCTACCGGTCAGTCGGGAATCAATTTGGAGTGGGCAAATCTACTGTGGGGGCTGCTGTGATGCAAGTAGCCAAAGCAATCACTGAGGTGCTGCTACGAAAGGTAGTGACTCTGGGAAATGTGCAGGTCATAGTGGATGGCTTTGCTGAAATGGGATTCCCTAACTGTGGTGGGGCGATAGATGGAACCCATATCCCTATCTTGGCACTGGAGCACCAGGGTACCCAGTACATAAACCGCAAGGGGTACTTTTCAATGCTGCTGCAAGCACTGGTGGATCACAAGGGACGTTTCACCAACATCAACGTGGGCTGGCCGGGAAGGGTTCATGATGCTAGTGTCTTCAGGAACACTACTCTGTTTAAACGGCTGCAGCAAGGGACTTACTTCCCGGGCCAGAAAATAACCGTTGGGGATGTTAAAATGCCAATAGTTATTCTTGGGGACCCAGCCTACCCCTTAATGCCATGGCTCATGAAGCCATACACAGGCAGCCTGGACAGGAGTCAGGAGCTGTTCAACTACAGGCTGAGCAAGTGCAGAATGGTGGTAGAATGTGCATTTGGACATTTAAAAGGTCGCTGGTGATCATTACTGACTCGCTCAGACCTCAGCCAAACCAATATCCCCATTGTTATTACTGCTTGCTGTGTGCTCCACAATCTCTGTGAAAGTGAGGGGAAGACCTTTATGGCGGGGTGGGAGGCTGAGGCAAATCGCCTGGCTGCTGATTATGTGCAGCCAGACACCAGGGCGATTAGAAGAGCACACCAGGAAGCGCTGTGCATCAGAGAAGCTTTGAAAACCAGTTTCATGACTGGCCAGGCTACAGTGTGAAATTTCTGTTTGTTTCTCCTTCATGAAAGCCCGCCCCCTTTATTGACTCATTCTCTATAAGGACCCACCTTCCCCCTTCCCCCAGCTTTCAAAGGAAATAAAGTCACTATCGTTTAAAAAGCATTTATTCTTTATTAATTGATTATAAAAAGAGGGTGAGAACCCGGGTGGGGTTTGGGAGGAGGATCAGTGGGAAGGAAAAGGCCACTAAAAAAAAGGTTAAAAAATGACAGCCTTTTGCTTGGGCTGTCCACTGGGGTGGAATGGGAGGGTGTACGGAGCATTCTTACACGTCTGGGTGAGGCTATGGAACATGGTGAGGGGGGAGGGAGGTTATACAGGGGCTGTAGCGGCACTCTGTTATCCTGCTGCCATTCCTGAAGCTCCACCAGACGCCGGAGCATGTCTGTTTGCTCACGCAGCAGCCCCAGCGTTGCATCCTGCCTCCTCTGATCTTCCTGCCGCCACCTCTCATCTTGAGCGTCTCTCCTCTCCTCACGTTGGTCCCTCCTGTCCTCACGTTGGTCCCTCATGTCTTCACGTTGGTCCCTCCTGTCCTCATGTTCACTGGCTTCTTTCCTATACTTTGAAACTGTGTCCTTCCACTCATTCAGATGAGCTCCTTCACTGCGGGTGGATTCCATGATTTCTGTAAACATCTCGTCTCGCGTCTTCTTTTTTCCGACGCCTTATCTGAGATAGCCTTCGGGACGGTGGAGGGAGGCTTGAAGAATTTGCAGCTGCTGGAGGGAGGGAAAAAAGGAGAGAATTTTTTTAAAAGATACATTTTGCAGAACAATGCTTATACTCTTTCACGGTGACCAACGCTATTCACATTACATAGCACATGTGATTTCTGTGCAAGGTCGCATTTTGCCTCTTAATATTGAGTGCCTGTGGCTTTGCTGCTAGAGATCACAGACGCAGGTACGGGCAACAGAATTTGGCTTGCATGTGGCCATGGTAAGCCATTGTCTTTCGGTTTCTGCGCCCTCCTTTCCCACATACCAAGCAAAGCCCGTTGAGTGCTGCGGTTTTCCTGTTAACCTTCAGCAGCAGAAAACAAACTAACCACCCCCATCCAATTCTCTGGATGATCACTTTATCCCTCCCCCCACCGCATGGCAGGTATCAGGGAAGATCCCTGCAGGAACCAAACTAACACCCGCCACCCCGCTATGAATTCTCTGGGATAATCGCTTTACTCTTCCCCCCACCGCGTGGCTGGTATCAGGGAAGATCCCTGCTAGCCAAACGCGAAAAGCTCTGGGCCAATTTCCGCCCCCCCCGCTTGGCTAACTGCAGGGAAGGATTTCTTTTCAGCCACAGGCAAACAGCCCAGTAGGAACGGCCACCTCTGTCCCCTTAATTAAATTCCCGTATTTCAGCCAGGTTACCATGAGCGATATCACTCTCCTGAGGATTACACAGCGAGATAAAGAACGGATGTTGCTTGAATGCCAGCAAACACCGGGACCATACGCTGCTAGGCTTTGTCATGCAATGATACCAGATTACTTGCTGCAAGCATGGTGTGGTCAAGTGTCCTACCATGGAGGACGGAATAAGGCTGCACTGCCCAGAAGCCTTGTGGCAAGGCTTTTGAAGTACCTCCAGGAGAGCTTCATGGAGATGTCCCTGGAGGATTTCCGCTCCATCCCCAGACACGTTAACAGACTTTTCCAGTAGCTGAACTGACCGCGAATGCATCCCAAGTCCTCAGGGCAAAGTAATCATTAAAAAACGCTTGCTTTTAAAACAAGTTTTATATTTTAAAAGGTAAACTCACCTGAGGTCCCTTCCATGGGGTCGTGGTCTTGGATACTGGCTTGGGAGGGTTGGGAGGGTACTTCAGTCAGGCTGAGAAAAAGATCCTGGCTGTTGTGGAGAACGGAGTGCTGGGTGCTCTCTGCAAGCTCGTCCTCCTCCTCCTCCTCCTCTTCCCCGTCCGCAGAATCCTCAGGTGTAGCTGATGAGATTATCCCCGCCTCGGAATCCACGGTCAGAGGTGGGGTAGTGGTGGTGGCCCCCCCTAGAACTGCATGCAGCTCGGCGTAGAAGCAGCATGTCCGCGGCTCTGACCCGGAGCGACCGTTTGCCTCCTTTGTTTTTTGATAGGCTTGTCTGAGCTCCTTGACTTTCACGCGGCACTGATCTGAGTCCCTATTGTGGCCTCTCTCCATCATGCCCTTGGAGATTTTTTCAAAAGTTTTGGCATTTCGTCTTTTCGAACGAAGTTCTGCTAGCACTGAATCCTCTCCCCATATAGCGATCAGATCCAGTACGGTCCATGCTGGTGCTCTTTTTCGATTATCGGCCTGCATGGTTACCTGTGCTGATGAGCTATCTGTGGTCACCTGTGCTCTCCACGCTGGGCAAACAGGAAATAAAATTCAAATGTTCGCGGGGCTTTTCCTGTCTACCTGGCCAGTGCATCCGAGTTCAGATTGCTGTCCAGAGCGGTCACAATGGTGCACCGTGGGATAGCTCCCAGAGGCCAATACCATCAAATTGCGGCCACACTAACCCTAATTCGAAATGACAATATCGATTTTAGCGCTACTCCACTCATTGGGGTGGAGTACAGAAATCGATTTTAAGAGCCCTTTATTTCAAAATAAATGGCTTCGTTGTGTGAACGGGTGCAGGGTTAATTCGATTTAACGCTGCTAAATCCGAATTAAAGTCATAGTGTAGACCAGACCTTCAATTATGTGGAAGCATACAGTAGACTTCCATCTTTGTGCTTTACCACTCAGACTATATGCGGCCACCCAGACAGGAGATGCCACTCTGTTATAATCAGGTTACAAATACATGGAGAACAGGATCTCAGTTCTTGTCAGCATGGGGGAGAGGAAATAGACTTGCAAGGGGACCTGTTGCTTTTAAATGTGAGTTGAACCATGCTGCAGAATGGAAACCAGTAATACGCATATGCACTCCAAGATTTAGGATGTGTGCACAGCTTCATATGTGACACTTTCTGTTCAGACCATATTCAGTGCCTCTGAATCAAGGTCACCGAATGCCCTGAAAGATCTTTCCCAAGATTAATTACCCCGCCCCTTCTTTCTCCCCTATCAACCAGGCAGGCAAGGGTCTATTCACACCAATGCTGGTGTAGTTTAGCATCAAAAGAGTTAACAAGTCATTCCCTGGGGTAGGGGGGCATAATTTTAAAACCAAAGTGAAATCCAGCTACGAGGCAATTTTATTCTCTATTAACCCAATCAATGGAAGGTTCCCATAAGCCATTAGCCAGGAGTTCAGATGCAGGAGATGTCGTGAGGGGTTAGATAAAGATGGTTCTGTGTTCATTAGTACTGACAGCTCGGGGAAGGAGAGGGAGGGAGGGAGGAAAGGGAGTTGGGGAGTGGGACATGAGGAGAAAGGAAAATTACCTAGCAGTAGTAAGGCACAGCCTGTGCTGAAGTGGAGAGATGTACCGAAGCAGTGGATTGTGTCCCACTGCCTGGCTAGGGTTCTGTGTGTGCATGAGGATAGATACTGCTGCCTGCACCAGCTCCGGGAAGTCCAGAACACAATGATCCAGGGGTTGGTATGGACAAGAGCCATTCCAAACTGCCGTAATGATTATTATTATTTAAGTACTAATTCTGTTACAGTCGCTCCCAGAGGTCCAACTGAGATGGTTCTCCATCACACACAGTGCTGTAAAAACACACAGAGAGAAACAGTGCTTCTCCTGAAGAGCGTATAGCCTAAATGAAGGGTGGGAGGCAGTAGTAGGAAGAGGGCCTGAAACATAAACCCATGTATCAGATGCCTAGTCTGAGGCTTGAGGCCTGGGCTAAAGTAGTCAAAACTTTGCTGATATAAAGCAAAGTTAAGTTGTGAGCAAGAGGCAGGCCCAGCTCACAGAATTTGGCAAGCATAGGGCTGTGTGATGGGGTGGCTGCCCCACACAGATAGATGGAGGGTTAAAGCAGCCCTCAGGGAGGCTGGGCTGCGCAAAACTCAACCAATGGGAGGAGGGCTTGAAGAGAGCCAATCAGAAGAAGGTTTGTTAGAATAGCCAATCGGGGGCATGGAGGGCCATATAAGAAGGGCTGCACAGCAGAGCAGAGGCAGTTTCTCCCTGGAGTGCAAGGGAGAAGGACTGGCTGCCTTAGAGGAGTACCTTAGATAGAGCAGTGCTGGGCAGGGTCAGGGGAGCAATAGGGAGCTTCAGACTGAGGACTCCCAGACTGAGGCCCCTGATACAAAGGGCCAGGACGGTGCTAGGGCTATGGGGAAATGGCCCAGAGAAATAGGCAGTGGGAGTTGGAGGAATGGCAGCACGTGGCTATAGGGTCCCTGGGTCGGGGCAGTTCCCCTCTTTCCCCCCCACTTGCCACAGAGGGGGGTGGCCGGTATTTGGACTACAGTTTACCCCTTGAGGTGAGGGGCTAGACTGAAGGCTACAGTAGGCCACAGCGGCAAGTGGATGGACTAGAGACAGCAGGAAGAAAGCAGAGTTGGGCACAGCCGGAGGGCCGTGCCCAGAAGAGGATGCCACAGTCTGGGGAGCAACGCGGGTCTTAGAGGTGGAGCAGAAGTGATGACGGTGAGACACCACTAGAGGAAGGCGTACCGGCAACCAAGAGCTAATTCCTAGCATGGCCAGCAGGAGGCACTGAGATAGTGAGTCCTGCCCCGTCGCAGGCTGATATTGCAAAAACACATATTCCTAAGAGGTGCTAGGCACAAAACACTCATTTAAGCACATTCCAAAGGGTGGTACCAGACCACCCCGATAAACATATTCTCCAAAGATAACAAGAACATGCTGAACCATCTTAAGGATAAGGTCAGGATGACAGCATGATGAATAGAGATGTTTTGAATGAACCTACAGGTACAAGGCAATGGATGGTGCCCTAATACGTCAGAGGGTGGCACCTTGATATGTCAGGGGTGATACGTAACTTGTTTGTATTGGTGTATAAAGATATATCTCAGGAGTGTCTTTGTCCAGCCAAGGGGGCAGTGGAAAGTCCTGCCACTGACTGAGCTGTGTGCACTGTCTCGGGCATACATGTGCTAGTGTAACTGTAGACATTGATCTGGGGAGCTAGGACCAAGCTTTGCTAACAATAAACCTGACCAAGTGCCTTCGCACCTTAACAGATTTTGTTGTCATTGGGCAGTTCATTCAGGATCTGCTGTGCCAGCTATCTGGGACAGTATACAGGGAGAAAACACACACAGCCAAACATCTGATGACACAGAGGGGGAAAGTGACTATCCAAAGGTCACACGACAGTTCAGTGGCAGAGTGGGAAATGAAATCCAGGTCTCCTAATCAACAGGCCAGTGTCCTGCCCAGTAACCCATGCTGCCTCAGTGAAGATAGACATTTGAACTATAAGAGAGGCTCTCAGGTGCAGCTGTTAATACAGCTATTTGAGGGCAGAGTTTGGTCTCAGATATGTGTGTGCAGCCATCTGTGGATGTCAGCGGGATTTGTATCTGTGGATCTGATGGCAGCTTCTGACCCTCTGTAAACACCTTCATGTACCGCCTTTGGGTTTTGTTCCTTTATATTTATATGGGCACTGTCCTTGGAAAACTACCCTTAGGCAGCCAGTATTGCAGACTGCGGCAGCCCAGGTGCTCAGGGGCCTCTGCAGCACAGTGAGCTGTAAAAGAGATGCCATTAGATTGTGTAGTATGAATAGCATCATCTGTGACCTCAGGATTTAGCCACTGAGCCACAGAACTTGCAGGTGAAGAAGTGGGGTGGTTGCTAGCTGCGGGGGAGGAGGCAAATTAAGGTTTAAAATGTCCTTCAGACTGAGACACATTTACTACAATAGCTCATCAAAGAACCACATCACTGGGGGTGCATCTCTGCTGCTGATCAACGTGGGACTTAACTCTCAGAGGGTATCAAGCTGCCAACACTCAGGGTGCCAGTGCGAGCTGACAGTGCTTTGTACCTTGCAGGACCAGCCCCTGAGTCCATTTTACATAATAAAAATAACTATCGCTGACACCCGATCTCAGGTTCCAATGGACAAGTGTCTAGCAATCTCTAGCGAGTGAACGTCTATTCACATGGCAAGTTGGCCAACAGCATAACTTTTCTTGATGGACCAAGTCCGTCTCAGAAAGGAGCATTTCCAGACAGTCAGTGTGCGGAAATCCTGCACAGCCCACACCTTCCTGTAGGTGGGCCTAGCCAGGGATAACATCTTCCCATTTGCGAGTCTGAAAATTCGCACCCAAGTGCCGAAACAGCGAACAAAACACAACTCCTTTATAAAAGGAAATTCAATTGCATCATCCGTCTTCAGTAAAAATGCAGTCTTTGCCAATGCAGGCTGTTTTGGTGTGATGAACGGGAAAACCATCCTTTCCACACTTCCACACTCTTATTTGTGGGAGTGGATTCTGAGCCATTGGAAGGCAGGCAAGAAACATTAATATAATGGTGAAAACCCCCAGCTAACACGCCCTGAAGACCAGTAGCACTGGGGAGAGGGAGGGAGGGTTACTAGCTAGTGTATTCCTCTCTAGTCTTCCTGCTTCTAAGTGGGGGGCTGGAACTATCCTACGGAGTTCCCCACTCATATTATGAGGCAAGAACCTGTCTTTTCAGCTAGTGGAAGCTTTGCTCTTCCTGCTTCTGTAGGGGGACCCCAATTCTCAAACAGAAAATAGGGGTACCTTCCACATTGTCCCCAAAAAGGGAGGGTCTGAGCAGCTGGCGAGGGGGCTAGGTTTGGGAGTCTTGTCGCGGGGAGGGGTGTGAGTGTTTGCTAGCTGAGGGGATGGGCAGGAGGGGATGCTTGTTATGGGGAGGAATGGGAGGATTTTGACAGTGGGGCATGAGTCTGGTTGGGAAGCCTTGTTTGGCAGCTTCTGGGGTGGGCTAAGGGAGGTTGTCCTGGGAAGGGATGGGGTGATTTTGGTAGATGGGTGCTCTGGGGCCTGAGGGGACTTCCAAAGAGTTTGGAGGCTCCGATCACCCTACATTGGAGAAATCTAATTCCATGTACACTAGGTGGGGAACAGGGAATGTGGTTGGGTGTAAGTACAGCGGTTCACTGCCAGCTCTGCAGTGTTACCTGGGAGGACTGTGTATGGAGACCTCCGTCCTATTGGCCTCGCATACACAGGTGGTGCAGGCCCCTTGGGACACTGCACAGAGGTACTTACAGGGAGCCCTGAATTGGAAAGAGTCTTGCTAGGTGTTGTGGGGATGTTCATCTCTCCCAGAAATGTTCCTGCTCCCTCTTGATTCCCTTATCCTCGCTCTAATGCAGCCTCAAGCAGTGCAGAGGTGCCAGCAGCTTTTAAACCCATGCTGCTCCTTCTTGCTCACTCAGGACATTAATAAAATGCCTGCCCACCTGCGCGACAAGGAGCAGAGGGGCTGCTAATGGCATCCTCCCTTTGAAGTGAAATCCCAAAGCTTTCATTTGGTTCATGTTCGTCCCTGATAAAACCTCTTGTGTCTCTGACTCAATATGGGGCACTCTTATCTAGTCTCACTTGTGGGCAGCAGACGCACTTAGGCTGATCTGGCAAGCGCTCTTCCCACCTCTCAGTGAGGAAGAAAGGCCAGCGACCACAGCAGAGAAGAAGCAGATTCCTCAAAGGGGGACACACGGCAGTAATTTTTCAGGAAGCAACAGAGAATGCATATAAAATACCAGCAAAGCAGGGAAACCACCCGCTTTGAAATGCAGGGGACAGTCCCAACATCCGTTGGGATCACCCCGCAAGCCCCGCATTTAGGATAGTGAACTCATCGGAGGCATACAAAGTAGTTCTGGGACATGATGATACTATGCACAATGTTTTGTGGATCTAAATTACCTTGTTTGTTGCTTAGACGCTATGGCAAACGGTGGACGGATACTGTACTTTAAAGTAATGTTTAGAGATCAGCCCAACTCAAAAGTAAGACCTAGATGCTGGAGTGGCATAATCCACTCTGTGACTGTTATGCCTTTGTTTTCCCTGTACTGCATCTTTAAATCCCTAATCTCTCTACCGTCTGCAGGGACAAGTGGCTGTTTTGTGAGGCAGGGCAGGGGCAGCCAGTTACAGAGGTGACATGCGTGATGTGCTCTCGCTCTCCTGGAGCCTTTGATTTTTGCTCTCTCTTGTTTTGTAGTTTCCTTTAATCTAAGAATAAATGGTTCAGCCTAAAAGCCTCTGGCTGTCCTTTGTGCAGAGGGAAACATCAGAATGGCACTTGGGATTTGGGCTGGCATTGCTCACCAATAGATGGTGTCATTTTGTCACCTGATGGCAGCACATTGCGATGTGTTAACCCAGTGGCACAATATATGGATACAAACTTGTAGCAGTTGCACTGTCCTGGCCTCACTAAGTGATCCATTGGCTTTGCAGGATCAATTCCAGGAGGTGCGAACACAGAGCACACACCATATTCCTGTGGCGTTCCAGTCCTGGGACCTGACCAAGCACAAAGGGAGCTGAAGCATTGCTGGGAAGGGTCTCTCCACTGCTAGGCAAGGCCAAGAAAGGGGCATTCCTGAAAATATCCATGATGGAGGAAAATGGCTGAGAAACCTGCAGTCAACAGTAACAGAGCCTGATTGTTTGAGAAGAGTCTTACTCTTATCAGTTATTTACACAGCTGTAGAGATGTGCCAGACCCTTTACAGACAGGGGGAGGCTGGCCAAAGTCCCCAGGCGCCCGACCCTCCCCACTCTGTAGTGTGGAAGATGAAGCTCATCTGGACATGGAGGCCTGTTGGAGTGCAGATCCTGCAAAGACTACCTGTATCCCACCCATGCCCTTGAGCAGAGGCACCGCTCCAGGGCCAGGACATTTGACCCATAATGAATGGAATGGGATGCTGAGGACCAAGTCCCACATTCCTATTGATTACCCTACTGGGATCTGATCCCGCTCTCATTGACATCAAAGGATGTGTTCCCATCAGTGGGAGCACAGGATTGGGCCTCTGTCTTAAAGAACCAAACTGCAAACTGAACACTGTAGCCATGGCAACAGGCAGTTCAACTTTAAACTCTCCAACACATAAAAAGGCAATTTCCTTTATATTTCCAGAGTTTATAACGGCACCAATGGCCCCAGGCCCTCGCCTCCGTCAGCCAGTCATTAACAGAGTGGAACTGCCGTCCCCATCAGCTTCTATTGTCAACAACAAGTGGCCTGGCAAGGAAACTATAGGGTGGTGCCACATTAACACCCCCAGAAACCTCAGCAATGCCACAGCCTTTCACATTACTACGACAGAGCTAACTCCTGCTCTCTGCAAACAGCTCAGGTCCCCGCTGCAAGCGTTGGTGTTACCCTCCACTGTGTGCAAAACCTCTCAGAACCTAGAGATAACATTGGTGTCACCAACTGATTTTTCTTATCACCACCCAACACACACACTCAGCCCATTGCTAAACAGTAATTTTATCCCCCGTGTTTTGAACAGAGCAAATGCAACCATGTCTCCATTTTGTTTGGTTCCTTTCTCATGTGCCGGCCATGGGGCCAATGCCATGGGGAAGGGATACAGGTCTGGAAAGAGGCCAGGCCAGTGGACAGCTAGCAGGTGGCACCTTCACTTCACTTAAGTGAGCCCCAAAGGGCGGCGCTTCTCTTGGGGAACCAATTGCTGAATTAAAATAACAAATGCACTGTTTAGAATTCTGCAGCCATTCCAGGGAAGAAGGCTGTGGCCATGATTAAGGTACAGCGCTGAGAGCCAGAAGACAGTAGTCCTGCTCCCAACTCTGTGACTGACTCTCTGTGTGACCTGGGGCAAGTGGCTTAATCACACTGTGCCTCAGTTTCCCTCTTCTATAAACAGGGAAAATAATACTTCTCTTCGTGCCAAGTGTCTGTGAGATTTAACTCATAATTAACATTTGTAAAATGTATTGGGAAGCTGGGATGCAAGGTGATAGGTGAAAGTATTATTATATAACCTCTTTGACCTATAACAGTTTCTATGGTTATAGAACATTCTTGGCCACAAATACTTGACCCTATCCCTTTAAGATCACAAACTATTATGACACTGAATACTCAAATCCTTTCTAGAAGATCATGAATAAATGAACTGGGTATCTCTGCCCAGCCAGGTGGGAGATAGGAACGATACTGCATGTCTGCTACCAACAGCCATCAGCTCTTCCCTTGCTCATCTCTCAGCTGTCGCAATATGAAAGGTGCCTCTCCCGAACCTTCAACTGAGTGGGGCTAAACAGCAAAAACACTTGGTGACTAAATTTGCCAGAGAAGGTCTGTCACGAATGACTAAAAACAAAATTATAGAGCAATCTCAGCTGACGGAGAAGAGAATGAAATGTGATTCATTTTCATCCACCCAGCGGGGACTGCTGCAAAAAGTGACTGGATTAACCCCTTTCCTGCCAGCAATGGTTCTGCTCCCTGGGCCAGCGAAACTGTGCGCTTACCCTCCGATTGCTTGAGGTAACTCACGGCTCTTATTACTGAAGACAGCCAGCCAGATCCAAACATACCTGTTTCAAAGACCTGTGCAATTTAATAGGACACACAGAGTATGTTTATGGCGACATAAGAGAGCTCTCTTCAAGGGCTCAGAGCATGTGCCATTAAGATTCTCAAGGAACTAATGAGGACTCCTATAAAGAGGGTAGAGAGGTGGGTTTTGGCCCCTTTCTCCCTGGTGGACCCTGGTTCCTCTAGCTCAGGCATATCTATTATAAAACAACAGCTGAATGAAACTGTTTTCCACAGTTTATAATGCACTGGATGAAATTTATCGCCTGTGCTATGCAGCCGATCAGATTGGATGATCTTAATTGTCCCTTCTGGCCTTAAAAATCTATGAACCTATGACTAATACTAAGTACAATGCAGGGATGGACAAAGCATCTTGGATAAAACTGTACCAGACTTTATGGAGGTTGGAAATTGTTCATTTGTTTTTATCAACATACTGTAGTAGACCTAGCACAAGACTGCATGCCAGGAACCCATGAGTTCTAATCCTGGCACAGCCGCTGACACATTGTGTGGGTCATGGCCAAATCACGTAACCTCTATGAGCCTCAGCTGCCCAATCCGCAAAGTGGAGATGCTAACACTTCCCTCCCTCACAGACAGACAATCAAGAGTGACAAGAGAACAATCTCAGTCATCAAATGACGCATGTGGTCTCACCTGGCCCAGCCAATAAAACACAATGTTAGAAAAGAGAGTAAAATATTGAAAATCAATAATCTCACCATTAAAATGATGCATATTGTAGGGATAACAACAGTATGATGACATTGAGTTAACAAAAAGAGGCGGAAGGATCCATTATTAAATGACGTTATGTGGTATAGTGAACAATTCTTCTATATGTCATTATGCTTGCTATATAAAACAGTTTGCATATGCTGGGATTCTTGTTCTTGTAATCCAATATCAAATTTCAGAGAGTTAAGCTTGTTGGAATATCACATAATTTTTAACCTCTCTAGTACATCGCAAAGTGAGTTCAAAGGTTCTCCTGAGTCCTGAGACACAATCATCACCCCCGTCCCACAAGGGAGAAACATACCTAGAACTGAACAGCCCCATCCCTCCAGAAGCCCTCCCAGCCAGCAAATACAACAGATTATCTACTCCCTCCCCCCGCATCCCCTGAGTGATCCCCACTGAACCTCCCCCGAGGAGAGACTGGAGAATAGATTATTCTTGGAGCCTGCCTGGAAGGTCACCAACCCTATACTCTGGAGAGCCTGAAGGGAGTGGGTTCAATGGACCCCGCTGTGAGAACCTGCTGCTGACAGCACCATCCCAATCTAGGGTGGAGGTAGTTCCAGTGCCAGAATGATTGCAGCCCCCATGGGGAAAGGGAGGATCTCAAGCTCTAGATCAAGAGGTGGAGGGAGGGAGGAATGCTCCTTTCTGCTGCTGCGACCCGTGTCGGTCCCTCTGGCATTGTCCAGGGGCCATCAAAGCCCCTTTACCCAGCTGGGGGAAATTTCCCTGGGGCAGACGCTGCCTAGGGCTGCCCCAAGCTGCCTTTTGCAGCCCCATGCCTAAAAGCTTCAGCACAGGGGCCATGCCATGTCATGGGTGGGGCTGGGGGAAGCACGGGAGTCCATGGGGCTCAGTTCTGGGCATTGGTGAGTGGCATCACCCCTGACAGAGCAGAGGTTGAATTCTCTGTGGGCAGCAGGATTCTGCACTAGCTGCAGTGTCCAGTGGGTGCAGGATGTCACCCCATGCAGAGCATAGTATCTGCTGCTGGCTCCCAGAGGGGAAGAATGGAGGGGGCCTGCTTCCCCCCCCCTCCAGGCCTCTCCCCAGCCGGGACCTATATGGGCCTACTCAGGCCTTCCCCATCTCTTTCCCCTCACCCCAAAGTTCTCCCACTGGCCCTCTCAGCCTCCTCCTCTCTCCCCTTCCCCCTTCTCCTGCCCCCTTCAATCTCTCCCTCTCCAGTTTTCCAGTCTCTGTCTCTGCTTTTGTCCCCCTTTAGTGGGACTCAGTCGTAACACAGCAACACTGAGCACTGCCACTTTTACTCAACCAGATTGCCGATGGGTCAGTTCAGGAAATCGGTCTTTCTGTCACGCTAGCATCAAAGGGGCACAGACCTGGTCACCAGCAACCCCCACATCTCTGGTCACTCAGCAGATGTATTTTTCACACAGTCCTTTATATTCCTCGGAGTGGTTATAGTCTGGCCAACGTTTCAGCACCAGCTGCCTTCCTCAACGCTTGGCCAAACCTTGTCTTTGGGGGCAGGATTCAACTTCAAGTCAGTACATTAGGTACATCGCACATCCCGTGGCAGTAATACAGCAATGCTTTTCAGTGACTTAGCCTCGCTCCAGCGTTGCACAGAAGCAGTCACACTGTCCAGGAGAGTCACAGAAAATGACCCATGTTGGCTTCTCTGCCTGGAAAAGCAGCTTATCCTCCTCCTAAAGTAGTTTGCTACTGTGATTGGCTCCAAGCTGCCTAGGGCAGAGACGGTTGTCTTCCTTGCTGGCTTGCTGAGCACCCAGGGTGCTGGTGAGGGGTGAAATAATGGAGTCCTTCCACAGTCAAAACTCCTAGAGAGCTCAAAAGTTCTGTTACACCTGTACACACCCTCTATTTCAATGGAGACACACTGGTGTAACGGAGAAAAGGGAATGTGGCCTGCAGGGAGTTTTGCATGAGAAAAGACTGAGTGCAGGGCTGTGCGGTTTTGCTGATTAGTAGTTATTTTAAGAACTGTGCGCATAGGATCCTGGTGACTCATCACGCTGTCAATGAGCGGCAGCTGCGATCTAGTGGATTGGGGACAAATCTAGGGTTCTAGCTCTGACTCAACTCTCCCACTGACTCACTGGGTGACCTTAAGAAAGTCGCTTCATTTTGTGGTTCAGCCACTTTCTCCGTAGAAGGGGGTCATAAAGCGATCTTCATCTGAGGAGCTTAAAGCACTTTCTCCTGGTGGGAGACGTGCAAAGCCCTGTGTTTAGGATTCTCTACCTGGCCTGAGAAGGTGAGAACTAAACAAGCATCTAAAACGAAGGGCTATTGGAGGTGGTTGTTGAGAGTGGCAGCTGCTTCACATCAGACACAGAATCCTGAACGTGGCATAAGTCAGGCAAATAAAGGGAGAACTGATTTCCCAGGGATTGGTTTAAAATGGAAAGGCATGTGTCATCGCTAAGTGTATTGAACACATTTGCAGAGACTGACACAGAGAACACAAGCGCTCAGTGACCATTAGTGACACAGATTGAAACTTGCAATCCAAATCCAAGGAAGATGATCAAACATATAATCCATTTTTGCGTTTAATTTGCAAAACCGAAGGGAGCCTTACCAATTAGTCACAACAAAATATTGCAGCAAGGGCCTAGGAAGAGCAGCCACAAAGGGGCTTGCTCAGGGCAACAGGCCAGTGCTCCGATTCCTGCAACAAACATGAGCACATCTGTCATAACTATAAAGGGAAGGGTAACAGCCCTCCTGTGTACAGTACTATAAAATCCCTCCTGGTCAGAGACTCCAAAATCCTTTTCCCTGTAAAGGGTTAAGAAGCTCAGGTAACCTGGCTGACACCTGACCCAAAGGACCAATAAGGAGACAAGATACTTTCAAATCTTGGTGGGTGGAGGGCTTTTGTTTTGGGGGTTGTTCGCTCTTGGGACTGAGAGGGACCAGACATCAATCCAGGTTCTCCAAATCTTTCTGAACAAGTCTTTCATATTTCCAACTTGTAAGTAAACAGCCAGGCAAAGCATGTTAGTTTTTATCTTTGTTTTCTCAACTTGTAAATGTACCTTTTACTAGAGTGTTTATCTCTGTTTGCTGTAACTTTGAACCTAAGGCTAGAGGGAGGTCCTCTGGGCTCTTTAAGTTTGATTACCCTGTAAAGTTAGTTTCCATCCTGATTTTACAGAGATGATTTTTACCTTTTTCTTTAATTAAAAGCCTTCTTTTTAAGAACCTGATTGATTTTTCCTTGTTTTTAAGATCCAAGGGGGTTGGATCTTGATCCACCAGGAGTTGGTGGGAGGAAGGAGGGGGGATGGTTAATTTCTCCTTGTTTTAAGATCCAAGGGCTTTGGATCTGTATTCACAAGGGAATTGGTGAAGAGTCTCTCAAGGCTACCCAGGGAAGGGAATTAGCATTTTGGGAGTGGTGGCAGCGGACCAGATCTAAGCTGGTAGTTAAGCTTAGAAGTTTTCATGCAGGCCCCCACATTTGTACCCTAAAGTTCAAAGTGGGGAAGCAGCCTTGACAACATCTCTGAGGGTGAGGGAGGACAGGACATCAAGGGAAAGAGTCAGGACAAAATTGCATCCATTCCATTTGATGTTCTCTTCAATGCTGGGCCAACCAGTGCAGAGTGATGCCCTTGTTAGAAGCAAACAATGCACATAGGGGGAGATCAGGCTCCCAGTGCAGGCAGCACTGCTTGAATGTTCCACACACAGACATGTGCATCTGGGGTAATGCACTTCCAACCCAGCCTGTCTCTTGGTGTTCCAGACCTGGGACCTCTTCCCAGCTCTGCCAATGTCCCTCAATTCTGAGGTGCGTTGGATCAAGGGCTGATCAAAGAGGAGAGCTGAAGGTCAGGAATGAGGTGAAATGGCAGAGGTAGGGAGGGAGAAGGACTGGAATAGCAAGGGATGTTCTAGAGCAGGATTAAGGGGCATTGGCAGAGCTATGGGGGTGGATGATTGAAATAACATGGGTCAGAAATAAGGAGCACTAGCAGAGCTGCATTGATTGCACAATGCTCCTCCCACTGTGCGTGGCTCTCCCCAGGGCTAACAGCCTTCCTCTTTCCTGAGCATGGCCTTCACTCACAGCTGTATATGTAATTAAGAGCCATGCGCAGTACTCGGCCCTCCTGAGAAGGCTGGGGCTGACACACCCATCCTGCGGCGGGCGTCAGGTGTACCCTGGGAAGGAGCGTGTCTGTTGACTTTTCTGCTACCTGCAGCACTTCAATTTCAGACCGTCCAATTTAAAGTGCTTCCAAACCCATGCTCACTGAAGCCTTGGCCCCATTCAGTTCACGGACAATGGAAAACAATTTAGCTCTTTCAGCTATGGGAGAATGATGCAGTCGATAAGAGAACGTCAAGGTTAAATCAACCATTCTGTGAGCCGAGGATAGGGAAGGATCTCAAGTGAGCCAAGATGCAGGGTGGGGAACAGCGGGGCTGTGTGGATGAGAGCCAAGGTACACACACGGATGTATACCTCAGGGACTGCACAGAGATTCACCTGGGCTAACACAAGCGTCAGAGAGCTTATGCACAAAAACCTTATTATTGTAGCTGTTGCTCTTTGTGTATGAAAAAAAACCATGAGATCGTTGGCTAGAAAGTACTATAGGAGTGAAAAGTAAGTAAAATAATAATAATACTTGGCACTTCTAAAGCACCTTTTAGCCATAGAACTTTTGTTGTCTTTTTCTAGTCTTTCAGTCTGAATGACTTATTTATAGAATAAGAGAAATGACAAAACAAGAAAGAATAAAAGGTCAAGTTTCCATGAGTGAGAGCACAGTGTGTGTACCTTGTTGGTAACATACTGCATCAGCTCAGCCACACAAAATGACAGTTACCCCTGCAGACAAGTAGACTCCTTAGAAATGTAAAGATGCAATAACAGTGACATTACGTACTATAGTTACATGCACTACAGATCCCTTAAGGCTTTATAATCATTGATTAGCATTACACCCCACTACTGCTCTGTGAAAAAGGCAGCAATTTTTCCCCATTCCACCAATGGGAAAACCGAGGCATCAAGGGAATAAGGGACTCACTTAAGGTCATGCTGCAAAGCAATGGGAATTGCACCTAAGGGTATGTCTACACTACAATAGAAAATCCCTTGGGATTTAAGATACTCTTAAGCAGCTTTTAGAGTAGCAGCCGTATTAGTCTGTATCCACAGAAAGAACAGGAGTACTTGTGGCACCTTAGAGACTAACAAATTTATTTGAGCATAAGCTTTCGTGGGCTGTAAGAGTGTTCCCATACAAAGTTGCACTGATTTAACTAAACTGGTTTAAAAAAGAAATCACACCTTTAGTTAAACTGCTTTAACTTGGCATGTAGACCTGCTCCTCTGCTGTGCCTGTTCTGGGGATCAGGACTTCAGTTTCCAGAGCTGTCTGGAACATTTCACTAGCATTAAATCAGCTAATAGAATTATTACTCCATTGCATTATTAATTCATATATAATACCAACAGCAGCAATAAATGTGTCCGGAGGCTATTTGTGGCAAGAATAGCAGTTATATTACCCTCAAAAGATTGTGGGAGAATCTAGAGATTGTGGCCTGTCCATAGAAGGTCTTTCCGGTAATAAGTCTTTGTACTCAATAAATATACGTGTCCATCATTCAAGGACCATCTGACACACAGAGCCACCTTCTATATTTAACAAGAAGTGCAGAGGGATGAGGAAGCGAGTAAGAGCGAGAGACACGGACAGATTGAGTTTGGGGACTCTTAGCGAGAAAATATATTCAGTTTCTTCTCTTACATTCTGGATCTAACAGCACAACAATGATGGAGCCTGAGACTCCCAGCTTCCTCGAACTACAGCATGCGGATCTCAAAGCATTCAATAAGGTGCATCAGCATCATCTGGTGGGGAGAACTATGCACTGAGAGGTAAAGCAACTTGCCCGAGATCATCCAGAAAGTCAGTGGCAGAGCCTGGAATAAAACTCAGGTTTCCTAAAGGTCAGCTCCAAACTCTGTCTGCAAGACCAGACCATGCGCAGGCAACACCTCACCTGTGCAGCGTTAGTGAGCTTTATCATCCAGACTTTCTGTCCTCCATGAAGAAGTCAATATACTAGTCTAGTTGCCTGCTTTTCTTTTCTTTTCTTTTCTTTTCTTTTCTTTTCTTTTCTTTTCTTTTCTTTTCTTAGGTTTCAGAGTAGCAGCCGTGTTAGTCTGTATCCGCAAAAAGAAGAACAGGGGTACTTGTGGCACCTTAGAGACTAACAAATTTATTAGAGCATAAGCTTTCATGGACTACAGCCCACTTCTTCGGATGCATACAGAATGGAACATATATTGAGGAGATATATATACACACATACAGAGAGCATAAACAGGTGGGATTTGTCTTACCAACTCTGAGAGGCCAATTAATTAAGAGAAAAAAAACTTTTGAAGTGATAATCAAGATAGCCCAGTACAGACAGTTTGATAAGAAGTGTGAGCATACTTACAAGGGGAGATAGAATCAATGTTTGTAATGGCTCAGCCATTCCCAGTCCTTATTCAAACCGGAGTTGATTGTGTCTAGTTTGCATATCAATTCTAGCTCAGCAGTCTCTCGTTGGAGTCTGTTTTTGAAGTTTTTCTGTTGTAATATAGCCACCCGCAGGTCTGTCACTGAATGACCAGACAGGTTAAAGTGTTCTCCCACTGGTTTTTGAGTATTTTGATTCCTGATGTCAGATTTGTGTCCATTAATTCTTTTGCGTAGAGACTGTCCGGTTTGGCCAATGTACATGGCAGAGGGGCATTGCTGGCACATGATGACATATATCACATTGGTAGATGTGCAGGTGAACGAGCCCCTGATGGTATGGCTGATGTGATTAGGTCCTATGATGATGTCACTTGAATAGATATGTGGACAGAGTTGGCATCGGGGTTTGTTACAAGGATAGGTTCCTGGGTTAGTGGTTTTGTTCAGTGATGTGTGGTTGCTGGTGAGTATTTGCTTTAGGTTGGGGGGTTGTCTGTAAGCGAGGACAGGTCTGTCTCCCAAGATCTGTGAGAGTAAAGGATCATCTTTCAAGATAGGTTGTAGATCTCTGATGATGCTCTGGAGAGGTTTTAGTTGGGGGTTGAAGGTGACAGCTAGTGGTGTTCTGTTATTTTCTTTGTTGGGCCTGTCTTGTAGGAGGTGACTTCTGGGTACTCTTCTGGCTCTGTCAATCTGTTTTTTCACTTCAGCAGGTGGGTATTGTAGTTTTAAGAATGCTTGATAGAGATCTTGTAGGTGCTTGTCTCTATCCGAGGGATTGGAGCAAATGCGGTTATATCTTAGAGCTTGGCTGTAGACAATGGATCGTGTGGTGTGTCTTGGATGGAAGCTGGAGGCATGTAGGTAAGTGTAGCGGTCAGTAGGTTTCCGGTATAGGGTGGTATTTATGTGACCATCGCTTATTAGCACAGTAGTGTCCAGGAAATGGACCGCTTGTGTGGATTGATCTAGGCTGAGGTTGATGGTGGGATGGAAATTATTGAAATCATGGTGAAATTCCTCCAGGGCTTCTTTTCCATGGGTCCAGATGATGAAGATGTCATCAATGTAGCGCAAGTAGAGTAGAGGCGTTAGGGGACGAGAGCTAAGGAAGCGTTGTTCTAAGTCAGCCATACAAATGTTGGCATATTGTGGGGCCATGCGGGTACCCATAGCAGTGCCGCTGACTTGAAGGTATATATTGTCCCCAAATGTGAAATAGTTGTGGGTGAGGACAAAATCACAAAGTTCAGCCACCAGGTTAGCTGTGACATTATCAGGGATACTGTTCCTGATAGCTTGTAGTCCATCTTTGTGTGGAATATTGGTGTAGAGGGCTTCTTTTCTTAGGCCAGCTTTGCCGTGTACTAATCCAGAAGAGCCATAATGCTGTCACTCCTTGGTGGCCTCAGCATGAGTGATTGTGTTCCCTGTTTGTCTAGTATTCTTCCACTGAGGCAGGAACATGTAAACTCCAACAAGACAGAGAGAATTAAATCCATCTCTGTTGTCGCCCTCCCGGAGGAGAGGACAGCCACATGGTTTTTCAGCATTGCAGCTTGTCCTCAGCTATGAGAGGGAAGGCAGGAGATGCTGGGTGGCAGACTTCCTTTCAGTTTCTCCGTTTACTCTGAAAAATCATGGCCAGTCTCCGCTTTCAACTTCAAATTGCTTCCTCTCCAGGGATAATTACAGTTAATGTGCATACTTCAGAAAACAAGGGTCTGATAACTCCGCATAGAGCAGTGCAGGCAGGCAGCATGCCAGTCCTCTTCACTCCTGACCTGCAGCCCCCATGCTATTCCAGGCTTGGCTCCCCTACAGCTCTCCCAATGCCCCTCATTCCTCACCTGCAGCCTCTCCTGCTATTCCAGCCCTGGGGTCCCCTCAAAGCTCTGACAGGGCTCCTCCCTCCTGACCTGCAGCATCATCTTCTGCTATGCTAGCCTACACAGCTCTGCCAATGTCCCTGATGTGCAGCATGAAATATTTTGTAATGCTTCTTTGGAAAAACAGTGCAACAATCAACCTTTCCTAGATCAAACCAGAACTAGGCAATATTCATAGAAAATCCTACTTTCCCATTTAGAATATGGAAGATACATAGGGCCATGTTCGCCCCTCGTATAAGGCCACTGAAGTCCAGGGAGTTATAGTCAGGCAAATTCAGCCCTGGTGTATTTGATTAGTTCAGCAGCTGCAACTCAAGGACAGAATAAGGCCAAACTTGTACTGAACAGGCTGAAAACACAGGGCCACCATCCTGGGGAGACTGAGGCCAGAACTGGGTGAGGCCCATAGCATGTTCTTTGGATCAGCCCATCTGTCCAGTCTGCTCTTAATCCATCATTGCATTCATCACAGAGTGGAGAGCAGTGGATGGTAGGAGCATCCACAATCTCCAGCAGTGAAGGCAAACACACACACCTTGGTCACTGGTACCTTGAGAGAAGTGGAGATGCAGAATAGGCTAGGCACGCTTTGCACCTCTAGATCACCTGTCTGAATCTAGGCAAGGTCAGATCATGGTGGTGGTTACTTGGCCTGTGTGAGGTGACCAAGACCAGGAGGCAGATTCGGCATTATTCTATGCTCCCTTTGTGGCACTGAGGCAGGAGGCCTCCACACCACTCCTGCAGTGGAGGTTGAGGACAGGCTGGAGGATTGAAGGTAGGAGAAGGAGATATGGCTGGAGTGGTGATTCTCTGCCTTCTGCCACAAGCCCCATGCTGGCTATGGTAGCTGGGATGATACAAGGCAGCCCTGTGGACTTCTCTAGCTTGTGCTGGTGGGTTGAACTGGCCCCCAGTAGTCCCTGAATGGGGAAGATGCAAGGCACCATCCCTTACTCTTTACTACTTACTCCAGCCCCAGTGCTGGCACAAGGAGGAACTCAGCTGCCTTTATGCCTAAGCAGAGAAACTGCATGAATCCACCTTCCTAGAATTCCCTAGAAGAGGGAAAAAACAGCATAATTTGGACACCCACAGTGTCTCAAGGTACGAGTGGGATTAGATACTTAACTACAATGATTCTTGCTGACATGCACGGGCTTAGCCTGAACTCCCCAGTGAAATTCTGGCTCCATGGAAGTCAATGGGAATTTTGCCCGTGGGGCCAGGATTTCTCCTCAAATCTGGTTTCAGGAGAAATTTTCTCCTCCTGGTTGTTGCTTTTTCTCAGTGTCAGGAAGTGGAGGTGGGGATGGGTGTGTATGCCCATACACGTACGGTGATGGGCCCCTCACTGAATGGGATTGGGAGATGGGTAGATACTGTGAGAGCAATTCCCTGTGACTGCAAGATGTCCTGGAATACAAGCAGAACCCCAGCAACCTCATTCCTTCCAGTCTGCTGATTCTTCTTGTGCAAGATGCCCCATGCCAGCAGTGCCACCTAGTGGTCAGGCAAGCGTGTGGCAGGTTGTCCTCTTCCTTGACATCTCCCCTTTTCTCTACAACTCTAGCCCATGGGATCTGTCCCTTCTTTGCTGGGTCAGCCCTCCGGCCAGGTCATGCATTCCAGGCCACCCCTTCCAGGGTATTTCCAAAAAGAAAAGGGTATAAACAGAGAAATGTTTTGGTGTCCACAAGGGCTTCAGGGCTTTCTCCTTATCTCCGGGACTTGGGGTCTGGACCCTTGCATATTCAAGGCCTTCCCCAGCTGGATTCCCCACTGAAGGGTAGACTCCTTTTGTTGTCCCATCTTTAGGGGTTAGCAGGGGAGCCTGGGCCCACCCCCTCTATCATAGGGTTACCATATTTCAACAATCAAAAAAGAGGACGGGAGGAGCCCCGCCCTACCCCTAGCCCCGCCCCCGTCCTGTCCTAGCCCCGCCCCTGCCCCTTCCACTCCCTCCCACTTCCTGCCCCCTCAGAACCCCCAACCCTCCCCCCCACTCCTTGTCCCCTGACTGCCCCCCAGGACTCCACCCCCTCCCTAAGCCTCCCTGCCTCTTGTCCCCTGACTGCCCCCTCCTGAGACCTTCCCCACATCCTAACTGGCCCCCTAGGACCCTACCCCCTACCTGTCCCCTGACTGCCCCAACCCTTATCCACACCCCCACCCCCTGACAGCCCCCCCCAGAACTCCTGACCCATCTAAACCCCTCTGCTCCCTGTCCCCTGACTGCCCCCTCCTGGGACCCCTGCTCCTAACTGCCCTCCAGAACCCCACCCCCTACCTAAGCCTCCCTGTTCCTTATCCCCTAACTGCCCCTTCCTAAGACCCCCCCAACTGCCCCCCAGGACCCTACCTCCTACCTGTACCCTGACTGCCCAAAACCTTATCCACCCCCCCCAAAAGGCCCCCCCCGAACTCCCGACCCCCCCCCCACTCCTTGTCCCCTGACTGCCCCCTCCTAGGAGCCCTGCTCCTAACTGCCCTCCAGAACCCCACCCCCTACCTAAGCCTCCCTATTCCTTGTCCCCTAACTGCCCCCTCCTGAGACCCCCCCCCACCTGTACCCTGACTGCCCAAAACCTTACACCCCCAAACCCCCAGACAGCCCCCCCCCCCGGAACTCCTGACCCATCCAACCCTCCCCCTGCTCCCTGTCTCTTGACTACCCCCCCCAGAACCTCCCTGCCGCTTCTCTGACCCCCGGCCCCCTTACTGTGCTGCAGAGCAGCGCGCTCGACAGCGGGGGAGGGGAGCAGGGTCAGAGCTCCAGACCGCGAACGGCCGGCCGGCGATCTGTGAATGCAGGGAAGGAGGGGGAGGGAGAGAGAGGAGGGGAGTGGTGTCAAGTTTCAGGAGAGAGGAGGGGGAAGTGAAGAAAGGGCTCTGGCTCTGGCCGTAGGAGCCCCGGCTGCTCTGTAAGCCGCGCGCACGCTCTGTATGGGGGGGGGGAGGAGGGGAAGTCCGGACATTGACAAATTCCCCCCGGACGCTATTTTTAACTCAAAAAAGCCGGACATGTCCGGGGGAATCCGGACGAATGGTAACCCTACTCTATCAGGCTCTGAACCAGGGCCCTATGCGGGGCTGTTACGTTCTGCACCTTGGGGTGCTAAATAGCTGCCTCCCTGGATCACTTCCTACCCGAGATCCCTTTTTTCCCACAGGGTAAATTAAAGAACTGGCCCCAAAATAAAGTTTCTGACCCCCTCAAACACTCCCCAATCTCTCCTTTGCAGGCTTGGTCAGGTCTTGGGCAACAAGAGCTCCTGAGCTGTTCCTTTCCCAGAGCTCAGAGCACAGGTCTGCTCCCTTCCACCGCTTACACTGTTCTGAGCCACCCTGCTTCCCCTTTTAAGCTCCACCTCCTGCTTGTACAGGCTTTGCAGGTGCAGCCAGGTGAGGCCACCTGGGCCCAGAGTTTCCCCTTAACCCTTTGTTCTTCAGCATGGGGTTTGCGTACGCCATCACACTTCTATAGTGCCTTGAATTCAGCAGACGTGAAACCCAGATCACAGTTTGCCAGAAGCAGAGGATCAAATGGATTAAAACTTCCTGGAATTTGTTCTTCTATTTGCTTTTTTTCTAAAGCTGTTTCCAGATGTAAACCTTCCTACCAGGCAACAGCACCTGCAGTGATGTCAGTGAGACCTCTATGCCCACATCAAAAGGAAGGGAACAACCCAAAATGATCACTTGTAGGAGTGTCTCTGTTGCTTGTGGTTTCTTTTATTCGACTAAGTGTTAATTCATTGACTCTGGAAAAATAGATGGCTCAATTGAATGTCATGAAATTTTACATTTTGTCACTTCACAAAGCCACTGTCTAGGAGGATGAGATTGCCCATGGGACTGGACATAGGTTAGGAGGACATTCCCTTTTCAGTCCCTGGCTCAAATCTGTCTCCAGTTCAGCAGTGACCACATCTAATTACTCTCTGATGGCTTTTCAATATTGCTGAGGGGGAAATTTCGAGCACATAGTTTATTCACAGAAAAAATGCAGTTTTGAGTCAATTGAAACTTCATGAAATTGACACAAAATTTGCCAAATAGTTGTGGCCCCAAACTTTTTTTTTCTAGCGAGAGTCACAAGGGGACACCATTCACAAAGCCACTGGAAGGGGAGGTGCCATCCACCTTATACTCAGAAGCCTGGTGGTTCAGGCACTCACCTGGTCTGTGGGAGACCCTCTGTCTCCCTCTCCCATGTGAACATCCTAACCACCAGGCCATTATGGGGTGGGTTGCTCCTGTTGAAACTGTTCCACTTTATATCAATAATTACTCAGCAGAGCAGGGATTGGAACCTCAGATGAGCGCATTATACACCAGGCTACAGAGTCATTCTCACTCTTGCCCAATGAATACTCAAGTATTTTATTCATAGATTCTGAGGCCAGAAGGCACCATTGTGGACTAGACAGAGTATTCCAGCAGCAGGCACACCAGTGTCAAATATAAAGGCGCAATAACCTCTCTACTCCTACTTGAGATTCCCCTGTTTACACATCCCAGGATCGCATTAGCTCTTATGGCCACAGCATCCCACCGGGAGCTCATGTTCAGTCCATCATCCACCATGACCCCCAAATCTTTTTCAGAGATTGCTTCCCAAGATAGAGTCCCCTCTCCTGTAAGTAGAGCCTATATTCTTTGTTCCTAGATGTATACATTTACACTGAGCCATATTAGACTGCATGTTGTTTGCTTGCGCCCAGTTTACCAAGTGATCCAGATTGTTCTGAATCAGTGACCTCTCCTCTTCATTATTTACTGCTCCCCCAATTTTTGGGTCATCTGAAAACTTTATCAGTGATGATTTTATGTTTTTTTCCATGTCATTGATAAAAATGTTAAATAGGATAGTGCCAAGAACCGATCCCTGCAGGACCCCACTGGAAATACATTCAAGGACTATTCCTGGTTTACAATTAAATTTTGAGGCCTATCCATTAACCACTTTTTAACCTACTTAATGTGTGCTATGTTAATTTAATAGCATTCTAGCTTTTTAATTAAATGTTGTGTGGTATCAAGTCAAATGCCTTAAAGAAGTCTAAGTATATTACATCAACACTATTACCTTTAAAAAGTTTTTTTTTTCTCTTAATTAATTGGCCTCTCAGAGTTGGTAAGACAACTCCCACCTGTTTATGCTCTCTGTATGTGTGTATATATATCTCCTCAATATATGTTCCATTCTATATGCATCCGAAGAAGTGGGCTGTAGTCCACGAAAGCTTATGCTCTAATAAATTTGTTAGTCTCTAAGGGTATGTCTACACTACGAAATTAGTTCGAATTTATAGAAGCCGGTTTTATTGAAACCGGTTGTATACAGCCGATTGTGTGTGTCCCCACATAAAATGCTCTAGGTGCTCTAGTCGGCGGACCGCGTCCACAGTACGAGGCTAGCGTCGACTTCCAGAGCATTGCACTATGGGTAGCTATCCCACAGCTATCCCACAGTTCCCGCAGTCTCCGCCGCCCCTTGGGATTCTGGGTTGAGATCCCAATGCCCGGATGATGCAAAACAGTGTCGCGGGCGGTTCTGGGTACATGTCGTCAGGCCCCTCCCTCCCCCGTCACAGCAACGACAGACAATAGATTCGCGCCTTTTTACCTGGGTTACCTGGGTTACCTGTGCAGACAACATGGAGCCCGCTCAGCTCAGCTGAGCTCACCGTCACCATATGTCCTCTGGGTGCCGGCAGACGTGGGACTGCATTGCTACACAGCAGCAGCTGCTAACTGCCTTTTGGCGGTAGACGGTGCAGTAGACTGGTAGCCTTCATCGGCGATCTGGGTGCTGGCAGCCGTGGGGCTTGCCTTTTGGCAGTAGATGGTGTATTACGACTGTTAACCGTCCTATTACAAGTCGGGTCATTGCACATTAGCAGAGTCTTCCCCGAGCAGCCGATCGTGCAATAGGCCTGAAGACCATCGTCATACACCGCCCAGTATTTGCTGCCAAGCACCCAGAAAGATGCCGAGGGCTATCAGTCACGCTGCACCGTCGTCTTAAGATGTAAAAAATAGATTTGCTCTGTATTCATTTGCTTCCCCCTCCCTCCGTCAAATCAACGGCCTGCTAAACCCAGGGTTTTCAGTTTAATCTTTGGGGGGACCATTCTGTGTGACAGTTGTTTGTGTTTCTCCCTGATGCACAGCCACCGTTCTTGATTTTAATTCCCTGTGCCTGTACGCCATGTCGTCACTCGGCCCGCCCTCCCTCCTTCCCCTAGTCCGTCAGATACTACATTTGCGCCACAGCTCAGAGAGCCGAGAAGCGCCTTTCGCGCCTTTTCTTTGAATTCTGGGTTGAGATCCCAATGCCCGGATGATGCAAAACAGTGTCGCAGGCGGTTCTGGGTACACGTCGTCAGGCCCCTCCCCCCTCGTCACAGCAACGGCAGACAATAGATTCGCGCCTTTTTACCTGGGTTACCTGTGCAGACAACATACCACGGCAAGCATGGAGCCCGCTCAGCTCAGCTGAGCTCACCGTCACCATATGTCCTCTGGGTGCCGGCATACGTGGGACTGCATTGCTACACAGCAGCAGCTGCTAACTGCCTTTTGGCGGTAGACGGTGTAGCATGAGTGATAGCTGTGGGGCTGGCAGCCGTAGGGCTGCATTGCACCAGCCCCTTGCCAGGAGATGGTATATTGTGACTGGTATCCATCATCGTCGTACTGGAGTGGCTGTCAATCATGGCCATCTGGGCAGACATGCTACTGTTTCGATGATGATGGCTACCAGTCGTAATATACTATTTTCTGCCAATTGCCCAGTATTGTCTGCTAAGCACCCAGAAGGGCCGAGGGTGATGCTGGGTGCTGGCGGACGTGGGGCTGGCAGACGTGGGGCTGCATTGCTACACAGCAGCAGCCCCTTGCCTTTTGGCAGACGATGGTATATTATGACTGGTAACCGTCGTCATCATACTGGAGAGGCTATCACTCATGCTGCACCGTCGGCTGCCAGCTTAAGATGTAAAAAATAGATTTGTTCTGTATTCATTTGCTTCCCCTTCCTCCGTGAAATCAACGGCCTGCTAAGCCCAGGGTTTTCAGTTTAATCTTTGGGGGGACCATTCTGTGTGACAGTTGTTTGTGTTTCTCCCTGATGCACAGCCACCTTTCTTGATTTTAATTCCCTGTTCCTGTACCTGTACGCCATGTCGTCACTCGGCCCTCCCTCCCTCCCGCCCTCCCTCCTTCTCCTGGTCCATCAGATACTACTTTCGCGCCTTTTTTCTGACCAGCCAGGAGCCATAGCTAGCACTGGGATCATGGAGCCCGCTCAGATCACCGCGGCAATTATGAGCACTATGAACACCACGCGCATTGTCCTGCAGTATATGCAGAGCCAGGACATGCCAAGGCAAAACCCGGACCACCCAAGGAGGCAATTGCAGCGCGGCGACGAGAGTGATGAGGAAATTGACATGGACATAGACCTCTCACAAGGCACAGGCCCCAGCAATGTGGAAATCATGGTGTCACTGGGGCAGGTTCATGCCGCGGAACGCCGATTCTGGGCCCGGGAAACAAGCACAGACTGGTGGGATCGCATCGTGCTGCAGGTATGGGACGATTCCCAGTGGCTGCGAAACTTTTGCATGCGTAAGGGCACTTTCATGGAACTTTGTGACTTGCTTTCCCCTGCCCTGAAACGCCAGGATACCAAGATGAGAGCAGCCCTCACAGTTGAGAAGCGAGTGGCGATAGCCCTGTGGAAGCTTGCAACGCCAGACAGCTACCGGTCAGTCGGGAATCAATTTGGAGTGGGCAAATCTACGGTGGGGGCTGCTGTGATCCAATTTGCCAGGGCAATGAAAGACCTGGTGATAGCAAGGGTAGTGACTCTGGGCAACGTGCAGTCAATAGTGGATGGTTTTGCTGAAATGGGATTCCCAAACTGTGGCGGGGCCATAGACGGAACCCATATCCCTATCTTGGCACCGGAGCACCAAGTCACCGACTACGTAAACTGCAAGGGGTACTTTTCAATGCTGCTGCAAGCCCTGGTGGATCACAAGGGACGTTTCACCATCATCAACGTGGGCTGGCCGGGAAGGGTTCATGATGCAAGTGTCTTCAGGAACACTACTCTGTTTAAACGGCTGCAGCAAGGGACTTACTTCCCGGGCCAGAAAATAACCGTTGGGGATGTTAAAATGCCAATAGTTATTCTTGGGGACCCAGCCTACCCCTTAATGCCATGGCTCATGAAGCCATACACAGGCAGCCTGGACAGGAGTCAGGACCTGTTCAACTACAGGCTGAGCAAGTGCCGAATGGTGGTGGAATGTGCATTTGGACGTTTAAAAGTGCGCTGGCGCAGCTTACTGACTCGCTCAGACCTCAGCGAAAAGAATATCCCCATTGTTATTGCTGCTTCCTGTGCGCTCCACAATATCTGTGAGAGTAAGGGGGAGACCTTTATGGCGGGGTGGGAGGTTGAGGCAACTCGCCTGGCCGCTGATTATGCGCAGCCAGACACCAGGGCGGTTAGAGGAGCACAGCAGGGCGCAGTGCGCATCAGAGAGGCTTTGAAAACGAGTTTTGTGACTGGCCAGGCTACTGTGTGAAACTTCTGTTTGTTTCTCCTTGATGAACCCTCCAAACCCCGCCCCCCCCCGACCCGGTTCACTCTACTGCCCTGTAAATCAACCACCCCACCTCACCCTCTCCTCCCCAATTCGAGCACCGCTTGCAGAGGCAATAAAGTCATTGTTTTTTCACATTCATGCATTCTTTATTAGTTCCTCACAGAAGTAGGGGGATAATTGCCAAGGTAGCCTGGGATGGGTGGGGGAGGAGGGATGGAAAAGGACACACTGCATTTTAAAACTTTAACTCTTATTGAAGGCCAGCCTTCTGATGCTTGGGCGATCATCTGGGGTTGAGTGACTGGGTGGACGGAGGCCCCCCCACCGTGTTCTTGGGCGTCTTGGTGAGGAGGCTATGGAACTTGGGGAGGAGGGCTGTTGGTTACACTGGGGCTGTAGCGGCGGTCTCTGCTCCTGCTGCCTTTCCTGCAGCTCAACCATACGCTCAAGCATATCAGTTTGATGCTCCAGCAGACGGAGCATTGACTCTTGCCGTCTGTCTGCAAGCTGACGCCACCTATCGTCTTCAGCCCGCCACTTGCTCTGTTCATCCCGCGATTCAGCCCGCCACCTCTCCTCTCGTTCATATTGGGCTTTTCTCATCTCCGACATTGACTGCCTCCACGCATTCTGCTGTGCTCTATCAGCGTGGGAGGACATCTGCAGCTCCGTGAACATATCGTCCCTCGTCCTACGTTTTCTCTTTCTAATGTTCACGAGCCTCTGCGAAGGAGAAACATTTGCAGCTGGTGGAGGAGAAGGGAGAGGTAGTTAAAAAAGACACATTTTAGAGAACAATGGGTACACTCTTTCATTACAAGGTCGCATATTTCGGCTTGCAGGCAGCCATGGTAGGCTACAGTGTTTTGGCTTTTTTAACCTTCTTAACATGCGGGAAAGGTTGCAAACAGCAGCGCATTTCCCATATCAAGGATGAATTGGGTTGTCCATTTAAAATGGGTTTTCAATGTAAAAGGAGGGGCTGCGGTTTCCCGGTTAACATGCAGCACAAACACAAGTAAACCACCACCCCCCCCACACACACACACGATTCTCTGGGATGATCACTTCACCCCTCCCCCCACCGCGTGGTTAACAGCGGGGAACATTTCTGTTCAGAAGAGCAGGAACGGGCGCCTCTGAATGTCCCCTTAATAAAATCACCCCATTTCAACCAGGAGAGCTTTCTGGAGATGTCCCTGGAGGATTTCCGCTCCATCCCCATACACGTTAACAGACTTTTCCAGTAGATGTACTGGCCGCGATTGCCAGGGCAAATTAATCATTAAACACGCTTGCTTTTTTTTTTTGTAATGTTTACAAATATTTACAAAGTTACACTCACCAGAGGTCTCCTGTGTGCCCTGAGGGTCTTGGGTGAGTTCGGGGGTTACTGGTTCCAGGTCCAGGGTCACAAACATATCCTGGCTGTTGGGGAAACCGGTTTCTCCGCTTCCTTGCTGCTGTGAGCTACCTACAGTACCTCCATCATCATCTTCCTCGTTCCCTGAACCGTCTTCCCTGTGTGTTTCTCCAGTGAGGGAGTCATAGCACACGGTTGGGGTAGTGGTGGCTGCACCCCCTAGGATCGCATGCAGCTCCGCGTAGTAGCGGCAAATTTGCGGCTCTGCCCCGGACCTTCCGTTTGCTTCTCTGGCTTTGTGGTAGGCTTGCCGTAGCTCCTTAATTTTCACGCGGCACTGCTGTGTGTCCCTGTTATGGCCTCGGTCCTTCATGGCCTTGGAGATCTTTTCTAATACTTTGCCATTTCTTTTACTGCTACGGAGTTCAGCTATCACTGCTTCATCTCCCCATATGGCGAGCAGATCTCGTACCTCCCGTTCGGTCCATGCTGGAGCTCTTTTGCGATCCTGGGACTCCATCACGGTTACCTGTGCTGATGAGCTCTGCGTGGTCACCTGTGCTCTCCACGCTGAGCAAACAGGAAATGAAATTCAAACATTCGCGGGTCTTTTCCTGTCTACCTGGTCAGTGCATCTGAGTTGAGAGTGCTGTCCAGAGCGGTCACTATGAAGCACTGTGGGATAGCTCCCGGAGGCCAATAACGTCGAATTCCGTCCACACTACCCCAATTCCGACCCGCAAAGGCCGGTTTTATCGCTAATCCCCTCGTCGGAGGTGGTGTAAAGAAACCGGTTTAAAGGACCCTTTAAGTCGAAAGAAAGGGCTTCGTTGTGTGGACGTGTCCAGGCTTAATTCGGTTTAACGCTGCTAAAGTCGACCTAAACCCGTAGTGTAGACCAGGCCTAAGGTGCCACAAGTACTCCTGTTCTTCTTTTTGCGGATACAGACTAACACGGCTGCTACTCTGAAACCAACTATTACCTTTATCAACCAAACTTGCAATCTCATCAAAAAAAGGTATCAAGTTATTTTGACAGGATCTATTTTCCATAAACCCATGTTGATTTGTATTAATTACATTACCTTCCTTTAATTCTTTATTAATCAAGTCCTGTATCAGCCACTCCATTATCTTTCCTGGGATTGATGTCAAAGTGGAGTAGTTTCTACAAGAGAGCCTGAGAACTGTCCCTCCTCCCCACAAGCCCTCCCCCGCCCCAACACACACTATAGCCTAGTGGTTAGAGTACTCACCTCTGAGGGGAAGCCCTAGGTTCAAGTCACTGCTCCAAAATGGTTCTCTAAAATCCCACGTGAAAGCCCTGGGCTATTAGGTATAAGGGGTGGCACCACCTCCTCTTCCTGTGGTTTTATGAATCTAGCCCTTTAGTTCCCCCCCCCCCTTTTTTTTTTTTTTTTTTTTGGTGAAAAAGAAAATTAAGTTAAATATATCCCCAAATCAAAATGAAATGTTTCATTTGGGGTCAAGTGAAACATTTCATTTGGCCTAGAACAACAAAGAATCTGACTTTTTCTATTCTTCATAAATTCTGTAAAATTTCAGTTGGACCCAAACCAAAATTTATTGTTTAATTTTTCAGACCTGCCAGTAAACCAAAAAAATCAGTTATTCGCCCAGTTTTGCTGCTGAGGGGCCTGTATGAAATGAGCAGGTGGTCCCAATCCAGCTCTGAATGGAGGAAAGCCAAGAGCGTGATAAGCCACCACCACAGCTGTCACTAGCTGGCAGTCTCAGTAGAGAGGACAAGGACTGTGTGGACCTGGAGATTGAACTCTCCACTCACACCTACAGGAGGGAACTCCAGACCAGGAGTGATTCACATTGGCAGGGCAGTGTTTGGTGGGGAAGCTTGTCCAAACTGCACCAGTTTTGTCACTAAATAAAGAGAATAATTCCCTGGGGCCCTCTGGCCAGCACTTTTCACCGGCACTAAATTCACTTTTAAAGAAGAGAACCCAACTTGCGATGGAATCTAGCGTTTAAAACCTTGCCTTATACTTTCAAGTCCTGCTGAAGTGGCCAACACCTCAGGGGAAACATTAAGTCCCAGGCCCGGCGAAGATAAATCACATATGGAAACACCTAGGGCCAACAACTAATAACTTATTGCAAATAAATCTAGGAGCAACCTTCATGCACTTTGGAGGTTTTATTTTTAACAGAAGAGGAAGGGGAGGAGGGAAAGCCTCTTTGCCTCATCATGATCAGATTCAACAGCAGATATCATGGTCTTCACTGTATTATTTATACAGCAGAGCCTCCCCCATGCCAATGCTCCAGAAGATGTACAATTATTATTACCTCATAAACCACATATAAGAATCTCAGACTTCCTATGTCAAGTTGTACTGTTATTATGGCTATTTCAGCTGCAGCCTAGGCTCATTCACTCTTTTACCCACATTGCCTCAGGCTGTGATGTTAGCAGATCTCACAAGTTAGAAAGGAACAAGTTGGTCAGTATTTGGAAGGGTGACCTCCCAGGATAACGGTGTATCCTAGGAAGCGGTGTTGGAGATTCAGTAGGGGGCAATGAACCAGTTTGGCCAACATGATGTGGGGACAAAAGGGGATTGTTGTGGCAGAGGAGGTGTTGTCTCATGAACACAATGGAAAACTGAGGCTCTGTCCACATGTAGTCATTAAAGATCCTAGGGCACTTTTCATTTTCGGCATAAGTGAGGTTCAGATAAGAGTGATCATGCTATAGTTGGGTCATGGTAGAGCCTACGGGTTTCAAACCAAAACTGCTTAGGTTACACTGCAGCAGTAAGTTGCTGATCCCTGGTAACACAGCCTAATATTGGTAGTTCTGATACTTCCCATTATAAGACTCTGTTTTTAGTTGCTTATGACTTTTCCAAACTTTAATGATTTGAGCTGTAATTTTCCATGCTAGGTGTATGCCTCGGGCTGATTATTAAGCCAGTAAAAATGGTTCAGCCAATTTTAAGAATGAAGCCAGGGGAAGTTTTTGCCCATGTTAAAAAATTCTGGCAACTGTTTCTTTGAACAGTTCTAGTGCCCCTCTGCCTTTTGCTGTCCTGGTGAAAACTGGCCCAAATTTAGCCAAGTGATAAGCCTTTGAAAAATCACAGTTCACGCATGCTCAGTAGAGACTTCTTTGATTTTAGCAGCAAAAGTCTCTGAAGATTCCATCCTCATGGAACATGCTCGGTCCCCTCACAGCTCCTAGTGCTGACAGACTGTGCACATGCCATCCCCACAGAGTGACAGCACATGTTCCAGCCCACTGTTATGAGGGAGAAGCCAGACATTCCCTGTAATGGCTACTTCCAGCTGGCGCTTCAGGCCAGCTGGGGGTGAGTTCTGGAACTGAGAGCAGGGAGCTGTTCCTTCTGTGCTATCCCTGACCCCTCTGCGCTGTGGCACCTAAGTAGTGTGGAAGAGGAAGCTACCTGATTTGAATGCAGAGGAGACAAAAGCCAGACCAAAGGGAGAGAAAGGAGTAGATACAGTGTTTATTTACATGGGCACATAAATAGTATGTGATCACATAAATAAAGGTGGCATCACAATGCATAAAACACAAGGGAGACGAATTAAAGTTGCATTTGCTAACTTTGTATCTGGCGTTTCCTGATTTTTGAGTGTTTGACTTTGCAACCTCAATGATGTTCTTTTAACATCATTGTGCCTGTGTAATATAATACACAGCATCTGGACATTGCTTTCAAAGGAGAGATGCTGTATAATTCCTGGCTAGGATTTGCTGAGGAGGTAGGCTCCAAATCCTGTTGAAACTGAAAGGGAGTTGGGTGCCTACTTCCCTTAGAGAGACAAGGTGGGTGAGGTAATATCTTTCATTGGACCAACTTGTGTTCAGGAGAGAGACAGAAGTTGGTCTATACAAGATCTTACCTCCCCCACCTTGTATCTGCGGGACCAACACGGCTACACCACCCCAATATATTTCCCTCAGATTCCTTTGACTATCCCAGCCCATAAACTATTGTTACAATGGGAATGCATATACAATGGGTGGCTCCACATTTAAACCACAAGTAGCTGCTACTGTCAGGGGAAAACCACTTGCTTCCCTCCTTGCACCTAGCAACACATGCTGCTAAGGCAGATACAAAGTACTGATGGGTCATTTGCTTCAGAAGCCACCAGATGCTTTTTGGTTTTTCATATCTATGGAGAATATTTCCAGTCAACAGGCCAGTACTAGAGCTTCTTTAGCTAAGCGTGCCATAAAGGCACACACAACAGCAACCATAAGGAAAAGAGGTGGGGTCTCAGGTGAATGCTAAACAAACCTGAGCATCCCTGGGGGAAGGAATAGCAGAAACTGCCTTCCATTTCAGAATGCTTGCCTTTAACAGGATTTGCCAGCTTCTGTGCTTCCACTCTACTGCCTCTTGGACACAGACAAAGGAGGGAGTTTAAAGAAATATACCTGCTGACTTCATCAGAGCAGCAAGCAAACAAAAACGTACAACCTAGTACCTGGGAGGGGGACAGGTAATTGGATGTCAGCTTCTAATTAATAAATTCTCCTCTAGTTATTTCTAGCTCACCTGATCCTGATCAATAATCCATTGGGGAACCTTCCAGTGGGACCAACTTTTAATTTATCTCCCAATTTCCTCTCTGGAGACCAGGCATCAGATCTAATTACTGTGCCTGTTTGCTGCATTTTCACCTCCCGCATTTTCTCCCTCTCCTGAGCACCGGGAGGATATTATACTTCCTGATGGGGAAGCAAAGTTCTAACAATGCAAAGGAAACGCTTAATACAGGCCCTGTGGATGCAAGGTGCAAAATAACACTCTGTCCTTCCAGAGCAAGGGGAGAAAGCATGTGCGTGCATGAGAGAACTATTCATTGGAGAGGCAACAGCATGCACAGACCAACAAATGTGACAGGGACACAAGGATGGACTAGACAGGTGGCTGGAAGGATGAGCTGACAAACTGGATGCAGAGTCTCATGCATGGGAAAAGTAGAGGAAGAGGAAAGAAAGCAAGAATGAATCACATTAACTGTGATGATTCCATAAACTCACAGAAATCATGAGTCCTCCCTCTGTTTAATAGCCATAGGCTTGGATTTCCAAAAGAGCCTCAGCCACTGAAATTCAAGGGGAATTGGGAACCTAGGCTTCTTTGAATATCCTTTGTTCCCCAGTTTCTGAAATCCAGTGTTAGTGACATTCTCCCCTGTAAATACCAGCCCAAGGACTAGCCCATTGAAATGAAATTAACAAACTGAACAGCTGACCTGGTTCTACTGACTTTTAATGATATAATAGCGCCCAGATACAGCATAGATTGGTTCTTTAGAAATGCAGATAGATAGATATTGGTTACAGGACCTGTTAAATGGCTAAATCAAGGGTTCACCAACTGACAGCAGAGCTAAACAATTACACCTTTTTCTGTGTGGTTAAAATGAATTCCTTATCAGACGGCTGAAGCTGCCCAGACATCAGATTTACTGGAATACTGCACCTTGCCCTTACCTTTGTTGTCTGGGGAGGTCTCAGCCAGTGGAATTATAAAGGATGGATTGTAAAGTATTGCTAACAGGAAAGGAAGCAAAGCAGAGGTGACCACGGCTCTGACTGAGCCAGCTGCCATGCGAGCTGAACCAGGGAGGAGCTACCACTATCTGCAAAGTCAATACCCTATCGGATGGAATAAAGGAAGGAAAATCATAGACGTACACAGAATCCTCTTCAACTCTATATAAGATGCTACTCTGCTGAAAACATAATAGCCAGATGCTCTCTTCAAACCACTGGAGGCTGAGAGAGCTGATGCCAGTATACACTAGAAACTTTTGCTGGTCTAGCAACGTCAGTTAGGGGGTGGGGTGATTTATAACTATACCAGTAATCCCTTTCTTGTATAGACGAAGCCTGAGCTGGTGCAGTCTCGGTGAAGAAAGGTGAAGGGGTTCAAAGAAGGACATGCTGCTCATCAGGACTGGCTCTTGCCGCCCCAAGCGAAAAAAAACAAAAAAAATCTCCAGGAGCGCAACTGCTGAAGCAAAAAAAAAAGGTGGCCGGAATGTCGCCCCTGAAATTGTGCCACACCAAGCACGTGCTTGGTTTGCTGGTGCCTAGAGCCGGCCTGCTGCTCATGTTTTGCAGCTGACAGAAATGTAGTGGTACAGCTTCGGAAAGGGGCCTTTGCCCTCTTGGTTGGAGGCAGAGTGCAGGGTATGGCAGCTGGAGAAGACCAGACAGGGTAATATGCAGAGCAGTTGACACAGCCAATAACCCACCCACCCCCAATCCCACTCCATACATCACACCCTTCATACAAATGCATGTCCAAAGGCTTAAGGGCCTTAATTGGCATGCAGCATCTGCAGAGGAGACAAAAAGCAGTGGGGATGGAGGGGGGAAGAAGAGAGATTGATCTCCAGCTTAGATTTGAAATGAGGCAGAAAGTTGATGAGGTAGAGAGATACCATTTGCGGAGGCTGGATGGCAGCAGGGGCAAAGGAGGAGGCTCTTGCACCAAAAGTGACAAGACCTGGGTGACGAGACCGAGGGGGCCAGTGTTAGACAAGCAGAGGGAGCAGAAAGAGGAGCGAGAGGGAGAATAGAACAAGGCCATGAAAACAAAGGACCTTCTCTGAAGCCCACTGAGTCTTTCTACTAACTTCAGTGGGCTTTGCAGGGCAATTCTGAACTGTATCCTGAAATCAAGAGGGAGTCAGAGTTGCTGGCTGCAGAGTGGGGTGACGTTCATTTTTTATCTGAGGGAGAATGTGGGTCACAGGCATTCTGGACATGTTGGAGTTGGGAGGGCTGGTTTGGTCTCAGTGCTAGTTATTGGCATAAGAAATCTTGCATAGGTTATAGAAAGCAACAGGACAATGCAATAAAGAATCCTGGCCCATCTCCTCTTCCTTCCACTTTAGCTGTTTCTGCCATTGTCCCTCACTGTTCATCTGTCCTATATGCTAAGTCTCCATTAATATATTTCCTCCCCATCCCCACTGTGGATGATGGATGAACCAAGACAGAGCTCCTGGTTAAATTCCCAAGATCTCCCTACCTACCCTGCCTACTTCAACCTTCAACCTCTTACCCTCCTGATTGTGAAACTCTTTTTCGATCCGCTACTCTTTGAACGAATGGGAAGAGATGCCAGCAGTGCCACACAGAGAAAATACAGGGAGGGGCCAGAAGCATGGTGCAGTGGCTGTGAAAGAGGAGCTATATCAGTGTGGGAGCCCCGAGTGGAATACCACATCACCAAAAGCAGAAGCAGCCATCCTCTCATTTAATGTTGTTCCCATGAATGCTACCCAGAGGCCATGTGGCTGATTGCAAAATGCTGCCTGATATTTATGTGATAATGCAAAATGAAAAAAAAACTGGTATTCTTCCCCTGGAAGGGGAGGGTCTAGAGGTCCTGGTCAGCCCAAACAATTAATGGTTTCTATGAAAATGTATTAATAGCGGAAGTAGGGTATGCTCAGCATTTGCACTCAGGTTGTTTGGATCACTCATTTCCATCAATAACACTTTTGATTTCTAGAGCACTTTGAAACTAAGAATTTTACAAGCACCGATTAATTAAGCCTCACAACCATCCCATGTGAGAGACTCAAGTACTATCATTCCTGTTTCATAGAGGTGGAGTTAGGATTTTCAAAGCACTGCAGGGAATCGCAGAATCATAGAATATCAGGCTTGGAAAGGACCTCAGGAGGTCATCTAGTCCAACTCCCTGCTCAAAGCAGGTCCAATCCCCAACTAAATCATCCCAGCCAGGGCTTTGTCAAGCCTGACCTTAAAAACCAATAAGGAAGGAGATTCCACCACCTCCTTAGGTAACCCATTCCAGTGCTTCACCACCCTCCTAGTGAAAAAGTTTTTCCTAATATCCAACCTAAACCTCCCCCACTGCAACTCCTTGTTCTGTCATCTGGTACCACTGAGAACAGTCTAGATCAGGGCTGGCCTTATCATGAGGCAAACTGCAGCATGGCCAGGCCTGCACTCACCGGCGGTGGGAAGTGCAGACTTGGCCCCAGCTGCGCCGTCGGTGAGTTCTGGGGGGTGGTTCCCCCCTGCCTCCCAAACCATCCCCCCCATAGAGGCCTGGGGCCCACCCCCACCCCACTCCTCCCCCGTTCCCTCCCCGCAGAGCCCTGGGGCCCCACACATACCCGCCGCTGCGTAGGGCCCCAGAATAGCTAGGGATGGCCCTGCTTAAGCCACTGATATCTTCCTTCACTCAGGCCCTGCTACCAGCCTGCTTATTTGACCCTTCAACTGAGTGTTAAGAGCCACTATAGCTGGCACAGAACAACAGTCATGAGTGAAAGAAGAAAATGCCCCTCTGGGGCAGCATTCAGAAAAAGAAAGCAAGCATAGGAAGCTTTTCTATCTAAGCAGGAAGGAGCTCTCCTGAGATACATAGAAACAAATGTTCACGGTGAGCCTTCTGGCCCCAGTGAGGATGTGAGTGGTGAGGAGATGCCTGATCTTCCAGTTAAGCAGAGGGGCAGGTGACCTGGCAATTACTGCAGCATCCATATCTCCATCTCAAATGGATGTAACCATGCACATTCCTGAAGAAAAGTGTAGATCAGAGAAGAGTGTGGTGGAGGCACAAGAAACAGCTGCTGCTGAGTTTAGTTCCTTAAGTCTAGATGATCCAGGACTGTGGACCCACTTGAGCAGTAGCCTGAGGGACTTCCTTGTACTGCAGGGGCCACAGCAAGTGAAAAACTTCCTGTACCCCAAAACAATGAAAATAGAAGTTTCCATCCAACACATTACTGGCGTGAAATCCCTAATGGTGACAAAGTGGAGAGGCCATGGCTTATGTACTCAAAAACCCAGAATGCTGCATACTGTTTTTGTTGCAAACTCTTCCAATCTAATGTTCCAGCCACATTGGGTTCTACAGGAACAAAGGACTGGAAAAATCTGGCTAGAAATCTGGCATGCCATGAGAAGGCAGCAAATCACCAGAGACCATTCCGTAGGTGGAAAGAGCTTGAGATGAGACTAAGGTTAAAGGCCACCATAGATGATCAGCATCAAGAGAAGATTGCATCAGAGTTTCTTTACTGGAAAAATGTTCTGAAAAGGCTCATTGCCATTGTGAGAATGCTTGCTACCCAAAACCTAGCCTGCATGGCACTTCAGATCAGCTATTTGTGCCAAACAATGGAAACTTCCTTAAAATTGTGGAGCTGATGGCTGAGTTTGATGCTGTACTCCACGAGCATCTAAGAAGAGTCACCACCCAAGAAATGTACACACACCACTACCTTGGAAAAACAATTCAAAATGAGATCATACAGTTACTGGCAACAAAAGTCGAACAGAAGATTGTGGCAGATCTGAAGTAAGCAAGATATTACTCTGTTATTCTGGACTGCACACCTGACATCAGCCATACGGAACAAATGACTTTAATGGTGCATTTTGTAACAACAACAGAACCTAGTGAAAATGTCCCTGGAATGGTGACTGTCAGAGAGCATTTTCTAGACTTTATTGACATTGATGATACTACAGGAGCTGGTATGACAAATGTGCTTCTTAAAAAGCTGGAAGATATGGGAATTGCGATAGCTGACATGAGAGGTCAGGGCTACGATAATGGTGCCAACATGAGAGGAAAGAACAGAGGAGTGCAGACATGGATCCGAGAGTTAAATCCTCGAGCTTTTTTTGTCCCATGCAGTTCTCATGCATTGAACTTGGTGGTCAGTGATGCAGCATCAGCTTTCAGTGAGGCTGAAGAATTTTTTAATGTAATTCAAAGCATCTATGTATTTTTCTCTGCATCAACTCATCAAAGGCAAATTTTGAAGCAACATCTGGAAACATCCTCTCTGACACTGAAACCACTGAGTGCCACACGATGGGAAAGTCAAGTGGAGGCGATAAAGCCTATCAAACACCAAATTGGGAAGATAGATGATGCCATAGTTGCCATTATGGAGGATAATGCTATAACAGGAACTGTTCGTGGGAGAACAGTGGCAGAGGGAAATGGAATCAGCAGAAACATACATAACTTCAAATTTCTGTGTGACTTAGTGTTGTGGCATGACATACTGTTTGAAATAAATGTTGTAAGCAAGAGACTCCAAGGTGTTGACCTTGATATATCTGGAGCAATGGAACAACTGGACAAAGCAAAATCATACCTACAGTCTTACCGGTCAGATGAGGGATTTCAAAACGTTCTGAAAAGTGCGCAGAAGTTGGCAGACAAACATCACACTGAAGCTATTTTTCCACCCATTCAAGAATACAGGAGTCACCGAAGAAGAAGATATTTTGATTACGAGGCACAGAATAATCCCATCAGAGACCCCAAACAACAATCCAAAGTTGAATTCTTTAGCCAGGTGCTAGATTGTGCAATACTGTCAGTTGAAGAACATTTCATGCACTCAAGGAACACAGCAGTATATTTGGGATGTTGTATGATATTCCAAAACTCCTCACTATACCTGAAGAAGACCTACACTAGCAATTCAGGGCACTAGAGACAGTGTTGGCACATGATGACATGTACGATATTGATGCGAGTGATTTAGGTGATGAACTGAAAGCCCTTTCAAGATACCTTTCAGCAGGATCAACTCCAAAGGCTATCTGGAATATATGTGCACAAATAAGATGACCACCCTCTTTCCAAATGCTTTTGTTGCTCTGTGCATACTTCTAACACTTCCTGTAACAGTTGCCAGTGGAGAACGCAGCTTCTCCAAGCTGAAGTTAATAAAAACACATCTATGCTCCCCAATGACACAGGAGAGGCTGATCAGCCTTGCAACCATCTCAATAGAGCATGAGCTGGCGTGGAGTGTGGACCTTCAGGAAGCAGTTCAAATCTTTGCAACCAAGAAGGCACGAAAAGCACCACTTTGATTATTCAAACAGATAAAAATGCCAGTGTTTATTATACAGACAAAAAAAGTTACATTTGCTATTCAGGCATTTGAAAGTTAACTGTTACTTAAAATTTTTGAACAAGGCATTTTAAGTTGTTAATTCTTCTTTATAGGGGTAGGTAGCAGAGCAGTACCATGAGAGGAGTAGAATAGGAAGAAGGCAGAATTGAGACCTTTCAAAGTTTTGGCCCAAGCGAGGGGGCATGGGGATGTCATTTGAGCTCCCCTCCTCAGGTGCCAAAATGTTGTGGACTGGCTCTCGTCTAGATCCATCCTCTTTGGAACCCCCTTTCAGCTAGTTGAAAGCAGCTATCAAATTCCCCCTCATTCTTCTCTTCTGCAGACTAAATAATCCCAGTTCCCTCAGCCTCTCCTCATAAGTCATGTGCTCCAGCCCCCCAATCATTTTTGTTTCCCTCCACTGGACCCTTTCCAATTGTTCCACATCCTTCTTGTAGTGTGGGGCCCAAAACTGGACACAGTACTCCAGATGAGGTCTCACCAATGCCGAATAGAGGGGAATGATCACATCCCTCGATCTGCTGGCAATGCTCCTACTTATACAGCCCAAAATGCCGTTAGCCTTCTTGATTTAATGAAACCACATTTTCTAGTGGGAAAAAATTTGATGCAAAAATTTTGACCAGCTCTGAAGACATTGATACATGCTAACTCTTCAAAACTGATCTATTTTCTGCCAAGACAAGGAAGACCAGAAGATGCAAAATTTAAAACACACACAGAAATGTGTGTGTTCTGAATGAGATGGGATTAGAAGCTCCCTGAGCTCAGCTGGAATTTTGACTGATGCAGAATCCAGAATTTATCTGAACCATGACTTTCTGAATGGAGCAGAATATTGAAGCTCTGTGAAGTCGCCAGATCCAAAAATCTGAATGGAACTGAATTTAGAAGATCCCTGAGCGTAGGGCAACTTTACTGACGCCCTTGGTGTCCAGGAGGACATAAATGCAGGAACATCGGAATTGCCTAATGGATCAGACCAGTTGCCCATCTTGCAGTATTCTGTTTCTGACAGTACCGGCTACTTCAGAAGACGTTGCAAGAACTCCACAGTGGACAATTATGGGATAACCTGCACAAAAGAGGATTATCTTCCTGGTCTCAAACAGTTAATGTCTGCCTTATGCCGTGAAGCACGGGGGTTTATATCCCTAGTTTGTTATTTTTTTAAATCCTAGCTAATATAACAGTGGATGTTCTCATTATCCATGATAATAGTTCATTTGGGA